>NC_079489.1:119884518-122461843 GCF_020520425.1 Spinacia oleracea | reverse complement strand
ATAACTAAAAGTAACATCAGCATAAAAAGATCAAGTAACACCAGTCTATAGTCTATACAAGGAACCTCGAACATGAAATTCAAGAAAATGTAGTAAACACAAGAAAATAAAAGCGAATACAACGTACAAATAACATCATCACAGAAAGTCAAGTAACACTAGTCTATACAAGGAACCTTTTACATGAAACTGCAATAAAATAAGAAAAATAACGACGAATACAATGTATAAGTAACACCAGCATAGAGTATCAAGTAACACTCGTCTATACAAGCAACCTTAGGTCTAACATGAAATTCAAGAAACTGTAGTAAAAAAAAAAAAAAAAAAGTAACGGCGAATACAATGTATAAGTAACACCAGCATAGAAGTCAAGTAACACTATTCTATAACTTTCTCCATATTAGTTGCGCGCGTCACACCATCAAGTTGATGGTGTGACTGGTCACACATGAGACGCACTGTATATTAAAATGTGTTTATAAGAAAATTTACGTGAAATGTGGCGCTATATCTATGAGTCGTTCGCTTTATTTAATTTTTATATACATAAAAAAATTGTTCTGTAACAAATATGGTTTGTGTAACGTTTGAACCTTCGCCTTGAGTTTAAATAATAAAGCTTTTACCACTAAAGCCCTGTTCTGTTCGATTTATTTTGACTTATTTCAGACAAAATAAGTTCAGATAAGTTAAGTTAAGTTCAGATAAGTTCAGTTAAGTTCAAATAAGTTCAGATAATATAAGTTCAGCAAAAATAAGTTTTTTCAGACATTTTCACACACAAATAAGTCTATTTCAGACAAAATAAGTTCAGATAAGTTCAGATAATTTCAAAAAATTAACTAATATTATCTGAACTTATTTTTGTTAAGCAAAAACTTGTACTATGTGTATAGGGATGGAAATGGGTAGTATTTCAAATCGGGTGGAGCATCACCAACATCCATCACCGGGTCCATTCGTCACCCGCTTTACTCATCACCCACATTTCGTCAATCCATCAACCGGGGGTGAAGCTGATGGATCGGGTGGTATTCAAGTGAAAACTGTTAACCATTTAAAATTCACCACCAAATAATATGCATAATAATTAACCAAAAAGCTCATATACCTACATTTACTTCCAAAACATATAATTACTTCTCATCACACATAACTGATAACAAAAAAATTTAAACAAACACTAACTTTAATAAGTGATGAATTTACCAACACCTTTTATATTTAAACGGGTGATACTTTGGAAAACCATCACCCGCATCCATCACCTCCTTCACCCACCACCCGCTTTTCATCCATTTAATTTAGTTTTTTATTCGTTTAATTATACCGGGTAATTGGATCATCCATCAATATTTTCATCCCTATGTGGATGTGAATTGTCTAAAAAACTTACTTTTATTCAACTGGAATTATATAAATTTATTTGAAAATTACTAAAGTAAGTCAAAATAAACAAATTAAAATAAGTTAAAACAAACATATCATTAGTCGATGTCATTAACCCAACTTAATTATTTGATTGATTTGTAGGGAAACTCGAAAATTTAGGGAACATGAAAAAACGATGGCCAAAAGATAATTAGTCGTGTTCATGCGTTTGTAAATCTCATTTTATTGTTGTTCCTCATGCATGTTCAATTCATAGTGACGTGAAACCTTTTTTTGTTTCTCAACTAATTTGGCAATATCGATTTATTCATATGCCCTGATCCCAATAAGCTATTGGATTTGGAGATGTGTGTAAATAAGCTATTTTTTCGAAATTACGCCATGCCTGTAATAAATACTAACTTCGTTTCAAAATAATCTTTACACTTTTTGTTTTAATCCGTTTTATAATATTCTTTACACTTTGCTTTATTTTATTTTTGGACATGAAAATTTATTACCATACCCTTCTTACCCCACAATATTTATAATTTTCCACTCACGTTCTCTTATTTTATTCATTTTTTCTTACACACACCCACCTTTTTATACATTTTTCTTACTTTATCAATTTTTAAATTATCCAACCTACTTTTTTTTGTCTTAGTATTTGTGCAAATAGTAATTGTAAAGATCTTTACAAAACGGATGTCGTATATGGAATCAAGATAACTACTCCATTTCAATTTTTTGTTTTTGATGGTAAGTGATGTGGCCAAAAATAATAGACTGCCACATGGCTTTACTAGGATGACCAAAAAGGAAGACAAAGATTCTCCAGCATGGACACAGAGAATCCATACTGAGCCCATGTCCGCATCCAGACCTAGGGCCCATCTCTTAGGCCTATGATCTCATTTGATTGGAAGAGCCCCTGGTCAAATCATGACTAGAAGCCCAAAGCTTGCAGGAAAGCCCAACATGTAAAGGGCCCCACAGGTCTAATCAGACCTCCTTATCGGACACATGTCCTAATCTGGGAAAGCACCCAATCATCAGGCCAGGGTTTGAGGATCAAATCCCAAGAAACCCTAGTACTATAAATAGTACAGATCCCTAGGTAAAAGGGAGCATTCAATTCATTCCCACCTACCTTAAACTATATTTGCTCTGCCTTCTCTCTAAAAGTTACTTCTCTCTCTAGCCTATACTTACTTAGGCATCGGAGGGAATATTTCGACGGGAATATTCTTGTTTTGCAGGTTGCAGGAAGATCGTGCCATCGCATACTTGATACCTCCGAGGAACGCGTGACACGTCATCACCACAAAAGATCCCACAACATTTGGCGCCGTCTGTGGGGAGGTATAGTATCATGGCCGAGCCGCAATCTGAAGGAGAGTATAATGGTGAAGTAGAGGAGAGGCGGCCCCGGGAAAGGAGTTAACGCCATATAGAGGAAGAAAACTGAGTTGCAAACGCCGGAAGCACGCCGCGCCAAGTTCAGGAGGCCGAGGTAATTGTGGAGGAGGAACCAGACCTAGAAGCACCTCCACTAGGCGGCCATCTAAGTCCCAGTGTCCGTGACGCCGTGCTGGATGAGAATTTGGACTTGCCTGTCTCGGTGGGATCACTGCGTGAAATCCGGGCCGGATTCCAACAACAAATGAATCAAACTTTCCGACAGCAGATGAGTACCACGTTGCAGGATGAAATACGAAGGAACATGTTGATATACAACACTGAAAGGGCGGCTTCGCAGAGGCCTCTCACTCTTGGCGTCAATCGGACTAGTCTTATATGGGATTATACACAAACTAAAATGATAGATGGATATATTGTCACAAACTAGACCAAATTACATAATTCATGGCAATTTTCTTTAAAATAAGAAATGAACACAATTTACTCAAAATCAGTACTAAAAAGTAAAAACAACTAAAACAATTCAAAATTTGCATCATATTACTTAATTTCTTCTCTCGTAGATGCTTTTTCCCGGATTGTTGATTATGCTCCTTGATGCGTCTCCACTTTTGATCGAACTCGAAAAAATCAGAAAAATTCAAAAATCAGAATTTATCGATGAACTCATAAATTCAGAAAATAATCCCCAAAAATTCAGAAAAATTAAATCAACAACTAAATAAACCTCATAATACATAACACCAAACTTCTTGATCAAATTAAACCCGGAAAATATATTCACTCCCAATTTCAATCAACCAACTCAAGTATAAATTCAAATAAGCATATGTACTATTTATTTTAACAACAATGCCATTACCTTTCTTATTTTACCAAATTAATAAAACAAATTTCTCTTTTAAAAAAAATTCTATTCATGAATATAATCTTTTGATATGAAGACATAATATATCATCCAACACTTGATATCTCCGGTTATAAATATAATTGACATAATCTATAATTGATATATATATACAGTTTTGACTATCGAAGTACTATCTCCGCTTCATTCTACGCGTAATAGTTACACTTACACATTTGAAGTATTATTAGAGGAAATGATATACCCTCTTAAGGAACCATACCCCGTGCTCTAAATTTGAGATCCTCCACAACACACTCGCCCTCTATGCAGTTCTTGAAAAAAGAATTCATAGTTGTAAAAACAAAAGTAATCTGAACAATTAATATCGTGCTTAAATGCTTTTGACCGTGATTTTAATCTGGTTTGATGCTTAATTACAAACCAAGAATCAAAACCACTTAATATCAACCGAGTCATCAACTATATGGTCATAGCAAAATATGAGCAGTCAAAGACTCAAAGGCATTTAGCTTTTATGATAAATATCCAGCATTTTTTTTAGTACAACTAATCAATCCACAACTTATAACCATTGCAAGACACTGAAAAAAAAGTACAAAGTTAGCCTATGAGGAAGAGTGAGAGATTAAAAGATGTCAAACCTGTATTGGGGACGCAACTATTAAAATACCGGCAACACCACCTCCTAAGACTCGCCCATCCTGCCTAGCTTAAGAAACACTTATACTGCCGTCCCTGCTACGTGGACCACCACCATCTGAAAGTGTGAATGAACCTGAGAGTGACAAAATTTCGAAACACCCCTGCAGAAAACATGAGGAATTAAACAAAACAGAGAGCCAAGAAGAATCAACCAAATTTCCATCAATCTGACATCACAGCAGTATGAAACTAATAGGGAATTTTCCGGGAACAGAAATGCTTGTTAACTAAAGCCTTCAGACTTTATGAACAGTTCATCGGCTTGCCAGGTGTGAATGATAATTGGATACCTTCTTCTGTATATGCTATTCATTTTTAATTTTATGAGGAAGGGAAAGAAAGAATAATTAGCAAGAAAACAGAAGTATTATCTGGACTGAAATGGCTGCTAGACACCTTATAAGTGTGAAGATTTGGCTTATCCTTAGAAGAAAGTTGAAGAAACTAAACCCAATTCAAAGAAAATTTCTTTCTAAACGTATCGATTCCACTTGATATTATTGTTATGTCTCTGTTGATCAGCTTATGTTCCACCCTTCCTGACTTTGGTATTTCAGTCTCGAAGGAACTCATGAGGGAAGTCCTGGAAAAGAGAACGTGATAAAGTATTTCTAAACATACGAAATATAAGTATATGTTTATAGTCAAAATTCTCCACATTAAACCAACCATTAGTTCCTGTTTCATTTCAACACCCTCTTTTGTTCTGTACCGTCTTGTTAGTTACCAAAAATGGTACACAATTTGGGCAGTTTTGTGGTAAAAGCATGTGTTACTTCCTATATATGATACCTAGTCAAAATTGGCACATAAAATCCAAGTATAAGATATGATTTAGTGGAAACAACTTGCTTGGAAAGGCATGCATGAAATACTCCCCACATTTAACATTTAACATTTAACATAACCATATAAGATCTGATTTTGCATAGATAAAGCCTCATAAAACCCTAACTTGAATACATTTGAATGAAGCTGCATCACTTCACAAAGGGCAGCACACAATTTAAGGGCCAAAGAACAAAAAGAATGAGTCAAATGGGGAGTCTCGTACCGAGTTGACTCGGTTTCACGGATCAAAACACCGACGCTAGAGATCTGCTCGTTAGCATGAGAGGAAGACCGTACAACCGGTAAACATAATTGATTTTTGAAATAGACGGTGTAGATTAAAAGGGTATGACACTTGGAGATCATAGATTAACGACGATGAAAATGACCGCTGGAGAGAGATAAATGGCGGGAAATATTACACGCCAAAGAATCTGTTGGTTGCTTTCTGCCTCTGGTATTGACTATTGAGAAGGTATAAATCTAAAACTGGGTTTTTGGAGTATCAAATCTGTCGATTTTGAATATTTTAAGATATCTTAAATTCTAAAGTTTGTAAATGCAGGTAGTGCAAAGATTCCATAACAGTTAAAAACGTCATTTTATAAGCATTAAATCGAAGGAACTGCCCGTAAAATGAAAACACACCAGCAAATGATAACTCACCAGCAAACGACCTTTTATTTCCTGATGTATAAGTGCCGCCACTGGGAAGCTACTGTAGCAGCTGAAGACCGACAAAAAAAAGAAAAAGGTGTTAATAGTCAATCATAGCCAGTAGCAATCTAACATCAAAAGAAATCAAAGCAGAAAAAAAACAACATAATATCAGATTTGAACTAAATAACGATAACATTTCTTTAATTCTATGAATAATAGCAGAAACATATCGAGCAAAGCAATGTGATATTGTGTTTAGAGCAAAGAAGTTTCTAGGCCGGCTTTAGCCATGTGGTATTATGTTTAGAACAAAGCAGCAAGCATCCTTACTTTCAGCAATTTATTTAAGAAAAGTTACCTTCACCAACTCCAATTGTTGGTTATACTAATCCATGAGAATTTAACATAAAATTGTAGTGAATGTAATTGAACTGTTGACCGATCATACCTCTGAAAATATGCTTAAAGCGCCACACATAACCATGAAGATCTTCAACAGCTAACTCTTAACTTGGGGTTTGTTGGGTCATGTCCTAAGGAACCAAACAGACAAAAACAATCTGATGATCATTCAATTATTACCAGAAACCCTAGCTACTTCTGAACTCAACAAAAAGTCAAGAAAACAGTATATACCAATGGAGGAAGGCATTCATTCGTGTGTTTTCGAAGAACCGAGAATCCACCATGAGTGCTAGTGTCGGATCTAGTCAAGACCTTTGAGAAAGACCGGATCGCCGGCCTTGGTGGCTCAGGTTGGCAGGGATCAGGCTGGTTTACGCGGTTCAGTTTGCTACACACCCAAATGACAAAAGTCACAAAAGTAGACATAAATTACAATTATGAGGATAAAATCAAATAAATCTAAAAAAACTGACCTTTTTCAGCCACATAAGATGACAACACTTCCTCAAATTGAAAACCTGAATTCTTACTGCTGCTCATCTGAATCTAAAAACCAACAACAAAATTCCACCAAAATTCAAATACTATCAAGAAAAAATCATCTTTCCTGTGTTTGTTGAATTATCAAAATAAAATCCAGCTAAATTGATGCTGTAAAAACTGAAGGTATTCGTCGAAATGATCAATAGAGCAAGATCCCTAATTTGAAAAAAAAAAAATCATTAAGCCAAGATTGCTGACTTCCATTTACAAAAGTTTAGCACTTGCATTTCAACTAATCGGTTCTAACACAATTTCTTAATCCAAATTCAACCTAATTCAACCCAAAATGTCATATTTTTCCAGCCATCAGACACCGAAACAGAAATTTAAATTTCAACCAGGTAATCGCAAATCGAATCAAATGAAAATTCACCAAGTCAACAACACCGATATAAAATAATCAACATTCAAAAGATTCAAATGTGCAATATTTTTAACCTTTTTCTTCAAATGTCAGAATTCAGAAATTACAAAATGCAAAAAAACTAACCTTTTTTCAGCCTCAGAAGATGACACACTTAAATCCGTAAACCTAATTCATTAAAAAGAAGTCAAAATTAACTCCAATACTTGTTCAATCTCTATAAAATCGAATAAAATCGATTTGCTCAATTCCAAAACAAAACTCAAATCCAATAAAATCGATTATATTTCGATAAAATAAAATATCAAATCATAAAATGAAACAGAAAGTTCAAGACCTAATTAAAAGAACAAAAACTGGGAAAAAAGAGAAAAAAAAAGAAAAAATCAACGTACCTACTCGAATTTAGCACAAATTTGCAAAGATGAATCGATCGAAGGAGAGGATGAAGAAGATCGAAGGTTTTTGTAGAGGAAGAAGATCGAAGAGGATTTGAGGAAGAAGATCGAAGATTCGTAGATGAAGAAGATTGAAGAGAATACGGGAGGAAGGTGAGAGAAAACGGGAGGGAGGGAGGTAGGAGAGAGAAAACGGTGGAGCAGGAAGCCAAGAAGGGTTAGGGCAGTTTAGTGTAAGGTTATTTTCGTCTTTTGGCAAGTGGACACGAAAAGTTAAGTTACTAAAATACCCTCAGGAGCTGGCTTATATAATAGAGATAAACAGAATGCCACTCAGATCCAACGTATGGAGAGCGGGAGAAAGTTCCCGTCCTCAAGCTAGCCGAGGAGCCAGTCCTTTGGCAGAACGCTCGGAGATCGACCACGGCCATCAAGCCTTTCTGCCTCGGCGAGAGCAGGACACGCGACCACCTTCCAGGGCAAACCCACCACAATCGGTAGACGATCAATTTAGGAATTTCGACCGCAAAATGATCCCCGAAACATCAAGTGGCACAACATCCGTAACCGGCCTTCTTATTTATGTACGTACACTTTTGTTTCACAGGGTGGGGCCGCCAGGGAAATGCTACGCAGCGCCCTAACTCGACGAGCAACCTAGCAAATGAAACTCTAGCCTGAGTAGTAGTGCACTCATCTGCATACAACGGCACACCCAACAAAAAATTCGACTGCCAAGCAAGACCGCCCTTGTCCCTTTCATTTCTCCATTCTGCCCCGGCCATCTTGCGGCCATCCTCGAGACGTCAGGAACACTATGAAGCTGAATCTGAACTATCAGACACTGGATCTACTCCAGTTATGGAAGATCCCCCATTTACCCCTCTACTCGAGGGCAAACCCAGATGACGCCCAACAGAGTGAGCATGCATCCTCGTATGATCTCCAGCTGCCGTGAACCAACTTATCATATCCAACAGGGGTTGAATAACCTGACGTTGAGGCACATGAGCACTCCCTTCTGTGAGGACATAATGAACGCCCCGAAAGAACCTAAAGTCAAAACTCCTACCATTGAAGCTTATGACGGCACCACCGACCCAAACATGCACTTAGTTGCATACCGTCACCACATGTATGTCCAAGGAACCAATGAGGCCACGTGGTGCAAATAATTTCCTGCCACCCTTAAAGGAGTGGCGTCCAAATGGTTTGAACGACTGCCCCCGGGATCAATTACCTCTTTCAACGAGCTACAAACCTTGTTCTCCACCAGGTTCATGGCATACAAGGAAGAAAGGAAAACAAGCATGCACTTGGGACGCATTCAATAAGGAAAAGATGAGTCTTTGAGAAGCTATGTTAAGCGCTTCAATCTAGAGGCCGGACAGATCCCAGATCTGCCCGATGGCATCTCCTTCGATAATTTTATCAGAGGATTGAAGAAAGGGTCATTCAAATTTGACTTGGTTAAGAAGAGTGTCCGGACTATGGCTGAAGTCTTGGACGAGGCCGAAGCATTTATCCATGCAACAGAAATATGCAGTGCGTCTAAGGATGGAAAGACTGGTGAGGCGACAGATTCCTCAGGGAAGAAAGAGAAGATAGACAGGAAAGCCCCACGGGTAAATGGTACTTGGGCTCTTTCTAAAGAGCATAATACCAATTCTCCTGGACAGAAGAGAGGACGTCCACAAGAAAGAGAATATTTCGAATACAATACGGACCTTCTCACGATCTTAGTGGACGTTGGGACCAGGTTCGATCTTGAGCGGCCCTTCCCCATGAAATCTCCTGCTGGGAGTCGAGATCCTAAGCTGTATTGTCAGTTCCACGAAGATATAGGACATGACATCAAGGATTGCAGAAGCTTGAAGAGAGCCCTGGACGGCCTAGCCTCCAAGGGGTACCTAAAGAACTACCTGCAAAGGAGTACTCACGGCACAGGGAAGAATCAGTACAAGAAAAACAAGTCACCCGTCTCAACTACAGAAGGGAATCACAGCGAAGGGGGATTTGTAGCTGTCATATCAGGAGGACCATCCGCTGGGGGACCCACCATGAGGGGACAGAAAGATTACGCCCGCCGTCTAGGTCAGGTAATGTTGTCAGGGAAGTCACCGGTGGACCCATTCCCTCGGATAGAGATATGTGAATCGGATGGTGGACGTGTAGCCACCCTGCATGACGACCCTCTTGTGGTCGAAATCAAAATCTCCAACATAAGGGTAAAGCGCATCTTAATAGACACAGGAAGTTCATCTGATATAATGAGCATGGAGTGCCTCAGCCGCCTAGCTCCTGATCCTAAAACCATAGAGAGCATCCACTACCCTATCATTAGCTTTGGGGGAAGCATCATACACCCTGTAGGCGTCATCAACTTGCTGGTACGGATTGGAGAGCGTAAGGATGGACAAAAGTTGGGGGTGGACTTCCTAATCGTCAAAGACTTAACGACATACAATGTCATTTTGGGAAGTCTCACCTTAAACAAGATTAAGACAGTGGTTGTCACTCATCTCATGCTCCTGAAGTATGTATGTGACGATGGGGCAATAGGGACTATACATGGAGATCAACAGCAAGCGAGAGACTGCTACCTCACAACTCTTAACCCGTTAGTAGGGGTGTAAATGAGCCGAGCCGAGCCGAGCTTTACCCTGTTCATGTTCATGTTCATTTAACTTATGCGAGCTCGAGCCCGAGCCCGAGCTTTTAACCGAGCTCAAAAATTTGTTCAAGCTCGGTTCGTTTAAAATATTTTGTGTTCGCGAACTGTTCGTGAACGGCTCATTTATTAATCGAGCCGAGTTTATAAACGAGCTTTCTTAAACGAGCTTTAGAGTATAACCACATGAAAATCTAACAAATTATAATTATATCTAATAATAAAGATTAAAGTATACATTACTTTATTTGATAAACAAACTAATAATTTAGAAAGAGTCAAAGAGCAATAATTTAGCAATTAAAATTTTATTTCAAAATATTTTTATTCTATTATAGATTCCAAAAGTCAAAAACATGATTTTTATTTATATTTGAAAAATGTATATATGGTAAAATATGATACATAACATAACTAGACGAACTTGTTCACGAACATAAATGAACGAGTTGTTCATGAACATAAATGAACAAGTTGTTCATGAACTTAAATGAACGAGCATACATATGTTCATGTTCAAGCTCGTTTATTAAGCGAGCTTCAAAAGTTGTTCAAGCTCGGCTCGTTTAGTAAATGAACGAACATGAACGAGTTTTAAACGAGCCCGAGCCCGAATAGTTTATTGACCGGCTCGGCTCATTTACACCCCTACCCGTTAGCATGGAAGAAAGACCCGGCCGGGACCAAAGGCAAAAGGAAATTTAAGGAGGAGACACCCACTGCCAGCGAAAGTATCCCAGCCAAGATAGAGAAAAGTGGCTGAAGAGTAGAATGTCATTAGACTAGTCAGAATACTTTATGTAATATGAGCCTTGTAGACACCTAATTTGTGTCTCCCCTTTGGGATGATGACGATACCATTATCTTTGTTAGGCGATTGGAGTAACTCCAGGCGGAAATCGTAATTGCTAAGAATACCTCCGAAATCCAAGGTCCAAAATCCAATCCCCGAGACCGTTCCCCTCCCGGAACTCGGTACAAAATACAACTTCCAAAATCCAATTTCAAGATCCAAGTACAATCTCAACTAGTGGACCATCCCATTGGTCTTACTAGGCCTTTTCCACTCAAAATCATATAAGGCAAGTCAAATTCGGGCGCCGACCCACAAAACCGAGCATGCCGGGCCCCGCCCCGTAAAACCGGAATTCAAAATCCCGAGAAAGGTTTGTTTTTAGACGCAAATTCAAGCCTTAACCTCCAAGCAAACACTACGTGCCAAACATCGTACTATTCGTACGAAGGTACACCCATACAAGACAAATCAAGGACGGCATCTTTCCGTCCTTTTTGGCGGCATTCAGCCCACGTCAGCAGCGCCCAGCGCTGGCCTGGCGCCAGGCGCTGACGTGTGCTGGCGTTTTGCACCATTTCCCTTCTATAAATTCCCCTCATTTCCATCGAAAAAAGGGAGCACAACACATACAACATCGTAATTTCGACATTACTCCTCACTTCAAAACTCTTCAAAACACATACACAAATTCCAAAATTCAAGAGCAATTGGGAGCTCGTGCCTAAGCCTAACTAGGTAAATCCGAATCCCATTTCAATCAATTATGCTATTATGATTTCAAATGATTAGCAAGTTGGTGTTTTTTTGTCATAAAAAACACCACTTGCAACAATCATACACGCTTTTTCAAAAATACAAACTTTTTCAAAATACAAAATACAAATTTTTAAGATTCAAGGATGTTCAAAGTTGTTTGCATTCATCTCTTTGGACTAGAATCACCTTCAAGTGTGGAATAATCAAAGATGACACCTTTTAGCATTTAAAGGTTTAATCTTTTGAGATTCAAAACTCCATTTTTCAATATACAAGTTCAAGTCTTCAAATTTCAATATACAAGTTCAAGTTTTCGAATTTCAATCATTTCAAGTTCAAACCTTTCAATATTCAAGATTTCATTTTCAAGTTCAATATGCAAAATCTAGGACATTTGGGTTTAGCAACCTCTCCCAAGTTGAGATTTTTGGCTTTGAATTCGTGTCGGGCGCACTTATTTTTAAGGAGCCGCTTGGCGTTCGAATCTCATGTGCCCAAGTACAAATTTCAATTATGCACCTTTCAATATCGCAATTTCAATATCGCACTTTCAATATCGCACTTTCAATACCGCAATTTCAATACCGCAATTTCAATACCGCAATTTCAATATCGCAATTTCAATTTCGCACTTTCAATTCTGCACCTTTACTTGCCTATTCCATTTCTAGGCAATGTGGACCTACTCCCTAGTCCTTTTCTAGGGGGTCTTGTATTTACTAATTCCGCACTTTATTTAGTATTGTGATGTTGCTTTATGTGCTTCATTGCTTTCATCACCAACATGCTAAATACAACAAAATACAAAGGTTACATCACGCTTAACGAAGATATTTTTGGACAAACCGGCCTTAGGTTCCTTAAATCAATCTTTAAAGCAAAGTGACCACCGTACAATTAGAAATTCTCACTAGTAGAAAAACATTCATTTGAGGCGTCACTTTTATATTCATTAGCGGCGTTTTAGGCGTAGCAGCAAATAGAGTGGCAGCAAATGAATGGTATTGATTTGCGGCGTTAAAAAACGCCTCAAATTAATCATTCATTTGCGGCGTAATGCAGAAAAAACGCCTCAAATGAATAGTATTGTATTGCGGCGCTTCTACCTAAACGCCTCAAACTTTGGTAAAATTGCGGGAGTTTAAACGCCGCAAATAATGTGTAACTTTTTTTGATAAATAATATATTATTTTTATATTCAACAATCCCAAAAATATACAACCTGTACTCACGCCACATTTATACAACGTCCAAAAGTGTCATCAACCACCAATAACTTCCAAGAAACTTTGATTTTTACATATAAGTTAAACATCATATGTTTACAAAAATAAACCACCTAATAGTTTCAAGTCTATAATAACTATATCTTTTACACTTCATACGTTACAAAATTGCACCAAAAATATAATAAGGCAATTATATATGATTTTAATAGCATGAAACATCCACAAAAAGAAATCGATGAAGCGTTAATTACACACAATGTTCGGTGAAGTATGATGCCCATTTGTCTCGTATTTCATCAAATTTCTCATCGGTGAAAGGATCTCCACTCAGTGATGTGCAAACCTAACAAAATAATATATATATCATAAAATTAGTTATCTTCGGTTAGATGATCTAAAAAGTTGTTGTCTCCTAGGTCCTCGAACCATGGCTAAGCATGGAAGGGCGAAAACCCTTAGAATCAAGAACCTTGACAACATGACAACAACATTATTCATGACAATAAAGCAACCAAAAATCGTGTGTCTTTCCATCAATAAAACTTAGTCCACTTAAACAATAAAGGTCATATTTTGACTGTTATAGTCATATTCATGACAATAAATGTCATACCCGCGAACTTAGATTGGTACTCTAAACCCTTTAAATGTTTAATATACTTAGTATTAGGTTACTTAGACTCATTCTCATCTACTTTGGTTAAGTTATGTGCGTTTAAGGCTTTATTGATCATTATAGGTCATATTTTGACTATTATAGTCGTTTTTGCTCCCAACTCTAACCCGTGAACTTAGATTGGTATTCTAAACCCTTTAAATGTTTAATATACTTAGTATTAGGTTACTTAGACTCATTCTCGTCTACTTTGGTCAAGTTATGCGCGTTTAAGGCTTTATTGATCATTATAGGTCATATTTTGACTGTTATAGTCGTTTTTGCTCCCAACTCAAACCTGTGAAGTTAGATTGGTATTATAAACCCTTTAAATGTTTAATACACTTAGTATTAGGTTACTTAGACTCATTCTCATCTACTTTGGTCAAGTTATGCGCGTTTAAGGCTTTATTGATCATTATAGGTCATATTTGATTGTTATAGTCGTTTTTGCTCCCAACTCTAACCCGTGAACTTAGATTGGTATTCTAAACCCTTTAAATGTTTAATATACTTAGTATTAGGTTACTTAGACTCATTATCATCTACTTTGGTCAAGTTATGCGTGTTTAAGGCTTTAATGATCATTATAGGTCATATTTTGACTGTTATAGTCGTTTTTGCTCCCAACTCTAACCCGCGAACTTAGATTGGTATTCTAAACCCTTTAAATGTTTAATATACTTAGTATTAGGTTACTTAGACTCATTCTCATCTACTTTGGTCAAGTTATGCGCGTTTAAGGCTTTATTGATCATTATAGGTCATATTTTGACTGTTATAGTCGTTTTTGCTCCCAACTCTAACCCGTGAAGTTAGATTGGTATTCTAAACCCTTTAAATGTTTAATATACTTAGTATTAGGTTACTTAGACTCATTCTCATCTACTTTGGTCAAGTTATGCGCGTTTAAGGCTTTATTGATCATTATAGGTCATATTTTGAGTGTTATAGTCGTTTTTGCTCCCAACTCTAACCCGTGAACTTAGATTGGTATTCTAAACCCTTTCAATTTTTAATATACTTAGTATTAGCTTACCTCCACACTGCAACGCTGGTCAACTTTGACCAAAATCTCAAAAAAGTCAATCATGGTCAACTTTGAACAAAGCTTGAACTGATCAGAACTGAAAGTCTGAAACTGGTCAGAATTGAAAGTCTGATCAGAACAAAGCTTGTGTTTTGTTTCTTTCAACTGCGCCGATATGAATATTCTCCCAGGAAACTGTCATTCCTTCTTATCTTTAACATTTGAGATTTAAATTTTCTGTTTCATGCTTAAACAGACAACTATTTTTAATTTTATGCAAGACCTGTTCTCTTAGGTTCATTGGAAATCAAAGAATTATTGATGCATATAATGTGAACTCCAGTATATGACAATACTAACCATAACCATGTACTTCTGTGTGGTGTTAAGAAATTAGTAAACAGATACAAACTGTAAACCATGTACTTCTGTGTGGTGCTTGTTAAATCAAAATATCAAATTCAAAGAGCTCGATCAGTTCGCATGGTTAAGCAATATAATAAGGCACTCGAGTATTATTAACAGTCTATGGTCAATTCTTGGATAAGAATATGAAATATCTCCTTGAAGTCCAGAAGTAATACTAACATACTATAATTGTAGTTGTAGCATTAGCTTCAGCCCATTACCAGAACTGAGCATACGTTATATCCCAATGATTACTAGTTTACTACACTACATAATTATGAAATAGAATCTCCAGAAAGTTACCTCTCCCGTAAAATATACAGGACGCCCTTCTTTTGCTGCTTTGATTGCGTCAAACTTGCTTCCGTTGGCCTCCCTTATTCTTTGAGCAGCCCACTGAGATGGAACACCCTGCAGAATCGAAAACATTAATCATGATTATCATGAAATCTTTGCTAGACATGCAGAAGCAAGCATTTATGCTCCAATGTATAAAAACTGCATCAGGTAACTCCAATAGGAAGCCAAGAACCATAACCTAATCCTAATAACAGTATTTGCAAATGAAGCTTCCTAAAAGTGAGCATACTTCAAGAAAAAAGCAGCATTGCAATTTTGCAATTAACACCCTTAAAATCTCAACTAACACAATTTCTATTTAATTAACCAACAGTAAAAAAAAATAAACCTAGTTGTATCATAATAGATGATCATAACACAAAATAGTTTCCATTTCAGAAACTAATGGGTCTAAATGAAGCAAAATGTTCACGAAGCAAAACTAATAGGTATAACTGTGATAAAATGGTGAAGAAAAATGTTCATGTGAAGTAACTCTTAAACATGTCAAGTTTAACATTTCATGGGGTTTATCCGCTAATCAGAATGATCCATGTATCACATTCTATCATAATTTGCCAAAATGAAAGCTTAGTGTGATTATACATAATGATAATATAAACAAGTGAACAAGTCGGAATAATAGCCAGAAATAACTATCTTACTTGAAGTGTTTGATGCACCAACTTCATCAACTGACAAGCAGCAAGGGACACTATACACCTCTTTGACGAAAAAAGCAAATTGACAGCACAATCATTGTATGTGTTATTTATGAACTTAGGTCCTTTGCTGCTAAACTCCTGAGAGCTAATTGTTAGTACGTAATTCCAGCAGATGAGCACAAAGATATAAGACAGGTTGAATGAGACTTACTTCTGGAACAGTAAAGTCACATCGTAGAATCAACTGTCTAGCATTTGCCAGCATTTCTCTCTTTTTCCTCACAGCAAAGTGCACCTCCACGTTATCAGCAAAGTTGTTTAATATTTCATCATTCTTATCAGATTCAGAAATGAACATAACCTCCTTTAAAACAGTCTCAAATTCAGAAGAAAAGTTCATGATCTTCTGAAAATCAACTAACTTTGAAGCATCATCATCTGGATTCATAGAAACTGTATTATTTTCTGAGGCACTTCTTTTGATCCATTGCAGATAATTGAAACAAGTCAAGTGTTTTTGAAAGAAGCAATTGAAGCAGATAGAATGCGCAACATGACTTTCAAAAGGAAGAATACACATTCAGAAACAGATTGGTCTAGCACTAATGAAAACAGGCTGATTCTAAAAGGTTTATCTGATGATAATGCAGATGTACTTATTGTTGATGGGGCATGGAAACACTTAAAGAAGAAAGGGAGTATGATTGCTGCAGTAGGATGGGGTATAGAAGTAAATGGAAGAATTGTGTGTGCAGATGGTCAGAGAGTACAAGCAGTAAATGCTGGACAATCTAAAATGAAGGCAATTTTGGCTGGTATGCAGAAAGCTGTATCTCTTCAAGTTCGATGTTTAACAATTCTCACTGATTGGTACAACAGTATTAAAGCATTAAGGGAGTTTCCTGAATGTAGATTAGAACTGGTTTCAATTTGCAGTGAGATTAGAATGATAGCTGATAGTTTTGAACACTGCTCCATTGTCAAATGTAGTAGAAATAGAGTTAAGTTTGCCCATGATCTGTCTCAAAAAGCTAGAAAATATGGGTGATTCTTCCTTTGTGTGTTTGTATCTTCTGCCAAAAAAAAACAGAGCAGCCTTCTCCTGGCAAAGACCAGTTAATAGACAACACCTGAATCAGTTTAAAGCCAATAAAACCTAGGGTCATATTAGCTCTCCTCAGAGCTAGTCTCATATATCAGGCCATTATCCAGCTGATATAAACCAGTTTAAAGCTAATAAAACCCTGTAAACAGTAGTCAAAGTGTACTGGCGTTATATACAACACCCATGAATAACCTAGGAGCATAAAGGCAAAGGGGGCATGTTGTCACAAATCACAAATAATAAAGCTCTAAATTATTCTGGGACTTGTCCGCAGTAAAGCTTAGCCTACATTAGAACTAATGAGAGGAGGTAGGTGAAGCTTTTGGATGCTATTAAAGGGGAAATCCATAGTTTGGGAGTCATCTAAGTAGGACATGGAAAGTAATAAGTTAGAGACAGAAGTACAACACAGCACCATGCAACCAATTGGTAATTGTATCTTGCCAAAGACCACCCAAGAAAGACGTTCCTAGCTGAAACATAGTAGATAAATAATACGAAAAGAAGTGTAAAAGTTATCTAAATCTATACCAGCAATAACTTGTGCATAACAGCAGATGCTACAACTTAGAACAACAACAACATCAACAACAGATTGTGCATAGCAGCAATAACATCTCATAATAACAGCATAGTATAACAACAACAACAACAACAGATAGCAACAACACAGTATAGTAGAAGCAACAATACATCAGACATCAACATCACAATACATCAGAAGCAACAAATGCCAATCTATTTCAGGAGTTGTTTAATTTCTTCAAATCTCTACAATATGCTGCTCAAAACTAAACCAGAAAAGCTGGTAATTGAGTTCTTTTGTCCTACAGTGAGCTAGTATGATACTCCTACATATGCAATCAAAATTTAGCAACCTCCAACAATAAATAAAGATAGGTTCTAATAAACTTCTTCCACAATAAGACTTCTAGCTAAAGAGCAGACTCAACTATCTGAACTGCGACCTACTTTACACAGAGAGATGAGGGACACACCCTTTGTCGCCTTCTGAAAATTGATTAGTCAGGTGTGTTTCTGGGCTAAGATTCAACGAAGTAGCAAGACTTATCACCTACCACAAGACACTTTTTCCCCTTCCTGGTAAAGATACTAAAAATTTAAGCACCGCCAAGATACATTTATAAAACAAGGGGATTGAAACCTCAGATTTAAGCTAAGTGTATTACTCTATACTCTTGTATTGCCGACGTCTAGTTCCAAAGAGCAACAATGAACAATATAACCGTGTAATATAACTCATATGTTCCTCAACAATAACAATCAAACAACAGTGTCCAACACTACCACTACAATATCAAAACTTAATATACTACAGTATGTACATACATTCTTTAGACTTTATATCACCATAATCAGTAGTCGTACAAGAAAAAGTTGTATAAGTCCAAATTTTCTCAATCATTTGATTGTTTAATTTTAATCACCTAAAGTAGAACTAAGTACTTGCTAAATCACCATAATTTAGTGTATTGAAAAGATCCAACAGCAAGAGATAATGAAAGTTGAAACAAAATAACGATACCATAACAACTCACTCAAGTTAATTATCAGAACAACAAAAATTAATAACTTCAATTTAAAAATTCACCTTCTGAATTATATTATAGCACTTGATGTTGCAACAACCTCCCTGATTTCTGCACTCATTTCAAACCAGACCCAGAAAATATAAATAGACAATTAAAGTAAAACTCATGTTTTAGCAAGTAAAAGTATGTCTTACTGGAATAAAACTCGTGTTTCTCTCAAATTTGAGGTCCTCTTTCTTCCAAGCACCTGACCTAAAAATCAAATTTTCATAATAAATTAGACACACGAAATTACCTGACCTCAAATTCGAAGGATTTTTAAGGTTTTTAAGTGAAAATTTGAAATTGATAATTAGGGTTTTACAGTTTCAGCGGGAGATAGGAGAGGGGAGAGCAAGAGAGAAATAATTCGATAATTCAAACATATTCATGTAAAATTGAGAGACTGAAACAAGGGGAATATAGTAATTGAACGGATAAAATGGCAAGGAGGAGGAGAGACGAGTGGAAGCATAATTTACCTTTAGTAAGAACAGCGACGGTGGATATGAGTTCGAAGGCCAGACAATGACGGTGGAGATGAATCTCAAGCTTCATTTTTCCGGCAAGACTCACTGGTGAAGAAAGAGTTCAGAGTCAGACCCAGTTTAGGGAGGAGGTTTTATGAAATGACGAGAACCTAAACAAAGAATTATGCGCGGGGTGAAATTTTGTTCCTGCATTGGGAGCTAGAACACTGCAGCGTTATACATGAAGACGCCGCTAACTAAAAATTAACACCGATTCGAGGCGTTATAATTAAAACTAACGCCGCCAATGAATGCTCCTTCACCTGATTCCTCCATTTTATCATTTAGTTAGAGGCGTTTTTGAATTAACGCCACTAACGCATAGCAGCAAATAAATATTTTTCTACTAGTGTCTATTTTGTTCTAATTTGCAAACCCACATAGTCTAATCTTAGGGTTTATTTTCGATACAATGTTGTGCCAACGTACTTGAATATTTCTAAAGCTCGCCGAATAAGCATTTTCGTTCCCGATCCCGGATCTCACCCATCCGTTTCAAGGATTCAAGGCCTTATCCAAAAATAGAGTCATTTTGCGGTCTTCCCAAACGAGACCTAAAGTAAGTTTGGTGGCGACTCCTTTGAGGTGCAAAAACAATTCAACGGTTCTCTAAACGAACCGCCGCGTGCCAACCCCCCCATTGTAGGAAACGGGAAAAAACCCCCCTACAGTAATTGGCGACTCCGCTGAGGAATTTTCTAATTTCAATTTCGAAAATGAGAGCAGATTTCGAGCAACCAGCCATTGATCTGCCGAAGTACTGGATGCCAGCATTGACGCCAGGCGCAGCCCCTGCGCCCAACGCCGCTTCCTGCATCCAGGACAGTGGCTCACAGTGGCTTGTCGCCCACTTTTGCTCAACTTTTCGTGTTGGGAGTTAGTCTGTTTTTGCATCTGGAAGGACGCTCCTAAGCCTCGTGAGCGAGTGCCGAAAAACGGGCTTTATAAATACAAATTTAAGTATGATTTCAATTTCAATTTCTAGGCATTTCATGCATTTTTCGAAAACCATATTGTGCAAAATGAATTTCTACCCTTGCCCAAACGGATGTGTTCTACATTCGGGCTAGCCCCGCGGGCAACGAAATGGTGACTCTCCATACGGTTCCCGACCAAAGTGTGTGACCATTTCCGCGCCTACCGAAACTTGGCATTTGCTTGACATTCCCGATGTCAAGTATGGAGGCCGTCTACCGACACACACTTCCCTTAGGCGGAACGTGAAAGCTTGTCGCCGGATCCGTCTCTTAGCCGAGTACCTTTTTGACACCCAAAGCCGACCACTTGCATCATACAAAACTTAGACCGACCTTAGGTTGAGAACTTTTCATGTCGCATTCATATTCATGATTAGTGTGACAACGTGCTACTTGTGCATTGTGTGGGCGTCTTTGCACGCGTGAATGGCTAACCTCGAGTTCTAGCTTGCCAAAACCAATTAGCCTCCAACTAGGAAACCAAACCCCTAGGAGCATCATTCAAACCTCATGCATCTAAATCGCCGATTTTAGGGTCTTTAGGAGTGTCACTCCATTTGATTCAGAACCCTTAAACACGCCTCATGCACAAATGCCAAATTCAAGTTCAATCCAACGGCGTCATAATGCCGGATTTTCGAGTCCAAATTCCAAGCTACAAATTCAAAATTAATCCAACGGCGTCATAATGCCGGATTTTCCATTTCAAAATTCCAACTTACAAATTCAAAATTCAATCCAACGGCGTCATAATGCCGGATTTTCCATTTCGAATTCCAATTTTCAAGTTCAAAATTTAATCCAACGGCGTCATAATGCCGGATTTTCGATTCAAAAATCCAAGTTCCAAGTTCAAAATGCAATCCAACGGCGTCGTAATGCCGGACTTTCTATTTTCAAAACCTCAAGTTTCCAAGTCAAAATGCAATCCAACGGCGTCATAATGCCAGATTTTCTAGTCCAAATTCCGAGTTTCAAAGTCCAAACCAAATTTTTTAGTCCAAAACCTCAATTTTCAAGTCCAAATCCAACGGCGTCATAATGCCGGATTTCCTAGTCTTCAAGCTTCAAGTTCAAATTCAAACTTTCTAGTCCAAAACTTCAAATACAACCCAACGGCGCCATAATGCCGGGTTTTCTAGTCCAAATTTCGAGTTTCAAGTTCCAAGTCAAGACTCAATCCAACGGCGCCTTAATGCCGGATTTTCTAGTCCAAACTTCAAGCTTAAAACTTCAAAGTCAAAAACCACAAATCCAACGGCGTCATGCCGAATTTCCTATTCAAACATTCAAGTCTTCAATCATCGAAGTCAAGTTGCCAATTCCAAACCTCAAAGTTCAAATGCCAAAGTTCATGACCGGCGTAATGCCAACTTTTCAACCCCAACTTTCAAACCTCAAATTCCATGTCAATCTTTCGAATTTTAAATCCTATGCTCAAAATTTCAAAATTCCAAATACATGCCGTCGTAATGCCGATTTTCCATTCCGCATTTCAAACCTCAAGCTCGAAGTTCAAAAATTCCAAACCTTCAAATTTCAAAGCCTACACTCCAAGTCCACGGCGGCATAATGCCGAACTTTCAAGTTCCCAAATTCAATGTCTCAAATCCACGACGACATAATGCCGGATTTTCCAAATACGAAGCTTCATGTTCTACATACAAAATGCATCCCTTTCCATTTCAAAATTCAAACTTCGAGTCAAACTCCAATTTCAATCGGGTTGAAAATCCCCTGAAATAATACAAGTTCAAATTCGACGGGTTGAAACTCCCCAGAAATAATACAAGTTCAAGATTCCATCTACGGGTTGAAAATCCCCTGAAATAATACAAATTTCAATTGGGTTGAAATTCCCTTCAAATACTCCAATTCCAATGGGTTGAAATTCCCCTAAAATATTGACGGGCTAAAAATCCCCTAAAATAATACAAACCCCATTCCAAACATTTCCAACGGGTTGAAAATCCCCAGAAATAATACAAGTCCAATTGTTCAATCGGGTTGAAATTCCCTTCAAATATTCCAATGGGTTGAAACTCCCCTAAAATATTGACGGGTTGAAATTCCCTTTAAATAATACAAAACCAGTTCTCTTTCAATCGGGTTGAAATTCCCTTCAAATATTCCAAGTCCAATGGGTCGAAACTCCCTTGAAGATTTAATTTCCTAGTACAAGTCCAATTTCCAAATCCTAGAGCGGGTTGAAATCCCCTTCAAATAAGTCCAATTTCCAATAGGTCGAAATATTCCTTTTCGATCTCCCAAATTATAGTACAAAGAGCCAACTTTCACAAAAGAATGAACGCTCCTCTCAAACATTTCCAACGGGTTGCAAATCCCGAATACAAGTACAAAATCCAAAATCCCGAATCTTCGGAGTGACACTTAGAGTCAAGTCTAGGTCTTATTTATTGCATGCATATCATATCATGTATCGGGAAGTTCAAGTTCCAAAGTTCAAAATCATGTCCAAACTAGGTGCTCAGATTCCTCTTCTCAAGATCCTACTCAAGATGTTCCTCTACCCACCGAGGAGAACCCTCTAATAAAGCAATTGAAGCGCACTAAGGCAGAGGTTAATATTTGGCAACTCATGGCTTCCTCTGTAAAGCACCGCACTGCTCTTATCAATGCTCTGGTCAAACTAGATGTCACCCCAGAAGTCACTCCTGACGAATTGATCGGGTTGCTTACAAATCTGGAAGAAGGAATCACCTTTACTAATGAAGACCTCCCACCCGAGGGGGCGGGCCATCACAAGGCTCTCTATCTGACTGTTGAATACAAAGACAAGATCATCCCCATGACTCTAGTGGACAATGGATCGGCCATCAATGTGTGTCCTCTCCGCACTGCCGAAAATCTGGGTTTCACCCCTAGTGACTTTTCTAGTTCCACCCAAGGTGTTCGTGCCTATGACAACACTCGCGGGGAAGCAATGGGAACTCTCACTCTACTACTCCGCACAGGGCCAATCGAGCGGAAAGTGAGCTTTCAAGTGCTCAACATCAAAGCAAGTTTCAATCTCCTATTGGGAAGACCTTGGATCCATGACCTTAAAGCAGTGCCATCTTCACTTCACCAGAGAGTCCGAATGGAAGTCCAAGGAAATGTCATTACCCTGCACGCGTCTCATCCAAGGACCAAGATAGCCGACAAGGCTCTGATATTAATCGAACATGATGACAGGGACGAAGACCTCTGGGGATTCAGTGCTGAAGTTGGGGCCATCGAATCCCGAATGAATCCCATGACAAAACGCATGATGATCAAGCGTGGGCGTTTCCTGGGCACTACTCTGCCACCACCCACCGAATCTCCTTTCAAAGCCCAAGGACAGACCAACTGTTGCGGTCTGGGATACAAGCCTACTAAGTTCGATGACAAGCAGCAAAAGGCTAAGCTAAAGGCCCGTCGAGCTGGCAAAGATCAATTCAAAATACCTCCTCATCAACTCACACTCAATGGGCAATTCGTGAAAGAAGGAGAGGATGACTTATACTTCGACTTCCCAGAACCATTCTATGACTCTTCAGAGGGGGTTCTCTACCCCGGATTCGAGATCTTTCAAGACTGTCACTTTCTAGAGGATGCTCCTCCAATACAAGACAAGGCCTCCCCTGAATGCCTTGATTCATCAGCTTTCGGTCTATTGTTTGGCCAGGAGATGACCCCTACCATCTCCGAAGACACCATGGTTCAAATGATCACTCAAATCGAAGACTTCGACCCGTCTAAGCTGATTACTCCAAGTGAGAAGATGGTCAATGGCTGGAGAAAATCTCTCAAGACAACAGCTCCGAATGGCAAAATGTTCAAGATTACTGTGGGCGAAGGATCTATGATGAGCGAGTCCGAGTCAGAGGATGAGTCTGGATCTGAGTCTATCAATGAGTCTAAGTGTCTAGAACTAGAGTCTTGCATCAATCAAGTGCCTCTAAAGGTCGAGCTTCAAGTCAAAACAATCGATGTAATGATTGCTGATTTCTATAACACTTCAATTTCTACTTACTCTTCGAGTCCTAATCCTAATCCAAACAACTTTGCTTTACAAGAAACTCACTTTGAATTTCTAAAAGCTATCAAAAATCATGAAAACAGGACGCCCATAATTGAGAAAACAGAAAAAATCAACCTTTCTAACAACGGTGACTCAAAACTAGTTCAGATTGGTTTAACTCTCTCTCAAGCAGAGCGGGACGATCTTATCAAGCTACTTTCAGAGTATGTAGACGTCTTTGATAGGTTATGATACATATGACAAAACATAAATCATGCTGAAAAACCTTAACGCCAGGAAACATATTATTTACACATAATCATTTAGCATAATTTAGGAGCATACACTTTGTAGCGTGCCCTCCCTAGCTGCGCCCGAACCGAACAAGAACAAGTCTTTAGGACTCCAAATGTCGTCCCTCCGTAGATAGTCCACAGTACGTCCGGATCCGCCTCAAGTTAGACCAACTAGAATCGCCCTTAAGTTTAGTAGGAAATTCGGTTAAGTGTTTGCAAGTGTTTGGCTTATTTTTCTTTCAAAACTTACCCTTAGAATACTTCAATCCCATGTGTATAAATTATGACCCTAGGCCCTTATTTATAGAGGTTTGGAAAGGGAATTGGAATCCTAGTAGGATACGATTTAATTAAACTTAGAATCCTACAAGGACTCTAATTAATTAAATAATCCTTTTAGGAATAGGAATTTAATCATACACCAAATCCTAATAGATTTAGGAATTGTGCATGGACACAAACACACACACGCACGGAGCCACGAGGGCGCCCGCACGCGTGCGCTCGGCCCACGCAGCCCACGCTAGGCAGCCTCGCCTTGGCGCGTTGGGCCTGCCTTGCGGTGGGCCTGGCGCTGCCTTGGGCTAGGCGTTGGCGCGCGTCTTTGCTTGCTGGGCGATGGCCTGGCTTCGTGCTGGGCCTTCGTCCGGCAGGCCTCGTCCGATGCTTATTCGTACGATACGCTTCCGATTAATTTCCCGGTTCCGGAATTCATTTCCGATACGAACAATATTTAATATTTCCGATTCCGGAATTAATTTCCGTTTCGAACAAATATTTAATATTTCCGTTTCCGGAACTATTTTCCGATTTCGATAATATTTCCGATTCTGACAATATTTCCGTTTCCGACAATATTTCTGATTCCGGCAGTATTTCCATTTCCAATAATATTTTCCGATACGTACCATGTTTCCGTTTCCGGCAACATCTACGACTTGGATAATATTTATATTTCCGATACGATCCATATTTCGGTTTCCGGCAATATCATCGTTTCCGGAGTATTCACTTTCTTGTGACGATCTCAGCTCCCACTGAAACCAAGATCCGTCGATTCCGAATATCCATAGATAGAGTATTTAATGCCATTAAATACTTGATCCATTTATGTACTATTTGTGTGACCCTACAGGTTCAGTCAAGAGTAAGCTGTGGATTAATATCATTAATTCCACTTGAACTGAAGCGGCCTCTAGCTAGGCATTCAGCTCACTTGATCTCACTGAATTATTAACTTGTTAATTAATACTGAACCGCATTTATTAGACTTATCATTGAATGCATACTTGAACCAAGGGCATTATTTCCTTCAGTCTCCCACTTGTCCTTAGGGACAAGTGTGAATTTCCTAATTCCTTTGTCGCTCGATGCTTGCTCTTGAACATAAGGTAAGAGTTGTCATCCTTATTATGTCCAGAGGTGTTTCTCGGTTTCAGAGTTCAACTGATCAAATAAACAGATAATCATAGCATATGATTCATCCGAGCACGACCATGCATTTCACAGTTTCTAGCTCTCCGAGTGGCCTTGTACAACTTTTAAGCATCTCATCCCGATTTATGGGAGGACAATCCCAATCTTGCGATCTTGAGATTAGACTTCGTTTGATAGGTGATTACCTGAGCGTTGCCTTTATAGCTTCCTTTTACAGTGCGACGGTTGGTCAACGTCAAAGTAACCAGTTCTCAAACAAGTAATCTCAAATCACTCAGGTATTGAGGATTTAGTGTCTAATAATTTTAATAAAATTTACTTATGACAAATTTTCATCTCTTACAGTAAAGTTTCATAGGTCTGTCCGATACTAGTCTTCCCAAAGTAAGTATCTATGCAAATGATTATGACATTGCCATGTCCACATAGTTCAAGAAACAGAACTACTAGTCATCTTGCAATCTAGTCGTCTAACGTTTTCTATGCGTCCAATTTTATAGAAAACTCCGACCAAGGACCATTTTCAACCTTTGACATTCAAGTTCACTTGATAGACATTTCTTAGTCATAGGACTGGTCCTGACAGTCTATCTTGAATATATCGTCAAATTGAAGGGACTCATCATTTAATAAACCACAAATTAAATGGAAAAATGAATTCTATTCATTTATTGTGAATGATTAACCAATAATGTTTTACAAAGATTTAAACTCTAAAACTTTAAAACATTAAATAAGGACATCAAAGCCATTCTCCAATATGCTTGATTCTCATAGCTGCAGTGTGCGAGTTGTGCTTCGCCTGCGGCAGAGGTTTAGTCAATGGATCTGATATGTTGTCATCAGTTCCAATCTTGCTTATCTCGACTTCTTTTCTTTCAACGAACTCTCGTAGAAGGTGAAATCTACGAAGTACATGCTTGACTCTTTGGTGGTGTCTAGGCTCCTTTGCCTGTGCAATAGCTCCGTCATTATTGCAATACAGGGCTATTGGTCCTTTAATGGAGGGGACTACACCAAGTTCACCTATGAACTTCCTTAGCCATATAGCTTCCTTTGCTGCTTCATGTGCAGCAATGTACTCCGCTTCAGTTGTAGAATCCGCAATGGTGCTTTGCTTAGCACTTTTCCAGCTTACTGCACCTCCGTTGAGGCAGAAGACAAACCCAGACTATGATCTGAAATCATCTTTGTCGGTTTGGAAACTTGCGTCCGTATAGCCTTTAGCAATTAATTCATCATCTCCACCATAGACCAGGTAGTCATCTTTGTGCATTTTCAGGTACTTCAGAATATTCTTGGCAGCAATCCAATGTGCCTCTCCTGGGTCTGACTGGTATCTGCTCGTAGCACTGAGTGCGTACGCAACATCCGGGCGTGTGCATATCATAGCATACATAATTGAACCAATCATTGATGCATATAGAATCCCATTCATTCGTCTACGCTCATCAAGTGTTTTTGGGCACTGAGTCTTGCTTAGAGTTATTCCATGAGACATGGGTAGGTAGCCTCGCTTGGAGTCTGCCATCTTGAACCTATCAAGCACCTTATGGATATAAGTGCTTTGACTAAGTCCAATCATCTTTTTAGATCTATCTCTGTAAATCTTGATGCCGAATATGTACTGTGCTTCTCCTAGATCCTTCATCGAAAAACATTTCCCAAGCCAAATCTTGACAGAGTTCAACATAGGAATGTCATTTCCGATAAGTAATATGTCGTCGACTTATAATACTAGGAAAGCAATTTTGCTCCCACTGACCTTCTTGTATACACAAGATTCGTCTGCGTTCTTGATGAAACCAAAGTCACTGACTGCTTCATCAAAACGTATATTCCAGCTCCTTGATGCCAGCTTCAATCCGTAGATTGATTTCTTTAGCTTGCATACCTTTTTAGCATTCTTTGGATCCTCAAAACCTTCAGGCTGTGTCATAAACACAGTTTCTGTTAAAACGCCGTTTAAGAAAGCGGTTTTGACATCCATCTGCCATATTTCGTAATCGTAATATGCAGCGATTGCTAACATTATCCGAATAGACTTTAGCATTGCAACTGGTGAAAAGGTTTCATCGTAATCCACACCGTAGACTTGCCTGTAACCTTTTGCAACCAATCTAGCTTTGAAAACTTCAAGTTTCCCATCCTTGTCCTTTTTCAGTTTGAAAACCCATTTGCTTCCAATGGCTTGGTAGCCATCTGGAAAATCGACCAAATCCCATACTTGGTTTTCTGACATGGAGTCTAATTCAGATTTCATGGCTTCTTGCCATTGCTTGGAGCTAGGGCTCGTCATAGCTTGTTTGTAAGTCGCAGGTTCATCACTTTCAAGTAATAGAACGTCATAGCTCTCGTTCGTCAAAATACCTAAGTACCTTTCCGGTTGAGATCTATATCTCTGCGATCTACGCGGGGTTACATCTCTAGGTTGACCATGATTCTCACCAGATTCTTCTAAAGATCTCTGAGTTTCATCCTGAATGTCATCTTGACCATTCTCTAGAGTTTGTTGTTCGACTCGAATTTCTTCGAGGTCTACTTTTCTCCCACTTGTCATTTTGGAAATGTGAATCTTCTCCAAAAAGACACCATCTCGAGCAACAAACACCTTGTTCTCAGATGTATTGTAGAAGTAATACCCCTTTGTTTCCTTTGGGTAGCCCACAAGGATACATTTGTCAGATTTTGGATGAAGTTTGTCTGAAATTAATCGTTTGACGTATACTTCTCATCCCCAAATCTTAAGAAAAGACACTTTTGGAGGCTTTCCAAACCATAACTCATATGGAGTCTTTTCGACAGCTTTAGACGGAGCTCTATTTATAGTGAGTGCGGCTGTATTTAGTGCATGTCCCCAAAATTCTAATGGAAGTTCGACCTAACCCATCATTGACCTAACCATGTCTAGCAAGGTTCTGTTCCTCCGTTCCGACACACCGTTCCATTGTGGTGTTCCAGGAGGAGTCAAAAATTCTGATAGAATTCCACATTCTTTCAGATGATCATCAAATTCATAGCTCAGATATTCACCGCCTCTATCAGACCGCAGTGCCTTAATCTTCTTGCCTAATTGATTCTCTACTTCACTCTAAAATTCCTTGAATTTGTCAAAGGATTCAGACTTATGCTTTATTAGGTAGACATAACCATATCTACTGAAGTCATCAGTGAAAGTGATAAAGTAGCTGAAACCACCCCTAGCATTTGTACTCATTGGTCCACATACATCTGTATGGATTAAACCCAATAATTCAGTTGCTCTTTCTCCAACTTTAGAGAAAGGTTACTTTGTCATTTTGCCAAGTAAACATGATTCGCACTTACCATAATCCTCTAAGTCAAGTGGTTCTAGAATTCCTTCCTTTTGAAGTCTTTCCATGCGTTTCAAGTTAATGTGGCCTAATCGACAATGCCACAGATAGGTGAGATCTGAATCATCCTTTTTGGCCTTTTTGGTATTTATGTTATAAACTTGTTTGTCGTGATCTAATAAATAAAGTCCATTGACTAATCTAGCAGATCCATAAAACATCTCTTTAAAATAAAACGAACAACTATTGTCTTTTATTAAAAAGGAAAATCCCTTAGCATCTAAGCAAGAAACTGAAATGATGTTTTTAGTAAGGCTTGGAACATGGAAACACTCTTCCAGTTCCAAAACTAGCCCAGAGGGCAACGACAAATAATAAGTTCCTACAGCTAATGCAGCAATCCGTGCTCCATTTCCTACTCGTAGGTCGACTTCACCCTTGCTTAACTTTCTACTTCTTCTTAGTCCCTGTGAATTGGAACATAAGTGTGAGCCACAACCTGTATCTAATACCCAAGAAGTTAAATTAGCAAGTATACAGTCTATAACGAAAATACCTGAAGATGGAACGACTGTTCCGTTCTTCTGATCTTCCTTTAGCTTTGGACATTCTCTTTTGTAATGGCCTATTCCATCACAATAACGACAACTTGATGTGGACTTGTCCTGCTTTGATTTAGCATTGCCCTTGGACTTTCCACTTTTCTTGAACGGTCTCCCTTTAGCCTTGAGTAAATCTTTGGCTTCACAGTCCAGTATTATCTCAGCCTTTTTGACAAGGTGAACAAATTCTGCAACTGTTTCTTCTCTTGGTTCACTTAGGTATAGTTGCTTGAAGCGACCAAACCCACTGTGCAGTGAATTGAGCAATATAGAGACTGCCATCCTTTCGCTTATTGGTATTCCTAGCAGACTTAGGCGATCAAAATATGAAAGCATAAGATCCACATGGAACCTTAGTGGGATGCCTACCCTTTGTTTAGTGCGAAGGAGCTGAACATGTGTTTCTTGGACTTCCATCCTATAACACCTGTTGGGAGAACTAACCTTTAGAACAGACATTGATTCAATCAACTCATGGACGTTTAGGTCCTTGTCCTCCGTGCTACCACGACAGATATCCCTCAGATTCTTGATGAGCGTAAAAGGTTCATAAGCTACAAACCTTCTAGCCCATTCATCAGGGATATTGTTCAGCATGAGACTCATAACCTTTTTGAGATCCGCATCCCAGGCGAAAAATCTTTCAGGGGTCATGTCTCTGGCATAGTAGCTTGGCATGGGATGTAACAGTACATACTCAAGTCCATTGAGTCTGACTATTTCAACTAGCTTAGCTTCCCATTCAAGAAAATTTGTTAGGTTCAGCTTGACCATAAGCTCAGTACCCATGATGATGTTTTGATTGTTGTTTTCCATAGTTAAAACTACAATTGAAAAGAATAAACAAATAAATAACCATTCACAGTTTCTCTTAATAAACTTAAATTCTAGCATACATGCATAATTCAATGTTCATTAAGCATTTTATTCAAATTATGTGTTCCGGCAGGTGTGAATAAAATGATTCCAAGATCCTAAAACCATTGAAGAATTAAGCACAGTTTGTCGACTCAATCCTAAAACATTTTAGGTAAGCAAAAACCTTTTGCTAATAGTCTAGAAACTATTCTTGGTTGATAGGTACGTCTAAGAACTTATTAGGTAAACCTATCGATTTTTCCACGACATAAAAGGACTCCTTACTTATATCGTTGAGTTTCACCAAAACTAACATGTACTCACAATTATTTTTGTACCTTACCCCTTTAGTATCGACAAGTAACACATCGCTATGGCGGAAAACTATTACTAAGATCGATGTAAAGGATATCCAAGTAAGTGTTATTTTGGCATGGCACCTTTTAACTCAATTTTTAAGTTTGGAACTTAAGGCTCTTACTATGTTGGTTAGATTTTAAGTGAAATAAAATCCTCAATCATGCAACATAATCAAGCTTTGATCTCATGCATATTTAAGACATATTTAAAGCAATAAATAACTTAAAGCATGCATAAGATAAATGTGATCTAGTATGGCTCGACTTCATCTTGAAGCTTCAACTTCAAAGTCCGTCTTGAAAATCTCCGTGGGAGGCGCCATTTTCTTCAAATAGGATAAGCTATAATTAAACTAATTACAACTATTTGATGGTACGCAGACCATATTTGAATTGAAAAACAACTTTGGTACTTTAGACCAATTACATTCAAATTAATGGTACGTAGACCATATTTTCTATCCTATTTGGGCCATACTAGTCACTTCATAACCTGCAAAACAGTACATATACAATATATACCATTCACCCATTCATTATCATGAATGGCCCACATAGCTGGTTAGTAAAACACGTTATGCATCACATAAATATTTGCAGCAATTAATCAAGGGCACCAATAATCTACAAATTATTCAGTCCTTATTAATTCTAATCAAGTTGTTTTAACCTTAAGGATTTGTAGACCTAATCAAGAGTTTATGACTAAAAGGGCTCCCACTTAAACCAATAAATTCATATTCTTTACTAATTTTAAACATAAAAATGTATTTCTAGTCTAACCGGAAACATACAAGTTTAATTAAAATTTAAAGCTCATATAAATTTATAATTGAATCCACATATTTAATTTTATTTTCAGTCGTATTTAAATTAATTCATGATTTTAATTTTAGTAAAATAATTAGAATAAATAAAATTTATTATAATTATAATATTCAAAATTAAAATCCAAGAAAACAATTTAAATTATTAATTTTAAAATTAATTAAAATTACATAAACTGAAAATTTCAAATTAAAATTTTAAAACGATCTAATCGTAACACAAGGTACGCAACATCACCATGCAACGCAGAGCCATAGGCCACACGCACGCAGCCATCGCTGGCCATGTGCGCGCAGCCTACGTGCTACGTCGCATCCATCGCTGCACATCATCGCAAGGTACCATCGAAGCACACGAGGCCACTGCTCGCTGCGCGCACCTGCCCTCGACGCGCGCGAGCTTGCGCTCGCTGCACGAGGCAGTGCTCGTAGTATGCGAGCAAGCGCTCGCTGCGCGCGAGCGTTCGATGCTGGGCGTAGCGCTCGTCGCTCGTGAGCTTGCGCTCGCTGCGCGCGAGGCTTCGCACGTTGCGCGCGGCAGTTGCGTCGTGGCGCAGCTCGCCTGCTGCCCACACGCGTCTGTCGCTGCCTTGCTCTCGCCCTTGCCCACTCGCCCATTGCACATAGCACACGACACAAGGCAGGGCTGCTGCCTTGTGCTCGTGCACCATAGCCTTGCTCGCTGCATTCATACCGCATGGGCGACGAGCTCCCTTGCTCGTCGTCGCATGCCCGCACTATACAACACCCCTTAAGGGTAACACGTAGCGTCCATTGCTTTGTGCGTGCAAGTTATATGAGTGAATCGCATAAAAATTAAAAATTTTAATTTGAAAATTTATGACAAATTAATAAATCATATTAATTTCATAATTTTAGGGCGAAAATTCGAAAATTTATTAATTAATTAATTTCCGATTAACATGGATTCAAGTCTAGGTCATAAAAATTTAAAATTTAACACAAATTTACAATTTTTATGGTGGTTTTTAATCATAGGTATCTAATTAAATTATTAATTAATTATGAAACTGAAATTAATTCTAAATTATTCCAATTTTCAACAAATTAATCATAATTACAAATTAGATTGCATAATTAACAAGGCTAGGCATTCAAACTTGTTAAATATATACAGTAGGTCAATAAAAAATTCAAGATTTATCAACAAGAATCGCAAATATTTAATTTAACATCTTAAATTTACAAAATTTTGCGTTCGAAAAAACTAAAACCTCCGAAAAGTCATAGTTAGGCTTCGAATTTGAGAATTCTGGGTTCGGCCGAAAAAAATATTTTTGTCAAAATTTTAGAATGCCTTTTACATGCGGAATTGACACAAAAATCACTCGATTTGGATGAGTAACGAAGAAACTGCCGAAAAACTGCGTACATATAATTAAATAAACGCAATTTGCAATTAATTAACAATTACGAAAATTAATCACCCCTTTTAATTCTTGCAAATTTGTAATATTTAACCATGTTTATGCAATTTAGATTATGAAAATAATAAGAGGCTCGTGATACCACTGATAGGTTATGATACATATGACAAAACATAAATCATGCGGAAAAACCTTAACGCCAGGAAACATATTATTTACACAAAATCATTTAGCATAATTTAGGAGCATACACTTTGTAGCGTGCCCTCCCTAGCTGCGCCCGAACCGAACAAGAACAAGTCTTTAGGACTCCAAATGTCGTCCCTCCGTAGATAGTCCACAGTACGTCCGGATCCGCCTCAAGTTAGACCAACTAGAATCGCCCTTAAGGTTACTAGGAAATTCGGTTAAGTGTTTGCAAGTGTTTGGCTTATTTTTCTTTCAAAACTTACCCTTAGAATACTTCAATCCCATGTGTATAAATTATGACCCTAGGCCCTTATTTATATAGGTTTGGAAAGGGAATTGGAATCCTAGTAGGATACGATTTAATTAAACTTAGAATCCTACAAGGACTCTAATTAATTAAATAATCCTTTTAGGAATAGGAATTTAATCATACACCAAATCCTAATAGATTTAGGAATTGTGCATGGACACAAACACACACACGCACGGAGCCACGAGGGCGCCCGCACGCGTGCGCTCGGCCCACGCAGCCCACGCTAGGCAGCCTCGCCTTGGCGCGTTGGGCCTGCCTTGAGGTGGGCCTGGCGCTGCCTTGGGCTGGGCGTTGGCGCGCGTCTTTGCTTGCTGGGCGATGGCCTGGCTTCGTGCTGGGCCTTCGTCCGGCAGGCCTCGTCCGATGCTTATTCGTACGATACGCTTCCGATTAATTACCCGGTTCCGGAATTCATTTCCGATACGAACAATATTTAATATTTCCGATTCCGGAATTAATTTCCGTTTCGAACAAATATTTAATATTTCCGTTTCTGGAACTATTTTCCGATTCCGATAATATTTCCGATTCTGACAATATTTCCGTTTCCAGCAATATTTCCGATTCCGGCAATATTTCCATTTCCAATAATATTTTCCGATACGTACCATGTTTCCGTTTCCGGCAACATCTACGACTTGGATAATATTTATATTTCCGATACGATCCATATTTCCGTTTCCGGCATGCAATATCATCGTTTCCGGAGTATTCACTTGCTTGTGACGATCTCAGCTCCCACTGAAACCAAGATCCGTCAATTCCGAATATCCATAGATAGAGTATTTAATGCCATTAAATACTTGATCCGTTTACGTACTATTTGTGTGACCCTACGGGTTCAGTCAAGAGTAAGCTGTGGATTAATATCATTAATTCCACTTGAACTGAAGCGGCCTCTAGCTAGGCATTCAGCTCACTTGATCTCACTGAATTATTAACTTGTTAATTAATACTGAACCGCATTTATTAGACTTATCATTGAATGCATAATTGGACCAAGGGCATTATTTCCTTCAGTCTCCCACTTGTCCTTAGGGACAAGTGTGCATTTCCTAATTCCTTTGTCGCTCGATGCTTGCTCTTGAACATAAGGTAAGAGTTGCCATCCTTTATAGCCTCCTTTTACGGTGCGACGGTTGGTCAACGTCAAAGTAACCAGTTCTCAAACAAGTAATCTCAAATCACTCAGGTATTGAGGATTTAGTGTCTAATAATTTTAATGAAATTTACTTATGACAGATTTTCATCTCTTACAGTAAAGTTTCATAGGTCTTGTCCGATACTAGTCTTCCCAAAGTAAGTATCTATGCAAATGATTATGACATTGCCATGTCCACATAGTTCAAGAAACAGAACTACTAGTCATCTTGCATTCTAGTCGTCTAACGTTTTCTATGCGTCCAATTTTATAGAAAACTCCGACTAGGGACCATTTTCAACTTTTGACATTCAAGTTCACTTGATAGACATTTCTTAGTCACAGGACTGGTCCTGACAGTCTATCTTGAATATATTGTCAAATTGAAGGGACTCATCATTTAATACTAAACCAAGATTAAATGGAATATGAAAATATATTTCATATATGATAAATGTTCAACCCCATTGTTTAAGAACCATGGGCCTCAAAACCCATCTTTAAAACAGTTCATGGAATTCAAAGCTATGCTTTGATTTCCAGTGCTACAATGTGAGTGTTGCTTCTCACTTGTTGCATAGGTTTAGTTATCATGCTTTGCCAATCTTAATATCCCTTTCATCGAATGTTTTTCGAGATAAGATGATAAGATGTTTTGAGTATGTTTATTTTGTGATCTAGTCTTTCTTGCTACATTAGTGGTTCTACGCATTTTGCAATGAAGAACCATTAAGTCAACAGACATGTGATCTTCCTAAGTTCAATGAAGAACTCACTCTATTTTATTGCTTCTTAGGCAATAATTACTTTTACTTCAACTGTATAGGTTGCTAGTGATGCTTTGTTTGGATCTACTTATCCAAGCAGTTCACAGATATGTGGAAGACTCTCCAACTATATCTTAGAACATAGAAATTATTATTTTAATTTCCCACGCAACAACTCATGGTCTTCAATCCATGTTGCCATTTCAAAACACGATGCTCTTTAGCTCGTCCTTGTCAATGGTTAACTCCAAAGGGTCTTGCTTGATCCTTTGCCAGTGTTTATGCGTGTAGCATCAATATTTAGCATATCTTTATTTCCTTGAATCAAGAACTATTCCTATGTACCTTTTCAAGTACCATAAGTGTTCTTGATCTCAATCTAGTTGATCTTCACTTAGATCAATAGAGATTGGTATATGTTCGTCATGCCTAAATTCATACGATACGTTTTTGGCGATCCTCATATTATATTATATACATGATAAATTCTTTTGCAGAATAATTCCCAATTGAATTCTATTCATGTAACTTTAGCTCATTCAGTTACAGTAGATACTGAATCCAACTAAATTCTTTGACATATAATATAGGTGAAGAATCTCATTAGATTCTTTGATGTTTAACTTAGTAAATGCTTATACATAGTTCAAACATTCATTACTTAGATTTATTCATATGGATCGAATATCTCCAATGGAGTCTTTCGTGTTTGATTTAGTAAATGCCATTACTAAACAATATCATAAGATCTTTGTAAATAGATCTTAATACCCAGTATGTACTAAGTTTCGCCTTGGTCCATCATTGATGAATAATTTCAAACCTAAGTCATTAGCATTTGAATGTTATTTCACAATAGAGAGATATGTGTGATACACATAGGACCAAATAAGTTTTACGTACTCCCACTAAACTTCTTATATATCTATAAGAATCATGTATATTTTATGAAACTAAAATGCTTATTAGTTTCACTAAAATACAATTCCAATTCCCAATTGCTTGCTTAAATCTGTACTTAGATTTCATAAGTTAGCATTCCTTTTCAAGCATTTATTTGGATCCACAAATCCTATGACATGCCAAGTACATAGTTTTCTTCCAACATTTGATTGAGGAATACGTTTTGTCATCCAATTGTCATATGTACCAATATGCAATCATTGCTTGAGTTATAGACTTGAGCATTACGATTATGCATGAGGTTTCAACACAATCCATGCCATGAATTTGCTTGTAACCTTTAGCAACTAATCTAGCTTTGTGTGTGAACACAATTCCATGTTTGATGGTTTTTATCCTTAAAACAAACTTGCAACCAATAGGTGTGAAACTATTCTTGAAAATCAACAAAATTTCAATTTTGTCATCAAAACATTGGTTATGTTTTATGGCCTTTAACCATCTAAAACATTTGAGTCTATATATGGCCTCTAACCATTTTAGGGAATCTGGGTTTCGTCATAGCTTTCTTACAGGTCACAAACTCATTAATAGTTTGACTGCAAGTTGTAGGTTTCTTCACTATTAATAGAAGAATCTCATAGTTTCATTGACCTGAACTCTATGCCTACTTGGGTATCAAACAATAGAATATCAACAGGCACTTTGAGAGTCCTTTGAATATTCTGTTCTCCTTGAAGCACTTGTAAAGTCTTCTAAGAGATGTCTATTCTTTAAAGCCACTTCTAAAGTCCTTAAAGAATACGTGTTCGGATTTTCTAAAGAACTTCGAAAATCCTCCGGAATGTCCGTCTATGTTTGTTGTTCGCCTCGAAGACTTTCGAGGTCTATTTTCTCCCACTTGTCATTTTGGAAACGAATCTCCAAAAGGACATTATTTCGAGCAAACAAACATTATGTTCTCAAAAATTCGTGGTAGAAACAATACCCTTGTGTCTCATTTGAATAAATCACAATGAAACATATATCTATACATGGGCCTTAGTTTGTCGAATGACAAACACTAAGCTCCCACTGAGTTTTGCAACTCTCTAGATATATTTTATGAAAAGTTATTCTGAAATTACTTTTCAATAGCTTTGACGAATTTGGTTTAGTTTGGTGGTAGTTGAGCATTTTGTTTTAGAAATTATAGGAAAAGTCTTTACGATTCATCATTAATCGAATCAAGTACTAATTGACTTCGATTATTCCAACTAAGATATGCCATATCTTATGGACCTAGATTGTGAAATTACAACACACAATCATTGATGATCATATTTGGTCTCAAGTAATCATCAACATGATCTAACCTAGATCTTTATGATTTCTTGCCAAGTGGAATTTATACTTCTGAATCTTTGAACTAGCCAAACAGATTCAAACTTATATCACATTGAGTAAATAAACCTATATTCACTCAAATCTGTGTGAAATAATAAAGTCATAAAACCTTTCTTTAGCTTTGAACTCTATCGTCTAGGCGTTCTAACAATAGTTCATATCTTTTGTTACTTTCAACAAGTAAGACTAGTTGTCTTAAATTGATCTAGAAATCAATCAACTTTCAAAAGTCCATCAAAATAGAGCTTTTGAATGTTAACTTGTTGATATGGTCTAAGCAACAATGCCAAAGATTAGTGGAACTCAAATCAAGGGGTTGATTTGAACCTAGTAAAGTTTTATTGTTAAAGAGTTGTTTGTTTTAATCAAGCATATTGACTCAACCCGTAATTGACCATTTCATTCAAATAAACAAACAAACATTGTTTTTGTTTTCTTGAATGTGAGTCTTTCTGTTTTTGAAAACAGAAATTTAGGTATGCTAATTATGGAACAAAATAGCCATTTAGTTCCAGCCTTGAAAGTACTTAAAACAACCTAGATGACCCTACAGCTAATGTAGCATTGCCATGCTTCATTTCCCACTTGTAGGCCATTAGTGTATCCTAGCTTCCATTGTTTGAGTTATTACCGAAGTAAGAACCTCAAGCGGTATATGATACCAAGGAAGTTTGATTCCTAGGTCACTTCTCTTTAAACATAAACTTATAGGTAGAAACGGAATTGTAAATTCCTGTCATCTGTTCCTTTGTTTTCCTATTTCTTGTACCCTTTCTTATAGTCTTAAGAATTGAATTCTTTAGTGTTGACTTTTATACTTTGTTAGACATGTCCAATGTCACCAACAAGGTTCTTTACCATTTTAATTTATGTTGAATATTTTGTTTCAACTAGATGATCTTACTAGAAGCTTCTAAAGTTCTCTAAGCATCGATCTACTCGAATGTCTAGGGACTAGACTCATTCGAGAATTAAATGGAAAAAATATTTTAGGTTGTTAACCATTGGTAAAGCTGAGCGTTTAAACTCAATGCTTTATGATCTCAAAACTACATTGTATTTTGAATTCACAAGCACCAATTGGTTTGCTATTCGACTTTGATACTCGAAAACAACCATAAAAGTCGATATAAGAAACGTACATTTTAAATTGCTCACTTTCTCTCATTTCCGTGAATCGTTCTTGGATTCACTACCAATCGAGGAAATTTACTGTTACCTTTCTAAAAGGATTTATTGCAGTGCAAGATATTCAATTATAAACAATAATTAAAACATACATTGAAGCATGCAAAGTTTAAACATTTATCATGAGTAATAACTTGAAAATTAAAGCAATCATGCAATTTCAACAAGTTATTAGCATTTTATTCGAATTTATTGTTCCGGCAGGTGTGAATAAAATGATTCCAAGATCCTAAAATCATTGAAGAATTAAGCACAGTTTGTCGACTTAATCCTAAAACATCTTAGGTAAGCAAAAGCCTTTTACTAATAGTCTAGAAACTATTCTTGGTTGATAGGTACGTCTAAGAACTTATTAGGTAAACCTATCGATTTTGCCACGACATAAAAGGACGCCTTACTTATATCGTTGAGTTTCACCAAAACTAACATGTACTCACAATTATTTGTGTACCTTGCCCCTTTAGGACCAATAAGTAACACCTCGCTGAGCGAAAACTATTACTAGATTGATGTAAAGGATATCCAAGCAAGTGTATATTTTGGCATGGCACCTTTTAACTCAATTTTTAAGTTTGGAACTTAAGGCTCTTACTGTGTTGGTTAGATTTTAAGTGAACTAAAATCCTTAATCATGCAACATAATCAAGCTTTGATCTCATGCATATTTAAGATAGATTAAAAGCAATAAATAACTTAAAGCATGCATAAGATAAATGTGATCTAGTATGGCCCGACTTCATCTTGAAGTTTTAACTTCAAAGTCCGTCTTGAAAATCTCCGTGGGAGGCACCATTTTCTTCAAATAGGATAAGCTATAATTAAAACTAATTACAACTATTTGATGGTACGCAGACCATATTTGAATTGAAAAACAACTTTGGTACTTTAGACCAATTACATTCAAATTAATGGTACGCAGACCATATTTTCTATCCTATTTGGGCCATACCAGTCACTTCATAACCTGCAAAACAGTACATATACAATATATACCATTCACCCATTCATTATCATGAATGGCCCACATAGCTGGTTAGTAAAACACATTATGCATCACATAAACATTTGCAGCAATTAATCAAGGGCACCAATAATCTACAAATTATTCAGTCCTTATTAATTCTAATCAAGTTGTTTTAACCTTAAGGATTTGTAGACCTAATCAAGAGTTTATGACTAAAAGGGCTCCCACTTAAACCAATAAATTCATATGCTTTACTAATTTTAAACATAAAAATGTATTTCTAGTCTAACCGGAAACATACAAATTTAATTAAAATTTAAAGCTCATATAAATTTATAATTGAATCCAAAAGTTTAATTTAATTTCAGTCGTATTTAAATTAATTCATGATTTTAATTTTAGTAAAATAATTAGAATAAATAAAATTTATTATAATTACAATATTCAAAATTAAAATCCAAGAAAATAATTTAAATTATTAATTTTAAAATTAATTAAAATTACGTAAGCTGAAAATTTCAAATTAAAATTTCAAAACGATCTAATCGCAACGCAACAACCCCACGCAACGCACGCCCATGGGCCACACGCACACAGCCATCCCTGGCCATGTGCGCGCAGCCCATGCGCTGCGTCGCATTGCTGCTGCATTCCATCGCAAGGCATCCGAGGCATGCTTGGCCTCTGGCTCGCTGCGCGCCTGCCCTCGTCGCACGCGAGCTTGCGCACATCGCACGAGGCAGTGGCATGCGAGCTGGCGCTCGCTGCGCGCCAGCGATCGATGCTGGGCGTAGCACTCGTGGCACGCGAGCTTGCGTTCGCTGCGCGCGAGGCTCCGCACGCTTGCGCGAGGCAGTGCGCGCTGTGGCGCAGCTCGCTTGCTGCCCACACTTGACTGCTCGTGTCTTGCTCTCGCCCTTGCCCATGCGCCCATTGCTCACAGCCCACGACACAAGGCAGGGCTGCTGCCTTGTGCTCGTGCACCATGCCCTTGCTCGCTGCATTCTTACCGCATAGGCGACGAGCTCCCTTGCTCGTCGTCGCATGCCCGCACTATACAACACCCCTTAAGGGTAACACGTAGCGTCATTGCTTTGTGCGTGCAAGTTATATGAGCGAATCGCATAAAATTAAAAATTTATATTCAAAATTAATGACAAATTAATAAAAAATATTAATTTCATAATTTTAGGGCGAAAAATCGAAATTTATTATTTAATTGATTTCCGATTAACATGGATTCAAGTCTAGGTCATAAAAATTTAAAATTTAACATAAATTTACAATTTTTATGGTGGTTTTTAATCATAGGTATCTAATTAAATTATAACTAATTATGAAAATCAAATTAATTCTAAATTATTCCAATTTTCAACAAATTAATCATAATTACAAATTAGATTGCATAATTAACAAGGCTAGGCATTCAAACTTGTTAAACATATACAGTAGGTCAATCAAAAATTCAAGATTTATCAACAAGAATCGCAAATATTTAATTTAACATCTTAAATTTACGAAATTTTGCATTCGAAAAACTAAAACCTCCGAAAAGTCATAGTTAGGCTTCGAATTTGAAAATTCTGGATTAGGCCGAAAAATACTAGTTTTGTCAAAATTTTAGAATGCCTTTTACATGAGGAATTGACACAAAAATCACTCGATTTGGATGAGTAACGAAGAAACTGCCGAAAAACTGCGTACGTATAATTAAATAAACGCAATTTGCAATTAATTAACAATTACGAAAATTAATCACCCCTTTTTAATTCTTGCAAATTTGTAATATTTAACCATGTTTATGCAATTTAGATTATGAAAATAATAAGAGGCTCGTGATACCACTGTTAGGTTATGATACATATGACAATTCATAAATCATGCGGAAAAGCCATAAAGCCAGGAAAGCATATTATATTCACATAATCATTTAGCATAGAATTGATGCATACATGTTGTAGCGTGCCTTCCCTAGCTGCGCCCGAACCGAACAAGAACAAGTCTTTAGGACTCCAAATGTCGTCCCTCCGTAGATAGTCCACAGTACGTCCGGATCCGCCTCAAGTTAGACCAACTAGAATCGCCCTTAAGGTTACTAGGAATTTCGGCTAGTGTTTGCAAGTGTATGGTTAATTTTATTTCAAAAACTTACCCTTTGAATACTTCAATCGTCCCTGCAAATAATGACCCTAGGCCCTTATTTATAGAGGTATGGAAAAGGAACTGGAATCTTATTAGGATACTAATTAGTTAAACTAGAATCCTAGTAGGACTCTAATTAATTAATTTTATCCTTTTAGGATTAGGAATTTAATCATCAAACAAATCCTATACAATTTAGGTTTCGTATGTGAACACAAACTCTACACGAGCATGACCCACGAGCGTGAAGGCCATGCCCGCGCACAGCCCACACGGCCGCTCGGCCCACGCGAGCCGCAAGCCCACGCGAGCAGCAACACAACTCGCAGCCCATTGCTGCGCGCGCTGCCATGGCCTGACCTTGCGCTGGGCCTAGCGTGGCCTTGGCTGTTCGTGTGGCGCGCTTGGCTTGCTGGGCGATGGCCTGGCTTCGTGCTGGGCCCTCGTCCGGCAGGCCTCGTCCGATGCTTATTCGTACGATACGATTCCGATTAAATTCCCGGTTCCGGAATTCATTTCCGATACGAACAATATTTAATATTTCCGATTCCGGAATTAATTTCCGTTTCGAACAAATATTTAATATATCCGTTTCCGGAATTATTTTCCGATTCCGATAATATTTCCGATTCTGACAATATTTCCGTTTCCGGCAATATTTCCGATTCCGGCAATATTTCCATTTCCGATAATATTTTCCGATACGTACCATGTTTCCGTTTCCGGCAACATCTACGATTTGGATAATATTTATAGTTCCGATACGATCCATATTTCCGTTTCCGGCAATATCATCGTTTCCGGAGTATTCATTTCTTGCTTGTGACGATCTCAGCTCCCACTGAAACCAAGATCCGTCGATTCCGAATATCCATAGATAGAGTATTTAATGCCATTAAATACTTGATCCGTTTACGTACTATTTGTGTGACCCTACGGGTTCAGTCAAGAGTAAGCTGTGGATTAATATCATTAATTCCACTTGAACTGAAGCGGCCTCTAGCTAGGCATTCAGCTCACTTGATCTCACTGAATTTATTAACTTGTTAATTAATACTGAACCGCATTTATTAGACTTAACATAGAATGCATACTTGGACCAAGGGCATTATTTCCTTCACCCAAGGGGAAAATTCAAACCCAACTGGGCAGGCCCATACATTGTCAAGAAGATCCTCTCCGGGGGAGCAGTTGAACTAACAGACATCGACGGAACAGAATTCAGATCTCTTACCAACCTCGATCAACTCAAGGAGTTCTATATCTAAGTTCCTTGTTCAAGTTCAAGAATCCAAATTCAGGTCTTGTAAGGTAGTCAGAACTACGTCCTGCCTGATTCCCTAATGGGACACGTAAGCAACCTCATTTCGAGGCCCGGCCACTTTAATACAAAAAAAAAAAAAATTCAAAATTTCCTCGATTAAGGGCGTCCTAAAAATCAAATCAAATCAAATTTCAAAAATCGTTGTTGTCTTTATTCCAAATGTGCCAATTCAAAGCAAAGTATGTTCAAGCGGAATTTAACACAATAACTTATTTGGCCCTAAGGCCTTCAAAGCTAATTCAAATACAAAGTCAGGATCAAGTGAAGCAAAGTTCAAAAGCCTTTTCACTTCCTAAACACATTTCAAACACATTTTCAAACACATCTTCCAAACACATTCTAAACACAATTCCTTCCAATACAATTTCAAACACATTTAGCCTACAAAGATCTAGGGTCGGGCGACTATGCTCTCGAGTCTCGGCACCTTGAGTACTATCCCCTGGCTCCTCCCGCAATCAATCATCAATCTTCCCCTTGCCCAAGCGGCGGGAGAAGGAACTTGCAAGCCTTCCAAGACGGGAGGACGACGAACCTCCTTTGGATTCCGAACGGTCAAGCACCGGACGGGCCACACTCCCGTCACCTTCCTCATAGTCAGTTGATGCAGGACGTCTAGCTCTAGAACCTCGGACTCTAGCTGGTCCGGAGAGAGAAATCTCCCTCTGGCTTTGGCCTCTCATCCATACAATATGCCCCGCAGACAGAGCAACTGGCTCAGGTGGGAACTGGATACTCAAGAATGGTTTCGCGATCCAATACCGCCTCCAAACTTCAAGTCGATTTGCATTTAGCGCAACAGGTCTCGGGTTCTCTTCCTTGCAATCCGGGATCTCCTGTTTCAAGCCATATTGTCTCATCACTCGAGCAGGCGAGTAGAAGACCAGCATTGTGAGGCTTGGCACCCTCAAAGCAGTAGAACCAGGGGCATGTTTCATAGCAGCAATTCCCCACCAAGGAACTACCCACCGTATACAAGATTCGATCCTAGAGAGTGCGCATCTCCACTCATCCAATGAAAGCCGGCCATACACCATGGGCCGCACGGTGAATCCTTTTCTATTGTAGCTCGCCATGTTCTCCGGTGGTGCCACCAACATGAGCCTCTCCATAAGCCAAACCTTGGGGAGTATACAAGAAGCACATTTCAAAATTCAACATTTAAAATCCAAATACAAGTGCAAATTCAACAATACAAAGAAGGCTCCAGATCCTTACCTGGAGTAATACCGGACTTCTCGACGGCAATGAAGAGGGGTCCGACTTCAGCATGTCAAGGCCCATCAATGTTTCGCCAATCACGAGCGGCATTGGGTCCCGACCATTAGCAAACCGCTCTACAATCTCAATTAGGGAGGCATCGCCATTGCCAAACCCTTGCTTCGAAAAGGGAAAGCGAGCAAATATACAAAAACTCAAGGCTCTCAAGCGGAAAACTTTGGGAACATCAAGCCCAGCAAAGTAGGTGACAAAGAGGGACAAATCCACCCCTCTGCCATATACAAAAGCACTCAAAAGTGGGGGCTTCAAGCCCAAATACCTTTCAAAACTCGATAAAAAGTGTTCTTCAACACTAGGCATGCATGGCTCCAGCATCAAGGGCCACCCCAATATGGCACTAAATTCCTCAGGGAGGGGACATACCTCATTATTTCCGAAGCGGAAGACATGATGATTCGGGTCCCAAGCCTCTAGAGCAGCAAGAATCAAGTGCAAATCCAATTTTACGAATCGGAAAGAGACGAGCATCCCAAGATGCATGCCATCAAGCTCCCTTTTCTCCAACTTGCCTAGCGAACCAAGCCACGAGTTCAAGGCACTTTCAAAAGACACATCCATATTTTCTTTTCTTTTCGAGAGGAAGCAGTATGCAGTAATAGCAGGGAAGGATTGATGCAAGAAATGATCCAACAAGCTCCCTATTTATACAAGAGTCGGCTTGCACGACAGCTCACAGGCGCCAGGCGCCAAGCCTGCGCCAGGCGCAGGGGCCTACATCTAAGGACGAGGCCATCGTCCCCTCTTATGACTACGAGTACACACTCTTTAGTGTTTCGGACACCAGAGTACAATCTCCATTATTCAAGATTCCAAAGCCGCAAGCCGCGCAATTTCAAGCAGTCCGGATCAACGCTTCGGGCGGATTTCAGATCAATTTTTTCTTTCTTTCAGAATTCAAGCATTCTAGTCCTAGATCGGCGTTCTAAGTCGAGTCTGCATATGCATTAGCAAGAAATGAATATACTTTGACTTGCGCTTTTCTTAACCAAAAAACCTCAGTCAAAGTGGGGGCTTATAGTGGGTACATACACCCGAAAAAATGGGTAAATTTTTTCAAAATTTTTCGCAAAATTGTCATGCATGCATATAGCTACAAAATTTCAAGGCACACACTACGCATACAATTTCAAGCATTCAAATATGCAAATCCCAACCTTCAAAACTTTACAAACCAATTCAAGTTCAAAACCATATAAATTCAAGTTTCGAGCCATACAAACACAATACAACCCAGCCTATACAAAATCAACCCAGGCAAGCTGGAACTCGCTACCATGCAGGGTCAGTCTGAGTCATCATCAGCAGTGATATCAACCACAGGCCCCTTGTCCCTGTTACGCCTCCTAAAGCGCTCCAGCTGCTGATCCAGCTCCGTCCCAGGGGTACTAGGATCCCGCTCCGAGATACGAAGTATGCCAGTGGAGGGATAAACTCCCTGCTGAGGGGAGGAATACTGATACGGTGGCGGCATTGACATATACGGATACGACCCATACATCTGAGCCTGGCGCATCCTATCCATCTCCGCGTAGCAAGTCCATGAACCTGCACCCCAAGGCTGAGAACCACTTCCTCCGAAGTAATAGCCGGAAGGAGGAACAAAGGGCCGCGAACCGCTAGCACCTTCGAATGAATGCCTGGTGGGGTCAACATGTACAAAAGGGGAAGCTCCCCACTCAACATCAGAATGCCTCTGATGAGCACCAGCACATACCCCTGTCCCAGCTCCAAGCTCGGTCCCTCCTGTCTCGAGGACGTCTCCGCCTGAGGATCCCTGTCAACAAAGTCTCTACGGTCCCGACGGCGCTCCTATACAAGATACAATTTCAAGAATCAATTTTCCAGTTGGAATTTCCAGTATACAAGTTTCAAAATCAAGTGAGGTACCTCTCTGTTCCGGCCAGAAAGCTTCCGGGTCAGCTTGGCGCACTGCCTCTTCCAAGAATCAAGCAAGAGTATCCAGCGACGCACTCTCACCCGAGGCGCTTGCATACAAAATTCAAGATCAATTTCCAAATACAAGTTACAAACAGTTTCAAAAATGCAACAGTACTTACAGGGGCGTAATGCTCGGGTACAGCATCATATGATTTCCGGTGCGGAGGAGAAGCCCAAGGAATGGTCTCCACCACTTCTTCCCCGTCCGAGTTCTCATAGCGGAGGATCCTATCAGCATGAGGAACGTCCTCAGGATCAACCTCCTCCTCCTACATATAATCATACAATCATTCAATCAATACAAGAATACAAGAATACAAGAATACAAGGTTCAAAAGCTCACCGGCAGTACGAAGCGTACTGGTGGAGCCAGCCTCCTCAGGAAGTGGTCATAGCTCCCCTTCCTGTGTACAAACTCCCTCCAAGAGCGGCAAACAGCCTCGCCCCTAGCCTCCGCATATAGCCGGGCCAACTCTTCATCCAACGCCAGCATAAACTCCGGCGGATCCTTGGGGACAAGTCTATCCCCTGAACTGTGCTGAAGGGACACTCGCTCCCCCAGATACCACATATGGCGGTACAACCCTGGAAGCAAAACCCGCCGCCCGGACAGGAATTGGGCACGAGCAGCCGAGACAGGTACAACTGCATTGGCAAAAGGACGCCATACCACCTACAAAGCAGACAATTCAGGCCACAGTACAAATACAAATACAAGAAAGCAAAACAGTACAAAAGATTACCCTATCAGCAGGCAAAACAATCCAAGCTCTGCGAGAAGCCGCCAGGGACGCACCGACGCGCACCGCTCCTATCCAAGAGGCAGCATACGGGTAAGCCGCATCTCTAGTACGCTCCGGCGCCAAAGTCGGAAACTGCTCATAGATCCAAATCTTTCAAGGAACAAACAAAACATTAGTCAAGTTCAAGATACAAGCATACAAAAACAAAGTACAAAATACAAGGAGTCTCGAATACCTCTAGCACGCTCCAGAGAGCAGCCATGCTCGGGTCACTCCCCAGTGCAGTCCGGGAGGCCCGCCCCATTTCATACAAGAGGTGGCTATAGGCCAAACCATCCCAGTTATAACTCGGAACAACTCTCAAGTCCCTCAGAGCGGACAAGAAGCTAATATGCACCCGACTGTTCATACTCGGGGCAATCACTCTGCTAACCAAGACAAGGAGGAAGAGCCTAACCCTCTGCTCCACGGACACACCCTCACCGCAGATAGCATCCACAAGCACCGTCACAGAAGCGTGAGAGTCGTCCTCTGACAAATCAACAATAGGGCCGAGCAAGTCCCTGGCAGCGGCCGAGCGCCACGTCAGCTCAGAGTCAAAGGTCACATTCCTCTCAGAAAAAGGAAGACCTGTAATCATAGCAAACTCAAGAGGGGTAATAGTAATCCCCCCCATGCCATGTGGAAAATGTTGTTGGTATCCCACCACAGCTCCAACAAAGCCCACAAACGGTTTTTATTCCCCGTTCTCCTCGAGGAACCTCCCATGGTGCGCCAGAAATCGGCCAGGCCCATCTGCGACCAAATCCCCATAGCCTCCTCATCATCATGGAGAGCTTTAAAGGCCCTCTGAACTTCCACCAAGGACCAGTAAGTACGGAACGGCTTCCCGTTGGCCTACAGGTGAACGAGTTAGCTCAAGACCTATACAAGTACAAAGTACAAATTCGAAACACAGTACAAGACTCACCATGCCAGCGCGAGGCCGCTGAGACAAGTGCCAATCCGGCCGAAACACCAGGTCGGAAGGGGTCCAACCGGCACCAGGGAAAGCAGGCGCATCTCGGGGAACCATACCCCCACCTGGTGCATTTATTGCAGCCTCTTCATCATCCGAAGCGTCTTCCTCAGCAGCTCGAACCACGGATGATTCAGCGAGGTTTCTTCGAGTGTGACGAGGCATACTAAATCAAGCAGCATAAAAAGTGTCAAAATTCTAAACTGGGGGCTATCTTACACTAGCCTAAACAAAGTAAAAAAACAAATGCAAAACAAAATCCCCAGTGGACCTCTAGTTCAAGATACAAGTTCTACACCAACGCCTAGGCTACCCACGCCGAAGCAGGTATTCAAATTCTACACCAATGCCTAGGCTACCCACGCCGAAGCAGGTATACAATTCCTACACCAACGCCTAGGCTATTACGCCGAAGCCGTTATTGAAGTTTTACATCAATGCCTAGGCTATCCATGCCGAAGCAGATACGAGTTCAAAAATTCAAAAGTACAAGTTCCAACAGTTCAAGTTCAAGTGGCTATCAAACAGTTTTCTACAAGATTCAAGAAGCTTAAGCATACAAGCATCATTTCAAGGTACGAGAAAATTAAAACTACATGCAATCCTAGAGTTATTTCATAAGCAAAAACATGAAAAACTTACATGGACAAGGCAAGAACAAGACCAAGGGGAGAAGCTAATCGACCTTTGAGAGAAAAGAAGCAAGAATTTCAAGTGAATGTGCCTCAAAATGGCACGGCAAGGGGCACTTAAATAGTGCTGCCCAGTGCCAGGCACCGCCCCAGCGCCGTGCGCTGACCTGCTGCATGCGCAGGTCTGCAGCGCGCGCGGTCTCCCGTGCTGATTGCACGTCCTTTGCTGCTACGGTCTTCCGCACCAAGCATCAAACGTCGAATCGAACCATCCATCGAAAATACGGGTATACACCTGTATCTCCAAGTACAAACAGATGAATATTTCAAGAATACAAAGTCCAAAAAAATACAACGGCTCAGGCGCCCAACTCCCAACGGACCCAAGCTCCGGGAAAGTCAGTCGAAATTCAAAAATTTTAAGGGCCAGTAAAAAGCTCTTATCCCCAGCAAAGCACATCCCAACGGATTAACTCCGGGTGTCAAAGTTCAAAATTCAAGATTCAAAAATTCAAAATTTTGATGCCAAGCTCCGTCTTGAACTGAAGGTGGAAAAGTACGAGTACAAATCGGAGTCATCACCAACCGCACCGAGGTAGACTCTATCCTTTTTTTCTAACGCATGTTTTGTGCAGGTACCGGCGTACAAAGAGTGGTCTCGATTGCAGAACATCTTGACCATTTTCCGTCCCTTTCGAAATACTGTGACTTGCGCTTTCCTAACCGAACGCTCAGTCAAAGTGGGGGCTTCTGTAGACACCTAATTTGTGTCTCCCCTTTGGGATGATGACGATACCATTATCCTTGTTAGGCGATTGGAGTAACTCCAGGCGGAAATCCGAATTGCTAAGAATACCTCCGAAATCCAAGGTCCAAAATCCAATCCTCGAGACCGTTCTCCTCCCGGAACTCGGTACAAAATACAACTTCCAAAATCCAATTTCAAGATCCATGTACAATCTCAACTAGTGGACCATCCCATTGGTCTTACTAGGCCTTTTCCACTCAAAATCATATAAGGCAAGTCAAATTCGGGCGCCGACCCACAAAACCGAGCATGCCGGGCCCCACCCCGTAAAACCGGAATTCAAAATCCCGAGAAAGGTTTGTTTTTAGACGCAAATTCAAGCCTTAACCTCCAAGCAAACACTACGTGCCAAACATCATACTATTCGTACGAAGGTACACCCATACAAGATAAATCAAGGACGGCATCTTTCCGTCCTTTTTGGCGGCATTCAGCCCACGTCAGCAGCGCCCAGCGCTGGCGTGTGCTGGCGTTTTGCACCATTTCCCTTCTATAAATTACCCTCATTTCCATCGAAAAAAGGGAGCACAACACATACAACGTCGTAATTTCGACATTACTCCTCACAATACAAACTTCAAAACTCTTCAAAACACATACACAAATTCCAAAATTCAAGAGCAATTGGGAGCTCGTGCCTAAGCCTAACTAGGTAAATCCGAATCCCATTTCAATCAATTATGCTAATTTGATTTCAAATGATTAGCAAGTTGGTGTTTTTTTGTCATAAAAAACACCACTTGCAACAATCATACATGCTTTTTCAAAAATACAAACTTTTTCAAAATACAAAATACAAATTTTCAAGATTCAAGGATGTTCGAAGTTTTTTGCATTCATCTCTTTGGACTAGAATCACCTTCAAGTGTGGAGTAATCAAAGAAGACACCTTTTAGCATTTAAAGGTTTAATCTTTTGAGATTCAAAACTCAATTTTTGAATATACAAGTTCAAGTCTTCAAATTTCAATATACAAGTTCAAGTTTTCGAATTTCAATCATTTCAAGTTCAAACCTTTCAATATTCAAGATTTCAAGTTCAAGTTCAATATGCAAAATCTAGGACATTTGGGTTGAGCAACCTCTCCCAAGTTGAGATTTTTGGCTTTGAAATCGTGTCGGGCGCACTTATTTTTAAGGAGTCGCTTGGCGTTCGAATCTCATGTGCCCAAGTACAAATTTCAATTATGCACCTTTCAATATCGCAATTTCAATTTCGCACTTTCAATATCGCACTTTCAATACCGCAATTTCAATACCGCAATTTCAATATCGCAATTTCAATTTCGCACTTTCAATTCCGCACCTTTACTTGCCTAGTCCATTTCTAGGCAATGTGGACCTACTCCCTAGTCCTTTTCTAGGGGGTCTTGTATTTACTAATTGCGCACTTTATTTAGTATTGTGATGTTGCTTTATGTACTCTATTGCTTTCATCACCAACATGGTAAATACAACAAAATACAAAGGTTACATCACGCTTAACGAAGATATTTTTGGACAAACCGGCCTTAGGTTCCTTAAATCAATCTTTAAAGCAAAGTGACCACCGTACAATTAGAAATTCTATTTTGTTCTAATTTGCAAACCCACATAGTCTATTCTTAGGGTTTATTTTCGAAACAATGTTGTGCCAACGTACTTGAATATTTCTAAAGCTCGCCGAATAAGCATTTTCGTTCCTGAGCCCGGATCTCACCCATCCGTTTCAAGGATTCAAGGCCTTATCCATAAATAGAGTCATTTTGCGGTCTTCCCAAATGAGACCTAAAGTAAGTTTGGTGGCGACTCTTTCGAGGTGCAAAAACAATTCAACGGTTCTCTAAACGAACCGTCGCGTGCCAACCCCCCCCATTGTAGGAAACGGGAAAAAACCCCCCTACAAGCCTACAAAGAGGTTTAGCAACTATGTAAGAGCCAACAAAACGGCCTGTAATGCTTGCCTACGAAACGGCCAACCTATTTCCGCTACTTAGCAGCATGTTAACTTTATGATATGTTTCTCCTGGCAAAAACTCTGATAAAATCATAGCCCAATAAAGCCACTCATCGAATGAGGCACTCAAAATCATATAACAAATGCAAGAAAGTGATTCAAATCAAAGAAGTCCCCCATGTTGACAATGCCCCAACTAGGCGGCGTCATGAGTGGTTAATTGAGCGACGACCTTAGAATTGGCCTAAATTATTTAACACTAATAAAGACGTGAAAGCGCAAACAAGTCTTAACAAAGCAGTCATTTAATGTGGACGCCCTCTCCTTTGAAGGCGTCGCAAAAGACTAATCGGTTGACGGCCTAAGGAGTGGCCTAGATTAGCGCCCCAAATTAGGCTGATCACCTAAAACACTGGGGTAACCGTCCACAATTGGACCAGAAAGTATGTTCCTGAAAAGTCAGTATAAAACGTAAATGGAATAAAAACACAAGTGCACAGGAGGCACAAAATATTCATACATGTGCACAAGGCGCAACAAACCCAAATAAAATAATGCCCAAGGGCATCAATGTTATTACAAGCGCCTACGGCGCCACAGAAACCATCATTAAAATGAATCAGTCTACGGATAAGGGGCCGTCGAGCTTCCGACCTGGACGTCCTGATCTTCGGGAGAATTCAACTCCTCTTCTTCTGCGTCCTCATCCTCCCCCTCACTAAAAAACTCGGGAGGATCAAGACCAAGACGTCGAGCAGCCGAGACGGCCATCTGGTACGAAATCCGGCGCCTAAACCAGGAAAAGTCCTTCCCATCCATCGACTGATCCCAAGCTCGCCGAGCATTCTCCAGGATGGCCTCCTCCCCAAGATTGAAAGAACTAGCGGCTTCCCCCCGAATAGTTTCGATCTCGTCCTGGGTGGCCTTGAGCTTCTTTTCCAAGGCATCCACCTTGGTAGAAAAGTTGGTGACTCGCTCCGAGACGGCAGAATAACTAACCCTTAGCATAGTCAACTTCTCCTCATGCTCCAGCAGCTTCCTTTCATAATTCTGGGCATCCTCCTCAGCCTTCCTCAGGGCAGCCGTCTCCGACCTGATCTGGACATCCGCGTCCTTATTGCGCACTTTATTTAGTATTGTGATGTTGCTTTATGTACTTTATTGCTTTCATCACCAACAAGGTAAATACAACAAAATACAAAGGTTACATCACGCTTAACGAAGATATTTTTGGACAAACCGGTCTTAGGTTCCTTAAATCAATCTTTAAAGCAAAGTGACCACCGTACAATTAGAAATTCTATTTTGTTCTAATTTGCAAACCCACATAGTCTAATCTTAGGGTTTATTTTCGAAACAATGTTGTGCTAACGTACTTGAATATTTCTAAAGCTCGCCGAATAAGCATTTTCGTTCCCGATCCCGGATCTCACCCATCCGTTTCAAGGATTCAAGGCCTTATCCAAAAATAGAGTCATTTTGCGGTCTTCCCAAATGAGACCTAAAGTAAGTTTGGTGGCGACTCTTTCGAGGTGCAAAAACAATTCAACGGTTCTCTAAACGAACCGTCGCGTGCCAACCCCCCCCCCATTGTAGGAAACGGGAAAAAACCCCCCTACCAGCCTACAAAGAGGTTTAGCAACTATGTAAGAGCCAACAAAACGGCCTGTAATCCTTGCCTACGAAACGGCCAACCTATTTTCGCTACTTAGCAGCATGTTAACTTTATGATAATGTTTCTCCTGGCAAAAACTCTGATAAACTCATGGTCCAATAAAGCCACTCATCGAATGAGGCACTCAAAATCATATAACAAATGCAAGAAAGTGATTCAAATCAAAGAAGTCCCCAATGTTGACAATGCCCCAACTAGGCGGCGTCATGAGTGGTTAATTGAGCGACGACCTTAGAATTGGCCTAAATTATTTAACACTAATAAAGACGTGAAAGCGCAAACAAGTCTTAACAAAGCAGTCATTTAATTTGGACGTCCTCTCCTTTGAAGGCGTCGCAAAAGACTAATCGGTTGACGGCCTAAGGAGTGGCCTAGATTAGCGCCCCAAATGAGGCTGATCACCTAAAATACTGGGGTAACCGTCCACAATTGGACCAGAAAGTATGTTCCTGAAAAGTCTGTATAAAACGTAAATGGAATAAAAACACAAGTGCACAGGAGGCACAAAATATTCATACATGTGCACAAGGCGCAACAAACCCAAATAAAATAATGCCCAAGGGCATCAATGTTATTACAAGCGCCTACGGCGCCACAGAAACCATCATTAAAATGAATCAGTCTACGGATGAGGGGCCGTCGAGCTTCCGTCCTGGACGTCCTGATCTTCGGGAGAATTCACCTCCTCTTCTTCTGCGTCCTCATCCCCCCCCTCACTAAAAAACTCGGGAGGATCAAGACCAAGACGTCGAGCAGCCGAGACGGCCATCTGGTACGAAATTCGGCGCCTAAATCAGGAAAAGTCCTTCCCATCCATCGACTGATCCCAAGCTCGCCGAGCATTCTCCAGGATGGCCTCCTCCCCAAGATTGAAAGAACTAGCGGCTTCCCCCCGAATAGTTTCGATCTTGTCTTGGGTGGCCTTGAGCTTCTTCTCCAAGGCATCCACCTTGGTAGAAAAGTTGGTGACTCGCTCCGAGACGGCAGAATACCTAACCCTTAGCACAGTCAACTTCTCCTCATGCTCCAGCAGCTTCCTTTCATAATTCTGGGCATCCTCCTCAGCCTTCTTTAGGGCAGCCGTCTCCGACCTGATCTGGACATCCGCGTCCTCATTGCGCACTTTATTTAGTATTGTGATGTTGCTTTATGTACTTTATTGCTTTCATCACCAACATGGTAAATACAACAAAATACAAAGGTCACATCACGCTTAACGAAGATATTTTTGGACAAACCGGTCTTAGGTTCCTTAAATCAATCTTTAAAGCAAAGTGACCACCGTACAATTAGAAATTCTATTTTGTTCAAATTTGCAAATCCACATAGTCTAATCTTAGGGTTTATTTTCGAAACAATGTTGTGCTAACGTACTTGAATATTTCTAAAGCTTGCCGAATAAGCATTTTCGTTCCCGATCCCGGATCTCACCCATCCGTTTCAAGGATTCAAGTCCTTATCCAAAAATAGAGTCATTTTGCGGTCTTCCCAAATGAGACGTAAAGTAAGTTTGGTGGCGACTCTTTCGAGGTGCAAAAACAATTCAACGGTTCTCTAAACGAACCGTCGCGTGCCAACCCCCCCCATTGTAGGAAACGGGAAAAAACCCCCCTACCAGCCTACAAAGAGGTTTAGCAACTATGTAAGAGCCAACAAAACGGCCTGTAATGCTTGCCTACGAAACGGCCAACCTATTTTCGCTACTTAGCAGCATGTTAACTTTATGATAATGTTTCTCCTGGCAAAAACTCTGATAAACTCATGGCCCAATAAAGCCACTCATCGAATGAGGCATTCAAAATCATATAACAAATGCAAGAAAGTGATTCAAATTAAAGAAGTCCCCCATGTTGACAATGCCCCAACTAGGCGGCGTCATGAGTGGTTAATTGAGCGACGACCTTAGAATTGGCCTAAATTATTTAACACTAATAAGGACGTGAAAGCGCAAACAAGTCTTAACAAAGAAGTCATTTAATGTGGACGCCCTCTCCTTTGAAGGCGTCGCAAAAGACTAATCGGTTGACGGCCTGAGGAGTGGCCTAGATTAGCGCCCCAAATTAGACTGATCACCTAAAACACTGGAGTAACCGTCCACAATTGGACCAAAAAGTATGTTCCTGAAAAGTCAGTATAAAACGTAAATGGAATAAAAACACAAGTGCACAGGAGGCACAAAATATTCATACATGTGCACAAGGCGCAACAAACCCAAATAAAATAATGCCCAAGGGCATCAATGTTATTACAAGCGCCTACGACGCCACAGAAACCATCATTAAAATAAATCAGTCTATGGATGAGGGGCCGTCGAGCTTCCGTCCTGGACGTCCTGATCTTCGGGAGAATTCACCTCCTCTTCTTCAGCGTCCTCATCCTCCCCCTCACTAAAAAACTCGGGAGGATCAAGACCAAGACGTCGAGCAGCCGAGACGGCCATCTGGTACGAAATCCGGCGCCTAAACCAGGAAAAGTCCTTCCCATCCATCGACTGATCCCAAGCTCGCCGAGCATTCTCCAGGATGGCCTCCTCCCCAAGATTGAAAGAACTAGCGGCTTCCCCCCGAATAGTTTCGATCTCGTCTTGGGTGGCCTTGAGCTTCTTCTCCAAGGCATCCACCTTGGTAGAAAAGTTGGTGACTCGCTCCGAGACGGCAGAATACCTAACCCTTAGCACAGTCAACTTCTCCTCATGCTCCAGCAGCTTCCTTTCATAATTCTGGGCATCCTCCTCAGCCTTCCTCAGGGCAGCCGTCTCCGACCTGATCTGGACATCCGCGTCCTCATTGATCTCTCTAGCATTTTTCTTAGCATACTTCTCATGATTTTCAATCTGGTCCTTGTGCTTCAACATCTCTTGGTGCATGCCAAAGCGGTACTGCCTACCCTCGGCACAACGGATGAAGAGCTGCCACGAACAAAAACAGACTTAATTCACTTCCAAAACATTAGGAGGAGAACTAAAACAAGGTATAAAACCAAAAAATATATACTTACGTCAAGTATGAGGGACTGCATGGCCCCAAAGTACCCCTGGTCAATTCCTGGCAGAAAGTTCACATACTCCTCAGGGATAGCGTCTTAGACGGCAAAAAGGATCTTGTCCTTTTCCTCTGAGCTAAACCCGCCAGACGGGGGAATATTCACCACCTCGGCCCGCCTCATCCGTTTGAACATATCACCTGAGCCAATATTCTTATATCAATCAATATATCAAACCACTAAGTTATCAAGACGTCCTAAGTATTAAACAACCAACCAGTCGACGGAGCCGGCGGAGGCATTGACGCATCCCCAGGAGGAGGAGGGTCTTTGGACTCCTTGCCCTTCCTCTCTCTCGACGAGGAAGCAGTAGCCTGGCCAACATTTGCAGTGGCGCCAGGTGCATCAACCTTACCAGTGCCCTTTCCGATAGCGGCCGCTTTGACCGCGGAACAACCATAATCTGCCGCCTTTGGAGACGCCTCCTTTGGTTCGGGAGGAAGATCGGTCGCTTGAGGAACAAGGGCTGCCTCTCCCCCAGCCAAAGGGGCTGACAGCTTCACCACCGGCGGCTTCGCCGCAGCATCAGTACCGCCCAGCTTCTTGAAGAAGGGTCGCTTGGGCTTAGGGGCCACCGCCGAAGAGGCAGGACGCTTCTTCGTAGCCGACGAGGTGGGCTCCTAAAAATGAAAAGGGTGAAAAAACCAGCATAGACTTTAAGGATTACATAAATGCGTCCAATTGAATACAATGTGAAGGAAATATGTCCTTCACCCAAGGTGCATTTAGTCTAATACCAAGGTTCAGATTAATTGCGAACAATTAATTCAGTGAGATCAAGTGATCGGAACAGCTAGCTGGAGCAATTCTTCCGATCAGTGAGTTCTAATGAATATTAAGCTCACAACTTACTCTTGACTAAACCTACAAGGTCACACCAATGGCACGTAATAGATCACCAGATTAAATGAATCGGAAATTCATTTAATAGCTTTTCGGGAATTAGTTTTGCAAAACATATTATACGATACGACCTTGCATCGGAATCGTATATCGTATCGCGAATATTCGTAAGCTGGGCGACACGAGTAAATCGTATCGTATGACAGTGATTCGTCGAATACGAAAGGATAAATAATATCGCGAATACGAAGGGCATCGGAGTTGCCGGCCCGTCGAGCCAAGCACGCAAGCGCGCAAGGCCCAACGAGCCAGCAAGCTCGCGAGCAAAGGCGAGCAGCCAGCCCGCGTATGGGCGTAAGCACGCAACAACAGCGCAAGCAACAAGCAGCGAGGAGCGAGCAGGCCTATGGCCCAGCTGCTCGGTCGCGCACGCTGTGGGCTTCGGCCTGCAGCGTGTGTTGCTGGGCGGCGGGTTGTGGTCCGTGTGCTTGTGTGTGGTCGGTCAAGGCTTATTAGTCTTGACCGGTTACATCATTAATACAATAGGGCTATTGTATTTTTCCACACAACACAATTCAGAACACACAAGTTTCCAAACCCTAAACCTAATTTAGAATTACGTTCTTCAGTTTTCTCTCTTAGAAAACTGTTCTTCCCAAAAGCAAAACTCTTGATTGATTGTCTAAGCTACGGTTATCAAGACGGATCTGATCGTGTCAGTGAACCAAGTAGAGGAACGACAAGTGGAGTTCTAAGTTCGTGTTCGTTGACAGATTACTAGGGAAAATACGCTTCGAATGTAAGTTTGCTTAATCTGTGCTTTATACATGTTTCCTGACTTTGGGGATTGTTTCCGCACATGTTATTATGTTTAACTGTATTCCCCTACAGTGGTATCACGAGCCTTATGTATTAAAAGCATGTTTTAGCATGAATTTTTTGTGTTTTTGCTGTTGTCGAATTTTTTAGAATTTTTGTTGAATTTTCGGAAATTTTATGGATTATTGGATTAATTGCGTAACCGGTTCTGGTATCAAAAAGATTCGGTTTTTCGACTTTTTTGACCCTAATCTGATTGAAAACGATTTTCTAAGATCAATTCATGAGAACGGAATTGCAAAAACAGGCCTCGAAGTGATGTTTTTTGGGCGTTTTTGTTAATTTTTGAATAAAAATTAAAAGTGTCGGAAAACAATTCAATTAAAAGGTCGACCTAATCAACTCGGAATTGCCTAAACTTTTGACACGATGTTTCCGGGTATATTCTTGATCTATGGTAAAACTTTTAGATTTTTCCAATAAGTATAAACCCTAATTTTGCTTTCCCCAAATTCGTAAAAGTTAGATCCCTAATTGATTTTTTAAATAATTTAGATCTAAAAATTCGGTTAATTAGGAAAGGGAATATAATTTAATGGGTCAGTGGCTAATTTTAAAAATTATTGGATTAAAATTTTGAATGGTTTCGTTAATTTTAATCGCACTTAAACCTAATTATTAAAATCTGAAATTTAAATGTACGATTTAAAGTTTTGGATTTTATTATATAAAAGTTCAAATTTTGGTTGATTCGTTCGTTCTTAAAATTTGAGTAATGTTAGCCTTGATTTAATATTTTACGAAATTGGATTGTCATTAATTTTATTAAATCGTAAAAACCGTTGTTTTTCGAAAATAAAAATCGTAACTTTTTATGAAAAATAACATTAATGCAAAAGTTCATGAGATTTTTTTTTTAATTAAGTTGGTCCGTACTATGAACCAAAGGCACGAACACAAGGGTGGGTGGATGTGTGGCTCGTCGAGCCATGCGGGCTACCGCATCCGTGCCAAGCCGCAACGACGCGGGCAGCAGCATGGGCGCTGCGTGCCGCGCGCGCGCTGGGCGAGGGCGATGGGCGTGGGCTGCGAGCAAAGCAAGGCACGAGGCCTTGCGTCGTGCAACGATGCGCACAACGAGCTTCGAATGAAGCGCGCAGGGCAGCAACTGCTGCGGGGACGCGCGCGCTAGGCTGCGGGGTGTGCGAGCATTGCTCGTGTGCCTCGTAGGCCACACAAGCGCTACGATGAGCTGGGCGCAAGCCTAGCCCAAGCATGCACTTGGACATTTTTTTCTTAAATTTGTTTATTTCGTTGGGCTTGACATGTTTGCATTAATTTGGGCTAACGGGATATTTAATTTAATATTTTATTTACTTAGGCTGGGCCGCGAGTTTTACTTTAATATTTTATAATTAATTATCCAGAATAATTATTGGTTGGAGTGGGAGCCACTAAATGAAATTAAAATGAAATAATTATTTTTAATTATTTTCGTAGGTCGCATTATTTTAATTAAATTCAATTTCAATTAGAATAAAGTCTAAGGATTAATAATTTGGAAATTGATTAATCTTTTAGGACACGTTTATGTGAACGTGAATTTTAATTAATTCACGTAAATACTTGCATAATTATATTAGCCATTCGTTTTAGCATACGAATGGGTGAATGCATAGAATGTATATTTTATGTAATGCAGATACTCCAAGTGACTAGTATGACCATTTAGGATAGTTAAATACGGTATGCGAACCGTTCTATCTTTGAATGTAAAGTTTTAAATACGGTCTGCGTACCATGGAAATTTTGATGTAATTTATTATTTTCAAGTATTTCTAAGTTTAGAACTTTAAGTTAGCAATTGAACGGAGATTCAAGACGATGCCGAGCTAACGAGATGGTGATGAAGATTGGATGCTTCAAGACAAGATGTTTTGGGCCATACTAGTTCACCATTTATTTATGCATTTTGATATATATTATGCTTGAATGTATGTATGTATACTTTGCATACATAGGTTTTTTCGTATGACTCGATTAGATTAAGTTCACTAAATAATCGAATCAACATAGAAACAACTAGGTCCAAAGTAATATTGAGTTTAAAAATTGCCTTCCAAATCAAGCACTTACAAAAATCTAAGGATCTAAGGTAATAGGTTTCCGCCAAAGCGAGGTGCTATTTTAGTTGACTTAGGTGGTAAGGCGTCCCAAAGGAGCACGTTGATTGTGGTTTCAACTCAAACAACAATGGCATTATGTTGTGGCAATGGGATAAATTATGGTATTAATTTATTAACCAAGAGTAATTTGGAGATTACTAACAATAGGTTTTGCTTACCTAGAATCTTAAACTACTTAAGACATGCCAAAGCTGCTTAAGGATTTAGGACCTTTAGGGTCTTGGAATCGTTTCATTCATTTTTGGACCATGTTTTGCTTTTGCATGAATGAAATGCTTAATAGCTTTAATGATTGCATGTTAGCTTTTATTTCAAAGTTATTAAAGTTATGAATGGTTATTTATTGCGAATTCTTTTCAAAAGTAGTAATTCAAATGGCCGCAAACAATAACAACACTTTCAACCTGCGTTCAATTCTCGACAAGGAGAAGTTGAATGGCAACAATTTCCTCGACTGGCAAAAGAACTTACAAATAGTTCTAATGCATGAGGAAAAAGAATATGTCCTCGAGGAAGAGTTACCGGAGGCTGCCGGGCCGGACTTAACTCAAGCTGCACTTAACCATTGGATCCAGACCAACAGGGATGTCAAATGTGTGATGCTTGCATCCATGAGTCCTGAACTTCAGAAAACGTTCATTAACTCGGATGCTTACCAAATCATCTCGGAGTTGAAGAACATGTTTCAGGACCAAGCCAGAATCGAAAGATTCGAGACTCATAGGTTGATCCTTGAGACTAAGCTCAAGAAAGGGGAACTAGTGAGCTCACATGTTCTTAAAATGATTTGACTCTTTGAGAACATGAGAGCTCTAGATTCTGACATCTCAAATGAAATGGCTATTGACATCATTCTCCATTCGCTTCATAGTGGATATGATCAGTTCTAGTTAAATTACAACATGAACAACATGGAGAAAACTCTTACTGAGCTTCACGGTATGCTGAAAACCGCTGAAAAGACGCTCAAGCAAGAGAATAAGCACGATGTGCTTATGGTCCGTAAGGGCAAGAACTTGAAGAAAACTAGTGATTCAGATCTGACATTTCTGTGGCATTGTCGATTAGGCCATATAAACACAAAGCGTGTGGAATTACTTCAACGAAAGGGAATTCTAGAATCATTCGACTTAGAGAAGATTGATCAATGCGAATCTTGTTTACTTGGCAAATTGACAAAGCAACCTTTCTCAAAGGTGGGAGAAAGAGCAAGCGAACTACTAGGGCTAATACATACGGACGTATGTGGGCCTATGAGTATGAAAGCTAGAGGTGAGTTCAGCTATTTCATAACGTTTACGGATGACTTAAGTAGATATGGCTATATTTACTTAATGAAACACAAGTCTGAATCGTTTGAGAAATTCCGAGAATTTTAACATGAAGTAGAGAATCAACATGGCAAGAAAATCAAAGCTCTAAGATCGGATCGAGGAGGTGAATATCTTGGCCACGAGTTTGATGACCATCTAAAAGAATGCGATATTCTTTCTGAATTGACTGCTCCGGGGACACCTCAATGGAATGGAGTGTCGGAACGGAGAAACAGGACCTTACTCGATATGGTCAGGTGAATGTTAGGTCAAGCCGAACTTCCTTTACAATTTCGGGGACATGCGTTGCAAACTTCGGCACTCACACTGAACCAGGCTCCGTCAAAAGCTGTTGAAAAGACTCCATACGAATTATGGACTGGGAAAATTTCAAAGTTGTCTTTTCTAATGATTTGGGGTTGCGAAGCATATGTCAAGCGATTAATTTCGGACAAGCTCGAACCAAAATCTGACAAATGTTTCTTCGTTGGGTATCCAAAAGAAACAAAGGGGTATTATTTCTACAACATGTCAGACAACAAGGTATTCGTTGCTCGTGAAGGTGTCTTTTTGGAAAGAAATCATATTTTCAAATTGACAAGTGGGAGAATAATAGACCTCGAAGAGATTCGAGACGAACAACGAAATAAGAACTCTTTGGAAGCCGTTCAGGTTGATGAACCTCCAAGGTCTTTAGAAGAGCCAGTGGGAGTAGTCCCTCAAAACGTTGTTGCCCCTCGTAAGTCAAAAAGAACTATATTTCAGCCGGACAGATGGACAGGTGTCCTCTTGACTGAAAACTTAGACGTTCTCATATTAGATAGTGATGAACCTATGACTTACAAGCAAGCTACGACAAGCCCAACCTCCACTAAATGGTTAGAGTCCATGAAATCTGAAATAGACTCCATGTCTGAAAATCAAGTTTGGGATTTGGTTCATTTGCCGGATGGGTTTATACCTATCGGATGCAAATGGGTCTTCAAATTGAAGAAAGACAAAGATGGAATTGTATACATATACAAGCCTAGATTGGTAGCAAAAGGTTACAGGCAAGTTCACGGCGTTGACTACGATGAAACCTTTTCTCTAGTCGCGATGCTTAAGTCTATTCGGATAATCCTTGCGATTGCCGCTTTTCATGACTATGAAATATGGAAAATGGATGTCAAAACTGCCTTCTTGAATGGTGTTCTTGAAGAGACTGCGTTTATGACGCAGCCGGAGGGTTTTGTCGATCAAAAGAACAAGGGAAAGGTATGCAAGCTTAAGAGGTCCATTTACGGACTAAAGCAGGCATCAAGGAGTTGGAATAAGCGATTTGATGAAGCAATCAATAAGTTTGGATTCATCAAGAATCATGACGAATCTTGTGTACACAAGAAGGTCAGTGGGAGAAAAATTGCATTCCTAGTCTTGTATGTTGACGACACACTACTTATTGGAAACAACATTCCTATGTTGGAGTCTGTAAAGACTTGGCTTGGAAAGTGTTTCTCAATGAAGGACTTAGGAGAGGCACAATACATATTGGGCATCAAGATCTATAGGGATAGATCTAAGAGGATGATTGGACTAAGCCAAAGCACTTACATTGACAAAGTGCTAGCTAGGTTCAATATGATGGAAGCCAAGAGATGCCATCTACCAATGTCACATGGAACATATCTAAGCAAGAATCAGTGTCCTAGAACATCTGATGAGCGTAGAAAGATGAGTGGAATTCCATACTCTTCGACTATTGTATCCATCATGTATGCTATGATTTGTACAAGGCCGGATGTCTCGTTCGCACTCAGTGCAACGAGCAGGTACCAGTCAGAACCAGAGGCACATTGGACTGCTGCCAAGAACATCCTAAAGTACATGAAAAGGACTAAGGATCAGTTTCTGGTTTATGGTGGTACAGATGAGTTGATTGTTAAGGGATATACAAACGCAAGCTTTCAAACCGACATAGATGATTTCAGATCACAGTCTGGGTTTGTGTTCTGCCTCAACGGCGGAGCAGTAAGCTGGAAAAGTGCTAAGCAAAGCACTATTGCGGATTCTACAACTGAAGCCGAGTACATTGCTGCCTCAGAAGCAGCAAAGGAAGCTGTTTGGATTCGGAAGTTCATCGAAGAACTTGGGGTTTTCCCCTCCATTAAAGGACTAGTGTCTTTGTATTGCGACAATAGCGGAGCCATTGCCCACGCAAAGGAGCCCAGGAGCCACCAGAAGTCCAAGCACGTACTGCGGCGATTTCATATACTTCGAGAGATCGTTGAAAGAAAGGAAACCGAGATTTGCATGGTTGGAACTGACGATAACGTCGCAAATCCATTGACTAAACTGTTGCCACAAGTGAAACACAACGCACATGTAGCAACCATGAAAATCAAGCATGTTGGAGTATGGCTTTAATTTTCTAAGTATTGTTTTAGAACATTTGTTAGATCTATGTTTAAAACAATTGGTTTAACCATTTCATATTTATGAAATTTATTATTTCATATTCATTTAATTTTGGTTTAGTATTAAATGATAAGTCCATGTGATTCAAATCATTCAAATGGGATGTCAAGATGAATTCTTCGACAAAGAAACACCCATAAGTGAACTTGAATATTGAAGTCACAAAGGATCCCTAATCCAGGTCATTGAAAGGTGGAAGACCAATGACTAATGAAGATTAGATTGCAAGTAGATTTTTTAGTTTTGTTTCTTGAACTAGAGTGACTGGATGTCAGAATCTTTTGCACAGATACTTATTGGATCTTGTATCGGATTGACCATGAGAACACTTTAAGAGATTAAAGTCATGTCATAGGTAGTTCTCATTAATGCTGATTAGAACCGTTCCTCACAACATGAGTGATTATCTCTGCTCGTTTGAGAATTAGTTCGCTTTGATGCTAGCTAAACATCGCACCATAAAAGGAGGCTATAAAAGCAGTTATTGTCCTCCAATCTTTGATAGGATATGGCGTTGTTGTGTAACAAGGCCTCACGGAGAGTTAGATACTGTAAAATGCATGACCATGCTCAGAATGGTTAAGGCTTAACCTTCTGTAAAATTTTAACAGTTGAGCTCTGTAATCCGAGAAACAGTTTTGGACCTAATAAGGATGGCTTGGATCTTACCTTATGTTCAGTAAGTAACACTAAGCGACAAAGGAATGTGAATGCACACTTGTCTGAATGACAAGTGGGAGACTGAAGGAAATATGTCCTTCACCCAAGGTGCATTTAGTCTAATACCAAGGTTCAGATTAATTGCGAACAATTAATTCAGTGAGATCAAGTGATCGGAACAGCTAGCTGGAGCAATGCTTCCGATCAGTGAGTTCTAATGAATATTAAGCTCACAACTTACTCTTGACTGAACCTACATGGTCACACCAATGGCACGTAACAGATCACCAGATTAAATGAATCGGAAATTCATTTAATAGATTTTCGGGAATTAGTTTTGGAAAACGTATTATACGATACGACCTTGCATCAGAATCGTATATCGTATCGCGAATATTCGTAAGCTGGGCGACACGAGTAAATCTTATCGTACGACGGTGATTCGTCGTATACAAAACGATAAATAATATCGGAAAGATATTAATCGCGAATACGAAGGGCATCGGAGTTTCCGGCCCGTCGAGCCAAGCACGCAAGTGTGCAAGGACCAACGAGCCAGCAAGCTCGCGAGCAAAGGCGAGTAGCCAGCCCGCGTGTGGGCACCAGCACGCAACAGCAGCGCAAGCAACGAGCAACGACGAGCGAGCAGGCCCATGGCCCAGCTGCTTCGGCCTGCAGCGTGTGTTTCTGGGTGGCTGGCTGTGGTCCGTATGCTTGTGTGTGGCCGGTCAAGGCTTATTAGTCCTGGCCGGTTACATCATTAATACAATAGGGCTATTGTATTTTTCGACACAACACAATTCAGAACAACCAAGTTTCCAAACCCTAAACCTAATTTAGAATTACGTTCTTCAGTTTTCTCTACTGTTCTTCCCAAAAGAAAAACTCGTGATTGATTGTCTAAGCTACGGTTATCAAGACGGATCTGATCGTGTCGGTGAACCAAGTAGAGGAACGACAAGTGGAGTTAAGTTCGTGTTCGTTGACAGATTACTAGGGAAAATACGCTTCAAATGTAAGTTTGCTTAATCTGTGCTTTATACATGTTTCCTGGCTTTGGGGATTGTTTCCGCACATGTTATTATTTTTAACTGTATTCCCCTACACAATGTACCTTAGAAGCGTCACTAAAAGCCCACTCATCAAACTTATTTGAATATTATTTTTCTTGACCTCCACGGCCTTGAAGACGTCATCAGTATACACCTGGGACAACCAGGTAGGCACGTCCACCAATCCCTTGTCTTCTGGGGACAGACGACTCATAGAAGAATCTACACAAACCAAGGGGATCAGTGAAGGATAGGAAAACAAGGTTACATGCGAAAAATAAATGCAATACTAGCTCTATGCAAGTAAGGGCAGAGACCAACGGCCACAAGAAAGACCATGTTGGTGAACTGACCCACATGGGGAAGCCAACTATTGGGCACCCACGCGTGAATCTTCGCAGATAACCGATACATTTCGGCCTGAAATAAAGGCTTTATGAGCCTCCATTCTCTTGACAGAAGGTGAGGATAGGCGTCAGTCTTTGACAAGAAGCGAGGCCGGTAATTCCAGCGTGAAAGACGCTCGGAAAGAGGGAGGTCCTCCATTCGGATAATAGACCATTTAGTCCTCCACCATACCTTGCTAGAGGACTTACCCACTACCGTCTTATAACACTGCCGGCTATACAAGGTAAACCATCCCTGGGGAGAACGAGAAGAAGGAGCGATGTCTACAAGTCTAACAAAGGAAGAAAAGGATGGGGTGACGTCACTCAACGCACACTTGGCAATATAACCAAAGACATTCGCCCAAGAATTAGGGGTCAGCTAGGCTAGGCCAATGTCATAACCATCCAAGACGTCCATTACAAAAGGGTGCAGGGGAAACCTAAGGCCCAATCTGAAGGCGGCCGTATAGACAACAACCTCTCCCAGAGAAAGACGGTCTACTGTACTATGGGGACGAGGGCACTTAAAACGAGGCAAGAGCAAGAAACGCTCAAAGTCACGTCCTTATTCCCTTAGGTATCTCAACCATTTCCTGCTGGGGAGGATGTCAGAAGGAAACAAGTCCACATCCTCTTTTCCACGAACCATAGGAGGAAGATTTTTTGCAAACTCCTCATCCGAAGAGCTGGAAGGATCATCTTCAAAATCCTCACGAGGGATGCGAGGACGGAAAGCCACACTCTTTCTTCTCCTTGAAGAACGTGCCGCCCTGGAACCCCCGTCTTCTGAATGATGGGAGGAACTAACTCCACCCCTATTTCCTTGGGACGGGTTTGAAAAAGGAACCCTGCTGTCCCTCTCTCGTGGTGCTCCTCATGCACCTATGTTGGCTGTCTGCTTAATACGAGCCATGCCGTCCTGCATAAGGAACAAGACGTCTGACTTAAGAAAAGAGGAAAAAGCAATAGAACGGGTACGCCGTCCAGATACAAGAGAAGCGGCAACTGATAGGACGCCTCCCCAAGAAATAAAAGCCTCAAAAAAGTAAAAATTTCAGATACATGCAGAAACAAGAAAATAACAAAAACGCTTACCAATAAGTGATCCAACTGCTGAAATGGTTAGGCAAGTTGTTCAAACTCCAAGAACAACGAACGAAGAATCCAAGAACACTCAATACAAACCAAGAAGATCGTCGAAGGGAAATCGTTCTCTCTCTCTAGAAATCTCTTTGAAAATAACAAAAGGCAAATGAGGGAAAACAAACAATTTCTGAAGATTTTAAAGGCAAAAACCAGGCTCCAAAAGGCAACCACACTTGGCACTCCACCATGACAAAAAGGCTACCCAACCTGGGCAAGGGGCACCCTCCTTGAGGGGAGAATGAAGTGGCCTAAAATAAAAGACTGCCACATGGCTTTACTAGGATGGCCAAAAAGGAAGACAAAGATTCACCAACTTGGATACCCAGAATCCATACTGAGCCTATATCCGCATCCAGACCCAGGGCCCATCTCTTAGGCCTATGATCCCATTTGATTGGAAGAGTCCCTGGTCAAATCATGACTAGAAGCCCAAAGCTTGCAGGAAAGCCCAACATGCAAAGGGCCCCACAGGTCTAATCAGACCTCCTATTATCGGACACATGTCCAAATCTGGGAAAGCACCCAATCATCAGGCCAGGTTTTGAGAATCAAATCCCAAGAAACCCTAGCACTATAAATAGTGTAGATCCCTAGGTAAAAGGGGGCATTCAATTCATTCCCACCTACCTTAAACTATCTTTGCTCTGCCTTTTCTCTAAAAGTTACTTCTCTCTCTAGCCTATACTTACTTAGGCATCGGAGGGAATATTCTTATTTTATAGGTTGCAGAAAGATCGTGCCAGCGGATACTTGATACCTCCGAGGAACGCCTGACACGTTATAACCACAAAAGATCCCACAACACGGGGGCCACTTTGTGATTCAATCCACCAATTTAGAAATCTCCTCCTATCATTAAAATAATGAAACTTAATTATTATCCATTATTATTAAATTTCCAGCAACTTTATTATGTTTTAAAACGCTTGAATTAATTAGAAATTAATCGTCAATCGATAAAATAATGGCATGATAGCAAAGTTCTTCTGCACGAATTAATTAGAAATTAATCGTCATTCCTATACTGGCATGATAGTTTTTGTTATATGAAAACTCAATCAAATCTAAGCTATCTTACCAACTTCCTTGGAAATCAATCACACATGAACGAAGCATATCCTCAAGGGTCTGAATGGTTCTCTCAGTTTTTCCATATGTGGCTGGATAGAATGATGTACTCATTTTCAATGTCGTACCGAAGTTCTTCTGCACACTTTTCCAGAAGTTCGAAAGAAGCCTTGAATTCCTATCTGATACAATATCCTTAGGAAATCCATGTAGTATTACAACATACTTAATGTAAGCTTTGGCAAGTTGTTCCATCTTCCAGGTTTCCTTTTTTGGTATAAACACTGTTGACTTAGTCAATCTATCTACCACAACCCAAATGGTATCATTTCCACTTTTCGACTTGGGAAAACAAGTGACGAAGTCCATTGAAATACAGTCCCACTGCCAACTTGGAATTTACAATGGTTGAACCTTTATGATAAGTCAAGCATCTAGCAATGAACTCATCGACTTCATTTTTGTAACACCCTAATAATTCATTGCCTTTATAAAACCATTTTCCAATTTAAAATAAAAGAATTACTAAAGTATTACTGCCACCGTGATAACGGTTAAGGCTATTACCAAAATTAAGCAGCGGAATAACTAACTTTCAAAACATTAAATAATAGTTAATGGCCTCGATACAAGTTGAAACCATAACGACCCAAAACAAAACGTTTAAGTAACCAAAATCCATTAACTAGCAGTTTAAATAGTTTAAGTAGTCTAGATTAATAAAATAATAGAGTTTAGAATGCAGGAGAAAGACATCACTCAAACACAATCCCATGCTAGATAACTTCTCCCGCAAGTTATCTCTACAAACCTGCTTATTAAAAATCTACAACGTATCCAACAACGCAAATGCAATGGTGGATCATCATAGGGTCATTAAGGCAAAGGACATGACCAAAAGAAACATGAAGCACAAAGTCAGTGAAAGCTGAGTACGAACAAGCTAGAATGAAATTCTAGTCTAACATGCTTCACTCACAATAATTAATCCACATGAAAAAGCCATGTAAAAAAACAATTAAATCCATATAAGTAAACAATTAATCATGGAGTCAAGACTCGACTCTTGACACGACTCTTACACGACTCTTGACTCATAGATTAATTAAGAATAAGATTCGAACGGTCCCAAAAGAAATATCCATAAACAGAAGGGTGTTGGGAGCCCACCAAACACCAAAATATAAAATAAAATAACTTGTCGGACCCTACCGATGGAATTCCAGCACATAAAGAAAATGAAACAACGTCTTGTATCATTAATAGAAGTACAAGTTTTCCGGCAAGACTCCCCCCATTGTTCATACTCGAGGTATATACGTTCCAAAAGTCTTGAAGCTTGTTCTGGTTGCACTTTACGTTAATTTATATTTTATTCACAAGGAGAACTCAAGACACAACAACATGACATTGAATAAACAAGCTAACAACAACACTCCTTTTTAATCCATTAGGACTTGTGATCAACATACAAGACTCAAATGATATTACTCCCATGGTTCCTTCTCAATATACTATTGAGATAACCCGACATGCCCATTAACATGCGGGGTGTGCACTAGGCACGAAAAATCCTTAGTTCAATTCACATAGACATGCCAAACATACTCTACAGACGGGGTAGAATAAATAGTGCAACGAGGCACGAATACTTGGCTCAAAGTATGCTAGACATTCCGTACAATAGCATAAAAATAATACTTTGCATGTGAAACACTCATACATGCATATATAAAGCTTGAACAACATGCTTGACATTAAATTTAACGATCATAAATAATCACAAAATACTTGTTCAACAAAACATAGTTCCACAATAATCCAATCATGCTTGTTCACCACATCAAACATGAATCCATAATAATATAACATGTTCGTTCACAATATCAAACATGAATCCATAATATTTCAAGTCACAGATTCGCAATAGTAAAGTATCACAAGTATCCTCATGTAAACTGTGGTCACCCTAGACATGTACGTACCTCGAACATCTAAGTACGAGGGCCACTTTGCAAATCAAGGCTCTAGATTAGAAATCACCTCCTATCATTAAAATAATGAAATTTAATTATTATTAATGTTCATTAAATTTCAAGCAACTTTATTAATATTTAAAACACTTGAATTAATTAGAAAACATACTGTAGGGGTTTTTTTGTGTCAAAACTTGTTTCCCGTTCTACAAGAGGGGCGGTTCTTTAGAAAACCGTAGAATTTTTGTACCTCGAAGGAGTCGCCACCAAACATTTTTTAAAGTCTCGTTTGGAAAGACCGCAAGTGACTCTATGTTGGATAAGGCCTTGAATCCTTGAAACGGATGGGTGACATCCGGGCACGGGAACAAAATGCTTATTCGGCGAGCTTTAGAAATATTCAAGTACGTTGGCACAACATTGTTTTCGAAAATAAACCCTAGATTTAGACTATGTGGGTTTGCATCAAGAGCAAATTGAATCTCTAATTTTATGGTGGTCACTTTGCTTTAAAGATTGATTTAAGGAACCTAAGGCCGGTTTGTCCAAAAATATCTTTGTTAAGCGTGATGTAACCTTTGTATTTTGTTGTATTTAGCATGTTGGTGATGAAAGCGATAAAGCAAATAAAGCAACATCACAATACTAAATAAAGTGCGGAATTAGTAAATACAAGACCCCCTAGAAAAGGACTAGGGAGTAGGTCCACATTGCCTAGAAATGGACTAGGCAAGTAAAGATGCGGAATTGAAAGTGCGGTATTGAAATTGCGGTATTGAAATTGCGGTATTGAAAGTGCGATATTGAAAGTGCGATATTGAAATTGCGGTATTGAAAGGTGCGATATTGAAATCGCAATATTGAAAGGTGCATAATTGAAATTTGCACTTGGGCACATGAGATTCGAACGCCAAGCGGCTCCTTAAAAATAAGTGCGCCCGACACGAATTCAAAGCCAAAAATCTCAACTTGGGAGAGGTTGCTCAACCCAAATGTCCTAGATTTTGTATGTTAAACTTGAACTTGAAAGCTTGAATATTGATGTTTTGAACTTGAAATGATTGAAACTTGAACTTGAAATGATCCTAGTTTAGGGAAATAACTATGAATAACCCTAAACATGGTAAGATCTTGAAAAATGAAAACTTGAACTTATATATTGAAAATGGAGTTTTGAATCTCAAAAGACTAAACCTTTAAATGTTAAAAGGTGTTATCTTTGATTACCCCATGTTTGATGGTGATTCTAGTCCAAGAGGTGATTGTAAACAACTTGGACATCCTTGAATCTTTGAAAATTGTATTTTGTATTTTGGAAAAGTTTGTATTTTTGGAAAACATGTGTGATTGTTGCAAGTGGTGTTTTTTAATGATTAAAAACACCAATTGCTAATCATTTAGAAATCAAAGAAACATAGTAGATTAGAATGGGATTCGGATTTACCTAGTTAGATTTAGGAAAGAGCTCCCAATTGCTTTTTTTGAATTTAGGAATTTTGTATGTGTTTTTGAGAAGTTTTTGAGTTGTATTTTGAGGCGTAATGTCGAAATTACAACGTTGTATTGTTGTTCTCTTCTCCATTATACTGGAAATAAGGGGTATTTATAGAAGGAATTGGTGCAAGGCACCAACACACGTCAGCGCAGGGCGCTGGACCAGCGCTGGGCGCTGGTGACGTGGCTTGAATGCCGCCAAAGCAAGGACAGGGAATCCGTCCTTGTTTCGTCTTGTAGTGTTGTACCTGTTGTAAGAATAGTACTAGGTTTGGCGTTTTGTATTTTCTTGGAGGTTAAGGCATCGTTTAGCGTCTAAACACAAGCCTTTCTCGGGTTTTTGAATTCCGGTTTTACGGGACGGGGCTCGGCATGCTCGGTTTTGTGGGTCGGCTCCCGAATTTGACTTGCCTTATATGATTTTGAGTGGAAAAGGCCTAGTAAAACCAATGGGATGGTCTACTAGATGAGATTGTCCTTGGATTTTGAAATTGATTTTGGAAGTTGTATTTTTTACCGAGTTCCGGGAGGGGAACGGTCTCGGGGGTTGGATTTTGGATCTTGAATTTGGAAATATTCTTAGCAATTGGGATTTCCGCCCGGAGTTACTCCAATTACCTAACAAGGATAATGGTATCGTCATCATCCCAAAGGAGAGACACAAATTAGGTGTCTACAGAAGCCCCCACTTTGACTGAGCGTTCGGTTAGGAAAGCGCAAGTCAAAGTATTTCGAAAGGGACGGAGAATGATCAAGATATTCTGCAATCGAGACCACTCTTTGTACGCCGGTACCTGCATAAAACAGGTGTTAGAAAAAAGGATAGAGTCTACCTCGGTGCGGTTGGTGATGACTGTGGTTTGTACTTGTACCTTTCCGCCTTCAGTTCAGGACGGAGCTTGGCATCGAAAATTTTGAATTTTTGAATCTTGAGTTTTTAAATTTGAATATCCGGAGTTGATCCGTTGGGATGTGCTTTGCTGGGGATAAGAGCTTTTTGCTGGCCCTTAGAATTTGGAATTTCGACTGACTTTCCCGGAGCTTGGGTCCGTTGGGAGTTGGACGCCTGATTCTTTGTATTTTTTTGGACTTTGTATTCTTGAAACATTCATCTGTTTGCACTTGGAGATACAGGCGTATACCCGTATTTTCAATGGATGGTTAGATGCGACGTTTGATGCTTGGTGCGGAAGACCGTAGCAGCAAAGGACGTGCAATCCGCACGGGAGACCGCGCGCGCTGCAGGTTCGCGCATGCAGCAAGGCAACGCAGTGCGCTGTGGCGGCTCCTGGCGCGGGGCTGAGCTATAAAAGCTCCCCTTGCCGTGCCATTTTGAGGCACACTGTCTTGAATTCTTTGCTCTTTTCTCTCTCAAAGGTCGATTAGGCTCTTCCCTTGATCTTGTTCTTGCCTTGTCCATGTAAGTATTTCATGTTTTTGCTTATGAAATAACTCTAGGATTGCATGTAGTTTTTATTTTCTCGTACTTTGAAATGATGCTTGTATGCTTAAGCTTTTTGAATCTTAAAGATGACTGTTTGATAGCCACTTGAACTTGAACTGTTGGAACTTGTAGATTTGAATCTTTTGAAATTTCTTGAACCTATGTCTTTTTGTATCGGCTTTGGCATGGATAGCCTAGGTGCTGATGTAGAACTTGTATACCTGTTTCGGCGTGGGTAGCCTAGGTGTTGGTGTAGAACTTGTATCTTGAACTAGGGGTCCACTGGGGATTTGTCTTGAATTTTTGGCTTTGTATAGGCCAGTATAAGATAGCCCCCAGTTTAGGATTTTGACACTTTGTATGCTACTTGATTTAGTATGCCTCGTCACACTCGGAGGAAGCTCGCTGAATCATCTGTGGTTCGAGCCGCTGAGGAAGACGCTTCAGATGATGAAGCGGCTGCAATAAATGCGCCAGGTGGGGGTATGGTTCCCCGAGATGCACCTGCTTTCCCTGGTACTGGTTGGATCCCTTCCGACCTGGTGTATTGGCCGGATTGGCACTTGTCTCAGCGGCCTCGCGCTGGCATGGTGAGTCTTATACTGTGCTTTGAATTTGTATCTTGTAATTGTATAGGTTTTGAGCTAACTCGTTCACCTGTAGGCCGATGGAAAGCCATTCCGTACCTACTGGTCCTTGGTGGAGGTTCAGAGGGCCTTTAAAGCTCTTCGCGCTGATGAGGAAGCTATGGAGATTTGGTTGCAGATGGGCATGGCCGATTTCTGGCGTACCATGGGAGGTTCTTCGAAGAGAACGGGGATTAAAAACCGTTTGTGGGCTTTGTTAGAGCGGTGGTGGGATACCACCAACACTTTCCACATGGCATGGGGGGAGATCACTATTACCCCTTTTGAGTTTGCTATGATTACAGGTCTTACTTTTTCTGAGAGGAATGTGACCTTTGATTTTGAGCTGACGTGGCGCTCGGCCGCTGCCAGGGACTTGCTCGACCCTATTGTTGACTTGTCTAATGATGATGCTCACGCTTCCGTGAAGGTGATTGTGGAGGCTATCTGTGGTGGGGGTGTGTCCGCGGAGCAGAGGGTTAGGCTCTTCCTCCTAGCCTTGGTGAGCAGAGTGATGGCCCCGAGTAGGATCAGTCGGGTGCACATCAAATTCTTGTCCGCTTTGCGGGACTTGGGAGCTGTTTCGAGCTATAACTTGGGTGGCTTGGCGTACAACCACCCTTTGTACGAGATGAAGCGGGCCTCCCGGACTGCACTGGGGTATGACCCGAGCATGGCTGCTCTGTGGAGCGTGCTGGAGGTATTTGAGACTCCTTGTACTTTGTACTTTGTACTTGTATGCTTGTATTTTGAACTTGACTCATGTTTTGCTTGTTCCTTGAAAGATTTGGATCTATGAGCACTTTCCGACCTTGGCGCCGGAGCGTACTAGAGATGCGGCTTACCCGTATGCTGCCTCTTGGATAGGAGCGGTGCGCGTGGGTGCGTCTTTGGCGGCTTCTCGCAGGGGTTGGAGAGTTCTATCCGCTGAAGATGAAATCTTTTGTACTGTTTTACTCTCTTGTATTTGTATTTGTACTGTTGCCTGAGTTGTTTGCTTTGCAGGTGGTATGGCGTCCTTTTGCAAACGCGATTGTTCCTGTCTCGGCTGCTCGTGCCCATTTCCTGTCTGGACGGCGGGTTTTTCTTCTAGGGGTGTACCGCCATATGTGGTATCTGGGGGAGCGAGTGTCCCTTCTACACCATTCGGGGGATAGGCTTGTCCCCAAGGATCCACCGGAGCCCATGCTGGCTCTGGATGAAGATCTTGCCCGGCTCTATGCGGAGGCTAGGGGCGAGGCTGTTTGCCGCTCTTGGAGGGAGTTTGTACACAGGAAGGGGAGCTATTTCGACTTCTTGAGGAGGCTGGCCCCACCAGTACGCTTCGTACTTCCGGTGCGCTTTTGAACCTTGTATCTTGTATTCTTGTATTGATTGCATGATTGTATGATTGTATGTAGGAGGAGGAGGTTGATCCTGAGGACATTCCTCATGCTGATAGGATCCTCCGATATGAGAACTCGGACGGGGAAGAGTTGGTGGAGACCATTCCTTGGGCTTCTCCTCCGCACCGGAAATCATATGATGCTGTACCTGAGCATTACACCCCTGTAAGTACTGTTGCATTTTTGAAACTGTTTGTAACTTTGTATGGAAAAATTGATCTTGAATTTTGTATGCAGGCTCTTCGGGTGAGAGTGCGTCGCTGGATGCTCTTGCTTGATTCTTGGAAGAGACAGTGTGTTAAGCTGACCCGGAAGCTTTCTGGCCGGAACAGAGAGGTACCTCACTTGATCTTGAAACTTGTATATTGGAAATTCGAACTGGGAAATTGATTCCTGAAATTGTATTTTGTATAGGAGCGTCGTCGAGACCGTAGAGATTCTGTTGATAGAGAGCCTCAGGCGGAGACGTCCTTGGGACAGGAGGGACCGAGCTTGGAGCTGGGACAGGGGTCCGGTGCTGGTGCTCATCAGAGGCATTCTGATGCTGAGCGGGGAGCTTCCCCTTTTGTACATCTTGATCCCACCAGGCATTCATTTGGAGGTGCTAGCGGTTCACGGCCCTTTGTTCCTCCTTCCGGTTACTACTTCGGAGGAAGTGGCCCTCAACCTTGGGGTGCAGGTTCATGGGCTTGCTATGCGGAGATGGAGAGGATGCGTAAGACTCAGATGTTTGGGTCGTACCCGTATATGCCGATGCCGCCGCATTATCAGTATTCCTCTCCTTAGCAGGGAGTTCATCCCTCCACTGGCACACTTCGTATCTCGGAGGAGGATCCTAGTACCCCTGGGACGGAGCTGGAGCGCCTTAGGAGGCGTAACAGGGACAAGGCACCCGTGATTGATGTCTCTGCTGGTGATGATTCAGACTGATCCTGCATGGTAGCGAGTTCCAGCTTGCCTGGGTTGATTTTGTATAGGCTGGATTGTATTGTATTTGTATGGCTTGACACTAGAATTTTGTATGGTTGAATTGGCTTTGAACTTGAATTGGTTTGAAGTTTTTTGAAGATTGGCTTTGTATGTTTGAATGCTTGTAATTGTATGCGTTGCTTTTGCTTTGAAATTTTGTAGCTATATGCATGCATGATAAATTTGCAAAAAATTTGAAAAAATTTGCCCATTTTTTCGGGTGTATATACCCACTATAAGCCCCCACTTTGACTGAGGTTTTTTGGTTAGGAAAAGCGCAAGTCAAAGTATATTCAACTCTTGCTATGCATATGCAGGCTCGACTTAGGACGCCGATCTAGGACTAGGATGCTTGAATTTGGAAATGGCCCGAAATCTGCCCGAAGCGTTGATCCAGACTGCTTGAAGTTGCGCGGTTTGCAGCTTTGGAAACATGAATAATGGAGGTTGTACTCTGCTGTCCGAAGCACTCAAGATTGTGTACTCGGAGTCATAAGAGAGGACGGTGGCCTCGTCCTTAGATGCCGGCCCCTGCGCCTGGCGCAGGCTTGGCGCTTGGCGCCCGTGGGCTGTCGTGCAAGCCGACTCTTGTATAAATAGGGAGCTTGTTGGATCATTTCTTGTATCAATCCTTCCCTGCTATCATTGCATACTGCTTCCTCTCGAAAAGAAAGGGAAATATGGTTGTGTCCTTTGAGAGTGCCTTGAACTCGTGGCTTGGTTCGCTAGGCAAATTGGAGAAAAGGGAGCTTGATGGCATGCATCTCGGGGTGCTCGTCTCATTCCGGTTTGTAAAATTGGATTTGCACTTCATTCTTGCTGCTTTGGAGGCTTGGGACCCCAATCATCATGTCTTCCGTTTTGGCTATAATGAGGTATGTCCCCTCCCTGAGGAATTTAGTGCTATATTAGGGTGGCCCTTGATGCTGGAGCCATGCATGCCTTGTGTTTAAGAACACTTTTTCTTGAGTTTTGAAAGGTATTTGGGCTTGAAGCCCCCACTTTTGAGTGCTGTTGTATATGGTAGAGGGGTGGATTTGTCCCTCTTTGTCACCTACTTTGCTGGGCTTGATGTTCCCAAAGTATTCCGCCTGAGAGCCTTGAGTTTTTGTATATTCGCTCGCTTTCTCTTTTCGAAACAGGGGTTTGGCAATGGTGAAGCCTCCCTAATAGAAATTGTAGAGCAGTTTGCTAATGGTCGGAACCCATGCCGCTTGTGATTGGCGAGACATTAATGGGCCTTGATATGCTGAAGTCGGACCCCTCTTCCTTGCCATCAGGAAGTTCGGTGTTACTCCAAGTAAGGATCTGGAGCTCTCTTGCATATTGAATTTTGTACTTGTATTTGAATTTTGAATGTTGAATTTTGAATGTTGAATTTTGAAACGTGCTTCTTGTATACTCCCCAAGGTTTGGCTTATGGAGAGGCTCATGTTGGTGGCACCACCAGAGAACATGGCGAGCTATAATAGAAAGGGATTCACTGTGTGACCCACATTGTATGGCCGACTTTCATTGGATGAGTGGCGGTGTGCACTCTCTGGGATTGAATCTTGTATAAAGTGGGTAGTTCCTTGGTAGAGAATTGCTGCTATGAGACATACCCCTAGTTCTACTACTTTAAGGGTGCCAAGCCTCACAATGCTAGTCTTCTACTCGCCTGTTCGAGTGATGAGGCAATATGGCTTGACATAGGAGATCCCGGACCGTACTGAAGAGAACTCGAAACCTGTTGTGCTGAATGCGCATCGACTTGATGTTTGGAGGCGGTATTGGGTTGCCAAACCATTCTTGAGTATCCAGTTCCCACCTGAGTCAGTTACTCTGTCTGCGGGGTATATTGTATGGATGAGAGGCCTAAGCCAGAGGGACATTTCTTTCTCCGGACCAGCTAGAGTCCGAGGTTCTAGAGCCTGACGTCCTGCATAAACTGAGTATGAGGAAGGTGACGGGAGTATGGCCCATCTGGTGCTTGACCGTTCGGAATCCAAAGGAGGTTCGTCGTCCTCCCGTCTTGGAAGGCTTGCAAGTTCCTTCTCCCGCCGCTTGGGCAAGGGGAAGATTGATGATTTGATTGCGGGAGGAGCCAGGGGATAGTACTCAAGGTGCCAAGACTCGAGAGCATAGTCGCTCGACCCCAGATCTTTGTAGGCTAAATGTGTTTGGAATGAATTGTGTTTGGAATGTGTTTGGAAGATGTGTTTAGGAAGTGAAAAGGCTTTTGAACTTTGCTTCACTTGATCCTGACTTTGTATTTGAATTAGCTTTGAAGGCTTTAGGGCCAAATTAAGAGTTATTGTGTTAAATTTCGCTTGAACATGCTTTGCTTTGAATTGGCACATTTGGAATAAAAACAACAACAATTTTGAGTTTTGAATTTTGATTTGATTTGATTTTTAGGATGCCCTTAATTGAGGAAATTTTGAATTTTTTTGTATTAAAGTGGTCGGGCCTCGAAATGAGGTTGCCTACGTGTCCCGTTAGGGAATCAGGCCGGACGTAGTTCTGACTACCTTACAGGACCTAATTTGGATTCTTGAATTTGAACATGGAACTTAGACATAGAACTTCTTGAGTTGATCGAGGTTGGTCAGAGATCTGAATTCTGTCCCATCGATGTCTGTTAGTTCGACTGCTCCCCCGGAGAGGATTTTCTTGACAATGTATGGGCCTGCCCAGTTGGGTTTGAATTTTCCCCTTGGGTCCATGGTGCTTTTGCGAAGGGCTTTTAGGACAACCTCGCCTTCTTTGATGTTTCGGGTTCTGACCCTTTTGTTGAAATGTCTGGCCACTCGGCGCTGATAGACTTGTACATGGTGAGCGGCTTGAAGCCGTCGCTCATCGAGCATGACTAGTTGTCATATCTGGCTTGTACCCATGCAGCTTCTGGGATTTTGCTTTCGGGGACTATCCTTAGAGAAGGTATCTCTAGCTCGATAGGTTGTACTGCTTCCATTCCATAGACCAATGAGAACGGAGTTGCACCAGTTGAAGTGCGAATTGAAGTTCGATATCCCCACAATGCGAAATGCAGCTTTTGGGGCCAGTCCTTGTAATTGGTAGTCATTTTCATGATGATGGTCTTGACATTTTTGTTGGCTGCTTCAACTGCCCCATTGGTTTGCGGGCGATAAGGTGAAGAGCGATGATGTTGAATCTTGTACTCGGTGAATAGATCTTCACACTCCCCTTGAAAATGGGTTCCTTGGTCGCTGATGAACTCGTGAGGAACACCGTATCTGCATATGATGTTTTCTTGTATGAACTGGGCAACTTGCTTGGAACCCAATACTTTGAATGATTTGGCCTCGACCCATTTGGTGAAATAGTCGATGGCGACCAGTATGAACTCATGACCCCTGGTGCCTGTTGGAGTGACTTTGCCGATGACGTCGATACCCCAGGCTGAGAACGGCCACGGTGATGATTGAGAGAATAGTAGTGATGGAGGAATGTGCTTCAGATTCGCACACTTTTGACATATAGGACATTTCTTGACAAAGAAGTAGCAGTCCCGTTCGAGGGTAGTCCAATAGTATCGGGCCCTGATGATCTTGAGGGCTAGCATTTTCCCATTCATGTGGGTGCCACAGACTCCAGCATGTATGTCGTCCATGACTCTTTGAGCTTCGTGTTTGTCAACACATCGGAGGTTAGGACCGCCAAGGGACCTTTTGTATAGAACGCCGCCTTCTATGACGAATTTGGCTGATTGTAATCGTAGAGCCCTTTGATTTTTGCTTCAAAAGTGCGGGGGATACGCTGAATTTTGTAGATACCTTTGAATGTCTGTAAACCAAGGTTCATCTTCGTCTTGCTCGACGCTGTCAATAGCATGGACATATGCTGCTTCTTGACAAGTTTCAATTGTAAGTGGCATTTCAGTCATGCTGCTTGGAATGTCGATCATTGAAGCCAGTTTTGCTAGTGCATCGGCGAATTGATTCTCCTCTCTCGGGAGGTAGATGTAGCGAAGCTCATCAATTTGTTCAGACAGCTGTTCGAGATAGGACTGATATGGAGCTAAACTCTCGCTTCTTACTTTCAATTTGCCGGAAATTTGATTGATGATTAGGGAGGAATCCCCGTACACTCGAAGTTTCTGGACGCCCAATGCTAAGGCGGCTTCCAGGCCCATGATGCATGCTTCATATTCTGCCGCATTGTTTTTGACGTTGAATTGTAGTGTTGCTGATATCGAAATGTGTGTGCCGTCTGGAGCTACTAAGATTACTCCAACACCACATCCGTTCTGGTTGGAAGCACCGTCAAAATGCATTGACCAACTGTCATCAATGGTCATTAAGATTTGCACGTCGGGTAAGTCGTAATCTTACTCTTCTGCCTCGACAGGACAGTCGGCTAGGAAATCTGAGACTGCTGATCCCTAGATAGACTTCTGTGGAATGTATTTGAGGTCGAATTCTGCTAGCATGACCAACCATCTGGACAACCGCCCGTTGAGTGCTGGTTTTTCGAATAGATACTTGAGAGGATCCGCTTTGCTGATCACATGTATTGTATGGGAGAGCATGTAGTGCCGTAGTTTCATTGTGGCCCAAACCAAGGCGATGCTGAGTTTCTCGAGCTGAGTGTATTTAGCCTCGTACTCGATCAACTTTTTGCTTATGTAGTATACGGCGTTCTCCTTGCCTTCAATTTCCTGGGCAAGCATAGCCCCCACTGCTGAATCAGTTGTTGTGAGGTAGAGCCTAAGGGGAATCCCTAGCATGGCTGGCTTTAGTACTGGTGGGTTGGAAAGGTAGCTCTTGATTGTTTCAAATGCATGCTGACAGTCGTCATCCCACACCTTGGGCTCGCTTTTTCGGAGCTTTCGAAATACTGGTTCACAGATCATTGTGAGTCTTGAAATGAACCTGCTGATATATTGTAGTCTGCCGAGAAAACCCCGAATTTCTTTTTCATTCGTTGGTGGTTGCATCTCGAGAATTGCTTTGATTTTTGAAGGATTAGCCCCTATGCCTCGAGAGCTGATGACATATCCAAGTAACTTGCCTAACGTTACCCCGAATGCGCACTTTCGAGGATTAAGCCTCATGTTGTATTGTTTGAGCCTGTTGAAAAAAATTCGGAGTACCGAGGTATGCTCATGCCGTTCTTTGGATTTGACAATCATGTCGTCGACATATACCTTGATTTCCTTGTGAATCATGTCGCTCATGATGGTTGTGGCTGTTCTTTGATAAGTTGCTCCTGCGTTCTTTAGTCCGAACGGCATAACTGTATAGCAATATGTACCCCACTGAGTGATGAAGGTTCTCTTCTCCATGTCCTCCTCTGCCATGGGAATCTGATTGTAGCCTTTATACCCGTCCATAAAAGAGAGTAACGCGTGATTTGCGGTGTTGTCGACCAAGATGTCGATGTGAGGCAATGGAAAATCGTCTTTAGGGCTGGCACTGTTAAGATCCCTGTAGTCCACACACATTCGTACTTTGCCATCTTTCTTTGGAACTGGGACACCATTTGCTATCCATTCTGGATACTTTGCTTCTCGAATAAACCCGGCCTCTAACTGCTTGGAGACCTCTTCTTGAATTTTGAGGGAAACATCCGGTTTCATGCGACGGAGTTTCTGCTTGATGGGTTTTGAATCTGAAATAAGGGGAATTATATGCTCACCGATGCTTGGATCAACCCCTGGCATATCATGATAGGACCATGCGAAGCGTCTACATACTCTGAAAGTAGCTTGATAAAATCGTCCCGCTCTGCTTGAGAAAGAGTTAAACCAATCTGAACTAGTTTTGATTCACCGTTGTTAGAAAGGTTGATTTTTTCTGTTTCCTCAATTATGGGCGTCCTGTTTTCATGATTTTCGATAGCTTTTAGAAATTCAAAGTGAGTTTCTTGTAAAGCAAAGTTGTTTGGATTAGGATTGTGTTTTGAATTAGGACTCGAAGAGTAAGTAGAAATGGAAGTGTTATTGAAATCTGCAATCATTACATCGACTGTTTCAACTTGAAGCTCGGCCATTAGAGGCTCTTGATTGATGCAAGACTCTAGTTCTAGACACTTAGACTCATTGCTAGACTCAGAAATTGAAAGACAGACTCTGGACCTGGACAAAGACACTAATCGTAAAGATAGGTCTCAGGGTATTCCCAGACATCTGCGCCATAATCGCCATGATCATCGAAAACGGGGCTGCATGCACAGACTTTCAGGACTTGGTCCCAGACTTGATTCCATGTGTTGTAAGGAAATGCGGCGAAGCTGCCCTTGCATGAAGTGTTGAGCCCTAAGAGGAACATTCTCACCATTTTGCCCTCGGGCTGAATTTTACGAGCGGAGATTGCCCATCTGTGGTAGTATTCTTGAATGCACTCATCCTTTTCCTGGCGTACAACCGGCTTTTGCTTGATGAGAGCGTCTCGGAAGCTTGAACCTTTGCGGGTAAGGCAGGCAGGGCCATCTAGTATTTCATCGAACCAAGGCTCTCCAAATAGTAGGTCAAAGTTCGTAGGCACATCGATTACCAGAAACTCAGCATTGTCGTAATAGGTGTCAAAGGAGAAAACCAGCTCAAGGACTCCCAAGAATTTCTATGTGACACCCTGGAGTTTGACAGTTTGTTGGGCACTGAGCATGAGATCGTACTCGGAGAACCCTAAAGCCTTCACGGTGGCGAATGGGCAGATGTTCTCTTGAATGTCGGTGGTTACCCTAGGTTCGGGGATCACCCAGTTTTGAGCACTAGGAAGTAGATGGAAAAAGCTTGGAACCATCAGCTCGTATCCTGGCTTGCACATTGTGGAGATCAGATTGCATGGAAACTCCTCTTCTTCATCTTCGCAGTCATAGGAGATGGCTTGTACAGAGGGGGTTTGCTTAGCCCCGGGTGGTAAAGGTAGAGTCTTGTTGTCGACCATGTTCTGGATCAAGTGTTTGAGCTTGTAGCAGTCCTCGATGTCATGACCCTTCCCTTGATGGTATTTGCAATGAGCTGCCGGATCCCAACTCTTAGATCTTTTTGTCAACTGGAGGATCGGGTGTTGGACCGATTGGTGCTATGACTTGTTTTTCGACCAGCCGATCAAATGCCTCACTGTTAGACATCCCGACGTTTGTGAAGACTCTTTGTGGTCTGCCTTGATAGTTGCGCTGATTAGCATTGCTTTTGAAGTTGTTTGACTTTGGACCTTGAGGAGCCTCTAGGGCGTTAACCTCATGAACTTTGTGTGTTGTCTCAGGTCTCTTTCCTTTCCACTTGTCAGTTTGTGGAGCTGGGGCTGCGGGTGCTTTCATCAGGTCATCCTCTATGTCGACCCCGATGTCGTAGGTTCTCTTGAAGCTTTCCAGGCCTAGGTACTTCATGTGAGCTTTGTACTTTGGGAGAAGACCGGCAATGAAAATCTTTACCAATTCTCTCTCGAAGGGTCGGGTTACCATTTGGGATGCCATTTCTCTCCACCGGTTGAGGTAAGTAGTGAAGCCTTCCTGAGGCCCCTGCTTGAGATCTTCCAGTTCCCTTAGAGTGGTTTGAAGTTGAATGTTGGGTTGATATTGCTCCATGAATGCTCGAGCGACTGCCTCCCATGTATTTGTTTGATGTTCCTTGAGTGAATAGTACCACTTCTGGCACACAGGTTCCAGAGACATAGGGAATACTACTGGGTAAAGCTCGAGTTCGACCCCCTTGATGGCCATTGTAGCTCTGAAATTCTTGAGATGGTACTTGGGATTGTCAGTTGATTTGAACTTTGGAATGTCATTGGCGGAGAATTTGTCTGGCAGGTTCGCCCTCCCCTTGAGGTTGTCCTCCATTGAGGTGTCAAAGTAGTTCTCTTGATTGGTAACCTTACTGACAAGACTCTTGATCTTCTTGGTTAAGTCATCAGTGGGCACGCTCTGTTCCACGACACCCAATCGGTTGCTTATGCTCTCCACATTGGCACTTAGGCTGGCGAAAGCCGTTAGGAGTTAAGCGAGTTGTTCAGAGGAAGACATTTGGATTGTTTCTTGAATAGGACTGGGAGTTTGTGTTAGGTTATGATACATATGAATAAACATAAATCATGCGGAAAAACCATAAAGCCAGGAAACATATTATTTACACATAATCATTTAGCATAATTCAGATGCATACACTTTGTAGCGTGCCCTCCCTAGCTGCGCCCGAACCGAACAAGAACAAGTCTTAAGGACTCCAAGTGTCGTCCCTCCGTAGATAGTCCATAGCACGTCCGGATCCGCCTTAAGATTGACCAACTAGAATCGCCCTTAAGGTACTATATATTTTCGGCTAATAGGGCAAGAATGTGGCTGATTTTTCTACTTAAAAATCTTAGCTTTTTATTGTTTGAATACTTGAAATCCTCAATGTAAATATGTGACCCTAGGCACCTATTTATAGAGTTATGGAAAAGGACTTGGAATCCTATTAGGATACTAATTTATTTAATTAGAATCTTATTAAAACTCTATTAAATAAATTCTATCTTTATTAGGATTAGGATTTAATCATAGAACAAATTCCATTAGCTTTAGGATTTGTATTGAAACACAAGCGTTGCACGAGCACGAGCATCGCACAAACCCGCACAGGCCTTGCGGCCCACACGAGCTGGCGCTGCTCGCAACCCACGAGCATTAGCCCGCGCGCGCGCCTTGGCCTTTGCTGGGCCTGGCCTTGCGCTGGCCCTGGCGTGGTTGGCGTGTGTTTGTTGCGCTTCGGCTTGCTGGGCGATGGCCCGGCTTCGTGCTGGGCCTTCGTCTAGCAGGCCTCGTCCGATGCTAATTCGTACGATACGCTTCCGATTAAATTCTCGATTCCGGAATTCATTTCCGATACGAACAATATTTAATATTTCCGATTCCGGAATTAATTTCCGTTTCGAACAAATATTTAATATTTCCGTTTCCGGAATTATTTTCCGATTTCGATAATATTTCTGATTCTGAAAATATTTCCGTTTCCGGCAATATTTCCGATTCCGACAATATTTCCATTTCCAATAATATTTTCCGATACGTACCATGTTTCCGTTTCCGGCAACATCTACGACTTGGATAATATTTATATTTCCGATACGATCCATATTTCCGTTTCCGGCAATATCATCGTTTCCGGACTATTCATTTACTTGCCTTTGACGCTCTCAGCTCCCACTGAAACCAAGATCCGTCGATTCTGAATATCCATAGATGGAGTATTTAATGCCATTAAATACTTGATCCGTTTACGTACTATTTGTGTGACCCTACGGGTTCAGTCAAGAGTAAGCTGTGGATTAATATCATTAATTCCACTTGAACTGAAGCGGCCTCTAGCTAGGCATTCAGCTCACTTGATCTCACTGAATTATTAACTTGTTAATTAATACTGAACCGCATTTATTAGACTTAACATTATATGCATACTTGGACCAAGTGCATTTCCTAATTCCTTTGTGGCTCGATGCTTGCTCTTGAACATAAGGTAAGAGTTGTCTTCCTTATTACGTCCAGAGGTGTTTCTCGGTTTCAGAGTTCAACTGATCAAATAAACAGATAATCATAGCCTATGATTCATCTGAGCACGACCATGCATTTTACAGTTTCTAGCTCTCCGAGTGGCCTTGTACAACTTTTTAGCATGTCATCCCAATTTATGGGAGGACAATCCCAATCTTATGATCTTGAGATTAGACTTCGTTTGATAGGTGATTACCTGAGCGTTGCCTTTATAGCCTCCTTTTACGGTGCGACGGTTGGTCAACTTCAAAGTAACCAGTTCTCAAACAAGTAATCTCAAATCACTAAGGTATTGAGGATTTAGTGTCTAATAATTTTAATGAAATTTACTTATGACAGATTTTCATCTCTTACAGTAAAGTTTCATAGGTCTGTCCGATACTAGTCTTCCCAAAGTAAGTATCTATGCAAATGATTACGATATTTCCATGTCCACATAGTTCAAGAAACAGAATTACTAGTCATCTTGCATTCTAGTCGTCTAACGTTTTCTATGCGTCCATCTTTATAGAAAACTCCGACCAGGGACCATTTTCAACTTTTGACATTCAAGTTCACTTGATAGACATTTCTTAGTCACAGGACTGGTCCTGACAGTATATCTTGAATATTTCGTCAAATTGAAGGGACTCATCATTTAATAAACCACAAATTAAATGGAAAATGAATTCTATTCATTTATTGTGAATGATTAACCAATAATGTTTTAGAAAGTATTAAACTCTAAAACTTTAAAACATTAATCAAGGACATCAAAGCCATTCTCCAATATGCTTGATTCCCATAGCTGCAGTGTGCGAGTTGTGCTCCGCCTGCGGCAGAGGTTTAGTCAATGGATCTGATATGTTGTCATCAGTTCCAATCTTGCTTATCTCGACTTCTTTTCTTTCAACGAACTCTCGTAGAAGGTGAAATCTACGAAGTACATGCTTGACTCTTTGGTGGTGTCTAGGCTCCTTTTGCCTATGCAATAGCTCCATTATTATCACAATATAGGGCTATTGGTTCTTTAATGGAGGGGACTACACCAAATTCACCTATGAACTTCCTTAGCCATATAGCTTCCTTTGCTGCTTAATGTGCAGCAATGTACTCCGCTTCAGTTGTAGAATCCGTAATGGTGCTTTGCTTAGCACTTTTCTAGCTTACTGCACCTCCGTTGAGGCAGAAGACAAACCCAGACAGTGATCTGAAATCATCTTTGTCGGTTTGGAAACTTGCGTCCGTATAGCCTTTAACAATTAATTCATCTTCTCCACCATAGACCAGGAAGTCATATTTGTGCCTTTTCAGGTACTTCAGAATATTCTTGGCAGCAGTCCAATGTGCCTCTCCTGGGTCTGACTGGTATCTGCCCGTAGCACTGAGTGCGTACGCAACATCCGGGCGTGTACATATCATAGCATACATTATTGAACCAATCAATGATGCATATGGAATCCCATTCATTCGTTTACGCTCATCAAGTGTTTTTGGGCACTGAGTCTTGCATAGAGTTTTTCCATGAGATATGGGTAGGTAGCCTCGCTTGGAGTCTGCCGTCTTGAACCTTTCAAGCACCTTATTGATATAAGTGCTTTGACTAAGTCCAATCATCTTTTTAGATCTATCTCTGTAAATCTTGATGCCCAATATGTACTGTGCTTCTCCTAGATCCTTCATCGAAAAACATTTCCCAAGCCAAATCTTAATAGAGTTCAACATGGGAATGTCATTTCCGATAAGTAATATGTCGTCGACATATAATACTAGAAAAGAAATTTTGCTCCCACTGACCTTCTTGTATACACAAGATTCGTCTGCGTTCTTGATGAAACCAAAGTCACTGACTGCTTCATCAAAACGTATATTCCAGCTCCTGGATGCCTGCTTCAATCCGTAGATTGATTTCTTTATCTTGCATACCTTTTTAGCATTCTTTGGATCCTCAAAACCCTCAGGCTGTGTCAGAAACACAGTTTCTGTTAAAACGCCGTTTAAGAAAGCGGTTTTGACATCCATCTGCCATATTTCGTAATCGTAATATGCAGCGATTGCTAACATTATCCGAATAGACTTTAGCATTGCAACTGGTGAAAGGTTTGATCGTAATCCACACCGTGGACTTGCCTGTAACCTTTTGGAACCAATCTAGCTTTGAAAACTTCAAGTTTTCCATCCTTGTCCTTTTTCAGTTTGAAAACCCATTTACTTCCTATGGCTTGGTAGCCATCTGGCAAATCGACCAAATCCCAAACTTGGTTTTCAGACATGGAGTCTAGTTCAGATTGCATGGCTTCTTGCCATTGCTTGGAGTTAGGGCTCGTCATAGCTTGCTTGTAAGTCGCAGGTTCATCACTTTCAAGTAATAGAACGTCATAGCTCTCGTTCGTCAAAATACCTAAGTACCTTTCCGGTTGAGATCTATATCTCTGCGATCTACGCGGGGTTATATCTCTAGATTGTCCATGATTCTCACCAGAAACTTCTAAGGATCTCTGAGTTTCATCCTGAATGTCATCTTGAGCATTCTCTAGAGTTTGTTGTTCGACTCGAATTTCTTCGAGGTCTACTTTTCTCCCACTTGTCATTTTGGAAATGTGATCTCTTTCCAAAAAGATACCATCTCGAGCAACAAACACCTTGTTCTCAGATGTATTGTAGAAGTAATACCCCTTTGTTTCCTTTGGATAGCCCACAAGGATACATTTGTCTGATTTCGGATGAAGTTTGTCTGAAATTAATCGTTTGACGTATACTTCACATCCCCAAATCTTAAGAAAAGACACTTTTGGAGGCTTTCCAAACCATAACTCATATGGAGTCTTTTCAACTGCTTTAGACGAAGCTCTATTTATAGTGAGTGCGGCTGTATTTAGTGCATGTCCCCAAAATGCTATTGGAAGTTCGGCCTGACCCATCATTGATATAACCATGTCTAGCAAGGTTCTGTTCCTCCGTTCCGACACACCGTTCCATTGTGGTGTTCCAGGAGGAGTTAATTCTGATAGAATTCCACATTCTTTTAGATGGTCATCAAATTCATAGCTCAGATATTCACCGCCTCTATCAGACCGCAGTGCCTTAATCTTCTTGCCTAATTGATTCTCTACTTCACTCTGAAATTCCTTGAATTTGTCAAAGGATTCAGACTTATGCTTCATTAGGTAGACATAACCATATCTACTGAAGTCATCAGTGAAAGTGATAAAGTAGCTGAAACCACCCCTAGCATTTGTACTCATTGGTCCACATACATCTAAATGGATTAAACCCAATAGTTCAGTTGCTCTTTCTCCAACTTTAGAGAAAGGTTGCTTTGTCATTTTGCCAAGTAAACATGATTCACACTTACCATAATCCTCTAAGTCAAATGGTTCTAGAATTCCTTCCTTTTGAAGTCTTTCCATGCGTTTCAAGTTAATATGGCCTAATCGAAAATGCCACAGATAGGTGAGATCTGAATCATCCTTTTTGGCCTTTGTGGTATATATGTTATAAACTTGTTTGTCGTGATCTAATAAATAAAGTCTATTGACTAATCTAGCAGATCCATAAAACATCTCTTTAAAATAAAACGAACAACTATTGTCTTTTATTAAAAAGGAAAATCCCTTAGCATCTAAGCAAGAAACAGAAATGATGTTTTTAGTAAGACTTGAAACATGGAAACACTCTTCCAGTTCCAAAACTAGCCCAGAGGGCAACGACAAATAATAAGTTCCTACAGCTAATGCAGCAATCCGTGCTCCATTTCCCACTCGTAGGTCGACTTCACCTTTGCTTAACTTTCTACTTCTTCTTAGTCCCTGTGAATTGGAACATAAGTGTGAGCCACAACCTGTATCCAATACCCAAGAAGTTGAATTAGCAAGTATACAGTCTATAACGAAAATACCTGAAGATTGAACGACGGTTTCGTTCTTCTGATCTTCCTTTAGCTTTCGACATTCTCTTTTGTAATGGCCTATTCCATCACAATAAAGACAGCTTGATGTGGACTTGTCCTGCTTTGATTTAGCATTGCCCTTGGAATTTCCACCTTTCTTGAACGGTCTCCCTTTAGCCTTGAGTAAATCTTTGGCTTCACAGTCCAGTATTATCTCAGCCTTTCTGACAAGGTGAACAAATTCTGCAACTGTTTCTTCTCTTGGTTCACTTAGGTATAGTTGCTTGAAGCGACCAAACCGACTCTGCAGTGAATTGAGCAAGATAGAGACTGCCATCCTTTCGCTTATTGGTGTTCCTAGCAGACTTAGGCGATCAAAATATGAAAGCATAAGATCCACATGGAACCTTAGTGAGACTCCTACCCTTTGTTTGGTGCGAAGGAGCTGAACATGTGTTTCTTGGACCTCCATCCTATAACACCTGTTGGGAGAACTAATTAACCTTTAGACCAGACATTGATTCAATCAACTCATGGACGTTCAGGTCCCTGTCCTCCGTGCTTCCACGACAGATATCCCTCAGATTCTTGATGAGCGTAAAAGGTTCGTAAGCTACAAACCATCAGGGATATTGTTCAGCATGAGACTCATAACCTTTTTGAGATCCGCATCCCAGGCGGCAAATCTTTCAGGGGTCATGTCTCTGGCATAGTAGCTTGGCATGGGATGTAACAGTACATACTCAAGTCCATTGAGTCTGACTATTTCAACTAGCTTAGCTTCCCATTCAAGAAAATTTGTTAGGTTCAGCTTGACCATAAGCTCAGAACCCATGATGATGTTTTGATTGTTGTTTGCCATAGTTAAAACTACAATTGAAAAAGAATAAACAAATAAATAATCATTCACAGTTTCTCTTAATAAACTTAAATTCTAGCATACATGCATAATTTAATGTTCATTAAGCATTTTATTCAAGTTATGTGTTCCGGCAGGTGTGAATAAAATGATTCCAAGATCCTAAAACCCATTGAAGAATTAAGCACATTATGTATTTAGACTCAATTCTAAAATCTTTTAGGTAAGCAAAAGCCTTTTGCTAATAGTCTAGAAACTACTCTTGGTTGATAGGTACGTCTAAGAACTTATTAGGTAAACCTATCGATTTTGCCACGACATAAAAGGACTCCTTACTTATATCGTTGAGTTTCACCAAAACTAACATGTACCCACAATTATTTGTGTACCTTACCCCTTTAGTATCGATAAGTAACACCTCGCTATGGCGGAAACCTATTACTAAGATCGATGTAAAGGATATCCAAGTAAGTGTTATTTTGGCATGGCACCTTTTAACTCAATTTTTAAGTTTTGAACTTAAGGCTCTTACTATGTTGGTTAGATTTTAAGTGAACTAAAATCCTTAATCATGCAACATAATCAAGCCACAATCTCATGCATATTTAAGACATATTTAAAAGCAATAAATAACTTAAAACATGCATAAGATAATTGTGATCTAGTATGGCCCGACTTCATCTTGAAGCTTCAACTTCAAAGCCCGTCTTGAAAATGGATTGGAAACTCCGTCTTGAATTTCACCGTGGGAGGCGTCATTTTCTTCAAATAGGATAAGCTATAATTAAACTAATTACAACTATTTGATGGTACGCAGACCATTTTTGAATTGAAAAACAAATTTGGTGCTTTAGACCAATTACATTCAAATTAATGGTAGGCAGACCATATTTTCTATCCTATTTGGGCCATACTAGTCACTTCATAACCTGCAAAACAATACATATACAATATATACCATTCACCCATTCATTATCATGAATGGCCCACATAGCTGGTTAGTAAAAACACGTTGTTTGCATCACATAAATATTTGCAGCAATTAATTAAGGGCACCAATAATCTACCAATTATTCAGTCCTTATTAATTCTAATCAAGTTGTTTAACCTTAAAGGATTTGTAGACCTAATCAAGAGTTTATGACTAAAAATACTCCCACTTAAACCAATAACTTTATATGCTTTACTCCCTCCGTATTTATTTAAGAGATACACTTGCCTTTTCCGACCGTATTTATTTAAGAGATACACTTGCTATTTTTGGCAACTTTTCAACCCCACCATCACTTCTATGCCCCACCACTTTATTAAACAAATAATTTCCCAATTACACCCCACCCTTACCCCACCCCCACCCCACCCCCCTCCCTCCCATATAAAAGACCCATTTTCAAATTCAATTCCATTTTCTCTCTCATCTCTCTTTTCTGGAAAACTCTCTCACTGTATCTCGTTATTCAGCTCTTCCCATGTTTACTCTTTTTTCGCTCCTGGTTTTCACTACATCTCTTCAAGAACGACCAAGTAACCTCTTTTTAACTCTTTTTCTGTTGTGAATTCTTCTATTCTCTCTGATCTTCTCCATTCCTCTCATGTCTTAAAATTGGGGTTAGTGTTTAGGGTCGTGATTTTGGGGAAAATTTGGGGATTTTCGGGTTTTATGGCTATCTTGAATTTGGGGATTTTGTGTGGAGTATTAGGGTTCATGTCTTAATGATGTTAATTTCCTGATTTCGGCAATCTAGGGTTTTTCTATTTCCGTCAATGTATGGGTATGGGTTTTCGACTTTCCGTCAATGTATGGGTATGGGTTTTCGTCAATTAGGGTATGGGTTTTCAACAATTTAGGGTTTTAAAATTGGGGATTTTGTCAATTTAGGGGTTAATTTAGGGTTTTAAAATTGGGGTTTTTTTCAATTCGTTGACTTAGGGTTTGGGTTTTCGTCAATTAGGCTATGGGTTTTCGTCAATTAGGGTATGGGTTTTCTTCAATTAGGGTATGTGTTTGGGTTTTCGTCAATTAGGGTTTGGGTTTTCGTCAGTTTGGGGATTTTTCCAATTTAGGGTTTCAAATTTGGGGATTTTTCGAATTTAGGGTGTGGGAAGTTCGACAATTTAGGGTTTTAAAATTGGGGATTTTTTCAATTTAGGGGTTAATTTAGGGTTTTAAAATTGGGGATTTTTTCAAAATTGGGGATTTTTACAATTCGGTGACTTAGGTTTTGGGCTATTCGATTACTATAGTTTTCACTTTGGGGATTTACCTGAGTTCTTCATGGATCCATATTATCATCGAACTCCTTCAGAAACTGACGAGGAGTATGTGGCTAGGCTGAGGCTGCATTTGCCTGCCATGGAGCCAATCCCTGATTGTCATGTTTTTATGATGAATTGGAAGAAAAAGCTTGAGGATGATCATAGAGATTGGAAGGAATTTATGATGGAAAAAGTCTCTAAACAGAAGAAAAAAAAAAAAAAAAAAAAAGGAGGCCCAAACCTGAATTGGAAGACCCTTAATGATTCTGAAGATGATGAGGACGATGATGAGGATTGTGTGCCTAAAACGCTTGCCAATAAAGCTTCTGAAGAGGTTGCACCTGAGTCCTCCATGCTTGAGCCGAGCACCAGAAAGGCTCTTGAATTCATCTCTGATTCTGATGAAACCCAGGCACCAGATAAGTATGATTCCGATGAAACACAGGAATTCTAAGTTCGAGCACCAATGGTTACCTCTTACTATATGCTTGGTGATTTTTTATTGGGTTTTGATGATTAACATCCTTAATATTGTTAATGTTAATGTAATTGTTTGGAAATTGTTGAACGAGTAATCCGTTTGTGTAATTGTTTGGTAATTGTTGAATGGGTTATCTGCGTAATTGTTGAACGGGTTAGCTGTTTGTGTTCTTGTTGGACTGGCTATCTGTTTATGTTGAACTGGTTGGACTGGTTATCTGTTTATGTTGAACTGGTTGTCCCTGACCCTAAGTTGAATAAGTCCTCAATGATGAAAATGGAGTTAAATAGAGATTGTATGCTTGACGGCCTAACATATCGATCCTTGCCATTTGATTTCTAACATTGCTGATGTGGTATTTGCGTAAATTAAATTGGTTTGAAAGAAAAGTCAACATGATGAAAATGAATTTGATACTGAGAGATGAGTCCTCTATGATGTATGAGCCGTCTTTGATGTTAGTTGACTTAATCTTTTATTCAATTTACTCTACCTTATGCAACCAGCTTGTAGAAATTCTAATTGACGAGTTGTATTGATGTGATGTGATTGTTAGCATCGTGTTTATCAAAGATGATTAATCACTCCCTGAGAGGCAATTGACATATTAATTCATGTACTTTCTGATTACATCATTAATCCTTCTAACACATCCATCAAAAAGTTATACAAGTGTTAGGCTATTTCTACTGAATTACAACACTAATACTTACAAAATGAGCATCTGTAACATGCTGATATGTTCTTGTTTTGTTACTTCAAAAGTCTAGCTCCAAAAGGTGTTATGTGCTTCAAAAGTTTATCGTTGATCACCAACTTTGCACTTCCATTGCTTGCAAACCATCAAATGTTTCTTGAACTAACTCGGGGGATGGGAATAATACTGTGGGTAGTATGCCTTGTCGTGCTAAACTTTCCTTGGCAATATGTGCAAGCTGATAATCATTGCTACCCTTAGCCTTCATGATTTGAATCAGGACTAATTGAAGGCTCAAAAATATCCTATTCCCCTTAATTGGACAAAACAAATTAAATGCATTTTTTACACTTCCTAGCAACTGTTGATACGTTGTAGGGGATGTCTGGTCTTTTAAAGATTGAATTGCTCTAAAAAACCACAAGTCTAATGCATTAAGATCAGGGCTGTTTGGTGGCTGAAAAACTAACCTGATATCTTTGTTAGTTCCTTTGATTGCTTCTAACCAATCTGCATCATCTGTTTGAATGTGTGGTGTCGCGTTATCTTGTTGAATGATAATGGGTCCTTCATGATCAGTTGGCCACTTCTCTTGAATGGCTGGTATGAGTTGTCTGATTAACATCCTTCTATATGCATCCTTGGTCACTGAATTCATTGCTTTCAACTCCGGGGTTCCTGCCGGTCTGTTCTTGCTTCTTCTCTTTGCTGGTACCCACTTAACAAATGGGAAAATTCCCAATTTTCCATCAAAAGTGCAAACCCCAGCAGCATTAAATCGTGGCCTTGCAACTGCAGCAAGGAACATGACCTTTGAAATGAATCTTTTGCTTTTGCAGTGTCTATATGGTCTCTTTTCACCCGCAAGTAAGTAGTATTTCTGCTTTCCTTTTGTCATGTAAAACCACTTTTCATCTATATGAATAGTGTTGTACATGTCTTCAAAGCATGGGTTGTCATCAATTGTATTAGCGTCAATTGCTTGCAAGCACCATTCCAACCTCGTTACTTTGTTGTGATCTGTGAGTGATGGCTTGATTGAATTGTTGTGTGCTTTGATAATTTTTTCCCTTATCAGCCGTTGAACAGTGAAAATAGAGCATTGCAAGGCAAATGCTACGGCTCTGATGTTTTGCTTTTTGTGGCATGGGGTTCTTTTAAGCCTATCAAGATCAGGGATAAACTTTTGCCTTCCACACTTATCTCTGTTGGACTTCACATTCAAGCTCTTCCCCTGTTGCTTACTCGCCTTGGCCACTTTCCAGACCCTTTGAATGGTGTTTCTGGTGCAGCAATACTTGATGGCTAACTCTTTGACGGCTCCCGTACGCGTATTACCATTTGGCTTCTGTTGGGTAAGTAAATGCTCTGAAATTTTTCTTTGCTCTTCTTCACTCATATTTTGTTTCGTAAAAGGACACATTATGCATGCCCAACTTAAAGCAACCAAAACAGAAGATTGAAGAGGCAACTTATGCTTCTCTTTTCTGTTTTGATCGAGGCTAAGTTGTTGGTGAGCTAATCCGTCCAAAACCTCTGTGATGAAATTGTTCTGAGAGGTTTATTTTACACTAATCCTACCCGTCCCCCCATCCCGTTTATATGTTGGTCTTCCTTTTCTCTCTCCTGTTTTTGTGTTTGTTATTTTTTTCCAGGTTGAAGTAAATTGAAGGAGGGGCCGCATTCAATTGAAGGCTTTTATATCAGCATTTTCAGTTTTAAAATTTTCAGAATTTTAGGAAGTTTTAAATTTTAGTCAAAATTTTGGAGGGAAACCAAAATAATTGGTGAATTTATACACTTGCTGTAATTATAGAGGGAAACCAAATATATTGGTGAATTTTATGGAGGGAAACCAGCTGTGTTTTTAGATCAGATCAGAAATAACAGCTGTACTAATTTTGGACTGTTGTGTTGTTTTGGAGGGAAACAGAAATAGAATTGCGCCAGATTCTATTTTACATTTTGGCAGGAAACCCCCCCCCCCCCCCCCCCCACCCCTCCTAAAAGGACATGGGACCACTTGCTTTATCTATTAAAAAATCTACCACAACCCCACTTGTTTTATTCTTCTTAATACCCGTGCCGGCTCAAGTGTATCTCTTAAATAAATACGGAGGGAGTACTAATTTTAAACATAAAAATGTATTTCTAGTCTAACCGGAAACATACAAATTTAATTAAAATTTAAAGCTCATATAAAATTATAATTGAATCCATTGATTTAATTTAATTTTCAGTTGAATTAAATGAATTTAAATTAATTCAAGGTTTAATTTTAGTAAAATAATTAGTATAAATAAAATTTATAATAATTATAATATTCAAAATTAAATCCGAGAAAACAATTTAAATAATTAATTTTTAGATTCAATTAAAATTATTTCCGAACTGAAAATTTAAAATTAAAACGAAACGCATCAATACTTTGCAAGCCGAGGCACTATGCCCCGTGCCTATTGATCGTCGCACATACCCCGCACAGCTGTACGCACCCACGCCCAAGCCACGCACACACGCAGCCCTTGCGGGCTACGTGGCGCGCAGCATTGCTGCGTCGTGGCTGCTGCTCCTTGGCGCGCATGGTGCGTTGTGGCGCAGCGTGCTGCTGCCCACACGCATCATGCTATGTCGTATGCCCATGCCCTCGCCCATCGCCCTGCAGGCACGCCTGGGCGCAGGGCCTTGCGTGCCGCATAGCTCGTTGCTCGCTGCATTCGTATCGCACGGGCGACGAGCTCCCTTGCTCGTCGTCGCGTGCCCGCACTATACAACACCCCTTAAGGGTAACACGTAGCTTCCATTTCTTTGTGCGTGCAATATTTATGGGCGTTTTCATAAAAAATTAAAATTTTTAATTTAAAATTAATGACAAATTAATAAATCATATTAATTTCATAATTTTAGGGCGAAAAATCGAAAATTTATTAATCAATTAATTTCCGATTAACATGGATTCAAATATAGGTCATAAAAATTTAAAATTTAACACAAATTAACAATTTTTATGGTGGATTTTAATCATGGATACCTAATTAAATTATTAATTAATTATGAAAAACAAATCAATTCTAAATTATTCGAATTTCAACAAATTAATCATAATTACAAATTAGGTTGTATAATTAACAAGTCTAGGCATTCAAAGTTGTTAAACATATATTGTAGGTCAATAAAAAATTCAAGATTTATCAACAAGAATCGCAAATATTCAATTTAACATCTTAAATTTACAAACTTTTGCGTTCGAAAAACTAAAACCTCCGAAAAGTCATAATTAGGCTTCGAATTTGGGAATTCTGGGTTCGGCCAAAAAATCTTATTTTTGTCAAAATTTTAGAATGCCTTTTACATGCGGAATTGACACAAAAATCACTCGATTTGGATGAGTAACGAAGAAACTGCCGAAAAACTGCATACATATAATTAAATAAACGCAATTTGCAATTAATTACGTAAATTAATCACCCCTTTAATTATTTGCAAATTTGTAAAATTTAACCATGTTCATGCAATTTAGATTATGAAAATAATAAGAGGCTCGTGATACCACTGTTAGGTTATGATACATATGAATAAACATAAATCATGCGGAAAAACCATAAAGCCAGGAAACATATTATTTACACATAATCATTTAGCATAATTCAGATGCATACACTTTGTAGCGTGCCCTCCCTAGCTGCGCCCGAACTGAACAAGAACAAGTCTTTAGGACTCCAAGTGTCGTCCCTCCGTAGATAGTCCACAGCACGTCCGGATCCGCCTTAAGATTGACCAACTAGAATTGCCCTTAAGGTACTATATATTTTCGGCTAATAGGGCAAGAATGTGGCTGATTTTTCTACTTAAAAATCTTACCTTTTTATTGTTTGAATACTTGAAATCCTCAATGTAAATATGTGACCCTAGGCACCTATTTATAGAGTTATGGAAAAGGACTTGGAATCCTATTAGGATACTAATTTATTTAATTAGAATCTTATTAAAACTCTATTAAATAAATTCTATCTTTATTAGGATTAGGATTTAATCATAGAACAAATTCCATTAGCTTTAGGATTTGTATTGAAACACAAGCGTTGCACGAGCACGAGCATCGCACAAACCCGCGCAGGCCTTGCGGCCCACACGAGCTGGCGCTGCTCGCAACCCACGAGCATCAGCCCGCGCGCGCGCCTTGGCCTTTGCTGGGCCTGGTCTTGCGCTGGCCCTGGCGTGGCTGGCGTATGTTTGTTGCGCTTCGGCTTGCTAGGCGATGGCCCGGCTTCGTGCTGGGCCTTCGTCTGGCAGGCCTCGTCCGATGTTAATTCGTACGATACGCTTCTGATTAAATTCTCGATTCCGGAATTCATTTCCGATACGAACAATATTTAATATTTCCGATTCCGGAATTAATTTCCGTTTCGAACAAATATTTAATATTTCCGTTTTCGGAATTATTTTCCGATTTCGATAATATTTCCGATTCTGACAATATTTCCGTTTCCGGTAATATTTCCGATTCCGGCAATATTTCCATTTCCAATAATATTTTCCGATACGTACCATGTTTCCGTTTCCGGCAACATCTACGACTTGGATAATATTTATATTTCCGATACGATCCATATTTCCGTTTCCGGCAATATCATCGTTTCCGGAGTACTCACTTGCTTGCCTTTTACGATCTTAGCTCCCACTGAAACCAAGATCCGTCGATTCCGAATATCCATAGATGGAGTATTTAATGCCATTAAATACTTGATCTGTTTACGTACTATTTGTGTGACCCTACGGGTTCAGTCAAGAGTAAGCTGTGGATTAATATCATTAATTCCACTTGAACTGAAGCGGCCTCTAGCTAGGCATTCAGCTCACTTGATCTCACTGAATTATTAACTTATTAATTAATATTGAACCGCATTTATTAGACTTAACATTATATGCATACTTCGACCAAGGGCATTATTTCCTTCAGTTTGATTTGTAGGAGATGAACTGGCTGCTCGTTCGATGCCGGCTATGAGGGAAGCTAGGGCTGATGGATTTCTTTTCAACCTTTCTCCTCTTCGGCGAACCCACAGGATCTTTGGACTCCTAGTTAGAACATACCAGACGATTTTAGAACTTGGACTTCCCGACACATAATATGATGATATGCATGCAATGGATGAGACCTAGACTTTGACTCTAAGTGCCACTCCGAAGATTCGGGATTTTGGATTTTGTACTTGTATTCGGGATTTGCAACCCGTTGGAAATGTTTGAGAGGAGTGTTCATTCTTTTGTGAAAGTTGGCTCTTGTACTAGAACTAGGAACGTCGAAAAAGAATATTTCGACCAATTGGAAATTGGACTTATTCGAAGGGAATTTCAACCCGCTTAAGAATTTGGAAATTGGACTCGTACTAGGAATTTGAATTTTGTATTATTTCAAGGGAGTTTCAACCCGTCAATATTTTAGGGGAGTTTCAACCCATTGGATTTGGAATATTTGAAGGGAATTTCCACCCGCTCGAGAATTGGAATTTGCATTATTTTAGGGGAGTTTCAACCCGTCGGAAGATTGGACTTGTATTATTTTAGGGGAGTTTCAACCCGTTGAATGGAATTTGAACTTGTATTATTTCTGGGGAGTTTCAACCCGTCGGTAGAATTTGAACTTGTATTATTTCAGGGGATTTTCAACCCGTTGGAATGTTTTGAATTTTGTACGTATTGGGGAGCGATGGAAAGCAAGATTTCTTGGAATTTGAATTTGGCTTGAAATTTGAACTTTGAGATGGAAAGGACGCACTTTTGTATGGGGCTTTGTATTTGAAAAATCCGGCATTATGCCACCGTGGATTTGAAACATTGAATTTAGGAACTTGAAAGTCCGGCATTATGCCGCCGTGGACTCGGAATCTTGAAGTATAGGACCTTGAGGTTTGAAATATGGAATAGAAAATTCGGCATTACGATGGTATGAATTTGGAACTTAAAATTTTGAGTATAGGACTTGAAATTTGAAAGATCGATATGGCATTTGAGTTTTGCAAGTTTGAGTTGAAAAGTTGGCATTACGCCGGCCATGAGCTTTGGCATTTGAACTTTGAGGTTTTGAGACTTGGAAGCGGCAACTTGAGTTTGAGGCTTGAAGAATTGAATGTTTGAAATAGGAAATCCGGCATGACGCCGTTGGATTTGGACTTGAAACTTGAAACTTGAAATTTGAACTAGAAAATCCGGCATTATGGCGCCGTTGGATTTGAGGTTTGAGTTTGGAAATGGAAATTTTGACTAGAAGATCCGGCGTTATGGTGTCGTTGGATTGAGTATTGACTTGAAACTTGAGACTCGAAATTTGAACTAGAAAGTCTGGCATTATGGCGCCGTTGGATTTGGATTTGAAAAATTGAGGTTCTAGAAAATTCGGATTTGAACTTGAAACTCGAAATTTGGACTAGAAAATCCGTCATTATGACGCCGTTGGATTTGACTTTTGAGGTTTGGACTTGAAAATTTGGATTGAATTTGAAACTTGAAATTTGGACTAGAAAATCCGGCATTATGACGCCGTTGGATTTGAACTTTGACTTGAAAACTTGAGGTTTTGGATTTGAAATTTGAAACTTGAAATTTGGATTAGAAAATCTGGCATTATGACGCCGTTTGATTGAATTTTGAATTTTGAATTTGGACTCGAAAATCCGGCATTATGACGCCGTTGGATTGAATTTTGAATTTGGAGCTTGGAATTTGGACTCGAAAATCCAGCATTATGACGCCGTTGGATTGAATTTTGAATTTGGCATTTGGAATTTGGACTTGAAAATCCGGCATTATGACGCCGTTGGATTGAATTTCAAATTTGGCATTTGTGCGTGACGCGTGTTTAAGGGGTTTGGAATAAAATGGAGTTACACTCCTAAAGACCCTAAAATCGGCGATTTAGATGCATGAGGTTTGAATGATGCTCCTAGGGGTTTGGTTTCCTAGTTGGAGGCTAATTGGTTTTGGCAAGCTAGAACTCGAGGTTAGCCATTCACGCGTGCAAAGACGCCTACACAATGCATAAGTTGCACGTTGTCACACTAATCATGAATATGAATGCGACATGCAAAGTTCTCAACCTAAGGTCGGTCTAAGTTTTGTATGATGCAAGTGGTCGGCTTTGGGTTGTCAAAAGGTTCTTGGCTAAGAGACGGATCCGGCGACAAGCATTCACATCCGCCTAAGGGAAGTGTGTGTCGGCAGACGGCCTCCATATTTGACATCGGGAATTTCAAGTAAATGCCAAGTTTCGGTAGGCGCGGAAATGGTCACACACTTTGGTCGGGAACCGTATGGAGAGTCACCATTTCGTTGCCCCCGGGGCTAGCCCGAATGTAGAACACATCCGTTTGGGCAAGGGTAGAAATTCATTTTGCACAATATGGTTTTCGAAAAATGCATGAAATGCCTAGAAATTGAAATTGAAATCGTACTTGAATTTGTATTTGTACAGCTCGTTTTCGGCACTTGTTCACGCGGCTTGGGAGCGTCCTTCCATATTCGAAAACAAACTAACTCCCAACACGAAAAGTTGAGAAAAAGTGGGCGACGAGCCATTGTGAGCCACTGTCCTGGATGCAGCAGTGGCGTTGGGCGCAGGGGCTGCGCCTGGCGCCAATGCTGGCATCCAGTACTTCGGCAGATCAGTGGCTTGCTGCTCGAAATCTGCCCGCATTTTCGAATTGAAATTAGTAGAGTCCCCAGTGGAGTCGCCAGAATTGTAGGGGGTTTTTTTGTGTCAAAACTTGTTTCCCGTTCTACAAGAGGGGCGGTTCTTTAGAAAACCGTAGAATTTTTGTACCTCGAAGGAGTCGCCACCAAACATTTTTTAAAGTCTCGTTTGGAAAGACCGCAAGTGACTCTATGTTGGATAAGGCCTTGAATCCTTGAAACGGATGGGTGAGATCCGGGCACGGGAACAAAATTTTTATTCGGCGAGCTTTAAAAATATTCAAGTACGTTGACACAACATTGTTTCCGAAAATAAACCCTAGATTTAGACAATGTGGGTTTGCATCAGGAGCAAATTGAATCACTAATTGTATGGTGGTCACTTTGGTTTAAAGATTGATTTAAGGAACCTAAGGCCGGTTTGTCCAAAAATACATTTGTTAAGCGTGATGTAACCTTTGTATTTTGTTTTATTTAGCATGTTGGTGATGAAAGCGATAAAGCAAATAAAGCAACATCACAATACTAAATAAAGTGCAGAATTAGTAAATACAAGACCCCCTAGAAAAGGACTAGGGAGTAGGTCCACATTGCCTAGAAATGGACTAGGCAAGTAAAGATGCGGAATTAAAAGTGCGGTATTGAAATTGCGGTATTAAAAGTGCGATATTGAAAGTGCGATATTGAAAGTACGATATTGAAATTGCGGTATTGAAAGGTGCGACATTGAAATTGCAATATTGAAAGGTGCATAATTGAAATTTGTGCGCATGAGATTGGGCACATGAGAATCGAACGCCAAGCGGCTCCTTAAAAATAAGAGCGCCCGACACGAATTCAAAGCCAAAAATCTCAACTTGGGAGAGGTTGCGTAACCCAAATGTCCTAGATTTTGTATGTTAAACTTGAACTTGAAAGCTTGAATATTGAAGTTTTGAACTTGAAATGATTGAAACTTGAACTTGAAATGATCCTAGTTTAGGGAAATAACTATGAATAACCCTAAACATGGTAAGACCTTGAAAATTGAAAACTTGAACTTGTATATTGAAAATGGAGTTTTGAATCTCAAAAGACTAAACCTTTAAATGTTAAAAGGTGTTATCTTTGATTACCCCATGTTTGATGGTGATTCTAGTCCAAGAGGTGATTGTAAACAACTTGGACATCCTTGAATTTTTGAAAATTGTATTTTGTATTTTGGAAAGTTTGTATTTTTGGAAAACATGTGTGATTGTTGCAAGTGGTGTTTTTTAATGATTAAAAACACCAACTTGCTAATCATTTAGAAATCAAAGCAACATAGTAGATTAGAATGGGATTCGGATTTACCTAGTTAGATTTAGGCAAGAGCTCCCAATTGCTTTTTTTGAATTTAGGAATTTTGTATGTGTTTTTGAGTTTTTGAGTTGTATTTTGAGGCGTAATGTCGAAATTACGACGTTGTATTGTTGTTCTCTTCTCCATTATGCTGGAAATGAGGGATATTTATAGAAGGAATTGGTGCAAGGCACCAGCGCTGGGCGCTGGTGACGTGGCTTGAATGCCGCCAAAGCAAGGACGGGGAATCCGTCCTTGTTTCGTCTTGTAGTGTTGTACCTGTTGTACGAATAGTACTAGGTTTGGCGTTTTGTATTTGCTTGGAGGTTAAGGCATCGTTTAGCGTCTAAAAACAAGCCTTTCTCGGGTTTTTGAATTCCGGTTTTACGGGACGGGGCCCGGCGTGCTCGGTTTTGTGGGTCGAACGCCCGAATTTGACTTTCCCAATATGATTTAGAGTGGAAAAGGCCTAGTAAAACCAATGGGTTGGTCTACTAGATGAGATTGTACTTGGATTTTGAAATTGATTTTGGAAGTTGTATTTTGTACCGAGTTCCGGGAAGGGAACGGTCTCGGGGATTGGATTTTGGATCTTGAATTTGGAAATATTATTAGCAATTGGGATTTCCGCCCGGAGTTACTCCAATCACCTAACAAGGATAATGGTATCATCATCATCCCAAAGGGGAGACACAAATTAGGTGTCTACACATACATTTATTAGTAAAATAATAGTCTCAATAGAATGGTTAAAACCCTAGTATGAAATTAATAAACTTTCATGCATAAAACCATTAAAAATCGATGTTTTAAGTCTTTATAATATTCGAAAAAATATAATTGATTATCATAATTAAAATAGTCATCTAATTATGCTAATCAACTAGTCATTAGTCTTAGAATAAAACCCTAACCCTAATTCACTATTAAAATCATTTAAAACATCAAAAATCAACACTTTATTTGTTAATTCAAATCTGAAAATTACAATACTCCAATTCAAAACATCATTCAATAATCCAAACATACAAATCCTCAAAATTCGGTGTTCATAACCGATCCCAACAGTTTAATCAATCATAGATCAATATTTTATAATAAAATTTCATAATTTAAAATACGGAATTGAAATAAAATAGATTAGGAAGAAGAGAATTATACCAACTCGGCCTATAGCATGGTACAATCACGAATTGGATCTGATTGGGCGCAAAAGGGGCACAAATATACGGAGTATAGTGCATGGCACACACACACACAATTACTTGTGTGTGTGGGTGTGCGACGCGAGCAAGCAGCAAAGGCAGCAGGGTTGTGCGGGCAGCAACACTCGGCCGAGGGAGCGAGTGTGTGTGGGCATCGAGGGCGCGGGATGCGGGCACAAGGAAGAAGGGATGTGCGGTGTGTCGAGGGAGAGAGGGAGTGCACAAGTGTGCGTGCTGTGCGAGGGAGTAGAAGCGAGCAAGGCTCGTTGGCGCTGGGCGCTGGTCGACGAAGGGAGAGGAGTGTGCGTGTGTGCGAGGGCGCAGCAGGTAGGGTAAGGCACGAGTGTGCACCGACGAAGGCGAGGCACGAAGGAGAAGCGAGCGAGCAAGGGGCGTGCTCGGCTGGCTGTGTGCCACGCAAAGGAGGGGCGAGCAAGGAGAGAGAGGGAGCCGGGTATGAGAGAGAGAGAGAGAGAGAGAGAGAGAGAGAGAGAGAGAGAGAGAGAGAGAGAGAGAGAGAGAGAGAGAGAAAATAATGAGATTTAATGAGGGATCAATTGAATTAAGTGGAGTATTTATAGGCTTCCCCCAATCCCTAATGGGATAGGCTTAGGAAATTAGATATTGGACTTGCTTTGATGGTTGAGTTTGAATTAAGAATTGAAATTAGAGTTTCTAGTTGGGCTAAACTATTAAAACGAGTTGGGCTTAGAATTAATTCAAACCATTTAAAAATCGAAACCCAATAAATTTCCCGACTTCAATAATAAATTCATTTCGTAGTTAATTAAAATAATAAATATTCTAATTAATAAAAATACGTTTAAATAATATTTGAACGCGATTTAAATTCTAAAATTCATAAAAATGCTTTATAAATATAATAAATTATATTTATAATTACTTAAAAGTACGAGGTATTACAATTTTTCATTCTTGGCCATCAATAGACTTTCTTTAGATCCTTATACAACTTGTCACCACCTGGGTGAACATAATATGGTGTATTGTGACCTTATCTCATAAGCTTTTCTTTCAATTCTTCGCACTTTTGAGGCACACACCACCTTCCCTTGTACCTCAAACTTCCATCATCGTGGATCTCAAAATCCATTTCCTTTCCTTGCGAAATTTGTTCCTTGATTCGCTCTATGTTTACATCTCCAGCTTGATTTTCCTTAATCTCATCAAATACCGATGGCTGAGTAGTCAACGCATTGATAATTCCCTCCAGACATTCACCACTCGCGATCTCTACATTCAACCGTTGCATATCTTTGCACAACTCGTTAGCAACTACTAACGCATTCACACTATGGCTTGATTTCCTACTCAAGGCATCTGCAAGCTACATTAGCTTTTCCTTCGTGATACTGGATGTCTAGATGATAATCCTTAATCAATTCCAACCATCTTCTTTGACGCATATTGAAATCCTTCTGTGTGAAAATGTACTTCAAACTCTTATGATATGTGAATATGATCATAATCCTTAATCAATTCCAACCATCTTATTTAACGCATATACAAATCCTTCCGTCTAAAAATGTACTTAAGCTCTTATGATCTATGAATATCTTACACCTCACACCATATAGGTAATGTCTCCAAATTTTCAAAGCATAGACTATGGCTGCTAGCTCTAAATCATGGGTGGGGTAATTAGCTTCATACGACCTCAACTGCCTTGATGCATACGTAATAACCTTTTTCATTATGCATCAATACACACCCTAAACCATTTTTGACGCATCATTATACACGTCATAGGCATCACTTCCATCTGGTAGAGTTAGTACTGGCGCGATTTTATATCGTATCTTTAGAGCTTGGAATGCCTCTTCACGCTGCTCATTCCACTCAAACCTAGCTTCCTTTTTCATCAAAGTAGTCATTGGCTTGGCTATTGTAGAGAAATCTTGCACAAAGCGCCTATAATATCCAGCTAAACCAAGAAAACTTCGAATATCGGTGACACTCTTAGGTGTAGGCCATTCACTAATAGATTTAATATTTGTAGGGTCCACTACAACTCCTTCTTTTGACACAAAATGTCCTAAAAATGCAACTTTCTCCAACAAAAATTCACACTTCTAGAACTTGGCATACAATTGGTTGTCTCTAAGTGTACTCAACACAGACCTTAAGTGTTCATCATGATCTTCTTCGTTCCTCGAATACACTAAGATGTCATCTATGAAAACTGATGTGGCCTAAAAGGACGCCACCTGGCTGAACCATGAAAGCCCAGAAAGAAGGCCCAAAGGCCCATCAGCAGGTACACGCAGGGCCAAGACCCATCAGTAGGTCATGAGACCCACTTGCTCAGGAGGAGCGCATTCCGCTATTTGTCTAAAAACGCCCAAACGCTTAACTGGCCCACCAGGTCTAAATCAAGTCCCCCAAAACTTAGCAGGACACGTGTCTTGATCTTGCAAAACATCCAATCATGCAGGACCAGTTCCCAAGAAACCCTGGCACTATAAATAGTGCAGATCCCTAGGTAAAAGGGCAATCAATTCATTCTCACCTACCTTAAACCATTTTTGCTCTGCCTTCTCTCTAGAATTACTTCTCTCTCTAACCCATACTTACTCAGGCATCACAGGGAATATTCCTACGGGAATATTCTTGTTTTGCAGGTTGCCAGAAGTTCGTGCCAGGTCATACTTGATACCTCCGAGGAACGCGTGACACGTCATCACCGTAAAAGATCCCACAACATTTGGCGCCGTCTGTGGGGAGGTATAGTATCATGGCCGAACCGCACTCTGACAGAGAGTATACTGGTGAGGAAGAAGAGAGACGGCCTCTCGAAAGGAGTCAACGTCATATAGAAGAAGCCAATCGAATCGCAAATGCAGGAAGCACACCACGTCGGGTGCAGGAAGCTGACGTAGTCGTAGAGGAAGAACCAATTGTGGAAGCGTCTCCGCCGGGTGGCCACCTAAGCCCCAGCGTCCGAGATGCCGTGCTGGATGAGAATTTGGACTTGCCAGTCTCTGTGGGGTCGCTACGCGAGATCTTAGCAGGATTCCAACAGCAAATGAATCAAACCTTTCGACAGCAGATGAACACCACATTGCAAGATGAAATTCGGAAAAACATGCTAATCTACATAACTAAGAGGACGGCTCCACAGAGGCCCCTCAGCCTGGGCGTCAATCGGATAAACAGAATGCCACTTAGATCCAATGTAAGGAGAGTTAGAGAAAGCTCCCGTCCGCATGCTAGCCGTGGAATCAGCCCTGTGCCTGAGCGCTCGGGGATTGACCGCGGCCTCCCAACTTCTCTACTTCGAAGGGACCAAGTCATACGACCACCATCTAGGGGAAACCCACCAACCGTTTTACGGCCCGCCTCGAGGCGTCAAGAATATTATGAAGCTGAATCTGAACTATCGGACACTGGGTCCACCCCTGTGATGGAAGATCCACCACTTTACCCCTCTACTCGAGGACAGACCCAGATAACGCCCAACAGGGTAAGCCTGCGTCCCTGCCTGCTCTCCAGCCGCCGTGAACCAACTTACCACATTCAGCAAGGGTTTAATAATCTGACACTAAGGCACATGAGTACTCCCTTCTCCGAGGATATCATGAACGCCTCGAAAGAGCCCAAGATAAAAACTCCTACCATTGAAGCCTATGATGGTACCACTGATCCCGATATGCACTTAGTTGCATACCGTCATCATATGTATGTTCAAGGAACCAATGAAGCCACTTGGTGCAAATATTTCCCGGCCACTCTCAAAGGAGTAGCGTCTAAGTGGTTTAAGCGATTGCCCCCAGGGTCAATTGCCTCTTTCAACGAACTACAAACTCTGTTCTCCACTAGGTTCATGTCACACAAGGAAGAAAGGAAAACAAGTATGCACTTGGGACGAATTCAACAGGGGAAAGATGAATCACTAAGAAGCTATGTGGAACGTTTCAACCTAGAGGCCGGACAGATCCCAGATTTTCCTGACGGCGTCTCCTTCGATAATTTTATCAGGGGATTGAAGAAGGGGTCCTTTAAGTTTGACCTAGTCAAGAAAAGTGTGCGGACTATGGCCGAAGTTTTGGACGAGGCCGAAGCATTTATCCATGCAACAGAAATATGCAGCGCGTCAAAAGATGGAAGGACTGGAGAAGCAACAGATTCCTCAGGGAAGAAAGACAAAATAGACCGAAAAGCCCCACGAGTAAATGGAACTTGGGCTCTCTCAAAAGAACATGTTACCAATTCTCTTGGGCACAAGAGAGAACGTCCACAAGAAAGGGAATATTTCGAGTATAACACAGATCTCCTCACGATACTGAAAGAGGTCGGAACTAGGTTTGAACTTGAACGACCTTTCCCCATGAAGTCTCCTGCTGAGAGTCGAGACCCTAAGTTGTATTGCCAGTTCCATGAAGACATAGGGCATGAAACCAAGAACTGTAGAAGCTTGAAGAGGGCTCTAGACGGCCTAGCTTCCAAAGGACACCTCAAGAACTACTTACAGAAGAATGCTCACGGCTTTGGAAAAAACCAGTACAAAAAGAACAAGTCACCCGTCTCACCTTCGGAGGGACAACACAGCGAAGGGGGGTCTGTAGCCGTCATATCTAGGGGACCAGCCGCTGGAGGACCCACCATGAGGGGGCAGAAAGATTATGCTTGCCGCCTGGGGCAGGTAATGCTGTCAGGAAAGTCACCTCTGGACCCATTCCCACGTATCGAGATATGTGAGTCGGATGGTGGACGAATAGCCACTCCGCATGATGATCCTCTTGTGGTCGAGTTAAAAATATCTAATATGAGGGTGAAGCGCATCCTAATAGACACGGGGAGCTCGTCATAATGAGCGTGGAATGCCTCAATCGTCTAGCACATGACCCCAAAACCATGGATAGCATACACTATCCCATCATTGGTTTTGGAGGAAGCATTATACACCCTGTAGGCGTCATCACTTTGCCGGTTCGAATTAGGGATAGAAAAAATGGACGGAAGATGGAAGTGAACTTCCTAATTGTTAAGGACTTGACAACATACAACGTCATCTTGGGACGACCCACCCTGAACAAGATTAAAGCAGTAGTCGTCACCCATCTAATGCTTTTGAAGTTTGTATGCGATGACGGGGCGATAGGAATCATACATAGAGACCAACAACAAGCAAGAGACTGTTACCTCACCACCCTCAACCCGTCAGCATGGAAGAAAGATTCGGCCGAAGCCAGAAGCAAAAGAAAGCATGAAGACGAACTGCCAGCCGCCAATGAGAGTAAACCAGCCAAAACAGAACCAATCAAGATAGAGAAAAGTGGCTGAAAATAGAGTGTCATTAGGATAACTCATGTAACTTAAGCCTACAAAACAGCCTAACTATCGTACTAGAGCCTACAAAACGGCCTAACTATCGTACTAGGGCCTACAAAACGGCCTGTAAATGCCCGCCTACGAAGCGGTGAGTTTAGTTTTGCTACTTAGTAAAATAATGAATGTTTTCTTATATGACGAATACAAGGCTCAATAAAGCCCCTTAAGACGCTAAGGGGTGGAGAACTCCAAAATAAACAAGCCCCAAACGGTGGCGTCACTATTTACCAAATGAACGACGACCTTATAAGTACCATGTACTAACAACAACGCAAAAGTAAGACTCAACAAGAGCAGACACTCAATATGACGCCTTCTCCTTGGAAGGCGTCTCAAAAAGACTAATCGGTTGACAGCCTGAGAAGTGGCCTAGATTAGCGCCTCAAATTAGGCTGATCACCTAAAACACTGGGGTACCAGTCCATCAAATGGACCAATAAGAGAGTTCCTAAGAAATCAGTAATAAACTGAAATGGAATAAAAAAAAACAAGTGCACATGAGGCACAAAATATTTATACATGCGCTCAAGGCGCAAACAAACCAAAGCAAATAAATGCCAAAAGGCACCAAAGTTATTACAAGCGCCCACGGCGCCATCCAAACTAATTAAAAGGCCACTTAGGGATGAGGGGCGGTGGAACTCCCGTCCTGAACGTCTTGGCCTTCGGGGGAATTCACTTCTTCCTCCTCCACGTCCTCATCTTCCCCCTCGCTAAAAAACTCAGGGGATCCAGGCCAAGGCGTCTAGCCATCGAGACGGCCATCTGGTAGGAGATGCGACATTTAAACCAGGAAAAGTCCTTCCCGTCCATAGACTGATCCCACGCCCGCCGAGCATTCTCCAAAATGGATTCTTCGCCAAGCTTGAAAGAGCTAGCGGCCTCTTTGCGCACGGCCTCAATCTCGTCTTGGGTAGCCTTAAGCTGCCCCTCCAAGGCGTCCACTTTGGAGGAGAAATTTGGTCACCCGCTCCGAGACGGAGGAATACTCCTTTCTCAGCACGCCCAACCTCTCCTCATGCTCCAACAATTTCTTTTCATAGTTCTGGGTGTCCTCCTCAGCCTTCTTCAGAGCGTCTGTCTCAGACTTAATGTTATTGTCCGCGTCCACATTGATCAATTTGGCTGTCCTCTCAGCATACTTCACATGATTCTCAATCTGGTCCTTTTGCTTGAGCATCTCTTTATGCATATCAAAGCGGTAGTGCCTACTCTCGGCACAACGGATGAAGAGCTGCCGAGACCAAAATAGATTTAGTAAAAAAAAAAAAAAGAATAAACGAAAAAAAAATATAATGACCATGAATAAAGTATCTCACATCAAGTACGAGGGACTGAATAGACCCAAAGTACCCCAGGTCAATCCCAGGAAGCAACCTCACATATTCTTCAGGAATTGCAGCATAGACGTCCGAAAGGATCTTATCCTTTTCCTCTGAGTTGAAACCGCCTGACGAGGGGATGTTCGCCACTTCAGCACGCCGCATCCGTTTGAACATATCAACTGAATCAATGTCAAAATATCAAATACCATACAACAATACCAAGTTGTCATGACAATCTAATGGTACAAAGACACTTACCACTTGACGGAGCCGGAGGAGGCATGGGAGCATCAACAACAGAAGGATCTTCGGCCTCCTTGCCCTTACCCTTACTCTCCCTGGACGAAGTAGTAGCTCCAGCAGCATCAGCCAGGTCGGCCGCTACCTCGTCAACGGCCGCCCTGGCCGCGGAATCTCCTTCGGTGCCCATCTGGGGAGAGGCTTCCCTGTGCTCAGGAAGAAGAGTGGACGCCTGAGAAAGGGGAACTTCTCCCCCAGTCAGAGGAGCAGACTGTTTCACCAGCGACGGCTTCGTTGCAGCGTCGGTGGTACTCAGCTTTTTGAAAAAGGGCCGTTTAGGCTTAGGAGCCACCGTCGAAGACGCGGGACGCTTCTTCGTAGCTGACGAAGTGGGCTCCTGAAAAATACAACAAGTAAGCAACCAAGCCTAGACTTGAGAGGAATACAGAAGCATATTAAAAATAAGAGCATACCTTGGCAACATCACCAGAGGCACCCTCGTCGGACTTTTTGGAGGAGTCCTTCTTCTTGGCTTCCACGGCCTTGAGAATGTCCTCAGTGTACACCTCGGACAACCAAGTAGGTACATCCACCAAGCGCTTGTCTTCGGGGGATAAACGATCCATGGCAGAATCTACACAAAACCGAGAGAGTTAGTAGAAGAAAAAGAGGAAGGCTTTGATAAAAAGTCTATGAGAAACTACCTCTACTCAAATAGGGGCAAAGACCGACGGACGCGAGGAAAACTATGTTGGTAAACTGACCCACATGGGGAAGCCAAGCATTAGGCACCCATGCATGACTCTTTGAAGACAGCCGATACATCTCGGCCTGAAATAAGGGCTTTATGAGCCTCCAATCCTTGACAAAAGGCGGGGGAAGGCGTCACCCCTAGAAAAATAGCGAGGACGCTGGTTCCACCTAGAAAGACGCCTTGAAAGGGAGAGGTCCTCCATTCGGATAACAGACCACTTCTTCCTCCACAAAACCCAGCTAGAGGTCTTACCAACTACCGTCTTATATCCCCGATGGCTATAGAGGGTGAGCCATCCCTAGGGAAAGCGAGAGAAAGGGCAAATATCCACAAGTCTGAGGAAAGCAGGAAAAGAAGGAGTGATGCCGCTCAAAGCACACTTGGCAATAAACCCAAAGACGTTTGCCCAAGAGTTAGGGGTCAGCTGAGCAAGGCCAATATCATATCCCTCTAGGACGTCCATCATAAAGGGATGCAAAGGAAACCTAAGACCCAAACTAAAAGCAGCCGTGTAAACAGCGACTTCTCCCAGAGAGAGTTGGTCTACAGAATTATGGGGTCGAGGGCTCCTAAAACTAAAGCCTTGAGGCAGGAGTAAAAAACGCTCAAAGTCACGTCCCTGCTCCCTAAGATTCCTCAGCCATTTCATGCTGGGAAAGATGTCAGAAGGAAGCAAATCGACATCTTCTCTCCCCCGAACCATAGGAGGAAGGTTTTTTGCAAACTCCTCATCAGAGGAACTAGAGGAGTCATCCTCAAAATCCTCACGCGGAACGCGAGGATGGCAAGCCACGCTTTTTCTTCTCCTTGAAGAAAGTGCAGCCCTTACTGCCCCGTCTCCTGAATGACGAGAGGATCTGACTCCACCCCTATTTCCCTGGGACGGGCTCGAAAAAGGAACCCTGTTGTCCCTCTCTCGCGGCGCTGCCCATGCACCCACATTGGTTATTTTCCTAATTCGAGCCATGTCGTCCTGCATAGGGAACAGGACGTCTGACTTTAGCAAAAAGAAAGAAAGAGTGTCGCAACTAACAAGACGCCTCCCCAAGATACTATAACAACAAGAAAAGAAAATCCATAAGCATGCAGAAAACAAAAGTTTGATAAAGAACTTACCAAAAAATGATCAAACTGATGGGAAGTCTAGGCAAATCGTAGAAAGCACAGACAGATCTTTGGCAAACAAAATTTGCTTTCTCTCCCTACAAAAATCGCTCTGAAATAACAAAAGGAAAATGAGAGATTTTCTGAAGGTTTTAAAGGGGGAAACCAAGCTCTGGAAAGCAACCACACGTGGCACTCCCTCCGATCAAGCAGCCTACCCCACAGGGGCGAGGGGCATCCTCCTTGAGGGGCAAATGATGTGGCCTAAAAGAACGCCACCTGGCTGAACCATGAAAGCCCAGAAAGAAGGCCCAAAGGCCCATCAGCAGGTACACGCAGGGCCAGGACCCATCAGCAGGTCATGAGACCCACTTGCTCAGGAGGAGCCCATTCCGCTATTTGTCTAAAAAAGCCCAAACGCTTAACTGGCCCACCAGGTCTAAATCAAGTCCCCCAAAACTTAGCAGGACACGTGTCCTCATCTTGCAAAACATCCAATCATGCAGGACCAGTTCCCAAGAAACCCTAGCACTATAAATAGTGCAGATCCCTAGGTAAAAGGTCAATCAATTCATTCTCACTTACCTTAAATCATTTTTGCTCTGCCTTCTCTCTAGAATTACTTCTCTCTCTAGCCTATACTTACTTAGGCATCGGAGGGAATATTCCTACGGGGATATTCTTGTTTTGCAGGTTGCCAGAAGTTCGTGCCAGGTCATACTTGATACCTCCGAGGAACGCGTGACACATCATCACCGTAAAAGATCCCACAACAAAAACCACTACAAAACTTGTCCAAATATGCATGGAATACACGGTTCAGCAAGTCCATAAATATCGCAGGTACATTATATTGGTCAACCCAAAAGGCATAACTGTGAACTCATAATGACCTTATCTAGTCCTAAATGCAGTCTTTGGTATATCGTTGTCCGTGATTCTCAATTGATGATAAACCGAACGTAGATCGATTTTCGAGAAGATTCTCGCCCCTTTCAATTGGTCAAACATGCCATCTATCATAGGCAAAGGATATTTGTTCTTTATTGTGACTTTATTGAGCTCCCTGTAGTCTATATAGGGTCTCATAATTCCATCCTTCTTCTTCACAATCAGAACTGATGCTCCCTATGGAGATGCACTTGGTCTAATATAACCCTTTTCTAGCAATTCCTGCAATTGACCTTTCAACTCACTCATTTCTGCTGGAGCCATCCGATATGGAGCTTTTGAAATAGGTGCAATTATGGGTGTTAAATTTATAGTAAAGTTAATAGGTCGATTAGGAGGAATTCTCGGGATCTCTTCCGGAAACACATCTAGAAATTCATTCGCAACTGCAATGTCCTCAAGTTTATCCTAAATTTCATTATCGAGGTCTCTCACATTGCACAAGAAAACTGGATTCCTTTTACTGACTAGCTTCACGAGTTCCATTTCCGTGATGATTCCTATGTTTCTAGGCTTACCAAAGCGACGATAGGATACCACTTTACCTAACCTAGATCTCAAATGAACCTTCTGCTTTTCGCAGTCAATCTTGGCTTTGAACATGGCCAACCAATCCATCCCTAAAATTACATCCAATTCTCCTAATTCAAACTCAATTAGGTTAGATAAAAATATCGTCTTGGCTATGGTCAAAGGCACATTTCACTATACTACCAGTTGGTATAACTATGAGTACTCCAATGACTCTGGTTTCCAACATCCTTTCTCTTTTTTCCGGTTCCACTTCCAACCTTGTTCTTCCTCACCTGTAGTCCATACAGACGAGCAGCCCTTTCATATATAGAGGGTATCTAAAGAAGTAAAGGCCTCTCCAGATAGCATCAATCGCAAATCCATTGACAGTCCATTTTCAAACCTCTGAGCCCTAAGCTCTTCCGTTGACACCACTTCAGGTGCAAACCTAGGCAGTTCTATAAACTTGGAAAAGTACTTAGTCACAAACGTCACGTCCATCTTTAGCTCAATGAACTCTTGGGCTTTTTTCTTTTTCAGGTACGGTGGGTAAAACTTGTTCCTTGAGGAAACTTTGAATGATTCTCATTCAAATCCAGGTGTAGCTCTCAAAGCATTTTTCACACCTTTGACACCACAAATCAACTTCCCCCCTAAGGTAATATACAACACTATTAACCCTAAGGTTTTCGGGACAGTTCACAGGCACTATCAACTTATCAAATTCCCTTACCCAATTCTCTAGTACACTTGGGTCAGACTCCCCCTGGTATAGTGAAGGCTTACTCCGAGCTACCTTTTTTAACATTTCCCTAGCCGAATCATGAACTGGGTTTTGCCTAGCCTGTGCTAGATGCTGAACTACCTCAGCTAGTTGTTTAACCTGGTTAGCCATATCTCTTCTCCTGAATGAAATAAAGGACTAACTTCAATGACTAGGTTCGACATAGACATTACTATGGTTATAGTTCAAACAAGAAAGTCATTTTATATGCAATAAAACATCAAGCATTTCAAACACAATGGAAAGATTGGCGCAACCTACGACCCTTCTTTCAATTCACTAGTAGAAAAAATACCTGTTGAGGGGGCATTTTGGGCTTATTGAGGCGAACATGGCCCGCTTCAACAGACGTGGCTTCAACAACTCACTGAGCTGTTGAGGCGGGCTTTGTTCGCCTCAACAGGTCATCTGTTGTGGGGGGCTTTCAAAAGCCCGCCTCAACAGCCCAAATCCAAAGGAAAAAAAAAAGGACCTGTTGTGGGGGGCATTACCAAAAGCCCGCCTCAACAGACACCTCTGTTGAGGCTCACTTCTTAAATGCCCCCCACAACAGACCTGTATTTTTGCGCCAATAGCTGTACATTGGCGCCATAAAGTCATATGTTGTTGAGGCGTACATTAAAAGCCCCCTTCAACAACATTAATTTTTTTTTCCAAATTCTTTTAAAATATAAAATAGGTGACAATAGCCAAATCTAGATATATACTCCATTGCTGTACACCAATCAACACCAAAATAGCAAAGGTATGAATCTGCTTATCTTTGATAAATAAATCATTACATTAACTTCATTTATATTAACCCAACATAGCAAAGCGTATAGTACGTACGTTTATAATTTTTAAACACCTAGCTAGTCTAACAAATTACAACTAATATTAACAAATAAAGATAAAAGGCTAGAGAGCTAGTCTAACAAATTTCTCTAATCCGGCCACTTACATCCCTTTAGACATTCATTACAAACCTTAATTAAGGCCGTGTTGACTTTCTTCCAATCGACTCGATCCCTGCAAGATGGAAGGAAAATATATATGAGTACCAAAGTTTACACTCACGATATATATCTTTACATTCCACTGAAGCATAAAAAGATGGGAATGTCATTGCCATCGGGAAACCAAGATGAACACGAGACCATCAGGTAGAAAAAATTAGCAGGCAGGAACAACATAAGTAAAAATAAAAGGGATAACTGCCAAACACTCATCTAGTGCTGCAAATTTACTAATAAAAGAACAACTTTTAGCACATAATGCATAATTTGATAGTCTGCGCAAATTTACATCAAAATAAGAATGTAACAGATATCGGTTTTACAAATTCAGATTGCCCTGACATATTCGTTAAAGTTGTCCAGATGTAGACATTGCCGCAACCATCTGATGGTCTTACAACAAGTTTCTCCAACAACATACTCAGAAGTTCTGAAATGAGTGTTGCATGTTCTAATGCTGAGGGGTTTGTTGGGATTCAAGTTTACTAGAAAGCAGTCATCATCAAACTCGAGAAATGAAATAGATGCAAAGAGTCTGTAACTTTAACTGTAACCATATAGTATGACTGGTGCACGAGGTGCTGCTGTTGAAGGATTATTCGGTTGATATTTATCTTTCAGAAAAAATTAACCCACCTGCCCACCAAAGAATCAAAGATGGCGAATAAATACAAGAAAATATATAGATTTTCCATTTTAGTTCTTCACACTTTTGATATTCCCATTAGAAGAGACAACAGATGCCAGAGAAGAAAAAATTGTACAAACAGCATCCATCATCATGTTTATTCACATTCGTTCGAGTTATACAAAAGGTCAACAGTCGGGGGTGGCTCCACCTCGTGCACCAAATACAGCATGTTTTAGCGGTAAGAATCCCAGAAAGTTGAACAAAAACATATCACTCTTAACTAGGTTCATACCCCGTACTTCGTGGCAAATAGCACACAACCATGTCAATCAATAGGGAAAAAACACAAATGAGGTTCAGAAATTATGCGGAGCATCTTTCTTGCGAACTTCATAACCCAGCACAAACTGCCAAGACCCAAGTTTTAAACAGAGAAATATTCTAATTTAGACACAATTGAACAATTATAGAAACAAAGGAGATTTTAGAGATCAGATAATAACATACCTTACACAAATTATTTGGAAGATATTTCTAACCTGTATATCTGCAAGGGAACAAGTGATTCCATCCAAATCTTGAGCATAAACACCAGTTATTTGTGTCCTGTAATAGTATAATCTGCTACTGCTTTATTAGGATTAACAAACTCGTGGAGTTTAACCTGATATATGGACAGATAAACACTATGTGATAAGCCAAATACGGAGACTTCCTAAATATTATCATATAACATTGAGAAACTAACCAATAAAGTAGGTGGCACCTCTAAGTCCTGATCTTCTACACATATAACCAAGGCTTCCGTTTCATCCTCACAGAGAACCATCTCGCAATCAACAGCCAGCAATATATCTGATGTTGCCACCTTGGACTTGTTACCAAGTTTAAAAACAATCCAGTCCTGTTGACCACAAATTTAATTGTCAATCTCCTTAACGGAATCATCACTGTTACGTATGACAGCAAAACAAGGAGATTTCAAAAATAGACCTGGTCATATGACGGAAATGAATACTCAATTGGATATTGTGGATGTTCAAGGGTCAAACGAACCAACCTCTACACTGCCACGAAAATACAACACGAGAATTATAATTTTGAAGCTATATATACATTAGTGAATGAATTAAAAGCCACAACTGAAGCTGCCCCCAAAATCTACAGCATGCTACAGATAGGTATCACAATACTCTAAAAAAATATGTGCAAAAGTAGGAATTTGAAGTTATTTGCATCATAGACACATCACGTTAGGTACATTCAAATTCATTCAAAGAAGACAAATAACCCCTTAAAACAAAAATAAAGTTCATTTTGTGAAATGCCAGAGTTTTCGAATTCTCAAACCCTGAATCAAGTGCAGACATAAAACCATAAAATTTACTAAGATTATAGCCCAATATACTTATATACCATATGCTCTTATCTATTGACAGCTAAACCATACTTCTAGTATCTCTAATCGTGTATCTCTAATGAGGTTCAGAAAAATCCGCAAGCACTAAAAAACAGTGGCCTTCACTGTTTTCTTATATAATAATTGATTTTAGATTAACTAAGTCAGTTCAGTTCAGAAATCTCTTATCTAGCAATGGTAGCACAACTCACAAGACAAGTGTTTTAATATTTAATACATTTTTAGTATCACATATGCGCCCCCCCCCCCCCAATAAATTTCTTCTTATTTGTACCTGATATTCACTACTGATTGATTCAATCAGGATAGTGATTATTTGTTTTTCTCATCCCTATCTCTAAATATGTAACTCCATTTATGTCATGGTTGTGAGTTTTGACAGAGTCTGGAAAGTTGGGATTTTGCATCACATCAAGTCAAACACAATCGCATAACAACATATCACATTCAGCACAGTGACAGTTGAGCCATTCATGTGTATCAATTTAGTTACATATGCAGGACTATATATCAGCTGAAATTAGTTTATTACGGGAAAAAGAGAGTTTTGAAATGAACTTTTAATCTCTGCTGAAGCTCACGGATAACCTATAGTGCCTACAATTTATACACATTAAGCTAAGAACATAATTACATAAGCAAAAAGCACAAGACCATTCAAGACTAAGATAAAGCTGCAGTTCAGACTTCGATAATCAAAAGGAAAAACTAAGGTACGGAACTGAACTAAAAGTTTGACAACAAAACAAGTCAAATTCATAAAACAAGAAAATGAAGCTTGTTCAGAGAGCATAAAATTGGGGCGGGCAAAATCTGAGGACAAAATAACCAAAGTAAATTTACGTAATGAGTACACGATAAATAAACAAAGTAAATTTACGTAATGAGTACATGAAATTCGACTAGATTTGGTTGTTACAACATGTTAAAAGGGTAAAAAAACAAAAAAAAAACGAAGAAAAACACTGATCTATATCTGATATACTATCACTCGCTCTCTCATTTTTAGTGCACTGATAAAAACTATCTCGAATGAACGTTATGAGTATATCCTCCACACTATAACCAAAGGGAAAAAGGGTCAACAACATATAGCATCACTCTAAAGTTTATTCATACCATCACAGATCACACTGAACAGCCTAACCTGACAAATTTACATATGGAAAGGCACAAGGATAATACTCCTAACTTAGAATCTATCAGCAGTCCCCTAATTTGAGTATCTTTAACGAGCTTCATGAATTATGATCATTGGTAGTGGTAAATTACTCCATGCATGAAGACTTGACTATACTTCACCAAACCTTGAATTTGATACATTAGTTATCATCAATTCTAGTTACAAAGACAAGATCAGAATTCGACAATAACTGCATGCATCTGACTGAAGCAAAGTCTGACAAACAAATCTAATGGCAAACAAGTACAAAATAGACAATGGAAGAGAAACTAGTTTTTTGTATAATGCCCCTCGGCAACCAAGCACGACCCAAATTAAAGAAACAATACATGGCACCAACAGGTAATTAAAAATGAAATAAACCAGGAACAAGAGCAAAAAAGATGACTGTACGTACCTCTGTACCCAGGTAAAAGAAGATTGATGTAATCTACTTCTGAATTTTCTTCTCCATTGCTCCACTATCCACTCAGGATACCTCTACTTAAAACAAGACATCTAAAGCAAGAAGTCAATATGTGTTTCCAAAGCATACTTAGGGGGCAAAAAAACTTAAATGTGTAGTTTATGCACTCGGACAAACACAAAAAAAATCCAATATTTTGTCTTCACCACAAAAACAATCCAATATTTTGTTTTCACCACAAAAACACTACTTTGAATTAACACTCCCTCCTATGCCAATTCAGACCCTAGGAATACAATCTACAAGACCACAACTCTTCAATGTTATATAAGACACATAAGAACAATAATTGAACATCAGTGAAGCTGGAACATGCTGAAGCATACACTGGCACTGTAACATTAGGCTAAACTTAACTTAGAAAAGCTTATATCATCAAAAATACTTCTTAAGAATCAACATGGAGGGCTTACCACCCCAACTGTTGAAAGTGCAATCGATTCCATCTACACTCTTCATGTTGTTATTCCTTACTACAAACTAGTTCAAAAGAGATGTTACCTAAAAATCATTGCTTAAAATCTAGGAATTATAAATGGAAGGAAAAGAAAACGCCTTGATAAAAAAAAACAGGAGAAATTACTGGGTTGATATTTATCAGGCTACAACACAATCAACTTAACTGCGGAGTATGATGCAACGAATTAATAAAAAAAAGGGGGGGGGAAAGAGCAGGACTTACGGGTAGGAATAACAGGAGAAATTATTGGGTTGATATTGAGTTCCCGGATAAACATGATGAGCCTGAGCCTGCGCCTGCACAACATTAGCATTACTAACTGAAGCTTGTGCCATGCTTCTGCTGGTAACTGAGTTTTCCTGTGTAAATATTTGCATTCCTGGATAGTGGAACGATGTCTGAGATGACAAAGGAGGAGCAAACTGCCGTAGAAAGCCACCACTTTCATGGCTTTTTTTCTTAGAAATCCACTACTTCTTGGAAATCCAATTGTATGATGACAATGTTTCCCTTCATATGTAGTGATCACTATTCTTGGGCTTCAGATGAGCGTTCCACCCTTTTTTAAACGGTGCACTTACTGTTCGTGCACCGATAATAGCTCCTGGGAAATCAAATTGTAAAGGGGATATACAAGTTATGGTGATATTTCATACACTGATCGAAACACTATCATTGACCTAGTAACTTCTCATTGTTTGACTGTGATCAATGGCAATTAAGTCTACTACAAGATCACCTCACAATAATTTATGAGACTGGTATGCGTTTTTTATCTTTTATGACCGAGGTAACTTAATTTTCACATTAATAAAATTAATCGATGTGAAAACATCATAAGCAAGCTTGATGAAAACCAATATACTAACATGTACTGTATATACTAGCATGTTAGGATGTTACACATAAGAATCCGATTCTAGAACCTAAATGTACATATTGCAGCTGGATATGAGACAATGATTCTTTCCAGAGAGGCAATTTTGAAATAAGACCATAATAACCATTATGAATTGTTCCATCAAAATAAATTAAAATTTATTAATAGATCGATAAAATGTGCCCAATTAGCAACCTATAACATCAGAACAACCACAAGCTCTAATTTGAACTTGGATTGAGACATTAAGCAGAATTAAAAACAATATATATTCAAAAGAGGACGGCAAAGAAAGGTACAAGGTCCTTCTTGAGATAACCTCACCAGCAACATGACAGATTGACAGCAGTAAAGTGTGTTGGTTCTGGTTATAAGAGAATTATATAAATAAAGGTGAAACAGAACTTCTGGCCTCGCCAGCCATCAAGCTGTGAACAATAAGGGGGAAGCAAAGCTATCATACGATCTTCCCAACAAGGTGCTAAACTTTGTAAATTCCAACCACCAAAGCCACCGAAAAATTGGTAATCGGGATGGTATCGACTAGATTGAACATATTACTAACAATTGAACTAAAAAAATCCCAATTGAACCTATTACTAACAATTAAACTAGAAAAACCACAAATATCAAACCCTAATTTGTAAATTCATCCAATATTGGAACATTAGCCTAAATTTTCTGCATAATCAACTCATTATGCTCAACTAATTGAAGGGAAACTGAATTTTAAGACCAAGCAAAACAAGAATCGATAATAAACTAACCTTGACAAAAGAATAGAAACAGAGTCAACCGAGGTAGGGAAGACGATGGTCAGGGGCGACTACTATGGAAGAGGAGGCGAGGAAGGTGGTGGTAGTGGTGGTGGTGGTGGTGGATCCGCGCGGTGAGAAGCGGTGAGAACTGCCCGGCAGATTGCGTTGGAAGGTACGGAGTACTTGCTTTGTTCGAATAGAGAATGGAAGGGATTGGAATACCTAGCCCACGGTGAGAAGCTGTAGTGTTTCAATTGTTTTAAAATTTGTGAAGATATATGTTAAAGCGGATAAAACAAAGCCCGCCCCTTTAGACTAGTATCTAATGAGGCGGGCATAATAAAGCCCTCTTCAACAGGTTTTATTGAAGCGAACTCCATAAAAGCCCGCCCCAATCTGTTAGTAAATTATTTGACCCGCGTTGACTAGATGGTTGTTGAGGCCCACTTATATATGCCCCCCTCAACAAGGGTGCTACATCAGGGGTTTTTTCCACTAGTGATTGTTCGTATTACATAGTTAAGCTGTATACATGTATATCGCGATGCATTTAGAATTTCATTAAAGAAATAAGCACATAATCCTTTTGCGTTAATCACTCAACTCACCTGAATTGGAATAACTTTAGAACTTATAACTTGAGAAATAACAAAGAAACTAAATACTTCCATTGATTAAAATAAGCATCCTACATCATTGCATAATAAAAAAATTACTCCACCAAGACCATAAAAGTAGTTTGTTACTAAATGTAGGGGAATACAGTTAAACATAATAACATGTGCGGAAACAATCCCCAAATCCAGGAAGCATGTATAAAGCACAGATTAAGCAGACTTACGTTTGAAGCGTGTTTTCCACGAATTGTCAACGAACACGAACTTAGAACTCCACTTGTCGTTCCTCTACTTGGTTCACCAACACGTTCAGATCCGTCTTGATTATCGTAGCTTAGACAATCGATCAAGATACTTTGCTTTAGGGAAGAACTCACTTTGGAGGCACAGAGAGAATTAGGGTTCTCTGTATCTCTAGGGTTTGAGTAATGAATTGTATGTTATGTTGGAAAATTGGTTAGAAGGTTATTTACATAACCTTACTAACCGACCAAGCCATAAGGCAAGGCCGGCTAGCAAGCCCCGCGCAGCATCACACGGACACGCACGGCGAGCTGGGCCGTGGGCCGCGCTGATGCTGCTGTGTCGTGGTCTTGGCCCACGCGCGCACAAAGCTGCTCGGCCATGGGCCAGCGCTGCTGTGTCTCCTTGATTGCTTGCCTAGCGCGCGCGCCCATGGGCCTTGTGTGCTTCGTGCACTCGGCTCGTGGGCCGCTCCTCGTATCCGCGTTTAATATATTTCCGATATATTATTTATCGTTTCGTATGCGACGAATCACCGTCGTACGATACGATTTATTCGTTTCGCCTAGCTTACGAATATTCACGATACGATATACGATCCCGATGCAAGGTCGTATCGTATAATACGTTTTCCAAACTAATTCCCGAAAAGCTATTAAATGAATTTCCGATTCATTTAATCCGTTGATCTGTTACGTGTCATTGGTGTGACCTTGTAGGTTCAGTCCAGAGTAAGCTGTGAGTTAAATATCCATTAGAACTCACTGATCGGAAGCATTGCTCCAGCTAGCTGTTCCGATCACTTGATCTCACTGAATTAATTGTTCGCAATTAATCTGAACCTTGGTATTAGACTTAATGCACCTTGGGTGAAGGACATATTTCCTTCAATCTCCCACTTGTCATTCAGACAAGTGTGCATCCACATTCCTTTGTCACTTAGTGTTACTTACTGAACATAAGGTAAGATCCAAGCCATCCTTATTAGGTCCAGAAGTTTTTCTCGGATTACAGAGTTCAACTGTCAAACTTTTGCAGAAGGTTAAGCCTAACCATTCTGAGCACGACCATACATTTTACAGTATCTAACTCTCCGAGAGGCCTTGTTACACAACAACACCATATCCTATCAAAGATAGGAGGACAATCCATTCTTGCAATCTATGAACACTCACTTTGATTCATAGTACGCCCAATAACTGCTTCTATAGCCTCCTTTTACGGTGCGACGTTTAGCTTGTATCAAAGCGAACTAATTCTCAAACGAGCAAACATAATCGCTCATGTTCTAAGGAACGGTTTCTAATCACCATTAATGAGAACTACCTATGACATGACTTTAATCTATTAAAGTGTTCTCATGGTCAATCCGATACAAGATCCAATAAGTATCTATGCAAAAGATTCTGACATCCAGTCACTCTAGTTCAAGAAACAGAACTAAGTAATCTACTTGCAATCTAATCTTCATTAGTCATTGGTTGTCCACCTTTCAATGACCTGGATTAGGGATCCTTTGTGACTTCAATATTCAAGTTCACTTATGGGTGTTTCTTTGTCGAAGAATCCATCTTGACATCCCATTTGAATGATTTGAATCACATGAACTTATCATTTAATTTTTAACCACAATTAAATGAATATGAAATAAATAAATTTCATAAATATGAAATGGTTAAACCAATTGTTTTAAACATAGATCTAACAGATGTTCCAAAATAATACTTTGAAAATCAAAGCCATTCTCCAACATGCTTGATTCCCATGGTTTCTACATGTGCGTTGTGTTTCACTTGTGGCAACGGTTTAGTCAGTGGATCCGCGGCGTTGTCGTCAGTTCCAACCTTGCAAATCTCGATTTCTTTTCTTTCAACGATCTCTCGAAGTATGTGAAATCGCCGCAGTACGTGCTTGGACTTTTGGTGGATCCTAGGCTCCTTTGCCTGGGCAATGGCTCCGCTGTTGTCGTAATACAAAGCCACTGGTCCTTTAATGGAGGGGACAACACCAAGTTCTTCGATGAACTTCCGAATCCAAACAGCTTCCTTTGCTGCTTCTGAGGCAGCAATGTACTCGGCTTCAGTTGTAGAATCCGCAATAGTGCTTTGTTTATCACTTTTCCAGCTTACTGCTCCGCCGTTGAGGCAGAACACAAACCCAGAATGTGATCTGAAATCATCTCTGTCGGTTTGAAAGCTTGCGTCCGTATAGCCTCTAACAATCACCTCATCTGTACCACCATAGATCAGAAAATGATCCTTTGTCCTTTTCAAGTACATTAGGATATTCTTGGCAGCAGTCCAATGCGCCTCACCTGGTTCTGACTGGTAACTGCTCGTTGCACTGAGTGAGAACGAAACATCCGACCTTGTACAAATCATATCATACATGATGGATCCAATAGCCGAAGCGTATGGAATTCCACTCATCTTTATATCCTCATCAGATGTTTTGGGACACTAATTCTTGCTTAGATACGTGCCATGTGACATGGGTAGATGGCCTCTCTTGGCTTCCATCATATTGAACCTAGCTAGCACTTTGTCAATGTAAGTGCTTTGGCTTAGTCCAATCATCCTCTTTGATCTATCCCTATAGATCTTGATGCCCAATATGTACTGTGCCTCTCCTAAGTCCTTCATTGAGAAACACTTCCCGAGCCAAGTCTTTACAGACTCCAACATAGGAATGTCGTTTCCAATAAGCAGTATGTCGTCAACATACAAGACTAGGAATGCAATTTTACTCCCACTGACCTTCTTGTATACACAAGATTCGTCCTGATTCTTGATGAAGCCAAACTTATTGACTGCTTCATCAAATCGTTTATTCCAGCTCCTTGATGCCTGCTTTAGTCCGTAGATGGACTTCTTAAGCTTGCATACCTTTCCTTGGTTCTTTTGATCGACAAAACCCTCCGGCTGTGTCATAAACACAGTCTCTTCAAGAACACCGTTCAAGAAGGCAGTTTTGACATCCATTTGCCATATTTCATGGTCATGAAAAGCGGCAATCGCAAGGATTATCCGAATAGACTTAAGCATCGCGACTGGAGAAAAGGTTTCATCGTAGTCAACGCCGTGAACTTGCCTGTAACCTTTTGCTACCAATCTAGCCTTGTATATGTATACAATTCCATCTTTGTCTTTCTTCAACTTGAAGACCCATTTGCATCCGATAGGTGTGAACCCATCCGGCAAATCAACCAAATCCCAGACTTGATTTTCAGACATGGAGCCTATTTTAGATTGCATGGCCTCTAACCATTTAATGGAGCTTGGGCTCGTCATATCTCTCTTGTAAGTCATAGGTTTATCACTATCCAATATGAGAACGTCTAAGTTTTCAGTCAAGGGGACGCCTGTCCATCTGTCCGGCTGAAAAATAGTTCTATTTGACCTACGAGGGGCAACAACGTTTTGAGGAACTACTCCCACTGGCTCTTCTAAAGACCTTGGAGGTTCATCAACCTGAACTTCTTCTAAAGAGTTCTGAGTTCGTTGTTCGTCTCGAATCTCTTCGAGGTCTATTATTCTCCCACTTGTCAATTTGAAAATATGATTTCTTTCTAAAAAGACACTGTCACGAGCAACGAAAACCTTGTTGTCTGACTTGTTGTAGAAATAATACCCCATAGATTCTTTTGGATACCCAACAAAGAAACATTTGTCATATTTAGGTTGTAGCTTGTCCGAAATTAATTGCTTGACATATGCTTCGCAACCCCAAATCTTCACAAAAGACAACTTTGGAAGTTTCCCAGTCCATAATTCGTATGGAGTCTTTTGAACAGCTTTTGACGGAGCACGATTCACTGTGAGTGCTGCAGTTTGCAACGCATGTCCCCAGAACTATGAAGGAAGTTCGGCCTGACCCATCATTGACCTGACCATATCGAGTAAGGTCCTGTTTCTCCGTTCCGACACTCCATTCCATTGAGGTGTCCCCGGAGCAGTCAATTCAGAAAGAATACCGCATTCTTTTATGTTGTTCCTAGGTTTTGATTGATGACACACACATATTGCAAACTTCCTGATTATGGTTGCTAATGACTTTGGACAGGTAAGTGCCCAAGTTTCTATTAGGATAGGAACTTGAATCAGATGGTGAAGTTCCTGATTTACACTTGGAACAGCCACTGGAGTTCCTGAGCTGGAAGTTGTATCTGTTCTAGTTTGAAGTCACAAGAGGAGAAACACATTTACATGTCAAGAGTTATACATGCCCACAAGAACAATTACAGACGCATGGCCACGAGTTCCTTTGTTAGCCAGAGAGGAACTCATCATTGTTCCAGAGCTGGAACGTCTGAAGCTTCTGAGTTGCAAGTTCCAGACAAAAGGAAGACATAAAAGTCTAGGTAGTCTACTGTACTTAGAATTTTATGTAAATATTAATTTTGCAAAAGATATATAGGGTACTCAAGGAACTTGTGATTTAATTAGGTCATTTATTTTACTGGAAGGAATTTTTATGAAAACATGTAATTAAATAAAAATAAGTTTTTAATATAAAATAGATTTACGTTTTATGTTATTTTATCAAAACTTATTTTCCTAAAAATTCGCCACAGTTTTTGTAAACAAATAAAATCTGTTGAAGGAAATCTTTTAGGGTTTGATTGAGTCAAACCACTAACTGCCTTGTTGCTGAAACGTGGGAAGTGGTCTTCCCCTTGTTCCTCAAGTTAAGGGACATGAAGAACAAAGCACTGGCAGTTGGCAGTTGAGGTTTTGAAGGGAACTAACCCTAGGGATAAATCTATAAAAGGGCAAGTATATTTTCTGGGAAATTACACAAACATTCTAATAGTTCTTCCTTTCCTAAAAACGTATTGTCAAAGATTTTCTAAAACAGTTTGTGTCCTAGTTAATTCAAAGTTCCTAAGTTCCTTATATCCACACAAAAGCATTATTAATATCTAGAGTTATCCAAACACGAATTGTATTTTGTATCAGTGAGGATAGAGTTATCCTGTTTAGACTTAGAGTTTAAGTCTGAGAGAGAGAAGTAAAGGAGTTGTAATCAGAGTAGATTACTGTGAGGAACACGAGTTTGAGATGAACTTGTGTTTGAGAGATTATTGTAATCGAGGTATTACTATAATAAAAGGAATTCTCTTCTTGATTAGTGTCAAGAAGTTTTCACAATTATTGTTACTGTCTTTTCTATTCTCAGATCCTTGATTATTTCTAAGTTCCGCAAGAAACTTTGTCAAATTTCCAATTACAATTCACCCCCCCCCCCCTCTTGTGCGTGATCCTACTGGAATAATAGTTGGTATCAGAGCCAGTACTCACTAAAACATAGGAAACCCTGTTTGAGTCAAGTTCCTGATAGTATGAACTCACAAGAGAAACTGGAAGAAGGTTACTCGACACAAAGGCCACCTATGTTCAATGGCAAGTTCTACTCATACTGGAAGAACAGAATGGAGATATTCATCGAAGCTGAAAATTACCAAGTTTGGCGTGTAATTGAAGTTGGAGACTTCGAGGTAACAAAGACCAATGCTGAAAACGAGGTAGTTGCTAAACCACTGTCTGAATTTTCTAAAGAAGACTTTGATAAATACAAGTAACCCACGAAGGAACTAATGAAGTTAAGCGTTCCAAAATTGACCTTTTGATGTCTAAATATGAAAGATTTGAAATGCTTCCAAAAGAAACTATTCAAGAAATGTTCACTAAATTTACTAACATAACCAATGAATTAGTTTCTCTTGGTAGAATCATTCCCACAGATGAACAGGTAAGAAAAATACTAAGAAGCATGCCACAAGATGATCGTTGGAGAATAAAGGTCACTGCACTATTTGAGACCAAGGACTTTACCAAGTTCAATATTGAACAACTTGCTGGTTCCTTGATGACACATGAATTGCATCTTGGAGCTGCTGTTCCTAAGAGCTCTAGAAATCGAGGACTTGCTCTAAAAGCCGAGGAACTTGACGAATCTGAACCAGATGAAGAAGAGGCTGCCATGCTGGTTAGAAGAATGAGAAAGCTCTACAGGAACTTCAAACCAGGAAACCAGAAAGGAAGGAACTTTGCTAAGAAAATTACTAGTTCCAAAACTGAGCAAGGTTGCTTCAAATGTGGAGAAACTGATCATCAAATTCGTGAATGCCCTCTGTGGGAGAACGACAAAACCAGAGGAAAAGGGAAGGAACAGGTCAAGGATCGCTATAACAAGTCTACTTTCAACAGGCCAAACTTCAAGAAGGCCATGATAGCTGCATGGGGCGAAGCAACAGACTCAGAAGACGATGAGGAACAACCAAATGAAGAAACTGCAAATCTCTGCCTTATGGCTAGAACAGAAGGAACTGATCAAGTTCCATCAGAAGAAGTAAGTTCCTCCACTCTTCAGTGCCTTTCAAAGACAAAACTAATTGAACTGTTGCTAGAAACTCTAGATGATTACAAAAAGCTAAGTATGTTAAAAGAACAAAGTGATAGAGCCTTGGAACTCAGTAAAGACCACATAAATTATCTGAACAATATTAGATCTGATGTTCAAGGCAGGTTCTTTGAATTGCTAGATAGAAATACCTCTATTAATGAGTCATTCGAGAAAATTAGAAATGAAAACATCCTTCTACAAGTACAACTCAGTCAATATAAGATGTTTAATCTAAGTTTAGACCCTACAGAATCCCTGGAAATCAACATGGGAGTATTTGACATTGACTTAGAAAGATTAAACAAAGACCTGATCACCACAAAGGAACAGAAAGAGAAACTAGAGAGGGAACTAGCCATGGCAAGGGCACAGAGACAACCACCTAAAGTTCCTCCCAAATGGATTGAGAATGCTCAATCGAAGAGAACAGAAGGATTGGGTTTCAATCATAACACTAGTCATAAGAAAAAGTATGTGGATCTTCCAAGTGTGAAAGTTTGTTTCTCATGTGGAAGTGGAAGTCATGTAAGTACTGAGTGTTCCAAGATGAAGGAACAGGATCAAAGAAACATAAATTATATAAAGCAAAAATGGGTTAAGAAGTCAAAAGTTGTAGTTGAAAAGGAACCCGAGGAAACCCGAGTTCCTGTAACTAACCTTTGATCTATTTACAGGTTCTAGTGAAGGGGAACAACTCGTGGTATCTCGACAGCGGGTGTTCCAAACACATGACAGGAGACAAATCTAAATTCCTCTCACTAGAAGCCTACAATGGAGGAACTGTGACCTTTGGAGACAACATGAAAGGAGAAATTGTTGGAATTGGAAAAGTTGGAAGGTCAAGTTCCTATGCAATTGAAAATGTATTTTTAGTCGAGGGTTTAATGCACAGTCTACTAAGCATTTCTCAATTTTGTGACAAAGGAAACTCTGTAAGTTTTACTTCTGAAAATTGTCAAATCATTAATAATAACACTGAGAAGGTTATTTTGGAAGGAACTCGTAAAGGGAACACATATTCTGTGGTTCTCAATACAGTTCCCAGGAACAATTTAACCTGCCTCAGTGCCTTTAAAGAAGATTCCCTACTATGGCACAGGAGGTTTGGACATGCTAGTTTCTCCCTGCTTGACAAACTAAGATCAAAGGAACTGGTTCGTGGACTCCCCTCAATCAAGTTCCCAACTGATAAAGTGTGTGATGCATGTGCAAAAGGCAAGCATGTCCGAAGTTCCTTTAAGCCTGAGAAATTGGTAAGCACCACAAAACCATTGGAACTCATCCATATGGACTTATGTGGCCTAATGAGAATTCAAAGCAGAAGTGGGAAAAAATATGTATTAGTTATTGTTGATGATTACTCTCGCTTTACTTGGGTCATATTTCTAACAAGCAAAGATGAAACGTTTGATGAGTTTGTTGCATTTTCAAAGAAAATTCAGAAAACTACAGGTCATCAACTGATCCATATAAGATCTGATCATGGAACAGAATTTGAAAATTACAAATTCGATGAATACTGCAAGGAATAAGGTATGGACCACAATTTCTCAGCTCCCAGAACTCCACAACAAAATGGAGTTGTTGAGAGGAAAAATAGAACCTTAGAGGACATGGCAAGAACCATGTTAATAGCCAGTTCCCTGCCTAGGAACTTCTGGGCTGAAGCAGTCAATACAGCTTGTTATATTATAAATAGAGTTATGATTCGAGCAATCCTAAACAAAACCCCCTATGAGCCACTAAAAGGTATAAAACCCAACATCTCTTACTTTAGAGCCTTTGGTAGCAAATGTTTTGTCCACAACAATGGAAAAAGGAACTTGGGGAAGTTTGATGAAAGAAGCGATGAGGCAGTGTTCCTAGGATATGCCTTAAATAGCAAAGCTTACAGAGTCTATAACAAAAGGTCTATGTGTGTTGAGAAAAGTGTACATATAATATTTGATGAATCTAACAAAACTGATATAGTACAGGAACAAGAACATTTCGAGATTGGTTTATCTCGTGCTGCAGAAAATGATGAGGAGTTCCAACCAAACAAACACACAGCCAGAGGAACTGCTGAACAAAATCAAGAAGTTCCCGTACTAGTGGAACACGAAGAAATCCAAAAAGATCCAGAAACAACACCAGAACCGGAGGAACCCCACAATGACCAACAGGGAACTCAGGTCATAGAAGGAACTGACGAAAATGCCACAACTTCAGTAGCTCAGTTTCAACCTAAACCTTGGAAGCATCAAAAGTCTCACCCAATGGAACTCATTATGAGTGACATCAGAAAAGGAACTCGAACAAGGTCACAGCTAAGGAACTTTTGTGCATTCCATGCGTTCCTCTCCATATTTGAGCCAAGAAATCACATTGAGGCTCTGGAGGATGCTGACTGGATCATAGCCATGCAAGAAGAATTAAATGAATTCAAAAGAAACAAGGTGTGGCACTTGGAACCCAAACCAAAGCACCAGAAGGTGATAGGGCTGAAATGGGTGTTCCGGAACAAGAAAGATGAACATGCAACAATCATAAGGAACAAGGCAAGGTTAGTGGTCAAAGGTTATAACCAACAGGAAGGTATTGACTTTGAAGAAACATTTGCACCTGTTGCTAGATTAGAAGCCATTAGAATCTTAATTGCTTTTGCTGCCTTCATGGGTTTTAAACTTTATCAAATGGATGTTAAATGTGCTTTCTTAAACGGTTTCTTAGAGGAAGATGTTTATGTGGAACAACCCCCTGGATTTGAAAATCCCGAATTTCCAAATCACATTTACAAACTAGATAAGGCTCTCTATGGACTAAAACAAGCCCCTAGATCTTGGTACGAGAGATTATCAAAGTTCCTCCTTCAAAATGATTTTAAAAGAGGTAGAATAGACAAAACTTTATTTTTAAAATCTAGAGGAACTGACTTGTTAGTAGTTCAAATTTATGTTGATGATATATTATTTGGAGCAACTAATGAGAATTTGTGCAAGGATTTTGCAAACTTGATGAGCAGTGAATTTGAAATGAGCATGATGGGGGAACTCAACTTCTTCCTTGGTTTACAAATCAAGCAAACTGAGGAATCATGATACACCAACAAAAGTATGTGAAGGAACTCCTAAAGAAATATGAGCTAGAATCAGCCAAAGTAAACCACACTCCCATGGGAACAGCTACCAGATTAGACACTGATCCAAATGGGAAAAGTGTGAATCAAACGAAATACAGAGGTATGATTGGATCACTATTATATTTAACAGCCAGTAGACCTGACATTTCTTTTAGTGTAGGACTATGTGCATGATTTCAATCCAATCCAAAGGAGTCCCATTTAACTGCTGTGAAAAGAATACTAAGATATCTCAAAGGAACTGATGACCTATGCCTATACTATCAAAGAAGTGGATCATTCGAGCTAAAAGGATATGCTGATGCTGACTATGCAGGTGACTTAGTGAATAGAAAAAGCACATCAGGTATGGTAAAGTTCCTAGGTCCATGCATGGTTTCTTAGGGTTCCAAGAAACAGAACACTATTGCTCTATCCACAGCTGAAGCTGAGTATGTAGCTGCTGCAGCTTGTTGCTCACAAATTCTATGGATAAAACAACAGTTAAGAGATTTTGGTATTATCTATGATTGTGTTCCTATCTATTGTGATAACACTAGTGCTATTTGTATTTCAAAAGATCCGGTTCATCATTCCCGGGTCAAACACATCCACATTAGACACCATTTCCTTAAAGATAATGTTGAGAAAGGTTTGATCAAATTAGATTTTTGCCAAACTGATCACCAAATTGCTGATATTTTAACTAAGCCTTTGAACAGGGAGAAACATGAGAAAATGAGAATGGAACTCGGAATGATCAAGCTAAGGTAATTGCTAAATTGAAGTTCCTCTAAGGCAAAAGCAAAAATTATGGTACATATAGACTATTACAAACACAAAATCTTGTGTGCAAACATAGTTGAAGCTTAACATCGTGGCAAATACACTCACACTCCAAATGTGCAAGGTAAGCAGTTCCTTTCAAATTAGTTAATTCAAAGATATAAAATTAAGCAAGTCAACACCAAGTCAAACACAGTTTTAATTTAATTTATTTCTATATTTTTCTTTTAAATTTTTTAAAAATTCAAAAATCGAATACCCATTTTCAAAGAATGTTTGAAACGGTTCCATTGGCAATAAATAGGAGAAACTCTTCACTTTCTACATTCTATCCATGCAACCCCCTTTCTCTCTCTCTCACACGCCTTCTCCACTGACACCACCTCCCCTTCCACCTATAAAAACCCTTCACCATGATTCTCACAAGCAACAACACTGATCTCAATTTCCTCAAACGAAAAAGAAATCCATCATCGATCTCAGGTTCCCATGGATACCTCACCCATTCAATCGCCAATTCCTCTTCGATCCCACAATCCAATACTCTCAATCACTCAGGGGGAACCAATCGACACTGACATCGAAATGAAATCCCCAATTTCAAACCCTAGATCCTCCACAAGAAAATCCAAAAACCGTCGAGTGGAAGCTTCTGGAAAACAAATTGAGGAAACAGAGGAGAATGCTCAAACTCAGGGGGAAGAAAAAGGGTCCAAGAAACTCACTGCAAAGGAAAACAACCTGGTCGAGGGTTTTGCAATCAACTCAACATGGTGTGAAGCCACGAAGTTTAAAGAGTTGATGGAAATCCTTGAACAACAAAAATGGGTAAGTCTGTTGAGTACCTATGCCAAATCACCTTTAATTCCTGAAGCTATGAAAGAATTTTGCAAAAACTTTGCGTGTGTTGATAATGTATGTTCAAGAAAAGTGAATGGAACTCGCATCGAATTTGATGCTTCTTATCTGGAACAGCTGTTTGGTACACCTAATAGGGGTTTTGATATGTGGCTAAAAGGTCAAATCACAGTGACCATTGATAATGTAGATGAGAAAGATATAGTTGGTTCCATTGGAGGAGATTCCAAAGTATCCACCTCCACCTCACGCAACTGCTTTTCACCACTTCAAAAATTACTGTTTAATATTGTGTGGAGAGGTGTAGTTCCTCGAACCCAGAAAAGAAACATAGCCAGTCTGTTTGATGCATGTCTCATGTATTGCCTTGAAAGAAAAATTCCCATAAACTTTCCTGCAATCATGATCAAACACCTATCCACCTGTATCCCCAAATTCAAAATTCCATACTCCTCCCTTCTCACAGAAATCTTCAAAAGCTTCTCAGTTGACCTTAGCCCATACTTTGTGATTCCCTTAAAATCAACCCAAATCCTTCAACTTGAAATGCTCAATCTGTTAAATCTTAAGGTGGTTCAGGGCAAAGCCATTAGGGCTGGAAAGGAAGAGAAACAAGATGAGGAAGATCAGGAGGGAACTATAGTTAAAGAAGAAGTGGAAGAGGAACTCGAACACTTGGAGGAAACTTTGTCTCGAGTTCCAAAAGGGAAACAGAAGAGTGTAGGATCCCAAGGGAAAAGAAAGAGCATGAGGGTGGCAATGAAGGAAAACAAGAAAAGAGGGCCTATCTTTATGGAAATAAATGAAGAAGGGGAAGTCAAGGAGATGCCCATAGAGGAGGATGTTGTTCCACTCAAACAAGAGGAACTGTCTGAAACTACTGTGCCAATGAACATGACACCCAGATCCTCCAAAAAGTCCAAAGCTCGTCGTGTTCCATCTGAACAGGAACATGTTCAAGACCATGGGGGTGCCTGGAACGCAAAAGATGATCAGATATTGGAGCTGAAGGCAACAGTTGCCCGTCTGGTGGAACTGCAGGAGGGAATAGACCACAGGATCAGCTCAATGCAGGCTCACATAGGTGCATTGGTTACCAGTGTCAAGACTCTCCAAACCACTCTTCACCACTACTCAGAACAAGCCAATGCAACTCGTGCCACAATTCTCACCAAGATCAATAATCTGGAATCTTTTGAGGAGACTGTGATCGAGGAAACTGCTGGTTTTGGTTCCCCATCCCAAGCTTAATCACCATATCCCATGTTTCAATTATCTTTTGCCATGGAACAATCTTTTTAATTTTCTTTTGGTCTATATAATTTTCAAACTTGGGTATTTGTTCCATCTTATTTTGACTTGCTTGGTTACATATCTCTGTGTTTTCTAGTTTTGATCATTACTGCTTGCTTTTCATTTATTGTGTGAGTTGGTTTAATACTTTGAGGCTAGCTTAACTTGCCAAACGTTGATCGTGGGGCACTGTGTTTGGAATGGCTATATTTCGTGCTATGCTTTTTGTTGATGTCAATAGGGGGAAGTCAAGGTGCAAACTTCCAAGGTACACTCAATTCCAGTTCCTACATCAATTTCTTGCGTACTCTCTCTGTAAGTTTTTTTTTTCTCTTCTCTTTTGTTTTTCAATTTTTGTGTTCTGTTTCACTGTAGTCTGCATCAGTTCTTGTTTGTGCTTACTCTCATTTGTAAAAAGTTTGCAAGTGTTGTCATCACCAAAAAGGGGGAATATTGTTGTTCCTAGGTTTTGGTTGATGACACACACATATTGCAAACTTCCTGATTATGGTTGCTAATGACTTTGGACAGGTAAGTGCCCAAGTTTCTATTAGGATAGGAACTTGAATCAGATGGTGAAGTTCCTGATTTACACTTGGAACAGCCACTGGAGTTCCTAAGCTGGAAGTTGTATCTGTTCCAGTTTGAAGTCACAAGAGGAGCAACACATTTACATATCAAGAGTTATACATGCCCACAAGAACAATTACAGACGCATGGCCACGAGTTCCTTTGTTAGCTAGAGAGGAACTCATCATTGTTCCAGAGCTGGAACGTCTGAAGCTTCTGAGTTGCAAGTTCCAGACAAAAGGAAGACATAAAAGTCTAGGTAGTCTACTCTACTTAGAATTTTATGTAAATATTAATTTTGCAAAAGATATATAGGGTACTCAAGGAACTTGTGATTTAATTAGGTCATTTATTTTACTGGAAGGAATTTTTATGAAAACATGTAATTAAATAAAAATAATTTTTTAATATAAAATAGATTTACTATTTATGTTATTTTATCAAAACTTATTTTCCTAAAAATTCGCCACAGTTTTTGTAAACAAATAAAATCTGTTGAAGGAAATCTTTTAGGGTTTGATTGAGTCAAACCACTAACTGCCTTGTTGCTGAAACGTGGGAAGTGGTCTTCCCCTTGTTCCTCAAGTCAAGGGACGTGAAGAACAAAGCACTGACAGTTGGCAGTTGAGGTTTTGAAGGGAACTAACCCTAGGGATAAATCTATAAAAGGGCAAGTATATTTTCTGGGAAATTACACAAACATTCTAACAGTTCTTGCTTTCCTAAAAACGTATTGTCAAAGATTTTCTAAAACAGTTAGTGTCCTAGTTAATTCAAAGTTCCTAAGTTCCTTATATCCACACAAAAGCATTATTAATATCTAGAGTTATCCAAACACGAACTGTATTTTGTATTAGTGAGGATAGAGTTATCCTGTTTAGACTTAGAGTTTAAGTCTGAGAGAGAGAAGTAAAGGAGTTGTAATCAGAGTAGATTACTGTGAGGAACACGAGTTTGAGAGGAACTTGTGTTTGAGAGATTATTGTAATCGAGGTATTACTATAATAAAAGGAATTCTCTTCTTGATTAGTGTCAAGAAGTTTTCACAATTATTGTTACTGTCTTTTCTATTCTCAGATCCTTGATTATTTCTAAGTTCCGCAAGAAACTTTGTCAAATTTCCATTTACAATTCGCCCCCCCCCCCCCCCCCCCTCTTGTCCGTGATCCTACTGGAATAACATTTTAGTTGGTCATCAAACTCGTGGCTAAGATATTCACCTCCTCGATCCGATCTTAGAGCTTTGATTTTCTTGCCATGTTGATTCTCTACTTCATTTTGAAATTCTCTGAATTTCTCAAACGATTCAGACTTGTGCTTCATTAAGTAAATATAGCCATATCTACTGAAGTCGTCCGTAAACGTTATGAAATAGCTGAACTCACCTCTAGCTTTCGTACTCATAGGCCCACATACGTCCGTATGTATTAGCCCTAGTAGTTCGCTTGCTCTTTCTCCCACCTTTAAGAAAGGTTGCTTTGTCATTTTGCCAAGTAAACAAGATTCGCATTGATCAATCTTCTCTCAGTCGAATGATTCTAGAATTCCTTTCCGTTGAAGTAATTCCATGCGCTTTATGTTTATATGGCCTAATCGACAATGCCACAGAAATGTGAGATCTGAATCACCAGTTTTAGCCTTTTTGGTATTTATGTTATAAATGTGTTTGCTCGTATCTAGCACATAAAGACCGTTTTCTTGTTGTGCTGAACCATAAAACATTCCATTCAAAGCAAAAGAACAACTATTGTCTTTAAATTGAAAACTAAAACCTTTAGAATCCAAACTTGAAACGGAAATGATGTTTCTGGTGATACTAGGAACATAGTAACAGTTTTCTAGTTCCAAAACAAACCCACTAGGCAAAGAAATAAAATAAGATCCTACGGCTAATGCAGCAATCCGTGCTCCATTTCCCACGCGTAGATCCATCTCGCCTTTATCAAGCTTTCTACTTCTCCTTAGTCCCTGCGAATTGGAACATAAGTGTGAGCCACAACCAGTATCTAATACCCAAGAAGTAGAATTTGCAAGATTACAATGTATAACATATATACCTGAAGTAGAAGCAACGTTCCCGTTCTTCTCATCTTCCTTCTTCTTCAAGCAATCCCTCTTCCAATGCCCCTTCTTCTTGCAGTAGAAGCATTCAGAGTCGGCAGGAGAACGAGTCACCCTTTTCTGTTTACCAGAAATGGTGCCGTTGGACTTGAATGAGGGCGTAGCCTTGCCCTTACCCTTCTTGCCCTTATTCTTGCCTGATTTCTTGAAGTTCTTGCCCTTACGCGCCATAAGCATATCGTGCTTGTTCTCTTGCTTAAGCGTCTTTTCAGCGGTTTTCAGCATACCGTGAAGCTCAGTAAGAGATTTCTCCATGTTGTTCATGTTGTAATTCAACTTGAACTGATCATAGCCATTATGAAACGAATGGAGAATGATGTCAATAGCCATTTCATTTGAGACGTCAGAATCTAGAGCTCTCATGTTCTCAAAGAGTCCAATCATTTTAAGAACATGTGGGCTCACTGGTTCTCCTTTCTTGAGCTTAGTGTCAAGGATCAACCTCTGAGTCTCGAATCTTTCGATTCTGGCTTGGTCCTGAAACATGTTCTTCAACTCCAAGATAATTTGGTAAGCATCCGAGTTAATTAACGTTTTCTGAAGTTCAGGACTCATGGATGCAAGCATCACACATTTGACATCCCTGTTGGCCTGAATCCAACGATTAAGGGCAGCTTGAGTTACCTCCGGCCCAGCCTCTTCCGGTAACTCTTCCTCAAGGACATATTCCTTTTCCTCATGCATAAGAACTATTTGTAAGTTCCTTTGCCAGTCGAGGAAATTGTTGCCTTTTAACTTCTCTTTAGCGTAAACCTACTATCTTAGATCCTTAGATTTTTGTAAGTGCTTGATTTGGAAGGCAATTTTTAAATTGAATATTACTTGGACCTAGTTGTTTCTATGTTGGTTCGATTATTTAGTGAACGTAATCTAATCGATTCATATGAAACAACCTGTTCATGCAAAGCATACATACATTCATACATTCACGCATAATATATATATATTAAATTGCATAAAGAAATAGTGATCTAGTATGGCCCAAAACATCTTGTCTTGAAGCATCCAATCTTCATCACCTCCTTGTTAGCTTGGCATCGTCTTGAATCTTCGTTCAAATGCTAACTTAAAGTTCTAAACTTAGAAATACTTGAAAATAATAAAATTACATCAAAATTTCCATGGTACGCAGACTTTGCATTCAAAGATAGAACGGTACGCATACCGTATTTAACTATCCTAAATTTGGCCATACTAGTCACTTGGAGTACCTGCATTGCATAAAATATACATTCTATGCATTCATCCATTCGTGTGCTAAAACTAATGGCCCATGTAAATATGCAAGTATTTACGTGAATTAATTAAAATTCACGTTCACATAAACGCGTCCTAAAAGATTAATCAATTTCCAAATTATTAATCCTTAGACTTTATTCTAATTAAAATAATGCGACCTACGAAAAAATTAAAATAATTATTTCATTTTAATTTCATTTAGTGGCTCCCACTCAAACCAATAATTATTCCGGATAATTAATTATGAAATATTAAATTAAAACTCGCGGCCCGGCCCAAGCAAATAAAATACTAAATTAAATATCCCGTTAGGCCAAATTAATGCAAATATACGAAGCCCAACGAAATAAACAATTTTCAACGAAAAAGTCTGATTACGTAATTGGGCTAGGCTTGCGCCCAGCCCAATGCCCTTGCGTGTGGCCTACGAGGCGCACGAGCAAGCTCGCACACCCCTAGGCCTTCGCGCGCGCGCGTGCCCGTTGCCATCGTTGCCCCCTGCGCTGCGTCGTTGTGCCTTCGTGCGCTGGACGTCGCATGACCTTGTGCCTTGCTTCGTCGCAGGCCCCCGCAAGCATACGCCTGCCCCTTTCCTCGCCCAGCGCGCACGAGGCACGCAGCACGCTTGTTGTTGCCCGTGTCGCTACGGCTCGACCAACGCATAGTAGCCCGTATTGCTCGACGAGCCATACGTCCACCACACTTGTGTTCGTGCCTTTGGTTCGTGATACGGACCAACTCAATTAAAATAAATTTAATTTCACGAACTTGCATTAATATTATTTTTCAAAAAAGTTACGATTTTTATTTTCGAAAAACAACGATTTTTAACGATTTAATAAATTCCAACGACAATCCAATTTCGTAAAATATTAAATCAAAGGCTAACATTATTCAAACTTTTAAGAACGAACGAATTAACATTTAAAGTATGAACTTTTAATTAATAAAATCCGAAGCTTTAGATCGTTCATTAACATTTAAATTTCAGAGTTTTAATAATTTGGTTTAAGTGTGATTAAAATTAACGAAACCATTCAAAATTTTAATCCAATAACTTTTTAAAATTATCCACTGACCCATGAAATTATATCCCCTTTCCCAATTAACCGAATTATTAAAACAAAATTAATTAAAATTCAATTAGGGTTTCAAATTTTACGAATTGGGGAAAGGCAAAATTAGGGTTTATACCTATCGGAAAAATCTGAACATTTTACCATAGATCAAGAATATACCCAGACACATTGTGTCAAAATTTCAAGCGATTCCGAGTAGTTTAGGTCGACCTTTTAATTGAATTACTGTCCGACACTTTTAATTTTTAATGAAAAATTAACAAAAACGCCCAAACAACGACACTTCGAGGGTGTTTTTGCAATTCCGTTCTCATGAGTTGATATTAGAAAATCCTTTTCAATCAGATTAGGGTTTTAAAACTCAAAAAAACGAATATTTTTGATTTCGGACCTGATTATTACGCAATTCATCCAATAATTCGTAAAAATTCCGAAAATTCAACAAAAATTCAAAATTTTCAACAGATGCAAAAACAATTAAATCATGCTAATTCATGCTTTGAATACATAAGGCTCATGATACCACTATAGGGGAATACAGTTAAACATAATAACATGTGCGGAAACAATACCCAAAGCCAGGAAGCATGTATAAAGCAAAGATTAAGCAGACTTACGTTTGAAGCGTGTTTTCCACGAATTGTCAACGAACACGAACTTAGAACTCCACTTGTCGTTCCTCTACTTGGTTCACCGACACGTTCAGATTCGTCTTGATTATCGTAGCTTAGACAATCGATCAAGATACTTTGCTTTTCGGAAGAACTCACTTTGGAGGCACAAAGAGAATTAGGGTTCTCTGTGTCTCTAGGGTTTGAGTAATGAATTGTATGTTATGTTGGAAAATTGGTTAGAAGGTTATTTACATAACCTTACTAACCGACCAAGCCATAAGGCAAGGCCGTCTAGCAAGCCCCGCGCAGCATCACACGGACACGCACAGCGAGCTGGGCCGTGGGCCGCGCTGCTGCTGCTGTGTCGTGGTCTTGGCCCACGCGCGCACACAGCTGCTCGGCCATGGGCCAGCGCTGCTGTGTCGCCTTGCTTGCTTGCCTAGCGCGCGCGCCCATGGGCCTTGAGTGCTTCGTGCATTCGGCTCATGGGCCGCTCCTCGTATCCGCGATTAATATATTTCCGATATATTATTTATCGTTTCGTATACGACGAATTACCGTCATACGATACGATTTATTCGTTTCGCCTAGCTTACGAATATTCGCGATACGATATACGATTCCGATGCAAGGTCGTATCGTATAATACGTTTTCCAAACTAATTCCCGAAAAGCTATTAAATGAATTTCCGATTCATTTAATCCGTTGATCTGTTACGTGTCATTGGTGTGACCTTGTAGGTTCAGTTGATCTGTTTCTTGAACTATGTGGACATGGCAATGTCATAATCATTTGCATAGATTCTTACTTTGGGAAGACTAGTATCGGACAAGACCTATGAAACTTTACTGTAAGAGATGAAAATCTGTCATAAGTAAATTTCATTAAAATTATTAGACACTAAATCCTCAATACCTGAGTGATTTGAGATTACTTGTTTGAGAACTGGTTACTTTGACGTTGACCAACCGTCGCACCGTAAAAGGAGGCTATAAAGGCAACGCTCAGGTAATCACCTATCAAACGAAGTCTAATCTCAAGATCGCAAGATTGGGATTGTCCTCCCATAAATCGGGATGAGATGCTTAAAAGTTGTACAAGGCCACTCGGAGAGCTAGAAACTGTGAAATGCATGGCCGTGCTCGGATGAATCATAGGCTATGATTATCTGTTTATTTGATCAGTTGAACTCTGAAACCGAGAAACACCTCTGGACATATACTCTTACCTTATGTTCAAGAGCAAGCATCGAGCGACAAAGGAATTAGGAAATGCACACTTGTCCCTAAGGACAAGTGGGAGACTGAAGGAAATAATGCCCTTGGTCCAAGTATGCATTCTATGTTAAGTCTAATAAATGCGGTTCAGTGTTAATTAACAAGTTAATAATTCAGTGAGATCAAGTGAGCTGAATGCCTAGCTAGAGGCCGCTTCAGTTCAAGTGGAATTAATGATATTAATCCACAGCTTACTCTTGACTGAACCCGTAGGGTCACACAAATAGTACGTAAACGGATCAAGTATTTAATGGCATTAGATACTCCATCTATGGATATTCGGAATCGACGGATCTTGGTTTCAGTGGGAGCTGAGATCGTCACAGGCAAGAAATGAATACTCCGGAAACGATGATATTGCCGGAAACGGAAATATGGATCGTATCGGAAATATAAATATTATCCAAGTCGTAGATGTTGCCGGAAACGGAAACATGGTACGTATCGGAAAATATTATCGGAAATGGAAATATTGCCAGAATCGGAAATATTGCCGGAAACGGAAATATTGTCAGAATCGGAAATATTATCTGAATCGGAAAATAATTCCGGAAACGGAAATATTAAATATTTGTTCGAAACGGAAATTGATTCCGGAATCGGAAATATTAAATATTGTTCGTATCGGAAATGAATTCCGGAATCGGGAATTTAATCGGAAGTGTATCGTACGAATTAGCATCGGACGAGGCCCGCTAGACGAAGGCCCAGCACGAAGCAAGGCCGTCGCCCAGCGAGCCAACGCGCACCAGCGCACGCCAAGCCTCGACCAGGCCCAGCGCAAGGCCAGGCCCAGCCAAGGCCTTGGGCGCGCGCGCGGAGCACAGCAGTGGGCCGAGCGCTGTGCGCCTAGCGTGGGCCGCAAGGCTTGCGCGGGTGTACGGTGCTCGTGCAATGCTTGTGCGGGAATCCTGAAGCAATCGGGATTCGAAGTGTGATTAAATCCTAAAACTATTAGATAATGATTATTTAATTAGAGTCCTGGTAGGGTTATAATTAAATAAATTAGTATCCTAATAGGATTCCAAAACCCTTTCCATAACTCTATAAATAGGTGCCTAGGGTCACATATTTTCATAGATTAATTAAAGTATTAAAAGTGAGTTTTTGAGAGAAAATTCAGACACATTTCTTGACTATAAGTGCCGAAATTCTTTAGTACCTTAAGGGCGATTCTAGTTGGTCAATCTTAAGGCGGATCCGGACGTGCTGTGGACTATCTACGGAGGGACGACACTTGGAGTACTAAAGACTTGTTCTTGTTCGGTTCGGGCGCAACTAGGGAAGGCACGCAACAAAGAGTATGCATCTAAATTATGCTATATGATTATGTGAAAATAATATGTATTCCTGGCTAAATGGTTTTTTCCGCATGATTTATGAATTGTCATATGTATCATAACCTTACAGTGGTATCAGAGCCTCTTATTATTTTCATAATCTAAATTGCATGAACATGGTTAAATATTACAAATTTGCAAGAATTAAAAGGGGTGATTAATTTTCGTAATTGTTAATTAATTGCAAATTGCGTTTATTTAATTATACGTACGCAGTTTTTCGGCAGTTTCTTCGATACTCATCCAAATCGAGTGATTTTTGTGTCAATTCCGTATGTAAAAGGCATTCTAAAATTTTGACAAAAATAGTATATTTCTGCCGAACCCAGAATTCTCAAATTCGAAGCCTAACTATGACTTTTCGAAGGTTTTAGTTTTTCGAATGCAAAATTTCGTAAATTTAAGATGTTAAATTAAATATTTGCGATTCTTGTTGATAAATCTTGAATTTTTGATTGACCTACTGTATATGTTTAACAAGTTTGAATGCCTAGCCTTGTTAATTATGCAATCTAATTTGTAATTATGATTAATTTGTTGAAAATTAGAATAATTTAGAATTAATTTGATTTTCATAATTAATTATAATTTAATTAGAAACCTATGATTAAAAACCACCATAAAAATTGTAAATTTATGATAAATTTTAAATTTTTATGACCTAGACTTGAATCCATGTTAATCGGAAATCAATTGAATAATAAATTTTCGATTTTTCGCCCTAAAATTATGAAATTAATATTATTTATTAATTTGTCATTAATTTTAAATATAAATTTTAAATTTTTATGCGATTCGTTCATATAACTTGCACGCACAAAGCAATGGACGCTTCGTGTTACCCTTAAGGGGTGTTGTATAGTGCGGGCATGCGACGACGAGCAAGGGAGCTCGTCGCCCGTGTGGCACGAATGCAATGAGCAGGGGCATGGTGCACGAGCACAAGGCAGCAGCCCTGCCTTGTGTCGTGGGCCACAAGCTATGGATGAATGGGCATGGGCGAAGGCAAGACATGGCAGTCGCGTGTGGGCAGCAAGCGAGTTGCGCCACAACGCGCACTGCCTCGCGCGCAGCGAGCGCAAGCTCGCGTGCCACGAGCGCTGCGCCCAGCGTTGATCGCGCGCAATTGCTCGCGCACAGCGAGCGATGGCTCGCGTGCATCAAGCGCTGGAGCGCGCGCAGCAAGCGCTGGCGAGCGCGCACAGCGAGCGATGGCTCGCGTGTGTAGAGCGCTGGCGCGCGCGCAGCGAGCACCACTTGTGCGATGGCTTGCGATGGAAGATGCAGCAGCTATGCGACGAGCGCATGGGCTGCGCGCACATGGCCAGCGATGGTTGTGTGCGTGTGGCCTATGGGCGTGCGATGCGTAGGGTGTTTGCGTTGCGATTAGATCGTTTTGAATGTTTAATTTGAAAATTTCAGTTTACGTAATTTTAATTAATTTTAAAAATTAATAATTTAAATTATTTTCTTGGATTTTAATTTTGAATATTGTAATTATAATAAATTTTATTTATTCTAATTATTTTACTAAAATTAAAATCATGAATTAATTTAAATACGACTGAAATTAAATTAAACTTTTTGGATTCAATTATAAATTTATATGAGCTTTAAATTTTAATTAAATTTGTATGTTTCCGGTTAGACTAGAAATACATTTTTATGTTTAAAATTAGTAAAGCATATGAATTTATTGGTTTAAGTGGGAGCCCTTTTAGTCATAAACTCTTGATTAGGTCTACAAATCCTTAAGGTTAAAACAACTTGATTAGAATTAATAAGGACTGAATAATTGGTAGATTATTGGTGCCCTTGATTAATTGCTGCAAATGTTTACGTGATGCATAATGTGTTTTACTAACCAGCTATGTGGGCCATTCATGATAATGAATGGGTGAATGGTATATATAGTATATGTACTGTTTTGCAGGTTATGAAGTGACTAGTATGGCCCAAATAGGATAGAAAATATGGTCTGCGCACCATTAATTTGAATGTAATTGGTCTAAAGTACCAAAGTTATTTTTTAATTCAAATATGGTCTGCGTACCATCAAATAGTTGTAATTAGTTTTAATTATAGCTTATCCTATTTGAAGAAAATGGTGCCTCCCACGGAGATTTTCAAGACGGACTTTGAAGTTAAAGCTTCAAGATGAAGTCGGGCCATACTAGATCACATTTATCTTATGCATGTTTTAAGTTATTTATTGCTTTTAAATATGTCTTAAAATGCATGAGATCAAAAGCTTGATTATGTTGCTTGATTAAGGATTTTAGTTCACTTAAAATCTAACCAACATAGTAAGAGCCTTAAGTTCCAAACTTAAAAATTGAGTTAAAAGGTGCCATGCCAAAATATACACTTGCTTGGATATCCTTTACATCAATCTAGTAATAGTTTTCGCTCAGCGAGGTGTTACTTATTGGTCCTAAAGGGGCAAGGTACACAAATAATTGTGAGTACACGTTAGTTTTGGTGAAACTCAACGATATAAGTAAGGAGTCCTTTTATGTCGTGGCAAAATCGATAGGTTTACCTAATAAGTTCTTAGACGTACCTATCAACCAAGAGTAGTTTCTAGACTATTAGCAAAAGGTTTTTGCTTACCTAAGATGTTTTAAAATTGAGTCGACAAACTGTGCTTAATTCTTCAATGGTTTTAGGGTCTTGGAATCATTTTATTCACACCTGCCGGAACAATAAAATCGAATAAAATGCTAATAACTTGTTTGAATAGCATGGTTGCTTTAATTTCAAGTTATTATTCATGATAAATGTTTAGACTTTGCATGCTTCAATGTATGTTTTAATTATTGTTTATAATTAAATATCTTGCACTGCAATAAATCCTTTTAGAAAGGTAACAGTAAATTTCCTTGATTGGTAGTGAATCCAAGAACGATTCACGAAAAAGAGAGAAAGTGAGCAATTTAAAATGTACGTTTCTTATATCGACTTTTATGGTTGTTTTCGAATATCAAAATCGAATGGCAAACCAAATTGGTGCTTGTGAATTCAAAATACAATGTAGTTTTGAGATCATAAAGCATTGAGTTTAATACGCTCAGCTTTACCAATGGTTAACAACCTAATATCTTTATCCATTTAATTCTCGAATGAGTCTAGTCCCTAGACATTCGAATAGATCGATGCTTAGAGAACTTTAGAAGCTTCTGGTAAGATCATCTAGTTGAAACAAAATATTCAACATAAATTAAAATGGTAAAGAACCTTGTTGGTGACATTGGACATGTCTAACAAAGTATAAAAGTCAACACTAAAGAATTCAATTCTTAAGACTATAAGAAAGGTACAAGAAATAGGAAAACGAGGAACAAATGAAAGGAATTTACGATTCCGTTTCTACCTATAAGTTTATGTTTAAAGAGAAGTGACCTAGCAATCAAACTTCCTTGGTATCATATACCGCTTGAGGTTCTTACTTCGGTAATAACTCAAAGAATGGAAGCTAGGATACACTAATGACCTACAAGTGGGAAATGAAGCATGGCAATGCTACATTAGTTGTAGGGTCATCTAGTTTGTTTTAAGTCCTTTCAAAGGCTGGAACTTAATGGCTATTTTGTTCCATAATCAGCATACCTAAATTTCTGCTTCAAACACAGAAAGACTCACATTCAGAAGAACAAAAACAATGCTTGTTTGTTTGTTTATTTGAATGAAATGGTCAATTACAGGTTGAGTCAATATGCTTGATTAAAACAAACAACTCTTTAAAGAACTTTACTAGGTTCAAATCAACCCCTTGATTTGAGTTCCACTAATCTTTGGCATTGTTGCTTAGACCATATCAACAAGTTAACATTCATAAGCTCTATTTTGATGGACTTTTGAAAGTGGATTGATTTCTAGATCATTTTAAGACAACTAGTCTTACTTGTTGAAAGTAACAAAAGATATGAACTATTGTTAGAACGCCTAGACAATAGAGTTCAAAGCTAAAGAAAGATTTTATGACTTTATTATTTCACATGGATTTTAGTGAATATAGGTTTATTTACTCAAATGTGATATAAGTTGAATCTGTTTGGCTAGTTCAAAGATTCAGAAGTATAAAAATCCACTTGGCAAGAAATCATAAAGATCTAGGTTAGATCATGTTGATGATTACTTGAGACCAAATATGATCATCAATGATTGTGTGTTGTAATTTCACAATCTAGGTCCATAAGATATGGCATATCGTAGTTGGAATAATCGAAGTCAATTAGTACTTGATTCGATCAATGATGAATCATAAAGACTTTTCCTTTAATTTCTAAAACAAAATGCTCAACTACCACCAAACTAAACCAAATTCGTCAAAGCTATTGAAAAGTAATTTCAGGATATCTTTTCAATTATATATATCTAAAGAGTTGCTAAACTCAGTGGGAACTTAGTGTTTGTTATTCAACAAACTAAGGCCCAAGTCTAGATATATGTTTCATTGTGATTTATTCAAATGAGACACAAGGGTATTGTTTCTACCACGAATTTTTGAGAACATAATGTTTGTTTGCTCGAAATAATGTCCTTTTGGAGATTCGTTTCCAAAATGACAAGTGGGAGAAAATAGACCTCGAAAGTCTTCGAGGCGAACAACAAACATAAACGGACATTCCAGAGGCTTTTCGAAGTGCTTCAGAAAATCCGAACTTATTCTTTAAGGACTTTAGAAGTGGCTTTAAAGAATAGACATCTCTTAAAAGACTGTACAAGTGCTTCAAAGAGAATAGAATATTCAAAGGACTCTCAAAGTGCCTATTGATATTCTATTGTTTGATGTTCTATACCCAAGTAGGCATAGAATTCAAGTCACTGAAACTATGAGATTCTTCTATTAGATAGTGAAGAAACATAGAGATCAGGTCAATGAAACTATGAGATTCTTCTATTAAATAGTGAAGAAACCTACAACTTGCAGTCAAACTATTATCATGTAGATTAATGAGTTTGTGACTTGTAAGAAAGCTATGACGAAACCCAGATTCCCTAAAATGGTTAGAGGCCATATATAGACTATATGTTTAAATTGGTTAAAAGCCATAAAACATACTCAATGTTTTGATGACAAAATTGAAATTTTGTTGATTTGCAAGAATAGTTTCACACCTATTGGTTGCAAGTTTGTTTTAAGGATAAAAACCATCAAACATGGAATTGTGTTCACACACAAAGCTAGATTAGTTGCTAAAGGTTACAAGCAAATTCATGGCATGGATTGTGTTGAAACCTCATGCAAAATCGTAATGCTTAAGTCTATAATTCAAGCAATGATTGCATATTGGTACATATGGCAATTGGATGACAAAACGTATTCCTCAATCAAATGTTGGAATAAACTATGTACATGGTATGTCATAGGATTTGTGGATCCAAATAAATGCTTGAAAAGGAAAGCTAGCTTATAAAATCTAAGTACAGATTTAAGCAAGCAATTGGGAATTGGAACTGTATTTTAAGTGAAGCTAATAAGCATTTTAGTTTCATAAAATATACATGATTCTTATAGATATATAAGAAGTTTAGTGGGAGTACTTAAAACTTAATTGGTCCTATGTGTATTACACACATATCTCTCTATTGTGAAATAACATTCAAATGCTAATGACTTAGATTTGAAATTATTCATCAATGATGGACCATGGCGAAACTTAGTACATACTGGGTATTAAGATCTATTTACAAAGATCTTATGATATTGTTTTGGATTAAGTAATGGCATTTACTAAATCAAACACGAAAGTCTCCATTGGAGATATTCGACCCATGTGAATAAATCTAAGTAAAGGATGTTTGAACTATGTATAAGCATTTACTAAGTTAAACATCAAAGGATCTAAATAAGATTCTTAACCTATATTATATGTCAAAGAATTTAGCTGAATTCAGTATCTACTGAAATTGAATGAGCTAAAGTTACATGAATAGAATTCAATTGGGAATTATTCTGCAAAAGAATTTATCATGTATGATATAATATGAGGATCGCCAAAAACGTATCGTATGACTTTAGCCATGACGAACATATACCAATCTCTATTGATCTAAGTAAAGATCAACTAGATTGAGATCAAGAATACTTATGGTACTTGAAAAGGTACATAGGAATAGTTCTTGATTCAAGGAAATAAAGATATGCTAAATATTGATGCTACACGCATAAACACTGGCAAAGGATCAAGCAAGACCCTTTGGAGTTAACCATTGATAAGGACGAGCTATAGAGCATCGTGTTTTGAAAATGGCAACATGGGTTGGAGACCATGAGTTGTTGCATGGGAAATTAAAATAATAATTTCTATGTTCTAAGATATAGTTGGAGAATCTTCCACATATCTATGAACTGCCTGGATAGGTAAATCCAAACAAAGCATCACTAGCAACCTATACAGTTGAAGTAAAAGTAATTATTGCCTAAGAAGCAATAAAACAGGGTTGTTTAAAGTTCTTCACTGAACTTGGGTAGATCACCTATCTGGTGGCTTGATGGTTCTTCATTGAAAAATGCGTAGAACCACTCTTGAAGCAAGAAAAACGTCTGCTAACTTGATGGTTCTTCATTGCAAAATGAGTAAAACCACCATCGAAGTAAGAAAGACTAGATCACATAATAAACAAACTCGAAAAGATCTTATCATCATATCTCAAAGAACATTCGATGAAAAGGATGGCAAAGCATGATAACTAAACCTATGCAACAAGTGAGAAGCAACAGTCACGTTGTAGCACTGGAAATCAAGCATAGCTTTGAATTCCATGAAATGTTTTAAAGATGGGTTAGAGGCCCATGGTTGTAAAACATTGGGGTTGAACATTTATCATATATGAAATGTATTTTCATATTCCATTTAATCTTGGTTTAGTATTAAATGATGAGTCCCTTCAAATTTGACGAAATATTCAAGATAGACTGTCAGGACCAGTCCTGTGACTAAGAAATGTCTATCAAGTGAACTTGAATGTCAAAGGTTGAAAATGGTCCCTAGTCGGAGTTTTCTATAAAATTGGACGCATAGAAGACGTTAGACGATTAGAATGCAAGATGACTAGTAGTTCTGTTTCTTGAACTATGTGGACATGGCAATGTCATAATCATTTGCATAGATACTTACTTTGGGAAGACTAGTATCGGACAAGACCTATGAAACTTTACTGTAAGAGATGAAAATCTGTCATAAGTAAATTTCATTAAAATTATTAGACACTAAATCCTCAATACCTGAGTGATTTGAGATTACTTGTTTGAGAACTGGTTACTTTGACGTTGACCAACCGTCGCACCGTAAAAGGAGGCTATAAAGGCAACGCTCAGGTAATCACCTATCAAACGAAGTCTAATCTCAAGATCGCAAGATTGGGATTGTCCTCCCATAAATCGGGATGAGATGCTTAAAAGTTGTACAAGGCCACTCGGAGAGCTAGAAACTGTGAAATGCATGGCCGTGCTCGGATGAATCATAGGCTATGATTATCTGTTTATTTGATCAGTTGAACTCTGAAACCGAGAAACACCTCTGGACATATACTCTTACCTTATGTTCAAGAGCAAGCATCGAGCGACAAAGGAATTAGGAAATGCACACTTGTCCCTAAGGACAAGCGGGAGACTGAAGGAAATAATGCCCTTGGTCCAAGTATGCATTCTATGTTAAGTCTAATAAATGCGGTTCAATGTTAATTAACAAGTTAATAATTCAGTGAGATCAAGTGAGCTGAATGCCTAGCTAGAGGCCGCTTCAGTTCAAGTGGAATTAATGATATTAATCCACAGCTTACTCTTGACTGAACCCGTAGGGTCACACAAATAGTACGTAAACGGATCAAGTATTTAATGGCATTAGATACTCCATCTATGGATATTCGGAATCGACGGATCTTGGTTTCAGTGGGAGCTGAGATCGTCACAGGCAAGAAATGAATACTCCGGAAACGATGATATTGCCGGAAACGGAAATATGGATCGTATCGGAAATATAAATATTATCCAAGTCGTAGATGTTGCCGGAAACGGAAACATGGTACGTATCGGAAAATATTATCGGAAATGGAAATATTGCCAGAATCGGAAATATTGCCGGAAACGGAAATATTGTCAGAATCGGAAATATTATCGGAATCGGAAAATAATTCCGGAAACGGAAATATTAAATATTTGTTCGAAACGGAAATTGATTCCGGAATCGGAAATATTAAATATTGTTCGTATCGGAAATGAATTCCGGAATCGGGAATTTAATCGGAAGCGTATCGTACGAATTAGCATCGGACGAGGCCCGCTAGACGAAGGCCCAACACGAAGCCAGGCCGTCGCCCAGCGAGCCAACGCGCACCAGCGCACGCCAAGCCTCGACCAGGCCCAGCGCAAGGCCAGGCCCAGCCAAGGCCTTGGGCGCGCGCGCGGAGCACAGCAGTGGGCCGAGCGCTGTGCGCCTAGCGTGGGCCGCAAGGCTTGCGCGGGTGTACGGTGCTCGTGCAATGCTTGTGCGGGAATCCTGAAGCAATCGGGATTCGAAGTGTGATTAAATCCTAAAACTATTAGATAATGATTATTTAATTAGAGTCCTGGTAGGGTTATAATTAAATAAATTAGTATCCTAATAGGATTCCAAAACCCTTTCCATAACTCTATAAATAGGTGCCTAGGGTCACATATTTTCATAGATTAATTAAAGTATTAAAAGTGAGTTTTTGAGAGAAAATTCAGACACATTTCTTGACTATAAGTGCCGAAATTCTTTAGTACCTTAAGGGCGATTCTAGTTGGTCAATCTTAAGGCGGATCCGGACGTGCTGTGGACTATCTACGGAGGGACGACACTTGGAGTCCTAAAGACTTGTTCTTGTTCGGTTCGGGCGCAGCTAGGGAAGGCACGCAACAAAGAGTATGCATCTAAATTATGCTTTATGATTATGTGTAAATAATATGTATTCCTGGCTAAATGGTTTTTTCCGCATGATTTATGAATTGTCATATGTATCATAACCTTACATTTCCTTCACTAAACTGTTCAATCAACATAGGAGAAAAAAGCTAACTATTACAACTTCAAAAGCTTATGGCTACTCCTCTACACAACCTCCCCTACAAACTTGAGGAGGAGGGTCTTGAACATCAAGGTCATCCATATCCTCCTCTAGGTCAGAGTCTTCATCCATTACTTTACCACCTTGTTGTTGCACACTGCTAATCTCATAATCATCCTCAGGCTTGACCTCAGACTCACTAGAGATCTCAATAGTAGGGTTGGGAATCACTGGGTATGGATTCTCCACTTCAACAACCTCATCATCAGTACCATCATCACTACCCTCCATTGCATCTTTAGTGTCCTCATTGCCTTCTAAAAACTCTAAGACCATACTCTCAGCAAGTTTGCCATCCTCGTAGCAACTCTCGGCTAGCTCCAAAATAGTGGTCATCACCTTCATGTCATATCTCCACCTACCATCCCTGATACCGTACTAGCTTGTGCCAATTAGGTGTACCTTCCTCATAATGCATATCCTTGAACTTTTCCTTAAGAGATATGTTAGGGGTCCTATGGGGCAGACAGTAAATAATCATCTCAGCCATAACGTCTCTATTCCTAAAGCGAGGAATGTCTTTGAGTTTGGCAAAGTAATTACATGCGAATTCGATTTGCTTCACATAAATATGAAGAGTTTCACTATCTAGCTTCTCAAGCTGTCCTAGGTTGGAAAAATTCGAAGGCAACATTCTCAATCCCTGGAACACATAACTTAAAGGTCTTACTAACGTTTTCCTGTACAAGAAACCAACCCCAAAAAGAAAGCAATTTAAGTTCATCGAGTCAAACATTTTCAATGCACAAATACATTCTTAATCATGAATTATGATGAAATTAATCACATAAAGCAAAACAAAACACGATTAAAGATTTAAATGAATTCAATGAAGTAAACGCTTAGCACATAAGAGACACTTAATGCATACTTAACTAAGTATGCCCTTCTTAATCTACCATTTCCTCACTTAAAATAAATAATAATTTCCTAAAAGAATTGGGAAATAACTCTTAAATAATCGAAATTATTTGAATTAAGATCGAATTTTTTTATTGAATAATCGAATAATTAAAATTAATTAAGATCGAATTTAAATAAATGCTTTTCCGAAATTGAGTAACTAAATAAATAAATAAATGAAACCTTCGGAAAAATGAATGTGAAAAGAAATTCGAATTGGAATTCGAAACTAAATTGAAATTAAAAAAATTGAAATTAAATAGATAATTAAGAAATTAGAAATTCAACTTTTTTTTCCATAAAATAAAATACTTTTTCAAGATATTGAGTACTAAAAATGTCGTTTTTGACTTTAGGGAAATGAACTTCCAAAATATCCTAAAGTTCTGCAGAACACTCAAATAGTATGATTTACTATTGAGTAGCCACTAAAATCGTAGCTTAAGGAATTACCACTTTGCACTATTATTTAATGCAAGGCAACTTTTGAACTTAAAGTTCCGCAAATACCATTTTGTAGTATTCATTACTACAGAATATGACTTAAATTAAGCTTCCGATAACCACTTTGTAGTGTTACTTACTACAAATTTGCTTCTTAACTTGGACTCTATTGTACCACCTTGTAATATTACTTACTACAAAATAGCAAAAATTAGAGCTATGCTCTGCAATACCACTTTGTAGTATTCAATACTACAAAGTAGGACTGAAACTAAGATCTAGTATACCACTTAGCATGGTAATCTAAAGCGTTGTGATAACCAATTTGTAGTATTAATTACTACAAAGTAGACTTAGACTTCTAAATACCACTTTGTAGTATTCTTTACTACAAAGTAGCGTCAAGCTCTTAGATACCACTTTGTAGTATCATTTACTACAAACTAGGATTTAAACTACGTTCCTGATTACCATTTGTAACTGATCAAGGGAAAACTAAGTCGTTACTAGTCTCTCCTAATCAAAAAAACCTAAACTAATCACTAAACACAAGTAAAGAGATAAATAAGGGTCGAAATCCACAAGGACTAAGGTGCACTAGATTATGCTAATCGAACAATAAGATAGGTCGGAAATGAGTTGGAAAGTCAACTAACCAACTAAAATTTATCAAACTAAACTAACTACCAAAAGACAAACATGGTCAAGGAATGAGATCAAACGCTAACAATAATGAAGCAAGTATATGAGTAACAATTAAGAATGATATGCACAAGCAAAGCATGAATGAGACGTTGGTTAGAGATAGATCCCCAAATGACTCCCGCCTTTGACCATTTCTTAGAATAGTCAAATGTGAACTCCCGTCCTACACACAACTACCCTTAGTTCAAGATTAAACACAAACCAAACAATAGTGAACTTAGGTCACGATCCTCTATATCCCTAAAGTCAACTACCCCAAAATCTAAGTCATACACAAGTAACTAATTTGCATACAACAAAGTTTGAGTATGCTCAAACAAACAATAATTTAATCATACAAATCACCTAATTCAAACTCAATTACCCAAGTCAATCATTTTCATCAACTTACATCATATGTTTCTGAATCGCTACCCCCTTTCGCACTCGTTCCTACCCTCATCTTCTCACTCATCCTCATCAATCAATCAGTTCTCCGTCATCATCGTCGATCAGCCGTTCAATCACCATCCACCGTCGATCATCAATCATCATCAATCATCAGCGTTCAATCACATTGTCCAAATTCGCAGCTCAATCGATCATCAAATCGCAGCCCTTGATTTCACCCAGGCATGGCGCAAAATCGAGGCCACCAACCTCAACCACGAGCGCAGCCACGTGACTTCATTAATTTTGTACATCCAACTAATGCGAGCGCACCGTTTTGAGGCGCAATGGACACAAACAAAAGCTTTTTTTACAAGTGATTTCCGTGAAGGTGCTGGCGCACTCATAGTTGTGGGGGCGCACTTATTTTGCTCTGTTTTTCTATGTTACGTTCTTGCAATTTTAGATTGATTTTGGGAAATTTTCGGCCCTGGTTGTTGTTGGTGTTGATACAATGATGGTGATGACTGAATATTGTGGAAGTAGGCTTCTACGGTGGTGATTGGTCGTTGGCAGCGAGGTAGGATGATGGAGGTGGAGTTGGAGTTGTTATGCGAGTGTGGGTTGTTGGCGTTGCAGCTTGGTGGTTGGGGTTGGATAAGGGGGTTGTAGGTGTGTGTGTTGAGGCGAGGTGGAGATGAGGACTAGGTAGTGTAGGTTAACCAAAGGTATGGTATATGATAGGGAGGAGAGGAGAGGAAGGAGCTAACAAGGAGATGTTTGGGCGTTGGTTTGGTCTTTAGCAAGCTTGGGCCCAACATACCTAGAGGACATAAGGACTTGATTTTGGCTCGGAAATTTAACCCTTGACCTTAAAATGCGTTCTTCGAATCACCTACACATAAGAAATAAAACACGAGGGGAGAAACGTGAAAATATAATAAAACAAAAAAATTAAAAAAAAGAAAAAATAATAAAAATAATAAAAAAAATGAAATTAATAACTAAATAGAGAGTAACATAAAATAAATAACGAAAACTAAAATAGTTAACTATAAAATTATCAAAACAAATAAAATAAATAAAATTATGAAAATAAGTCATACAAACTAATAAAAACCGATAAAACATTAGTTAAACTATAAAATAATAAAATAAGGAATAAATGCTAAAAGGGATAATAATAAATTGAAATATAAGAAAATAACCTAGAAAAATACCTAAAAACTATCCCTAGGAGTGACATAGATGTCACTCATCAAACTCCCCCAAGCTAAGCTTCTACTTGTCCTCGAGAAAAACAAGATGAAAAACGGGGAGAGAATGATATTTATTCAAACAAAACGAAAATAAAGAAAATCAAGGATGAGAATATACACTAACCCACTACCGTAGGAATCACGATTGCATTTAAGCACATGCAATAAGATCTTTAAACCCCAAGATCACTCAAGAGGGCGAGTGAGATCTCGCAAGGGTTTCCCACAAGATTAACCCATAACTCTTATTAAGCACATGTGATACACTTCGCCCAAATTCATCTCATCAAGCATGGTTCACAGAACATGGTCGATTCAAACAATCTTTCAAAGCATAACCATCATCAAGATGCATCCATGAGTTAGGAATATAGGGGATAGACTAATCTAAGGTGCAAAAGAATCACAATCAAAGCATCGTATAATCAATTAGGTTCACTAAGGCATCCAAAAGTCAAAAGTTGTTCTCAAATGGATTAATATGATCACGACCACCTAAAATCCACATTGACTCCCCCAAACTTGACTTTTTCTTAGAGAATCTTGGATTATAAGATTAAAGAATTTGAGTAATGGGTCTAGAGTCTCGATTCTTGAGCCGCAATGACATTCATCATCACTAGGGAAAACTTTACTTAATAAATCTTCGAGCTCCCACTCAATCATCTAAGCTAACCCACTTTCTCAAGGACTTGTGGTATTGACTCTTTTTTTCTTTTTGTAAATTTTAATAGGCTTATTATGCCTTGTGGGCTCATTGGCGCCACTTTTTAACTCGGACTTGACACTTAGGTTTTCTCCTTGTGGGCTCAAATGCTCCATTTATTAGACTCGAAACATTAATCACATCTTTTTGTTTACAATCCGATTAACTCTTAGCATTGGTCTTACCTAAGGGAATGTAGTGTGCGCCAAAGGGAATTAAGGTAGAAAAGAACTTCCAAAAGAGAATAAAATAAACTCTTTTCAAACCAAAGCCCACCGTTTAGAATTGTCGAAATTTTTTTCAAGTAGAGACTCAAGCAACAAAGATTAAGATATCCTTAATCGCCCTAACTCACACATGAAATATCCAAAGGAAATACCTCTACTAAATTATCCAAATGACAAGCAAGGGAATCCACATTAAAAATCATCGAGATTCTTCCTTTGGATGAGCAAATCAATTTTAGTGCTTTTATTCAATCACTTGAGACTTTTTTTTTTCCTAAGCTTTTTTCGATTTTTTTGTGATTATTTAATCAAAAAAAATTGAAAGAAAAAATAAATAAAAAGAAATAAAAAAAGAATATATTTATGGACTTTGAATTTTTTGAAAACAAAATGTGAAAATAAAGAAACAAAAAGAAACTCCCCCAAGCTAGCGAAAGCTATCCCCCCAAACTAGAATTAAGCATTGTCCTCAATGCATGAAGCAATGACTCAAGGGGAGGGGGGGGGGAGAAAACACACATTCAACCAATATGCATAGTTCCGCAAATTACAATACAATAGAGAAAGAGAAATAGAGGCAACCAAATCAACAATTTCATCCATCCAACCCCATGCCCCAACAGGCCATATGCTCAATCAATCCATGTAGTAATAAAAATAGGGAGAGGAAGGACACTACCGGATAGTAGGTGGGTGTATATACCCGCAAATGATCCAATTTATCCATTTGTAGTCAACTTTCTCCAACATCGTGCTTTGTTTTCCATATGATATCGCAAATGTATCTTTATTCCAATTAGGTACCTAAAACAAGAATTTAAAAGAAACATAAGTAAGAACAAAAATAAAGAAAATGAAAGCAGTAAAGCATGGGTTACTTCCCGAGAAAGGCTTATTTAAGGTCCTAAGCATGACCCTTATAGTAAATTACAAGTCAATGATCTCAAGAGTTTATCATATGCACTAGAACACATTTCATTTGATAAATCATATGCAATGACAAGATGCAATGCATGCATATAGTATGATAGAACTCGATGCCAATGAGGAGAAGGATGCCTAAAAGAGGAAGGATCAAAAGAAAAAACAAGAAAAGAAGAAAAAGAAGCATCAAAATAAGGAAATGAAAAAGGAATAGGCAAACTCTCCTCAAGAAACTCTTTTTGGTTGGCAAGTTTACTTTCACCCTCAATTAGAATCGAATTGAGCACTTGAGAATAAAACAAAGAGTTTTTCATCACCATCATCGAGGAATGAGTAGGAATATAATCCCCAATACTCAATTCCTCAATGGCATGCGTCATAGGTGGTAAATTAGCCTCAAATTCATCTCTTCTCCATGAAGCATCCCGAATGGATGGATTTAGAAGGCTAGAGACTTCTCTCATTCCTTTTACAAAAGCTTGAGAGGCAACCTCAAAGTGCTTTATAAAAGAATCCAATTTAATGCCTTATTGGAAATCCAAGGGATCTATAAAAAGACGAAACTCGAACAATGAAATGACCGACTCAGATTGTGAAGAATTAAGGAACTCATTGTGGAGAAGCTCATGGTGGAAATATGTGAAATCATCAAGTGTACACGATTCATCATTTTGAGGGATATAGATAGTTGCCATATTTTTGCAAAATTTTCAAAAATAAAAAGAAAACAACACAAAGTAAAAGACTATGCACAATGACCTAGACTCACCTAATTAACACAAACTAATACAAACCGTAGTCCCCGGCAACGGCGCCATTTTGATCAAGGGAAAACTAGGTCGTTACTAGTATCTCATAATCAAACAAAAACCTAAACTAATCACTAAACACAAGTAAAGCGATAAGTAAGGGTCGAAACCCACAAGGACTAAGGTGCACTAGATTATGCTAATCGAACAACAAGCTAGGTCGGAACGAGTTGGAAAGTCAACTAACCAACTACAACTAATCTAACTAAACTACCTACCAAAGGACCAACAAGGTTAAGAAATGGGTTCAAACACCAACAATTGTGAATCAAGTATATGAGCAACAATTTAGAATGATGATGCACAAGCAAAGCATGAATGAGGCGTTGGTTAGAAATAGATCCCCAAATGACTCCCGCCTTGGAACATTTCTTAGAATAGTCAAATGTGAACTACCGTCCTACACACAACTACCCTTAGGTCATGATTAAACACAAAGCAAATAATAGTCAACTTAAGTCACGATCCTCGATATTCCTAAAGTCAACTACCCAAAAATCTAAGTCATACACAAGTAGCTAATTTGCATACAACAAAGTTTGAGTATGCTCAAACAAATAAAAATTTAGTCATGCAAATCACCAAATTCAAACTCAATTACCCAAGTCAATCATTTTCATCAACTTACATCATATGGTTCTGAATTGCTGCCCCCTTTCGCACTCGCTGCTACCCTCATTATCTCACGCATCCTCATCAATCAATCAGTGAGCTGTCATCCCCGTCGATCAACCGTCCAATCACCATCCACCGTCGATCATCAAGCATCATCAATCATCAGCGATTCAATCACACAACCCAAATTCGCAGCTCAATCGATCATCAAATCACAGACCTTAATTTCACCCAGGTACGGGGGAAAATCGAGGCCACCAACCTCAACCACGAGTGCAACCACGTGACTTTATTTCGTACATCCAACTGATGCGGGCGCACCGTTTTGAGGTGCAAGCGCACAACTACGCAAGCATCAAAATGGACACAAACAAAATCTCTTTTACAAGTGATTTCCGTGAAGGTGCAGGCACGCTCATAGTTGTGCGAAGGCATTAATTTTGCTCTGTTTTCTCTGTTTCGTGCTTGAAATTTTAGAATGATTTTGGGTAATTTTTGGCCCTGGTTGTTGTTGGTGTTGATACAATGATGGTGATGACTGAATATTGTGGCAGGAGGCTGCTACGGTGGTGATTGGTCGTTGGTGGAGAAGTAGGATGATGGAGGTGGAGTTAGGGTTGTTATGCGAGTGTGGATTGTTGGCGTTGCAGCTCGGTGGTTCGGGTTGGAGAAGGGGGTTGTATGTGTGTGTTGAGGCGAGGTGGAGATGAGGACTGGACAGTGTAGGATAACCAAAGGTGTGGTGTAGGATAGGGAGAAGAGGAGATGAAGGAGCTAACAAGGAGATGTTTGGGCTTTGTTTTTGTATTTAGAAAGCTTGGGCCCAAAATACCAAGAGGACATAAGGACATGATTTTGGCTCGGAAATTTAACCCCGAACTTAAAATGCGTGCTTTGAATCACCTACACATAAGAAATAAAACACGAGGGGAGAAACGCTAAAATATAATAAAACAAACAAATTAAAAAAATATAAGAATAAAAATAATAATAATATGAAATAAATAACTAAATAGAGAGTAGTAGAAAATAAATAACGAAAACTAAAATAATTAAATATAAAATTATCGAAACAAATAAAATAAATAAATTATGAGAATAAGTCCTAAAAACTAATAAAAATCGATAAAAACAATAGTTAAACTATAAAATAATAAAATAAGGAATAAATAATAAAAGGGATAATAATAGATCGATTAAAATATAAGAAAATAACCTAGAAAAATACCTAAAAACTACCCCTAGGAGTGACATAAATCTCACTCATCAGTAACACCCTCATAATTCCTTTGCTAAAATAAAACCTTTTCCCACTCCAAATAAGGAATTACTAAGGTATTACCGCCACCGAGTTAACGGTTAAGGCTATTTACCAGAATTACGCAGCGGAATAAATAAACTTTAAAAACAGTAAGTAATAGTTAATGGCCTCCATACAAGTTGGAACCATAACAGCTCAAACCAAAATACATTAAAACAAAATCCATTAACTAATTAAAAAGTTATAGTTTAGGCTAATGAAAATAAATAGAGTTTAGAACGATGCAAGAGAAAATAAACTCGCTCAACCAGTCCCCATGCTAGATAACTTCTCTTGCAAGTCATCTCTACAAACCTACTTATTAAATTTCTACTCCCCATCAATGCAAATGCAAATGATGGATCATTATAGGGTGAATAAGGCATAGGCCATGACCAAACACAAATCACGTAATCAGCAAAAGCTGAGTACAAACAAGCTAGAATGAAATCCTATAACTAAAATGCTTCATAACAACGATAAATTAAACCTTATGCAAAAGCCGATTAATAAACAATTAATCATGACGACAAGGCTCGAATCTCGAATCGACCCCTGCCTCATAGATTAATTAGAATAAGCTTCGAACAGACCTAAAAAAAATTCCATTGGAGAGGTGTTGGGAGCCCACTTAACACCAAAATAATATCAATAACCAAGTTGTCAGACCATACCGACGGAATTCCAAAGCATAAAAGAAATGAAACAACGTCTTGTATCATTCATATAAGTACAAGCCCCTTGGCAAAGGTACCCCCCCATTGTTCATATTCAAGGTATAAACGTTCCAAGAGTTTTGAAGCTTGTTCAAGTTGCACTTTACGTTTATTAGTATTTTATTCACAAAGCCGACTCAAGGCACAATCAAGCAAGAATTTAATAAACGAACAACCAAACAATAATCCTTTTAAGATCATTAGGACTTGTGATCAAACATTCATGACTCATGTGAAATTACTCTCATTGTTCCTTCTCAACATACCGTTGAGTCCACGACATGCCTGTTAACATGCGGGTTAACACGAATAATCCTTAATTCAATTCACCTTGACTCATTCTACATATGCGGTGGCTTACGTGAGAATACCCTTCATATGTACTTAATAAACATGACTCGAAAGTCTACCCTACATATGCAGTGGCTTACATGATCTTACCCTTCATATGTGGTGAATAACAATAGTGCAACTAGGCACAATATACTTGGCTCATAAACATGCTAGACATTACAAACAATAGCATAAACCATATTTTGCATGTGAATAACCATACATGCATAACCATACTTGGGAAACATGCTTGTTATTTAAATTCAACAAACATAACCAATCATAACATGCTTGTTCATTTCAATTCAACAAACATAAACCATATCCATAACATGCTTGCTCACATAATCAAACATGAATCCATATATATTCCAAATACATTAATCATAATATAACATCACCACATGAATTCTCATGAAAATAAGGTTGTCACCCTAGAATTGCACGTACCTTGAATTCCTAAGTACAGGGGCCACTTTGTGATTCATTCCACTAATTTAGAAATCTCCTCCTATCATTAAAATAATGAAACTTAATTATTATCAATTATCATTAAATTTCCAGCAACTTTATTAAGTTTTAAAACGCTTGAATTAATTAGAAATTAATCGGCAATCGATAAAATAATAATTCCATTAATCGTTTAAAACCCTAGCAAGAAATTTGACTAATTTCATGCTTAAAACCATTAAAAATTGACACTTTAGGTCCCAAAACAAATCTGAAAATTAAAATTGATTACCATAGTTAAAATTGTCATCTAATTATCAATTAGCCATAAGGTTTAAGCCAAAACCTTAACCCCAAATCATCATTTAAAATCATTAAAACCCCTAAATATTGAAGCTTTATTTAACAACTTATGAATCATATTTGTATAGGGTATTTAAGGCGCATTTAGGTTGCATTGCTAGGCATTCGTCTCATTTTAGTTGCATTTAAAGTCATATTTTTATAAGTTGCCGTTATTGTACTCTATCATGTTCCCTTTTGTTTTCCTTGACATTTCAGGTGATTTTACAAACATTTGGATGCTTTCAGAGTGTTTGGAGGTGGATCGAATGATCACCATATGGTTTGAGTCGAAGACGAAGTGTTTGATCGGAGAATTGGGCTTTTCAGGAATGATTATTTCAATCCGGATGATTAGCTCGATGTATCTCTTTTTCATAGAAGAGGGCAGCATCCTCGTTGGCTCACAAGATCCCTCGTTGGCTTGCAAGATCCCTCGTTGGCTCGCAAGATCCCTCTTTGGCTCGCAAGATCCCTCATTGGCTCGCAAGACCCCTCGTTGGCTCGCCACATCCCTCGCTGTCTCGCTCAGATCCCTCACTCTCTTGCTAGATCTCTCCCTGCCCCCATTACTTAATCGTTGCTTGCAATGCATCTCATCAGGCCAGTGAGGGATGGCACGCGAGATCCCTTGCTGCCTCGCCTTGCTATAGTTTTGCATCTCACCAGGCCAGCGAGGGATTGCACGCAAGATCCCTCGCTACCTCGCCTTGCTATAGTTTTGCACACATACATGCCAGCGAGGGATGGTACGCGAGATCCCTCGATGCCATGCTTCGCGCTACTATTGTCTTGCGCCTTGTGCGTTGCTTAGGCAGTTTGGTCGTGCTCGGGTTTGATGCCACGTTATTGTCCATCGACCAACAATTGAAGACTTTTATTTTATTTTATTTTATTTTATTTATTTTCTTTAAGAAAATAGAAACTATAAATACTTCAAGGGAATTAATTTATTACTCTCATGCTTTTTATTCCAAATCTTTTTACATTATTTTTCTCTCTTCTCCTTTCATGAACCCCAGTTTTTCTTCATACTCCATTAATGTAACTCTTTGAGGTATTATTGATTTTTCTCTTTATTTTATTTATCTCTTTTAATTATGTGTTCATTCTTAAACTTGATTTTCATTGTTTATTTCATGATTGAGTAGTTTGCTTTCTAGGGTTTGGGAATCCATGTTTATATTATGAATCTTTATTATTATTGTTGATGGTTTGATTATTCATTGATATTTCTAGTTGATTAGGTTTATATTGTTAATCTTTGCAATCTAATCAATTGTTTGATTAAATCATGTTAATAGGGTTTAGAATCGAAAGATCGACTTTTAGAGGCTTACCTACAACTAGCAATTCTGATTATGTTAGTTATCGTACTGCATATATTGAATTGAGAGTGTTAAGACCCGACCGTAGGATTAAATCGTGCTCTAGATAATTTGAATACTTGAATTGTTGATTATTTATGATAGATTTGAACTGTAAATATGGAGAACCATTGCCCTAGATCTTTTAATTTATTTTCTTAATTATTTTAATTTAAACCTAAATTTCGTGACATTGTTAGTTTCTCCATACTTTGAAAGCTAGATTTAAATAGCCATCTCTATGTGGATTTGACCCTGCTTACTCTGCTATACATTGTTAGGAGGATTCGCTAGGATTTTATTTTTGACGGGTGTACGACAACTTATCAAATTTTGGCGCTGTTGTCGGGGAGACAGTTTTGTTTTTCTTTTTAGCTTTTATTTTTGGTGAGGCTACATTGTATATATTTTTTTTGTTTGTGTATAAAATTTTCTCTTTGTTTTTTTTAATATAAAACGGCTTTTATTTGTTTTCCTCAATTGGAAAATGAAGTGTTTTGGAGATATTATTAGAGGCTCGGAGATTTTCTTGGTCCAAATCATATTTTTGAACAATGGGAACTATGTATGGTGATTTATGAAGGATTGGATGAAGATAGAAGATTGGTGTTGGATTCCATGAGTAGTTATATATTTGTGGAGAAGACTCCAGAAGAGTGTTGGAATTTGATTGAGCAATTAGCTAGAGATACATATGAGTGGGAGATGACAATGTTTGTTGAACTTACTCTGCAAAATTTCTCTTTTCCTATTCCTCAAAATCACATTCCTCCCCCGTATTATTGTTCTTGTTGTCAGTGTCATGACCATGATATTTCTCTTTCTCCCTATAACGAGTCATATATTAATATTGTCAACCTTTTCCTTCACTTTTATATGCAAAATTTTCAACTCGAACCATCTTATTGTGGCATGAAGATCCTTTTGTAGGGAAATACAGTTAAAAACATATTAACGTAGCAGAATAATCCCCAAAGCCAGGAACCATGTATAAAGTACAGATCAAGCAGACTTACGTTTGTAGCGTGTTTTCCCTATTTCAACGAATCACGAACACGAACAAGAACTCAAAATGTCGTTCCTCTACTTTGTTCACCGACACGCTCAGATCCGTCTTGAGATTCGTAGCTTAGACGTCACTCAAGATATTTTAGTTTTTAGGGAAGAACAGTTTGAACGGAGGCTTAAAAGAGATTAGGGTTTCTCTTTTGATTTAGGTTTAACTGAATTACGTAATTAGAATTGTGGAAAAACATAATAATGAGGGGAGGTTATAACACAACCGGCCAAAGCACAAGGCCTTAGCCGGCCAGCTCTCGCACAAAGCCCACGAGCAGCGTGCGCAGCAACGCAGTGGGACTTGGGCCTCGCTGTTGCTTGCTGCCCCGATGCTATCCCGCGCATGCCCAGCCGACAGCCACGGTCCTTGTGTTAGGTTATGATTCATATGACAAAACATAAATCATGCGGAAAAACCATAAAGCCAGGAAAGCATATTATTTACACATAATCATTTAGCATAGTTTAGATGCATACATTTTGTTGCGTGCCCTCCCTAGCTGCGCCCGAACCGAACAAGAACAAGTCTTTAGGACTCCAAGTGTCGTCCCTCCGTAGATAGTCCACAACACGTCCGGATCCGCCTTAAGCTTGACCAACTAGAATCGCCCTTAAGGTTGCTTAGGAATTTCGGCTAATATGGTGCAAGTGTATGGCTGATTTTTTCTTCAAAAAATTACCTTTAGAATACTTTAATTGTATCTATAAATTATGACCCTAGGCACCTATTTATAGAGGTATGGAAAAAGGAACTGGAATCCTATTAGGATACGAATTAATTAAACTAGAATCCTAGTAGAACTCTGATTAATTAATTTATCCTTTTAGGATTAGGAATTTAATCATATATCGAAACCTAATAGCTTTAGGATTCGTATAGCACAAAAACACACACACGCACGCACAGCAGTCAACGAGGGGCGCCATGCGCGCGCGCGCAGCCCGCAATCTCGCAGCCCATGCCACGAGGCCCACACGCTGCCGCAGCCTTGACGCGCGTTGGGCCTGCCTTGTGGTGGGCCTGGCGCAGCCTTGGCTGGTGGGTTGTGGCGCGCTGGCTTGCTGGGCGATGGCCCGACTTCATGTTGGGCCTTCGTCCGGCAGGCCTCGTCTGATGCTAATTCGTACGATACGCTTCCGATTAATTTCCCGATTCCGGAATTTATTTCCGATACTAACAATATTTAATATTTCCGATTCCGATTCCGGAATTAATTTCCGTTTCGAACAAATATTTAATATTTCCGTTTCCGAAATTATTTTCCGATTCCGATAATATTTCCGATTCAGACAATATTTCCGTTTCCGGCAATATTTCTGATTTCGGCAATATTTCCATTTCCATCAATATTTTCCGATATGTACCATGTTTCCGTTTCCGGCAACATCTACGACTTGGATAATATTTATATTTCCGATACGATCCATATTTCCGTTTCCGGCAATATCATCGTTTCCGGAGTATTCATTTCTTGCTTGTGACGATCTCAGCTCCCACTGAAACCAAGATCCGTCGATTTCGAATATCCATAAATGGAGTATTTAATGCCTTTAAATACTTGATCCGTTTACGTACTATTTGTGTGACCCTACGGGTTCAGTCAACAGTAAGTTGTGGATTAATATCATTAATTCCACTTGAACTGAAGCGGCCTCTAGCTAGACATTCAGCTCACTTGATCTCACTGAATTATTAACTTGTTAATTAATACTGAACCGCATTTATTAGACTTAATATTATATGCATACTTGGACCAAGGGCATTATTTCCTTCAGTCTCCCACTTTTCCTTAGGGACAAGTGTGCATTACCTAATTCCTTTGTCGCTCGATGCTTGCTCTTGAACATAAGGTAAGAGTTGTCATCCTTATTATGTCCAGAGGTGTTTCTCGGTTTCAGAGTTCAACTGATCAAATAAACAGATAATCATAGCCTATGATTCATCCGAGCACGGCCATGCATTTCACATTTTCTAGCTCTCCGAGTGGCCTTGTACAACTTTTAAGCATCTCATCCCGATTTATGGGAGGACAATCCCAATCTTGCGATCTTGTGATTAGACTTCGTTTGATAGGTGATTACCTGAGCGTTGCCTTTATAGCCTCCTTTTACGGTGCGACGGTTGGTCAACGTCAAAGTAACCAGTTCTCAAACAAGTAATCTCAAGTCACTCAGGTATTGAGGACTTAGTGTCTAATAATTTTAATGAAATTTACTTATGACAGATTTTCATCTCTTACAGTAAAGTTTCATAGGTCTGTCCGATACTAGTCTTCCCGAAGTAAGTATCTATGCAAATGATTATGACATTGCCATGTCCACATAGTTCAAGAAACAGAACTACTAGTCATCTTGCATTCTAGTCGTCTAATGTTTTCTATGCGTCTAATTTTATAGAAAACTCCGACCAGGGGCCATTTTCAATTTTTGACATTCAAGTACACTTGATAGACATTTCTTAGTCACAGGACTGGTCCTGACAGTCTATCTTGAATATTTCGTCAAATTGAAGGGACTCGTCATTTAATAAACCACAAATTAAATGGAAAAATGAATTCTATTCATTTATTGTGAATGATTAACCAATAATGTTTTACAAAGTATTAAACTCTAAAACTTTAAAACATCAAATAAGGACATCAAAGCCATTCTCTAATATGCTTGATTCCCATAGCTGCAGTGTGCGAGTTGTGCTTCGCCTGTGGCAGAGGTTTAGTCAATGGATCTGATATGTTGTCATCAGTTCCAATCTTGCTTATCTCGACTTCTTTTCTTTCAACGAACTCTCGTGGAAGGTGAAATCTACGAAGTACATGCTTGACTCTTTGGTGGTGTCTAGGCTCCTTTGCCTGTGCAATAGTTCCGTTATTATCACAATACAGGGCTATTGGTCCTTTAATGGAGGGGACTACACCAAGTTCACCTATGAACTTCCTTAGCCATAGAGCTTCCTTTGCTGCTTCATGTGCAGCAATGTACTCCGCTTCAGTTGTAGAATCCGCAATGGTGCTTTGCTTAGCACTTTTCCAGCTTACTGCACCTCCGTTGAGGCAGAAGACAAACCCAGACTGTGATCTGAAATCATCCTTGTCGGTTTGGAAACTTGCGTCCGTATAGCCTTTAACAATTAATTCATCATCTCCACCATAGTCCAGGAAGTCATCTTTGTGCCTTTTCAGGTACTTCAGAATGTTCTTGGCAGCAGTCCAATGTGCCTCTCCTGGGTCTGACTGGTATCTGCTCGTAGCACTGAGTGCGTACACAACATCCGGGCGTGTACATATCATAGCATACATTATTGAACCAATCAATGATGAATATGGAATCCCATTCATTCGTCTACGATCATCAAGTGTTTTTGGGCACTGAGTCTTGCTTAGAGTCTTTCCATGAGACATGGGTAGGTAGCCTCGCTTGGAGTCTGCCATCTTGAACCTATCAAGCACCTTATTGATATAAGTGCTTTGACTAAGTCCAATCATCCTTTTAGATCTATCTCTGTAAATCTTGATGCCCAATATGTACTGTGCTTCTCCTAGATCCTTCATCGAAAAAAATTTCCCAAGCCAAATCTTGAAAGAGTTCAACATAGGAATGTCATTTCCGATAAGTAATATGTCGTCGACATATAATACTAGGAAAGCAATTTTGCTCCCACTGACCTTCTTGTATACACAAGATTCGTCTGCGTTCTTGATGAAACCAAAGTCACTGACTGCTTCATCAAAACGTATATTCCAGCTCCTGGATGCCTGCTTCAATCCGTAGATTGATTTCTTTAGCTTGCATACCTTTTTAGCATTCTTTGGATCCTCAAAACCTTCAGGTTGTGTCATAAACACAGTTTCTGTTAAAATGCCGTTTAAGAAAGCGGTTTTGACATCCATCTGCCATATTTCGTAATCGTAATGTGCAGCGACTGCTAACATTATCCGAATAGACTTTAGCATTGCAACTGGTGAAAAGGTTTCATCGTAATCCACACCGTGGACTTGCCTGTAACCTTTTGCAACCAATCTAGCTTTGAAAACTTCAACTTTCCCATCCTTGTCCTTTTTCAGTTTGAAAACCCATTTGCTTCCAATGGCTTGGTAGCCATCTGGCAAATCGACCAAATCCCATACTTGGTTTTCGGACATGGAGTCTAATTCAGATTGCATGGCTTCTTGCCATTGCTTGGAGCTAGGGCTCGCCATAGCTTGTTTGTAAGTCGCAGGTTCATCACTTTCAAGTAATAGAACGTCATAGCTCTCGTTCGTCAAAATATCTAAGTACCTTTCCGGTTGAGATCTATATCTCTGCGATCTACGCGGGGTTACATCTCTAGATTGACCATGATTCTCACCAGATACTTCTAAAGATCTCTGAGTTTCATCTTGAATGTCATCTTGAGCATTCTCTAGAGTTTGTTGTTCGACTCGAATTTCTTCGAGGTCTACTTTTCCCCCACTTGTCATTTTGGAAATGTGATTCTTTTCCAAAAAGATACCATCTCGAGCAACAAACACCTTTTTCTCAGATGTATTGTAGAAGTAATACCCCTTTGTTTCCTTTGGATAGCCCACAAGGATACATTTGTCAGATTTTGGATGAAGTTTGTCTGAAATTAATCGCTTGACGTATACTTCACATCCCCAAATCTTAAGAAAAGACACTTTTGGAGGCTTTCCAAACCATAACTCATATGGAGTCTTTTCAACAGCTTTAGACGGAGCTCTATTTATAGTGAGTGCAGCTGTATTTAGTGCACGTCCCCAAAATTCTATTGGAAGTTCGGCCTGACCCATCATTGACCTAACCATGTCTAGCAAGGTTTTGTTCCTCCGTTCCGACACACCGTTTGTTGACCCTGATTTTGTTTGATGACAAATAGCAAACTTCCTGATTAAAGTTTCTGGTGTGTCTACAAGTAAAGTGTTTCTGTTCCAGAGAGGAACTTGAGATGGCTGCTGATGTTCCTGAGGTGGAATGCGCAAAGCTAGGAACTCCAAGCTAACACACAACAGAGAAACAACAAAGCAAAGAAGGATGAAGTTTTCATGTGATGAGTTCCTCTGTTCCTTTAGAGGAACTCACCTGTTCCAGAGAAGGAACCATTGCAGCTGCTGAGTTGTAGCTCCAGTAAAAGAGCAAAACACGAACCTAGGTAGTTAAATACTCTTAGAATTTCTGTGTAAAATAATAACAGCTATTAAGATACATTGTGGAACTAGGATGCTTAATTAAATATTTATTAAGATTTTACCAAATTATTTAACAGCAAGTTTTAAGGAAAAATTACATAAATAAAGTGTCGTTTTATTTTCCTTAATAAAATCTGTTTTTAAAACAGTTTTACTTTCCCTAAAACTTCTCCTAAATATCTAATTTAATTTCAATAAATAATGTCACAAATCTTTTAGTGGTTGACAAAGTCTAAACCACGATTTTCTCTAAAAACCGTTTTAAGAGAAGTGGTCCTCCCTTGATCCACAAGTCATGGATCGTGGAAACCAAGTATGTAGGAGTGTGGGCAGTTGAGATTTGAAGGGAACTAACCCTAAGGATTATCTCTATATAAAGAGTCGTTTTCCTTCTGGTAAAAACACACAAATATTCTACCTACTTTCTTATCTATCAAAACGCTTTCAAAAGAGTTTATTAAATTGATTTGTGTCCTAGCAATATTCAAGTTCCTAAGTTCCACAAATATCAGAAGAGCTTTATTATTAACTAGAGTTTTCAAAACAAATTGTAATCTGTGTGAGTAAAGATTGAGTAATCTTGTAAAGGCTTTTGATTTAAAGTCGAGAAAGATAGAAAAAGAATAGAGAGTAATCAGAGCAGATTACTGTGAGATACTTGAGTTTGAGTGGAACTCAAGTTGTTATATTATTGTAATCGAGGAATTATTTTAATATAAAAGGGTTTTGAGGTTTTCCCTTCTTGATTAGTGTCAGGAAGTTTCCTCAAATTGAGCAACATTCGTTTATGTCTTTTTCAGTTCCTTATATTGCCTTAAAATTAAAAGGAACTCACTCTAGTTCCGAATACAATTCACCCCCCCCCCCTCTTGTGCGTGTTCCTATTAGACTATCAATTGGTATCAGAGCGAGTACTCAATAAAAACACAGGAAACCCTGTTTGAGTCTAGTTCCTGATAGTATGAATACACAAGAGAAACTGGAAGAAGGCTACTCCACGCAAAGGCCACCTATGTTCAACGGCAAATTCTACTCATACTGGAAGAACAGAATGGAGATATTCATCAAAGCAGAAAATTACAAAGTATGGCGTGTCATTGAAGTTGGAGACTTCGAGGTAACAAAAACCAATGCAGAAAACGAGGTAGTTCCTAAACCTATGTCTGAATTCTCTAAAGAAGATTTTGATAAATATGAGATGAATGCTATGGCAGTTAAAATCTTGCATTGTGGACTTGGACCCCATGAACACAATAGGGTCATGGGGTGCAAGAACGCTAAACAAATTTGGGAATTACTACAAGTAACCCACGAAGGAACTAACGAAGTTAAACGTTCCAAAATTGATCTGTTAATGTCTAAATATGAGAGATTTGAAATGCTTCCAAAAGAAATTATTCAAGAGATGTTTACTCGTTTTACTAACATAACAAATGAACTAGTTTCCCTTGGTAGAATCATTCCCACAGATGAACAAGTAAGAAAAATCCTAAGGAGCATGCCTCAAGATGATCGTTGGAGAACAAAGGTCACAGCACTGTTTGAGACCAAGGATTTCACAAAATTTAACATTGAACAACTTGCTGGTTCCTTGATGACTCATGAACTGCACCTTGAAGCTGTTGTTCCTGAGAGCTCCAGAAACCGAGGGCTTGCTCTAAAAGCTGAGGAACTCGATGATTCTGAACCAGATGAAGAGGAGGCTGCTATGCTGGTCAGAAGAATGAGAAAACTCTACAGGAACTTCAAACCTGGCAACCAGAAAGGAAGGAACTTTGCAAGGAAAACTGTCAGTTCCAAAACTGAGCAAGGCTGCTTCAAATGTGGAGAAACTGATCACCAAATTCGTGAGTGCCCTCAGTGGGAAAACGACAAAAGAAAAGGAAAGGAACAGGTCAAGGAACGCTACAATAAATCCACCTTCAACAAGCCTAACTTCAAAAAGGCTATGATATCTGCATGGGGCGAAGAAACTGATTCAGAAGATGATGAGAAACAACCAAATGAAGAAACCGTAAATCTTTGCCTTATGGCAAGAACAGAAGGAACTGAACAAGTTCCATCAGAAGAAGTAAGTTCCTCCACTCTTCAGTGTCTCTCAAAGTCAAAACTCATTGAACTATTGCTAGAAACTCTAGATGATTATAAAAAGCTAAGTATTTTAAAAGCACAAAGTGATAGAGCCTTGGAACTCAGTAAAGATCACATAAATTATTTGAACAACATTAGATCTGATGTTCAAGGCAGGTTCTTTGAGTTGCTAGATAGAAATACCTCCATTAATGAGTCTTTTCAGAAAATTAGAAATGAGAACATACTTCTACAAGTGCAACTCAGTCAATATAAGATGTTTAACCTAAGTTTAGATCCCACAAAGTCCTTGGAGATTAACATGGGAGTGTTCAACATTGACTTAGAAAGATTGAACAAAGATCTGATAACCACAAAGGAACAGAAAGAGAAACTAGAGAGGGAATTGGCCATGGCTAGAGCACAGAAACATCCACCTAAAGTTCCCCCCAAGTGGATTGAGAATGCTCAATCCAAGAGAACAGAAGGTCTAGGTTACAATCACAAAACCAGTCATAAGAAAAAGTATGTGGAACTCCCTAGTCTAAAAGTCTGTTTCTCGTGTGGCAGTGGAAATCATGTAAGCACTGAATGCTCTAAAATGAAGGAACTAGATCAAAGAAACATAGATTATGTAAAGAAAAAGTGGGTTAAGAAGTCAGACATTGTATTTGAAAAGGAACTCAAGGAAACCCGAGTTCCTGTAACTAACCTTTGATTTCTTTACAGGTTCTAGTGAAGAGGAACAGCTCGTGGTATCTCGACAGCGGGTGTTCCAAACACATGACAGGAGACAAATCAAAATTCCTCTCACTAGAAGCCTACAATGGAGGAACTGTGACCTTTGGAGACAACATGAAAGGAGAAATTGTCGGAATTGGAAAAGTCGGAAGGTCAAGTTCCTATGCAATTGAAAATGTATTTTTAGTCGAGGGTTTAATGCACAGTCTACTAAGTATTTCTCAATTTTGTGACAAAGGAAACTCTGTAAGTTTTACTTCTGAAAATTGTCAAATCATTAATAATAACACTGGGAAGGTTATCTTGGAAGGAACTCGTAAAGGGAACACATATTCTGTGGATCTCAATACAATTCCCAGGAACAATTTAACCTGCCTCAGTGCCTTTGAAGAAGATTCCCTACTATGGCACCGGAGGTTTGGACATGCTAGTTTCTCACTGCTTGACAAACTAAGATCAAAGGAACTAGTTCGAGGACTCCCCTCAATCAAGTTTCTAAATGATAAAGTTTGTGATGCATGTGCAAAAGGCAAGCATGTCCGAAGTTCCTTTAAGCCTAAGAAATTGGTAAGCACCACAAAACCATTGGAACTCATCCATATGGACTTGTGTGGCCCAATGAGAATTCAAAGCAGAAGTGGGAAGAAATATGTTTTGGTTATTGTTGATGATTACTCCCGTTTTACTTGGGTCATATTTCTAACAAGCAAAGACGAAACGTTTGATGAGTTTGTTGCATTTTCAAAGAAAATCCAGAAAACTATAGGTCATCAACTGATCCACATTAGATCTGATCACGGAACAGAATTTGAAAACTACAAATTCGATGAATACTGCAAGGAACAAGGTATGGACCACAATTTCTCAGCTCCCAGAACTCCACAACAAAATGGAGTTGTTGAGAGGAAAAATAGAACCTTAGAAGACATGGCAAGAACCATGTTAATAGCCAGTTCCTTGCCTAGGAACTTTTGGGCTGAAGCAGTTAACACAGCTTGTTATATTATAAATAGAGTTATGATTCGAGCTATCCTAAACAAAACTCCCTATGAGCTACTAAAAGGTACAAAACCCAACATCTCTTATTTTAGAGCTTTTGGTTGTAAATGCTTTGTTCACAACAATGGCAAAAGAAACTTGGGAAAGTTTGATGAAAGAAGTGATGAAGCAGTGTTCCTAGGTTATGCCTTAAATAGCAAAGCCTACAGAGTATATAATAAAAGGACAATGTGTGTAGAAGAAAGTGTTCACATAATTTTTGATGAGTCTAACAAATTTGATGCAGCACAGGAACAAGAAAGTTTTGAAATTGGTTTGTCCCGTATCTCAGATAATGATGAAGAGGTTCACCCAATCAAACAAACAGCCAAAGAAACAGTTCAACAGAATCAACAAGTTCCAATTCTAGAGGAACAACCAGAAGATCCAGTTGTAGAAGAACCAGAAACAGCATCTGAACCCGAGGAACTCTATGGCACACAACAAGGAACTGAGATCACAAAAGGAACAGAAGGAGCTACTACAACACCAGTTGCACAATTTCAACCCAAACCTTGGAAGCACCAGAGTTCCCATCCAATAGAACTCATTATGAGTGATATTAGAAAAGGAACTCAGACGAGATCCCAACTAAGGAACTTCTGTGCAACTCATGCATTCCTCCCCATGATTGAACCAAGGAACCACAATGAAGCCTTGGAAGATGCTGACTGGATAATTGCTATGCAAGAAGAGCTGAATGAATTCATAAGAAACAAGGTATGGCACATGGAACCCAAGCCAAAACATCAAAAAGTGATAGGACTGAAATGGGTGTTCCGGAACAAAAAGGATGAACATGCAACAATCATAAGGAACAAGGCAAGGTTAGTTGTTAAAGGTTATAATCAACAAGAAGGTATTGACTTCGAAGAAACCTTTGCTCCAGTTGCTAGACTAGAAGCCATTAGAATTTTAATTGCCTTTGCTGCATTTATGGGTTTTAAACTTTATCAAATGGATGTTAAGTGTGCCTTTTTAAATGGGTTCCTAGAAGAAGATGTATATGTGGAACAACCCCCTGGCTTTGAAAATCCTGAATTTCCAAACCACATATACAAGTTAGACAAAGCACTCTATGGACTAAAACAAGCTCCTAGGTCTTGGTATGAAAGACTTTCAAAGTTCCTTTTAGAAAATAATTTTAAAAGAGGTAGAATAGATAAAACTTTGTTTCTAAAATCAAAAGGAACTTACTTATTAGTTGTTCAAATTTATGTAGATGATATATTATTTGGGGCAACTAATGAAAATCTGTGCAAGGAATTTGCAAATCTAATGAGCAGTGAATTTGAAATGATCATGATGGGGGAACTCAACTTTTTCCTTGGTCTACAAATCAAACAAACAGAAGAAGGAATCATGATCCACCAGCAAAAATATGTGAAGGAACTCCTAAAGAAATATGAGCTAGATTCTGCAAAAGTGAATCACACTCCCATGGGAACTGCCACCAGATTAGACACAGATCCTAATGGGAAAAGTGTAAATCAAACGAAGTATAGAGGTATGATTGGATCACTCTTATACTTAACTGCTAGTAGACCTGACATTTCTTTTAGTGTAGGACTATGTGCAAGATTCCAATCCAATCCAAAGGAGTCTCACTTAACTGCTGTAAAAAGAATACTTAGATATCTCAAAGGAACTGATGATCTGTGCCTATTCTATCCAAGAAGTGGATCATTCGAGCTAAAAGGATATGCTGATGCTGATTATGCAGGTGACCTAGTAAATAGAAAAAGCACATCAGGTATGGTACAGTTCCTAGGTCCATGCATGGTTTCTTGGGGTTCCAAGAAACAAAATACTGTTGCTCTATCCACAGCTGAAGCTGGGTATGTAGCTGCTGCAGCTTGTTGCTCACAAATTCTATGGATAAAACAACAGTTAAGAGATTTTGGTATTATCTATGATTGTGTTCCTATATTTTGTGATAACACTAGTGCTATCTGTATTTCAAAAGATCCGGTTCATCATTCCCGGGTCAAACACATTCACATTAGACACCACTTCCTTAAAGACAATGTTGAGAAAGGTTTAATTAAATTTGATTTTTGTCAAACTGATTATCAAATTGCTGATATTTTGACTAAGCCCTTAAACAGGGAGAAACATGAGAAAATGAGGATGGAACTCGGAATGATCAAAATAAGATAAATGCAAAAGTGAAGTTCCTCTGAAGACGAAGACAACAACAATGGTGTATGATACTGATTATTTCAAACACAATTTTCGTGTGCAAACACAGTTGAAGCTTACCATCGTAAAAGATCGACTCACTCAACACTTAAGCCAGGTAAGCAACTTCCTAATAAATCAGTAAATATTAGAAAATTAACCAAGCAATTTTTATTAATTTTTTAAAATTAAAAGTAGTTACGATTTTAAATTTTTTAAAAAACACAATCCTATTTTTTCGTTCCGAAACAAATCAGTATTATAAAAGAAACTCTTCACCTTCCATCCATTCCCCTTTCTCAATTCCTTCATCTTCCACACGGTTTTTCCACTTAACCTCTTAAATTCCCTACACCTATAAAACGCCTAAAACCATGAGCACCTCAAATCACACCATCAAACTTCTCCAACTCAAAAGAAAAAGAAACCCTAACTCTCCGATTCCGATGGAAACCTCACCCGCTCAATCACCAACCAAATCACCATCACCACTCCAAATTCAACCACCCCCTGTACTCGCTCTCACCTACGGCGAGTGGACCGACCAACCAATGGAAACCCAGAGTCCCAGTCCACCACCTGGCCGTCGATCCTCCTCAAGAACCAAGAGGCAAAAAATCGACAAGTCTGAGGAACAGGAGGCTGAAACTCAGGGGGAAACAGAGAAGCCAGAGGAACTGGCAAAGGGTCTCACTGGTGGATTTGCGGTCAATTATGTGTGGTGCAAATCGGAAAAATTGGAACAGCTAGTTGGAATTCTTGATCACCAACAATGGGTAAGCCTCTTTGATATACATGCAAGACTACCAATCTATCCCTTAGCTGTTATTGAATTCTGTAAAAATTTTGAGTGCAAAGATGGGGTTGTTTCGAGTATAGTCAATAGAACTCAAATCTCTTTTGATGCAAATTATCTGTCAAATCTGTTTGGTGTGCCCAATGAGGGTTTTGAGGAGTATGTGAAAAAGAAAATCACCATAACAATCAATGAAGTTCATAGCAATCAAATTGTGGCTAACATAGGGGGAAATCTCAAAGAATCGTCCATCACAAACCACAATCTTCTTTCACCTCTACATAAATTACTTTTCAATCTTGTGTGGAGAGGGGTAGTTCCTAGGACTCAAAAACGAGATGATGTCACTTTCTATGATGCATGCTTAATCTATTGTCTCGAATTTGATATCCCAATTAATTTTCCGGCCATCATGATCAAACACCTAGCCCTTTGTATTTCTGGAAAATTCAAAATAGGGTATGGTTCCTTACTCACTGCCATATTCAATAATTTTGAAGTTGATTTAGGTTCCTATGCTTCTCTTCCCTTAACCCCTGCTCAAATTATCCAAGAGAAATTCCTTAAAAATCTGAAGTTGGTTGTGGTGGATAAGGTGCTGTGTTTCCAGGGTAAAAAGGAGAATGAGTCTGAAGTTCCTATTTTGGAAGAAACTGTGTGTTTGAAAACTAGGAGTGTTCCTAAGAGAGGTCACAGGAAAAGCATGAGAATTGCCACTAGACCTCGCAAAGTTCCTGCTCCTCCTGTCTATATGGATATCACCTGTGAGGAGGAAGAAGAGGAAGAGGACACAGGAACTACACCAGTTCCACAGGAGAAAAAAGGAACTACCAAAGGTTCTTAGGACAAAATCACCAGTTCCTAAGAAGCCTGCGTCTGTTTCTTTCCCCAAAGGAACTGGAACCATTCCTGCTCCTCAGGCTGTTTCTGCTAAGGTTCCAGGTGGATTTGCTGGTTTTGCTGGTTCCTCTGGGTTTGGAACACCACCTATCTCTGCTTCAAAATTTCAGGAGCTCCAAGATTCAGTGATGCGCTTAAATGCACTACATGAGGGATCTAATCTTCGAGTTCAACAGATGCAGACACAATTGAATGCCCTGGTCAATTCCGTTCAAACACTCCAAACCAACCTCCAACAATATGCTGATCAAGCCAACACTACTCGCACTGAGATTCTGCAGAAAATCAACAACCTTGAATCCTTTGAGGAAGTTGTGGTGGAAGAAACAGCTGCCTCAGATTCTCCTAACCAAGCCTAAACAACCCTTCATATCTTTTATATTAAATGCTGTTATGGAACAATTTTTTTTCTTTTGGTTTTGTATAACTAAACAATGGGAATCCTCCCTTTTTGCTTAAATTTTTCAAACTTGCTTGGTTGAAAATCTACATATTGCTGTTTATATGGTTGTTGCTTCTCGGATTATTATGTTGTGTAAGCAGGTACAATACTTTGAGGCTAGCTTGACTTGCCAAACGTTGATCGTAGGGCACTGTGTTTGGAATATATGTATCTGCATTGCTCTTTTTGTTAATGTCAACAGGGGGAAGATCACTGAGCAAACTTCTTAAGGAGATCAAACTTGGTTTGACACTCGGATTCTTCATGTACTATCTACTGTAAGGGTAAAATTTTATTTTATTTTTCAATTTTATTATTTTGTTTATTTTTGTTACTATCCACACTTCATCAACTCTATGTGATTTAATCTCTTATGGTAAAAAGTTTGCGGATGTTGTCATCACCAAAAAGGGGGAATATTGCTGACCCTGATTTTGGTTGATGACAAATAGCAAACTTCCTGATTAAAGTTTCTGGTGTGTCTACAAGTAAAGTGTTTCTGTTCCAGAGAGGAACTTGAGATGGCTGATGATGTTCCTGAGGTGGAATGCGCAAAGCTAGGAACTCCAAGCTAACACATAACAGAGGAACAACAAAGCAAAGAAGGATGAAGTTTTCATGTGATGAGTTCCTCTGTTCCTTTAGAGGAACTCACCTGTTCCAGAGAAGGAACCATTGCAGCTGCTGAGTTGTAGCTCCAGTAAAAGAGCAAAACACGAACCTAGGTAGTTAAATACTCTTAGAATTTCTGTGTAAAATAATAACAGCTATTAAGATACATTGTGGAACTAGGATGCTTAATTAAATATTTATTAAGATTTTACCAAATTATTTAACAGCAAGTTTTAAGGAAAAATTACATAAATAAAGTGTCGTTTTATTTTCCTTAATAAAATCTGTTTTTAAAACAGTTTTACTTTCCCTAAAACTTCTCCTAAATATCTGATTTAATTTCAATAAATAATTTCACAAATCTTTTAGTGGTTGACAAAGTCTAAACCACGATTTTCTCTAAAAACCGTTTTAAGAGAAGTGGTCCTCCCTTGATCCACAAGTCATGGATCGTGGAAACCAAGTATGTAGGAGTGTGGGCAGTTGAGATTTGAAGGGAACTAACCCTAAGGATTATCTCTATATAAAGAGTCGTTTTCCTTCTGGTAAAAACACACAAATATTCTACCTACTTTCTTATCTATCAAAACGCTTTCAAAAGAGTTTATTAAATTGATTTGTGTCCTAGCAATATTCAAGTTCCTAAGTTCCACAAATATCAGAAGAGCTTTATTATTAACTAGAGTTTTCAAAACAAATTGTAATCTGAGTGACTAGAGATTGAGTAATCTTGTAAAGGCTTTTGAGTTAAAGTCGAGAGAGAGAGAAAAAGAATAGAGAGTAATCAGAGCAGATTACTGTGAGATACTTGAGTTTGAGTGGAACTCAAGTTGTTATATTATTGTAATCGAGGAATTATTTTAATATAAAAGGGTTTTGAGGTTTTCCCTTCTTGATTAGTGTCAAGAAGTTTCCTCAAATTGAGCAACATTCGTTTCTGTCTTTTTCAGTTCCTTATATTGCCTTAAAATTAAAAGGAACTCACTCTAGTTCCGTATACAATTCACCCCCCCCCCCCCCCCTCTTGTGCGTGTTCCTATTAGACTATCACCGTTCCATTGTGGTGTTCCAGGAGGAGTCAATTCTGATAGTATTCCATGGTCATCAAATTCATAGCTCAGATATTCACCGCCTCTATCAGAACGCAATGCTTTAATCTTCTTGCCTAATTGATTCTCTACTTCACTCTGAAATTCCTTGAATTTGTCAAAAGATTCAGACTTATGCTTCATTATGTAGACATAACCATATCTACTGAAGTCATCAGTGAAAGTGATAAAGTAGCTGAAACCACCTCTAGCATTTGTACTCATTGGTCCACATACATCTGTATGGATTAAACCCAATAGTTCATTTGCTCTTTCTCCAACTTTAGAGAAAGGTTGCTTTGTCATTTTGCCAAGTAAACATGATTCGCACTTACCATAATCCTCTAAGTCAAATGGTTCTAGAATTCCTTCCTTTTAAAGTCTTTCCATGCGTTTCAAGTTAATATGGCCTAATCGACAATGCCACAGATAGGTGAGATCTGAATCATCCTTTTTGGCCTTTTTGGTATTTATGTTATAAACTTGTTTGTCGTGATCTAATAAATAAAGTCCATTGACTAATCTAGCAGATCCATAAAACATCTCTTTAAAATAAAACGAACAACTATTGTCTTTTATTAAAAAGGAAAATCCCTTAGCATCTAAGCAAGAGACAGAAATGATGTTTTTAGTAAGACTTGGAACATGGAAACACTCTTCCAGTTCCAAAACTAGCCCAGAGGGTAACGACAAATAATAAGTTCCTAATGCAGCAATCCGTGCTCCATTTCCCACTCGTAGGTCGACTTCACCCTTGCTTAACTTTCTACTTCTTCTTAGTCCCTGTGAATTGGAACATAAGTGTAAGCCACAACCTGTATCTAATACCCAAGAAGTTGAATTAGCAAGTATACAGTCTATAACAAAAATACCTGAAGATGGAACGACTGTTCCGTTCTTCTGATCTTCCTTTAGCTTCAAGCAATCTCTCTTCCAATGCCCTTTCTTCTTGCAGTAGAAGCATTCGGATTCAGAAGTGGGTTGACTGACCTTCCTCTTTTCAGATTTGGCGCCAGCTGGATGCTTAGTCTGGCTAGCCTTGTTGCCACCTTTCTTAGCATTCCTCTTCTTTCCAGATTTCTTGAACTTGCCCCCACGCACGATAAGCACATCTTGCTTATCACTTTTGAGCGTCTTTTCAGCGGTCTTCAGCATACCGTGAAGCTCAGTGAGTGTTTTGTCCAGGCTATTCATACTGTAGTTCAGTTTGAACTGATCATACCCGCTATGAAGAGAATGGAGGATGGTGTCTATAGCCATTTCCTGAGAAAATTGCTGATCCAGCCGACTCATATTCTTAATGAGTCCAATCATTTTGAGAACATGTGGACTTACGGGCTCGCCTTTCTTAAGCTTGGTCTCAAGAATTTGCCTATGAGTCTCGAATCTTTCGACTCGAGCCAGATCTTGGAACATGTTCTTTAACTCACTGATGATCGTGAAAGCATCTGAGTTGATGAACGTTTTCTGCAGATCTGCACTCATGGTGGCGAGCATTAGACATTTTACATCCTTGTTGGCATCAATCCAACGACTGAGGGCTGCCTGAGTGACCCCGTCGCCTGCGGCTTCGGGCATCGCCTCTTCCAGGACATACTCCTTTTCTTCCTGCATAAGAACTATTTGCAAGTTCCTTTGCCAGTCAAGGAAGTTTTTCCCGCTCAACTTCTCCTTTTCGAGAATTCATCGAATGTTGAAAGAATTGTTGTTTGCCATAATTAAAACTACAATTGAAAAGAATAAACAAATAAATAACCATTCACAGTTTCTCTTAATGAACTTAAATTCTAGCATACATGCATAATTCAATGTTCATTAAGCATTTTATTCAAATTACGTGTTCCGGCAGGTGTGAATAAAATGATTCCAAGATCCTAAAACCATTGAAGAATTAAGCACATTATGAATTTTGACTCAATTCTAAAACATTTTAGGTAAGCAAAAACCTTTTGCTAATAGTCTAGAAACTACTCTTGGTTGAGAGGTACGTCTAAGAACTTATTAGGTAAACCTGTCGATTTTGCCACGACATAAAAGGACTCCTTACTTATATCGTTGAGTTTCACCAAAACTAACATGTACTCACAATTATTTGTGTACCTTACCCCTTTAGTATCGACAAGTAACACCTCGCTATGGCGGAAAACTATTACTAAGATCAATGTAAAGGATATCCAAGTAAGTGTTATTTTGGCATGGCACCTTTTAACTCAATTTTTAAGTTTGGAACTTAAGGCTCTTACTATGTTGGTTAGATTTTAAGTGAACTAAAATCCTTAATCATGCAACATAATCAAGCCTTGATCTCATGCATATTTAAGACATATTTAATAGCAATAAATAACTTAAAGCATGCATAAGATAAATGTGATCTAGTATGGCCCGACTTCATCTTGAAGCTTCAACTTCAAAGTCCGTCTCGAAAATGGAAACTTCGTCTTGAATTTCACCGTGGGAGGCGCCATTTTCTTCAAATAGGATAAGCTATAATTAAACTAATTACAACTATTTGATGGTACGCAGACCATATTTGAATTGAAAAACAAATTTGGTACTTTAGACCAATTACATTCAAATTAATGGTACGCATACCATATTTTCTATCCTATTTGGGCCATACTAGTCACTTCATAACCTGCAAAACAGTACATATACAATATATACCATTCATCCATTCATTATCATGAATGGCCCACATAATTGGTTAGTTAAAACACATTGTATGCATCATATAAATATTTGCAGCAATTAATCAAGGGCACCAATAATCTACCAATTATTCAGTCCTTATTAATTCTAATCAAGTTGTTTAACCTTAAAGGATTTGTAGACCTAATCAAGAGTTTATGACTAAAAAGGGCTCCCACTTAAACCAATAAATTCATATGCTTTACTAATTTTAAACATAAAAATGTATTTCTGTCTAACCGGAAACATACAAATTTAATTAAAATTTAAAGCTCATATAAATTTATAATTGAATCCACTTATTTAATTTATTTTCAGTCATATTTAAATTAATTCAAGGTTTTTAATTTTAGTAAAATAATTAGAATAAATAAAATTTATAATAATTATAATATTCAAAATTAAAATCCAAGAAAACAATTTAAATTATTAATTTTAAAATTAATTAAAATTAGGAAAATTTGGTATTTACTACCTTAAAAATACACCACTTTTGTATTTACTACCTTATGAAATTTTTATTTTAAATTACTACCTTAAAGTTCCAATTTTTTTTCATTTACTACCACTTTACAGTTTTTTCATTTTAAAACTGGGATATTTCATAACCGTTTAAAGTGATTCAAAGTTCATTATTTTCCTTTTTCTATAAGGATTTAATTGAGAACGACATTTCAAAATAATTCGTTTGGTGATTCATAAATATTTTAGAGTTTTAAAGATAATATTTAATATGTTTAACCTTTTACAAAATGTTAAAAGCAAGATCCCTATGGAATCGTTACACATAAACGAGAAGAATGGGCTTTGAATCACTTAAAATGATTAAGAAACGAATGAGATATCTAAATTTTAAAATGAGAAAATCGTAAAGTGGTAGTGATTGCAAAAAAAATCATACTTTAAGGTAGTAATTTATAATAAAAATTTCATAAGGTAGTAAATACAAAAGTGGTGTATTTTTAAGGTAGTAAATACCAAAAAATCCTTAAAATTACATGAACTGAAAATCTCAAATTAAAATTTAAAAACTAGACAATCGTAACATGACGAGCACTTGGGCTTGCGCCCAAGCCCTGTCGATTGCACGGCCTGTCGCTGGCTCATGGCACATCGTAGCAGCAGCCACGCGCAAACGCAGCAAGCCAAGCCACGCTTGCGCGCAGCCTGCCTGCCCATAGCATCGCAGCAGCTACGATGGTGCTCGCTCGCTCCCGCAAGCAAGCGCTCGAGGCCACGCGTGTTGGTGCGCGGAGCAGCGATCGCTGGGCGACCAGCTCTCGCCATCGCGCGCGCGCGTCTCCTCGTGCCATGCCATCGCTCTTCGCCCATCGCCCACATGCGCGCAGCACTCGACACAATGGCAGGGCTGCTGCCTTTTGCTCGCGCGCCACTCGCCTTGCTCGCTGCATTCGTACCGCATGGGCGACGAGCTCCCTTGCTCGTCGTCGCATGCCCGCACTATACAACACCCCTTAAGGGTAACACGTAGCGTCCATTGCTTTGTGCGTGCAAGTTTTATGAGCGAATTGCATAAAAATTTAAAATTTTTAATTCAAAGTTAGTTACAAATTAATAAAACATATTAATTTCATAATTTTGGGGCGAAAAATCGAAAATTTATTAATCAATTAATTTCCGATTAATCATGGATTCAAATCTAGGTCATAAAAATTTAAAATTTAACATAAATTAACAATTTTTATGGTGGTTTTTTATCATAGGCATCTAATTAAATTATTAATTAATTATGAAAATCAAATCAATTCTAAATTATTCGAATTTCAACAAATTAATCATAATTACAAATTAGATTGCATAATTAACAAGGTTAGGCATTCAAACTTGTTAAACATATATAGTATGTCAATCAAAAATTCAAGATTTATCAACAAGAATCGCAAATATTTAATTTAACATCTTAAATTTACAAACTTTTGCGTTCGAAAAACTAAAACCTCCGAAAAGTCATAGTTAGGCTTCGAATTTGGGAATTCGGGGTTTCGGCGAAAAAAATTATTTTATAATGCCTTTTACATGCGGAATTTTATAATGCCTTTTACATGCAGAATTGACACAAAAATCACTCGATTTGGATTAGTAACGAAGAAACTGCCGAAAAACTGCGTACATATAATTAAATAAACGCAATTTGCAATTAATTAACAATTACGAAAATTAATCACCCCTTTTAATTCCTTGCAAATTTGTAATATTTAACCATGTTTATGAAATTTAGATTATGAAAATAATAAGAGGCTCGTGATACCACTGTTAGGTTATGATTCATATGACAAAACATAAATCATGCCGAAAAACCATAAAGCCAGGAATTATTTACACATAATCATTTAGCATAGTTTAGATGCATACATTTTGTTGCGTGCCCTCCCTCGCTGCGCCCGAACCGAACAAGAACAAGTCTTTAGGACTCCAAGTGTCGTCCCTCCGTAGATAGTCCACAGCACGTCCGGATCCGCCTTAAGCTTGACTAACTAGAATCGCCCTTAAGGTTGCTTAGGAATTTCGGCTAATATGGTGCAAGTGTATGGCTGATTTTTTCTTCAAAAACTTACCTTTAGAATACTTCAATTGTATCTATAAATTATGACCCTAGGCACCTATTTATAGAGGCATGGAAAAAGAAACTGGAATCCTATTAGGATACGAATTAATTAAACTAGAATCCTAGTAGAACTCTGATTAATTAATTTATCCTTTTACGATTAGGAATTTAATCATATATCGAAACCTAATAGCTTTAGGATTCGTATAGCACAAAAACACACACATGCACGCACAGCAGCCCACGAGGGGCGCCATGCGCGCGCGCGCGCGCAGCCCGCGAGCTCTCAGCCCATGCCACGAGGCCCACACGCTGTCGCAGCCTTGGCGCGCGCTGGGCCTGCCTTGCGGTGGGCCTGGCGCAGCCTTGGCTGGTGCGTTGTGGCGCGCTGGCTTGCTGGGCGATGGCCCGGCTTCGTGCTGGGCCTTCGTCCGGCAGGCCTCGTCCGATGCTAATTCGTACGATACGCTTCCGATTAATTTCCCGATTCCGGAATTCATTTCCGATACGAACAATATTTAATATTTCCGATTCCGGAATTAATTTCCGCTTCGAACAAATATTTAATATTTCCGTTTCCGGAATTATTTTCCGATTCCGATAATATTTTCGATTCAGACAATATATCCGTTTCCGGCAATATTTCCGATTCCGGCAATATTTCCATTTCCATCAATATTTTCCGATACGTACCATGTTTCCGTTTCCGGCAACATCTACGACTTGAATAATATTTATATTTCCGATACGATCCATATTTCCGTTTCCGGCAATATCATCGTTTCCGGAGTATTCATTTCTTGCTTGTGACGATCTCAGCTCCCACTGAAACCAAGATCCGTCGATTCCGAATATCCATAGATGGAGTATTTAATGCCTTTAAATACTTGATCCGTTTACGTGCTATTTGTGTGACCCTACGGGTTCAGTCAAGAGTAAGCTGTGGATTAATATCATTAATTCCACTTGAACTGAAGCGGTCTCTAGCTAGGCATTCAGCTCACTTGATCTCACTGAATTATTAACTTGTTAATTAATACTGAACCGCATTTATTGGACTTAATATTATATGCATACTTGGACCAAGGGCACTATATCCTTCACCTTGCTCTCGCACTAGAGAGCTGCTGCGCTCGTTGCGCCTGGCGCGCTTTGCTCGATGGGCCAGCAACTTTGCCTTGCTCGTATCTGCGACCAATGCCTTACGGCTATTGTTCATCGTATAGTACTTGACGAATCACCGTCGTAGGATAAAATTATTCGTTTCTCCTAGCTTACGAATATTCGGGATACGATATACGATTCTGGTCCAACGTCATATGGTATATTTATGTTTTTCCGAACTAATTCCCGAAAAGCTATTAAATAAATTTCCGATTCATTTAATCCGATGATCTGCTACATGCCAATGGTGTGACCTTATAGGTTCAGTCAAGAGTAGCTGTGAGCCTAATATAGATTAGAACTCACTGATCGGAAGCATTGTTCCAGCTAGCTGTTCCAATCACTTGATCTCACTGAATTAATTGTTCGTAAATAATCTGAATCTTGGTATTGGACTAATGCACCTTGGGTAAAGGACATATTTCCTTCAGTCTCCCACTTGTTATTCAGACAAGTGTCATTTACATTCCTTTGCCGCTTAGTGTAACTTGCTGAACATAAGGTAAGATCCAAGCCACCCTTATTAGGTCCAGAAGTGTTTCTCGGATTACTGAGTTCAACTGTTAAACTTTTGCAGAAGGTTAAGTGTTAGCCATTCTGAGTACGGCCATGCATTTTCACAGTATCTAACTCTCCGAGAGGTCTTGTTACACAACAACACCATATCCTATCAAAGATAGGAGGGCAATCCAGTCTTGCAATCTATGAACACTCACTTTGATTCATAGTACGCCCAATAACTGCTTTTATAGTCTCCTTTGATGGTGCGACGTTTAACGAGCATCAAAACGAACTAATCTTCAAACGAGCAATCATAATTACTCATGTTTTGAGGAACAGTTCTAATCACCATTAATGAGAACTTCTTATTACATGACTTTAATCTCTTAAAGTGTTCTCATGGTCAATCCGATAGAAGATCCAATAAGTATCTATGCAAAAGATTTTTGACATCTAGTTAATCTAGTTGAAGAAACCGAACTACAAATCTACTTTCAATCTAATCTTCATTAGTCATTGGTCGTCCACCTTTCAATGACCTGGATTGGGGATCCTTTATGACTTCAATATTCAAGTTCACTTATGGGTGTTTATTTGTCGAAGAATCCATCTTGACATCCCATTTGAATGTTTTGAATCACTTGGACTTTTCATTTAACTAAACCAAAATTAAATGAATATGAAATAAAGAATTTCTTAAATATGAAATGGTTAAACCAATTGTTTTAAACACATTTCTAACGGATGTTCTAAAACAAAACTTAGGAAATCAAAGCCATTCTCAAATATGCTTGATTCCCATGGTTTCTACATGTGTGTTGTGCTTCACTTGTGGCAACAGTTTAGCCAATGGATCCGCGACGTTGTCGTCAGTTCCAACCTTGCAAATCTCGATTTCTTTCCTTTCAACGATTTCTCGAAGTATGTGAAATCGTCGCAGTACGTTCTTGTACTTCTGGTGGTTCCTAGGCTCCTTTCCCTGGGAAATGGCTCCACTATTGTCGCAATACAAAGCCATTGGTCCTTTAATGGAGGGGACAACCCCAAGTTCTTTGATGAACTTCCGAATCCAAACAACTTTCTTTGCTGTTTCTGATGCATCAATATACTCGGCTCCAGTTGCAGAATCCGTAGTAGTGCTTTGCTTTGCACTTTTCCAGCTTACTGCTCCGCCATTGAGGCAGAACACAAAACTAGACTGTGATCTGAAATCATCTATGTCGGTTTGAAAGCTTGCGTCCGTATAGCCTCTAACAATCAACTCATTTGTACCACCATAGATCAGAAAATGATCCTTTGTCCTTTTCAAGTACTTTAGGATATTCTTGGCAGCAGTCCAATGCGCCTCACCTAGGTCTGACTGGTACCTGCTCGTTGCACTGAGTGGGAACGAAACATTCGGCCTTGTACAAATCATAGCATACATGATGGATCCAATAGCCGAAGCGTATGGAATTTCACTCATCCTTCTAAGCTCATCAGATGTCTTGGGACACTAAGTCTTGCTTAGATATATGCCATGTGACATGGGTAGATGGCCTCTCTTGGCTCACATCATATTGAACCTAGCTAGAACTTTGTCAATGTAAGTGTTCTGGCTTAGTCCAATCATCCTCTTAGATCTATCCCTATATATCTTGATGCCCAATATGTACTGTGCCTCTCCTAAGTCTTTCATTGAGAAACACTTTCCAAGCCAAGTCTTTACAGACTCCAACATAGGAATGTCGTTTCCAATAAGCAGAATGTCGTCTACATACAAGACTAGGAATACAATTTTACTCCCACTGAATTTCTTGTATATACAAGATTCGTCCTGATTATTTATGAAGCCAAATTCATTGACTGCTTCATCAAATCGTAAATTCCATCTCCTTGATTCATGCTTTAATCAATAGATGGATTTCTTAAGCTTGCATACCTTTCCTTGATTCTTTTGATCGACAAAGACCTCCGGCTATGTCATAAACACAGTCTCTTCATGAACACCATTCAAGAAGGCAGTTTTGACATCCATTTGCCATATTTCATAGTCATGAAACGCGACAATCACAAGGATTATCCGAATGGACTTAAGCATAGCGACTTGAGAAAAAGTTTCATCGTAGTCAACGTCGTGAACTTGCCTGTAACCTTTTGCTACCAATCTAGCCTTGTATATGTATACAATTCCTTCCTTGTCTTTCTTCAATTGAAGACCCATTTGGATCCGATTGGTGTAAACCCATCCGGCAAATCAACCAAATCCCAGACTTGATTTTCAGACATGGAGTCTATCTCAGATTTCATGGCCTCTAACCATTCAGTGGAGCTTGGGCTCGTCATAGATTTCTTGTAGGTCATAGGTTCATCACTATCTAATATGAGAACTTCTAAGTTTTCAGTCAAGAGGACGCCTGTCCATCTGCTCGGCTGAACCTTAGTTCTATGAAACCTACGAGGGGCAACAACGTCTTAAGGAACTACTCCCACTGGCTCTTCTAAAGGCCTTGGAGGTTCTTCGAGGTCTATTATTCTCCCACTTGTCATTTTGAAAATGTGATCTCTTTCTAAAAAGACATTGTCACGAGCAACGAATACCTTGTTCTCTGACTTGTTGTAGTAGTAATATCCCTTAGTTTCTTCTTGATACCCAATGAAGAAATATTTGTCAGATTTTGGTTCGAGCTTGTCTGAAATTAATCTCTTGATAATGCTTCGCAACCCCAAATCTTTAGAAAAGACAACTTTGGAAGGTTCCCAGTCCATAATTTGTATGGAGTCTTTTCAACAGCTTTTGACGGAGCACGATTCAGTGTGAGTATTGTTTTTTGCAACGCATGTCCCCAAAATTGTAAAGGAAGTTTGGCTTGAACCATCATTGACCTGACCATATCGAGTAAGGTCCTGTTTCTCCGTTCCGACACTCCATTCCATTGAGGTGTCCTCGGAGCAGTCAATTCAGAAAGAATATCGCATTATTTTAGATGGTCATCAAACTCGTGGCTAAGATATTCACCTCCTTGATCTGATCTTAGATCTTTGATTTTCTTTCCATATTGATTCTCTACTTCATTTTGAAATTCTCGGAATTTCTCAAACTATTCAGACTTGTGTTTCATTAAGTAAATATAGCCATATCTACCGAAATCGTCCGTAAACGTTATGAAATAGCTGAAATCACCTCTAGCTTTCGTACTCATAGGCCCATGTACGTCCGTATGTGTTAGCCCTAGTAGTTTGCTTGCTCTTTCTCCCACCTTTGAGAAAGGTCGCTTTGTCATTTTTCCAAGTAAACAAGATTCGCATTGATCAATCTTCTCTAAGTCGAATGATTCTAGAATGCCCTTCCTTTGAAGTCTTTCCATGTGCTTTGTGTTTATATGGCCTAATTGACAATTCCACAGATATGTGAGATCTGAATCACCAGTTTTATCCTTTTTGATATTTACGTTATAAATTTGTTTGCTTGTATCTAGCACATATAGACCATATTCTTGTTGTGCTGAACCATAAAACATTCCATTCAAAGAAAAAGAACAACTATTGTCTTTAAATTGAAAACTAAAACCTTTAGAATCCAAACTTGAAACGGAAATAATGTTTCTGGTGATACTAGGAACATAGTAACAGTTTTCTAGTTCGAAAACAAAACTACTAGGCAAAGATATAAAATAAGATCCTACGGCTAATGCAGCAATTTGTGCTCCATTTCCCACGCGTATATCCATCTCGCCTTAATCAAGCTTTCTACTTTTCCTTAGTCCTTGCGAATTGGAACATAAGTGTGAGCCACAACCAGTATCTAATACCCAAGAAGTAGAATTTGCAAGATTACAATGTATAACATACATACCTGAAGGAGAAGCAACGTTTCCATCCTTCTTTTCTTCCTTTAATTTGGGCAATCTCTTTTGTAATGACAATTTCATTACAATTGAAGCATTAGGATGTATATGGAGAACGATCCTTCTTCATTTTCCTCTTCGAGGGCGCCACTTGCCCTACTGGAGTAGATGGAGATGCACCCTTGCTTTGGATCTTCCCCGAAACCTTTTTCTTGATTTTCTTACTCTTTACTTTTAGTGATGCTTGCTTATCATTTACAAAGTCCAATTCATATTGATTAAGAAAATAGACTAGCTCACTAACAGTGTTTTCCCTTTTCTTAGAGAAATAGAGTAGTTTTTATTTCTTGTAACGAGGGTGAAGAGAATTCAATAGTATTCCCGCAGCTGCAGAATCTGGGAATGGCTCACCAAGAAGCTCAAGGCGGTTGAGAAGCTCAACCATTTTCTTTGTATGAGCCTTAATTGGTGTTCCATCTGTCATTTTAAGATCAATGACCCTTTCCCTTGCTTTTTGCCTTTCGACATCACAGCAACAACCCAGTGGAGTATTAAGCTTTAGATCCCCAAATTAATGTAACAATTCAAAGACATTTTGGTCGACATGTTGACCACGTACCATGTTGGAATCTACCACGACATATATCCCTAAGATGCCTTTGAATTGCCCATTGCTCATATGCAATGAACTCTTGCACTCCAATCCTTGGGGATTGAGCCACGAATAAGATCCATCACTAGCGACATGTGGTTCGCCCACACACAATGCTTTTGAGGAGTCATATCGTTTGAGTAATAGTTGGGTATGGGATTGTCAACAACATATTCAATGTTGTTCCACCCGAGGACTTGCCGAAGCTTCCTCTCTCAATCAAGAAAGTTTGACAGGTTCAATTTTACATCCAGAATTTCTGTTACTTTGAGTGTTGTTTTAGACATTCTACATTTGAAAAGAATTCGCAATAAATAACCATTCATAATCTTTAATAACTTTGAAATAAAAGCGATCATGCAATCATTAAAGCTATTAAACATTACATTCATGCAAAAATAAAACATGGTCCAAAATGAATGAAACGATTCCAAGACCCTAAAAGTCCTAAATTCTTAAGCATCTTTGGCATGTCTTAGGTCTTTTAAGATTAAAGGTAAGCAAAACCTATTGCTAGTAATCTCCAAATTACTCTTGGTTAATAAATTAATTCCATAATTTATTCCTTTGCCACAACATATACCATTGTTGTTTGAGTTAAAACCACAATCAACGTGTTCCTTTGGGATACCTTACCATCTAAGTCAACTAAAATAGCACCTTGCTTTGGCGAAAACCTACTACCTTAGATCCTTAGATTTTTGTAAGTGCTTGATTTGGAAGCCAATTATAATCTCTATATTACTTTGGACCTAGTTGTTTCTATGTCGGTTTGATTATTTAGTGAACTAAATCTAACCGAGCATACAAACAACATTCATGCATAATATACATTCATTCACAATATATGTAGTGCATAAATTTAATTTTGATGAACTAGTATGGCCCAAAACTTTGTCTTGAAGCATTCAATCTTCCTTCACCTTGTTGGCTTGGCATCGTCTTGAACTTCATTCAAAAGCTAACTTAAAGTTCTAAATTTCCTAGAAGTACTTGAAATAATAAATAATTACATCAAAACTTCAATGGTACGCAGACCATATTTAAATTTACATTCCAAGATAAAATGGTACGCATACCGTATTTAACTATCCTAGATTGGCCATACTAGTCACGTTGAATACCTGCAATACATAAAATATTTTCTATGCATTCATCCATTCGTGTCCTAAAACGAATGGCCCAAATAAATATGCAAGTATTTATATGATTTATTTAAAAATCACGTTCACATAAAACGCATCCTAAAAGATTAATCAATTCCGAATTATTAATCCATAGAATTATTCTAATCAAAATTTAATTTGATTAAAATAATGGTGCCCTACAGAAATAATTAAAAGTAATTATTTCATTTAACTTCATTAAATGGCTCCCACTTAAACCAACATTTTAATTTGGACAATTTAATTTTAAATATTTAAACTCACGGCCCAGCTCAAGTTAAATAAAATAAAATAAATAAAAAATCCATCGTTAGCCCTTTCATGCAAAATTTAGTCCAAAGCCGAAATGAAGAAAAATAGAAAAATTGTGCAACATGGGCTAGGCTTGCGCCCAGCCCAATGTCGCCTTGTGCATTGCGTGCCACACGAGGCCGAGGAGCAGCGCCCCTCCCCCGCATAGCACAACGCACAGCCCGCAGCGTGAGCTGCTGCTGCTGTTGCTTGTTCGTTGATGCTCGCTAGCCAAGGCATCGTAGCGTGAGCTGCTGCTGCTGCCTTGCTCGTTGTTGTGGCCATCGCGCGCTGGCTCGCCCAGCTATCTTGTTGGGTGCCTCGCGTTGCTGTGCCAAACTGCGGAGTATGCCAAGCCACACATGTTGCACGCCCTTGTTCCGCGCCTTTGGCTCGTGCCATACGAGCCAACTAACCAAAAAGAATAATTAATTTCACTGAACGTTATTTGCATGATGTTATTTTTCATAAAATTAACAAAATTCATCGTTTTATTTTTCGAAAAATAACAAAGTGGGTGATTTAATTAAATTTTCAACAATACAATTTTGAGAAATTTATCAATCTTGGCTAACAAAATTCAAATTTAACGAACGATCAATATCAACAAAAATCTGAATATGTTTGATAATCCAATCCAAAACTTTAAATCGTTCTAAACATTTAAATTTCAGATTTTTATCAAATTTGGTTTAGGTGATCGATTAAAATTAACTAATCTAATCAAAATTCCATAAATTTTTAAATCTTCCATTTAACATGAAATTACATTCCCTTTTCCAGCTAAACAAATTTCCAGATCTATATAATTATTAAAATCAATTTCCGGTCTAAAAATCATCAAATTAGGGGAAAATAAAATTAGGGTTTATACATAATATTTATGGCCGAAAATTTTACCATAATTTTAAAATTTACCCAAGAACAGTAGGGAAAACTTTCAATTAATTCCGAGTAGATTAGGTCGAGTAATTAATTGAAAAACTTTCCAAATTTGTTAATTTAATTCATTAATTAACAAAAACCCCAAAAACTCAAACTTCGGGGCCTGTTTTTGCGATTCTGTTCTCATGAGTTGATCTTAAAACGCCGTTTTAAATCAGATTGGGTTCAGAAAAATCGAATTTCCGACATCTTACAAATTCAGAACATATTCTATAATCTATCCAATAATCCAGAAATATTTCGAAAATTCACGAAAAATTCAGAAAAAATTCAACAACATCACAAACATATTAACATGCGAGAAAGTACTTAAAATACATGTTTCTTTGATACCACTGTAGGGGAATACAGTTAAAAACATATTAACGCATCGGAATAATCCCCAAAGCCAGGAACCATGTATAAAGTACAAATCAAGTAGACTTACGTTTGTAGCGTGTTTTCCCTAGTTCAATGAATCACGAACACAAAAAAGAACTCCAAATGTCGTTCCTCTACTTGGTTCACCGACACGTTCATATCCGTCTTGAAATTCTGATCTTAGACGTCACTCAAGATATTTTAGCTTTTAGGGAAGAACAGTTTGAACGGAGGCTCAAAAGAGATTAGAGTTTCTCTTATGATTTAGGTTAAACTGAATTACATAATAATGAGGGGAGGTGTTATAACCCTAAGGTTATAATATAACTGGCCAAAGCACAAGGCCTTAGCCGGCCAGCTCTCGCACAAAGCCCACGAGCTGCGCGCGCAGCAACGCAGCCATTGGTCTTGGGCCTCGCTGTTGCTTGTTGCCGCTGCTGCTGTCCCGCGCGCGCCTAGCCGCAGGCCATTGGCCTTGCTCTCGCGTTGGCGAGCTGCTGCGCTCGTTGGTCCTTGCGCGCTTGGCTCGACGGGCCAGCAGCTTTGCCTTGCTCGTATCCGCGACCAATGCCTTACGGCTATTGTTTGTCATATAGTACTTGATGAATTACCGTCGTACGATAAGATTATTCGTTTTGCCTAGCATATGAATATTCGCGATACGATATACGATTCCAATCCAACTTCATATCGTATATTTATGTTTTTTCGAACTAATTCCCAAAAAGCTATTAAATGAATTTCCGATTCATTTAATCCGATGACCTGTTACATGCCAATGGTGTGACCTTATAGGTTCAGTCAAGATTAAGCTGTGAGCCTAATATAGATTAGAACTCCCTGATCGGAAGCATTGCTCCAACTAGCTGTTCCGATCACTTGATCTCACTGAATTAATTGTTCGTAATTAATCTGAACCTTGGTATTAGACTAATGCACCTTGGGTGAAAGACATATTTCCTTCATCTTTATAATGATGATGATGATGGTGGTGGATTTGTTGAGAATGCTAGTTCATTAGAGGAAGGTTATCATTTGACTTTTGATACTTATAATGGTCAATATGAGAAAAGGTTGGATATAATGGAGACTTTGGAGGATGAAGAATCACTAATGGTTGTAGAATCGATGGTTGATAAACCATTGGTGGCGAAACTTTTAGTTGAAGATTTTAATGACAAGCTTATTCACGAGGGTGAAATTGTAGGTAAAAGCATTAATGTTGAGCCTATATCTCCTCCCCGCTATGTCCCGTTCTCGCGGAGGCTTGATCTTGTTCCTTCATCCCCCATGTTAAGTTTTTCGTACTTTATCAATATATCTCCATTCCATGATACATTTGACCTTGCCGACCTTGATGCTCATTCTAAAACGTTTTCATTGCCTAGGGATCAATTAGAAGGAAGTTGTAAATATTCTCCTTTTTCTTTTGATTTTCTTCTACTTTTGATTTTTTTTTCTTTTGGTTTTATTTTTTCTGCTTATTTATCTAATATCCTATTTGAGAGGATGAATGTGGTTTTACTCAAGCCATACATAGTTCTGAATGACATGTTTGCAGGGGCATTTGATAAATTACTCAAGGCTTTAGATTCTTCTGATTAACAATTTGAGTAGGGTCGAGCGGGACCTTCAAAACCAGAGCTCACTGGGAGGAAACCTGGTTTACTGTTTCAATTCCTTTTTTTTATTACTAACCACCTAATGTGTGCTTAAGTGATGAAATATCTCCCTAGGTACAAGCATTTTCAGGTTTCTTGGCTAGATTGATTACCACATCGTGGCAGTGACATCAAAGCCTTTAATGCTAAGCTCCTTGTTTGTGATTTGTCCTTTTCCCTTATTCTTAATTTGTTTCTTTTTTTCACCCTCTTTGTTCACATTAAGGACAATATGTTGTTTATCTTGGGGGAGGATATTTGTCATCATCGATTTGTGCATGTTAGTTGCACTTTAATCTAGTTTTTTTTGTAGGTGTTGTGCGCTTTGTACCACTCAATAGGGGTGGGAGTTTACGTATAACAAAAAAAATGTATTGCTTTCCTAGTAATATTGATAAATTTATTTGTATTTTTACTTGCATTCATATGTTTTTATACCCTGCATTGTGTATTTGACTTTCAAACCGTGTCTGGGCTTTACTTGACTCTCTTAAGCTTCTTTTGAACTTAGCTATGATTCTGAAATTCAGTCGGTTGTGCTATACATTGGTAACTACTTAGCATTATGTGAACCAATTGAATGGTATGCAGTAATATGTTGGTCTCGTGTCAAGATTAGCTAGCCAATTATCTTGTAGGTCACCTTACTATGTGTTTGTGTGATTGATGTGACTTGTTATGATTTTGACTTGAGATTCATCAGTAGTTTAGTTGCAACTCATGCATGCCGCGTATGACAGAGGCCATTCTTTTATGAAGCCTTCAGACGAGTTTAGAAACATCATTTTGAAGGAAATATGTCCTTCACCCAAGGTGCATTAAGTCTAATACCAAAGGTTCAGATTAATTGCGAACAATTAATTCAGTGAGATCAAGTGATCGGAACAGCTAGCTGGAGCAATGCTTCCAATCAGTGAGTTCTAATGGATATTGAACTCACAGCTTACTCTTGACTGAACCTACAAGGTCACACCAATGACACGTAAAAGATCAACGGATTAAATGAATCGGAAATTCATTTAATAGCTTTTCGGGAATTAGTTGGAAACGTATTATACGATACGACCTTCATCGGAATCGTATATCGTATCGCGAATATTCGTACGCTAGGTGCCACGAATAAATCGTATCGTACGACGGTGATTCGTCGTATACGAAACAATAAATAATATATCGGAAATATATTAAATCGCGAATACGAAGGGCATCGGAGTTGCCGGCCCGTCGAACCAAGCACGTAAGCGTGCAAGGCCCAACGAGCCAGCAAGCTCGCGAGCAAAGGCGAGCAAGGCCAGCCCATTGGGCGACCACGCAACAGCACGCACAGCAAGCAACGCAGCGCGAGCGAGCAGGCCCACGGCCCAGCTGCTCGACGCGCGCGCTGTGGGCTTCGGCCTGCAGTGTGTCGTTGGGCGGGGTTGTGTGGTCCGTGTGCTTGCGTGATGTGGCCGGTCAAGGCCTTTGGTTCTTGGCCGGTTACATCACTTAATACAATAGGTTAATTGTATTATTCCAACAACACACAATTCATACTACTCAAACCCTAGACACAGAGAACCCTAATTCTCTCTGTGCCTCCAAAGTGAGTTCTTCCCAAAAGCAAAGTATCTTGATCGATTGTCTAAGCTACGATAATCAAGACGGATCTGAACGTGTCGGTGAACCAAGTAGAGGAACGACAAGTGGAGTTCTTTGTTCGTGTTCGTTGACATATTATTGTGGAAAACACGCTTCGAATGTAAGTTTGCTTAATCTGTGCTTTATACATGTTTCTTGGCTTTGGGGATTGTTCCGCACATGTTATTATGTTTAACTGTATTCCCCAACACATTTCCTGCCTTTCATACCCATGTTGTAGCCTTGTCCATTTATTCTTAACTCCACAAATTGAGCGATATTAGCCTTGTTGGTTACTTGTGCCAAGTCTAGCTTGGGGGAGCTTCGACGTTCGTAATGGTTTCTTTGTTGATTGATTGGCATACTAAGCCAATAGTTCGTGGTTCGAGGCTATGTTTGGATTTGTTGTTCGGAAATGGTGTATATAATTGTTGGCACCAAAGCTTGTAGCAGTTAGCATTACTACTATTTATTCTTGTACTTGAATTTTTGTCGTTTTATTTTTTATATTCACCAAAAAAAAAGATAAAACAAAAAAATATGTTATTCATTTTGTATATAGTTTTAAGGCAAGGAAAGGGGATTGAAGAAAGATCATTGGCATTATACTATTATGTTCTCCCCCTTGGTTATAACTTGGTCAATTGTTCGGGTGTCATGGTTCGATGGAATTGGATTTTTGACATTATCACATCGGCGCATATAGTTCAGCTTTTCTCCCCAAGTTGGACCTTACCCTCACTTTTTCCCAAACTATATCCTACCCTTCCCTTGTACCTAGCCCCATTACAAGATTATTATAAAGACCTCTTGATCGGCATGTATGTTTTGTGATTGAGTGAAAATTGTTTCTTGCTATTGTCATCTTACCCCATGTTGAATCATATATTTATATTCTACAAGGCATGCGGCGACAACTAGCTTGATTGAGAATAGTTTGTGGCTAACCTTGGTTGTTTCAATTGTGGATCATGATGCTTTGTGGTTCTATTTGTATCCGAGCTAGATTTCTGTCTCAATAACTCTGTTTGATCGTTTGCTCGAGAGTTGGGTTGGTGTTACCGTGGTTTAACGAAAGTCATGTGCATCACTTTTATGTGTCTTTGGTTTAGTGTTTCTTGGGGACAATCAATAGTCTAGCTTGGGGGAATTTGATGAATCATATTTTTATAGGGTATTTTAGGCGCATTTAGGTTGCATTGCTAGGCATTCTACTCATTTTAGTTGCATTTAAAGTCATATTTGCATAATTTGTCGTTATTGTACTCTATTATGTTCCGTTTGTGTTTTCCTTGATATTTCAGGTGATTTTATAATCATTTGGATGCTTTCAGATGTTTGGAGGTGGATCGAACGATCACCAAATGGTTTAAGTCGAAGACGAAGTGGAGAATTGAGCTTTCCGGGAATAATTATGTCAATCTGGATGATTAACTCGATGTATCTCTTTGGCATAAAAGAGGGAGGCATCCTGGTTGGCTCACAAGATCCCTCGTTGGCTCGCAAGATCCCTCGTTGGCTCACCACATCCATTGCTATCTCGCTCAAATCCCTCGCTCTCTCACTAGAACCCTCGCTGCCCCATTGCTTCATCGTTGCTTGCAATGCATCTCACTAGGCCAGCGAGGGATGGAACGCGAGGTCTCTCGCTGCCTCGCCTTGCTACAGTTTCGCATCTCACCAGGCCAGCGAGGGATGGCACACGAGATCCCTCGTTGCCTCGCCTTTCTAAAGTTTTGCATCTCACCAGGCCAGCGAGGGATGGTACGCGAGATCCCTCGCTGCCATGCTTCGCCCTACTATTGTCTTGCGCCTTGTGCGTTGCTTAGGTAGTTTGGTCGTGCTCGGGTTTCATTGCCATGTCATCATCCATCGACCAATCACTGACGACTTTTATTTTATTTTATTTTATTTTAGAAAATAGAAACTATAAATACTTCAAGGGAATTTATTTCCCTCATGTTTTTTGTTCCAAATTTCGTTTTACGTTCTTTTTCTCTTTTCTCCTTTTATGAACCCTAGTTTTTCTTCATACTCCATTAATGTAACTCTTTGAGGTATTATTGATTTTTCTCTTTTTTTTATCGCTTTTAATTATGTTTTTATTCTTAGACTTGATTTTCATTTTTTTTTTCATGATTGAGTAGTTTGCTTTCTAGGGTTTGGGAATCCATGTTTATATTATGAATCTTTATTTTTATTGTTGATGGTTTGATTATTCATTGATATTTCTAGTTGATTAGGTTTATATTGTTAATCTTTGCAATCTGATCAATTGTTTGATTAAATCATGTTAATAGGGTTTAGAATCGAAATATTGAATTCTAGAGGCTTACCTACAACTAGCAATTCTGATTATGTTAGCGATCGTACTGCATATATTGAATTGAGAGTGATAAGACCCGACCGTAGGATTAACTTGTGCTGTAGATAATTTGAATACTTGCATTGTTGATGATTTTTGATAGATTTTGAATTGTAAACATGGTGAACTATTGCCGTAGATCTTTTAATTTGTTTTCCTAATTATTTTAGTTTAAACATTCAATCCTAAATTTTGTTTAGTTTAAACATTCAATCCTTAATTTTGTCACATTGTTAGTTTCTCCATACGTTGAAAGCTAAATTTAAATAGCCATCTCTCTGTGGATTCGACCCTGCTTACCCTGCTACATTATTAGGAGGATTTGCTAGGATTTTATTTTTGACGGGTGTACGACAGCCTATCAATAACCAAATCTGAAAATTACTATTCTTCAATCAAAAATAGTCCTCAACATTCTAATCATCAAAACCCTCAACTTTGGTGTTCATAACCAATCCCAAGTACAATAATAATCCAAATCCATCATCAAACATAATAAAGATCCAAACTTTAAAATAGAGAAGGATAAGAAGAAGACAAATTATACCAAGCCGACCTATAGCACGACATGGTTACTTAGGTGATGTAACCTGGCGCCAAAATGAGAGCAAATGGTGGTGAGAAGCGCACGAACACAGCAACAACGCTGTTGTTGCTGCTTTCGGACAGCAATGTGCACGCGCGTGGAGAGGGGATAACTGGGCGCGGGGAGCAGCGACGCCACACAGCAGCACGGGAGTGCAGCGGTGCACAGCGGAAGCGCTAGGTGTGCCTTGGGGCTGACGCACGCAAGGGGGAAAAAGAAGAGAGAAAGAGAGGGAAGAAAAAGAGAGAAACTTAGAAAGAAAGAAAGAAAATAGGAGAGAGAATTTTGAGGCTTTCAAGAATGTGGGGAAATGTGAGACATTCAAGGGTATTTATAGGTTTGAACCCATGGGGATTAGGTTTTAGGGAAACTTCTTTGAAACTTCCTTAACTTAAGTTGAGATTTGGATTAGAATTAAATGGGCTATTGAATTACTACGTGAGTTCCTTATAAAAGTTGGTTTAAACTTTGGAATGATTCAAATCGTTTTAATTTCAAAACCTAAATAAATTCTCAACTTGAAAATTAAATTCACTTTATAATTAATTAAAATAATAAATGCTTTGAATTAATTAAACACATTTAAATAACTTATTTAAATGCGATTTAAATCCGTAAAATCCAAAAACGCTTTATAAGTATAATAAAATATATTTATAATTAATTCAAAAATACGAGGTATTACACTATTCCTCGAAACATAGATCAGAGTAATTATGATTAGTTGTTTGAAAATTAGTTTGCTTTGATGTTTGCTAAATTGGACTGTTAAAGGAGACTATAAAAGAAGTATTCAGGCTAGTTATAAATCATTAAAGTAAGATGTTCATAATTTAAAAGAAGAGATTGTCCTCCTATCTTTGATAAGATATGGTGTTGTTGTTATACAACGCCTCTCGAAGAGTTAGATACTGTGAAAATGCATGGTCGTGCTTATATTGGTTAAGGCTTAACCATTTGCAAAAGTTTAACAGTTGAACTCAGTAATTGGAAAAACATTTGTGGACCTAATAGTAGACACCTACTTTTGTCCTCATTCCCGAAAGGGAAGGTTCGATGATGAAAGCATAAATCTCCACTTGACAACGCATCTCTTATAAAGTAAACGAATCTCAATTCCCTTTTCATTTCACCCGAAACCTGCTATTTATGGAAACCTGCTGAAAATAGTAACTGCCGTAAAGGGTAGTTGCTAAAAGTAGTAAGAATAAAAAGATAGAAACCTGTCAGAATTAGGTGTTGCACTCCAACATAAATCATAAAAGAGATAGAAATTGTAAAAGGAATTCTATTCCTATCGTAGTTCGATAAAAGAGTTAACGTATTAATTAAACTCATAACGAACCTAGAGTTCGTAAAGGGCCCAGACGCATTCCGTCGTAAATTGATACGCACCAAATAACTCGGATTAAGTCTCTTAATGAACTCCGTACTCTAGAGTCCAATCTGACAAAGAATTCTGCCAGACCCTATTTTCAACGCCAAGCCCTGGGCGCCGAAATCTTTGACGCCCAGAGCTGGGCGCCGAAAATACCTGGGACGGATTCTTTTCCTAATCCATTTCGTATTCAAATTCCTGAAAAACTATCTTTCTACGCCACTTTTTCCTATAAATAGACCCCTAAGTTCGACGTGAAAAGAACACACACAACACACAATTCATATTCTGAGTATTGACTCCAACCCTTAGCCTAAGCCTCACGCTGCGAAACTGTTCACGCGTTCTGTCGCAATCGATCCATAAATCGAACAGAACGTATCCTGTCCCATAATTGAGATTCGTTAAATAAAAAGGAGAAATAGCAAAGTCAAAGTGGTTAGTTTTCTGAGAACCGTGACGCACCTCTCAAGGGTGCGTCGTAATGTGTCCCTTTTCGATGATTTAATTGCTTTCCTCGCCCTTTTTATGAACCGTTAAACTAACTAAATCTGATTGTTCTATCACGCCTAACAAATATAATATTTTTGGGAAATCGGATTATCATGCTAGGTCCCTTAATACTATTTAAATCAGATAATCACGATCGATCTAGTATTATATGTTGCATATTGCTAAAATCAACTCAGATTAGTTTAATAGTTAACGCATGTCCCTTCAATTATTTATGCTGAGCTAGTAAGGATATCCTGCCTCTGGAGTTATCGACGAGCGAAGTACTCCTCTCGGTAGTTACAGTCCCCCGAACCCTCAATCTCTACCTTGCGGGTGTATGTTGAGAGATCCCCACACCAGGGATCACAAGGGAACCTACGGCCGTCGTGGTCAAAAATAATTGCACTCCCTTTATGTCACGAAAACCGGGTTTTGTCAGTTTTTCTCATTGTCGTTAAAAACTGAATGGCGACTCCTATATTACTAGTCAATTGGGTGTATACTCACAGGAAATCCAATTACACTTGATTGAATAAAAGAATCGTCACACCCACGAGGGACGAGGTCACGCATTAGCCTCGTGCTTTTTCGACCCCCTCACACTAATAAGGATGACTTGGATCTTACCTTATGTTCAGTAAGTAACACTAAGAAACAAAGGAATGGTAATGCACACTTGTCTAAAGGACAAGTGGGAGACTGAAGGAGATGTGTCTTTCACACAAGGTGCATTAGTCTAATACCATGGTTCAAATTAATTATAGAATAATTAATTAAGTAAGATCAAGTGATCGAAATAGCTAGTTGGAGCAATGTATCCGATCAATGAATTCTAATCTTTATTAGGCTCACAACTTGCTCTTGACTGAACCTACAAGTTCACACCAATGACAGATCACCGGATTAAATGAATCAAAAATTCATTTAATGGCTAATCGAGACTTTAGTTCGAAAACATAAATATACGATAATTAAGACATTGGATCGTAATCGTATATCATATTGTGTATAGTCGTAAGCCAGGCCGTACAAATAATTGTATCGTACAACGTTGGATCGTCAAGTACTATACGATAAACAATGGTCGTAAGGCCTTGGACACAAATACGAGAATGCAACGTTGGTGGCCCAATGAGCCAAGCACACAAGCGCACAAGGCCCGTAAGGCACTGCATTGCGACAATGCACAAGCAAGGCTAAGGCTGCTTGTAATACCTCGTATTTTTTTTGAATTTATAAATATATTTTAATGTATTTATAAAGTACTTTCACGAATTTTAGAATTTAAATCGCATTTAATATGGATTTAAATGTATTTTTAATTAAATAAAATATTTATTATTTCTATTTAATTCTGAAGTAAAATTAAATGAATTTATTATTTTATTATTTAAGTCGGGAAATTTATTGGGTCGTATTTCAACACAATTTAAATTCAATTCCGAGCCCAATCCAATTCAGTTGGTGAACCCAACAAAGTTTTAAAGCTTTCAATTCTAATTTAAACCCAATTGCAAAGCCTAATGCAAAACCCTAAGCCTAAGCCCACTAGGGATTACGAACCTATAAATATAACCCCTCTCATTAATTATCCCCACTTAAACTCCAGAAATTCTCTCTCCTCTCCATTGCTCTTCTCTCTCTTTCGTCCGGCTCTTTGCTCGCCCCTCACCCGCACGCATGCAGCCGAGCACACTGCTCGATGCTGCCTTGTGTTGTGCCTCAAGTACTCGCCTCGCCCCTCTTTTTGCACGCTGCTCGTGCCTCTCGCACACAGCCCGCACACCTCTCAGTCCCTTCGCGTCCCTCTCGCCCAATATGCACGGTGCTGCTGCTGCTGTTGCTGTGTGTTTTTTTCGTTGGTCCCTCGCCCAGCCACACACTCGCCCTCACTCGTCTCTCTTTCCCCTCGCTCGTACGCTGAACCGAGCCCTGCCCTGCTGCTTGTTACCTTCGCTTACCGCACGCACCCGCAACGCACACACGTCCCTCGTGTGTGTTGCGTGTATTGCTGTGTTCCGTATACTCCGTATATTTTAGCTCTTTTTCTCCCAATCACATTCAATTCGTGATTTTATCGTGCTATAGACCAGATTGGTATAATTCTCTTCTTCCTTTCCTATTCTATTTCAATTCCGTATTTAAAATTATATTCTTATTATTATTGATTTTGATTAATTACACTGTTGGCCGGGAACGGTTATGAATACCGTATTGTGATGTTGTACGTGTTTGAATTCATGGGGATGATTTTAATTAAAAGAGTTATTATTTTCATATTTGATTATTTTGTTAAAGCTTGGATTTTTAAAGATTAAACGTGATTTTTATGGTTAATTAAGATTAGGGTTTTAATCTTGGTATAATGGACGATTGATTTACATAATTTAAAGTCGTTTTCAATTATGGGAATCAAATCTAATTTTCAAATTTAATTCAAAACTTGAAAGTGTTGATTTTGATGATTTTAAAGGAGAAATATATTATTTTCTTACTAGGAACTTAATCGTTCAATTGAGACTATTATTTTAATTATGAGCAACTAATTTCTAATTAAATAAAAGGTTTTAGAATTCTTAAAAGTTGCTGGAAATTTAGTAAGCATGGATAATAACTAAGTTTTATTATTTTAATTATAGGAGGTGATTTCTAGCCTTGATTTTGATTCGCAAAGTGGCCCCCGTACTTAGATACTCGAGGTACGTACATGCCTAGAGTGACCACCGTTTACATGAGGATTATGTGACGATTTTTATTTATGAATCATGTGATTTAAAGAATTATGGAATTCATGTTTGATGTGGTGAACAAGCATGTTATGTTTTATTGTTGAATTATGAAGCCTAAGTGGACAGTCATGTTGTGATCAATTATAATCGCTGAATTATGTCAAGCATGTTGTTCAGGTTTATATGCATGTATGAGTGTTTCACATCCAAGTAGTTGTGCCCTAGTGCACTATTTATTCTACCGTCGTGTAGAATATGTTTGGGAAGTCTATGTGAATTGAACTAAGGGCTATTCGTGCCTTGTGCACACCCCGCTTGTTAACTGGCAATGTCGGTTTATCTCAATAGTATATTGATAAGGAACAATGAGAGTAATATCACTTGAGTCCTATGCTTGATCACATGTCCTAAAGGAAGAAAATGAAATGTCATTGTTTGGTTGCTTGTATTTTATGACTTGTTGTTGTATCTTGAGTTCACCTTGTGCATAAAATACTAATTAACGTAAAGTGCAACTAGAACGAGCTGAGGTTCAAAACTCTTGGAACGTATATACATTGAGTATGAACAATAGGGGAGTCTTGCTGGAACACTTTTACTCCTTGAATGAGCTTACTCTTGACTGAACCTATAAGGTCACACCAATGGCATGTAACAGATCACCGGATTAAATTAATCGGAAATTCATTTAATAGCTTTTCGGGAATTTCTGAAAAACATAATATACGATATGACGTTGGATCGGAATCGTATATCGTATCGCGAATATTCGTAAGCTGGGAGAAACGAATAATCGTATCGTACGACGGTGATTCGTCGTGTACGATACGATAAATAATATCCGTAAGGCGTTCGTCGCGAATACGAGCCGCAACGGAGCTTCCGGCCCGTCGAGCCAAGCGCGCATGCGCGCAAGGCCCAACAAGCCAGCAAGCTTGCGTGCAGCAAGCATCCAGCCCGCGGCACAGCGTGTGCGTGCACAATGGGCAGCAGCGCAGCAAGTAAAGCAGAAAGGCCCGCGGCCCACTGCTGTGATGCTTGGTTGCCGTGTGTGTGGGCTTCGGTGAGTGTGTGCTTGAGTGGCCGGTTAGGGCCTTGTGCCTTGGCCGGTTACACAATATAACCTTAGGGTTATATTCCACACTCCCAACTTGTTTTTTCCAATCTGAAAACCTAATTCAAAATATTACGTACGTTCAGTTTTGCTCTCTGCACAAAACTGTTCTTCCCAAAAGCAAACACTCTTGATCATTGTCTAAGCTACGAATCCCAAGACAGATCTGAACGTGTCGGTGAACCAAATAGAGGAACGACAATTGGAGTTCTTTGTTCGTGTTCGTGAATCATTGAACAAGGGAAGACACGCTTCGAATGTAAGTTTGCTTAACCTGTACTTTATACATGCTTCCTGGCTTTGGGGATTATTCCGCTATGTTAATATGTATTTAACTGTATTTCCCTACAGTGGTATCATGAGCCTTATGTATTAAAGTAATTTTTAGCATGATTAATATGTTTTTGTTTCTATCAAAATTTTCTGAATTTTTCATGAATTTACGAAATATTTTGGATTATTGGATAGATCGTAGAATATGTTCTGAATTTGAAAAGTGTCGGAATTTCAATTTTCCTGACCCTAATCTGATTGAAAACGATTTTCTAAGATTATCTAATAAGATCAGAATCTCAAAAACAGGCCTCGAAGTTTGAGTTTTTGGGCGTTTTTGTTAATTAATGAATTAAATTAACAATTTTGGAAAGTTTTTCAATTAATTGCACGACCTAACTACTCGGAATTGATTGAAATTTGGACCTAATGTTCTTGGGTATATTTTAAAATTATGGTAAATAAACCCTAATTTTATTTTCCCTAAATTTGTGATTTTTAGATCGTAAATTGATTTTTAAAATAATTTAGATCTGGAAATTTCCTTGATTGGGAAAGGGAATATAATTTCATGATAAGTGGAAGTTTTTAAAAATTATTGGATTAAAATTTTGATTAGATTCGTTAATTTTAATCGTCACTTAAACCAAATTGATAAAAAATCTGAAATTTAAATGTTTAGAACGATTTGAAATTTGGATTATCAAATATGTTCAAATTTTTGTTGACATTGTTCGTTCGTTAAATTTGAATGTTGTTAGCCAAGATTTAATAAATTTTGCAAGATTGGATTGTTGGAAAATTAATTAAATCACCCACTTTGTTATTTTTCGAAAATAAAAACGATTAATTTTGTTAATTTCAAGAAAATAACTCATGCAAATAAAGTTTCGTGAAATTTTAAAAAAAAATTAATTAAATGGCTCGTATGGCACGAGCCAAAGGCGCGGGAAGAGGGGTGTGTGGTGCGTGTTGCTCGGCGTAGCCCATGCGCGTAGCCTCCCCGCAGCTTGGCGCAGCAACGCGAGGCAGCCAGCAAGCGAGCTGGGCGTGCCAGCGCGCGCTGGCCAAAGAAACGAGCAAGGCAGACGATGCCTTGGCTCAGCGATGAAGCAGCGAGCAAGCAAGGCAGCATCGTTGGCATTGGCTTGCGCGCAGTGACGAGCAAAGCAGCCAACAGCAGGCCTTGGCTTGCGGTGTTGTGTGGTAGGCTTTCCAAGGCAAGGGGTTGGGACTCGAGGCCTCGTATGGCCACAACGCACTTGGCAATGTTGGGCAGGGCGCAAGCCTAGCCCGTGTTGCACAAAATTGGCAATTTTGTTCGTTTGGGCTTTAAATTTTATTTTTGCATGAAATGGCTAACGGTGGATATTTATTTATTTATTTTATTTAACTTGGGTCGGGCCGTGAGTTTAATTAAATATTTAAAATTAAATTATCCAAAATTAAATATTGGTTTGAGTGGGAGTCTCTTAATGAAATTAATAGAAATAATTATTTTAATTATTTTCGTAGGGCACTATTATTTTAATTAAATTAAATTTTGATTAGAATAAATTCTAAGGATTAATAATTCGGAATTGATTAATCTTTTAGGACACGTTTTATGTGAACGTGATTTTTAAATAAATCATGTAAATACTTGCATATTTATTTGGGCCATTCGTTTTAGGATACGAATGGATGAATGCATAGAATATATATATTTTATCTAATGCAGGTACTCAAGTGACTAGAATGGCCAATCTAGGATAGTTAATTACGGTCTGCGAACCATTTTATCTTTGAATATAAAGTTTTAAATATGGTCTGCGTACCATTGAAATTTTGATGTAATTTTAATTATTTCAAGTATTTCTGGTTTAGAACTTTAAGTTAGCATATTGAATGAAGTTCAAGACGATGTCAGGCTAACAAGGTGAAGAAGATTGGATGCTTCAAGACAAAGTTTTGGGCCATACTAGTTCACCAAAGTTTATTTATGCACTATATATACTGTGAATGAATGTATATTATGCATGAATGTTGTTTGTATGCTCGATTAGATTTAGTTCACTAAATAATAGAACCAACATAGAAACAACTAGGTCCAAAGTAATATTGAGCTTAAAAATTGCCTTCCAAATCAAGCACTTACAAAAATCTAAGGATCTAAGGTAGTAGGTTTCCGCCAAAGCGAGGTGCTATTTTAGTTGACTTAGATGGTAAGGTATCCCAAAGGAACACGTTGATTGTGGTTTTAACTCAAACAACAATGGCATATGTTGTGGAAATGGGATTAATTGTGGCATTAATTTATTAAACAAGAGTAATTTGGAGATTACTAGCAATAGGTTTTGCTTACCTAGAATCTTAATTAAAAGACTTAAGACATGCCAAAACTGCTTAAGGATTTAGGACTTTTAGCTTTCATTCATTTTTGGACCATATTTTGTTTTTGCATGAATGAAATTTTTAATAGCTTTAATGATTGCATGTTCGCATTTATTTCAAAGTTATGAAAGATTATGAATGGTTATTTATTACGAAATCTTTTCAAATGTAGAATGTCTAAAACAACAATCAAATCATAGGAAATTACGGATGTCGAGTTAAACTTGACTAACTTTCTTGAATGGGAAAGGAAACTTATCGAAGTTTTAAATGTTAACGACATGCGCTATGTCATCGAAAAACCTTTTCCTAGATATTATGTGCGGGGTATGACTCCAGAAAGGTACATAAATTGGGCACTTCACAAGTACCTTGTCTCAAAGTTTATCCTAAAGTCTATTCCCGAAAATTGGAGAGGGAGGTTCATTACCTATGAACCTCATGCACTCCTAAGTCAACTAAGGGATAAATGTCGTGTGAGGTATCAACCCAAGGGCCAAACTGTTGGTAACGGGGTTGATGAATTGGCTAATTCAATGAGAAATCTCAAACTCATTACCCCACATAGATCGTGCTTGGAGGTCGAGCTTCTAGAGGCACAAAAGCACATTTACAAGGCTAAGATGGAAAGAAACACACAAATTTGGTCTCATGTGAATATGATGACTAGATTATTCTTCAAAATTGAGAGACTTGGTGGTTCCATCAGAGAGACAATAGCTATTGCACTTGTGCTGAATTCTCTTCATAGGGATTATGAGGGGTTTAAGATGCACTATCTCTTTAATCAGAAAGAGAACACATTCAATGAACTTGTGGAATTGCTCGAGAAATTCGAGAGAATCCTTAAGTTCAAGCAAGACCCTTTGAATGTGAAGTGCACTAAATTCAAGAAAGTGTGCAAGGGGAAGAAAAGCAAAGCTGTGTCTTCATCCACTCCCGGAGGGCAACTGGCTCCTTCCTAGAGCAAGATGAGAAAGAACACTTCTCCTTCTTCATCGCAATGCTTCAATTGTAATGAAATTGGTCATTACTAAAGAGATTTCCCTAAACTAAAGGAAGAAAAGAAGGACGGAAACGTCGCTTCTCCTTCAGGTATGTATGTTATACATTGTAATCTTGCTAATTCTACTTCTTGGGTATTAGATATTGGTTGTGGCTCACACTTATGTTCCAATTCGCAGGGACTAAGGAGAAGTAGAAATCTTGATAAAGGCGAGATGGATCTACGCGTGGGAAATGGAGCACAGATTGCTGCATTAGCCGTAGGATCTTATTTTATATCTTTGCCTAGTGGTTTTGTTTTGGAACTAGAAAACTGTTACTATGTTCCTAGTATCACCAGAAACATTATTTCCGTTTCAAGTTTGGATTCCAAAGGTTTTAGTTTTCAATTTAAAGTCAATAGTTGTTCTTTTTCTTTGAATGAAATGTTTTATGGTTCAGCACAACAAGAATATGGTCTATATGTGCTAGATACAAGCAAACAAATTTATAACGTAAATATCAAAAAGGATAAAACTGGTGATTCAGATCTCACATATCTGTGGAATTGTCAATTAGGCCATATAAACACAAAGCACATGGAAAGACTTCAAAGGAAGGGCATTCTAGAATCATTCGACTTAGAGAAGATTGATCAATGCAAATCTTGTTTACTTGGCAAAATGACAAAGAGACCGTTCTCAAAGGTAGGAGAAAGAGCAAGTGAACTACTAGGGCTAATACATACGGACGTATGTGGGCTATGAGTACGAAAACAAGAGGTGATTATGCTATTTCATAACATTTACGGACAATTTTAGTAGATATGGCTATATTTACTTAATGAAACACAAGTCTGAATCATTTGAGAAATTCCGAGAATTTCAAAATGAAGTAGAGAATCAACATGGCAAGAAAAACAAAGCTCTAAGATCAGATCGAGGAGGTGAATATCTTAGCCACGAGTTTGATGACCATCTAAAATAATGTGGTATTCTTTTTGAATTGACTGCTCCAAGGACATCTCAATGGAATGGAGTGTCGTAACGGAGAAACGGGACCTTACTGGATATGGTCAGGTCAATGATGGGTCAAGCCGAACTTCCTTTACAATTTTGGGGACATGCGTTGCAAACAGCAGTACTCACATTGAAATGTGCTCCGTCAAAAGATGTTGAAAAGACTCCATACGAATTTTCGACTGGGAAACTTTCAAAGTTGTCTTTTCTAAAGATTTGGGGTTGCGAAGCATATGTCAAGCGATTAGTTTTGGACAAGCTCGAACCAAAATCTGACAAATGTTCCTTCGTTGGGTATCCAAAAGAAACAAAGGGGTATTACTTCTACAAAAATACCATTTAACAGCGCTTGTTTTTGCGTTTAACAGCGCTTCTAGGAGCGCTGTTAATCGCTCCGCTGTTAAAAGAAAAAGGCACATTTAACAGCGCTTGCTAGAAGCGTTGTTAAAGGTTCCTGTAGGATAATTCAAATGATTCTTCTACAGCACACTATAAGCGCTATTAAAGGTATGCTATTAAAGATTTTACCGCCAAGTTTTAAATTATTTTATAATAGTGGATATCCTAGAAGTGTTGTTAAAGTAATTTTTATCATTTTTAAAAATAATTTTGTTGGTTATGCAATATATTTCATTTTATGATACCAAAAAACTATACATAGTTCATAATAACACCATATAAAAAATATAGTAAATAGTTAAACCTCTAATAAAAAGAATTTTGCAATTGTCATTATAATATAAGTGATTACATAAATATGTTCTAACCACAACATTAAACTACACAAAACACATTAACTAATAGAGTTGTATAGTTTTTTATTCCTTCAATGTAGTCTATCTACCATACACTCGTTGAACAACATAGCGCACTCAATGAGTTAAGTTCTTGCTTCTGAAGTGAGATGAAATTGTTGTGTGATCTGTGTCTGATTTATTGGAGTCCCATACATAAACAGAAGAGTATTCACTCACCAAGACAATGTGTTTTCTATCTGATTTGAATGATGCAGAGATCTGGCTTCCTGCATTTCGAAGACCTGGTAACAGTAAACAACATAACAGAAATTAGGACACAAAAATAGAAGTGTCAAGTTTAGTTGTGCTCACATTTTGGACCAAACATGGATCACAGTTATACAGGTGAGTTGGACACTTTAAAGTGTAACCGTGTATAGATGAGTGCCCGAGTAACATCTGTTACAAGCTAACCCTTTGTATGTACTACTAAGCAAGTCAACGTGAGAACCTTAGTTCCCACAAGACATCTCAAGCATATTCATTAGCAAAAAAATTCTAATTCTGAATCCACACAAACAATATCACTAATAAAAACCACAAACATGCAGCAGCATAAGCAAACCTCCTGTCCAAACTTGGCGCAAAATTAGTTAAAACAACAATGATCTCACGCTTCAGAGAATATTAGTACAAAGGTCACCGGAACAGGAATCAGTATACCAGGACAAAACAAAAAAAATGGCACCCTCAAACAATCTCATCCCAACATTCAGTGTTCTAGACTTCAAGAAACAATAGCCAACATCCATTTCCATAGACTCCTGCATGGATAGATATCAAACAAAAAAAAACAAAAAAAGGCAAGACTTTATTCCACAAAAGACATTTGACAAATGTGATAACTTCATGTTCAGGAAAACATCAAATTCTTCTAAATTACTCCCTAGTTCTTGAGTTTCAGAGAATCTTTGATTTAAATGTTCTCCGTCTATTTCAGTGTATCTTATTGGATGTTTGTGTAAGATTCTTTCCTCTAAACATACTATTTTACATTTTCGGCAAAGGATGTATATTTTTTTCTATACAGACTAGAGTTTGTTTGTCTACTGCGTTTCGATTTATTCCAGTGGCTGCAAACAAGCAGACATTTTTGTTCATATCTAATTCACCAAACAGAATCCTAGAGTAGGTTTCACAAAGGATTAGACAGGTACAATAGAATGAAGCAAGTCAGTCTATATTCTGTCAAAAGGCCACCTAATATTCGATTAAAGTCACCCTTCCGAAGAGAAAATCACCCTCTTAGACCCTGTTGTTTTCGACTTTATTTTAATTCCATTCAATTCAGTTTCGCCAAACAAAGTTCAGAAGAATAGTGCCTTATCCTTTTGAAAATCACCTTAATTCAAACATACTATTAGGACTTAGAGTCATCGAGTTGTACCAATTGTTCTCTGATTTTTGCTGCGAACTTCATTCATCGGTATAAGGCAAAATGCCACACTCAATATATGTTATTTATATAGAGTTCCAGATACATATCAAATTGTGCCTGTCACAATTCATATAACAGAAATATGACACTGTAATCTGTTTCTAAAAAAGAATGTATCAGACAAGTTTGAGGGACAGGTCGGCTTCCAGTGTAAACGACGATTGTGATTCAGAACTAGAAAATTTTTGAAACGGATTAGAAGTAAATACTAAAGAGGCCAAGGAAAAGAAAAGGAAGTGGTCGATTGTGGGACTTGCAATAGTTACAACCTCGAAGTTGCATCAAAAAGACCATTGATATCCAGGAGGTCGAGTTTTTAAACCCTCTCAATCACTGGTTTTTTATGAAGGAGTTCTCTAACACGAAGCCATATTGTCTTAGATTCTACTGTGATCATCTTTATATTTACAGTACAATCACAACTAATTTAGACGATAGCACAACGTCATGTACAAGTACTACGAAGCTAGGCCCATTAATTGTACTACTAAATGAATTACTGATCTGATACTGAATGCAAGCAGTAGCACCAACAACTGCTTTTAATAAATCCGAATGCTAAACTCCAGTAAGAGTTAGAAGAAATTTAGTGCATTGCTATTCTATTATCAAAGAATCAAAATTAAACCCTTGCCTAACAACTTGACTCTCTCTTTTTCTGACATTGTAGCATCTTCTCCTTGGATTTATCTCATCACTCACTTCTCACGTAGAAAAAAAAAGGAAAAGGAACAACCATGCTTCTTTAAGGATAAAAGAATCAACTAGTGAGCTGTGAGCTACACAGTCATTGAGTGAATTGTGATTCATCTATAAAATAAAAAATAGCCACATTTCACAAAATTCATATCGTGTCAACACTATATTAAGCTGATTACTCGGGTATAATATTTAGCAAAGAAACAAAAATTGAGGTGCAGAATGTTACTACTAGAGTTTGAAAGAAAACACACACTTACATAGATGAGCTGTATCAGAACTTTTCGCATTGTTGAATAAAGAGCCAAAACCACTCCATATCTGCGTACTTCTTCATACATAATATGAGGCCACCGATCAGGAAATATCCATTGCAGCATAGGAACAAGAAATGATTTCAATATATATACACTGCAACAAAAGCATAGATCGAATATAATTCATAATAATACAACAACACCAAGTCGCCAACAAGAGTGTAACAAAAGCAGCGAAAGAAGAAACAACATTATCTAAAAGCAGTAGAATATGAGAAAAGGCCATACAATAGGGATGTAGAAACAAGATTAAACATCATAAATACAAATTGGAAATATTCCCAATACACAGTTAACTATTAACCTGACTATACATCCCCAAGAATTAGAAAATTGGAATCAAAAGAACAACATAGAACAAAAATCCAAGACTAATCAGATTTAAAATTATCCATCACAAAACTGATGGCCACGCGACATACAAAAATGTGCCATCAGTTTAGTTACCAAATTATGCAGTACGAACCAATCCTTTAACTTAGATACTTGCGGACATGCCCTGCACCTTCATTCTCTGATTTATCTACAGTTTGACACACATACACAGCAAAACAAGAACAACAAATATTTCCCTGCTAGTATTTGTTGATATTATTCCCTTTTTCACTCTTGTAGAAATGACGGGGTTGGACGGATCACCGACTAAGAAAATAGGATCCCGCAACTACTACTTGTTACAAATTATTGCTTGACTTTGGTTTCCAAAGTTCAGGAGATCTTTGAACTCTCCGGCTACAAGACGTACAAACACTTCAACTACTACAGAAATCTGGAAAATTTAAGAACCAAATAATGAAATCACATAATACTCACAACCTATATATACAAATTTAGAGGACTAAAACCCTAAAACCCCAAAACCAATAAATTTACCAATCGGGAATTCAAACCCTCTTCCTCACAAAACCAATTCAAGAAAATTAATTCACTATAACCGCACACATAAAACGCAAAATTAAGAACAATCCCAAACATAAATCAGCAAAAATTCCTTAATGTTTATGGAGTATACCTTAAGTTCGATTATTCACTCTCGCCATGAGAAGGCCAGGAAGCACGCCTCAGTGGGTTTCTCAGTGAGAAGGGAAGCAACCCGCCCTAAGAAGGGAAATCACCGTCGTGGGTTTCGCCGTGAGACGGGAAGTCTTGACAGTGAAGAGTTTTGTAGAGCAAAGAGAAGCCTCGGAAGAAGAAACTCAAAGGCAGTTCTTTGCTATTTTGATAGCGTGATTTTTTTAATTATTTTTCCATATATTATTTGATAGCTATTATGTTGAAACGCTGTAATATGTATGTAATAATGTAATATGACAACGCTTGTATCCTAAGCGCTATCACAAATTCTTATTTACATGGGGTGTACGATAAATATTGTACACCGAAGTTAAAGTTAACGTAAAATGCTTAAAAGTCACCTTTGTATATGTAAAAGTTATCTATATTTTAGTAATAAAAAATTTCATTTTAATAAAAAAATATTTATTCAAAATCACTAATAATATATAAAATTAATCATTTAACACTTTAAAATGTTTGTCTAATAACTTTTTTTTTAATAATATAAAAGTTAGAGAAAACTGAGTAAAAGTTAGAGAAAACTGGATTAAAGTTATATGGGTGCACAATAAATTTATTGTACAACTTGTGCACGCAAGACCTTTTGAAGCGCTATAGTATGTATATTTATGACAGAGCTTACATCTTAAGCGCTATGATATGCTATATTTGATATCTTTGACAGCAGTATGGCGAAAAGCGCTGTTAAATAAACGCTGTTAAATGACATTTTTGGAGTATCGAAATATTGAATTTCAGAGGCTTACCTACAACTAGCAATTCTGATTATGTTAGCGATCGTGCTGCATATATTGAATTGAGAGTGATAAGACCCGACCGTAGGATTAACTCGTGCTGTAGATAATTTGAATACTTGCATTGTTGATGATTTTTGATAGATTTTGAATTGTAAACATGGTGAACTATTGCCGTAGATCTTTTAATTTGTTTTCCTAATTATTTTAGTTAAAACATTCAATCCTAAATTTTGTTTAGTTTAAACATTCAATCCTAAATTTTGTAACATTGTTAGTTTCTCCATACGTTGAAAGCTAAATTTAAATAGTCATCTCTCTGTGGATTCAACCCTGCTTATCCTGCTACATTGTTAGGAGGATTTGCTAGGATTTTATTTTTGACGGGTGTACGACAGCCTATCAATAACCAAATCTGAAAAGTACTATTCTTCAATCAAAAATAGTCCTCAACATTCTAATCATCAAAACCCTCAACTTTGGTGTTCATAACCAATCCCAAGTACAATAATAATCCAAATCCATCATCAAACATAATAAAGATCCAAACTTTAAAATAGAGAAGGATATGAAGAAGACTAATTATACCAAGTCGACCTATAGCACGACACGGTTACTTAGTTGATGTAACCTGGCGCCAAAATGAGAGCAAATGGTGGTGAGAAGCGCACGAACACAGCAACAACGCTGTTGTTGCTGCTTACGGACAGCAATGTGCACGCACGTGGAGAGGGGATAACTGGGCGCGGGGAGAAGCGACGCCACACAGCAGCACGGGAGTGCAGCGGTGCACAGCGGAAGCGCTAGGTGTGCCTTGGGGCTGACGCACGCAAGGGGGAAAAAGAAGAGAGAAAGAGAGGAAAGAAAAAGAGAGAAACTTAGAAAGGAAGAAAGAAAATAGGAGAGAGAATTTTGAGGCTTTCAAGAATGTGGGGAAATGTGAGACATTCAAGTGTATTTATAGGTTTGAACCCTTGGGGATTAGGTTTTAGGGAAACTTCTTTGAAACTTCCTTAACTTAAGTTGAGATTTGGATTAGAATTAAATGGGCTATTGAATTACTCATGTGAGTTCCTTATAAAATTTGGTTTAAACTTTGGAATGATTCAAATCGTTTTAATTTCAAAACCCAAATAAATTCTCAACTTGAAAATTAAATTCACATTATAATTAATTAAAATAATAAATGCTTTGAATTAATTAAACACATTTAAATAACTTATTTAAATGCGATTTAAACCCGTAAAATCCAAAAACGCTTTATAAGTATAATAAAATATATTTATAATTAATTCAAAAATACGAGGTATTACACTATTCCTCAAATAATAGATCAGAGTAATTATGATTACTTGTTTGAAAATTAGTTTGCTTTGATGTTTGCTAAATTGGACTGTTAAAGGAGACTATAAAAGAAGTATTCAGGCTAGTTATAAATCATTAAAGTAAGATGTTCATAATTTAAAAGAAGAGATTGTCCTCCTATCTTTGATAAGATATGGTGTTGTTGTTATACAACGCCTCTCGAAGAGTTAGATACTGTGAAAATGCATGGCCGTGCTTATATTGGTTAAGGCTTAACCATTTGCAAAAGTTTAACAGTTGAACTCAGTAATTGGAAAAACATTTACGGACCTAATAAGGATGACTTGGATCTTACCTTATGTTCAGTATGTAACACTAAGAAACAAAGGAATGGTAATGCACACTTGTCTAAAGGACAAGTGGGAGACTGAAGGAAATGCGTCTTTCACACAGGGTGCATTAGTCTAATACCATGGTTCAAATTAATTATAGAATAACTAATTCAGTAAGATCAAGTGATCGAAATAGCTAGTTGGAGCAATGTATCCGATCAATGAATTCTAATCTTTATTAGGCTCACAACTTGCTCTTGACTGAACCTACAAGTTCACACCAATGATAAATAACAGATCACCAGATTAAATGAATCAAAAATCCATTTAATGGCTAATCGAGACTTTAGTTCGAAAATATAAATATACGATAATTAAGACATTGGATCGTAATCGTATATCATATTGTGTATAGTCGTAAGCCAGGCCGTACAAATAATTGTATCGTACAACGTTGGATCGTCAAGTACTATACGATAAACAATGGTCGTAAGGCCTTGGACACAAATACGAGAATGCAACGTTGGTGGCCCAATGAGCCAAGCACACAAGCGTGCAAGGCCCGTAAGGCGTTGCATTGCGACAATGCACAAGCAAGGCTAAGGCTGCTTGTAATACCTCTTATTTTTTTTGAATTTATAAATACTCCCTCCGTCCCGGAATACTCGACCCGGTTTGACCGGCACAGAGTTTAAGGGCCTTGAATTGACTTATTTAATTTAATAGTGGGGTATTATTTTAATGTAGTTAGTGGAAATGTGTAAAGGGTGGGGTTGGGGGAACGTAGGGGTTGAATTTTTAATTATTTTTTGTATGGAGTAGGGGGTAAGTGGGTTAATAGGGGTGAAGTGAGAAATAATATAATATTGTTAGAATATTTCCATTTTTAGAAACAGGTCAAGTATTAAGGGACGGCCCGATAAGGAAAACAGGTCAAGTATTCCGGGACGGAGGGAGTATATTTTAATGTATTTATAAAGTACTTTCACGAATTTTAGAATTTAAATCGCATTTAATATGGATTTAAATGTATTTTTAATTAAATAAAATATTTATTATTTCTATTTAATTCCGAAGTAAAATTAAATGAATTTATTATTTTATTATTTAAGTCGGGATTTTATTGGGTCGTATTTCAACACAATTTAAATTCAATTCCGAGCCCAATCCAATTCAGTTGGTGAACCCAACAAAGTTTTAAAGCTTTCAATTCTAATTTAAACCCAATTGCAAAGCCTAATGCAAAACCCTAAGCCTAAGCCCACTAGGGATTACGAACCTATAAATATAACCCCTCTCATTAATTATCCCCACTTAAACTCCAGAAATTCTTTCTCCTCTTCTTTGCTCTTCTCTCTCTTTTGTCCGGCTCTTTGCTCGCCCCTCACCCGCACGCATGCAGCCGAGCACACTGCTCGATGCTGCCTTGTGTTGTGCCTCGAGCACTCGCCTCGCCCCTCTTTGTGCACGCTGCTCGTGCCTCTCGCACACAGCCCGCACACCTCTCACTCCCTTCGCGTCCCACTCGCCCAATATGCACGGTGCTGCTGCTGCTGTTGCTGTGTGTTTTTTTCGTTGGTCCCTCGCCCAGCCACACACTCGCCCTCACTCGTCTCTCTTTCCCCTCGCTCGTACGCTGCACCGAGCCCTGCCCTGCTGCTTGTTGCCTTCGCTTCCCGCACGCACCCGCAACGCACACACGTCCCTCGTGTGTGTTGCGTGTATTGCTGTGTTCCGTATACTCCGTATATTTTAGCTCTTTTTCTCCTAATCACATTCAATTCGTGATTGTATCGTGCTATAGACCAGATTGGTATAATTCTCTTCTTCCTTTCCTATTCTATTTCAATTCCGTATTTAAAATTATATTATTATTATTATTGATTTTGATTAATTACACTGTTGGGAACGGTTATGAATACCGTATTGTGATGTTGTACGTGTTTGAATTCACGGGGATGATTTTAATTAAAAGAGTTATTATTTTCATATTTGATTATTTTGTTAAAGCTTGGATTTTTAAAGATTAAACGTGATTTTTATGGTTAATTAAGATTAGGGTTTTAATCTTGGTATAATGGACGATTGATTTACATAATTTAAAGTCGTTTTCAATTATGGAAATCAAATCTAATTTTCAAATTTAATTCAAAACTAGAAAGTGTTGATTTTGATGATTTTAAAGGAGAAATATATTATTTTCTTACTAGGAATTTAATCGTTCAATTGAGACTATTATTTTAATTATGAGCAACTAATTTCTAATTAAATAAAAGGTTTTAGAATTCTTAAAAGTTGCTGGAAATTTAGTAAGCATGGATAATAACTAAGTTTTATTATTTTAATTATAGGAGGTGATTTCTAGCCTTGATTGTGATTCGCAAAGTGGCCCCCGTACTTAGATACTCGAGGTACGTACATGCCTAGAGTGACCACCGTTTACATGAGGATTATGTGACGATTATTATTTGTGAATCATGTGATTTAAAGAATTATGGACTTCATGTTTGATGTGGTGAACAACCTTGTTATGTTTTATTGTTGAATTATGAAGCCTAAGTGGACAGTCATGTTGTGATCAATTATAATCGTTGAATTATGTCAAGCATGTTGTTCAGGTTTATATGCATGTATGAGTGTTTCACATCCAAGGATTATGTTTAAGCTATTCTACGGGATGTCTAGCATACATTAAGCCAAGTAGTTGTGCCCTAGCTCACTATTTATTCTACCGTCGTGTAGAATATGTTTGGGAAGTCTATGTGAATTGAACTAAGGGCTATTCGTGCCTTGTGCACACCCCGCTTGTTAACTGGCAATGTCGGTTTATCTCAATAGTATATTGATAAGGAACAATGGGAGTAATATCACTTGAGTCCTATGCTTGATCACATGTCCTAAAGGAAGAAAATGAAGTGTCATTGTTTGGTTTCTTGTATTTTATGACTTGTTGTTGTATCTTGAGTTCACCTCGTGCATAAAATACTAATTAACGTAAAGTGCAACTAGAACTAGCTGAGCTTCAAAACTCTTGGAACGTATATACATTGAGTATGAACAATAGGGGAGTCTTGCCGGAACACTTTTACTCCTTGAATGAGCTTACTCTTGACTGAACCTATAAGGTCACACCAATGGCATGTAACAGATCACCAGATTAAATGAATCGGAAATTCATTTAATAGCTTTTCGGGAATTAGTTCGTAAAAACATAATATACGATATGACGTTGGATCGGAATCGTATATTGTATCGCGAATATTCGTAAGCTGGGAGAAACGAATAATCGTATCGTACGACGGTGATTCGTCGTGTACGATACGATAAATTATATCCGTAAGGTGTTCGTCGCAAATACGAGCCGCAACGGAGCTGCCGGCCCGTCGAGCCAAGCGCGCATGCGCGCAAGCCCCAACGAGCCAGCAAGCTTGCGTGCAGCAAGCATCCAGCCCGCGGCACAGCGTGTGCGCGCACAATGGGCAGCAGCGCAGCAAGCAAAGCAGCAAGGCCCGCGGCCCACTGCTGTGATGCTTGGTTGCCGTGTGTGTGGGCTTCGGTGAGTGTGTGCTTGTGTGGCCGGTTAGGCCCTTGTGCCTTGACCGGTTACACAATATAACCTTAGGGTTATATTCCACACTCCCAACTTGTTTTTTCCAATCTGAAAACCTAATTCAAAATATTACGTACGTTCAGTTTTGCTCTCTGCACAAAATTGTTCTTCCCAAAAGCAAACACTCTTGAGCATTGTCTAAGCCACGAATCCCAAGACGGATCTGAACGTGTCGGTGAACCAAATAGAGGAACGACGATTGGAGTTCTTTGTTCGTGTTCGTGAATCATAAACTCGGGGAAACACGCTTCGAATGTAAGTATGCTTAATCTGTGCTTTCACATGTTTCCTGGCTTTGGGGATTGTTCCGCACATGTTATATGTATTTAACTGTACTCCCCTACAGTTATAACCTTAGGGTTATAACACACCACCATTAATTATGTTTTTTAATACTACTACTATTTTAATTCTACGTGAGTTCAGTTTAACCTAATCAAAGAGAACCCTAATTATCTCTTTGCCTCCGTTCATACTGTTCTTCCCTAAAAGCTAAAAACTCTTGAGTGTTGTCTAAGCTACGAATCTCAAGACGGATCTGAACGTGTCGGTGAACCAAATAGAGGAACGACAATTGGAGTTCTTTGTTCGTGTTCGTGAATCATTGAACAAGGGAAGACACGCTTCGAATGTAAGTTTGCTTAACCTGTACCTTATACATGCTTCCTGGCTTGGGGGATTATTCCGCTATGTTAATATGTATTTAACTGTATTTCCCTACAGTGGTATCATGAGCCTTGTTTATTAAAGTACTTTTTAGCATGATTAATATGTTTTTGTTTCTATCAAAATTTTCTGAATTTTTCATGAATTTACGAAATATTTTGGATTATTGGATAGATCGTAGAATATGTTCTGAATTTGAAAAGTGTCGGAATTTCAATTTTTCTGACCCTAATCTGATTGAAAACAATTTTCTAAGATTATCTAATGAGAACAGAATCTCAAAAACAGGCCTCGAAGTTTGAGTTTTTGGGCGTTTTTGTTAATTAATGAATTAAATTAACAATTTTGGAAAGTTTTTCAATTAATTGCACGACCTAACTACTCGGAATTGATTGAAATTTGGACCTAATGTTCTTGGGTATATTTTAAAATTATGGCAAAATTTTCGGCCATAAATGTTAAGTATAAACCCTAATTTCATTTTCCCTAAATTTGTGATTTTTAGATCGTAAATTGATTTTTAAAATAATTTAGATCTGGAAATTTCGTTAATTGGGAAAGGGAATATAATTTCATGATAAGTGGAAGTTTTTAAAAATTATTGGATTAAAAGTTTGATTAGATTCGTTAATTTTAATCGTCACTTAAACCAAATTGATAAAAAAATCTGAAATTTAAATGTTTAGAACGATTTGAAATTTGGATTATCAAATATGTTCAAATTTTTGTTGACATTGTTCGTTCGTTAAATTTGAATGTTGTTAGCCAAGATTTAATAAATTTTGCAAGATTGGATTGTTGAAAAATTAATTAAATCACCCACTTTGTTATTTTTCGAAAATAAAAACGATTAATTTTGTTAATTTCAAGAAAATAAATCATGCAAATAAAGTTCCGTGAAATTAAAAAAAAATTAATTAAATGGCTCGTATGGCACGAGCCAAAGGCGCGGGAAGAGGGGTGTGTGGTGCGTGTTGCTCGGCGTAGCCCATGCGCGTAGCCTCCCCGCAGCTTGGCGCAGCAACGCGAGGCAGCCAGCAAGCGAGCTGGGCGTGCCTGCGCGCGCTGGCCAAAGCAACGAGCAAGGCAGACGATGCCTTGGCTCAGCGATGAAGCAGCGAGCAAGCAAGGCAGCATCGTTGGCATTGGCTTGCGCGCAGCGACGAGCAAAGCAGCCAGCAGCAGGCCTTGGCTTGCGGTGTTGTGCGGTAGGCTTTCCAAGGCAAGGGGTTGGGGCTCGAGGCCTCGTATGGCCACAATGTACTTGGCAATGTTGGGCAGGGGGCAAGGCTAGCCCGTGTTGCACGAAACTGGCAATTTTGTTCGTTTGGGCTTTAAATTTTATTTTTGCATGAAATGGCAAACGATGGATATTTATTTATTTATTTTATTTAACTTGGGTCGGGCCGTGAGTTTAATTAAATATTTAAAATTAAATTATCCAAAATTAAATATTGGTTTGAGTGGGAGTCTCTTAATGAAATTAATAGAAATAATTATTTTAATTATTTTCGTAGGGCACAATTATTTTAATTAAATTAAATTTTGATTAAAATAAATTCTAAGGATTAATAATTCGGAATTGATTAATCTTTTAGGACACGTTTTATGTGAACGTGATTTTTAAATAAATCATGTAAATACTTGCATATTTATTTGGGCCATTCGTTTTAGGATACAAATGGATGAATGCATAGAATATATATATTTTATCTAATGTAGGTACTCAAGTGACTAGAATGGCCAATCTAGGATAGTTAATTACGGTCTTCGAACCGTTTTATCTTTGAATATAAAGTTTTAAATATGGTCTGCGTACCATTGAAATTTTGATGTAATTTTAATTATTTCAAGTATTTCTGGTTTAGAACTTTAAGTTAGCATATTGAATGCAGTTCAAGACGATGCCAAGCTAACAAGGTGAAGAAGATTGGATGCTTCAAGACAAAGTTTTGGGCCATACTAGTTCACCAAAGTTTATTTATGCACTATATATACTGTGAATGAATGTATATTATGCATGAATGTTGTTTGTATGCTCGATTAGATTTAGTTCACTAAATAATAGAACCAACATAGAAACAACTAGGTCCAAAGTAATATTGAGCTTAAAAATTGCCTTCCAAATCAAGCACTTACAAAAATCTAAGGATCTAAGGTAGTAGGTTTCCGCCAAAGCTAGGTGCTATTTTAGTTGACTTAGATGGTAATTTATCCCAAAGGAACACGTTGATTGTGGTTTTAACTCAAACAACAATGGCATATGTTGTGGAAATGGGATTAATTATGGCATTAATTTATTAACCAAGAGTAACTTGGAGATTACTAGCAATAGGTTTTGCTTACCTAGAATCTTAATTAAAAGACTTAAGACATGCCAAAACTGCTTAAGGATTTAGGACTTTTAGCTTTCATTCATTTTTGGACCATATTTTGTTTTTGCATGAATGAAATTTTTAATAGATTTAATGATTGCATGTTCGCATTTATTTCAAAGTTATTAAAGATTATGAATGGTTATTTATTACGAAATCTTTTCAAATGTAGAATGTCTAAAACAACAATCAAATCATAGGAAATTACGGATGTCGAGTTAAACTTGACTAACTTTCTTGAATGGGAAAGGAAACATATCGAAGTTTTAAATGTTAACGACATGCGCTATGTCATCGAACAACCTTTTCCTAGATATTATGTGCGGGGTATGACTCCAGAAAGGTACATAAATTGAGCACTTCACAAGTACCTTGTCTCAAAGTTTATCCTAAAGTCTATTCCCGAAAATTGGAGAGGGAGGTTCATTACCTATGAACCTCATGCACTCCTAAGTCAACTAAGGGATAAATGTCGTGTGAGGTATCAACCCAAGGGCCAAACTGTTGGTAACGGGGTTGATGAATTGTCTAATTCAATGAGCAATCTCAAACTCATTACCCCACATAGATCGTGCTTGGAGGTCGAGCTTCTAGAGGCACAAAAGCACATTTACAAGGCTAAGATGGAAAGAAACACAAAAATTCGGTCTCATGTGAATATGATGACTGGATTATTCTTCAAAATTGAGAGACTTGGTGGTTCCATCAGAGAGACAATAGCTATTGCACTTGTGCTGAATTCTCTTCATAGGGATTATGAGGGGTTTAAGATGCACTATCTCTTTAATCAGAAAGAGAACACATTCAATGAACTTGTGCAATTGCTCGAAAAATTCGAGAGAATCCTTAAGTTCAAGCAAGACCCTTTGAATGTGAAGTGCACTAAATTCAAGAAAGTGTGCAAGGGGAAGAAAAGCAAGGCTGCGTCTTCATCCACTCCCGGAGGGCAACTGGCTCCTTCCTAGAGCAAGATGAGGAAGAACACTTATCCTTCTTCATCGCAATGCTTCAATTGTAATGAAATTGGTCATTACTAAAGAGATTTCCCTAAACTAAAGGAAGAAAAGAAGGACGGAAACGTTGTTTCTCCTTCAGGTATGTATGTTATACATTGTAATCTTGCTAATTCTACTTCTTGGGTATTAGATACTGGTTGTGGCTCACACTTATATTCCAATTCGCAGGGACTAAGGAGAAGTAGAAAGCTTGATAAAGGCGAGATGGATCTACGCGTGGGAAATGGAGCACAGATTGCTGCATTAGCCGTAGGATCTTATTTTATATCTTTGCCTAGTGGTTTTGTTTTGGAACTAGAAAACTGTTACTATGTTCCTAGTATCACCAGAAACATTATTTCCGTTTCAATTTTGGATTCCAAAGGTTTTAGTTTTCAATTTAAAGACAATAGTTGTTCTTTTTCTTTGAATGAAATGTTTTATGGTTCAGCACAACAAGAAAATGGTCTATATGTGCTAGATACGAGCGAACACATTTATAACATAAATACCAAAAATGCTAAAACTGGTGATTCCAATCTCACATATCTGTGGCATTGTCTATTAGGCCATATAAATACAAAACACATGGAAAGACTTCAAAGGAAGGGCATTCTAGAATCATTCGACTTAGAGAAGATTGATTAATGCAAATCTTGTTTACTTGGCAAAATGACAAAGAGACCTTTCTCAAAGGTAGGAGAAAGAGCAAGTGAACTACTAGGGCTAATACATACGGACGTATGTGGGCTATGAGTACGAAAAAAAGAGGTGATTATGCTATTTCATAACGTTTACGGACGATTTCAGTAGATATGGGTATATTTACTTAATGAAACACAAGTCTGAATCGTTTGAGAAATTCCGAGAATTTCAAAATGAAGTAGAGAATCAACATGGCAAGAAAAACAAAGCTCTAAGATCAGATCGAGGAGGTGAATATCTTAGCCACGAGTTTGATGACTATCTAAAAGAATGCGGTATTCTTTTTTAATTGACTGCTCCAAGGACATCTCAATGGAATGGAGTGTCGGAACGGAGAAACGGGACCTTACTGGATATGGTCAGGTCAATGATGGGTCAAGCCGAACTTCCTTTACAATTTTGGGGACATGCGTTGCAAACAGCAGTACTCACATTGAATCGTGCTCCGTCAAAAGATGTTGAAAAGACTCCATACGAATTTTCGACTGGGAAACTTCCAAAGTTGTCTTTTCTAAAGATTTGGGGTTGCGAAGCATATGTCAAGCGATTAATTTTGGACAAGCTCGAACCAAAATCTGACAAATGTTCCTTCGTTGGGTATCCAGAAGAAACAAAGGGGTATTACTTCTACAACAAGTCAGAGAACAAGGTATTCGTTGCTCGTGAAGGTGTCTTTTTGGAAAGAAATCACATTTCCAAAATGACAAGTGGGAGAATAATGAACCTCGAAGAGATTCGAGACGAACAACGAACCAAGAAATCTTTAGAAGCAGTTCAAAGTGAAGAACCTCCAAGGCCTTTAGAAGAGCCAATGGGAGTAGTTCCTCAAGAAATTGTTGCCCCTCGTAGGTCACATAGAACTAAGGTTCAGCCGGACAGACGGACAGACGTCCTCTTGACTGAAAACTTAGATGTTCTCATATTAGATAGTGATGAACTTATGACCTACAATCAATCTATGACGAGCCCAAGCTCCACTAAATGGTTAGAGGCCATGAAATCCGAGATATACTCCATGTCTGAAAATCAAGTATGGGATTTGGTAGATTTGCCGGATGGGTTTACAACTATAGGATGAAAATAGGTCTTCAAATTGAAGAAAGACAAAGATGGAATTGTATACATATACAAGGATAGATTGGTAGAAAAAGGTTACAGGCAAGTTCACGGCGTTGACTACGATGAAACCTTTTCTCCAGTCGCTATGCTTAAGTCTATTCGGATAATCCTTGCGATTGTCGCGTTTCATGACTATGAAATATGGCAAATGGATGTCAAAACTGCCTTCTTGAATGGTGTTCTTGAAGAGACTGTGTTCACGACACAGCCGGAGGGTTTTGTCGATCAAAAGAATCAAGGAAAGGTATGCAACCTTAAGAAATCCATCTATATATGGATTAAAGCAGTCATCAAGGAGCTGGAATAAACGATTTGATGAAGCAGTCAATAAGTTTGGCTTCATCAAGAATCAGGACGAATCTTGTGTATACAAGAAAGTCAGTGGGAGTAAAATTGCATTCCTAGTCTTGTATGTAGACGACATACTACTTATTGGAAACGACATTCCTATGATGGAGTCTGTAAAGACTTGGCTTGGAAAGTGTTTTTCAATGAAGGACTTAGGAGAGGCACAGTACATATTGGGCATCAAGATCTATAGGGATAGATCTAAAAGGATGATTGGACTAAGCCAGAGCACTTACATTGACAAAGTGCTAGCTAGGTTCAATATGATGGAATCCAAGAGAGGCCATCTACCCATGACACATGGCACATATCTAAGCAAGACTCGGTGTCCCAAGACATCTAATGAGCATAGAAAGATGAGTGGAATTCCATACGCTTCGGCTATTGGATCCATCATGTATACTATGATTTGTACAAGGCCGGATGTTTCATTTGCACTTAGTGCAACGAGTAGGTACCAGTCAGACCCAGGTGAGGCGCATTGGACTGCTGCCAAGAATATCCTAAAGTACCTGAAAATGACAAAGGATCAGTTTCTAGTCTATGGTGGTACAGAAATCCAACTATATATGGATTAAAGCAGGCATCAAGGAGCTGGAATAAACGATTTCATGAAGCAGTCAATAAGTTTGGCTTCATCAAGAATCAGGATGAATCTTGTGTATACAAGAAAGTCAGTGGGAGTAAAACTGCATTCCTAGTCTTGTATGTAGACGACATACTGCTTAAATTATTGGAAACGACATTCCTATGCTGGAGTCTGTAAAGACTTGGCTTGGAAAGTGTTTTTCTCAGTGGTACAGATGAGTTGATTGTTAGAGGCTATAAGGACGCAAGCTTTCAAACCGACAGAGATGATTTCAGATCACAGTCTGGTTTTGTGTTCTGCCTCAATGGCGGAGCAATAAGCTGGAAAAGTGCTAAGCATAGCACTATTGCGGATTCTACAACTGAAGCCGAGTACATTGCTGCCTCAGAAGTAGCAAAGGAAGTTGTTTGGATTTGGAAGATCATCGAAGAAGTTGGGGTTGTCCCCTCCATTAAAGGACCAATGGCTTTGTATTGCGATAATAGCGGAGTCATTGCCTAGGCAAAGGAGCCTAGGAGCCACCAGAAGTCCAAGCACGTACTGCGTCGATTTCACATACTTTGAGAAATGGTTAAAAGGAAAGAAATCGAGATTGCAAGGTTGGAAATGACGACAACGTTGCGGATCCATTGACTAAACCGTTGCCACAAGTGAAGCACAACGCACATGTAGTAACCATGAGAATCAAGCATGTTAGAGAATGGCTTTGATTTTCTAAGTTTTGTTTTAGAACATCTGTTAGATCTGCGTTTAAAACAATTGGTTTAACCATTTCATATTTATGAAATTCTTTATTTCATATTCATTTAATTTGGTTTAGTGTTAAATGAAAAGTCCAAGTGATTCAAATTATTCAAATGGGATGTCAAGATGGATTCTTCGACAAAGAAACACCCATAAGTGAACTTGAATATTCAAGTCACAATGGATCCCTAATCCAGGTCATTAAAAGGTGGACGACCAATGACTAATGAAGATTAGATTGCAAGTAGATTTGTAGTTCGGTTTCTTGAACTAGGTTGATTGGATGTCAAAATCTTTTGCATAGATACTTATCGGATCTTGTATCGGATTGACCATGAGAACACTTTAAGAGATTAAAGTCATGTCATAAGCAGTTCTCATTAATGGTGATTAGAACCATTCCTCAGAACATGAGCAATTATGATTGCTCGTTTGAAGATTAGTTCGGTCTTATGCTCGCAAAACGTCGCACCATAAAAGGAGGCTATAAAAGCAGTTATTGGCCGTACTATGATCAAAGTGAGTGTTAATAGATTGCAAGAATGGATTGTCCTCCTATCTTTGATAGGATATGGTGTTGTTGTGTAACAAGGCCTCTCAGAGAGTTAGATACTGTGAAAATGCATGGCCGTGCTCAGAATGGTTGAGGCTTAACCTTTTGTAAAAGTTTAACAGTTGAACTCAGTAATCCGAGAAACACTTCTGGACCTAAGAAGGATGGCTTGGATCTTACCTTATGTTTAGCAAGTAACACTAAGCGATAAAGGAATGTGAATGCACACTTGTCTGAATGACAAGTGGGAGACTGAAGGAAATGTGTCCTTCACCCAAGGTGCATTAGTCTAATACCAAGGTTCATATTAATTACGAATAATTAATTCAGTGAGATCAAGTGATCGGAACAGCTAGCTGGAGCAATGCTTTCAATCAGTGAGTTCTAATCTACATTAGACTCACAGCTTACTCTTGATTCAACCTATAAGGTCACACCAATGGCATGTAACCGATCACCGGATTAAATGAATCAGAAATTCATTTAATAGCATTTCGGGAATTAGTTCGGAAAAACATAAAAATACGATATGACGTTGGATCGAAATCGTATGTCGTATCGCGAATATTCGTAAGCTAGGCGAAAATATTAAGCGTATCGTACGATGGTGATTCGTCAAGTACGATACGATAAACAATAGCCGTAAGGCGTTGATAGCGAATACGAGCCGAGACAAGGCTACCGGCCAGATTGCGTTTAAGTCAAGTAACGAGGAATGCCAGTAGGAGTTTCCGTCCATGCTTTCGGCAGTCCTAGGTGGAAGGTTGTGGCTTAAGTTGAAAATCATTCAAGCATCCCATCGAGTCAAGCGCGCATGCGCGCAAGGCCCAACGAGCCAACAGCTCGCCTGCAGCGAGGAGCCAGCCCGCAAGGCTTGGCTGGGCGCGCTCGGAGAGCAGCAAGGCAGCAGGCAAAGCAGCGAGGCCCAAGGCCCACGGCTGTGATGCCCTTGTGCGCGCTGCTCGTGGGCTTGTTGCGTGTGTGGCCGGTTGAGGCCGTGTGCCTTGGCCGGTCATGTTATAACCTTAGGGTTATAACACACCACCATTTATTATGTTTTTCAACACTACTACTATTCTAATTCTACGTGAATTCAGTTTAACCTGATCAAAGAGAACCCTAATTCTCTCTTTGCCTCCGTTCATACTGTTCTTCCCTAAAAGCTAAAAACTCTTGAGTGTTGTCTAAGCTACGAATCTCAAGACGGATCTGAACATGTCGGTGAACCAAATAGAGGAACGATAATTGGAGTTCTTTGTTTGTGTTCGTGAATCGTTGAACTAGGGAAAACACGCTTCGAATGTAAGTTTCTTAATCTGTACTTTATACATGCTTCCTGGCTTTGGGGATTGTTCTGCTATGTTAATATGTATTTAACTGTATTCCCCTACAATATGAAATCCTGGAACGGATAGGAAAGGTAGCTTATAGACTAGCCTTACCCATGGACTTGCATAGAGTTTATAATGTGTTTCATATATCTCAATTGAGAAAGTACGTCCCGGATAAGTCGCATGTTTTGCAATCGGAGACCATAGAATTGGACCAAAGCCTAACTTTTGAAGAAAGACGAATCAAAATCCTAGATAGTAAAGTGCGTAGTACGCGGAATAAGGATGTTAAGATGGTTAAAGTGTTATGGTCTAATCAAGAATCTGAAGAAGCTACTTGGGAAGCCGAGGAAGAAATGAGAACAAAATATCCTGAGCTTTTTCCCGAGGTAAGTTGAGTTACGGGGCCGTAACTCGTTTCTTTTAAGGGGGGTAGAATGCGGTAGAATTTCGCACTTTTTACCTTATTTTCCTTTATGTTATGCTTAATTTAGTGCTTTCTATTGAAATTGCACTTCATATTGTCATGTTGAATTACTTAAAGATTACAACAACTAAATTTTTTTGCAAAAAACGCAATAAAGTCTCATAAAGTCTCAAGTTTCATTTCAAATTGTGATTTTCGTGCCCAAGTTTCGGGACGAAACTTCTTTTAAGGAGGGTAGACTGTACTACTTCGTATTTTTCTGAATTTATAAATATATTTTAATGTAATTACAAAGTATTTTCACTAATTTTAGAATTTAAATTTCATTTAATATGGATTTAAATGTGTTTTTAATTACATAAAATATTTATTATTTCTATTTCATTCCGAAATAAAATAAAATAAAATTATTATTTTATTATTTAAGTTGGGAAATTTATTGGGTCGTATTTCAAAATAATTTAAATTCAATTCCGAGCCCAATCCAATTCAATTGGTGAACCCAACAAAGTTTTAAGGATTTCAATTCTAATTTTATTGCAAAACCCTAAGCCTAAGCCCACTAGGGATTAGGAACCTATAAATATAACCCCTCTCATTAATTATCCCCACTTAAATTTCAGAAATTATCTCTCCTCTCCTTTTCTCTCCTCTCTCTTTTGTCCGGCTCTTTGCTCGCCCCTCACCCGCACGCACGCAGCCGAGCACACTGCTCGTTGCTGCCTTGTGCCGTGCCTCAACCACTCACCTCACCCCTCTTCGTGCACGCTGCTCGTGCCTCTCGCATACAGCCGGCACACCTCTCACTCCCTTCGCATCCCACTCGCCCAACACGCACGGTGTTGCTGCTGCTGTTGCTGTGTGTTGTTGTCGTTGGTCCCTCGCCCAGCCACACGCTCGCCCACACACTCACCCTCACTCGTCTCTCTTTCCCCTCGCTCGTGCGCTGCGCCGAGCCCTGCCCTGCTGCTTGCTGCCTTCGCTTCCCGCACGCACCCGCAACGCACACACGTCCCTCGTGTGTGTTTCGTGTATTGTTGTGTTCCGTATACCCCGTATATATTATCTCTTTTTTGCCCAATCACATTCAATTTGTGATTGTATCGTGCTATAGGCCGGATTGGTATAATTCTCTTCTTCCTTGCCTATTCTATTTCAATTCCGTATTTAAAATTATATTATTATTATTATTGATTTTGATTAATTAAACTGCTGGGAACGGTTATGAACACTGTATTGTGATGTTGTACGTGTTTGAATTCATGGGGATGATTTCAATTAAAAGAGTTATTATTTCAGATTTGATTATTTATTAAAGCTTGGATTTTTAATGATTAAACGTGATTTTTATGGTTAATTAAGATTAGAGTTTTAATCTTGGTATAATGGATGATTGATTTACGTAATTTAAAGTCGTTTTCAATTATGGAAATCAAGTCTAATATTCAGATTTAATTCAAAACTTGAAAGTGTTGATTTTGATGATTTTAAAGGAGAAATATTAATACTTTCGTACTAGGAATTTAATCGTTCAATTGAGACTATTATTTTCATTATGAGCAACTAATTTCTAATTAAATAAAAGGTTTTAGAATTCTTTAAAGTTGCTGGAAATTTAGTAAGCATGGATAATAACTAAGTTTTATTATTTTAATTATAGGAGGTGATTTCTAGCCTTGATTGTGATTCGCAAAGTGGCCCCCGTACTTAGATACTCGAGGTACGTACATGCCTAGAGTGACCACCGTTTACATGAGGATTATGTGACGATTATTATTTGTGAATCATGTGATTTAAAGAATTATGGAATTCATGTTTGATGTGGTGAACAAGCATGTTATGTTTTATTGTTGAATTATGAAGCCTAAGTGGACAGTCATGTTGTGATCAATTATAATCATTGAATTATGTCAAGCATGTTGTTCAACCTTATATGCATGTATGAGTGTTTCACATGCAAGTATTATGTTTATGTTATTGTACGGGATGTCTTGCATACTTTAAGCCAAGTAGTTGTGCCTTAGTGCACTATTTATTCTACCGCCGTGTAGAATATGTTTGGGAAGCCTATGTGAATGAACTAAGGACTATTCGTGCCTTGTGCACATGCACCCCGCTTGTTACCTGGCAATGTCGGGTTATCTCAATAGTATATTGAGAAGGAACAATGGGAGTAATATCACTTGTGCCCTATTCTTGATCACATTCCTAAAGGGTTAAAATAAAGTGTCATTGTTTGGTTGCTTGTATTTTATGACTTGTTGATGTGTCTTGAGTTCACCTTGTGCATAAAAGACTAATTAGTGCAACCAGAACTAGCTTCAAAACTCTTGGAACATATATACCTTGAGTATGAACAATGGGGGGGGTCTTACCGGAAAACTTGTACTCCTTGAATGATACAAGACGTTGTTTCATTCTTTATTTTAAGCGCGGGAATTTTGTCGGTATTGGTCCGATATTTATTATTTTGGTGTGTGGTTGGCTTCCAACACCTTTTCTTTTTATTTTATGGATATTTTATTTTACCCGTTCGAAGCTAATTCTTAATTAATCCGTGAGTCAAGAGTCGTGTCAAGTGTCGAGTCTTGTCTCCATGATTACTTGTTTATTAAATGGTTTTTGCATGTGGATTATTTTATTGTTGAGTGAAACATGTTTGAATAGGATTTCATTCTAGCTTGTTCGTACTCAGCTTTCGCTGACTTTGTGCTTCATGTTTCCTTCGGTCATGGCCTTTGCCTTAATGATCCTATGATGATCCATCATTGCACTTGCGTTGTTGGGGAGTAGATTTTGAATAACAAATTTGTAGAGATACTTGCGGGAGAAGTTATCATTAGATTGAGTTTGAGAGATTATTTTCTCTTCCACATTTATAAACTCTATATTTATTTCCTAGTCATGACTTCAGTATTTACTTAAACTTTAGTTAATGGATTTTTAAAACTATTAAATGTTTTGGTTTGGGCCTTAATAGTTCCGAGTTGTACGATGGCCATTAACTATTTATTATGTTTAAAAGTTAGTTAAATTTCGCTGCGTAATTCTGGTAAATAGCCTTAGCCGTTATCACGGTGGCAGTAATATCTTGGTAATTCCTTTATTTAAGTTGGAAAATGGTTTTATAAAAATAAGGAATTATTAGGGTGTTACACTGCTTGCTAGAAACAGGCCCACGGCTTGCGGCTAGCATGTGCGTGCACTGAGTGAAGCAGCATGACACAACGCGGCCTAAGGCCAAACGCTTGTGCGTGTGTGCTATGGGCTGCTCGTGCAGGCTGGCCGACCAAGCCTTTCGTCAGTTGGCTTGCGCACTTGTCCCTAGTTTTATTAGCTTAAACGTTAAGTGTTTACTACCTAGCTAAGAAATCAACATCAAACGCTAGAGCACCAAGAACCCTCTCTATGTGCCTCCTAGAGTGAGATTTTCCCAAAAGCCAAAATACCTTGAAGAAGTTCTAAGCCAACGGAATCATAGCGGATATGAACGTGTCGATGGACGACTATAGAGGAACTACACCGAGTTCTTGATCGTGTTCGTGAGGCTAGTGGGAGTACACACTACGAATGCATGTTACGTTTAATATATACTTATGCATGTGATCTTGGTTATTAACCATGAACCCACCTTTTTTTTATTTCCTAAAAAACATTAAAAAGTTCAACTCTCTAGTCCTTGCGATATTCAACCTTCAAACGTTAGAACCATCAACCTCCACAAAAGTTAGTCACCTAGAGAATTTCACCACCATTTACTAGAAATTCAACAAACATCGCATCATTTACCAAGGACAAAGCCATGAATATATTGTTAGGTTATGATACATATAACAATACATAAATCATGCGGAAAAACCATAAAGCCAGGAAAGCATATTATTTACACATAATCATTTAGCATAGTATAGATGCATACACTTTGTAGCGTGCCTTCCCTAGCTGCGCCCGAACCGAACAAGAACAAGTCTTTAGGACTCCAAGTGTCGTCCCTCCGTAGATAGTCCACAGTACGTCCGGATCCGCCTCAAGTTAGACCAACTAGAATCGCCCTTAAGGTTACTAGGAATTTCGGCTATTGTGTTTGCAAGTGTATGGCTGATTTTTCTTTCAAAAACTTACCCTTTGAATACTTCAATTGTATCTATAAATTATGACCCTAGGCACTTATTTATAGAGGTATGGAAAAGGAATTATAATCCTATTAGGATATTAATTAGTTTAATTAGAATCCTGCTAGGACTCTATTAAATAATCATTATCTAATAGTTTTAGGATTTAATCATATTTCCAATCCCGATTGCTTTAGGATTCCCGCACGAGCATTGCACGAGCACCGTACACCCGCGCAAGCCTTGCGGCCCACGTTAGGCGCACAGCGCTCGGCCCATTGCTGCTGTGTTTCTCGCGCGCGCGCCCCAGGCCTTGGCTGGGCCTGGCCTTGCGCTGGGCCTGGTCGAGGCTTGGCGTGCGATGGTGCGTGTGGCTCGCTGGGCGATGGCCTGGCTTCGTGCTGGGCCTTCGTCTAGCGGGCCTCGTCCGATGCTAATTTGTACGATACGCTTCCGATTAAATTCCCGATTCCGGAATTCATTTCCGATACGAACAATATTTAATATTTCCGATTCCGGAATTAATTTCCGTTTCGAACAAATATTTAATATTTCCGTTTCCAGAATTATTTTCCGATTCCGATAATATTTCCGATTCTGACAATATTTCCGTTTCCGGCAATATTTCCGATTCCGGCAATATTTCTATTTCCGATAATCTTTTCCGATACGTACCATGTTTCCGTTTCCGGCAACATCTACGACTTGGATAATATTTATATTTCCGATGCGATCCATATTTCCGTTTCCGGCAATATCATCGTTTCCGGAGTATTCATTTCTTGCTTGTGACGATCTCAGCTCCCACTGAAACCAAGATCCGTCGATTCCGAATATCCATAGATGTAGTATTTAATGTCATTAAATACTTGATCCGTTTACGTACTATTTGTGTGACCCTGCGGGTTCAGTCAAGAGTAAGCTGTGGATTAATGTCATTAATTCCACTTGAACTGAAGCGGCCTCTAGCTAGGCATTCAGCTCACTTGATCTCACTGAATTATTAACTTGTTAATTAATACTGAACCGCATTTATTAGACTTAACATTGAATGCATACTTGGACCAAGGGCACTATTTCCTTCAGTCTCCCACTTGTCCTTAGGGACAAGTGTGCATTTCCTAATTCCTTTGTCGCTCGATGCTTGCTCTTGAACATAAGGTAAGAGTTGTCATCCTTATTATGTCCAGAGGTGTTTCTCGGTTTCAGAGTTCAACTGATCAAATAAACAGATAATCATAGCCTATGATTCATCCGAGCACGGCCATGCATTTCAAGTTTCTAGCTCTCCGAGTGGCCTTGTACAACTTTTAAGCATCTCATCCCGATTTATGGGAGGACAATCCCAATCTTGCGATCTTGAGATTAGACTTAGTTTGATAGGTGATTGCCTGAGCGTTGCCTTTATAGCCTCCTTTTACGGTGCGACGGTTGGTCAACGTCAAAGCAACCAGTTCTCAAACAAGTAATCTCAAATCACTCAGGTATTGAGGATTTAGTGTCTAATAATTTTAATGAAATTTACTTATGACAGATTTTCATCTCTTACAGTAAAGTTTCATAGGTCTGTCCGATACTAGTCTTCCCAAAGTAAGTATCTATGCAAATGATTATGACATTTCCATGTCCACATAGTTCAAGAAACAGAACTACTAGTCATCTTGCATTCTAGTCGTCTAACGTTTTTTATGCGTCCAATTTTATAGAAAACTCCGACCAGGGACCATTTTCAACTTTTGACATTCAAGTTCACTTGATAGACATTTCTTAGTCACAAGACTGGTCCTGGCAGTCTATCTTGAATATATCATCAAATTTGAAGGGACTCATCATTTAATAAACCACAATTTAAATGGAAAAATGAATTCTGTTCATTTATTGTGAATGATTAACCAATAATGTTTTACAAAGATTTAAACTCTAAAACTTTAAAACATCAAATAAGGACATCAAAGCCATTCTCCAATATGCTTGATTCCCATGGCTGCAGTGTGCGAGTTGTGCTTCGCCTGCGGCAGAGGTTTAGTCAATGGATCTGACATGTTGTCATCAGTTCCAATCTTGCTTATCTCGACTTCTTTTCTTTCAACGAACTCTCGTAGAAGGTGAAATCTACGAAGTACATGCTTGACTCTTTGGTGGTGTCTAGGCTCCTTTGCCTGTGCAATAGCTCCGTTATTATCGCAATACAGGGCTATTGGTCCTTTAATGGAGGGGACTACACCTAGTTCACCTATGAACTTCCTTAGCCATATAGCTTCCTTTGCTGCTTCATGTGCAGCAATGTACTCCGCTTCAGTTGTAGAATCCGCAATGGTGCTTTGCTTAGCACTTTTCCAGCTTACTGCTCCTCCGTTGAGGTAGAAGACAAACCCAGACTGTGATCTGAAATCATCTTTGTCAGTTTGGAAACTTGCGTCCGTATAGCCTTTAACAATTAATTCATCATCTCCACCATAGACCAGGAAGTCATCTTTGTGCCTTTTCAGGTACTTCAGAATATTCTTGGCAGCAGTCCAATGTGCCTCTCCTGGGTCTGACTGGTATCTGCTCGTAGCACTGAGTACGTACGCAACATCCGGGCGTGTACATATCATAGAATACATAATTGAACCAATCAATGATGCATACGGAATCCCATTCATTCGTCTACGCTCATCAAGTGTTTTTGGGCACTGAGTCTTGCTTAGAGTTATTCCATGAGACATGGGTAGGTAGCCTCGCTTGGAGTCTGCCATTTTGAACCTATCAAGCACCTTATTGATATAAGTGCTTTGACTAAGTCCAATCATCTTTTTAGATCTATCTCTGTAAATCTTGATGCCCAATATGTACTGTGCTTCTCCTAGATCCTTCATCGAAAAACATTTCCCGAGCCAAATCTTGACAGAGTTCAACATAGGAATGTCATTTCTGATAAATAATATGTCGTCGACATATAATACTAGGAAAGCAATTTTGCTCCCACTGACCTTCTTGTATACACAAGATTCGTCTACGTTCTTGATGAAACCAAAGTCACTGACTGCTTCATCAAAACGTATATTCCAACTCCTGGATGCCTGCTTCAATCCGTAGATTGATTTCTTTAGCTTGCATAGCTTTTTAGCATTCTTTGGATCCTCAAAACCTTCAGGTTGTGTCATGAACACAGTTTCTGTTAAAACGCCATTTAAGAAAGCGGTTTGACATCCATCTGCCATATTTCGTAATCGTAATATGCAGCGATTTCTAACATTATCCGAATAGACTTTAGCATTGAAACTGGTGAAAAGGTTTCATCGTAATCCACACCGTGGACTTGCCTGTAACCTTTTGCAACCAATCTAGCTTTGAAAACTTCAAGTTTCCCATCCTTGTCCTTTTTCAGTTTGAAAACCCATTTTCTTCCAATGGCTTGGTAGCCATCTGGCAAATCGACCAAATCCCATACTTGGTTTTTAGACATGGAGTCTAATTCAGATTGCATGGCTTCTTGCCATTGCTTGGATCTAGGGCTCGTCATAGCTTGTTTGTAAGTCGCAGGTTCATCACTTTCAAGTAATAGAACGTGATAGCTCTCGTTCGTCAAAATACCTAAGTACCTTTCCGGTTGAGATCTATATCTCTGCGATCTACGCGGGGTAACATTTCTAGATTGACCATGATTCTCACCAGATTCTTCTAAAGATCTCTGAGTTTCATCCTGAATGTCATCTTGAGCATTCTCTAGAGTTTGTTGTTCGACTCGAATTTCTTCGAGGTCTACTTTTCTCCCACTTGTCATTTTGGAAATGTGATCTTTCTCCAAAAAGACACCATCTCGAGCAACAAACACCTTGTTCTCAGATGTATTGTAGAAGTAATACCCCTTTGTTTCCTTTGGATAGCCCACAAAGATACATTTGTCAGATTTCGGATGAAGTTTGTCTGAAATTAATCGTTTGACGTATACTTCACATCCCCAAATCTTAAGAAAAGACACATTTGGAGGCTTTCCAAACCATAACTCATATGGAGCCTTTTCGAAAGCTTTAGACGGAGCTCTATTTATAGTGAGTGCAGTTGTGTTTAGTGCATGTCCCCAAAATTCTATTGGATGTTCGGCCTGACCCATCATTGACCTGACCATGTCTAGCAAGGTTCTGTTCCTCCGTTCCGACACACCATTCCATTGTGGTGTTCCAGGAGGAGTCAATTCTGACAGAATTCCACATTCTTTCAGATGGTCATCAAATTCATAGCTCAGATATTCACCGCCTCTATCAGACCGCAGTGCCTTAATCTTCTTTCCAAATTGATTCTCTACTTCACTTTGAAATTCCTTGAATTTGTCAAAGGATTCAGACTTATGCTTCATTAGGTAGACATAACCATATCTACTGAAGTCATCAGTGAAAGTGATAAAATAGCTGAAACCACCTCTAGCATTTGTACTCATTGGTCCACATACATCTGTATGGATTAAACCTAATAGTTCAGTTGCTCTTTCTCCAACTATAGAGAAAGGGTGCTTTGTCATTTTGCCAAGTAAACATGATTCGCATTTACCATAATCCTCTAAGTCAAATGGTTCTAGAATTCCTTCCTTTTGAAGTCTTTCCATGCGTTTCAAGTTAATATGGACTAATCGACAATGCCACAGATAGGTGAGATCTGAATCATCCTTTTTGGCCTTTTTGGTATTTATGTTATAAACTTGTTTGTCGTGATCTAATAAATAAAGTCCATTGACTAATCTAGCAGATCCATAAAACATCTCTTTAAAATAAAACGAACAACTATTGTCTTTTATTAAAAAGGAAATTCCCTTAGCATCTAAGCAAGAAACTGAAATGATGTTTTTAGTAAGACTTGGAACATGGAAACACTCTTCCAGTTCCAAAACTAGCCCAGAGGGCAACGACAAATAATAAGTTCCTACAGCTAATGCAGCAATCCGTGCTCCATTTCCCACTCGTAGGTCGACTTCACCCTTGCTTAACTTTCTATTTCTTCTTAGTCCCTGTGGATTGGAACATAAGTGTGAGCCACAACCTGTATCTAATACCCAAGAAGTTGAATTAACAAGTATACAGTCTATAACGAAAATACCTGAAGATGGAACGACTGTTCCGTTCTTCTGATCTTCCTTTAGCTTCAAGCAATCTCTCTTCCAATGCCCCTTCTTCTTGCAGTAGAAGCATTCGGATTCAGAAGTGGGTTGACTGACCTTCCTCTTTTCAGATTTGGCGCTAGCTGGTTGCTTAGTCTGGCTGGCCTTGTTGCCACCTTTCTTAGCATTCCTCTTCTTTCCGGATTTCTTGAACTTGCCCCCACGCACCATAAGCACATCTTGCTTATCACTTTTCAGCGTCTTTTCAGCGGTCTTCAGCATACCGTGAAGCTCAGTGAGCGTTTTGTCCAGACTATTCATACTGTAGTTCAGTTTGAACTGATCATACCCGCTATGAAGAGAATGGAGGATGGTGTCTATAGCCATTTCCTAAGAGAATTGTTGATCTAGCCGACTCATATTCTCAATGAGTCCAATCATTTTGAGAACATGTGGACTTACGGGCTCGCCTTTCTTAAGCTTGGTCTCAAGAATTTGCCTATGAGTCTCGAATCTTTCGACTCGAGCCAGATCTTGGAACATGTTCTTTAACTCACTTATGATCGTGAAAGCATCTGAGTTGATGAACGTTTTCTGCAGATCTGCACTCATGGTGGCGAGCATTAGACATTTCACATCCTTGTTGGCATCAATCCAACGATTGAGGGCTGCCTGAGTGACCCCGTCGCCTGCGGCTTCGGGCATCGCCTCTTCCAGGACATACTCCTTTTCTTCCTGCATAAGAACTATTTGCAAGTTCCTTTGCCAGTCAAGGAAGTTTTTCCCGCTCAACTTCTCCTTTTCGAGAATTGATCGAATGTTAAATGAATTGTTGTTTTCCATAATTAAAACTACAATTGAAAAGAATAAACAAATAAATAACCATTCACAGTTTCTCTTAATAAACTTAAATTCTAGCATACATGCATAATTCAATGTTCATTAAGCATTTTATTCAAGTTATGTGTTCCGGCATGTGTGAATAAAATGATTCCAAGATCCTAAAATCCATTGAAGAATTAAGCACAGTTTGTCGACTCAATCCTAAAACATCTTAGGTAAGCAAAAACCTTTTGCTAATAGTCTAGAAACTATTCTTGGTTGATAGGCACGTCTAAGAACTCATTAGGTAAACCTATCGATTTTGCCACGACATAAAAGGACTCCTTACTTATATCGTTGAGTTTCACCAAAACTAACATGTACTCACAATTATTTGTGTACCTTGCCCCTTTAGGACCAATAAGTAACACCTCGCTGAGCGAAAACTATTACTAGATTGATGTAAAGGATATCCAAGCAAGTGTATATTTTGGCATGGCACCTTTTAACTCAATTTTTTTTTTTTTAAGTTTGGAACTTAAGGCTCTTACTATGTTGGTTAGATTTTAAGTGAACTAAAATCCTTAATCATGCAACATAATCAAGCCACAATCTCATGCATAATTAAGACATATTTAAAGCAATAAATAACTTAAAGCATGCATAAGATAATTGTGATCTAGTATGGCCCGACTTCATCTTGAAGCTTCAACTTCAAAGTCCGTCTCGAAAATCTCCGTGGGAGGCACCATTTTCTTCAATTAGGATAAGCTATAATTAAACTAATTACAACTATTTGATGGTACGCAGACCATATTTGAATTGAAAAACAATTTTGGTACTTTGGACCAATTACATTCAAATTAATGGTACGCATACCATATTTTCTATCCTATTTGGGCCATACTAGTCACTTCATAACCTGCAAAACAGTACATATACAATATATACCATTCACCCATTCATTATCATGAATGGCCCACATAGCTGGTTAGTAAAACACGTTATGCATCACATAAATATTTGCAGCAATTAATCAAGGGCACCAATAATCTACAAATTATTCAGTCCTTATTAATTCTAATCAAGTTGGTTTAACCTTAAGGATTTGTAGACCTAATCAAGAGTTTATGACTAAAAAAGGGCTCCCATTTAAACCAATAAATTCATATGCTTTACTAATTTTAAACATAAAAATATATTTCTAGTCTAACCGGAAACATAAATTTATAATTGAATCCACATATTTAATTTATTTTCAGTCGTATTTAAATTAATTCATGATTTTAATTTTAGTAAAATAATTAGAATAAATGAAATTTATTATAATTATAATATTCAAAATTAAAATCCAAGAAAATAACTTAAATTATTAATTTTAAAATTAATTAAAATTACGTAAACTGAAAATTTCAAATTAAAATTTTAAAACTCGACAATCGTGACATGATGAGCACTTGGGCTTGCGCCCAAGCCCCGTCGAGTGCACGACTCATCGATGTACATGGCACAACGTCGCAGCAGCCACGCGCAAACGCAGCAAGACAAGCCACGCTTGCGCGCAGCCTGCCTGCCCATAGCATCGCAGCAGCTACAATGCTCCTCGCTCGCTCGAGGCCACGCGTTGTGGTGCGCAGAGCAGCGATCGCTGGGCGACCAGCTCTCGCTCGCTCGCGCGCCCACAGCGTGCCATGGCTTCTCCCATCGCCCATCGCGCACAGCGCTCGACACAAGGCAGGGCTGCTGCCTTGTGCTCGAGCGCCATCGCCTTGCTCGCTGCATTCGTACTGCGTGGGCGACGAGCTCCCTTGCTCGTCGTCGCACGCCCGCACTATACAACACCCCTTAAAGGTTACACGTAGCGTCCATTGCTTTGTGCGTGCAAGTTATATGAGCGAATCGCATAAAAATTAAAATTTTAATTTCAAAATTAATGACAAATTAATAAATCATATTAATTTCATAATTTTAGGGCGAAAAATCGAAAATTTATTAATTAATTGATTTCCGATTAACATGGATTCAATTCTAGGTCATAAAAATTTAAAATTTAACACAAATTTACAATTTTTATGGTGGTTTTTAATCATAGGTATCTAATTAAATTATTAACTAATTATGAAAATCAAATTAATTCTAAATTATTCCAATTTTCAACAAATTAATCATAATTACAAATTAGATTGCATAATTAACAAGGCTAGGCATTCAAACTTGTTAAACATATACAGTAGGTCAATCAAAAATTCAAGATTTATCAACAAGAATCGCAAATATTTAATTTAACATCTTAAATTTACAAAATTTTGCGTTCGAAAAACTAAAACCTCCGAAAAGTCATAGTTAGGCTTCGAATTTGAGAAATCTGGGTTCGGCCGAAAAATATTATTTTTGTCAAAATTTTAGAATGCCTTTTACATGCGGAATTGACACAAAAATCACTCGATTTGGATGAGTAACGAAGAAACTGCCGAAAAACTGCGTACATATAATTAAATAAACGCAATTTGCAATTAATTAACAATTACGAAAATTAATCACCCCTTTTAATTCTTGCAAATTTGTAATATTTAACCATGTTTATGCAATTTAGATTATGAAAATAATAAGAGGCTCGTGATACCACTGTTAGGTTATGATACATATGACAATACATAAATCATGCGGAAAAACCATAAAGCCAGGAAAGCATATTATTTACACATAATCATTTAGCATAGTATAGATGCATACACTTTGTAGCGTGCCTTCCCTAGCTGCGCCCGAACCGAACAAGAACAAGTCTTTAGGACTCCAAGTGTCGTCCCTCCGTAGATAGTCCACAGTACGTCCGGATCCGCCTCAAGTTAGACCAACTAGAATCGCCCTTAAGGTTACTAGGAATTTCGGCTATTGTGTTTGCAAGTGTATGGCTGATTTTTCTTTCAAAAACTTACCCTTTGAATACTTCAATTGTATCTATAAATTATGACCCTAGGCACTTATTTATAGAGGTATGGAAAAGGAATTATAATCCTATTAGGATATTAATTAGTTTAATTAGAATCCTGCTAGGACTCTATTAAATAATCATTATCTAATAGTTTTAGGATTTAATCATATTTCGAATCCCGATTGCTTTAGGATTCCCGCACGAGCATTGCACGAGCACCGTACACCCGCGCAAGCCTTGCGGCCCACGTTAGGCGCACAGCGCTCGGCCCATTGCTGCTGTGTTTCTCGCGCGCGCGCCCCAGGCCTTGGCTGGGCCTGGCCTTGCGCTGGGCCTGGTCGAGGCTTGGCGTGCGATGGTGCGTGTGGCTCGCTGGGCGATGGCCTGGCTTCGTGCTGGGCCTTCGTCTAGCGGGCCTCGTCCGATGCTAATTCGTACGATACGCTTCCGATTAAATTCCCGATTCCGGAATTCATTTCCGATACAAACAATATTTAATATTTCCGATTCCGGAATTAATTTCCGTTTCGAACAAATATTTAATATTTCCGTTTCCAGAATTATTTTCCGATTCCGATAATATTTCCGATTCTGACAATATTTCCGTTTCCGGCAATATTTCCGATTCCGGCAATATTTCTATTTCCGATAATATTTTCCGATACGTACCATGTTTCCGTTTCCGGCAACATCTACGACTTGGATAATATTTATATTTCCGATGCGATCCATATTTCCGTTTCCGGCAATATCATCGTTTCCGGAGTATTCATTTCTTGCTTGTGACGATCTCAGCTCCCACTGAAACCAAGATCCGTCGATTCCGAATATCCATAGATGGAGTATTTAATGGCATTAAATACTTGATCCGTTTACGTACTATTTGTGTGACCCTACGGGTTCAGTCAAGAGTAAGCTGTGGATTAATGTCATTAATTCCACTTGAACTGAAGCGACCTCTAGCTAGGCATTCAGCTCACTTGATCTCACTGAATTATTAACTTGTTAATTAATACTGAACAGCATTTATTAGACTTAACATTGAATGCATACTTGGACCAAGGGCACTATTTCCTTCATATATCTCAACAAGGGCCGAATTTTACGGGTTATTCCCACCCCCAACCTTTTTATTTGACACATTTCCCACTAATTATATTAAAAACAATACCTGACTATCAACTGCCACCTATAAATTAATAAGTCAATTAAATTGCCTAAAACTATGCGTCGGTCAAACCGGGGCGAGTATCTAGGGACCGAGGGAGTAATACTGAAAAATTATCCAGTGAAAATATTTAAAAATTATTTAATTAAAGAATATAATAATTAATTGTTATTCACGTAATAATCTGGGGCATCACCATGACCCGAATACTAGTTAGTCGTTAAATCACGTGTTTGATAACAAATGTAAAGAGCAAGAAAAGACAGAGGGAATAGTAGACTAGACGATTCGGGAGTGGGAGGAAGGGTTAGTCAATATTTAGGGGGGCGTTTGGTTGGGGGTCTTCAGGAAAGAGAAAGGGAAAGGGAATGATGAGTTTTGATTTGATTTGTTGTTTTTTGTTTGGTGGTTTTTGTCATTCCCTTTACCTTTTTTTTTCACTTACCCCCAAATTCCTCTACAATGATACCCTACCCCCCCCCCCCCCCAAGGGTTTTCCATTTCCTTTTCCTTGACCAACATAAATAATAAATAATGAGTAATAACTAATAAGTAATGAATAATGAATAAATAAATAATAAAATAATAAAATAATGAAAATAAATAATAAAATAATGAATACTAAATAATAAATATAAATACGAAGTAATAAATAATAATAATAATAATAATAATAATAATAATAATAATAATAATAATAATAATAATAATAATAATAATAATAATAATATGGATAAGGTTGCTCAGCTTGATGATCCTCAGTGTGAGCTATTATTACTTAGGGCATGTACCGGAGTTTCTAAACTCTATTTTGCTTTGCGTACTTGTCCTCCTGGTATTTTTTAGGCGGCTCAGCGCACTTTTGATGAGGCTCTTCGATCTTCCTTGGAGCGTATTGTAACTGCTTCAGGACCTGGCTTTGGCGATTGGCAGTGGCGTCTTGCCTCCTTACCTTTTTCTTTTGGTGGACTTGGTGTTTATTCCGCAGGTGATGTTCGTCATTATGCTTTTCTTGCTTCTCGATTGCAGTCTTCTAGTTTGCAGACAAAGCTTCTACGGCATGCTGGTATTGTTGGTCCTGGTCGAGTATTTGAGGATGCGTTGAGTCTATTTAGTAGAACTGTGGAGTATGAAATTATGAGTAACCCTAATGAGGTCGCTGCCCCTAAACTCATGAAGAAATTGGCAGATATATATACTTCACAAAGGTTATTGCATCTGCAGAATCCACCTTCTCTTTATCTTCTCGACAGTCGGCGTTGTGGAAATCGCAGCAGGGAGATCACACCTCTGCTTGGCTTAGTGCGGTCCCCACATCAGGTTTGGGACAGATGATGAATGCTGAGGCTTACCGATGTGTGTTGTGTTACCGGTTGGGGGTTCCTTTGTTCTCTGTTACGGCGCCATGTTCTGCTTGTTCCAGGGTCTTTGCGGGAGACATCTTTTGTGATCATGCGGTGTCATGTGCTGGCATCGTGGGTATTAAACATCAACATAATGTGGTTCGGGATACCCTTGTTGATGTTTGTTATCGCTCTGGGATTTCGGCTCGGAAAGAGGTTGATATTGGTCTATTTGGAGGGAACGATGGAGCTCTCCGACCAGCAGATGTGTTGCTCTACTCTTGGGACCGGGGCTGTGGTGTGTGTGTTGATTTGACGAGATCATCTCCTTTGACACAATATGGGCTGTCTGGCTTTGCTCCGGGCCGGGTTGTGACTGATGCGGCTATTCGGAAATGGGTCAAGTACGAAGCACGTTGCAGGGCCATTGGTTATGATTTTCTTCCGTTCTCTTTCTCTTCTTTGGGGGAGCTGGATAAGGATGCTGTTGCGTTGCTGGAGCGGATTCAGAAGTTTTCTAGGACGTAGGACATTGGGGCTCGTGCTGCTGCTCATATTTTCACTAGGATAGATTTTGCTATAGGCAGAGGAGTGGAGGCCCAGATTGTATCTCGGCTTCCCATTAACTATTTGTAAAATATTTAACTTTGTTAGCATTTGATTTATATAATAATAATAATAATAATAATAAAAATAAAAATAAAAATAAATAAATAATAATAATAATAATAAATAAATACGAAGTAAAAAATAAAAAAATAAAAAATATTTATTTTTATTGTTATTTATTATTTATTATTTTATTATTTATTATTTATTCAGTTCATTTAAATTGTGACAGAGAAGGGAGGAGAATAGAAAACCGAAACACCATTTTTCATTTCATTTTTGTTGATTCCCTTTCTCATTATCTTTCCCTTTCCACTTCTCCAACTAAATGACCCCTTTTATAATCTAACACTCTAACCCAATGGGCTTGATTCGTGTACGGCAGGAAAAAAAAAAAAAAAAAAAAAAACCCGTCAAACTTAAAATTTCGAAACAAACCGCCATAAAACTTACGGAAGCCAAATTTTGTCGAATTTTCAGTATTTCTTTCTCCTCCCGCCAAACTCCTCAAAATTCAGAAATTCCTCCCTTCTCTCTCCTCACTTCAAATCCTCATTATCTTGTCAACACTGCGAAATTCCCAGATCTATCAAACTTCCGGATTCAAAATCAAGGTTGGCAATCGATTCCCCAATTTCCTGTCTTTCTCTGTCTTTGATTAGGTGATAATTTGTTTTTTTTTTCTTCTTTCGTGATTGCGTTTTTTGTTTTCTTGGAAATTGAATTTCCGACTTTTATTTTGTTGAAATCAACTATCGTGTGTGTGTTTTAATTGATTACTGAACTGAGAGGTACAGTGAGAAATTGGGAATTCATTTCGTTATTCCCGAATCGCGATTTTCCGAGGAATGCTTGTTTTGGCTTTGACAATTATTTGAGTTGTAATTCTTCAATAGAAACCCTAATTTTGTCGCTGTTTCGTATTTCGCTTAATCAGAAATGCTCATTTCAGCGTTGTGTTATTGTGTAGGATATATTTAGTATTAGGTGCTAACCTTGCTATCGAATTTCTCTAAGATAGTAATAACTACTCCGTATTCAAATTCATGCATTGTCTAACTTAAATTAGGTTTTGGTTGCCCACTTCTTCTTCTCCTTTTTCTTGGGTATTTTTGGCTGTTTACGAATATGTATGTAAACTCGTTATTTGCGTAGGAGGATGTTTACAAGTTGCTCTTAATAGCAAGTTATAGTTTATAATTTACAAGAATTAGTAAAGGGAGATCATACCAACTGGATTGATTGGTTGAAGTGGTTAACCTGGGGGAAGAAAAGTATACAAGCAGGAATTTTGGATGCAATTGGTTAGAATTTGTTAATGTTTTTGGAAAAAAAAAATATTTTGCAGGTTTGTAATTATGGTATTCACTGATATATTAAAATGATATGGGTTTCGATTTTCAGGGAATCTAAGTTGAGATGAAGTCCTTTAAACAGCCAAAAGAGAAGGGAGAACAAGTTCCCATTCAAGGAAGCATTAGTAAGAGTACCATCGGTAGTAAGAAATCGAGTAAGAGTCCCAGAGGGCAGCACCAAAAAAAAGCAGGTAGCCTTACTTGTCCTAGAGAAACTTGACATAGTTTTGCATTATTTTGAGGTGTAGTAATTCAAAACTGTTTAGGATTCAAAAAGGTAAAAGTATGAAGTTCTGGGATCAGATTTTGGTTCAATTAGTTTCATCCAAGAACAAAACTATACCAATAAGTCTGTATCACTGCATGTTAGAATTTGAATTTAGACTATAGATTAAGTGGAATGATGGAATCTAGAAAAAAGCAGCCTTAGTTGGTGCAGAACAACTAATTATCTTCTAGCTCATCAAGGCTCAAGTACCAAAATTTATCAAGACTTATGTAACCTATTGTTTTTTCTGTATTTCTGTTGAATTTCCTTTAGGTGTAATGTTTGAAATTTCTCTTCATTTTATTGATGGTTCGTTGTCTTTTGTTTATGGGTAATAAGACTAATAATAATGGTTGTGTTCTAGTTGGAAAAGACGCACTCTCCACACTCTCTAAAGTTCTACAACCTGGTGATTGCAATGCAGATAAAGGCTCTGGTCTACAAACTATTAACCAAATGCCTCCAAAGATCAAGCCAGCTAATGAAATAATGTTGCGTTCTTCTCCAAAAATTAAATTACAGCTTTTCCCGATAGATGAAAAATTTCGGATTGGATTGGAAAAGGTAACTGCAAGTTAAATGGTATGCTTTTGATGGTGAAAGCTTCCTATATATTATGGCGTTTAATTTCAGATTTTTTCTGTTTTTTCAGGACGGCCATAATCCATTCCTGGAGTTAACTCTTAGTTCACGAAAGAAAATATCCTCTGTGTTAAAGCACCTTTACAATAAATGGGGCAGTTCAAGCATTGCAATAGGAGAGCTGATGCTTTTCCCTTTCAACATTGCAGCAGAGAGTTTGACGAGTTGTAGAAGGTGGACTTCAAGTGACATTGGCATTCGTGCAGGAGATATTCATGCAATGCTTGGAAATCCAGAAATCTTTCGCTTAAGGTCAATTTGTTTTTTTTCCCCCTTCCCCTCTTGTATCATTCAACAAACTAGCTCAGCTTTCTGACTTTTGCTACCATTGAAGCTATGGCTGGGTTTCCTTTCAACCCAACACCTCTCCTTCACATTGTACCAAGCCTGGTCAGGTAAAGAATGTTTGTCGCCATACCATGGAGGATACGTGTACTACTAGGAATGGGGCAGATGGAACAAGCAAGCCATGCAATGAGGAGGAGTTTATTCATATGGCATTTAGGCAGCCAGTTATACCTGAACCACTGCCTCAGGTAGTTAACAAGAATCAAGATGAGGTGAAAAGTGATGACTTTATGCCGAGCAAGTCCAGCAAAATAGAAAATTATAATGCAGTTGAAGAAGACCCATCAGCTGAACCATTAAAACATGAGGTTTGCCCTCGTTGCAGTTTTGTTGTTTGCATATCATCTTTATGTGTGTGGATAATTTTCATGGTTTCTTTACCTCATAGGCTCACACCACCATTTCTTTCTTTTACCTTGGGGCTCTAATTAGTAGCTCCCAAATTCTGAAATAAGGTATGCAATTATTTGATCTGTGATGATTTGGAAAGATGTCTTCTTATTTGTTTAAAAGAGTTCAGTGGAAAGCCTTAATCCCAAAATGATTTGGGGTCGGATGACATGAACCATCATTAGGAACTGTCCGTGAAACTTGAAGCAAGGAAAGTAAAAGGTTATGTTAAAGAGAATAAACACGCAAAATTGAGAAAATGACGGTGAGAGTAATAAGACAAATAAGTAGGAAACAAGGTCGCTTTAGAAAAAGAGAGTGTGGGTAGTGGATGCCTTTGATGATGAGTGAAGCTATTTAGGGCACCCAGTATATATTGTAGGAAGAAGTTCCTACCCGTCTTCTGAAAATTAGTCAGAACCTAAATGTGATTGTTCCAACTAAAATTTCCTTGTTCTGGTTACAAGGTTGACAATGTTTGTTATTAGCTATACTTCTATGGTGCACTACTACCCAGTGCCTTCAAGTGTTAATTGGATTAGCCTCTGAAGAATTTTAGTAAATGGTTTTCTGGTTCAGCACTTATGCTATCTTCCCTTTTCTGACTACAAGATTGTTCATTGTTTTGTTTTGTGCACTCCAATTCCTAATGGCTTGTGGATTGATTATAGTTTAATAAAGTTTCTTTTTTTTTGTTTTTTTAAGGAGCCAAGGGTGGATACGGGAATGCTGTGGTCTGACTTAAGTAATATAAGCATTGGAGGTCTTCTGTCTGAAGTATCTATGCAGGGAAGATTGTTATCTCAGACTACTGTGGCTGACTCACTAGATGCTTTCATTGAACAATTTAAATACCCTCAAGCTGGAACTACTATATCTAGTATGCCTTCATCTATTCTGGATGCGGAAAACACATGTCATTCATTTGCATTCTCAAAACAGTCATCCTCCGGTAAAGACTTACCAACCATTGGAAGAAGGGCCTTTTCTGGGTTATCCGACCACAATGCTGCTTCTGATACATTTAAGTCTCCCAAGTCTGAGGTTTGTTCACTTCTTTGCTTTTGTTCTTCTTTGCAAGCTCCAACACATGAGATGATAGGTTATGTAAAACCACCTTTTTAGTGTTTCACAAGGATGTAGTATTGCTGTTATGGGGGTAAGTATGAGGGGTCATTCAATCAAATTTCTAAGATTTGATCTCAAAGCCGGGGGTAAATATATGGGAACTGATCTCAGAATCAGTTGTTTTCGCTCCATATATTTGCACCCAATCAAAATCAGTTTCTAAAAGTTGGAAATGGATACAGATTAGCTGTAATTGGTTTTAGTTACCCTACTGTATTGTTATCCAGGAAAATTATATGTAATTTCAAATTTATGACTCCCTCATTGAACATATCCTACCATAATTAACATAACTCATAGTAGGAACCAAAATGCAAGAAAGTTAAAAACTCATTTGTGTAAATATACAACTTTATAAATTACAATTACATGGACCACACATGCAGTCCACAGAAGTGATAGTAAAACCAAATCATATGAATTATAATCATAAAAATGTAACCGAAAGTCGGATCTAATACTAGATCCTGTCCTAGCTAAGCTACCAAAACTAGACTTGTTATTCTATTAAGATAACTTCAGATCAATTCAAGTGTCTGCATTCTGCAGTGGTTCTAAGCCCAAAAAATATGGTAGCCAGGGCAGAAACTCTTAACCTATTGTGATCTAGAACTGGTCCCTATCGAAACAGTTTCTGTTTTAGACTCAGTAAGGATCTCAGCGATTCTGGGTCCAGAACTAGGTGCCCTCTTTCTTGCTCACCCTTATTACAATGAGCTGAAATTTATTTGTCAAGAAAACATTGGATGATTCAGCTGACAATTTTATGTTACTGTTTTCGTTGATATTAATCTATTTTTGTCAGGTCAATGCACAAGGCTGTGCATTAGGAAACACCAATGTTCAGGAACCCAAAACGGATTGTCTTCCTTTTTCATCAGGAGTATGTAATAATGAGAACAGCCTTGGTTTTTCCAGCATTAGATGGGTATGTATATAAATAAATAATACACTCTTTTTTTTAAGGATATACACTGTATTTTTCAGAGTTATATCACATTGAAGTCCCTACTTGTTTGTTGCTCATATTATGTCCTTTCATGGTTGTTTTCAGAATGACTCTTTGGGGCCCTTTGACCTTCCCTTGACATCGCGGCAGATTATAAAAAATGCTAATTAAAGCATTGAAGGATTTGCCAGATAGCAAATTTGATCTTCTGATGCTTCTGAAGTTGCCAAATTACAGCAGATGACAGTGTAAGCATCCGGGAACTTGTCATATAGCAGCATAGATCTTCGGATGCTTCTGGATTTGCCTTTGGTTGGTAGTGGTTGAACATGTGGTTTATTATTCATTTCATATTTCAAGTACAAGTTATAAGTAGAAGGATTTTCTGGCTGATATGAAGCTGTTCTGCGTTGTTGTTTTCGCCTACAATGCACTTAATTAGGCGGTTTAGGAAGACATTAAAGGCCCACAGGAAGCTTTCAGCCATGCATCTGGATCTGCTGTTGTTTCTTGTGATGGGTTGATAGCTGTTAATAAAATGTGTACAGATAGTTGGTCATTGTCATGTCTAGAGTTTTATAGACATAGCACACCTTCATGTGGTTGTAGTTAAGTTTCTTAATCCTTTCATTAATGTAAATATACCAGCTTATTTCAGGGCTGGGATCAATTACCATTAAATCTAGACTTTAATTTATTGTTTGTTGGTTTTTGATGGGTCAATTTAGTTAGAGAAGATATTTTCCTCCATCGTGCGTGGTGGATTATGATTTATGGATGCCTTATAAATGAAGAAATTGTTGGACAAGAATTTTAAAGGTTGCTATCTCATTTGTTAATGGGTGTCCCCAGGTAATTGCTATCCATAATTGTACCTCGCAAAATTCTCACATCAAATCTTTATCACTTAGCTAACCCTTTAAGCCTTGCTTGGTAATTGCTATCCATATATGTAAGATATTGTATACTTTGTTTATTAAAGAAAACTTGCAAATGATTGCAAATTTTTTAGTTAAAATATATCTAAAATATTTGTATTAAAAAAATACAACGTTTGTGTTAAAAGTACTCCGTACAGCATTTATCATCTCTTGAAACTATTTGAGCACAAAATTTACTAAAATGTCCATTTTTTGTTTGCTTTCCAAAAGACCCCATTTTACCTCTTGATATATACACCATTTATTTGGAATTTCTCTTTGTTAATGGAATACGATTTCTCTCAAGTGTTCTCCAATTAAGAGCTTTGAGCTTTTTATTTTTCATTTATATGCTTCATATAATTTAAATGTATTTAATACATGTCAATAACAATGACTTTTTACCCCTAAACTCTGCAAGTATAAATTACTAGTCTTTTATGCACGCGATGCTTGCGTGGATTTTTATAATGCATGTAGGCCGATATTGACAAATTAATACTCCTCCGTCCCAGATTAGTTGTTACACTTTCCTTTTTTCGTCCGTCCCAGATGAGTTGTTACACTTCTAAATTAGGAATGACTCCACTAACTCCTATCACATCTACTTTTTGAATAAAATAACAATTGATAACCAAACAAACACTTATCACTTAAAACTTTGTGCAAAGGCAAGTGTAACAACTAATTTGGGACGGAGGGAGTATTTACTATCGTAAAATGAATACCTCTTTTTTTTAACACCTATTGGTTGCAAATTGTTTTTAAGGATGAAAACTATCAAACATGGAAGTGTGTATTCACACAAAGCCGGATTAGTTGTTAAAGGTTACAAGCAAATTCACGACGTGGATTGTGTTGAAACCTCGTGCATAATCGTAATGCTCAAGTCTGTAAATCAAGCAATGATTGCATATTGGTACATATGGCATTTGGATGCTCAATCAAATGTTGGAAGAAACTATGTTCATGGCATGTCATAGGATTGTGGATCCAAATAAATACTTGAAAAGGAAATCAAACTTATGAAATCTAAGTACATATTTAAGCAAACAATTGGGAATTGGAACTGTATTTTAGTGAAGCTAATAAGTATTTTAGTTTCATAAAATGTACATGATTCTTATAGATATATAAGAAGTTTAGTGAGAGTAAAAACTCAATTGGTCCTATGTGTACATATCTCTCTATTGTGAAATTTCATTCAAATGCTAATGACTTAGATTTGAAATTATTCATCAATGATGGACCAAGGAGAAACTTAGTACATACTGGGTATTAAGATCTATTTACAAAAGATCTTAGAATATTGTTTTGGATTAAGTAATGACATTTACTAAATCAAACACGAAAGGCTCCATAGGAGATATTCGACCCATGTGAATAAATCTAAGTAATAGATGTTTGAACTATGTATTAGAATTTACTAAGTTAAACATCAAAGATTCTAAATGAGATTCTTAACCTATATTATATGTCAAGGATTTGGCTGGATTTAGTATCTACTGAGACTGAATAAGCTAAAGTTACATGGATAAAATTCAATTTGGAAATTATTCTGCAAAATAATTTATCATGTATGATATAATATGAGGTTCGCCAAAAATGTATTGTATGACTTTGGGCATGACGAACATATACCAATCTCAATTGATCTAAGTGAAGATCAACTAGATCGAGATCAAGAAAAACTTATGGTGCTTGAAAATGTACATAGGAATAGTTCTTGATTCAAGGAAATGAAGATATGCTAATATCGATGCTACACCCATAAACACTGACAAAGGATCAAGCAAGATCCCTTTGGAGTTAACCATTGGCAAGGACGAGCTAAAGAGAACTGTGTTTTGAAATGGCAACATGGATTGAAGACCATGAGTTGTTGCATGGGAAATTAAACATTAATTTCTATGTTCTGAGATACAGATGGAAAGTCTTCCACATATATGTGAACTGCTTGGATAAGCAAATTCAAACAAAGCATCACTAGCAACCTAAACATTTGAAGTAAAGGTACTTATTGCCTAAGAAGCAATGAAATAGAGTTGTTTACGTTAAAGAGTTCTTCACTGAACTTGGGTGGATCACATGTCTGCTGACTTGATGGTTCTTCATTGCGAAATGCGTAGAACCACTATTGAAGCAAGAAAGACTAGATCACAAAATAAACATACTCAAAAGATCTTATTATCTTATCTCGAAAGGCATTCAATGAAAAGGATATTGAGATTGGCAAAGCATGATAACTAAACCTATGCAAAAGGTGAGAAACAACACTCACATTGTGGCACTGGAAATCAAGCATAGCTTTGAATTCCGTTAATTGTTTTAAAGATGGGATAAAGTCCCATGATTGTAAAACATTGGGGTTGAACATTTATCATATATGAAATGTATTTTCATATTCCATTTAATCTTGGTTTAATATTAAATGATGAGTCCTTTCAATTTGACAAGTATACAAGATAGACTGTCAGAACCAGTCCTGTGACTAATAATGGCTATCAAGTGAACTTGAATGTCAAAAGTTAAAAATCCTTGGTCGGAAGTTTTCTATAAAGGTGAACGCATAGAAAACCCTAGACGACTAGAATGCAAGATGATTAGTAGTTCTGTTTCTTGAACTATGAAGACATGGGAATGTCAAAAATCATTTGCATAGATACTTACTTGACAAGACTAGTATCGGACAAGACCTATGAAACTTTACTGTAAGAGATGAAAATCTGTCATAAGTAAATTTCATTATCTTATTAGACACTAATCCTGAATACCTGAGTGATTTGAGCTTACTTGTTTGAGAACTGGTTGCTTTGACGTTGTCAACCGTCGCACCGTAAAAGGAGACCATAACGGCAACGCTCGGGTAATCACCTATCAAACAAAGTCTAAACTCAAGATCACAAGATTGGGATAGTCCTCCCATAAATCGGGAAGAGATGCCAAAAGTTGTATAAGTCCACTCGGAGAGCTAGAAACTGTAAAATGCATGGCCGTGCTCAGATGAATCATAGGCTATGATTATCTGTTAATTTGATCAGTTTAACTCTGACACCGAGAAATACCTTTGGACATAATAAGGATGACTACTCTTACCTTATGTTCATGAACAGGCATCGAGCGACAAAGGAATTAGGAAATGCACACTTGTCCCTAAGGACAAGTGGGAGACTGAAGGAAATACCCTTGGTCCAAGTTTGCATTTAATGCATTTAATGTTAATTCTAATAAATACGGTTCAGTATTAATTAACAAGTTAATAAGTTAGTGAGATCAAGTGATCTGAATGTCTAGCTTGAGGTCGCTTCAGTTCAAGTGGAATTAATGAATTAATCCACAACTTACTCTTGACTGGACCCGTAGGGTCACACAAATAGTGCGTGAACGGATCAAGTATTTAAGTGAATATAATATTCATTAAGTAATCTATTTATGGTCATTCGGAAATGATGGATCTAGGTTCCAGTGGGAGCTAAAATCATCAAAAAGGCAAAAGGGAATATTTGCCGGAAATGAAGATATTGCCGGAAACGGAAATATGGTTCATGACGGAAATATAAATATTTTCCAAGTCGAAGATATTTCTGGAAACGGAAATATGGTTCTTATCGGAAAAAATTATCAGAAATAGAAATATTTCCGGAATAAGAAGTATTGCCGGAACAGAAATATTACCGGAACCGGAAATATTGTAGAAATAGGAAAATATTATCGGAATTGGAAACATTAACGGAAACATAAATATTGTTCGAATCGGAAATAAATTCCGAAATCGGAAAACAAATCAGAAGCGCGACGTGCGAATGCTCGACGAACGAGCTTGCAAGACGCAAGGCCCAGCGCCAAGCAAGCCCGCACGGAGCAAGCATGCTTGGGTCGAGCAAGTGCAGCAGCCCAACTCATGGGTCGCGTGTTGTGGCTTGGCGCCAAGCCTTGCACAACAACATGGGCTTTGGCCGCACGCTGCAAGGCCTTTGGCTGACTTGTTGCTTGCACGCTAAGCAAGCTTGGGTGACAAGCTTCTTGCGCGTCAAGTTATTGTTTTCCTAATTCTACTATAATTAGATTAAGGGTAGATCTGAAATACTTAGTATTTGAATATCCCTAGAATTCTAATGTTGTTAATTAACTATACTCCTAATAGGATTAGTTAATGATTCTTAGTAGAATTCTAATTCCCTATTTCCACCCTATAAATATGTGGTTCATGATCACAATTTATACATCACAATTACAATTTCCTATCACCATTTTGAGTTTCCCGAGTGCACATAAAACCTTAGAGAATATTCTAGTTGGTTGAATCTAAGGTGGATCCAAATACGCTGTGGATTATCTACGGAGGGACGACACTTGGAGTCTTGTACTTGTTCTTGTTCGGTTCGGGAGTATCTAGGGAAGGCACGCATCACAAAGTATGTATCCTGAATTATGCTAATTGACTATGTGGCAATTAATTTGGATTCCTGGATTTATGGTTTTTCCGCATGAATTATATTGTTTATATTGTTCATAACCTTACAAGGTGGTGGTGTTGCATAGTGGTGTGTGGTGTTGTGCGGTGGTGCGTGGTGTTGTGCGTAACATGTGGTGTTGCGTGGTGTTGTGTATGTCCAGCTGGTGGTGCGCAACAAAGGTGGTGAAGATGATGGTGGTGAAGACGGTGAAGAATCATGAGATGGTGAAGGAGGTGGGGGTGAAGATGATGGTGGTGGAGACGGTGGTGAAGATGATGGTGGTGGAGACGGAGCTGCGGGATTTTTGTTACCGAAAAATGTTTTCACAAACCGGAGAGAGAGGGAGGGTGAAAGCTTGTGGTAAAATGTGAAGAGTTGGGGTAGATTTTATAACGGAACAAATGTCCTTTCATGTAAAATACGCGAGCGTTTTTAGCGAACGAGGACGTCGAATAGCGATACACTAAAGTTTTGGGGTTACAAAATACAACTTGAAAAATCAAGGAAATGGAAAAAATACAGCTTCTCTTAAAAATCAAATACTAATATTCAAAATTTAAAAATCTGCATTATATTTTATGTTTTAAAATAAAGATATTAATTGGCTCATCTTAATTATTTAATTATTAAAAAAAAAAAATACCCTTTTGTATTCATAACCTCCATTTATCACCTTAACTTTTTTTTTTAAATCAACATCTTTGTTACTCTACTCTTGAAAAAAAAGGTAATATTATCATTCTCCGCCTTAAATCAGGTCAATTTTCAGACAAGTGTTAAATAAATTGATTTCCAAATATCAATGCATATTAAACAAAATCGTAAAAAGACATAACTCATGTGCCACACGGATAAAAACTACTCCCTCCGTCCCGAAATAGTCGACCCGGTTTGACCGGCACAGAGTTTAAGAGACTTGAATTGACTTATTTAATTTAATAGGTAGTACTCCCTCCGTTTCAAAATGTTTGTTACGTATTCCTTTAATAGTGTTTCAAAATGTTTGTTACATGAAGAATCTTTCTATTTATAAACTTGTTATTATTATTATTTTTTGAGCCAACTTTTATTTCTAATTGGTCAAACTTTTCAACTCAATAAATTTCATTCACAATTTCCGAGTAAAACAACACTATATTCTAAGAGAGTAATAAATGTTAGAATTTGGAAAGATGAAATCAGATTTATGATGGAATCTAGAACATTTAAATTTTTTAAAAAAAGAATCTTAAATATACGTTAATAAACGTGCCAAAATCCAAACGTAACAAACATTTTGAAACGGAGGGAGTAGTTGATAGTGGGGTATTATTTTAATGTAGTTAGTGGGAGGTGCGTTAAGAGTTGGGGTTGGGGGAGAATAGGGGTTGAATTTTTAATTATTTTTTGTATGGAGTAGGGGATAGGTGGGTTAATAGGGGTGGAGTGAGAAATAATATAATATTGTTAGAATATTTCCATTTTTAAAAACAGGTCAAGTATTAAGGGACGGCCCGATAAAAAAAACAGGTCAAGTATTCCGAGACGGAGGGAGTACTCCGTAGAACTTTTTAAAGATCACAGATTCACAGAGTATTGTGCTATACGCCTATACTTGATTAAACGATACGGAATATGGAATATCTATTTAGTTTTTCAATTATACTTTATGTTAGAAAAGAGAATTGTGCTCTCCGAAAAAGGATCTCCCTTTTAATTTCCTGGTAAAAAATCTAAAATATTTGATGGCTCAAGAACAACGACTTAAACAAGAGCTATAAAATCTGAAAATAACAACAAATTGTAAGAAAGATATAATCAAAATATTTCCAATAAACATTTTGGTAGAGGGAATCTCAGCTGAATAACCTATATATATATATATAAAGCTTAACTTACAACTTGATAAGCAGCTTGCAAATTCCAGAAATGCCAACAAACACACTTAACTCTATCAAATGTACAAACAACCACCTAATATTCAATGACATAGGAGAAAGATTCAAGTGTTTCTGAGTTTTACACATCAAAATAATTGTCAGAAAATTTACTCTTGATCCACTTGAAGCTGTTGCGAAATGTTGATTTCAGCTTACCCTCCATGGCATACATGTTATAGGACGCTACTCTCTTCTTCCTCTTTGTCTCCGGGTTCCCGGGCCCTCCAAACTCATCCTCCTTGTTGCTCGGGCCGTTGAACGAGTACGCTCTAGGCCCGTCCTCGAATGCATAATTCGCTTTCACATAGGAAGAGTATTCTGGCATTGATTTACTCTTCTCCATCACCAATAAAATCAGCTCTGAACTCTTAAAGAGTAAGGAATGAGTAGTTCCCTCCAACTTGACAGATGTATATATAGAGCACAGAGCAAGAAAGCAAAAGCCACTGAAGGGAAAAAGTATATTAGTGGGTTACGCATGGGTTTAATGGAAAGAAATCATTCGTAAATAGAAAGATATCAATCTAACCAACATATAATTATTACTGGTGGGAAAGGAACACGTGGGGCTGATGTTATATATCATGATGGGAGACCACAATGTGCAATTTCACACAACAAAATGTTATAGCTTTTATGACATGAACATGAATACCTTATCTTATTGCAAAGTTGAGTAGAGCAGTTTCCAAACTTATTGCCAATTATGTGTGCGGCAACAAAGATAGTAGAGATGGCAACTGATAAGTGCAGAAACAGAACTCAAGGCGTGCAAAGTAAAATGACGAGAATCCCCCTACCCGGGACTACAAGTAGTCACGAGCTTGAAGCCTTTGGGTACGGGGATGTTTCATAAGGGGTTAGTTTGGTAATATGTTTTCCGATCCTATTTGATTTCCACATGCCAATTATGAAAAACTAGTACGTAGTAATTGATTATCTAATGGAAATCACCATGAAATGAATTATTAGAAATGATGGTAAAGAAGCTATTTCACCAAATTTAGGACAAGGGAAAGCAAAAGTCAAAAAAATGATGCAAAAGGGTGTTTGAATAGTGTTCAGGGCCAACCATCATTTTAAAGGCGGAAAGGAAAATAGTGGTAGGGGACACAACACACAACACACAACAGAATGAGGCAGCAGGCTTCTTAAAGCCCCACAAGGCCACAAACCCACTCTTATGGAGATGGATTCATGGACCATTATTTTACATATGTGTGTATGCTTTAACCTTTATGATAAAGTAGAAAACTATTGTTTGCTTTATTTATGGTTGTGGTCTTGTGGGCCTAATTTAGTCGGCTCTTAAGCCATTATCAGCATCAGGACCAATGAAAAAGGTTTATGCTTGGTTTGATATTTGTCCACTTTTAATGTAAATGGAAGTTAATCTAAGGTGAGTTTTGAATATTTTGAGCCAACAAGTGTGGTAATCGGATTTCCACCATAGTAGAATAGATATGCAAATTGCAGTATATGTAATGGTAAATGAACAACGGTAAAAAAGAGTAAACAGAACAACGGTAAAATGATGTAAGGTCGAGGCATGCACTCACTTGTTCCATCTTTCATGTCGAGTAATAAGTTCTATTACTGACTGGGGAAATAATCAGCACCGTTTGCAGCATCATCAGTGGTGATGCTTCCATTTTGGGCCATGAGTATCCTATACACTCTCTTTGAACATATTACGCCAAGCCTTTTTTCACCGCCGGATATTTGTTCTAGTGGCAGATCTTGGAGTAATAATTCCTTGTCATCCACCTAATGTTTCATATTTTTGGAAAGGAGGAGGAGAAACCAAATATTACGGTCCACTTTCATGCATGTAATAATTAACAGCAACAAGAAGTGAGGACATATCAACCAGGCTTTTCTTCAGAAACATGTAAGAGCTTAAACTATATATAACCAGATGGCCATCTAGAAGAAATTAAGGATAAATGACAATTGGTGGTTCTCACATTCATGAGAAACTGGCACAAAGGATAACTCCACCCCCACCTTCTACACAACAGGGAAAAGAAATATAAATCTACTGAGCATTGACACATTTGAACATATCACAAAACAACCAAGTAAGAACAATTTGCCTAAGATAACTGTTAGCCCAAGAAGTATCAAATGAAGAGAACAAAGTTTGTGCACTTTTGCTGCTGGAAACAGTCAATATCTCTAATTTCTATATTTGAATCAAAGCAAACCACTATACATGGGTTGATCTAAGAATACACACAAAGTTTAGACCAAAACCGCAATATAATCAGCGTGGCAACTTCACTTTTATATGATGCCAGCAAGATTAAGAAGGCTAAGATACTTATCCCAGAGAATGAGAAGTATAGGCATCAAGAAAATAGATACAACGATTACAACTGACAGCAACTATAAATGATCCTGCCTTTGGCGACCCCTGAAACCAGAACAGCACTAAAAGAAAATAGTAATCAAACCTTTATATAAGTAGCAAGGAAAATGGAGATGAGCACGGGTAGAAACAGGTCAGAATTACGCAATTCACAGACATTTTTTAGTTGTTTATTTTGGAGCTGATGAGAGAGCTTTAGGGATGTTCCAAAGAACGTTAATCGGGCCAGAGATAGAAGAAGGATTTACCCTGGGTTGCTAAACACCATTCGTGAGAAGAATATCTTATAATGTTAATATAATCCAAGTGTAAACACACAAAATATGCGGGTGGCAATTCCAAACAGCCTAGACTCAGAAATGAGAAGGTACCTAGAGATAAATCCTATCATGGGTCATTTCTCAATAAGCTTTACACAAGCACTACCTATTACATCCTTCCAATGTTTCTCAAGTTATTACCAACTCAAGTGAAGTGCAGATGATGAAATTAAGTTTACTGGTATATGAGAATCCTTAATAAAGACGGTATTGCAAACATGAAAAAGGAGTACAGCGGGAGAGCTATAAGTATATAATGTTGTATAATCAAGAGGTCAAACAGTAGGTATCAGGATTCAGAATCAAGGAATTGCACAAATAAAAATATCATATGCATATCCCGAAAAGAAGAACGCAAATTATGGCCCAAGTATGATCTGACATTGCCTTGCAAAATATTATGGCCCCTCCAAGGATCGAGCGGTAATCAACATACAGAAAGCCGACCCCAGTGACAAAAAAGGAATGATTCAGATAAGTCCAAGCAATGTAGTAATGGTGTACAACAAAATGATCAACTTGTGTTTCTAAATCATCACAAAGCAGCTGAATACCTAAGTATAATCCTTTTCCAATAAATTGATTACTGAACGGAGAAAAACTTGAAATTTTCCCCCCTAAATCTGGTATATTTGCATAAAAAAAAAATTAAACAAAATATCAGCTACTTCTAAAACTCTACAAGAGGTAAAACCTAAATGAGGTAGTTGTGTGAAGTTTTCAGATCCCCAACATTTGAAAGCTGATAAATTGAAGATCTGGTAGGAGATGATTTCTTAAATCAGACAAGCAAAAGAACCATCCCCAAATCTTTTAGTAAATTGAAAAACCAAGATTCCGGAAACATGGATGAACAACTCACAGTTTTAGTTGGATCCATGAAAACTCGCAAGAGAGATTTCATAGTTGGATACTTCTTCCATATAGCGATAGCAAATCGAGGTTGCACTTTTGGTATAGAAACCAATGCCTTTAACCTGGAAGGCCGATATAAAAGTGAGCACTATTACCATTTTATGGGTAGGTGATTCGAAAAATAGAAATTACAAAATCTAGACTAGTTTAATACAAATTAAGAATTCATAGAGCTCATGATTTAACAAAAAAGTCCATTTCCACAAGCAGATCTTGTTCATAACTAAGTAATTAATGACATAACCATAAAAACTCAGTGATGAGAATAATTGTATAATAAATTTAACAACAAAGAGTTAAGGGTTTCAATGCAACTTCCAATAGCTTTTGATATGAAATAACAGAGAAGAAAATTTCGGTGTTCCAACTTCCAAGGGACACTAAAAGTACCATTTTATGAAGATTTTATTGAGAGTTAGGTAGCACAAACATTTATCTTAATAAAAATAGGAAATAGACATGTATAATTCATTTGTTATAGTATCTAGTTAGAATCACTAAGGGACTGTATTTCAACTTACTTTAACTTATTTCAGCAAAAACAAGTTCAGGTAACTTCCTATAAGGTCAGATAAGTTCAACAGAAAATGAAGTTCAGATAACTTCCTATAAGGTCAGATAAGTTCAGCAAATATAAGTTTTATTTCAGACAATTTAACACACACACAAATTCTTTCAGCAATAATAAGTACAGATAAGTTAATTTCAAAGTGAAGTATAAGATAAAAGTAGATATAAGTAGAAATAAATATGTATCTTTATTGACATTTTTGTAAGAAAATGAATTTTCTATCAGGGTAACGAGAAGAATTATAAATCCTTTATCATTTGTTCGTGATTATTTTCCTACCAGGGTAACGAGAAGAATTGTGAATTGCATTGATACTCATGCCTATAGTGCAAAGAAATGAAAACTTATTGATAAGACCTTGCAAAATTTTGGCCAAAAATATGGACAACTTTAGGAGAAAAGAGGCAATTACTCATCATAGAGATGTTGTGAATAATTTTACTTATTACAATTAATGTTTACTTCCTCAAAAAAAGAAATATTAGCTGTTATTGCTCCTTAAATCATGAGAAAGACACGATTTAGGACAGAGAATATGTACAGAGTCAAGCAACTAGCCTAGCTAATAGAGATAGCATATCTGGAAAAAAGGCAGGCATCTCCCAGTACCATGTATTTGTGACTAGTGCATGCACAAGGAGCCTCAGAGCCCAGATTTGAAGGGTTCTACTCTTGATGAAACTCGTTTGTGTATGTGTTAAGATTTGAATACTCGTGCATGAAGAGCCTATTTAGGAGAATTGGAAACACATGTCACCACCAACGTCCAATTGTGTATTGAAGGAGAAGCCAGCAAACCCTACTCCCCTAGTATTTTGTCAAAGCGCCAACTGCCAAGGCATTATCTGTAAGACTGGTGAAGGGGCTGACAGATGGCATGAGGATGGAGACAAAGATTAAGCAAGGACTTTTTGGTGCAACGGAGAGAATAGTTCTTGTGGAGGAAACATATGGAAAACACCTTTTGAGAGGTGCTGCACAGTTTACAGTAACACAATCTGGGGGGGGGGGGGGGGGTTTAAGAGCAGACATTATAGGATTAAGAAAGAAGTTGTATGTTTTGTAAAATAAACCACTTCAGAGTTCAGATTCCAAATTGTTGACTTACTGGGTGGAAATAGGCCAATAGCCGCTGAACAGAAAACCATGTTGTATATTAATGTTACTAGAAATAGATATGGGTTTACCAGAAATACTAACCATGGATGCTTCATTATGAGGCTTCTGTCCACACAATCCCTTGTAACATTACATCCATTGGCATTAACAGATAGGTGTGTCAGCTTCTTGCTGCCACAAAAAGCATACAACTTTAGGCACTTAACCTATACGTTCAATTAAAGATAAACGATGTCAATAAATTCTAGTATTTCAACAGTAAAGAATGCAGGAAAAGACATTTTAATCAAACTTATGGCAGAAAGCAATAGAATGTGTACTGTAGCTACTTGGCAAGACCATTTTTTGCCAGTTCAATAAGAAATTTATCAGGGTTACAGCTTACAGGTGCTAGGAGCAATTAATTCTTCATATTTATTCAGCAACAGGTGCTCAAGTTTTTACCCATACCCTACATCGGCACATTGCAGAATATCTAGAGATCTATAATTAAAGTTCATAACAAGCGCATTGAGGGATTGCACCGAAATCCAGTGAAAAGTACACTTAAACCATCTAAAGCATGGTCACTGATGTACAACACAAACTAGTATTATAAAAGAAGGCAAAAAGAAAAACTTTCAAGGTTTGGCAGACGAGAAAAATGACTTCAGTCAACAATACACCTTCAGGGGTTAGCACAAAAAAAAACAGTAGAAGAGAAACCTATTTCAGGAACCACGTTACAAATACTTGCTAGAAAGTGACCAGCCAGAAACCATTATCCTTATTCATTTTAGTTGGGTAACTAATAGGGCCCTGTCATGCAAGTTCCAATGCCCCCCTTTCCAAGCACATCACATGAATCCTGGCAAACGGTAACCTTGAGCCACTTGGGCTAATGACACGATGGTATAGCCAGAACAAGAACCAGAACTCAAGGTGTGAAGGTGAACCCGAAATTTCAGAAAAACAGATTAAAGGATTCTGATTGAAATTGGAAAGGTAATGCTATTCTGTTACAGACTCATAGTACTCTCTTATGTGGTTTCCCTACTTCATAGGTAGCTGTATTTCTAGAGTCCACCGGTAAGGCTACCAAGAAGGATGATCTGCCGTGACAACCGCTTACATGAAGAATTAACAAGGTAATACTTGTAGTTGTTACCGACTGATCACTATAAGGATCTGGAAGAAGGTAACTAACTGGTGATAAAATAAAATAAAGTAATGATAACATAACAGTATGCTGAAGCATGATTGTCAGGTGGGTTACATGTTATGTTTTCACAAGAAAATATTGCAGTTACCGAGATTGGCCCTTGGCAAGGTTGATTGTCAACCCAACGACATGCTCAGCTACTTCAGCCTCATCAACACATTGTCTTGAATGAACATTGGCAAACTGAGTGGTTAACTTTGCAAAAAGCTGTGCAAAGCAGTCGGTTAATCCACCAATTTTAACAGGTAATAACAAAAAAAATAGTATTGGACAAGCGAAAACTCAATATGTCTTGCCTCTTCCACAGGTGGGCGTATCCAATCACTGGCAACCTTTTGCTTTTTATACTTCTGCTGCTCCCTGCCAAGAAAACCATACCCCAGCAATTTGTGAATTTTACACAGGACACAACTTGGCTGGGAAGAAAACGATTGGACTTAATTTCTATGAAACTAAAACAGTTGGAAAACATGAAAATATAGCAAGAAGAAGATGCAGGATTTTATGTAGAAATGAGAAACTACTCAAGCAACAAAAACTGCATGAGAGAGAAAGAGCAAGACCTTGCGTCTGTGCAAAGCTTTTCAAGGATCACTGGGGTATATGGCAATTCGTGGAGTATGAACAAGGGTGCACAATGAGCATGATGTACCCAAATATCACAAGTCTATAGGTAAAAGAACGTGACATTGGGACAGAAGAAATGAGATATACTCTTTTATTTTTGTTAAAACTATGAATAAAAAACATAACTCATGTTCTTTTACGCAAACACTTGTGTTCTTTGGAGGTGCACCATGCTCATTGTGCACTCTTGTCCGCCATCTAAATCGCGGGTTTATGCTTGTAGGGTCAAATAAAATCAGCAAGAGAAAAGAGAGACAACTGTTCAGGACCATTTTTGAACATGACCACTTCAAAGAATACAAGTTTTTCTCCTACACCTTCATCATGCTTTCATTTTTGTTTGTCTTCCAACACTTGAAACAAGTTTTTCCATGATTTGAGTAACAAACTTATGAGAACATGACGGACTATATTTTATTGTAGTAAATCATAATGCTTTTGTGAGCTCATTGTTTGGTTGTGCATTTTGCATAATAGCTAATATAAAATAAAAAGAGGAGATGGAACCTAACGTCCACAAAATTAAATGAGGGAAACCATATTCTTGCAAAAAGTCTCACCTTTTATTGATAAAAGACATCAACCTATTTGTGAGGCAGCAGATTGTGTAAGATGGATAACGCTTTCGCACAGAAGAAATATGAACCATAAGAGATCCATCATTAGCACGGTTACAAAATTCCTCAGCATCATCATAAATGAGCAATATATATCGAATATCTGGTTTCACTGCAGAATGCTGCAGGCAAACAATCCCCATCTCTCCATCAGTTTCAAGCTATACTTCAGGAATTAGGATATATAGTACGTTAGCAGAATTGGTATATAAGGAAGAACTTTGTGGTTATTAAGGTTTAACTTTTATCTCCAATTAACTGCATTATTTTTTCTGTCCGGAAATCGATAGAAATTGTCGACAGAATATATGAACTAATAGTTTTGTTTACCTGAAAAGTATTTTCTGGAAGAATAAATCTCCAAATAATTGATTTTTCGACGGGATTTGGATTTATTTTATAATTGAGACCTTTCTCGTTAAACATTGTTAGCAGAGGACCTATATCCAACGAAAAGTATCAGTAAGACTAAAACTAGAAGATAACCCTCCTATAAAATTCAAGGATGAAGTTCAGCAGATATACCCTTACCGGGCCTACCTCCAAGTGATCCTGACAGAACCTTTGGATCAATTTCAGCCACGATGTCTTTCTCATTGAACTTATAGTTCTCCAATTTCTTCTTCTCTTTCTCCAGCTGTTTCTGTTTAGCAGCTTCAGCCCTCAAATCTGCTTTAAGTGACTTTTCTTGCTGGGTTATGAAAAAACTCAGTAAGCTCTCGTCTGAACATGATCCGCAAAATCATTTTGTACAACAAACCACTGACCTCCTTTAAAGCCCTTTTTTCCTCCATTAATTTCTTCCTATCTGCTGCCTGATCGTCTTTGTTCAATTTTTTCTTTGCATTAGCATCACCTCCACTTTTTGGCTTATGGATTGCACCTCCTTTTTTCAGTCTGACATTTTCTTTTCCACAATCATGATCCTGAAAAGACACCATACTTGCATAAGCACATGAAGAACATATTTGGCATTTTGTAGAGCATCAACATGCATAAAAGGACATAAAAATACTAACTCCTCCCCTAAGCACATGAACATATTTGGCATTTTAGACGACACGACAGTTAATTTCTTGAGCCACTTGATCTCAAATTACTTCATCCTTCAAATGCTAGTAAGCACGTTACTTTGGAAATAGTGCTAATGGACTGCTTTAATTAGTGACAGTTCCATGCCAGAGAAGATTTTGGTGAAGGAAAAGAAAAGGAATTTAAGTGAAGAGACTAGAAAAAGAGCTCTGGAAAGGAGAAAATGACAGAGGAAGAGGGAGAGAGCGATTTTGTTTCATTCAATATATATCTGATGTAGTTTACATCATCTACATGTCACCTATTATACCGCTCCATAACGCCATAAGCAGTAATAGAAGACTTGGTGTTAAAGGCATAGATACAAAGGAAGAACTTGACAAAAACCTAAATCTACAGAGTATTTACCATGTACCCTTCTAATGCTTTCAGTTCGCCTTGGGACGATATCATATGTTAGGACTATTTTCATAAGCCATACCTAGTAACTACTATCAATTTGAAATTTCTTCAAGTACTTGGAAAATATAGTTGAAATGGTGAACAAATGCATAGATATGAAAGAAGAATTAGAAAAGTTGCTCTTTGATAAAGTCAAATTTCCCCCTTTAGATAAAATTCTTAGTGTAGTGAGCATAAAGCCACAGTGCTTCACTCATCCAGCAATTGCCAACTTATACTTGCTGAATAAGCTTGGGACTACAGGAAGTGTGAAAGATAAACATCTCTTTACAGACGAGGAGAAGCAGAGGACATGTTAAAAGAAAAATGATGAGGACTATGGAGATATCAAGAAGCTACAAGGAAGCCATAATCATCTTACGTTAATAGGTTGTACTTGATTGGTATTGTATTCCAGAGAAGTATGGTCATGTGTCTTTGTGGATTTCAGGTTCCCTGAAGAAAAATGATTGTCAAAGTTATGCAACATCTTGGATACTCTGCAAAATCCTTATGCGAGATATTTCACCAACTTACCAAGACAGCACGTGGACTGAACAATGGGACACTTTTCCAGGGTCTTCACATTGGAAGTAACAGGAATTCTTTCATTCTCCTGGCAGTTCTCCTTTTCTACAACTTTAGGTCTCTTTTCCAAGTTCTGTTCCACATTAAGCTCAGACAAAGTTCTTCCATTTTCCATTGAACATTTTTTTCCTAGACCTCTACCCTCCATATGAACATTGGATTCCTCTCCCTTATGAAGACAAAAGGTTGAGTCAATGTCTAACCAACTTTCAAGATCAAACTCACGTACCGACTCATTTTCTGAATCAGAAGACGGAGATGCTTGCATATTTTTTACACAAGTTCCCATTTCAGAGTCTCCAGCATCATTATCAGATTTATCAACACCTGCAATTTGCAAGATCAATCTAAGCAATAATTCTCACACGGAAAACAAGCAAATGTACGTGTATAGGAAAAATAGTTAAGTACAGCCACAAAGATAGCAAAGGTGTGTACACACTTTTTTGGGGGGGGGGGGGGTAAGAAGAACGACCCTACTAAATCGGGACCTCTCGCCGGTAACCAACTCGGCTACAGAGGTCAGACTCTTGGAAATGGGGGGAAGGATAAGAGAATCTCCACCTCCAAGAACCGCAGTTGGAAGAGATAGAGCCCAAAACCTCAAAGCCATAAGGTGTGCAAACACCTGGTCCCTTAGAACTTTAGGCCCCTTTTAACATGGAAAAAAAAGATTTTCCATCTTACCCAATAGCAAAACAATAAAAAAGGAAAATGGTAAAATTATTTTCCTAGAAAATGTTTTCCGTCAAACAAACAAGGTATTTTAAAGTTATTAAAAATAAAAAATACTTAATTATCAACTTAAATTCTTTAGAAAATAGGTGATAAGGGATCTATGGTTATACCACCTTAAAAAGAGAATGAAAGGGTTGTGTTACTTGTTCAATATATTCTTGATCCTCGGTTCAGTGTATAAAAAAGCGCAAGACGCACTAAAGCGATAAGTCCTAGAGCCTAAGCGCATGGCTCGCGCCTCATCAAAGTGAAGCGCACTTTTAAAAAACTAAAGGTTTCTTTACTATTATGCACATATATCTGACTAAAATAAAGTATTTAAACCACAAAAATATATGAACATCAGATTTGCTTTCCTATTGTTTTAACAAAAATAAAGCATATAACATAGTGGTTATCAACTTATCATGCACTATCAACTAGGAGTCCAGGACCACTAGGGAACAAATATACTATAAACATCGTCGTTTGTTGTCTTCTTCTTTTCTTTTTCCTTTTCTTTTGGACTCTTGGCCAACTTTCTATTGTTAAGGATTACTAGGGCGTGGTCCAGAATACAGTAACAACATAAAAAAAGATTGAAGCGCAGAAAAGCACGCTTCATGCGCTTTGATGCGCTTTTCCAAAACGCTTCACCTATAGGGCAAATTAATCTTTTTGCCCTACTGCTTCGCGCTTCAGCGATTAAGCGCGCTTTAAGTGTGCTTTTCATACACTACCTCGGTTTGAACAATTGAAGTCTAAAAGAGAAACCTTACGAGTTACGAGAAAGAAAAAGTTAATGTTTATTTTATTGTTTTTGGCTTTATAGAAGATTATGCATCAAAATATGGTTTGATAAAATACTTAAATACATTCCTCCTAAGCTTCAAAATTGTGAAGTGCTCTTTATATCTAGAATAAGGTAGTGCTTAATGAAGTTGTAAAATCAACAAAAGGCCACACTGAAAAAGACAAACCACAATTTGCCACCAACTTCACTAACAAAATATCCCTCATTGCAAAACTTTTCAAGTATGTCATTTTATAATGAGTTACATCTGGAACCTAAGCATTTTCTCGAGAGGAAGGGGAGGATTACAGGAAATCTCCAATGCTCCAAGAGGAATTAAAACTAGGAAACATATTCTGAATCCTACATTTTCCAGACAAATGATCCCATTCAACCACCGAGCTTACTAACATGAGGAATTGGACTAATTGAAATTCCGAGTAACTAGTCAAGCCACTAAAGTAACAAAAGGGAATGAAAGCACGTTGATGCTAATCTACAATGGTAATGAAGAAGGTCGATCCATTCTTCTCTTATGCGAGTAACAAGGATCCACTGGGGATTTTAAGACCAGGATACCGTGTAGGAGCTTCTTAGCAGTAGTATAAATCGTAAGTTAATGTAGCGAAAACAAGACAACGATCAAGAAAGCTACTGAAGGTGAACCGAAATCTAAACAACACAAACTATTGGTTCCAACTTAGCAATGTCAAAACTTCAAAAACCTCATTCTTGAGACATAATCTACAAACATTCATTTAGTAATGATTCAAACATAATAACGCAAACTAACAAAAACCTAACCCTAGTACATATGTTAATTTTAATAACTAATCAACACAAAATCAAGCAAAAATTGTCCGAATCATTATTCTTGACAATCAATCAAAGTATAAATTAAATTAGGGCATCCCTGAAAAAAGGGGGGCACTCCATTAAGCATCATTCCAACAAACCCACAATTCTAACAAAAACCTACGTAATTTGAAGAGCAACACTAAAACAAACTGAAACAAAAAATAAAGGAGAGAGAAAATGTGACCTGATGAAATGAGAGCAGGACTATTCGAGGGGCTAGGCAAATTAGCGGTAAACTTGGTAACAGGAGAATCATCAACGAAAATTGGGGTTTCTGGGATAAATGATTTTGTAGAAGATGCTGATTTTTGAAGCTTAGGAGGAGGAGGAGTTGGGTCATCGATAAGATCAATTAACACAGGGACTTTTCTGGGTCTCTTATTCGAAATTGGAGTAATTAAATCAATTTCTTTGTTGAAATTCGAAATTGGAGTTGTTAAATGTATTTCTTTGCTCAAAATCGAAATTGGAGTTGTTGAATGAATTTCTTTGAGCTTGTATTCGTCGTCATCGTCAGAGTCACTGAGGACGATGGGTTCAGGCTGTGACATCTTCACTGAAGAGAGGGAGGGGAAAGGAAAAGAGAGTGGAGACTGGAGAGAGTTCTTTCAATGGCGGTTTTTGTTGTTTCAAATGTTTTTCTTTTTCTTTTCCAAATATGATTTGATAAAACTACCCAAGTTGCGGACCAGTTTTCTCATTGCCGCGCCTGTGAAATCTCCCTTGTATTTGATGCAATACAGTGATGTAGGGTTTTGCTTATTGACATTAGAGCCATAAAAAATGACTCGATCCGAGAACTCGATCTGAATCAACTTGTATCAGTAACCGACTTATTATTTGAATTTTTGGGTAAAACAGGTAACCCGGAACATAACTTTTACCCGATCCGATAAAACAAGTATCAGGTTTTAACCCGATATTGTATGACCCAAACCCGAATCGACACCACACTCGTATCGAACTGACCCGAACATACAATAATTCGAACCCGATTCGACACCTAAACCGACGTCAACCTGAAACCGATTATAACCCGACACAACCTGATATTTACCGAACTTGTGACAACTCGTTACTAGATTTACCTGACTTGTTAGCAACCCGACTTGTCATTGACCTGACCAAATAGTAATATAAATCATAAGTCTATACACATTTTATTACCTGATGTGAAAGATGCAATGTAATAAACTAATATATAAGGTTGATGTTATTTTAATAAGCAAAAGCTAAGTATAACTTGACCACACCTGGTAGTTATGGCATGATCTTCCCGTGTCCGAGAATAAAGCTGATAGAGGTATTTTCCGTCGTTAAAAGAATACACCTCAATCAAACAAAATTTATAAACTCCTAACTAACTGGCTATATTGACTATATTGACTATAGCGGCAAGCATAGGGATCGTCCCAAGAGAATGAATATGTTTGGCTTTTCAATCTAATGTGTTCAAAAGCTAGTTCGAATGGGAAATGAGTTTTTGTATTAATCTAATGAAAGCAAGAAAAGTATGAAATATGAACAAGTAAAGAAATTCTAGAGATTTCGGGAATCGGCGTTGGAAATTGAATTAAGGAGAAGGACAAAGGTCAAAACACAATGATTATGCAAGGACTTGATACATAGGGGAAAAGAAACTAATGACGAGCTCGCCGCCTCTCGGATAGAGCGCGCTAAGTCCTCTAGTCTAGGAAGAGCTCTCGCATTATCCTAAAACTAAACAACTCACGATTGAGACCTACTTTTCACATGCATCATAGAGATTCACAATCTCTTGCAAAATCAAAACAATGCACTCCAATCAATCCTATGGAACTAGCATTTGCAACTACTAATTCTATAGTCATGGAAATCCTAGCATCAAATCGAATTTAATCACAACATCAACATGAATTTCCCTATAATTTCCCAAAATTCATTCCCAAGCCTTCAACCCTAACCTCTAGACTAAGACTACTCAATTAGCATGATTAATATTGTGTCATTATGCTTGACGATGTTTAAAATGATTTTACGATTTGGAAAATTGCGATGCGAATTAATAACACGGTTTTCTATTTTTGGGGTAAATTAATAACACGGTAATTAATAACACGGTTTTAATTAATATTGTGTCATTGTGTTAATAATGACACAATATTAACACAATATTACTAACCCTTACGCAATGAGAATGCGCACAAAAGGCACGTTTAGAGCAAAAACGACTAAAATATACGCAAGACGAGAAAATGTTACGATAAATGCAAAAATGCAATAAACGAACTAAAAACGATAAAACTAAGTAAAAATAATAATAAAATGCTAATAAAATGAACTTAAATCCTAAGCTAAGAGCGACATAAATGTCGCTCATCAAACTCCCCCAAGCTAAAACTTTGCTTGTCCTCAAGCAAAGCTAGAATGAGAAACGGGGAGGAGAATGAGCTTAATTATTCAAAATCAAAATTACGAAAATAAGAACTACAAGAATACACGCTAACTCACTTTCGTAGGAATCACGGTTGCATTTAAGCACATGCAACAAGCTCTTTAAACCCCACAATCTCTCATGAGGGCCAGTGGGATCTCGCAAGGGTTTCCAGAGAGAAACACCCATAACTCTTCCAAAAATTGAATCAAGGCAAGACCTAAAAGGAAAATAAACCAAGAAAAAGAAAAGAAAAGAAAAGAAAAGAAAAGAAAGAAAAATGAAACTACAAAATTCAAGAAATTGGCCTTTATTATGGAACGAGCACGAATGAATGCTAATATTACTAACCAATAAACGAATGCACGCTAACCAATGTCCTAAGTCGAGTGAAGGATTCAAGTGTGAAGCAAAGAGAACTAAGGGTTCGCACTTATCAATTCCCCTTCAACCGAGCATACCACGTCAAATCTCTAGATCCCATCCACCCTTAAGAATAGCTTCTCATGACGCCGCGAAGGCGCCGGAAAACAAGAATTGCAAGGGAGAAGAGAAGGTTACTCGACATCTTAGCATGACAATCCTATTCCATAAATTTGACCAAATCCTCCCTCCACCGACAAAGACTCAACTCAAAAGGGTCGAAAGGACTTTTTAGGGTGTATCGTATAGGCTAGGGGTGAGGGTGTGGAAAAAATTTGGAAATTGGTGCTCAAACCTAAAGTGAAGCGCGAAATGAACTTTACTCAAGCAAATCGAACCAAAACAAACTCATACCACTTATTTGGGGCACCCTCAATCTTATTCAACAATAAAACTAAACTAAAACTCTTTTTGAACTTTTCTTGATTTGATTTTCTCCTTTTTTTGTGTTTCAATTGAAACTTTTCTCATTGCCTTGTTTTTTTTCTCTATTTTTTTTTGGCTTTTTCAAAACTTTCCTTTCTCTTTTTGCTTTTTCTTATTTATTCACTATATACAACATAATTCCCAAGACTTGCCGTTCAATCCAACAACAATCATTCCTCAACTTTGCATAATCATTCAAAACATCAAGCACAATAACTCAAAGCTTCACTATCACTTCTAAGGGTGAAAATAAAACAAAGGCTAATAGGCTTGTAATGAGCTTATAAGAAATGAAGGGGAAAGGCTCAAATGGCTAGCAAGGGGGCAAGTGCAAACAAAAATATATGAGAAAAATAGAAAATAAAGTCCTAAACTAAAAAGAAAAATAGTCACCGAAAGAAATGCCTCTATCGTCCCCTAAAGTAGTTCGGTCGCGGTCTCGGGAAGGAACAAGTCAAATTCGGGATATAAGAAAGTCAATGCCAAGGATCCATGCCACTCAATATATGTATACATGTGTTTGGGCTAAAATGAACATGATCCTCACAAATGGGAGCAAATACTACCCTCTCCCGTTTCAAGCCACTAGAGAGATCGACACCGTCTTACCACAAACCAAGGGTTCAAGACTCATGCTACCCAAAGTTCTAACCGACTTTCTTAACACCTAAATCCTAGACTCAAACCAAGACATTGAAAACCGTGCACACATCTACCAATTAGGAATAAAACATTCTAGCCTACAAGTTCCATTTTTATTATGCCCAAATTAAGAATAATGCCTAAAAACTAGAAAAACATGCCTTGACAAAGATCGAAAAGGAAAAAGAAAGAAAAGAAATGAAAAAGAAAATAAGGAAAAAGGAAGTAAAAAGAAAAAGAAAAATAAAGAAAATAAAGAAAATCAATGAAACTAATCAAGAAATATGCACAAAATCCAAAATATTCACAAAATCAAGCAATCCATCACATGGAGATCAAAGTAGCATTCCAAACAATAAAATCTCCCCCCAAGCTTGAATTAGGCCATGTCCTCAAGGCCTAAAACGAAACTAGGAGGGGCACATCTACCCATCCAACCAATGCCCCACAAGAAATATGTCCGATCCCAAAGAATGCATGTGAGTTAGAAGGATATTACCGGTGATGACGTGGGAGCAAGTCCCACAAAGAACCGTAATAACGAACGAACTCACCAGTAAGAATAACCGGGCACGGCAAAGATGGATGCAAAGACTTCCACATCAAGAAAGCTTGAGGCACAAAAACTTCAAAAATCAAGAAAAAATTAGTATACATGGGCCAAATGGCCAAAACCCACGGGTTGCCTCCCGAGAAGCGCTCTTTTTACGTCATTAGCTTGACACCTTTTGAAGGAAATAGTGCCCTTGGTCCAAGTATGCATATAATATTAAGTCTAATAAATGCGGTTCATTATTAATTAACAAGTTAATAATTAAGTGAGATCAAGTGAGCTTAATGCCTAGCTAGAGGCCGCTTCAGTTCAAGTGGAATTAATTATATTAATCCACAGCTTACTCTTGACTGAACCCGTAGGGTCACACAAATAGTACGTAAACAAATCAAGTATTTAATGGCATTAAATACTCCATCTATGGATATTCGGAATCGACGGATCTTGGTTTCAGTGGGAGCTGAGATCGTCATAAGCAAGAAATGAATACTCCGGAAACGATGATATTGCCGGAAACGGAAATATGGATCGTATCGGAAATATAAATATTATCCAAGTCGTAGATGTTGCCGGAAACGGAAACATGGTACGTATCGGAAAATATTAATGGAAATGGAAATATTGCCGGAATCGGAAATATTGCCGGAAACGGAAATATTGTCTGAATCGGAAATATTATCGGAATCGGAAAATAATTCCAGAAACGGAAATATTAAATATTTGTTCGAAACGGAAATTAATTCCGGAATCGGAAATGTTAAATATTGTTCGTATCGGAAATGAATTCCGAAATCGGGAAATTAATCGGAAGCGCGTCGTACGAATTAGCATCGGGCGAGACTTGCTAGACGAAGGCCTAGCACGAAGCCAGGCCCGCGTCCAGCAAGCCTACGCGCCACACAAGGCAGCCAAGGCCACGCCAGGCCCAGCGCAAGGCCAGGCCCAGCAGGCCAAGGCGCGCGCACGAGTGGGCTGCGAGCTGCGCTGCTCGCGTGGGCCGCAAGGCTTGCGTGGGCTGAGCGTTCGCGAGGGTCGTGCTCGTGGGTGTTTGTGTCCGATACAAATCCTAAATCTAAAGGGGTTTGTTCAAAGATTAAATTCCTAATCCTAATAGGATAAAATAGTTAATAAGACTTTTAATATAATTCTAATTAAGCTAATTAGTATCCTAGTAGGATTTCAATTCCTTTCCATAAACTCTATAAATATAGGCCTAGGGTCACATATTTAACAGACGATTATTGAAGTAGTCAAGGTAAGATTTTAAGCAAAAATCAGCCAAACACTTGCACCCAAATAGCCGAAAATCTAAGAACCTTAAGGGCGATTCTAGTTGGTCAATCTTAAGGCGGATCCGGACGTGCTGTGGACTATCTACGGAGGGACGACACTTGGAGTCCTAAAGACTTGTTCTTGTTCGGTTCGGGCGCAGCTAGGGAGGGCACGCTACAAAGTGTATGCATCTAAATTATGCTATATGATTATGTGTAAATAATATGTTTCCTGGCATTATGGTTTTTCCGCATGATTTATGTTTATTCATATGTATCATAACCTAACAGTGGTATCACGAGCCTCTTATTATTTTCATAATCTAAATTGCATGAACATGGTTAAATTTTACAAATTTGCAAAGAATTAAAGGGGTGATTAATTTCCGTAATTAATTGCAAATTGCGTTTATTTAATTATATGTACGCAGTTTTTCGGCAGTTTCTTCGTTACTCATCCAAATCGAGTGATTTTTGTGTTAGTTCCGCATGTAAAAGGCATTCTAAAATTTTGACAAAAAGATTATTTTTCGGCCGAACCCAGAATTCCCAAATTCGAAGCCTAACTATGACTTTTCGGAGGTTTTAGTTTTTCGAACGAAAAAGTTTGTAAATTTAAGATGTTAAATTAAGTATTTGCGATTCTTGTTGATAAATCTTGGGTTTTTGATTGACCTACTGTATATGTTTAACAATTATGAATGCCTAGACTTGTTAATTATACAACCTAATTTGTAATTATGATTAATTTGTTGAAATTCGAATAATTTAGAATTGATTTGATTTTCATGATTAATTAATAATTTAATTAGGTACCAATGATTAAAATCCACCATAAAAATTGTTAATTTATGTTAAACTTTTAATTTTTATGACCTAGATTTGAATCCATGTTAATCGGAAATTAATTGATTAATAAATTTTCGATTTTTTCGCCTTAAAATTATGAAATTAATATGATTTATTAATTTGTCATTAATTTTGGAAATAAAAGTTTTAATTTTTATGCAATTCGCTCGTAAAACTTGCACGCACAAAGCAATGGACGCTACGTGTTACCCTTAAGGGGTGTTGTATAGTGCGGGCATGCGACGACGAGCAAGGGAGCTCGTCGCCCATGCGGTACGATGCAACGAGCAAGAGCCATGACACACGTGCACAAGGCAGCACGCTGCCCTGTGTCGAGTGCTGTGCGCATATGGGCGAGTGGGCAAGGGCGAAGGGCCAAGGCGCAAGCCATCGGGCAGACGCGTGTGGGCAGCAAGCTCGTTGCGCCACAGCGCGCGCTGCCACGCCCAACAAGCAAGCAGACGCGAGGCAAGCAGGCGCGACGAGCGAGCGGGCGCGCGCAGCGTGGCCTGCACTGCTGCGTTGCATGTGGCCTGCTTGCGTATTGCTACACGAACAGTCGAGGGGCGCTAAGCCTCGTGCACTCGACGGGGCTTGGTCGCAAGCCCAAGTGCTCGTCGTGTTATGATTGTCGCGTTTTAAATTTTAATTTGAGTTTTTCAGTTCAAGTAATTTTAATTAATTTTAAAATTAATAATTTAAATTGTTTTCTTGGATTTTAATTTTGAATATTATAATTATTATAAATTTTAATTTATTCTAATTATTTTACTAAAATTAAAAACCTTGAATTAATTTAAATACGACTGAAAATAAATTAAATAAGTGGATTCAATTATAAATTTATATGAGCTTTAAGTTTTAATTGAATTTGTATGTTTCCGGTTAGACTAGGAATACATTTTTATGTTTAAAATTAGTAAAGCATATGAATTTATTGATTTAAGTGGGAGCAATTTTAGTCATAAACTCTTGATTAGGTCTACAAATCCTTTAAGGTTAAACAACTTGATTAGAATTAATAAGGACTGAATAATTGGTAGATTATTGGTGCCCTTGATTAATTGCTGCAAATATTTATGTGATGCATAACGTGTTTTACTAACCAGCTATGTGGGCCATTCATGATAATGAATGGGTGAATGGTATATATTGTATATGTACTGTTTTGCAGGTTATGAAGTGACTAGTATGGCCCAAATAGGATAGAAAAAATGGTCTGCGTACCATTAATTTGAATGTAATTGGTCTAAAGCACCAAATTTAATTTTCAATTCAAATATGGTCTGCGAACCATCAAATAGTTGTAATTAGTTTAATTATAGCTTATCCTGTTTGAAGAAAATGGCGCCTCCCACGGAGATTTTCAAGACGGACTTTAAAGTTGAAGCTTCAAGATGAAGTCGGGCCATACTAGATCACATTGATCTTATGCATGTTTTAAGTTATTTATTGCTTTTAAATATGTCTTAAATATGCATGAGATCGAAGCTTGATTATGTTGCATGATTAAGGATTTTAGTTCACTTAAAATCTAACCAACATAGTAAGAGCCTTAAGTTCCAAACTTAAAAATTGAGTTAAAAGGTGCCATGCCAAAATAACACTTACTTGGATATCCTTTTTTCATCGATCTTAGTAATAGTTTTCCGCCATAGCGAGGTGTTACTTATCGATACTAAAGGGGTAAGGTACACAAACAATTGTGAGTACATGTTAGTTTTGGTTAAACTCAACGATATAAGTAAGGAGTCCTTTTATGTCGTGGCAAAATCGATAGGTTTACCTAATAAGTTCTTAGACGTACCTATCAACCAAGAGTAGTTTCTAGACTATTAGCAAAAGGATTTTGCTTACCTAAAAGATTTTAGAATTGAGTCTAAATACATAATGTGCTTAATTCTTCAATGGTTTTTTAGGATCTTGGAATCATTTTATTCACACCTGCCTGAACACATAACTTGAATAAAATGCTTAATGAACATTGAATTATGCATGTATGCTAGAATTTAAGTTTATTAAGAGAAACTGTGAATGATTATTTATTTGTTTATTCTTTTTCAATTGTAGTTTTAATTATGGCAAACAACAATTCATTCAACATTCGATCAATTCTCGAAAAGGAGAAGTTGAGCGGGAAAAACTTCCTTGACTGGCAAAGGAACTTGCAAATAGTTCTTATGCATGAAGAAAAGGAGTATGTCCTGGAAGAGGCGATGCCCGAAGCCGCAGGCGAAGGGGTCACTCAGGCAGCCCTCAATCGTTGGATTGATGCCAACAAGGATGTGAAATGTATAATGCTTGCAACCATGAGTGCAGATCTACAGAAAACGTTCATCAATTCAGATGCTTTCACGATCATCAGTGAGTTAAAGAACATGTTCCAAGATCTGGCTCGGGTCGAAAGATTCGAGACTCATAGGCAAATTCTTGAGACCAAGCTTAAGAAAGGCGAGCCCGTAAGTCCACATGTTCTCAAAATGATTGGACTCATTGAGAATATGAGTCGGCTGGATCAGCAATTCTCTCAGGAAATGGCTGTAGACACCATCCTCCATTCTCTTCATAACGGGTATGATCAGTTCAAACTGAACTACAGTATGAATAGTCTGGACAAAACGCCCACTGAGCTTCACGGTATGCTGAAGACCGCTAAAAAGACACTCAAAAGTGATAAGCAAGATGTGCTTATGGTGCGTGGGGGCAAGTTCAAGAAATCTGGAAAGAAGAGGAATGCTAAGAAAGGTGGCAACAAGGCCAGCCCAACTAAGCAAACTGGCGCCAAGTCTGAAAAGAGGAAGGTCAGTCAACCCACTTCTGAATCCGAATGCTTCTACTGCAAGAAGAAGGGGCATTGGAAGAGAGATTGCTTGAAGCTAAAGGAAGATCAGAAGAACGGAACAGTCGTTCCATCTTCAGGTATTTTCGTTATAGACTGTACACTTGTTAATTCAACTTCTTGGGTATTAGATACAGGTTGTGGCTCACACTTATGTTCCAATTCACAGGGACTAAGAAGAAGTAGAAAGTTAAGCAAGGGTGAAGTCGACCTACGAGTGGGAAATGGAGCACGGATTGCTGCATTAGCTGTAGAAACTTATTATTTGTCGTTGCCCTCTGGGCTAGTTTTGGAACTGGAAGAATGTTTCCATGTTCCAAGTCTTACTAAAAACATCATTTCTGTTTCTTGCTTAGATGCTAAGGGATTTTCCTTTTTAATAAAAGACAATAGTTGTTCGTTTTATTTTAAAGAGATGTTTTATGGATCTGCTAGATTAGTCAATGGGCTTTATTTATTAGATCACGACAAACAAGTTTATAACATAAATACCAAAAAGGCCAAAAAGGATGATTCAGATCTCACCTATCTGTGGCATTGTCGATTAGGCCATATTAACTTGAAACGCATGGAAAGACTTCAAAAGGAAGGAATTCTAGAACCATTTGGCTTAGAGGATTATGGTAAGTGCGAATCATGTTTACTTGGCAAAATGACAAAGCAACCTTTCTCTAAAGTTGGAGAAAGAGCAACTGAACTATTGGGTTTAATCCATACAGATGTATGTGGACCAATGAGTACAAATGTTAGGGGTGGTTTCAGCTACTTTATCACTTTCACTGATGACTTCAGTAGATATGGTTATGTCTACCTAATGAAGCATAAGTCTGAATCCTTTGACAAATTCAAGGAATTTCAGAGTGAAGTAGAGAATTAATTAGGCAAGAAGATTAAGGCACTGCGGTCTGATAGAGGCGGTGAATATCTGAGCTATGAATTTGATGACCATCTGAAAGAATGTGGAATTCAATCAGAATTGACTCCTCCTGGAACACCACAATGGAACAGTGTGTCGGAACGGAGAAACAGAACCTTGCTAGACATGGTTAGATCAATGATGGGTCAAGCCGAACTTCCAATAGAATTTTGGGGACATGCACTAAATACAGCCGCACTCACTATAAATAGAGCTCCGTCTAAAGCTGTTGAAAAGACTCCATATGAGTTATGGTTTGGAAAGCCTCCAAAAGTGTCTTTTCTTAAGATTTGGGGATGTGAAGTATACGTCAAATGATTAATTTCAGACAAACTTCATCCAAAATCTGACAAATGTATCCTTGTGGGCTATCCAAAGGAAACAAAGGGGTATTAATTCTACAATACATCTGAGAACAAGGTGTTTGTTGCTCGAGATGGTATCTTTTTGGAAAGGGATCACATTTCCAAAATGACAAGTGGGAGAAAAGTAGACCTCGAAGAAATTCGAGTCGAATAACAAACTCTAGAGAATGCTCAAGATGACATTCAGGATGAAACTCAGAGATCTTTAGAAGTTTCTGGTGAGAATCATGGACAATCTAGAGATGTAACCCCGCATAGATCGCAGAGATATAGATCTCAACCGGAAAGGTACTTAGGTATTTTGACGAACGAGAGCTAGGATGTTCTATTACTTGAAAGTGATGAACCTGCGACTTACAAACAAGCTATGACGAGCCCTAGCTCCAAGCAATGGCATGAAGCCATGCAATCTGAATTAGACTCCATGTCTGAAAACCAAGTATGGGATTTGGTCGATTTGCCAGATGGCTACCAAGCCATTGGAAGGAAATGGGTTTTCAAACTGAAAAAGGACAAGGATGAAAAACTTGAAGTTTTCAAAGCTAGATTGGTTGCAAAAGGTTACAGGCAAGTCCACGATGTAGATTACGATGAAACATTTTCACCAGTTGCAATGCTAAAGTCTATTCGGATAATGTTAGCAATCGCTGCATATTACGATTACGAAATATGGCAGATGGATGTCAAAACCGCTTTCTTAAACGGCGTTTTAACAGAAACTGTGTTTATGACACAGCCTGAGGGTTTTGTGGATCCAAAGAATGCTAAAAAGGTATGCAAGCTAAAGAAATCAATCTACGGATTGAAGCAAGCATCCAGGAGCTGGAATATACGTTTTGATGAAGTAGTCAGTGACTTTGGTTTCATCAAGAACGCAGACGAATCTTGTGTATACAAGAAGGTCAGTGGGAGCAAAATTGCTTTTCTAGTATTATATGTCGACGACATATTACTTATCGGAAATGACATTCCTATGTTGAACTCTGTCAAGATTTGGCTTGGGAAATGTTTTTCGATGAAGGATCTAGGAGAAGCACAGTACATATTGGGCATCAAGATTTACAGAGATAGATCTAAAAAGATGATTGGACTTAGTCAAAGCACTTATATCAATAAAGTACTTGATAGGTTCAAGATGGCAGACTCCAAGCGAGGCTACCTACCCATGTCTCATGGATTGACTCTAAGCAAGACTCAGTGCCCAAAAACACTTGATGAGCGTAGACGAATGAATGGGATTCCGTATGCATCATTGATTGGTTCAATAATGTATGCTATGATATGTACACGCCCGGATGTTGCTTACGCACTCAGTGCTACGAGCAGATACCAGTCAGACCCAGGAGAGGCACATTGGACTGCTGCCAAGAATATTCTGAAGTACCTGAAAAGGCACAAAGATGACTTCCTGGTCTATGGTGGAGATGATGAATTAATTGTTAAAGGCTATACGGACGCAAGTTTCCAAAACGACAAAGATGATTTCAGATCATAGTCTGGGTTTGTCTTCTGCCTCAACGGAGGTGCAGTAAGCTGGAAAAGTTCTAAGCAAAGCACCATTGCGGATTCTACAACTGAAGCGGAGTACATTGCTGCACATGAAGCAGCAAAGGAAGCTATATGGCTAAGGAAGTTCATAGCACTACAAGAAAAGAGCCATTTAGTGACGGAAAATTCAGTCGCTAATCATCAAAAATCAGTCGCAAAATACATTTAGCGACGGATTAGTGATGGATCTGATCCGTCGCTAAACACCTGGTCGCAAATTTAAAACTGTCACGAATTTGCGACTGAAAATTTAGTAGTTTCTAAAAGGCTACTGATTATATCTGTGACACTTTAATGACTAAATGGGGACGATCAATATTTTGTGACTGAACTTTCAAGTCACTAATTGGCAACAAAGAGTTTTACCGTCGGTAATTAGAGATCAACAATTGTGTTGCCCAATTAGTGACGAGATCAATTTGTCACAAACTAGCGATCGGCATATGTAGTCCTTAATTTGCTATAGTCGAATTTTGTTGCAAATTAGCAACTAGATGATTGTCGGTCACAATTGGGTTATAAATATTGATACAATCACATTGTATTATTTAAAACTATATTTTGGTGTGGTATTTGTTTGGACACAATTTTATTAATCTCTAAATGTCGTCACTAGCAATTAGTCAAACTATTTTCATATACTTGAAGAGACAAAACTAAGGAGTATGAAATATGATAGATTTTCATATACAAATCACAAATACATCATACATTAAGGTTTCGTAGTTTATGTAGAAATTCATTAAATGAAGTAACTAAATAAACATTTCAATCAAAGACACTAAGCTATCAAAATAAACTTGTTCATATGAATATGATGTAGCTTCTTAATTCTCATTTACAATAACCTGCACGCAAGCACAAAAAAGTGTAATTAGTATAGGAAAAGTTATCCTTTACAAGTGTAAACTATGAGGGAAAACCCAATACTTCGTATAAGAGTAATTATGTTATGATCTAGTGAATTGTACCAAATTGAAACAAACAACGCAAGATGACTAGTTCAATCTTAATTAAAAATGATTAAATACCGGAAAAAAAAAAAAAAACAAGCAAAGTTGTTGATGATTACTCATTATCGTTATTCTGAAATACTATACGAAGTATATAAAATCATAAACTATGGTAGTACAAATTCTCCTACTCCAAGAAATTTGTAGGCTTCTACTCTCCAACTTTTTTCCACAAAAAATATCATTTCATAAGTAGTCCTAAAATAGCCTAATAGTTCACATGATTAACATCCATTGCTACAAATTAGAGTGTGAAAATGGCAAGAAGTTTGAAATAGTAAAAAAATTTACCTATGTGGAAGAAAGATACATGTGACCTTGAAAGAGCACATCCCTATTATTAAATGAGGGGTAAAACCCAAATCATGAACTCTAACAATTGAATCAAAACTTACTAATCCCATCAATTATACCACATGAACCAAACTAACAAATCAACAATGCATTTCCAATAAAGAGCAGGACCAGAAACGCAAAGTAGTGAGATTACAACATATCTCTGTTTCTCCAATTGCATGTTCAAGATCCTCTTCCTCGTCTTTCAAATTCTTAACAAGAAAAAAATAAAAATCGTTTCAGATACAACCAAATCAATAATACAAATTAAAGATCAAATATATATTGATTGAAGGATGCAAAAAAAATCGAGAACCCCCTCATTTATACAAATTAGAGTCGAATTACCCCAAATGAGGGAAAAGGTACAATAAGCATGATTCAATTGAATTACCAACAAAATATGAAAATCGACAACAAATCGTAGAATATTAGATCGAAAACCGACTAAAAATGAAAAATAAAACTATAAATTTAAATTAAAACCAATAAAGAAAGGCGGTGAATATGGAAGATTGAAGCAAACCTGGAAATAGATGAGATAGGTGAGAAAGAGCGCAATAGGGAGAGCGCGGCGATTAACTGCTAACGAATGAACATAGATGGACGAGGAGTAGTAACACCTAGGGTAAAGAATTAAGATATATTTATTATCTTATAAAACCGTCAAAAAAGTTAAGCACTCACCCACATTTGTTTCCCGCTCCAGTTTCAATAAAAATTAACCACCTCATTTGTTTTTAAGATTTACTTTATACTTTACGGTGTACGATAAGTCTAAGGTTCAAATCACCTCGTCTCCTTGTAATTTGTATTGCCTTTTTAGGTTGTCGTACCCAAAAATAAAAGGTGGATAAATTTTATTACTAATTAATTTTATAAAGGAACGTCTAAGAGGTTTGACTTTTTGCAGTCTCCTATAAAATACCTAATATATCCTTATAACAAGTTAATTTTGTTTAAATAGAAAAAAATCATTCAAACCAAAAAGATGGAATCTTTCCATTTATCTAAGAAACGAAACATTATGTGTGACATTTTTTTATATTAAATATTTATATAAAATTTTACGCACGCATTACGCGTATAAATACAATTGATCGTTTATACACAGTTGAGTTTTTTTTTGTCTTTTGACATGAGCTAAATAAGATAAAGTGAGTGAAAAGTTATAAATGTTGTGGGTATAAGAAAAATATGAATAAAATAAATGAAAGTGAGTGAAAAGTTATAAATGTTGTGGGGTAAGAGGGGTAAAGATAAAACACATTGTAAAGAACAAAAATAGAATAAAACACATTGTAAACGGACTACAATGGAATGCATTTGTTAAGATCATTTTGAAACGGAGGTAGTAGATATCCTCATTCAATCTCTTAAAATAAAGTAGTTATTTCTTTCGGACAGTGCCTTGGGCCATTAATAGCAGTAATATTTTAAATAAGTTCAAATAAATTCGGATACTATAAGTGAACTACGTAGATTATAAATGGTTATTTTAATCGTTATGCTAAAAAGGTTAGTTGTTAATACTTAATTTTATGGTTAATAATGTGTTTTCTTCTTTAAAATTACAAATCTAAACATAAGAAGTTACGATTGTAATTTACTTTTGAGTCAATACGACTTACTTTAATGTGTTTTTGCTTTGCTTTGAAAGGGCGGAATTAGTTCTCATTTTAATTATAGACTTGGTTCTCACTAGAACCTGAACCTATATACTTCCTCCGTTCCGTAAATATCGCACTATTTTGTTTTTTACACTATTCACACTATGACTTTGGCCATTTTTTTGTGATTCATACGTAAGAAAATTGTATGTGAGGTAATGTTAGATTCATATCGATATATATTTTCTAAATATCATTTTTTTTTTAATTTTTACTTACAGCGATTTGAGATATTAAGAGTCAAAGTAATGTGTTAGAGGAGTAAAAGTCAACCATGGGGCCATATTTATGGAATGCATGAAGTACATATATAGTCATTATTGACACATGAATCATTTGGACCATCTGATTTTGATGATCTAAGGGCCCATATTGGTTCATAGTTCCCATTTAGGGTGTGGCTCTCACCGGATCGCGATTCTATTTACTGGATCCCAATTCCATATGTGCCCTTATATCATCAAAATCAAATGGTCCAAATGATTCCCTTGTCATTTATGATATTTTCGTAATTATGCAACTTTCCAAATGGTTTCAAGTTTCTTCACTTTTAATGAAATTTCATTTACTTTTTAACTAATTATGCAATTTTTCAAATTGGTTCTCAGTTCCCACTTTTGTAGTAGTTTTATCAAAATTAGGTTTATATTCATCAACAAATAGTTGCAAATGAGATTTGTCTGATTTTTTTAGTGAATAATATCGTTTTTATAGAGTTTTTACTTGTGCTTAACTTTAGAGATGTTGCGAACAATTTTCTATTGATATATGTGACATAACTTTATCTATAGTAAATTAGTGACAAAAATAATGTGTAGTTATTTTGAGACTGATTTTTTGCGACTGAAATAATGTCTGTAGTTATATAGGGACTGGAATTTTTCCGTAATTACTTAGTGACTGACAATTGTTTTGTAACTATTTGGCGACCACATTTTTGTGACGGGCTTTCTGCTGGTAGTTAAATAGAGACCAGTATTCTTTAAGTGGATAATTAGTGACTAACATTTTATCAGTACTTAATTTGCAACTGATTTTGTGACTGAGGTTGAGTTGGTTAGTAAACACTGACTAGAAATATATCAGTAACTAATTGGTAACTGAAACTTAAGTAGTAGTAATTTAGCGACTGATTTTTGCTTGGTAACAAAAATCCGTCGCGAAATGGCCTGTTTCTTGTAGTGTAGGTGAACTTGGTGTAGTCCCCTCCATTAAAGGACCAATAGCCCTGTATTGTGATAATAACAGAGCTATTGCACAGGCAAAGGAGCCTAGACACCACCAAAGAGTCAAGCATGTACTTCGTAGATTTCACCTTCCACGAGAGTTCGTTGAAAGAAAAGAAGTCGAGATAAGCAAGATTGGAACTGATGACAACATATCTGATCCATTGACTAAACCTCTGCCGCAGGCGAAGCACAACTCGCACACTACAGCTATGGGAATCAAGCATATTGGAGAATGGCTTTGATGTCCTTATTTGATGTTTTAAAGTTTTAGAGTTTAATACTTTGTAAAACATTATTGGTTAATCATTCACAATAAATGAATAGAATTCATTTTTCCATTTAATTTGTGGTTTAATAAATGATGAGTCCCTTCAATTTGACGAAATATTCAAGATAGACTGTTAGGACCAGTCCTGTGACTAAGAAATGTCTATCAAGTGAACTTGAATGTCAAAAGTTGAAAATGGTCCTTGGTCGAAGTTTTCTATAAAATTGGACGCATAGAAAACGTTAGACGACTAGAATGCAAGATGACTAGTAGTTCTGTTTCTTGAACTATGTGGACATGGCAATGTCATAATCATTTGCATAGATACTTACTTTGGGAAGACTAGTATCGGACAGACCTATGAAACTTTACTGTAAGAGATAAAAATCTGTCATAAGTAAATTTCATTAAAGTTATTAGACACTAAATCCTCAATACCTGAGTGATTTGAGATTACTTGTTTGAGAACTGGTTACTTTCACGTTGACCAACTGTCACACCGTAAAAGGAGGTTATAAAGGTAACGCTCAGGTAATCACCTATCAAACGAAGTCTAATCTCAAGATCGCAAGATTGGGATTGTCCTCCCATAAATCGGGATGAGATGCTTAAAAGTTGTACAAGGCCACTCGGAGAGCTAGAAACTGTAAAATGCATGGCCGTGCTCGGATGAATTATAGGCTATGATTATCTGTTTATTTGATCAGTTGAACTCTGAAGCCGAGAAACACCTCTGGACATAATAAGGATGATAACTCTTACCTTATGTTCAAGAGCAAGCATCGAGCGACAAAGGAATTAGGTAATGCACACTTGTCCCTAAGGACAAGTGGGAGACTGAAGGAAATAGTGCCCTTGGTCCAAGTATGCATATAATATTAAGTCTAATAAATGCGGTTCAGTATTAATTAACAAGTTAATAATTCAGTGAGATCAAGTGAGCTGAATGCCTAGCTAGAGGCCGCTTCAGTTCAAGTGGAATTAATTATATTAATCCACAGCTTACTCTTGACTGAACCCGTAGGGTCACACAAATAGTACATAAACGGATCAAGTATTTAATGGCATTAAATACTCCATCTATGGATATTCGGAATCGACGGATCTTGGTTTCAGTGGGAGCTGAGATCGTCATAAGCAAGAAATGAATACTCCGGAAACAATGATATTGCTGGAAACAGAAATATGGATCGTATCGGAAATATAAATATTATCCAAGTCGTAGATGTTGCCGGAAACGGAAACATGGTACGTATCGGAAAATATTAATGGAAATGGAAATATTGCCGGAATCGGAAATATTGCCGGAAACGGAAATATTGTCTGAATCGGAAATATTATCGGAATCGGAAAATAATTCCGGAAACGGAAATATTAAATATTTGTTCGAAACGGAAATTAATTCCGGAAGCGGAAATGTTAAATATTGTTCGTATCGGAAATGAATTCCGGAATCGGGAAAATAATCGGAAGCGCGTCGTACGAATTAGCACCGGACGAGACTTGCTAGACGAAGGCCTAGCACGAAGCCAGGCCCGCGTCCATCAAGCCTGCGCGCCACACAAGGCCACGCTAGGCCCAGCGCAAGGCCAGGCCCAGCAGGCCAAGGCGCGCGCACGAGTGGGCTGCGAGCTGCGCTGCTCGCGTGGGTCGCAAGGCTTGCGTGGGCTGAGCGCTCGCGAGGGTCGTGCTCGTGGGTGTTTGTGTCCGATACAAATCCTAAATCTAAAGGGGTTTGTTCAAAGATTAAATTCCTAATCCTAATAGGATAAAATAGTTAATAAGAGTTTTAATATAATTCTAATTAAGCTAATTAGTATCCTAGTAGGATTCCAATTCCTTTCCATAAACTCTATAAATATAGGCCTAGGGTCACATATTTAACAGACGATTATTGAAGTAGTCAAGGTAAGATTTTAAGCAAAAATCAGCCAAACACTTGCACCCAAATAGCCGAAAATCTAAGAACCTTAAGGGCGACTCTAGTTGGTCAATCTTAAGGCGGATGCGGACGTGCTATGGACTATCTACAGAGGGACGACACTTGGAGTCCTAAAGACTTGTTCTTGTTCGGTTCGGGCGCAGCTAGGGAGGGCACGCTACAAAGTGTATGCATCTAAATTATGCTATATGATTATATGTAAATAATATGTTTCCTGGCATTATGGTTTTTCCGCATGATTTATGTTTATTCATATGTATCATAACCTAACACCTTTTACCTCTAGTAAGTACCCCGACAACGATCGCAATAGTTTTTCATATGCAATGGCAAACATATCCAAGAGTAACAAGTAGGCAAGAGTCAAAAGAGAAGCAAGCACAAAGTAAAATGCGACTCTATGCCTACGGGGTGTGGGGTGCCAAGAGTAAGAAAAATCATAAGGAAAAGTAAGAAAATAAGAAGAAAAATCAAAAGGAGAAAGAGAAAAAAGGGAAAAGAGAAGCCTCATGCTCCTCAACGAACTCTTTTTGGGTGGCAAGAGAACCAATTTCCACAATATTGTTCAAACAAGGCAATGGGGAATGAATGGGGGGTGGAAAATCCTCAAGTGGTGGGGTTCGGAGAAAATAAGGAAGTGAGATGGGAAAGGAAGGATAAATCTTGAGTTTCTTGATTTGGAAAGGGGTATGAGGGAAGGGGGTGGGAACACAAGTTTCACAAACAACTTCACTCACATCACAAGGAGCACAAGAAATCTCAACAAGGGATTTTTCAATCAAACTCTCATCATCAACTTCATTACTACTCTCGGAATCATCCAAAACCACCAACTTAGGTGCTTCATACTCAATGACATCCTCAATAGAACTATCACATCCCAAATGAACCAAATCATTCTCAATATTCAACGGGCAATCATCAATGGGGTGAGAGTCACTTTCGCTCAAGGGAAGGGAGGTGGGAGAAAGAGGAGCAACCTCTAAGTTCAATACCTCACCCTTTTCAACATCATTCCCTTCACTAGATTGATTATCATCCTTAGCATAACATGAATCATAATCATAATCATCAATATAATTGCGACACGGACAAGATTTTGAAAATTCACAATGCAAGGAGTTTTGAGAATCAACATGGGGAGAATGGTTGTCATCAAGCTCATGAGCATTAACATTAGAAACATGAGGGAAATCATTGACATTCATGCAAGGATGCGAAAAATCATGAGAATAAGCATGAGAGTCAAAATATTGAACTCTAGAAAACCACACAAAGAAAGACATGGCATCTCTCCAGTGCATGTATTGAAGCTCTCCATTTCAATTGGATTGAATAATCTCAAATGTTTCCCTATTCACTCCATAATATATGGCCTTACAAACGTCCCATCCCTTTAAACCATTAAGAGTTCCATGGATGCGACGATATTCAAGCTCCGCATGAACTCTATTATAGTAAATCCAAAATGGTTCATGAACAAATTGAGAAATTGAGAACACTCTTGACATTTTTTTGATTTTATTTGAAAACTAAAAGAAAAAGAAAAAAAAATGAACTAGACTAGTGAACTAGAGAGAAAAATCAAACAATGATGCCATTCCCCGGCAACGGCGCCATTTTGATAGAGGTATTTTCCGTCGTTGAAAGAATACACCTCAATCAAACAAAATTTATAAACTCCTAACTAACCGGCTATATTGACTATAGCGGCAAGCATAGGGATCGTCCCAAGAGAATGAATATGTTTGGCTTTTCAATATAATGTGTAACACCCTAATAATTCCTTTCTTTTTATAAAACATTTTCCAACTTAAAGCACAAGAATTACCAAGATATTACCGCCACCGTGATAACGGCTAAGGCTATTTACCAGAATTACGCAGCAGAAATAACTAACTTTCAAAACATATTAAATAGTTAATGGTCATTAAAACAACTTGAAACCATCAAGGCCCACACCAAAGTATTAAATAATTTAAAATCCATTAACTATAGTCTAAATAAATTAAGTAGTAGTCATGACTAGAAATTAAATAGAGTTTATAAAATACGGAAGAAAATAAACTCTCAACACGATTCCCATGATAACTTCTCCCGCAAGTTATCTCTACAAACCTGCTTATAGAAATCTACTCCCCAACAACGCAAATGCAATGATGGATCATCATAGGGTCATTAAGGTGAAGGCCATGACCAAAAGACATGAAGCACGAAGTCAGAAAAAGCTGAGTACGAACAAGCTAGAATAACATTCTATCATAACATGCTTCACTCAACGAATTAATAATCCACATGCAAAAGCCAATTAATAAACAAGTAAACATAGAGACAAGACTCGACACTTGACACGATTCACAATTTAATAAAGAAGTAGCTTCGAACGGGTAAAATAAAATATCCTCAAAAGGAAAGAAAAGGGTGATGGGAGCCAACCATACACCAAATAATAACAAGTCGGACTCCTACCGACAGTCGGACCATACCGACGGAATTCCAATGCACAACGGCCTAAAACGAAAGAATGAAACAACGCCTTGTATCATTCAAGGAGTACAAGTTCTCCGACCAGACTCCCCCCATTGTTCATACTCAAGGTATATACGTTCCAAGAATTTTGAAGCTCATTCGAGTTACACTTTACGTCAATTAGTATGTTATATTCAAGGCGACACAAGACTCTACACAAGACATAACATGCAAACAATTAAGCAATGAAACAACTCAACAATGACACTTCGTTTTAATTCTTTAGGACTTGTGATCAAACATAGACTCAAGTGAAATTACTCCCATTGTTCCTTCTCAAAAACACTGTTTGAGATAACCCGACATTGCCCATTAACAAGCAGGGTGTGCCCTTAGCACGAATTGTCCTTAGTTCAACTCACATAGACTCTCTAAACATATTCTACCCCTGTGGTAGAATAAACAATGCACTCCGGCAATATTCAATAGGCTCAAAGTATGCTAGACATCCCGTACTATAGCATAATCATAATAACTTGCATGCACAATACTCATACATGCATACCAACTTGAACAACATGCTTGACATAATTCAACGATAATAAAAGTCCATAACATGATAGTTCAATAGAATCTATAAAGCATTAACCAATCCATAACATGCTCATTCACGTAGGATACATAGATTCAATAACAATTCCCAACATGCTTGTTCACACATCAAACATGATTCCATAATAATAATAACATGTTCGTTCCCAATGTCAAACATGAATACAGAATAATAACATATTCATTCCCAATCATCAAACATGAATTCCCAACACACAAGTTCACATGATTCGCATTCAAATCACTTCCTAAGGTCCTCAAGGAATGGGTGGTCACCTTAGTCTTGTACGTACCTAGAATACCTAAGTACGGGGGCCACTGTGCGAATCACGACTCACTAGAAATCAACTCCTATAAACACAAAGGAGAAACTTAATTATTAATCATGTTTACTAAATTTCCAGCAACTATTTAAGAAACTAAAACCCTTGGTTTAATTAGAAATTAATCGTTATTCGTCAATTTAATAGTCTCAAATAGTCAACTCAAGTCCTAGCATAAAAACATTGACTTTTTGGCTTTAAAATCATTAAAATCAACACTTTAAAACTCAATAACAAATCTGAAAATTTAAGTTGATTCCCATAATTTAAATCGTCATTAAATTATGTGAATCAATCGCTTGAACAATCGGAATTGAAATCCTACTAGTAGGTCACTAATAAAATCATGTTTTGACCTTAAAAATTGACACTTTAATTAATCACTAAATCTAAAAATAATAGTTCGTACAATTAAAATAAATCCCATCAATTCAAATACGAAAACATTAAAACACGGTGTTCATAACCGTTCCCAGCAATCTATCTAATCCAAAACAATAATAATAATTTAATAATTTAAAAACGGAATTGAAATAGGGATAAAAGCATACGGAGTATACGGTATACAATACACACGCAACACACACGAGGGGTGTGTGTGTGTTGTGGGTGTGTGCGGGCAACGAAGGCAATAACATCAACAACAAACAACAGCAACACTCGGCGTGAGGCGCGAGTGCTGTGCGACAATGGGAGGGCGAGAGAGCGAGGGCACAAGGCACGAGTGTGCGAGTGTGTGTGAAGGGAAGAATGCAGCAATAAGGGAAAGTAACGAGTGATGGGCGTCGAGTGCTCGGGGCTGGGCACGACGCAAGGGTAGGCGGAGAAAAGGGAGAGAAAAAGAGAAAACTGAAATACTGCAGCAGGATTTTAGAACTCTCATAACTTCTAATACATAACTCGGAATCAATCGATTTTTGAAGCAAAGTTCAAGAACTTTTCTAGATATACAACCTTTAAGAAGAAACCATTTTCGGAAAACGAATGGAAGTAGGTGAAAAACGGCCAATCATAAGTTCGACGAAAGAAAGAGGAATTTAGGGTTAGGGCTTTACTTTTAGGGTTAATGAATAATAGTGAGGGATTTTGAGGGTGAGCACCTATATTTATAGGTTTAGGGAACTCAAATATGGGCTAGGATTTAGGATTCCCTTTCGGGCTTCATTAAACATACGATGGGCTTGCTTAATTTGTTTGGACTTGAACTTGTAATTGAATTGGGCTAGATTGATTATAAATCGTTTATTTTTTAAACCCAATTAAATTCCCAACATGAAATAATAAATTCTTTTTGTAATTAATTAAAATAATAAATATTCTAATTAATTAAAAATACATTTAAATAGTATTTAAATGCGATTTAAATTCTAAAAATCATAAAAATGCTTTATAAATATAATAAAATATATTTATAAATACAGAAAAATACGAGGTATTACAGTCTACCCTCCTTAAAAGAATTTTCGTCCCGAAACTTGGGAACGGAAATCATAATTTGGGATCAAAACTTGAGACTTTATGAGACTTTATTGCGTTTTCTTTGCAAAAAAATTTAGTTGTTGTACTCTTTAAGTAATTCAACATGACAATATGAAGTGCAATTTCCGTAAAAAACACTAAATTAAGCAAAAAATAAGGGAAAATAAGGTAAAAGCGCGAAATTCTACCGCACTCTACCCCCTTTAAAAGAAACGAGTTACGGCCCCGTAACTCAACTACCCTCGGGAAATAGCTAGGGATAATTCTTTCTCATATCTTCCTTGGCTTCCCGGAACCACAAAACTTGATTAGACCACAAAACTTTCACAAACTTAACACCCTTAGTTCATGTACTACGCACTTTACAATCCCGGACTTTGACTGGTCTTTCCTCGAAAGATAAAATTTGGTCTAATTCTATGGTTTACGGTTGCAACACATGCGACTTATCCGGAACATACTTTCTCAATTGAGATATATGAAACACATTATGCATTCTATGCAGGTCCATGGGTAAGGCTAGTCTATAAGCTACATTTCCTATCTATTCTAGGATTTCATATGGGCCTATGTACTTTGGGCTAAGCTTTCCTGTCTTGCCAAATCTCATAACACCTTTCATTAGTGAAACTTTGAGTAACAATTTGTCACCCACTAATTTTTTTTTTCAAGTATGCATAGCTCTTTTGGCGATCTTGCGCTACTTGAATCTTTGATTGAATAGTTCTAATTTGGTTCATTGTGTCCTCTATCATTTGAGGTCCTAAATGATAGGTTATGATACATATGACAAAACATAAATCATGCGGAAAAACCATAAAGCCATGAAAGCATATTATTTACACATAATCATTTAGCATAGTTTAGGTGCATACACTTTGTTGCGTGCCCTCCCTAGCTGCGCCCGAACAGAAAAAGAACAAGTCTTTAGGACTCCAAGTGTCGTCCCTCCGTAGATAGTCTACAGTACGTCCGGATCCGCCTCAAGATTGACCAACTAGAATCGCCCTTAAGGTACTAGGATTTTCGGCTAGGTTAGTGCAAGTGTATGGCTGAATTTTTCTTTCAAAAACTTACCTTTAGAATACTTCAATCGTCTCTCTAAATAATGACCCTAGGCACTTATTTATAGAGGTATGGAAAGGGAACTGGAATCCTACTAGGATACGAATTAATTAAACTAGAATCCTATTAGAACTCTAATTAATTAATTTATCCTTTTAGGATTAGGAATTTAATCATATATCAAAACCTAATAGTTTTAGGATTCGTGTATGAACACAAACACACACACGCACGATAGCCCACGAGGGACGCCTATGCGCGCGCGGCCTGTGAGCTCGCAGCCCATGCCACAAGGCCCACACGCTGCCATGGCCTTGGCGCGCGCTGGGCCTGCCTTGCGGTGGGCCTGGGCGCTGCCTTGGCTTGGGGCGTTTGTGGCGCGCTGGCTTGCTGGGCGATGGCCCGGCTTCGTGCTGGGCCTTCGTCCGGCAGGCCTCGTCCGATGCTTATTCGTACGATGCGCTTCCGATTAAATTCTCGGTTCCGGAATTTATTTCCGATACGAACAATATTTAATATTTCCGATTCCGGAATTAATTTCCGTTTCGAACAAATATTTAATATTTCCGTTTCCGGAATTATTTTCCGATTCTGACAATATTTCCGTTTCCGGCAATATTTCCGATTCCGGCAATATTTCCATTTCCATTAATATTTTCCGATACGTACCATGTTTCCGTTTCCGGCAACATCTACGACTTGGATAATATTTATATTTCCGATACGATCCATATTTCCGTTTCCGGCAATATCATCGTTTCCGGAGTATTCATTTCTTGCTTGTGACGATCTCAGCTCTCACTGAAACCAAGATCCGTCGATTCCGAATATCCATAGATGGAGTATTTAATGCCATTAAATACTTGATCCATTTAAGTACTATTTGTGTGACCCTACGGGTTCAGTCAAGAGTAAGCTGTTGATTAATATCATTAATTCCACTTGAACTGAAGCGGCCTCTAGCTAGGCATTCAGCTCACTTGATCTCACTGAATTATTAACTTGTTAATTAATACTGAACCGCATTTATTAGACTTAATATTAAATGCATACTTGGACCAAGGGCATCATTTCCTTCACTAAACACAATTGTCTTACTGACGTCGCTCCAACATAGTAGACTTCTACATTTCCTTCCATACAAGGCCTTAAATGGTGTCATTCCTATACTGGCATGATAGCTATTGTTATAGGAAAATCAATCAAATCTAAACTATATATCCAACTTCCTTGGAAATCAATTTCACATGCACGAAGCATATCCTCAAGTGTCTAAATTGTTCTCTCAGTTTGTCCATATGCGGATGGATGGAACACTATACTCACTTTCAATGTCGTACCAAAGTTCTTCTGTACACTTTCCCAGAAGATTAAAAGAAACCTTGAATCCCTATCTGGCACGATATCCTTAGGAACTCCATGTAGTCTCACAACATACTTAATGTAAGCCTTAGCAAGTTGCTCCATATTTCTAAGTCTCCTTCATTGGTATAAACACTGCTGGCTTGGTCAGTCCATCTACCACAACTCAATTGGTGTCATTTCCTAACTTTGATTTGGGCAAACAAGTGAAATACAGTCTCATTTCCAACTTGGAAATTATAATGGTTGAACCTTTCCTTGAGGTCTCTATGTTCTATTTTGACCTTCTGACAAGTCAAATATCTAGCTACAACTCAGCTACTTCATTCTTCATTCTTGGCCATTAATATACACTTTTCAGATCCTTATACAACTTGTCACCACCTGGGTGAACAGAATATGGTGAATTATGACCTTCTCTCATAAGCTTTTCTTTAACTCTTCGTACATTTGAGGCACACACCACCTTCCTTTGTGCCTAAAACTTCCATCAACATGGATCTTAAAATCTATTTCCTTCCCTTGCGAAATCATTTCCTTGATTCGCTCTAATTTTACATCTCCAGTTTGATTCTCTTAATCTCGTCAATGCAAACACTATGGTTGATAGTTTTAAGTCATGGGCAGGGTACTTAGCTTTATACGGTTTTAATTAACCTTCCCGTTCTGCAACAATACACACCTTGAACCATTCTTTGATGCATCACTATACTCATCGTAGGTATCATTTCCATCTGGTAGAGTTAACACTGACGCGGTTGTCAAACGCATCTTTAGAGCTTGGCATGATTCCTCACAATTCTCATTCCACTCAAACTTAGCTTCTTTCTTCATCAAAGTAGTCATGGTTTGGATATCTTAGTGAAATCTTGCACAAGCGGCTATAATATCCAGCTAAACTAAGAAAACTTCAAATTTCAGTGACACTCTTTGGTGTAGGCCATTCGCTAACAGCCTTAATCTTGCAAGATTCACTACAACTTCTTATTAGACACTAGATACCCCAAAATGTGATATTCTCCATCCAGAATTCACACATCGATAATTTGGCATAGAATTGGTTATCTCTAAGTGTACTTATCATAGATCCTAAATGTTCAACATGCTCTTTATTGCTCTTCGAATACACCAAGATATCATCTACAAAAACACTAAAATCTTATCCATAAATGCATGGAACACACGATTCTTCAAGTCCATTAATATTGTAGGTGCACTGGCCAACCCAAACGGCATAACAATGAACTCGAAATGACTATATCTTGTCCTAAATGCAGTCTTTGGTATATTGTTATCCGCAATTCTCATTTGATGATAACCTGATCACAATTCGACCTTCAAGAAAATTCCTGCTTCTTTAAATTGGTCAAAATAGGTGTCTATCCTATGCAAAAGGGTACTTTGCTCTTAATTATGACCTCATTGGTTTCCATGTACTCTATACAATTTCTCATACTCTTATCCTTCTCTTTCATAAACACAATTGGTACTCCCCATTATGATGCACTTGGTCTAATACAACTTTTCTCCAACAAATTTTTCAATTGACCCTTCAACTCAATCACTTCTTATGGAGTTATTCTATATGCACTTCTTATGGAGTTATTCTATATGGAGCTATTGAAATAGGTGCATTTCCAGGTGCTAAGTCAATAGTAAATTCAATAGGTCGATTAGGAGGTATTCCCGGGATCTCTTCCGGAACAGATCTAGAAATTCATTCATAACTTTAATGTCCTCAAGTTTATCCTTAACTTCCTTATCGAGGTCTCTCACGTTGTATAAGAAAACTGGATCCCCTTAATTGACTAGCTTAAAGTGTTCCATTTCCGTGATAATTCATATGTTTCTAGGCTTACCAAAACGACGATAGGTACTACTGTACTTAAGCTAGATCTCAAATCAACCTTCTGCTTTTCGCAGTCAATTTTGTCTTTGAACATGGCCAACCAATCCATCACTAAAATCACCTCCAATTCTCCTAATTCAATCTCAATCAAGTTAGACACGAAAATGGTTGTGGCTATTGTCAAGGCACATTCTAATGAATCTTGGTACTTCATATACTACCAGTTGGTATAATTATGGGTACCTCAATGACTCTGGTTCCCAACATCCTTTATCTTTTTTCCAGTTTCGCTTGCAATCTTGTTCTTCCTCACCTGTAGTCCATACAGAGGAGCGGCCTTTCTATATATAGAGGGTATCTAAAGAAGTAAGGATCTCTCCAGATAGTAACAACTATGAATCCATTTGACAATCCATTTTCAAACCTTTGAGCCCTAAGCTCCTCCGTTGCCACCACTTCAAGTGCAAATCTAGACAATTCTATAACTTGGAATAGTATTCTGACACAACCATCCCATCCATCTTTAGCTCAATGTACTCTTGGGCTTTCTGCTTTTTCAAGTACGGTTGGTAAAATTTGGTTCTTAAGGCATCTTTGAATGATTCCCATCCAAATCCAGGTGTAGCTCACAAAGCGTTCTCACACCTTTGCCAGCACAAATCAGCTCCTCCCATAAGGTAATACACAACATTATTAACCCCAAGGTTCTCTGGACAGTTTACAACAACCATCAATTTATCAAAGTTTCTAAGCTAGTTCTCCAGTACACATGGGTCAAACTCCCCTTGGTACAGTGGAAGATTACTCTGGACTACCATCTTGAACATTCCCCTAGCAGGGTCATTAATTGAATTTTGCCTAGTCTCTGCTAGGTTCTGAAGTACTGCGGCTAGTTGCCTAACAATATTGGATATTCCTTGATCATCCAAGACTCACTTTAATGAATGGGTTTGACATGGACACCACTAAGGTTACTGACCAACAAACCAATCAAATTACTTTGCAACAATGCATAAAATTTCGAACATGATGGGGAAAGTGGAGCCACCTACTAGCCACCCCCTTGACTTGTTCGAACCACATAGCTAAGTGGAAACTAACCACGATGTACTTAGTTAATAATTAATTCGAGAAATAAAACACATAATCCCTTTGCGTTGATTGCTCGAACTCACTTGAATTATATTAAAACAAGCTTAGAAACTTAGAGTAGAGTTTTGAAAGAAAACTAAGTACTCTTATAACTTCAATGAGAATTCCACATCCTTTACTCAATCAACGACTTGTTCAACTAAAACCATAAATAGCAGCTTCGCTCATTCATTATTCAACATTAACGGGAAGAATTAACTCGGACAAACAATACTCAAATGCTAGCGGCATCACGCCTATCATCTCTTTCTCTGTAATACTCGGGAGTGAAATCTTGATCCTCTGGATCATCCATGTTGTGACACTCTACTAACCTCATTATTAGCTTCCGGTTCTACTTCAAATCCCCTAGACAACTCAATAGTAGGTTCATGAACCACTGGATTCAGATTTTCAACCTCAAAAACTTCACCATCATCATTCAATTTCTCATTTTCTTCCATTTCATACTCATGATAATCATCTATGTCACCTAGGCCTAATCCCATAGCAATTATACCATCTTCATAGCACCTTTCTGCTAATTCAACCATAATAGTCATAACCTCAGTATCATACCTCCATCTACCATCTACAGTACAATACTTCCTCCAACTAGGTGTATCATTCTCAAAATGCATATCTCTAAACTTATACTTAAGCTCTATATAAGGTGTCCTATGGGGTAAACAATATACAATCATCTTAGGCATAACATCAAATTTTCCTCAAATGGCATATCCTTAAACGTAGCAACATAGTTGCATGCAAACTCAATCTTCTTCACATACAAATGTGGAGTCTCACTATCAAGCTCCTCTAGCTGTCTTAGATTGGAAAGCTTTGAAGGAAACATTCTTAAGTCCTAAAAACTGATTATAACCCGACACAACTTGATATTTACCGAACCTGTATCAACTCGTTACTAGATTTACCTGATTTGTTAGCAACCCGACTTGTCATTGGCCCGATCAAATAGTAATTTAAATCATAAGTCTATACACATTTTATTACTTGATGTGTAAGATGAAATGTGATAAACTAATATATAAGGTTGATGTTATTTTAATAAGCAAAAGCTAAGTATAACTTGACCACACCTGGTAGTTATGGCATGATCTTCCCGTGTCCGAGAATAAAGCTGATAGAGGTATTTTCCGTCGTTGAAAGAATACACCTCAATCAAACAAAATTTATAAACTCCTAACTAACCGGCTATATTGGCTATAGCGGCAAGCATAGGGATCGTCCCAAGTGAATGAATATGTTTGGCTTTTCAATCTAATGTGTTCAAAAGCTAGTTCGAATGGGAAATGAGTTTTTGTATTAATCTAATGAAAGCAAGAAAAGTATGAAATATGAACAAGTAAAGAAATTCTAGAGATTTCGGGAATCGGCGATGGAAATTGAATTAAGGAGAAGGACAAAGGTCAAAACACAATGATTATGCAAGGACTTGATACATAGGGGAAAAGAAACTAATGAAGAGCTCGCCACCTCTCAGATAGAGCGCGCTAAGTCCTCTAGTCTAGGAATAGCTCTCGCATGATCCTAAAACTAGACAACTCACGATTGAGACCTACTTTTCACATGCATCATAAAGATTCACAATCTCTTGCCAAATCAAAACAATGCGCTCCAATCAATCCTATGGAACTAGCATTTGCAACTATTAATTCTATAGTCATGGAAATCCTAGCATCACTACAAGAAAAAGGTGTAAATATTGACCCAATTACATCGACGCTTTTAAAGAGGGTCGCAATGAATTTTGTACGCGAAAACAAGTAATGCAAATACCAACGGTTTTAAGCGACGAAGTAAATATCAACAATAAATTGAGTCGAAATTTACCCACATAAACATGGTTTGACATACGTGTCATATTGCTCGCTAGTTGAAATTTTCAAACACTCTTAAAATATTTCAAAACTGCTTTTCTCACCCAGGAAACACTCAACCACTCTCATCTCAACCGACTCACCCATGTTCCCTCACTATTTTCAACAAAATCCTGGATTATTATCAAAAAAATCGATATGCTCTACCTAATTATCTCTTATGTGTTTCGCATATGAAGGGGATTGTAATTTTGCAGATTTGATTTCATAATTTCACCACCTGCATTGCTCTCGCTTTTTTCTTCATACTATCTAGGGTTGCTCATTGAGCTCGAAAGTTCAGCTTCAATTGGCGGCGGAAAGAGAAGAAGGCATGATGTTGGAGCTGTGCACTCTAATGGCAGATTCAAGAAGCCTCAAGCAAGGTTTGTTCTTATTTTTCTCTTTCTTTCTTTACTCAGTATTATTTGCTAGAATTTCTTCTTTGTTTGTTTTTCTAGGGTCTGAACTTAGTGAAGGAAATAATGCCCTTGGTCCAAGTATGCATTCTATGTTAAGTCTAATAAATGCGGTTCAGTATTAATTAACAAGTTAATAAATTCAGTGAGATCAAGTGAGCTGAATGCCTAGCTAGAGGCCGCTTCAGTTCAAGTGGAATTAATGATATTAATCCACAGCTTACTCTTGACTGAACCCGTAGGGTCACACAAATAGTACGTAAACGGATCAAGTATTTAAAAGGCATTAAATACTCCATCTATGAATATTCGGAACCGACGGATCTTGGTTTCAGTGGGAGCTAAGATCGTCATAGGCAAGAAATGAATACTCCGGAAACGATGATATTGCCGGAAACGGAAATATGGATCGTATCGGAAATATAAATATTATCCAAGTCGTAGATGTTGCCGGAAACGGAAACATGGTACGTATCGGAAAATATTATCGGAAATGGAAATATTGCCAGAATCGGAAATATTGCCGGAAACGGAAATATTGTCAGAATCGGAAATATTACCGGAATCGGAAAATAATTCCGGAAACGGAAATATTAAATATTTGTTCGAAACGGAAATTAATTCCGGAATCGGAAATATTAAATATTGTTCGTAACGGAAATGAATTCCGGAATCGGAAAATTTAATCGGAAGCGCATCGTACGAATAAGCATCGGACGAGGCCTGCCGGACGAGGCCCAGCACGAAGCCAGGCCATCGCCCAGCAAGCCAAGCGCGCCGCACAAACAGCCACGCCAGGCCCAGCGCAAGGCCAGGCCCAGCAGGCTGCGCAGCGCGCACAGCACGCGCAGCGCGCAGCGCGCGCGGGCGCTGCGTGGGCTGCTGCTCGCGCGCACGCATGGGGCCCATCGTGGCTGCCGTGCGTGTGTGTGTGCAAGTGTTTGTGTTCGTGCACGTTTCCTAAAACATGCAGAGTTCGGTTAATGATTAAATTCCTAATTCTATTTGATGAATTAATTAAATTAGAGTTCTTGTAGGATTCTAGGTTTAATTAATTTGTATCTGAATAGGATTTCGATTCCCTTTCCATACCCCTATAAATATGAGGCTAGGGCTCACAATTTAAAACAAGTTTCAAAGTATTCAAAGTGAGTTTTTGAGAGAAAAATTCAGTCACACATTTGCCTATAAAGTACCGAAAATAATAGTACCTTAAGGGCGATTCTAGTTGGTCAATCTTAAGGCGGATCCGGACGTGCTGTGGACTATCTACGGAGGGACGACACTTGGAGTCCTAAAGACTTGTTCTTGTTCGGTTCGGGCGCAGCTAGGGAAGGCACGCAACAAAGAGTATGCATCTAAACTATGCTAAATGATTATGTGTAAATAATATGTTTTCCTGGCTTTATGGTTTTTCCGCATGATTTATGAATTGTCATATGTATCATAACCTAACAGTGGTATCACGAGCCCCTTATTATTTTCATAATCTAAATTGCATGAACATGGTTAAATATTACAAATTTGCAAGAATTAAAAGGGGTGATTAATTTTCGTAATTGTTAATTAATTGCAAATTGCGTTTATTTAATTATACGTACGCAGTTTTTTCGGCAGTTTCTTCGTTACTCATCCGAATTGAGTGATTTTTGTGTCAATTCCGCATGTAAAAGGCATTCTAAAATTTTGACAAAAATAGTACTTTTCTGCCGAACCCAGAATTCTCAAATTCGAAGCCTAACTATGACTTTTCGAAGGTTTTAGTTTTTCGAATGCAAAATTTCGTAAATTTAAGATGTTAAATTAAATATTTGCGATTCTTGTTGATAAATCTTGAATTTTTGATTGACCTACTGCATATGTTTAACAAGTTTGAATGCCTAGTCTTGTTAATTATGCAATCTAATTTGTAATTATGATTAATTTGTTGAAAATTAGAATAATTTAGAATTAATTTGATTTTCATAATTAATTGTAATTTAATTAGAAACCTATGATTAAAAACCACCATAAAAATTGTAAATTTATGATAAATTTTAAATTTTTATGACCTAGACTTGAATCCATAACAATCGGAAATCAATTGGATAATAAATTTTCGATTTTTTCGCCCTAAAATTATGAAATTAATATTATTTATTAATTTGTCATTAATTTTAAATATAAATTTTAAATTTTTATGCGATTCGTTCATAAAACTTGCACGCACGAAGCAATGGACGCTTCGTGTTACCCTTAAGGGGTGTTGTATAATGCGGGCATGCGACGACGAGCAAGGGAGCTCGTCGCCCGTGCGGCACGAATGCAATGAGCAAGGGCGTAGTGCACGAGCACAAGGCAGCATCCCTGCCTTGTGTCGTGTGCCACGAGCAATGGACGAATGGGCATAGGCGAAGGGCGAGCCAAGGCAGTCGCGTGTGGGCAGCAAGCGAGCTGCGCCACAACGCGCGCTGCCTCGCACAAGAGCGCGCAGCCTCGCGCGCAGCGAGCGCAAGCTCGCGTGCCACGAGCGCTGCGCCCAGCATTGCTCGCGCGCGCAGCGAGCGATGTCGCGCGCCCAGCGAGCGATGGCTCGCGCGCGCAGCGAGCGATGTCGCGCGCCCAGCGAGCGATGTCGCGCGCCCAGCGAGCGATGGCTCGCGCGCCCAGCGAGCGATGTCGCGCGCCCAGCGAGCGATGTCGCGCGCGCACTGCGAGCGATAGCTCGCGTGCGATGAGCGCTGGCGCGCGCAGCGAGCACCAATGCGTGCGGAGGCTTGCGATGGGGATGCAGCAGCTATGCGACGAGCGCATGGGCTGCGCGCACATGGCCAGCAATGGCTGTGTGCGTGCGGCCCATGGGCGTGCAACGCGTAGGGTGTTTGCGTTACGATTAAAGATCGTTTAATTTGAAAATTTCAGTTCACGTAATTTTAATTAATTTTAAAATTAATAATTTAAATTATTTTCTTGGATTTTAATTTTGAATATTGTAATTATAATAAATTTTATTTATTCTAATTATTTTACTAAAATTAAAATCATGAATTAATTTAAATACGACTGAAATTAAATTAAACTTTTTGGATTCAATTATAAGTTTATATGAGCTTTAAATTTTAATTAAATTTGTATGTTTCCGGTTAGACTAGAAATACATTTTTATGTTTAAAATTAGTAAAGCATATGAATTTATTGGTTTAAGTGGGAGCGTATTTTAGTCATAAACTCTTGATTAGGTCTACAAATCCTTAAGGTTAAAACAACTTGATTAGAATTAATAAGGACTGAATAATTGGTAGATTATTGGTGCCCTTGATTAATTGCTGCAAATGTTTACGTGATGCATAATGTGTTTTACTAACCAGCTATGTGGGCCATTCATGATAATGAATGGGTGAATGGTATATATTGTATATGTACTGTTTTGCAGGTTATGAAGTGACTAGTATGGCCCAAATAGGATAGAAAATATGGTCTGCGTACCATTAATTTGAATGTAATTGGTCTAAAGTACCAAAGTTATTTTTCAATTCAAATATGGTCTGCGAACCATCAAATAGTTGTAATTAGTTATAGCTTATCCTATTTGAAGAAAATGGTGCCTCCCACGGAGATTTTCAAGACGGACTTTGAAGTCAAAGCTTCAAGATGAAGTCGGGCCATACTAGATCACAAATATCTTATGCATGTTTTAAGTTATTTATTGTTTTAAATATGTCTTAAAATGCATGAGATCAAAAGCTTGATTATGTTGCATGATTAAGGATTTTAGTTCACTTAAAATCTAACCAACATAGTAAGAGCCTTAAGTTCCAAACTTAAAAATTGAGTTAAAAGGTGCCATGCCAAAATATACACTTGCTTGGATATCCTTTACATCAATCTAGTAATAGTTTTCGCTCAGCGAGGTGTTACTTATTGGTCCTAAAGGGGCAAGGTACACAAATAATTGTGAGTACATGTTAGTTTTGGTGAAACTCAACGATATAAGTAAGGAGTCCTTTTATGTCGTGGCAAATTCGATAGGTTTACCTAATAAGTTCTTAGACGTACCTATCAACCAAGAATAGTTTCTAGACTATTAGCAAAAGGCTTTTGCTTACCTAAGATGTTCTAGGATTAAGTCGACAAACTGTGCTTAGTTCTTCAATGATTTTAGGATCTTGGAATCATTTTATTCACACCTGCCGGAACACATAATTTGAATAAAATGCTTAATAAACATTGAATTATGCATGTATGCTAGAATTTAAGTTTATTAAGAGAAACTGTGAATGGTTATTTATTTGTTTATTCTTTTCAATTGTAGTTTTTAATATGGCAAACAACAATTCATTCAACATTCGATCAATTCTCGAAAAGGAGAAGTTGAACGGGAAAAACTTCCTTGACTGGCAAAGGAACTTGCAAATAGTTCTTATGCAGGAAGAAAAGGAGTATGTCCTAGATGAGGCGATGCCCGAAGCTGCAGGCGACGGGGTCACTCAGGTAGCCCTCAATCGTTGGATTGATGCCAACAAGGATGTGAAATGTCTAATGCTCGCCACCATGAGTGCGGATCTGCAGAAAACGTTCATAAACTCAGATGCTTTCACAATCATCAGTGAGTTGAAGAACATGTTCCAAGATCTGGCTCGAGTCGAAAGATTCGAGACTCATAGGCAAATTCTTGAGACCAAGCTTAAGAAAGGCGAGCCCGTAAGTCCACATGTTCTCAAAATGATTGGACTCATTGAGAATATGATTCGGCTGGATCAGCAATTTTCTCAGGAAATGGCTATAGACACCATCCTCCATTCTCTTCATAGCGGGTATGATCAGTTCAAACTGAACTACAGTATGAATAGTCTGGACAAAACGCTCACTGAGCTTCACGGTATGCTGAAGACCGCTGAAAAGACGCTCAAAAGTGATAAGCAGGATGTGCTTATGGTGCGTGGGGGCAAGTTCAAGAAATCTGGAAAGAAGAGGAATGCTAAGAAAGGTGGCAACAAGACCAGCCCAACTAAGCAAACTGGCGCCAAATCTGCAAAGAGGAAGGTCAGTCAACCCACTTCTGAATCCGAATGCTTCTACTGCAAGAAGAAGGGGCATTGGAAGAGAGATTGCTTGAAGCTAAAGGAAGATCAGAAGAACGGAACAGTCGTTCCATCTTCAGGTATTTTCGTTATAGACTGTATACTTGCTAATTCAACTTCTTGGGTATTAGATACAGGTTGTGGCTCACACTTATGTTCCAATCCACAGGGACTAAGAAGAAGTAGAAAGTTAAGCAAGGGTGAATTCGACCTACGAGTGGGAAATGGAGCACGGATTGCTGCATTAGCCGTAGGAACTTACTATTTGTCGTTGCCCTCCGGGCTAGTTTTGGAACTGGAAGAATGTTTCCATGTTCCAAGTCTTACTAAAAACATCATTTCAGTTTCTTGCTTAGATGCTAAGGGATTTTCCTTTTTAATCAAAGACAATAGTTGTTCGTTTTATTTTAAAGAGATGTTTTATGGATCTGCTAGATTAGTCAATGGACTTTATTTATTAGATCACGACAAACAAGTATATAACATAAATACCAAAAAGGCCAAAAAGGATGATTCAGATCTCACCTATCTGTGGCATTGTCGATTAGGCCATATAAACTTGAAACGCTTAGAAAGACTTCAAAAGGAAGGAATTCTAGAACCATTTGACTTAGAGGATTATGGTAAATGCGAATCATGTTTACTTGGCAAAATGACAAAGCAACCTTTCTCTAAAGTTGGAGAAAGAGCAAATGAACTATTGGGTTTAATCCATACAGATGTATGTGGACCAATGAGTACAAATGCTAGAGGTGGTTTCAGCTACTTTATCACTTTCACTGATGACTTCAGTAGGTATGGTTATGTCTACCTAATGAAACATAAGTCTGAATCTTTTGACAAATTCAAGGAATTTCAGAGTGAAGTAGAGAATCAATTAGGCAAGAAGATTAAGGCACTGCGGTCTGATAGAGGCGGTGAATATCTGAGCTATGAATTTGATGACCATCTGAAAGAATGTGGAATTCTATCAGAATTGACTCCTCCTGGAACACCACAATGGAACGGTGTGTCGGAACGGAGGAACAGAACCTTGCTAGACATGGTCAGGTCAATGATGGGTCAGGCCGAACTTCCATTAGAATTTTGGGGACATGCACTAAATACAGCTGCACTCACTATAAATAGAGCTCCGTCTAAAGCTGTCGAAAAGACTCCATACGAATTATGGTTTGGAAAGCCTCCAAATGTGTCTTTTCTTAAGATTTGGGGATGTGAAGTATACGTCAAACGATTAATTTCAGACAAACTTCATCCAAAATCTGACAAATGTATCCTTGTGGGCTATCCAAAGGAAACAAAGGGGTATTACTTCTACAATACATCTGAGAACAAGGTGTTTGTTGCTCGAGATGGTGTCTTTTTGGAGAAGGATCACATTTCCAAAATGACAAGTGGGAGAAAAGTAGACCTCGAAGAAATTCGAGTCGAACAACAAACTCTAGAGAATGCTCAAGATGACATTCAGGATGAAACTCAGAGATCTTTAGAAGAATCTGGTGAGAATCATGGTCAATCTAGAAATGTTACCCCGCGTAGATCGCAAAGATATAGATCTCAACCGGAAAGATACTTAGGTATTTTGACGAACGAGAGCTATGACGTTCTATTACTTGAAAGTGATGAACCTGCGACTTACAAGCAAGCTATGACGAGCCCTAGCTCCAAGCAGTGGCAAGAAGCCATGCAATCTGAATTAGACTCCATGTCTGAAAACCAAGTATGGGATTTGGTCGATTTGCCAGATGGCTACCAAGCCATTGGAAGCAAATGGGTTTTCAAACTGAAAAAGGACAAGGATGGGAAACTTGAAGTTTTCAAAGCTAGATTGGTCGCAAAAGGTTACAGGCAAGTCCACGGTGTGGATTACGATGAAACCTTTTCACCAGTTGCAATGCTAAAGTCTATTCGGATAATGTTAGCAATCGCTGCATATTACGATTACGAAATATGGCAGATGGATGTCAAAACTGCTTTCTTAAACGACGTTTTAACAGAAACTGTGTTTATGACACAGCCTGAAGGTTTTGAGGATCCAAAGAATGTTAAAAAGGTATGCAAGCTAAAGAAGTCAATCTACGGATTGAAGCAGGCATCCAGGAGCTGGAATATACGTTTTGATGAAGCAGTCAGTGACTTTGGTTTCATCAAGAACGCGGACGAATCTTGTGTATACAAGAAGGTCAGTGGGAGCAAAATTGCTTTCCTAGTATTATATGTCGACGACATATTGCTTATCAGAAATGACATTCCTATGTTGAACTCTGTCAAGATTTGGCTTGGGAAATGTTTTTCGATGAAGGATCTAGGAGAAGCACAGTACATATTGGGCATCAAGATTTACAGAGATAGATCTAAAAAGATGATTGGACTTAGTCAAAGCACTTATATCAATAAGGTGCTTGATAGGTTCAAGATGGCGGACTCCAAGCGAGGCTACCTACCCATGTCTCATGGAATGACTCTAAGCAAGACTCAGTGCCCAAAAACACTTGATGAGCGTAGACGAATGAATGGGATTCCATATGCATCATTGATTGGTTCAATAATGTATGCTATGATATGTACACGCCCGGATGTTGCGTACGCACTCAGTGCTACGAGCAGATACCAGTCAGACCCAGGAGAGGCGCATTGGACTGCTGCCAAGAACATTCTGAAGTACCTGAAAAGGCACAAAGATGACTTCCTGGTCTATGGTGGAGATGATGAATTAATTGTTAAAGGCTATACGGACGCAAGTTTCCAAACCGACAAAGATGATTTTAGATCACAGTCTGGGTTTGTCTTCTGCCTCAACTGCGGAGCAGTAAGCTGGAAAAGTGCTAAGCAAAGCACCCTTGCGGATTCTACAACTGAAGCGGAGTACATTGCTGCACATGAAGCAGCAAAGGAAGCTATATGGCTAAGGAAGTTCATAGGAGAACTTGGTGTAGTCCCCTCCATTAAAGGACCAATAGCCCTGTATTGTGATAATAACGGAGCTGTTGCACAGGCAAAAGAGCCTAGACACCACCAGAGAGTCAAGCATGTACTTCGTAGATTTCACCTTCTACGAGAGTTCGTTGAAACAAAAGAAGTCGAGATAAGCAAAATTGGAACTGATGACAACATATCAGATCCATTAACTAAACCTCTGCCGCAAGCGAAGCACAACTCGCACACTGCAGCTATGGGAATCAAGCATATTGGAGAATGGCTTTGATGTCTCTGTTTAATGTTTTAAAGTTTTAGAGTTTAAATCTTTGTAAAACATTATTGGTTAATCATTCACAATAAATGAAAAGAATTCATTTTTCCATTTAATTTGTGGTTTATTAAATGATGAGTCCCTTCAATTTGACGATATATTCAAGATAGACTGTCAGGACCAGTCCTGTGACTAAGAAATGTCTATCAAGTGAACTTGAATGTCAAAGGTTGAAAATGGTCCCTAATCGGAGTTTTCCATAAAATTGGACGCATAGAAAACGTTAGACGATTAGAATGCAAGATGACTAGTAGTTCTGTTTCTTGAACTATGTGGACATGGCAATGTCATAATCATTTGCGTAGATACTTACTTTGGGAAGACTAGTATCGGACAAGACCTATGAAACTTTACTGTAAGAGATGAAAATCTGTCATAAGTAAATTTCATTAAATTATTAGACACTAAATCCTCAATACCTGAGTGATTTGAGATTACTTGTTTGAGAACTGGTTGCTTTGACGTTGACCAACCGTCGCACCGTAAAAGGAGGCTATAAAGGCAACGCTCAGGTAATCACCTATCAAACGAAGTCTAATCTCAAGATCGCAAGATTGGGATTGTCCTCCCATAAATCGGGATGAGATGCTTAAAAGTTGTACAAGGCCACTCGGAGAGCTAGAAACTGTGAAATGCATGGCCGTGCTCGGATGAATCATAGGCTATGATTATCTGTTTATTTGATCAGTTGAACTCTAAAACCGAGGAACACCTCTGGACGTAATAAGGATGACAACTCTTACCTTATGTTCAAGAGCAAGCATCGAGCGACAAAGGAATTAGGAAATGCACACTTGTCCCTAAGGACAAGTGGGAGACTGAAGGAAATAATGCCCTTGGTCCAAGTATGCATTCTATGTTAAGTCTAATAAATGCGGTTCCGTATTAATTAACAAGTTAATAAATTCAGTGAGATCAAGTGAGCTGAATGCCTAGCTAGAGGCCGCTTCAGTTCAAGTGGAATTAATGATATTAATCCACAGCTTACTCTTGACTGAACCCGTAGGGTCACATAAATAGTACGTAAACGGATCAAGTATTTAAAAGGCATTAAATACTCCATCTATGAATATTCGGAACCGACGGATCTTGGTTTCAGTGGGAGCTAAGATCGTCACAGGCAAGAAATGAATACTCCGGAAACGATGATATTGCCGGAAACGGAAATATGGATCGTATCGGAAATATAAATATTATCCAAGTCGTAGATGTTGCCGGAAACGGAAACATGGTACGTATCGGAAAATATTATCGGAAATGGAAATATTGCCAGAATCGGAAATATTGCCGGAAACGGAAATATTGTCAGAATCGGAAATATTACCGGAATCGGAAAATAATTCCGGAAACGGAAATATTAAATATTTGTTCGAAACGGAAATTAATTCCGGAATCGGAAATATTAAATATTGTTCGTATCGGAAATGAATTCCGGAATCGGAAAATTCAATCGGAAGCGCATCGTACGAATAAGCATCGGACGAGGCCTGCCGGACGAGGCCCAGCACGAAGCCAGGCCATCGCCCAGCAAGCCAAGCGCGCCGCACAAACAGCCACGCCAGGCCCAGCGCAAGGCCAGGCCCAGCAGGCTGCGCAGCGCGCACAGCACGCGCAGCGCGCGCGGGCGCTGCGTGGGCTGCTGCTCGCGCGCACGCATGGGGCCCATCGTGGCTGCCGTGCGTGTGTGTGTGCAAGTGTTTGTGTTCGTGCACGTTTCCTAAAACATGCAGAGTTCGGTTAATGATTAAATTCCTAATTCTATTTGATGAATTAATTAAATTAGAGTTCTTGTAGGATTCTAGGTTTAATTAATTTGTATCTGAATAGGATTTCGATTCCCTTTCAATACCCCTATAAATATGAGGCTAGGGCTCACAATTTAAAACAAGTTTCAAAGTATTCAAAGTGAGTTTTTGAGAGAAAAATTCAGTCACACATTTGCCTATAAAGTGCCGAAAATAATAGTACCTTAAGGGCGATTCTAGTTGGTCAATCTTAAGGCGGATCCGGACGTGCTGTGGACTATCTACGGAGGGACGACACTTGGAGTCCTAAAGACTTGTTCTTGTTCGGTTCGGGCGCAGCTAGGGAAGGCACGCAACAAAGAGTATGCATCTAAACTATGCTAAATGATTATGTGTAAATAATATGTTTTCCTGGCTTTATGGTTTTTCCGCATGATTTATGAATTGTCATATGTATCATAACCTAACACTTAGAGGCATGAATCAATTTTGTTTGCAGTAGATCTTCCTTTCCTCACCTTTTTTTCGTATTTTCCGCAAATTAGGGTTTTGTTTTCGAAATGACTATATCTCAAAATTTGCGGATTTGACTGTTAATTTCCTATTTCCGATATGAAATTGCGAATTTTCTCACTATTTTCCCGTTGAACTTTGAGTTTCTTTAGTATATGTGACGCCTTGAAGGGGTTCAAATTGGTTAGCTTCTTTATTTTTTTCATATTCAATTTTTTTTTTGATTTATTGAATTAGGCATAGTATTCTAGATTGATTAAATTGGTCATAGTAAGGTTGACTATGTTAAATTCTTGTCGACCTTCATGATATTCAGTTTATCTATAAAATATGATGTAGATATATTTGGGAACTCACTGACTAGTATGGCAATAAAAAGGCATGGAGTATTCTTTTGTCTAAGTACATGTCATTGTATAGTACGTTAGAGCTCGACTATGTCATTATTGCAGGGGCGTTATCTATTTTATCGTTAACGTGACAATGGGAATTTTACAATTGGCTGGTATTCATCTTGCAGACTAAACCAGAATACGACAGGGAATGTAAGGTCTGTACAAGGCCTTTTACCGTTTTCTGCTGGAGACCAGGTCAAGATGCAAGGTATAAGACTTTGCCTTGGATTTATTTAGTTGTACAATACGCTTTGCCTTAGATTTATTTAGTTGTATCTACAACCAACTTAGCCAGCTTGTGATTATCGACTTATCGTGGTCCGATGCAACATATTTGACTATTATATGTTTTTCTCCAGTTCTTTATGGGATGGGAAAAGGGATAATACAACAAGTTTTCAGCTTTACAAGTTCTCGATCCACTCTATAAGTTTTTGTGTTCATTTCTCAGCATCCGTGGTTAAACTTTTAGTCCCTCTCACTCTGAGTTTGAAGATTTGGTTGTTATGGATTATAGATTGTCATCATAATGAATTTTCTTAGTGATGCAAATTGGAATTGTCCTGCTTGTAGATTTTATTTTTTCTTATGACTGATGATTAAGTGACAACTTTTTAGATTTTGGAGTTGAAAAGCAATAAGCCATTACATTGCTGCTCATTTGAGCAACTTGGATTGAATTGTCTATGATGTTGCTGAGCCAGTACTAGGTAATGTGCTTAATATAGGCCTTCTTTTTCTCTGATGTTATCTGGTGGATCATGAATTTTTGTTTTGTTAGCTAATTTTCTTAATCACTCTATTCTTGCTGAAGATCACAAATAATCCGTGTCAACAATGTTTCCCAAATTATTCGTCTCAAAAATTTATCATCTCAACCGAATTCTCTCTCCTCACGCTTAGTAATGTATATGAATATTTGGGTCAATTACATGGTTATATCCCAGGTAATTTAACAATTTCTCTAACTTTTTTAGTCATGCAAGTTCTTTGGCATTTCTTCAAAATTAAGAAATTTTTCAGCAATTTTTTTTTAATTTCTAAACCACTTAGTATTCTGAACTTGCTTAATTTCAACTAGGGTTTCATAGAAATCTCCTTTTTCCCGATTTTGGGTTTAATATTCCTGGATTTTGTAGAATTTATTAATCTTTTTGCCAATGGAAATGGATGAGTCGGAGCGGGTTCTTCCTTTTCAATTTCAATTTGACAAACCGGCGCATCTAAGTTTCTCTATCCTCTTACTATTTTTGAGATTTTGACAAATTTATATTCTTGACTTAGGTTATTCATGTATTTAATTAATCGCGAAAAAATTAACACTATGTTGTTTAAGAATTTGATTATCTTTATCCTTTTGATTAGATAATATTAGCGGAGTGGAACCCGGAGCAATATTTATTGGCAATCGTTACGGAGGCTCAAAAATTTTACTACACCGCTCCAATCGGCAATGATCGTGGAAAATTTCACATGGTATGTGTGATTACTTTTTTTTCCCTATTTTGAATAAGGGCATTTCTCTGTCTAGTACTTCACATTCTATAAAAATAAAGTTACGGCCATTGCCTTTTTGTTTTAGTTGTATGCTTGTTTTAAGGGAAGGGGAGAGTTCACGATGGAACAAGGGTTAAGGAAGAATGCCTTTTTGTGAGGTTTCGTAGGTGATTGCTCGGTATTATTCCCTTGAAAATCTGGGTGAATCTTGGTGAAGGACAGAACAAGCTTCCTGTTAAAAATTAAAAATTTGTTGCATTGTGTTGAAATAATGTTGAACAAGCATTTTGAGTTGATGCAATCAAACTAGTTCGTCTATTTTGGAGTCAAAATAAGTGAGAAAATGTTAAGAGATGTAGACCCATTATATTTTGGAATGGCAAGGTATTAAGAAACTAAACTGCAAATTACCTCAGATTTTGATTTGGTGTAGTTAGAGGTTTAGAGCTTCTCAGTTTCATAAAGAAAATTGTGGTTGCCTCTATCAATGCTTTGATCTTTAAGATTGGCAAAATAGAAAAACTCATTGTGGAATGGTTGTATAGAAATTATAGGTATTTTTGTAAGGAAGTTAAAGAGGTAAAATCTGGAGATATATGTGTAGAGATGGGTGTTATTTGTTACAGGCCACAGCTTTTTACTGTTCGCACCAAGGGATTATCGCCAAAGTGGACATCGCCAAAGTCTGTTGGTAATCCATGTAACTCTGTGTGATGATCTCTTATTGTTTTTAAATGACTCCTTGGTAAAATGTTTTAGTAGAAAATAAAATGAAATGTTAGTTCCACCCTCTTTTTTTTTCTGCTAAAAAAATACAATATTTGCAGACCAAACATGCATACTGGGTTTTCAACACTACATTGTAATGCTTGGAACAACTATCTTGATCACCAACTCCGTTGTCCCTTTAATGGGCGGTAATCGTGTAAGTTTACTTCACCTTTCTACTTTTGGTTTAAAATGGATGCTGATGGTATATTGTGCTGAACTTATTTTGTTGTTGCATTGAACTTTTATATCTTTTTTCTGTTCATTATATTGGGGGGATAAAGCCCGTGTGATCCAAGGCATGCTCTTTATGTCGGGAATCAACACACTTATTCAAACCTTGATCGGGTCTAGACTCCCTATGGTGATGGGTCCATCATATGTGTACCTCATACCCATTATGAGCATCATCAGTAGCAATAATACAGGAAATTATGATAGTGAACACCATGTAGGAAGTTATGAACCTCTATTTTTATTTTTTATTTCTTGCTTCTATATTTAAACCATATGATTATTAGAAGTGTTCTGCTTTGTACTTTTCAAACATATCTGTAAGAATGTTTCTGCTTGATTTAGTCCGTCTGTTGGATATATTGGAGCTACTTTTGAGTAGGGCATTGCTGCTAGTATGGGAATGACTTGACTACCAAACAATATTGTTATGATGTTGCTCTTAGCTATTAGTAAAAGTGACCTTTTCAACATACACTTATAAAGACATTATTTTCTAAAATGAATAATGAAAAACTTTAACAAATAAAAGGCATTTAAGTGATGTAATAAGAAATATCAGGAATGTAATTAACAGATTACATTTAAATGAAAATAGTGGTTGTGCTTGATATATTGGCAATACATATTTTGGATCTAAGTTAGCGGGTGATCCGGCATTTGATAGGCTAACTCATCTTTGTTTTTCTCTATGTAAAGAAGGCACATCTTGTGCTTATAAGGTACAACTGATAAAAACTTGAGTGCAGTGTTTTTCATGTTAGGCATCTGTGTTTATCGACTGTTCTGTACATATAATTAGTTCGTAACTGGATGTTCCATTCAGAGCAGGCTTCTGTTTAATTATTTAGATGATTTATACTTGAGCAATCTACATTCTACGTAAGTAAAGATGCTGAGGACTCTTAGGTTGGTTTTTGTAGAGATTTGTTCACAATATAAGGACTATCCAAGGATCTTTGATAGTTTCATCTTTTGTCAGCATCATTCTTGGAATTTAGCAAAGCATGGGGAAATTTCACGAGGTACAGAATGGTCTTCCTGTGAAAATACCTTTCTATTCTAATCTACTGATATGATGCTTTTAATTCGTAAAATCAATGGAGGCGCATACCAAAAGCTTTAATTCAGTTCTTTAGCCAAGATAACTTGTATTCATCTCTTTTTTCATAATAATACTATTGGCAGGCTCTTTAGTCCAGTTGTCATCGTGCCTATAGTTTCTCTGGTCGAACTTGGTCTGTTTGCGAGGGGCTTTTCACTAGTATTGTCCTCTTTTTATGGTTCAGAAACATTTATCTGAGTTCTTAGCTGTCAAATGTGGCTGATGAGATCTTTTGCTTCATCATCTTTGTCACAACTTGCAAACTGTGTGGAACTGGGCCTACCAATGCTAGTTTTGCTAGTTCTCGTGCAACAGGCAATTTCCATTTTGACTGGTATCACTCTCTTTCATCATTGAGGAGGACTGATTTTAAAGACATAAGTTTGTGTATGTTGGTTTTTCAGTATGCAAAGCGGCTCCACTCAAGAGCACACTCTATTTTGGAAAGATACGCGTTGCTTCTTTGCCTGGGATTAATCTGGGCTTTTGCAGCCATCCTGACTGCTGGTGGTGTCTATAATAGAGTCAAAGAGCAGACTAAGATGAGTTGCCGCAATAATCATGAGCAATCTTTTAGAGGTTTGCGCGTTGTACTAAAGGAATTGATGAATGACTAGTATCAGGTGCAACAATCGTGCTGTTATTATTCCTATAAATCATTTCCTTTCATTTAGTTTAAGATGATAAGATTAATACGGAGTACATACTTTGTATATGCTAACATCGATCATTTTTCTTGATGTCACAACATTTGAAGGCGTAACATGATCCATTAATATAATGTCTTGTTGATGACATCGAGAAAATGATAGCTCAAGGTCAAAAGGATTTGCCACTCGGTTTATGTTTTGCTGCTGCAAGAGGAAATGATATTAAATACGTCCTTCTATCAAGTCTGTGCTCAAGTTGTGTTTTGCCAACGATGCCGTATAACTAGTCATGTAAAGTCATAAACCTTGCAGTGTAGGTTGATTATGGCATACATGTTACTGCCTCCTGTATGAAAATGTTCTTCTACTTCATTTTTCACTGTAATCTGCCATCTTCTTATCACAATTATTAGTGAAAATTTCTGTCAGCTGGGAGGTGTGGAGGAAATATAATTCATAGTGGAAATGTTTGCGTTGTGGATGATTGTTACCAATTTTTGTAAACTACATTGTTGTTACGGTTTTTTCATGAAATACCCCTGAGGTTTGCAAAAACGCATCAAATACCCTCGCGTCTTTTGAATCACATAATATACCCCTATTTTTGCGTACTGTTCATGAGATACACCTTTGAGTTAACGGCGTTAGTCTGCCGTTAGTCGCGTTTTACTATTTTGCCCTTAAAACATGTTTTTTGACAAAATTCCCAAAGAAATCTCAACCATTTTCTCTATCTTTTTCTCTCTCCTCTCCGATGTTCTTCCTCCGGCTCTCTGGTCGTCGGCGGCATCCGATCTCCGCTCTTTTTTCGCCGGCGGAGGCCGATCTCTGGTCGCCGGCAAGCCTAACCCACGATTTTGAAGTATAGTGGCTACTACAAATGGGGGCAAGATGTTGGTGATCCTCGTGACCAGATTCCAAACCCAACAGCCTCACTTGCATCATCCTCGTGACCAGATTCCAAACCCAAATTATTTTCTCTCTCCTTATCAAGTAAAGCTCTACAAAGCTTCTTCTCTTTCCTTTGATAATTATAATTGCCCAGTAGAAGGAAGTTTCTCATTGGGTTTGAATTAGGGATGGGTTTCGGGTCTTCTGGCAAGGGATCGACAAATTTCGCCGGATTTTGATCGGTGGTTTGGTTGTGATTCTTGGGTTTGTTGTTGATTAGTTCTTTTGATTACAAATTGGCGTTTGATTTCTAGGCGTTTTTTATTTGGTTTGATTCGCCTGTTGAATGTGATGTGGTTATTGCAGTGCCTGATTCTGGGGTTGTTGCTGCTCTTGGGGATGCTGAGAAAGCTGGTGTGCCCTTTCAAAAGGGTTTGATTAGGTCCCATTATGTGGGGAGAACCTTTATCGAGCCTTCACAGAGGATTAGGGACTTTGGTGTGAAGCTTAAGTTGGCGCCGGTGAAGGCTGTTTTAGAGGGGAAGAGGGTTGTGATTTTGTCGACGATGGCTTGACTGGAGTTATTGCCCCCATTGATGGTGCTTGGGTTCAAGGCCCTAGGTATCGTAAAGCAGATGAAGTTGCTGGTCATTTGTAGTAGCCATTTCAGATAACAACTTGATGATGATGATTTCTACAGTTTTGATTTCTATATACTCTTTGGTTGTGCTTTCTAGTTGAAATTGGTTATATTTCACCCTTGAATTCATCATGACAGTCATGTTCCTTTCTTTTTCTTGTAATTTTGATCTCATTTTATTAGAGTGAGCTAAAGTCAGTTGATTATTAGCACTTCCCTGCTAAGTTGTTGCCCCACCTTGCTGTATCTATGGGATATGAAACTAGTCGGTTATTGTTTTTCTGTGAATTCAAGCCCAGAGGTGATGGTGAACTAATATAGAAATGAACCACTATGATTTGGTTTTCCGATTAATGTTTGTGGGTGGTGATTGTGTAGACGCCCCCCTTTTATTTCCATTGCTGGTCAAACAAAGTGTGATATTTTAGGTGAAAGATTTGAGTGACAATATTTTCTATTATTAATTGCATATCCTCAATCCCCATATTAGGTGAACGATTTATGGAAATCAAATTCTGCGGTTTAAAAATATTTTGGGTATTTGGTGCAACTTAGTTTATAAATAGGGGTATTCTGTGAATTATAAACACGACTTAACGGAGGCTTAACGGAAGGTCGGTTTAGGGGTATTTGGTGCAAACTTGGGAAAAAATAGGGGTATATTATGTGATTCAAAAGACGCGAGGGTATTTGGTGCGTTTTTGCAAACCTCAGGGGCATTTCATGAAAAAACCGTTGTTGTTAATTAGTATAAATGAGATGAGTTTTGTTTTTTTATGATATAATGTAGTGCATTAATATTTAAAATTTATTGTTCATTATATCTGATTAATATATATTTTTGGAGATAAATTCCATCATGGTATTAGTTTATTTTATTATTGTGCAAAGGAATGAAGAACAATGGTTTGCAATTGTGACGCTTAGAAGGGTCTAAATTTGTTTGGCGGTAAAAACATAGTATCAAATTGTGACCCTTATAAGGGTCTAGATTTGAGGGAATGAAAATGTAAACACGAGAAATGACGGAGCAAAGGGTCGTAAGCTGCATATGTATTGCGCGAAAGTGGAGTAAATAGCGACACAATAGAGAGTCGAAATATTTTGACCAAAAAAAGTGTCAATATATGGAAAATAGTGACTAAGGAAGGCGTCCAAAAAGTAGCAAATAGCGGCGCTCTAAAGCGTCAAAATATTTCGACCATGAATATTTCGACGCTTTGTAGAAGCGTCGATATACAGATTTTCGACGCTTTAAAGCGACGAAAAATGACCAAAAAAGCGTCGAAAAGTGTCTTGTTTTTCCGTAGTGCATCAAATCGAATTTAATCACAACATCAACATGAATTTCCCTATAATTTCCCCAAATTCATTCCCAAGCCTTCAACCCTAACCTCTAGACTAAGACTACTCAGTTAGCATGATTAATATCAAAATTAAACTAAAAATAATCCTAATCATGAAACTAATTGAATTAATGAAACTAATTAAATTAACAAAAATCAGAAAATTCAAATATCAAAATTGGGGGAAAAATCAAGAACATTCAAAATATGAAACTAATTCTAGAATTCAACAATGAAATCAAAGCTTAAACGAAATTAATGAAGCAATTAAAGAATGAAAGAACAAATTAAAGAGAAAAGTAGAATTATACCTTGAATTGTTGAAATTGCATCAAAATTGAAGAACAAAATTGAAGAACAAAACTCAAATGAAAGAGAAAAGAAATCTAAAATTTAGAGTTTTGAAGCTAAGAATCCTAATCCTAACCTCTAATCTAAGCCCTAATCTAATTCTCTCTCTAGAATTCTAAGCTAATTCTAAAATATGAAAATCTAAAAATGAAATTACATAAAATCTAATTTTTTTTCCGAACAATGCTGCGATTTTCTATTTATATTAGCAATCCCTCGTAGCTGTGCGATCGAACAAAGGGTATGTTCTGTCGCACAACTATACGTGTTCGGTCGCACAACATTCCTTGTTCGGTCGCACAACAAAACAGAAGCTACTGAATTTCAAATGGCAGTCTTGTGCGCTCGAGTTCTGTACCACGCCCGCATAGCAGGTCTTGTGCGAACGCACAACCTAGCTGTTCGATCGCACAGAACCATAGCTGCCAGTTCTTCTCGTGCTGATGCTGCGCTGTTCTGTTGTGCTGTTGCTGCGCTGATCTGCTGCACTATTCTGCTCGTTGCTGCTTGCACTGTGATGCTGCTGTGAAAGTTGCTATTAAGGTAATGCAAGGGAGCTAAGGTGAGCACAAGAGGCTGCTCGTGCTGTAGCTGCTCAAGTGCTGCTGTTCTGCTCGTGTGTGGCTGCTCAAGTACTCGTGCACAACTGCTGTTCTTGCCTTGCTAACTGTGTTGTTCGTGCACTTTGTGGGCAGCCAAGAGGATTGCTTCGTCGCTGCAAAGAGAAATTGTAGAGCATATTATTAAATCGCAAAGCACGTTATTAAAAATAGAAAATCGTGTTATTAATTCGCATCGCAATTTTCCAAATCGTAAAATCATTTTAAACATCGTCAAGCATAATGACACAATATTAACACGTCAGCACTGAAAACGACCCTTACGCAATGAGAATGTGCACAAAAGGCACGTTTAGAGCAAAAACGACTAAGGTATACGCAAGACGAGAAAATGTTACGATAAATGCAAAAATGCAATAAACGAACTAAAAACGATAAAACTAAGAAAAAATAATAATAAAATGCTAATAAAATGAACTAAAATCCTAATCTAAGAGCGACATAAATGTCGCTCATCAAAAGCCGACCAAATAATTATCCGATTCAAGCCCAAAATTACCTACTACAAATCCGGCTCAAACTCGACTCGAAAAGACCGGAACACTAAATTGTACCCAACCCGAATATGACTCGATCCGAACCCGACATGTACCTAAATTGAAAAGCCAACACGACTTGACCTGATCGGGTACCTGACCTAAACCTGATTGACAGAGTAACCCGAAAAGACCTGGCCTGATCATGATCAGAGATGACCCGACTCGAGTAACTGATTTGATAACTCTAATTGAGATGTTCGAGTTTAGGTACATTCTCCATGTTGGTGTAGGCTCCATTTTATTTGACTTATTTTGTCTGAACTTATTTTATTTGAAATAAACTTATTTGTGCGTGAAAATGTCTGAAAAAATCTCATTTTTTCGGAATTTATATTATCTGAAATTATTTGAACTTAACTGAACTTATCTAAACTTATTTTGTCTGAAATAAGTCAAAATAAGTCGAATATAACAGAGCCTTATTTGTGTCAAATTGAGAGCATGCATATTTTAAGACCTCAAGCCTCCTCATGTCTCAACAAGGTGTTTTTTCTTAAGTTAAATACACATACTAACATACAGAGTAGAGCTGTAAAAAAATGACTCGATCCAAGAAACCGACTTGAACCGACCTGTATTCGTAAAGAACCGGACCTGACACGAGATCCGAAATGTTGTTAAAATAGAAACCTATAACTCAACAGTATCCACACGTTAAAACCGACGATCGATTTTGACCCGTTAATGCATGACCCGATCCGGAACCCGACCGGAATATAACCGATAACAGAACTGATCCGACAATGACCCGAGCCGGATTCAACACCCGACCCGATGTCAACCCGAAACCGGTTATAACCCGATGAAACATGTTATTGACCCGAACCGTTACCTGATTTTACCCGACCTGTTGACAACCGACTTGTCATTGACCTCACCAAATAGTAACTTAAATCAAGTTTATATTATTTTTTATAATTACCTAATCTAGAACAAGTGAAAAATGTTAAACCAAATTTAACCCAAGATTAATACTCCCTCCGTTCCAAAAGGAAGATGATACACATACAACGGGTGTATGTGGTCCCAACATACAGAATCAGCCATAACTGTAACAACCCGCTATTTCGAGCTGAACACTTAACTTTAGTGATCACAATTAACTCTTAACACGCGACGAAACTTAGTCTTACAAACTCTGATCCTATACCTGTGGGTTATGGGCTCACAAATAACCTTATATAACCTTGAATGAATAATCCTTAAAATAAATATAAACCTTTAATTCACATTCAAACTTATCATAAACTATCTCACACATGAACACAACCTCAATTTATAACACACAATTTGCAATCACTTAAATAAAACCAAGCTCCATTTGAATTCCCACTTGAGCTTTCCATTCATTTTCGATGTTTTGTTTTTCTCTGTCTTTTCTTTGTAAAGCAATAAAATGAATTCTTTCAATAAAGTTTCACAAAACGATTTGTTATAAGGAACGGCGAAATGATTTTGAATTAACAACTAAACTATGGCGTTTTGAAACTAGTTAATCTATAAAAAAATCAATAGCTATTTTCTTACTCAATAAAGATTGTTTTAATATAAAGAATTGTTTAATAGTTTTATAAAATACATTTCAGGCACATTATGCTCACTTAGTAAACTAAATAGGTAAGGATAAAATAATGAATTCGGATTCGAGGGAAGTATATATAATCTATTAATAAGCTTAGAATATTAAATGAGCATCACTCACTAGCCATCAATCATTAGTCAATGGTCTACGAGTATAACCAAGGATAAGGAGTGGTTCTAGTTAAGGGGAACGTAACTAAATCGCAGTGCAAGTCTAATTGATATTTCCACTTAATGGAAAATGATATTGTTTCTAAGAAGTTTAATCTGGGAACTTGAGAAGAGTGTCTATGTGTTAACTTGGTTACTATGGTTGGAGCAGTGTAAGAACAAGTCTTGAGAATGATTAATCAAGATAAAGAACTATGTTGGGTTATGAAGACTTGGGAAACCCTAAGGCATACATTAGAGTCTAAATCGATGAGTGTAGACCGATGAAACTTCTTTAATGGATATTCATGGCTAAGTGAGAAGTATAGTGTCTTTGAGTGAAATAAAAGCAGATTGTCCAATAAGTGCTTAATAAAATACCACCTCATATGTTACCAAAATTAGCGGAAAGAAGTTGTGTATGTGTTGCGTGGTGCTCATATACATCCGTGATGAACAAACGGTGTGGAGCATGATGCTCAATTACTGCTAACGGGTTTAGTCCCAGTTTGTATGAGGGCTTAGTCCAATTTGTATGAGGGCTTAACCCCGGTCCGTATGAGGGCTTAGTCTCGATCTGTTAATGGGATTAGTCCCGCTTTGTATGAGGGCATATCCTTGGTTAAGTCTTGCAAGCATATATTTAAAGGAGGGTGACTACCCCCGCTAAGATAGTGGGATGAGGTTTTGGAAAACCATCCTTATCTGTGTTCTCTTTTCACCAAATGAATCTATGTTAAATATGAAGTAATAAGAACATTTGTTCTGGAATGTTATGTGAAAATACGATAAAGTAAAATTATATGACCTTGAAATATTGTTGTTATGGCTTTCGCCTCGAGTTATGAATTTCTTATGAATATGTTTTATGTAGTTGAATTGTGTTTGCGAGGATATTAGAAAGCAAAGTTATATGACTTTGGAAATGTTGTGGCAATGACTTTTGCATTGAGTTATATATATATATATATATATATATATATATATATATATATATATATATATATATATATATATATATATATATGTATGTATATATATATATATATATGTATATATATATATATATTTACACTGGAGAAATATTTGGTCTACCGTTATGAGTAAATGTTAGATGAAGTTATGATCGGAAGTAATCAAGAGTATGCAAATAACTAGGAGAGTCATAAGTTGTGATACTGACTTTTGATGTGATTGTGAATTGGGGAGTTTTGTGAGAAAGATTACGATAATATGGATGTATCGTATCTATCTATCTATACTATATATTAAAAGGCGTTTGTAAAAAAATCTATCAGCCATTTTGTTCTCTCCTCCTTCAATACACATGTTATCCACATACATTCTAAAATCTCAAAAATTTGAAACACGTACATGTATAGTTTATACAAGATTCGAACCCATGACCACTTGATTCAAATGTGAATGACTTATCTACTTGTCTATGTCATGCTACATGTTATTTCTTTGCAATTGAAATGTAATAAGTGATGATAAAATCAATAATTTAATAAGAGTAGCAGTTAATTATGATTGTTTTTTTTTTTTTTGCAAAAGACATAATTAAAGTTATCCAAGTAATAACTCGGGGCATCACACGAGCCCAAAAACTAGTTTTAAATTATTGTTTGAATGATAATGTCTTTGCAAAATAAATTTCAAAGAAATAAGTACGCTTTTAGCAAATAATATTTTTCTAAGTGATTTGAATAAGTGAAGTACTTTTCAAAATGGAACATAAAAACAGAAACAAAAACTATTTTGAGCCACCTATCAAAATAGGTTGGATAATGTGTACTCAGATTTCCGCTGACTTTGTTCTTTGAACCTGTCCTAGTGAGGGCAGAGTCATATTTTGTCGGATTAGATGATCCAGTTTAAATTAATGGCTAACGATGCTTGGTTGTTAATGGGCTCCTTATCTGCTTCAAGGTGGAAGTAACTTAGAAGATGTGTTTTGCCTTATTGTTTAAACTTCATTTTTAAGATGAGTGTAATTTATATTCTTTTAAGGGGCCATGTGTTGTATTATTGTGGTTTCAGGTGTAACACATACTTAGGTTGTGAGTTGGTTGTTTGAGTTAAATTCCTTTTGATGTGGGAAATTTTGTTGGTATTGACGTGTCACCCTTTTCCGCGGACGTATCAGGTATGCGCTAGCACAGTCTTCTTACAACCTGCAAGAATATTCCCGTAGTAATATTTCTTTCGATGCCTAAGTAAGTATTTGATAGGGAGAGAAAATGTTTTAGAGAGAAGTTAGATCAGAATAATTAAGGTAGGTGAGAATGAATTGATTTTCCCCTTTTTTCCTTGGGATCTGAGCTATTTATCAGGTTAGGGTTTTGGTATTTGTTCCAAAAACCTAGCTATCTGATTGGTTAACCTTGGAGATGAGGACATGTGTCCTTATTAGATATATATGGAGGTAGAGGACCTGGATGGCCCGTTAGTATTTTAGCCTCTTATTGCCTTAGGCCATTATTATCTTGTAATCCATTTACAAAGTTTATAACATATCCAAAGTGTATGACACTGGGTATGGAAGGTGCCACATGTCGCTTACGATTGGTCCAAGGTGGACAATTTCTTTTAGCCACATCATTTTCCCCTTAAGAAGGATGCTCTGTACCGTTAGTGCATTTTTCTTGACGTTTGCTGACTTGCATGAGCACCACGTGTTGATATCTGTCACACTTTAGATTTTCTTTATAAATCGGGATAGGGATTCATTCTACTCTTTCATTTCCTTTTGATAACTTTTGAGAGCTAGAGAGATTTTTGAGAGGATTCTTCTGTTCTTGCCAAAGATCAAATTGTTCTTCGTGCATTCTTGTTCATTGCCTTTTCTTCGCATCATATTCATGGGAGCCAAAATTTAGCAGTTACCTTTCCTATTTTTTTTATCGTCATAGGTACCCCTTTTTTTTCACTTCTTTGTTTTTAATTTTTCTTTTCTTTCCTATGCATTCTTATCAAATTTGGGGGAGGCGTAGTACCATGGATGTGTTCCTCGACCATTTTATTTGACGAGGCTTCCACTGCCTTACTTCCCTTTTAAGTCAGACGCCATGATCCTTATGTAGGAAGTCATCGCTCGAATTAAGAAAACGGCCAATGTGGGTGCATGGGAGGCACCCCGGGGAGACCCATGTTTCCTTTTTGAATCTTCCTCACGCAGCGAGGAGGGGGGCATAATCTTCACGGAGCCCAGAGAGAGGAGGTACTATAATGACCCATCCTCCAAGGAGACGCAAGAGCATAGTCGTCGTCCAGTTTTGAGAGAGGAATTTGAGGATGATTCGTCTAGCTCCTTGGATAGTGAGGTAACTAGGGACCTCCTCCCATGATCTCTGGGAGAGAGGATTCAGATCTTCTACCGTCTGACATTTTTTCTAGTGGGAGATGGCTTCGATACTTGGCTGAGCAGGGGCGCAAATTTCCGCAATTTCTTTTCTTGCCTTGCGGCTTCAGCTTCAAATGTCCTAATACTCGTAGCACTGTGGACCGTCTATTCCCGGGCGAAGTCGTCGTTTATACTGCTGCCTTTAGACTTGGACTTAGGTTTCCCTTACATCCTTTCGTGCTCGATGTTTTGAAGGGTTATGACATCGGCCTGGCCCAACTAACTCCTAACTCCTAGGCCAACATATTTGGCTTTATAGCCAAATGTGAGTTAAGTGACGTTGTCCCGTCTTTCCCGTCATTCGTTAGACTGGTGGACATTGTGCCTTCCACTCGTTTACCACATGGATGATGGATGGTTCACCCTTTATAGTCGAAAAGGCTTCAAAACAGTGGTAGGGAAGTCGTCCAGTGATATATGCGTTTTATATAGAATTTTTAGCCCCGTCCCTTAGTACTTTTCTATGTTAAATGAGCTCTTATGAGCCATTTTTAGTACTAATATGTGGTATTGAGTGTGCCTTGAGTTTCAGGTTTGTTTAATGGGAAATTGGCCTTTTTAGGCTCGTTTCGTGTTATTATGGGCCACTACATGATCCCGAGTGGGCTCGAGACGATTATTGTCAACTCTTGGGACCTAGGACGTTCATGATCGAGCCCTAAGGGTTAGAACTGGTGTTATTGCTGATGTTGGATGTGTCGGGCTAGCCGCCCTACGACCGGAGGTCGAATGGAGACCAATCGGGCGAGCAAAAAGGAGATTTACCCCTTCAGCACGCGCCCGATCGGACGCCTGTCGCCCGGTGCCTATCGGGCGCCCATCCTACAGCAGTTGTTGAAGACTTTTCATCCGCCCGATCGGGCGGGTGCCTGCCTGATCGACTTGTTTACGAGCTGTTCACCCGATCGGGCGACCCATTGCCCGATCGGGTGACGACAACCTATGGGGGCGTTTACTTAGTTTATTTTCCGTTTTTCTCCTTTATTTTTGGCAAGACTATAAATATAAGCCCTTAGTTTTTATTTCAGCATCTTATTCTCTACCTTTTAAGCATTTAGTTTATTTTGCACTTAGTTATTTTGCTCTCAAATTATCAAACACTTTCATTTTATTACAATTAAAGTTCCAACCTTTTAGTTCTTCATTCGTTCTTCGTTTAGGTAATAATTCAATTCTTAGCTTGTTTATTCAATTTCAATCCATTTACTTGCCTTATTAATTGTTCCTAATTATGTTGTTTCCATTTTGCTTATTTCAAATATGTGTGAGTAGTTTTATTCTAGGGTTTGGGAATCCATGAACTAATATGAAGGGATGATTGAATATTGTTGATGGTTGGTATTGTTGGTATTGTTGGTTAATTCCCATTGATTGCTTTCATTTACTATGCGATTGGATTTGCGCAGGTCTAATTATATTAGTCTAGCAATATCAAGTTAAGATTCGACAGATGCAATTTGAAGTTTAGGCTTGTTTCAATAGGTAGAATTGGGATTAATACATAGCGAGAGCCTGTTAACTCTGAGTCTATGATTAGTATCGATTCGAGAGAGCATGCTAGTCTAATTAACTGCTTTATTGATTATTCGTTTTTTTTATCATCCTGGATTATTTTTCATTGGTGAACCTATGCCCTAGACCTTTTATTGTCTGACTTATTCCCTTTTTATTATCGTTGTAGTTTTAACATACAAACCAAACCAATTTGATTGTTTCCCGATAGTCTAGACCTTATTTTAATAGTAGAAAGAACGTTGTTTCCCTATGGATACGATCCTGACTTCCCTTGCTACCTTGTTAGTGGAATTAGGTTTATCTTTGATTAGGTGATACGACTTTAGCCTGTCACCCAGCTGGGTGTGGTGGAGGATAAAATGGTCCATTATCCATGTGGAGGACGCCACCCTTTGTAGGCGTCTTAACCGTTGAAACATTAGGCCGAGCTTCATCTCAAACAATGAGAGTCGAGGGAGTGGAGGTTGGTGAGGCCTTTGTTTCAAGCGGAGGTGTACATGATGTCTCCCAATCATTATGCATGGGTGCCAAATAGTTGGCTTCCTCACATAGCTCAGTTTACTAATAGAGTATTTCTCTCGGCCACTGGCCTGTGTCCATATATGCCTAGAGGTAGCATAGTCTTGTGTTCTATTATGATTTTTAAAGCTCTCTTTTCTTCTTTCCTTCTCTTACTGTTCTCATTGGGTTGTGCAGAGCTAGCCATGAGTCGATTTTCCCCAGAAGACAAGGGGTAAGTTGACGTACCTGAGTGGTTGTCTCAGGTAGGTATATGCTGACGAGGTCCTCCGTGTCGTTGCGTCCAAGAAGAAAGTGACCTCAAAAAAGAGTGATGAGGTTGCCCCAGGTGATCTTCCCAAGGTATTTCAGATGCCATTTGCATATTTATGTTTGGTTGATTATAAATTCGACGGTATGCTACACTTAATCTTTTGTTTTCTTTTGTAGGGGTCTGCGACGTCCGCCTCCATGAGACGACCGGGTTCTACCCTGGCACCGCATCAGGCAAAGCGGCCTTCTTTCAAAAAGGAGGTACTCAAAGCATTAGGGCGACTGATGCCACTCTGACGGCACCACCCGCCGTTGTGGACTTGGGGAATTCTTCGCCCGAGAAAGGGAGTCTTTCTGTTACTAAAGCGGTTTGGGATATCAATCCGGCTGTGGTGGAAGAGAAAGGCGAGGTGTCCCTGGCGGGTAGCGTGGACGTCAAGTAGGCGTCTGCCGAGGCGAAGGTAGAGGCCAAGTTGATTGCTGGTGCAACCAATGAAGCGGTGGATGACAAGGACGTTGGCTAGTCTTCCAAGGGAGGGGAAGGCCCTCACCAGGAAGAGGGCAAACCGGTGCCCCGTTCTCCCTCTACCCCTCAAGCGACGACTCAATGCGGTAAGTCTCCTTAAGAAAAACGTTTTTTCCGTGGTTAGTAAATGTTTACTAATAGTGGTTTCTTACTTTTGTGCAGGTGGGTTCGATCCTTAGAGGATGAGAAAGGCTGAGACTGCAGAGATCCCGCCTTCCGGTGGTTTTAGCTCGGTGGAGAAGAATACAATTATTTCCTCCGTGTATGCTTTAATCCCCAAGGAGTATGTGGAGTCTCTTCCTGGAATAGAGAACGCCTACTTTGGGGCCATGCAGTTTTGTGTTGGACGTGATTTTTCAATTATATTATTTAATATTTGTTGTCCCGACTCCGTACTAATAGTCCTCCCAATACATTAGTTTATCAGGCTTGCGGAGGCTAGGAGGTACCGTGGGGACATGCACCTTGAGCTGCTCAAGCATAAAGATACAATAGAGAACCATGAGAAGTATGCTGAAAACAAGGTTGAGGAGATCCGTTCCGATATGCAAGTAACTATCAACGCAGAAGCGTCCGCTCTATGCCTCGCTGAGGCCAACGCCAAGGAATACGAGGATAATCTCAAGGATCATGAGGATAGGCTAATTACTCCAGATCTGAGTATACGGACGTCTCCACTCGAGTTGCCAATTTTGTGAAGAAGGTGGACGCCCTCGAGAAGAAAGTGCAAGAAACTCAAGAGGAGGTGGGCACTATTCGGCGAGAGGCAGCCAGCTCTTTTAAGCTCGACGAAGAGGCCATGATGGAGGGTGCTCAGCGAGCTTGGGACCAAGAGATGGAGGGTACAAATTTCCAGTGGTTTCAGGCTCGAATCTCACATCAGATCACCGTTTTGGTGGCCCAACATCTTGGTGTGGACCCCCCTAAGTTCCTTTCTGATGGTGAAGAAGAGGAAGTGAACTCCCCGACCGAGCAGGACGCCCAGGATGGTAACTCGACCGCCCATGTCTTTAGTTTATGCTTGTTTTTATGGTTTTCTGCGCTTTGAGCGCATGTATTAGCATTGGTGCCTTATGAGCACTCTTTATTTGGTTTTCCTGCGCCGTGAGTAGGGATGTCAATGGGTAGGATCTGGACCGGATCCTACTGGATCCATATCCAGATTCATTTTCCACACATGGATTCAGATCCAGATCCGAATCTACGGGTCTAAAATTCTTGGATCTAGATCCAGATACGCATGTAGGATCTGGATCCACATGTAATTTTTTTTCTTCAAAAAATATTATTTTTATGCTACTTTTTCCAAAAAAACAAAATTAAAATTATGCATTCACCCTATGATGTAAAATATATTCTAACAGAATAAAGAAAATAAATATTAAAATTATGAAAAATATAATTAAATTCATATTATTTTATACATATTTTTTTTATTGAATTTTTTTTTTTTAAAAATGGATCCAAGGGCAGGATCTGGACCGGATCTGGATCTCAAAAACGGGATCCAGATCCATATCCTATCTGCCAGAAACGGATCCGGATCCAGATCCGCAGGGTCCAAATTTTGAAGATCCAGATATTGTAAAACGGATCTGGATCCATCGGATCTGGACAGGGTCCAAATCCATTGCCATCTCTAGCCGTGAGCGCGTGTAATAACATTGGTGCCTTTTGAGCACCCTTTGAATGTTTATTTGTATGTTTCTGTTTTATGACGTGTTCGTCTATAGTTCCAATAATATGATTGACTGAATTAGTTACCCATAGATGGGTACGTCAACTAAGGTTTATGTATGCGGCCCTCTAGCGGCTTTTAGGGACGCTTCACCGCTTTAAGGTGAGGATTTTGCTCAAATTAGTTTGAGTATGGCCTATACGCCCGAGTTTGAAAAGTAACCCTTGTGTTTAGGTGATTAGTCTAATAGGGGCGCTAATCTAGGCCACTCCTCAGGCCGTGATTAGGCTTTCTGACGTGTTTGTCAGCAGATTGGGGTCAATAATTATCGACGTCCTTTGTAATTTGGTGATTAGAAAATATTTAGTTAAGCTTTGCTCTATTTATGATAAGCTTAGTACAGAATAATTGGCCGTTTTGGTTGGCACTTATAAAGGTTTTGGCCGTTTAGTTGGCACTTACAAATTTTTGGTCGTTTAGTTGGCTCTTACAAATTTTTGGCCGTTTAGTTGGCGCTTACATAATATTCTATCAAAAACGGCTTTTAGCCACTTTTTTCAGTCTTGCCAATAATGTCTTCGACGGGCTCTGTGGGGCTTAACACTTTTGCTCGAGGGGTTACTTCTTTGTGTTTCCTTTTGACCCCCCACTTGACTTGTTCTTTCTTCCACACCGTCGGGTTGAGGGTAGTTAGATAACAATCTCGTGCTTGTTGTTGATCACCATGAATGGTCCCAATCTTCCCGTCGTCGCATACATACTTCAATAACATCAGATGGATAACTACCACCGCCTTGATTTTGTTTAATGTAGCACGCCCCAAGATGACATTGTATGTCGTTAGATCTTTGACAATCAGGAAGTTCACATTCATCTTTCTACCGTCATTGCGTCCTCCTATCCTCACGGATAATGATATGACACCTACCCGGTGAATGATGCTTCCTCCAAAACCAATGATGGGGTAATGGATCCTTTCAATAGTCTTTGGACATGAGCTAGACGACTCAAGCACTCAACACTCTTAATGTAGGATGATCTTCCAGTGTCGACAAGTATATGCCTTACTCATATTAAAGATCTTGATCTCTATGACCAATGGGTCATCATGTGGGGTAGCTACTCGTCTACCATCATACTCGCAAATTTCGATTATTGGGAACAGGTCCATTGGTGACTTTCCTGAGAGTATCACCCGTCAATTTGATTACCTCCTAGCATAATCTCTTTTTCCTCTCATGGTAGGTCCTCTAGAGGCTGACCCTCCTTATATGACTGCTACGAACCCTCCATCAATTTGATTACCTCCTCCTGCTGAGGTGGGTGATTTGTTCTTTTTGTAATGATTCTTTCCGGAGCCAATGATATTTTTCTGCAAGTGTGAGGGGGTCGAAAAAGCACGAGGCTAATGCATGACCTCATCCCTCGTGGGCGTGACGTCGTCAGATCAAGTGTATTTGGATTTCCTGTGAGTTTACACCCAATCGACTAGTAATATAGGAGTCGCCATTCAGTTTTTAACGACAATGAGAAAAACTGACAAAACCCGGTTATCGTGACATAAAGGGAGTGCAATTATGTTCGACCACGACGGCCATAGGTTCCCTTGTGATCCCTGGTGTGGGGATCGCTCAACGTACACCCACAGGGCAGAGATTGAGAGTTCGGGGGACTGTAGCTACCGAGAGGAGTGCTCATCGATAATACTCCAGAGGCAGGTTATCCTTAGTAGCTCAGCATAAATAATTGAAGGGACATGCGTTAAACTATTAAACTATTCTGAATTGATTTTAGCAATATGCAACACATAACACTAAATCGATCGTGATTATCTTATTTAGATTGATTTAAGGTACCTAGCATGATAATTCAATTGTCCAAGGTATTATCTTATTAGGCGTGATAGATCAATCAAGTTAATAGTTTGACAATTTTATAAAAGGGTGATAAAAGCGATTAAATCATACGAGGGACACATTACAACGCACCCTTGAGAGGTGCGTTGTGGTTCTCAGAAAACTAACCACTTGGCTTTGCTATTTCTCCTTTTATTTAACGAATCTCGGGTTTCTAAGCAACGTTCCACTATTTAGGCTTAATTCATCAAGCTACAAGGGGCAGGATGCGTTCTGTTCGACTTTTGGGTCGATTGCGACAGAACGCTGGATCAATTTTGCAGCGTGAGGCTTAGGCTTAAGGCTAGAGTCAATACTCGGGTTTATGAATCGTGTGTGTTCTTTTTCACGTCGGTTTTGAGGCTGTATTTATAGGAAAAAAGTTGTGGAAAGATAGATTTTCAAGATACGGATCCAAAAAGAATCCTGAGATAAAACGGCCCCAGGCATTTTCAGCGCCCAGGGCTGGGCGCCGAAGATTTCGGCGCCCAGATCCAGGCGTTGAAAATGGGATCTGGGCCGAGTTCTTTGTCAGATTTGGACTCTTAGAATACGGAGCTTTTGAGATTTATCCGTGTCTTTTAGTGCGTATTAACTTATGACGGAATGCGTCTGGGCCCGTTACGAACTCTAGGTTCGTTAGGATTTTAATTAATACATAACTCTTATTTTCGAATTACACCAGGAATGCAAATTCTATCTCTTTTAGGATTTATGTTGGAGTGAAACACCTAATTTTGACAGGTTTCTATCTTTTATGACTTGCCACTTTTAACAACTACCTTTTACGGCAGTTACTATTCTTAGCAGGTTTCTATAAATAGCAGTTTTGGCTGAAATGAAAGGGTGATTGAGATTCGTTGTTTTATAGGAGATGCGTTGCCAAGTGGAGATTTATGTTCTCATCATCCAACCTTCCCTTTCGGGAATGGGGACAAAAGTAGGTGTCTACAGTTAGCCCCCACTTTGACTGAGTCTCGAGATGAGACGATGGTCAAAGTACTAGACGGAGTGCGTCATACAAGCCATGGTGTATGTGACCTGTTTTGCGAGGGTCTCACGAGCCCCCGAGTTATAACATTTGACTTAAGGGTCATCACTTGAAGTGTTAACACATTCCTCACGTGTCATTGGAATTTGTTAACTGATAGTATAGAAACTCCCTCACTTTGTCATTGGAAGTATCTAAAGATGTTTTCGAAATCAAAGCTATAAAGTGTAACTAGGCCTGGCCAAGCCCAATCACGAGATAAAATGTTTAAAGATTCTCATTTTCTGGGTTAGCTAAACGAGAAAACCCCCTTGTTTTTATAGGACGTAAAACGAAGGAAAATCCAGCGCATCGCTCTTTTTTGGAAAAGCGGAAAACCAATCCTTTGATTTTTGGAAAAGGGGAACCATCTTTTGATTTTTGGAAAAAGATAAACTATCTTTTGATTTTTGGAAAAAGATAAACCATCCTTTGATTTTTCGAAAAAGATAAACCATCCTTTGATTTTTGGAAAAGGATTAACCGGGAAAAGTTATTGCTGCAACGACTAAGGACCTACGCGGTTAGTGACGTAGACCCCGCCCGCTGAAGGTAGGCGAGCTTGTCCGCTGAGGGTGGACGCCCCGTCCGATAGAAGTGGACGAATCTGTTTTGATGTTTTTTGAAAATAAGGACCTACGCGGTTTGTGACGTAGACCCCGCCGGCTGAAGATGGCGAGCCTGTTTTTTTTGTTCTTGAAGAATTTATTTTCTTTTCATTTTCGAAAACTGAGGACCTGCGCGGTTAGTGGCGCAGACCCCGCCGGCTGAAGATGGCGAGCCTGTTTTTATTTTGAAGATTTTATTTTCTTTTCATTTTTCCTATATACATTTTTTAATAAAAGGCTTTTATGATTACAACCTGTTGGTGGGTCGCAATATTTTCCAATTGGTCGTGTCCTATAAGTGGGTCCACACTGTGTATGTCTCTCGTTAATAAGTAACGAGATTTTTGGAATACCATTGTTTTTCCGCGGGAAAGGAATATTAAGACAACAGATAATCTTACAAAAGGAAACTCGCGCATGCCGCGACAGCGAATATTCGCTGTCTGGGGAAGCATTTTCAGCGCCCAGCACTGGGCGCGAGAATTTTTAACGCCTAGAGTTGGGCGTTGAAAATGCAAGGGGAGGCTGGCCTTTTAAAAGGCGCGATCCGTCTCCTTCTTCCCCCATTCTTTCGCCATTTTCGTTAAGACTTCCTCCTTAACTTACTCATTTTTCACTCGTTTCTTTCATTTTTCTTCACGAATTCCACTCCAAGTCACTTCCTAATCCTCCCAATGTAAGTAATTTTCAGTAATTTTTAAGCTTTTGTCAAATTTGAGTATTTTTGTTGAGTGTTCTTGAACTTGAAATTGATTTGGGGGGTTTTGATTTTGTGCCCCTTTCTTTCAATTAGATAGTTGAAAATGTTCTATATGACATGTTAATTAGTTTGTGCATGTCAATTTTCGCAAGTATGTTGGTTTTTGTTGAATTTGGACATATTTATACTAGCCCCCAAGTGCACCTACGATTCTAGTATTTTCTTGCAATGTAGGTGTTCTTGGTATACTGCTTGCATTCTTCATAATTCATGAGTGACAAATTATGAAAGAATTTTGATTTTGTTGGAGTTAATTTTGTTTAAGGAGGTATTTGCTCAATTTGAACTTAGTACCATGTTTTTAGGGAACAAAATTGTATGACTCCATTTTATAAGCGGAATGCACTCTTTTAGAGATGGTAAGTGCCATCTTGTTAAAGGTATAATGCCTTATGGTTGTGTAGTTGACCAGCATGTCTTGCGAGACATCACCGTCTTCTGGCGACCACGCGGAGCGCGGTATGACACGTTAGTCTACCGGTGCGGGACCCCTATGGGTGGGTCCTGGGTATTACGACGGTCGGGACTTACATTACGACCTGGAGCACCACGTGACTACTCGTCTTCATGCGAGGAGGGATACTACAGTCCGTGGTTACGGTGCGGCGATGAGCGAGACCGTTTTTGGTTTCCTGAGTTCGGATGCCCAGGCTTTGGTGAGGGCGAGTTCGCTGTTCCCGGTAGTTGAGACTTTCTGGGAGATACTGGGACTCAACATCTCCCTATCTTTCTTACGGTCATTTATGAGGTGGTGGTGGGACACTACCAACACCTTCCATTTTCCTTGGGGCGAGATGACGATTACTCCCGAGGACTACACCGCTTTGACGGGCTTGACCTTTACGGGGATTCCCGTTCGACTGAGGTCTGATGGCCCGCTATCGACGTCATAATGCTACGTGTTGAAACCTCATTTGATAAAGGCAACCTAGCAAGCCCAATGAAGGCTCAAACATTCTTGCACCAAAGATTCGCAAAAAAATAATAAATCATATATACATGCGAAATACGAGAATGAATAAAATACAAAGGTGGAAGTAAGCCTAAGACTCGTCCTCGGCTTCACCCCTCCAAGCCTCACCGGTCCATCCCGTCCACCCTCCATGGTGCGAGGATCCCCATGCTGAACCTCCCCAATGCTGAGGTTGTGGCTGCAACTCGGGGCTAGGCTCACGAGCCACTGACAGGGAACGTCGCCCACGCTCCGGCCCAGGTCGATCCCTAGAAGTGCTCGTCCCCACGTCAGAACGGCGATGCTGTAGGGGGAGTACCGTTCCCGTTCCCTCTCCTCGGGGCCGCGTGCCCCAAACCCCGACGGCCCCGCGTTATCGCCCCCGGCTCGCCCTGGCTCCGTCTGTATAATCAAAAAGAAAAGTAAGTGACAGAAAACCAAAGGAAATGTACATCTCAAAAAGCAGGCACATTACCTGAGTAGAGCGGGGGCTCCTGCAAGAAAGTGCGGATCGGGCCTGAACCAACGCGGACTTCAACCGGTTGATCACCCCCACCATCGCATTGGCCGTACGGGGCGGGACCTGAAATGGGAATGTCAGTAACAAAAGAAAACAAAAAAGAGAATAAGAAAGATGCATAAATGAAAGGTGCATACCGCCTGTACTCCCTCAGGGAGCGGAGCATGGAAAACCCGGCCCTCCGGGATAATCTCCACAAACTCGGATCCACCCTCCCCAATGTATGAGATCCGAGCATCGGGAGGCACCCACCCCCCTAACGCAGGATCAGGATGCTCTTGCACGAAACACGATAACATGAATATATGGGTACGAGCATAGGAATGCAGCAAGAAATGAAAATAAAAAAGAGCGACTTACAGCGCCAGGCTCCGGGAGACGAACAAAATCCAGGATGAACTGATGATAGCTAGCTCCCGCTATCACCAACTCAGTCGCCAGGACGCCCTCTCTCGAATGAACCCTCCAGGCCTCGCCTATCAAACGGGTGGCCAACATGGTCGTAGGTGGAGGATGAGGCACCGAGAATACTCCAACGGTCTGCATACGTACCCGCTCCCCTAGATACCAGACGGGGTCACGGCGACCAATGAATAAAACCCGCATCTGGCTCAGGGCATAACTATCCCTGACCGAAGCGTAGGCACCCCTAAAAGAGATCCATGGGGTCCAGACCACCTATTTGTGAATGCAAAAACAATCAGATCTCACACCAAAAAAAAATATATATATATAAAACGAGATAAGGGTAAGGTGCTTTACATGCTCGGGGTTCCCGTCCCGAATAAGATCCCACACGGTATCAGACGGCGGACGCGCCGTCAGCTTCTTCTTCCAGCCCCAACGACGACCAGCAGGATACTCCAAAGGCCTGTGCCCCTTTTGAGGAGCCAGCCAAGGTAAGTGCTCAAAGGCCCAAAGCTATAAAAAAAAGGAAGAGAGAGAATGGGCAGTGAAACAAAATGTACATCAAAAAGCCCAATAAGGCAAAAAAGCAAAAGAAGGAGCGAGGCACATACCTCAATCAAGCGCGGCACCCCCGCCAACGCAATGACGAAATGATGTCTACGGGGATCCGACTCTCGCACCGCCAAGCTCATCTGGCCTACAAGCATCGCATAGCCCAAGTCGCCTCAGCAATACGCGCCTAGCGAAGACACGTGCTCCACCAGGTCTATCCACCTCGGGTCAAAGGTGTCAGTAGGATCCGACAGAAAAGTGGAAGTGATGAAGTGGAGGTAAAACAACCGGGCCTGTCTCAAAGGCTACTCCTCCACTCCATGCTCCAGGCCCCACATCAAATCAGCATAGGGTATCCCACGGGCCTGGTACGAGGGCAATCTCCGACCCAGCCACGAACCCATGAGCCTGGTACCATCAGCAACGGTAAATAATAAATAATAAATAATAAATAATAAATAATAAATAATAAATAATAAATAATAAATAATAAATAATAAATAATAAATAATAAATAATAAATAATAAATAATAAATAATAAATAATAAATAATAAATAATAAATAATAAATAATAAATAATAAATAATAAAGAATAAATAATAAATAATAATAATAAATAATAAATAATAAATAATAAATGAATAAATATAAATAATAAATATACATAAATAATAATAAATCATAAATACATAATAATAAATAATAATATAAAATAATAAAATTAACTAAATAATACTAATTTAAAAAAATAAATTATAAATATTAAATAATAATAATAAATAATAAATAATAAATAATAATAATAAATATAAATAAATAACTAATAATAATTAAATAATAAATAATAAAATATAATAATAAATAATATAATAAATAATATAATAATAAATACTAAATAATAAATAATAAATAATAAATAATAATAATAATAATAATAATAAATAATAAATAATAAATAATAAAATAATAATAATAAATAATAAATAATAAAATAATAAATAATAAATAATAATATAATAAATAATAAATAATAATAAATAATAATAAATAATAAATATAAATAATAAATAATAAATAATAAATAATAAATAATAAATAATAAATAATAAATAAAATAATAAATATAAATAATAAATAATAAATAATAAATAATAAATAATAAATAATAAATAATAAATAATAAATAATAAATAATAAATAATAAATAATAAATAATAAATAATAAATAATAATAATAAATAAATAATAATAAATAATAAATAATAAATAATAAATAATAAATATAAATAATAAATAATAAATAATAAATAATAATAATAATAATAAATAATAAATAATAAATAATAAATAATAAATAATAAATAATAACTACTAATAATAATAATAAATAAATAATAAATAATAACTAATAAATAATAAATAATAAATAAAATAATAAATAATAAATAATAATAATAAATAATAAATAATAAATCATAACTACTAATAATAAATAATAAATAATAAATAATAATATAATAATAAATAATAAATCATAATAATAAATAATAATAAATAATAAATATATAAATAATAAATAATAAATAATAAATAATAAATAATAAATAATAAATAATAAATAATAATAATAATATTAAATATAAATAATAAATAATAAATAATAAATAATAAATAATAAATAATAAATAATAAATAATAAATAATAAATAATAAATAATAAATAATAAATAATAAATAATAAATAATAAATAAATAATAATAATAAATAATAAATAATAAATAATAAATAACAAAAAATAAAAAATAAATAATAAATAATAACTAATAAATAATAACTAATAAATAAAAAATAAAAAATAAAAATAATAAAAAGAATAATAAAAAATAATAAAAAAATAAAAAATAATAAATAAAAAATAATAAAAAATAATAAAAAATAAATAATAAATAATAAATAATAAATAACAAATAGTAAATAGTAAATAGTAAATAGTAAATAGTAAATAATAAATAATAAATAATAAATAATAAATAATAATAATAAATAATAAATAATAAATAATAAATAATAAATAATAAATAATAAATAATAAATAATAAATAATAAATAATAAAAATAAATAATAAATAATAATAATAATAATAATAATAAATAATAAATAATAAATAATAAATAATAAATAAATATAATAATAAATAATAAATAATAAATATAAATAATAAATAATAATAATAAATAATAATAATAAATAATAAATAATAAATAATAAATAATAAATAATAAATAATAAATAATAAATAATAAATAATAATAATAAATAATAAATAATAAATAATAAATAATAATAATAAATAATAAATAATAAATAATAATAATAAATAATAAATAATAAATAATAAATAATAAATAATAAATAATAAATAATAAATAATAAATAATAAATAATAATAATAAATAATAATAATAAATAATAAATAATAAATAATAAATAATAAATAATAAATAATAAATAATAAATAATAAATAATAATAATAATAATAAATAATAAATAATAAATAATAAATAATAAATAATAAATAATAAATTAAATAATAAATAATAAATAATAAATAATAAATAATAAATAATAAATAATAAATAATAAATAATAAATAATAAATAATAAATAATAAATAATAAATAATAAATAATAAATAATAAATAATAATAATAAATAATAAATAATAAATAATAAATAATAAATAATAAATAATAAATAATAAATAATAAATAATAATAATAATAATAAATAATAAATAATAAATAATAAATAATAAATAATAATAATAAATAATAATAATAATAATAATAATAAATAATAAATAATAAATAATAAATAATAAATAATAAATAATAAATAATAAATAATAATTAATAATTAATAATAATAAATAATAAATAATAAATAATAAATAATAAATAATAATAATAAAATAAAAAATAATAAGTTATAATAATTAATAATAAGTTATTAGTTATATATAATAATAATAATAAATGATAATATAAATATAAATAATAAGTAATATAGTAATATAGTAATATAAATAATAATAATAATAATAATAATAATAATATTATTATTATTAATATTATTATTATTATTATTATGATTATTATTATTACTATTATTATTATTGATTACACAAAGTTGGAAGCCTAACAACCAACTACGCCCCGACACCCTTATTCAAAGCAAAACATAACCGTTGAAAAAGAAAAGAACGGATATTATCATTGACCGCGTTGCTCTGAGGAGCTCGTGTGACCCTAGACATAAACTCGAGGGCATCACTCCCCAGTTCTCCAAAAGTTGAGAAGGCAAAAGCAATAAAACTATACCCGTTATCTACGCACTTCGCTTCATACTTCTTCTTCTTCCTAGCAACAGCATTAGAGACAGCGGCTCCAGGGACGAAAGCATCGACACCAGGCTCGGTGAAAGGAGAGACACCTGTTACATCCAAGCATACATTTTTCCCTCTGTCCCAAGAATAAACAAGAAGGTCCGCGGGACGGAGATCTTTCCCTTCCTCGGACAAAACACCTAAAGGCACCTCCTTTTGCACAACAACCCCAGCCTGAGTACAAATATCCCCCAACACATCCCGAACTAAATTGTGGCGTAATTTAAGGCCAATATCATTGCCACAATGCACAGCGTGATCCCCGAAGCGATCCTCGATTTTGGAAGAGCAACAAGGACAAGTAAAATCAGCAGGATACATAGGAATCACAAGACGATAACATAGAACACACCTGAATTGGCTTGGGTGCATCGTCTGCCCGAACCCCTCAATTGGAAGTGCTCTCAAGAAATCCATAGAGTGTGTCGCTCGGCTGCTAATGAGTATAGCCTTTTCTCTAGCACTTGGGTTGTACTGACTCACCATGTTCTTCTCTACCATATCAAAGTACACTGTAGCCAACTTTTTCATAAACGGGGGGACTGGTACAACACGGCAGAGGTCAAGAGGATCGAAATGGAACAATTCCCGAAAGCTAGACAAAGCTAAATCACATGCATTCCCCAAATCAAAGGCGCCACATTGGCCAAGCAATCTGTTATGGAGGTCAAGAGACTGCAAACACGAGGCAACAAACGCATACTCGGATGAGTCTAGCGCAGTATAGACCCCGAACCCCCCAAAACAAAAGGGCAAAGTGGCACAACGCCACTTCCAATCACCAAAGCCAGCGGCCCCACTATTTATTATTTATTATTTATTATTTATTTAAGTTAAGTTCAGTTCAGTAGCATTCAATTCAGTTCAGTTCATTTCAATTCAGTTCAGTTTAGTTCAGTTCTAAAGAACATGGCCTTATACAACTTGTCACCTCATGGGTGAACTTAATAGGGTGTATTGTGCCCTTCCTCCATAAGCTTTTGCTTCAATTACTCAAACTTTTGTGGTATATACCACCTTCCCTTGTATCTCAAACTACCATCCTCGTGGGATTGAATTCCAACTCTTGCCCTAGCAAAATCTTCTCCTTGATCTAACATCTCCTATTTGGTTTTCCTTGATCTCATCAAAGATTGTTGGTTGAATAGTCAAAACACTCAACATATTCGCCAACTCTTCACCTTCTACAAGCTCTAGGCTTAGCCTTTCCATATCCTTACACAAATCGTAAAGTACTACTACCAGAGAGTTCACTCCATGGCTTGATTTTCTACTTTGAGCATCCGCAACTACATTTACCTTTCCTTCATGGTACTAGATGTCTAAGTAATAGTCTTTTATCAACTCTATTGACGCATATTCAAGTCCTTTAGCGTAAAGATATACTTCAAACTCCTGTGATCTGTGTAGATCTTACACTTCACACCATAAAAGTAATGCCTCCATATCTTCAATGCGAAGCCAATTTTTTCTAGTTCTAGGTCATGGGTAGGGCAATTTTCATCATATCGCTTCAACTAACGAGACTCATACGCAATCACCTTCCCGTTTTGCATCAAAACACAACCCAGTCCATTTACCGAAGCATCACTATACACATCATAACAACCATTTCCATCTGGTAAGGTTAACACGTACTGGCCTAGAAGTCAAACTAGTAAATTTTCAGAATCTGAAATTCCTCCTCACACTTCTCACTCCATATGAACTTAGATTCTTTCTTCATCAACGAAGTCATGGGCTTAGCTATTCCTGAGAAATCCTTTACAAACCTTCTATAATTAACCTTTTAAGCCTAAGAAAATTCGAATATCCGACACACTCTTTGGTGTAGGCCATTCACTAACTACTTTGATCTTTGTCGGATTTACTTCAACTCCTTACTTAGACACGAATTGTCTTAAGAATGCAAGTTTCTCCAACAAAAAATTGCACTTGGGGAACTTGGCATACAATTCATTCTTCCTTAAGGTAGCCAACACTGACCTTAATTGTCCTACATGCTCTTTTTCAACCTTCGAATACACGAGAACATCATCAATGAAAACCACAACAAACTTGTCCAAAAACACGTGGAAAACACGATTTATCAAGTCCATGAATATCGCTAGTGCGCTAGTCAGACTAAAAGGCATAACTGTGAACTAGTAGAGACCGTATCGAGTCCTAAATATCGTCTTTGGTATGTCCTTATCCGTATTCCTCAAGTGATGACATCCGGACCTCAAATCAATATTTGAAAAGATACATGCCCCCTTCCATTGGTCGAATAAATCATCTATTCTAGGAAAAGAGTATCTGTTCTTGATTGTAACCTTGGTTATCTCTCTATAATCTATGCACAACCGCATACTTCCATCCTTGTTTTTGACAAACAGGTGCTCCCCATGGTTATGCACTAGGTCTGATGTATCCTTTCTCAAGCAAATACTCTAGCTAAGCCTTTAACTCACTCATTTCTGCAGGTGCCATGCAATAAGGCGCTTTGGAGATTGGTGTTGTTCCGGGGACTAGGTCAACTGTAAAGTCGATTGGTCTATTGGGTGGCATACCCAAAATCTCTTCTGGAAATACATCCAGAAACTCACTCACTTCTTGGATATCCTCTAGCCTTAACTTTTCCTCATTTTCTAGGTCTCACACACTGCATAGGTACAATGGACAACCCTTCTTTATTAATGACACTAGCTTCATTGTAGAAATAATGCCAACACTTCGTGGCTTCTCAAAACGACGATATGACATCACCTTTCCTTTGGGACTTCGTAAGTAAACCTTATGTTTCTCCCAATCTATCATTGCCTTGCAATGACTCAAACAATACATTCCTAAGATAACATCAAGGTCTCCTAATTCAAACTCAATAAGGCTTGACGGAAACACCGTCTTTTCTATGGTTATAGGAATATCCTTGTGAATTTTGGTACACTTAACTATTTCTTCTGTTGGTATTACTATGGGGATGTCTACTACTTCCGGGACACTTAACTTTAACTTTAACTTTCCCAATATAGAACGAGAAATAAATGAATATGTTTCACCAGAATGAAATAAAACTCTAACTGGAGTCGAGTTAATAGAAAAAGTACGTGCAATAACATCCGAAGATGCGTCTGCCTTCTTCTTGCTGATTACATTGAGCTTCCATGGTGCACTTCCCTTGTTATTCCCATTATTATGGCCATTTGCATTCCCATAGCTACTTCCATTGCCACTGATGTTCTTATTGGTTTCGTTCTGCTATTGATTCTCATTTGGCTTTCCATTCTGGTATCCTTTCTTGTAGTTGCCATTTCCAGAACCATTCTCAGACTCTTTATGAAAGTTTCTATTCTGGCCTTGCTTAGATGAGTCCTTAGAATAACACTCATAAGCCTTGTGCCCTAACTTGCTACAATTAAGGCATTCTACCAGGTTACCATCACAGTCTTTTCCAGGGTGATACTTGGGATATCTTTTGCAATGGTAAACCCTTTCAAACCTGCCATTTTCTGCCTGATTTCTGTGATCACCTCCATTCAAGTTTTGGTTCCCTTGGTTACCTCGCTGGTGGAAGTTGTTGTTCTTATGCTTCTTAAAGTTCCCATGATTTCGTTGGCTTCTCCCATTTCCATGGTTCCCAACATGCTTTCTCTTATCTCCAACAGATTTTCCTTCTTCAGCCTTTCTCACTCGTAGACCATACAAATGGGCTGCTCTACCATATATAGTATCTAGAGATGTGAAGGTCTCTCCAGACAATCTCAACTGCAAATCCATGGTCAACCTATGCTCAAAACGATCTGCTTTCATCTCTTATATGGCTGCTATTTTAGGTGCAAACCTGGACAGATCTATGAACTTAGAATAGTACTCACTAATTAGAAATACTTCCCATCTTCAACTCAATAAACTCTTAAGCTTTCTGTTTCTTAAGGAACGAAGGGTAAAACTTGTCCTTAAGTTACTTCTTAAACAAATCTCATCCAAATTCTAGGAGAGCTCTAAGTCTATCTTCATTGTGCTGCCACCAAAGGTCAGCTTCATATCTTAGGTAAAACACAACACTTTTTACCTTCAACTCTTTTAGACAAGTTACTGCGTTGAACAAGTTATCAAATTCCCTAAGCCAGTTCTCTAGAACGGTACGGTTAGACTCTCCTTGGTATATGGGTAGTTTACTTTGAGCTATTTTCTTAAACATCTCCTAAGTTGGGTTGCTATTGGAGTTGCCCCTAACTTGGGCTAACTGTTGGGTCACTGAGGTCAACTGCCTTAGCACCGGCCTCTTCTATGGCTTGACTTCCTGCCATCCTTCTTCTGAAGGAAAAATAAAATACTCACTATTAGGTTTGGGTTTGAATGAACACACTATTCACAATCAAACTCACATAACCACATAAATGCACATAAGGCAGAAAATTTTGAACCAGGTCACAAGGGTCTAGATTGTCCCTAATTCCTTTTATTCATTCAAATCACTTGTTATTTTTGTGGCAATTAAATTGAATCACAATTCACTTTGAGTAAATACAAACAATAGAAAAATAAAATAATCCCTTTGTGTGCTACTTAAAACTTAGAGTATTAAGGAACTACAATGAATAAAGAATATTTCAACTTTTATTGCTAACTCCTTGAAGTTTTATTACATCCTTGAAAATAAAAAATAACTCAAAACTACTATTATTGCTTACAAACTTTAAACTATTGTAGTATGGCTACTTAATCTTTGAATCATGGAAAGAAATTAACTATTACAACTCAAAACTTAAGGTATCACCATGACTAGTAAGGACAAGTATCATTCGCCTTGTCTCTATTTTCCTTGTATGCCCTTTGGGTGGTGTGAGGGGGTCGAAAAAGCGCGAGGCTAATGCGTGACCTTGTCCCTCGTGGGTGTGACGATTCTTTTTATTCAATCAAGTGTAATTGGATTTCCTGTGAGTATACACCCAATTGACTAGTAATATAGGAGTCGCCATTCAGTTTTTAACAACAATGAGAAAAACTGACAAAACCCGGTTATCGTGACATAAAGGGAGTGCAATTATGTTTGACCACGACGGCCGTAGGTTCCCTTGTGATCCCTGGTGTGGGGATCTCTCAATATACACCCGCAAGGTAGAGATTGAGGGTTCGGGGGACTGTAACTACCGAGAGGAGTAATTCGCTCGTCGATAACTCCAGAGGCAGGATATCCTTACTAGCTCAGCATAAATAATTGAAGGGACATGCGTTAACTATTAAACTAATCTGAATTGATTTTAGCAATATGCAGCATATAATACTAATTCGATCGTGATTATCTGATTTAAATAGCATTAAGGGACCTAGCATGATAATCCGATTTCCCAAAAATATTATATTTATTAGACGTGATAGAACAATCATATTAGGTTAGTTTAACAGTTCATAAAAAGGGCGAGGAAAGCAGTTAAATCATCGAAAAGGGACACATTACGACGCACCCTTGAGAGGTGCGTCACGGTTCTCAGAAAACTAACCACTTTGACTTTGCTATTTCTCCTTTTTATTTAACAAATCTCGATTATGGGACAGGATACGTTCTGTTCGATTTATGGATCGATTGCGACAGAACGCGTGAACAGTTTCGCAGCGAGAGGTTTAGGCTAAGGGGTTTAGAGTCAATACTCAGAATATATTATGTGTTGTTGTGTGTTGTTTCACGTCGAAACTAGGGGCCTATTTATAGGGAAGAGTTCGTGGAAAGATAGAATTGCAGAGTTCTAATCCGCAAAGAATTAGGAAAAGAGACGTACCCAGGTACTTTCAGCGCCCAGGCCTGGGCGCTGAAGATTTCGGCGCCCAGAGCCAGGCGTTGAAAATAGAGTCTGGGCAGTTTTGTTTAGTCAGATTCGGATTCCTAAAATCCGTAGAGTTTGAGATTAATTCGAGTCTTTTAGCGCGTATCAATTTTGTGACGGAATGCGTCTGGGCCCGTTACGAACTCTAGGTTCGTTAGAATTTTAATTAATACGTAACTGTTATTTCCGAATCCTATTAGGAATAGGATTCTCGCGGTTTTCTATTTCATTTAGGATTTATGTTGGAGTGCAACACCTAATTATGACAGGTTTCTATCTTTTATGATTTGCCACTTTTAGAAGCTACCTTTTACGGCAGTTACTATTTTTAGCAGGTTTCCATAAATAGCAGGTTTCGGGTAAAATGAAATGGGGAATCGAGATTCGTTTATTTTATAGGAGATGCGTTGTCAAGTGGAGTTTTTATGCTTTCATCATCGAACCTTTCCCTTGCGGGAACGGGGACAAAAGTAGGTGTCTACAGTTAGCCCCCACTTTGACTGAGTCTTGGAGTAAGACGATGGTCAAAGTATTAGACGGAGTGCGTCACACAAGCCATGGTGTATGTGACCTGTTTTGCGAGGGTCTCTCAAGCCCCCGAGTGATAACATTTGACTTAAGGGTTATCACTTGAAGTGTCGACATATCCCTCACGCGTCATTGGGATTTGTCAACTGATAGTATAGAAACTTCCTCACTTTGTCATTGGAAGGATCTAAGATGCGTAGAAACTCCCTCACTTTGTCATTGGGAGTAGCTACAACTGTTTTCGAAATTAAAGCTGTAAAGTGTAATTGGGCCTGGCCAAGCCCAATCACGAGGTAAAACGTTTTTAAAGATTCTCATTTTCAGGGCTAGCTAAACGAGAAAACCCCCTTGTTTTTATAGGACGTAAAACGAAGGAAAATCCAACAAACCAATCCTTTAATTTTTGGAAAAAGGGAAAACCAATAAAAGTTATCGCTGCAGCGACTAAGGACCTGCGCTGTTAGTGACGCAGACCTCGCCCGCTGAAGGTGGGCGAGCCTGTCCGCTGAGGGTGGACCCCCCGTCCGATAGAAGTGGACGAATCTGTTTGATGTTTTTGAAAATAAGGACCTATGCGGTTTGTGACGTAGACCCCGCCGGCTGAAGATGGCGAGCCTGTCCGCTGAGGGTGGACCCCCCCGTCCGATAGAAGTGGACGAATTTGTTTGATGTTTTTGAAAATAAGGACCTACGCGGTTTGTGACGTAGACCCCGCCGGCTGAAGATGGCGAGCCTGTCCGCCGAGGGTGGACCCCCCGTCCGATAGAAGTGCACGAATCTGTTTTGAAAGTTTATTTTGTTTTTTTTTGAAAATAAGGACCTACGTGGTTTGCGCCGTAGACCCCACCGGCTGAAGATGGCGAGCCTATTTTATATTTGAAGACTTTTATTCTTCGAAAAACTGAGGACCTGCGCGGCTAGTGACGCAGACCCCGCCCGCTGAGGGTGGGCGAGCCCATTTTGAATTTCTTATTTTGCCTATGTATAAGGGCTTTTGTGATTACAACCTGTTGGTGGGTCGTAATATTTCCTGATTAGATGTGTCCTATAAGTGGGTCCACATTGTGTATATTTTTGTTTAACGATATTTTATTTTATTATTTTTTATTTTTTATTATTATTATTTTTTTTCAAAATACCGTTTTTTCTTTTTTGGGATAGAAATAAGATAACGGATATCTTTAGACAAAATAGGGGAGTACGCGTGCCCGACAGCGAATATTCGCTGTCTGGGAAGCATTTTCAGCGCCCAGGCCTGGGCGCGAGAATTTCTAACGCCCAGAGCTGGGCGTTGAAAATGCGAAAGGGGGACTGGTCTTTAAATTCGCGGACCGTCTCCTTCCTTTCCCATTTCCACCATTTTCGCTCAAACTTCTTCACTTCTCTCTACTGATTTTTGCTCGTTTTCTTCACTTTCCTTCACGAATTCTACTCCAAATTACTTCCCAATCTTCCCAATGTAAGTAATTTTCAATAATTTTGAGCTTTTTTTGTCAATTTCAGTATTTTTGTCAAGTATTTTCGTGCATGAAATTGATTTGGGGGTTTTTGATTTCGTGCCCCTTTTCTCCAATTAGATAGTTGGAAATGTTCCACATAACATGTTAATTAGTTTGTGCATGTTAATTTTTGCAAGTATGTTGATTTTTGTGGAATTTGGGCATTTTCATGCTAGCCCCCAAGTATACCTACGAATCTAGTATTTTCTTATAATGTAGGTGTTCTTGGTATATTGCTTGCGTTCCTCATAATTCATGAATGACAAATTATGGGAGAATTTTGATTTTGCTGGAGTTAATTTTTACTTAGGGAATTTTGCTAAGTATGAACTTAGTATCATGTTTTTTAGGGAACAAAAATTGTATGACTCCATTTCATGAGTGAAATGCACTCTTTTTAGGGATCGGTATGAGTGCCGATTTTGTCAAAGGTATAATGCCTTGTTGTATTGTTGATCAGCATGTCTGACGAGTCGTTACCCCCCCTGGTGGCCACGAGGTGCGTGGCATGACGCGTCAGTCGACTGGCCCGGGTCCCCTATGGGTGGGCCCTGAGCTTTACGATGGTCGTGATCTGCACTACGACCTAGAGCACCATGTGACTTCCCGCCTTCACGCGAGGAGAGAGACTACGGTTCGCGGCTATGGGGCCGCGACGAGTGAGACTGTTTTTAGCTATCTGAGCTCGGACGCCCAGGCCTTGGTGAGGGCGAGCTCACTGTTTCCGGTGGTTGAGAACTTTTGGGAGATACTGCGGCTCAACATCTCCCTGTCCTTTCTGCGGTCGTTCATGAGGTGGTGGTGGGATACCACCAATACCTTCCATTTTCCTTGGGGCGAGATGACGATCATTCCTGAGGACTACACAGCTTTGACGGGTTTGACCTTTACAGGGAACCCCGTTCGTCTGAGGTCGGACGGCCCATCGCCGACTGTTGCTGAGGGTACCAGGCTCCTGGGCTCGTGGATGGGTAGTAGGTTACCTTCGTACCAGCCCCGTGGGATACCTTTCGCTGACCTGATGTGGGCTTTGGAGCACGGGGTAGAGGAGTCGCCTTCGAGACAGGCTCGGCTGTTCTACCTCCATTTTATTACTTCCACTTTTCTATCGGGTCCGACTGACACCTTTGACCCGAGGTGGATAGGCATGGTGGAGGACGTGTCTACACTGGGTGACTATCGCTGGGGCGATTTGGGCTATGCGACGCTTGTCGGCCAGATGAGTTTGTCGGTGCGCGTCTCGGACCCGAGTATACGTCACTTTGTGATTACATTAGCGGGAGTGCCGCGTTTGATCGAGGTATGCGCCTAGACTTTCTTTTGTTTTTCTCGCTTTTACCCGGCCTCTTTTTTTTAACGTTTTATTATCCTTTTCTTTTGCAGCTGTGGGCCTTTGAGCACTTACCCTGGCTGGCTCCCCGAAAGGGGCATAGGCCTTTGGAGTTTCCTGCCGGTCGCCGTTGGGGTTGGAAGAAGAAGCTGACAGTGCGTCCGCCGCCCGATACCGTGGGGGATCTTATTCGGGACGGGAACCCTGAGCATGTACAGAATCTTATCCTCTATCTCGTATTTCGTCATTCTTTTCATGTGCGAGATCTGACTGCGTTTTGTACGAAAACAGGTGGTTTGGACCCCATGGCTCTCTTTTAGGGGTACCCATGCTTCGGTCAGGGAGAGTTATGCCCTGAGCCAGATGCGGGTCTTGTTCGTTGGCCGCCGAGACCCTGTCTGGTACCTGGGAGAGCGGGTATGTATGCAGACGGTCGGGGTTTTTTCGGTGCCCAGCCCTCCGCCTGCGACCATGCTGTCTACTCGCTCGATAGGCGAGTCGTGGAGGGTCCACTCGAGGACTGGTGTGCCGGCCACAGAGTTGGTGATAGAGGGAGCTAGCTATTACCAGTTTATCCAGGATTCTCTTCGTCTCCCGGAGGCTGGCGCTGTAAGTTGCCTCCTCTCTTTGTATTGATTTTAGTGTTTTCATGTTCGTGCCCATGTGTTTATGCCTACTGTGTTTTGTGCAGGAGGGTCCTGACCCTTTGTTGGGGGGATGGGTGCTTCCCGATGCTCGGATCTCGTATATCGGAGAGAGTGGATCCGAGATTGTGGAGACTTTCCCGGAAGACCAGGTTTTCCATGCTCCGCTCCCTGAGGGAGTAGAGGCGGTATGCACCTTTCATTTGTGTACTCTTCTTTATATTTTTTTTCTTTCTTCTTTTACTGACATTCTTGTTTTAGGTTCCGGCCCGTACGGCCAATGCGATGGTGGGGGTGATCAACCGGTTGAAGTCCGCGTTGGTTCGAGCTCGGTCTGCACTTTCTTGCAGGAACCCCCACTCTACTCGGGTAATGTGCCCTCTCTTTTTTTCTTTTGATCTGTACCTTTGGTTTGGCTTTCGGTTATTCACTCTCTTTTTTTTGTCCCTTTTTGCAGACGGCTACTGGGCGTGCTGGGGCCGACGACGCGGGTCCCTCGGGCGGGGGACACGGTCGTCGCGAGAGAGAGAGAGAGCACAGCACTCGCCCCTACGGCATCACCGTTCTGACGCGGGGGTGAGTTCTTCCGGGGAGAGGTCCGAGCCGGAGCGTAGGCGGCGTTCCGTGTCGGTGGCCCGAGAGCCTAGCCCCGAGTTGCAGTCGCAACCTCATTTTTGGGGTGACTCTGGCTGGGGTCCCTCATACCACGGGGAGTGGAGTGGATGGACCGGCGAGGCTTGGAGACATGGAGCCGATGACGAGTCTTAGGCTTACCTCCTGTTTTATACATATTCATTCTTGTGTTCCGCATGTATATATATGTTTTTTGCGATTTTTGGTGCAAGAATGTTTTGAGCCTTCCGTGGGCTTTGTTTTAACATATTATAGCAATATTAGCTTCCTAAACCAACGACGAATTTTTAAAAGGAAAAGACTTTCGTAAAAATAATGAGTTCATATAAGAGTGCACATATATTTTTAGACTAACCGACTACTTGGGGTATTACATATGCATGTTCACTATTTTTGTTTTTTGCCGACTCGTGTCATACTCCTTTGTTGGGCTTTTTCCTGGAAACTCTTGTGGCTTTTTCATTTTATTTGGTCTTGCCCGTGCATGGGTTAGGGTAGAGTGCCCTTTGCGATATCTTTTCTTCTTGATGCGTTGCATGACTTTATTATTTTATAATTTTTTATTGGACCGAATCCTTGAGAAGGATTGCCTACGTATCTTGTCAGAATCAGGTAGCGCGTAGTTCTAGCTTTTTGGAAAAAAACTTTTTTGAAAGGGTGTTCATTACTCGTCTGCTTCCCCCCCAAGTGTTCGTGGTTCTTTTGAGGGTTAGAAAAAGGAGTACGAACACTTTGTAGAAGCGGGAGGGTAGGTGGCAAGAGAGAACAACGCCCGATTTAGGGCGAAGGAAATATCGGCGCCCAGGCCTGGGCGTTAGAAATAACAGCGCCCAGTCCTGGGCGTTTAAGTTTTGTCCTTCGCTTTTTCTACTTTATCGAGTTTTTTGCCGTTTGTTTAGAGTAATGCGCAGAATGTTTGCTTATGAGTTTTAATGTATTTTATTAGATGCCTTAACTCCGGACTGAATTTTATTAAATATAGTACTTTTTCAATTGGTCTAAGTTCGTGAGGTTAGCGAATTCCGCTCCATCTATGTTGGCTAGTTGGACTGCTCCGCCAGGTAGGATGGTCTTTACCAAATATGGTCCTGTCCAGTTAGGCCGGAATTTTCCTCGAGGGTCCGTAGTAGGTGCGCGGACTTCTTTTAATACAAAATCGCCTTCTTTGATGTTTCGAGGTTTGACTCTTTTGTTGAATTGCCTTGCGATGCGCTTTTGATACACTTGCACGTGATGTAGAGCTCTCAACCTCCGTTCGTCTAAAAGGACGAGTTCGTCGTACCTAGCTTGAACCCAATCAGCTTCGGGTAGCTTGCTTTCTAGGACGATCCGGAGGGAGGGAATCTCCAACTCGACCGGTTGGACTGCTTCCATTCCGTATACCAAGGAGTAGGGTGTTACTCCAATGGAGGTGCGGATTGAGGTTCGATAGCCCCATAATGCGAAGTGTAATTTGTTGGGACAATCCTTATAATTTTCGGCCATTTTTTCGATTATGACTTTAATATTTTTGTTGGCCGCCTCTACCGCGCCGTTCATTTGCGGCATGTAGGGAGAGGATTTAAGGTGTTTGACATGATATTTTTTGAGCAGGTCTTGGACTTCGGCCCTGAAGTGGGAACCTTGGTCACTTATGATTTCATGTGGAACCCCGTATCGACAGAATATGTTCTTTTCTAGGAACCGGGCGACATGTTTGGTTGTTAACTTTGCATAGGAGACTGCCTCTACCCATTTAGTGAAGTAATCAATTGCAACTAAAACGTACTCGTGTCCCCCTACGCATGTTGGTGTTACCTTGCCGATTATATCTATACCCCAGGTGGAAAAGGGCCATGGAGAAGTGAAGGTGTATAGTTCTGAGGGAGGTAAATGGTTAAGGTTACTGAAGATTTGGCATTTTGGGCAAGTTTTTATAAAGTGATGACAATCGGTTTCCATAGTGGTCCAATAGTACCCTGAGCGGGATATTTTTCGGGATAGCATTTTTCCGTTCATATGGGGTCCGCACACGCCGTTATGGTATTCTTCCATTAGTCTTTGGGCTTGGTTTTGATGGACACAAAGTAACTTGATTTTATTCGGCGTGTATTTGTACAGTTCTCCCAGAATTATGCTATATTGTGAAGCGAGGAGGCGCAGGGCCTTTTGTGCTCGCGGGGAAGTGTTTGGGGGGAATTCCTCACTTGTTTTGTAACGAAGGATGTCCGTGTACCATGGTTCTTCCTCAGTGTTTTCAGGTTCGGAGTCTATGGCACAACAATAAGCCGGCTCTTTCCTTCGCTCGACCCGAAGGGTCATTCCGTCCCATTCATTCGGGATGTTGAGCATTGAAGCTAGCTTCGCTAGTGCATCCGCGAATTGGTTGTCGTCTCTTGGCAAGTACGTATACTCGATTTTTTCAAATTGCTCGACTATTTGGTCCAAGTGAGCTTGATATTTTGAGAGACTAGTGCTTCGGACCTTCCATCTTTTGGATATATGGTTGATTATTAGGGAAGAATCCCCGAAGGCTTGTAGGTATTTGACTCCGAGGCTAACTGCGGCCTCTAGCCCAACTATGCAGGCCTCGTATTCGGCGGCATTGTTTGTGGCCTCGAAGTCAAGTTTGACGGAAATTGGTATATGGGCTCCTTCGGGACTGACTAGGAGGACTCCGACGCCGCATCCTTTTTGGTTAGACGAGCCATCGAAGTATAGTGTCCAATAGTCGTCTTGTATCATCAGAAGTTCCTCGTCGGGGAGGAGGTAAGCTTCCGGGGTTTCCTCATTCGTGGCATGTTCGGCCAGGAATTCGGCTACCGCTCTTCCTTTGATTGTTTTTTCCGGCATGAATTTTAGGTCGAATTCTGAGAGCATCACTAGCCACCTGGACAGGCGACCACTCAGGGCGGGCCTTTCGAACACGTATTTTAAGGGATCTAGTTATGACACTATATGAACAGTGTGGGCCAATAGGTAATGCCTGAGTTTTTTGGATGCCCAGACGAGGGCGAGACAGGTTTTCTCAAGTTCTGTGTATCTCGTCTCGTACTGTATGAACTTCTTGCTCAAGTAGTAAATGGCTCGCTCGGATCCATGTACACATTGTGAGAGCATAGCTCCTGCTGCAGTATCCGTGACGGTTAGGTATAGGCGTAAAGGGATTCCAGGCAAAGGTGGGGAGAGGACGGGTGGCTTGCTTAGGTATTCTTTGATTTTATCGAAGGCAGTTTGGCATTGTTCATCCCATTCGGCCTTTTCTTCTTTTCTTAATTTTTTGAATATTGGCTCACAAGTCATAGTAAGCTTGGAAATGAACCTACTAATGTATTGCAGCTTTCCTAGGAAGCCCCTTATCTGTTTTTCAGTTTTTGGCGGGGGCATTTCGGTAATGGCTTTGATCTTAGATGGGTCAATCTCGATTCCTCGCGTACTAACAACATATCCTAGCAATTTTCCGAGGTTACCCCGAACACACATTTTTTTAGTCTCATGTTATATTTCAAGATTCGGGTGAAGAACTTTTTAAGTGCCGGGAGGTGACCGCGCCGGTCTTTAGATTTGACGATCATATCGTCCACGTAGACCTCGATTTCTTTATGTATCATGTCATAGAGTAACGTGGTGGCTGTTCTTTGATAGGTGGCCCCCGCGTTTTTCAAACCAAAGGGCATTACAGTGTAACAATATGTTCCCCAAGGGGTAATGAAAGTTGTTTTTTCCATGTCTTCTTCTTCCATGAGTATTTGGTTATATCCGGCGTACCCGTCCATAAAGGAGAGGAGCGCGTGTTCTGCGGTGTTGTCTACTAGTATGTCAATGTGAGGTAGAGGGAAGTCGTCTTTAGGACTGGCTTTATTGAGGTCTCGAAAGTCTACGCACATTCGCACTCGTCCATCTTTTTTAGCTACGGGGACAATATTGGCCACCCATTCTGGGTAGTTGGAGCCGGCGTCTAATTGTTTAGTGACTTCTTCTTTTATTTTCAAGGCTATCTCTGGTTTGAGCCGCTGTAGCTTTTGTTTTACTGGCGTCATTTTGGGATCTAGCGGAATTTTATGCTCAGCGATTTCTCGATCTATTCCCGGCATGTCTTTGTACGACCAAGCAAAGACACCCTCGAATTCCCGCAAAGTGGAGATTAGATCGGCCTTTTCAGTGGGAGTTAAGGTGAGGCCAATTTTAATAATTTTAGGATTTTCTTCTGTTCCAGTATTTACCGATTCTGTGTCTTCAATTATAGGAGTTTTGAGTTCTTGTTCATTTACAGCTTTTATTAGTTCGGTATATTCCTCTTCTGGCTCTTTTTCGTGCTCATTAGTGGCGAGACATTCTGCATTATTACTCTGATTTTTAAGCGGCACAAACTCAAAAGTTTTGTTTATCTTATTAAAGTCATGAAGCATTACATCAAAAAGATCTCCCGGAGTAGAGATTTCCGGATCTAAACTATTTTTGGGAGGGGTTACAATTTTGCTAGGTTCGGACTCGGAGTCAGACTGGGATTCAGACTCTAATTCTTCGTACATCGGACACTCTCCCGCAGATATCTTGAACTTTATCCCACGAGCATTAGTCCATTTGAAAGTCTTGCGCCACCCTCGTTGGATTTGGTCATCTTTTGAGGGTGATGGAGCGATCAACTTAGTAGGATCAAACACTTCATCTTGGAGAGCTAGTGCCATAATTTCTGTTTCTCTCTTCGCTCTTTTCTTTTCTAACCCAAACAATAGCCCGAAAGCATGTGAGTTGGGGAGCGTTTTTGGCATAGCATGGTTCTTTGGGGCGAGTAGCCTTTGAGAACGTAAAGGGTCGTGTCCCAGAGCATGCATCTCTTGGGTTCGTGCGACCTCTAGGTAGAGATGTTCGGGATATGCTTCTTCCATCGTGTTTCTTGATGGCTATCACGGGCAAGTACTCAGGGGCCCTGCATTATTGTTGTGGAGTAGGAGACACATTAGTTTGTTTCGTGAGTCGGTTTTTTTAGGCATTCTATGACTACCCTTAAGTCGGACTAGTATATTTGGACTGTTATGTGTGAACTTTGAACTCTTTATGTTTTTGAAAATCTCTGCCCGTGTGACATTCATGATTATTTGCATGGTCGACTTTTGGTGTCGAGCATTGCCGTCGTAGGAGGCCTAACAACGACGCAAGGAGTTATTAATTTTTCTCGAGTCGCTTTTGAAATCAAGTGCTTTTCTTACGCCCTCGTAGCAATTCCTTTTTTATGGATATTTTTTGCTACGTATTTTCTTTTTTGCTTGGGCACCGAGGCTGCTGCGCCTGACCAGAAAGCCAAGCAGCAACTTCAGCGCCCAGCAGTGGGCGTGAGAAATTTTGGCGCCCAGCCAGGGGCGTTGAAAATGCGTCCCTGGCTGGTTCTCGTTTTCTGTTTTCTGTTTATGCGACTTCGATTTGCGTGCTTGCCTAATAACGTCCTTTACGCGTAACAGCGTTTGTGGGATTCGTTACAGGCCATCCCGAGCGTCGCTTATTTTGTGGCGATCATTCGGGTTTGCGGAACACGTGTTTCGATATAACTCTTTAGCAAATTAGTCTATGAATGTTTGGGCAATTCTTAAGGTCATTGGTTTTCTAGGATAGTTTGTCACACACAATCACATATTTCGCTACACATAACTACATTACAAACATGGATTTGAAAATTAAATATGCCACGTAGTTTATGATAGGCTTCTATGGGTAGTATTTGCGCCTGGCTTGGTACCGCTTCTATCGTAGATCCAACACATGCCCCGGTCGAGGTAGTGTCTTCAACAAACGAATTTCGCTCAAGAGGCCAACCCGCAAGTGCAAGCCAAGGGGGCATGCAGGCGAGAGGGGCCTAATGAGCGAGCGATTGGGTTCGGGATAGGTGTACTACCTGCACAAGTACCGAGTGGGAAATTAAACATGCGCGGCGTATGCACCCCCCTGTTGGCGAAAAAAGGTATCCTTAGTCCCAACTCCCGAGGGAGCCGAGATTCGTTATGATGTTCTGCCCGTTCACATTAATATGCTGATTTTCAGGTCGTCCCAACTTGATGGGGAAATAAACGCGGGGTAGGATCGTTTCACCCTTCGGCTACTTTGATTACCTACAAGCACGAGTATTTCCTTCACTATCCCTAGTGGAGTCGCCACTGTGAGGGGGTCGAAAAAGCGCGAGGCTAATGCGTGACCTTGTCCCTTGTGGGTGTGACGATTCTTTTTATTCAATCAAGTGTAATTGGATTTCCTATGAGTATACACCCAATTGACTAGTAATATAGGAGTCGCCATTCAGTTTTTAACAACAATGAGAAAAACTGACAAAACCCGGTTATCGTGACATAAAGGGAGTGCAATTATGTTTGACCACGACGGCCTTAGGTTCCCTTGTGATCCCTGGTGTGGGGATCTCTCAATATACACCCGCAAGGTAGAGATTGAGGGTTCGGGGGACTGTAACTACCGAGAGGAGTAATTCGCTCGTCGATAACTCCAGAGGCAGGATATCCTTACTAGCTCAGCATAAATAATTGAAGGGATATGCGTTAACTATTAAACTAATCTGAATTGATTTTAGCAATATGCAGCATATAATATTAATTCGATCGTGATTATCTGATTTAAATAGCATTAAGGGACCTAGCATGATAATCTGATTTCCCAAAAATATTATATTTATTAGACGTGATAGAACAATCATATTAGGTTAGTTTAACAGTTCATAATAAGGGCGAGGAAAGCAGTTAAATCATCGAAAAGGGACACATTACGATGCACCCTTGAGAGGTGCGTCACGGTTCTCAGAAAACTAACCACTTTGACTTTGCTATATCTCCTTTTTATTTAACGAATCTCGATTATGGGACAGGATACGTTCTGTTCGATTTATGGATCGATTGCGACAGAACGCGTGAACAGTTTCGCAGCGATAGGCTTAGGCTAAAGGGTTTAGAGTCAATACTCAGAATATATTATGTGTTGTTGTGTGTTGTTTCACGTCGAAACTAGGGGCCTATTTATAGGGAAGAGTTCGTGGAAAGATAGAATTGCAGAGTTCTAATCCGCAAAGATTTAGGAAAAGAGACGTACCCAGGTACTTTCAGCGCCCAGGCCTGGGCGCCGAAGATTTCGGCGCCCAGAGCCAGGCGTTGAAAATAGGGTCTGGGCAGTTTTGTTTAGTCAGATTCGGATTCCTAAAATCCGTAGAGTTTGAGATTAATTCGAGTCTTTTAGCGCGTATCAATTTTGTGACGGAATACGTCTGGGCCCGTTACGAACTCTAGGTTCGTTAGGATTTTAATTAATACGTAACTCTTATTTCCGAATCCTATTAGGAATAGGATTCTCGCGGTTTTCTATCTCATTTAGGATTTATGTTGGAGTGCAACACCTAATTCTGACAGGTTTCTATCTTTTATGATTTGCCACTTTTAGAAGCTACCTTTTACGGCAGTTACTATTTTTAGCAGGTTTCCATAAATAGCAGGTTTCGGGTAAAATGAAATGGGGAATCGAGATTCGTTTATTTTATAGGAGATGCGTTGTCAAGTGGAGTTTTTATGCTTTCATCATCGAACCTTTTCCTTGCGGGAACGGGGACAAAAGTAGGTGTCTACAGGTGGAAATCTTTATCACCTGGGACTTTCTGTTCTCCTTCAGAATCATCTTCAAAGTTTTCGTCAAAATATGGAGTCATTGACTCCTCACTTACTTGACTAGAACTGACTTCATCTTCGTCCATATATTCAATTTCAGAATTACTGGACAATACTACTAAGGAAATCTCAAATGGTTCATGATTTGATCTTCTCCATCCTTCCTTAGATTCATAGGCTCATCCTCAATAGGGTTCTTATCACTCTCAGAAATGGGATCAAAGGTAAGGGGTTAGTTATCACGTACGTGTTGTCTTTCCTTAAACTCTATGTACTTTTGCAAGCTTTCTAAGATACAAGAGCCTACTTTAGTCACGTACTCAAACAAAGTACTTCTAGGCTTTGCACCATTAAATATAAAATCACAATATTTCTCTTTTATCCGCCTATACGTACTCCCTCCGTTTTTTAATTGCATATATATCTTGTTAGGATCTCTCTTTTATTCCCCCCATACGTACATGGCCTTTTATTTTTTAGTGGAGAATAAAATTGGAAGGGTAATTAAACAATGTATGGGCTTTTAATTATTGCATTTTGTGGGTAATTAAAAGAGTGAACATTATTGAATACGGAGTAGTACTTTGTAAAATTATTTAGACTTTTTTTTTGGTTTTCAGAGGTACTTAATAAAATACAAATAGTTAACCAAATATAAAGTTTGATCTCGAGAGTTTGAGTTTCTCGGCCTTAAGACCATTACACTTATATATTACAATCCGATTGATAAATGTCCTTGATGCTACCTGGAGGAGAGGCAAATAAGTAGGTGATTTGCGCTTTTATTTTATTTTTTAAAATTTATGGATACATGCATCTACCTTGGAAATTTAGTGTAGACTTGAGACTAACAAAAGACTAGAGGACCACAGAATAAAGGGACATTAAGCGTTACATTGAGAAAAAATGGGATCAAATATCAAATTAACAAATGACTGGTGATGAAGATAATAGGGTTTGACGAGAAAGGCAACAAGGACTTGATAACTAAAAAATGTACCAACCAATTGAAATTCTTTTTTACCACATGAGATTATATCTTTTTTATTTTTTGAGGGAAACATGAGATCATATCTAATAAGTATTTAAGTAGTATATACAAACATTTAATGTAAGTTGGTGATTATTATGCTTTCATAATTTCTTTATATTTTACAGATACATGCATTAGTGTAGACGTGAGACTAACAAAAGATTAGAGGGCCACATAATAAAGGGACATTAAGAGTTACATTGAGAAACAATGAGATATGGATTACAATATGAGTCCTAATAGAATTAGGTACATTAATATGACTAGAAGTCTAATATACATCAAATATCCTAAGGCAAAATCCTAAGAGATTTCTATCTCTATCAAGTAGTTCAAACCCAAAAAAAAATATCATGGAAAATAGTAGGAGTTACACTAAGTCTCGATATGATTACAAATAGTTCATACACTTTATTAATTAAACAAAAAATCACAACACATACTAATTCCTACTTTTGCTGAATCTAATTTGTTGGCTATGATAATGTATTAAAGATATATGTTACTGATTTCACATAGGGCGAAGCTTCGTAAGCAAAGCGTAGAAGAAAAATAACAGAAAAATAACAGCTGCAAATAGGCTTACAATTGGTCAAACTTCATCACATCTCAGATTTCACATAGGGCGAGGTTTTGAAAGCAAAGCGTACAAGGAAAATAACAACTACAAATAGGCCTACAATTGGTCTAATTAGTTAGCACGCTTTTCTTTGGTCCAGGTATACATTTAACGCGAAATCTAATAAAAGCTGTTCAGTATTAATTAAAAAAGTTAATTATTCAGTGAGATCAAGTGATCTGAATGCCTAGCTAGAGGCCGCTTCAGTTTAAGTGGAATTAATAATATTAAAGCCACAACTTACTCTTGACTGAACCTGTAGGATCACACAAATAGTGCGTGAACGGATCAAATATTTAGGTGAATATTATATTTTGTAAATACTCTAAATGGATATTCGGAAATGATGAATGTTGGTTTCAGTGGGAGCTAGACAAATCATCAAAAGGAAAAATGAGAATATTTGTCTGAAACGAATATACTGCCGGAAGCGGAAATATGGTTCGTATCGGAAAAATTATCGAAGTTATAAATGTTACCGAAAATGAAGATATAACTGGAAATTGAAATATGGTTCACATCAAAAATATAAATATTACCAGAGTCGAAGATATAACCGGAAACGAAAATATGGTTCGAATCGGAAATAGAAATATTGTCGGAAATGAAAAAATGTTAGGAATCGGAAATATTGTTCGAGTCGGAAATAATTCCTGAATCAAAAAACAAATCGGAAGTAAGACAAACGACAGGCCGACGCGGAAGCGCCAACACATCACTCGACGAGCCATCCCGCGAGCAGCAGCACAACGCCGAGCACAAGACCCAGCGCCAACGCCACAATGCAAGGCATAAGGCCCAGCACTGCAGCGCCAACGCGCGTGCCCAACGCTCGGCGTGTGCGCGCATGCTGTTGGGCCGTGTGCAAGCTTGGGCGCCAAGCTTACTTGCACGGCAAGTAAAGTTGGGCCACAAGCTTCCACAAGGCCGGTTGCCTTAGTAAATTAGGGTTTTGGGATTGTTCCTAAAACTGCCTAGTTCTAAGCTAGGGTTTGGCCACCTAGGGTTTTCCTATTTCCTATAAATATACGTTCTATGGCCATAGAATACACACGAATATTTATACTTTTCCTGTCACATTAAAGTGATATCCCGAATTATTTATACCTTAATATTGAATCCTAGTTGGCTGAATCTAAGGCGGATACGAACGTGTCATGGACTTACTACGGAGGGACGACGTTGAGTTAAACAACGGAGTCCTAAACTTGTTCTTGTTCGGTTCGGGAGAAGCTAGGGAAGGCACGCAACTTTAATTGTGTGTATACTCAACTATGCTAATTGATTATGTGAATTTAACATGGATTCTGGCAATTATTGTTTTTCCGCAAGTCAATTGGATTGTTCGTAACCTAACAGCTTGGATCGAAGTTTGACGGTCAATATCTGCTTTTTAGGATTTTCTAGCATTCAACAACCCCTTTGAAAATGACTTTGAGTTAAACTGCCAAGGAAGAAGAGATTGACACTCAACAAGGTCTCATGGAGTCAAACGTTTGGAGCTTCTTGCTTTTCAGAGTAATCAATTGATCTCATTTGCCTTCCATCCACTTTGCAGTTACAAACTCTTTCCAACCCTGTCCGGCCAACAATCGAAGTATGTTACAAATATTTTTCAGCCATGACCAGTAGGTTAAGTCCTAGCTCCCGAGAACCAACGTGCAAAAGATGAATCCTCGTATCGCAACGAGCATCGTCATTCTCTGAGAAGGATAAGAGTTGTTAGTAAATACTTCCGAAGACAATAATAGATAAATCGATTTCCCCCTCTCCACAAATTATAATAAAGGGTAAGAATGAGAATAAATATCTATATTTCCAAACACAATAACATTCATACCCTTATAACAAACAAAAATTAATTAATTTCAAGAAAATCATAACAAAGAAAACCGACCATAATTTATTATTGGGGTACTAATAGATAGATCAATTCCCACTCTCCATGGACTTATAATTTCTACACAATGAAATATCCAAACCAATGTAAATGAAGTGCCACAATAATGAATAAAAATATACTAATAGTTACAATTAACAATTACGTACATGCATGATACATGCACAATATACAGTATGCTAAAAATGAATTGAGAAGTTACCGAAAAAGCAAATCGAAAAGACGCTTCAAGGATCGGTGTTGGATCCTAGAAGTTGAAGGCAATTTAGACATAGAAACTACGGTCGTGTTTTTGTTAAACATAATTTTTTTTTCTGATATGGTGGGTGATATTTGTATACAAAATCTTTCATGGTTAAGAAGATATTCATGGTGTTGTGATGAATAGAAAGGAAAAAAAAACTGGGTTGTTGAGTAGAAGAAGAAATATGGGAGTATTGAATACAAACCAAGATATAAGAGAAGGATATTGGTCTAACTCTTTAAGCCAACCCCTTGTGTTTATATAGCCAAGGAAGATGAGTTGTTTTCCACATCTCAATGTCCTCATTCAATGCTTAGAAGATTAAGGAAGACCAATTTAAATATATTGCGTCTAACATGCAACTTGTATCTAATACCAATATTTTGTATTATTTAAATTCAATGGATAATTAAGACCCATCATATACTGAATGAGTCTAGCTTGAACACATCATGGTCCTTATTGCCTTGACTCAGACGAAGCTCTTTTACGTCCTCTTATCTAATTAATTAGACGAGTATGACCACCAATTGAATTTTGTTAAATAATACTTGGATGAGCTTAGGTTGAACAAAATATTGAAGCTAGTTAAAAGAAGACTTCGATGAAGCTCGTTTACTTTCGTTTATGAGACGAGATAGAACACAAATTGAGGCTCGTTAAATAAATTAGTTTGAGCATGATCTTAACGTAGACATGCCCGTTCATGTTACAAGCTCGTGAACAAGCTCGTTTATGTTCATTTATTTAATTAATGAGATGGGCTTGAACATATATTGAAACTTGTTAAATAAATGAGCTTGAACATGAAATATTGGACATATTGGTAAGTATAACCTACAAGCCTAGCTTGAACATAGATTTAATCTCATTAAACAGACTCGGATGAAGTTCGTTTACGTCCGTTAATTTATTTTCTTAAATTGAATAAGGTCGAGATACGTTGTTTCTTACATCTCAATGCTTGAATAAGGTCGAGAAGTTGTAAAAGAACTTGACATCAAGCACTTTGATTTACATTTAGATGTTGTGTCACGATATTGTTACTAAGTTAGCTTATATGTCACGAATTATTTTAGCTTATTTAATTATTTGTCAATTTACACCTTATTGATACTAAGTTAGCTTATGTGTTACGATATTTTTTGCTCACTAGGTCCCACTAGTAGAAAAAACCCCTGTTGCAGCCCCCTTGTTGCAGCGTACATGTATTAATACGCTTCAACAACCAGTTGGTCAACGCGGGTCAATCCCTTTAAAGGGTTGTTGCAGCGTACAAATAAATTGCCCCCTGCAAAAGAGTTTTTTGCAGCGTATAGAATAAAAGCCCCCTGCAATAGCCCATTTTTATTGCAGCGTACATTTTAAAGCCCCCTACAATAACTCTGATAAAAAGTTTATTCGCTGCAATATTGATGGAATAACTAATTCGAACAAATTAATCATCTCATGAATTTCGCTCCCCGCGCTCAACTCCTTCTTCTTCCCTTAAGCTTTCCCTGCGTCGTCCCCTCGAAAAAAAACCTTTCTCTGCATCGCTCATAAAGCTTCCCTGCGTCGTCAATCTAGCTTCCTCGTCGGTGGTTCTGGCCTCCTCGTCAGTCGTCGCTGGCTCTTTTCTCGCCTCCTCTCCAGGCGCTATCTGTTAGCTTGCTCGACTGGTGGGTCCAAGAAAGAATTTAGTTTGCTCGCGCCGGTGGTTCCAAGAAAGAAAGTTTCTTGCGTCCTTTTCTCCGTCAACCTCCTCGCCGTGGCTAGTAATCCTCCTTGTCCCCCCTTCTAGGTTTGTTCAATTCGTTTATCTGTTTTTTGTTTTAAGAATTAGGGTTTGTTCAATTCGGTTTTAGGGTTCTGTGCGTTTGTTCAATTCACTTTTAGGGTTTGTTTAATTCGTTTGTTCAAAACGTTTTTATGGTCAATTCGTTTGTTCATTTCGTTTTTAGGGTTTGTTCATTTCTTTTTTAGGGTTTGTTCAATTCGTTTTTAGGGTTTGTTCATTGGCCCAACTTGTGTTATTTATCGGACATGTTTAATATTGTGTTATTTCTGTAATTTGTCGGATTTTTATTGTTTATTCTTAACCATCTTTTACAGTTTGAAGATGAACGAGATGTTGAAGATGCTGTGCAAGGTCGAAATGGTTATGATTTTGATGGACATCGTTTGCGGGTAGGTATTCTTGGAACCCTGTTTCTGCTGCCTGTCTACATGTGCTTCTTTTTTTGTCTGATAACTCTTGCATCATTTACATTGGTGTTATATACTTTCAAGTGGAATTCGCTCATGGTGGACGAGGATCATCATCATCAGACCATCAGAGCAGTTACAGTGCTAGTAGCTATAGAGGTGGAGCACCTAAGAACACTGACTACAGAGGGGTAGTCTTGCTTCTCTATTGGCATATTTTTGGTAATTTCACTGCTATATGAAATTCTTGTATTGTTGTTTCTGCAGTTATGGTCACTGGACTGCCATCATCTGCTTCTGGGCAAGACCTGAAGGTCAGTGATAACAGTTTTTTAATCTAGAGGAGATTTGGGGATCATTGTGCTGTGCATTTTGTGTCTCGCACGAGTTCGATGTTCCTATTCCCATTATATGTCTTCTATCTATTATTCATGTTGTTCTGCTTTGTATATGTATCAATATCAGGATCACATGCGACGAGCCGGTGAAGTTTGTTTCTCAGATGTATTCAAGGATCGTCGTTATGGTGGTTAGTTGGTGCTTTTGATGATCCTTGAGTTGCTGCTTTCCTAGTGTTTCTTGTATTAGTGGCACTGATTAATTTTATCATATCGTTCTGTAACTCTAGGTAGCAAATGTGATATCTGGTCCTAAAGTTTAATCGGCTTAAAAACTCTCTAGCATTTTACTTGTGTTAATATTTTTACCCCTTTTGGTTTTGAGGATTTCCTAGTATTATCTGGAATGCATCATGGTACTTAAGTTCCACAATGATTACTGCCTTTACTGGGTATATCCATATCTCTACCCGCCCTAAAAAGCTCATAGTCCTTTATGCAAGCTAGCATGTGACAGATGCCGACGACCATGCATATTAGAAGATGAGCTAACTATCCGCATTAAATTGAATTCAAGGCTAAGTCTTGAAATTTGGACCAGAAAATATGAAAGTTCTTATCTTTTTGAACTTATGTTGGTTCTCACATTGTGTAATCATTCGGATTATTGTTTAGTCTAATATGTGGTGCAGGCCTTTAGGGTCATCCTTAAAAGTTGCGATGTTTTGTTCACTGCATACTTCTAGTTGTAAAGTTGCCTTTTGACCCGATAAAGCGTTCTTTTTACAGGCACGGCTGCAGTTGTTGAATATGCAAATTATAATGATATGAATGTGCTGTAAGATGTTTTGTTCTGTTATTTGTTTAGTGGTAATTTTAGTGTTCTTTTTTTCTAATAGAATAATCAGGCGTTGCCTTTTATGCAGTTCAGGAAGTTGGATGATTCTGAATTTCGTAATGCATTCTCTCGCGCTTATATCCGAGTACGTCTCAAAAAGAGTTGATTATCAAACTGGGTATTACTGTTTTCTTATAGTTATTCACATTTATTTTACATCTCCAGGTGAGGGAGGACTCGAGGAGTCTGAGTCTAGATGATAGGTCGAGAAGCAGAAGCTACAACCGTGGTTGTAGTTATAGTCGAAGCCGCAGCCGCAGCCACAGGTGCTGTTATTTGTTTTAAGATGGATTTTGTGCTAAGGTTTTATGATAATGAAACTATGCTGAAAGGTCTCCTTTGATGCAGTATATCTCCGCGAAGAAATTCACGCCGTTCTTATTCTAGATCTCCTTCGAAGTCCCGCTCGAGATCTCCCTCTCGTTCTCGCTCTAGGTATGTTGTTGCTCCTGTTACTCGTACTCATCAATCACCTTAAGGAAGTATAATGACTAATCATATATGGTTAACAAGATTGCATAATATTGCGTCATATATCTGGTTCATTTCAGTAAACTGCTTAGCTTATACCAACATCTGGTTATAGTTCTTCAACGAAGCTAGGTTGTATATGTCTAGCTTCTATTGGCAATCCAGATTCATGTGGCAGCATTATTTTGTATTTAAGAAGTATCCCTGATTTAACCTTGGTTGAAGGATACATATGTTGTATGATTTAGCTTTTAGTGATGAGCCAGACATACCAGTCGTTTTACACTAATTCCCCCTGATTTGACCTTGGTTAAACATGTAATGTAATTTATTTTTTCCTGATATACGGAGTAAGATCGTTCTATTACTTTCGGAAGTACAACAGCCTATTGACGGGAATACAGTAGGCCTTCTTACTTGTTTCTGTGTGAAAGATGTTAAGAGGGTATAATACCAGACATCCAGTTACAGACAGCCAGTTATAGACTTACAGAAAATGGAATAAACTAGACTGGAGCAGCATTAAAACCGTATGCACCTAGTGTTGGTCGTATTTTTTGGTCTTGGGTGCTGCAACAGTGGATCGTCGAGAATATGTGGATCTTTTTACGAAGCCTTAGAGGAAGGGAGAAGTCAGAAAACCATTATTTAGCAATTCTTGTTAGATTGTTCCTATTTTTTGAAACCACTTCCGAGGCTTCCTTCTTCATTTTGTCTATTTATGCTCACATTTTGTCTGACTTTATTTGGAAATTTCCCTGTTCACATTTTTCTTCAAGCAACTGCATAATTGGTGCTTCTGGAGTGGAATATGGAAGAGTATGTAGATTGGTTATTAAGACCATAGAAGAATGATCTACCATTTTTATTGCCTTTTTTTTGTTCTCTATTTTATCACTTGACTTCTGCTGCATGGAATCAGTTTGCTTCCTCTTGTCTTTCCCCTTCTCGGATTATCTTCGTCCATCTTCAAAGCATTCTTGTTAGATGATTTTATTTGCAGTTGGGTAGTTTGGAGTCTGGTAGTTAAAGTGTTGACCTGTTAATGTTAACAATGGTTGCATTTCTTCTGTCAATAAGTAGAAAAGACAGGGAGGTGCCAAGTTACTTTTTGATTTCTAACTTATTTTGTAGTGTAATTGGTGAGAAAAGAGGGGTTATTAAAGACATGAAGGTAGTTCATTTGTATATGCCATACATGTATGTATCCTAAATTATGCTAATTGACTATGTGGCAATTAATTTGGATTCTTGGCTTTATGGTTTTTCCGCATGAAATCTATGTTTTATATTTGTCATAACCTAACACTAAGATATAGCTGGAAAGTCTTCCATATATCCGTCAACTTCTTGGATAAGAAAATCCAAAAAAAGCATCACTAGCAACCTATACAGTTGAAGTAAAAGTACTTATTGCCTAAGAAGCAATAAAACAGGGTTGTTTATGTTAAAGAGTTCTTCACTGAACTTGGGTAGATCGCATGTCTGCTGACTTGATGGTTCTTCATTGCAAAATGCGTAGAACCACTATTGTTGAAAGAAAGACTAGATCACAAAATAAACATACTCAAAAGATCTTATCATCCTATCTCGAAGAACATTCGATGAAAAGGATATTAAGATTGGCAAAGCATGATAACTAAACCTATGCAACAAGTGAGAAGCAACACTCACATTGTGGCACTGGAAATCAAGCATAGCTTTGAATTCCATTAATTGTTTTAAAGATAGGTTAGAGGCCCATGGTTGTAAAACATTGGGGTTGAACATTTATCATATATGAAATGTATTTTCATACTCCATTTAATCCTGGTTTAGTATTAAATGATGAGTCCTTTCAATTTGACAATATATTCAAGATAGACTGTCAGGACCAGTCCTGTGACTAAGAGATGTCTATCAAGTGAACTTGAATGTCAAAAGTTGAAGATGGACCCTGGTCGGAAGTTTTCTATAAAGGTGGACGCATAGAAAACACTAAACACGACTAGAATGCAAGATGACTAGTAGTTCTGTTTCTTGAACTATGTGGACATGGAAATGTCGCAATCATTTGCATAGATACTTACTTTGAGAAGATTAGTATCGGGCAGACCTATGATACTTTATTGTAAGAGATGAAAATATGTCATAAGTAAATTTCATTACATTATTAGACACTAACCCTCAATACCTGAGTGATTTGAGATTACTTGTTTGAGAACTGGTTACTTTGACGTTGTCAACCGTCGCACCGTAAAAGGAGACTATAACGGCAACGCTCAGGTAATCACCTATCAAACGAAGTCTAACCTCAAGATCACAAGATTGGTATTGTCCTCCCATAAATCGGGATGAGATGCCTAAAGTTGTACAAGGCCACTCGGAGAACTAGAAACTGAAAAATGCATGGCCGTCCTCAGATGAATCATAGGCTACGATTATCTGTTTATTTGATCAGTTGAACTCTGAAACTGAGAAATACCTCTGGACATAATAAAGATGACTACTCTTACCTTATGTTCATGAGCAAGCATCAAGCGACAAAGGAATTAGGCAATGCACACTTGTCCCTAAGGACAAGTGGGAGACTGAAGGAAATAATGCCCTTGGTCCAAGTATGCATTCAATGCTAAATCTAATAAATGCGGTTCAGTATTAATTAATTATTGATAGTTCAGTAGGTACACTTGACAAGAGGGGGGGTGAATTGTTTCTTGGGAAATTGGGTAAGTTTCTTGCGGAATTTAAACAACAAAGAGACTGAGAACAATGAGCGAAGAAAGATATAAAACGGAGGAACCTTCTTGACCCTAATCAAGAATAACCTCACTACTCTTTTGTATTAATGCAATAACTCTATTACAAATACACTCTTTAACCCGATTTCCTCTCGAACACGAGTTCCCCACAGCAATCCCCTTTGATTATTGTGCTCCTCTTTCTCTCTCTGACTTAACTCTAAGTCGCTCCTTTTCTCTTTGACTTAACTCTAATTAAGTCGCTCTTTTTCTCTTTGACTTAACTCTAAGTAAATTAAGGATCACTCAACCCTTAAACCCAAAATACAATTTGATATAAAACTCTAGTACGTAATAAAGCTTAAAGTAATAAGGAACTCAAGGGACACTCTTTTGAAAACTGATTCTCTTTTAAAACGTTTAAGCTCTTAAGATATATTTTGCAAAGATCAGTTGTGTGTTTTGAAAAGCAAAAACTCTTCTCCTTTTATATGAGAGTTTTACCTAGGGTTGGGTACCCATGTTCTCCTCAACTACCCACTAACAGTTACTGCTCAGTAACATGGGCATAGTTGGAGAGAAACAAGGGAGACCAAATCAAAACACTCAATGCACGTTTAAACGGAAATACGTGGGAGAGCTTTAAGGAACATGGAAAATATTTTACTTGAGAAACAAGGAGAATAAAATCAGAATCCTATGTTTACATTTATTAATTAAATTCATTTTATTTATTAAAAAGATTTTCCAAGTTAAAACTCTTTTATAATTACATTTAATATATTTCATTTAAAACGTACCAAAATACTATGTCCCTTTCATTCCAAATTACGTTTCAACTTTATTAAATACTTACATAAATCCTAAAACATAAACTCATATGTTGTAGTCTTTATGTTGCACCTTTAGAAGCTTCACTCGAAGACTTCCCAATTTGTTCCTTCTCTGGAACATCGAGGATCCACATAATATATGAGGATCTCGCCTTAGGAACTTGCCTAAGGATCTCGCCTTTGTAAACTTGCTTAATGATTATTTCTTCAATGTAGTGTCTGACATGGATCAATTACTTTCTTATATTCCACGTTGCTTATTTTTTCCAACTCAGGATCTCCTTAACTTAGCATTATCCCTCTAAGGATCTCGGAACCTATTATGCAACATAACTTAACCAATTGTCAGGAGTTTGCTTTGTCATCATCAAAACTTTAGGGTCAACAATATTCCCCCTTTTTGGTGATGACAACAAAAGCAAACTTTCACTAAATGTAACAATAATCAATTAGCCTAAAATATAAAGCAATAAATTAAATAAAGTATTTTTATAAAAATTAATCTAAACTTCCTAAATGAAGTTAATGAAAATTGAAATTAATTTTAATAAACGAAATTAAATTAAAACGGAAAACAAAATTTTAAAAAACTTACATCGAGAAGAGAGTAGTGAGACGGACTCAAGTGATCAATTTAAGTTAAGTTTGCATTCATTTCCCCCTGTTGGCATTAACAAAAACTAGAAATACACAATACTAATATATACCGATTAGAGCGCCCTCCGATCAACAGTTGGCAAACTAAGTTAGCCTCAAAGTTAAGTTCCAACGTACTAGATTTGAATAGAAAACATAATAAATAACTAGTCATGATTTTAGAGATACGTTCATTTATGAGTTCCACTAAAAATAAAAAGATATAATTGTATCCCAGTAGAGGAGTACAAACCAAAAAAAATAAAGAAAAAGTTCCAAAATAAACATAAAGCGTAATGTAGCGCACACACACACACACACACAAAATTTGGGATCTGGGAAGATGGGATGGAACAAGGTTAGAATTTGGCAATGAGATCCTCAAGCATGGGAAGGACTTGAATCCATCGGTTGAACTCCAGACAGTAATGCTTTAACTTGTTCCTGGAGTTGTAGTATCTTAGCATTTGTGGACTCTTGAAGCAGTATCATTCTATCCATATCCTTTCTCAACTTGATAACTTGTTCCTTGAGTTCCTCCTTATTGGGATCATGAGATCCTAAGGAACTCGAAGAACCAAAAGCAGCAAACCCACCAAAGCCAGTAAAGGTAGAAGGAACAGTAGGAGTGGGAGGAACAGGGATGTACCTTGGTTGAGGAACAGGGTTATCCACCTTTGGTGTAGGAAAAAGGGTGGATATTTTTTCAATCATAGAAAGTTCCTTATCCTCCTTTTCAAATTCAACAGTGTCCTCTAATACTTCTACGTTCTCATCATCATCCTCAGTGTCACAAGATATATCAACAAACACCGGAGGAACAATGGCCTTAGGAACTCTAGTAGCTACCCTTATGCTCCTACGTTTACCACGAGGAACACCCTTTGACACCTTAGGAACCACCTTAGGAGCCTTTTCTACTTTCTTAGGAACCACCTTAGGAACAACTTCTTTTTCCCCCTTACTTTGAGTCCTTCACTGTAGCCATGGCCCAACATAATCTCCCATTAGCTACCTCTAGATTCATTCTTCTCAATAGATCACTTTGCACAATTTGTTGACTAGTGACCGTCAACTCTCCATAGTCACGCAAATCCACAGAGAAACTCCGAAACACCAAAGTCAACAACGAAGCATAACCAACTTTATAATCTGAAGGAACACAGTGGGACAAGTGCTTAATTATTAAGGCAGGAAAGTTGATTGGTATTTTGTGTTCAAGGCAGTACATTAATGAAGCATCATAGAGGTTGGCCAAGGTTCGCTTTTGAGTGCGAGGAACAATACCTCTACGAACAAGGTTGAACAGGAGTTTTTGAAGAGGGGTGGGGAACAAGCTTTGGTTAGTTAAAGAGAAAATTTTAAGATCTCCACCTATTGCTTGCACAAGTTGTTCATTAGTCATCACACCAATCTTAATTTGAGAAGTTGCTCCTTTCACATACAAATCAAATCCCTCATTAGGAACATCCAATAACTTCGCAATATAAGCAGCATTAAACTCAAACGAAGTTCCATTCACAGAACTAGAACAAACACCATCCACATATTTAAAATTCGCGCGAAATTCATTCATAGCATCCGGAAATATGGAGGTTTTTGAATAATCACAAAATAAGCTTACCCATCCCTGATGTTTAAGAATTACCATGAATTCCTCTAGATTAGTTTCGCACCAAGTCTGATTTATTGCAAAAGCCTTAACCAAATTCGCCTCATCCGCCGAAAGAACCCGGGTTGGAGTAATTTCCCCCTTAGAACAATCCACTTTTTTCCGGGATTTCACAACCACCCCACCACCCGACCGCCGCTACCGCTTCGCGGGTCGGTGGTGGTTCGACGTAATCTCCTCGGCGGACTGACCAACAGCACAGGAGGTTCGGATCTGGGTTGGTTCGGGTCTGGGTGGGTGGGCGGTAGCAGCGCAGGGGGGTTCGGTGGTGGGGGTGCGTTAGCAACCGGGTCGGGGAGAGTTGGGAGGGTCGCGAACTGGGCGGGTGGGGGGATTTTGTTCGCGAGCGGTTGTTGGGGGGAAGGTTTCGGGTTTGTCGGAGGCTGTGGTGCGGGGTTCGTCGACGGTGGAGTCGGACAGTTGGGAGGGATGGGAGCCGCCGTCGGTGGGTGTTTTGGATTGGAGGGACGTGGCTGGGATTTAGGGCGAGGAGGGTCGTTGGTTGTGCGGTTGCCGGTTGGTCGGTGGTCGGTCAGTTGGCCGAGTTAGGTCCGGTCGCCGAGCCGCTGCCGCTGGTGGCTGCTTGAGGCTGGCCGCCGATCATGGTGGCTAGGGTTTCAGAATTTGAATTTTGAATTTCTAGGGTTTTTGGTGATGGAATATGGGGATTTGTGAGTTGTGGGATTTGTTGTGGAATGGGTGAGATATCCATAGGAGTAGGGGATGGAGAGTTTCTTTTCCTTTTCAGATTTGTATTCAAGCTTGTTCTCACCATTGTTGGAGATGGTAGAGAAGATGAAGGAAGATGGAGAGGAGGTGTATAGATTATTAAGGCTTGTTCCTTTGGTGTATGGTGTATTTGAGGTGGACTAGGGTATGATAGATCCATAGGAGTGGGTGTGAGTTCCATTAGCTTTAAAATTTGGAAAAGAAAAAATTCGGTGGAATAATAAAAATTTAAGGATATATTTATAAGAGGAAAAAAAATTAATTTGTGGAAAAATTAAAATAAATAAATAAGAGAAAAAAAAATTTGTAACAGAAAAATATAACCATGATCCTCCTATTTTAGTGGAACTGTTTGAATTACGTATCTCATATTACTGACTAATTAAATACACATTTTAATTCTAAATTTTTTGTTGTTCCTTAACGATGGTAAACTTCAGTTATACTTTACGCGCATGTATTTATAATGGTATACAGTAGTAATGCATAAATCTATAAAAGTCATACCTCATGAGGAACTGTCCAGCTTACTTATCTTATTTTGATCATCCCGAGTTCCATTCTCATTTTCTCATGCTTCTCTCTGCTTAAAGGTTTAGTCATAATATCTGCAATTTGATTCTCAGTTTGACAAAAGTCCAACTTGATTAAACATTTTTCAACATTATCCTTAAGAAAGTGATGCCTAATATGAATATGCTTAACCCGGGAATGATGTACCGGATCCTTAGAAATGTATATTGCACTAGTGTTATCACAATAAATAGGAACACAATCATATATGATGCCAAAACCCCGTAACTGTTACTTTATCCACAGTATTTGAGAGCAACATGCAGCAGCTGCTACATATTCAGCTTCTGCTGTGGATAAGGCAACGGTATTTTGTTTCTTGGAACCCCAAGAAACCATGCAAGATCCTAGGAATTGAACCATACCTGATGTGCTCTTTCGGTTTACTAAGTCACCTGCATAATCTGCATCCGCATATCCTTTTAAATCGAAAGTTCCATTCCTTGGATAAAACAGACATAGATCGTCTGTTGCTTTGAAGTATCTGAATATCCTCTTCACTGTAGTCATGTCGGACTCCTTTGGGTTTGATTGAAATCTTGCACACAACCCTACACTGAATGATATGTCTAGTCTGCTTGCAGTTAGGTATAGCAGAGATCCAATCATTCCCCTGTACGTCGTTTGATTCACACTTTTTCCTGTGGGATCCTCATCTAGTCTTGTGGTTGTTCCCATGGGAGTGTGATTTGTCTTCACTGAATCTAGCTCGTACTTTTTGAGGAGTTCCTTCACATACTTTTGTTGGTGGGTCATAATTCCTTCCTTAGTTTGTTTGATTTGCAAACCAAGAAAGAAATTGAGTTCCCCCATCATACTCATTTCAAACTCACTGCACATTAAATTAGCAAAATCCTTGCACAAATTTTCGCTGGTAGCACCAAATAATATATCATCGACATAAATTTGTACAACTAAAAAGTCAGATCCTTTTGATTTTTAAAATAGAGTTTTATCAATTCTTCCTCGTTTAAAATCCTTTTGTAAAAGAAACTTTGATAATCTCTTGTACCACGATCTAGGAGCTTGCTTTAACCCATAAAGAGCTTTGTCAAGCTTATAGATGTGGTTCGGAAATTTGGGATTCTCAAAACCAGGGGTTTGTTCCACATAGACGTCTTCATCAAGAAAACCATTTAAGAAAGCACATTTGACGTCCATCTGATACAACTTGAATCCCATAAAGGCTGCAAAAGCAATTAGAATACCGAATAGCTTCTAATCTAGCAACAGGAGCAAAGGTTTCTTCGAAATCAATACCTTCCTGTTGATTGTAGCCCTTGACTACTAACCTTGCCTTGTTCCTGATGATTGTTGTATGTTCATCGAGCTTGTTCCTGAACACCCACTTTAATCCTATGACCTTCTAATTCTTTGGTCTGGGTTCTAGATGCCATACCTTGTTCCTGAACACCCACTTTAATCCTATGACCTTCTGATTATTTGGTCTGGGTTCTAGATGCCATACCTTGTTCCTTTGGAACTCATTTAACTCATCTTGCATGGCAGTGATCCAATCAGCATCTTCCAAAGCTTCAGTGTGGTTCCTTGGCTCGATTGTGGAGAGGAACGCATGAAAAGCACAGAAGTTCTTTAGTTGAGACCTTGTTTGAGTTCCGTTCCTAATATCACTGATAATTAGATCCATTGGGTGAGAACTTTGATGTTTCCAGGGCTTAGGTTGAAATTGTGCCACTGGAACATCTAAGGTATCCTCAGTTCCTTCTGTTTCCTGAGATCCTTGTTCCTCTGCATCAGAGGTTTCTTGATCTTCTTCCGGTTCCTCAGAATCATAATTTTCTGGTTCCTCAGGATCAGCATTTTCTGGTTCCTCAGGATCAGCATTTTCTGGTTCCTCGGGATCAGGAGCTCTTGGATTTCTTCTTCCAGGAACTTCTTGGTTAGTAGCAGTTTCTTGGGTTTCTGGATCTGCTATTCCATTTTGCTGTCTTCCAGGAGAGATTTCCTCATCATTATCTGTAAAACGAGTTAAGCCAATTTCGAAATCTTCCTGTTCCTGAATTTCATCAACATTGTTAGCTTCATCAAATATTATATGTACACTCTCTTCAATACACATCGACCTTTTATTATAAACTTTGTATGCTTTACTGTTTAAGGCGTATCCTAGGAACACAGCCTCATCACTTCTTTCATCGAATTTCCCTAAGTTCCTTTTGCCATTGTTGTGAACAAAACACTTACACCCAAAGGCTCTAAAGTAAGAGATATTGGGTTTGATTCCTTTTAATACCTCATAGGGAGTTTTGTTTAAAATGGCCCTGATCATTACTCTATTAATAATATAACAAGCTGTGTTTACTGCTTCAGCCCAGAAGTTCCTTGGTAAGGAACTGGAAATTAACATGGTTCTAGCCACGTCTTCCAAGGTTCTATATTTTCTTTCAACGACTCCATTTTGTTGTGGAGTCCTAGGTGCAGAAAAGTTGTGATACATACCTTGTTCCTTGCAGTATTCATCAAACTTGTGATTCTCAAATTCAGTTCCATGATCTGACCTTATATGTATTAGCTGACGTCCTGTGGATCTTTGTATTCTCTTAGCAAAAGCAACAAATTCATTAAACGTTTCATCTTTACTTGCTAAGAAAATAACCCAGGTAAAACGAGAATAATCGTCAACAATAACCAAGACATAACGTTTTCCACTTCTACTTTGAATTCTCATAGGTCCACACAAATCCATATGGATGAGTTCCAATGGTTTGGTTGTGCTGACCATTTTCTTAGGCTTGAAAGAGCTCCTGACATGCTTTCCTTTGGCACATGCTTCACAAACTTTGTCTTTAAGGAACTTGATGGAAGGCAGACCTCTCACTAGTTCCTTTGATCTCAGTTTGTCAAGCAATGAAAAGTTAGCATGTCCGAATCTCTTGTGCCATAGAAGTGGATCCTCCTCAATAACACTAAGACAAGTTAAGTTGTTCCTTGGAACTTTGTTGAGATCCACAGTGTATGTGTTCCCTTTGCGAGTTCCTTCCAAAATAACTTCCTTACTGTTATTGTTAATAATTCGACAATTTTCTGAAGTAAAGCTTACCGAGTTTCCTTTGTCACAGAATTGTGAAATACTAAGCAGACTGTGCATTAAACCATCTACCAGGAACACATTGTCAATTAAATGGGAACTTGACCTTCCTACTTTTCCAATGGCGATGATTTCACCTTTCTTGTTGTCTCCAAAGGTCACAGTTCCTCCGTTGTAGGCCTCTAGTGAGAGAAATTTGGTTTTATCTCCTGTCATGTGCTTGGAACACCCGCTATCAAGATACCACGAGTTGTTCCCCCTCACTAGGACCTGCAATATTATCAATTGTTAGATACAGGAACTCGGGTTTCCTCGAGTTCCTTTTCTACTAAAGGATCAGCTTTCTTAATCCATATCTTCTTGACAATGTTCTAGTTTTTATTAAACAGTTCCTTCTTTTTGGAACACTCAGTCACAACATGATCATCAGTACCACAAAAGGAACAAACTTTGACACTAGGCAGTTCCACATAATTTTTCTTTTTAACATTGTTCCTTTTATAGTAAAAACCTAGGCCTTCAGTTCTTTTAGATTGAGCCTTCTCAATCCACTTAGGAGTGGTTCTAGGAGCTTGTTTCCGTGCATTAGCTAAGGCTAGTTCCTTGTGAAGGAAATAATGCCCTTGGTCCAAGTATGCATTCTATGTTAAGTCTAATAAATGCGGTTCAGTATTAATTAACAAGTTAATAATTCAGTGAGATCAAGTGAGCTGAATGCCTAGCTAGAGGCCGCTTCAGTTCAAGTGGAATTAATGATATTAATCCACAGCTTACTCTTGACTGAACCCGTAGGGTCACACAAATAGTACGTAAACGGATCAAGTATTTAATGGCATTAAATACTCCATCTATGAATATTCGGAACCGACGGATCTTGGTTTCAGTGGGAGCTAAGATCGTCACAGGCAAGGAATGAATACTCCGGAAACGATGATATTGCCGGAAACGGAAATATGGATCGTATCGGAAATATAAATCCAAGTCGTAGATGTTGCCGGAAACGGAAACATGGTACGTGTCGGAAAATATTATCGGAAATGGAAATATTGCCAGAATCGGAAATATTGCCGGAAACGGAAATATTGTCAGAATCGGAAATATTACCGGAATCGGAAAATAATTCCGGAAACGGAAATATTAAATATTTGTTCGAAACGGAAATTAATTCCGGAATCGGAAATATTAAATATTGTTCGTATCGGAAATAAATTCCGGAATCGGAAAAATTAATCGGAAGCGCATCGTACGAATAAGCATCGGACGAGGCCTGCCGGACGAGGCCCAGCACGAAGCCAGGCCATCGCCCAGCAAGCCAAGCGCGCCGCACAAACAGCAACGCCAGGCCCAGCGCAAGGCCAGGCCCAGCAGGCTGCGCGCAGCGCGCAGCGCGCACAGCGCGCACAGCACGCGCAGCGCGCAGCGCGCGCGGGCGCTGAGTGGGCTGCTGCTCGCGCGCACGCATGAAGCCCATCGTGGTTGTCGTGCGTGTGTGTGCAAGTGTTTGTGTTCGTGCACGTTTCCTAAAACATGCAGAGTTCGGTTAATGATTAAATTCCTAATTCTATTTGATAAATTAATTAAATTAGAGTTCTTGTAGGATTCTAGGTTTGATTAATTTGTATCTGAATAGGATTACGATTCCCTTTCCATACCGCTATAAATATGAGGCTAGGGCTCACAATTTATAACACAAGTTTCAAAGTATTCAAAGTGAGTTTTTGAGAGAAAATTCAAACACACATCTTGCTCAAATTGCCGAAATTTTCTAGTACCTTAAGGGCGATTCTAGTTGGTCAATCTTAAGGCGGATCCGGACGTGCTGTGGACTATCTACGGAGGGACGACACTTGGAGTCCTAAAGACTTGTTCTTGTTCGGTTCGGGCGCAGCTAGGGAAGGCACGCAACAAAGAGTATGCATCTATTCTATGCTAAATGATTATGTGTAAATAATATGTTTTCCTGGGTTTTATGGTTTTTCCGCATGATTTATGAATTGTCATATGTATCATAACCTAACAGTGGTATCACGAGCCCCTTATTATTTTCATAATCTAAATTGCATGAACATGGTTAAATATTACAAATTTGCAAGAATTAAAAGGGGTGATTAATTTTCGTAATTGTTAATTAATTGCAAATTGCGTTTATTTAATTATACGTACGCAGTTTTTCGGCAGTTTCTTCGTTACTCATCCGAATTGAGTGATTTTTGTGTCAATTCCGCATGTAAAAGGCATTCTAAAATTTTGACAAAAATAGCAACCTATGATTAAAAACCACCATAAAAATTGTAAATTTACGATAAATTTTAAATTTTTATGACCTAGACTTGAATCCATAACAATCGGAAATCAATTGGATAATAAATTTTCGATTTTTTCGCCCTAAAATTATGAAATTAATATTATTTATTAATTTGTCATTAATTTTAAATATAAATTTTAAATTTTTATGCGATTCGTTCATATAACTTGCACGCACGAAGCAATGGACGCTTCGTGTTACCCTTAAGGGGTGTTGTATAATGCGGGCATGCGACGACGAGCAAGGGAGCTCGTCGCCCGTGCGGCACGAATGCAATGAGCAAGGGCGTAGTGCACGAGCACAAGGCAGCAGCCCTGCCTTGTGTCGTGTGCCACGACCAATGGACGAATGGGCATGGGCGTAGGGCGAGCCAAGGCAGTCGCGTGTGGGCAGCAAGGGAGCTGCGCCACAACGCGCGCTGCCTCGCACAAGAGCGCGCAGCCTCGCGCGCAGCGAGCGCAAGCTCGCGTGCCACGAGCGCTGCGCCTAGCATTGCTCGCGCGCACAGCGAGCGATGTCGCCCGCCCAGCGAGCGATGTCGCGCGCCCAGCGAGCGATGGCTCGCGCGCCCAGCGAGCGATGTCGCGCGCCCAGCGAGCGATGTCGCGCGCGCACTGCGAGCGATAGCCCGCGTGCGATGAGCGCTGGCGCGCGCAGCGAGCACCAATGCGTGCGGAGGCTTGCGATAGGGATGCAGCAGCTATGCGACGAGCGCATGGGCTGCGCGCGCATGGCCAGCGATGGCTGTGTGCGTGCGGCCCATGGGCGTGCTACGCGTAGGGTGTTTGCGTTACGATTAGATCGTTTTGAATGTTTAATTTGAAAATTTCAGTTCACGTAATTTTAATTAATTTTAAAATTAATAATTTAAATTATTTTCTTGGATTTTAATTTTGAATATTATAATTATAATAAATGTTATTTATTCTAATTATTTTACTAAAATTAAAATCATGAATTAATTTAAATACGACTGAAATTAAATTTAAACTTTTTGGATTCAATTATAAATTTATATGAGCTTTAAATTTTAATTAAATTTGTATGTTTCCGGTTAGACTAGAAATACATTTTTATGTTTAAAATTGGTAAAGCATATGAATTTATTGGTTTAAGTGGAGCGCTTTTTAGTCATAAACTCTTGATTAGGCCTACAAATCCTTAAGGTTAAAACAACTTGATTAGAATTAATAAGGACTGAATAATTGGTAGATTATTGGTGCCCTTGATTAATTGCTGCAAATGTTTACGTGATGCATAATGTGTTTTACTAACCAGCTATGTGGGCCATTCATGATAATGAATGGGTGAATGGTATATATTGTATATGTACTGTTTTGCAGGTTATGAAGTGACTAGTATGGCCCAAATAGGATAGAAAATATGGTCTGCGTACCATTAATTTGAATGTAATTGGTCTAAAGTACCAAAGTTATTTTTCAATTCAAATATGGTCTGCGAACCATCAAATAGTTGTAATTAGTTATAGCTTATCCTATTTGAAGAAAATGGTGCCTCCCACGGAGATTTTTCAAGACGGACTTTGAAGTCAAAGCTTCAAGATGAAGTCGGGCCATACTAGATCACAAATATCTTATGCATGTTTTAAGTTATTTATTGTTTTAAATATGTCTTAAAATGCATGAGATCAAAAGCTTGATTATGTTGCATGATTAAGGATTTTAGTTCACTTAAAATCTAACCAACATAGTAAGAGCCTTAAGTTCCAAACTTAAAAATTGAGTTATAAGGTGCCATGCCAAAATATACACTTGCTTGGATATCCTTTACATCAATCTAGTAATAGTTTTTGCTCAGCGAGGTGTTACTTATTGGTCCTAAAGGGGCAAGGTACACAAATAATTGTGAGTACATGTTAGTTTTGGTGAAACTCAACGATATAAGTAAGGAGTCCTTTTATGTCGTGGCAAAATCGATAGGTTTACCTAATAAGTTCTTAGACGTACCTATCAACCAAGAGTAGTTTCTAGACTATTAGCAAAAGGCTTTTGCTTACCTAAAATGTTTTAGGATTAAGTCGACAAACTGTGCTTAGTTCTTCAATGATTTTAGGATCTTGGAATCATTTTATTCACACCTGCCGGAACAATAAAATCGAATAAAATGCTAATAACTTGTTTGAATTGCATGGTTGCTTTAATTTCAAGTTATTATTCATGATAAATGTTTAGACTTTGCATGCTTCAATGTATGTTTTAATTATTGTTTATAATTAAATATCTTGCACTGCAATAAATCCTTTTAGAAAGGTAACAGTAAATTTCCTCGATTGGTAGTGAATCCAAGAACGATTCACGGAAATGAGAGAAAGTGAGCAATTTAAAATGTACGTTTCTTATAGCGACTTTTATGGTTGTTTTCGAACGTCAAAATCGAATGGCAAACCAATTGGTGCTTGTGAATTCAAAATACACTGTAGTTTTGAGATCATAAAGCATTGAGCTTAAACACTCAGCTTTACCAATGGTTAACAACCTAATATCTTTGTCCATTTAATTCTCGAATGAGTCTAGTCCCTAGACATTCGAATAGATCGATGCTTAGAGAACTTTAGAAGCTTCTTGTAAAGATCATCTAATTGAAACAGAATATTCAACATAAATTAAAATGGAAAAGAACCTTGTTGGTGACATTGGACATGTCTAACAAAGTATAAAAGTCAACACTAAAGAATTCAATTCTTAAGACTATAAGAAAGGGTACAAGAAATAGGAAAACAAAGGAACATATGAAAGGAATTTACGATTCCGTTTCTACCTATAAGTTTATGTTTAAAGAGGAGTGACCTAGCAATCAAACTTCCTTGGTATCATATACCGCTTGAGGTTCTTACTTCGGTAATAACTCAAACAATGGAAGCTAGGATACACTAATGACCTACAAGTGGGAAATGAAGCATGGCAATGCTACATTAGTTGTAGGGTCATCTAGTTTGTTTTAAGTCCTTTCAAGGCTGGAACTTAATGGCTATTTTGTTCCATAATCAGCATACCTAAATTTCTGCTTCAAACACAGAAAGACTCACATTCAAGAAAAACAAAAACAATGAATGAAATGGTCAATTACAGGTTGAGTCAATATGCTTGATTAAAACAAACAACTCTTTAAAGAACTTTACTAGGTTCAAATCAACCCCTTGATTTGAGTTCCACAAATCTTTGGCATTGTTGCTTAGACCATATCAACAAGTTAACATTCATAAGCTCTATTTTGATGGACTTCTGAAAGTTGATTGATTTCTAGATCATTTTAAGACAACTAGTCTTACTTGTTGAAAGTAACAAAAGATATGAACTATTGTTAGAACGCCTAGACAATAGAGTTCAAAGCTAAAGAAAGATTTTATGACTTTATTATTTCACATGGATTCGAGTGAATATAGGTATATTTACTCAAATGTGATATAAGTTGAATCTGTTTGGCTAGTTCAAAGATTCAGAAGTATAAAATCCACTTGGCAAGAAATCATAAAGATCTAGGTTAGATCATGTTGATGATTACTTGAGACCAAATATGATCATCAATGATTGTGTGTTGTAATTTCACAATCTAGCTCCATAAGATATGGCATATCTACGTTGGAATGATCGAAGTCAATTAGTACTTGATTCGGTCAATGATGAATCATAAAGACTTTTCCTATAATTTCTAAAACAAAATGCTCAACTACCACCAAACTAAACCAAATTCGTCAAAGCTATTGAAAAGTAATTTCAGAATATCTTTTCATAATATATCTAAAGAGTTCCTAAACTCAGTGGGAGCTTAGTGTTTGTTATTCAACAAACTAAGGCCCAAGTATAGATATATGTTTCATTGTGATTTATTCAAATGAGACACAAGGGTATTGTTTCTACCACGAATATTTGAGAACATAATGTTTGTTTGCTCGAAATAATGTCCTTTTGGAGATTCGTCTCCAAAATGACAAGTGGGAGAAAATAGACCTCGAAAGTTTTCGAGGCGAACAACAAACATAAACGGACATTCCGGAGGCTTTTCGAAGTGCTTCAGAAAATCCGAACTTATTCTTTAAGACTTTAGAAGTGGCTTTAAAGAATAGACATCTCTTAGAAGACTTTACAAGTGCTTCAAGGAGAACAGAATATTCAAAGGACTTTAAGTGGCTATTGATATTCTAATGTTTGATGTTCTATACCCAAGTAGGCATAGAATTCAAGTCACTGAAACTATGAGATTCTTCTATTAGATAGTAAAGAAACATAGAGATCAGGTCAATGAAACTATGAGATTCTTCTATTAAATAGTGAAGAAACCTACAACTTGCAGTCAAACTATTATCATGTAGATTAATGAGTTTGTGACTTGTAAGAAAGCTATGACGAAACCTAGATTCCCTAAAATGGTTAGAGGCCATATATAGACTCAAATGTTTTAAATGGTTAGAGGCCATAAAACATACTCAATGTTTTGATGACAAAATTGAAATTTTGTTGATTTGCAAGAATGGGTTCACACCTATTGGTTGCAAGTTTGTTTTAAGGATAAAAACCATCAGACATGGAATTGTGTTCACACACAAAAGCTAGATTAGTTGCTAAAGGTTACAAGCAAATTCATGGTGTAAATTGTGTTGAAACCTCATGCATAATCGTAATGCTCAAGTCTATAATTCAAGCAATGATTGCATATTGGTACATATAGCAATTGGATGACAAAACGTATTCCTCAATCAAATGTTGGAATAAACTATGTACATGGTATGTCATAGGATTTGTGGATCCAAATAAATGCTTGAAAGAGAAAGCTAGCTTATAAAATCTAAGTACAGATTTAAGCAAGCAATTGGGAGTTGGAACTGTATTTTAGTGAAGCTAATAAGTATTTTAGTTTCATAAAATGTACATGATTCTTATAGATGTATAAGAAGTTTAGTGGGAGTACATAAAAACTTATTTGGTCCTATGTGTATCACACACATATCTCTCTATTGTGAAATAACATTCAAATGCTAATGACTTAGATTTGAAATTATTCATCAATGATGGACCATGGCGAAACTTAGTACATATTGGGTATTAAGATCTATTTACAAAGATCTTATAATATTGTTTTAGATTAAGTAATGGCATTTACTAAATCAAACACGAAAGTCTCCATTGGAGATATTCGACCCATGTGAATAAATCTAAGTAAAGAATGTTTGAACTATGTATAAGCATTTACTAAGTTAAACATCAAAGAGTCTAAATGAGATTCTTAACCTATATTATATGTCAAAGAATTTAGCTGGATTCAGTATCTACTAAAATTGAATGAGCTAAAGTTACATGAATAGAATTCAATTGGGAAAGAATTTATCATGTATGATATAATATGAGGATCGCCAAAAACGTATCGTATGACTTTAGGCATGACGAACATATACCAATCTCTATTGATCTAAGTGAAGATCAACTAGATTGAGATCAAGAATACTTATGGTACTTGAAAAGGTACATAGGAATAGTTCTTGATTCAAGGAAATAAAGATACGCTAAATATTGATGCTACACGCATAAACACTGGCAAAGGATCAAGCAAGACCCTTTGGAGTTAACCATTGATAAGGACGAGCTATAGAGCATCGTGTTTTGAAATGGCAACATGGATTGAAGACCATGAGTTGTTGCGTGGGAAATTAAAATATTAATTTCTATGTTCTAAAATATAGTTGGAGAGTCTTCCACATATCTATGAACTGCTTGGATAGGTAAATCCAAACAAAGCATCACTAGCAACCTATACAGTTGAAGTAAAAGTAATTATTGCCTAAGAAGCAATAAAACAGGGTTGTTTAAAGTTCTTCACTGAACCTGGGTAGATCACCTATCTGCTGGCTTGATGGTTCTTCATTGAAAAATGCGTGGAACCACTCTTGAAGCAAGAAAAACGTCTGCTAACTTAATGGTTCTTCATTGCAAAATGCGTAGAACCACTAATGTAGTAAGAAAGACTAGATCACATAATAAACAAACTCGAAAAGATCTTATCATCATATCTCAAAGAACATTCGATGAAAAGGATGTTAAGATTGGCAAAGCATGATAACTAAACCTATGCAACAAGTGAGAAGCAACACTCACATTGTCGCACTGGAAATCAAGCATAGCTTTGAATTCCATGAATTGTTTTAGAAAATGGGTTTGAGGCCCATGGTTATAAAACATTGGGTTGAACATTTATCATATATGAAATGTATTTTCATATTCCATTTAATCTTGGTTTAGTATTAAATGATGAGTCCCTTCAATTTGACAATATATTCAAGATAGACTGTCAGGACCAGTCCTGTGACTAAGAAATGTCTATCAAGTGAACTTGAATGTCAAAAGTTGAAAATGGTCCCTAGTCGGAGTTTTCTGTAAAATTGGACGCATAGAAAACGTTAGACGATTAGAATGCAAGATGACTAGTAGTTCTGTTTCTTGAACTATGTGGACATGGCAATGTCATAATCATTTGCATAGATACTTACTTTGGGAAGACTAGTATCGGACGAGACCTATGAAACTTTACTGTAAGAGATGAAAATCTGTCATAAGTAAATTTCATTAAATTATTAGACACTAAATCCTCAATACCTGAGTGATTTGAGATTACTTGTTTGAGAACTGGTTGCTTTGACGTTGACCAACCGTCGCACCGTAAAAGGAGGCTATAAAGGCAACGCTCAGGTAATCACCTATCAAACGAAGTCTAATCTCAAGATCGCAAGATTGGGATTGTCCTCCCATAAATCGGGATGAGATGCTTAAAAGTTGTACAAGGCCACTCGGAGAGCTAGAAACTGTGAAATGCATGGCCGTGCTCGGATGAATCATAGGCTATGATTATCTGTTTATTTGATCAGTTGAACTCTGAAACCGAGGAACACCTCTGGACATAATAAGGATGACAACTCTTACCTTATGTTCAAGAGCAAGCATCGAGCGACAAAGGAATTAGGAAATGCACACTTGTCCCTAAGGACAAGTGGGAGACTGAAGGAAATAATGCCCTTGGTCCAAGTATGCATTCTATGTTAAGTCTAATAAATGCGGTTCAGTATTAATTAACAAGTTAATAATTCAGTGAGATCAAGTGAGCTGAATGCCTAGCTAGAGGCCGCTTCAGTTCAAGTGGAATTAATGATATTAATCCACAGCTTACTCTTGACTGAACCCGTAGGGTCACACAAATAGTACGTAAACGGATCAAGTATTTAATGGCATTAAATACTCCATCTATGAATATTCGGAACCGACGGATCTTGGTTTCAGTGGGAGCTAAGATCGTCACAGGCAAGGAATGAATACTCCGGAAACGATGATATTGCCGGAAACGGAAATATGGATCGTATCGGAAATATAAATCCAAGTCGTAGATGTTGCCGGAAACGGAAACATGGTACGTGTCGGAAAATATTATCGGAAATGGAAATATTGCCAGAATCGGAAATATTGCCGGAAACGGAAATATTGTCAGAATCGGAAATATTACCGGAATCGGAAAATAATTCCGGAAACGGAAATATTAAATATTTGTTCGAAACGGAAATTAATTCCGGAATCGGAAATATTAAATATTGTTCGTATCGGAAATAAATTCCGGAATCGGAAAAATTAATCGGAAGCGCATCGTACGAATAAGCATCGGACGAGGCCTGCCGGACGAGGCCCAGCACGAAGCCAGGCCATCGCCCAGCAAGCCAAGCGCGCCGCACAAACAGCAACGCCAGGCCCAGCGCAAGGCCAGGCCCAGCAGGCTGCGCACAGCACGCGCAGCGCGCAGCGCGCGCGGGCGCTGAGTGGGCTGCTGCTCGCGCGCACGCATGAAGCCCATCGTGGCTGTCGTGCGTGTGTGTGCAAGTGTTTGTGTTCGTGCACGTTTCCTAAAACATGCAGAGTTCGGTTAATGATTAAATTCCTAATTCTATTTGATAAATTAATTAAATTAGAGTTCTTGTAGGATTCTAGGTTTGATTAATTTGTATCTGAATAGGATTACGATTCCCTTTCCATACCGCTATAAATATGAGGCTAGGGCTCACAATTTATAACACAAGTTTCAAAGTATTCAAAGTGAGTTTTTGAGAGAAAATTCAAACACACATCTTGCTCAAATTGCCGAAATTTTCTAGTACCTTAAGGGCGATTCTAGTTGGTCAATCTTAAGGCGGATCCGGACGTGCTGTGGACTATCTACGGAGGGACGACACTTGGAGTCCTAAAGACTTGTTCTTGTTCGGTTCGGGCGCAGCTAGGGAAGGCACGCAACAAAGAGTATGCATCTATTCTATGCTAAATGATTATGTGTAAATAATATGTTTTCCTGGGTTTTATGGTTTTTCCGCATGATTTATGAATTGTCATATGTATCATAACCTAACACCTTGATTAATTTCTCCTTTTGTTCCTTTACTGTGACCAACTCACTGTTTAAATTTTCCAAATCAACGTTAAAGACCCCCATGCTAATCTCAGTGGACTTGCTAGGATCTAGGCTTAAATTAAACAGTTTATATTGACTGAGTTCCACTTTGAGAAGAATGTTTTCATTTTTGACTCTCTCAAAGGAGTTTTGAAACTAGTGTTCCTATCAAGCAAGTCAAAGAACCTACCTTGTACATCAGATCTAACATTATTAAGGTAGGTCATGTGTCCCTTGGTGAGTTCCAAGGCTTTGTCACTTTGAGCCTTTATTACACTAAGCTTTTTAAAGTTATCTAGAGTTTCTATTAATAATAATTCCACTAACTTATTTTTAGACAGAGATTGAAGAGTTGAGGAACTTACTTCTCTTGATGGATCTTGGGTTGTTCCATCAATCTTTGCCATAAGACAAAGGTTTGCTGTTTCTTCATTTGGTTGATCCTCATCTTCTTCCGAGTCAGTAGCATCTCCCCAAGCTGCGATCATAGCCTTCTTGAAGTTGGGTTTGGCAAAGGTTGATTTGTTGCATCTTTCCTTGGACAGATCCTTACCCTTGCCTTTCCCTTTTTCATTTTCCCACTGAGGACAGTCTTTGATTAGATGGTCTGATTCTCCGCACTTGAAACATCCTTGGTCAGGCTTGGAACTGCTTGGTTTTCTCATTGAGTTCCTTCCTCTTAGATTTCCAGGTTTAGAGTTCCTGTAAAATCTTTTCATTCTTCTGACCAACATGGCAGCTTCTTCTTCATCAGGATCTGAGTCCTCCTGTTCCTCAGCCTTAAGAGCAAGGCCTCGGTTCTTGGGATTCTCAGGAACAGCTGCTCCTAGATGTAATTCGTGTGTCATCAAGGATCCTGCCAATTGTTCAATGTTGAATTTGGTGAAATCCTTTGTTTCGAACAATGCCGTGACCTTGGTTATCCATCTATCACCCTGTGAAATGCTCCTTAGGATCTTCCTAACCTGTTCATCAGAGGGAATATTTCTTCCAAGAGAAACTAGTTCATTTGTAATATTAGTGAAACGAGTAAACATTTCCTGTATTGTTTCTCTTGGTTGCATTTCAAAACGTTCATACTTAGACATTAATAAATCAATTTTTGAACGTTTGACCTCATTAGTTCCTTCATGAGTTATTTGAAGGAGATCCCAGATTTGCTTTGCGCTCTTGCACCCCATAACTCTGTTATGTTCATGAGGTCCAAGGCCGCAATGCAGGATTTTCACAGCCATTGCGTTGATTTCAAATTTCTCAAAATCTTCCTTAGTAAATTCAGACATGGGTTTAGGAACTACCTCATTTTGAGCATTGGTCATTGTTACCTCGAAATCACCGACTTCTATGACTCGCCAGACTTGATAGTTCTCTGCCTTGATATAGATCTCCATCCTGTTCTTCTAGTAGGTGTAGAATTTTCCGTTGAACATTGAAGGTCTTTGTAACACCCCCAATTTACTAACTTTAAATAAATAAGAAATAATATGACTTTATAAATATCATTGCGGAAGCTTACACCTAAACTGGAGGTATCACCGCCACACTTGACCACATTGTCAAGTGCTAAGGCTTACAAAACTCTAACTATTACAACTCAATTACTAGGTGATCTATTTACAACTGTACAACGGTTATAAAAGATTAAACGGTAACACTTGAGCTCTGTTAACTTCTAACTGCAATCCTTCACGATCAATCTGCTCCAGTCATCTTGACTGCTCACCATAGAGGACAAATTCCAAAAGGATCGTCGCAGGGCCATCATAGGAAGAAGACATGGTCGCAAACACACATAGCAAATAAACACACACGTCAGCAAAAAGCTGAGTAATCACCTGAAATAAAAACATACCAATATAGAATAATAAATGCTCATGTAAACAATGTAGTACTAAACTACATTTCAAGTATAGTCCCAAAAGCATACTTAGCTCCATAGTCTATAGATACTCTAGATCTTCCTTTCAACTGAACATCAATATATTGATATAATCTTTTTCCACTACTAAACTTCAAAAACCAATAGGTGCCATGTTTGCTCTTTGTTCTAAACCTAGCCTTGGACATGGGTAATTCGAATAAATAAACCAACAAGTATAAAAACTTGAAACTCTCGATAGCTACTAGAAAGACTCTCTGAGTCAAGGCCACTGTTGGACCAAATCCCACTTTGGGGGAGATTAAGAAAAATAAAGATTGTATCTTGCTTCTCTACTAATGGTTATCATCTACTTACCAACATGCCAAGGACTAAGGTCTATCACGTTGAGCCTCAAATCAATAATATAATGACTATTCTCAAGTTTTTCTCATGATCTGGTCAATATGATCAAATACCCATCTAGGGTTAAGTAATATACTCCTTACTTCTTAATAGTGGCACAGGTTCCCGAATTAAGTGTTGCATCAGTCTATGTATTACCACAATCTCTTTAGAGAAATAACAAAAGTACTCAAATATATATTTAATCTATCATTCCCATAATATATGTGATAACTTAGTCAAATATAATCCTCCAACATCAGCCTTAGTCAAATATACAGTCTGATCAAATCCTCAATGGCAATCAAACTAATCCTTGAAAACAATTATACTCTAAAACTAACACCTCTAGAATCAAATCACCTAACTACCAGAAACAACGATTAATACAACTATACAAATTTGTTACTGTATCCATCCGATAAATGCAAACAATGCAAGACAAACTCGACCATACGCATACGAATGTCAATGTGCATTACTCTAGGAAGCATCATTAACAAGTCTTTACTGTAAATCACACAATCACTATATGCACAAGCCATATATATAAATAACACTGAATTTAAGATATAGTTAATCCATGGTAATAAACATACAATTAATATACTACAAACAACTCGAACAAAGTAAGTGTGCGTGATTACCTTCCGAGGATTCGAGACCGTGCATTAGAACAATAAAGACTCGCCTACCCACTACATCTCGACGACAGCGTATCAATTTAAATCCATAAGCTAAAAGATCATGGTTGGTATATGGTGATAGGGATTCACGCAACATATTGTTTTGATCTTTGACGAAGGTACGTACATGATGATCTTCCTATGAGATTCAATATGTGGTCACTAAATTTGGAGTTTGACTTTCCACAAATTATCGAACAAAAAAAAGATGATTATGGGTTCTTAATTTATACGCAACTCCATACGATTACAATGTAAAACGGCTGCACTAAGGTTTTCTAAAAATAATTAGGGTTAACGGAATATATATAGGTGCTCGTAATAAGAGTCCTACTAATTTTTTAAAATAACGTTTTTAAACTTTCTGAAAATATTAAAAGAGACTAACTAAAAACAGAAATAAATATATTTTTGACAATAAAATATATTAAAATTATAAAATATTGGGTATTACAGTCTTTGAGTGGAATAACCTTCCTCGAGTTTCTCGTAAGCGTTCATACTTTCCAGGAAATTTTTCTCAAAATGGTTTCATGTATTCTTGTGAGATCCTGCTCTGATACCAACTGATAGTTCAGTAGGAACACTTGACAAGAGGGGGGTGAATTGTTTCTTGGGAACTTGGGTAAGTTTCTTGCGGAATTTAAACGGCAAAGAGACTGAGAACAATGAGCGAAGAAAGATATAAAACGGAGGAACCTTCTTTACCCTAATCAAGAAGAACCTCACTACTCTTTTGTATTAATGCAATAACTCTATTACAAATACACTCTTTAACCCGAGTTCCTCTCGAACACGAGTTCCCCACAGCAATCCCCTTTGATTATTGTGCTCCTCTTTCTCTCTCTGACTTAACTCTAAGTCGCTCCTTTTCTCTTTGACTTAACTCTAAGTCGCTCCTTTTCTCTTTGACTTAACTCTAAGTCAATTAAGGATCACTCAAGCCTTAAACCCAAAATACAATTTGATATAAAACTCTAGTACGTAATAAAGCTTAAAGTAATAAGGAACTCAAGGGACACTCTTTTGAAAACTGATTCTCTTTTAAAACGTTTAAGCTCTTAAGATATATTTTGCAAAGATCAGTTGTGTGTTTTGAAAAGCAAAAACTCTTCTTCTTTTATAGGAGAGTTTTACCTAGGGTTTTTTTTTTTTTTTTGGTAATAAAGAGTGACTTAGATTAAAGACTTAACTAGCAATACAGCATAATCCAGTACAGCAAAAACCCAAATCATAGTTTAACTACTCCCAGTGGAGATAAGACTACAGCCACAGATGGCCCAAAAGTGACGAAGCGAACATGCTTCCAAAAAATTAGTTTGATTGTTTTCTGAGATATCATCTAAAAGACATGGGGGGGGGCAATATCAATGCACTGATCCAACAGACTCAGCTGGTTCCGCGCCTTTCTTGCTATGTGATCCACCTCCATCAGTTGCTCTCTTCTTCTGAACTTCAAATATAGGCTTCCTTGGTGTTTTAGCAACTCCCTACATTTGCCAAATAAATTTGTAAGAAGGGAAACTGGTGCTTGGTGACTTGTGTTGTTCTCTACAGCTTCTTTACAATCTGAAATTATGGTGGTACTCTACCAGTTCTTGGCTATGGTCCATGAAATGGCCATTAAGATGGCTTGTGTTTTTGCAGCTGTGGGTGTGATAGTGCTAAAAGTTCCAGCTATGCCAACAATGAACTTGTGATCTTCATCTCTGCATACAATAGCATAGGAGGCAAGCAAACTGTTTGTACAAAAGGAAGCATCACACTTAACAATAAACTTGGTCTGGATTGGAGGTTCCATATGCATTGGTTTGTTCTGTTTTGTGATGTCCTTTTCTGTGGTTTCAAATTCATTTGCCAGCCATATAGTTTGTTTACACCAAGGTCCAATGCTTTTGTTTTCTTTTTGAAAAATCCATAAGTTCCTTCTGTTCCACAGTCTCCATAGAGAAAAAGCAAAAACATTTTGATTGGGTACATTCATGGTTGAAGGTTCTGTGCATTTAAGATTTTCCAAAAACCAGTTTTCAAAATCATTTTGCAGATGTTTGAACTTGTCAATAAACTCCAGTTGATTCCAAAATTCAGTAGCTCTAGGGCAATGGAGGAACAAGTGACCAATATCTTCCTGGGCATGGGGGCAGAATTGGCATTTTCCATTTGGGATTATATGTCTGCTAACTAAGTGGGAGGCAGTGGGAAGTCTATTCCACAGAATTAACCAGAGAAAGAATTGAATTTTTGGGGGACATCTTGCTTTCCAGACACAACTCCATTTCTCACTAGGGGTAGATTCAGAGAATTTGTTATTCCACACATGATTGTAAGCACTTTGAAGGTTGAATTTGAGGCCATTGGAAAGGCTGCAGTAGGGGGCATCTTCCCCAAACAAGGGAATTGGTATGGCCTTAATCCAGTTGAGAATATTGGTGGGAAGTATGAAGGACAATTCAATTAAGCACCAGTTACCATTTCTCATGATAGAGTCTAACATTTTGGTCTCTTCACCTTTATTTAAGGGCCCATGGGTTATGGATCTAAGGCTTCCCTTCCCTGTCCAATTGTCATGCCAAAGGTTTATATGGGTCCCATCCCTAATGCACCAAGAGGTAAGCTTACTAAAGAGATCCCACCCTTTCCCTACATTTTGCCAAATATGAGACCCTTTTTTGAAACCAGTTGGGTTGACTCTATTGGTTATATACTTATCTCTTACTAAAGTAGTGGCCAAATTATTTCCAGTATTCAATTTCCAGCAAAGCTTAGTCATTTGGGCTTGATTATGAATGATTGCTGCTCTTACATTTAGACCTCCTAATTCTGCATCCCTACAGGATTTCAGCCAAGAAACAAGGTGGGTTTTCTTATTTTGGTTGTCAGAACCCCACAGAAATCTGGCACAGGTCTGATTAATGTCATGGAGGGTTTTCTGGGGTAAGCTCATAACTTGCATTGAGTAATTAGCAATGGCACACAGAGAAGATTTGATGAGAACTAACCTACCAGCTTTACTCAGACACTTAGCTTTCCAGGAGGCAAGTTTATTCTTGATTTTCCTACAGATGTCATTGGTTTGGCTTTTTGTTGGTCTCTTATCAGTTAAGGGAAAGCCTAGATAGGTACCTAGGTTACACTTGGTTCAACTTTGAGAGCTCCACAAAAAAGGGTCTTTTGGTTCTGGGGAGTATGCTTAGAGGAATAGATTCTGCTCTTAGAAGTGTTCATTTTTTGACCTGATTCTTCCCAAAACTTTCCTAACACTTCATTTAAACTAGCTAGGGTGGAAGGTGAGGTGTCTCCAAACAGCAGGAGGTCATCAGCAAACATAAGGTGGGTTACTGGAAAGCCTCCCTTCCTTAGGCAGAAAGGTTTCCACTTTCCCTCACTTGTGGCTTCTGAGATTAGGTTAGCTAGATATTCCATGCAGATTATGAAGATGTAAGGGGATATAGGATCCCCTTGCCTAATTCCCCTAGAGGTTTTGAAGGTGGGTGAAGGTTTCCCATTGATTATAATAGAGGTAGAAGGTGAAGCTACACAACTTAGGATTAGGTCAGTAGAGGGTTTATCAAAACCTTTTCTAGCTAGACAAAACCTAATGAAGTTCCATTATAGTCTATCATAAGCCTTTTCCAGGTCAATTTTAAGAGCAAACCAACCATTTTTTCCCTTTTTTGATTTCATTGAGTGGAGAATCTCAGAAGCTGCAATATAGTTGACCTCACACCCTCTTCCTGGAAGGAAGCTGTTCTGATTTTGAGAAATCATATCCTTAAGGTGAGGTCTGATTCTATTGACAAGGATTTTTGACACTATCTTATAGCTGGCATTGCAAAGACTGATAGGCCTAAATTGTTTAATGGTTTCTGGATGGTCAGTCTTTGGGATAATACAGATTGTAGTGTCATTAATGTATGGGGAAAGGTTTTGGATGAAAGGACACTGTCCACAAACTTATACAGATCTTTCCATAAACTCCCCCAGTGTTGTTGGTAGAAACGGGCATGTAGCCCATCAATCCCTGGTGCTTTCATGGAACCTAGGTCAAACACAGCTTTCCCAATCTCTTCCACATTAGTGGCATAGTCAATGTTGATTTCATTTGAGTAGTGGTGTGTCTGGCAAAGGGGGATGTCAATCTCTGAAGTAAAGAGGTTAGAGAAATACTTAATCACATGGCTAATGAGGTCATTTCCTTCCATATCACACCCAGCCTCAGATTTTAACTTCAAGATTTTGTTTCTCCTCCTCCTTATAATGACAGAAGTGTGGAAATAGGTGGTGTTTTTCTCTCCACTATTTATCCAGTTTTTCCTTGACCTTGCCATCCAGAAGGCCTCTTCCTGGTCATAAATGAGGTTTAGCTCTTTAGAAAGTTCCTCATTCAGATCTAGAAGGTGCTTACTGGTTGGTCTAGATTCTAAAGGTTTTTGAACACCACTTAGTCTGGCAGACATAGTTTTCCTTTTGTGGAAAATGTTCCCTATGTTATCCTTAACCTAGGAGGCCATTGTAATGGAGATGTTACTGAGTTTAGTGACAAGTTCAGAGTGATCATTATCTAAAGAAGTGTCAACCATGGATTTAAAACCTGGTTCTGCATACCAGAGAGGCTCCAATTTGAAAACTTTTTGACTCAAAAAATTTTGACTAGTGATTTGATCAGTTACTAGTTTAATTGGATTATGGTCAGAGGTTTCCCTTGGGAGTGTGTGGACAGTGGTATTTGGAAACAAATCAACCAATGCATATTAATCCAAGCCCTATCAAGTCTTTGGTAAATGGGATTTTCCTTTTGTTTATTAAACCATGTGAACCTACTGCCTACACAACCAGCATCAACTAGACCACAATTGTTCATTGCATTCACATAACTGTCAGCTTTATACTGTTTTAAAGGATTCCCACCCAGTTTTTCTAATTGACAAGTAATTTCATTAAAGTCTCCCATTACCACCCAAGGAATAGTCACATGTTTTGACATATCTATCAGTTCATTCCAAGATTCTAATCTACATTTATATTTGGTGCTAGCATAAATTGCAGACAAGAAGAATTTGAAAGGGGGGTTAGTGTTTACCTCAACCACAGCATGAATAGCATGTAGATCCTTCCCTATCATCTGGAGATTGATGAAGGTGGGGTCCCACATGACTACGATCCCACCAGAGACGCCATACAGTTCAGCAAGCACATAGTTCTCAAAGGGAGTTTTCCTCATGATTCTTTCTGTGTTTTTTGGGCTGGTTTTGGTTTCAGTGAGAATTAGGATTTGAGGGAGGTGCTCTTTGTACAGATGGTTGATGTTAGCTTGGAAGCCACGGCGGGCAATTCCCCTACAATTCCATGCTACTATGATCATTGGGTCAGGGATTAATTGAGTTCGAGAGAACTCCTTGTACTTCTTCTGAGTGAGGGGGTCGATTTTGTCGATGAACTCCTGGCTCCTCTTGCTCCATAACACCTTCTTCCTTACCACAAACTCCAGTTCCATTTCGCAATCCCCTTCCTCTATTTCCTTCACTGGTAGGACCTTGATCTCCACTTGTGGGATGTCCTTCGTCGTTGATATCACCATTAGGGCATTTGTCCCTTCTCCAAAGGTACCCCTCAGAATGTTTCGTGAAGTCAGTTGCCAAGTCTTCCTTACTTGGGGCAGGATTGGGATTGGGTCGCTCAAGAATTCCAATTCCGGTGGAAACACATCCCAACTGAAAGTTGACTCCTTGTTGGTCATCCACTATCGCACAAATTTCTCCAGTACAGGGGAGAGAGCTTTGAGAGTTTTCAGGTCTGGTAGGTGAAATGGTATCATCATACCTCCTTTTTTTGGCGACATTTCCATGTCGTTGTAGGGGGGGTCGAGCCATTGGGGCTCCATCATGAATTTGCGTATCGTCGCTGGGTTGACATCTATCAATTGCGAGTGGGTTCTGAGAGTGAATCTCATTTTGTTGACATGGAATTCTGGGTAAGTCGGGATTGGTGGATCCTTGCAGACATAGTGGTTGAGAGAGTGATCGGCGGTGGGTTCTATGATTGGGAAGGGAAATTCGAGTGGGAGAGGTTGGAAGGGAAGAGTGAATTTGGGGTTTGGGGTGTAGCGACTGTAAAGATACTTCTGGATGTATGGGGGTGGTTTTGTGAGGTCCGTTTCCTTCGATTCGCTTCCAAGATCGACCATCTGATCGTCCATGGAGGTCGACATCACTTGAAGTTGTTTGATTTTCTGAAACTGCACTTTTTGAATTTTGGAAGGTGGAAGGTGAGAGAGAAGAGGGGGGAACTGGTTTTATGTTTTGATCTGGGGTAGTTTTAGGTTTTACTGTGGATGAGAAGGTGAAGGGTTGATTTTGGGTGGTTGTGATTGGCTGGGTGGGCGGTGAAGAATAGACGGTGGGGATTGGAGTGTGGTGAGAGGATTTGATTGGTTTGGGTGGAGGTGGGATTGAATGAGGGTTGACCTTTTCCGTGTTTGCATCATAGCCCAATGGTTTAGAGATGGGTAAACTTCCACTATAATTGGGCTTTGGGTTAGGTTGCTTTACTTGGGCCTTGGCATTATCTTTCTTCCCCAGTTGGGCTGAGAGTCTTGTAACCACTTTGTGGACCAACACGGTATGGTTTTTTCTTGACCCATTGGTTTTCTTATGTTGCCCCTTCTTATTCTGAACGTTTCCTTCTTTCTCTGTTTTCGACCGCCCAACTTTTCTGTTTCCCTCTGTCACTCCACTTTTTTGGGCGTTTTTGTCTTTCCTGCTGCTCCCTTCCTTGAAACATGGATCCAGGGGTTTCCCGCCTCCTCGTTTGGTGCGTTGTTTTGTGATTCTGCCACGTGTGGCGCCGTTTTTTGGACGGTTGGGATGTTAGCTTGCTCCTCTTCCATCTTTTGTTCATCTCTTTCCACTCGCTTTCTAGGGCATCTCTCTGTTGCATGGCCGATTGTTTTACAATCCTCACAGAATTGTGGACTCTCTTCGTATTGTATGCTCTGTTTGAACGCTCCTAGCCATACACTTTCCTTCCTCTGTTTTGCTAGGTCCAGTAGAACTTTGATTCTTGCAAATTTGACTCGATTCTGCTCCAATGCATTCATATCTGTTTTTATGAAACATCCAATTTCATTTGCGATCTTTGTCAGCATTGATAGAGTGTGGAACTCAATTGGTAGCTCTGGGAGAGAAACCCAAACAGGGGCTTTTGAGATAACAGCTTGGGAAGGTTTGAAGCCTGGTATCCATGGTTGTACAATCAGCATGTGTCCCACAGTAAACCATGGGCCATTGGAGAGGATTGACTGACGTGTTTCTTCCGTTTGCACAGACACATTGTAGAAGATTTTCCCCAGTGCAATTAGTTGTGGAGGTTGGTGGAGCTTCCATATTCTTTGGATGGATGATTTTAGAAATTCAACTGAGAACGATTTCCCAATTACCTTGACAATCAGAGAACGGACCCATTTGTTAGTGAGGTGAGTTGCTTCTTCGCACCCTAGTGTTATGAAGCCTTCCACGGTAGGGTCATAAGTGGAGGGTGGTTGGGTTGCGACTATAGAGGTGAGTAGGGATGGGAAGAAGTCGGAGAAAGGAGTAGCTATTGGTTGGGGGGTGATTGGCTGATGTTGTAGGATGGCTGCGTAAGAAAGGTTTTATTGTGGTTTGGTGGTGTTGTTGGCGGGTGGTGGTGAGAGTGGTTGGAATGAGGGGTTGTTTACTATCTTTGAGAACTTGCTTACTTGACCGGCGGTGTCCGTGGCGGGGTCTGGTGGTTGGGGGGGGGGGGGGGGGCTCTCTCTCTCGCTCTTTTTCGCTCTCTCTCTCTTCCTCTCTCATCTCTCTATTAGACTGTGAGTGTTTGGATCCCCCCTTCTGGATTACCTAGGGTTGGGTACCCATGTTTTCCTCAACTACCCACTAACAGTTACTGCTCAGTAACATGGGCGTAGTTGGAGAGAAACAAGGGAGACCAAATCAAAACACTAAATGCACGTTTAAACGGAAATACGTGGGAGAGCTTTAAGGAACATGGAAAATCTTTTACTTGAGAAACAAGGAGAATAAAATCAGAATCCTATGTTTACATTTATTAATTAAATTCATTTTATTTATTAAAAAGATTTTCCAAGTTAAAACTCTTTTATAATTACAGTTAATATATTTCATTTAAAACGTACCAAAATACTATGTCCCTTTCATTCCAAATTACGTTTAAACTTTATTAAATACTTACATAAATCCTAAAACATAAACTCATATGTTGTAGTCTTCATGTTGCACCTTTAGAAGCTTCACTCGAAGACTTCCCAATTTGTTCCTTCTCTGGAACATCGAGGATCCACATAATTATGAGGATCTCGCCTTAGGAACTCGCCTAAGGATCTCGCCTTTGTAAACTTGCTTAATGATTATTTCTTCAATGTAGTGTCTGACATGGATCAATTACTTGCTTATATTCCACGTTGCTTATTTTTTCCAACTCAGGATCTCCTTAACTTAGCATTATCCCTCTAAGGATCTCGAAACCTATTATGCAACATAACTTAACCAATTGTCAGGAGTTTGCTTTGTCATCATCAAAACTTTAGGGTCAACAATTATGCAAGTTAATAATTCAGTGAGATCAAGTGAGCTGAATGCCTAGCTAGAGACCGCTTCAGTTCAAGTGGGATTTAATATTAATCCACGGGTTATTCTTGACTGAACCCGTAGGGTCACACAAATAGTACGTGAACGGATCAAGTATTTAAGTGAATTAAATACTCTATTTATGAATATTCGGAAACGACGGATCTCGATTCCAGTGGGAGCTGAAATCGTCAAAAGGCAAAATATGAATACTCCGGAAATGATGATATTGCCGGAAACGGAAATATGGATCGTAACGGAAATATAAATATTATCCAAGTCATAGATGTTGCCGGAAACGGAAACATGGTACGTATCGGAAAATATTATCGGAAACAGAAATATTGCCGGAATCGGAAATATTGCCGGAAACGGAAATATTACCGGAATCGGAAATATTGTCGGAATCGGAAATAAATTCTGGAATCGGAAATATTAAATATTTGTTCGAATCGGAAATAAATTCCGGAATCGGAAATATTAAATATTGTTCGAATCGGAAATGAATTCCGGAATCGGAAAACGAATAGGAAGCGCGACGTACGAAACGATCGTCGGACGTGCTTGCTAGACGCAAGGCCCAGCACGAAGCCAGGCCCGCGCCTAGCGAAGCCTGCGCGCACAAGCGAGCAGCGAGGCAGGCCCAGCGCGCAAGCGGCAAGGCAGGCCCAGCAGCAACGCCCATCAATGGGCCGCGTGCTGCTTGCGCCCAGCCTTGGGCCGAGCCGCGCACCAGCGCCCCTTGTGGGCTGCGTGGCTGCAAGGCTATGTACGACCGAGTCCTTGGTCGTTTAGGATTGCTTGATTAATATCGTTTTCCTAATTCTACTCGAATTGAATGTTTTTGTTAAATCTGAAACACTTAGGTGTTTGATTAAACATTAAATTCTAATAGATTAATTTAACTAGAATCCTAATGGATTTAGTTATTTGAATCCTAGTAGAAATCTAAGTACGTTATTTCCACCCTATAAATACGTGATTCATAATCACAATTTATATACAACAATTCAATAAGTATTCACATAGATTAAGTTCAAGTGGGAATTTAATAATTTGCCTAAATTGATAATTAACCTTTCTGAATAAACATAATACCTTAGAGAATATCCTAGTTGGTTGAATCTAAGGCGGATCCGAACGTGTTGTGGACTATCTACGGAGGGGCGACATTTGGAGTCATAAACGTGTTATTGTTCGGTTCGGGAGCAGCTAGGGAAGGCACGCATCACATGTATGTATCCTAAATTATGCTAATTGACTATGTGACAATTAATTTGGATTCCTGACTTTATGGTTATTCCGCATGAAATATATGATTTATATTTGTCATAACCTAACAAATTCTAGGGTTTAACAAAATTCATAATTCACGTTCTACATAATTTGAGTTTAACAATCTATATTTTTGTGCATCATTCATCATCAATTACTTAATCCGGCCAATAATTTAATAAATCGAAAATTTCTAAGGTTTAACATAGTTCAATATCAATTTGGTAAAAATTCTAGGGTTTATCAAATTTTATAAAATTAAGCAAAGCAGATCTAATACTAAATTGACATTGTAAAAAAATTATAATTGATAAACTATATTTTTCGAGTAGAATACGTCTTCTTCAAACATTAATCTAATGAATCGGAATCGAAAACTGATTAAAATTTTTAATTTTTGTTCAATTTCGTGCTTCGGACTTTTCTCTATCCTCTTACAAAATCGACCAAAAAGAAAAGATAAAAAAAACATTGAATTCAAAACAAGTTTGAAATTTCATTTGAATTGAAATTTCAAAGTGAGTGGAATGTGAGTCCCACAATTTCATCCAATGAGAGGTCATTGTAAGTTGGCACCATATATACCCATTGTATTTGTAGACTTTTCGATCCCAAAATGTTCTTTACGTATTTATTTTTTTGGTTTCCCAAAATGTTCTTTACATTGGGAATCTTTCCTTTTATAAACAATTTACGTGATTTTCCATAATTGGTTCAAAAGTTAAATAAAACATTCTTTTTGGTTGTAGGAATGGTTAGTGGATTGAAGTTTTATTTGTATTTTTTTTAATAAAAAATAAAAGTTATTTCCACTACATCCAAAAAGACAATAAATGTCACATTTTGAAAAGAATGAAAACATGATTAATGATGGAATAATTTGCATTAAAAAATCTTTATTCTACGTTACAACGCGTGTAAAATACCAAACGTAAAGAACGTTTGGGACAAAGGGAGTATTATTATTTAAATAAACAAACATTAAGCATAACTTATTTTGTTCCTATAATGCTTTTGAGTTATTTTTTTTAATTTGTTATTACCTTTAATTTGGTTAATAATAAAAACAAAATGTCTTGTTTTGAGCATTGTACAATAAGATATGTTTTGTCTATGTTTAATTAATACTCCGCAGTACGGCTATACATTTACGCTTTAAAATGTTGAGATGACGAAATCAATTATTTACTCGTAATCCTATATTAATTTTATATGTGCATTGACTTGACAAAAACACACGATGACTTAGTTTAAATAAAACTTAAATTTGAAATAAATGAATCATTAACTTTTACAATATAAGAAAAGTTAATTATAAGATAGTTATCGGAACCGTCTTAACCCGTGCCCGAGAATGAACACGACCTGAATTTTAACCGACACGGTAATTTATCCGATCCAAACTTAACCCGGACTGCTACAAGCCCGATTTAAACCCGACTGGATAAGACAAAGCGAACCCAAAATTGTTCCCGACCAGAATAAGACCTGACCTGAACTACACCCGAAATGAAGAGATAACCAGATATGACCCGACCAGAAATCAATCTAACCGAACCCGACCTGAACCCGGATGATAAAGTAACCTAACACGATTCGACCAGATCATGACTAGAAACTCGAGATAACCAAACCCCTCGCGAATCGTTTTGACAGCTCTACGAACCCGACCTATTACTAAATTCGAAGGTGAAACCCTTCATGTAGCAACTCTTCATGATCGATCCCTACAGTCGCTCTCACGAACGACGAGAGATTGAAATTAGGGTCACCCATTAGTGTTACTAGTAAAGCAAAATGCATTCATCAAGAGGACAATCATAGGAAGATTAACACCTGCTGGGTCAACTACTCGACTGCTTTGAGATTGGTACGAGATATCATAATCTCCACAATCGGATAAAATGATAAATCACAAACAGGGTTCACTTGAATATACCCTCTTCTGTAACATAAGCTAATAGAACAGAGAGAAAAGCCCCAAAATGGAAAGCACCACCAGGAGCCTCAACCATAAGAAACTTAATACTTTTACATATGACCGAAGAAATCAATTAAATCCACTACTTAATATTCACTTTAACTACATTTCAGCTAATACGGAGAGGAGGGGAATGCTTGACGCAGACACCATTAATCAGTATGTTTTACGCATAAAAGGCTACTATGTCGGGTCAGCAGTTTGTCATAGCTTCCAGGCCAACAATTTCAATACTTCTGAACAAATGCACATCAGCCATGTGTATCATTTTCCCCTGCACAACAGATATACAGACAAATAATACAACATAAAGCTCAGATAAACAGAAATCACAGGGAGGTTATCAAGTAAGAGCGAGTAACAAAAATAACATGGGAAGAAAACCAAATTGGACTTACGTATTCATCATCAGAGTAATATTGTCTCCTTTCAGAAGGATCCTCCCTAAAATAAGAGGCACCATGATTAGAAAGTTGGACACATGATCAAGTTGGAATAACAAATAAAGAGATTCGAACATTGGCTGCTTAATTTACCAAGTGATTTTCTGGTCTTCTTTTTGACGTTCACCTCTTCAGCATCTTCTAAAACCAAATTCATGTACTCATCAAAGCCCTGAAGAAGAGATCGCAAATCAAAATGTATCAATACACAAGAAAGCTGGCATAGAATCATATAGAGATGGATTTCAGCAGCAAATATTGACATGCGCAAAGTAAAAAGCTTTTTGAGGCGGAAACGAGATAATTCTGCACAGCTATATTCAACAAACCAGTACCCCACTTCTCCACCCCAACCACCAGATTGCCAATAGGACAGAGTCCTCCAACAATCAAGCAATCCAACCATCCTCCACATATTTACAAGGTGATCAAAGTAATTACCGAATTATTTCTGGTCAATAGTGATACCTCAAGCTCAACAAAAGTCCAGCAATTGACAAATGCGTTCACAATTCTAGCAAATACCAGTATAACGGAAACATAAAAGATAATTATAAGCCTTCACTAGCACTTTGTTTGGTTAGCATTTGTTGAGGAAAGGGAGGGGAGGGAAACAGTGAGCTTCCATATTCATTAGAAATCATTCCAATAATGGAGGGGTTTGGTCTATTAAAAGGGGAAGAAAAATGGATCCCTCTGATTCCTATCCTTTACCCCCTTTCTCTCCAAATCTTCCTATCCAGAACATAGTGTAGAAGAATTGAAATAGACCCTATCTTAGAGCCATGTCTTCCAAAAGTCTCTATGATGTTGTAATTTCTGCGGCTTCACAAGATAAAAAGAGGTTTATAACATAAATAAAGATTCTTATTGTTGATTCCTCTTCCCTCATCTTCACCGCATCAGTCAGGTCAAAACCCTTTGACATGTTATTAGGCAACCAAAAAGAGAAAATCTAGGCAACTTCTCAAGCATAATTATGTCCTCTTTCACTATATGGAAAAACAGAAGAAAAAAAAAATAACAAAAAAGTAAATATAAAATTGTTAGAAATTCTTGTTGAAAGTGCAAAAGAAAAGAGTGAAAATGGGAATGGGAAAAGTCCCACATTGATAAAATACCAACTTCATTCCTTGTTTATATTTGGGGCTTGAGTGCATACTTGTTTAAGAAAGTATGAGAGTGGTATGTGTGGACACATAACACACATGCACACGCGCCGGCTGGCCAGCCAGGTCGAGCTCGGGCCGTGGGCTCTTGGGAATGCGATTTGCGGGCGTTGGGTGGGTTTTGAGGGCCATCTTTTCGGTCAGAAGCGGTTTGAGCAAGAAAAGCAATTCTTGCCGTAACGGTCAGAAGAATTAATCAACCCACTAATGGCATTGATTACAGAATTTGTTCCGTTGTAACTGCTCCACTACTTCCCATTCTATTCTAGCCGTTTTATGGCTGTTGCAGTTTTGTAACTCTCATTAGTTAAGCATTTAGCTATGGTCTTGCATGATTTGCTTTTTTTTTGAATTCGGTTTTGAAGCTACTGATTAGTGGTGATACATCTTCAAGAATCGAGATTATCCCCCCTCTCACTTCCATTTTCATAAACATATACACAGAAACTGCTCACTCTCTATCTCCCTCAAATCCTCAAATGTTCCAATCGAGGCTTGTGAGTGCACACAATCCTTGGTGTCGTGTTAACCTTGGAGGACAACCGCAAACGTTCTACTGCGCCGTGGTAGCGCGGAATTGTCTTTTAGAGTAGTGGTTCGGCCACAACACGACAATTGTTCAAATCGTACTCATAACATCCTTAGTTTAAAAAAGCGCGCGCAAGGCTCACCTAGGCTCAGCCTTTGGCGCCTTCGCGCGCCTTAGGTAAGGCGCAAGGCGCAGCGCCTTATGCGCCTTCAGTCTTCAGGCGCAGTAGGATGACATGAATCTTTTATTTACATTTTTTTTTTTTAATGATATGAACACACATGTGACCTATCAACGGTCATATCTCTACAACCTTAGCTTTTTGGGTAGTGAAAGTAGCATAATATGAGTTAATTTTCATACTTCCAGCTTGTAACTACCATGGAAGGTTCTAATTCTGGCACTCCATGGACGTGATCACGCAATGCTTATGAACCGACAAGAAAATATGGCACTCCAATAGAAATATGTTGTTTTGAGTATAAATTGTGTTAATTTTTTTCTATACCGAATTTAAAGTTTATTAGAAAATTATGTGCGCCTTGTATCCAAAAGGCGCGCGCCTGAGCCTTGCGCCTAGGATCCATGACCCTTGTGCGTCTTAGTGCGCCTTGCGCCTTTTTAAACTAAGGTAACATCCAGATAAGTTGTTCTAATTGTTTTATTACTAACAATCTAAAATGGCTTTCAATTTGAAATTCCTAATTCCTGATATGTCTAAGTTAGAACCTCTTGGTGGAAAGAACTATAAACATTGGGCTGTTAGGATGCGATTTTATTTAGAACAAATTGATGTTGCGTAAGTTATTGCTGATGTTGTGAAACCTGATGATGAATCTGATTTGCATGATTTTGAGTTGAAGTTTGCTAAGGACGATAGAACATGTAAGGGCATGTTGTTGCATCATATGTCGAATGAATTACTTGATATTTATATGGGTTATAATCATGCTAGGAAAATTTGGGATGCATTAGATAAGAAGTATGGAACTGATGATGCTGGTACTAAGCGTTAAGTGGTTAGGTTTTCAAGTTAAGGAAGATAAGCCTATAATAGATCAGATTCATGCTTATGAGAATGTGTGCATTTCCATGACTGCTGAGGGTCTGTGTATTTGTGATATCACGCTTGTTATTGTTCTGATTGAGAAACTGCCACCCTCGTGGAAAGATTTTAGAAACCAGTTAACGCATAAGAAGAAAGACGTTACCTTAGAGAAGCTCGTAGGTCACCAGGAAATTGAGGAGGAGAACCGTATTAAGGATAAGGGTTAATCTGTGTTTTCAGGTTCTGCTAAAGCTAATCTTGTTGAACCTAAGGATAATTTCAGTTCTGATAGGTTTAAGGAGAAGGGCAGTCAGTTCCAGCCTCAAGGGGAAAATTCAGAAGTATAAGTTTAAGGAAAACTGTTTTGAATGTGGGAAGGCTGGTCACAAGTCCAGAGATTGCAGGGTCAAGAAGAAGCCCGATCAGAACCAAGCCAACCTTGCTGAAGCTGTTGTTGATCCTAACAATTTCCCCTACCCTGTTCCACACCCACCATTGTCTTACCCTCCCCCCACAAGCCCACTGCACAACTCTTTCCCCATTCATGAAACTACTAAACAGTAAACACCTACCATTTTTGGCGGACCATAAAAATGGCCAATGAGCAAAAGTAGAATCATTGACCTAACCTAATGATGCATAAACCTTAGGGAACTGGCAGCGAAGAGATGATATCAATAGCAAAGAATGAAAGAAGATCAACATTATAGAGATCATCAGCCCTTACAACTACCACACCATAACTTTCTTTCAAAACCAAGACAGCACCATAACAAGAAAATCAAGACAACAGGAAAAAGGGTTCTGATCTCCTGAAACCTCCAACATTAATCAACCAAGGCAAGACCAATACCTTGTTCTTTGTACCTGATAATGTTACTTCGCACAATCATGAATCATCCGATTTAACCACCCAGTTTTGAATCAAAAAAACTGGAAAAGTACAATCAATAATCAAACTAACACATGTGACCACACCCTATGTTTAGTCTTTTCCCAGTCACCCGGAGAAAAGAAAGATGTGAAAAATGAGAGGGAGAATGAGGGACGACAGAAGAACGTGAGAGGAATGGTGGTGAAGGTGAGAAAGGGTAGTCCACCTATTAAGAAAACAGTAGAGGAGGATGGAAGGAGAAGGATAGATGAATAATGGTCCGTCAAAACAACTAATGGCCATCCAATCAAACATTCTAAATACTCCCTCCGTATTTTATTAGGAATCACACTTACCATTTCCGGCCGTATTTTATTAGGAATTTAGGAGTCACCAAGTCATATTTTCATTTTTAGTAACTTTTCTACCCCACCACTTGCTTTAGGGACCACCACTACAATAAACTCCCTCTCTACTTTGATTAAAATATTTTTCCCTTCATCTTTTTTCTATTTTTTTATTACTCCCTCCCCCACTTGCTTCATTAATTTTATTAGATTCAACTCTCCTTCCTTAATACGTGTGTCGGTCAACATGTGACTCCTAATAAAGTACAGCGGGAGTAATGTACCAATTCAAAACATTAGAACCCACGTGAAATGCATATCCAAGAAATAAATAGTGTGCTTAGGGATCTCAACATGTGACAACCCAGTTTCTTTTTTTAATTCTTTTTTTTTTTTGAAAATTTCTATGCCTTATTTCATTTTCTTGCTCTTCGTTGTATCACTGCCATGTAGAATAACTGAGGAAGAAACCAACATCAAAAAGCACTAGTAATTCTTGCCTCATAGCCCCCTTTAATGAAGATGCAAACATCATAATCAAACTTCACACAATCTATAATCCCATTGCCCAATATTACATCCATAGAGAAGTATATGAAGTTATGAACTCCAATGTAAAACTCACCTGAAGATACACTCCATTACTAGAGATGACAATGGGTAGGGTCTGGGTAGGGTCTAGCAATACCCGGACCCGAGCCCTAATTTTTGACGTATAACCATACCCTACCCCTACCCCTACCCTGTAGGGTCTAAAATTATAAGACTCTTATCCGGACCCTATGGATCTGGTAGGGTATGGGTAGGGTCTAGGGTCTAGAGTGGGTCAACGATGCCTCTTTTTTTGATAACTTTTATCGGCATTTTTTGTGTATAATTATATCTAATGCGCAAAAAATAATACAAGACAAACAATTAATTTGACAATTTAAAACAAATAAATAGTTAGTCTCCAAAAACCATTATTGTCTTTCCTTTAACACATCACAGTTTAATGTACTAAGCTCATAAACTACAAAATTCAAGTTCCTAACTACACAACGTTTAGGATTTTAACTTAGAGAGTGGTAGTTGTAGCTTACTTTTAGAAGAGTAGAGGTAATTTTGTGAATGGCTTTAGGATTTTGTTTTTTATATAATTCTTTTTTATGTTTTCATAAATTTGAGCGGCTTTAGTTTAGGGTCTGGGTAGGGTTTGAGTCATAAGGGTCCACGGGTAGGGTCTGTGTAGGATATGGGTTTGAAAAAATGAGACCCTTACCCTACCCTACCCAATACGTCCTATACCCATCCCTACCCTTACCCTATAGGGTCTTAAAAATTAAGACCCATACCCTAATTGTAGGGTAGGGTCCAACAGGTCCTGGACCCCTGTCATCCCTATCCATTACCAATCAAAGAAGAGAAACCATGTGGAACATGTTTACTAGAGATCTCAATGATCCTACGCGAACTTGATAGTACATATTTCAATCAAATGAACAAAATCTTTTCAGCCTGCCAGATTTTAGTGAACATTAATTTCTTAATTTCTTTTTCTCTATTTTTGTTGGTGAATTTAATATACGAAGTATTAGATTTCATCCAGAAATGTACCAAAATAGATGCTGATCAACTACATAATCATAAAAAAAATCTAATTTCTAGCAAATAAATCAATATACACACAGAGTTACTCACAAACAAAACCCTCAAGCTCAAGCATGTAGAACCCTAAAATTTAATTTTCATCAACAATAAAGCATTATTGAAAAATAAAATAAAATTAGTTAACAAAAACTTACAATTATGCGGCCTTCAATCCTCGCATCTTTCTGCTCAAACAGCCAAATCTGAATCCGAGCTTTCTGAATCCAAAATAAACCAATTAAATTCAGAATAATGTGAAGCAATAAACAACAAATATGAAATTTGGTGTAGCAATGAGCTTGGGGCTTACGCTTTGAAGAAACCTGAATATCAGGTTCTGGAAGATACGAGAATCGGAGAAAAAAACAGCGAAAAAACAAAAAACAAGAATATGAGTTAGACCATAAATTAAGAAGAAAATTGAGAATGGAAGAGAAGAAGCAGTGAAATTACGATAGGTTGGGTCATAATCCGCTGGACTTTAGTGCTCGCCATGGCTGCTGTTTCGAAATTGCTCTGCGCTGCTAAAACCCCTGAATAGTACCTCTGGAAATAAAGAACTACGACCAACAAAACAACAACTTACCCCCTTGCAAATGGAGGGTTTCTAAACCTCAAGTGACTTGATCCAAATACAATCATCTTGAGTACCAACACATACTATGTCAATACCAAAATGTAAAATTACTTAGAAATACCACCAATATAAGTCATATGTGTTATTATTGGTATTCACATAATTTGTATTGGTACTAACATATTCTGTATTGGTACTCCAAATTCTGTATTGGTACTCACTTGTGTCCAATATGGACACAAGTCTTGTGACAAAGACTTCCTCCTGCAAATGTTAAAACCAGGAAATAGAGAAATACGACCAACAACAAAACCGCTCGTTTAGGCTGTTGGAAACGACTCAAGCCGGGTTTTAGTTTGTTCGAGACTTCGAGCTAAGTTACTAAGAAGGATTATAGAGTAATATTGTTCCGGCTAACTCGAGCTTAAACAAGCTTTTAAAACTTCTTATTTGAGCTTAGGGCTTGTTCGACACCATTTCCAGTTTTCAGTTTTCTGTTTTACAAAAACAGACAACTGATTTCATTTTTGGCTTTTTTCCCCTTCAAACTGTTTTAGTTTTTGTTTTCAAATAACTAAAACCTTATTACTCTTACGTAATATCTAGGCCCAAGCTTCAACTCTTGAAGATATTATTATTTTATTTTTATTATTATTATTATTTTATTATTATTATTATTATTATTATTATTATTATTATTATTATTATTATTATTATAAATCAAATGCCAACAAAGTCAAATATTTTACAAATAGTTAGTGGGAAGCCGAGATACAATCTGGGCCCCCACTCCCCTGGCTATAGCAAAGCCTATCCTAGTGAAAATATGAGCAGCAGCACGAGCCCCAATGTCCTGTGTCCTGGAAAACTTCTGAATCCGCTTCAGCAACGCAACAGCATCCTTATCCAGCTCCCCCAAAGAAGAGAAAGGGAACGGAAGAAACCCATAACCAATGGCCCTGCAACGTGCTTCGTACTTGACCCGTTTCCGAATAGCCGCATCAGTCACAACCCGGCCCGGAGCAAAGCCAGACAACCCAGATTGTGTCAAAGGAGATGATCCCGTCAAGTCAACAAACACATCACAGCCCCGGTCCCAAGAGTAGAGCAACACGTCTGCTGGTCGGAGAGCTCCATCGTTCCCTCCAGGTAGACCAATATCAACCTCTTTCCGTGCCGGAATCCCAGAGCGATAACAAACATCAACAAGGGTATCCCGAACCACATTATGTCGATGCTTAATACCCACGATGCCAGCACATGACACCGCATGATCACCAAAGATGTCTCCCGCAAAGACCCTGGAACAAGCAGAACATGGCGCCGTAACAGAGAACAAAGGAACCCCCAACCGGTAACACAACACACATCGGTAAGCCTTAGCATTCATCGCCTTAGCATTGACTTATTATTATTATTATTATTATAATTATTGATGTCGTCTTACCCATTTCAACATTGATGATACTAATATTTTATTGCTAAGTCAATTTGTATAATCCTCTAATAGTTGATTGCATCAAAAAAATACTAATAGTTGATGGGTATAATTAATTCCATAACGTCGTAACATAATTGTAGTGACAAAACTACAAAAGTAATACAACCAAAAAAATATTACCAAAAAAAAATATTAAATATGATATACCGTTATTCTACTTTAATTGAGAGATTTGTCTTTCGCACAATCGTTTTGCTAAACGATCTCAAAACTCCGACAGTCTACGAAGTTCACTTTGACTAATACCAGGACGCACTAATTCTTCAGATCCATTGGATATTCCATCATCTTCAAGTTCAACATTTTCATCTCCATAATATAATGTATGAACAAGGGATCTACATCCTTGCACATCTTCAAGCTGGTTTAGTAAGGGTGGTTGTTGGTCTATTTCCCTTTTTCACTTAGGATTCAATATTTTCATTCCACCCCAACTCCTCCAATAGCATCAATCTCAACAACATCATCTTCGCACTTAACCTCATTGATTGGAATTGACATCTATCAAATTATCAAAAATATATGATATAAGAATTTGGCATATACGGAGAAACATACTAAAACAATAACTAGACCAAGTAAGTCAACTAGAACCTAACAAATACAATCAAGTTGAACAACAAACACAACCAGAAAACCCATCAATTTTGAACACTCTACAAAGAAAGTCCAACCAAAACATAACAAATACAATCACATATTCAAAAAGAAAATTTGGATTAACAATTTTTTATTGGAAGAAAGATTTAACTTAAAAAATGATGAGGATGATAGAATCCCAAAATGACTTCAAAAAAGCAAAAGAAAAGTAATGTACTATCACAGTTTATAAATCTTTGCATATTTTCAACGAATATACTTCTATAATTTGTTCGCTGCATGAGCTTCACTTCAGTTTAGTGACATACCAATAATTGGAAGAATAAAAGCCAATCGTACAACTTTGAAGGTAGACTAACAATCACATGAATGCTCTGAAAAATATACTGAAGTAACAAGCATATTTGTATATCTACTTGTTTGTATTATAAGGAAAGACTTAAAGCAGAAGTAACGAGCTTCTAAGGATACTAAATTCACCTAATCAGTTTCAGTCCCATTAGTGGTTCTTCCTCTACTAGGGATAGTGGCCTTGAACCACTGTTGTACTAATGAATTACTAAAACAGAAGTATTCATTGAGCCTCCTGAGAGATAAAGAACCCCCCAATTGGACCTAATTCAGGAAATTCAGTCTTCATATTAAGATTGAAAGTAGCTGAGAAGCCTGTACTCCTAGGCTTAACATATACCTTAAAAGTGTAATTTATCAGCCAATTCAGTGGAGTAAAGTGCTGGTGTTATAAATGATTCCAGTGAATGTTTTTGGCGTTATTATTAGCCATTATTGTACAATTTTAAAAAACACAAAGACACCATACAACTGTACCAGTAACCCAACTTGTGAAACCCAAAATCATTAGGATTCCCTTCTTCATCTCTACAACTCAAACTTGTGAAACCGGACTCATAAAACTCAATTGACTTTAACCCAATTCATTAACGACAATTATACAAAATTCCTCAAATTTAGACAAAATTCAGATGAACACAGACGATTTTAGATGGACGTGGACGAATTGTCAATTGAAAAAAGATTAGAGATGGATATACAGACAACTGAGACAACCTATGATGTACGAACTCGAATTATAAAAAAGAATCAGTTCAAATGGACAAAAAAGTGAAACAATAGAAGGAGGAGAAGAAGAAGAAGAAGAAGATAAGTATAAAAGAAAAGAAAAGGAAGAATACCTTGAACTTGAACAGGATACCAGGGACGGAGATGGAGAATGGAGAGAGAGAACGTATTGTGTGTGGGCGAAAAGTAAAAACGGAACTTCTAAAACCACTTTTAGTGGTTTTGGGTTTACCGCTTTTGTTTTCTAAAAGAGCCTTAAAATTTGTTTTATGCAACGTAATATCCGAACAAGGCCGTTTTGATTTTTCTGATTAAAAAATGAAAAAACAGGAAACGAAAGCGTCGCCGAACGCACCCTTAGCTTGTTAAGAGTTAGGTTTGTTTGAGTTTTGTTCACGAACGTGCTCGTTTACTCGAGATTAAGTTCAAGCGTGAGCGAGCTTAAATCGAACATTAAAATTAAAATTAAGAGGTGGCTTAATACCTTAAAACCAAAAAATTTATACATGTTATGAAATATTATGTGGATGCTCATTATATCGCTTGTATCCTTCCAGAATATTCTAGATTTTAGGGTTTATTGTTCTGTAAGGAAACCTTATTCAATTGTATATATATATACCTCATTGTTCATGGAATAATATACACGGTTGTTCTCTCCCAATTTCTCCTCCCTTATCTCTGTATTTCACAACACGTTATCAGCATCATCGTTAAAAAACGGAAGATAAGATAACAATGAGATTTACAAACGCCGAACAAAAGGAATCATCCACTCTAATGTAAGTTTGATGCAGGATACTTAGATCACTGCCATTGATCTTCAATATGAAGATCTAATTGGATAGAATAGACTGATTACAAGAAGAAGGAAAGAATGAGATTTAGACAGAAGAGAAGGTAGAAGAATTAGGGAGAGATTAAGAGAGAAGATAAGAATGAGATTGTAATATTCATTGATTAATTTTAATGATCCTAACATACATTTATACTAATGCTAGCTTGATCACTAAGCTATTGTTACAACTGAATTCTGTTACAGAATTTTGGCGCCATTTGTAACTAATTCTCAAATTCTCAACAGAAAGTCAAAGGGTTGACTTTCCCTTATTAGCTCATATAAGCAAGCTTCCCTTAACATTCCTCCCCCCTTAAAAACCTTGACCCCAAGGTTAAGGAATGACAAAAATAGGATACTTAGACTGGAATGAGGCAGTTGCTTCCCAAGTAGCATCATGTAACTCAGAACTCTCCCAATGAACCAAAAACCGCGCTTGATTTGTGTTTTGAAACTTCATAGTCCTCTGATCAAGTATAGCCAGAGGAACCAAAGCAGCAGATGAATGTTTTCCTTGTAACCACTGTGGAATATGGGTAGCAACAGGTAATGTGCCATGAAAAAGCTTGAGTTGTGATACATGAAATACATCATGTATTTTGGAAGATTCTAGCAATTGTAACTTGTAAGCAACCTGTCCAATGACAGCAGAAACTTGGAAGGGGCCATAAAATTTAGGAGAAAGCTTTTGATTCTGTATTTGCTGAATTGTGTATTGCCTATAAGGCTGCAACTTAAGCCAGACCCAATCACCCACTTGAAATGATCTTTCAGATCTACCCTTGTCAGCTTGTTGTTTCATCCTAGATTGAGATCTTAAGAGGTGAAACTTGAGTAAATTAATCATGTCTTCTCTTCTTTGCAAGCTCCTATCCACCTCATCAACACTGGATTCCCCAGGTAGATATAGCAAGTGCAAGGGTGGAGGTTGTCCATACACAATCTCATATATATGGAGATAACTGAGTGGTAGAATGGAAATGGGTGTTGTAACACCATTCAGCCACTGGCAGCCATGCATTCCAATCTTTAGGAGTATCAATGCACATGCACCTAAGATAGGTTTCAATACACCTATTGACCACTTCAATTTGGCCATCTATTTGTGGATGATAAGCAGGTGAGAGCAAAAATTCAGTGCCATGGAGACTAAATAATCCCTTCCAAAACTGACTAAGAAACACAGAATCTCTGTCACTTACTATACTCCTTGGCCACCCATGGAGTTTGAACACATGGTCTAAATATGCTTGAGCCACTTGGATTGCAGAGTAAGGGTGAGACAATGCTATAAAATGTGCATACTTACTGAACCTGTCAACCACCACAAAGATAACATCTTTGCCCACAGATTTAGGCAAGCCAGTGATAAAGTCCATGGAAACATCAATCCATACTGCATCGGGAATTGGTAAAGGTTGTAGCAAACCAGGGCTGGCAGCTGTATCATACTTTGAATCTTGACAAACTTTGCATTGCCTAACAAACAATCAAACATCAGTAGTTAATCCTTTCCAATAAAACAGATTATGTACCCTTTTGGTAGTTAATTCTCTGCCAGAATGACCACTCTCAGGTGAAGAATGCAACCAAGTGATCACCTTAGTTTTCAATACATGATCAGATCCCACTACTAACTTACCCTTTCTCCTTAACAATCCATCTTGCCAAGTATAACTGTCAACTGATTCTGCATTCTGTAATCTGGTGATAATACTCATGAGATGATCATCCAATATGTAACTAGATTTGATTAGAGAAGTGAGGTCAGACTGTACAACTGAAATAGCCAAACACAGAATAGAAGCTCCTTGCACCCTAGACAAAGAATCAGCAGCCAAAATTTCTTTTCCATCTTTGTACTGTATGTCATAATCAAATCCCATAAGTTTTGACAACCAAAACTGCTGAAAAGGAGTAGATACCTTTTGTTGTAAAAGCCACTTAAGACTCTTCTGATCTGTCCTTATGGTGAAATGGGAACTCATAAGATATTGCTCCCATTCCTGAACTGCAAAGACAATAGCCAATAGTTCCTTCTCATACACAGATAACCTTTGCCATTTAGGTCCAAGAGTTCTGCTAATATAGGCCAAAGGATGATTCTCCTGCATTAATACAGCTCCAATTCCAGTTTTAGATGCATTAGTCTCTACAACAAAACCCTTAGAAAAATCTGGCACATCTAATACAAGAGCAGTTACCAGGGCTTGCTTCAAAGATCTAAAGGCAGAATGAGCTGCATCAGTCCAATCAAAGGCCCCCCTTTCCAATTAATATATCAGTTAAGGGTTTACTAATTAAGGAATAATGCTTGACAAATTTCCTGTAATACCTTGCCAAACCAAGGAAACTTCTTAATTCTTTAACTGATTTAGGCACAGGCCAACTCTCAACTGCAGCAATTTTATTTGGATCTGTTTCCACTCCTTTGGCAGAAATGAAGTGACCTAAGTATTCCACCTTGTCCATAGCAAAGCTACACTTGCTGGCTTTAGCAAACATCTTATGCAACCTCATTAGTTCAAAAACTTGTTTCAAATGTGTCAATTGTTCAGTTTGAGTTCTACTGTAGACTAAGATATCATCAAAGAAAACTAAAATACACTTCCTCAATAAGGGTTTAAACACACTATACATCCAACTTTGAAAAGAAGCTGGTGCATTAGTCAAGCCAAATGGCATTACCAGGAACTCAAAATGCCCTGAGTGTGTTTTGAAAGCAGTTTTATAAACATCTTGATCATGCACCCTTAACTGGTGATAGCCAGCTCTCAAATCCAACTTACTAAACACAGATGCACCTGCCAGTTCATCAATAAGCTCATCTATTACTGGTATTGGAAATTTGTTCTTGATAGTCCTATTATTTAACTCCCTGTAGTCCACACAAAGCCTCCATGTGCCATTTTCTTGCCTACCAAGACAACAGGAGAAGCAAAAGGGCTAGAGCTGTTTTGGATCACCCCCCTTTCCAGCATATCTTGAATTGATTGCTCTATAACATCTCTTTGCTTCAGTGGATACCTGTAGGGTCGAATGTTGACTGGTCTAGCATTTGGTTCTAATGGGATGTTGTGATCAAACACATCCCTATGAGGTGGAAATTCATCTGGATCAGCAAAAATGTCCTTAAATTGCTCTTTCAACTCTTCTAGTGCAGTAGAAGTTTGCTGTAAACTGGCTTTAGTTGAGACAGATACAAAATTAACATCTTTCACTTGGAGAAGGCACAACCGAACTGCACTATTGATCAATCTAGCAGAAGGTGCTCCTTCTACTACCTTCAATTTCTATGGATGGATTCCCTTCAGAACAAAATGACAATCACCAAGTCTGAACTCCATCAATTAAGCTTTGAAATCCCAACAGATGGGTCCTAAAGTAGCCAACCTTTGCACTCCTAACACCATGTCACAACCCCCTAATATGATCAACATCATGTCTGCAGTGAATGTTTTACCTTGCATTTCCCAAGTAAAACCTTTACACACATACTGGCAAGCTAAATGGTTGCCATCGGCAACTGTAACTGCTTGGGAAGGTATGGATTCAATCATGCACCCCATTTTCTTGGCTAAATCAAGGTCTAAGAAATTGTGTGTACTACCAGAATCTATTAAGGCATGAAACACCTTGCTCTGCCTGTGTCCCTTAACTCTCATGGTCTGAAAATTCTGATTACCAGACAATGCATTGAGGGAAAGAATTGGTTCAGTTACTCCAGTATCATCCAAGTCATCATGCTCTTCTTCACTAGTATCTGAACTCTTATCTTCATTACTATTGGAAATCTCTACAGTAAACAGTTGTGGTTCTTTGAACTGACACTTGTGAGACCTATCATAAGGTGCATCACAGTAGTAACAAATCCCTTTAGCTATTTTGTCATCCCTCAGCTCACATCTGCTGGGATATGCCTAAAATTCTTGGCATATCTTGGGTTATATTTGGCCAGTGAAGTTGGTTTTGTGTTTGGGGTGGGTAACAAAGCAGGTAGGTTGGAATTTGTGGGTTTATTTCTGTTTAGTGGAATGGCTTGTATAGCTTTCTGAGAAGAATAAGTGGATCTTGGGGTATACAGTTTCTGTGAGAAGGCTGCAGTTTGCTCTACTTGTAATCTAGCAAACTCTACTGCTTTAGCAATAGTAGTAGGCTTAAATGCTTTGACAAAAGGTTTTACTATAGCATTTAATTTAGACCCCCCAATGAAACTCTCTAACACAAAATCCCCAGGCAAGTCATGGTGTATATTCATAACATCAGATTTCAAATCTTCAAAATTATCCAAATATGCTTTTATTGTGTCAGTCTGTTGCAGTTTGTTAAATTGTTCAACAGTGTTGGACCCTATCACATCCTTAAACCTAGCAGATAAATCAAGAAAAATTTCCCCCCAATCCACATTTCTTTTCACAGAAAGGTAGCTTGTAACCCACTTTTCAGCTTTGTCTACCATATTCAAGGAAGCCAAGTCTACTTTGTGTTCATCACTAACATTACACAATCTAAAATATCTACTGCATTTCTTAATCCACACTCTACTGTTGGTGCCATCAAACTTTGGAAATGAAATTTTAGGATTATAACCAAAGGTTTTAGTAGAATTGCCCTCTTTTGATGTTGGATGTCTGCTGGTGTCAGTACTGGAATCCTTCATCTGATTCCTCATTTCCAACAATACTGTCATCAAGCCATCAATCTTTTTTGATTGATCTTCAATTTGAGCAGATTGGCTCTCCACCCTTTGAGCTTGTTCACGCATTTTCTCCTCCAATTGCTTCAAGTGTTCCTCCATTGCTCTTCTTGTTGCTGGAGCCAGGATTTTGATTCTTCAAACCCAACTTTAATTTCAAGAACGGCAGACTTCCAAGATCTTCTTGAAGATTACAGAAATTGATTTCAAATTGATCGAGTAATCAACCTGGCTCTGATACCAATGATGCAGGATACTTAGTGTAGGGGAATACAGTTAAACATAATAACATGTGCGGAACAATCCCCAAAGCCAGGAAACATGTATAAAGCACAGATTAAGCATACTTACATTCGAAGCGTGTTTTCCACAATAATCCATCAACGAACACGAACAAAGAACTCCAATTGTCGTTCCTCTACTTGGTTCACCGACACGATCAGACCCGTCTTGATAATCGTAGCTTAGACAATTAATCAAGATACTTTGCCTTTTGGGAAGAACTCACTTTGGAGGCACAGAGAGAATTAGGGTTCTCTGTGTCTCTAGGGTTTTGAGTAATCTGAATTGTGATTGCAGTAAGTTGGAAATTAGGTCATAAGGTTATTTTCATAACCTTACTAACTGACCAAGCCATAAGGCAAGGCCGGCTAGCAAGCCCGCGCAGCATCACACGGACACGCACAACGAGCTGGGCCGTGGGCCGCGCTGCTGCTGTTGTGTCGTGGTCTTGGCCCGCGCGCGCACACAGCTGCTCGGCCATGGGCCAGCGCTGTTGTGTCGCCTTGCTTGCTTGCCTAGCGCGCGCGCCCATGGGCCTTGAGTGCTTCGTGCACTCGGCTCGTGGGCCGCTCCTCGTATCCGCGTTTAATATATTTCCGATATATTATTTATCGTTTCGCATACGACGAATCACCGTCGTACGATACTATTTATTCGTTTCGCCTAGCTTACGAATATTCGCGATACGATATACGATTCCGATGCAAGGTCGTATCGTATAATACGTTTCCAACTTAAATCCCAAAAAGCTATTAAATGAATTTCCGATTCATTTAATCCGGTGATCTGTTACGTGTCATTGGTGTGACCTTGTAGGTTCAGTCAAGAGTAAGTTGTGAGTTCAATATCCATTAGAACTCACTGATCGGAAGCATTGCTCCAGCTAGCTGTTCCGATCACTTGATCTCACTGAATTAATTGTTCGCAATTAATCTGAACCTTGGTATTAGACTTAATGCACCTTGGGTGAAGGACATATTTCCTTCGATCTCCCACTTGTCATTCAGACAAGTGTGCATCCACATTCCTTTGTCGCTTAGTGTTACTTACTGAACATAAGGTAAGATCCAAGCCATCCTTATTAGGTCCAGAAGTGTTTCTCGGATTACAGAGTTCAACTGTCAAACTTTTGCAGAAGGTTAAGCCTAACCATACTGAGCACGACCATGCATTTTACAGTATCTAACTCTCCGAGAGGCCTTGTTACACAACCACACCATATCCTATCAAAGATAGGAGGACAATCCATTCTTGCAATCTATGAACACTCACTTTGATTCATAGTACGCCCAATAACTGCTTTTATAGCCTCCTTTTACGGTGCGACGTTTAGCTAGTATCAAAGCAAACTAATTCTCAAACGAGCAGACATAATCGCTCATGTTCTGAGGAACAGTTTCTAATCACCATTAATGAGAACTAACTATGACATGACTTTAATCTCTTAAAGCGTTCTCATGGTCAATCCGATACAAGAACCAATAAGTATCTATGCAAAAGATTCTGACATCCAGTCACTCTAGTTCAAGAAACAGAACTAAGTAATCTACTTGCAATCTAATCTTCATTAGTCATTGGTCGTCCACCTTTTAATGACCTGGATTAGGGATCCTTTGTGACTTCAATATTCAAGTTCACTTATGGGTGTTTCTTTGCCAAAGAATCCATCTTGACATCCCATTTGAATGATTTGAATCACATGCACTTATCATTTAATTCTAAACTACAATTAAATGAATATGAAATAATAAATTTCATAAATATGAAATGGTTAAACCAATTGTTTTAAACATAGATCTAACAGATGTTCTAAAACAATACTTAGAAAATCAAAGCCATTCTCCAACATGCTTGATTCCCATGGTTGCTACATGTGCGTTGTGTTTCACTTGTGGCAACGGTTTAGTCAATGGATCCGCGACGTTGTCGTCAGTTCCAACCTTGCAAATCTCGATTTCCTTTCTTTCAACGATCTCTCGAAGTATATGAAATCGCCGCAGTACGTGCTTGGACTTCTGGTGGCTCCTAGGCTCCTTTGCCTGGGCAATGGCTCCGCTATGGTCACAATACAAAGCCACTGGTCCTTTAATGGAGGGGACAACACCAAGTTCTTCGATGAACTTCCGAATCCAAACAGCTTCCTTTGCTGCTTCTGAGGCAACAATGTACTCGGCTTCAGTTGTAGAATCCGCAATAGTGCTTTGCTTAGCACTTTTCCAGCTTACTGCTCCGCCGTTGAGGCAGAACACAAACCCAGACTGTGATCTGAAATCATCTCTGTCGGTTTGAAAGCTTGCGTCCGTATAGCCCTTAACAATCAACTCATCTGTACCACCATAAACCAGAAACTGATCCTTGGTCCTTTTTCAGGTACTTTAGGATGTTCTTGGCAGCAGTCCAATGCGCCTCACCTGGTTCTGACTGGTACCTGCTCGTTGCACTGAGTGCGAACGAAACATCCGGCCTTGTACAAATCATAGCATACATGATGGATCCAATAGCCGAAGCGTATGGAATTCCACTCATCTCTCTACGTTCATCAGATGTTTTGGGACACTGATTCTTGCTTAGATATATGCCATGTGACATGGGTAGATGGCCTCTCTTGGCTTCCATCATATTGAACCTAGCTAGCACTTTGTCAATGTAAGTGCTTTGGCTTAGTCCAATCATCCTTTTAGATCTATCCCTATAGATCTTGATGCCCAATATGTACTGTGCCTCTCCTAAGTCCTTCATTGAGAAACACTTCCCGAGCCAAGTCTTTACAGACTCCAACATAGGAATGTCGTTTCCAATAAGCAGTATGTCGTCAACATACAAGACTAGGAATGCAATTTTACTCCCACTGACCTTCTTGTATACACAAGATTCGTCCTGATTCTTGATGAAGCCAAACTTATTGACTGCTTCATCAAATCGTTTATTCCAACTCCTTGATGCCTGCTTTAGTCCGTAGATGGACTTCTTAAGCTTGCATACCTTTCCTTGGTTCTTTTGATCGACAAAACCCTCCGGCTGTGTCATGAACACAGTCTCTTCAAGAACACCGTTCAAGAAGGCAATTTTGACATCCATTTGCCATATTTCATACTCATGAAAAGCGGCAATCGCAAGGATTATCCGAATAGACTTAAGCATCGCGACTGGAGCAAAGGTTTCATCGTAGTCAACGCCGTGAACTTGCCTGTAACCTTTTGTTACCAATCTAGCCTTGTATATGTATACAATTCCATCTTTGTCTTTCTTCAATTTGAAGACCCATTTGCATCCGATAGGTGTGAACCCATCCGGCAAATCAACCAAATCCCAGACTTGATTTTCAGACATGGAGTCTATTTCAGATTGCATGGCCTCTAACCATTTTGTGGAGCTTGGGCTCGTCATAGCTTGCTTGTAAGTCAAAGGTTCATCACTATCCAATATGAGAACGTCTAAGTTTTCAGTCAAGAGGACGCCTGTCCATCTGTCCGGCTGAAAAATAGTTCTATTTGACCTACGAGGGGCAACAATGTTTTGAGGAACTACTCCCACTGGCTCTTCTAAAGACCTTGGAGGTTCATCAACTTGAACTGCTTCTAAAGAGTTCTGAGTTCGTTGTTCGTCTCGAATCTCTTCGAGGTCTATTATTCTCCCACTTGTCAATTTGAAAATATGATTTCTTTCCAAAAAGACATCGTCACGAGCAACGAATACCTTGTTGTCTGCCTTGTTGTAGAAGTAATACCCCATAGTTTCCTTTGAATACCCAACGAAGAAACATTTATCAGATTTAGGTTGTAGCTTGTCCGAAATTAATCGCTTGACATATGCTTCGCAACCCCAAATCTTGAGAAAAGACAACTTTGGAAGTTTCCCAGTCCATAATTCGTATGGAGTCTTTTCAACAGCTTTTGACGGAGCACGATTCAGTGTGAGTGCTACAGTTTGCAACGCATGTCCCCAGAACTGTAAAGGAAGTTCGGCCTGACCCATCATTGACCTGACCATATCAAGTAAGGTCCTGTTTCTCCGTTCCGACACTCCATTCCATTGAGGTGTCCCCGGAGCAGTCAATTCAGAAAGAATACCGCATTCTTTTAGATGGTCATCAAACTCGTGGCTAAGATATTCACCTCCTCGATCCGATCTTAGAGCTTTGATTTTCTTGCCATGTTGATTCTCTACTTCATTTTGAAATTCTCGGAGTTTCTCAAACGATTCAGACTTGTGCTTCATTAAGTAAATATAGCCATATCTACTGAAGTCGTCCGTAAACGTTATGAAATAGCTGAACTCACCTCTAGCTTTCGTACTCATAAGCCCACGTACGTCCGTATGTATTAGCCCTAGTAGTTTGCTTGCTCTTTCTCCCACCTTTGAGAAAGGTTGCTTTGTCATTTTGCCAAGTAAACAAGATTCGCATTGATCAATCTTCTCTAAGTCGAATGATTCTAGAATTCCTTTCCGTTGAAGTAATTCATGCGCTTTATGTTTATATGGCCTAATCGACAATGCCACAGAAATGTGAGATTCGAATCACCAGTTTTAGCCTTTTTGCTATTTATGTTATAAATGTGTTTGCTCGTATCTAGCACATAAAGACCGTTTTCTTGTTGTGATGAACCATAAAACATTCCATTCAAAGCAAAAGAACAACTATTGTCTTTAAATTGAAAACTAAAACCTTTAGAATCCAAACTTGAAACGGAAATGATGTTTCTGGTGATACTAGGAACATAGTAACAGTTTTCTAGTTCCAAAACAAACCCACTAGGCAAAGAAATAAAATAAGATCCTACGGCTAATGCAGCAATCCGTGCTCCATTTCCCACGCGTAGATCCATCTCGCCTTTATCAAGCTTTCTACTTCTCCTTAGTCCCTGTGGATTGGAACATAAGTGTGAGCCACAACCAGTATCTAATACCCAAGAAGTAGAATTAGCAAGATTACAATGTATAACATACATACCTGAAGGAGAAGCAACGTTTCCGTCCTTCTTCTCTTCCTTTAGTTTGGGGCAATCTCGCTTGTAATGACCAATTTCATTACAATTGAAGCATTGCGATGTAGATGGAGAACGATCCTTCTTCATCTTCTTCTTGGATGGCGCCACTTGCCTTCCTGAAGTAGATGGAGATGCACCCTGGCTTTGGATCTTCCCCGGAACCTTTTTCTTGATTTTCTTACTCTTTACTTTTAGTGATGCTTGCTTATCACTTACAAAGTCCAATTCGTACTGATGAAGCAAGTAAATTAGTTCACTAAGAGTATTCTCCCTTTTCTTGGAAAAATAGAGTAGTTTGAATTTCTTATAACCAGGGTGAAGAGAATTCAAAAGTATTCCCGCAGCTGCAGAATCTGGGAATGGATCACTAAGTAACTCAAGCCGGTTGAGAAGCCCAACCATTTTCTTTGTATGAGTTCTGATTGGTGTCCGTTCTGTCATTTCAAGATCAATGACCCTTTCCCTTGCTTTTTGTCTTTCGACGTCAAAGCAACAACCCAGTGGTGCGTTAAGCTTTAGATCCTCAAATGAATTTACCAATTCAAAAACATTTTGGTCGACATGTTGACCACTATGTTGGAATCTACCACGACATATATCCCTAAGATGCCTTAGGAGTGCCCATGGCTCGTATGCAACGAACCTTGCACTCCAATCATTGGGGATAGAGCCAAGAATAAGATCCATCACTAGCGATACGTGGCTTGCCCACGTATAGTGCTTTTCCGGAGTCATATCCTTTGAGTAATAGCTGGGGATGGGATGGTCAACTACATATTCAATGTTGTTCCACCTGAGGACTTGCCGAAGCGTCCTCTCCCAATCAAGAAAGTTTGATAGGTTCAATTTTACATCCAGAATTTCAGTTACTTTGAGTTGTGTTTTGATTGCGACCATTTTGATTACTACAATCGAAAAGAATTTGCAATAAATAACCATTCATACAATTTAATAACTTTGAAATAAAAGCAAAAACATGCAATCATTAAAGCTATTAAAACATTTCATTCATGCAAAAAGCAAAAACATGGTCCGAAATGAATGAAACGATTCCAAGACCCCAAAAGTCCTAAATCCTTAAGCAGCTTTAGCATGTCTTAAGTAGTTTAAGATTTTAGGTAAGCAAAACCTATTGCTAGTAATCTTCAAATTACTCTTGGTTAATAAATTAATGCCATAATTTATCCCATTGCCACAACTTAATGCCATTGTTGTTTGAGTTGTAACCACAATCAACGTGCTCCTTTAGGACGCCTTACCACCTAAGTCAACTAAAATAGCACCTCGCTTTAGCGTAAACCTACTATCTTAGATCCCTAGATTTTTGTAAGTGTTGATTTGGAAGGCAATTTTAAAACTCAATATTACTTGGACCTAGTTGTTTCTATATTGGTTCGATTATTTAGTGAACTTAAAACTAATCGATTCATAGGAAACAACCTGTTCATGCAAAGCATACATACATTCATACATTCACGCATAATATATATATATTAAATTGCATAAATAATTGGTGATCTAGTATGGCCCAAAACTTCTTGTCTTGAAGCATCCAATCTTCATCACCTCCTTGTTAGCTTGGCATCGTCTTGAATCTTCGTTCAAATGCTAACTTAAAGTTCTAAACTAGAAATACTTAAAAATAATAAATTACATCAAAATTTCCATGGTACGCAGACCATATTTAAAACTTTACATTCAAAGATAGAACGGTGCGCAGACCGTATTTAACTATCCTAAATTTGGCCATACTAGTCACTTGGAGTACTTGCATTGCATAAAATATATATTCTACGCATTCACCCATTCGTATGCTAAAACGAATGGCCCATGTTAATATGCAAGTATTTACGTGAATTAATTAAAATTCACGTTCACATAAACGCGTCCTAAAAGATTAATCAATTTCCAAATTATTAATCCTTAGACTTTATTCTAATTAAAATTGAATTTAATTAAAATAATGCGACCTACGAAAAAATTAAAATAATTATTTCATTTTAATTTCATTTAGTGGCTCCCACTCAAACCAATAATTATTCCGGATAATTAATTATGAAATATTAAATTAAAACTCGCGGCCCGGCCCAAGCAAATAAAATATTAAATTAAATATCCCGTTAGCCCAAATTAATGCAAATATACGAAGCCCAACTAATTAAACGATTCATAAAAAAGTTCAATTAAACGGCCTAGGCTTGCGCCCAGCTCGTCGTGCGAGAGGCCCAAGAGCACAAGCGCACTGCCCGCGCGCCCCAGCCCATCGTGCGAGAGGCCCAGGAGCACACGAGCACCGCTCGCGCACCCCGCCCCATCGCTCGCTCCCCATTGCTCGCGCGCACGCATCGCGTACCCGCAGCCTAGCTGCCCCTGCGCTGCGTGTGTGTTGTGCGTCGAGTGTGCTGGACGTCGCAAGGCTTGTGCTTGCTTCGTCGCAGCCCCGCAAGCAACATGCCTGCCCCTGCCTTGCCTAGCGGGCACGAGGCACGCAGCCTTGTGCTGCTGCCCGTGTCGCATGGCGCGGCGAGCACATTGGCCTCGTATGGCTCGACGAGCCATACTTCCATCATGCCCATGTTCGTGTTTTTGGTTCGTAATACGGACCAACACAATTAAAATTAAATTTAATTCACGAACTTGCATTAATTTTATTTTTCAAAAAAGGTTACGATTTAATTTTTGAAAAACAACGATTTTTAACGATTTAATAAACTTTAACGACAATCCAATTTCGTAAAATTAATAAATCAATTGCTAACAATATTCAAACTTTTAAGAACGATCGAATCAACTTTAAAGTTTGAACTTTTAATTAATAAAATCCGAAACTTTATATCGTTCATAAACAATTAAATTTCAGATTAATAATAATTTGGTTTAAGTGCGATTAAAATTAACGAAACCATTCAAAATTTTAATCCAATAATTTTTAAAATTAGCCACTGACCCATGAAATTCAATTAGGGTTGTAAATTTTACGAATTGGGGAAAGGCAAAATTAGGGTTTATACTTATCGAAAAAATCTGAAACTTTTACCATAGATCAAGCATGTACCCAGCAACATTGTGTCAAAATTTCAAGCAATTCCGAGTAGTTTAGGTCGACCTTTTAATTGAATTACTGTCCGACACATTTAATTTTTAATAAAAATTAACAAAAAGCCCAAAAACTGATGCTTCAAGGCCTGTTTTCGCAATTCTATTCTCATGAGTTGATCTTAGAAAATCGTTTTCCATCAGATTAGGGTTTTAAAAATCGAAAAAGCGAATATTTTTGATTCCGGAACTGCTAATTTCACAATTAATCCCATAATTCGAAAAAATTCCGAAAAATCAACAAAAATTCCAAAAATTTCGACAATGCAAAAACAATAATAATCATGCTAATTCATGCTTTGAATACATAAGACTCATGATACCACTGTAGGGGAATACAGTTAAACATAATAACCTGTGCGGAACAATCCCCAAAGCCAGGAAACATGTATAAAGCACAGATTAAGCATACTTACATTCGAAGCGTGTTTTCCACAATAATCCATCAATGAACACGAACAAAGAACTCCAATTGTCGTTCCTCTACTTGGTTCACCGACACGATCAGATCCGTCTTGATAATCGTAGCTTAGACAATTAATCAAGATACTTTGCCTTTTGGGAAGAACTCATTTTGGAGGCACAGAGAGAATTAGGGTTCTCTGTGTCTCTAGGGTTTTGAGTAATCTGAATTGTGATTGCAGTAAGTTGGAAATTAGGTCATAAGGTTATTTTCATAACCTTACTAACCAACCAAGCCAAAAGGCAAGGCCGGCTAGCAAGCCCGCGCAGCATCACACGGACACGCACAACGAGCTGGGCTGTGGGCCGCGCTGCTGCTGCTGTGTCGTGGTCTTGGCCCGCGCGCGCACACAGCTGCTCGGCCATGGGCCAGCGCTGTTGTGTCGCCTTGCTTGCTTGCCTAGCGCGCGCGCCCATGGGCCTTGAGTGCTTCGTGCACTCGGCTCGTGGGCCGCTCCTCGTATCCGCGTTTAATATATTTCCGATATATTATTTATCGTTTCGTATACGACGAATCACCATCGTACGATACGATTTATTCGTTTCGCCTAGCTTACGAATATTCGCGATACGATATACGATTCCGATGCAAGGTCGTATCGTTTAATACGTTTCCAACTTAAATCCCGAAAAGCTATTAAATGAATTTCCGATTCATTTAATCCGGTGATCTGTTACGTGTCATTGGTGTGACCTTGTAGGTTCAGTCAAGAGTAAGTTGTGAGTTCAATATCCATTAGAACTCACTAATCGGAAGCATTGCTCCAGCTAGCTGTTCCGATCACTTGATCTCACTGAATTAATTGTTCGCAATTAATCTGAACCTTGGTATTAGACTTAATGCACCTTGGGTGAAGAACATATTTCCTTCACTTAGATCACTGCCATTGATCTTCAATATGAAGATCTACTTGGATAGAATAGAATGGTTTGAAGAAGAAGGAAAGAATGAGATTTAGACAGAAGAGAAGGTAGAAGAATTAGGGAGAGATTAAGAGAGAAGATAAGAATGAGATTGTAACATTCATTGATTAATTTTAATGATCCAAACATACATTTATACTAGAGCTAGCTTGATCACTAAGCTGTTGTTACAACTGAATTCTTTACAGAATTTTGGCGCCATTTGTAACTAATGCTCTACAGAAAGTCAAAGGGTTGACTTTCCATTATTAGCTCATATAAGCAAGCTTCCCTTACCATTGATACAGGGCCACAAGGGAACCATCCCCAAAAGCTAGCTCCAGGGGACGAGAGCCCATGATCCTATATAAACCCCACATAAGTCACCCATATGACCGATGTGGGACTTAAGTCCCATAACCTTATAATGGACCGTAACATACCGCCCCTCTTCACAGCCACATGCCCTCATGTGGCAGGCTTTGCGCTAGGCAGAGAGAGAAGTTTCCTAGCCCCGGACGAGCACCAGCGTCACCTCCATCGGTCACATGTGGTGCTAGGAGCGGTGGTCGGCTCTGATACCATTGATACAGGGCTACAGGAGAACCATCCCCAAAAGCTAGCTCCAGGGGAGGAGAGCCCATGATCCTATATAAACCCCACATCAGTTACCCATATGACCGATGTGGGACTTAAGTCCCATAACCTTACAATGGACCGTAACAAAGTTTAATTTAATTGTTTGATTATTTGAATTTTGGGGTTCAAACAATTTACTTTTTTGACTGCACGTTTACGAATCTTGGTAAATAAATTTCTTATATTTCAATTGCATTAACCAGCCCATTGGTATTTGTATACTGTCGTATCTCTTGGTTTTTCTTATGACAATTGTATCGCTATTCGACGTCCTCGTTGGCTAAAAACGCCCACGTATTTTACATAAAAGGACATTTGTGTCATTATAAATTCTACCCCACATCTTCACATTTTACCACCATCATCTTCACCACCTCTGTTGCGCACCACCGTCTCCACCACCATCATCTTCACCACCTCTGTTGCGCACCACCAAGTACTATCACGCAGCAGCACCTGTTCCGCACAACTAGCTGGACCGACACCACCACCTTGAACACATCACCGCAAGGACGACGACGTTCCTTCAACGTCGTGGTCGTCGGCCATGTGGGCAGCCTCGTCGTTGGAGGTTCGATTTTTTTTATTATTATTAAAGAGAAACGCCACTGCCGCCCAGAATTGGCGGCGGCGGACCATGGTGGCCTGCCCAGAAATGGCGGCACCCACCATGGCTCAGCCACAGATCTACTTAATAATAAGTGCGTCCGACACGGATTCAAGTATAAAAATCTCAACTTTATGACAAGTTTCTCATCCAAAAGTGTCTTAGATTTTGGTTGTAGAAATTTAACTTGAAACATTGAATCTTGAATATTGAACTTGAATATTGAACTTAGGAGTCTTGAATCTCAAAGATTAGACCTTCAACTTTAACTTCAACTTTAATTTAAAGTTCCTTTAAAAGTACTTTATAAATGTAATAAATATATATTTAATTTAATAAAAATATGGAGTAGATAATTTACAAAATATTCCTCATGTATATAGAATGAAATATTTATTTTTTGAGGAAAATAAAATCAAATATTTTTATGAAGTGAGTGTTAACAAACTAATTTAGAATCAACAATTTAGGGTTTTATATATATTTTAATATCTATAAGAGAGACAAATCAGAGAGCGACATTTTTCAGCTCCACATTGATTTCCTCTATTTTAGTATAATATACTAGTATAGTACCCGTGTGATGCACGATTTATAATCTACATATAAATTTATATGAAATCTGGTATACAATTATCATCAAAATAGAGTTTATAGATATTCTCCAAATAAAAAATAATTTATGATGGATAAATTTGTTATTGCTCATTCAGTGTCTTAAACAATTAAAACAAATAAGGCTACATAGATAAAATTATTTTCATTCTCATTCACCAGTACTTGTGTCTAACATAAAGTTATCTCACCCGCCCTTCACTTCGATAATAATACTCACTTAATACTCACACAGTCATCCCGTCAACCTCATTACCATCACTTAACACCTATCTAGACCATTTCCTTTATTGAGTTAGAGATGACTTTGAGATGGAGCAGAGCCTGCACACCCGCGCCCGCCTATAATTCTCATCTTCATCCCCTCCATCTACGATTGGAACGATACCCACTCCTCCCAACCCCCGTCTCGAGAGGTACAAACTAAAATTCATCCCCTCTTCATCACCTCCCTTCTCGTGTATCCACACCCACCCTTAGACTCGACTTTTTTTTTTGGTAAGAGAGTTTTGAATTTTAAAACTCTATTATAGAGCATCTGAAAATTCGTTTGTCTGATTAGTGTTACTGGGTAAATAAACAAAACATTATAAGTTAATAGTACATTTTTATATATTCATAATCAATCAGATGAAGGATTAGCGGCTCATGCGGGTGCAATCTAAAATTCATAATTACCCCTTCACCCGCGACGATTATATTTTTTTAACCCCATTATCAAATGAAATTTCCTCCATCGCCGCCCACTTGGGACGGATGCACATGGGGATCTCCCAAAAAAACCGCCCCACTGACAGTCTAACATCACTATGTTCAATAAATAATCCAATTTTCCTTTCAACTAAATTTTAAATATATTGACATAAGTTTATTACAAACTATTAAAATTGATTGTATCAGCTATAATATTGAAAAAAATATTTAAAAATGACATACATAATTGAGTATTCTCAAATCCGGTCAATTCAATGCGAAAGGAAATATGTCCTTCACCCAAGGTGCATTAGTCTAATACCAAGGTTCAGATTAATTACGAACAATTAATTCAGTGAGATCAAGTGATCGGAACAGCTGGCTGGAGCAATGCTTCCGATCAGTGAGTTCTAATCTATATTAGGCTCACAGCTTACTCTTGACTGAACCTATAAGGTCACACCATTGGCATGTAACAGATCACCAGATTAAATGAATCAGAAATTCATTTAATAGCTTTTCGGGAATTAGTTCGGAAAAACATAATTATACGATATGACGTTGGATCGGAATCGTATATAGTATTGTGTATATTCGTAAGCTAGGCGAAACAAATAATCCTATATGCACGACATTGAATCGTTAAAGCACTATACAATAAATTATCGCCGGAAGGCATTAGACGCAAATACGAGAAGGCAACACTGCCGGCCCAACGAGCCAAGCGCGCAAGCACACAAGGCCCATTGTAGACACCTACTTTTGTCCCCATTCCCGAAAGGGAAGGTTCGATGATGAGAACGTAAATCTCCACTTGACAACGCATCTCCTATAAAATAATGAATCTCAATTCCCCTTTTCATTTCACCCGAAACCTGCTATTTATAGAAACCTGTTATGTATGGAAACCTGCTTAAAATAGTAACTGCCGTAATGGGTAGTTGTTAAAAGTGGCAAGTCATAAAAGATAGAAACCTGTCAGAATTAGGTGTTGCACTCCAACATAAATCCTAAATGAGATAGAAATTGCGAGAGAATCCTATTCCTAATATGATTCGAAAATAAGAGTCACGTATTGATTGAAATCCTAACGAGCCTAGAGTTCGTAACGGGCTCAGACGCATTCCGTCATAAAATTAATACGCACTAAAAGACTCGATTAAGTCTCATGCGCTCCGGATTCTAAGAGTCCGAATCTGACAAAGAAACGACCCAAACAGAAATTTCAACGCCCAGCCCTGGGCGCTGAAATTGCCTGGATCCTATTTTCAACGCCCAGAGCTGGGCGCCGAAATCTTTGACGCCCAGCACTGGGCGCTGAAAATACCTGGTACGTGTTTTTTCCTAATTCCTCGTGGATTAGAGTTCTGCAATTCTTTCTTTCCACGAACTCTTTTCTATAAATAGGGCCTTAAGTTCGACGTGAAAAGGGAACAACACACAATTATTATTCTGAGTATTGACTCTAAACCCCTAAGCCTAAGCCTCACGCTGCAAAACTGATCACGCGTTCTGTCGCAATCGATCCATAAATCGAGCAGAACGTATCCCGTCCCATAATTTGAGATTCGTTAAATAAAAGGAGAAATAGCAAAGTCAAAGTGGTTAGTTTTCTGAGAACCGTGACGCACCTCTCAAGGGTGCGTCGTAATGTGTCCCTTTTCGATGATTTAACTGCTTTCCTAGCCCTTTTTATGAACTGTTAAACTAACTAAATCTGATTGTTCTATCACGCCTAACAAATATAATATTTTTGGGAAATCGGATTATCATGCTAGGTCCCTTAATGCTATTTAAATCAGATAATCACGATCGAATTAGTATTATATGTTGCATATTGCTAAAATCAATTCAGATTAGTTTAATAGTTAACGCATGTCCCTTCAATTATTTATGCTGAGCTAGTAAGGATATCCTGCCTCTGGAGTTATCGACGAGCGAAGTACTCCTCTCGGTAGTTATAGTCCCCCGAACCCTCAATCTCTACCTTGCGGGTGTATGTTGAGAGATCCCCACACCAGGGATCACAAGGGAACCTACGGCCGTTGTGTTCAAACATAATTGCACTCCCTTTATGTCACGATAACCGGGTTTTGTCAGTTTTTCTCATTGTCGTTAAAAACTGAATGGCGACTCCTATATTACTAGTCAATTGGGTGTAAACTCACAGGAAATCCAATTACACTTGATTGAATAAAAAGAATCGTCACACCCACGAGGGACGAGGTCACGCATTAGCCTCGTGCTTTTTCGACCCCCTCACAGTGGCGACTCCGCTGGGGATAGTGAAGGAAATACTCGTGCTTGTAGGTAATCAAAATAGCCGAATTAGTATTATATGTTGCATATTGTTAAAATCAACTTAGATTAGTTTAATAGTTAACGCATGTCCCTTCAATTATTTATGCTGAGCTAGTAAGGATATCCTGCCTCTGGAGTTATCGAAGAGCGAGTACTCCTCTCGGTAGTTACAGTCCCCCGAACCCTCAATCTCTACCCTGCGGGTGTACGTTGAGCGATCCCCACCACCAGGGATCACAAGGGAACCTACGACTGTCGTGGTCAAACATAATTGCACTCCCTTTATGTCACGATAACCGGGTTTTGTCAGTTTTTCTCATTGTCGTTAAAAACGGAATGGCGACTCCTGTATTACTAGTCAATTGGGTGTAAACTCACAGGAAGTCCAATTACACTTGATTTGACAAAAAGAAGCGTCACACCCACGAGGGACGAGGTCACGCATTAGCCTCGTGCTTTTTCGACCCCCTCACAGTGGCGACTCCATTGGGGATAGTGAAGGAAATACTTGTGCTTGTAGATAATCAAAATAGCCGAAGGGTGAAACGATCCTACCCCGCGTTTATTTCCCCATCAAGTTGGGACGACCTGAAAATCAGCATATTAATGTGAACGGGCAGAACCGCATAACGAATCTCGGCTCCCTCGGGAGTTGGGACTAAGGATACCTTTTTTTCGCCAATAGGGGGGTGCACACGCCGCGCATGTTGCCCACTCGGTACTTGTGCAGGTAGTACACCTATCCCGAACCCAATCGCTCGCCCATTAGGTCCCTCTCGCCTGCATGCCCCCTTAGCTTGCACTTGCGGGTTGGCCTCTTGAGCAAAATCCGTCTGTTGAAGACACTACCTCGACCGGGGCATGTGTTGGATCTACGATAGAAGCGGTACCAAGCCAGGCGCAAATAACTACCCATAGAAGCCTATCATAAACTACATGACTTGTTATTATTGCCTCATGATGGAATGTTAGTTATATGTAGCGAAATATATGATTGTGTGTGACAAACTATCCTAGAAAAACCAACGACCTTAAAAACTGCCCAAACATTCATAAACCAATTTGCCAAAGAGTTATACCGAAATACGTGTTCCGCAAACCCGAACGATCGCCACAAAAATAAGCGACGCTCGGGATGGCATGTAACGAAGCCCACAAACGCTGCACAACGCGTAAAGGACGTTATTAGGCAAGCACGCAAAATCGAAGTCGCATAAACAAAAGTCGACGCAAACAGAAAACGAGAACCAGCCAGGGACGCATTTTCAACGCCCCTGGCTGGGCGCCAGAATTTCTCGCGCCCGACGCTGGGCGCTGAAGTTGCTGTTTGACCTTCTGGTCAGGCGCAGCAGCCTCGGTGCCCGCGAAAAAGAAAACACGCAGCAAAAAAACCGTTCGTAAAAAGAATTGCTACGAGGGCGTATGAAAAGGCACTCGATTCTAAAGGCGACTTAAAAAATAAATAAAATAAATAACTCTTTGTGTCGTTGTTAGGCCTCCTGCGACGACGATGTTCGGCACCAAAATCGAGCATGTTAATTAAACGACCTTGAATGTCACATGGGCAAAGTATTCAAAAAATAATGTTCGAATAAAGTCCTCAAGAAAAAAATGTTCGAATAAAAAAAATAAATCCGAGTCTAGACTAGGCTATGCCAAAGTACAATCCAAATCCTAAGTCGTAGTTGTCTTATCCATAGAATCGGTCCTAATGCTTGGTGTCGTTCTGCAAGTTAAAAGGTTAAACCATATTGAGTCTCCCTTCCTAACATTTAAATCAATGAGCACCCATATGTAATTGTCATCCCTTGCTAGGAATCCACGGCCTCAATACTCTCTCTCACCAATAAAAAGAATATGTTACGTATTTGCAAAATGGAAACCGTCACATTCTGACAATCATTCCCCCATAGTCGCACAACCCCCAAAGTGAACCTAAGGTATCAATACCATTTGGCAAAAAATTAATGGCCTCAAGGCTTATGATCACATTGGGTCACGACTATCATAGTCCTCTCGAGCCGCTCGCTCCTTTAAATACTCTTAAGTACGGACTAAAAGATTTTCCATGAATACAACATGACGAACCATGAAAATACCCAAATCGGCATGCCATAAGGCTACCATCGGGGTAAAGCAATACACACTAAGAGGGAAGCCGCACTAATGATTTTAGTCTTGCAAAAATAAAAATTCGATCTCCCCAACTAACTACCTTGTCAACATTAAGCAAAATGGCGCATGACAAATGAACACCCAAGGGTTAAAATCTAAAGTGTCAACCAACGAAAGTTATGGTCCAATTATCCTAAGTCTGAGAGTCGCTTGGTCAAGTATTATAGGCTTACGCCACGTCATTATTTTGAGTCTAGGCCACCTCCTTGTATTCATACACGGGTTATGAAGATTAATGAAAGTTTGAGTCTAAATCACAACTTCCAATTAAATCCTGAAAACTGTAGAAAATTATTTTCGATGCAATTCTTTCGTTAAATTTCAATAAGGTAAAAACAAGATTTCGAATCTACGCTATTTGCACATTTTAAGAAACAACTAAATACGCTTGCAAAGTAAGACAATTAAAAGGTCCACCCTAGGCCTACTAAAATTAAAGGTCCACCCTAGGCCTACTAAAATTAGAGGTCCACTATAGGCCTACCAAACGAGGCTCACTCAATCTCGCCTCGTGACTCAAAGACCACAACCATCTACCTTTTAGCCCAAATTAATTTTTTTAAGGATTCATGTTGGGGAGAAATCCCATGCAAAAAGAAAAAATAGAAAGAGAAAAGGGAGAGCGAAAAGAGCAAGCCATGAAATACTTAAAAAGAAAGAGAAAAGGGAGAGCGAAAAGAGCGAGCCATGAAATACTTAGCCCGTACCTCCCAAAGTACGAAATTTACCCAATAAACGAAGGAAAAGAATTGAGTCAACCAATCCAAATCATAAAATTCTACGATGTCTACCCTTTCCAATCCTTATGTTCTTAGACGCCTTCGCTCTGGGGCCCCTGTTCAGCTCATTTAACCCATCCATGTTCTCATTGCCATAACCCAAGAAACCATTACCTCGACTCTTGTTCTTGAACTTGTTGTCAACTGCAAACCACGTACGGTCATTGACATGTGCGTCATGCCCATCATTCCCAAAATCCAAACCTGCTCTTACACCATCATTAGCATAATGGCCATATAACTTGTTTGGATACATCCTGTTGAAATATCCTTGAGCCGTCCCCATGCTATTCATTGGCCTTGGTTGATGTAATCCTCATGCTCGACTAATACCTATACAAATTATCCTATCTCATTCAACCCATCTTTTAAACCATCTTGAGTCACGAATAAAAAAGGAAGACAAATGAAAAGTACAAAAAATAATAAATAATAAAAAAGCAAACTTTGCAAAGCGCCTCTAAAGTTAGTCTAAAAAGAAAAAGAAGCATTTAGCGCACCAAAAAAGATCCGCCCAGAAATTATTTTCAGCGCCCAGAGCTGGGCGCCGAAATCTTTAGCGCCCCAGCCTAGGCGCTGAATCTCTCTGCTTGCCAAATTTTGTCCAGAAGTGCTCGTCATTTTATCCGCACATGCACGGAAAAATAACGAACACTTGGAGGGGTACAACACGTATTCAGACATACGTACCACCAAAGAAATACATGTACTCAATCAAAAAAAAATATAAAACAAATTTTTTGACTTACGGCAAGGCAGCAGATTTAAATAATAATAAACTTCACTTATTCTACCGTTTTAAATAATATGTTTCCATCTCAGAACATACTTATCGAATTCGACATTCTAAGAAACCATTTTTGGCTAAGAACTACGCAAGACCTGATTCCAAATTAAATCTATTTAAGGCGGATACGTAGGCAATCCATGATTCGGTCCAACCAATTTGCAAAATATTAAAGCCTATAGAAAAACAAGAATAAAAAATAGAAGTCCCTTATTGAAATTTAATTACTTGCAATCCAAGTCGAAAGAAAAATTTAAATCAAAGGAAGAATCCAAGTCACCAAGATGCCAAAACGAGCATACATCGAAAAATAATAAGGGCACGTACCCTTGCCAGAAGGAGCACTCACACTCCTAGGCACTTAGCCAAGACTCAAAAAGATCGCTTTGCCTCAATTGAATGGGGGCTAGCGCAAGCGTCCATGACCTCTAAAGTACTCGACTTGACCCTCCCTAAAGCGAACTAACTCACTTAAAGACCTTCTTTTACCACTAGACATAGTCGTTCGCTTAAAGACCTTCTTTCACCACTAGACACAGTCATAGTCGCCAACAAGTAGTAAAGGCAGTAAGCTTGCAATGAAGAGGATTGTTCTACGGCATCACCCCATCGTTCCTTCGAACTCAGGGCACCCGTTCATGGTAAAATCGAATGCTTGCTAATCCCCTTTGAAAAAAAATCAGACATTGTCAATAGGACTTGGTGCCTAACCAAGGCTCACCCTACTCAGACATATGACACGGGCATCTAAAATCGAAATCTGAAAGCATCATTAATGGGAAGACATAACGGCGACTGGGGTCTAAAAATTGAAATGAAAGAGCTAGGGAAAGAACTAAGTATACCTTGACCTTTTATGCAGACATACACCAAGTAAATCTAAGTCAATTTGAAAACGGTTTATATTCCCACAATTTTGGAAAAGATGGCCCTAAAAGCCTAAAGCATATGCCAAACGGGCACAAGTAATATCTTGACACCTGCACCCTGGCTTCCAGCAAATCCTTAGACAGCATTCCAAAAATCGTAACAGTATTTTGATTCACTCATATAATCCTGTACGAACCTTTCTATAAGTCAACTTACCTAGGACACCTCGGGTTGTACACAGTAGGATTCGGATTTTAAATAATTTTCAAATAATTTTCAAAGACTTTTTCGAACATAATAAAATGTCGTTGGTTTAATCTAAGTATGCGTTTATCCCGATGTCGCAAGTGAGTCAAAAATATTTCTAAATATGATTATGGGTAAAGAAAGGCACCTAGCTTTTGGCCAAGGCATACTACAACATGTGACTACCTTGACCATGGCAATGTCGCACAATACGACATTTACAAGAGAAGTAGCAAAATCACTACTCGAACGTACCTCGCACTAAAACGAGTCCGGTTCAAACTATTCGTGATCCATGTCACCATGAATGCATAAAAACGTATGCCAAGCATTATAGCACCAAGCCAATCCCGTAGCTACAGTTGGGGGCTTGAGAAAAACACTCTAAAAAGGCTCGAAATGACGATTTTATCGCAAATTCTCGACGCTAATGCTATACATACGTCATAGGGGCACAATCCTAAGGTTTGATCATGTAAAACGAACCTTAGAATGGCTACAACCCCTCCCAAATTCTAAACACTACTTAGAATACATAAAGTCACCCCACTAACAAGGGTAACTGAAAATCGCGAGTCACCAACACTCCGATCAAACTACTACACATAACGCTCGCCCTACAAGCGCCCGTTACACAGTCTACCTCGTTCCAAAGCAAAAGCGAAAGAAAAAATTAGGGATAAGAACTGTCAAAATATACCCAGAAATCATTTTCAACGCCCAGAGCTGGGCGCCGATATCTTTAACGCCCCAGCCTGGGCGCTGAATCTTTCTGCTTATCAAATTTTGCCCATATATAAAAACAAGAAATAAACATCTATGAATCCTCGCATCGAACGAAGTAATAAGCCGTGTAAACCCACGCAGAAGGTGCTACACTTGTTCGAACACCTAAACGAGGCATGAGAAAGTACTCCAATGCAAAAAATAATAATGATACCCAAACACCTGGAAAAATGTTCTAAGACACCTGTTAGGCCACACAAGCCTACGTCGCACCATAAGTTAAACCATCCCACGGTACAAGTCTAAAAAAGAGTAAGGCATATTGCACTAATGCGGGCACGACCAAAGAGCATGTGTAAAAGAGGCAAAGACTACTTATCATGCAAGCCACACGACTTCTACATTAAGGATTAAAAGTAGCAAAATATTACCTACCATGGAAGGGATAGCTCGCACCTACACGAGCGGAACCCCAAGGCATCTTTCTCGAAAGAACCTATAAAAATCGTACGCCAAAAGGAAAGCATCCCAACATGCATACTTGGGGGCTTCAAGCTACGAAACAACCATAGCAAAAAAAAAAAAAAATCTCGAAGCAAATGTTTGAACAATCGAAAGGGCACGATGTTTGAACCCACTTCATGAATGGGCCTGAACCCTATCAAGCTTCTAAGCAAACTATTCAAAATCAGTCGTTGCTCAAAAAAAAATGAAACAATTCAAGCAAACTGATTAATGGACCGCACACCACGACCATTCTATGAACGCTCGTTCGCACACACATATCATCTTTTCTAAGTATCGAACATTTACGAACGCGTTCAAAAGAAAAAAAAAGGAAAACAGACGAACAAGAGGCCGGCTGTGTCATCAAGAAACCTCGCCAGAAATTATTTTTAGCTCCCTGCGCTGGGCGCCGAAATCATTAACGCCCAGGCATGGGCGCCGAAAATGGTTCCAGGCCCAAAAAACAGCTCTGACTTCTATAGGGCCCTGCCGTATCCACTCGACTCAAAAATTGCCGATTTCTTTACTGAAAGTCGCACCTCACGGCTTTGTTAAGAGTAGCACACCACTCGCACTTACGAGCACGATCCCAAACACGACCAAAGACATTACAAAATGCGTAGGAACCTCTTTGGCAAGAAATGACCGTCAAGCACGAATGCTTGGGGGCTCGAAAGAAAATATATATTATGCAAAGTAAAAACAATATTCCCAGACTACGCTGTACGAAGTCCCGTGTTTGGATGTCTCAAAAAATAAAACCGATTTACGACATCAAGACAAAGGTCACCGTTGATGCTTATACATAGTCCCCTAATCAAGGACCCAGGTAGTGGCAAGATTGAGCCGTAAAGACTAGCTCAAAACCATGAAAGATGATGACCACAAGACAATGGTCCGTCTAAGCACGTTGTCAACCCACATTCAGGTTACAACTAAACCCGAGCATCCCTCGAAAGAATTCGCTCCTGCGAGAATGAATAAGAAAAGAAATTCTCAAAGAAATCACAAGAACAAATGAAATACGGACTTGCCCACCTCAATCGGGCAAGATCGCGCCACGAACCGCGCGAGTTCCAAATAGAAAAACGAATTCAGGGATGTCCACCCTTAGCGGACAGGGCTCGCCCAGCTTCAGCGGGCGGGGTCTGCGTCACTAGCTGCTCAGATCCTCAGTTTTCGAAAAATAGAATCTTCAAAAACACAATGAAACAGGCTCGCCATCTTTAGCCGGCGGGGTCTACGTCACAAGCCGCGTAGGTCCTTATTTTCAAATTTCAAAAACAAGATTCGTCCACTTTTTCGGACGGGGCGTCCACCCTTAGCGGACAGGCTCGCCATCTTTAGCCGGCGGGGTCTACGTCACAATCCGCGTAGGTCCTTATTTTCAAATTTAAAAAACAAGATTCGTCCACTTTTTCGGACGGGGCGTCCACCCTTAGCGGACAGGCTCGCCATCTTTAGCCGGCGGGGTCTACGTCACAAGCCGCGCAGGTCCTTAGTCGCTGCAGCGATAACTTTTTCTGGTTTTCCCTTTTCCAAAAATTAAAAGGATTGGTTTTCCGTTTTTTCCAAAAAAGAGCGATGTGATGGATTTTCCTTCGTTTTATATCCTGTAAAAACAAGGGGGTTTTCTCGTTTGGCTAGCCCTGAAAATGAGAATCTTTAAAAAGATTTTTTACCTCGTGGTTGGGCTTGGCCAGGCTCAATTACACTTTATAGCTTTGATTTCGAAAACATCTGTAGCTACTCCCAATGACAAAGTGAGGGAGTTTCTACGCACCTTTAGATCCTTCCAATGACCAAGTGAGGAAGTTTCTATACTATCCGTTGACAAATCCCAATGACACGTGAGGGATATGTCGACACTTCAAGTGATGACCCTTAAGTCAAATGTTATCACTCGGGGGCTCGTGAGACCCTCGCCAAAAAAGTCACCACGGCTTGTGCGACGCACTCCTTCTAATACTTTGACCATCGTCTTACTCCAAGACTCAGTCAAAGTGGGGGCTAACTGTAGACACCTACTTTTGTCCCCATTCCCGAAAGGGAAGGTTCGATGATGAGAACGTAAATCTCCACTTGACAACGCATCTCCTATAAAATAACGAATCTCAATTCCCCTTTTCATTTCACCCGAAACCTGCCATTTTGTAGAAACCTGCTATTTATGGAAACCTTCTTAAAATAGTAACTGCCGTAATGGGTAGTTGTTAAAAGTGGCAAGTCATAAAAGATAGAAACCTGTCAGAATTAGGTGTTGGACTCCAACATAAATCCTAAATGAGATAGAAATTGCGAGAGAATCCTATTCCTAATACGATTCGAAAATAAGAGTCACGTATTGATTGAAATCCTAACGAGCCTAGAGTTCGTAACGGGCCCAGACGTATTCCGTCATAAAATTAATACGCACTAAAAGACCCGATTAAGTCTCATGCGCTCCGGATTCTAAGAGTCCGAATCTGACAAAGAAACGGCCCAAACAGCAATTTCAACGCCCAGCCCTGGGCGCTGAAATTGCCTGGATCCTATTTTCAACGCCCAGAGCTGGGCGCCGAAATCTTTGACGCCCAGCACTGGGCGCTGAAAATACCTGGTACGTGTTTTTTCCTAATTCCTCGTGGATTAGAGTTCTGCAATTCTATCTTTCCTTTCTATAAATAGGGCCTTAAGTTCGACGTGAAAAGGGAACAACACACAATTATTATTCTGAGTATTGACTCTAAACCCCTAAGCCTAAGCCTCACGCTGCAAAACTGATCACGCGTTCTGTCGCAATCGATCCATAAATCGAACAGAACGTATCCCGTCCCATAATTTGAGATTCGTTAAATAAAAGGAGTAATAGCAAAGTCAAAGTGGTTAGTTTTCTGAGAACCGTGACGCACCTCTCAAGGGTGCGTCGTAATGTGTCCCTTTTCTATGATTTAATTGCTTTCCTCGCCCTTTTATGAACTGTTAAACTAACTAAATCTGATTGTTCGATCACGCTTAATAAATATGATATTTTTGGGAAATTGGATTATCATGCTAGGTCCCTTAAAACAATCTAAATCAGATAATCGCGTTCGATCTAGTACTATATGTTGCATATTGTTAAAATCAACTCAGATTAGTTTAATAGTTAACGCATGTCCCTTCAATTATTTATGCTGAGCTAGTAAGGATATCCTGCCTCTGGAGTTATCGAAGAGCGAGTACTCCTCTCGGTAGTTACAGTCCCCCGAACCCTCAATCTCTACCCTGCGGGTGTACGTTGAGCGATCCCCACCACCAGGGATCACAAGGGAACCTAAGGCCGTCGTGGTCAAACATAATTGCACTCCCTTTATGTCACGATAACCGGGTTTTGTCAGTTTTTCTCATTGTCGTTAAAAACTGAATGGCGACTCCTATATTACTAGTCAATTAGGTGTAAACTCACAGGAAATCCAATTACACTTGATTTGACAAAAAGAAGCGTCACACCCACGAGGGACGAGGTCACACATTAGCCTCGTGCTTTTTGACCCCCTCACACCCATCGAGGCGCAACAGCATGCCAGCGTCAAGCAAGGCCCATACACTCGGCTGGGCGCGCACGGGGACAAGCAGCAGCAACAGCGCACACGGCAAGGCCCACGGCCCAGCTGGTGAGGCTGTGTGCTCGTGGGCTTGTGCGAGTAATGCTGGCCGGTTCTTGCCTTTGTGGCTTGGCCGGTTGGTGTTATAACCTTAGGATTATAACACCAATCCCACCCATATGTTTTTCCACACACTTTTCCTAATCAGTTTTAACCTAAACAAAAGAGAAAACCTAAACTCTCTTTGTGCCTCCGCTACAAACTGTTCTTCCCAAAACCAAATATATTGAGTGACTTCTAAGCCATCGATCTCAAGACGGATCTGAACGTGTCGGTGAACCAAGTAGAGGAACGACATCTGAAGTTCTTGTTTGTGTTCGTGATACGTTGAATCTAGGGAAAACACGCTACAAACGTAAGATTGCTTGATCTGTACTTTATACATGATTCCTGGCTTTGGGGTTGTTCCGCTATTATGTTATGTATTAAATGTAAACCCCTACAGTGGTATCATGAGCAACATGTATTCAAAGTAATTATTGGCATGTTATTATGTTTGTGATTATTGTCGAATTTTTCTGAAATTTTTCATAAATTTTTTGAATTTTTCTGGATTATTGGATAAGTCGTAGAAAGTATTCTGAATTCGTAAAATATCGGAAATTCAATTTTTCTGACCCTAATCTGATAGAAAATGGCGTTTTAAGATCAATTCATCGAAACAGAATCTCAAAAATAGGTACAGAAGTTCAAGTTTTTTGTCATTTTTGTTAATTAATGAATTAAATCGTTAAATTTGGAAACTTTTTCAATTAATTGCTCGGCCTAATGAACTCGAAATTGATTTAATTTTTTCCCTAATGTTCTTGGGTATATTTTGGACTTATGATAATTTTTTCGTCCATGAATATTAAGTATAAACCCTATTTTGATTTTTACCTAATTTAATGAATTTTAGATCGTAAATTAATTTTATTAAATGGTTAGATCTGAAAATTTATTTAGGTGAGAAGGGGAATATGATTTCATGTTTAAATGGAAAATTTAAAAAATCATTGATTAAAATTTTGATTGGATTCGTTAATTTTAATCATCACCTAAACCAAATTTGATAAAAATCTAATTTTTAAATGTTTAGAACGATTTAAAGTTTTAGATTTGATTATCAAAATCATTCAAATTTTTGTTGATGTTCATCCTACGTTAAATTTAAATAATTGTTATCCATGATTTTATAATTTCTCAAATTATATTGTTTGAAATTTAATAAAATAACTCAAAACTTTATTTTTCTTAATTAAAATGATTAATAATGTTTATATTATGAAAAATAATTTTTCGTGCAATTTCGTTTCGGATATTAATTTTTTTTTAATGATCGGACAGCAAGCCACTTGCACGAAGAAAAGGTTGTTCCCCGTGTGCGAGACGAAAGGGAAGCACGCACAGCAAGGCAGCATGGGCGTTGACCTTGTGTGCGGTGCGATGCCTGCAGCAAGCAAGGCAGTGGGTGCGCGCTGAGCTGGGCAAGCTCGCGACACGCCACAAGCCAAGGCTAGCAGCGCTGGGCCGAGGCATTGAGCAACAACGAGAGCAACAAGCATCGGGCATGGGCGAGCGAGCCTATGCGATGCTTCGTGCCTGCGCGTTGGGCTTGCGCCCTCGCGTGGGTGCGATGCTACGATGGCACTGCGCGTCGTTGGGCTGGGCACTCGTCTAGCCCACGATGCATCCGATTGTGCAATTTTGCTTCGTTTTATTTCAAGGCCCAAATTTTGGGCTTTGGGCTTAATTTTGCACGAAGGGGCTAACAGTGGACTTTTTGATTATTTTATTTTATTTGACTTGGGCCGGGACGTGAGTTTAAATATTTAAAATTAAAGGTCCAAATTAAAATATTGGTTTAAGTGGGAGCCGTTTAAATGAAATTATTGAAAATAATTAATTCTAATTATTTTTCGTGTGGCACCATTATTTTAATTAAATTAAATTTTGATTAGAATAATTCTAAGGATTAATAATTCGGAATTGATTAAACTTTTAGGACGCATTTTACGTGAACGTGATTTTTAAATAAATCATGTATATACTTGCATATTTATTTGGGCCATTCGTTTTAGGACACGAATGGATGAATTCATAGAAATTATTTTATGTATTGCACGTATTGAAGGTGACTAGTATGGCCAATCTAGGATAGTTAAATACGGTATGCGTACCGTTTTATCTTTGAATGTAAAGTTTCAAATATGGTATGCGCACCATTGAAGTTTTGATGTAATTAAGTTATTATTTCAAGTTCTTCTAGGATATTTAAAATTTTAAGTTAGGTTTTGAATGGAGTTCAAGACGATGCCAAGCTAACAAGGTGAAGGGAAGATTGGATGTTTCAAGACCAAGTTTTTGGGCCATACTAGTTCACCAAAGTTATTTATGCACTTATACATATTGAATGAATATATATTATGCATGAATGTTGTTTGTATGTTTGATTAGATTTAGTTCACTAAATAATCAAACCAACATAGAAACAACTAGGTCCAAAGTAATATTGAGTTTATAATTGCCTTCCAAATCAAGCACTTACAAAAATCTAAGGACCTAAGGTAGTAGGTTTCCGCCAAAGCGAGGTTCTATTTTAGTATACTTAGATGGTAAGGTATCCCAAAGGAACACGTTGATTGTGGTTTTAACTCAAACAACAATGGCATATGTTGTGGCAAAGGGATAAATTATGGTATTAATTTATTAACCAAGAGTAATTTGGAGATTACTAGCAATTGGTTTTTGCTTACCTAGAATCTTAAAAGACTTAAGACAAGCCAAATCATGCTTAAGAATTTAGGACTTTTAGGGTCTTGGAATCGTTTCATTCATTATGGACCATGTTTTATTTTGCATGAATGAAATGTTTAATATCTTTAATGATTGCATTGATTGCGAATTCTTTTCAAATGTAGAATTTCTAAAACAACACTCAAAGTATCAGAAATTCTGGATGTAAAGTTGAACCTATCAAATTTTCTTGATTGGGAGAGGAAGCTTCGGCAAGTCCGCAGGTGGAACAACATTGAATATGTTGTTGACAATCCCATCCCCAACTATTACTCAAAGGATATGACTCCTGAAAAGCAATGTGTGTGGGAGAACCACATGTCGCTAGTGATGGATCTTATTCTTGGCTCCATCCCCAAAGATTGGAGTGCAAGGTTCATTGCATATGAACCATGGGCACTTCTAAGGAATCTTAGGGATATATGCCGTGGTAGATTCCAACATGGTGGTCAACATGTCGACCAAAATGTCTTTGAATTGGTACATTCATTTGGGGATCTTAAGCTTAATGCTCCACTAGGTTGTTGCTTTGACGTCGAAAGGCAAAAAGCAAGGGAAAGAGTCATTGATCTCAAAATGACAGTTGGAACACCAATTATGGCTCATAAAAAGAAAATGGTTGAGCTTCTCAACCTCCTTGAGCTTCTTGGTGAGCCATTCCCAGATTCTGCAGTTGCGGGAATACTATTGAATTCTCTTCACCCTGGTTACAAGAAATTCAAACTACTCCATTTCTCTAAGAGAAGGGAAAATACTGTTAGCGAGCTAATCTATATGCTTCATCAATATGAATTGGACTTTGTAAATGATAAGCAAGTATCACTAAAAGTAAAGAGTAAGAAAATCAAGAAAAAGGTTCAGGGGAAGATCCAAAGCAAGGGTGCATCTCCATCTACTCCAGGAGGGCAAGTGGAGCCTTCCAAGAGGAAAATGGAGAGGGATCGTTCTCCATCTACATCGCAATGCTTCTATTGTAATGAAATTGGTCATTAAAAGAGAGATTGCCCTAAAATAAAGGAAGGAAAGAAGGACGAAAACGTCGCTTCTCTTTCAGGTATGTATGTTATACATTGTAATCTTGCAAATTCTACTTCTTGGGTGTTAGATACTGGTTGTGGCTCACACTTATGTTCCAATTCGCATGGACTAAGGAGAAGTAGAAAGATTGATAAAGGCGAGATTGATCTACGCGTGGGAAATGGAGCACGGATTGTTGCATTAGCCGTCGGATCTTATTTTATATCTTTGCCTAGTGGTTTTGTTTTGGAATTAGAAAACTGTTACTATGTTCCTAGTATCACCAGAAACATCATTTATGTTTCAAGTTTGAATTCTAAAGGTTTTACTTTTCAATTTAAAGACAATAGTTGTTCTTTTCTTTGAATGGAATGTTTTATGGTTCATCACAACAAGAAAATGGTCTATATGTGCTAGATACAAGCAAAAATAAAACATCTATAACATAAATATCGAAAAGGCTAAAACTGGAGATTCCGATCTCATATATCTGTGGCATTGTCGACTAGGCCATATAAACACAAACCGCATGGAAAGACTTCAAAAGAAGGGCATTCTAGAATCATTCAACTTAGAGAAGATTGATCAATGTGAATCTTGTTTACTTGGAAAAATGACAAAGCGACCTTTCTCAAAGGTGGGAGAAAGAGCAAGCGAACTACTAGAGCTAATGCATACGGACGTATGTGGGCCTATGAGTATGAAAGCTAGAGGTGATTTCAGATATTTCATAACGTTCACAGACGATTTCAGTAGATATGGCTATGTCTATATTTACTTAATGAAACACAAGTTTGAATCGTTTGAGAAATTCCGAGAATTTCAAAATGAAGTAGAGAATCAACATGGCAAGAAAATCAAAGCTCTAAGATCAAATCGGGGAGGTGAATATCTTAGCCACGAGTTTGATGACCATCTAAAAGAATGCGGTATTCTTTCTGAATTGACTGCTTCGGGGACACCTCAATGAAATGGAGTGTCGGAACGGAGGAACAGGACCTTACATGATATGGTCAGGTCAATGATGGTTCAAGCCGAACTTCCTTTACAATTTTGGGGACATGCGTTGCAAACAGCAGTACTCACACTGAATCGTGCTCCGTCAAAGGCTGTTGAAAAGACTCCATACGAATTATGGACTGGGAAACTTCCAAAGTTGTCTTTTCTAAAGGTTTGGGGTTGCAAAGCATATATCAAGCGATTAATTTTGGACAAGCTTGCACCAAAATCTGACAATTGTTTCTTCGTTGGGTATCCAAAATAAAGTTAGGGGCATTACTTCTACAACAATTCAGAGAACAAAGTATTCGTTGCTCGTGATGGTGTCTTTTTGGAAAGAAATCACATATCCAAATTGACAAGTGGGAGAATAATAGACCTCGAAGAGATTCGAGACGAACAACGAACCAAGAACTTTTTAGAAGCAGTTCAAGGTGAAGAACCTCCAAAGGCCTTCAGAAGAGCCAGTGGGAGTAGTTCCTCAAGACGTTGTTACCCCTCGTAGATCACATAAAACTAAGGTTCAGCAGGATAGATGGACAAGTGTCCTTTTGACTGAAAACTTAGAAGTTCTCATATTAGATAGTGATGAACCTATTTACTACAAGCAACCTATGACGAGCCCAAGCTCCTTAAAATTGTTAGAGGCCATGAAATCTGAAATAAACTCCATGTTTGAAAATCAAGTCTGGGATTTGGTCGATTTTCCGGATGGGTTTACACCTATCAGATGCAAATGGGTCTTCGAATAGAAGAAAGACAAGGATGGAATTGTATACATATAGAAGGCTAGATTGGTAGCAAAAGGTTACATGCAAGTTCACGGCATTGACTACGATGAAACCTTTTCTCCAGTCGCTATGCTTAAGTCTATTCAGATAATCCTTGTGATTACCGCATTTCATGACTATGAAATATGGCAAATGGATGTCAAAAATGCCTTCTTGAATGGTGTTCTTGAAGAGAATTTGTTCATCACACAACCGGAGGGTTTTGTTAATCCAAAGAATCAAGGAAAGGTGTGCAAACTTAAGAAATCCATTTATGGATTAAAGCAGGCATCAAGGAGTTGGAATATACGATTTGATGAAGCAGTCAACTAATTTGGCTTCATCAAGAATCAGGACGAATCTTGTGTATACAAGAAAGTCAGTGGGAGTAAGAATGCAAAATGCATTCCTAGTCTTGTATGTAGACGACACACTGCTTATTGGAAACGACATTCCTATGCTGGAGTCTGTAAAGACTTGTCTTGGAAAGTGTTTATCAATGAAAGACTTAGGAGAGGCACATTACATATTGGGCATCAAAATCTATAGGGATAGATCTAAGAGGATGATTGGACTAAGCCAGAGCACTTACATTGACAAAGTGCTAGCTAGGTTTAGTAAGATGAAAGCCAAGAGAGGCCATCTACCCATGTCACATGGCTTATATCTAAGCAAGACTCAGTGTCAAAAGACATCTGATGAGCGTAGAAAGATGAGTGGAATTCCATATGCTTTGGCTATTGGATCCATCATGTATGATATGATTTGTACAAGGCCGGATGTTTCGATCGCACTTAGTGCAACGAGCAGGTACCAGTCAGACCCAAGTGAGGCGCATTGGACTGCTTCCAAGAATATCCTAAAGTACCTGAAAAGGACAAAGGATCAATTTTTGGTCTATGGTGGTACATATGAGTTGATTGTTAAGGGTTATACGGACGCAAGCTTTCAAACCGACAGAGATGATTTCGGATCATAGTCTGGTTGTGTCTTGCCTCAATGGCGGAGTAGTAAGTTGGAAAAGTGCTAAGCAAAGCAAAATTGCGGATTCTACAAATGAAGCCGAGTACATTGCTGCCTCAGAAGCAGCAAAGGAAGATGTTTGGATTCGAAAGTTCATCGGCGAACTTGGGGTTGTCCCCTCCATTAAAGGACCAATGGCTTTGTATTGCGACAATAGTGGAGCCATTGCCCAGGCAAAGGAGCCTAGGAGCCACTAGAAGTCCAAGCACGTACTGCCGCGATTTCACATACTTCGAGATATCGTTGAAAGGAAAGAAATCGAGATTTACAAGGTTGGAACCGGCGACAACGTCGCAGATCTATTGACTAAACCGTTGCCATAAGTGAAGCACAACGCACATGTAGCAACCATGGGAATCAAGCATGTTGGAGAATGACTTTGATTTTCTAAGTTTTATTTTAGAACATTTGTTAGATCTGTGTTTAAAACAATTGGTTTAACCATTTCATATTTATGAAATTCTTTATTTCATATTCATTTAATTTTAGTTTAGTATTAAATGAAAAGTCCAAGTGATTCAAAACACTCAAATGGGATGTCAAGATGGATTCTTTGACAAAGAAACACCCATAAGTGAACTTGAATATTAAAGTCACAAAGGATCCCTAATCCAGGGTATCAAAAGGCCTAGGTTGGACTACCAATGACTAATGAAGATTAGATTGCAAGTAGATTTATAGTTTAATTTCTTGAACTAGATGGACATGTTATGTCAGAAATATTTTGCATAGATACTTATTGGATCTTGTATTGGATTGACCATGAGAACAATTTAAGAGATTAAATTCATGTCATAAGTAGTTCTCATTAATGGTGATTAGAATCGTTCCTCAAAACAAGAGTAATTATGATTGCTCGTTTGAAGATTAGTTCGCTTTGATGCTCGCTAAACATCACACCGTAAAAGGAGACTATAAAAGCAGTTATTGGGCGTACTATGAATCAAAGTGAGTATTCATAGATTGCAAGACTGGATTGTCCTCCTATCTTTGATAGCATATGTTGTTGTTGTGTAACAAGGCCTCTCGGAGAGTTAGATACTGTGAAATTGCATGGTCGTGCCAGAATGGTTAAGGCTTAACCTTTTGTAAAAGTTTAACAGTTGAACTCAGTAATCCGAGAAACACTTCTGGACCTAATAAGGATGGCTTTGATCTTACCTTATGTTCAGCAAGTAACACTAAGCGACAAAGGAATGTGAATGCACACTTGTATGGATGACAAGTGGGAGACTGAAGGAAATATGTCCTTCACCCAAGGTGCATTAGTCTAATACCAAGGTTCAGGTTAATTACGAACAATTAATTCAGTGAGATCAAGTGATCGGAACAACTTGCTGGAGCAATGCTTCCGATCAGTGAGTTCTAATCTATATTAGGCTCACAGCTTACTCTTGATTGAACCTATAAGGTCATACCATTGGCATGTAACAGATCACCGGATTAAATGAATCGGAAATTTATTTAATAGCTTTTTGAGAATTAGTTAGGAAAAACATAATTATACGATATGACATTGGATCGGAATCGTATATAGTATTGTGTATATTCGTAAGTTAGGCGAAACAAATAATCGTATATGCACGACATTGGATTGTCAAAGTACTATACGATAAATAATCGTCGGAAGGCATTAGACGCAAATACGAGAAGGCAACACTGCCGGCACAACGAACCAAGCGCAAGCACGCAAGGTCCGTCGAGGCGCAACAACGTGCCAGCGCCAAGCAAGGCCCATGCACTCGGCTGGACGCGCGCGGGGATAAGAAGCAGCGCACACGGCAAGGCCAACGGCCCAGCTCGTGTGGCTCTGTGCTCGTGGGCTTGGGTGAGTAATGCTGGCCGGTTCTTACCTTTGTGGCTTGGCCAGTTGGTGTTATAACCTTAGGGTATAACACTAATCCCACCCTTATGTTTTTCCACACACTTTGCCTAATCCGTTTTAACCTAAACAAAAGAGAAAACCTGAACTCTCTTTGTGCCTCCGTTACAAACTGTTCTTCCCAATGCAAATATCTTGAGTGACTTCTAAGCCATCGATCTCAAGACGGATCTAAACGTGTCGGTGATCCAAGTAGAGGAACGACATCTGGAGTTCTTGTTCGTGTTCGTGATACGTTGAATCTAGGGAAAACACGCTACAAACGTAAGTTTGCTTGATTTGTACTTTATACATGATTCCTGGCTTTGGGGTTGTTCCGCTATTATATTATGTAATTAACTGTAAACCCCTACAAATGCCCCATCACCAAGGTAGGTACATGTTATCTTTATACCCATCCACCAAAAATCTCTTTTTGTTAGTGAACCTTAGTCAATCATCGACGTTTAACTTTTTCCTCAGATCAATCTAAAATTCAAACTCCCCCCATCATCAAGTGTAATTCACCATTTACATATATACATTTTATTTTGCACGAAATATTAACGTGATATTGAAATAATTTACAATAATATATAAAAAATATTTTGGTATTGCAAAAATATTAATAATAAGGAAACTTCATCATCTAGATCTTATGACTTTGAATATAGTTGATTACGATATACTCTTAAGACTTCAATAATATGAGCGAATAAATTATTACCTGTGATCCGTATAAAAATATTACGATAATGAGAATGTGGAAAAGTTATTTTTGATATTTAAGATTAAGTATATGTTTCGTACAAAAGAAAATATATGGCTAGGAGCTCATTTTGTTAGTTAACAAAGGACCTATAAAATGTTTGAGACAACCTTGTTAAATGCATTAAATCAATAGTTAACTTTTGTTGTGAAATTCGTATTCATTATATGACACTTTTTTTTTAAAAAAGTTGATAGTATTATAATAATATAATTGATAGTCCAAGTTAAACTGTTATAAGATTTTCTATATCGGTTATCAGAAATTGTATGCAAAGATTTTTCATTGGATTACAAATAATAACCGATCAAAGGAACGTTTGAACATATCCGTACTCAGTATATGACACAATTTATAAAAGGAACTTGATAGTACGTACTTACAATTAATAATCATTTATGTTATAAGAGAGGCAAATCAGAGAGAGACATTTGTCATCTCTACATCGATTTGCCTCTCTTTTAGTATACTACGAGGTATATAGATTTAAAATTAAGAAATTTATTAACATGAGTAAATAAGTAGTTCGTAGTATAATCGATTATTACCATAAGTAATTAGAATATTTTAGGTAAAATATATACAAAGTATATTAATTATTTTATCATAGGTTATTTACCAATATTATAAAAGAGGCAAATCAGAGTTGTATTTATCATCTCCACATCAATTTGCCTCTCTTTTAGTATAGTACTCCGTATACATATGTTTGTTAAAATCGGCTAAAATATACAGAGTAAGTCAATTGATTAGCCTACAATATTTGGAGGAGCTTTTTTAAGTAGAGAGGTCTGCGTAGTCGCGCATCATTTTTCTTGCTTACAATTTCTTCCATTTAATTTTGGATAAATCAGTTTTATTTTCACGGTTATTAGTAAATAATTTCAACTATTAATATCTTAAATTATCGATTAGTAAAAATTATTAAAAAAAATGGTAGTATTATGTAAGTAATTAGACAAATCCAACAAAATGCTACGAAGACATGACTATGTTCATCATAAAGTAGTAATAATCACAAAAGAACAGAAAAGTATAGGTATTTGTGAATATAACAGCTAGTGTTAAAATCAAATAGTCGCATCTAAAAAATTTAGGAATTACGTAGTAAAGTAGTAGATAGATTAGATCACACAAGTTTTTCTCATGTTTAAAGAAGTTACTTAATATTTTTTAAAGTAGTCAAATATTACTATCGATGACGGTGATAAATATCCAATTCAGTTGCTAAATATATTACCTATAAAATAGTACAATCAATGACGGTTATAATTATCGCATTTAGTTGTTAAAATATTATAAAGTACTATTGTAATTTTTTATACACTCTTATTCATACTTGATTGATTTTATAATTTATTTGTATTTGAATTATGTAAATACGAAATACAAATAAGTAGACTACTCTTAAATTTTTATAAAAATCTTACTACGTACTTCGTATAATGGATTAATGTTTTATAAAAATATAAACTTATATTGGTTATATTTTTTACAAAATATAAAAAAGATATACAATTTAAAAAAATATTCCTTATTTATGGAATGAAATGTTTTTTTATTTTGAGGAAAAAAATCAAATATTTTTTTGAGGTAAAAGTTAACAAAATAATTATAGAATCAATTATTTTATTTCATTTTATAATTTTTAATATGTATAAGAGAGACCAATCCATGAGTGACATTTGTCATCACCACATTGATTTCCTCTCTTTCAGTATAATATATATAGATAGATGATGCCTGTAATCGCAACCGTGGCCGTATCCGCTATCCAAATTTTTTGATCTGGTATATGATTTATAACCATATAGGTTATAACACCCCGTTTTCTAGACCAGGTATCTAACTCCGAAAGTTTAGGATTATAGGTAATTTTGTTGAAATCCACTTTTTTACAACTGCTTTGTATAAATGTAAACAAAATGAAAGAAAACAAATAAATTATTGTTTTGGAATGGACGTATAATCACATGTAATTTATTTATTTTTACTTCGTACAAAACTATTGTAGAGAGATTTCCTACGATATTGCATAAAGACCCAATAATTCCCAAAATACGTTACTTTCTAACTTAATTCCCACCATACCGTCCACGTCAGCAAGGGAGAAAGAAAAGTATTTTTTTTTTCTGGTTCAGCATTGAACCGCCATCTGAGATGGCGGTGTTGTTTTAAAGCAAACCGCTATCTCAGATGGCGGTTCAATGGTATAAACCGCTATCTGAGATAGCGGTTTCTTTTAAAACAAAACTTTATAAAACCGCGTGGTTTTATAAGCCGCTATTTCATATAGCGGTTTACCTCTTTAAACCGCTGTTTCAGATAGCGGTTTATTGTAGATTTTATAAAAAAATTAGACCGGCTTTCTTGTTACGTGGGCGGTAGAGTGGAAATAAGTGAAAAAGTAGCGTATTTTGGGAATTTACGAATCATCAAACAATATTGAAAGAAATCGCTCACTATTGTAGGCTAAATGTATTTTGATTTTTGTAAAACAGATTACAAAAATCAAAATATTTTTAATCTCGTTATTGTGGAGTAATAACTTACTCCTCCGTATGTACATTAGAAAAACAGTAAATCATAAAAATTGTGATTTTTTCATGCTTAACATATATTCTGGCCATAGTACATGAAATCGTAATACTTTTTTTCATATTTAGTCCTATTATATAGAAGGAAATTAAAGAAAAAGAAAAACATTAGAAAATTAGAAATTTTAAAAGATTTTTTTTAATAAAATACTGAGGACACGTTAGGAGATGATATATGTCACTTTTGATGTATTTTTTAAGTAAACTAGTCATTTGGCCCGTTCCCAGAACGAGTTTGGTATATGTTGGTTAACCTTGATGTGTCGTATTGAAACTTCATTTATATTAATAGTGTGACTCTGTATAGATGTTTCATTCTCGTAAGGATGGTTTTGATTTATTGTTAGGTGGGTGAAAATGGATGTTTTATGTAGTTATTTTTGTTTATGCTGGTGTTGGGTGTTCGTATAATACTATGTGTTTGTCTTTGTTGGTGGTTTCATTAGCCCATTAGGAAACATAACGTCTACAAAGTTTTGACGGAAAATTTCTTTGTGAGACTACAATTAAGAAAAAATGATAATTTATTCGACATTAATATAGGGAGGAGTGTAAACCAAGAGACTAAATTAAAAGTCCATTCTGAAAGTACAATTGGAAGAAGTTGATAACATTTGACACCACTAACGGAATTGATAACAGACTATTTCAACCAACTCACAACAAATAGTTTTATGGAAATCGGTAGTAGTTGGTAATAAATCTTGATTAACCTTTCTTAAATTATTACTAACACGGCGTAAATAGTGAGGAACGACTCTCCAAAGTGATTGCTCAACAATATGTAAACCTGCAAGAGAAATTCCACTTTGAGAAAGAACAATCTCGAAATGTATGCTTGCTTTTATCTAAAGGTCAAGCAAGATTACCTGCTCTAGCTTCATCTATTTTGAGAACGAACAATCCCGAAATGTATGCTTACTTTTCTCTAAAGGTCAAGCAAGTATACCTCCTCTAGCTTCATCTACCGGAGTTGGTTTATGCCTTATAAGCTCATCTGTTTGCCAAACCGAAGTTATTTTTCTTACTTGAAAAAATTGATCTACAAAATCAATTAAGCAGTAGTAAAACTGAAACTGTGCAAGGGTCAAATTGTCAATGGAGTACAGTATCAGATCTTCAATCAGAATCTCGCTATCTACATGACTAAGATCAGGTCTATCATTATACTCTAAAATATGATTCACAAAACATTCAGGGTTGCAAAACTTGTTAACAACTCAAAGACAGCCAAAAGCATCAAACTTGCAGCCATGACCTCAGATCTTCGTAACAAGTTATTAAGTGAATGGTCTATTGCCTTAAATGCTTCTGCAGTACAAAAACTTGTTATTGTTTTTTTTCACGTCTTTGTCAACACAGTCACCGCTGCGTTCCTGTCATCAATTGTGGCAATGAATCGGTTCCTACCATCATTTTCCGTAACAATAATCATTGTTATTAAGTAAATGGTGTATTGGCTTAATGCTTCCGCATCACAAATACAGAAATCATTTTAAAGACAAATCATAATCTAGGGGAGAAACATACACATGCGTTAATGACCCAACCTGATCTTAAACCTTTTAACTCAAGACCCGATTTGAGATGTACTTAAGTTTAATCTTTGTTAGGTCCAAACAACTTCACTATATCCACTTTACCACTCAAGATCATCCACATATGATATTATAGACCCGTAATGATTATGAAAAAATATAGAACACGCACTAATTCATTTGAGAATGTAGGAAATGAAGTAAAGATAAGGGATCAATGATTTGCAAGAGGTAAATCACAACTTATGCTAATTGCTTGCTGTCTACATGTCACATAAACTCGAAATTATAAGATTTGTTTCTTATTGAATCACATATTGTTTTATGTGACATCCCTTTTGTTGTAAATTATCAATGAGCATAATGAATACTGATAGCTGCAGAAGTATTCTATCAAATAATTTACGCCACCCAACATTTAACAAATATAGACTGGATTATCCAGTCAATTAGATATTCTGATAGTGTCTGATTCATTATTTAACAAAGATAGACCATCTAGCATTAAGAACTACACCGATATCCTGCAGTTGTTGAAGGAACTTTCCTCTCCATCTAGCATTATTAAAATCCAAGCACAACTCTATTATTATTCACAAATTCATATCCACAAGGGAGATAACCTTTAATTCTAAAAGTAATAGGTTCCTAGAATTCTGAAAGTACCTTTAATTCTGATCTGTTTGGTTGTTGGCGAAGCTTATGAAAATGGAAGAATACAGTACCTCAAATCATATTAAGTTAGAGAAACCCCTCAAACTCCAAACATTTTTTCATCACAGAATGCCAGATTATATAGCTTATCTCCTTATAAGAGGAGTAATTATGAACATAGTTTCATTCCTTTTTCCAATAAGAAAACATTCATAAAAGTTTGCAATTACAACTCAAACTCAAATCATAAAAGTTAATCTCCCTCTTCTTTTTAAATGTCGCACACAACCTCAAATCCTAATACTCAGTGTGTTTGAGAAAAACTGTTTGCTAATAACAAAATCAATCAACTCCTAATTCACCAAATTGGGGAAAATGTCATTATTCAGTACAATAAATTTTAAAAATGAAACATAAAACTACACATCAATTAGAAACCTGAAAAGTGGGGAACCTATACCCATTAACAAACCATACAAAATCAACTATTCTAAACTGTAAATTAAACCAATTAAGAACAGGCACAAAAAATATATAAATCATACCTGTTTGCAGCTCACGGTCATATCATGACTTATGGCCTACCTAACTCTGTTAAATAGAGCTAGGATTGGATTAAGAGATGAGAAGTGGAAGATCAATAACCAATTGTGCAAACAAACCGTAACCGATATGCTTTAAGAAATTGTTAATGTTTTGGGTAATTAATTTGTGAATGGAGGCTATTAATGTTAGGAAGAAGATGGTGTGATCGAAGTTTGATTCTAGTTGAGGTCCAATTGAAAGTTCTTGCAACAGTTTCTTGGATTGTAATGTAGAATCAAGAGCAGCTAATTTCAATTGAATCTTGACATTGAAGACGATTGTTATTCTCAAGGCTCGCGATTTGTAAGATAAATTGCTTGTAATTTTGAATTGAATGATGATTAATGGCGAGGAGGTGAAGCGGAACTGAACATGAATGAATGAGGAAAATGAAAGGGCGTGAGAAGCAGTGATGTCAAGTTCTGGACTTTCCTGCTGTTTTCCTTAGTCTGGTTTTTCCTTTTTTTTGTATAAAAAATACATGATCGGCCACGTGTCATTGTGATGGTGTTAGTATGATGGGCCACGTGTCATTGTAATGGTGTTGGTTGTGCTTTTTAAATACTAGGTATTGATAGTTATTAGTATCTTTTATTACATCGCTATTAATGATTGATCGATGATTATATTAGACGTAAATTTGACAATTAAGTAACCGACTAAGTGAACTAACCACGACCGAACAAAATTGCAAGGTAGAAGAAAATGGCGCATGAGAACCCATGTGAACTTATAAAAAAAGACAATGAAGAGCCATACCTTAGATGTGGTATTTGCTTTATAATGTCGGGTGTTCTAATTGTCAGCTACAATTATCAGTCAAATTCAAATAAATGATTAAAAGATTTAAACTATAATTAATTACCTTGCTAATTAATGTACTACATATACTATATGGATTAATTCCATGCCACGTCGAATATTTGTATGGCATTTGGGTCTTATTCTTGTGATCATAGCGTTGTAAGGTTTGTTTCCTACACCACAAAAATACTGTACACCCCCCACAGTTTTTCATTAGACCATGTGCATCCTTGATTTTTGGTCAAGTGAAAAATAATTTCTCTCTCCTTCTTCCACCTACTAACTTGACATACTACTTACTTAAATCTCTCATTTATCTTCTACAATCTCGACTTCATTAATTTTCTTACCTACTTTTTTACTTTTATCTATATCCACTTTAAATTCACCTTCAAACACAATTATTAATTTTAACAAACAAATAAATATGAAATTAAATTAACATACGTGGCATTGTAAAAACTTATCATGAAAATTGTAAACACGTGGCATTGTAAAAACTTATCATGAAAATTTTCTTAAAAAAAATAAGATGCATTGAATGTGTGGGAGCACATGAGTCCAAAAAAATAAATATGCATTGTATGCATGCATACAGTAAAAAAAATGATTTTAGCCAATATTAGCCTACAATAATATTCCGTATGCAAACAGATAGCAACTATTGCCCAGGCTCCATGCAAGTTGCGCTTTATTTGGCCCCACATCCCTTTTTAATTAACTTGACATTGGGTCACATATACGACCCGGGTCAAGTTAATAAATGTTTGACCCTTCCACACTGTCAACATTGTAGTCATTTTGTCCTGTCAATTACCACTTGAACCAAGCAACATGTCAAGGTTGTGTATGCTCTTAGGGTGCCTATGGACAATGTCTATACCATATTCATGCATGTGGGGTATATTCGGTACATATATACATATTAATTTACGAATTTGTATTTTTCTGTTATAATGGAAGAAAAAAAATTACAAATAACGTAAATAAAGAATACAGTGATCTGACATGGTTAAGTAACAATATGTTAGCTACATCCACAAACAAATGAGAGGAAAGTTTTATTAATCTTGAGGAGTACAGATTACAAAATTCAATTAGGTTATGACCTAGAGAGTTTATATAGTATTCTCTAGACATATGCGAAAAAACCCAAAAAATAGGCCCGGAACTGATAACCCCTATGTAGACAAATAAATACGATAAAATTAGGACATTGCATTAAGGGATTTGACCAGTTCAAGGCATATTCTAATTGTTGTGGGATCTTTTGTGGTGATGACATGTCACGCGTTCCTTAGAGGTATCAAGTATGCGCTGGCACGATCTTCCTGCAACCTGCAAAACAAGAATATTCCCGTAGGAATATTCTCGTAGTAATTTGTAGAGAGAAGGCAGAGCAAAGGTAGTTTAAGGTAGGTGGGAATGAATTGAATGCCCCTTTTACCTTGGGATCTGAACTATTTATAGGGCTAGGGTTCCTTGGGAATTGATCCACTAACCCTAGCTGTAAGATGTGATGCCTCCTGGGGATTGGACCACGTGTCCAGCAGTGAGAGTATGGAATAGGGCCTGATGGTCCCTTTGGTTTTGGGCCTGGCCATGAACCAAGTGGGTTAGAACGTCCTTTTATTGCTTAAGAGATCAGGCTTGGGCCATCGTTCAGCCCTTGGACCCACGTGTCATATGCAGGTGGGCTATACTTAAGTTAACCCTGTCTTGGGCCTCCTTATGGAAGTATGCAAAGCCCACATCATTTGTGAAGGAAATAATGCCCTTGGTCCAAGTATGCATTTAATGTTAAGTCTAATTAATACGGTTCAGTATTAATTAACAAGTTAATAATTCAGTGAGATCAAGTGAGCTGAATGCCTAGCTAGAGGCCGCTTCTGTTCAAGTGGAATTAATTATATTAATCCACAGCTTACTCTTGACTGAACCCGTAGGGTCACACAAATAGTACGTAAACGGATCAAATATTTAATGAAATTAAATACTCCATCTATGGATATTCGGAATCGGCGGATCTTGGTTTCAGTGGGAGCTGAGATCGTCAAAGGCAAGAAATGAATACTCCGGAAACGATGATATTGCCGGAAACGGAAATATGGATCGTATCGGAAATATAAATATTATCCAAGTCGTAGATTTTTCCGGAAACGGAAACATGGTACGTATCGGAAAATATTATTGGAAATGGAAATATTGCCGGAATCGGAAATATTGACGGAAACGGAAATATTGTCAGAATCGGAAATATTATCGAAATCGGAAAATAATTCCGAAAACGGAAATATTAAATATTTGTTCGAAACGGAAATTAATTCCGGAATCGGAAATATTAAATATTGTTCGTATCGGAAATGAATTCCGGAATCGAGAATTTAATCGGAAGCGTACCGTACGAATTAGCATCGGATGAGGCCTGCCAGACGAAGGCCCAGCATGAAGTCGGGCCATCGCCCAGCACGAAGCCGGGCCATCGCCCAGCAAGCCAAGCGCAACAACCACACGCCAAGCAAACGACCAGGCCCAGCGCAAAAGCCAGGCCCAACCGAAGCTTGGGCGCGCGTACGGATGGGGCTGCGACAGTGGGCTTTGTGCTGTGCGCTCGGCGTGGGCCGCAAGGCCTGCGTATGGGCGTGCGGTGCTTGTGCGCCACTCGTGTGTGTTACTCGGAATCCTAAGGCTACCGGGATTCGTAATATGATTAAATCTAATCCTAATAGATAAAGTTTGTTTAATTAGAGTCCTAGTAGGATTATAATTAAATAGATTTGAATTCTAATAGGATTATAATTCCTTTCCATAAACTCTATAAATAGGTGCCTAGGGTCACATATTTAAATCGAGAATTGAAGTATTCAAAGGTAAGATTTTCAAGCAAAAATCAGCCACAAACACTTGCCTATTAGCCGAAAATCCTAGTACCTTAAGGGCGATTCTAGTTGGTCAAGCTTAAGGCGGATCCGGACGTGCTGTGGACTATCTACGGAGGGACGACACTTGGAGTCCTAAAGACTTGTTCTTGTTCGGTTCGGGCGCAGCTAGGGAAGGCACGCTACAAAGTGTATGCATCTGAATTATGCTAAATGATTATGTGTAAATAATATGTTTCCTGGCTTTATGGTTTTTCCGCATGATTTATGTTTATTCATATGTATCATAACCTAACAGTGGTATCACGAGCCTCTTATTATTTTCATAATCTAAATTTCATGAACATGGTTAAATTTTACAAATTTGCAAAGAATTAACGGGGTGATTAATTTTCGTAATTAATTGCAAATTGCGTTTATTTAATTATATGTACGCAGTTTTTCGGCAGTTTCTTCGTTACTCATCCAAATGGAGTGATTTTTGTGTGAATTCCGCATGTAAAAGGCATTCTAAAATTTTGACAAAAAAGGTTTTTTTCGGCCGAACCTAGAATTCCCAAATTCGAAGCCTAACTATGACATTTCGGAGGTTTAAGTTTTTCGAACGCAAAAGTTTGTAAATTTAAGATGTTAAATTAAGTATTTGCGATTCTTGTTGATAAATCTTGAGTTTTTGATTGACCTACAGTATATGTTTAACAATTATGAATGCCTAGACTTGTTAATTATACAACCTAATTTGTAATTATGATTAATTTGTTGAAATTCGAATAATTTAGAATTGATTTGTTTTTCATAATTAATTAATAATTTAATTAGGTATCCATGATTAAAATCCACCATAAAAATTGTTAATTTATGTTAAATTTTACATTTTTATGACCTGGATTTGAATCCATGTTAATCGGAAATTAATTGATTAATAAATTTTCGATTTTTCGCCCTAAAATTATGAAATTAATATGATTTATTAATTTGTCATTAATTTTGAATAAAAAATTTTAAATTTTTTATAACACGACCATAAATCTTGCACGCACAAAGCAATGGACGATACGTGTTACCCTTAAGGGGTGTTGTATAGTGCGGGCACGCGACGACGAGCAAGGGAGCTCGTCGCCCGTGCGGTACAATGCAGCGAACAAGGGCCATGGCGCACAAGCACAAGGCAGCACGCTGGCTTGTGTCGAGTGCCGTGTGCAGCGTGGGCGAGTAGGCAAGGGCGATGGGCCAAGGCGCAAGCCGGCGAGAAGACGCGTGTGGGCAGCAAGCGTGCTGCGCCACAGCGCGCGCTGCCGCGCCCAGCGAAGCAAGCAGACGCGAAGCAAGCAGGCGCGACGAGTGAGCGGGCTGCGCGCAGCGTGGCCTGTGCTTGCTGCGTTGCGTGTGGCCTGCTTGCGTGGTGCTGTACGATCGGTCGAGGAGCGTTAAGCCTCGTGCACTCGACGGGGCTTGGGCGCAAGCCCAAGTGCTCGTCATGTTACGATTGAGTCGTTTTGAATTTTAATTTGAAATTTTCAGTTCCGAAATAATTTTAATTAATTTTAATATTAATAATTTAAATTGTTTTCTCGGATTTTAATTTTGAATATTATAATTATTATAAATTTTATTTATACTAATTATTTTACTAATATTAAACCTTGAATTAATTTAAATACATTTAATTCAACTGAAAAATAAATTAAATAAAATGGATTCAATTATAAATTTATATGAGCTTTAAATTTTAATTAAATTTGTATGTTTCCGGTTAGACTAGAAATACATTTTTATGTTTAAAATTAGTAAAGCATATGAATTTATTGGTTTAAGTGGGAGCCACTTTAGTCATAAACTCTTGATTAGGTCTACAAATCCTTTAAGGTTAAAACAACTTGATTAGAATTAATAAGGACTGAATAATTGGTAGATTATTGGTGCCCTTGATTAATTGCTGCAAGTATTTATGTGATGCATACAATGTGTTTTTTACTAACCAATTATGTGGGCCATTCATGATAATGAATGGGTGAATGGTATATATTGTATATGTACTGTTTTGCAGGTTATGAAGTGACTAGTATGACCCAAATAGGATAGAAAATATGGTCTGCGTACCATTAATTTGAATGTAATTGGTCTAAAGCACCAAATTTGTTTTTCAATTCAAATATGGTCTGCGTACCATCGAATAGTTGTAATTAGTTTAATTATAGCTTATCCTATTTGAAGAAAAATGGCGCCTCCCACGGTGAAATTCAAGACGAAGTTTCCAATCCATTTTCAAGACGGACTTTGAAGTTGAAGCTTCAAGATGAAGTCTGGCAATACTAGATCACAATTATCTTATGCATTCTTTAAGTTATTTATTGCTTTTAAATATGTCTTAAATATGCATGAGATTGTGGCTTGATTATGTTTCATGATTAAGGATTTTAGTTCACTTAAAATCTAACCAACATAGTAAGAGCCTTAAGTTCCAAACTTAAAAAAAATTGGGTTAAAAGGTGCCATGCCAAAATAACACTTACATGGATATCCTTTACATCGATCTTAGTAATAGGTTTCCGCCATAGCGAGGTGTTAATTATCGATACTAAAGGGGTAAGGTACACAAATAATTGTGAGTACATGTTAGTTTTGGTGAAACTCAACGATATAAGTAAGGAGTCCTTTTATGTCGTGGCAAAATCGATAGGTTTACCTAATAAGTTCTTAGATGTACCTATCAACCAAGAGTAGTTTCTAGACTATTAGCAAAAGGCTTTTTCTTACCTAAAAGATTTTAGAATTGAGTCTAAATACATAATGTGCTTAATTCTTCAATGGGTTTTAGGATCTTGGAATCATTTTATTCACACCTGCCGCAACACATAACTTGAATAAAATGCTTAATGAACATTAAATTTTGCATGTATGCTAGAATTTAAGTTTATTAAGAGAAGCTGTGAATGATTATTTATTTGTTTATTCTTATTCAATTGTAGTTTTAATTATGGCAAACAACAATTCATTCAACATTCGATCAATTCTCGAAAAGGAGAAGTTGAACGGGAAAAACTTCCTTGACTGGCAAAGGAACTTGCAAATAGTACTTATGCAGGAAGAAAAGGAGTATGTCCTGGAAGAGGCGATGCCCGAAGCCGCAGGAGAAGGGGTCACTCAGGCAGCCCTCAATCGTTGGATTAATGCCAACAAGGATGTGAAATGTCTAATGCTTGCAACCATGAGTGCAGATCTACAGAAAACGTTCATCAACTCAGATGCTTTCACGATCATCAGTGAGTTAAAGAACATGTTCCAAGATCTGGCTCGGGTTGAAAGATTCGAGACTCATAGGCAAATTCTTGAGACCAAACTTAAGGAAAGGCGAGCCCGTAAGTCCACATGTTCTCAAAATGATTGGACTCATTGAGAATATGAGTCGGCTGGATCAGCAGTTCTCTTAGGAAATGGATGTAGACACCATCCTCCATTCTCTTCATAACGGGTATGATCAGTTCAAGCTGAACTACAGTATGAATAGTCTGGAAAAAACGCTCACTGAGCTTCACGGTATGCTGAAGACCGCTGAAAAGACGCTCAAAAGTGATAAGCAAGATGTGCTTATGGTGCGTGGGGGCAAGTTCAAGAAATCTGGAAAGAAGAGGAATGCTAAGAAAGGTGGCAAGAAGGCCAACCCAACTAAGCAAACTGGCGCCAAGTCTGAAAAGAGGAAGGTCAGTCAACCCACTTCTGAATCCGAATGCTTCTATTACAAGAAGAAGGGGCATTGGAAGAGAGATTTCTTGAAGCTAAAGGAAGATCAGAAGAACGGAACAGTCGTTCCATCTTCAGGTATTTTCGTTATAGACTGTATACTTGCTAATTCAACTTCTTGGGTATTAGATACAGGTTGTGGCTCACACTTATGTTCCAATTCACAGGGACTAAGAAGAAGTAGAAAGTTAAGCAAGGGTGAAGTCGACCTACGAGTGGGAAATGGAGCACGGATTGCTGCATTAGCTGTAGGAACTTATTATTTGTCGTTGCCCTCTGGGCTAGTTTTGGAACTGGAAGAGTGTTTCCATGTTCCAAGTCTTACTAAAAACATCATTTCTGTTTCTTGCTTAGATGCTAAGGGATTTTCCTTTTTAATAAAAGACAATAGTTGTTCGTTTTATTTTAAAGAGATGTTTTATGGATCTGCTAGATTAGTCAATGGACTTTATTTATTAGATCACGACAAACAAGTTTATAACATAAATACCAAAAAGGCCAAAAAGGATGATTCAGATCTCACCTATCTGTGGCATTGTCGATTAGGCCATATTAACTTGAAACGCATGGAAAGACTTCAAAAGGAAGGAATTCTAGAAACATTTGACTTAGAGGATTATGGTAAGTGCGAATCATGTTTACTTGGCAAAATGACAAAGCAACCTTTCTCTAAAGTTGGAGAAAGAGCAACTGAACTATTGGGTTTAATCCATTCAGATGTATGTGGACCAATGAGTACAAATGCTAGGGGTGGTTTCAGCTACTTTATCACTTTCACTGATGACTTCAGTCTGAATCCTTTGACAAATTCAAGGAATTTCAGAGTGAAGTAGAGAATCAATTAGGCAAGAAGATTAAGGCACTGCGGTCTGATAGAGGCGGTGAATATCTGAGCTATGAATTTGATGACCATATGAAAGAATGTGGAATTCTATCAGAATTGACTCCTCCTGGAACACCACAATGGAACGGTGTGTCGGAACGGAGGAACAGAACCTTGCTAGACATGGTTAGATCAATGATGGGTCAGGCCGAACTTCCAATAGAATTTTGGGGACATGCACTAAATACAGCCGCACTCACTATAAATAGAGCTCCGTCTAAAGGTGTTGAAAAGACTCCATATGAGGTATGGTTTGGAAAGCCTCCAAAAGTTTCTTTTCTTAAGATTTGGGGATGTGAAGTATACGTCAAACGATTAATTTCAGACAAACTTCATCCGAAATCTGACAAATGTATCCTTGTGGGCTATCCAAAGGAAACAAAGGGGTATTACTTCTACAATACATCTGAGAACAAGGTGTTTGTTGCTCGAGATGGTATCTTTTTAGAAAAGGATCACATTTCCAAAATGACAAGTGGGAGAAAAGTAGACCTCGAAGGAATTCGAGTCGAACAACAAACTCTAGAGAATGCTCAAGATGACATTCAGGATGAAACTCAGAGATCTTTAGAAGTTTCTGGTGAGAATCATGGACAATCTAGAGATGTAACCCCGCGTAGATCGCAGAGATATAGATCTCAACTGGAAAGATACTTAGGTATTTTGATGAACGAGATCTATGACGTTCTATTACTTGAAAGTGATGAACCTGCGACTTACAAGCAAGCTATGACGAGCCCTAGCTCCAAGCAATGGCAAGAAGCCATGCAATCTGAATTAGACTCCATGTCTGAAAACCAAGTTTGGGATTTGGTCGATTTTCCAGATGGCTACCAAGCCATTGGAAGCAAATGGGTTTTCAAACTGAAAGAGGACAAGGATGGAAAACTTGAAGTTTTCAAAGCTAGATTGGTTGCAAAAGGTTACAGGCAAGTCCACGATGTGGATTACGATGAAAGCTTTTCACCAGTTGCAATGCTAAAGTCTATTCGGATAATGTTAGCAATCGCTGCATATTACGATTACGAAATATGGCAGATGGATGTCAAAACCGCTTACATCCATCTTACGAAATATTACGAAATATCGCTGCATATTACATATTGGGCATCAAGATTTACAGAGATAGATCTAAAAGGATGATTGGACTTAGTCAAAGCACTTATATCAATAAGGTGCTTGATAGGTTCAAGATGGCAGACTCCAAGCGAGGCTACCTACCCATGTCTCATGGAATGACTCTAAGCAAGACTCAGTGCCCAAAAACACTTGATGAGCGTAGACGAATGAATGGGATTCCATATGCATCATTTATTGGTTCAATAATGTATGCTATGATATGTACACGCCCGGATGTTGCGTACGCACTCAGTGCTACGAGCAGATACCAGTCAGACCCAAGAGAGGCACATTGGACTGCTGCCAAGAATATTCTGAAGTACCTGAAAAGGCACAAAGATGACTTCCTGGTCTATGGTGGAGATGATGAATTAATTGTTAAAGGCTATACGGACGCAAGTTTCCAAACCGACAAAGATGATTTCAGATCACAGTCTGGGTTTGTCTTCTGCCTCAACGGAGGTGCAGTAAGCTGGAAAAGTGCTAAGCAAAGCACTATTGCGGATTCTACAACTGAAGTGGAGTACATTGCTGCACATGAAGCAGCAAAGGAAGCTATATGGCTAAGGAAGTTCATAGGTGAACTTGGTATAGTCCCCTCCATTAAAGGACCAATAGCCCTATATTGTGATAATAACGGAGCTATTGCACAGGAAAAAGGAGCCTAGACACCACCAAAGAGTCAAGCATGTACTTCGTAGATTTCACCTTCTACGAGAGTTCGTTGAAAGAAAATAAGTCGAGATAAGCAAGATTGGAACTGATGACAACATATCAGATCCATTGACTAAACCTCTGCCGCAGGCGAAGCACAACTCGCACACTGCATCTATGGGAATCAAGCATATTGGAGAATGGCTTTGATGTCCTTGATTAATGTTTTAAAGTTTTAGAGTTTAATACTTTGTAAAACATTATTGGTTAATCATTCACAATAAATGAATAGAATTCATTTTCCATTTAATTTGTGGTTTATTAAATGACGAGTCCTTTCAATTTGACGAAATATTCAAGATAGACTGTCAGGACCAGTCCTGTGACTAAGAAATGTCTATCAAGTGAACTTGAATGTCAAAAATTGAAAAATGGTCCCTGGTCGGAGTTTTCTATAAAGATGGACGCATAGAAAACGTTAGACGACTAGAATGCAAGATGACTAGTAGTTCTGTTTCTTGAACTATGTGGACATGGAAATGTCGTAATCATTTGCATAGATACTTACTTTGGGAAGACTAGTATCGGACAGACCTATGAAACTTTACTGTAATAGATGAAAATCCGTCATAAGTAAATTTCATTAAAATTATTAGACACTAAATCCTCAATACCTGAGTGATTTGAGATTACTTGTTTGAGAAGTGGTTACTTTGACGTTGACCAACCGTCGCACCGTAAAACGAGGCTATAAAGGTAACGCTCAGGTAATCACCTATCAAACGAAGTCTAATCTCAAGATCGCAAGATTGAGATTGTCCTCCCATAAATCGGGATGAGATGCTTAAAAGTTGTATAAGGCCAGTCGGAGAGCTAGAAACTGTAAAATGCATGGCCGTGCTTAGATGAATCATAGGTTATGATTATCTGTTTATTTGATCAGTTGAACTCTGAAATCGAGAAACACCTCTGGACATAATAAGGATGACAACTCTTACCTTATGTTCAAGAACAAGCATCGAGCGACAAAGGAATTAGGAAATGCACACTTGTCCCTAAGGACAAGTGGGAGACTGAAGGAAATAATGCTCTTGGTCCAAGTATGCATTTAATGTTAAGTCTAATAAATGCGGTTCAGTATTAATTAACAAGTTAATAATTCAGTGAGATCAAGTGAGCTGAATGCCTAGCTAGAGGCCGCTTCAGTTCAAGTGGAATTAATTATATTAATCCACAGCTTACTCTTGACTGAACCCGTAAGGTCACACAAATAGTACGTAAACAGATCAAGTATTTAATGGAATTAAATACTCCATCTATGGATATTCGGAATGGGCAGATCTTGGTTTCAGCGGGAGCTGAGATCGTCAAAGGCAAAAAATGAATACTCCGGAAACGATGATATTGCAGGAAACGGAAATATGGATCGTATCGGAAATATAAATATTATCCAAGTCGTAGATGTTGCCGGAAATGGAAACATGGTACGTGTAGACACCTACTTTTGTCCCCATTCCCGAAAGGGAAAGGTTCGATGATGAAAGCATAAATCTCCACTTGACAACGCATCTCCTATAAAATAAACGAATCTCAATTCCCCTTTTCATTTCACCCGAAACCTGCTATTTATGGAAACCTGCTAAAAATAGTAACTGCCGTAAAAGGTAGCTTCTAAAAGTGGAAAATCATAAAGGATAGAAACCTGTCAGAATTAGGTGTTGCATTCCAACATAAATCCTAAATGAGATAGAAAACTGCAAGAATCCTATTCCTAATATGATTCGGAAATAAGAGTTACGTATTAATTAAAATCCTAACGAGCCTAGAGTTCGTAACGGGCCCAGACGCATTCCGTCATAAAATTGATACGCGCTAAAAGACTCGATTAAATCTCAAACTCTACGGATTTCAGGAATCCGAATATGACTAAAGAAAACAGCCCAGACCCTATTTTCAACGCCTGGCTCTGGGCGCCGAAATCTTCGGCGCCCAGGCCTGGGCGCTGAAAATACCTGGGTACGTGTTTTTTCCTAATTCTTTGTGGATTAGAACTCTGCAATTCTATCTTTCCACGAACTCTTCCCTATAAATAGACCCCTAAATTCGACGTGAAAAGAACACACACAACACATAATTATATTCTGAGTATTGACTCCAACCCTTAGCCTAAGCCTCTCGCTGCGAAATTGTTCACGCGTTTTGTCGCAATCGATCCATAAATCGAACAGAACGTATCCTGTCCCATAATTGAGATTCGTTAAAATAAAAAGGAGAAATAGCAAAGTCAAAGTGGATAGTTTTCTGAGAACCGTGACGCACCTCTCAAGGGTGCGTCGTAATGTGTCCCTTTTCGATGATTTAACTGCTTTCCTAGCCCTTTTTATGAACTGTTAAACTAACTAAATCTGATTGTTCTATCACGCCTAACAAATATAATATTTTTGGGAAATCGGATTATCATGCTAGGTCCCTTAATGCTATCTAAATCATATAATCACGATCGAATTAGTATTATATGTTGCATATTGCTAAAATCAATTCAGATTAGTTTAATAGTTAACGCATGTCCCTTCAATTATTTATGCTGAGCTAGTAAGGATATCCTGCCTCTGGAGTTATCGACGAGCGAAGTACTTCTCTCGGTAGTTATAGTCCCCCGAACCCTCAATCTCTACCTTGCGGGTGTATGTTGAGAGATCCCCACACCAGGGATCACAAGGGAACCTACGGCCGTTGTGGTCAAACATAATTGCACTCCCTTTATGTCACGATAACCGGGTTTTGTCAGTTTTTCTCATTGTCGTTAAAAACTGAATGGCGACTCCTATATTACTAGTCAATTGGGTGTAAACTCACAGGAAATCCAATTACACTTGATTGAATAAAAAGAATCGTCACACCCACGAGGGACGAGGTCACGCATTAGCCTCGTGCTTTTTCGACCCCCTCACAGTGGCGACTCCGCTGGGGATAGTGAAGGAAATACTCGTGCTTGTAGGTAATCAAAATAGCCGAAGGGTGAAACGATCCTACCCCGCCGTTTATTTCCCCATCAAGTTGGGACGACCTGAAAATCAGCATATTAATGTGAACGGGCATAACCGCATAACGAATCTCGGCTCCCTCGGGAGTTGGGACTAAGGATACCTTTTTCGCCAATAGGGGGGTGCATACGCCGCGCATGTCGCCCACTCGGTACTTGTGCAGGTAGTACACCTATCCCGAACCCAATCGCTCGCTCATTAGGTCCCTCTCGCCTGCATGCGCCCTTGGCTTGCACTTGCGGGTTGGCCTCTTGAGCGAAATTCGTCTGTTGAAGACACTACCTCGACCGGGGCATGTGTTGGATCTACGATAGAAGCGGTACCAAGCCAGGCGCAAATAAACTACCCATAGAAGCCTATCATAAACTACGTGGCATATTTAATTTTAAAATCCCTGTTTGTAATGTAGTTATGTGTAGCGAAATATGTGATTGTGTGCGACAAACTATCCTAGAAAACCAACGACCTTAAAAATTGCCCAAACATTCATAGACTAATTTGCCAAAGAGTTATACCGAAACACGTGTTACGCAAGCCCGAATGATCGCCACAAAAATAAGCGACGCTCGGGACGGCCTGTAACGAATCCCACAAACGCTGCTACGCGTAAAGGACGTTATTAGGCAAGCACGCAAATCGAAGTCGCATAAACAGAAGACAGAAAACGAGAACCAGCCAGGGACGCATTTTCAACGCCCCTGGCTGGGCGCCAGAATTTCTCACGCCCCTAGCTGGGCGCTAGAGTTGCTGCTTGGCCTTCTGGTCAGGCGCAGCAGCCTCGGTGCCCGAGCGAAAGGAAATACGTAGCGCAAAAAAAATGTTCATAAAAAGAATTGCTACGAGGGCGTAAGAAAAGCACTCGATTTCAAAAAGCGACTCGTGAAAAAATTAATAACTCTTTGTGTCATTGTTGGGCCTCCTACGACGGCAATGCTCGGCACCAAAACTGAACATGCTAACAACTATGAATGTCACACGGGCAAGTGTTTCGAAAATCCAAAGAATGACCAAAAAAAAAACCAAAAAGTGTACCGAGAAAAGAAAGAGTAAAAAACCAATTTAGAGAGTCGAAGTCTAGACTAAGTAATGCTTGAAACTTTGGGAACCTAAACTTGGTGCCGATCAGGGAATCAACGGTTAGTGCGTCTCGAAGATACATCGCCAACACCAGGTTTAGTGACTCCAAGCTCCGTCCGTCTTCCCTCATTTCAAGGATCTCCGCTTCCCCAACCTCGATTCGCACCTTCAAACATGTCCATCGAAGATTTGCGAGACCAGATGGTCCAAATGACCCAACTTATGGGCCAACTGAAAATGGAAAATGAAGCTTTAGCGGCTGCGCAAGCCAAAAATGACCTCGATAACGAGAAGAGGATTGAAAAAATGGTCCTACAACAAACCATGGGGAGCAAATACTTCTCCCTCGATCCTGAACCTTTTCCTGGCAAACTACCAGAAAAGTTCAGTTCATCTGACTTACCAAAGTTCAAGGCCACGGACAACCCCCGTGATCATCTACTGAGCTTTGTGAATACCATGAACTTGAAAGGCGTGGACAAGTCCATGTATTTACCTGCCTTTCCTTTGTCCTTGGAACCTGTGCCGCTCAAATGGTACTATCACCAGGACCCTAAGCACTTCCCCACTTGGGAAGACTTTGTCAATGTCTTCATCAAGAAATACTCGTCGAACATGGATTTCCAAGTCACCATGCGCGAGCTGGAAGTTCTCTTCCAAAAGAAAAATGAGGGTTTCACAACCTACTTTGCTAGATGGAGGGACCATGCGGCCCAGCTAATCAATAGGCCTCCCGAAACAGAATTGGTCCAAAAATTTATTGACAACATGGACCCGGCTTACAGACAACACCTTAGGTACCTGGGACTTGACACTTTCAAAAGAGTTTATGATGTGGGAATAAAGATCGAGGACGACCTCGCCAAAACCATACAGAGCAAACCCACATATAAGACCAACACCTATAATCGAGGTAACACATCCCAAGCCCAATAAGTCCATGCTGTAGAAGAGACTCCCGCCCGAAGAAACCCTGGAAGATGGGTCCGAGACCGAAAGTTTGCCCCACTCGGGTCGACTTTGGTACAAGCCTTTGAAAGACTAACCAATCAAGGAAAGTTGAGACCTATAGGCCCCACCCGTGACCCTCCTGTCAAAAGAAAATATTGGGTCGAAGGTACTTACTGCAAATTTCATCAAGGAAATGGGCATGACACTGAAAACTGCTGGAATCTAAAACATACGATCCAAGACATGATAGAGGATGAAGTGATACCTCTCCCTAACGTTGGCAAACCCAACAACAAGAGCCCACTCGGCTCTTGTCACATCTCTCTCGACCAACCAGAGATCTTCGACCCCACGGTGTATATTACACCTCAAGGTGCACTACTCGCTGTGGTCCCTATGGATCGAATCGAGAGGGAAGTGTGCGGTGTGTGGAATGATGATGCTGAAGATATTTACCTATCTCAAGTCTCAGGCCAGGACCTCTTCACTGAAACTTGGCCCGGGTATGCTCTCATTGACACCACCCCTCAGGAGCCCGAGGTCGACAACCTCACCCGATCCGGAAGGATATACTAACCGGATATTCACCCACCTCCTATGGACGACATCCCGGTTAGGCAAACTCCTGAGAATGGACGGAACGCCACCGTTGCGGAAGTTATTGAAAATCCTCTCCTAAAACAACTAAAAAGAACCAAGGCCGAGATTACCATCTGGGATCTTATGTGTACTTCAAAGGAACATCACGAAAAGCTTATTCGCTCACTTGACCTCATCTCAGTACCTACAGATATCACACCTGACTCATTGGTTAGCCATGTCACGAGAGATGCCGGAGAAAAGGCCATAGTTTTCACTGATAAAGACTTACCCAAAGAGGGGGGGTGCTTACAATAAAGCCCTTTACCTAGTGGTTGGATGCAAAGGACAAAACATCCCCCTAGCGCTCGTAGATAATGGTTCGGCGGTTAATGTCTGCCCATTGCGAACCGCCCATTGCTTGGGGCTAGGAAACGATGACTTCCAAACCTCCACGCAAGGGGTACGAGCTTATGATAACTCCCGAAGGCCTGTATTGGGAAAAATCAACCTTACCATACAAACCGGGCCTGTGGCACGCACCACGGAGTTTCAAATAATCGACATCAAGCCCACTTTCAACCTCCTCTTGGGGCGATCTTGGCTCCATGACTTAGGAGGTGTGGCTTCTACCTTGTACCAAATGGTTAAACTTAACCATAACGGGGTAATACTAGAAATCCGCGCCCCTCCTCTCGACGTCAGTTGTACTGTGGTTGGAACGGCAGAAACTGCAGACGACCTTTATAGGTTTCAAATGGAAGAAACAATCTAGTTCATCGAAGATTATGATCCAGCATTCCTAGACCCGCATGCATCCCGAGTCATCCCTAGAATGCTGTTAGCTCAAGGTTATTTCCCAGGAACCCCATTGGGCATAAGGAAGAAGGAATACACATTCCATCCTTTTCCCGACAAATCTACTCCCTTTGGCTTAGGTTATGAACCAACGGAGGAAGATATTGCTGACCGCCTATCTAGGCTATGCCTTAACAAAGCCAAACAAACCACCCTCCTTCCCCCATATCAAAGGACCCTTAACGGGATGTTCGTTCGGGAAGGAGAAGAACACCCATGCTGTGATTTCCCTGAACCCTTCGTTCAGGATGGCTTGCTAAAACCCGGATTTGAAATTTTCCATGACTGCCACACCTTGGATGAGGCACCCCACCTCACCAAGAGTAAAACAGCTGAAATATTGGACAACCAGGCTCTATGGACATTGTTTAACGAATCGAGGCCTATGGAGAACGAGACTGTGATGACTACCCTAGCTTTACAAGATGAAGGTTTCGATCCAACCCGGTTAATCTCTCCTGCATCAACACTAGAAGAGGTCGAGAACGGATGGGTGAAGACATATCAGTGGGTCAATGCAAAAGGAATGGAATTCAAGATGAGTACCGGTGAAGGACCGAAGTTTTATGAGACTAAACCCCAGGCTTGAGCCACATAGAGCACCATTAGTAAAAAGCGCCCAGTAGTTCTTTAGATTGATAGAAAAAATAATAGAGACTTTAGATGGTCCTAAGGCCGCTTAGAATATAGGTCAGTTTTATTTCTGTATGTTTTCCTTACTTTCCGAATCAATAAAGGCGTAATATTTCTCCTAAAAATTATTCTAACACTAAATAAACACAAAATGTACTTGCAAAATACAAAAATAAAGAGGCGGCCCACTCTAGGCCCAACAAACAAAGCCCACTCGGTTTTGAAATAGTGCCATGGGAATCAATTCCCGAAACCCGCAAAATAAACCACACTATCCCATTCATATCCCCAAAACCTAAAAAGCCAACCAGTGTCATCATAAGAGCCAATCCATGCAACCCAAAATCAAAGGAAATCAAAATCCAAAACAATGCAAATGTTACCAAAAAATAGATTCATAAAACATAGATTCCATCATACCCTTCACTAACAACCCACCTCCAAAGCCTACACAAAGGTCTTCATAACTTCCGCACCCTAACTCCATTTTCAAAAATGTTTCGAGTCACCAATAGAAAAAATTAATCCGGACAAAAATGCATTTCACGCTAACAGTCAAAAAAGCCTCCAAAATAGCCTCAAAATTAACTTTAAATACGAGAAAAATATCAAGGCACAAAAAAAAAGAAATAGAAATAAACGCAAGAACATGTGAAGCAAAGCGTCAAAAATTAACCGCCCAAGTCATTTTCAGCGCCCAGGGCTGGGCGCCGAAATTTCTGACGCCCCAGCCTGGGCGTTGAAACTCTCTGCCTGCCAAAAGTTTTCTTTTCGAAAGTGCTCGTCATTTTATCCGCACACAACGGAAAAATAACGAACACTTGGGGGGTACAGTACGTATCCAAATAGGTTTACCAAGAATATAGTTATACAAATTAATCGAATTTTACGCGACCTATGGCAAAAAAAAAAAGAGAACGGCAGATGAAAATAAAGATAATACTTCACTCATTTGACCGATCAAGTAATATGTTTCCACCTCAGGGCATATCTACCGAAATCCGGCATACTAGAACTTATTCAAAAGCTAGAACTACGCGCGACCTGATTCTGACAAGATACATAGGCAATCCTTACCAAGGATTCGGTCCAATAAAAAAAAACATATATCCTTTGTGCAAAAAGTGTTAGACATATAAAATACATAAAAAAGAGGAGAAATAAAAATAAATGAAAATGAAAAATAAAAATACGCCTTTATTGTGAAATAATAAGAAGGAAAACAAAGTGCTAGGAATAAAAACAAACACAACTGAAATAAATAAAGGGCACCTACACCCTAGCAAGAACTACACTACTTTAGTTCTTCCGGATCATCAAATAAAGTCTTGTAGAGAGCAATGTTCGCAGGATCCACCCCCACAGTCTTCTGCGCTGCCCCAATATCAATCTCCATAAGAACCGGCTCCTGGACACTAACTTCCAAAGATGCCAAGGCTTCAGAAACATTCTCAGTTATAGCCCGCTCAGCCTCAAGGGCACAGGCAATGGTGGGAGAAGGATTATTATCATCGACTAGGCTAGCCACTGTTTCTACAGGCAGCTGAGCCTTCCTAACCCATACATTGTTCCGGCGACGATCTCCGCGAGAGCTTGCATTTCTTTTAACAACAGCAGGCCCCTTCATGTTAGGCATCTCTTTAGGCCTGAAACTGGAACGGGGAGGAACTTTCTTTCCCTTTCGATCAGGACGAGCTTTCACAGTCTTAACACTATAGGTACGAGGCTTGGCAGAATCAGGACCCTCATACTTAACACGAATACGAGGTATCAAAAGCTCAACCGGCTCCCCATTACGAGCCTCGGTCCTCACATCTTTGTCATCGGAGCTCATCCACAACTTGTAGTTTTCAGAAAGACCCACAAAGCCATTTGTAGCTACGGCCCAACGCGGGAGACCATCATAATACTTAGCCCACGCTAAGACCCGTGTTTGTGAAAAGGCCGCTACCTTAGGTGGTACCGTATCAGAAAAGGGGATAGTCTGCCTTAAACCATATTGACGCATGACTCGGTAAGGGAAAATATAAATGGGACGAGATAGCCCCAACAAAGAAACATAAACCGATACATCAGAACCCCCTGTCATAGTAGTCAAACCCCACCATGGTACCACCCACTTAATAGAACAAATGCCATAAGTAAAAAAGGAGGTCCATTCGGCCTCGTCCTGGCCTTGGTACAAGTATTTTCGGTTACCCAAGGCTATAGGGCGATAATGTTTAGGATCGGCGGGAGCTTCCAAAAGTCTAAGCCGTTCCGCAAGCCAAATCTGCAAAAACAGGTACGATTGAATCAAAAGAATGAAAAAAATGGTCCCTGGGGCGCAGTTTCAACGCCCAGGACCAGGCGCCGAAAACTCCAGCGCCCAGCCCTGGGCGCTGAAACTCAGCCCCAGGCAGAAAAACAATATATGCAAAAGGGACGTACACATGCGCAAGGAAAAAATCGATCACCTGCAGTAATAGGGGGCTTCCCTCAAAATGTTCGGATTTGGCATCCTTCTTCAACTCATCCGCACTCAGCAAAGTCTCGGCAACAACCAACGGCATGATAGAATAGCAACTTTCCATCTGGCTAATCAAGGGGATCAACCTTATGTCACCGAACTCACCATTGTTATTCGATAGAAAATAATGATTCAACAAGCAAAATACAAGGGCTCGAATATTCAATTTCTGTTCGGTCATATTCTTACTAGGCCTAAAGTGATGTTTTACAAGTTTTGCCAAGTTAACCTTATCATCTACAACAATTTCAGCAAACGTGTTATCATCTAGCCCTAGGAAAGCCCTTATGGTTGTTTTACCCTCTTCAATAGTGCCAGGGGTAACAGGAGTAGCATTAGTAGGATAACCAAGGATCGCAGCAAATTCATCGGGCAAAGGACATATTTCGTTGCCCCGAAAGGAAAAAACATGATGATCGGAGTCCCAAAAGCTTAGGGCAGCATGCAGAAAGTTATAATCAATATTAATTTGTTGTAAGCCTAAAAGTGCCTCTAAGTGGTATTCTTTTAACAAAGCTTTTTCTGTGGGAGTAAGGGCCCGTAGCCAACGCCTAACAGTCCGTTGGAGTGAGAAAGTAGGGATCGACATGGCAAAAGCAATGAATAATTAAAGCACAACAAAAAGAAAAGAAAGAATTTGAGAGTAGTAGAAAATAAGGACGTATCTAGCCCCTATATATAGCTGAACGCACCCAATGACATCCTGATCCCATTCGAAAACGTGTTAGGAAATCCAAAAGTCAAATATTACCAGGAAAGGACTTTCAGCGCCCACGGCTGGGCGCCGAAATGTTTAACGCCTGGCCTTGGGCGCTGAAAATGCAGCCCAAGGCCCAGATTTCACAAAACACGGAACAGGAAAGGACTTAAGACCGTGTTGCTAAACACGAGGCCCTATTGCAAGTAGGATCAAGCCCAAAGCACCTTTAGCTCCCAAATAAGCAAGAAAAAAATATAACATTAAAACTTGGTTGAAACTTAGACTCGTCTCAGAAAATGCTTATGTACACTTTTCAAAAAAAAAAAAAAACAAGTTAAATATCATGGTCATTCTTCGAAACACCAAAAATATGTGTCGTCAAGTCATTGGTTTTCCAAAAAAAATGTTTGTCTGTCAAAGGGTTAATCCGGGCCAAGCTAAAACCGGATGTCGCCTGAAAACTAAAGTCGCACTCCACGACTTCGCTAAAGTAGCACACTACTATAGAAGGTCGCTCGCACATACGAGCATGACCCCAACCATGATTACAAGATGCGAAAAACAACCGACGAGCCCCAGTACTTGGGGGCTCGCGAAAAAAATAGACTCCAACGAGGAGCGCGCGATCAAAATCACATTCCCGGACTGCGCCATACACCATATCATGTTTGGATATCTCAAAAAAAGAACAACAACAGGTTCGACCTCATCGAAAGGACGTCACTGACACTTGTGCACGGTCCTCTGATCAAAGACCAAGTCGAGCCGTAAAGACTAGCTCAAAATCACGAAAGCAGACGGTCGCAAGACAAAGATCCGTCTGAACACGTTGTCAGCCCACGTTCAGGTTACAACTAAATTCGAGCGTCCCTCGAAAGAATTCGCTCTTGCAAGAATGAATAAAAAATAAATTCTCAAAAGAAATCACAAAGAACCAAAGAAATAGGAACTTGCCCATCTTCAGTCGGCAAGATCGCGCCACCAACCGCGCGAGTTCCCAAATCGAAAAAACGAATTCAGGGACGTCCACCCTTAGCGGACAGGGCTCGCCCACCCTTAGCGGGCGGGGTCTGCGTCACTAGCCGCGCAGGTCCTCAGTTTTCGAAAAAATAAAGTCTTCAAAATTAAAACAAGCTCGCCATCTTCAGCCGGCGGGGTCTACGTCACAAACCGCGTAGGTCCTTATTTTCAAAAAGCAAAACAATTTTCAAAATAGATTCGTCCACTTCTATCGGACGGGGTATCCACCCTTAGCGGACAAGGTTCGCCATCTTTAGCCGGCGGGGTCTACGTCACAAACCGCGTAGGTCCTTATTTTCAAATTTCAAAAACAGATTCGTCCACTTCTATCGGACGGGGTGTCCACCCTTAGCGGACAGGCTCGCCATCTTTAGCCGGCGGGGTCTGCGCCATTAAACCGCGCAGGTCCTTAGTCGCTGCAGCGATAACTTTTGCTGGATTTTCCTTCGTTTTACGTCCTATAAAAACAAGGGTGCTGGATTTTCCTTCGTTTTACGTCCAATAAAAACAAGGGTGCTGGATTTTCCTTCGTTTTGCGTCCTATAAAAACAAGGGGGTTTTCTCGTTTAACTAGCCTTGAAAATGAGAATCTTTAAAAACATTTTTTACCTCGTGATTAGGCTTGGCCAGGCCCAATTACACTTTATAGCTTTGATTTCGAAAACATCTGTAGCTACTCCCAATGACAAAGTGAGGGAGTTTCTACGCACCTTTAGATCCTTCCAATGACAAAGTGAGAAAATTTCTATACTATCAGTTGACAAATCCCAATGACACGTGAGGGATATGTCGACACTTCAAGTGATGACCCTAAAGTCAAATGTTATCACTCGGGGGCTCGTGAGACCCTCGTAAAACAGGTCACATACACCATGGCTTGTGTGACATACTCCGTCTAATACTTTGACCATCGTCTTACTCCAAGACTCAGTCAAAGTGGCCCTGTAGACACCTACTTTTGTCCCCATTCCCGAATGGGAAAGGTTCGATGATGAAAGCATAAATCTCCACTTGACAACGCATCTCCTATAAAATAAACGAATCTCAATTCCCCTTTTCATTTCACCCGAAACCTGCTATTTATGGAAACCTGCTAAAAATAGTAACTGCCGTAAAAGGTAGCTTTTAAAAGTGGAAAATCATAAAGGATAGAAACCTGTCAGAATTAGGTGTTGCATTCCAACATAAATCCTAAATGAGATAGAAAACTGCGAGAATCCTATTCCTAATATGATTCGGAAATAAGAGTTACGTATTAATTAAAATCATAACGAGCCTAGAGTTCGTAACGGGCCCAGACGCATTCCGTCATAAAATTGATACGCGCTAAAAGACTCGATTAAATCTCAAACTCTACGGATTTCAGGAATCCGAATCTGACTAAAGAAAACAGCCCAGACCCTATTTTCAACGCCTGGCTCTGGGCGCCGAAATCTTCGGCGCCCAGGCCTGGGCGCTGAAAATACCTGGGTACGTGTTTTTTCCTAATTCTTTGTGGATTAGAACTCTGCAATTCTATCTTTCCAGGAACTCTTCCCTATAAATAGACCCCTAAATTCGACGTGAAAAGAACACACACAACACATAATTATATTCTGAGTATTGACTCCAACCCTTAGCCTAAGCCTCTCGCTGCGAAATTGTTCACGCGTTCTGTCGCAATCGATCCATAAATCGAACAGAACGTATCCTGTCCCATAATTGAGATTCGTTAAAATAAAAAGGAGAAATAGCAAGGTCAAAGTGGTTAGTTTTCTGAGAACCGTGACGCACCTCTCAAGGGTGCGTCGTAATGTGTCCCTTTTCGATGATTTAACTGCTTTCCTCGCCCTTTTTATGAACTCTTAAACTAACTAAATCTGATTGTTCTATCACGCCTAACAAATATAATATTTTTGGGAAATCGGATTATCATGCTAGGTCCCTTAATGCTATTTAAATCAGATAATCACGATCGAATTAGTATTATATGTTGCATATTGCTAAAATCAATTCAGATTAGTTTAATAGTTAACGCATGTCCCTTCAATTATTTATGCTGAGCTAGTAAGGATATCTTGCCTCTGGAGTTATCGACGAGCGAAGTACTCCTCTCCGTAGTTACAGTCCCCCGAACCCTCAATCTCTACCTTCCGGGTGTATTTTGAGAGATCCCCACACCAGGGATCACAAGGGAACCTACGGCCGTCGTGGTCAAACATAATTGCACTCCCTTTATGTCACGATAACCGGGTTTTGTCAGTTTTTCTCATTGTCGTTAAAAACTGAATGGCGACTCCTATATTACTAGTCAATTGGGTGTAAACTCACAGGAAATTCAATTACACTTGATTGAATAAAAAGAATCGTCACACCCACGAGGGACGAGGTCACGCATTAGCCTCGTGCTTTTTCGACCCCCTCACAGTACGTATCGGAAAATATTATTGGAAATGGGAATTCCGAATCGGAAATATTGCCGGAAACGGAAATATTATCAGAATCTGAAATATTATCGAAATCGGAAAATAATTCCGAAAACGGAAATATTAAATATTTGTTCGAAACAGAAATTAATTCCGGAATCGGAAATATTAAATATTGTTCGTATCGGAAATGAATTCCGGAATCGAGAATTTAATCGAAAGCGTACCGTACGAATTAGCATCGGACGAGGCCTGCCAGACGAAGGCCCAGCAGGAAGCCGGGCCATCGCCCAGCAAGCCAAGCGCAACAACCACACGCCAAGCAAACGACCAGGCCCAGCGCAAAAGCCAGGCCCAGCCGAAGTTGGGTGCGCGCACGGATGGGGCTGCGACAGTGGGCCTTGCGCTGTGCGCTCGGCGTGGGCCGCAAGGCCTGCGTGCGGGCGTGCGGTGCTTGTGCGCCACTCGTGTGTGTTACTCAGAATCCTAAGGCTACCGGGATTCGTAATATGATTAAATCTATTCCTAATAGATAAAGTTTGTTTAATTAGAGTCTTAGTAGGATTATAATTAAATAGATTTGAATTCTAATAGGATTATAATTCCTTTCCATATACTCTATAAATAGGTGCCTAGGGTCACATATTTAAATCGAGAATTGAAGTATTCAAAGGTAAGACTTTCAAGCAAAAATCAGCCACAAACACTTGCCTATTAGCCGAAAATCCTAGTACCTTAAGGGCGATTCTAGTTGGTCAAGCTTAAGGCGGATCCGGACGTGCTGTGGACTATCTACGGAGGGACGATGTTAGGTTATGATACATATGACAATTCATAAATCATGCGGAAAAACCATAAAGCCAGGAATACATATTATTTACACATAATCATTTAGCATAGTTTAAATGCATACTCTTTGTTGCGTGCCTTCCCTAGCTGCGCCCGAACCGAACAAGAACAAGTCTTTAGGACTCCAAGCGTCGTCCCTCCGTAGATAGTCCACAGTACGTCCAGATCCGCCTTAAGATTGACCAACTAGAATCGCCCTTAAGGTACTAATAATTTCGGCACTTTTAGGCAAGGTATGTGACTGAATTTTTCTCTCAAAAACTCACTTTGAATACTTGAAAACTCGTTATAAATTGTGAACCCAGGCCACATATTTATAGGGGTATGGAAAGAGAATTGGAATCCTACTAGGATACGAATTAATTAAATTAGAATCCTAGTGGAACTCTTATTTAATTAATTTATCTTTTAGGATTAGGAATTTAATCATTAAACGAATTCTATACGCTTTAGGATTCGAGTAACACACTTCGAGTAATACGCTAGCACCGCACGCAGGCCTTGCGGCCCACGCACAGCGCCAGCCCACTCGTCGCAGCCCCGCGCGCGCGCCCAAGCTTCGGCTGGGCCTGGCTTTTGCGCTGGGCCTGGTCGCATGCTTGGCGTGTGGTTGTTGCGCTTGGCTTGCTGGGCGATGGCCCCGGCTTTGTGCTGGGCCTTCGTCTGGCAGGCCTCGTCCGATGCTAATTCGTACGATGCGCTTCCGATTAAATTCTCGATTCCGGAATTCATTTCCGATACGAACAATATTTAATATTTCCGATTCCGGAATTAATTTCCGTTTCGAACAAATATTTAATATTTCCGTTTCCGGAATTATTTTCCGATTCCGATAATATTTCCGATTCAGACAATATTTCCGTTTCCGGCAATATTTCCGATTCCGGCAATATTTCTATTTCCGATAATATTTTCCGATACGTACCATGTTTCCGTTTCCGGCAACATCTACGACTTGGATAATATTTATATTTCCGATACGATCCATATTTCCGTTTCTGGCAATATCATCGTTTCCGGAGTATTCATTTCTTGCCTGTGACGATCTCAGCTCCCACTGAAACCAAGATCCGTCGATTCCGAATATCCATAGTTGGAGTATTTAATGCCATTAAATACTTGATCCGTTTACGTACTATTTGTGTGACCCTACGGGTTCAGTCAAGAGTAAGCTGTGGATTAATATCATTAATTCCACTTGAACTGAAGCGGCCTCTAGCTAGGCATTCAGCTCACTTGATCTCACTGAATTATTAACTTGTTAATTAATACTGAACCGCATTTATTAGACTTAACATTGAATGCAAACTTGGACCAAGGGCATTATTTCCTTCAGTCTCCCACTTGTCCTTAGGGACAAGTGTGCATTTCCTAATTCCTTTGTCGCTCGATGCTTGCTCTTGAACATAAGGTAAGAGTTGTCATCCTTATTATGTCCAGAGGTGTTCCTCGGTTTCAGAGTTCAACTGATCAAATAAACAGATAATCATAGCCTATGATTCATCCGAGCACGGCCATGCATTTCACAGTTTCTAGCTCTCCAAGTGGCCTTGTACAACTTTTAAGCATCTCATCCCGATTTATGGGAGGACAATCCCAATCTTGCGATCTTGAGATTTGACTTCGTTTGATAGGTGATTACCTGAGCGTTGCCTTTATAGCCTCCTTTTACGGTGGGACGGTTTGTCAACGTCAAAGTAACCAGTTCTCAAACAAGTAACCTCAAATCACTCAGGTATTGAGGATTTAGTGTCTAATAATTTTAATGAAATTTACTTATGACAGATTTTCATCTCTTACAGTAAAGTTTCATAGGTCTTGTCCGATACTAGTCTTCCCAAAGTAAGTATCTATACAAATGATTATGACATTGCCATGTCCACATAGTTCAAGAAACAGAACTACTAGTCATCTTGCATTCTAATCGTCTAACGTTTTCTATGCGTCCAATTTTATAGAAAACTCCGACTAGGGACCATTTTCAACCTTTGACATTCAAGTTCACTTGATAGACATTTCTTAGTCACAGGACTGGTCCTGACAGTCTATCTTGAATATATCGTCAAATTGAAGGGACTCATCATTTAATACTAAACCAAGATTAAATGGAATATGAAAATACATTTCATATATGATAAATGTTCAACCCCATTGTTTTACAACCATGGGCCTCAAACCCATCTTTAAAACAATTCATGGAATTCAAAGCTATGCTTGATTTCCAGTGCTACAACGTGAGTGTTGCTTCTCACTTGTTGCATAGGTTTAGTTATCACGCTTTGCCAATCTTAATACCCTTTTCATCGAATGTTCTTCGAGATAGATGATAAGATCTTTTGAGTATGTTTATTTTGTGATCTAGTCTTTCTTTCTACATTAGTGGTTCTACGCATTTTGCAATGAAGAACCATTAAGTCAACAGACATGTGATCTTCCCAAGTTCAATGAAGAACTCATATAAACAACTCTATTTTATTGCTTCTTAGGCAATAATTACTTTTACTTCAACTGTTTAGGTTGCTAGTGATGCTTTGTTTGGATTTGCTTATCCAAGAAGTTCACAGATATGTGGAAGACTTTCCAGCTGTATCTTAGAACATAGAAATTAATATTTTAATTTCCCACGCAACAACTCATGGTCTCCAATCCATGTTGCCATTTCAAAACACGATGCGCTATAGCTCGTCCTTATCAATGGTTAACTCCAAAGGGTCTTGCTTGATCCTTTTCCAGTGTTTATGCGTGTAGCATCAATATTTAGCATATCTTTATTTCCTTGAATCAAGAACTATTCCTATGTACCTTTTCAAGTACCATAAGTATTCTTGATCTTAATCTAGTTGATCTTCACTTAGATCAATAGAGATTGGTATATGTTCGTCATGCCTAAAGTCATACGATACGTTTTTGGCGATCCTCATATTATATCATACATGATAAATTCTTTTGCAGAATAATTCCCAATTGAATTCTATTCATGTAACTTTAGCTCATTCAGTAGATACTGAATCCAACTAAATTCTTTGACATATGATATAGGTGAAGAATCTCATTAGATTCTTTGATGTTTAACTTAGTAAATGCTTATACATAGTTCAAACATTCATTACTTAGATTTATTCATATGGATCGAATATCTCCAATGGAGTCTTTCGTGTTTGATTTAGTAAATGCCATTACTTAATCCAAAACATTAATATAAGATCTTTGCAATTAGATCTTAATACCCAGTATGTACTAAGTTTCTCCTTGGTCCATCATTGATGAATAATTTCAAATCTAAGTCATTAGCATTTGAATGTTATTTCACAATAGAGAGATATGTGTGTGATACACATAGGACCAATTAAGTTTTACGTACTCCCACTAAACTTCTTATATATCTATAAGAATCATGTATATTTTATGAAACTAAAATACTTATTAGCTTCACTAAAATACAATTCCAATTCCCAATTGCTTGCTTAAATCTGTACTTAGATTTCCTAAGCTGGCATTCATTTCAAGCATTATTTGGATCCACAAATCCTATGACATGCCATGTACATAGTTTTCTTCCAACATTTGATTGAGGAATACGTTTTGTCATCCAATTGCTATATGTACCAATATGCAATCATTGCTTGAATATAGACTTGAGCATTACGATTATGCATGAGGTTTCAACACAATCCACACCGTGAATTTGCTTGTAACTTTTAACAACTAATCTAGATTTGTGTGTGAACACAATTCAATGTTTGATGGTTTTTATCCTTTAAAACAAACTTTGCAACCAATAGGTGTGAAACTATTCTTGCAAATCAATAAAATTTCAATTTTGTCATCAAAACATTGAGTAAGTTTTATGGCCTCTAACCATTTAAAACATTTGAGTCTATATATGGCCTCTAACCATTTTAGGGAATCTGGGTTTCGTCATAGCTTTCTTACAAGTCACAAACTCATTAATCTACATAATAGTTTGACTGCAAGTTGTAGGTTTCTTCACTATCTAATAGAAGAATTGCATAGCTTCAGTGACCTGAACTCCGTGTTTCTTCACTGTCTAATAGAAGAATCTCATAGTTTCAGTGACTTGAACTCTATGCCTACTTGGGTATAGAACATCAAACAATAGAATATCAAATAGCCACTTGAAAGTCCTTTGAATATTCTGTTTTCCTTGAAGCACTTGTAAAGTCTTCTAAGAGATGTCTTATTCTTTAAAGCCACTTCTAAAGTCCTTAAAGAATACGTGTTCGGATTTTCTAAAGAACTTCGAAAAGCCTCCGGAATGTCCGTTTATGTTTGTTGTTCGCCTCGAAGACTTTCGAGGTCTATTTTCTCCCACTTGTCATTTTGGAAACGAATCTCCAAAAGGACATCATTTCGAGCAAACAAACATTATGTTCTCAAAAATTCGTGGTAGAAACAATACCCTTGTGTCTCATTTGAATAAATCACAATGAAACATATATCTATACTTGGGCCTTAGTTTGTCGAATGACAAACACTAAGCTCCCACTGAGTTTAGGAACTCTTTAGATATATTATGAAAAGATATTCTGAATTTTTTTTTCAATAGCTTTGACGAATTTGGTTTAGTTTGGTGGTAGTTGAGCATTTTGTTTTAGAAATTATAGGAAAAGTCTTTATGATTCATCATTGATCGAATCAAGTACTAATTGACTTCGATCATTCCAACGTAGATATGCCATATCTTATGGAGCTAGATTGTGAAATTACAACACACAATCATTGATGATCATATTTGGTCTCAAGTAATCATCAACATGATCTAACCTAGATCTTTATGATTTCTTGCCAAGTGGATTTTATACTTCTGAATCTTTGAACTAGCCAAACAGATTCAACTTATATCACATTTGAGTAAATAAACCTATATTCACTCAAATCCATGTGAAATAATAAAGTCATAAAACCTTTCTTTAGCTTTGAACTCTATCGTCTAGGCGTTCTAACAATAGTTCATATTCTTTGTTACTTTCAACAAGTAAGACTAGCTTGTCTTAAGTTGATCTAGAAATCAACCAACTTTCAAAAAGTCCATCAAAATAGAGCTTATGAATGTTAACTTGTTGATATGGTCTAAGCAACAATGCCAAAGATTAATGGAACTCAAATCAAGGGTTTGATTTGAACCTAGTAAAGTTCTTTAAAGAGTTGTTTGTTTTAATCAAGCATATTGACTCAACCTGTAATTGACCATTTCATTCAAATAAACAAACAAACAAACAAGCATTGTTTTTGTTCTTCTGAATGTGAGTCTTTCTGTGTTTGAAGCAGAAATTTAGGTATGCTGATTATGGAACAAAATAGCCATTAAGTTCCAGCCTTTGAAAGGACTTTAAAACAAACTAGATGACCCTACAACTAATGTAGCATTGCCATGCTTCATTTCCCACTTGTAGGTCATTAGTGTATCCTAGCTTCCATTGTTTGAGTTATTACCGAAGTAAGAACCTCAAGCGGTATATGATACCAAGGAAGTTTGATTGCTAGGTCACTTCTCTTTAAACATAAACTTATAGGTAGAAACGGAATCATAAATTCCTTTCATTTGTTCCTCGTTTTCCTATTTCTTGTACCCTTTCTTATAGTCTTAAGAATTGAATTCTTTAGTGTTGACTTTTATACTTTGTTAGACATGTCCAATGTCACCCCAACAAGGTTCTTACCATTTAATTTATGTTGAATATTAAGTTTCAACTAGATGATCTTACCAGAAGCTTCTAAAGTTCTCTAAGCATCGATCTATTCGAATGTCTAGGGACTAGACTCATTCGAGAATTAAATGGACAAAGATATTAGGTTGTTAACCATTGGTAAAGCTGAGCGTATTAAACTCAATGCTTTATGATCTCAAAACTACAGTGTATTTTTGAATTCACAAGCACCAATTGGTTTGCCATTCGACTTTGATGTTCGAAAACAACCATAAAAGTCGCTAAAAGAAACGTACATTTTAAATTGCTCATTTTCTCTCATTTCTGTGAATCGTTCTTGGATTCACTACCAATCAAGGAAATTTACTGTTACCTTTCTAAAAGGATTTACTGCAGTGCAAGATATTTAATTATAAACAATAATTAAAACATTCATTGAAGCATGCAAAGTCTAAATATTTATCATGAATAATAACTTGAAAATTAAAGCAATCATGCAATTCAAACAAGTTATTAGCATTTTATTCGAATTTATTGTTCCGGCAGGTGTGAATAAAATGATTCCAAGATCCTAAAATCATTGAAGAATTAAGCACAGTTTGTCGACTCAATTCTAAAACATTTTAGGTAAGCAAAAGCCTTTTGCTAATAGTCTATAAACTACTCTTGGTTGATAGGTACATCTAAGAACTTATTAGGTAAACCTATCGATTTTGCCACGACATAAAAGGACTCCTTAATTATATCGTTGAGTTTCACCAAAACTAACATGTACTCACAATTATTTGTGTACCTTGCCCCTTTAGGACCAATAAGTAACACCTCGCTGAGCGAAAACTATTACTAGATTGATGTAAAGGATATCCAAGCAAGTGTATACTTTGGCATGGCACCTTATAACTCAATTTTTAAGTTTGGAACTTAAGGCTCTTACTATGTTGGTTAGATTTTAAGTGAACTAAAATCCTTAATCATGCAACATAATCAGGCTTTTGATCTCATGCATTTTAAGACATATTTAAACGCAATAAATAACTTAAAACATGCATAAGATAAATGTGACCTAGTATGGCCCGAATTCATCTTGAAGCTTTAACTTCAAAGTCCGTCTTGAAAATCTCCGTGGGAGGCACCATTTTCTTCAAATAGGATAAGCTATAATTAAAACTAATTACAACTATTTGATGGTACGCAGACCATATTTGAATTGAAAAACGACTTTGGTACTTTAGACCAATTACATTCAAATTAATGGTACGCAGACCATATTTTCTATCCTATTTGGGCTATACTAGTCACTTCATAACCTGCAAAACAGTACATATACAATATATACCATTCACCCATTCATTATCATGAATGGCCCACATAGCTGGTTAGTAAAACACATTATGCATCACATAAACATTTGCAGCAATTAATCAAGGGCACCAATAATCTACCAATTATTCAGTCCTTATTAATTCTAATCAAGTTGTTTTAACCTTAAGGATTTGTAGACCTAATCAAGAGTTTATGACTAAAAAGGGCTCCCACTCAAACCAATAAATTCATATGCTTTACTAATTTTAAACATAAAAATGTATTTCTAGTCTAACCGGAAACATACAAATTTAATTAAAATTTAAAGCTCATATAAATTTATAATTGAATCCAAAAGTTTAATTTAATTTCAGTCGTATTTAAATTAATTCATGATTTTAATTTTAGTAAAATAATTAGAATAAATAAAATTTATTATAATTACAATATTCAAAATTAAAATCCAAGAAAATAATTTAAATTATTAATTTTAAAATTAATTAAAATTACGTAAACTGAAAATTTCAAATTAAAATTTCAAAACGATCTAATCGTAACGCAAACACCCTACGCATCGCACGCCCATGGGCCACACGCACACAGCCATCGCTGGCCATGTGCGCGCAGCCCATGCGCTCGTCGCATAGCTGCTGCTTCTACCCTTCGCAAGCCATCGCACGAGTTGGTGCTCGCTGCGCGCGCGCCAGCGCTCGATGCACGCGAGCCATCGCTCGCTGTGCGCGCTCGCCAGCGCTCGCCAGCGCGCTCCAGCGCTCGATGCACGCGAGCCATCGCTCGCTGTGCGCGTTCGCCAGCGCTCGCTGCGCGCGCTCCAGCGCTCGATGCACGCGAGCCATTGCTCGTTGTGCGCGCTCGCCAGCGCTCGCTGCACGCAGCATCGACGCTGGGCGCAGCACTCGTGGCACGCGAGCTTGCGCTCGCTGCGCGCGAGGCTGCGCGCGCTTGCGCGAGGCAGTGCGCGTTGTGGCGCAGCTCGCTTGCTGCCCACACGCGACTGCCGTGCCTTGCCTTCGCCCATGCCCATTCGTCCATTGCTCGTAGCCCACGACACAAGGCAGGGCTGCTGCCTTGTGCTCGTGCACCATGCCCTTGCTCATTGCATTCGTGCCGCATGGGCGACGAGCTCCCTTGCTCGTCGTCACATGCCCGCACTATACAACACCCCTTAAGGGTAACACGTAGCGTCCATTGCTTTGTGCGTGCAAGTTATATGAACGAATCGCATAAAATTTAAAAAATTTATATTTAAAATTAATGACAAATTAATAAATTAATATTAATTTCATAATTTTAGGGCGAAAAATCGAAAATTTATTATTCAATTGATTTCCGATTATCATGAATTCAAGCCTAGGTCATAAAAAATTTAAAATTTATCATAAATTTACAATTTTTATGGTGGTTTTTAATCATAGGTATCTAATTAAATTATCATTAATTATGAAAATCAAATTAATTCTAAATTATTCTAATTTTCAACAAATTAATCATAATTACAAATTAGATTGCATAATTAACAAGGCTAGGCATTCAAACTTGTTAAACATATATAGTAGGTCAATCAAAAATTCAAGATTTATCAACAAGAATCGCAAATATTTAATTTAACATCTTAAATTTACGAAATTTTGCATTCGAAAAACTAAAACCTTCGAAAAGTCATAGTTAGGCTTCGAATTTGAGAATTCTGGGTTCGGCAGAAAAAATTATTTTTGTCAAAATTTTAGAATGCCTTTTACATGCGGAATTGACACAAAAATCACTCGATTTGGATGAGTAACGAAGAAACTGCCGAAAAACTGCGTACGTATAATTAAATAAACGCAATTTGTAATTAATTAACAATTACGAAAATTAATCACCCCTTTTAATTCTTGCAAATTTATAATATTTAACCATGTTCATGCAATTTAGATTATGAAAATAATAAGAGGCTCGTGATACCACTGTTAGGTTATGATACATATGACAATTCATAAATCATGCGGAAAAACCATAAAGCCAGGAATACATATTATTTACACATAATCATTTAGCATAGTTTAGATGCATACTCTTTGTTGCGTGCCTTCCCTAGCTGCGCCCGAACCGAACAAGAACAAGTCTTTAGGACTCCAAGCGTCGTCCCTCCGTAGATAGTCCACAGCACGTCCGGATCCGCCTTAAGATTGACCAACTAGAATCGCCCTTAAGGTACTAATAATTTCGGCACTTTTAGGCAAGGTATGTGACTGAATTTTTCTCTCAAAAACTCACTTTGAATACTTGAAAACTCGTTATAAATTGTGAACCCAGACCACATATTTATAGGGGTATGGAAAGAGAATTGGAATCCTACTAGGATACGAATTAATTAAATTAGAATCCTAGTGGAACTCTTATTTAATTAATTTATCTTTTAGGATTAGGAATTTAATCATTAAACGAATTCTATACGCTTTAGGATTCGAGTAACACACTTCGAGTAATACGCTAGCACCGCACGCAGGCCTTGCGGCCCACGCACAGCGCCAGCCCACTCGTCGCAGCCCCGCGCGCGCGCCCAAGCTTCGGCTGGGCCTGGCTTTTGCGCTGGGCCTGGTCGCATGCTTGGCGTGTGGTTGTTGCGCTTGGCTTGCTGGGCGATGGCCCCGGCTTTGTGCTGGGCCTTCGTCTGGCAGGCCTCGTCCGATGCTAATTCGTACGATGCGCTTCCGATTAAATTCTCGATTCCGGAATTCATTTCCGATACGAACAATATTTAATATTTCCGATTCCGGAATTAATTTCCGTTTCGAACAAATATTTAATATTTCCGTTTCCGGAATTATTTTCCGATTCCGATAATATTTCTGATTCAGACAATATTTCCGTTTCCGGCAATATTTCCGATTCCGGCAATATTTCTATTTCCGATAATATTTTCCGATACGTACCATGTTTCCGTTTCCGGCAACATCTACGACTTGGATAATATTTATATTTCCGATACGATCCATATTTCCGTTTCCGGCAATATCATCGTTTCCGGAGTATTCATTTCTTGCCTGTGACGATCTCAGCTCCCACTGAAACCAAGATCCGTCGATTCCGAATATCCATAGTTGGAGTATTTAATGCCATTAAATACTTGATCCGTTTACGTACTATTTGTGTGACCCTACGGGTTCAGTCAAGAGTAAGCTGTGGATTAATATCATTAATTCCACTTGAACTGAAGCGGCCTCTAGCTAGGCATTCAGCTCACTTGATCTCACTGAATTATTAACTTGTTAATTAATACTGAACCGCATTTATTAGACTTAACATTGAATGCAAACTTGGACCAAGGGCATTATTTCCTTCAGACGACACTTGGAGTCCTAAAGACTTGTTCTTGTTCGGTTCGGGCGCAGCTAGGGAAGGCACGCTACAAAGTGTATGCATCTGAATTATGCTAAATGATTATGTGTAAATAATATGTTTCCTGGCTTTATGGTTTTTCCGCATGATTTATGTTTATTCATATGCATCATAACCTAAAAATTTTCCCCTCATGAGGAGTGAAAACGGACGTTAGTTTTTACTTCTCTTGGGTTATCCTGTGCAGTAGTGACGCGTGGCAAAGGTAATCATTTCTTACCCCTCTATAAATAAGTGGACGATTCAAGTGAATTTCCCCCTCATTTCTAAAAATCTTTTGAGAGCAACAAAGAGAAGGCGATTTCCGGCGTCCGTCAACCACCAGGGAGCACTGTAGAACCACCGTGATCTTCAAACCTTTGTTCTTGAAGTTCTTCATCTTTGGGAATTAAATTTCTTTGGAAGTTCCTTTTTTAATCCAACATGTAATGTTTCTTTTGAGGAAACTTGTTTGTTGATTTTGTTCATTTTATTCTCCTTCCCTGTATATGGTATGCCGGCCTGGTCAAATTTTTGAGGACGGCGGCCTGTTATTTTGACGTCTTCACTTCCCAAGTTATGCCCCCGTCCTAAACCAGTTCTTCAGCCTGTGTAGGACAACATGGTGAAGATAAGTGAAGATCCATACTTCGAGGGGGAATCTTCTTCTCCTATGGAGGAGGACGCCCCCATAAACGAACGTGCAGAAGGCGCGGCAACGGGCCCGTCCAAAAGTGAAGAAGGCTACCTTCACCCCTGTGATATCTTCCCTCTTTAGACGTGGCTGCATTATCTGACTGAGAAAGGGGCTGACTATGGCGCGTCTCTAAACTTGGGCTCTGAATACAAGTTCTGTATGCCAGGAAGCATGGACTGCACCAGTTTTGGCTTGGTGGAAGGGGAGTTTGTCGTGTACAGTTCCTTCTAGAAGTTGGGCATGAGGTTTCCTCCACACCCGTTTGTGGTGGACTTGTTGGACGGCTTCAACATAGGGTTGAACTAGATGTCTCCCAATTCTTGGGCCGGTGTGTTTGGATATATTGCTAGGTATGAGCTCGAGGGCATCACCCCTTCTTTCCCAGCGTTTCTACGGATAACATCGCTGTCCAAAGTCCCTCAAGCCGCCGAGGGCTGGCTAGCCCTTAGTTACAAGGGGGCATACAGGACGGTTATGGGCAAGGCGTCAAAATGGCACCATTGGCGGAAGAAGTGGGTAGTCCTCAAGACTACCGATTTGGAGATGTGTAAACGAGTGAGGCGGTGAACGCTTCAACCTAACTTCGTTGGAACAAGTGGTTCATTTCCCCCCGTTTCTGCCGGCCTCTGGAAACGGATCTCTTCCCTCTTCAAGGCCAGGCCGCTCATAAGTGGGTCTAGGACCCTTCCTCTCGGCTGTGGGCTTGTGTCCGTATATGCCGAGGGGTAATATTTTGTATCCTGAGTCTTTTGTTATTTTTTCTTCGTATGCTCTCCTGACACTGTCATTTTTTTCAGACGAGGCCATGGAGAAGCTGGACGGCGCGACCAAGGGCCAAGTGGATATGCCGACCTGGCTAGCTGAGGTGCTTGAGGCAAGTACCTTCAAGGCTTTGCAACGTCAGAATGCTGCCGAGCAGGCCGACCCTCCGGTTGATCCTCCCTCAAAGAATAAAAAGGTAACATGTTTAAGGCTTTTGCGTAACTTAGTAGGTTTATGTGTATCTGTCCATAGTTATTTTGTCATGCCAGGGGTCAAGGAAGGCTGCCACGACCACAACGCCGACTTCCAGGCACAAAGCTGGAGGGACAGGAAAACCCTGCTTCAAGCCGGCCACTGCGAAGGCCTCTTCGACTCCGAAGGCGTCTCCTAAGCGTCAAAGGGTGTTCGCCCAGGACACTCCGACAGCCACGGAGTTTGTCCCTCCTAGTTCTCAGAAGGCAAAGAAGGAGGTTGATCCTCTTGGGGGAATTCCGGAAGACGTTCGTCGGAACATTCCTCCGAAGACGGCGGAGAGGGCAAGGAACTCGGGTGGTAAGTTCTATTTCAACATCGTAACCACTTGCCGTTCTTCATCTAGCAGTTCTATAGTCTCTCCCAGGGATTCCATGGCTGTTGTTTTTCCAATAGAAATACCTAATCCTCAGAAAGCCATAAATGCTGAGTTGGATCAGATCCCTGCTTCAGGCCGCTTCTCTTCTCGAGACCGCGTCAAGGTGATGAACCTGATGCGCAGTGTTATTCCTCCGGAGTATGCTGAAACTCTTCCTGAGGCGGTTGAGACTCATCTTGCCGCCATGCAGTCCTCTGCACTGGATGTAAGTTTTGCTTTTTTAGTGGAATATTTCTTTTCTTCGTGTTTCGAAACTTAGCTTTGCCGCTTTGCAGATGTTTATCCTGTTGGACTCGCTGAGGAAGTGGCGCACTTCTCTGGTGTAAGAAGAGACTAGAGCTCGTCTCCTTGCTAGCCAGTGTGGTGATCAGCATTTTGCTGAACCGGAGGAGCTTCGTCTCACCAGGAAGGAGACGGTCGACGCGCTGGCCAAGTCATTGGCTTCTCAACGTGCTGAAAACAAGACGCGTCTTGAATAGATTGATCAGAACTTCCAAGAGATGAAGGATCTTTCAGAGAAGAGAAAGGAGAAAGAGGACGAGCTGTCTCATCTTGACACCAAGTTTAAGGAACTGGAGTCACAGCTGGAGGAGGCTCGTAAGGATGTGGCTAGATCCAAGGAGGTGTGTAGCGAGTCTGTCGTGCTGGGTGAGAGGTCGATCCGAGGAGGCATTGAGCTGGCTTGGAATTCATATTTTTCCAGCATGCGTCCCTTCAGCTGGTTTGAGAGGTTCATAGATCATCAGGTGGAGGTGGAGAAGGCCTTGAAAGAAGGACGTCCTCCTCCTGAATTCGTTCCCGGCGATGATGATGAATGAAGCCTCTTAGGGACCTTGACTTTTTTGTGATTTTGGTTTTGTGACGTCTTCCTCAATGCCTTTTTTGTGCATAATTTTAATTACAACTGACTTATTGGAATGAATAGGCGTATTTGTATGGACGTTTTTGTCTTTTGACTTATCTTATTTGCCGTTCCTGTTTACTTTTTATGATGTTGGTTAATTCAACATTTATTATAGCCTTCGCCCCTAAGCAGGGATGGAAATTATTTGCTTTGGTCTTTTTTGCCAAGGTCTTTAGCTACTTCATATAGCTTTTTGAAATGTGTACCCCTGTGTTCTAGGTGATCAGCCTAGTGAGGGTGCTAATCTGGGCCACTTCTTAGGCCTTTAAACGACTAGTCTTTAATTCTTAGGAGAATGTTATTGTTTGGACCTATTTTCAGGAGATTGAATATTGTATGTGACATAAAGATTCCCTTGCAAGGCCGGCTTGCAGGGAGATTTTTCATTTAAAACTCAATAAGTCGTGCTACATGATGCGTCTTTTGTGTGGACGTCTTCATTCTTACAAAATGACTGTTCATTAACAAGAAAACATAGATGTCAAATCTTAGAAAAAGTATTTCTTTAAGTTGTCCGCATTCCAGGTACGTAAAATGGGACGCCCCTGCATGTCTTGAATCCGGTAGGTTCCGTCACGAACTTCCTCATAGATCTTGTATGGACCTTCCCAGGTGGGAGTGAGTTTCCCTTGTTCATTAGCACGTCCAACAGCTTCCATCTTTCTTAGCACAAAATCTCCAACTTTTAAGATTCTTTTGGAGACCTTTTTGTTGTACTCTCTAGTCATTCGCAGTTTGTAAAGTTGTTGTCGTAGAGCCACGTTCCCTCTGGTTTCTGGTAGGAAATCCAAGGCCGCCTTCATCATTTCCCAAATTGGTATTTTCATCAAATAACATAACGCGCAGAGTTGGTTCGCACATTTCTATTGGTAGGACGGCTTCAGCTCCATATGCTAATAAGAATGGTGTTTCTCCTGTGGAGTTTTTTGCCGTGGTCCGTATAGACCATAAAACATTGGGTAACTCGTCGGCCCACAACCCTTTTGCTTCATCAAGCTTCTTTTTCATACCTTCAGAAATGATTTTGTTGAATGCTTCCACCGATGCAAAGCATGCCGTGATGCCATGATCAGCTAACCAGTTTTCTAACTTGGGTGTCTTGAATTGTGGCCCATTATCAAAGACAATAGATTGAGGCACACCGAATCTTGTAATGATGTTTTTCCAAATGAAGGCTCTCACGTCCTGTGCCTTGGTGTTTTCCAGAGCTTCGGCTTCTACCCATTTGGTGAAATAATCGACGGCGACTATCACATAGCGCACTCCTCCTTGGGTCGTCGTGTAAGGACCTAGTAAGTCCATCCCCCATTTAGCAAATGGTATGGGGCTTGTAATAGGTGTTAGCTTCTGAGTCGGCCGTCGAATTAATGAGCAAACCGTTGACATTTATCACATCGCTTAACCAAGTCAAGTGCGTCTTCCTTGAGAGTGGGCCAGTAATACCCAGTTCTTAGAGCTTTTTCTGCCAGGGCCCTCCCCCCTATGTGAGAGCTGCATAATCCTTGATGCAGATCTTCCAATACTTCATGCCCCTTTTCTGGGGTTACGCATCGGAGAAGAGGCCGTGAGAAGGCTTTCTTGTATAAGGTCCCATTCCACATCTCGAACAAGGTGCATTTCTTTTGCATCCTCTCTGCCTGCTTGGGATCTTTAGGGAGTACCCCATTCATTTTGAAATTGACTATGGCGTCCATCCAGGTGGCCGTCTGATCTTGGATGGCTATTCCTGCAACATCAATGCTCTTAGTTTGTTTTACCTCCCAAAATACATGACGCGGGGTGTCGCAGGATCCAGAGCTGGCCAACTTGGATAAGGCGTCTGCCTTGCTGTTTTCAGACCGGGGTATATGTTGTATCTCGAAGCTAGTCAGTTGTTGTATTTCCTGGCGGACTACTTCCAAGTATTTCATCATGGCGTCGTCTCTTGGCTTCGTATTCTCCTTTAACTTGGCTGACAATTAGCTGTGAGTCAGATAGGACCAAGATTTCTGCTGCTCCTGCTGCTTTGCTCATTTGAATTCCACATATTAAAGCTTCGTACTCAGCTTTATTGTGTGACGCCTGAAAGTTGAAGCGCATGGCATACTCATAGGCATCCCCCTCTGGTGATTCGCAGATGATGCCGGCTCCACACCCATTTTGGGTGGCGGACCCATCTACACGGACCACCCATTGCGTCTTATCATTTTTCAAGTGGGTCGGCCTAGTCATTTCCACAATAAAGTCAGCAAATGCCTGCCCCTTTATTGCTTTTCGGGGTTCATATGAAATGTCGAATGCATTGAGTTCGATTGCCCAATTGAGCATTCTTCCGGATGCTTCCAGATTGGTGAATGGCCGTTTCAGAGGTTGATCTGTGTACACTATCAGTCGGTGAGCCAAGAAGTAAGGACGGAGCTTCTTGCTAGCCAAGAACAAGGCTAAGCCAAATTTTTCAACAGTTGGGTACTTAAGCTCGGCATTCTGTAGCATGTGGCTGATGAAGTAGACGGATAACTGTACTCCATCTCATTCTGTGAGTAGGACGGCACTTAGAGCGTGATCTGAGATGGCAAGATATAGACATAAAACCTCTCCTTGGAGAGGGCTAACTAGGCGCGGTAGAGTGTGTAGATGCTCCTTCAAACGAAGGAAGGCAGTTTCTGCCCGCGGTGTCCATTCGAACTGGGTGCCCTTTTTGATGGTGCTGAAGAAGTAATGACACTTATCTCCAGCTCTGGACAGAAAACTTCCTAAGGCGGCTAGACAACCAGACAGACGTTGCACATCTTTAACTGTCTTTGGGGACGTCATAGTGATGATTGCTTTTACTTTGTCGGGATTGGCCTCAATTCCCCTTTCGTCAATTAGAAAATCGAGAAACTTGCCGAAAGTGACTCCAAAAATGCATTTCTTGGGATTGAGTCTCATTTGGTATGCTCTAAGGGTTTCAAAGGTCTCCCGCAAGTCCCCGAGGTGGTCTTCCCGCTGTTTGCTTTTTACAATCATGTCATCAATATAGGCTTCTATATTCCTTCCAAGCTGTTTTGCAAAAACTTTGTTCACTAAGCGTTGGAAAGTGGCTGGTGCATTCTTTAGGCCGAACGACATCACCTTGTAACAGTACAAACCCTGCTCTGTGAAAAACGATGTCTTCTCCTGAGCTTCGGGCCACAAGGGGATTTGATGAAATCCAGAATAGGCGTCCATAAAGCTCATCATGGCATGTCCTGCCATCGAGTCAACAAGGCGATCTATCTTTGGTAATGGGAAGCTGTCCTTGGGGCAGGCCTGGTTTAGGTTTGTATAATTGACACACATTCTCCACATCCCATTGGGCTTGGGAACTAGCACTACATTGGCCACCCAGTCCGGGTACTGGCATGGGCGTATAAAGCCAGCGTCCATCAATTTTTGCACCTCAGCGGCGGCGGCTAAGTTTCTTGCCTCCCCATGATTCCTTTTCTTCTACTGTACTGGTTTCATGGTACTATCTACGTTCAATTTGTGCACTGCTACTGTTGGATCAATGCCTGGCATTTCTTCCACCGTGAAAGCAAATATTTCTCGGTATTCTTGCAGCAGTTGTACCAGTGTCGCTGCCATGGGATTGTCAGGTGGGATTCCAATAGGAACAGTTCGAGATGGATCTTTTAGGTCCAAGACTATATCATAGTGTGCTCCCACCAGCTCGGGTCGTCTATCCGCACTATGAGCCATGGGTATTTCTTTGATTCTTCGTTCTTTTCTCTGAGGTTTCAACTGTTCACTCTTTTTCGGAGACGCTCCCCAAGCTGCCGGTTCCAATGTAGATAGGTAGCAATCTCGGCCAATTGTTGGTTTCCGTAGAGGGCTCCAATGCCACCATTACTTCCCACAAATTTAACCAACAGTAAGTAAGGGACGATCACTGCCTTCAGATCATTGAGGGTTGGGCGGCCTAGTATGATGTTAAAGGAAGTGAGACTTGGCACAATTGTGAATCGGACGGCACCTTCTTTAGTTACTGGAGGTGTGCCAATGGAGACGGGAAGCAGGATGGAGCAGATAGGATGGACGACACTTCCCCCGAAGCCCACAAGGGGCTTGGATACTTTTTCTATCGTTCCAGGGTCATGCTTCAACTTTTGTAGGCATTGCAAACTGATTATGTCGGACGAGCTCCCTGTGTCTACTAGCACTCTTTTCACCCTGAGATTATCCACTTTAATTTCCAAGACCAACGGGTCATCATCATATGGTGCTGCCGCCTTGCGGTAATCGTCTTTGGAAATTTCCACATGGGGTAAAACCACTTGCTTGGTGCAGAGATGAGACGAACTGAATTGTCGTCCTTCTCTGGACGATGCTCCTTCCGCGATCCCTCCTGGTATTACTGCTATGAACCCTTCGTCTGAATAACTGTCGCCGTTGTCAGAGTGGGGAGAGGCACACGACTCCTGGCCTGTTATCATGCTGGCTTCATTTGCATCTGTTAAACATAGATACTGACGTAGGTATCCTCTAGCCGCGTAGCCATCCAGTATTTTCTTCAGTATCCGACAACTTTGGGTATCATGCCTGTCCTTCTTGTGAAAGGCACAGAACGGAGGGTTATGTTTCGATGCAGGCGGCCTTTTGGGGGTCCACTTTTCTATTCCCAGATTCTGTCCCTCGGCTAGGAGAATATCTTCAAGATCCGTATTGTTGGAGGCTTCTTTCGTTTCCTTCTTACTTCATTGTCTCGGCCAGTTTCTTTTCGGGTGAAGTTTGCTTGTGGCCTTCTAGAGGTCATGGTGGGCCTACTTGTGAAGTGACGACCCTGAGGCTTGTAAGCGGGTCTTTGTGATGCCAGGCTCGTCCGCCGTCCTGGACGTTCTTCTCTTACATGATGTCTTTCTTCCTTTAGAGGTCGTCTTTCCATGGGTGGGCCGCGTCTATCTGCAGCTGACTCCACCGTTCTGCAGCTTCCTTGTACTGGGTTGGTTTCGCTGAAGGACTTAGTGATTTCTTCTTGGAGGACGTGCTGAAGTCTTTCCTGCCATTCATCCGTGATGTTCTGATGGAGACCATGCAACATGTGCCGCAGGGACCCCGCGGAGACTGGACGGCTTGCTGAGGCGTCACAATGCCTGTCAGCTTTTCCTCTAACAGGGGGCTGCCCTTTTTTGATAGCAAACCGTGCTCCTTGTGTGCTTTCCTCAGATTGTTGTTCGGCCATGATACTATACCTCCCCACAGACGGCGCCAAATGTTATGGGGTCTTTTGTGGTGATGACGTGTCACGCGTTCCTCGGAGGTATCAAGTATGCGATGGCACGATCTTCCTGCAACCTGCAAAACAAGAATATTCCCGTAGGAATATTCCCTCTGATGCCTAAGTAAGTATTGGGTAGAGAGAGAAGCAATTTGTAAAGAGAAGGCAGAGCAAATATAGTTTAAGGTAGGTGGGAATGAATTGAATGCCCCTTTTACCTTGGGATCTGAACTATTTATAGGGCTAGGGTTCCTTGGGAATTGATCCACTAACCCTAGCTGTAAGATGTGATGCCTGCTGGGGATTAGACCACGTGTCCAGGAGTGAGAGTATGGAATAGGGCCTGATGGTCCCTTTGGTTTTGGGCCTGGCCATGAACCAAGTAGGTTGAAACGTCCTTTTATTGCTTAAGGGATCAGGCTTGGGCCATCGTTCAGCCCTTGGACCCACGTGTCATATACAGGTGGGCTATACTCAGGTTAACCCTGTCTTGGGCCTCCTTATGGAAGTATGCAAAGCCCACATCACTAATATTGTGCATTCTATGGCAAATATTACGAGTGCGTTCTACTAGGGGTGAAAGTTCGGTTTTCAGTTTGGATTAAGGCCCAAACCGAATCCAAACCGAACTAATTCGATTTTCATTTTTTGAAACCGAATCCAAACCAAATAACATTTTAATCCAAACCAAACCAAACCAGATTTTTAATTTTCAGTCCAATCCAAACCATAAAACCGAATTTTCATGAGCCTTTCACTTAGGCCTGTTTTTGGGCCAATATTATACCTGTTTTTAGCCAATTTTCGGGCCCTTATTATACTTTTAACCAAGTTCGGTTTATTCGGTTTTAGTTCGGTTTATTCTGTTTCAAACTTTTCAGTCCAATCCAAACCATAAAACCATTTTTTTTAAAATCTCAATCCAAACCGAACCGAAAAGAAAAAAAAAACCAAACTAAATTTCTTGTTCGATTTGGTTCGGTTCGATTTTTTATTTTTTCTACGAACTTTCACCCATACGTTCTACTCCTTATTAACTTGACTTTTACTTATCCAAACTTTTTATTTGAACTCTAGTAAAATCAATCTTCACTTTTTGGGTTTTAAGGACACTTTGCAAAGCCCAATATCCTAGATAAGGGTGGTCCATTCCTAGTGGATGAGACCCAACAATCGAAGATAAGTGGTCAACGGAAATCAAGGCGGTAAAAGTCGAGAAGTCTGTGGAAGTGATCTTGCCATGCCATATCAAACAATCTAATATATATATATATATATATATATATATATATATATATATATATATATATATATATATATATATATATATATATATATATATATTTACACTCAAATGAGAAGGGAGCTTAAAATGAGAAGAATGAGAAGCAACATCGAGCGTTCATTGTGATCAGATCTAACCGCTGAAAAACGTTTACGGAAGGAAATAATGCCCTTGGTCCAAGTATGCATTCAATGTTAAGTCTAATAAATGCGGTTCAGTATTAATTAAACAAGTTAATAATTCAGTGAGATTAAGTGAGCTGAATGCCTAGCTAGAGGCCGCTTCAGTTCAAGTGGAATTAATGATATTAATCCACAGCTTACTCTTGACTGAACCCGTAGGGTCACACAAATAGTACGTAAACGGATCAAGTATTTAATGGCATTAAATACTCTATCTATGGATATTCGGAATCGACGGATCTTGGTTTCAGTGGGAGCTGAGATCGTCACAAGCAAGAAATGAATACTCCGGAAACGATGATATTGCCGGAAACGGAAATATGGATCGTATCGGAAATATAAATATTATCCAAGTCGTAGATGTTGCCGGAAACGGAAACATGGTACGTATCGGAAAATATTATCGGAAATGGAAATATTGCCGGAATCGGAAATATTGCCGGAAACGGAAATATTGTCAGAATCGGAAATATTATCGGAATCGGAAAATAATTCCGGAAACGGAAATATTAAATATTTGCTCGAAACGGAAATTAATTCCGGAATCGGAAATATTAAATATTGTTCGTATCGGAAATGAATTCTGGAACCGGAAATTTGATCGGAAGCGTATCGTACGATTAAGCATCGGACGAGGCATGCCGGACGAAGGCCCAGCACGAAGCCAGGCCATCGCCCAGCGAGCAAGGACGCGCGCACGCCCAGCCCAAGGCAGCGCCAGGCCCACCGCAAGGCAGGCCCAGCGCGCCAAGGCAATGCTGCCCAGCGTGGGCTGCGTGGGCCGAGCGCATGCGTGCGGGTGCCCTCGTGGCTCCATGCGTGTGTGTTTGTGTCCATGCACAATTCCTAAATCTATTAGGATTTGGTGTATGATTAAACTCCTATTTCTATTAGGATTTTTAATTAATTAGAGTCCTTGTAGGATTCTAAGTTTAATTAAATCATATCCTACTAGGATTCCAATTCCCTTTCCAAACCTCTATAAATAAGGGCCTAGGGTCATAATTTATACGCACGATTGAAGTATTCAAAGGGTAAGTTTTTGAAAGAAAATTCAGCCACAATCTTGCACGATAATAGCCGAAAATTCCTAAGCACCTTAAGGGCGATTCTAGTTGGTCAATCTTGAGGCGGATCCGGACGTACTGTGGACTATCTACGGAGGGACGACACTTGGAGTCCTAAAGACTTGTTCTTGTTCGGTTCGGGCGCAGCTAGGGAAGGCACGCTACAAAGTGTATGCATCTATACTATGCAAATGATTATGTGTAAATAATATGCTTTCCTGGCTTTATAGTTTTTCCGCATGATTTATGTATTGTCATATGTATCATAACCTAACAGTGGTATCACGAGCCTCTTATTATTTTCATAATCTAAATTGCATAAACATGGTTAAATATTACAAATTTGCAAGAATTAAAAGGGGTAATTAATTTTCGTAATTGTTAATTAATTGCAAATTGCGTTTATTTAATTATATGTACGCAGTTTTTCGGCAGTTTCTTCGTTACTCATCCAAATCGAGTGATTTTTGTGTCAATTCCGCATGTAAAAGGCATTCTAAAATTTTGACAAAATTAGTATTTTTCGGCCGAAGCCAGAATTCTCAAATTCGAAGCCTAACTATGACTTTTCGGAGGTTTTAGTTTTTCGAACGCAAAATTTTGTAAATTTAAGATGTTAAATTAAATATTTGCGATTCTTGTTGATAAATCTTGAATTTTTGATTGACCTACTGTATATGTTTAACAAGTTTGAATGTCTAGCCTTGTTAATTATGCAATCTAATTTGTAATTATAATTAATTTGTTGAAAATTCGAATAATTTAGAATTGATTTGATTTTCATAATTAATTAATAATTTAATTAGATACCTATGATTAAAAACCACCATAAAATTGTTAATTTGTGTTAAATTTTAAATTTTTATGACCTAGACTTGAATTCATGTTAATCGGAAATTAATTAATTAATAAATTTTCGATTTTTCGCCCTAAAATTATGAAATTAATATGATTTATTAATTTGTCATTAATTTTGAAAATAAAATTTTTAATTTTTATGCGATTCGCTCATATAACTTGCACGCACAAAGCAATGGACTCTACGTGTTACCCTTAAGGGGTGTTGTATAGTGCGGGCATGCGACGACGAGCAAAGGAGCTCGTTGCCCATGCGGTACGAATGCAATGAGCAAGGCTATGGTGCACGAGCACAAGGCAGCAGCCCTGCCTTGTGTCATGTGTTGTATGCGACGAGCGAGTGGGCAAGGGCGAGAGCAAGGCAGCGACAGTCGCGTGTGGGCAGCAGGCGAGCTACGCCACGATGCAACTGCCGCGCGCAACGTGCGAAGCCTCGCGCGCAGCGAGCGCATGCTCGCGTGCGACGAGCGCTACACCCAGCGATGGTGAGCAGCGAGCGTGTTGCGACGAGCGCTGGCGCGCCTTGCGATGGTGAGCAGCAGCAGATGCGACGCAGCACATAGGCTGCGCGCACATGGCCAGCGATGGCTGCGTGCGTGTGGCCTATGGCTGTGCGTTGCGTGGTGATGGTGCGTGCCTTAAGTTACGATTAGATCGTTTTAAAATTTTAATTTGAAATTTTCAGTTTACGTAATTTTAATTAATTTTAAAATTAATAATTTAAATTATTTTCTTGGATTTTAATTTTGAATATTATAATTATAATAAATTTCATTTATTCGAATTATTTTACTAAAATTAAAATCATGAATTAATTTAAATACGACTGAAAATAAATTAAATATGTGGATTCAATTATAAATTTATATGAGCTTTAAATTTTAATTAAATTTGTATGTTTCCGGTTAGACTAGAAATACATTTTATGTTTAAAATTAGTAAAGCATATGAATTTATTGGTTTAAGTGGGAGCCCTTTTAATCATAAACTCTTGATTAGGTCTACAAATCCTTAAGGTTAAAACAACTTGATTAGAATTAATAAGGACTGAATAATTTGTAGATTATTGGTGCTCTTGATTAATTGCTGCAAATATTTGTGTGATGCATAACGTGTTTGACTAACCAGCTATGTGGGCCATTCATGATAATGAATGGGTGAATGGTATATATTGTATATGTACTGTTTTGCAGGTTATGAAGTGACTAGTATGGCCCAAATAGGATAGAAAATATGGTCTGCGTACCATTAATTTGAATGTAATTGATCTAAAGTACCAAATTCGTTTTTCAATTCAAATATGGTCTGCGTACCATCAAATAGTTGTAATTAGTTTTAATTATAGCTTATCCTATTTGGAGAAAATGGCGCCTCCCACGGTGAAATTCAAGAAGAAGTTTCAATTTTCGAGACGGACTTTGAAGTTGAAGCTTCAAGATGAAGTCGGGCCATACTAGATCACATTTATCTTATGCATGCTTTAAGTTATTTATTGCTTTAAATATGTCTTAAATATGCATGAGATCAAAGCTTGGTTATGTTGCATGATTAAGGATTTTAGTTCACTTAAAATGTGCTTAATTCTTGAATGATTTTAGGATTGAGTCGACAAACTGTGCTTAATTCTTGAATGATTTTAGGATCTTGGAATCATTTTATTCACACCTGCCGGAACAATAAATTCAAATAAAATGCTAATAACTTGTTTGAATTGCATGATTGCTTTTCAAGTTATTATTCATGATAAATGTTTAGACTTTGCATGCTTCAATGTATGTTTTAATTATTGTTTATAATTAAATATCTTGCACTGCAATAAATCCTTTTAGAAAGGTAACAGTAAATTTCCTCGATTGGTAGTGAATCTAAGAACGATTCACGGAAATGAGAGAAAGTGAGCAATTTAAAATGTACGTTTCTTATATCGACTTTTATGGTTGTTTTCGAGTATCAAAGTCGAATGGCAAACCGATTGGTGCTTGTGAATTCAAAATACAATGTAGTTTTGAGATCATAAAGCATTGAGTTTAAACGCTCAGCTTTACCAATGGTTAACAACCTAAAATCCTTTTTCCATTTAATTCTCGAATGAGTCTAGTTCCTAGACATTCGAATAGATCGATGCTTAGGGAACTTTAGAAGCTTCTGTTAAGATCATCTAGTTGAAACAGAATATTCAACATAAATGGTAAGAACTTTGATAAAATGACATTGGACATGTCTAACAAAGTATAAAAGTCAACACTAGAGAATTCAATTCTTGAGACTATAAGAAAGGGTACAAGAAATAGGAAAACAAAGGAACAAATGAAAGGAATTTACGATTCCGGTTCTACCTATAAGTTTATGTTTAAAGAGAAGTGACCTAGCAATCAACTTCCTTGGTATCATATACCGCTTGAGGTTCTTACTTCGGTAATAACTCAAACAATGGAAGCTAGGCTACACTAATGACCTACAAGTGGGAAATGAAGCATGGCAATGCTACATTAGTTGTAGGGTCATCTAGTTTGTTTTAAGTCCTTTCAAAGGCTGGAACTTAATGGCTATTTTATTCCATAATCAGCATACCTAAATTTCTGCTTCAAACACAGAAAGACTCACATTCAAAAGAACAAAAACAATGCTTGTTTGTTTGTTTATTTGAATGAAATGGTCATTTACGGGTTGAGTCAATATGCTTGATTGAAAACAAACAACTCTTTGACAATAAAACTTTACTAGGTTCAAATCTATCTCTTGATTTGAGTTCCACTAACCTTTAGCATTGTTGCTTAGACCATATCAACAAGTAAACATTCATAAGCTCTATTTTAATGGACTTTTGAAAGTTGATTGATTTCTAGATCAATTCAAGACAAGCTAGTCTTACTTGTTGAAAGTAACAAAAGATATGAACTATTGTTAGAACGCCTAGACAATAGAGTTCAAAGCTAAAGAAAGATTTTATGACTTTATTATTTCACATGGATTTGAGTGAATATAGGTTTATTTACTCAAATGTGATATAAGTTGAATCTGTTTGGCTAGTTCAAAGATTCAGAAGTATAAAATCCACTTGGCAAGGAATCATAAAGATCTAGGTCAGATCATGTTGATGATTACTTAAAGTCAAGAATGATCATCAATAATTGTGTGTTGTAAATTCACGATCTAGCTCCATAAGATATTGCATATCTACGTTGGAATAATCGAAGTCAATTAGTACTTGATTCGATCAATGATGAATCATAAAGACTTTTCCTATAATTTCTAAAACAAAATGCTCAACTACCACCAAACTAAACCAAATTCGTCAAATCTATTGAAAAGTAATTTCAGAATATATTTTCATAATATATCTACAGAGTTCCTAAACTCAGTGGGAGCTTAGTGTTTGTTATTCAACAAACTAAGGCCCAAGTATAGATATATGTTTCATTGTGATTTATTCAAATAAGACACAAGGGTATTGTTTCTACCACGAATTTTTGAGAACATAATGTTTGTTTGCTCGAAATAATGTCCTTTTGGAGATTCGTTTCCAAAATGACAAGTGGGAGAAAATAGACCTCGAACAACAAACATAAACGGACATTCCGGAGGCTTTTCGAAGTGCTTCAGAAAATCCGAACTTATTCTTTAAGGACTTTAGAAGTGGCTTTAAAGAATAGACATCTCTTAGAGGACTTATAAGTGCTTCAAGGAGAACAGAATATTCAAAGGACTCTCAAAGTGCCTGTTGATATTCTATTGTTTGATGTTCTATACCCAAGTAGGCATAGAGTTCAAGTCACTGAAACTATGAGATTCTTCTATTAGATAGTGAAGAAACATAGAGTTCAGGTCAATGAAACTATGAGATTCTTCTATTAGATAGTGAAGAAACCTACAACTTGCAGTCAAACTATTATCATGTAGATTAATGAGTTTGTGACTTGTAAGAAAGCTATGACGAAACCCGGATTCCCTAAAATGGTTAGAGGCCATATATAGACTCAAATGTTTTTAATGGTTAGAGGCCATAAAACATAACCAATGTTTTGATGACAAAATTGAAATTTTGTTGATTTGCAAGAATAGTTTCACACCTATTGGTTGCAAGTTTGATAAAAACCATCAAACATGAAATTGTGTTCACACACAAAGCTAGATTTGTTTCTAAAGGTTACAAGCAAATTCACGGTGTGGATTGTGTTGAAACCTCATGCAATATCGTAATGCTTAAGTCTATAATTCAAGCACTGATTGCATATTGGTACATATGGCAATTGGATGACAAAACAATTCCTCAATCATATGTTGGAATAAACTATTTACATGGTATGTCATAGGATTTGTGGATCCAAATAAATGCTTGAAAAGGAAAGCTAGCTTATGAAATCTAAGTACAGATTTAAGCAAGCAATTGGGAATTGGAATTGTATTTTAGTGAAGCTAATAAGTATTTTAGTTTCATAAAATGTACATAATTCTTATAGATATATAAGAAGTTTAGTGGGAGTACGTAAAACTTAATTGGTCCTATGTGTATCACACACATATCTCTCTATTGTGAAATAACATTCAAATGCTAATGACTTAGATTTGAAATTATTCATCAATGATGGACCATGGCGAAACTTAGTACATACTGGGTATTAAGATCTATTTAAGATCTTATAATATTGTTTTAGATTAAGTAATGGCATTTACTAAATCAAACACGGAAGACTCCATTGGAGACCATTGGAGATATTCGACCCATGTGAATAAATCTAAGTAATGAATGTTTGAACTATGTATAAGCATTTACTAAGTTAAACATCAAAGGATCTAAGTGAGATCCTTAACCTATATTATATGTCAAAGAATTTAGCTGGATTCAGTATCTACTGAAATTGAATGAGCTAAAGTTACATGAATAGAATTCAATTGGGAATTATTATGCAAAAGATTTTATCATGTATGATATAATATGAGGATCGCCAAAAACGTATCGTATGACTTTAGGCATGACGAACATATACCATTCTCTATTGATCTAAGTGAAGATCAACTAGATTGAGATCAAGAATACTTATGGTACTTGAAAAGGTACATAGGAATAGTTCTTGATTCAAGGAAATAAAGATATGCTAAATATTGATGATACACGCATAAACACTGGCAAAGGATCAAGAAAGATTCCTTTGGAGTTATCCATTGACAAGGACGAGCTAAAGAGCATCGTGTTTTGAAATGGCAACATGGATTTGAGACCATGAGTTGTTGCGTGGGAAATTAAATATTAATTTCTATGTTCTAAGATACAGCTGGAAAGTCTTCCACATATCTGTGAACTGCCTGGATAAGTAAATCCAACCAAAGCATCACTAGCAACCTATACAGTTGAAGTAAAAGTACTTATTGCCTAAGAAGCAATAAAATAGGGTTGTTTACATTAAAGAGTTCTTCACTGAACTTGGGTGGATCACATGTCTGCTAACTTGATGGTTCTTCATTGCAAAATGCGTAGAACCACTATCGAAGTAAGAAAGACTAGATCACATAATAAACAAACTCAAAAGATCTTATCATCATATCTCGAAGAACATTCGATGAAAAGGATATTAAGATTGGCAAAGCATGATAACTAAACCTATGCAACAAGTGAGAGACAACACTCACATTGTAGCACTGGAAATCAAGCATAGCTTTGATTTCCATGAACTGTTTTAAAAATGGGTTTGAGGCCCATGGTTGTAAAACATTGGGGTTGAACATTTATCATATATGAAATGTATTTTCATATTCCATTTAATCTTGGTTTAGTATTAAATGATGAGTCCTTTCAATTTGACAATATATTCAAGATAGACTGTCAGGACCAGTCCTGTGACTAAGAAATGTCTATCAAGTGAACTTGAATGTCAAAAGTTGAAAATGGTCCCTGGTCGAAGTTTTCTATAAAATTGGACGCATAGAAAACGTTAGACGACTAGAATGCAAGATGACTAGTAGTTCTGTTTCTTGAACTATGTGGACATGGCAATGTCATAATCATTTGCATAGATACTTACTTTGATAAGACTAGTATCGGACATACCTATGAAACTTTACTGTAAGAGATGAAAATCTGTCATAAGTAAATTTCATTAAAATTATTAGACACTAAATCCTCAATACCTGAGTGATTTGAGATTACTTGTTTGAGAACTGGTTGCTTTGACGTTGACCAACCGTCGCACCGTAAAAGGAGGCTATAAAGGCAACGCTCAGGTAATCACCTATCAAACGAAGTCTAATCTCAAGATCGCAAGATTGGGATTGTCCTCCCATAAATCGGGATGAGATGCTTAAAAGTTGTACAAGGCCACTCGGAGAGCTAGAAACTGTGAAATGCATGGCCGTGCTCAGATGAATCATAGGCTATGATTATCTGTTTATTTGATCAGTTGGACTCTGAAACCGAGGAACACTTCTGGACATAATAAGGATGACAACTCTTACCTTATGTTCAAGAGCAAGCATCGAGCGACAAAGGAATTAGGAAATGCACACTTGTCCCTAAGGACAAGTGGGAGACTGAAGGAAATAATGCCTTTGGTCCAAGTATGCATTCAATGTTAAGTCTAATAAATGCGGTTCAGTATTAATTAACAAGTTAATAATTCAGTAAGATCAAGTGAGCTGAATGCCTAGCTAGAGGCCGCTTCAGTTCAAGTGGAATTAATGATATTAATCCACAGCTTACTCTTGACTGAACCCGTAGGGTCACACAAATAGTACGTAAACGGATCAAGTATTTAATGGCATTAAATACTCTATCTATGGATATTCGGAATCGACGGATCTTGGTTTCAGTGGGAGCTGAGATCGTCACAAGCAAGAAATGAATACTCCGGAAACGATGATATTGCCGGAAACGGAAATATGGATCGTATCGGAAATATAAATATTATCCAAGTCGTAGATGTTGCCGGAAACGGAAACATGGTACGCATCGGAAAATATTATCGGAAATGGAAATATTGCCGGAATCGGAAATATTGCCGGAAACCGAAATATTTTCAGAATCGGAAATATTAACGGAATCGGAAAATAATTCCGGAAACGGAAATATTAAATATTTGTTCGAAACGGAAATTAATTCCGGAATCGAAAATATTAAATATTGTTCGTATCGGAAATGAATTCCGGAACCGGAAATTTAATCGGAAGCGTATCGTACGAATAAGCATCGGACGAGGCCTGCCGGACGAAGGCCCAGCACGAAGCCAGGCCATCGCCCAGCGAGCAAGGACACGCGCACGCCCAGCCCAAGGCAGCGCCAGGCCCACCGCAAGGCAGGCCCAGCGCGCCAAGGCAATGCTGCCCAACGTGGGCTGCGTGGGCCGAGCGCATGCATGCGGGTGCCCTCGTGGCTCCGTGCGTGTGTGTTTGTGTCCATGCACAATTCCTAAATCTATTAGGATTTGGTGTATGATTAAACTCCTATTTCTATTAGGATTATTTAATTAATTAGAGTCCTTGTAGGATTCTAAGTTTAATTAAATCGTATCCTACTAGGATTCCAATTCCCTTTCCAAACCTCTATAAATAAGGGCCTAGGGTCATAATTTATACGCACGATTGAAGTATTCAAAGGGTAAGTTTTTGAAAGAAAATTCAGCCACAATCTTGCACAATAATAGCCGAAAATTCCTAAGCACCTTAAGGGCGATTCTAGTTGGTCAATCTTGAGGCAGATCCGGACGTACTATGGACTATCTACGGAGGGACGACACTTGGAGTCCTAAAGACTTGTTCTTGTTCGGTTCGGGCGCAGCTAGGGAAGGCACGCTACAAAGTGTATGTATCTATACTATGCCAAATGATTATGTGTAAATAATATGCTTTCCTGGCTTTATGGTTTTTTCCACATGATTTATGTATTGTCATATGTATCATAACCTAACATTTACCTACCACATTAGTAATGGCATAATTATAAATATTGAAGAAAAAAAATCGACCAAATTACAAGCTAGCCTTTTCTCTCTCCTGACCTGAGTTCTGCTCCCTTTTCTCTCTCCTCGTGAGTTCTCTCAGGAGCTCCTTATTCTCTCTCCTCCATTTTCACTCTCCCTTCGTGATTCTCTCTCGTCTCCGCCGCCGTATCCTCGCCTGCTGCAACCACTGCGCCGCCACCGTCTCTACGCTTCCATCGTCTATGCGTCGTCTCCTCTATTGCAATTGGTGAGTGATTCTTTGCTGATTTATGTAAACTGTAGGTTTATTTTGAGTTTCATTGCAATTTTGTTGAGATTTAATTTTCACTTCATGATTTATTGGTTGAGTTGTTTTCTATCTTTCTCTAATTGATTCTTCAAATTGTAGATAATGAGTGAACTTAGGTCGAATTGTATTTAATTTTTTGTCGAATTTTGGTGCAATTAAGTAGGTGTTGTGATTGATTTTCGTAGTGAGTTTGAATTATTATGATTAACTCGAATTGGATAGTAATTTAAAGTTTTTTAAGGTCTGTATGATTATGAATCGAGTTATAGGTTACTTGCATTCAGTGAAAATGCCAGAGAAATGTTGGGGTTAAACCCACATACCGTGCCTTCTATGGAGGTTGATAGGCCTGAACTTTTGATGATTCGAATTGATGTAAGAACCGTTTTAATGTCGAATAGTGTGTTGTTGTTAGAGAAGGCTTTTGGGGCTGGGGAAATTACACCTTTGAACCCTATTTGAATTAATTCTAAGGTGTCTGGGAAGCCTTTTAGTCAATTTTGCATAGGATTGATGTGGGGATTGTTATTGATCTGGAACCTGCTAGGACTGAGGACCGGAAGTTATCGATTTCTGGGGCGGTTTAGTCTCAAAAGCTTGCTTGAGGGCAATTTCACATTTGCAATCTTTGCCTGGTGGGGATATTAAGATTTTGTGTGATACTGTGGTTGAGTGTGAGGCAGCTTACTGGTTATGATAGGGTTATGGTGTATAAGTTTCATGAGGATGAACATGGGGAGGTTGTGGCTGAGAGTAAGCAGCCTGATTTAGAGCAGTATCTCGGGTTGCACTATCCTGCTACAGATGTACCTCGGGCGTCAATTGAATAAAGTACAAGTACACAAGAAGCGAACAGATCGTCCCTCCGGGTCTTAATGGCAAAATTCATGAGGCTATACATTTGATTGGAAGTAATAGCAGTTGCACAAAACATAGTGCGATGATTGCAGGGTATTGGCTTCCAAATAAAAGGAGCTCTAGTAGGTGATTTGATTCTAATTTTAATTGTCGTTTACTTTAATTGGGGTTTCAATTGAATTTTGTACGTTTTACTTGATTCTCGTTTTTATTTTGCTTGAATCAGGGTTCTGTATTAGATATCCTAGAATCGGATAAATTCAAGAATCAATTTGAGTTGATTTCATTGAATTTGTGATTTGTTTTTTTCCTTTCATGAATATGCAAGTAGTTTACAAGTGTTGAGTTTGGTTATATTTGCGATTCTCTTGCTCCTGGTTCGTTATTCTCCTGGTTTGATGGCTGATGCAGTTTGTGATTCTCACAGGTTGATGTTCTGACTCTCACAGGTTGATGTGCTAACAACATCGTTTCAGGTTTGGAAAAAGGTATATAACCTTCTACTAATACATACCTTTTTCTTACCATGCTTATTCAAGTTTAATAATATCTAGGATACACCAATAACGACTGATTGTAGTTCGTCCATTCAGGTTTACCCGGCTAGGAGTATATTTATCCATGTAAGGAATGATGGAGACCAAATTGACAACTAATATGCTGAAATTCAGGATACAAAAGAAAGTGAAGGAGCTAAGACCTCTGATGAAGTTGCGGATGTAGCAGGGAAGCAGGGCCTACAAGAGCTGGCTGAGAAGCAAGAGGGTTTGCAGGAACAGGTGAAAGAAGATGCTGAAGATATTTGTTGTTCACATATTTGTTGGTTCTGAATTTATGTTGCTGAAGATATTTGAAGGATTTTCCCCTTCACAGTTTGATGGTTCACATATTTGTTGTTCTGAATTTATGTTGCTGCACTGTATACCATGTCATTAGATTTTTTTTTCCATCTTTCAAACTGTCTACTATTTCAGATGGTATTGAACATTTAGTGACATATTTTTTATTGTAGTGATACTAGATGGAGGCTCTAAGCTCTGCAAAGTTGATTTACGTTGTTGTCTTTAGTTATTTTAGTATAGACCTATGCAGTCAGCTGCTAGGATCAAAAGTGCGTATATCACTTCCCAAGCTTCTTGTCTAAGTGATTTAATGAGAAAGTTGTCGCTTCCCAGTGAAGAACAAATACTTCAACTGCAAAGGTTGACACCAAGACTGATGGATTCAGTAAGTTTTTTTATTTATTAGCTTTCTCGTGTGCTGCTAGTGTGACACCAGGTTTGGATTATACATGATCATATAATGGCAGGTCAAAAGAATGCTGGTTTTGCTTGTCAAGCCCCAGTGTGGAGTCTCATCTAATTATAACTGTGGGAAAGAACTTGTACTGTGCATTGGTGAAAGGCCCACTGGTTGACGATCATGTGCTGTTATTACCAGTAGAGCATTCTCCAAGTACTTTATCCCTACCCCCAGATAGTCAAAGTGAACTTTTAGATATCAGAGTAGTCTACGGATGTACAACAAAACCCAAAGGAAAGATTTCATTGTCTTTGAATTGAATGGAAAACAAAGGTCAAATATTGTTCTGTCTGAAGTCGTAGTCCTTGAACCCAAGCAACTGTTCCTTCTCTATGAAATGAAGGGCTCTATAACCTGGCTGAGGAGTTTGGTCAGCAACTGTTCCTTCTCTATGAAGATCTCTTGCTTTAGTTTGTCCTTTTGAGCCTATAACTTCTCTGTCAATATCTGCTTCATTCTTGGTGTCGTCATAATTGCACTTAAGTATCTGTTTAAGCTCGTGGTAGGATGTAAACATTTCTTTTACTATTTGTGGTTTGGGCTAGAACGTTTGCTACAAGTTTGGTAGATGCCTCTATTTTAGGCTCTTCTGAAGCTAGTTGATTTTTTTTGGTTTTTGCTTTACTTTTGTTGATTCTATTTAAAAACACTAGCCTACTAGCTCAATAGGTAGAGCACTGTGCAAATGCACAAAAGATGTGGGTTGGAATCCCACGTAGGTTAATCTTTACTTTTTTTTTATTGTTTTACTTACTTTGGGTTAATGTTAGCCTACTTAAAATCCAAAAAATTTGCTCATTTTTCATAGTTTACACAAATGAGCAAATAGTTTTCCTCATTTTTCATAGTTTACACAAGTGAGCAAATTTTTTTGCTCATCTTTTTAATTCTAAAGTTGGGATTTGTTATTATCAAAACATTTGCTCATTGTGTCTAAATGAGCAAAGTTTAAAATTCGAACTTTAATATTTTCTCATTAAGACACAATGAGAAAAAATTTAAAATTGAAACTATAATATTTGCTCAATTGGACACGATGAGCAAAAGTTTAAAGTTCGGATTTTAATATTTGCTCATATAGACAGAATGAGCAAAAATTTAAATTTAAATTTGAAACTATATTATTTGCTCATTTAGACACAATGAGCAAAAGTTTAAAGTTCGAATTTTAATATTTGCTCATTTAGACACATTGAGCAAAACTTTAAAATACGAACATTAATATTTACTCATTTAGACACAATGAGCAAAAAAATTAAAAATGAAACTATAATATTTGCTCATTTAGACACAATGAACAAATGTTTAAAATCGAGCTTTAAAATTTGCTCATTTAAAAACAATGAGCAAATGTTAAAAATCCGAACTTTAATATTTACTCATTTAGACACAATGAGCAAAAGTATAAAATCAAACTTTAATATTTGCTCATTTAGACACAATGAGCAAAAATTTTAAATTAAAACCATAATATTTGCTCAGTTAGACACAATGAGCAAAAGTTTAAAGTTCGGATTTTAATATTTTCTCATTTAGACACAATGAGCAAAACTTTAAAATCCGAACTTTAATATTTACTCATTTAGACACCATGAGCAAAAATTTAAAATCGAAACTATAATATTTGCTCAATTAGACACACTGAGCAAAAGTTTAAAATCGAACTTTAATATTGCTCCTTTAAAAACCATGAGCACATATTTAAAATCCGAACTTTAATATCTGCTCATTTAGACACAATGAGCAAAAGTTTAAAATCGAACTTTAATAGTTGCTCATTGAGCAAATGTTTAAAATCCAAACTTTAATATTTGCTCATTTAGACAAAATGGGCAAAACGTTAAAATCCGGATTATAATATTTGTTCATTTAGACACAATGAGAAAAAATTTAAAATTGAAACTACAATATTTGCTTTACACACTATGAGCAAAAGTTTAAAGTTCGGATTTTAATATTTTCTCATTTAGACACAATGAGCAAAACTTTAAAATCGAACTTTAATATTTGCCCATTTAGACACATTGAGCAAAAATTTAAAATCCGAACTTTAATATTTACTCAATTAGACACAATGAGCAAAAATTTAAAATCGAAACTATAATATTTGATCATTTAGACACAATAAGCAAAATTTTACAGTTCGGGTTTTAATATTTGTTCATTTAGACACAATGAGCAAAACTTTAAAATCCGAACATTAATATTTACTCATTTAGACACAATGAGCAAAAATTTAAAATCGAAACTATAATATTTGCTCATTTAAACACAATGACCAAAAGTTTAAAATGGAACTTTAATATTTGCTCATTTAAAAACAATGACCAAATGTTTAAAATTCAAACTTTAATATTTGCTCATTTAGAAACAATGAGCAAAATTTTAAAAACCGAACTTTAATATTTGCTCATTTAGACACAATGAGGAAAAAATTTAAATTAAAGCTATAATATTTTCTCATTTAGACACAATGAGCAAAATTTTAAAGTTTGGGTTTTAATATTTGCTCATTTAGACACAATGAGCAAAACTTTAAAATGTGAACTTTAATATTTACTTATTTAGACACAGTGAGAAAAAATTTAAAATTCAAACTATAATATTTGCTCATTTAGGCGCAATGAGAAAAAGTTTAAAATCGAACTTTAATATTGCTCATTTAAAATCAATGAGCAAATATTTAAATTCCGAACTTTAATATTTGCTCATTTATAAACAATGAGCAAAAGTTTAAAATCGAACTTTAATATTTACTCATTGAGCAAATGTTTAAAATCCGAACTTTAATATTTGCTCATTTAGACACAATGAGCAAATGTTTAAAATCCGGATTTTAATATTTGTTCATTTAGACATAATGAGCAAAAAATTAAAATTGAAATTATAATATTTGCTTTAGACACAATGAGCAAAAGTTTAAAGTTTGGATTTTAATATTTGCTCATTTAGACACAATGAACAAAACTTTAAAATCCGAACTTTAATATTTACTCATTTAGACACAATGAGCAAAAACTTAAAATCGAAACTATAATATTTGCTCATTTAGACACAATGAGAAAAAGTTTAAAATCGAACTTTAATATTTGCTCATTTAAAAATAATGAGCAAAAGTTTAAAATCGAACTTTAATATTTGCCCTTTTAGACACATTGAGCAAAAATTTAAAATCAGAACTTTAGTATTTACTCATTTAGACACAATGAGCAAAAATTTAAAATCGAAACTATAATATTTTTCTCATTTAGACACAATGCGCAAAAGTTTAAAGTTCGGATTTTAAAATTTGCTCATTTAGACACAATGAGCAAAACTTTAAAATCCGAACTTTAATATTTACTTATTTAAACACAATTAGCAAAAATTTAAAATTTAAACTATAATATTGCTCATTTAGACACAATGAGCAAAAGTTTAAAATCCAAACTTTCAACTGAAATTTCATAATGTCGGGCAAAAGAGAGAAAATGTCAGGCATAAAAAATTAAAATCAAAATTTTTTTAAAAAAAGAGAAAAATTTAAAATTAAACTTTTGCTCATTGTGTCTAAATGAGCAAATATTTTTAAATCTCAGCTTACTTAAAATCCAAAAAAGTTGCTCTTTCTTTATAGTTTACACAAATGAGCAAATATTTTTGCTTATTTTTTATAGTTACACAAATGAGCAAATTCTTTTACTCATCTTTTTAATTTTAAAGTTGGGATGTGTTAATATTAAATTTTTTTGCTCATTGTGTCTAAATGAACAAACAAATTTGCTCATTTAATGTAAGTAAGTAAACTAGTATCTAATTGTAATCACTCGTAACAAATTTGCTCATTTAATTTGTGTAAGTAAGTAAACTAGTATCTAATTGTAACAAATTTGCTCGTCTAACGAATTGAAAGATCAACTGGGAATTTTCATCATGTTGGATACCTATTTTAATAGATGCTCCCAGACCCGTTCCTAATTTTTTTTATGGGCGCGGGGCGAAATATAAAAACAGGGCCCTTACAAATGTTATATTTCCTTCTTTTTACAACTTAGTAAAACCCGAATATTTATGAACAGAATAGCAAAAAAAAAAAAACACCCAATATCAAGAATCAATTATTTTAGCGATTTAAAGAGACAAAGAAAACCACCTGATGAGAAGGAAAAAAACATTCTGCTTATCAACAACAAAAACAAAAGGTTATAATTCAATTAAGAGCAATACATCATACTACTAATCAATTGTTAAGCAGAAAGATTTAAAAAATGAACAAAAAAAACTTGATATTATACGGCCAGGATTCCAACACGGACAAACTGGGCTTTGTCACTTCGCTTTAACCAACTTAGCAACGAGCTTGAAGATGATTATACCCCAAATGAACTTGAAGACGATTACTTGCCGTATAAATACCTAACAATCTCAAATTTAATCAATTGCTTACATAATTTGTCAATCACATAATGATGTACCTCCGACACCCTCTTCTTCCTCCTCTAGTCTTCCATTGTTATAGAGTTCAACATCCACTTTCTCTCTCCTCATTCATCCATGGCAGCCCACATTCCCACCCTCAATCCGTTTCTTTATCTTGGACTGAAATTGTGCATATTTGTGTAGTTTAATTAGAAACAAATCCCAGTTTAATTAGAAATTATTGGAAATTTGTATAATTCTTGGGATTACCGGAGGGTGAGATTATAATTTGAAATTCAAGAGAGGAATGAAGATGACAAAGAAACAAATAAAGAGGGGTGAGACTACCGTGAGAGATGAAGGAGGAGAGAGAAGAGTGTACGGTGGGATTTGTTTTACCGGGTAGGCAAGTACTCCAGTACCTTGTTTGTTTTTAGTTGTTTATACGTAGAGCTGGCAATGAGTTGGGTTGGGTCGGGTCGAAATCAGGTCGACCCATTTATAAACGGGTTGAGATTTTTCCAACCCAACCCGACCTGTTTAATTAAACGGGTTGAGATTTTCAACCCAACCCAACCCAACTATAAACGGGTTGACCTGAAGTTGACCCGTTTAATTTTTTTTTCCCACTTTTAATTGTAAATTGATTTGACTATAGAATTGCGAGGTGATTTTGTTATTGCATATCTCATTGCAAAATGTAATTTTTCAATATGTATTTGACATGAATCAAAACGTCAAATAATTATTCAATGTTGAAGGGAAAATGAGAAATAAAATCTTTCAAATCACATTATACATATATATATATATATATATTACATACTTGCTTGCACTTAAACGGGTTAGACGGGTTGTTTTCGGGTTGAAAATTTCAACCTGACCCAACCCATTTAATTAAACGGGTTGGGTTGGGTTGACCCATTTAATTAAACGGGTTGAAAATCTTGACCCAACCCTTTATTATTGGGTTGGGTTCGGGTTGGGTTGGTGGGTTGGGTCAATTTTTGCCAGCTCTATTTATACGGATTGATTTTGGCCGTTAATAATTAATAGATAAATAAAGACCCGTTAAAACTGTCATATTCCAACTATCGCTTAAAATTGAAAAAATATTTCATAAAAAATAAATTTGATCCGTACATCGTACGGGCTTTAATTCTAGTTTATATAGATACATAACAGTTATTTATGGAGGTGTTCTCCTTTCCTCAACCAATGCAAATGTCAACCTAATTCACATGTTACTTATAATTTGTGCGAAAGTTACCATGTTGTTCATGCTCTTTACTTAAAGCTTCATTATCTACATTCATTGATGTTTTTACATATTAATTGGAAAACATTAAATTGCTCGTGTGCTAGCGAGGTCTAGCACTCATGCGTAAGCGTAAGCAATGTATACCGATAAGTTTTGTGGGAATACCCCTAAGGCTCTCTAGACCTCCAAGGGACAGGGTGTTGTTAGCTTGTTTTCGTTGTATCATTTCATATTATTTCTACTTGTTTAATAAAAATAAGTTCCTACTTCATTTTATTTAAGTTCATTAAACATGCCCAAATACAATTAATAATCTGATCTGAAATAAGGTTTGACGAGATTTGGAACTTTCAAATAAGTTTTGTTCATCTCCTGACGAGATTTGCACGCACGAATTTTAATCATTTTTTTTACAAAATATTTAACTGAATATCCCCAAAACTACTGCATAATTACAAAATTTTGAACATATTCATTTAAATTTATTCATCTAATATGGATATTTTTAAATGCGCATTATGTTAATTTGACCAAAATATTGAGTGATTATATTTTCCATTATTAATGTACCGATTTGACTAAAATATTACCAAAAAATATTTAGCAAAATTATTATTATGTCGTATCTATTATTGCCATAATTTATAAACCAATACTTTTTTACATACATAAATATTTCAAAAAAAAAGGTAGAGAATAAAAAAAATAAAAAAAAAGCACATACACTTTTTAGGGAAATGATTTTTGGCGGGAAAATTTTGCACCAGGAAGTGACACGTGTCATTGCTGGTGTCTGTTTTAGTATAAAGTAATAGAAATAGATTTTATTACCTTGTATCTATCATGTCAATATTTAATCAAATAAGTAAGAAGTGAAGTACGGATTACTCCATCCGTTCCGGAATAATTGAAACGCTTTCCTTATAAGGTCGTCCTGGATTACTTGTAACTTTTCTAAACATGGAAACTTTTATTAATAGTATATCAATTTCTCACTTACCCAACGATCCACCTACATTCCTACTCCCTAAAAAAAATTAAAAAATTCCATTACCCCCACCCCACCCCCTACCTCTTTAAAATTTTGACACACATCCCACTACCTATATTAAAAAAATACCCCATTACCAAATACCATATAATCAAATAATAAGTCAATTACAATGCATTAAACTTTGTGCCGGTCAAACTGTTTCGAGTATTCCGGGACCGGGGGGTATATGTTTTGAAACAACAAATAATAGAACGTAATTTTTTTATTTAAGGTTGGTGTACAATAAATATTGTAAGGTGAAATTAAAGTTATCTCAAAATGTTTAAAAGTCACTCCGTTATAATGTGAAAGTTACCTATTTTTTAGTGATAAACTAGTATAGTACCCGTGCACGATTTATAATCTAAATATAAATTTATATGGAATATGGTAGACAATTATCATCAAAATAGAGCCTATAGATATTTCATATTAAAATTTATGGTGGATAAATTTGTTATTTATCATTCGATGTCTTACTCATTACAAAAAATAAAAAATAAATAAGAATACGTAGATAAAATTATTTTCATTCTCATTCTACACTTGTGCCAAGTATAAAGTTATTTCGTACATCCTTCACTTCGATAGTAATACCCACTTAATACTTGCACAATCGCCTTATCAACCTCATTATCTGATCACTTAACACCTACCTACACCAATTACTTTATTCAGTTAGAGATGACTTTGAGGCAGGATGAACATGCATACCCGCACCTGCCTAAAATTCTCATCATCATCCCCTCCATTTACGACAGGAATGATACTCACCCCTTAATCCCCGTCTCGTGAAGTACAAAATAAAATTCATCCCTTCTTCATCACCCCCCTTCTGTATATACACTCGCCTCAAAATCACCCATATACTAAACTTCATCACCCCCCTTCGGTAAGAGAGTTTTGAATTTTAAAACTTTATTCTATAGTCTTCGACAATTCATTTGTCTGATTAGAGTAATTGAGTAAATAAACAAAACATTATAATATGTAAATTACGTAGTAAGTATTTTTTATATTTTAATAATAAATTAGATGAGAGATTAGTGACGCGGGCGGGTCCAATCTAGCTAAAATTCATCATTGCCCCATCACCCGCGAAAAAACACTTTTTTGAACTCACCACTCACCAAACTTTCCTTCGTCCCCGCCTAGTTGGGGAGGATGCACTGAGATCTTCCAAAAAACCCTCCCCACTAACTGACTGTAATACCCCGTATTTTTCTATAATTATAAATATATTTTATTATATTTATAAAGCATTTCGTTGTAATTATAAAGTATTTTTTATAAATTAATTTCATTTAATGAGAATTAAATGCGCTTTTATTTTTAATTAATTTAATTATTATTTAATTTTGAAAACCGAATTTTATTAAATAGATTCAACGAATTTATTTAATCAGGATTTGTTGGGTCGTATTTCAAAAACAAATTCAATTTAATTAAAGCCCAGTTGTTTGCCATAATCAAACCCAACAAAAGCTTGCAAGGATTAAATTCAACTAAGCCCGAAAGCAAGCCCAACCTTAAACCCTAATACCTAGCCCATGAAGGGATGAGAACCTATAAATACCCCTCCCCTTCATGAGATCCCCTAACCTAAAATTTCTGAATTATCTCTCTTCTCTCCTCTCTTGCCTCTCCTCTTCGTCCGGCCCTTTCTTGAGCCACAAGGCACGAGCCGTGCCCTTGTGTTCATGCCCAGCCGCGCCTCACGCGCACCCCTCTCTCTCCCTCTCGTCGCGTCGCAGCCCCGCAGCGCCCAACACTCGTGCACGAGGCCGCCGCTGCTGCTGCTTGTTGTGCGCACTCACGTGCCCATTTCTCCTGCCCAGTGCACCTCGTGTGCCTCGCCCCTCGTCGCTTCCCTTGCGCGGGTTGTGCGGTGCGTGCGGTGCTATTGTTGTTGCTCGTTGTGTTCGTTGGTCAGCACACACACACACGATTAATTAATCGTTGTGAGTGTGTGTGTTGATCAATTGTTTAAATCAAAATTTGTTTTCAAAAATATTAATTTTCAGTTTTAAATTGATTTAATTGTTGTGATTAGTTTAAATATTTGGGTTGTTTAAATTAATTAAAATGGTTATGAATACCGTATTGGTTTAGTATTGTGTTTTAATTAAAGAGATTGGTTTTGATGATGGAATTTATAATTTTCAGATTTAATAAGTTTATAAAGTGTTGATTTTTGAAGTCAAAACATATTTTTGGAATAAACTATTTTTAGGGTTTTGATTTCAATTAATTAAGCGATTGATTCACATAATTTAATGACAATTTAAATTTTGGGAATCAACTAAAATTTTCAGATTGTTTATAAGCTTTAAAAGGTTGGGTTTTAATGGTTTTAAAGCTAAAAAGTCAATGTTTTTGTGTTAGGACTCGAGTTGACTATTTGAGACTATTAAATTAACGATTAATGATTAATTTCTAATTAAACTAAGAGTTTTAGAATCTTAAATAGTTGCTGGAAATTTAGTAAACATGGATAATAATTTAGTTATCTTATTTTGTTTATAGGAGTTGATTTCAAGTGAGTCGTGATTCGCACAGTGGCCCCCGTACTTAGGTATTCCAGGTACGTACAAAGACTAGGGTGACCACCCATCCCTTGAGGACTTTGTGAAGTGAATTGAATGCGAATCATGTGAACTTATATGTTATTATGAATTCATGTTTGATGATTTGGAATGAATATGTTATTATGAATTCATGTTTAATGTTGAGAACGAGCATGTTATTATTGTTGTTGAATCTATGTGAACGAGCATGTTATGAATTGAGTTATGCTTTATAGATTCCATTGAACTATCATGTTATGGACTTTTATAATCATTGAATTATGTCAAGCATGTTGTTCAAGTTGGTTTGCATGTATGAGTAGTGCGCATGCAAGTTGTTATTATTATTATGCTATAGTACATGATGTCTAGCATAATTATTGAGCCAGTCGAATATTGCCAGTGAGCAATATATATTCTACCAAAGGGGTATAATATGTTAGAGAGTCTATGTGAATTGAATTAAAGACAATTCGTGCTAAGGGCACACCCCGCTTGTTAATAGGCAATGTCGGGTTATCTCAAACAGTGTTTTGGGAAGGAACAATGGGAGTAATTTCACTTGAGTCTATGTTTGATCACAAGTCCTAAAGAAGTAAAATAATGAAGAGTCATTGTTGAATTGTTTAATGGTTCAATTGTTGGTATGTTGTGTCTTGTGTAGAGTCTTGAGTCGCCTTGAACATAATATACTAATTAACATAAAGTGTAACCCAAAGAGCTTCAAAACTCTTGGAACGTATATACCTTGAGTATGAACAATGGGGGGAGTCTTGCCGGAAAACCTGTACTCCTAGAATGATACAAGACGTTGTTTCATTCTCTTTTATACCGTTGTGCATTGGAATTCCTGTTGGTATGGCCCGACTGCCGGTAGTAGCCCGACTTATTTTGGTGTATGGTTGGCTCCCATCACCCTTTTCTTTCCTTTTGAGGATACTTTACTTTACCCGTTCGAAGCTACTTTTTATTAATCTGTGAGTCAAGAGTCGTGTCAAGTGTCGAGTCTTGTCTCCATGTTTGTTTGTTCATTACATGGCTTTTGCATGTGGATTATTTAATTTTTTGAGTGAAGCATGTTAAGATAGAATGTTATTCTAGATTGTTCGTACTCAGCTTTTGCTGACTTCGTGCTTCATGTCTTCTAGTCATGACCTTTGCCTTAATGACCCTATGATGATCCATCCATTGCATTTGCGTTGTTGGGGAGTAGATTTTTAATAAGCAGGTTTGTAGAGATAACTTGCGGGAGAAGTTATCATGGGATTGGAGTTGAGAGTTTATTCTTCCGTACTTTATAAACTCTATTTTTATTTAGTCATGACTATCGCTACTACTAATACTATTTTCAGTTAATGGATTTTAAATGGTTTAATATTTTGGATTTGGGCCTCAACGGTTCCAACTTGTTTTAATAACCATTAACTATTTATTTAATATGTTTTAAAAGTTAGTTAATTCCGCTGCGTAATTCTGGTAAATAGCCTTAGCCGTTATCACGGTGGCGGTAATATCTTGATAATTCATGTGTTTTAAGTTGGAAAATGTTTTATAAAAAGCAAGGAATTATTAGGGTGTTACAAAGTGGTATTTGCAGAGCTCTAGTTTTAGAGCTGCTTTGCATTAATTAATAGTGCAAAGTGGTAAATCCTTAAACTACGATTGCGGAACTTTAGGATTTTCGAAAACTATTTTCCTAAAGTCAAAATGTTGTTTTTGAGTACTCAAAATTTTGAAAAGCCAAATACCAATTATTTCAAGTATTTGAAAATTATTAATTTTATTCGAAATATTTTTTTCGAATTTCCGAAATATTTTCGGATTTTTCAAAAAAAAAAAAAAAAAAAAAAAAAAAAAAAAAAAAAAATTATTTTCGGATTTTTCCGAATTTTCAAAAAAAAAAAAAATCCGAAATAATTAATTAATTAATTATTTATTTACTTATTTATTTTAATTATTTTCGAAAATAATCGAATTAATTAATTAAATTATTCGATAACTTATTTTTCGATTTTAATTTTAATAAATTTCGTATATATTTGAAGTCATTTATTTAAATTAAATTCGAAAATTTTTATTTACTCTAAGTGAGGAAAGGGTAGATTAAGAAGGGTATAATTAGACTAAGTATGCGTTTAAGTTAAGTATGCATTGCTAATCAAGTGTTTATGTGATTATGCCTTGACTATGTGATCTTTTGTTTCAAGTTTGATCATGTCTTGTTTTGCTTAATGTGATTAATTGCATCACGATTCATGATTACGCATATACTTGTGCATTGAAATTGTATGGCTCAACGAACTTACTTTGTTTTGGAACACTTTAGTAAGGCTTTGTAGTTGTTAACTTTCAGGATTTAAGATGTTGATCTCAAAGTACGCAAATCTAGGGAACCTAGAGAAGCTAGATTGTGAAACCCCACACATTTATGTGAAGAAGATCGAGTTTGCTTGCAATTACTTTCCTACAGTAAAGAACCTACCTGAACTAAGTAAGAAAGATGTTATGGCAGAGATGGTTATTCATTGCTTACCTTCCAAGAACCCATACATAGAGTGTAACTAGGTTAGGTCCCGTGCAACGCACAGTTATTACTAAAATATTTTATTATTTCAATATAAATAAAACATTTGTGATATTAGGAAAACGTCAAAGTAAAAAGAATATATGCAAGAGTATGAATTCATAGTGTTTAAAATAAATATCCAAATAAGCTAAATATGCATATTAGTACAATACGGAGTACAAAGTTAAGGATTATATAGTTGTATACTTACCACTTATTATTATTTTAATTATCATTCGTACTCACCGTGTATTGTTATTAGACTAACATTAGAAATCAATTCTTCAATATTATATAAATTAATTAAAAAGTTATAACAATACATAAATAAATCAAATTGTAAAGGAGAAAATAATATTGATTCATCTTTCCTCCAATAATATATCATGTACTACGTAGTTACATTTATGGCTGTGAGAAATAATTCCCCTAACTTTCATTGATTGTGTATTGTCAGTATATATACAAACTACCTGTTGTACAATAGCGTGATATGGGGCTATTAATTAGGAATTTTATTAATACATAATATTTACAAAATAACTGCATATTCTATCACACCCCGTAGTCGAAGCGGGAGATTGTAATACATTGAGACTGTCCCGAAAATCATTAAAAACTACGCGTGGAAGACCTTTTGTAAAAATATCAGCAATCTGATGGCGGGACGGTACATGAAGGATATCAGTATATATACAAATTATCTGTTGTTCAATTGCGTGAAATGAGGCTATTAATTAGGAATCTAATTAATACATAATATTTACAAAATAATTGCATATTCTATCAATGGTAATTCAATTATATTTTATTTCATTTTTATCTTAGTTTCCTAAAAAAACGCAAAGTAAAATCTTTTAAAAAGAAGTAAAAAAAAAAAAATTTGGCGGGAAAAAATCGCACCAGGAAATGACACGTGTCATTCCTGGTGTCTCTTTTAGTATATAGTAATAGATACCTCGTATTTTTCTATAATTATAAATATATTTTATTATAATTATAAAGCATTTCGTGTATTTTTATAAATTAATTTCATTTAATGAGAATGAAATGCGCTTTTATTTCTAATTAATTTAAATATTAATTATTTCGAAAATCGTATTTTTATTAAATAAATTCAATGAATTTATTTAATTGGGAATTGTTGGGTCGTATTTCAAAAACGAATTTAATAAACTTAAAGCCCGGTCGTTTTGTTTTAATCAAATCCAACAAAGCCTGCAAGGAGTAAACTTAGAGCCCGGTAATGAGCCCAACTCAAAATTACCCTAACCTAGCCCACAAGTGAGAAAACCTATAAATAGACCTCCTCTCAAACCCCCAAAATCAAAAATTCAGAAATCTCTCTCTCTCCTCTTTTCCTCTCTCCTTGCGGCACACTCACACACCCCTTCGACCGACCCCTTTCTTACAGCCCAAGGCACGAGCGTTGCTCGAGTGCCTTGCCTTGTCTCACCCCGCAGCCTCGCAGCGCCCACCCGTGTTACTGCTACCCTGTGCGCCCAGCACTCGCGTGCTCCCTTTCTCGTCCAGCACTCGTGTGCTTCGCCCCTCTCGCCCAACACTTCGCGTGCATCGCCCCTCTCGCCCAACACTCGCGTGCCCTCGTCGCTGCCTCGTTGCGCGCTGCCTGCGCTACTCGCGTGCGGTGTTGTTGCGTGTGCTGTGTGTTGTTGCTCGACGCCCCACACACACAACACATTAATTGTTGTGTGTGTGTGTGTTGTTGATTGGTGATAATCAATTGTATACTTTATGAACTTTAATTTCAGTTTTTAAGTTGTTTTAATTATTGTGATTAGTTTAATTATTTGGGTTGTTTAGATTAATTAAAACGGTTGTGATCACCGTATTGGGTTAGTATTATGTTTAAATTAAAAAGATTGGTTTCGATGATTGAGTTTATAATTTTCAGATTTAAAAAGTTTATAAAGTGTGGATTTTTGAAGTCAAAACATGTTTTCGGCTTAAACTATTTTGTTAGGGTTTTGGTTTCAAATTGATTGAGCGATTGATTTACATAATTTAATGACAATTTAAATTATGGGAATCAACTTAAATTTTCAGAATGTTTATAAGCTTTTAAAAGTTGGTTTTTAAGGGTTTTAAAGCTAAAAAGTCAATGTATTTATGTTAGGATTTGAGTTGACTATTTGAGACTATTAAATTGCCAATTAATGAATGATTTCTAATTAAACTAAGAGTTTTAGAATCTTAAATAGTTGCTGGAAATTTAGTAAACATGGATAATAATTTAGTTCTCTTGTTTTGTTTATAGGAGTTGATTTCTAGTGAGTCGTGATTCGAACAGTGGCCCCCGTACTTAGGTATTCCAGGTACGTACAAGACTAGGGTGACCACCCATCCCTTGAGGACGTTGTGAAGTGTATTGAATGCGAAGCATGTGAACTTATATGTTGTTATGAATTCATGTTTGATGATTGGGAATGAATATGTTGTCATGAATTCATGTTTATTGTTTAGAACGAGCATGTTATTATTATTATTGAACCTATGTGAACGAGCATGTTATGAATTGAATTATGCTTTATAGATTCTGTTGAACTATCATGTTATGGACTTTTATAATCGTTGAATTATGTCAAGCATGTTGTTCAAGTTGGTTTGCATGTATGAGTAGTGCGCATGCAAGATGTTATTATTATTATGCTATAGTACAGGATGTCTAGCATAATCGTTGAGCCAGTTGAATATTGACAGTGAGCAATATATATTCTACCAAGGGGTAGAATATGTTGAAGAGTCTATGTGAAATTAATTAAGGACAATTCGTGCTAAGGACACACCCCGCTTGTTAATAGGCAATGTCGGGTTATCTCAAACAGTGTTTTGAGAAGGAACAATGGGAGTAATTTCACTTGAGTCTATGTTTGATCACAAGTCCTAAAGAAGTAAAATATTGAAGAGTCATCGTTGAATTGTTGAATTGTTTAATTTTTTAATTGTTTGTATGTTGTGTCTTGAGTCGCCTTGAACATAATATATTAATTAACGTAAAGCATAACCCAAAGGAGCTTCAAAACTCTTGGAACGTATATACATCGAGTATGAACAATGGGGGGAGACTTGCCGGAAAACTTGTAGTCCTCGAATGATACAAGACGTTGTTTCATTCTTTTCTTTTAGGCCGTTGTGCATTGGAATTCTGTCGGAAGGATCCAACTGTCGGTAGGAGTCCGACTTATTATTATTTGGTGTATGGTGGGCTCCCATCACCCTTTCTTTCCTTTTAAGGATACTTTATTTTACCCGTTCGAAACTATCCTTTTATTAAACTGTGAGTCAAGAGTCGTGTCAAGTGTCGAGTCTTGTCTCCATGTTTAATTGTTTATTATATGACTTTTGCATGTGGATTATTTAATTTGTCGAGTGAAGCATGTTAGGATAGAATGTTATTCTAGCTTGTTCGTACTCAGCTTTTGCTGACTTCGTGCTTCATGTCTTCCGGTCATGGCCTTCACCTTAATGACCCTATGATGATCCATCAATTGCATTTGCGTTGTTGGGGAGTAGATTTTAATAAAGCAGGTTCGTAGAGATAACTTACGGGAGAAGTTATCATGGGATTCGAGTTGAGAGTTTTATTCTTCCGTAACTTATAAACTCTATTATTTTTATTTAAAGTCATGACTACTATTTTCGGTTAATGGATTTCAAACGGTTTATTATGTGGAACTTGGGCCTCAACGATTCCAATTTGTTTAATGACCATTAACTATTATTTATTATGTTTTGAAAGTTAGTTAATTCCGCTACGTAATTCTGGTAAATAGCGTTAGCCGTTATCACGGTGGCGGTAATATCTTGGTAATTCCTGTGTTTTAAGTTGGAAAATGTTTTATAAAAAGCAAGGAATTATTAGGGTGTTACAAAGTGGTATTTGCAGAGCTCTAGTTTGAGTGCTGCTTTGCATTAATTAATAGTGCAAAGTGGTAAATCCTTAAACTACGATTGCAGAACTTTAGGATTTTCGAAAACTATTTTCCTAAAAGTCAAAATGTTATTTTTGAGTACTCAAAACTTTGAAAAGCCAAATACCAATTATTTCAAGAATTTGAAAATCGTTTTAAATTACTCGATTTTCTTTTCGAATTAATTATTTCAATTCCGAAATAATTTCGGATTTTTCAAAAAAAAAAAAAAAAAAATTCGAAAATTCCAAATTAATTATTTATTTAATTATTCATTTGTTTTAATTATTTTTGAAAATGATCGAATTAATTAATTAAATTATTTGATTAATTATTTTAATTTTCGATTTTAATTTTTAATAATTTCGTGAATATTTGAAGTTATTTATTTAAATTAAATTCAAAATTTTTTAGTTATTTTTCTAAGTGAGGAAAGGGTAGATTAAGAAGGGTATAATTAGACTAAGTATGCGTTTGATTTAAGTATGCATTTCTAACCAAGTGTTTATGTGATTATGCCTTGATTTTTGTGATCTTTTAATTTAAGTTTGATCATGCCTTGTTTTGCTTTATGTGATTAATTGCATCACGATTCATGATTAAGTATGTAATTGTGCATTGAAATTGTATGGCTCAACGAACTTACTTTGTTTTTGGAACACTTTAGTTAGACTTTGTAGTTGTTAATTTTCAGGGTTAAGATGTTGATTTCAAAGTACGCAAATCTAGGAAACCTAGAGAAGCTAGATTGTGAAACCCCACACATTTATGTGAAGAAGATCGAGTTTGCCTGCAATTACTTTGCTACAATGAATAACCTACATGAACTAAGGAAGAAAGATGTTATGGCAGAGATGGTTTTTCATTGCTTACCTTCCAAGAACCCATACATAGAGCTTAAGAACCGATTTCGTGATATGCATATGGAAAATGGTATTCCTAATTACTACAAGTATGGTACTCCAGATGGTAGATGGAGATATGATTTGGAGATTATGACTACAATTATAGAACTTGCGGAGGAATGTTTTGATGATGGTAAAACTGTAGAGAACATCAACCTTACGGGATTAGATCATGATACAGAAACTCAGATGGATGAGGATAGTGATGATGATGTTGTTGAAATTGAGAACCCTAATCCTATCATTCCTGAACCCACTATTGAGATCTCTAGTGACACAGAAAGTGAGCCTGAAACCAACAATAATGAAGTGAACAGTGTGCTACAGCAGAACAATGAGGATATGGAGTATGAGTCTGATCTAGAGGAAAACTTTGATGACTTTGAAGACCATGAGCACTCTTCACCAGTTTGTAGAGGTGGTTGGATAGTAGAGTAGCGTTCTGAAAGACTTTTCTAATGTAATAGCTAGTGCTAAAATTTAGTGAAGCAATAAAGTAGTACACTACTATTTATGGTTTTAGTAGTTCAGTTTTGTGGTTTTCCGAATAAAGTACGATCCAAAGGATGTATTATTTTCCATTGAAGTAATAAAGTTTAGAATTCCTTCTTTTACCTTTAATTCTAAGTTATGTTTCTTTGAGCGATTATCGCAAAGGAATTTCATGTATTTCTTCAATGAAATTATACTTGCAAGGTGGTCCAATTTTCACCACTTGAACTTTGTGATGCGGACTAAGGGGAAACGCGGCCCATAACAGGCGCCTATCTTGCTTAGGGTCCGAAAATTTCATGCATGTGTATCAATTGAATGACTAGTTAGTGCAATGTTTTAGTAAGGCAGTGTCCAACCTCAGTTGTTAAAGTTAGTCTTTAGTTTTATTCAGGAGAAGGGAAATGACTACCCAAGGGATTGTCGACGTGGTTATGCAACTAGCTGAAGTAGTGCAGAACTTAGCACAGAATAGGAATAACCAGGGAGTTGATCCAGCTGGTGAGATGTTTAAGAAGGTGGCCCAGAGTAAGCCTCCTTTGTATCGAGGGGAGATAGACCCAACTATACTTGAGAATTGGCTAAGGGAGTTCGATAAGCTTATCGTAGCTGTCAATTGCCCAGAGGACCTTAGGGTTAATAGTGTTGTTTATTACCTTAGGGGAGAAGCCGATTTATGGTGGCAAAGATGTGAGAATGCTTTGAGAGCTACACCTGGATTTGGATGGGAATCATTCAAAGCAGCCTTAAGGAACAAGTTTTACCCACCATATCTGAAGAAGCAGAAAGCTCAAGAGTTCATCGAGTTGAAAATGGATGGTATGTCTGTGACAGAGTACTATTCGAAGTTCATAGAGTTGTCTAGGTTTGCACCGGAAGTGGTGGCAACGGAGGAGCTTAGAGCCCAAAGATTTGAGAGTGGATTGACTATGGACTTGCAACTAATGCTTGCTGGAGAGACCTTTACATCTCTTGACACCCTATATGGAAAAGTTGCCCATTTGTATGGTCTGCAGCAAAGGAAGAATGGAATTGGTGAAAAGAGGAAGGATGTTGGTAACCATAATCAAGGTGGTGGCCAGCAGAATCAGGGGAACTTTAAGAAAAACAAAGGAAACAACCATTTCCAGTTCATGGGAAACCAGGGAGGAAACAGGAAAAACTTCCACAATAACAATGGAGATAAGAATCAGTCTGCAGGGAATGAAACGAGAGTCTATGAGTGTAGACGTTGCCATACTAATCACCCAGGTTGAGACTGTAATGGAAACCAAGTTTTCTGTAGGTTTTGTGAGAAGCTAGGCCATAGAGAGTTTGAGTGTTGGGCCAAGAATGGGAAACCCAACCAAGTCAACCAAGGCAACCGCCAGAACAACAACCGGAATAACCAAAACCGGAATGGAGGGAACAATGGTGGAAACCAAAGTGGTAACCAGAATGGTAATAATGGGAAGGGTAATGGAAAGCCCGGAGGGAACTATCAGCAGAATGGGAACCGAAATGCCAATGGTGGTGGTTATAACAAGGGAGTTGCCCAAGGAAAACTGGATGTGATCACTAGGCAGGAAGCCGAAAACTCGTCTGACGTCATAGCTGGTACTTTTTCTATTAACTCCATTTTAGTTAAAGTACTATTTGATTCTGGTGCGACTTATTCATTCATATCAAAGGGTATCTTAGAGAAATTAGGATTGAAAGAACCTGAAAACATAGAGGTACCCATAGTGATACCAACCGGTGAGATCGTGAAATGCACTAAGATCCATAGGGATGTACCTTTAATCATAGCCAAGACCATATTCTTGTCTAGCCTAATTGACTTTGAGTTAGGGGATTTAGATGTGATTTTGGGAATGGACTGGTTGGCCATGTTCAAAGCTAAGATTGACTGTGAGAAGTAGAAGATTCACTTGAAATCTAGTTTAGGGAAGGTTGTATCGTATCGCCATTTTGGGAAGCCTAGGAGTGTGGGGATCGTCACGGCAATGGAACTCGTGAAGTTAATACACAAAGGGAACCCTGTTTTCTTATGCAATGTAAGAGACCTAGACCTTGTAATGAAAGAGAAACCAGAAGATATTGCAGTGGTGAGTGAATTCTTGGACGTGTTTCCGGAGGAGATTCCGGGAATGCCGCCCAATCGACCAATCGATTTTACCATAGATTTAGCACCTGGAACTACACCTATCTCGAAATCCCCATACCGGATAGCTACAGCAGAAATGAGTGAGTTAAAGGGTCAACTTGAGGAATTGCTAGGGAAAGGTTACATTAGACCAAGTGCATCGCCTTGGGGAGCGCCAGTCTTGTTTGTGAAGAAGAAGGACGGTAGTGTGAGACTCTGTATAGACTACAGGGAGCTCAATAAGGTCACAATCAAGAATAAGTATCCTTTGCCTAGGATAGATGATCTATTTGACCAGTTGAAAGGAGCAGGAATGTTTTCAAAGATTGACTTGAGGTCAGGTTATCATCAGTTGAGAATCGTAGAGCACGATATACCAAAGACTGCATTTAGGACTAGATACGGTCATTATGAGTTCACAGTTATGCCTTTTGGGTTAACCAATGCACCTGCAATCTTTATGGACTTAATGAATCGAGTATTCCATGCATTCCTGGACAAGTTTGTAGTGGTTTTCATAGATGATATTCTGGTCTACTCTTAGAATGAGGAGGATCATGCGGAACACTTGAGGTCAGTGTTGAGTACCCTAAGAGACAATCAGTTGTATGCCAAATTCTCGAAGTGTGAATTCTAGATGGAAAGAGTTGCGTTCTTAGGAAATTTTGTATCCAAGGAAGGAGTTTCATTGGATCCCGCAAAGATAAAAGTTGTTAGTGAGTGGCCTACACCTAAGACTGTCACCGATATTCGGAATTTTCTTGGTTTAGCGGGTTATTATAGACGCTTTGTGCAAGACTTTTCTAGAATCGCCAAACCAATGACAACCTTGATGAAGAAAGAAGCGAAGTTTGAGTGGAATGACCAGTGTGAGGAAGCGTTCCAAGCCTTAAAGACGCGATTGACAACCGCGCCGGTGTTAACTTTTCCAAATGAGAGCGGTACTTATGATGTGTATAATGATGCCTCTAAGAATGGTTTAGGGTGTGTGTTGATGCAGAACGGGAAAGTGATTGCGTATGCATCGAGGCAGTTGAAGCCATATGAATCCAATTACCCTACCCATGATTTAGAGTTAGCCGCCATAGTGTTTGCATTGAAGATATGGAGACACTATCTGTATGGTGTGAAATGTAGGATATTCACGGATTATAAGAGCTTGAAATACATTTTCACACAGAAGGACTTAAATATGCGCCAACGAAGGTGGTTGGAGTTAATCAAGGACTATGTTCTGGATATTCAATACCATGAAGGAAAAGCCAATGTAGTTGCAGATGCCTTGAGTAGGAAATCAAGTCGTGGTGTGAATGCATTAGTAGTTGCTAACGAGCTGTGTAAGGACATGCAGCGATTGAATCTGGAAATAGTGAGTGGAGAATGCCTTGAGGGTATGATGAATGCCTTAACCATCCAGTCGTCAGTATTTGATGAAATTAGGGAGAATCAGGCTGGTGATGTTAAGTTAGAGCGGATCACGGAAAAGATTTCGCAAGGAAAGGAGATTGATTTTAGATCCACGAAGATGGAAGTTTGAGGTATAAAGGACGATGGTGCGTACCTCAAAAGTGTGGTGAACTAAAGGAGAAGTTAATGAGTGAAGGTCACAATACACCATATTCTGTTCACCCGGGAGGTGACAAGCTGTATAAGGATCTAAAGAAGGTCTATTGGTGGCCAAGGATGAAAAACGAAGTGGCTGAATTCGTGGCAAGGTGTTTGACTTGTCAGAAGGTTAAGATTGAGCATAGGAGACCTCAGGGAAAGGTCCAACCTTTGGAGATTCCGAGTTGGAAGTGGAACTGTATCTCAATGGACTTTGTCACTTGTTTACCCAAGTCGAAAAGTGGAAATGACACCATTTGGGTAGTGGTCGATAGGTTGACTAAGTCGGCAGTGTTTATAACAATGAAAAAAACCTGGAAAATGGAACAACTTGCCAAAGCCTACATCAAGCATGTAGTGAGATTACATGGAGTTCCTAAGGATATCGTATCCGATAGAGATTCTAGGTTCCTTTCGAATTTCTGGAAAAGTGTGCAGAAGAACTTTGGTACAACATTGAAAATGAGTACATCGTTCCACCCAGCCACAGATGGACAAACCGAAAGAACTATTCAAACCCTAGAGGATATGCTAAGAGCTTGTGTGATTGATTTCCAAGGCGGATGGGAAAATAGCCTAGATCTAATTGAGTTCTCATACAACAATAGCTATCATGCCAGTATTAGAATGGCACCATTCGAAGCCCTGTATGGACGAAAATGCAGAAGTCCACAATGTTGGAGTGACATTAGTGAAACCGTTGTATTAGGTCCCCAATTGATAGAGGACACTATGAATCAGGTTAGGACTATTCAATCCAAAATCCAAGCCGCGCAAGATCGCCAAAAGAGCTACGCAGATTTAAAGCGTAGGGATGAAGAGTTCAAAATAGGTGACAAAGTGTTGCTAAAGGTTTCACCAATGAAAGGCGTGATGAGATTTGGGAAAAAGGGAAAGCTTAGCCCAAAGTATATAGGCCCATATGAGATCCTAGAACGGATAGGGAAGGTAGCGTGTAGATTAGCCTTGCCCATGGACTTGCATAGAGTGCATAATGTGTTTCATATATCCCAGTTGAGGAAGTATGTCCCGGATAAGTCTCATGTACTACAACCGGAGACCATAGAGTTATACCAAAGTTTGACCTTTGAGGAAAGACCTGTCAAGTTACTTGATAGCAAAGTGCGTAGCACTCGAACTAAGGATGTTAAGATCGTTAAAGTGTTGTGGTCTAACCAAGAGTCTGAGGAAGATACATGGGAAGCGGAGGAGGAAATGAGAAAGAAATATCCCAAGCTTTTTCCCAAGGTTAGTTGAGTTACGGGGCCGTAACTCGTTTCTTTAAGGGGGGTAGAGTGCGGTAGAATTTCGCGCTTTTTACCTTATTTACCCAATTTATCCTTTAGGATATGCTTGAATCGTTGTTTCCAGTGAAGTTTCACTTTTAATTGTCATGTTGAATTACTTAAAGAGTACATCAACTAAAACTTTTTGCAAAGAAAACGCACTAAAGTCTCACAATAGTCTCAAGTCTAGTTTTAAAATTGTGATTTCCGTGCCCAAGTTTCGGGACGAAACTTCTTTTAAGGAGGGTAGACTGTAATACCTCGTATTTTTCTATAATTATAAATATATTTTATTATAAATATAAAGCATTTCGTGTATTTTTATAAATTAATTTCATTTAATGAGAATTAAATGCGCTTTTATTTCTAATTAATTTAAATATTAATTATTTCGAAAATCGTACTTTTATTAAATAAATTCAATGAATTTATTTAATCGGGAATTGTTGGGTCGTATTTCAAAAATGAATTTAATAAACTTAAAGCCAGGTCGTTTTGTTTTAATCAAACCCAACAAAGCCTGCAAGGAGTAAACTTAAATGAGCCCGGTAATGAGCCCAACTCAAAATTACCCTAACCTAGCCCACAAGGGAGAGAAAACCTATAAATAGACCTCCTCTCAAACCCCCAAAATCAAAAATTCAGAAATCTCTCTCTCTCCTCTTTTCCTCTCTCATTGCGGCACACTCACACACCCCTTCGACCGACCCCTTTCTTGCAGCCCAAGGCACGAGCGTTGCTCGAGTGCCTTGCCTTGCCTCGCCCCGCAGCCCCGCAGCGCCCACCCGTGTTGCTGGTGCCTTGTGCGCCCGGCACTCGCGTGCTCCCTCTCTCGTCCAGCACTCGTGTGCTTCACCCCTCTCGCCTAGCACTTCGCGTGCATCGCCCCTCTCGCCCAGCACTCGCGTGCCCTCGTCGCTGCCTCGTTGCGCGCTGCCTGCGCTGCTCGCGTGCGATGTTGTTGCGTGTGTTGTGTGTTGTTGCTCGACGCCCAACACACACAACACATTAATTGTTGTGTGTGTGTGTGTGTTGTTGATTGGTGATAATCAATTGTATACTTTTTGAACTTTAATTTCAGTTTTTAAATTGTTTTAATTATTGTGATTAGTTTAATTATTTGGGTTGTTTAGATTAATTAAAACGGTTGTGATCACCGTATTGGGTTAGTATTATGTTTAAATTAAAAAGATTGGTTTCGATGATTGAGTTTATAATTTTCAGATTTAATAAGTTTATAAAGTGTGGATTTTTGAAGTCAAAACATGTTTTCAGATTAAACTATTGTTAGGGTTTTGGTTTCAAATTGATTGAGCAATTGATTTACATAATTTAATGATAATTTAAATTATGGGAATCAACTTAAATTTTCAGAATGTTTATAAGCTTTAAAAAGTTGGTTTTTAAGGGGTTTAAAGCTAAAAAGTCATTGTTTTTATGTTAGGACTTGAGTTGACTATTTGAGACTATTAAATTGCCAATTAATGAATGATTTCTAATTAAACTAAGAGTTTTAGAATCTTAAATAGTTGCTGGAAATTTAGTAAACATGGATAATAATTAAGTTCTCTTGTTTTGTTTATAGGAGTTGATTTCTAGTGAGTCGTGATTCGCACAATGGCCCGTACTTAGGTATTCCAGGTACGTACAAGACTAGGGTGACCACCCATCCCTTGAGGACGTTGTGAAGTGTATTGAATGAGAATCATGTGAACTTATATGTTGGTATGAATTCATGTTTGATGATTGGGAATGAATATTTTGTCATGAATTCATGTTTGTTGTTGAGAACGAGCATGTTATTATTATTATTGAATCTAAGTGAATGAGCATGTTATGAATTGAATTATGCTTTATAGATTCTGTTGAACTATCATGTTATGGACTTTTATAATCGTTGAATTATGTCAAGCATGTTGTTCAAGTTAGTTTGCATGTATGAGTAGTGCGCATGCAAGTTGTTATTATTATTATGCTATAGTACAGGATGTCTAGCATAATCATTGAGCTAGTTGAATATTGCCAGTGAGCAATATATATTCTACCAAGGGGTAGAATATGTTGAAGAGTCTATGTGAATTGAATTAAGGACAATTCGTGCTAAGGGCACACCCCGCTTGTTAATAGGCAATGTCGGGTTATCTCAAACAGTGTTTTGAGAAGGAACAATGGGAGTAATTTCACTTGAGTCTATGTTTGATCACAAGTCCTAAAGAAGTAAAATATTGAAGAGTCATCGTTGAATTGTTGAATTGTTTAATTTTTTAATTGTTTGTATGCTATGTCTTGAGTCGCCTTGAACATAATATATTAACTAACGTAAAGCGTAACCCAAAGGAGGTTCAAAACTCTTGGAACGTATATACCTCGAGTATGAACAATGGGGGGAGACTTGCCGGAAAATTTTTACTCCTCGAATGATACAAGACGTTGTTTCATTCTTTTCTTTTAGGCCGTTGTGCATTGGAATTCCGTCGGAAGGATCCGACTGTCGGTAGGAGTCCGACTTATTATTATTTGGTGTATGGTGGGCTCCCATCACCCTTTCTTTCCTTTTGAGCATACTTTATTTTACCCGTTCGAAGCTATCTTTTTATTAAACTGTGAGTCAAGAGTCGTGTCAAGTGTCGAGTCTTGTCTCCATGTTTAATTGTTTATTATATGGCTTTTGCATGTGGATTATTTAATTAATCGAGTGAAGCATGTTAGGATAGAATGTTATTCTAGCTTGTTCGTACTCAGCTTTTGCTGACTTCGTGCTTCATGTCTTCCGGTCATGGCCTTCGCCTTAATGACCCTATGATGATCCATCAATTGCATTTGCGTTGTTGGGGAGTAGATTTTAATAAAGCAGGTTCGTAAAGATAACTTGCGGGAGAAGTTATCATGGGATTCGAGTTGAGAGTTTTATTCTTCCGTAACTTATAAACTCTATTATTTTTATTTAAAGTCATGACTACTATTTTCGGTTAAAGAATTTCAAATGGTTTATTATTTTGAACTTGGGCCTCAACGGTTCCAATTTTTTTAATGACCATTAACTATTTATTTATTATGTTTTGAAAGTTAGTTAATTCCGCTGCGTAATTCTGGTAAATAGCCTTAGCCGTTATCACGGTGGCGGTAATATCTTGTTAATTCCTGTGTTTTAAGTTGGAAAATGTTTTATAAAAAGAAATGAATTATTAGGGTGTTACATAGAGCTTAAGAACCGATTTCGTGATATGCATATGGAAAATGGCATTCCTAATTACTACAAGTATGGTACTCCAGATGGTAGATGGAGATATGATTTGGAGATTATGACCAAGATTATAGAGCTTGCGGAGGAATGTTTTGATGACGATAAGACTGTGGAAAACATCAACCTTACAGGATTAGATAATGATACAGAAACTCAGATGGATGAGGATAGCGATGATGATGTTGTTGAGATTGAGAACCCTAATCCTATCATTCCTGAACCTACTATTCAGATCTCCAGTGACACAGAAATTGAGCCCGAAACCAACAATGATGAAGTAAACAGTGAGCTACAACAGAACAATGAGGATATGGAGTATGAGTTTGATCTAGAGGAAGACTTTGATGACTTTGAAGAACATGAGCACTCTTCACCAGTTTCTAGTGGTGGTTGGATAGTAGAGTAGCATTTTGAAGACTTTTCCAATGTAATAGCTAGTACTTAAATTTTAGTGAAGTAATAAAGTAGTAAACTACTATTTACGGTTTTAGTAGTTCAGTTTTGTGGTTTTTCGAATCAAGTATGATCCAAAGGATGTATTATTTTCCCATTGAAGTAATAAAGTTTAGAATTCTTTCTTTTACCTCTAATTCTAAGTTTACGTTCTCTAGCTTTGAGCGATTACCGCAAAAGAATTTCATGTATTTCTTCAATGAAATTAATTGTACTTGCAAGATGGTTCAATTTTCACCACTTGAACTTTATGATGCGGACTAAGAGAGAAAGTGGCCATGATAGGCGCCTATCTTGCTTAGGGTCCGAAATTTCCATGTATGTGTAATAATTGTATGGCTAGTTAGTGCAATGTTTTAGCAAGGCATTGTCCAAACTCAGTTGTTAAAGTTATTCTTTTGTTTTATTCAGGAGAAGGGAAATGACTACCCAAGGAATTGCCGATGTGGTTAGGCAACTAGCTGAAGTAGTGCAGAACTTAGCACAGAATATGAATAACCAGGGAGTTGATACAGCTGGTGAGATGTTTAAGAAGGTGGACCAAAGTAAGCCTCCTTTGTACCAAGGGGAGATAGACCCAACTGTACTCGAGAACTGGCTAAGGGAGTTCGATAAGCTTATTGTAGCTGTCAATTGCCCGGAAGACCTTAGGTTAATAGTGTTGTTTATTACCTTAGGGGAGAAGCTGATCTGTGGTGACAGAGGTGTGAGAATGCTTTGAGAGCTACACCTGGATTTGGATGAGAATCATTCAAGGTTGCCTTAAGGAACAAGTTTTACCCATCATACTTGAAGAAGCAGAAAGCCCAAGAGTTCATCGAATTGAAAATGGATGGGATGTCTGTGACAGAGTACTATTCTAAGTTTATAGAGCTTTCTAAATTTGCATCGGAAGTGGTGGCAACGGAGGAGCTTAGAGCCCAAAGATTTGAGAGCGGATTGACTATGGATTTGGAACTGATGCTTGCTGGAGAGACCTGTACATCGCTTGACACCCTATATGGAAAAGCTGCCCATTTGTATGGCCTGCAGCAAAGGAAGAATGGAATTGGTGAGAAGAGGAAGGATGTTGATAACCAAAACCAAGGTGGTGGCCAGCAGAATCAAGGTAACTTTAAGAAAAACAAAGGGAACAACCATTTCCAGTTCAGGGGAAACCAGGGTGGAAACAGGAACAATTTCCACAATAACAATGGAGATAAGAATCAGTTTGCAGGGAATGGAACGAGAGTCTATGAGTGTAGACATTGCCATACTAATCACCCAGGTCGAGACTGAAATGGAAACCAAGTTGTCTGTAGGTTTTGTGAGAAGCTAGGCCATAGAGAATTCGAGTGTTGGGCCAAGAATGGGAAACTCAACCAAGTTAACCAAGGCAACCGCCAGAACAACAATCGGAATAACCAGAACCGGAATGGAGGGAACAATGGTGGAAACCAAAGGGGTAACCAAAATGGTAACAATGGCAATAATGGCCAGGGTAATGGACAGCCCGGAGGGAACTATTAGCAGAATGGGAACCGAAATGCCAATGGAAATGCCAATGGAGGTAGCTATCACAAGGGAGTTGCCCAAGGAAAGCTGAATGTGATCACTAGGCAGGAAGCCGAAAACTCGTCTGACGTCATAGCTGGTACTTTTTCTATTAACTCCATTTTAGTTAAAGTACTATTTGATTCTGGTACGACTTATTCGTTTATATCAACGGGTATCTTAAAGAAGTTAGGATTGAAAGAACCTGAAGAGATTGAAGTACCCATAGTGATACCAACCGCTGAGATTGTGAAATGCACTAAGATCCATAGGAATGTACCGTTAACCATAGCCAAGACCATATTCTTGTCTAGCCTAATTGAGTTTGAGTTAGGAGATTTAGATGTGATTTTGGGAATGGACTGGTTGGCCATGTTCAAAGCTAAGATTGATTATGAGAAGTAGAAGATTCATTTGAAGTCTAGCCTAGGAAAGGTTGTGTCGTATCGCCGTTTTGGGAAGCCTAAGAGTGTAGGAATCGTCACGGCAATGGAACTCGTGAAGTTAATACACAAAGGGAACCCTGTTTTCTTATGCAATGTAACAGACCTAGACAATGTAATGAAAGAGCAATCAGGGGATATTGCAGTGGTGAGTAAATTCCTGGACGTGTTTCCGGAAGAGATTCCGGGAATGCTGCCCAATCGACCAATCAATTTTACCATAGACTTAGCACCCGGAACTGCACCTATCTCAAAAGCCCCATATCGGATGGCTCTAGCAGAAATGAGTGAGTTAAAAGGTCAACTTGAGGAATTGCTAGGGAAAGGTTATATCAGACCAAGTGCATCGCCTTGGGGAGCGCCAGTCTTGTTTGTGAAGAAGAAGGACGGTAGTATGAGACTCTGTATAGACTACAGGGAGCTCAACAAGGTCACAATCAAGAATAAGTGTCCTTTGCCTAGGATAGATGATCTATTTGACCAATTAAAAGGAGCGGGAATGTTTTCAAAGATTGACTTGAGGTCAGGTTATCATCAGTTGAGAATCGTAGAGCACGATATACCAAAGACTGCATTTAGGACTAGATACGGTCATCATGAGTTCACAGTTATGCCTTTTGGGTTAACCAATGCACCTGCAATTTTTATGGACTTAATGAACTGAGTATTCCATGCATTCTTTGGACAAGTTTGTAGTGGTTTTCATAGATGATATTCTGGTCTACTCTAAGAATGAGGAGGATCATGCGAAACACTTAAGGTCAGTGTTGAGTACCCTGAGAGACAACCAGTTGTATGCCAAATTCTCGAAGTGTGAATTCTGGCTGGAGAAAGTTGCGTTCTTAGGACATTTAAAGTATAGATGAAAATAGTTTTAAAGTACGAAAAACATGCAACTCTCTCAATCATCCCAAGCCACATGATTTCGATCGTACTTCGATCTACCAACCTGCTATATTATTCTACTCCCCAACAATGCAAATGCAAATGATGGATCATCATAGGGTCATTAAGGAAAAGGCCATGACCAAAACACACAAAGCACGTAGTCGGCAAAAGCTGAGTACTTACAAGAATAGAGTGAAATAAAACTATAGGCATACATCACTCACTAAGTACTAATCAACATGCGAAAGCCATTTAATAATTAACAAGTAAATCATGAATACAAGACTCGACACTTGACTCACAATTTAATTAGAATAAGCTTCGAACGGGCCAAAAGAATATTCCATAAAGGAAGGGTGTTGGGAGCCCACCAAACACCATAATAAATTATAAATAACGGACCATACCGAGTGTCGGGCCATACCGACGGAATTCCAGCGCATAATATGAATGAAACAACGTCTTGTATCATTAGTAGGAGATCAAGCTTTCCGGCAAGTTTCCCCCCATTGTTCATACTCAAGGTATATACGTTCCAAGAGTTTTGAAGCTTGTTCTGGTTGCACTTTACGTTTATTAATATTTTATTAAGGCGAACTCGAGACTCGAACACAGTTACATACATACCATTAATAAACGACAACCAAAACAATTTCATTTTAATCTTTTAGGACTTGTGATCAATAAGCAAGACACAGTGAAATTACTACTAGGTTCCTTCTCATAGAAGTGAGATTCCACATCATGCCTGTTAACATGAGGGTTGTTCCCTTGCACGAAAAATCCTAATTCATTTCATACACAATATTCCCAACTGAACCCTACATGTGCGGTGGCTTACGTGAGCTAACCCTTCACATGTGGTAAAATAAATAGTACAACGTGGTACGAATAATTGTCTCAAAAGTATGCTAGACATCCCGTACAATAGCATATCAATAAATAATTCATCCTCGCATGTGAAACCAAACCATACATGCATAAATATTGAAAAACATGATTGATAATGAAATCCATACTCATAATAATCCCAACATGCTTGTTCAACCAATAATTCAACAATTCCAATATAATAATCCACATGATCGTTCACCAAAACAAATATGAATCCACATAATATAATTCACATCAACAACAATCATGTAAATCTCTTTGAAAAATGGTGGTCTCCCTAGACTTGTACGTACCTTGAATACCTAAGCGTAGGGGCCACTTTGCAACAACGAGCACTCACTTAGAAATCACCTCCTATCACCAAAATAATGAAACTTTAATTATTTCCATGTTCATTAAATTTCCAGCAACGTTATAAAATATAAAACCTAGTTAAAAATTAGAATTCAATCGTCCTTTAATAAAATAATCGTCTCAATTTGCAAAACTAATCCCTAGTATGAAAACATACTTTTTCCACCCTTAAAATCAATAAAAATCTACGCTTTAGACCTTTTTATAAATCTGAACATATAATTGATTATCACCTAATTATGCTAATCAATTGACCCATTAGGTCTAGGTTAAAAATCTAACTTGGAATTCCCAATAAAACCAATTTAACATCATAAAATTCAATTCTTTATTAAATAAACGAATCTGAAAATTCATGCTTTAATAATTAAAACAAGCCTCATGAATCACAACATACAAGTCCTCAAAGTACCGTGTTCATAACCGATTCCCAGCATTTTAATTATTTAAAACAATAATAATAATAATATAATTTGAAATACGAAATTAAAATAAAATAGTTTAAGGGAATTAGGATTATACCAATCCGGCCTATAGCACGGAACAACCACGAATTAATGTGATTGGGCGAAAAAGATTGAACAACGAACGAACAAGCAACAACGACACACACAACGCACCACTCGTGTGCGTGTGTGCATCGACGAAGAGGAACGCGGCAGCAGGGGGGTGCGCAGCAGCGCTGGGCGAGAGGAGAGCAGCGCGGGGCGAAGAGAGTGAGGGAGTGTGAGCGTCAGTGTGCGAGGGCGAGAGAGAGCAGTGTGGGTGTGCGATTGGGCGAGGGAAAGCAGCAGCGGCAGCACCACACAACAACAACAAGGGGAAGGGGTGCTGTGCCGTGCGAGGGGCACGAGCAGCAGCGGGCACTCGTGTGCGGGACGAGGGCCGGACGAGCAAGGAGGAGAGAGGAAGAGTGAAGGGCAAGCAAGAGAGGAAAAAGGGTTTAGGCAAAATAAGGGGGATCATTTAATGAGGAGATTCCTATTTATAGGCTCTCATATCCCTAGTGGGCTAAGCTTGGCAATTTGATATTGGGCTTAGCATTTAAATGGTTGGGCTAGCCTTAAGTTTAGAATTAAATTCTTTTGATTGGGCTTAATTAATAAAACGAGTTGGACATTTGTTTTAAAACCCAAACCTTTAAAATTACTTGCGACCCATTAAATTTCCCGACTCGAAAATTAAATTCATTTCGTAATTAATTAAAAAATAAATATTCTAATTAATTAAAATACATTTAAATAATATTTAAATGCGAAATAAATTCTGAAAATCGTAAAATGCTTTATAAATATAATAAAAATATATTTATAAATATTATGAAAATACGAGGTATTACAGTCTACCCTCCTTAAAAGAAGTTTCGTCTTGAAACTTGGGTTCAGAACTCAAAATTCAAACTCAAAACTTGAGAATTTATGAGACTTTAATGCGTTCACTTGCAAAAAATTTAACTTGCTGTAATCTTTACATGATTAAAATGGACAATAATAAGTGCAAATTCAATAGAAAGCACTAAATTGAGCATAAAATAGAGGAAAACAACGTAAAAAGCGCGAAATTCTACCGCACTCTACCCCCTTAAAAGACACAAGTTACGACCCCGTAACTCAACTAACCTCGGGAAAAAGCTCGGGATATTTCTTTCTCATTTCGTCCTCCGCTTCCCAAGTTGCTTCCTCAGATTCTTGATTAGACCACAACACTTTGACAATTTTCACATCTTTAGTACGTGTACTACGCACTTTACTATCCAGGATTTTGACAGGTCTTTCCTCGAAAGTTAAACTTTGGTCTAATTCTATGGTCTCCGGTTGCAACACATGTGACTTATCCGGAACATATTTCCTTAACTAAGATATGTGGAATACATTATGCACTCTATGGAAGTCCATAGGCAAGGCTAGTCAATAGGCTACCTTTCCAATTCTTTCTAATATTTCATATGGGCCTATGTACTTAGGGCTTAACTTCCCTTTCTTTCCAAATCTCATGACACCTTTCATTGGTGACACTTTGAGTAACACCTTATCACCTATGTTGAACTCTTCATCCCTGTGTTTCAAGTCCGCATAACTCCTTTGGCGATCCTCCGCTGCTTGAATTTTCGATTGGATGGTTCGGATTTGGTTCATGGTGTCCTCTATCATTTGAGGTCCCAACACTACGGTTTCACTAATGTCATTCCAACAAAGGGGACTTCTACACTTCCGTCCATACAGGGCCTCAAATGATGCCATCCCTATACTAGCGTGATAGCTATTGTTATATGAAAACTCAATCAAATCCAGGCTATCTTCCCAACTTCCTTGGAAATCGATGACGCATGCTCGAAGCATGTCCTCAAGGATTTGGATGGTTCTCTCAGTTTGTCCATCTGTGGCTGGGTGGAAGGCTGTACTCATTTTCAATGTCGTGTCAAAGCTCCTCTGCACACTTTTCCAGAAATTCAAAAGAAACCTTGAATCCCTATCTGATACGATATCCTTAGGAACTCCATGTAACCTCACAACATTCTTAATGTAAGCTTTAGCAAGTTGTTCCATATTCCAGGTTTCCTTCATTGGTATAAACACTGCTGACTTGGTCAACCTATCCACCACAACCCAAATTGTATCATTTCCGGTTTTCGACTTAGGCAAACAAGTGACGAAGTCCATAGAAATACAGTCCCATTTCCAGCTTGGAATCTCTAAAGGTTTGACCTTTCCCGGAGGTCTCATGTGCTCTATCTTAACCTTCTGACAAGTCAGGCATCTAGCCACAAATTCAGCCACTTCATTCTTCATTCGTGGCCACCAATAGGTCGTTTTCAAATCTTTATACAACTTGTCACCACCTGGATGCACATTATATGGCGTATTGTGCCCTTCTCTCATCAATTTCTCCTTCAATTCACCACACTTTTGAGGCACACACCACATGCCTTTGTACCTCAAACTTCCATCATCATGGATTCTGAAATCTAATTCCTTACCTTGCGAAATCTTTTCCTTGATTCGCTCCAACTTAACATCACCAGCCTGATTCTCCCTAATCTCATCAAATATTGACGGCTGGATTGTTAAGGCATACATCATTCCCTTAAGACTTTCACCATTCACTATTTCAAGGTCCAAACGTTGCATGTCCTTACAAAGCTCGTTAGCAACTACTAACACATTAACACCATGACTTAATTTCCTACTCAAGGCATCCGCAACTACATTGGATTTTCCTTCATGGTACTGAATATCCAAATCATAGTCCTTGATTAACTCCAACCACCTTCATTGGCGCATATTCAGATCCTTCTGTGTGAAAATGTACTTTAAACTCTTATGATCCGTGAATATTCTACACTTCACACCATACAGATAGTGTCTCCATATCTTCAATGCAAACACTATGGCGGCTAGCTCTAGATCATGGGTAGGGTAATTGGATTCATATGGCTTCAACTGTCTCGACGCATAGGCAATAACCTTTCCGTTCTGTATCAATACGCACCCTAAACCATTCTTAGAGGCATCACTATACACATCATAGGTACCACTCTCATCTGGCAAGGTTAACACCGACGCGGTTGTAAATCGCGTCTTCAAGGCTTGGAACGCCTCCTCACACTGGTCATTCCTTTCAAACTTTGTTTCCTTCATCATCAATGTTGTCATTGGCTTGGCTATCCTAGAAAAGTCTTGCACAAAGCGTCTATAGTAGCCAGCTAATCCCAGAAAACTTCGAATGTTAGTCACACTCTTGGGTGTAGGCCATTCACTAACAGCTTTGATCTTAGCAGGGTCTACTGCCACTCCTTCTTTAGACACAAAATGTCCCAAAAATGCAACTCTTTCCAACCAAAACTCACACTTTGAGAACTCAGCATACAACTGGTTATCTCTCAGGGTACTCAACACAGATCTCAAGTGTTCAGCGTGATCCTCTTCACTCTTTGAATACACTAGGATGTCATCTATGAAAACCACTACAAACTTGTCCAAATAGGCATGGAACACACGGTTCATTAAGTCCATAAATATTGCAGGTGCATTGGTTAACCCAAAAGGCATAACAGTGAACTCATAATGTCCGTATTAGTCCTGAATGCGGTCTTTGGTATATCGTGATCAGGGATTCTCAATTGATGATAACCTGAGCGCAAATCGATCTTTGAAAAGATTCCTGCTCCTTTCAGTTGGTCAAATAGGTCTTCTATCCTAGGTAAAGGATACTTATTCTTGATCGTGACCTTATTGAGCTCCCTTTAGTCTATACAGAGCCTCATACTTCCATCCTTTTTCTTCACAAACAAGACTGGTGCTCCCCAAGGCGATGCACTTGGCCTAATATAACCTTTCTCCAATAGATCCTCCAACTGGCCTTTCAACTCGTTCATTTCTGCTGGAGTCATTCGATATGTTGCTTTTGAAATAGGCGCGGTTCCAGGCACTAAATCTATGGTAAAGTCAATAGGTCGATTGGGAGGCATCCCCGGAATCTCTTCCGGAAACACATCGAGGAATTCATTAACTACTGCAATGTCTTCAGGTTGATCTTTGATTACATGCTCTAGGTTTCTCACATTGCATAAGAAGACTGGGTTCCCTTTACTGACTAGCTTCACGAGCTCCATTGCCGTGATAATCCCTATGTTCTTAGGCTTACCAAAATGACGATACGACACTACTTTGCCTAAGCTAGACCTCAAGTGAACCTTCTGCTTCTCACAATCTATTTTGGCTTTGAACATGGCCAACCAGTCCATTCCTAGAATTACATCTAGCTCTCCTAACTCAAACTCGATTAGGTTAGATAAGAATACGGTTTTGGCTATGGTCAAAGGCACATCTCTATGGATTTTGGTACACTTTACTATGCTACCAGTAGGTATGACTATAGGTACTTCAATTGTTTCAGGCTCTTTCAAACCTAGTTCCCCAAAGCGTCTACTGAGATAAAAGAATATGTTGCACCAGAATCAAATAGAACTTTAACTAAAACAGAGTTAATAGAGAAAGTACCCGCTATGACGTCAGAGGAAGTCTCCGCTTCTTGCCTAGATATCACATTCATCTTCCCTTGGGCAACTCCTTTGTTATAGCCACCCTCCAGTGGTGTTTCCATTGTTGTTTCAGTTCCCATTCTGCTGTTGGTTCCCTCCAGGCTTTCCATGGTTCTGGTGATTTCCAGTGCTATTACTATTGTTACCACCTTGGTAATTCCTTTGGTTTCCACCTCCATTTCCTCAATTTTGGTTCTGATTATTCCGATTATTGTTCTGGTGGTTACCTTGTTATGCTTTCCATTCATAGAATAGCATTCGTACTCCCTATGGCCTAACTTCTGACAGAATTTACAAGTCACTAAGTTTCCGTCACAATCCTTTCCAGGGTGATTCATGTTACAGCGCCTACAGTCGTAGGTCCTTACTCCATTCCTTCTAGACTGATTATCACCACCTTGGTTGTTGCGGTTTCCACCATTGTTAGCTCTAAACTGGGAATTCCCATTCCCTTTGTGCTTCTTAATATTCCCTTGATTCTGTTGGTTATTCCCTTGATTCGAGTTCCCACCATCCTTTCTTTTCTCAATACTTCCATTCTTCCTTTGTTGTAACCCACACAAGTGAGCATCTTTTCCGTACAGGGTGTCTAATGAGGTAAAGGTCTCTCCAGAAAACAACAATTGTAAATCCATGGTCAATCCATTCTCAAATCTTTGAGCCCTGAGCTCTTCCGTTGCCACCACTTCAGGTGCAAACCTATACAGCTCTATAAACATAGAATAGTATTTCGTTACAGACAAACCCTCCATTTTGAGTTCGGTGAACTCCTGCGCCTTTTACTTCTTCAGATAAGGTGGGTAAAACTTGTTCCTTAATGCAGTTTTGAACGCTTCCCACCCAAAGTTAGGTGTGGCTCTAAGGGTATTCTCACATCGTTGCTACCATAAATCAGCTTCACCTCTAAGGTAGTACACAGCACTGTTTACCCTAAGGTTTTCGGGGCAGTTCACAGCTACGATAAGCTTATCAAATTCTCTCAACCAGTTTTCAAGCACACTTGGTTCAATCTCTCCGCTATACAGTGGAGGCTTGCTTTGAACTATTTTCTTAAACATTTCCCCAGCCGGATCATGCATTGGGTTGGCTCAAGTTTGAGATAGGTCCGAACTACCACAGCTAGTTGTCTAACCACTTCAGAAATCTCTTGGTTACCCATATCCCTTCTCCTGAATAGAATAAAAGACTAACTTTAATATTGGTTGGACACGACATTACAAAGGCACTAGTTCGACAACGAACCCACTCACAACAAGAACACAAACAACTCGTGGCCTAGGGGGAGTTGGCGCCACTTTTAGGCCTCCTCTCCCAACTATTCGATGCATGTAATTTTAGATGGTTGCTACTTTGACTACCTAGCTTGCACATAAAATTTCATTGAATAAATAACAATTAATCCCTTTGTGATACCCACGAAACTTAGAATTGAAAATTGAACTTAAGAGATAACGAAAAGGAAATTCTATGCTCTTATTAATACCTCAATGATAAAGTCTTACATCCATTAATGATATAACTTTTATTTCTCCAAATTATAATAGAACTAATAACCATAAGTAGTAGCTTTGCCACTTTATTATTCAACAAAATAAATAACTAGGGATTACATTTCTCGAAAGACTAATGTCATCACGACGATCATTTCTTTCCTTGTATTGCTCTGGAGTAAAGTCTTGATCATTAGGATCATCCAAGTCTTCTTCCGGATCAAAGTCTTCATCCATAGGCTCATCATCCTGTTGTGGCTCACTATCAACCACATTATTCTCTTCAAGCTCATCCTTAGATCCGCTAGATATCTCAATTGTTGGTTCAGGAACTATAGGATTAGGATTTTCAATCTCCACTACATCATCATCATCATCATCACTATCCTCCTCAACATCATTAGCTTTCTCATCATGGATCATGCCATCTTCACCATCACTCTCTACTCCTCCATAGCCCATACCTAGACCCGCAAAGTACTTCCCATCCTCATAGCTATTCTCCGCAACCTCTAATATAGTAGTAAGAACCTCAGTATCATACTTCCACCTACCATCTCCAGTCCCATATTTGTACCAATTAGGGGTACCATCATTGTAGTGCATATCACTAAACTTGTTTTTAAGGTCTATATAAGGTTTCTTATGGGGAAAACAATGAATAACCATACTAGCCATCATATCCTTATGCCTAAGATGGGGAATATCCTTGGTTGAAGCAAAATAGTTGCAAGCAAACACGATCTTCTGGACATACATATGAGGAGTCTCGTTATCCAGCTTCTCTAGGTATCCTAGACTGGTGAACTTAGAAGGTAGCATCATTAATTCCTGAAAATTCACAACTAAAGAGTCTTACTAACGCGTTCCCATAGAAATTCCAACCGAAAAAGGATACAATAAATAGTTCGTGGAGCCATACAATTTCAATGCACAAGTATATACTCAACATGAATTATGATGCAAATAATCATTCAAGGCAAGATAAAACATGGTTAAAACACATACATGGCAATTATTAGTTTACATAATCACATAAATGCATTCTTAAACTAATATGCTCTTCTTAATCTACCTAATCCTCACTTGAAAGTAATATTAATTTTCGAAATTAATTAAGAAATAACTCCTAACTTAGTTGAAATTATTAAAATTAAAATTGAAAATTAATAAGAATTATTAATTTAAGTAAATTAATTCGGATAATAATTAAGAAAATCCGATTTTTTTTAAAATTCGAAAAATTCGAATAATTAATTAAATAAATAAATAAATTCGGATATTTAAAAGGAAATCCGAAAAATAAAAAAAATAAAAAATTTAATTCGAATATATTTCGAAAATTTCGAACAATTTAAAAATTTCGGAAAAATTTCAATTAGATTAAATAATAATCCAAACGTTTCAACTTATTTCAAACGACCCAAAATAATTGATATTTGACCTTTAAAATATTGAGTACTCAAAATAATATGTTTTGACTTTAGGAAAATAATATTTTAAAAATCCTAAAGTTCCGCATTAGTCTCCAATTACCACTTTGTAGTATTGCTTACTACAAAGAAGGAATGAAACTAAGCTCTAGTATACCACTTTGTAGTATTACTTACTACAAAGTAGCCTTAAGCTCCTGAATACCACTTTGTAACACCCTAATAATTCCCTGCTTTTATAAAACCATTTTCCAACTTAAAATAAAGGAATTACTAAAGCATTACCGCCACCGTGATAACGGTTAAGGCTATTACCAGAATTACGCAGCGGAATTTAATGTCAACTAACTTTTCAAAAACATAAATAATTAAATTATTGAGGCCTCCTACAAATTGGAACCATAATGGCCCGAAAACCAAAGTATTAAAATTCAACAAACTCAAAACATAATTTAAAGTATAGATGAAATAGTTTTAAAGTACGAAAAACATGCAACTCTCTCAATCATCCCAAGCCACATGATTTCGATCGTACTTCGATCTACCAACCTGCTATATTATTCTACTCCCCAACAATGCAAATGCAAATGATGGATCATCATAGGGTCATTAAGGCAAAGGTCATGACCAAAAGACACAAAGCACGTAGTCAGCAAAAGCTGAGTACTTACAAGAATAGAGTGAAATAAAACTATAGGCATACATCACTCACTAAGTACTAATCAACATGCGAAAGCCATTTAATAATTAACAAGTAACTCATGAATACAAGACTAGACACTTGACTCGACTCTTGACTCACAATTTAATTAGAATAAGCTTCGAACGGGCCAAAAGAATATTCCATAAAGGAAGGGTGTTGGGAGCCCACCAAACACCATAATAAATAATAAATAACGGACCATACCCAGTGTCGGGCCATACCGACGGAATTCCAGCGCATAATATGAATGAAACAACGTCTTGTATCATTAGTAGGAGATCAAGCTTTCCGGCAAGTCTCCCCCCATTGTTCATACTCAAGGTATATAAAGTTCTTTCCTTTCTGGTTTCCTGTCTTGAAGTTTCTATAGAGCTTTCTCATCCTTCTGACCAGCATGGAAGCTTCCTCTTCATCTTGTTCTAATTCATCGAGTTCCTCAGCTTTTAGTGCTAGCCCTCGGTTTCTGGAGCTCTCAGGAACAGCTGCTCCAAGATGAAGTTCATGTGTCATTAAGGAACCAGCAAGTTGTTCAATGTTGAACTTCGTAAAGTTCTTGGTCTCGAACAGTGTAGTGACCTTTTGTAACGCCCCGACCTCTAAATCAATTATTAAAGCATAATTAGTAGCGGAATTAACCTAATTTGTCGGGACATTACCTGCCATAACTTCCTTTTCGGAAATTACAAGGCAAACATCAATCATAAGCCTTTAAATACTCCAAAATATATATAATAATCCTTTATATTACCAAAATGAAAGTACATAACTTACTAAAAGTCTTTAATTAAAATTTTTAAACTATTAGAACCGTAAACATAAACTAGGTGGATAATATTAAAGTGAAACTCCTCGCCACTACTCGTGTCCATCATCCCCCGCAGTACCTAAAACGGAAAACAAAACGGTGAGCCGAAGACTCAGTAACGAACTATTCTAGCAGTGTAAATTCATTTCAATTCATTTTATGTAATAACACAGGGAGAATAGAATAAGTAAAACATTTAATAAAACATCATATTCAATTCATTCATAAACTTTGCAATTTAACATGCTAGTTGTCGGCAAGTACGAACCGTGAAGGAATTCTCCACTGGGCCCGGGCCCATAAGAGCCTGGGCTCATCATCGTAACATGGGCCTGGCCCCTGAGCCTGGGCTCATAAACCATGGGAGCCTGGGCTCGTAATCCATGGGTGGACAGGTGTCCGTGGTGCATGCCTGACCGATAGATAGGAAGATGGTAGTTTATATACCGCCAGACAAACCAAGTCTTTCACTTTCATTTATCATGTTGTATGTAATTTTACCAAGCCTTAGCTTGTATTTCAGTTGAAATAACATAACTCATTTTATGTCATAAATCATCATTTTGATCCTGGGATCAATAAAAATATCATTTCTTTCATAGCATTGCATAAACATCATTTTATGAGAAAACTCAATCAAATCATATTATAGGAAACAATTCAATCAAATCATATTTCATCCCACAATCCATAAAACACATCAAAACATTTAATTCATAAATTCAATCATAACGTCATAATTTCATAAATCATATTTATAAGGGGATTGCGGGTACTAGCAATAGCCGTTACCTCAATTCCACGACTTTGCTAAGGATTTTCGTTGGTTCGTTCGTCCTGAGCTCCGAGTCCAATTTCTTTAAAAATATTAAATAATTGAATTAGTACCAAAATGATAAATAATTTAACTTAATAATTTTGAAACTTTATAATTAACCAATTTTCCAATAATAATGTTAAAAAGATATATAATTTCATAGTTTTAATGAAAATATAATTAAACGCCAATTTTAGTGAAGAATATAATTAATTGAAATTTCAATCGAAATATATATATTTTCCTTAATTAATTTACACGAAAATCCTATTTAAATTTTGTCCTTGATAAATCCATTTAGTAACTTATTTTAGTTAAATCGATAATATAATTTAAAATCAATATTTCATAAAATCATAAATTTTATAAGTAATGAATTTTATAAATAACGAGTTTTAATATAAATAACGATTTTTTAATAAAATTATACTTTCGAAATTTAACGAAAATGTTATTATTAAATCGAATTTTCAATCGAAATACATATATATATTTTATTAATCGATTTTCATGTGAATAACATTTAAATTCCATTTTGATAAATAAAACTAGAATCTTTATTCTCATAAAATTGATAATAAAATCTGAAAATAATAAATAATTTATTAGTAATTAATTAGATTATAAAAACTATTTATTAAAACGTAAATATTATAGAAATTCTGAAAATAATAAACAATTTTTATTAGTAATTATGTATTTTGTAAAAATTATTAAACCATAAGTATTGACAAATTAAAAATCTAAAAATTCAGATTTAGCCTTACCAAAGGCCCAAATGAAATTTGGCCCAATTGTATGAGGGTTTGAGGAGAATAAAAACAAGGCCAAAAATCTGATTTTTATTTGTTTTGGTTTTGGTTGAGGCACGAGCAAACAGAGAAGAAAGGGAGGAGAGGAGGAGGAAAGAGAAAAGGGAGGAGGCGTTTGGGGGCTGGGTTTCGTGGCGCCAGGTACGCCGGTGAGTATGGCGGTGGTGGTGGTTGGTTCTCGGCGAGGGTACAGGCGAGAGAAGGAGGAGGGAGTGCGAAAATGAAGGGGAAGCAGGGGAGGGGAAAGGTGCGAGGGAGAGGGAGGACGACGAGGTGGTTCTGGGCGGTGGTTTGGTGGACGTGGTTGTTGATGGTGGTCGGAGGAGTAGAGTGGTGCTGGTGGTGTGGTGGTGGCGTGGGGCGAAAGAGGAGGAAAGGGAGAGGGGAGAGGGGAGTGTCAAAGGAGAAGAGCAGGGACGAGGGGTGGAGTGCGCGGTGGTGCTGGGGCGACGGTGGTCAGGATGGTTGAGGTGGTTGTTGTTGGTGGTAGGTGATGGTGGAGATGGTGGACGGTGGTGGCAGTGGCTGCCGGTGGTGGTGGTGGTTCGAATTAAAGAAGAACTAAGGGGAGTTTATTTTCAGTTTTGTGAATTAATTTTGGTGTTGAAATGTATCAGAAATTTGATGGAATTTGTAAATTTTGGAATGATTCTAGAAGGGGGAAGGCCTTGGGGCTCAAGCAATTGAACATGGACTGATTTGAGGGAAGGAGAGGAAGTCAAGACTTCCTGGTTTATGCGTGGAGAGCAAGCAGAAATTTTTCCCCCTTTTTTTTTTTTTTTTTTTTAAATTTAATAAATTCACTATATTTGGCAAAAATTCAGAATTTGTAATTAATTGCTAAAAATAAAAATGTTTAATTAAAATAATAAATTATCGTTAACGAAAATAAATAATTTCAGTTTTAAATTCGTCGTTTAAAGTAAATCGTAAAAACGATTAAAATAACGAAATTTTATTATTCGTAATTTAATTAAAAGCGAAATCAAGTTAATAAGTATTTTTAATTTTAATAAATCGAGTTTAAAATTTCGGGGTATTACACCTTTGTTCTCCGACGATCATCTTGTGGCATGCTCCTTAGTATCTTTCTCACCTGTTCATCAGTAGGTATGATTCTTCCAAGAGAAACCTATTCGTTAGTTATGTTAGTAAATCGAGTGAACATCTCTTGAATGGTTTCTTTAGGGAGCATTTCAAATCTTTCGTATTTAGACATCAAAAGATCAATTTTGGAACGCTTAACTTCATTAGTTCCTTCGTGGGTTACTTGTAGTAAATTCCAAATCTTATTTGCGTTCTTGCACCCCATGACCCTATTGTGTTCATGTGGTCCAAGGCCGCAATGCAAGATTTTTACAGCCATAACATTAATCTCATATTTTTCAAAGTCTTCTTTGGCAAATTCAGACATTGGTTTAGGAACTACCTCGTTTTATGCATTGGTGGTTGTTACCTCAAAATCTCCAACTTCTATCACACGCCTGACTTGGTAGTTTTCAGCGTTGATGAATATTTCCATTCTGTTTTTCCCGTAGGAGTAGAATTTGCCATTGAACATTGGTGGCCTTTGCGTGGAGTAACGTTCTTCAAGTTTCTCTTTTGAGTTCATACTTTCAGGAACTGACTCAAACAGGGTTTCCTGTGATTTTTGTGAGTACTGGCTTTGATACCAATTGATATTCCAGTAGGAACACACACAAGAGGGGGGGTGAATTGTAATCGGTACTTTGGACAAGTTTCTTGCGGAATTTAGAAATAACAAAGGAATAGAGAAATAAAGAAGCAAAAGTAATAATTTGCGAAAAACTTCTTGACACTAATCAAGAAGAGAAACCTTTTATATTAAAGTAATGCCTCGATTACAATAACTCACTAACACAAGTTCCTCTCTAACTCGTGTTCCTTCCAGCAATGAACTCTGACTACAGTTCACTTTTCTTCTCTCTCTCTCAGACTTTAAACTCTAACTTTATCCTTACACCTTCACAATTCAGTTTTTTAGAACTCTAGATATTAATAAGCTTAAGAATATATAAAGAACCTTAGGAACTTGGATTAAACAAGGCCACAAACTTGTTTTTAGGAAATCTTTTTAAAACGTTTTAGGATTGCAAAACTCTTAGAATGTTTGTGTGTTTCACCAGAAAAACGTTTGGCCTTTTATAGAGTTTATCTCTAGGGTTTGTTCCCTTCAAAAACTCAACTACCAACTAACAGTTACTTTGGTTTCCACGTCCCTTGACTTGAGGAACAAGGGAAGACCACTTCCCACTCAACTTCCTCAATCACTGAACGTGGTTTAGACCAAGTCAACCACTCAAGTTTTACTTAATTAATATCAGTTTGTAAATTTATCAAAATATTAGGAGAAGTTTTAGGAATATTAAACTGCTTTTATTTAGGAAATAAGATTTTAGGAAAATCTGATTTTAATTGAACGTGAAGAATTTTTTATTTAGACAAAATAATTTCCTTAAAACTTTGTTGCCAGATATTTGATAAATACATTAAATAAATCCAAGTTCCTCGAGTTCCTTATATACCATTTAGTACATTAATATTTTACATAAAATCTAAGTAAAGTAAACTACCTAGACATTTATGTCTTCCCCTTTTTGGAGCATTCAACTCTGAAGCTTCAATTGTTCCTGCTCTGGAACAGTGGTGAGTTCCTCTTATGCTTACAGAAGAACTCAGGACTAGGTACTACATCTTTCCTTGTGTATTTGAAAAACACTCGTTTGTAGAAGTTGTTGCTCTTGACTTTATTGACTTTGATGCTCTAGCTTTTACTGCTTCCAACTCAGGAACTCCAGTAGCTATTCCAAGTTCCTATCCTCATAGGAACTCAATCACTTACCTGTCCATATTCATTAACAACATCAATTAGGAAGTTTGCAATGTGTGTGTCATCAACCAAAACCTAGGAACAACAGTATTCCACGTACTTTCCACCCACTTTGATGTGAGGTGAGTCCCTGGCATGGGAGGACGTGCTCGGTCAGGTCTAGCTACTTCTTCACTGGGGGCATGTTCAGCCGTCGCCTAATTCTCCTCTCTTCTTGGTGGTCATTTGCCAGACCTTACTCCTTCTCGTTGAAGAGGAAGTTTTGCATGATGGTTGTGGCCGCGGTGATCTCTTCCCGGGTAGGGATTGGAGGCCTTGAGGTCATGGCGGTCGTAGCCCTGCTCGGCTCTGACCTCGCCTCTGACCGCGGTTGCACCTCCGCGTCGGATTCTGAATCCGTGCGGACGATGACATCATTATCACCGTTGTTGATATTGTCTTTGTTCATTTTTGGAGCAAAAATGGTTGATTTTTCAAGGCTTTGAAGTGTTCTTCCCCACAGACGGCGCCAAATTGTTTTGGTGTTGAAACAATGGGCTTCGTATGAATGCCCTTTTCGTTAGTGTTGAAGATCTTGCTAGCTTGAGTGAGTTGTGTCCGAATTTACCTGCACAATGACAATGTTACTAGCCTCGGGGGTGTTTCTGAGGAAAGCGCCTCCGATGCCTAAGTAAGAACGATTCTCGGATTTTAGAGAGAATTCTCTAGAGAGTACTCTTAAGGCAATAAATTGGACGTACCTTGAGGTGTGAGCCTTGGCGACTTATTTATAGTGTTTGTGTAATAAATGTGCCCATATGTCATTTATTGCAATTGGGCCTTGGGCCTTTGTTGGTGGCTGACAAGCCAAGTAGAGTAGAATGGGGTTGATGTTGTTGTACAGAGCCATTAGGCTTTGGACTGCTGGCCTAATTGGTGTCCAATTGGGAGCCCAAACAGTAACTATATAACCCTTTAAAACGTTTATCAATCAAATTTTATTTTCTATTTTTCTTCATAGTATAAAGAGTTAATCAAAATTTATTAAAAAATACCAAAAATTGAGTAAAAGTTATCCCAATACAAAACAAATTTATTGTACAACCGAATATATAAACCTTTTCGATTATAAATGATACTCCGTACGTAGGAGAATAGTAGCCAATAAAACGTGATTAGAAAGCATGACAATTGGCAAGTAATACGAAGTATTTAGGACATGGCATATTAAACTTGTGTAAACGTGATTAGAAACGTGGATGCTTCTCTCGCATAAAAAGGTTAGGGTAGAATGGGAGCAATGGCACGTGACCGTGATTCCATGGAGGTAGTTGTCAAAGTTGACATGGGCCAAAACCTGATAGAGTACGAAACTAATTACCCCGAAATATTGGGTTTTAAAGTGCAATTTAGAAGGTGGACCATGATGCACATAGAGCATGGTGCACCTTAAGAATACTAGTATATAATTAAAAGAACATCTGGTTACGAGAAAAGAACATGAGTATTTTTTTATTTAGGTTTTTAATCAATAGTAAAATAATGTACTTCCTCCATTTTTTTATAATTGCACCGTTTTCCTTTTTCCGAAGTTGCATATTAATTGCACCATTTCCTTTTTTGGTAAGTTTATCCACATAAAATGACATTTCTATCCTTATCATCATTTGTTAAATCACATTTGTACTTAAATCACATGGGTGTATTTGTCATTTATCACCTTTTAACCCCCATTCTTAAATCTTGTGTCCAATCCAAATGGTGCAATAATAAAAAAAAATGGAGGAAGTATTATTTTTATAACAAAAAAGTGAAATGTTATATCGCATGTTCTTTTACCGTAGTGTCATTTTATTTTGCTTATGCACATATGTTCTTCTGGTGCACCATGCTCTATGAGTCTATGTGCACCACGGTCCATAGTCCACGGATTGGTATGTTTTGCGCAATTTATATTTAGGTTTGTTGTTAAGATAGACCGCAAAGTAAGATGGACATAATTTTGTTTTGCTCAAATTGTTTGCCTCATTCGGCACGACTTGAAGTGGTTGGTGCCCTTGGTGGGTTACTGTGAAAAGATGAATGATTTTTATGTATTTTCAGTTGTATAATTTAGAGAGATTGATTGATTATGTGTATTAATAGAGTAATCTATATAATATATTAAAAGGCGTTGTGAAAAATGTATATGTGCCACATAGTACTCTCCCCTTTACGCCACATCATCCACTCACCAAGTGTTATGCCATGTCATAGACAACTAAAACTAATACAATGATATTTGAACACAAGATCTCATGTGTAGAAGTTGAGTTTCATTACCATCTTAACCAACCACTAATTGTTGTTTATCCATGCACGTTAATTTATAATACATGTTAACATAAAGTCTAAAACAATTAAATTTTTATGTTACTTCTTATTTCGTATGGACTATATTAGAATATAAAGAACAATTACAATATTAGGAAAGCCGTGAATTAAACAATTAAAATATTAGAAAAATTACTTTGCATGATGAAGGTAATGTACATGTGTAGTTGATGAACTTAATGAATCTTTTCACTTTTATGGTCTACATGTATCTTAGTCAAATATTAAGTTGAAAAAAAAATCGAATTTTAATTATTCAAAATAGCAACCGGGGCATCGCCCGGGCAACACACTGGTTAATCAATAATTCACCGTTTATCCAAGTAAAAAAAATCACTCGATTTCTGAGGGTTGACCATGTGACAGTTGAAAAGGTCAGATTATAGGGGAGATCTACATATGAACAGGGGTGTAGATGGATGACAATTTTTTTTAAAGTTTTTTGTTTTTTAAATAAACAAATTCTTATATTATACATCAGAGCAAAAGTTAACCCAAAATGTTTAAAAGTTATTCCTATATATGTATAAGTTATCTATTTTTCTGTGATAAGTTTTTTGTTTTAATAAAAATTATTCATTTAAAATCACTAATAATTTATAAAGGTAATTATTTAACCCTTTAATTTATAAATGTATATCCATCAACTTTTATCTTTTTCATAATATAAAATGTTCAAAAAGGTGGGCAAAAGTTATAAAAAAAACTAGATTATGAAAGTTATTCCGATATACAATAAATTTATTGTACACATTGTACATGTAAGATATTTTGTTTTAAATACTAGATAGGTGTTGCTGAGTATTTAAGTGGTATTCATCTTCATGTAAATGAAGACGTTAAAAAATTAGTAACATGCACTTTTACCGGATTTAAATCACCCACCTCAATTTTAAACACTAAAGTCTCATCGACCACTAAGTTATGCATGCAACAATACATGTTTTTTTTGTTATATATGCATGCAACAATACATGTTTTTTACCCAATGAAATATAAATAAGCAAAAATGTTTCAATCATGACATTCATACATATGATTATCATTATAACCTGTTACTAATTGTTGTTACTACGTAGTATTATATTGTTGGATGTAATATAATTTTGGTTTTGCTGAGTCATTCCGGAACGGTAAATAGTCGCTATATATGTTCTAGGCTCTGACATACGGGGTAAATTAAACAAATTAAGTGAAAAAAAATCAAGAATTAAGAGAGGTAAACTATATTTTAATTAGCTCTCACTTCCTTTGCATTTAGGTAAAAAATCCAACAGTTTGAAGATGAAAAATAAGTAGTAAGAGGTGTCGGATACTTGAAGCGTCAAAGTCAAGATGAATCAGAAAATCTAATATAAGTAGTTGGATACTTGGATTTGATAGATATTAAATCGGATTTAATTATGGACGTTAATGTGGGTACTATACTAAACTACATAGTACTACCAACAAAGACGATTCTACGAAGATTTCAGTTGCACCACATGATAGTTCAATTAATCCGTCTATATAAACCTAAGCTTCACTAATTAATTTAGTAATCCACCATCATTTAATAATACTCAGAAGTCAGATCGAGCTAGCAAACTTGATTCAAAGTTAAACCATTAACCATGATGGTGCCTACATGCAAGCCTTTCGTTATTCTCGTTGTCGCGCTCTTCGGTTTCCTTTGCCTCTTTTCTGCTCCTCTTATTACAGATACATGCCTGCTTTAGATGACACAATTTGTTTATCACGTTTGTTAATGCAATATTTCAATCATTAATATAATTAACTAGATTTTAGCCCGTACGAAGCATGGATCCTATTAAATTGTTAAGTTAAAACAAATCTCATACATATATATATATATATACTAACTGCTATATTTTATATATTATATTAGATTTTTTTTATTTATTTTGGATTAAATTTCATTTTAGATTTAATTTTTTAATTATTAGAGTTTTTTTTTTTTTTTTTTTACTTCAGATGAAGTTGTATATGCGTAATATTAGTAATTAATTAATAAAAATATATATGGCACCTACTTATTTATCTACGTGGCACTCGACTTTTTTTTATTCAAAAATAATTTTGAAATGTTAATTTTCATTGGCCGAAAACCATTAGATGTTCTACGTGGTGCTCTAATATTGGATTAGTGTTTGATTTTGAATTGATTTTGTTTTAGATTATTGTTTAATTTTGAATGAATTTTATTTTTTCGATTAGTGTTTTATTTTGGATAAATTTTATTTTAGATTTATTTTTTAATCATTAGAGTGTTTGATTTTGTTTTGAGTTGTATATATTACTAATTAATTAATTAAAATGTCTACGTGGCACCTAATTAATTATCTACAAGGCTCACGATTTTTTTAATTCAAAATTAAATTAGAAATTTTATTTTTCATTGGCCGAAACTAATACTCCCTCCTTATTTATTTAAGAGATGCACCTGGCCGGACACGGGTATTAAGAAAAAGAATTGAATGAAATAAAGTAATAAAACAAGTGGAGTTGAGTAGATATTTTAATAAGAAAAACAAGTGGGAACCATGTCATTTTATGGAGTGGGGGTGGAGGTGGGGTGTAAATATATTGTTTAATTAGATGGTGGGGTTAAAATTATAAAAAATTGATATTATAAATCTATATAAGGAGACGATTATAACAAGATCCCACATGACTATATTTTTTTTTCTTAAGTATAAATATAATCAAATTAATGGTCAAAGTAGATCTATTATATAAATAGTGTCAAAAGTCAATTAAATTGTGTCATCTAAAAAGAACGGAGGAAATATATATGCTTATTTAATTAATACAAATATTTCATTCTCTCTTAATTAATTTCCCTCTTTTATTTATTGAATTAGTAAGATTATTAATGTAATAGATGATACTAAGAATATACTCGTAATTGTACTAGTGTGAGATGTTGATATTATTATGTATACGAGTCCCAAACATATGTATTGTTTTTGTTTGTATAATGCTTATTGGAGTAACTTACTTTCTAAATTTGTATATAGATGCAAGTAGGAATGTTCCAATGGGAAACGAAGGAATTGGAAGCAACAAGAAGAACCATGATGACACTATTCCAAGTACGTATGCTAAAGAAGATGATGACAACATTAACGTGGTGGACAATAGTGAAGGTGATCTAACGATGATGGATTATACACCTGTTAAACGAAAGTCTCCCATCCATCACGGATTTTAAACCAACCCACTTGCAAGTATCAAGGGATCGAAATGATAATTACGGACTATGGATCACCAAGTATAAATCGTAAACCTTATTAAGATAGCTGATCACCAAGCCTATATTAAGTCGTATCATATCATTGTATGCATGTATTTGTAGTTAACAAGCGTACGGACTATGAGATATGGAACTCATACACCTTTATTTTCATATGTATAAATATAAATTATAAATATAAGAAAAAGGAAAACGCGTTATATTGAGCAGGATACCCTCCTCGTTCTTTATATAAACTTTTCTGATGTGGGCTTGAATATCTCCATCACAAAGCCCAAAGAGGATACAACGATCAATACCGGCCAGCTGGGCTCAAACCTAGAAAGAAGGCCCAAACCTTGATACCCAAACGAAATAAGAGCAGAACCCCATTTTGGAAGGCCCATCCTCTCTGAGAAGGCAGGTCCAAATGGTAGAAGGTTTATCATTGCGGGCCGAATGCCACGTGTCCTAATCCCCAAGGGGCACACACCCCACAGCTAGGGTTGAGGGCACAGTCCCCAAGAAACCCTAGCATTATAAATAGCTCAGATCCCAAGGTAAAAGGGCATTCAATTCATCCCCCCAATAAAAACTTATCTTTGCTCTGCCTTCTCTCTACAAATTACTTATCTCTCTAGCTTATACTTACTTAAGCATCGGAGGGAATATTCCTACGGGAATATTCTTGTTTTGCAGGTTGCCAGAAGTTCGTGCCAGGTCATACTTGATACCTCCGAGGAACGCGTGCCACGTCAGCACCGTAAAAGATCCCACAACATTTGGCGCCGTCTGTGGGGAGGTACAGTGTCATGGTTGAACTTCAAACTAACTGCGGAAAAACCAAGGGCAAATCAGAACTCCCAGCCAGAGAAGGGGTGTTTAAAGATGGGTCCAACACTCATTGTGACGCGACAGCTAGCCAGCCTGCTGCCGTCATTTCTGTGCGGCCTTTGTTGGATGGTTCTCACGAAGTCAATCCTAAGCACGATAATGGCAGGATGGTAGAGTTTTTTTCAGAAGATCCCGACTCACCTATGAAGAGACGCACCCTGGAGGGAGAAAGTTGGCATGTCAGAGAGGAACGTCCAGGAAGATGGACGAGACGAACTTTACAGAAGAAAAATGGGGGCCATTACTCTCTAGAGGCTCCTAGAAGACAACATGAGAGCGTCACCCGAATGAAGAATGGCAGTGGCTCCGAGGAAAAAAGGGGGCGAAGGAGATCGTCCTCTAGGGGTGCCTTTATGTTCAACATGGCTCTTGACGAGATCCTCCTTGCTGAAGGACCGAGTCTGGGAATAGAACCGTCCCCCCGACGATTGACCACCTCCTGCCCACAAGCCCCTTTCTGTGCTTTCCACAACGACGAAGGGCATGACACCCAAAGTTGTCGGATGTTGAGGAAGATATTAACTGATCGCGCGGCTGAAGGACACCTCCGCCAGTACGTCCATTTAGAGGACGCATACAAAGAAGTGAGCCCCACCTCTAAGTATTCAAACGAAAGAGTTATGGTAATATCAGGGGGAATAGCTGCAGGAGAACCATGTAAGGAAGGACAGCAAAAAGGTCCATCTCATCTTCGCCCAGCACAGAAGAATCTACCCTCTGTAGAAATTTCCAAAGACGATTACAGAAGGACGGCAGCGCCATATGATGATGACCCTCTGGTTATAGAGATTAAGGTGGCTAACCTCAAGGTGAAGAGAGTACTGGTGGACACGGGGAGCTCGTCCGACATAATCAGTCTGCAATGTTTGCGAAAATTAAGACACAATCCTGAAGACGTAGAAAAAGTGTACGGGCCCTTGGTAGGATTCGGAGGGATCATCGTTCGTCCAATCGGCTCCATTTTGCTTCCGGCCTCTGTTGGAGTTCCCCCAGTGACCAAAGAAGTTGTCATCAGGTTTATAATTGTAGCAAACCTCACCACATTCAACATCATACTTGGCCGTCCAACACTCAATGACCTAAAAGCTGTGATCGTTCCTCATTTACTGTTGGTCAAATTTGTCGGAAGTAACGGACGCGTTGGGTCTCTCTATGGAAATCAACAGTTGGCCAGGGATTGTTACTTATCGACGTTGGAGTCGACGGCCTGGGGAGCCTCTCCGAAGGAAAAAGAGCAAGCTAAACCTCTGGCAAGCCGCCGTAAAACCCGGGAGACACCAACGGAGCACAATGCAGAAAGACGATCTGAGCCAGTGGGAGCACACTATGCTATAATTCTGGACTTAGCGGACCCGTCTCGAACGGTCCCCATTGGGATCCACCCTGTGTCAGCAGCATTAGTGCAACTACTCCGAGAATACAAGGAGATATTTGCCTTCACTGTAGAGGAGATGACAGGCATAGACCCGGCGGTGGCCGTGCATAAGTTGAATGTGGACAGCGCTGTAAAGCAAGTACGAAAATAGAAGAGGAATCATGGAGAAGCAAGAAATTTGGCCGCCGCTGCCAAGGTTAAGAAACTAATGGATGCAGGCTTCATACGTCCGTGTCAGTACCCAGACTGGGTAGCTAACGTGGTCCTGGTACCCAAGCCCAATGGGACGTGGAGGATGTGTGTTGATTACACCGATCTCAATAAAGCTTGCCCTAAGGACAGTTTCCCACTGCCAAAGATAGACCGACTCGTCGACTCAACAGCCGGACATGCCATGATGAGCTTCATGGACGCCTACTCTGGATTTCACCAGATCCCGTTATGGCCCGAAGATCAGGAGAAGACATCATTCGTCACGGAACAAGGATTGTGAAGGAAATAATGCCCTTGGTCCAAGTATGCATTCTATGTTAAGTCTAATAAATGCGGTTCAGTATTAATTAACAAGTTAATAATTCAGTGAGATCAAGTGAGCTGAATGCCTAGCTAGAGGCCGCTTCAGTTCAAGTGGAATTAATGATATTAATCCACAGCTTACTCTTGACTGAACCCGTAGGGTCACACAAATAGTACGTAAACGGATCAAGTATTTAATGGCATTAAATACTCCATCTATGAATATTCGGAACCAACGGATCTTGGTTTCAGTGGGAGCTAAGATAGTCACAGGCAAGAAATGAATACTCCGGAAACGATGATATTGCCGGAAACGGAAATATGGATCGTATCGGAAATATAAATATTATCCAAGTCGTAGATGTTGCCGGAAACGGAAACATGGTACGTATCGGAAAATATTATCGGAAATGGAAATATTGCCAGAATCGGAAATATTGCCGGAAACGGAAATATTGTCAGAATCGGAAATATTACCGGAATCGGAAAATAATTCCGGAAACGGAAATATTAAATATTTGTTCGAAACGGAAATTAATTCCGGAATCGGAAATATTAAATATTGTTCGTATCGGAAATGAATTCCGGAATCGGAAAATTTAATCGGAAGCGCATCGTACGAATAAGCATCGGACGAGGCCCAGCACGAAGCCAGGCCATCGCCCAGCAAGCCAAGCGCGCCGCACAAACAGCCACGCCAGGCCCAGCGCAAGGCCAGGCCCAGCAGGCTGCGCAGCGCGCACAGCGCGCACAGCACGCGCAGCGCGCAGCGCGCGCAGGCGCTGCGTGGGCTGCTGCTCGCGCGCACGCATGGGGGCCCATCGTGGCTGCCGTGCGTGTGTGTGCAAGTGTTTGTGTTCGTGCACGTTTCCTAAAACATGCAGAGTTCGGTTAATGATTAAATTCCTAATTCTATTTGATAAATTAATTAAATTAGAGTTCTTGTAGGATTCTAGGTTTAATTAATTTGTATCTGAATAGGATTTCGATTCCCTTTCCATACCCCTATAAATATGAGGCTAGGGCTCACAATTTATAACAAGTTTCAAAGTATTCAAAGTGAGTTTTTGAGAGAAAAATTCAGTCACACATTTGCCTATAAAGTGCCGAAAATAATAGTACCTTAAGGGCGATTCTAGTTGGTCAATCTTAAGGCGGATCCGGACGTGCTGTGGACTATCTACGGAGGGACGACACTTGAAGTCCTAAAGACTTGTTCTTGTTCGGTTCGGGCGCAGCTAGGGAAGGCACGCAACAAAGAGTATGCATCTAAACTATGCTAAATGATTATGTGTAAATAATATGTTTTCCTGGCTTTATGGTTTTTCCGCATGATTTATGAATTGTCATATGTATCATAACCTAACAGTGGTATCACGAGCCCCTTATTATTTTCATAATCTAAATTGCATGAACATGGTTAAATATTACAAATTTGCAAGAATTAAAAGGGGTGATTAATTTTCGTAATTGTTAATTAATTGCAAATTGCGTTTATTTAATTATACGTACGCAGTTTTTCGGCAGTTTCATCGTTACTCATCCGAATTGAGTGATTTTTGTGTCAATTCCGCATGTAAAAGGCATTCTAAAATTTTGACAAAAATAGTATTTTTCTGCCGAACCCAGAATTCTCAAATTCGAAGCCTAACTATGACTTTTCGAAGGTTTTAGTTTTTCGAATGCAAAATTTCGTAAATTTAAGATGTTAAATTAAATATTTGCGATTCTTGTTGATAAATCTTGAATTTTTGATTGACCTACTGCATATGTTTAACAAGTTTGAATGCCTAGTCTTGTTAATTATGCAATCTAATTTGTAATTATGATTAATTTGTTGAAAATTAGAATAATTTAGAATTAATTTGATTTTCATAATTAATTGTAATTTAATTGGAAACCTATGATTAAAAACCACCATAAAAATTGTAAATTTATGATAAATTTTAAATTTTTATGACCTAGACTTGAATCCATAACAATCGGAAATCAATTGGATAATAAATTTTCGATTTTTTCGCCCTAAAATTATGAAATTAATAATATTTATTAATTTGTCATTAATTTTATAAATTTTAAATTTTTTATGCGATTCGTTCATATAACTTGCACGCACAAAGCATTGGACGCTTCGTGTTACCCTTAAGGGGTGTTGTATAATGCGGGCATGCGACGACGAGCAAGGGAGCTCGTCGCCCGTGCGGCACGAATGCAATGAGCAAGGGCGTAGTGCACGAGCACAAGGCAGCAGCCCTGCCTTGTGTCGTGTGCCACGAGCAATGGACGAATGGGCATGGGCGAAGGGCGAGCCAAGGCAGTCGCGTGTGGGCAGCAAGCGAGCTGCGCCACAACGCGCGCTGCCTCGCACAAGAGCGCGCAGCCTCGCGCGCAGCGAGCGCAAGCTCGCGTGCCACGAGCGCTGCGCCCAGCATTGCTCGCGCGCACAGCGAGCAATATCGCCCGCCCAGCGAGCGATGTCGCGCGCCCAGCGAGCGATGGCTCGCGCGCCCAGCGAGCGATGTCGCCCGCCCAGCGAGCGATGTCGCGCGCCCAGCGAGCGATGGCTCGCGCGCCCAGCGAGCGATGTCGCGCGCGCACTGCGAGCGATAGCTCGCGTGCGATGAGCGCTGGCGCGCGCATCGAGCACCAATGCGTGCGGAGGCTTGCGATGGGGATGCAGCAGCTATGCGACGAGCGCATGGGCTGCGCGCACATGGCCAGCAATGGCTGTGTGCGTGCGGCCCATGGGCGTGCAACGCGTAGGGTGTTTGCGTTATGATTAAAGATCGTTTTGAATGTTTAATTTGAAAATTCCAGTTCACGTAATTTTAATTAATTTTAAAATTAATAATTTAAATTATTTTCTTGGATTTTAATTTTGAATATTGTAATTATAATAAATTTTATTTATTCTAATTATTTTACTAAAATTAAAATCATGAATTAATTTAAATACGACTGAAATTAAATTAAACTTTTTGGATTCAATTATAAGTTTATATGAGCTTTAAATTTTAATTAAATTTGTAAGTTTCCGGTTAGACTAGAAATACATTTTTATGTTTAAAATTAGTAAAGCATATGAATTTATTGGTTTAAGTGGGAGCGTATTTTAGTCATAAACTCTTGATTAGGTCTACAAATCCTTAAGGTTAAAACAACTTGATTAGAATTAATAAGGACTGAATAATTGGTAGATTATTGGTGCCCTTGATTAATTGCTGCAAATGTTTACGTGATGCATAATGTGTTTTACTAACCAGCTATGTGGGCCATTCATGATAATGAATGGGTGAATGGTATATATTATATATGTACTGTTTTGCAGGTTATGAAGTGACTAGTATGGCCCAAATAGGATAGAAAATATGGTCTGCGTACCATTAATTTGAATGTAATTGGTCTAAAGTACCAAAGTTATTTTTCAATTCAAATATGGTCTGCGAACCATCAAATAGTTGTAATTAGTTATAGCTTATCCTATTTGAAGAAAATGGTGCCTCCCACGGAGATTTTCAAGACGGACTTTGAAGTCAAAGCTTCAAGATGAAGTCGGGCCATACTAGATCACAAATATCTTATGCATGTTTTAAGTTATTTATTGTTTTAAATATGTCTTAAAATGCATGAGATCAAAAGCTTGATTATGTTGCATGATTAAGGATTTTAGTTCACTTAAAATCTAACCAACATAGTAAGAGCCTTAAGTTCCAAACTTAAAAATTGAGTTAAAAGGTGCCATGCCAAAATATACACTTGCTTGGATATCCTTTACATCAATCTAGTAATAGTTTTCGCTCAGCGAGGTGTTACTTATTGGTCCTAAAGGGGCAAGGTACACAAATAATTGTGAGTACATGTTAGTTTTGGTGAAACTCAACGATATAAGTAAGGAGTCCTTTTATGTCGTGGCAAATTCGATAGGTTTACCTAATAAGTTCTTAGACGTACCTATCAACCAAGAATAGTTTCTAGACTATTAGCAAAAGGCTTTTGCTTACCTAAGATGTTCTAGGATTAAGTCGACAAACTGTGCTTAGTTCTTCAATGATTTTAGGATCTTGGAATCATTTTATTCACACCTGCCGGAACACATAATTTGAATAAAATGCTTAATAAACATTGAATTATGCATGTATGCTAGAATTTAAGTTTATTAAGAGAAACTGTGAATGGTTATTTATTTGTTTATTCTTTTCAATTGTAGTTTTAATATGGCAAACAACAATCAAAACATCATCATGGGTTCTGAGCTTATGGTCAAGCTGAACCTGACAAATTTTCTTGAATGGGAAGCTAAGCTAGTTGAAATAGTCAAACTCAATGGACTTGAGTATGTACTGTCACATCCCATGCCAAGCTACTATGCCAGAGACATGACCCCTGAGAGATTTTACGCCTGGGATGCGGATCTCAAAAAGGTTATGAGTCTCATGCTGAACAATATCCCTGATGATTGGGCTAAAAGGTTTGTAGCCTATGAACCTTTTACGCTCATCAAGAATCTGAGGGATATCTGTCGTGGAAGTACGGAGGACAGGGACCTGAACGTCCATGAGTTGATTGAATCAATGTGTGGTCTAAAGGTTAGTTCTCCCAACAGGTGTTATAGGATGGAGGTCCAAGAAACACATGTTCAGCTCCTTCGCACTAAACAGAGGGTAGGCGTCCCACTGAGGTTCCATGTGGATCTTATGTGTTCATATTTTGATCGCCTAAGTCTACTAGGAACACCAATAAGCGAAAGGATGGCAGTCTCTGTCTTGCTCAATTCACTACACAGTGGGTTTGGTCGCTTCAAGCAACTATACCTAAGTGAACCAAGAGAAGAACAGTTGCAGAATTTGTTCACCTTGTCAGAAAGGCTGAAATAATACTGGACTGTGAAGCCAAAGATTTACTCAAGGCTAGAAGGAGACCGTTCAAGAAAGGTGGAAAGTCCAAGGGCAATGCTAAATCAAAGCAGGACAAGTCCACATCAAGCTGTCTTTATTGTGATGGAATAGGCCATTACAAAAGAGAATGTCCAAAGCTAAAGGAAGATCAGAAGAACGGAACAGTCGTTCCATCTTCAGGTATTTTCGTTATAGACTGTATACTTGCTAATTCAACTTCTTGGGTATTAGATACAGGTTGTGGCTCACACTTATGTTCCAATCCACAGGGACTAAGAAGAAGTAGAAAGTTAAGCAAGGGTGAAGTCGACCTACGAGTGGGAAATGGAGCACGGATTGCTGCATTAGCCGTAGGAACTTACTATTTGTCGTTGCCCTCCGGGCTAGTTTTGGAACTGGAAGAATGTTTCCATGTTCCAAGTCTTACTAAAAACATCATTTCAGTTTCTTGCTTAGATGCTAAGGGATTTTCCTTTTTAATAAAAGACAATAGTTGTTCGTTTTATTTTAAAGAGATGTTTTATGGATCTGCTAGATTAGTCAATGGACTTTATTTATTAGATCACGACAAACAAGTATATAACATAAATACCAAAAAGGCCAAAAAGGATGATTCAGATCTCACCTATCTGTGGCATTGTCGATTAGGCCATATAAACTTGAAACGCTTAGAAAGACTTCAAAGAGAAGGAATTCTAGAACCATTTGACTTAGAGGATTATGGTAAATGCGAATCATGTTTACTTGGCAAAATGACAAAGCAACCTTTCTCTAAAGTTGGAGAAAGAGCAAATGAACTATTGGGTTTAATCCATACAGATGTATGTGGACCAATGAGTACAAATGCTAGAGGTGGTTTCAGCTACTTTATCACTTTCACTGATGACTTCAGTAGGTATGGTTATGTCTACCTAATGAAGCATAAGTCTGAATCCTTTGACAAATTCAAGGAATTTCAGAGTGAAGTAGAGAATCAATTAGGCAAGAAGATTAAGGCACTGCGGTCTGATAGAGGCGGTGAATATCTGAGCTATGAATTTGATGACCATCTGAAAGAATGTGGAATTCTATCAGAATTGACTCCTCCTGGAACACCACAATGGAACGGTGTGTCGGAACGGAGGAACAGAACCTTGCTAGACATGGTCAGGTCAATGATGGGTCAGGCCGAACTTCCATTAGAATTTTGGGGACATGCACTAAATACAGCTGCACTCACTATAAATAGAGCTCCGTCTAAAGCTGTCGAAAAGACTCCATACGAATTATGGTTTGGAAAGCCTCCAAATGTGTCTTTTCTTAAGATTTGGGGATGTGAAGTATACGTCAAACGATTAATTTCAGACAAACTTCATCCAAAATCTGACAAATGTATCCTTGTGGGCTATCCAAAGGAAACAAAGGGGTATTACTTCTACAATACATCTGAGAACAAAGTGTTTGTTGCTCGAGATGGTGTCTTTTTGGAGAATGATCACATTTCCAAAATGACAAGTGGGAGAAAAGTAGACCTCGAAGAAATTCGAGTCGAACAACAAACTCTAGAGAATGCTCAAGATGACATTCAGGATGAAACTCAGAGATCTTTAGAAGAATCTGGTGAGAATCATGGTCAATCTAGAAATGTTACCCCGCGTAGATCGCAAAGATATAGATCTCAACCGGAAAGGTACTTAGGTATTTTGACGAACGAGAGCTATGACGTTCTATTACTTGAAAGTGATGAACCTGCGACTTACAAGCAAGCTATGACGAGCCCTAGCTCCAAGCAGTGGCAAGAAGCCATGCAATCTGAATTAGACTCCATGTCTGAAAACCAAGTATGGGATTTGGTCGATTTACCAGATGGCTACCAAGCCATTGGAAGCAAATGGGTTTTCAAACTGAAAAAGGACAAGGATGGGAAACTTGAAGTTTTCAAAGCTAGATTGGTCGCAAAAGGTTACAGGCAAGTCCACGTGTGGATTACGATGAAACCTTTTCACCAGTTGCAATGCTAAAGTCTATTCGGATAATGTTAGCAATCGCTGCATATTATGATTACGAAATATGGCAGATGGATGTCAAAACTGCTTTCTTAAACGGCGTTTTAACAGAAACTGTGTTTATGACACAGCCTGAAGGTTTTGAGGATCCAAAGAATGCTAAAAAGGTATGCAAGCTAAAGAAGTCAATCTACGGATTGAAGCAGGCATCCAGGAGCTGGAATATACGTTTTGATGAAGCAGTCAGTGACTTTGGTTTCATCAAGAACGCGGACGAATCTTGTGTATACAAGAAGGTCAGTGGGAGCAAAATTGCTTTCCTAGTATTATATGTCGACGACATATTGCTTATCGGAAATGACATTCCTATGTTGAACTCTGTCAAGATTTGGCTTGGGAAATGTTTTTCGATGAAGGATCTAGGAGAAGCACAGTACATATTGGGCATCAAGATTTACAGAGATAGATCTAAAAAGATGATTGGACTTAGTCAAAGCACTTTTATCAATAAGGTGCTTGATAGGTTCAAGATGGCGGACTCCAAGCGAGGCTACCTACCCATGTCTCATGGAATGACTCTAAGCAAGACTCAGTGCCCAAAAACACTTGATGAGCGTAGACGAATGAATGGGATTCCATATGCATCATTGATTGGTTCAATAATGTATGCTATGATATGTACACGCCCGGATGTTGCGTACGCACTCAGTGCTACGAGCAGATACCAGTCAGACCCAGGAGAGGCGCATTGGACTGCTGCCAAGAACATTCTGAAGTACCTGAAAAGGCACAAAGATGACTTCCTGGTCTATGGTGGAGATGATGAATTAATTGTTAAAGGCTATACGGACGCAAGTTTCCAAACCGACAAAGATGATTTTAGATCACAGTCTGGGTTTGTCTTCTGCCTCAACGGAGGAGCAGTAAGCTGGAAAAGTGCTAAGCAAAACACCATTGCGGATTCTACAACTGAAGCGGAGTACATTGCTGCACATGAAGCAGCAAAGGAAGCTATATGGCTAAGGAAGTTCATAGGAGAACTTGGTGTAGTCCCCTCCATTAAAGGACCAATAGCCCTGTATTGTGATAATAACGGAGCTATTGCACAGGCAAAAGAGCCTAGACACCACCAGAGAGTCAAGCATGTACTTCGTAGATTTCACCTTCTACGAGAGTTCGTTGAAAGAAAAGAAGTCGAGATAAGCAAAATTGGAACTGATGACAACATATCAGATCCATTAACTAAACCTCTGCCGCAGGCGAAGCACAACTCGGACACTGCAGCTATGGGAATCAAGCATATTGGAGAATGGCTTTGATGTCTCTGTTTAATGTTTTAAAGTTTTAGAGTTTAAATCTTTGTAAAACATTATTGGTTAATCATTCACAATAAATGAAATGAATTCATTTTACCATTTAATTTGTGGTTTATTAAATGATGAGTCCCTTCAATTTGACGATATATTCAAGATAGACTGTCAGGACCAGTCCTGTGACTAAGAAATGTCTATCAAGTGAACTTGAATGTCAAAGGTTGAAAATGGTCCCTAATCGGAGTTTTCTATAAAATTGGACGCATAGAAAACGTTAGACGATTAGAATGCAAGATGACTAGTAGTTCTGTTTCTTGAACTATGTGGACATGGCAATGTCATAATCATTTGCATAGATACTTACTTTGGGAAGACTAGTATCGGACAAGACCTATGAAACTTTACTGTAAGAGATGAAAATCTGTCATGAGTAAATTTCATTAAAATTATTAGACACTAAATCCTCAATACCTGAGTGATTTGAGATTACTTGTTTGAGAACTGGTTGCTTTGACGTTGACCAACCGTCGCACCGTAAAAGGAGGCTATAAAGGCAACGCTCAGGTAATCACCTATCAAACGAAGTCTAATCTCAAGATCGCAAGATTGGGATTGTCCTCCCATAAATCGGGATGAGATGCTTAAAAGTTGTACAAGGCCACTCGGAGAGCTAGAAACTGTGAAATGCATGGCCGTGCTCGGATGAATCATAGGCTATGATTATCTGTTTATTTGATCAGTTGAACTCTGAAACCGAGGAACACCTCTGGACGTAATAAGGATGACAACTCTTACCTTATGTTCAAGAGCAAGCATCGAGCGACAAAGGAATTAGGAAATGCACACTTGTCCCTAAGGACAAGTGGGAGACTGAAGGAAATAATGCCCTTGGTCCAAGTATGCATTCTATGTTAAGTCTAATAAATGCGGTTCAGTATTAATTAACAAGTTAATAATTCAGTGAGATCAAGTGAGCTGAATGCCTAGCTAGAGGCCGCTTCAGTTCAAGTGGAATTAATGATATTAATCCACAGCTTACTCTTGACTGAACCCGTAGGGTCACACAAATAGTACGTAAACGGATCAAGTATTTAATGGCATTAAATACTCCATCTATGAATATTCGGAACCAACGGATCTTGGTTTCAGTGGGAGCTAAGATCGTCACAGGCAAGAAATGAATACTCCGGAAACGATGATATTGCCGGAAACGGAAATATGGATCGTATCGGAAATATAAATATTATCCAAGTCGTAGATGTTGCCGGAAACGGAAACATGGTACGTATCGGAAAATATTATCGGAAATGGAAATATTGCCAGAATCGGAAATATTGCCGGAAACGGAAATATTGTCAGAATCGGAAATATTACCGGAATCGGAAAATAATTCCGGAAACGGAAATATTAAATATTTGTTCGAAACGGAAATTAATTCCGGAATCGGAAATATTAAATATTGTTCGTATCGGAAATGAATTCCGGAATCGGAAAATTTAATCGGAAGCGCATCGTACGAATAAGCATCGGACGAGGCCTGCCGGACGAGGCCCAGCACGAAGCCAGGCCATCGCCCAGCAAGCCAAGCGCGCCGCACAAACAGCCACGCCAGGCCCAGCGCAAGGCCAGGCCCAGCAGGCTGCGCAGCGCGCACAGCGCGCACAGCACGCGCAGCGCGCAGCGCGCAGCGCGCGCGGGCGCTGCGTGGGCTGCTGCTCGCGCGCACGCATGGGGGCCCATCGTGGCTGCCGTGCGTGTGTGTGCAAGTGTTTGTGTTCGTGCACGTTTCCTAAAACATGCAGAGTTCGGTTAATGATTAAATTCCTAATTCTATTTGATAAATTAATTAAATTAGAGTTCTTGTAGGATTCTAGGTTTAATTAATTTGTATCTGAATAGGATTTCGATTCCCTTTCCATACCCCTATAAATATGAGGCTAGGGCTCACAATTTATAACAAGTTTCAAAGTATTCAAAGTGAGTTTTTGAGAGAAAAATTCAGTCACACATTTGCCTATAAAGTGCCGAAAATAATAGTACCTTAAGGGCGATTCTAGTTGGTCAATCTTAAGGCGGATCCGGACGTGCTGTGGACTATCTACGGAGGGACGACACTTGAAGTCCTAAAGACTTGTTCTTGTTCGGTTCGGGCGCAGCTAGGGAAGGCACGCAACAAAGAGTATGCATCTAAACTATGCTAAATGATTATGTGTAAATAATATGTTTTCCTGGCTTTATGGTTTTTCCGCATGATTTATGAATTGTCATATGTATCATAACCTAACAGATTGTACTGCTACAAAGTAATGCCGTTCGGTTTAAAAAATGCCCCCGCCACCTTCCAACGATTGGTGAACACAATTTTTGCAAAACAGATGGGGAGGAATATAGAAGCCTACATCGACGACATGATTGTAAAAAGCAAGCAAAAGATGGATCACCTCGACGATTTGAGAGAAACCTTTGAGACTCTCAGGACATAACAGATGAGACTCAATCCCAAGAAGTGCATATTTGGGGTATCTTCTGGCAAGTTCCTTGTCTTCTTGATTGACGAAAGGGGCATTGAAGCAAATCCGGACAAAGTGCAGGCGGTCATCAATATGACGTCGCCAAGGACGGTCAAAGATGTGCAACGCCTGACTGGGTGTCTTGCCGCCTTGGGACGATTTTTATCTAGAGCTGGAGACAAGTGTCACTACTTTTTCAGTACCATCAAAAAGGGCACCCAGTTTGAGTGGACGTCGCAAGATGAGGCTGCCTTCCTTCGCCTAAAAGAACATCTGCATACCTTGCCACGACTGGTCAGCCCTCTCTTAGGGGAGGTTTTGTGTATGTACCTTGCCATCTCAGAATACGCACTAAGTGCTGTGTTGCTTACAGAAAGGGATGGGATGCAACTACCTGTCTACTTTGTCAGTCACATGCTGCAGAATGCTGAACTCAAATATCCAGCAGTCGAAAAGTTTGGCTTTGCTCTGTTCTTGGCTAGTAAGAAGCTTCGTCCATATTTCCTGGCTCATCGACTGGTAGTATACACGGATCAACCGCTAAAGCGGCCTTTCACCAATCTTGAAGTGTCCGGAAGAATGCTCAACTGGGAAATTGAGCTTAACGCGTTTGATATCTCGTATGAACCGCGGAAGGCAATAAAGGGACAGGCATTTGCTGACTTCATCGCGGAACTGACCAAACCACCCTATTTGAAGAATGAGAAAACCCAGTGGATAGTACATGTGGACGGCTCTGCCACTCAGAACGGGTCAGGAGCCGGCATCATCTGCGAATCACCAGAAGGGGATATCTATGAATATGCAATGCGGTTTAACTTTCAGGCGTCAAACAACGAAGCTGAATACGAAGCCCTGATATGTGGAATTCAGATGAGCAGAGCCGCAGGGGCAACAGACGTCCTGATCTTTTCTGACTCGCAGTTAATCGTCAGTCAGGTCAAAGGAGAATATGAGGCCACGGATGAGGCCATGATAAAATATCTGGAAAGAGTCCGTCAAGAAGTTCAACAGATGTCTAACTTTGAAGTACAACACATACCCCGGTCTGAAAATAACAAGGCAGACGCTTTATCCAAACTGGCAAGCTCAGCATCCTGCGACACGCCACGTCATGTATTCTGGGAGGTAAAACAGTCCAAAAGCATTGACGCCTTGAGAACAGACATCTTAGACCGAACAGCCACCTGGATGGATGATATAGTCAACTTCAAAATGAATGGAGTACTCCCTGATGACCCCAAGCAGGCAGAAAGATTACAAAAGAAATGCACCTGGTTTAAGATATGGAATGGAACTCTATACAAAAAAGCCTTCTCACGGCCTCTTCTTTGCTGCGTAACCCCCGAGAAGGGGCAAGAGGTACTGGAAGATCTTCATCAGGGATTATGCAGCTCTCACATAGGAGGGAGGGCCCTGGCCGAAAAAGCTTTAAGAAACGGATACTATTGGCCCACTCTCAAAGAAGACGCCCTCAATTTGGTCAAGCGGTGTGATAAATGCCAACGATTTGCTCACCTAATTCGACGACCAGCACAGAAACTGACGCCAATCACCAGCCTTATTCCATTTGCCAAGTGGGGGATGGACTTATTAGGCCCCTATACGACGGCACCAGGAGGACTGCGTTATGTAATAGTAGCCGTCGACTACTTCACTAAATGGGTAGAAGCTGAAGCTTTAAAGAACACTAAGGCACAAGATGTGAGAGCATTCATCTGGAAAAACATAATCACAAGATTTGGCGTGCCTCAGTCTATTGTCTTCGACAATGGGCCACAATTCAAGACGCCCAAATTGGAAGAATGGTTGGCTGACCATGGTATCACAGCATGTTTTGCATCAGTAGGACGCCCCCAAGCTAACGGACAAGTAGAAGCATTCAACAAAATCATCTCTGAAGGGATGAAGAAGAAGCTTGATGAGGTAAAGGGTTTATGGGCCGACGAGTTACCCAATGTTTTGTGGTCTATACGGACCACGGCAAAAAATTCCACAGGAGAAACACCATTCTTGCTAGCTTATGGGGCTGAAGCCGTCCTACCCATTGAAATGTGTGAACCAACCCTGCGCGTCATGTTGTTTAATGAAGATGCCAATTGGGAAATGATGAAGGCGGCCTTGGATTTCTTACCAGAAATCAGAGGGAACGCGGCTCTACGTCAGCAGCTATACAAACTCCGAATGACGAGGGAGTACAACAAAAGGGTTTCTAGAAGAATACTTAAAGTTGGAGATTTTGTACTTAGGAAAATGGAAGCCGTCGGACGCGCCAATGAACAAGGGAAACTCACCCCTACTTGGGAAGGTCCGTATGAGATTTACGAGGAGGTTCGAGACGGAACATACCGGATCCAGGACATGCAGGGACGTCCGATCTTGCGTACATGGAATGAGGTTAACCTCAAGAAGTACTTTTTCTAGATTGACACTTATCTTGAGTATATGCTTTGTAAAGACGTCTAGAACCTAGACGCACCATGTAGCATGTTTTAAACATTAAATGAAAAATTCCTTGCAAGCCGGCCTTGCTGGGAAATCCTTATGGAAAATATGTTATCAAATTCCTCGGAGAAATGCAAACTAACGCTCTCCCAAAAACACTAGTCGTTTAAAGGCCTAAGAAGTGGCCCAGATTAGCACCCTCACTAGGCTGATCACCTAGAACACAGGGGTTACACATTTCTAACACATAGCTATATAAAGTAGCAAAAGACCTCGGCAAAAAGACCAAGGCAGACATCTGACGTCTCAAGTTGGAGGCGTCAGCCATAATCATAGCAAAAAAAAAAAAAATTTGATGACAAAAGCTAAAAAAAAATAAGACGTTCAACAGACGCCATGTCATTCCCAAAAAGTTAGTCATAATTACAAAAATTATGCACAAAGCCACTAAGCAAGGCGTCACGAAAATATGTTCAAAATAAATACAAGACGCGTAGGAGCTCATTCCTCATCCTCGCTGGGTACAAACTCAGTAGGAGTGCGTCCTTCCTTTTGAGCCTTCTCCACCTCAATCTGATAGGTGAGGAACTTCTCGAACCAGCTAAAGGGACATTCACTTGCAAATTCAGCATTCCATGCAAGCTCCATACCCCTTCGGATTGATTTCTCACCAAGCATGGCCGACTGGTCGAGAATGCTCTGTGACGAAGCAACCTCCTTGCTAGCCGCCTCCAGCTGGACCTCCAACTCCTTAAACTGAGTCTGAAGACGAGAAAACTCAGCTTCTTTCTCCTTGATTTTCTTGGAAAGGTCCTCCATTTCAGAAAAGTTCTGATCAATTTGCAGGAGACGGGCCGTGTTCTCAGCATTTTGGGAGGCCAGGGCGGTAGTCACAGCGTCAATCTGCTCCCGCCTGTCGAAGCGAAGCTTCTCCAGCGCAGCAAAATGCCGGTCGCCACACTGACTGGCCAGAAGACGGTGTCGAGCTTCTTCATGCACTAAAGCAGTGCGCCACTTTTTCAGTGAGTCCAGCAGAATGAACATCTGCACAAAAATAGCAAGAGTCAAACAAAAAGAAACGAGTGTGTAAAAATAAAGGCATAATGAAACTTACGTCCAGTGCCGAGGACTGCATGGCATCAAGCATATTCTCGGGCGCCTCGGGGAGAGTCTCATCATATTGGGGAGGAATGGCATTGCGCATCAACGTCATTATCTTCCTGCGGTCATGAGAATTGAACCCGCCTGAAGAAGGGATCTTATCCAATTCAGCATCAATGTCTTTCTGAGGATCGGGAATTTCTATGGGAAAAACAACAGCCTTAGAATCCCTGGGGGAAACTAGAAAACTGCTAGACGAGGAACGGCAGGTGGTTACGATGTTGGAGTAAAACCTACCCCTAGAATTCCTAGCTCTTTCCGCCGTCTTCAGAGGGATGTTTCGGAGGACGACTTCAGGAATCCCCGCAAGAGGATCAGCTGTCTCACCAGTTTTCTGGAAGCTAGGAGAAGCAGATGCAGTCTTGGGGACGGAAAACCCCTTAGAAGCCTTCGAAGCCACTGACTTGAAGACGGGTTTCCCTGTGCCGCCAGCCCTGCGCTTAGAAGAAGGAGCCACGTCCGTGGCCGCCTTCCTCGTCTTCTAAGGAAATGAAAACATATAAGTTGCAAACAATAAAGGGAATTACATAGGAAGGTTTGATCAATACCTTCTCCTCAGCAGGAGGGGGAGCCATTTGCTCAGAGATGGCTTGCTCGGCCGCCTGCTGACGCTGCCAAGCCTTATAGGTGCCGGCGTCGAGTACCTTCGCCAACCAGGACGGCATATCCACTTGGCCTTTGGAGGCATCGTCCAGCTTATCCATGGCCTCGTCTGAAAAAACAAATAGACATTAGTACAGTTTTGATAAAACAGTGAGGGATTGGAAGTATAGATACATTACCTCTCGGCATATACGGACACAAGCCTACAGTCGAGAGGAAAACGGGATCGCCCAGTTGATCCAGATGAGGCAACCACCCCTCGGGTATGTAGGTCGTCTTGTCCTTAATGACGAGTGGCTTGGCCTTGAACAACGACGAGATCCGTTCCCAGAGATCGGCGGAGACGGGAGGGAAAGAGGCGCCTTTTCCAACCAAGTTGGGCTTGACGTTCCAACGTCTCATCCGCTCACACATCTCCAGGTTAGTGGTTTTGATGACCACCCACTTCTTCCTCCAGTGATGCCATTTAGACGCCTTCCCCATCACCGTCCAATACGCTCCCTTGTACGTAAGAATTAGCCAGCCCGCAGCGGCTCTTGAAACCTGGGACATGGAGGCGATCCTTAGGAACGCCGGAAGGGAAGGGGTGATACCTGCAAGCTTGCAACGGGCAATATAGCCAAACACACCCGCCCAGGAGTTGGGGGACATTTGGTTCAGGACAATATTGAAGCCGTCCAGCAACTCCACCACAAAGGGGTGAGGGGGGAATCTCATACCCAGCTTCAGAAATGAGCCGTACACGGCGAACTCTCCTCCCACCAGTCCAAAGCTGGTGCAGTCCATGCCAGCCGGCATACAAAACTTGTACTCCGAACCTAGATTCAGAGACTTCCCATAGGCCTTCCCCTCGAGGGTGAGACAGTTCAGCCACGTCTGAAGTGGGAAGATTGCACTGGGATGAACATGACCTTCCTCCCCACCTGACGTGCTCGCCGGTGCGACATCGGTGCATTTAGGGACGTCCTCTATAGGAGAAGAGGATTCTCCTTCGAACTGCTCTTCGTCCTCTATCCGCGCCATTTAATCCTGCACAGGCTGGAGACTTGGCTCAAGACAGGGGCATACTTGAAAAGAGAAGGCGTCAAAGGGACAAGTTGACGCCCTCAGTTTGACGAGACCCTTGCATGATTAAGAAAAGAGAATTGGGAAGAATCAAAATCAACAAACAAACTTTTCCAAAGAAAGCATTTACCTGATAGATCAAAGAGAGTTTGTGAAAGAACTTTGATGAAGAACTGCAAGAACACGACTTTGAAGATCGTGGCGGTGCTACAGTGGATTTCGGTGGGTGTTAGACGCCGGAAATCGCCTTCTCCTATTGCTCTCAAATGATCACTAGAAATGAGGGGGAAAATCACTCAAATTGGCCACTTATTTATAGAGGGGTAAGAAATGATTACCCCTGCCACGCATCATCACCTCATTGGACACTCCAAGAGCAGTGAAAACTAACGTCTGTTTTCACTCCTCATGAGGGGCAAATGATGTGGGATTGAATATCTCCACCACAAAGCCCAAAGAGGATACAACGATCAATACCGGCCAGCTGGGCTCAAACCTAGAAAGAAGGCCCAAACCTTGATACCCAAACGAAATAAGAGCAGAACCCCATTTTGGAAGGCCCGTCCTCTCTGAGAAGGCAGGTCCAAATGGTAGAAGGTTCATCATTGCGGGCCGAATGCCACGTGTCCTAAATCCCCAAGGGGCACACACCCCACAGCTAGGGTTGAGGGCACAGTCCCCAAGAAACCCTAGCACTATAAATAGCTCAGATCCCAAGGTAAAAAGGGCATTCAATTCATCCCCCCAACAAAAACTTATCTTTGCTCTGCCTTCTCTCTACAAATTACTTATCTCTCTAGGTTATACTTACTTAAGCATCGGAGGGAATATTCCTACGGGAATATTCTTGTTTTGCAGGTTGCCAGAAGTTTGTGCCAGGTCATACTTGATACCTCCGAGGAACGCGTGCCACGTCAGCACCGTAAAAGATCCCACAACATTTTCTATAAGGCGGTCTTACACAAAATACCACCTTGGTATCATATAAGTTAAGCAATGGAACCAATTAGTTAAGCACTTGAACTAATTAGTTAAGCACTGAAACCAATTAGTTAAGCAAAGGAATTAATTAGTTAAGCAATTCAATCAATTAATTAAGCAATGTAACCAATTAGTTAAGAAATGGAACCAATTAGTTAAGTAACCAAAGTGGTCTTTCCGGTAAGGCGGTCTTACACAAAAGTTGCCGCTTTCTTTAGGGGGCAATGTCTAACTAGCTAAGCATGAATTATATAATAAAACTCTTGTTTATCACCTTTTTGTTTTTACTACTTATTCTTTTGTTTTTACTAGCTACCTTAACTAGGATTCCGGTGAATTACAGATAATGTCTTTGAATTACTATCGAAAATTATTCATTTTTCAACAAAAACCAAAATTAGGTTATGGAAAATATGGTGTATGTATTTTTTGCTCTGATTATTGTTCATTTAAAGAGAATCAAGTTACTAAAAAAATTTAATTTTGATTTTACTTACATAGTATCAAAAGGTCTTGCGCGTACAAGGTGTACAATAAATTTATTGTACACCAAGATAACTTTTACCCATTTTTTCGTAACTTTAACCTAGTTTTAATTAACTTTTATATTAGTAAAAAAGAAAGTTGATAGAAATGATTAAATGATTAATTCTATACATTATAAGTGATTTTGAAGAAAAAAGTTTTATTAAAATGAAAAAATTAATCACTTAAAAATAGATAACTTTTACATATATAAGCTTAACTTTTAAGCATTTTGAGTTAACTTTTACTTCGGTGTACAATATTTATTGTACACCCATTGTAAATAAGAATTTGTGACATAGTATAGGGTTCATATGATCGAAAATTGGAGAATTTCATAAATCAAATATATATTAAAATTGAGTAAAATTTGTTAGGTTCATATTGCACTCAAATATGGAAAATCAAGAAGAGAAAAAGAAAAATAATCGGTGAGTAAACCTCACATGACCGAAATTTCGCCGAAATGCAAGTTAAGGTACCAACATTTAGACATTTAGCGAGTCATAAAACTTATATACTCCGTAATAAGTAGTAAAACACAAAAGTGGTAAACAAAAGTTACCAAAAATAAAAATCCTTTATATAATTTTATCTAGCGTTATTGAGGTGTAAATTAAAGGGAGCGGAATTTCGGCATGTTGTGATGTGTTTCAAAACACATCACATGGGTATTTTGTGTACCATTCATTAAAAAGAAAGTACCATTTCGTTAAACGGAGTACCATTACGATAAAAACATGTACCATTACGATAAAAACAGAGTACCATTCCGAGTAAAACATGTACCATTGAAATTCAATGTATTTACAGAATTGCCCCTATGATGTGTTTTGAAACACATCACAGCATGCCGAATTTACTTCCTCGTAAATTCATCTGGTATGGATCAAGACTTGCATATATTATGAGAGTATGCAGGCATTGCAAAGTACAATGAAATATCAGTAGCCCGTAGCTAGCTAGTTATTTATGCAACTACACTCGTTTTAACTTGGATTTAATTCTCATCACACAAACAAATAAGCTACAATTATATGATTATTCTCATCAAACAAACAAATAAGCTACAATTATATTATTATTGACGTAATGGCAACAAATCAAACCAATCCAAACGCTTAAACTCTAGTTCTTCAACATCCTCCTCATTTTCGGACTCAGGCTGAGACTCGGACTCAGATTTCTTAATAAACTTGGAGTAACATAAAGCTACTAACAAGTAGAAACCCAGATTGATTCCACTCAACACTGCTAGCATCCAATAATACTTGTCAAGACGACTTTTGTTAAGTGTGTGTTGAAACCAACTCTGTCTTCCTCCTCTGCTGCTAACTTTTCCTGCTACATATACTGACACCACATTCCCAAGGATCCCTAGTCCAAGTACAAAATGCATCAAGCTATTCAAGTACTTCTTTACTGACTTTGGAGACCTTTCTTGGAAAAACGCAAACACACAACAATTATAAGCTCCATCAAGGACTCCCAACAGGAAAAACTGTGGTACCATCAGAAACATACTTAAGGAAACCGAGTTGTTGTTGTCGGACTTCACCACCTCTAGCCTTTTATTCTCGACTAATGCTGCAATTAAGCAGCATAAGACGGAAACCCCCATGGCAAAAATGGTAATCCATTTAGATTTCTTCGAGTTGAAAGATTTTTGACATAGGCTAGTCGTGAACAAGTTTACCAGTTTGTAGAATAACAAAAAGAAGGCTGTTGGGACTTCCCATTGGCCGAGCTTTGCATCCATTTGTCCAGCTTGCTCGATAAAATAGGTGTTTCCAACTGAAGAGACAAGCCCACAAATCACAAAGGTAGACCATATAGGAAAGTTACATACCAGAGTTTTTACAATAGTTTTAGTTTTGAGGGTATTTGTTGATGAGTTCTTCTCTGTTTTTCCATGAGGTTCGCTACTACTTATAATTAGCACCCCTTGGACATGGTACCACGGCTTGGAAACAAACAAGAGAGTGGCTAAAAACAAGATTATGACAGGAATTCCGAGCCTAAAAGACCAAGGCATAACCCAAAAGACTAGTACTACAAGTAGAACAGTAAACACCCCGTTGCAACGATATAGCCAAAACTCAGTAGGCCAACTATATGCTATATTCCTTAATGTTGCTGGATCAACACATGATTTTGCTTCTACAAGTTGTTGTAAGAGTGTTTCTTTGGGTACGTTTTGGACAAGTGCTTGTCTTATGTTCCATATATGTTGTGGTTTCTTAATGTTCATCATTTTCGCTCGTTCGAAGATGTATGGCCTTAGTGATGTGAGGCAAGTAGCCATCCCTGTGGCTAAGAGAGCTAGACCGACGTAGAAAAGGGATCTTTGGGTGTGACTTATGCATTTGGATTCGTATTCATTACATGTACCGATTGCTTTTGAAAGTACTGGGGGAGTTGACATTGTTACCAGCAACAAACCCTACAACAAACAAACAAACATCAAACACCCACTAAATTTAGAGAGAGTCTGACTGTATGATCTTGATCATAGTCTATCTAGCTACAGTTTTATCTTAAAACTATTTGCTCTAGATTGATCTTAGGTACCGTTTTTCTTCCGCGAATTATATAAGCTAAGGACAAAACAAATTATCTCCATTTTATAAGGGAATTTTTGAGGTCAATTTAGTTAGTAATTACACTTTTAATGTCCCTCTATATCATAGTCTATTATACTCTCGCTCAGAATTAAATTAATAACAAATTTTGCCTTAAATTAATTTAATTAAATTAATTCAATCATCTATAATTCTATATGATTATTGCAATTATAATTAGTTTATTATTAAGCTAAATTTGGGGATAACAATAATAAACCTATAATACGGTCAATTACCTTTCAAGAAGCAAAAAATGAGTAGCATTTGTTTATTATATACACTTAACCGCCTCCCCATACTAATCACTCAAAACACACTATTATGTGAGCTCGAATGTATGACCATGTTAGAGCATTATTATCGGTTGTAGTTGAATATATACCTACTAATTATATAATACAAATACAATATCACTTTGTTTTATAGTTACGAATTACAATCTTACAATTATCACACACTTGGTGGATCTCAATCTATCATTTCATTTTAAAGTTTTCAATCTATCCCTTTTATTGCTTAATATTTTCAAACTCTTTATTACTCTGTAATAACTAATCAAGTTCTTTATTTTTCTGTTACAATTTTTGTAGAAACTAAAGAGTTAGAAGAAAATGATGTTTATATGTCATTTGCTACTCTGGTCTGTATAACATTTTTCACATTATAATTGACCTTTCTAATACAGTTTTTAATCATATGTTATTGTTAATGCACTGATGCAACGAAGGTTCTATCATTCTCATCCATCATAATGCATGAAATTGTTTTAAAAAATAAATAAATTATGTACTCCATAGTACTAAATTGTTTATGACTTATTACTACAAGAAACACCTTTCAAAGGATATTAACAATGTGACATTTTTTTTTTCTTTGATAGTGTCAGTCTATGATCTATAAAACCAGAAAAAGTATGTGACCAAAGAAATTACTATTTTCATAAAACTGTCCATTAATTAATTATTTTTAAACCAAAATCGTGATGAATAACATGTGTAACTTTTATTTGACGACAAACATCACAAATAATTGGATTGCATAGATATTTTCTACAATTTTCTTAATTTTCAGACCATTTGTGATAAAATCTTCCAATAAATATTAAACAATTGGTTAAAATACTTTCTAAGGAAAATAAAGAGATAGTCATTCTAAGATAATAAATATTAATTTATTAATATTGATTTACGTGCTTTCTAAAATACATAAATACTAATTACAAATGAGAGAAGGAAGATTAAAACTTGTAATCTACAAGTATCCTATCATACACATGTCCTTAGTGGTCAACTAGTTATGCACTCATACTCCTTTTCACCTCCTACATGAATCAAGGATTCAACTATTCAAGGCACATCAGCCCACATGTGAGTTCCACATTGCACAAATTGGGCCCTAAACAGACTTAGGATTAAAATGTGAGTCATGTGACCATGTTTTGAAGGTGAGGTGGACTGATTAACAAATCATTAATTGTTAAATGGGTTGGAGAGAGACCAGCATTCTAAAACCAATTGCGAAGCCGTAAGTATATAAAGTTATGCTCTTTTTACCTTATTCTCGTTATTTATTTTATTAATTTGACACTGGATAATATCAGAAAAGGTTAAAAAAAACAAAAAAAAACATGACACTCAAATCAGGCTTGACTAGAAAAATTTAGACCACATCAAAATAAAAAAAAAAGTAATTTGCATTGTATAAATAAAAAAATGAGAAATTTTTATCAATATTAATTAGTTGTTAAATGGCTTACATGATACCAAAAGTAAAAAATAAACAAGGACGGAGGGAATAGATAAGACCAGAAACTAAAAAAATGAGACGGCGAATAGAAAAGAGGCTTACAATAGTGCTAGAAATACCGCACCACAAAAGCATCCAATAATCTGCAATGATAGGATTAGGAAGTGAATCAAGTATAATTTTGAAGGACAGTGGAAGAATGGCAACTATTCCATCAAAAATGTTGATAACAGCAGCTGCTTGCACGATGCTCATATCCCACACCTCCGTTAAGTATGGCATCATCAACCACATTGTATATGATCCATACATTATCACTTGCGCCATTACTGCATTCAAATTAATTAATTAATTAATTAATTAAAAGATTACTGAAGAAGTTAAGAGAAGGTCTAAGGATATCAGTTACCTGTTGCGGTGACCAACATTTTGATAGATGGACGAATACTTTGCCTGACTAATGAAGGTTTTAGAGGTTAGTGATGATGCCTTAGTCTTAATACTCCGTACTAATTAAGATCCACTTTTAATAGCTTGTTAAGATAGCAATACTTAGGGATTTAATTAGGGATAAATTACCTATGGATTAAAACTAAGGCAAATTTGCGAAAGACAACCTTTTCTAACCACTTTTTTGCAAAAGACAACCTTTTATAAATTTTTTTGCGAAAACAGACCTAAAACTAAATAAAATTTGCGAAATACAACCTGAAAGCATTTTCAGGCATTGACCTAGATTTTTCCGGTTTGACTTGGCCGGTTTTACTAAGTACACCCTCTTTCACTCCCTTAAAACTTAGTTGGAACCAAAAATTAAAAAAACCCCCAAACTTTATTTTTCTTCTTTTATGTTCTTCCTTCCCCCAAATTTTCGAATCCCCCAATCTTGTTCCTGAATCATTCTGAGGAAATTGCTTCAATTGCTTCTCAATTAACCACTTTTCGACACTCCACAACTTAATTTCGGTAAGTTTTGTTCATTAATTTTGTGTAATTTTGATGAAGAAAAGTTAGGGTTTTTACCCAAAAAGAGTGCAAAAAGTTCATATTTTTTTACCTAAAAATGGAAAATAAACATAATTTGAAGTAGTTAAAGAAAGTGACATTTGGAATTGAATGACTTACAACATTCAATGGAAGTTTGTTGTTTGCAGAGCTTCATTAATGGCGTTCGTTCACCTTCTTTTTGTCTTCCCAGATGTTCTTTTTTTTAGGTTTTAAGGAAGTAGCTTTGATATGGGAGGAAAAAAATGAGGGAAAATGGTGGAAATAAGAAAATTAGGCCTCACGTGACCGGCACATGCCAAGTCAAACCAGAAAAATGTGGGTCAATGCCTGAAAATGCATTCAGGTTGTCTTTCACAAAAATTTTTTAGTTTTAGGTCTGTTTTCGCAAAAAAAAATATAAAAGGTTATCTTTCGCAAATTTGCCTAAAACTAATTAATATATTATCCATCGCCTTACAAATCATAATTACACTTCCACCTAAACATGGAATTTCTTAACCATCCTCGCTGTAAAGCATTTTGTTATTACCCCTAGGCCCTAGCTAATTAAACTAGTTTAAAGAAAGACCATTGACCTCAAAATTAACAACAAGCTTCACTTAATGTAGCGAGTGTTACACTTGATTTGATATTTCACAAGTATAAAATCGCCCACTTGATCCTAGGATCCTACAACACGCTATATTTTTTTGAGAAATCGCTACTAACCACTAGAGCTGTCAAAACAGGTCATCAGGTCGAGGTCGGGTCCAAGTCGGATCATCTCGGGTTTCGGGTCATGACCAGGTCGGGTTGTGAACTTGTGATGGATCACTTTATCACCCGAGTGCAGGTCGAGTTTGTTTTCGGTCGGGTCATGTCGGGTTTTTTCTCATTTCGGGTACAAGTCGGATTTGTTTTCGATCGGATACATGTCGGGTTTTTTTTCCATCAAAAAACTGAATTAAACCCGAAACCCGAATGGACCCAGCCCATACCCGAACCCGATCCAAAGTGAAAGTGATTCAAAATGACCCGATTCGAACTCGATACAAACGATGCATTTGCCAGGTCTAAGTACGCCTAATAAGAGAGTAAAATTTAAACATCCGATAAAAAAAACAATTTAAACACATACTTGGGTCGTTTGATATCTTGATTTTCTACTAATTCTCTTCTCTAGTCACTACTCACTAGCAAGCTAAGAACAAAGAAACAAAACCACACGCGAGAGAATGTTTATACGGAGAAGTAATTGCACAGTCCTGAGACTATTCCTAATGGTGATGGTGGCGGTGCCAGTGATATGGACCGGAGCGTGGCTGAACCACCAGTCAAGCACGAGGTGTGAAAGCCACCTAAACAAGCCCTTCCTCGTGATCGGGATCTTCCTCCTCTTGCTTTCGTTGGCTCGTTTGATGTTCAACCTCAGCTGCGGCAGAGGAGACCTTCGGCAATCTACTGATAACTGCATCAACTTTGGAGTGCTGGTGCTATTTCTTGTTTTGTTGGGCTACACCGTTTTTGCCCTGGTCGTTACCACCACTCCCACTCGAGGAAGCCAAAGTGAAGTTAGCAACAAAGGCATTGATCAGAATAGTTATAAGTATAACTACTCCAAGTGGCTTCGCAATCGTGTCCTTGATAACAACCACTGGCGCCATATACAAAATTGCCTTGTTTTCAATACTAAAGTCTGTTCATCTTTCTCTCCTGTTCTTCATAATGACCAGCACTCTCACTCAAGTCACGTCCCCTCTATTCAGGTACCTATCCCTGCTCCTCCGTCCTTAAAAAATTGTCTCAGTTTAGTTTTCGGTCCGCTTCTTTGAGTTTACCACATATTTCTTCCGTTCTTTTTCAATTATTTAGGCATATTTTCCAATGCACGATTTCAAACATTATGGATGTGAAAAAATTATTAAAGGTTGATATATTAAAATATATTTATTCGGACGAATTTAATTATAAGACCCCACACGACTGTGTTTTTTTGAAAGTATAGTTCACAAGATGAAATCAAATAAGCTTGTGTGAATAGTGTCCAAAATCCTGTTGTGTCATATAAATAAGAATAGAGGAAGTACCATTTAAATCCTACCTTATTTTTTTAATTATTGCATCATTTACAATTTTACACTGTTACATACTCTCTTTTATCATTTTGCTATGATTTGTAGATAAGAAATTATATAATGATGTGGGATCTTATCAGATTTTCTCAATATATATTTCAAAATAATAACTTTTTATAATTTTAGCTAATGTATAATTAAGAGGTATTATGGTTAAAAAATTTCATTGACAAACGTGAAACATCAAATTACACAATAATGTAAAATGGAAGAAGTATTTAAATAAGCAAAAATACAAAATTACCAACCCGCTTGTTATTTTTATTTTTTGTTTTTAGCCTTCTTTGTTAATAAAGTGAGAAATATAGTTTGAGACTAGGAACGGAAGGAGTATAACTATATAAGACATTGATACTTTTGATGGGGTGATGATAAAGGTCGCAAGTTGCGACAATATTTAGTTGTTGCAATCTTACGTGTCGGAGTTTAATTGGTACCAATAGGCGCCACGTAGGCTATGAATCATTATAATATTTTTACTATCAATGCAAAAATTTTACTATGAAAATATGTAAATAAGGTAATCGATATAAAAAAAGAAACAAATTAGAATATTAAGATTTTCCTACCTTTATTTTAAACATGTATAATAGGATATATAAGTTAAATATTTTAGATTCTATAGGAATTAATATATTTATTTTATTATTTTATTAATTTTATAAAACAGAATATCAGTTAGTTATATTTCTGTTAGAGAGTTTGTTATTCTAGCTTTGTATATAAGCAGTTTGTTCTGCTTTCTTCTGTTTTGTGTGAGAATATTGTTCAATAAAAATAAACTCTTCTCCCAATTCCCTCTGCAAATTGCTTGAGATTCTATATGGTATCAGAGCAGTGATCTCGATTCTGAGATTTAGGTTTGCTCATTTGAGTTCTTCTGATCAGCCCTTAGATCAAAGCTAAGAGTGTTTGATTTCAGAAATTTTGGTGCGAAATTTCTTGCGATTTGCGTGTGCGATTGCGAAATTTCTTGCATTGCTCGAAGTAATTTGATCTTCTGGATCTTCTGAAATGGCGATTATTGATTCTGAAAGTGACAATTCGCACAACAACACCAACAATGGAGGTAATGCTGACAATTCTGATCCATATTTCATTGCCAATTCTGATCATCCTACTTCTTCATTGGTTGCTGTGTTGTTTACTGGTGTGAATTTTGTTAGATGGAGTAGAAATGTTAAACGTGCCTTAGTAGCTAAAAATAAAGAAGGATTCATAAATGGTGAAATAACAAAACCAGCTGTAAATCACAAAGATTATATGAGATGGAAACGAACTGATTTCATGGTGGTTAGCTGGATTTTAAGCTCAATGAATCATGATTTAGCTGATGATTTTGTTTACATTGATAATGCTGCTGATCTGTGGTGTGAATTGAATGAGAGATTTGGACAATCAAATGGTCCATTAGTGTATCAACTGAAGAAAGAAATTGAAAATCTGACACAGCAGAATATGACTATTGTGGCTTATTATGGTAAGCTCAAGAAACTGTGGGATGAAATGCAAAATTTAAGAGCATTTCCTAGCTGTACATGTGGAGCAATGTTGCAATGTAGCTGTCAATTTATGAAAAAGGTTGCTGAGTTTGAGGAAGAAGATAAGATGATGAAATTCTTGCTTGGATTGAATGGAGGTTTTGATAGCACTGTGACAAATATTTTGTCAATGGATCCTTTGCCTAGCATCAACAAGGTTTTCTCAATCACACAACAAATAGAAAAACAGAAAGAACTAAGTGGTGCTACTGCAGAAAGCAATGCTATGACAAGCAGTGCTATGGCTGCTCAGTCTTACAGAGGAAATCAATCTCAATTACAGAAGTACAATACAGGAACTGGCAAGAAAGATTGGAAAGAAATCAAAAAGGAAAAGATGAATCGTATCTATACTCATTGCAAAGGAAAAGGACACACAGTTGATCAATGTTTCAAGCTTATTGGCTATCCTGACTGGTACAACACAATTAAGGCTTCCAAGCAGAGTAATTCTACTGGTGGTAGGCTTGCAGCTAATGTCAACTACTCTGCTGATATTGGAGATGAACCTTTGGGAAATACTGATGGTGACAATGGAGTACTGAATAATGATATGCTGAATGCAATTTGCCAAGAAGTTATGAAGGTTATGAATAGCAAACAACCTCAAAACACTGATGCAACTAGAGCTACTTGCTCTTATGCCAATTATGCAGGTACTCTTTCTCACTCATTCAACTGTGCTGTAAATAAAATGCATAATGAATGTCTGTGGATTGTTGACTCTGGTGCATGTGATCACATGACCTATGATGAAACTATTTTAACCAATATTAGGACACTTTTGACTCCTATTAAAGTTGGACTACCAGATGGTTCTCAATTAGTTGTTGATACTATTGGAGATACTGTCCTCAGTGCTAAATTGATCCTGCATAATGTTCTTTTGGTTAAAGGTTTCAAGCACAATCTATTATCCATTGGCAGACTTATTGAACATACTGGTGTGAAAGTTGTATTCACTGCTACTGGATATGTTTTCCAAGACCCTGCTAGTTCTGAATGAATTGGTGCTGGAAACAAGACAAATGGTCTGTATTATTTTGTTACATCCTCAAACAACATATTATCAAGTGTTGCTGACCAAGGTACCCTTCATCAGCAACCATATTGCAATACTGTGTCCAGTATTACTGATGTAAATAAGCTTGATGAGAATAAGATTGTTTTACCAAACAAAACTGCTACTGGTTTTTCTATGGCTAGGGAGTTGGATTCAAATAAGATACACATGCTCCATGCTAGATTAGGACATCCCTCATTGTCCAAAATGAAACATGTAAATTCTGAGTTTTGTAAAGGTGTTTCTGAATACAATTGCATTATGTGTTACAAAGCTAAACAACACAAATTGCCTTTTTCTGTCAGTACAAGTAAAGCAAATGCCTGTTTTGATTTGATTCATGTGGATTTGTGGGGGCCCTATAAGGTTAAAAATCTAGATGGAGCCTCTTACATTCTTACCGTACTTGATGATCACAGTAGGTCAACTTGGACTTATCTCTTACACAATAAACTTCAAGTTGAGAATATTGTTTCTGATTTCCTATCCATGGTTGAGACTCAGTTCAACACAAAAGTTAAAAGAATCAGGTCTGACAATGGTACTGAAATTGTGAAAGAGTCATGTAGGAGCCTTTTTGCAAACAAGGGAATTATACATGAAAGAAGTGTTCCATATGTCCCTCAACAAAATGGCAGGGTTGAGAGAAAACACAGGAGCCTTCTTGAAATTGCTAGATCTTTAAGGTTTCATGCAGGTCTGCCTAAAAAATTCTGGGGAGAATGTATACTTGCTGCTACTCACCTAATCAACAAAATTCCTTCTAAACTTTTGGGTTTGAAAACTCCTTTTGAGGTATTGTTCAATAAACCTCCTGCATATGATGCCTTAAGGGTGTTTGGTTGCTTGTGTTTTGCTCACAATAATCATATTGGTAGGGACAAATTTGATTCAAGGGCAAAAAGGTGTTTGTTTATTGGATATCCTGCTGGCTACAAAGGTTTCAAACTTTATGATCTTGATACTCACAAGGTGTTTATATCCAGGGATGTGATATTTTTTGAGACAATTTTCCCATATGGTCTTAAACCTGATTCTATTCCTGTCATTAATCCTCCTTCTCTAGTTCATTTTGGTACTGATAGTACTGTTATTCTTCCAAATCACACCAATGACTCTGATCATTCAATTAATTCTCCCAACTCTCCTATTATCTCTCAGTCATCTCCAACTCTTTCCAATCACTCTATACATTCTGATTCCCCAAACACACATTCTTCTCCTTCTTTTCCTTCTAATTCTTTAGAATCTGACCATTCTCATCCACCTTCTAATACAATTACTCTACCTTCAAATCCAACTACCAGACAATCTACCAGACAGATCAAACCATCTTCAGTTCTTACTGATTTTGTAGGAGGCTATGTACCTCATAGAACTTCTTTGGCTGCTCCTAGTGACAGTGAATCTTTGTTATTTTCTGCTGATTCTATTCTGCCTCACATCACTCATACAGCTTCAACTGAATTTGATTGGTTACTTGATTTAGCTCTTCATAACTTTGATGTTTGGGATTCTCTTGCTTTCTCTGTATGCTCCACTTCTTCTGATCCTCAACATTACAATCAAGCTAAGGATGATGAAAATTGGATCTTGGCTATGGACAAGGAAATAGAAGCTCTTGAGAGCAATAATACTTGGGATCTTACTGTGCTACCCAAGGACAAAAAGGCTATTGGTTCAAAATGGGTTTATAGAACAAAATTGAATCCAGATTACACAATTGATAAACACAAAGCAAGATTGGTTGCTATTGGATATCAACAAGTTGAGGGGAGGGATTTCACTCAAACTTTCTCTCCAGTTGCTAAATTGGCTACTGTTAGAGTTGTAATTGCACTTGCTGCAATGAAGGGGTGGATTCTTTGTCAACTTGATGTCAACAATGCTTTTCTTCATGGCTTTCTTGATGAGGAGGTGTACATGAAACCACCTGCTGGTTACACTAAAGCTAAGCCAGGAGAAGTATGCAGACTCAGAAAATCAATTTATGGTCTTAAACAGGCTTCTAGACAATGGAACAAAGAGTTAAGCAAATTCTTGAAAACCCTCAATTTTCAACAATCCACCCAGGACTATTCTCTCTTTACTAGAACTTTTGATGGTGAATTTTTGGTATTGCTTGTATATGTTGATGATATTCTACTCACTGGCACCTCTTCTTCTCAAATTGAAGCAGTCAAAATAGCCCTTGATCATGCTTTCACAATCAAAGATCTTGGTCAACTGGCTTATTTTTTGGGTATTGAGGTGCACAGGAATGAGAATGGCATTTTTCTTTCTCAAAAGAAATACATTCAAGATATACTTGCTGATGCTGGTATGGAAAACTGTGATTCTGTATCTGCTCCTTTATCTTGTGGCCTTAAACTTTCTACTAATGTGGGTGATCTACTTGCTGAACCTGATATTTACAGAAGATTGGTTGGTAGATTGCTTTACCTAGGCATCACCAGACCAGATTTGTCTTACAGTGTTCAGCACTTAAATCAATTTTTTCACTCTCCTAGAGTTCCCCATTTGCGTGCTGCATTGCATGTTCTAAAGTATCTTAAAGGCACCTTAACTGATGGTATTTGGTATTCAGCTGATGCTGATCCTACTTTATCAGCTTATAGTGATGCTGATTGGAGTTCTTGTCAGTTCAGTAGTAGGTCTCTTAGTGCCTATGCAGTCTTTCTTGGTCCCAACCTCATCTCATGGAAAACCAAAAAGCAAAGAAGTGTTAGCAAATCTTCTGCTGAAGCAGAATACAGGAGTATGTCAGCAGCTGCAAGTGAACTTGTTTGGATTCATGGTTTGCTTGAGGATCTTCAAATCACTGTGCCTTTACCTATTACTTTGCACTGTGATAACACCTCTGCTGAGCACCTGGCCAAGAATCCTATGTTTCATGATAAAACCAAGCATCTGAAACGTGACATGCACTATGTCAGAGAGCAAGTTGAAGCTGGTTTCATTCACACAGCTCATGTATCTAGTTCTCAACAACTGGCTGATATCCTTACCAAGCCATTGGCTTCCTCTTCTCACAAGCAACTTTCTGCCAAGGTAGGACTTATTTCCAAGGTCCAGCTTGAAGGGGGAGTATAGGAATTAATATATTTATTTTATTATTTTATTAATTTTATAAAACAGAATATCAGTTAGTTATATTTCTGTTAGAGAGTTTGTTATTCTAGCTTTGTATATAAGCAGTTTGTTCTGCTTTCTTCTGTTTTGTGTGAGAATATTGTTCAATAAAAATAAACTCTTCTCCCAATTCTCTCTGCAAATTGCTTGAGATTCTATAGATTCCAATTTAAATCATGACACATAAGCATGACATGTCATCATTGTGACACGGCTTAAAGGTCGCATGTTGCGACCTTTATCATTTTCGCTTTTGATGAATACCTTATCCTTTTCTCATTACATATATGCATGATGCATCATTTTAACTTTTTATATCACTCATATACTGACTTTGACTAAGGGTTGTTGTTTTGTGGGGGTTGTTGTATACGTGTATATGTGCAGCGCGGTTGCTGCATGCCATCAAAGGACTGCAATTTTACATACACCAACCGCAGTGCAGGTTGGACAAAGGCCAAAAAGAATGGTACAATTTCAAAACCGGAATGTGACAAATGGAGTGATGACCCTTATGTCCTTTGTTTCAACTGTGAATCATGCAAGGATGGTTTTCTTAATGACATTAAAACAACTTGGAAGAAAGCTGCTATTGTTAACATTCTTGTCATATTCACCCTTGTCATCCTCTGGTGGTGCGGCGATTGCGGACCTGATCCTGAAGATCATAATGATAATGATGATAATTACTATTGATTAGTGTTTGTCGACCATTTATATATTGATGATTTATCCTCAAATAACTAATTAATTAAATAAATAAAGCTAGGTAAACTAGAAACCAAAATATCCAATGCAATGGTTGTAACTTGTACGTTGTGTTAATTACAAATTTATGTGTAGCTAAAAAGTTATTTTTCGTCTTACTTTATGTTGTTGTTATCTTTGTAGCCTTGTAGGATATCATTTGTCTCCTTTAAGTTATGTAAAAAGTATTTCCTCCTGATTAATTGTCAATTCCCACAGGTGTTTAAATACTTCAATTACAAATCATGTTCTCCCTTGACATTTAAACCTTTTATAGATAAAGTATTGTCTTAGTGATTAAGATAGAAACTCTACGTAAAATAGATTACGAGTTTAAATCTTCTTCTTTCAATTGTAATTTATTACCCTTAGTTGTCAAGAAAGCAAAAAAATATTGTATTACCCTTGTGAGTTTGTGACACATTTGAAAAAGAAAAAAAAATCAGAAAGTTTCATAAAGATTTTGACTTCCATGAGCAAATGGAGAAGAGGTACATAAAATTTGTGCACATGTAATTGGCGTGAGTACGTGGACACAACTTAAATTTGGACGAAATCGTCGATGGGTTTTCAGTTAATCAAGCCATTCGATGAGGGGTGTCTATTAAATGTTGAGTAGACCTGCATTGAGAAAAAAAATATGTTTCATACTTTTAAAACTTATCTCTAGAAAGCGTATATAATAGGTCAATGGCCTTAAATCAGTAGGAGCCCTAACAGCAAAGTCAGGGCCAAACGAGGCACAGTCCCATAAAGAAGAGACAAAATTGCCCAATGAATGAAAGGCCCGATAGGAGTGCGAGTCTAGGAAGGCCACAACTCATCGTCATTTATGAGGGAGTTAAGAGCGTGGAGCAAGTCAGAGGATGACGTGGCCACGATCAACCAATCATTCTCTCTCGTTCAAGTAGTTATCAGAGTAACTCCCACTCTCCCACAAATCGCCTATTATCAGGGGGTACATATACAGCAGAAATCGACATTTGGAAGGACATCATCAACACACAAATAAAGCATTTCATATTTTCGTAGCTTTCCCTGGCTTTAGGTTTAGCGCTTAGTTTAGCCCTAGGATTAGTAGTCTAGCAGTAGTTTGTAGTTTTCCCATGTATTGAAGAACTTCAGGCAGTTACGTCAGTATATTTTCCAAGAATTCAACCATATGCATTTAGGTACATTTCTTCATAATTTAATGGGTTGTCCAGTTTTTATTACATACCAATCAAAGATATCTGTTTACCTTATATGATGTTATCTTAAACATTTCATTTCGCATTAACTCTAGTAGAAAAAGGGTTGCAATTTGGTGATTTCTCGAAATTACTAACAGACAAGCGAGACCTCTAAAAAGGCCAGCCTTCCTTTAAGGCCGTGCAGTACCCCAACGCACCTTTATCGACCTACAAGATAAAGTGAGATTGCTTGTTCGCGTATAGCGTCAACAAACACTAAGCACTTTACGGTTGATAAATGGTTTTGGGATAGATGAAACTCCGATCCTATGGGATTCCAAGTGAGTCAAATTAGGGTTTACCAAGCCAATTTTTGATATTTTTCAAAAAAAATAAATAAATAATATTAACAACTTTAACTTTAGTTTTTTATATAGGTCTATTAAATCAATTTTGCACATTAAACGACTAATAATTAAATTGCTAGTCAAATCAATTAATTCAGCCAAATAATCATACCATCTAATATAAATAACTAACATTAACATCTATGGAGTAATTGCCAATTTGCCATACATGACCTAGGTAAGGTCACCGTAGAGAAAGTCAAACCTTATCACCTTATCCTAATCCAATCAACTTGCAAAGAGAAACGCAACGTGCATTTAGGTTAAGAGAAATGATAATCATACTTAAAAATTGTTAATGAATTCATACAGAATCTTCAATTGTTCATAAAGGACAAGGCTCCTACATCGAGCGTAGTGAATGGATTCGTAAAATCTTTAATTCTTGACAATGGAAATGATAAATAATTAATCATACTTACTACACCGTTCTGATCGATGAGATAAATCATTTCTTAATATCTTATGGTCATTGGATGTTTTGGGAAAAGTGAATTTCACATGCGTTACACGAAATTAAATTAGATTAGGTCGACCTATAACTTGCCGATTACATTGTTAAAACTTATAGAACATGGTAGGTAATTCAATTGGTATTGACTTTTGAGTACATATTAACTCCGTTTCATAAAGATTTTTATAGTTATTATTTGTATAAATATTAAGATAAAAATAAAATTTTGGTTAAATATAATAAAGTATAGATAAATTAAGAGAAATGTGTAAAAATTAAAGGTGGGTGGGTGTAAGAAAAAAAATGAAAAATTGGTGGAATATAATAAAATATTGATAAAGTAGGAGAGAGTGTGAAAAATTGTAAATTGTGCAAAAAGTTGTTGGGGTAAATGGTAAGGGAGTAAATTTTCATGTCTAAAATAGAAGAAGCAAGCAAATTACCCATATTAATTTGCTTGCTTCTTCTTCAATCGTCATGATAAATTTTTTTCTCCTTTCATTTTGTCCTATATAGTTGCATTATTTTATAATTTTGGTATAGTCAGGTATTGACCTAATGGTTAAAACTTATTACATAGTTTAAATCTCCCACCCTAACCCCTTCGTTATATGTACTGTCTTAAAGCTTATTCGTGCGCATACAAAAGAAAGTAATTTAATACTGAATAGAAGTTGACCTTAAAGACTTGATGCACTCATAAAAACTTGTACTATGGTAAATTGGTTATCAAAATTTCCATGTAGACAAAATTTCCGCACAAAAACTCCCATCTAATTAATTAACAAAAGGTCACACTATGTTCTTCCTATACTCAAGGGATGGCATCCGTGCATACATATGCTTAAGCATAATCACCCTTCTCTTAAGTATTCCCATCCTTGTGATGGGAATATGGCTTAAACAACAGCTAAGTACCGAGTGTGAGGCGTTCCTAAACGCGCCTTTCCTCACCCTCGGAACCCTCATTCTAGTCTTCTGCATTGCCGGCATTTGTTGGGCAACACGGCTTCAAGGGCTACAGCTTTGTTGCCATGGTTACATAATGTTTGTCCTTCTTTCGACTCTCTTAGGGTACACCATATTCGCGCTTGTGGTTAGTGGTAAGGGAGGTGGTGAGCCTTTGGCTAGGAGAGCTTATAAAGAGTATAGACTTGAAGATTACTCTTCTTGGCTTCATAAGAGGGTTGATAACTCTAAGCATTGGACTAATATCAAGAGTTGTCTCCATAAGAGTCAAGTTTGTTCAAAGTTCCATGATAAGTTTGGTCAAGACACCCAACAACAATTCTTCTCTAGGCGTTTGTCCTCCATTGAGGTACATTTATTACCACTCCGTTTTCTCAAGTTTTACTCACTTTTCATTTCATTGTTTTTCTAAATTTTATTAAAGTTTACATGTATATACTTTGTTACCTCTTAGGTTCTGTTTGGTTTAACTAAATTTGACTGAAGTTAATTTATCTGAATTTAATAAAAAACTAGTGTGTGACCCGGGCGATGCCCCGGTTGCTACATTCAATACTTAAGATTTTAGATTTTTTTTGAGCTCAATATTTGACCAAAATACATGTATTTCATAAAGTGAAAACATCCATGAGGTTCGTCAATTACAAAGACACACTACGTCATTTATCATGCTAAGTAATTTTTCAATTAGATCATTTTACCATTTGTATAATTTGTTTTCTAGTGGAACTAAGTGCTTCAAATTATTAAACACCAAATTATATATATATATATATATATATATATATATATATATATATATATATATATATATATATATATAATTTACGTCAACATGTTTTTCATGTTTTAATGCTATAATTGTCATTACTTTTTTTCAAAATAGTCCAAAGAAAATAAAATGTCATGTAAAAATTTAGTTGTGTTAAGACTTATGTTAACATTTATTTATAAATTAATGTGAATATATAAACCACAATTGGTGGTTGGTTAAGATGGTAATGAAACTTATCTTCTACACATGAGGTCTTGTGTTCGAGTCTCATTGCAATAGTTTTGGTTGTCTATGACATGGCATAACACTTGGTGAGTGGATGATGTGGCGTGAAGGGGAGATTACTATGTGGCACATATACATTTTTCACAACGCCTTTTAATATATTATATAGATTGTGTAAATTGTTTGAAAAAACTTATTTTGTTAATTATTTATTGAAGTACTTATTTCTTAAAATCAGACCAAACAAGAAAAATTCAAAACATGCCAGAACATAAACAAAAAACCACCCCCCCCCCCCCCCCCAATAAAAGCAAAAATTACTCATAGAAAAATTAAGACCATAGTAGAAAAAATGCAAGTTAGACCAGGCCAGTATAGAAAACACTCACAAAAAACATTCAGATTAACCAGACCAGACTTGGAAAAATTAGACCAGACCAAACCATTTGAAAAGAACAAAGCCCTATATTCCGTTGAAATAAATCAACATAAGTTAAAACAAACAGACCCTTATTTCACTATATAGGACCAACTTACACTCATTATTATTTTACACTCTATCTCTCTCCTCCTGAAAGAATTTTTTTTTTAACACATGATTGGTCTACCTCTCGAGATTTTCCAATTAGAGCATGTACATTAGTTGGCTTTTCAAAAGAGCTATTGGAGGCTCTCCACTCTCTCTCTACCATTATCTCTCTACAAGACACCCTCAAGAATTAATTCCTAACCCAACATAGGTTGGTTTCTCAAGTGAGCTCTTGAATATCTTTTTTACCATTTGGTGGTCTATAATTAATTGTCTTTTAAACCAAAGTTACTCCTCTCTTTTTAAGAGCATGTACATTGGTTGGCTCTTCAAAAGAGCTCTTGGAGAGTTCTCCACTCTCTTTCTACCACTATCTCTCTAAAAGACACACTCAAAAATTCATTCTTAAAAACAAGCAACATTGGTTGGTTCCTCAAGTGAGCTCTCCAATTTCCTTTTTACCATTTGGTAGTCCATAATTAATTGACTTTTAACCAAAGTTACTATCCACGTTTCAAAGTTATTCGCCACTTTTCAACAAAAATCAACTCTTTGTGGGCTCTTGGGCAAGAGCTACCTTGAAGTAGCTCTTCATGAAGAGCTACTCAAGAGCCCTTCAAGAACCACTCAAGAACCCTAATGTTACTCAAGAGATAGTTCTTGTTGGAGAGCTACTTGGAGAGCCACTCTAAGAGCCCAATGTACGTGCTCTAACAAGAATCACCTCTTGAAGGGCTCTTGGACAAGAGGTACCTTGAATTAGCTCTCCATGAAGAGCTACTCAAGAGCTCCTCAAGAACCACAAAAAATATAGTTCTTGTTGGAGAACTACCTGGAGAGCCACTCCAAAAGCCCCAATATACATGCTCTTTCAACAACATAAATTAAAACATGTAATCTAATCCGTACTAACAAGTAACATATACTTGATGTGATTGGACAGTCTGGTTGTTGTAAGCCATCGAATGATTGCAATTTCAACTACACAAGCCCAACTGAATGGATAAAGCCCAACGACGGCATCTACTCAAATACAGATTGCAACAAATGGGAAAATGATAAAGATGTACTTTGCTTCAACTGCCAAGCATGCAAGGCAGGTTTAGCCGATGATGTCAAACGTCATTGGAAGAAAACAGGAATTGTTAGCATTATTTTCGTTATCTTACTCATCCTTTTTTCTTTTATGGGTTGCATTGTTATAGAAAACCCTTAATTCTATAGCGCGTTTTTACTTATGTACTTGTGTATCTCTTTCGGTCTCAATATTTACAAAGTGATAAATTGTGGTCATATTTCTTATACCATCAATTATAGAATACACATTTTAATGCTTACTAAATCTCATAAAATATCTTCAATCAATAATAACATACTAACAAAACTGCAACCAAATTAGCATAACGGAAATCAACCTACATGTTTGTATGACAAAATTAGGAACATGACCGTACAACTGAAGCGGGGAGAACCAAGAGTGTCTACATGCTAGCTCTAGCACCTCAAGGCGAATCACCCCCTGTATCCATATTTTTCTTACGTCTACCCACATTTTTCCTACCTCTTTCTCTCCCTCCTTTTGATCCACTCACTCTTGTAGAAACAAGAATCTACATTAAGGGTGTGTTTGGTACAATCATGGGAAAGGAAACGGATTGGAATCAGTTAAGAGGGGAAAAGGTAACCATAATCTATAATTCTATACCACTAAAAGTTGTTTGGTTTAGAGTAAAATGGTATCATAATCCTGATATACTTTCTCTTGCAATATATTATATAGATATGGGAAATAAAATAATTAAAAAGGAATCAACACATTTTATTGCAAGGCTTGATCTCTCATATTCCCTTTATTTATAAGAAAATACCCAAAATCTGGGGTGGGAAGATCAGAGATTAATCATTAATTATTATTTTTTGACGAAGATCGATTATCATCAAGATATCAGGTAAGTTCATTTTCTAGATTTCCAAATTTTTCTAGTTGAGCTGTTGAGAGGTCGAGGAATGCAGTCAAAAAAGATAATAATGAGAAATTGGAAGAAGGTTGATAGTATGATAAGGGAGGTGATTATTTTCGTTAGAGGGAAAGGATTTGCGTTACCTCTTGAAAATGTGCGGTATCATTTTGGAGGAAACAATTACTGTAGGATAACGGAATGGGCATGTCACCAAACACCCTGAAAACGGATTGCGATACTTGATTCTGTTTCCGGGCTCCAGTTTTTCCATACCAAACCCACACCCAAAGTGGGCATAGCAAAATAAATGGAGGAAAAATCTTATTTCAATTTTTGGAATGTTGGGCAAAGTAATTAGGGGCAGCATGCTGGAAAACTTTTTTGCAAAATGACAATTATAGCCTTTTACTTTACCATACAAAACAAGCTGTAGGCTCATATCCTCTCATAGAAAAGTAGGGTAGCTTCTGCACCAAGAACATCTTCTTCCGAAGCAGTGTGTACCTCTGAATCTGAAATGCGGAACCATTGCAAAGGATCATCAATGTCTCTAACACCATTACGGTCTTCCATTTGAGTTGTTACTCCTCTATATACTGTGTAATGGCCACTCCCAGCTCTTCCAAAGTGTTCCACGACAGAAACAAGGCGATACAAAATACTTAGGGGAGGTGGTGGATCGAAAGTAGCCTATAAAGACAGAAAATAAACTTGTTAAACAGCGTTCCTAGCTCAAAATACTCCAGTATGGCTCAATTCAAAGGTGTCGGAAATAATCCAAATCAGACTTGGATTTACTTGATGGAAAAGGAACTCTTCCTTTCCATTAGAGCTGACAAATTAAATTGGTTATTCCGTGGCCTTCGATGGACATCAATACATCATATCATTAAACAACAATACTTTTTGTTAAGAAAATGTTTGACACTCACATCAAGGTCGAATTGAAAGTTGCTCTCTGTTATACCAGAGTACGCTTGCATACATTATATACGTGATTCGGTAGTAATCTAAATCTACCAATATACAAGCATTCAAATCAGTGACCAAACAAGTAGAAAATCTTAAAACTTCAAGAAGAGAGACCAACCTTAAGAGTAGGTATAAATTTGGTGTTGGAGCAGTTTTCAATCAGTGACGAACAAGGTTCTGGAAGAAATTGTGATGCATCATCCTTGACTGTCACTGCAGTGGATTACCCATACTTTAAAATGAATGCTTTCTAACATAAGATGGGTGACAAATGACAGCAGTTGCTTACTTAGGTCTGGATGCCTATCAGCACTTTTAAGATGAGAAGTGTTTGCCAGATCTGGCTGCTCCCCTAAACTTTTTGGCTTATCCATTTCTCGCTTCTGAATGCCAGCCTCGCACTTAACAAAGGGTGACAGGTTCAGGATCATTGGAAAATTGATATGGCCCTGCATTTACAGGTATACAATCAAAATGTGACAAAACCAATGATAACTTTAGATCAAATAGACAAGGATACAAGTAAAATACAGGGGGGAGAACCCAACACACAGCATGTTAGACTGGGAATGTAATCAGAGATGACAGTCATCATTTGCATGTTATAAACTTGTAGCAAAGAGAAATTCTAGAACTAGGAAAGGATGCATTAAGGCAAAGCAAGAGAGTGTTGGAAAGAGATACAAAACACGAAAATCAATGATTATGAACCAAAAAAGAAGATTAATTTTGTTTTACTCAAGTACAAAACCATCATAAGTATTTGGGAACGCGGATACTGCCAAATTCTATAAGTATTTTCATGGGTGCTTAACTTTCCAAACCTACTAGTGTTTCACCAAGATATTGCGGAATACAACTCCAATCTCTATGACAGATAACCACCAAAATTTTAAGTACCTGAATTTTAACAAGCTCTCCAAATGCATTCATTGAACTGCGCTGAAGATGAAGGCAAAGAACCTGTCGGACAAAGTAACTAGATAAGCCAGGAAATAGATGCAGAAATACACTTCCACAATACGTAATATATGTGTAAGAAAATTGATCACCTAGTAACCTAAGGGCCGTAAAAGGAAGCCATATAAATTTCATCTAGAAACATAAAAACCATACATATAACTATATAAGCATATAACCAACACAAGTTAAATCTTGGATCTAATTTCGGAAGACGTGAGCATCTTTTTATGAAGCCATAGCATACAAACAAGGTGGTCAGAGACTCTCAGATGATGCAAAGCTAAATGAATTTCTTCTTATTTGTTCAAGAATTACTCTCTAACGGAAAAGACGGAAAGGGACAAAGAATCAAGAAATACAATAGCCCTAAACGACAATAGGCAATAACTGGCAATTCTTTTCCCAAAGATTTAGGAAACTTAACCAAAGCAGAGCTTATCAGAAAGATGTCAAAGAACTTGACCAAAATAGTACAAATCGGAAAGATCTTAACCAAAGAACCAATAAGAAAGAACTTAACCAAAGCAATGCCAATCAGAATTCAGGATTATTGATTTCAAGCTCGAAAAAAATTGCGAGTTCTCAGCACAACATGTTCACTCAACAATTCGGCGATTAAGTTAATCAACTAAAACAGAAATTGTTGAATGTGAAAGATCTTTTACATCAGGTAAAGCCACTTTAGAGAACATGCATAAGTAAATAGGTATATGTTCAGGAGAATGCGAGCTTTGTGAAAACTGAAACTATAAAGATCAAGACCCCTTCACATTGTTGGAATTAAGAAAGCAAAAAAAAAAAGAATAAACTTAGAAACAACTCACTGCATTTCTTATTCAAACTGAAAATACAAGAGACTGCATATTTAAATAGGCTACAACAAAGAAACTGACTTCCTAAAACGTAGCTAAGACTTAGGTGTAGTGGGTAACATGATCCCACTAACACAAGCTAAATAACTGAATATAAACCTAAACTCCTATTATCTAGGAACGTGAGCTACGTGTAAGCAGCCACTAACCACTAATCTGTTAAGCAGATTTTGCAGCACAAAACAACACACGCCTTTGCTTCAAATTTAGCACAATTTCATGAAGCACTTCTCTTCAACTATGATGCACGTCTGATGGACTTCTCACCAACATTTACAATTTGAACTTTGGAACACTTCTCTCCATGGTGCACTTCTCACCCACATTTCAAAATAAATTTTCTTCTATGGCTACTTGTGCCATAGATGGGTCTTCATCATTTTCGAACCTGCAATTCCTTGCCATATGCCCAAATTTTCAAAATTGAAGCATTTTGGCTTTCCCTTATGCCAACAATTTTTCTCCTCATGACCAACCTTCTGACAATGATTGCATTAGATAGATTTTCCTTTCTCTTTATTTGACCAATAGGACACCTTCAACTCTTTCACCATCTGCGCTTCTCATACTTCTTATTTGATCCACTGCATGGAGTGCATTAATCAACCCTGAAACTGTTAATGTAGAAAAATCTTTAGTATATTCAAGTGAAGAGATTTTAGTTTCATACCTCTCCGGAAAAATGACAAGGAGTTTGACCACCACCATTTGGTTGTCAAATTCCCCATCAAGTAATTTGATTTGGTTGACGATGGACATCAACCGAGCTCCATATTCTCTAACACCATCACTTTTTTTGCATGAAGAGGGAATTTGAGATGATGATCATGGAAAAAAGTTATGATGTTAGAAAATATAGAGCTCGGTTGATGTCAATTGTCAACAAATCAAATTACTTGGTGGGGATTTTGACAACCAAAAGGTGGTGGACAAGCTCCTTGCCACTCTTCCGGAGATGTATGAAACTAAAATCTGTTCACTTGAAGATACTAAAGATTTTTCTAAATTAACAGTTTCAGAGTTGATTAATCACTCCATACGGTGGATCAAAGAAGAAATATGAGAAACGCAGATGGTGAAAGAGTTGAAGGTGCCCTATTAGTCAAGTCTTCATACCATAAAGGGAAAGGAAAATCTCTAAGTTTGGTCATGAGAAGAAAACTTGTAGGCATAAGGGAAAGCCAAAATGATAATGTCAAAATTTTAGGCATATGGCAAGGAATTGCAGGTTCGAAAATGATAAAGAACCATCTATGACACAAGTGGCCGTAGAAGAAAAATTATTTTGAAATGGGGGTGAGAAGTGCACCATGGAGAGAAGTGCTCCAATGTCCAAATAGTAAATGTTGGTGAGAAGAGCATCAGAAGTGCATCATAATTGAAGAGAAAGTGTTTCATGAAATTGTACTAATTTGAAGCAAAAGGGTGTGTTGTTTTGTGCTTCAAAATCAGCTTAACAGATTAGTGATTAGTGGTTGCTTAACATGTAGCTCACGTTCCAAGATAATAGGAGTTTAGGTTTACAGTTTAGATTAGTGGTTATCTAGCTTGTTTTAGTGGAGTAAGTTACTAATTCTGTTTTGACAGATTCATTCCAAAAAGAGGAATCGGCTCACACAATCCAGATTAAATGACTTGGTGTTCGTTAAGTACAACCGAGCATTGATCCTAAGATACAAGTTGTGTGATAAGATTGATCCCATAGCTTTGAAAGATATTGATGATAGCAACGAGTGGTTAACTGGGAGGATAGAAGTAGATGCTGAAGATGATCATGTGTTTGAAGAGGATGATGGTCTTACATGGGGACACGTTGCTAGTGCATCTGTGTTTATGAAGAGAGATTCAACCTGAGATCAAGAGGGAGTAGGCTTGGAGAAAATATTGGCAGTTCAAGTAGGGGTACCAGTACCACACAAAGGCAGCCATTAGAACAAGAAAGCGAAGAAGAAGATGAAGATGATGATGAAGGCTACTTGCCAGTTGTCACTTGATGGAGATGATATGGAGGAAGCTGATGATATTTTTGAGGAAGCAGATTAAAGAAGATGACATATCCTTTTGAAAATAGCATAGTATATTTGTTTCCTAATGAAGGGTGCTAAAATTTCCGAAATGTTGTCTTTTCTGTGAGTGTGGTGTGACTGTGTTTGTGTGCATGTGTGTGTGACGCTTTGAGTAATTACTGCTGTTAAATAAGTAAGGGGACTGAGTGATTTTGAGGTGGCTTGAGGTAAACAGAACAACAAGCTGGTAGATGAATTTATACGGTTCGGTCAGCAGATAAAGGGAAGAACTTCACAACAGCCACTCTACATCACAAACGAATCTGGTGATAACAGATCGTTCTTACCCACCAAAAGGCGGTAGGAGGATAGTAAAGGATGAAATTTGTTAGGCGATCCTGGTTCAGCATGAAAAAATATAATCTAGAAGACTTTCGGAAAAAGTGCATGTATTAGGAATTAAGTAGAATGGATGAGCATCTTTTCTTATGTGGTTATACAAGTGTGCCAAGAGCTCCACTTATTGACGATAAGGCAGGTGGCCTTTTGTTACATGGAAAACAAAGGGGCTGGGAAAAGACCCCAAAATTTCATACCTGCGGACAATGAGCAATACTGAGTTGTTTAAAAGCATGTGAAAAGCGATTTGACCAAGGAAGTGCCTGAAGTGATAACATATTCCTACAGTCACAAGAGTCTTGCTCGCTACAGAAACTCAGTTTGCTGATCTCTTCCTGACAAAAAAGAGAAAGAAACCGAAAAGGAGTGGACCAATGTGGATGAGATTAGTATGTTACCATGGAATTGGAATTTGGAAACGAAAACACAAAACTAGTGGCATAGTTTCCTCAACAAAGCCAAAATATATAGGCAAGTACCTGCCGTCCTCCAACCAAGGACAAAAATTTTATTGCAGCAATATGCCAACAGTGACTGCAGAAATAGTTCTCAACATGTTCAGGAGCGAGGAACCTCTTCATGCAATCCTCTAGTGTAAGTCTACCTAGCTTAATGCATGTAACAACCTCATTCATATCAAATATCCGCTCTAAGCCTCCGACCACATATCGAACGCGAATAAAAGACAATGAAGTAATAGAAACATACTGCGCAAGCATTGAAGTTGGGATTTGGGGAAAGCGACAGGGTGTGAAAGAAATCAAAATCCATCATAATCTGCAAGAAAAAAAAATTGGGATCCAGTACAGAGATCAGCTACATCAGCAGAGAGCAACATGAATAAGTGACACCCACCTCAGAAGAACAGCTCTGGCAGGTCAGAAAACTGCCAAGTATCCCATTAAGAGGGCCAAGATATTGCTGTCGCCACCTTTCTGGCTCCTTTTTTATGTCCTTTATCCTCTCAAAAGCAAGAATTCGACTAGTAGGGGCAGCCACATCCGCTAAGGAGCCAGAATTTGGCATATAAGAATCCGATAATTCATCTCTTAAACAGGAGAGAAGATGAAGGAATGCCTCTGCTGCATCCTACGTGTAGATACACCACCAGGCACCAGTTATACATGAGTTGCAGGGTCACCCTCATAGCTATTTTTAAAGTTCAAAAGAGAAAGCGAGGCATTTTTGTGAAGGAGATTATGTCATTTAAAAAACTTCAAGACAAACAGAAATCCACCTGTTGATTTGACAATTGAAATTGTGGGATATATTGCTGCATGGCAGTCATCACTTTTTGTGGATTCAACGGTCTACTTTTCTCCTGAAGTGTGCTCAATTCTGTCACAAGTGAAGCCTGATCAAAATATGCACGAAAAAGGTATTCAAATGTTAAATTATGCCTTTGCCTCTCCTGGAAACAAAAAGAAGACTCATTGATTGAGACTTTGGCAGTTGACCATTGGTCTTGAGACTCTTGACACACATTTCAAACAAGAGAAAGAACAAGAAGTTGACAAGAGAAATAATTTTTTTTAGAAGGAGTAGTCGAATCAGAGTCAATCATGGACAGAAAAAAGTCATGGTAAAACATCAAAAGAAATATGCTTATCAATCACACAATCATCTCTCCACAAGTTGGAACATATAGGTAGCAGTAACTGCACAACAATCAATCCAAAGATGAATAAAGCCCTCAAATTACCTTCCAATAAAGTAGCCAAAGATAACAAAAGGGGCAAATCTTCAACTTGCTCCTTTCTAGACGACGACTGCAAGTTCTTAACATCTTCCAAGAAACACCGAAAACTTAAACAACTAGCAAGCGCCTGAAACGAACATCAACCGTGGAATCAGGCAAGCTAAGAGTGTATTGTTACACAGTAATACTACACTGTACAAGTCACTTCCACAAAATGTCAAACTGTGCAAACTGACTCAATTTACCTGTAAAACTACATTGAGGAAGCAATTGTTGCCCAAATTTCGCAACCCGGGCACAAAATATATCTTCTTAGAAGAGTCATTTCTCGCTGAAAGCGAATGCAAAAGCAAGCTGTTGAAATTCCCCATACTGCCATCTCTAACAGCCAATAAAAAGCCAACTACACCCAAAACGGTGACTGCTGATAATTTAGACCCATAAGCTGAAACCCAATCGATATTTGACAATAGTTGAAACCCACTTCTGAACATTTTCAACAACGAAAAAACACTAATTTCTCGTTTAATCTTCATTTGATTCCAACGAACCTACATTCACATAATGTAACCAATTCTTTATTAAAGATCAAATTTGTTGAATTGGTGACCAAAACATAATTAATTTACAGAAAGCTCAGATTTCTTAGTATTAGATAATTCATAGATTCAATGTTTGCCAACAATTATAGAATTCAAAAGGTTAGTTCCGTAAAATACAGGAAAAAAATCTCTACCTAGCAAAGAAAAACTGTGGAAAACAATATGTAAATTTAAATAAATTGATTCGTAGAAAGAGTAATGAAGTATTGAAAATTATTAGGTGTATGCTCTAATGGAGTATGTAAGGATTTAACTCACCATTAACTTCATTGAACTAATAATCCATGAGGGTGGGTGACAAGCAAGAAATTTCCCAGGAAACAATGAAAAACCTTGATCAACCAACAAATCAGGGTTTAAGCGAAGTGATCGAACGAACCATCGATATTTTTTTAGCTGTGCGGTGTCCGAGGGGAAATCCTTGTTTTTTTTGACAAATTTGCCAAAAAGTACCTTTTATAACTCAAATTTTGCGAGAAAGGACCTTATATAATTTTTTTTGTGAAAACACACTTTAAAGTAATTTTTTTTGCGAGAAAGGACCTAAGGGAAGTTTCCGGCATTAACTGAGCTTTTCCGGCTATTGACTTGCACGTGAGCAGCACGTGTGGCTTACGTTGGCTAAAGACATTGATTTTCCTGAGTCTTGAATTTTCAAACTTGATTTTATTTCGATTTTTTTTTTCCAACTTTATGTTTTTAAGCTTGAATTTTGGAGGAAATTTGGGTGTGATTAACAAAATAAAGTCACACGTGCTTCTCACGTGCAAGTCAATGACCGAAAAAGCTCAGTCAATACCGGAAATTTACTTTTGGTTGTCTTTAGCAAAAAAAAATTACATTAAGGCGTGATTTCACAAAAAAAAATTATATAAGGTCCTTTTTCGCAAAAAAAATTACATTAAGGTGTGATTTCGCAAAAAAAATTATATAAGGTCCTTTCTCGCAAAATTTGGGTTATAAAAGGTCCTTTTTAACAAATTTCCCTTTTTTTTGTGTTAGCACCCGGTTCACCCTTAGGGCTAATCCGGATTCGGGGCGAGTTCTGGGTGGATAGGTTCCAGTCCCCTCCCAATTGTTGTTGCGGGAGATCGAACACGAGTTCTCCCTACCAAGTTCAGCCCCAATCACCACTGAACCAACAGGCAATTGGTTGTTGGAAATCCTTGTGAGAAATACAAAAGAAAATGAGTGGGAAGTGGGAAAATGAAAAGTCCCACATGGAAAAACACAAACCATAATCAATGTTTATATTTGGGGTTTGAGGGAAACATTTGTTTAAGAATGCTTGAGAGTGGCATGGGTGGTCACAACACACACGCGCCGGGCCGGGCTCGGGCGAGGGCCTTGGGCCTTGGCGAATGCGGTTCTCGGGGATTGTGAGTGCACATAATTCTCGGTGTCGTGTAAACCCTGGAGGGCAACCGCAAGCGTTCTACTGCATCGGAGGTAGCGCGGAATTGTCTTTTAGAGCAGTGTATGTTATGGCTATGAATATGTCGAAATTAGAACCTCTGTTGCGTATGTTATTTCTGATGTTGTGAAACCTGATGATAATGATGAATTGCATGATTTTGAGGTTAGGTTTGTTAAGGATGATAGAACCTGTAATATGGGATATAATCATGCTAGGGATATTTGGGATGGTTTGGAGAAAAAGTATAGAACTGATGATGCTGGTACTAAACGTTATTGTGTTAGTAAATGGTTAGGCTTTCAAGTTGAGGATGACAAACCTATTATTGATCAGATTCATGCATATGAGAATATTTGCATTGCTATGGCTGCTGAGGGTCTGAACATTTGTGATATCACTCTTGCTATTGTTTTAATTGAAAAACTGCTACTTTCATGGAAAGATTTTAGAAACCAGTTAATGCATAAGAAGAAAGACATTACCCTAGAGGAACTCGTAGGTCACCTAAAAATTGAGGAGGAGAACCGTATTAAGGATAAGGGTCAATTTGTATTTTCTGGTCCTGCTAAAGCTAATCTGGTTGAACCTAAGGGTAATTTCTATTCTGATAAGTTTAAGGGGAAGGGCAGTCAGTTCAAGCCTCAAGGGAAAATCCAAAAGTATAAGTTTAAGGGTAATTGTTTTGAATGTGGGAAGGCTGGTCACAAGTCCAGGGATTGCAGGGTCAAGAAGAAGCCAGATCAGAATCAAGCTCACCTTGTTGAAGCAGTTACTGATCCTAACAATTTTATTGCTGTTGTTTCAGAAGCTAATCTGGCAGGTGATGTTGCCGAATGGATAATTGATACAGGAGCAACCATGCACATCTGCACCAACAAAGAAATGTTCACTTCCTACGAGAAAACTGATGGTGAAAATGTATTCATGGGTAACTCTGCTTCTGCAACTGGTCAAGGCAAAGGGAAGATCGTTCTCACTCTCACTTCTGGAAAAACACTCACTTTAACTAATGTTTTGCATGTTCCAGAAATGCATAGGAACTTAATTTCTGGTAGTTTACTTATGAAAGCTGGTTTGAAGTTGTCCTTTGATTCTGATAGACTAGTTATTAATCACAATGGGGAATTTGTGGGAAAGGGTTTTTGTAATGGGGGTTGTTTACTCTTGATGTTTCCATTGAAATTATGAATAAGAAAGCTAGTACTTCTTCTGCTTATATTGCTGAGTCTATTGATTTATGGCATGCTAGATTGGGTCATGTTAATATTGCTTCAATTAAAAAACTTAAACAAATGAACATGATTCCAAGCTTTTCTAAAACTGATTTTGCAAAATGTGAAGTATGTGTTGAAGCGCAAAATTTGCAAAGAAACGCTTTAAATCAATAGATAGACAGACAGAAGTACTAGAACTTGTTCATAGTGACTTGGGGGATTTTAAAAACTATGAAAGCAGGGGTGGTAAAAGGTATTACATTACTTTTGTTGATGACTGCTCTAGATTCACCATGGTTTATCTTCTCAGGTCTAAGGATGAGGCAGAGGAGATGTTCCTCAAGTACAAGGCTGAAGTTGAAAACCAGCTAGACAGGAAAATCAAGAGACTTAGGAGTGATAGGGGGGTGAGTATGACCCTAACACTCTTAAGGCGTTTTGTGAACAGAATGGTATAGTTCACGAAACAACAGCTCCTTACACACCCGAACAAAACGGGATTGCTGAAAGGAAAAATAGAACTTTAAAAAATATGATGAATTCAATGCTTATTAGTTCTGGGCTTCCTGATAATATGTGGGGGGGATCTATTCTTTCTGCTTGTCATGTTTTGAACAGGGTGCCTCACAAGAAGCTGGACAAGACCCCATATGAGCTATGGAAAGGTCGAGCACCAAGCCTGAAATACTTGAAAGTGTGGGGGTGCTTAGCAAAGGTTGCCTTACCTAGTTTCAAAAGGGACAAGATTGATCCCAAAACGGTTGATTCTATCTTTATTGGTTATGCTTATCAAAGTTCTGCTTATCGTTTTCTAGTTAAGGGTGCTAACAACTCCTATGCAAGTGGTAACATTATTGAAGCAAGAGATGCTGAGTTTTTCGAAAACACTTTTCCTTTGAAAATCTCTTGCATTAATGATGTACCATCTTCTAGCACTTCTAATGTTTTACCCATTGCTACTTCTTCCACTACTAATAATGAGTCTGACTTAGAGCCAAGGAGAAGCAAAAGGGCAAGAAAGGAAACAACTTTTGGTGATGATTTTGTTACTGCTTTCCTAACTGAACCTTTCTTGATTACTGATGATTTTGTGTATGTATTTATTCTAGAAGACGACCCTAGAACCTATGAAGAGGCAATGAGGTCAGTTGATGCAGTTTTCTGGAAAGAGGCCATTGATAGCAAACTTCAGTCAATCCTAAGTAATAATACTTGGGCATTGGTTGGTCTGCCTAGAGGTTGTAAACCCATCACCTGTAAGTGGATTTTTAGAAAAAAGTTGAAATCATGTGGATCCATTGACAAGTATAAGACCAGGATTGTGGTAAGGGGTTTTACTCAAAGACATGGCATTGATTATTTTGATACATACTCTCCTGTAACTAAAATTGCAACCATTAGAACCTTAATTGCTCTTGCATGCATTCATGATCTTGTTGTGCATCAAATGGATGTGAAAACTGCATTCTTGAATGGTAATTTAGATGAAGAGATTTATATGGTTCAACCTGAAGGTTTTGTTGTTCCAGGTCAAGAAAACAAAGTTTGTAAACTGGTCAAGTCATTGTATGGGCTTAAGCAAGCGCCTAAGCAATGGCATGACAAGTTTGACAAGACAATGACTAGTAGTGGCTATCATGTAAATGAAGGTGACTCTTGCGTTTATTATAAACATGATTCTTCTGGTTGTGTGATTATTTGTCTTTATGTGGATGACATGCTAATTTTTGGTATTGATCTGGATCGAGTGAATGAAACAAAAGAATTTTTGAGTTCAAAATTTGAAATGAAAGATATGGGTGAGGCAGATGTGATTTTGGGAGTGAAAATTATTAGAACTCCAAATGACATCTGTCTCAGCCAAGCTCACTATGTTGAAAAGCTTCTTAAAAAGTTTGATTCATTTGATGTCGATCCAATCAAGACCCCTTATGATATAAGCATTCATTTAAAGAAAAACAAAGGTGATCCTGTTTGTCAATCTGAGTATGCTAAAATTATTGGTAGTGTTATGTTTCTCATGAACTATACTAGACCTGACATTGCCTATTCTGTAAGTAGATTGAGCAGGTACACTCATAACCCAAGCAATGAGCATTGGGGTGCTTTAAGGCGATTGCTTAGGTACCTAAGGGGTACCATGGATTGGGGATTGCACTACTCCAAGTTTCCAGGAGCATTGGAGGGTTATTGTGATGCCAAGTGGGTATCCGGAAATGATGAAGTCAACTCCACTAGTGGTTATGTCTTCACCCTAGGGGGTGGAGCTGTTTCTTGGAAATCCTATAAGCAATCTTGTACTGCTATGTCTACTATGGAATCTGAGTTTATTGCACTTGAATTGGCAGGTCATGAGGCAGAATGGTTGAGGAACGTGCTTGCGGATATTCCACTGTGGGGGAAGCCAGCTCCCTCAGTTGCACTTCATTGTGATTTGCAATCTGCTATTGCCGTGGCAAACAACCAAGCCTACAATGGGAAGAAAAGACACATTCGTTTGAGGCACAAGGCTGTCAAAGAATTGCTGTCAAGTGGAGTGATATCACTGGCCTATGTCAAGTCCGAAAAGAACATCGCGGATCCGTTAACGAAAGGCCTATGTAAGAAACTAGTTTTGGAAACGTCGGAGGGGATGGGCTTGAGGCCCATTGGATGAATTGTAAGGTAATGAACTCCTACTCACTATGAGTTCAAAGGGGAACATTATGTAATAATTCAGAAGCACAAATTTTATTTTTTGTCCATCCCTTAGATGTTTATGATGTGCTTGCTATTATTGAACGAGGTTGAGCATACGGCTCTTAATGAACCCATATCCATATTTTTGGTGGTGTGATGTAGCTCACACTTGATGGGATTCACCTACTTAGGTGTGGAAGTGAGGCCGCTTCCTATGAGAATTGCATGGGCTATTCTCTAGAGCACCTATGAGCATCCAGGTTATGGACGTATGGCCAGTATAATGCGTCACTTTTATTGGCGGAGATTCAGAATATCATACATGTTCAATTGTGTGCTTTGAGTAACGAGTCTCCAACCCCCTATTAAGTTCAATACGAAAGTCACTTGGTAGGAAAGAGATTCTAGCTTGAATGTCACTAAGTGTTAATTCAAGTCGCAAGACATTGACACCTATTCAATTGTTTGTTTTGCCCAGAAATTCAATTCTTTTATTTCTTTCTTTTTCTTCTCATCTTCGGACCTGTGGGGGATTGTTGGAAATCCTTGTGAGAAATACAAAAGAAAATGAATGGGAAGTGGGAAAATGTGGGAATATGAAAAGTCCCACATGGGAAAAACACAAACCATATTCAATGTTTATATTTGGGGGTTTGAGGGAAACATTTGTTTAAGAATGCTTGAGAGTGGCATGGGTGGTCACAACACACACACACGCGCGCGCGCGCCGGGCCGGGCTCGGGCGAGGGCCATGGGCCTTGGTACTTGGTACTTGGTACTTGGTACTTGGCGAATGCGGTTCGCCGGCGTGGGGTGGGTTTTGTGGGCCGGGTTATTCTTTTTGGTCAAGGGCGGTTTGATTAAGTCAGAAGACTTAATCAACCCATTAACTTTGGAAACTGCTCCATTAATCACGTCATTACTCCCCACTAGCCGTTTTATGACTGTTGCAGTTTCCCCATTACTCCCGTAACTTCTCCACTAGCAGTTTATGGCTGTTACAGTTGTTAGGTTATGATACATATGACAATTCATAAATCATGCGGAAAAACCATAAAGCCAGGAAAGCATATTATATTCACATAATCATTTAGCATAGAATTGATGCATACATGTTGTAGCGTGCCTTCCCTAGCTGCGCCCGAACCGAACAAGAACAAGTCTTTAGGACTCCAAATGTCGTCCCTCCGTAGATAGTCCACAGTACGTCCGGATCCGCCTCAAGTTAGACCAACTAGAATCGCCCTTAAGGTTGCTAGGATTTTCGGCTAGTGTTTGCAAGTGTATGGCTAATTTTATTTCAAAAACTTACCCTTTGAATACTTTAATCGTACCTGCAAATAATGACCCAGGCCCTTATTTATAGAGGTATGGAAAAGGAACTGGAATCCTATTAGGATACTAATTAGTTAAACTAGAATCCTAGTAGGACTCTAATTAATTAATATCATCCTTTTAGGATTAGGAATTTAATCATCAAACAAATCCTATACAATTTAGGTTTCGTATGTGAACACAAACTCTACACGAGCATGACCCACGAGCGTGCAGGCCATGCCCGCGCACAGCCCACACGGCTGCTCGGCCCACGCGAGCCGTAAGCCCACGCGAGCAGCAGCACAGCTCGCAGCCCATCGCTGCGCGCGCTGCGCGCGCTGCCATGGCCTGCTGGGCCTGGCCTTGCGCTGGGCCTGGCGTGGCCTTGGCTGTTCGTGTGGCGCGCTTGGCTTGCTGGGCGATGGCCTGGCTTCGTGCTGGGCCCTCGTCGGCAGGCCTCGTCTGATGCTTATTCGTACGATACGCTTCCGATTAAATTCCCGGTTCCGGAATTCATTTCCGATACGAAAAATATTTAATATTTCCGATTCCGGGATCAATTTCCGTTTCGAACAAATATTTAATATTTCCGTTTCCGGAATTATTTTCCGATTCCGATAATATTTCCGATTCTGACAATATTTCCGTTTCCGGCAATATTTCCGATTCCGGCAATATTTCCATTTCCGATAATATTTTCCGATACGTACCATGTTTCCGTTTCCGGCAACATCTACGACTTGGATAATATTTATATTTCCGATACGATCCATATTTCCGTTTCCGGCAATATCATCGTTTCCGGAGTATTCATTTCTTGCCTGTGACGATCTCAGCTCCCACTGAAACCAAGATCCGTCGATTCCGAATATCCATAGATGGAGTATTTAATGCCATTAAATAATTGATCCGTTTACGTACTATTTGTGTGACCCTACGGGTTCAGTCAAGAGTAAGCTGTGGATTAATATCATTAATTCCACTTGAACTGAAGCGGCCTCTAGCTAGGCATTCAGCTCACTTGATCTCACTGAATTATTAACTTGTTAATTAATACTGAACCACATTTATTAGACTTAACATTGAATGCATACTTGGACCAAGGGCATTATTTCCTTCAGTCTCCCACTTGTCCTTAGGAACAAGTGTGCATTTCCTAATTCCTTTGTCGCTCGATGCTTGCTCTTGAACACAAGGTAAGAGTTGTCATCCTTATTATGTCCAGAGGTGTTCCTCGGTTTCAGAGTTCAACTGATCAAATAAACAGATAATCATAGCCTATGATTCATCCGAGCACGGCCATGCATTTCACAGTTTCTAGCTCTCCGAGTGGCCTTGTACAACTTTTAAGCATCTCATCCCGATTTATGGGAGGACAATCCCAATCTTGCGATCTTGAGATTAGACTTCGTTTGATAGGTGATTACCTGAGCGTTGCCTTTATAGCCTCCTTTTACGGTGCGATGGTTGGTCAACGTCAAAGCAACCAGTTCTCAAACAAGTAATCTTAAATCACTCAGGTATTGAGGATTTAGTGTCTAATAATTTTAATGAAATTTACATATGACAGATTTTCATCTCTTACAGTAAAGTTTCATAGGTCTTGTCCGATACTAGTCTTCCAAAGTAAGTATCTATGCAAATGATTATGACATTGCCATGTCCACATAGTTCAAGAAACAGAACTACTAGTCATCTTGCATTCTAGTCGTCTAACGTTTTCTATGCGTCCATCTTTATAGAAAACTCCGACCAGGGACCATTTTCAACTTTTGACATTCAAGTTCACTTGATAGACATTTCTTAGTCACAGGACTGGTCCTGACAGTCTATCTTGAATATATCGTCAAATTTGAAGGGACTCATCATTTAATACTAAACCAAGATTAAATGGAATATGAAAATACATTTCATATATGATAAATGTTCAACCCCAATGTTTTATAACCATGGGCCTCAAACCCATCTTTAAAACAGTTCATGGAATTCAAAGCTATGCTTGATTTCCAGTGCCACAATGTGAGTTTTGTTTCTCACTTGTTGCATAGGTTTAGTTATCATGCTTTGCCAATCTTAATATCCTTTTCATCGAATGTTCTTCGAGATAGATGATAAGATCTTTTGAGTATGTTTATTTTGTGATCTAGTCTTTCTTGCTACAATAGTGGTTCTACGCATTTTGCAATGAAGAACTATTAAGTCAACAGACATGTGATCTACCCAAGTTCAGTGAAGAACTCTTTAACTTAAACAACCCTGTTTCATTGCTTCTTAGGCAATAATTACTTTTACTTCAAATGTATAGGTTGCTAGTGATGCTTTGTTTGGATTTACTTATCCAAGCAGTTCACAGATATGTGGAAGACTCTCCAACTATATCTTAGAACATATAAATTATTATTTTAATTTCCCACGCAACAACTCATGGTCTCCAATCCGTGTTGCCATTTCAAATCACGATGCTCTATAGCTCGTCCTTATCAATGGTTAACTCCAAAGGGTCTTGCTTGATCCTTTGCCAGTGTTTATGCGTGTAGCATCAATATTTAGCATATCTTTATTTCCTTGAATCAAGAACTATTCCTATGTACCTTTTCAAGTACCATAAGTGTTCTTGATCTCAATCTAGTTGATCTTCACTTAGATCAATAGAGATTGGTATATGTTCGTCATGCCTAAAGTCATACGATACGTTTTTGGCGATCCTCATATTATATCATACATGATAAATTCTTTTGCAGAATAATTCCCAATTGAATTCTATTCATGTAACTTTAGCTCATTCAATTTCAGCAGATACTGAATCCAGCTAAATTCTTTGACATATAATATAGGTTTAAGAATCTCATTTAGACTCTTTGATGTTTAACTTAGTAAATGCTTATACATAGTTCAAACATCCTTTACTTAGATTTATTCATATGGGTCGAATATCTCCAATGGAGTCTTTCGTGTTTGATTTAGTAAATTCCATTACTTAATCTAAAACAATATTATAAGATCTTTGTAACCAGATCTTAATACCCAGTATGTACTAAGTTTCGCCATGGTCCGTCATTGATGAATAATTTCAAATCTAAGTCATTAGCATTTGAATGTTATTTCACAATAGAGAGATATGTGTGTGATACACATAGGACCAATTAAGTTTTTATGTACTCCCACTAAACTTCTTATATATCTATAAGAATCATGTATATTTTATGAAACTAAAATACTTATTAGCTTCATTAAAATATAATTCCAATTCCCAATTGCTTGCTTAAATCTGTACTTAGATTTTATAATCTAGCTTTCTCTTTCAAGCATTTATTTGGATCCACAAATCCTATGACATACCATGTACATAGTTTATTCCAACATTTGATTGAGGAATACGTTTTGTCATCCAATTGCTATATTTACCAATATGCAATCATTGCTTGAATTATAGACTTGAGCATTACGATTATGCATGAGGTTTCAACATAATTCACACCATGAATTTGCTTGTAACCTTTAGCAACTAATCTCGCTTTGTGTGTGAACACAATTTCATGTTTGATGGTTTTTATCCTTAAAACAAACTTGCAACCAATAGGTGTGAACCTATTCTTGCAAATCAACAAAATTTCAATTTTGTCATCAAAACATTGAGTATGTTTTATGGCCTCTAACCATTTAAAACATTTGAGTCTATATATGGCCTCTAACCATTTTAGGGAATCTAGGTTTCGTCATAGCTTTCTTACAAGTCACAAACTCATTAATCTACATGACAATAGTTTGACTGCAAGTTGTAGGTATCTTCACTATCTAATAGAAGAATCTCATAGTTTCATTGACCAGAACTCTATGTTTCTTTACTATCTAATAGAAGAATCTCATAGTTCCAGTGACTTGAACTCTATGCCTACTTGGGTATAGAACATCAAACAATAGAATATCAACAGGCACTTTGAGAGTCCTTTGAATATTCTATTCTCTTTGAAGCACTTGTAAAGTCTTCTAAGAGATGTCTATTCTTTAAAGCCACTTCTAAAGTCCTTAAAGAATAAGTTCGGGTTTTCTGAAGCACTTCGAAAAGCCTTCGGAATGTCCGTTTATGTTTGTTGTTCGCCTCGAAAACTTTCGAGGTCTATTTTCTCCCACTTGTCATTTTGGAAACGAATCTCCAAAAGGACATCATTTCGAGCAAACAAACATTTTGTTCTCAAAAATTCGTGGTAGAAACAATACCCTTGTGTCTCATTTGAATAAATCACAATGAAACGTATATCTATACTTGGGCCTTAGTTTGTTGAATAACAAACACTAAGCTCCCACTGAGTTTAGCAACTCTCTAGATATATTTTATGAAAAGTTATTCTGAAATTACTTTTCAATAGCTTTGACGAATTTGGTTTAGTTTGGTGGTAGTTGAGCATTTTGTTTTAGAAATTATAGGAAAAGTTTTTATGATCCATCATTGATCGAATCAAGTACTAATTGACTTCGATTATTCCAACTAAGATATGCCATATCTTATGGACCTAGATTGTGAAATTACAACACACAATCATTGATGATCATATTTGGTCTCAAGTAATCATCAATATGATCTAACCTAGATCTTTATGATTTCTTGCCAAGTGGATTTTATACTTCTGAATCTTGGAACTACCCAAACAGATTCAACTTATATCACATTTGAGTCAATAAACCTATATTCACTCAAATCCATGTGAAATAATAAAGTCATAAAATCTTTCTTTAGCTTTGAACTCTATTGTCTAGGCGTTCTAACAATAGTTCATATCTTTTGTTACTTTCAACAAGTAAGACTAGTCGTCTTAAATTGATCTAGAAATCAATGAACTTTCAAAAGTCCATCAAAATAGAGTTTTTGAATGTTAACTTGTTGATATGGTCTAAGCAACAATGCCAAAGATTAGTGGAACTCAAATCAAGGGGTTGATTTGAACCTAGTAAAGTTCTTTAAAGAGTTGTTTGTTTTAATCAAGCATATTGACTCAACCCGTAAATGACCATTTTATTCAAATAAACAAACAAACAAACAAGAATTGTTTTTGTTCTTCTGAATGTGAGTCTTTCTATGTTTGAAGCAGAAATTTAGGTATGCTGATTATGGAACAAAATAGCCATTAAGTTCCAGCCTTGAAAGGACTTAAAACAAACTAGATGACCCTACAACTAATGTAGCATTGCCATGCTTCATTTTCCACTTGTAGGTCATTAGTGTAGCCTAGCTTCCATTGTTTGAGTTATTACCGAAGTAAGAACCTCAAGCGGTATATGATACCAAGGAAGTTTGATTGCTAGGTCACTTCTCTTTAAACATAAACTTATAGGTAGAAACGGAATCGTAAATTCCTTTCATATGTTCCTTGTTTTCCTATTTCTTGTACCCTTTCTTATAGTCTTAAGAATTGAATTCTATAGTGTTGACTTTTATACTTTGTTAGACATGTCCGATGTCATTGCAACAGAGTTCTTACCATTTTATTTATGTTGAATATTCTGTTTCAACTAGATGATCTTATTAGAAGCTTCTAAAGTTCTCTAAGCATCAATCTATTCGAATGTCTAGGGACTAGACTCATTCGAGAAATAAATGGACAAAGATATTAGGTTGTTAACCATTGGTAAAGCTGAGCGTTTAAAATCAATGCTTTATGATCTCAAAACTACATTGTATTTTGAATTCACAAGCACCAATCGGTTCGCCATTCGACTTTGATACTCGAAAACACCATAAAAGTCGATATAAGAAACGTACATTTTAAATTGCTCATTTTCTCTCATTTCCGTGAATTGTTCTTGAATTCACTACCAATCGAGGAAATTTACTGTTACCTTTCTAAAAGGATTTATTGCAGTGCAAGATATTTAATTATAAATAATAATTAAAACATACATTGAAGCATGCAAAGTCTAAACATTTATCATGAATAATAACTTGAAAATGAAAGCAATCATGCAATTTAAACAAGTCATTAGCATTTTATTCGAATTATGTGTTCCGGCAGGTGTGAATAAAATGATTCCAAGATCCTAAAATCATTGAATAACTAAGCACAGTTTGTCGACTTAATCCTAAAACATCTTAGGTAAGCAAAAGCCTTTTGCTAATAGTCTAGAAACTATTCTTGGTTGATAGGTACGTCTAAGAACTTATTAGGTAAACCTATCGATTTTGCCACGACATAAAAGGACTCCTTACTTATATCGTTGAGTTTCACCAAAACTAACATGTACTCACAATTATTTGTGTACCTTGCCCCTTTAGGACCAATAAGTAACACCTCGCTGAGCGAAAACTATTACTAGATTGATGTAAAGGATATCCAAGCAAGTGTATATTTTGGCATGGCACCTTTTAACTCAATTTTTAAGTTTGGAACTTAAGGCTCTTACTATGTTGGTTAGATTTTAAGTGAACTAAAATCCTTAATCATGCAACATAATCAAGCTTTGATCTCATGCATATTTAAGACATATTTAAAGCAATAAATAACTTAAAGCATGCATAAGATAAATGTGATCTAGTATGGCCCGACTTCATCTTGAAGTTTTAACTTCAAAGTCCGTCTTGAAAATCTCCGTGGGAGGCACCATTTTCTTCAAATAGGATAAGCTATAATTAAAACTAATTACAACTATTTGATGGTATGCAGACCATATTTGAATTGAAAAACAACTTTGGTACTTTAGACCAATTACATTCAAATTAATGGTACGCAGACCATATTTTCTATCCTATTTGGGCCATACTAGTCACTTCATAACCTGCAAAACAGTACATATACAATATATACCATTCACCCATTCATTAACATGAATGGCCCACATAGCTGGTTAGTAAAACACATTATGCATCACGTAAATATTTGCAGCAATTAATCAAGGGCACCAATAATCTACCAATTATTCAGTCCTTATTAATTCTAATCAAGTTGTTTTAACCTTAAGGATTTGTAGACCTAATCAAGAGTTTATGACTAAAAGGCCTCCCACTTAAACCAATAAATTCATATGCTTTACTAATTTTAAACATAAAAATGTATTTCTAGTCTAACCGGAAACATACAAATTTAATTAAAATTTAAAGCTCATATAAATTTATAATTGAATCCATAAATTTAATTTAATTTCAGTCGTATTTAAATTAATTCATGATTTTAATTTTAGTAAAATAATTAGAATAAATAAAATTTATTATAATTATAATATTCAAAATTAAAATCCAAGAAAACAATTTAAATTATTAATTTTAAAATTAATTAAAATTACGAAAACTGAAAATTTCAAATTAAAATTTTAAAACGATCTAATCGTAACGCAACAACCCCACGCAACGCACGCCCATGGGCCACACGCACACAGCCATCGCTGGCCATGTGCGCGCAGCCCATGCGCTGCCTCGCATCGCTGCTGCTCACCATCGCAAGGCATCACGCGAGCTGCTGCTCGCTGCGCGCGCCAGCGCTCGACGCACGAGCATGCTGCTGCAGCCCAACGCTAGGCGCAGCGCTCGTCGCACGCACAACAAGCACTCGCACGCCATCGCTGGGCGCAGCGCTCGTCGCACGCACAACAAGCACTCGCACGCCATCGCTGGGCGCAGCGCTCGTTGCACGCACAATAAGCGCTCGCTGCGCGCGAGCGATCGATGCTTGGCGCAACACTCGTGGCACGCGAGCTTACGCTCGCTGCGCGCGAGGCTCCGCACGCTTGCACGAGGCAGTGCGCGCTGTGGCGCAGCTCGCTTGCTGCCCACACGCGACTGCTCGTGCCTTGCTCTCGCCCTCGCCCATTCGCCCATTGCTCACAGCCCACGACACAAGGCAGGGCTGCTGCCTTGTGCTCGTGCACCATGGCCTTGCTGATTGCATTCGTACCGCATGGGCGACGAGCTCCCTTGCTCGTCGTCACATGCCCGCACTATACAACACCCCTTAAGGGTAACACGTAGCGTCCATTGCTTTGTGCGTGCAAGTTATATGAGCGAATCGCATAAAAATTTAAAATTTATATTCAAAAATAATGACAAATTAATAATTAATATTAATTTCATAATTTTAGGGCAAAAAATCGAAAATTTATTATTCAATTGATTTCCGATTAACATGGATTCAAATCTAGGTCATAAAAATTTAAAATTTAACATAAATTTACAATTTTTATGGTGGTTTTTAATCATAGGTATCTAATTAAATTATAACTAATTATGAAAATCAAATTAATTCCAAATTATTCCAATTTTCAATAAATTAATCATAATTACAAATTAGATTGCATAATTAACAAGGCTAGGCATTCAAACTTGTTAAACATATACAGTAGGTCAATCAAAAATTCAAGATTTATCAACAAGAATCGCAAATATTTAATTTAACATCTTAAATTTACGAAATTTTGCATTCGAAAAACTAAAACCTTGGAAAAGTCATAGTTAGGCTTCGAATTTGAGAATTCTGGGTTCGGCCGAATTTTTTTTTTTTTGTCAAAATTTTAGAATGCCTTTTACATGCGGAATTGACACAAAAATCACTCGATTTGGATGAGTAACGAAGAAACTGCCGAAAAACTGCGTACGTATAATTAAATAAAAGCAATTTGCAATTAATTAACAATTACGAAAATTAATCACCCCTTTTAATTCTTGCAAATTTGTAATATTTAACCATGTTCATGCAATTTAGATTATGAAAATAATAAGAGGCTCTGATACCACTGTTAGGTTATGATACATATGACAATTCATAAATCATGCGGAAAAACCATAAAGCCAGGAAAGGGTATTATATTCACATAATCATTTAGCATAGAATTGATGCATACATGTTGTAGCGTGCCTTCCCTAGCTGCGCCCGAACCGAACAAGAACAAGTCTTTAGGACTCCAAATGTCGTCCCTCCGTAGATAGTCCACAGTACGTCCGGATCCGCCTCAAGTTAGACCAACTAGAATCGCCCTTAAGGTTGCTAGGATTTTCGGCTAGTGTTTGCAAGTGTATGGCTAATTTTATTTCAAAAACTTACCCTTTGAATACTTCAATCGTACCTGCAAATAATGACCCTAGGCCCTTATTTATAGAGGTATGGAAAAGGAACTGGAATCCTATTAGGATACTAATTAGTTAAACTAGAATCCTAGTAGGACTCTAATTAATTAATATCATCCTTTTAGGATTAGGAATTTAATCATCAAACAAATCCTATACAATTTAGGTTTCGTATGTGAACACAAACTCTACACGAGCATGACCCACGAGCGTGCAGGCCATGCCCGCGCACAGCCCACACGGCTGCTCGGCCCACGCGAGCCGCAAGCCCACGCGAGCAGCAGCACAGCTCGCAGCCCATCGCTGCGCGCGCTGCGCGCGCTGCCATGGCCTGCTGGGCCTGGCCTTGCGCTGGGCCTGGCGTGGCCTTGGCTGTTCGTGTGGCGCGCTTGGCTTGCTGGGCGATGGCTTGGCTTCGTGCTGGGCCCTCGTCCGGCAGGCCTCGTCCGATGCTTATTCGTACGATACGCTTCCGATTAAATTCCCGGTTCCGGAATTCATTTCCGATACGAACAATATTTAATATTTCCGATTCCGGAATCAATTTCCGTTTCGAACAAATATTTAATATTTCCGTTTCCGGAATTATTTTCCGATTCCGATATTATTTCCGATTCTGAAAATATTTCCGTTTCCGGCAATATTTCCGATTCCGGCAAAATTTCCATTTCCGATAATATTTTCCGATATGTACCATGTTTCCGTTTCCTGCAACATCTACGACTTGGATAATATTTATATTTCCGATACGATCCATATTTCCGTTTCCGGCAATATCATCGTTTCCGGAGTATTCATTTCTTGCCTGTGACGATCTCAGCTCCCACTGAAACCAAGATCCGTCGATTCCGAATATCCATAGATGGAGTATTTAATGCAATTAAATACTTGATCTGTTTACGTACTATTTGTGTGACCCTACGGGTTCAGTCAAGAGTAAGCTGTGGATTAATATCATTAATTCCACTTGAACTGAAGCGGCCTCTAGCTAGGCATTCAGTTCACTTGATCTCACTGAATTATTAACTTGTTAATTAATACTGAACCGCATTTATTAGACTTAACATTGAATGCATACTTGGACCAACGACATTATTTACTTCAACAGTTTCCCAAAACCTCTCTATAAATTCATCGTCTTTTTCCACAAAATACACAGACAATTACAATCGATCTCTCTCTCAAATTCCTCTCTTTCTGGGCAAATATTCTGGTCTCCAATCGGGGATTGTGAGTGCACATAATTCTCGGTGTCGTGTAAACCCTGGAGGGCAACCGCAAGCGTTCTACTGCATCGGAGGTAGCGCGGAATTGTCTTTTAGAGCAGTGGTCCGGCCACGGCACGACAATTGGTTCAGTTCGTACATACGCATTATCCAGCTAAGTCGTTCCAATTCATTATTTAGCTAACAGATGTTAGCTAAATAAATAATTGGAACAACTTAGCTGGACAATACGTATGTACTAACTGAACATTTGTCGCGCCGTGGCCGAATCATTGCTCTAAAAGACAATTCCGCGCTACCAGCCTCGGTTGGAGACCAAAATATTTTCCCAGAAAAACGAGAACAGTGTTTAGAATTTGAGAGAGAATACTGAGAATTGTTTCCGTAAATTGTGTGTTTATGAAAAACAGAAGTGATGTGTATTTATAGGAGAGCTGCAACATCCATAAACGGCTAGTAGTGGAGTAGTGGGAGGTTACCACGTTTACTAGGTAATTAATGGGTAGTTAAAACGGCATTTAGTGGAGTTAATGGGACAGTTACGGGATTAGTGGTTTGATTAATTCTTTCTGCCCGTTAGAATTAATTAAGCCCACTACTGACCAAAAAGAAAGACCAGGACCACAAAACCCACCCCACGCCCGCGAACCGCATTCGCCAAGTACCAAGTACCATGGCCCACGGCCCGGCCCACGCGCGCGCGTGTTTGTTGTATGTCGACTCATGCCACTCACATGCTTTCTTAAACAAATGATTCCCTCAAGTCCCCAAATATAAACATTGAATGTGGTTTGTGTTTTTCCCATGTGGGACTTTCCATATTCCCACATTTTCCATTTCCCACTCATTTTCTTTTGTATTCTCACTAGGATTTCCAACAATCCCCCACGGGTCCGAAGATGAGATGAAAAAAGAAAGAAATAAAAGAATTGAATTTCTGGGCAAAACAAACAACTGAATAAGTGTCAATGTCTTGCGACTTGAATTAACACTTAGTGACATTCAAGCTAGAATCTCTTTCCTACCAAGTGACTTTTGTTTTGAACTTAATATGAGGTTAGAAACTCATTACTCAAAGCACACAATTGAACTTTGTATAATATTCTGAATCTCCGCCAATAAAAGTGATGCATTATACTGGCATACATCCATAACCTGGATGCTCATAGGTGCTCTAGAAAATAGCCCATGCAATTCTCATAGGAAGCGGCCTCACTTCCACACCTAAGTAGGTGAATCCCATCAAGTGTGAGCTACATCACACCACCAAAAATATGGATATGGGTTCATTAAGAGCCGTATGCTCAAACTCTTCAATAATAGCAAGCACATCATAAACATCTAAGGGATGGACAAAAACAAAAATTTGTGCTTCTGAATTATTACATAATGTTCCCCTTTGGACTCATAGTGAGTAGGAGTTCATTACCTTACAATTCATCCAATGGGCCCCAAGCCCATCCCCTCCGACGTTTCCAAAACTAGTTTCTTACATAGGCCTTTCGTTAACGGATCCGCGATGTTCTTTTCAGACTTTACATAGTCCTGTGATATCACTCCACTTGACAACAATTCTTTGACAGCCTTGTGCCTCAAACGAATGTGTCTTTTCATCCCATTGTAGTCTTGGTTGTTTTCCACGGCAATAGCATATTGCGATTCACAATGAAGTGCAACTGAAGGAGTTGGCTTCCCCCTTAGTGGAATATCTGCAAGCACGTTCCTCAACCATTCTGCCTCATGACCTGCCAATTCAAGAGCAATAAACTCAGATTCCATAGTAGACATAGCAGTACAAGATTGCTTACAGGATTTCCGAAAATGGCTCCACCCACTAGGGTGAAGACATAACCACTAGTGGAGTTGACTTCATCATTTCCGGATACCCAGTTGGCATCACAAAATCCCTCCAATGCTCCTGGAAACTTGGAGTAGTGCAATCCCCAATCCATGGTACCCCTTATGTACCTAAGAAACCTCCTCAAAGCACCCCAATGCTCATTGCTTGGGTTATGAGTGTACCTGCTCAATCTACTTACAGAATAGGCAATATCAGGTCTAGTATAGTTCATGAGAAACATAACACTACCAATAAGTTTAGCATACTCAGATTGACAAACTGGATCACCTTTGTTTTTTTTTAAAATGGATGCTTATATCGTAGGGGGTCTTGATTGGATTGACATCGAATGAATCAAACTTTTTAAGAAGTTTTTCAACATTGTGAGCTTGACTGAGACATGTGCCATTTGGAGTTCTAATAATTTTTACTCCCAAAATCACATCTGCCTCACCCATGTCTTTCATTTCAAATTTTGAACTCAAAAATTCTTTTGTTTCATTCACTCGATCCAAATCAGTACCAAAAATTAGCATATCATCCACATAAAGACAGTTAATCACACAACCAAAAGAATCATGTTTGTAATAAACGCAAGAGTCACCTTCATTTACATGATAGCCATTACCAGTGATTGTCTTGTCAAACTTGTCATGCCACTGCTTAGGGGTTTGCTTCAGCCCATACAATGACTTGACCAGTTTACAAACTTTGTTTTCTTGACCTGGAACAACAAAACCTTCAGGTTGAACCATATAAATCTCTTCATCTAAATTACCATTCAAGAATGCAGTTTTCACATCCATTTGATGCACAACAAGATCATGAATGCATGCAAGAGCAATTAAGGTTCTAATGGTTGCAATTTTAGTTACAGGAGAGTATGTATCAAAATAATCAATGCCATGTTTTTGAGTGAAACCCCTTACCACAATCCTGGCATTATACTTGTCAATGGATCCACATGATTTCAACTTTTTCCTAAAGATCCACTTACAAGTGATGGGCTTGCAACCTCTAGGCAGATCAACCAATTCCCAAGTTATTACTTAGGATTGACTGAAGCTCGCTATCAATAGCCTCTTTCCAGAAAACTGCATTAACTGACCTCATTGCCTCTTCATAGGTTCTAGGGTTGTCTTCTAAAATAAAAACATACACAAAATCATTAGTGATTAAGAGATGTTCAGTTAGAAAAGCAATAACGAAATCATCACCATAACTTGTTTCCTTTCTTGCCCTTTTGCTTCTCCTTGGCTCTAAATCAGACTCATTATTAGTGGTGGAAGAAGGAGCAATGGGTAAAACATTAGAAGTGCTAGAAGATGGTACATCATTACTAATGCAAGAGATCTTTAAAGGAAAAGTGTTTTAAAAAAAACTCAACATCTCTTGCTTCAATAATGTTACTGCATAAGAGTTGTTAGCACCCTTACCTGGAGAATGATAAGCAGCACTTTGATAAGCATAACCAATAAAGATATAATCAACCGTTTTGGGACCAATCTTGTCCCTTTTGAAGCTGGGTAGGGCAACCTTTGCTAGGCACCCCCACACTTTCAAGTATTTCAGGCTTGGAGCTCGACCTTTCCATAGCTCATATGGAGTCTTGTCAACTTCTTGTGAGGCACCTTGTTCAAAACATGACAAGCAGAAAGAATAGCTTCCCCCCACACATTATCAGGAAGCCCATAACTAATAAGCATTGAATTCATCATATTTTTTCAAAGTTCTATTTTTTCTTTCAGCAATCCCGTTTTGTTCTAGTGTGTAAGGAGATGTTGTTTAGTGAACTATACCATTCTGTTCACAAAACACCTTAAGAGTGTTAGGGTCATACTCACCGCCCCTATCACTCCTAAGTCTCTTGATTTTTTTATTTAGCTGATTTTCAACTGCAGCCTTGTACTTGAGGAACATCTCCTCAACCTCATCCTTTGACTTGAGAAGATAAACCATGGTAAATCTAGAGCAGTCATCAACAAAAGTAATGTAATATCTTTTACCACCCCTGCTCTCATAGTTTTTAAAATCCCCCAAGTCACTATGAACAAGTTCTAGTACTTCTGTCTGCATATCTATTGATTTAAAGGGTTTTCTTTGCACATTTTGCTTCAACACATACTTCACATTTTGCAAAATCATTTTTAGAAAAGTTTGGAATCATGTTCAAGTGTTTAAGTCTTTTAATTGAAGCAATATTAACATGACCCAATCTAGCATGCCATAAATCAATAGACTCAGCAATATAAGCAGAAGAAGTATTAGCTTTCTTATTCATAACTTCAATGGAAAAATCAAGAGTAAACAACCCCCATTACAAAAGCCCTTTCCCACAAATTTCCCATTGTGGGTAATAACTAGCACATCAGAATCAAAATACAGCTTCAAACCCGTTTTCATAAGTAAACTACCAGATATTAAGTTCCTACGCATTTCTGGAACATGTAAATCATTAGTCAAAGTAAGAGTTTTTGCAGAAGTGGGAGTGAGAACGATCTTCCCTTTGCCTTGAACAGTTGCAGAAGCAGAGTTACCCATGAATACATTTTCATTATCAATCTTGTCATAGGAGGTGAACATTTCTTTGTTGGAGAAAATGTGTCTGGTTTCTCCTATATCAACGATCCATTCAGCAACATCATCTGTCAGGTTAGCTTTCGAAACAACAGCAACAAAATTGTTAGGATCAACAACGACTTCAACAAGGTGGGCTTGATTCTGATCTGGCTTCTTCTTGACCCTGCAATCCCTTGACTTGTGACCAGCTTTCCCACATTCAAAGCAGTTTCCCTTAAACTTATACTTCTGTATTTTCCCTTGAGGCTTGAACTGACTGCCCTTCCCCTTAAACTTATCAGAATAGAAATTTCCCTTAGGTTCAACCTGTAGACACCTACTTTTGTCCCCATTCCAGAAAGGGAAAGGTTCGATGATGAGAACATGAATCTCCACTTGAAAACGTATCTCCTATAAAATACCGAATCTCAATTCCCCTTTTCATTTCACACGAAACCTGCTATTTATAGAAACCTGCTAAAAATAGTAACTGCCGTAAAGGGTAGCTTCTAAAAGTGGCAAGTCATAAAAGATAGAAACCTGTCAGAATTAGGTGTTGCACTCCAACATAAATCCTAAATGAGATAGAAAACTGCGAGAATCCTATTCCTAATATGATTCGGAAATAAGAGTTACGTATTAATTAAAATCCTAACGAGCCTAGAGTTCGTAACGGGCCCAGACGCATTCCGTCATGAAATTGATACGCACTAAAAGACTCGATTAAGTCTCAAACACTACGGATTTCAGGAATCTGAATCTGACTAAGAAAACAGCCCAGACCCTATTTTCAACGCCTGGCTCTGGGCACCGAAATCTTCGGCGCCCAGGCCTGGGCGCTGAAAATACCTGGGTACGTAATTTTTCCTAATTCTTTGTGGATTAGAACTCTGCAATTCTATCTTTCCACGAACTCTTCCCTATAAATACAGCCCCAAATTCGACGTGAAAGGAACACACACAATTCATATTCTGAGTATTGACTCCAACCCTTAGCCTAAGCCTCTCGCTGCGAAATTGTTCACGCGTTCTGTCGCAATCGATCCATAAATCGAACAGAACGTATCCTGTCCCATAATTTGAGATTCGTTAAATAAAAAGGAGAAATAGCAAAGTCAAAGTGGTTAGTTTTCTGAGAACCGTGACGCACCTCTAAAGGGTGCGTCGTAATGTGTCCCTTTTCGATGATTTAATTGCTTTCCTCGCCCTTTTTATGAACTGTTAAACTAACTAAATCTGATTGTTCTATCACGCCTAACAAATATAATATTTTGGGAAATTGGATTATCATGCTAGGTCCCTTAATGCTATCTAAATCAGATAATCGCGATCGATCTCGTATTATATGTTGCATATTGCTAAAATCAACTCAGATTAGTTTAATAGTTAACGCATGTCCCTTCAATTATTTATGCTGAGCTAGTAAGGATATCCTGCCTCTGGAGTTATCGACGAGCGAAGTACTCCTCTCGGTAGTTACAGTCCCCCGAACCCTCAATCTCTACCTTGCGGGTGTATGTTGAGAGATCCCCACACCAGGGATCACAAGGGAACCTACGGCCATCATGGTCAAACATAATTGCACTCCCTTTATGTCACGATAACCGGGTTTTGTCAGTTTTTCTCATTGTTGTTAAAAACTGAATGGCGACTCCTATATTACTAGTCAATTGGGTGTAAACTCACAGGAAATCCAATTACACTTGATTGAATAAAAAAGAATCGTCACACCCACGAGGGACGAGGTCACGCATTAGCCTCGTGCTTTTTCGACCCCCTCACAATGGCGACTCCACTAGGGATAGTGAAGGAAATACTCGTGCTTGTAGGGAATCAAAATAGCCGAAGGGTGAAACGATCCTACCCCGCGTTTATTTCCCCATCAAGTTGGGACGACCTGAAAATTAGCATATTAATGTGAACGGGCAGAACCACATAACGAATCTCGGCTCCCTCGGGAGTTGGGACTAAGGATACCTTTTTTCGCCAATAGGGGGGTGCATACGCCGCACATGTTGCCCACTCGGTACTTATGCAGGTAGTACACCTATCCCGAACCCAATCGCTCGCTCATTAGGTCCCTCTCGCCTGCATGCCCCCTTGGCTTGCACTTGCGGGTTGGCCTCTTGGGCGAAATTCGTCTGTTGAAGACACTACCTCGACCGGGGCATGTGTTGGATCTACGATAGAAGCGGTACCAAGCCAGGCGCAAATAACTACCCATAGAAGCCTATCATAAACTACATGACATGTTATTATCGCCTCATGATGAATGTTAGTTATGTGTAGCGAAATATGTGATTGTGTGTGACAAACTATCCTAGAAAACCAACGACCTTAAAAATTGCCCAAACATTCATAGACTAATTTGCCAAAGAGTTATACCGAAATACGTGTTCCGCAAACCCGAATGATCGCCACAAAAATAAGCGACGCTCGGGATGGCCTGTAACGAATCCCACAAACGCTGCACAACGCGTAAAGGACGTTATTAGGCAAGCACGCAAATCGAAGTCGCATAAACAGAAATAGAAGCAAACAGAAAACGAGAACCAGCCAGGGACGCATTTTTAACGCCCCTGGCTGGGCGCCAGAATTTCTCACGCCCCTCACTGGGCGCTGAAGTTGCTGCTTTGCCTTCTGGTCAGACGCAGCAGCCTCGGTGCCCGCGCAAAAGGAAAATACGTAGCACAAAAAATGTTCGTAAAAAGAATTGCTACGAGGGCGTAAGAAAAGCACTCGATTTCAAAAGCGACTCGTAAAAAATTAATAACTCTTTGCGTCGTTGTTAGGCCTCCTACGACGACAATGTTCGGCACTAAAAATCGAACATGCAAATAATTATGAATGTCACACGGGCAAAGATTTTCGAAAATATAAAGAGTCCAAAGTGCACACATAGCAGTCCAAATATACTAGTCCGACTTAAGGGTAGTCATAGAATGTCTAAAAAAAAAAACCGACTCACGAAACAAACTAATGTGTCTCCTACTCCACGACAATAATGCAGGGCCCCTGAATACCTGCCCGTGATAGCCATCAAGGAAGGCGATGGAAGAAGCATATCCCGAACATCTATACCTAGAGGTCGCACAAACCCAAGAGATGCATGCTCTGGGACACGACCCTTTACGTTCTCAAAGGCCACTCGCCCCAAAGAATCGTGCTATGCCAAAAACACTCCCCAACTCACATGCTTTCGGGCTATTGTTTGGGTTAGAAAAGAAAAGAGCGAAGAATGAAACAGAAATTATGGCATTAGCTCTTCAAGATGAAGTGTTCGATCCTACTAAATTGATCTCTCCATCACCCTCAAAAGATGACCAAATCCAACGAGGGTGGCGCACGACTTTCAAATGGACCAATGCTCGTGGGATGAAGTTCAAGATATCTGCGGGAGAGGGTCCGATGTACGAAGAATTAGAGTCTGAATCCGAGTCTGACTCCGAGTCCGAACCTAGCAAAATTGTAACCCCTCCCAAAAATAGTTTAGATCCGGAAATCTCTACTCCGGGAGATCTTTTTGATGTAATGCTTTATGACTTTAATAAGATAAACAAAACTTTTGAGTATATGCCGCTTAAAAATCCGAGTAATAATGCAGAATGTCTCGCCACTAATGAGCACGAAAAAGAGCCAGAAAAGCTGTAAATGAGCAAGAACTTAAAACTCCTATAATTGAGGACACAGAATCGGTAAATATTGGAACAGAAGAAAATCCTAAAATCATTAAAATTGTCCTCACCTTAACTCCCACTGAAAAAGCCGATCTAATCTCCACTTTGCGGGAATTCGAGGGTGTCTTTGCTTGGTCCTACAAAGACATGCCAGGAATAGATCGAGAAATCGATGAGCATAAAATTCCGCTAGATCCCAAAATGACGCCAGTAAAACAAAAGCTACGGCAGCTCAAACCAGAGATAGCCTTGAAAATAAAAGAAGAAGTCACTAAACAATTAGACGCCGGGTTTATAAAAGTCTCCAACTACTTAGAATGGGTGGCCAATATTGTCCCCGTAGCTAAAAAAGATGGACGCGTGCGAATGTGCGTAGACTTTCGAGACCTCAAGAAAGCCAGTCCCAAAGATGACTTCCCTCTACCTCACATTGACATACTAGTAGACAACACCGCAGAGCACGCGCTCCTCTCCTTTATGGACGGGTATGCCGGATATAACCAAATACTCATGGCAGAAGAAGACATGGAAAAAACAACTTTCATTACCCCTTGGGGTACATATTGTTACACTGTAATGCCTTTTGGTTTGAAAAACGCGGGGGCCACCTATCAAAGAACAGCCACCACGTTACTCCATGACATGATACACAAAGAAATCGAGGTCTATGTAGACGATATGATCGTCAAATCTAAAGACCGGCACGGTCACCTCCCGACACTTAAAAAGTTCTTCACCCGAATCTTGAAATATAACATGAGACTAAATCCACAAAAATGTGTGTTCGGGGTAACCTCTGGAAAATTGCTAGGATATGTTGTTAGTACGCGAGGAATCGAGATTGACCCATCCAAGATCAAAGCCATTACCGAAATGCCCCCACCAAAAACTGAAAAACAGATAAGGGGCTTCCCAGGAAAGCTGCAATACATTAGTAGGTTCATTTCCAAGCTTACTATGACTTGTGAGCCAATATTCAAAAAATTAAGAAAAGAAGAAAAAGTCGAATGGGATGAACAATGCCAAACTGCCTTCGATAAAATCAAAGAATATCTAAGCAAACCACCCGTCCTCTCCCCGCCTTTGCCTGGAATCCCTTTACGCCTATACCTAACCGTCACGGATACTGCAGCGGGAGCTATGCTCTCACAGTGTGTACATGGATCCGAGCGAGCCATTTACTACTTGAGCAAGAAGTTCATACAGTACGAGACGAGATACACAGAACTTGTGAAAACCTGCCTCGCCCTCGTCTGGGCATCCAAAAAACTCAGACATTACCTATTGGCCCACACTGTTCATATAGTGTCACAACTAGACCCCTTAAAATACATGTTCGAAAAGCCCGCCCTAAATGGTTGCCTGCCCAGGTGGCTAGTCATGCTCTTAGAATTCGACCTAAAATTCATGCCAGAAAAAACAATCAAAGGAAGAGCGGTAGCCGAATTCCTGGCCGAGCATACCACGAATGAGGAAACCACGGAACCTTACCTCCTCCCGACGAGGAACTTCTGATGATACGAGACGACTATTGGACACTATACTTCGATGGCGCGTCCAACCAGAAAGGATGTGGCGTCGGAGTTCTCCTAGTCAGTCCCGAAGGGGCCCATATACCAATTTCCGTCAAACTTGACTTCGAGGCCACAAACAACGCCGCCGAATACGAGGCCTGCATAGTTGGGCTAGAGGCCGCAGTTAGCCTCGGAGTCAAACATCTACAAGTCTTCGGGGATTCTTCCCTAATAATCAACCATATATCCAAAAGATGGAAGGTCCGAAGCACTAGTCTCTCAAAATATCAAGCTCACTTAGACCAAATAGTCGAGCAATTTGAAAAAATCAAGTATACGTACTTACCAAGAGACGACAACCAATTCGCGGATGCACTAGCGAAGCTAGCTTCAATGCTCAACATCCCGAATGAATGGGACGGGATGACCCTTCGGGTCGAGCGAAGGAAAGAGCCGGCTTATTGCTGTGCCATAGACTCCGAACCTGAAAACACCGAAGAAGAACCATGGTATACGGACATCCTTCGTTACAAAACAAGTGGGGAATTCCCCCCAAACACCTCCCTGCGAGCACAAAAGGCCCTACGCCTCCTCGCTTCACAATATAGCATAATTCTGGGAGAACTGTACAAGTACACGCCGAATAAAATCAAGTTAATTTGTGTCCACCAAAACCAAGCCCAAAGACTAATGGAAGAATACCATAACGGCGTGTGCGGACCCCATATGAACGGAAAAATGCTATTCCGAAAAATATCCCGCTCAGGGTACTATTGGACCACTATGGAAACCGATTGCCATCACTTTGTAAAAACTTGCCCAGAGTGCCAAATCTTCAGTAACCTTAACCATTTGCCTCCCTCAGAACTATACACCTTCACTTCTCCATGGCCCTTTTCCACCCGGGGCATAGATATAATCGGCAAGGTAACACCAACAGGCGTAGGGGGACACGAGTACGTTTTAGTCGCAATTGATTACTTCACTAAATGGGTAGAGGCAGTCTCATATGCAAAATTAACGGCCAAACATGTCGCTCGATTCCTAGAAAAGAACATATTCTGTCGATACGGGGTTCCACACGAAATCATAAGTGACCAAGGTTCCCACTTTAGGGCCGAAGTCCAAGACCTTCTCGAAAAATATCATGTCAAACACCATAAATCCTCTCCCTACAGGCCGCAAATGAACGGCGCGGTAGAGGCGGCCAACAAAAATATTAAAGTCATAATCGAAAAAATGGCCGAAAATTATAAGGATTGGCCCAACAAATTACACTTCGCATTATGGGGCAATCGAACCTCAATCTGCACCTCCATTGGAGTACCACCCTACTCCTTGGTATACGGAATGGAAGCAGTTCAACCGATCGAGTTGGAAATTCCCTCCCTCCGGATCGTCCTAGAAAGCAAGCTACCCGAGGCTGATTGAGTTCAAGCTAGGTACGACGAGCTCGTCCTTTTAGACGAGCGGAGGTTGAGAGCTTTACATCACGTGCAAGTGTATCAAAAGCGCATCGCAAGGCAATTCAACAAAAGAGTCAAACCTCGAAATATCAAAGAAGGCGATTTTGTATTAAAAGAAGTCCGCGCACCTACTACGGACCCTCGAGGAAAATTCCGGCCTAACTGGACAGGACCATATTTTGTAAAGACCATCCTACCTGGCGGAGCAGTCCAACTAGCTGACATAGATGGAGCGGAATTCGCTAACCTCACGAACTTAGACCAATTGAAAAAGTACTATACTTAATAAAATTCAGTCTGGAGTTAAGGCATCTAATAAACCACGTTAAGACTCATAAGAAAGCATTCTGCACATTACTCTATGCAAACGGCATAAAACTCAATAAAGTAGAAAAAGCGAAGGACAAAACATCAACGCCCAGGATTGGGCGCTGTTATTTTTTCACGCCCAGGCCTGGGCGCCGATATTTCCTGCGCCCGTGAATGGGCGTCATTCTCTCTTGCCACCTATCCTCCCGCTTCTGCAAGTGTTCGTACTCCTTTTTCGAACCATCAAAAGAACCACGAACACTTGGGGGGGAAGCAGACGTGTAATGAACACCCTTTCAAAAATTTCAAAAGCTAGAACTACGCACGACCTGATTCTGACAAGATACGTAGGCAATCCTTATCAAGGATTCGGTCCAATAAAAATTAAAAAATAATAAAGTCATGCAACGCATCAAGAAGAAAAGATATTGCAAAGGGCACTATACCCTAACCCATGCACGGGCAAGACCAAATAGAATGAAAAACAAAGCCACAAGAATTTTCAGGAACAAAGCCCAACAAAGGAGTATGGCATGAGTCGGCAAAAAACGAAAAATAGTGAACATGCATATGTAATACCCCAAGTAGTCGGTTAGTCTAAAAATATGTGTGCACTCTTGTATGAACTCATTATTTTTACAGAATTCTTTCTCTTTTCAAAATTCGTCGTTTGTTTAGGAAGCTAATATTACTAAAATATGTTAAGACAAAGCCCACGGAAGGCTCAAAACATTCTTGCACCAAAAAATCGCAAAAAAAATATATATATACATGCGGAATACAAGAATGAATATATACAAAACGGGAGGTAAGCCTAAGACTCGTCATCGGCTCCATGTCTCCAAGCCTCACCGGTCCATCCACTCCACTCCCCGTGGTATGAGGGCCCCCCAGCCAGAATCACCCCAAAAATGAGGCTGTGACTGCAACTCGGGGCTAGGCTCTCGGGCCACCGACACGGAACGTCGCCTACGCTCCGGCTCGGACCTCTCCCCGGAAGAACTCACCCCCGCGTCGGAACGGCGATGCCGTAGGGGCGAGTGCCGTGCCCTCTCTCTCTCACGACCGTGTCCCCCGCCCGAGGGACCCGCGTCGTCGGCCCCGGCTCGTCCAGCATCCGTCTACAAGAAAAGACAAAAGGAGAGTGAGTAACAGAAAGCCAAACAAAAGGTACAGATCAAAAGAAAAAGAGGGCACATTACCCGAGTGGAGTGGGGGCTCCTGCAAGAAAGTGCAGATCGGGCCCGAACCAACGCGGACTTCAACTGGTTGATCACCCCCACCATCGCGTTGGCCGTACGGGCCGGAACCTGAAATAGGAAAGTTAGTAACAAAAGAAAAAAGAAAGATATAAGAAAGGTGCACAAATAAAAGGTGCATACCGCCTGTACTCCCTCAGGGAGAGGAGCATGGAAAACCCGGTCTTCCGGGAAAGTCTCCACAATCTCAGATCCACTCTCTCCGGTATACGAGATTCGAGCATCGGGAAGCACCCATCCCCCCAACGAAGGGTCAGGACACTCCTGCACAAAACACAGTAGAAATAAACACATGGGCACGAGTATGAAAACACTAAAATCAATATGAAAAGAGAGGGCAACTTACAGCGCCAGGCTCCGGGAGACGAAGAGAATCCTGGATAAACTGATAATAGCTAGCTCCCTCTATCACCAACTCCGTCGCCGGCACGCCAGTCCTCGAGTGGACCCTCCACGACTCGCCTATCAAACGAGTAGACAGCATGGTCGCAGGCGGAGGCCTAGGCACCGAAAAAGCCCTGACCGTCTGCATACGTACCCGCTCTCCCAGGTACCAGACAGGGTCCCGGCGGCCGACGAACAAGACCCGCATCTGGCTCAGGGCATGACTATCCCTGACCGAAGCATAAGTACCCCTAAAAGAGAGCCATGGGGTCCAAACCACCTATTTTTGTACAAACAAGGTCAGATCTCGCACATAGAAAATAAAAAGAATGACGAAATACGAGATTGAGGATAAGATTCTGCACATGCTCAGGGTTCCCGTCCCGAATGAGATCCCACACGGTATCGGGCGGTGGACGCACTGTCAGCTTCTTCTTCCAACCCCAACAACGACCGGCAGGGTACTCCAAAGTCCTCTGCCCCTTTCGGGGAGCCAGCCAAGGTAAGTGCTCAAAGGCCCACAGCTACAAAAGGAAAAGACAATAAAACATCAAAAAAAAAGAGGCCCGGTAAAAGCGAGAAAACAAAAGAAAGTCTAGGCACATACCTCGATCAAACGCGGCACTCCCGCTAATGTAATCACAAAGTGACGTCCACTCGGGTCCGAGTCGCGCACCGCCAAACTCATCTGGCCGACGAGCGTCGCATAGCCCAAATCGCCCCAGCAATAGTCACCCAGTGTAGACACGTCCTCCACCATGCCTATCCACCTCGGGTCAAAGGTGTCAGTCGGACCCGATAGAAAAGTGGAAGTAATAAAATGGAGGTAGAATAGCCGAGCCTGTCTCGAAGGCGACTCCTCTACCCCATGCTCCAAGGCCCACATCAGGTCAGCGAAAGGTATCCCACGGGGCTGGTACGAAGGCAATCTCCTGCCCATCCACGAGCCCAGGAGCCTGGTACCCTCAATAACAGTCGGCGATGGGCCATCCGACCTCAGACGAACGGGGTTCCCTGTAAAGGTCAAGCCCGTCAAAGCCGTGTAGTCCTCGGGAGTGATCGTCATCTCGCCCCAAGGAAAATGGAAGGTGTTGGTGGTATCCCACCACCACCTCATGAACGACCGCAGAAAGGATAGGGAGATGTTAAGCCGCAGTATCTCCCAGAAGGTCTCGACCACCGGAAACAATGAGCTCGCCCTCACCAAAGCCTGGGCGTCCGAGCTCAGGAAGCTAAAAACGGTCTCACTCGTCGCTGCGCCATAGCCGCGAACCGTAGTCTCTCTCCTCGCGTGAAGGCGGGAAGTCACGTGGTGCTCTAGGTCGTAGTGCAGATCACGACCGTCGTAGAGCTCAGGGCCCACCCATAGGGGACCCGCGCCAGTAGACTGACGCGTCATGCCACGCTCCTCGTGGCCACCAGAAGGAGGTGACGACTCGTCAGGCATGCTGATCAATAAAACAATAAGGCATTATACCTTTAACAAAACTGGCACTCACACCAATCACTAAAGGAGTGCATTCCACTCATAAAATGGAGTCATACAATTTTTTCCCTAAGACATGATACTAAGTTCATATCGAGCAAAAAATTCCCTAAGTGAAATTTTTTTGATTAACTCCAACAAAATGAAATTTTTTCCATAATTTGTCATTCATGAATTATGAGGAACGCAAGCAATATACCAAGAACACCTACATTGTAATAAAACACTAGAGTCGTAGGTATACTTGGGGGCTAGCATAAAAATGCCCAAATTCAACAAGAATCAACATACTTGCGAAAATTAACATGCACAAACCAATTAACATGTTATGTGGAACATTTCCAACTGTCTAATTGAAGGAAAGGGGCACAAAATCAAAAACCCCCAAATCAATTTCATGCATAAAAATACTTGACAAAAATACTGAAATTGACAAAAAACCTCAAAATTACTGAAAATTACTTACATTGGGAAGATTAGGAAGTGATTTGGAGTAGAATTCGTAAAGAAAAGTGAAGAAATGCGCAAGAAATTAGTTGAAAGAGGTGAAGAGCTTGAGCGAAAATGGTGGAAATGGGAAAAGAAGAAGACGGTCCGCGAATTTAAAGATCCGTCTCCCCTTCACATTTTCAACGCCCAGCTCTGGGCGTTAGAAATTCTCGCGCCCAGAGCTGGGCGCTGAAAATGTTTCCCAGACAGCGAATATTCGCTGTCGGGCACGCGCAATCCCCTATTCTGTGTAAAATACCTGTTATCTTGATATTTCTTTCCCAAGAACGGTATTTTGCAATTTAAAAATATGCACATTGTGGACCCACTTATAGGACACACCTGATCAGGAAATATTGCGACCCACCAACAAGTTGTAATCACAAAAGCCCTTCTACATAGGCAAAATAAGAAATTCAAAATGGGCTCGCCCACCCTCAGCGGGCGGGGTCTGCGTCGCTAGCCGCACAGGTCCTCAGTTTTCGAAAAATAGAATCTTCAAAAAACAAAATGAAACAGGCTCGCCATCTTCAGCCGGCGGGGTCTACGGCGCAAACCACGTAGGTCCTTATTTTCAAAAAATAAACACAAAACAAATTTCAAAATAGATTCGTCCACTTCTATCGGACGGGGTGTCCACCCTTAGCGGACAAGTTCGCCATCTTTAGCCGGCGAGTCTACGTCACAAGCCGCGTAGGTCCTTATTTTCAAATATTCAAAAACAAGATTCGTCCACTTTTTCGGACGGGGCGTCCACCCTTAGCGGACAGGCTCGCCATCTTTAGCCGGCGGGGTCTACGTCACAAGTCGCGTAGGTCCTTAGTCGCTGCAGTGATAACTTTTTCTGGTTTTCCCTTTTCCAAAAATTAAGAGGATTGGTTTTCCGTTTTTCCAAAAAAGAGCGATGTGCTAGATTTTCCTTCGTTTTACGTCCCATAAAAACAAGGAGGTTTTCTCGTTTAACTAGCCCTGAAAATGAGAATCTTTAAAAACATTTTTACCTCGTGATTGGGCTTGGCCAGGCCCAATTACACTTTATAGCTTTGATTTCGAAAACATATGTAGCTACTCCCAATGACAAAGTGAGGGAGTTTCTACGCACCTTTAGATTCTTCCAATGACAAAGTGAGGGAGTTTCTATACTATCAGTTGATAAATCCCAATGACACGTGAGGGATATGTCGACACTTCAAAGTGATGACCCTTAAGTCAAATGTTATCACTCGGGGGCTCGTGAGACCCTCGCAAAACAGGTCACATACACCATGGCTTGTGTGACGCACTCCGTCTAATACTTTGACCATCGTCTCATTCCAAGACTCAGTCAAAGTGGGGGCTAACTGTAGACACCTACTTTTGTCCCCATTCCCGAAAGGGAAAGGTTCGATGATGAGAACATGAATCTCCACTTGACAATGCATCTCCTATAAAATAACGAATCTCAATTCCCCTTTTCATTTCACCTGAAACCTACTATTTATAGAAACCTGCTAAAAATAGTAACTGCCGTAAAGGGTAGCTACTAAAAGTGGCAAGTGATAAAAGATAGAAACCTGTCAGAATTAGGTGTTGCACTCCAACATAAATCCTAAATGAGATAGAAAACTGCGAGAATCCTATTCCTAATATGATTCGGAAATAAGAGTTACGTATTAATTAAAATCCAAACGAGCCTAGAGTTCTTAACGGGCCCAGACGCATTCCGTCATGGAATTCATACGCACTAAAAGACTCGATTAAGTCTCAAACACTATGGATTTCAGGAATCCAAATCTGACTAAGAAAACAGCCCAGACCCTATTTTCAACGCCTGGCTCTGGGCGCCGAAATCTTCGGCGCCCAGGCCTGGGCGCTGAAAATACCTGGGTACGTGTTTTTTCCTAATTCTTTGTGGATTAGAACTCTGCAATTCTATCTTTCCACGAACTCTTCCCTATAAATACAACCCCAAATTCGACGTGAAAGGAACACACACAATTCATATTCTGAGTATTGACTCCAACCCTTAGCCTAAGCCTCTCGCTGCGAAATTGTTCACGCGTTCTGTCGCAATTGATCCATAAATCAAACAGAACGTATCCTGTCCCATAATTTGAGATTCGTTAATTAAAAAGGAGAAATAGCAAAGTCAAAGTGGTTAGTTTTCTGATAACCGTGACGCACCTCTCAAGGGTGCGTCGTAATGTGTCCCTTTTCGATGATTTAATTGCTTTCCTCGCCCTTTTTATGAACTGTTAAACTAACTAAATCTGATTGTTCTATCACGCCTAACAAATATAATATTTTGGGAAATTGGATTATCATGCTAGGTCCCTTAATGCTATCTAAATCAGATAATCGCGATCGATCTAGTATTATATGTTGCATATTGCTAAAATCAACTCAGATTAGTTTAATAGTTAACGCATGTCCCTTCAATTATTTATGCTGAGCTAGTTAGGATGTCCCGCCTCTGGAGTTATCGACGAGCAAAGTACTCCTCTCGGTAGTTACTGTCCCCCGAACCCTCAATCTCTACCTTGCGGGTGTATGTTGAGAGATCCCCACACCAGGGATCACAAGGGAACCTACGGCCGTCGTGGTCAAACACAATTGCACTCCCTTTATGTCACGATAACCGGGTTTTGTCAGTTTTTCTCATTGTTGTTAAAAACTGAATGGCGACTCCTATATTACTAGTCAATTGGGTGTAAACTCACAGAAAATCCAATTACACTTGATTGAATAAAAAAGAATCGTCACACCCACGAGGGACGAGGTCACGCATTAGCCTCGTGCTTTTTCGACCCCCTCACACAACCAGATTAGCTTTAACAGAACCAGAAAATACAGATAGACCCTTATCCTTAATATGGTTCTCCTCCTCAATTTTTAGGTGACCTACGAGTTCCTCTAGGGTAAGGTCTTTCTTCTTATGCATTAACTGGTTTCTAAAATCCTTCCATGAGGGTGGCAGTTTCTCAATTAAAACAATAGCAAGAGTGATATCACAAATGTTCAAACCCTCAGCAGCCATAGCAATGCAAATATTCTCATAGGCATGAATCTGATCAATAATAGGTTTATCATCCTCAACTTGAAAGCCTAACCACTTACTAACACAATAACGTTTAGTACCAGCATCATCAGTTCCATACTTTTTATCTAAACCATCCTAAATATCTGTAATAGCCCTAATTTTTAAGCGGATATTGATATGATATTAAGAAATAATTATCGTCTTAAATCACATTTTAGGAAGAAAATAATAATAAGAAATCTCTTAAAACTAAATTGAGATTAATATCTTTGAAATATATATTAAGTTGGTGAGTGATTTATGATTTTGTTATCACCATCTTTTAAGTATAAGATTTAAACCTCGATGTTTTACCGCTAGTTAAAAATTTGGAATTTTTTTTCTTTTTAAGACTTCTGGTTTTGGTTATTGTAATAACTCAGGTTTTGACCAGCTCTCAATCTGTTGTCGAGCATAAATATTTTCTTAAATTCGTATTTGGAAATTTCTTTTGAAACTAATTTAATATTATAGGTTTGGTTTTATCAACCCGATGGATGGATAAATTAAATCGACCTCGGACTTTTAATATAATTTCAAATCATGAAATAGCAAATTAATTATCTTATGCTTGAAGTTAATTATTTTAGTTAAATAATTATCTTATGCTTGAAGTTAGTTATAGATAAAGGTTTAAGTAAAATAAATAAATAAATTAATTTGCACTCTTAATTGTATAACTCATGTAGAAGAAGACATACGACTCTTTTTTCTCTTTCTAGGTGTTGACCAAAGGAAAATAATCCAGAAATATCTAAAACTCCTCTACTTGTTTCTTCCATTTCTAGAACTCTCTCACACTCCTTCCTTTTCCTCTCGTCTCGCTGGCTCTCTCTCTTCCTCTCTATCTTGCTCCGCGCACCACCAACACCTCTGTCGTGCTCCGTTCTCCCTCGCCGATTCGTTTCCGGTGATGTAAGATATTTGTGTTGTTGATTACTCTGCCACCTCCCTTGCTCTGCCCCCTCTCCTCCCTCGCAGCAGCGCCACCGCCAATGGTGGCCATGGAAATCAATTCCACCATGCTCCATCTCCAATTGGTAATCTATTCTTTTCCTCTTCTAATTGATTAAATTAAATTGAATCAAGGACTCCAAATTAAGCAAACCCTAACTCATTTGATTTTTATCCTATTATCATGGTGATGTTGTGGGTCTTCTTCCCTCCTTCGCCTCCTTTTTTCCTCAACTGGCCACGCCGGAGCCAAGGGCTGCCGGAACCGCTACCGCTGCTGCCATTGTTGCCTCTGCCGCTGCTGTTGTTCGAGTTGCTGCTGCTGCTATTGTTGTTTTTGGTGTTGTTGGTTTGAATTCCCTATATGTTCTCTATTTCCATTAAGGGTATGATCTCAAACTATCCTCCTTAATTTCTTTCCATTTAGCCCAAATTATTCAATTCTAGTTTACCCAATTCAATTGAAGTAGTTGTTGAATTAAATTGTGCTTTGGTGTATTATTAGTCGATTATGTAGGAAGAAATTCTAACTATCAAGAGAGTAATCTCAACTTTTGTATACAAGGAACTTGAAAGTATTAGTTTGCTTCGAGAAAGTTTTTGAATAGCTATGAAATTAAGATTTTCAATTTGATAATTTGATCGATTAATATTCATTAAGCATAAAAAAAACTTAATTGTTGAAATTTACGTTTTCCATCACGAATTATGGTGGGAAAATCCAATATGGTTTTCTTAAATAAAATACGTGCTATGTTAGTTCTAAATTAAGTTTTTCGAAAGTCAATTGAGATTTCAAAAATAATTCATTAAGTTCTAGTTATATTAGAGTGAGTAGTTTATTAAATTAAAGTCTTTCTTGCTGAGGTGGAATGATGGCGAATGGTTTAAGAAGATTTGAGTCATGAAGTTAAGCTACGAATGATGATCGAATATATAGCTTTGGGATTTATGAATGGTTATTGAAGGTACACATTGTCCAACCCTCTTCAATGCTTGAAACTATATTTGTATTTAATTAATATGTATATGCATGTATGTATTTATGGATCTTAAATTGTGCTTGGTTAATTGATTCTCCGCTTTGCAAATGAATTTGATTGGTTGATTTGTTTAAATGAAATGATTTATCAAAATTGACTTCTTTTGTGAATGAAACATATTTCTGGATTTTGAAATGCTTGTGAGTAAACTAATGGAATTTGGAATTTCACAATATGAATCAAGCTTATCAACAATACTTGAGGTTGAGTTTGTGCGCGAAGTAGTGACATGGTTAATTATGGAGTAGGTGAAAAGATCTAAAAGCTGCAGAGTATATTGAATAAGAGTTAATCGTTAGTTGAGTACTTTAATGATTAGGGTAGGTTATGAGCGTAACGAAAATAATCTAATTCGAGCCCCTAAGGTAGTAAGGTTCTGATGTTAAATTACACGAGAAACCCAAAACTAAAATTTAGTATGAGCAAAGGCGAATTTGAAAGTGATTTTGAAAGAGTTGTTTGAAAGAAGACCTATATTTTTAAATTTAGTGAGTTGCGTTCTCTTTGAATTGCTTGAAATCAAACGCTCTTTCCTTTCTTAAAACTATGAATTATGAGATGAAACAAGTTTGATTAACCACAATGACTATTGGCATAATTGAAAAATATTTTCATGAAGTGTTTTCCGTAAAGGTAATGATTTTGACAAAAGAGGATAATTCTTTCAATTAAGTTCCACAAAGCAAATTTTGATATAAGGAATGTTGGAACGCTCTCTAAGAACGATTTATTATAAAGAACGGGGAATGATTTTAAATTATCAACTAAACTAAGATGTTTATGAAACTAGTAAATATAAAAAAGAAAATTTCTTTATTCGATAAAGATCGTTTTAATATAAGGAGTTGTTTAAACGTTTTATAAAATACATTTCAAATACATTTTTTCAGGTACACAAAGCTCACTTAGTAAACTCAATAGCTATAGATAAAAGAATGAATTCATAATTGAGAAAGTATCATCCATTAATAACCTTAGGGCCCTAAATGAGTATCGATCATTCACTAACAGTCAATCAGTGGTCAATGGTCTAAGAGTATAACTAAGGATAAGGGGCGATTTTAAGTTAAGGAGAAGTAAGGAGAATAAAGTTTGAATATTAGGACGAGTTTAATTAATATTTCACTTAAAGTCAAATGAATTTATTCCTAAGGAGTTTAATCTGGAAATAGTCAATAAGAGTGTATGCCTCAACTAGGTCAATATGGCTATGGATGGGAGTGTAAGACTAGTCCCGAGGATGATTAATCAAGGTAAAGAGGTATGTTGATTTATCAAGATTGGAAGACCTTAGGCATACATCATGTCTGATTTTGGTAGTTTAAGGCTGATGAACTGTCTTAAATGAATATTCAAGGCTCGTTGAGAAATATTATGTCCTTAAGTGAAATTCAAGTAAATTTCCAATAAGTACTTAATAAACTATCATATCTATGTTACCAGATTTAAGGGGAAAGAAGCTGTATGCGTTGAGTACGACACTCACATACACCAGTGATGAACATATATGTGTTATGAATAGAGCATCGCGCTGTATGATTCGAGCATGGCGCTCAGTGTGATTAGAGCATGGTGCTCTCTATGTTTAGAGCATGGAGCTCTGTATATCAGGACATGTCCTGGTTAAGTCTTGTAAGTAGATGATTTCTAGGAGGGTGACGACCCCACCAAGATAGGGAGCAAGGTTACGGTAACCAGCCCTATCCGTGTTCTCTTTCCCCAAATAAATTTGTGTATTAGCTTTGAAACACAAAGAATATTTATTTTGAATTGTGTTGATGAGAATATCTTAAAGGAAATTTTATGAACTTGAAATATTGTTGCGATGGCTTTCGCATTGAATAGTGGATTCTCATGAATATGTAATATGCATTGAATTATGTTTGTAAGAATATCACGAAGCAAAACTTGGCAATGTTGTAGCAATGAGTGTTGCATTGAGTTAAGAAAGTATATATTATGAATTTTACTTTGTGGCATATTTCATGTCTGAAAAATGGTACAATGGAGAAATATATTGGTTATCGTTATGAGTAAGTGTCAGATGAAGAATGATTGGAAATGATCAAGAATATGAAAATAAATAGATGAGTCATAAGTCATGGGACTAACTTTTCATGAATAGTGAATTTGGAAGTTATGTGAGGAGATTATGATATGTGGACATTTCGTATTCTAAACTATTATTTGAATGATAATGCCTTTGTGAAATTGTGAAATGAATTTCAAGGGAATTATATAGCTTTTACCAAAAAATGTTTCTAAGAAATGTGATTTGAATAAATGAAGTGCTTTCAAAAATAAACATGAAACAAAAATTAAAACTATTTGAGCCACATATCAAATGTATTTTAGGTTGGACAGTGTGTACTCGTTTTCCCTGATTTTGTTCTATTGAACCTGTCCTGGTGGGGGCAGAGTTAAAATATTTTGCAGGTAGCAGGGATCAATTCTAAGTTCACGTTGAAGGTTCTTAGAGTTCTCCAAGGTCTTAAGTATGTTAAGGCGGGGTTATGAATCCTCAAAGTGTGATTTCATCGTTCTCGAGTTTGTGTGTTGTATTATTCCTCTTAAGAGTTTAATTTATCATTTATGGATTCAAGTTATGGTTTGGGTTGTAATTAAGCAAGATATTTGAGTTAAATTTTCTTAACTGAAGACTAAGTGTGATAAGCAAGCAGCTTGTTATGGGCGAGCTATTATAGGTGGTATCAGAGCCGAGGTCGTTTTTGGGTTTGTTGTGATCTTCATATCACAACCTATGAGTTGGGAATATGATTGTTGGATCATGTAAAAGTGGAAATAGTTTTGAATTTTTTTACGAGGATAAGCTTAAAGTTTCGAGTTCGCATTTGAGGAATCAAGAATTTAATTGGAATATATGGTTGGGTTATTCAAAAGATAAATTTTGTGAATTTGGGTATTGAGATATGTATTAACTCGAGTGTTTGGAGGAATTTCCACAAATATACAGGATGCACTTATTGAATATTGGGGTTAGAACAATGTAATTTAGGTAGGAATTTGCGAAGTTGAGCCTAGAAGCTTGGAATTTGAATTGATATTACGTGTTTAAAATTTACGTCTCCTTTTTCATTAAATATAAGCTAAAGGGTTGATTATAGTGGATTGGGAAAGAAGTTAAATAAGATGATTGCATAGGTTGGGGTAGTGAACATGAAACATTGAAGAAAAGTTTTGAAAGAGTATCTGATTTGGGATATAAAGGTGAAAAGAATTGAACAAGGTTTAGGTTACTATTGTACGAATTATTAGAAACAATGCATTAAGAATTGGAATATAAGGTTTATGATTCAATTCGGATTAAAAGTATTTCGTCATGAACATTGACAAGGAATAACTATTTAAATTCTACTTGAAGTTTTGAATGATTGGCTATTGAATAATTTGATGTAGTGGTTTGTAAGTTTGAGGCGTGGGGAATCTAGTTAAATTTGATTATTAGAATTAAGCATTGAATCAAAGACTGGAAAGGATGATTTTAGCTCGTGAAATGGATATTGGAACGTAGGGCGTGGAAATAAGTTGTAGAGGTTGACACATAGGTTAAGGGATTAACCATAATTCATTTGACCCTACGGTAAAGTTTGTCAAGGAGATAACTTAAAAATGTGAGTCTAAGCAGAATTATGAATTTGAAATAATGCGTTGTAGGATTTAAGATTTCTTTATGAATCCCTTGATTGGTTACGTTGTTTGAATTATTAGAAATTTAGTTAAAAATAGATAGTTCAGGCTTAAGAATTAAGGACCTTTGTGATGAGATGTTGAGTGTTGTGAAGGAGAGTCAAAATAGGAAGTCGTATACGGTTATGGTGTTCCTTGAAATGTAAACCTATCATTTTAAATAGTTTTGAAGATTAATGTTTTGGGTTAATGGTTAAGTTTTAAGGATGTTAATACCTAAATATTCATCAAAATTTTAATAAGAAATTTTATATTTTTTTAAATGATCAGGAGTTATTATTTATCAAAATTTTCCTCCAAGAAAATCCTACATTCTATTCACCCTCTCCTAACATACTAAGAGTATATGTCATTTCATTGCCAATCAATCTAACCCTCTTACACTTTAGTTCAATTAAGAAATGTCGACGCTTGACTCATTGTTGCTCAGATTCAAAACCCTCACTGGACTCCCAACTACCTCTTGAAATTATGAACTTCAATCCAATGTTATTCCTTCGTTATCGGTTGGTTAATTCTGAAATTTTCCACCTGGTGATAGAGTTACCTTGTTTTATATGCTACACTATGATTCCAAGATTTGATTTCAAAATGATTATGATTATTCAAATGTTTAAATTTTACGTTTTGAAATTTCGAGGACGAAACTTATTTTAAGTGGGGAATAGTGTAATAGCCCTAATTTTTAAGCGGCTATTGATATGATATTAAGAAATAATTATCGTCTTAAATCACATTTTAGGAAGAAAATAATAATAAGAAATCTCTTAAAACTAAATTGAGATTAATATCTTTGAAATATATATTAAGTTGGTGAGTGATTTATGATTTTGTTATCACCATCTTTTAAGTATAAGATTTAAACCTCGATGTTTTACCGCTAGTTAAAATTTTGAAACTTTTTTTTTCTTTTTAAGACTTATGGTTTTGGTTATTGTAATAACTCAGGTTTTGACCAGCTCTCAATCCGTTGTCAAGCATAAATATTTTCTTAAATTCGTATTTGGAAATTTCTTTTGAAACTAATTTAATGTTATAGGTTTGGTTTTATTAACCCGATGGATGGATAAATTAAATCGACCTCGGACTTTTAATATAATTTCAAATCATGAAATAGCAAATTAATTATCTTATGCTTGAAGTTAATTATTTTAGTTAAATAATTATCTTATGCTTGAAGTTAGTTATTGATAAAGGTTTAAGTAAAATAAATAAATTAATTAATTTGCACTCTTAATTGTATAACTCATGTGGAATAAGACATACGACTCTTTTTTCTCTTTCTAGGTGTTGACCAAAGGAAAATAATCCAGAAATATCTAAAACTCCTCTACTTATTTCTTCCATTTCTATAACTCTCTCACACTCCTTCCTCTTCCTCTCGTCTCACCGGCTCTCTTTCTTCCTCTCTATCTTGCTCCGCGCACCACCAACACCTCTGTCGTGCTGCGTTCTCCCTCGCCGATTCGTTTCCGGTGATGTGAGCTATTTGTGTTGTTGATTTCCCTTCCACCTCCCTTTCTCCGCCCCCTCTCCTCCCTCGCAGCAGCGCCACCGCCAATGGTGGCCATGGAAATCACTTCCACCATTCTCCATCTCCAATTGGTAATCTATTCTTTTCCTCTTTTAATTGATTAAAATAAATTGAATCAAGGACTCCAAATTAAGAAAACCCTAACTCATTTGATTTCTATCCTATTATCATGGTGATGTTGTGGGTCTTCTTCCCTCCTTCGCCTTCTCTTTTCCTCAGCTGGCCACGCCGGAGCCAAGGGCTGCCGGAACCGCTACCGCCGCTGCCATTGTTGCCTCTGCCGCTGCTATTGTTCGAGTTGCTGCTGCTGCTATTGTTGTTTTTGGTGTTGTTGATTTGAATTCCCTATATGTTCTCTATTTCCCTTAAGGGTATGATCTCAAACTATCCTCCTGAATTTCTTTCCATTTAGCCCAAATTATTCAATTCTAGTTTACCCAATTCAATTGAAGTAGTTGTTGAATTAAATTGTGCTTTGGTGTATTATTAGTCGATTATGTACGAAGAAATTCTAACTATCAAGAGAGTAATCTCAAATTTTGTAAACAATGAACTTGAAAGTATTAGTTTGCTTCGAGAAAGTTTTTGAATAGCTATGAAATTAAGATTTTCAATTTGATAATTTGATCAATTAATATTCATTAAGCATAAAAAAAAGTTAATTGTTGAAATTTACGTTTTCCATCACGAATTATGGTTGGCAAATCCAATATGGTTTTCTTAAATAAAATACGTGCTATGTTAGTTCTAAATTAAGTTTTTCGAAAGTCAATTGAGATTTCAAAAATAATTCATTAAGTTCTAGTTATATTAGAGTGAGTAGTTTATTAAATTAAAGTCTTTCTTGTTGAGGTGGAATGATGGCGAATGGTTTAAGAAGATTTGAGTCATGAAGTATTTAGTTCATCACCTTAACTTAGTAATATTTATATTCAAGACAAGCTAGTCTTACTTGTTGAAAGTAACAAAAGATATGAAATATTGTTAGAACGCCTAGACAATAGAGTTCAAAGCTAAAGAAAGATTTTATGACTTTATTATTTCACCTGGATTTGGGTGATATAAATTTGAATCTATTTGGCTAGTTCAAAGATTCAGAAGTATAAAATCCACTTGGCAAGAAATCATAAAGATCTAGGTTAGATCATGACGATGATAACTTTAAGACCAATATGATCATCAAATGATTGTGTGTTGTAATTTCACGATCTAGCTCCATAAGATATGGCATATCTAAGTTGGAATGATCGAAGCCAATTAGTACTTGATTCGATCAATGATTAATCATAAAGACTTTTCCTATAATTTCTAAAACAAAATGCTCAAACTACCACCAAACTAAACCAAATTCGTCAAAGCTATTGAAAAATAATTTCAGAATACTTTTTCAATTATATCTAAAGAATTGCTAAACTCAGTGGGAGCTTAGTGTTTGTCATTCGACAAACTAAGGCCCAAGTATAGATATATGTTTCATTGTGATTTATTCAAATGAGACACACGGGTATTGTTTCTACCACGAATTTTTGAGAACATAATGTTTGTTTGCTCGAAATAATGTCCTTTTGGAGATTCGTTTCCAAAATGACAAGTGGGAGAAAATAGACCTCGAAAGTGTTCGAGGCGTACAACAAACATAAACGGACATTCCGGAGGCTTTTCGAAGTGCTTCAGAAAATCCGAACTTATTCTTTAAGGACTTTAGAAGTGGCTCTAAAGAATAGACATCTCTTAGAAGGCTTTACAAGTGCTTCAAGGAGAAAAGAATATTCAAAGGACTTTCAAGTGGCTGTTGATATTCTATTGTTTGATTGATGTTCTATACCCAAGTAGGCATAGAGTTCAAGCCACTGAAACTATGAGATTCTTCTATTAGATAGTGAAGAATCATGGAGTTCAGGTCACTGAAGCTATGCGATTCTTCTATTAGATAGTGAAGAAACCTACAACTTGCAGTCAAACTATTATCATGTAGATTAATAATTTTGTGAGTTGTAAGAAAGCTATGACGAAACCTAGATTCCCTAAAATGGTTAGAGGCCATATATAGACTCAATGTTTTAAATGGTTAGAGGCCATAAAACATACTCATTGTTTTAAATGGTTAGAGGCCGTAAAACATACTCAATGTTTTAATGACAAAATTGAAATTTTGTTGATTTGCAAGAATAGATTAAACACCTATTGGTTGAAAATTGGTTTTAAGGATAAAACCCATCAAACATTGAATTGTGTTAACACACAAAGCTAGATTAGTTGCTAAAGGTTACAAGCAAATTCATGGCATGGATTGTGTTGAAACCTCATGCATAATCGTAATGCTCAAGTCTATAAATCAAGCAATGATTGCATATTTGTACATATGGCAATTGGATGACAAAACGTATTCCTCAATCAAATGTTGGAATAAACTATGTACATGGTATGTCATAGGATTTGTGGATCCAAATAAATGCTTGAAAAAGAAAGCTAGCTTATGAAATCTAAGTATGGATTTAAGCAAGCAACTGGGAATTGGAACTGTATTTTAGTGAAACTAATGAGTATTTAGTTTCATAAAACGTACATGATTCTTATAGATATATAAGAAGTTTAGTGGGAGTACATAAAATTTAATTGGTCCTATGTGTGTCATACACATATCTCTCTATTGTGAAATAACATTCAAATGCTAATGACTTAGATTTGAAATTATTCATCAATGATGGACCAAGGCGAAACTTAGTGCATATTGGGTATTAAGATCTATTTACAAAGATCTTATAATATTGTTTTAGATTAAGTAATGGCATGTACTAAATCAAACATGAAAGACTTCATTGGAGATATTCGACCCATGTGAATAAATCTAAGTAAAAGATGTTTGAACTACGTATAAGCATTTACTAAGTTAAAACATCAAAGGATCTAAGTAAGATTCTTAACCTATATTATATGTCAAAGAATTTAGCTGGATTTAGTATCTACTGAATCTAGATGAGCTAAATTTATATGAATAGAATTCAATTGGGAATTATTCTGCAAGAGAATTTATCATGTATGATATAATATGAGGATCGCCAAAAACGTATCGTATGACTTTAGGCATAACGAACATATGCCAATCTCTAATTGATCTAAGTGAAGATCAACTAGATTGAGATCAAGAAAAACTTATGGTACTTGAAAAGGTACATAAGAAAAGTTATTGATTCAAGGAAATAAAGATATGCTAAACATTGATGCTACACGCATAAACACTGGCAAAGGATCAAGCAAGATTCCTTTGGAGTTAACCATTGACAAGGACGAGCTAAAGAGCATCGTGTTTTTAAATGGCAACATGGATTGGAGACCATGAGTTGTTGCGTTGGAAATTAAAATAATAATTTCTATGTTCTAAGATATAGTTGGAAAGTCTTCCGCATATCTGTGAACTGCTTGCATAAGTAAAATCCAAACAAAGCATCACTAGCAACCTAAACAGTTGAAGTAAAAGTAATTATTGCCTAAGAAGCAATGAAACAGGGTTATTTAAGTTAAAGAGTTCTTCGCTGAACTTGGGTGGATCACATGTCTACTAACTTGATGGTTCTTCATTGCAAAATGCGTAGAACCACTATTGTAGTAAGAAAGACTAGATCACATAATAAACAAACTCAAAAGATCTTATGATCATATCTCGAATATTATTCGATGAAAAGGATATTAAGATTGGCAAAGCATGATAACTAAACCTATGCAACAAGTGAGAAACAACACTCACATTGTGGCACTGGAAATCAAGCATAGTTTTGAATTCCACTAATTGTTTTAAAGATGGGTTGGATGCCCATGGTTGTAAAACATTGCGGTTGAACATTTATCATATATGAAATGTATTTTCATATTCCATTTAATCTTGGTTTAGTATTAAATGATGAGTCCCTTCAATTTGAAGATATATTCAAGATAGACTGTCAGGACCAATCCTGTGACTAAGAAATGTCTATCAAGTGAACTTGAATGTCAAAAGTTGAAAATGGTCCCTGGTCGGAGTTTTTCTATAAAGATGGACGCATAGAAAACGTTAGACGACTAGAATGCAAGATGACTAGTAGTTCTGTTTCTTGAACTATGTGGACATGGCAATGTCGTAATCATTTGCATAGATACTTACTTTGGGAAGACTAGTATCGGACAGACCTATGAAACTTTACTGTAAGAGATGAAAATCTGTCATAAGTAAATTTCATTAAAATTATTAGACACTAATCCTCAATACCTGAGTGATTTGAGATTACTTGTTTGAGAACTACTTATTTTGACGTTGTCAACCGTCGCACCGTAAAAGGAGGCTATAAAGGCAACGCTCAGGTAATCACCTATCAAACGAAGTCTAATCTCAAGATCGCAAGATTGGGATTGTCCTCCCATAAATCGGGATGAGATGCTAAAAGTTGTATAAGGCCACTCGGAGAGCTAGAAACTGTAAAATGCATGGCCGTGCTCAGATGAATCATAGGCTATGATTATCTGTTTATTTGATCAGTTGAACTCTGAAATCGAGAAATACCTTTAGACATAATAAGGATGACAACTCTTACCTTATGTTCAAGAGCAAGCATCGAGTGACAAAGGAATTAGGAAATGCACACTTGTCCCTAAGGACAAGTGGGAGACTGAAGGAAATAATGCGCTTGGTCCAAGTATGCATTTAATTTTAAGTCTAATAAATGCGGTTCAGTATTAATTAACAAGTTAATAATTCAGTGAGATCAAGTGATCTGAATGCCTAGCTAGAGGCCGCTTCAGTTCAAGTGGAATTAATGATATTAATCCACAGCTTACTCTTGACTGAACCCGTAGGGTCACACAAATAGTACGTAAACGAATCAAGTATTTAATGGCATTAAATACTCCATCTATGGATATTCGGAAACGACGGATCTTGGTTTCAGTGGGAGCTGAGATCGTCAAAGGCAAGTAAATGAATACTCCGGAAACGATGATATTGCCAGAAACGGAAATATGGATCGTATCGGAAATATAAATATTATCCAAGTCGTAGATGTTGCCGGAAACGGAAACATGGTACGTATCGGAAAATATTATCGGAAATGGAAATATTGCCGGAATCGGAAATATTTCCGGAAACGGAAATATTGTCAGAATCGGAAATATTATCGGAATCGGAAAATAATTCCGGAAACGGAAAAATTAAATATTTGTTCGAAACGGAAATTAATTCCGGAATCGGAAATGTTAAATATTGTTCGTATCAGAAATGAATTCCAGAATCGGGAATTTAATCGGAAGCGTATCGTACGAATTAGCATCGGACGAGGCTTGCTAGACGAAGGCCCAGCACGAAGCCAGGTCGTCGCCCAGCAAGCCTCACGCATCAAGCAAACACGCCAAGGCCTCGACCAGGCCCAACGAAGGCCAGGCCCAGCCAAGGCTTGGCGCGCGCACACAAAAGGGCTGCGGGCAGTGGCCCTGTGCGCCGTGCGCTCAGCGTGGGCCGCGAGGCTTGCGCATGGGCGTGCGGTGCTCGTACGGTGCGTGTGTACGTGCTATAAGAATCCTAAAGCTATCGCAATTCGTGCATTGATTAAATCCTGATCCTAAAAGATTAAATTAATTATTTAGAGTTCTAATAGCATTCTAATTAATTAATTAATTAGTATTCTAACAGGATTCGAGATCCTTTCCATGGTTCTATAAATATATGCCTAGGGTCATAAATTTATATACGAGTTTTTCAACAAGTATTCATACAATAAAACAGTGATTTTTGAGCAGAAAAATCTGTCACATTCTTGCCCATAATTAGCCGAAAATTATAGTACCTTAAGGGCGATTCTAGTTGGCCAATCTTAAGGCGGATCCGGACGTGCTGTGGACTATCTACGGAGGGACGACCCTTGGAGTCCGAAAGACTTGTTCTTGTTCGGTTCGGGCGCAGCTAGGGAGGGCACGCTACAAAGTGTATGCACCTAAATTATGCTAACTGATTATGTGTAAATAATATGTTTCCTGGCATTAAGGTTTTCCGCATGATTTATGTTTTGTCATATGTATCATAACCTAACAAGTGGTACATATGATGTGTATAGTGATGCCTCTAAGAATGGTTTAGGGTGTGTATTGATGCAGAATGGGAAGGTTATTGCGTATGCATCGAGGCAATTGAAGCCATATGTATCCAATTACCCTACCCATGATTTAGAGCTAGCTGCTATAGTGTTTGCATTGAAGATATGGAGACACTATCTGTATGGTGTGAAGTGTAGGATATTTACGGATCATAAGAGTTTAAAGTACATCTTCATACAGAAGGATATGAATATGCGCCAACGAAGGTGGTTGTAGTTAATTAAGGACTATGATTTGGATATCCAGTAGCATGAAGGAAAAGCCAATGTAGTTGCGGATGCCTTGAGTAGGAAATCAAGTCATAGTGTTAATGCGTTAGTAGTTGCTAACGAGCTGTGTAAGGATATGCAGCGTTTGAACCTTGAAATAGTGAGTGGTAAAAGCCTTGAGGGAATGATGAATGCCTTAACCATCCAGCCGTCAACATTTGATGAGATTAGGGAGAATCAAGCTGGTGATGTAAAGTTGGAGCGAATCAAGGAAAAGATTTCGCAAGGTAAGGAGATGGAATTCCGAATCCATGATGATGGATGTTTGAGGTACAAAGGCAGGTGGTGCGTGCCTCAAAAGTGTGGAGAATTGAAGGAGAAATTGATGAAAGAAGGGCATAATACGCCATATTCTGTGCACCCAGGTGGTGACAAATTGTATAAGGACTTGAAAAAGGTCTATTGGTGGCCAAGGATGAAGAACGAAGTGGCTGAATTTGTGGCTAGATGTCTGACTTGTCAGAAGGTCAGATAGAGCACAGGAGACCTCAAGGAAAGGTCCAACCTTTAGAGATTCCAAGCTGGAAATAGGACTATATTTCTATGGACTTCGTCACTTGTTTGCCTAAGTCAAAGACTGGAAATGATACAATTTGGGTTGTGGTAGATAGGTTGACTAAGTCTGCAGTGTTTATACCAATGAAGGAGACCTGGAAAATGGAACAACTTGCTAAAGCTTACATTAAGAATGTTGTGAGGTTACATGGAGTTCCTAAGGATATCGTATCAAATAGGGAGTCAAGGTTTCTTTCGAATTTCGGGAAAAGTGTGCAAAAGAGCTTTGGTACAACATTGAAAATGAGTACAGCCTTCCACCCAGCCACAGATGGACAAACTGAGAGAACTATCCAAACCCTGGAGGACATGCTTCGGGCATGCGTTATTGATTTTTAAGGGAGTTGGGAAGATAGCCTGGATTTGATTGAGTTTTCCTATAACAATAGCTATCATGCTAGTATTGGAATGGCACCATTTGAGGCTTTGTATGGACGAAAGTGCAGAAGTCCACTTTGCTGGAATGACATTAGTGAAACCGTAGTGTTGGGACCTCAAATGATAGAGGACACCATGAACCAAATCCGAACCATCCAATCCAAGATTCAAGCGGCGCAGGATCGCTAAAAGAGTTATGCAGACTTGAAACGTAGGGATGAAGAGTTCAATATAGGTGATAAGGTGTTGCTCAAAGAGTCACCAATGAAAGGTGTTATGAGATTTGTAAAGAAAGGGAAGTTAAGCCCCAAGTACATAGGCCCATATGAAATCTTAGAAAGAATTGGAAAGGTAGCTTATAGACTAGCCTTGCCTATGGACTTGCATAGAGTGCATAATGTGTTCCACATATCTCAGTTAAGGAAATATATCCCGGATAAATCGCATGTGTTGCAACCGGAGACCATAGAATTAGACCAAAGTCTAACCTTTGAGGAAAGACCTGTCAAAATCCTTGATAGCAAAGTGCGTATTACGCGTACTAAAGATGTGAAAATTTTCAAAGTGTTGTGGTCTAATCAAGAATCCGAGGAAGCAAATTGGGAAGCGGAGGACGAAATGAGAAAGAAATATCCCGAGCTTTTCCCGAGGTTAGTTGAGTTACGGGGTCGTATCTCGTGTCTTTTAAGGGGGTAGAGTGCGGTAGAATTTCGCGCTTTTTACCTTGTTTTCCCCTATTTTATGCTCAATTTAGTGCTTTTGATTGAATTAGCGCTTATTATTGTCCTGTTTAATCATGTAAAGAGTACAGCAACTTAAATTTTTTTGCAAGTGAACGCATTAAAAGTCTCATAAAGTCTCAAGTTTTGAGTTAAATTTTGATTTCCAAACCCAAGTTTCAGGACGAAACTTCTTTTAAGGAGGGTAGACTGTAATACCTCGTATTTTTATAATATTTATAAGTATATTTTATTATATTTATAAAGCATTTTACGATTTTTGGAATTTATTTCGCATTTAAATATTATTTAAATGTATTTTATTTAATTAAAATATTTATTATTTTAATTAATTACGAAACGAATTTAATTCTTGAGTCGGGAAATTAAATGGGTTGCAAGTAATTTTAAAGGTTTCGGGTTTTAAATGAAAAGTCCAATTCGTTTTATTAAACGAGCCCAATCAAAAGAATTTAATTCAAGTCATAAGCTAGCCCAATCATTTAATTCCCTAAGCCCAATTCTATTTTCCTAAGCCTAGCCCATTGAAAATAGGGAGCCTATAAATAGGACTCCTCATCATTAAATGAACCCCTAAAATTTCATAAAGCCTCTTTTGCTTTGCTTGCCCCTCACTCCAACTCCCACTCCTCTCGCTTTGCTCGTCCGCACACCCGCACGTCCGTACAGCCTCGTACCCTCGTGCTCGCCCATCTCTCGCCCACACTCTCTCGCCTCTCCTCTCTTGCCCGCAGGCCGCAGCGAGCACTCGTGCCCTTCGCTGCTGCTATGCCCCTGCTGTTACTTCGTGTGCTCGAGCACACCCCTTGCTCGTCTCGCTTGCTCGTGTGCTTAGCGCACACCCCTGCCTCGTCCCTCTCTTACTCGCACGCTGCGCCCAGCCGTGCGCGCTGCCCTCTTGTTCGTCGCCCCTTGCTGTGCGCGCACACACACGGACGTGTGTGTGTGTTGTTCGTGTTCGTTATTCAATTCTTTTTCGCCCAATCACCCTAATTCGTGATTGTTCCGTGCTATAGGCCGGATTGGTATAATTCTCTTCTTCCTTACCTATTCCATTTCAATTTTGTATTTTAAATTATAATATTATTATTGTTTTGAGTAATTAAAATGCTGGGAATCGGTTATGAATACCGTGCTTTGAGGATTTACGTGTTGTGATTCATTAGGGTTGTTTTAAATATTAAACGATGAATTTTCAGATTTGTTTATTTAATAAAGGATTGATTTTTATGATGATAAATTGGTTTTAATGGGATTTTCAAGTTAGGGTTTTAACCTAGACCTAATGAGTCAATTGATTAGCATAATTAGGTGATGGTTTTAATTATGATAATCAATTATATTTTCAGATTTGAATAAAGGCTTAAAGTGTTGATTTCTATTGATTTTAAAGGCGGAAAAAGTATATTTTCGTACTAGGGATTGGTTTTACAAATCAAGACGACTATATTATTGAAAAACGATTGAATTCTAAAGTTTAAATGAGGTTTTAGATTTTACAAAGTTGCTGGAAATTTAATGAACATCGAAATTATTTAAGTTTCATTATTTTGATGATAGGAGGTGATTTCTGAGTGAGTGCTCGTTATTGCAAAGTGGCCCCTACGCTTAGGTATTCAAGGTACGTACGAGTCTAGGGCGACCACACTTTTTGTCAAGGACATTACATGATTGTTGATGATGTGAATTATATTATGTGGATTCATATATGCTTTGGTGAACGATAATGTGGATTAATATTATTGGAATTATTGAATTGTTGATTGAACAAGCATGTTGAGATTATTATGAGTATAGATTTCATTATCAATCATGTTGTTCAACATTTATGTATGTATGGTTTGGTTTCACATGCAATGGATGCATTATTTATTTGTATGCTATTGTACGGGATGTCTAGCATACTTTGAGCCAATTCTTCGTACTTCGTTGTACTATTTATTTTACCACATGTGAAGGGTTAGCTCACGTAAGCCACCGCACATGTAGGGTTCGGTTGGGAATATGTTGTATGAAATGAATTAGGATTTTTCGTACAAGGGCACAACCCTCATGTTAATGTGCATGATGTGGGATCTCACTTTTGTGAGGAGGAACATGGTAGTAATTTCACAAGAGTCTTGCTTGGTTGACCACAAGTCCTAAGACATTAAAATAAGATTTTTTTGGTTGTTTTTTATTAATTGTATGTGTGTATGGTTGTTGAGTCTTGAGTTCACCTTTAATAAAATATTAATAAACGTAAAGTGCAACCAGAACAAGCTTCAAAACTCTTGGAACGTATATACCTTGAGTATGAACAGTGGGGGGAGTCTTGCCGGAAATCTCGTACTCCTACTAATGATACAAGACGTTGTTTCATTTATATTATGCGCAGGAGTTCCGTCGGTATGTCCCGACACTCGGTATGACCCGATTTTATTATTTATTATTTGGTGTATGGTTGGCTCCCATCACCTTTTTCCTTTATGGATTATTCTTTTGGCCCGTTCACTACTACATTTCTAATCAGATGCAACGCCAAAAATCGTTGCATTAGGCATGAAAATCCGTTGCATTAGACCTAATGCGACGACAAATGACCCTTGCATCCGGTGGCGTTGCATTAGGCCTAATGCAACGATCAGTGACCTGATGCGACGGTAAATTACTACCGTTGCATTAGGTGGACATCTAATGCGACGGTCGTTAGATGAGGCGTCGCATTAGCTCTTTAGCTAATGCGACGGGTATTTTAGCTAATGCGACGGAAGTTTTATCTAATGCGAAAGGTATTTTAGCTAATGCGACAGAAGTTTTAGCTAATGCGACGGGTGTGTATGATGGCTTATGAAGTAATGCAACGCCCTTTTCCCTAATGCAACGGTAATTTATTGTCAAAAAAAATTGTTGGACACCTAATGCAACGGCTTCATTTATTCATAATAATAATTGTAATTATTATTATTTTATTATAATTTAAGAAATGATGTCAATAACAAAAGATTTTCATTGACTTTAAGAGTAATATTACAATATTAGTGCCATAGGACACATGCATTACAAAATAGTTGTTCACTAATTAATTTAGTGTTTTTAATGAAAAAATACATAAAATGAAAATCAAATGACCCAAAAACAAACAAGAGCCTCCACCGTCTCATTTGCTAGATCTGCATTTCTCTTCCATTTAGCTCACCATGCTCCTACAAGTTTGAATCACGAATGGGCACAAGTTAAAGACTAGCTAAAACACGATAAATAATATAATAACCTTCAACCGATATAATATCAAGGAACTTAACAGATTTCATCAACACAAGCACATTTCAAGAAATTGCAGGAAGGTCAAACAAGATCTTTCTCAACTTAAACTTCGAAAATAACCAGCATACGAATTTGATCAGCATTTTCAGAAGCATAGAGAAAGCTTATCATATCTTTAAACATAAATCCTAGTTAACGCTTTGGCTTTAAGTTTAACCACATTTCCTTCCTGTTAACCCTCGGAAATACAAGCTTTAAACAGATCAAAAGCTACTCAATGTGCAACTTCTATAGCGCAGGAAAACAACTTGAAACTTTTCAATCATGCATTCACACGTTGGTATAGTTTCTCGTCTTCTCTCACCATTCATAGAATCATTATTCAATTTTTTATTTATTAAATCAAAAGGTTAAAGGACAATTGAAATTAAATTGTGAACTGAGACTAACAATCTTTGCAATTAAACATCAATAACTTTGAGCTTGGCTCATTTGATAAATAAGCTGAACTTTCACACTGAAGTCCCTTAATTATAAACAGATTTAGACAATCTAAACTTTAAACTGAGCCTAATTTTACCTTTTCCAACAGTTTGGCAGCCAGCTACATTCAACTATTATATGCAATGTGTTCTTATGCCGGAATCCATTCTTAATTCAAGTATTTCATACCTCGAGAAGTTGCAGCCTCCCACGCACTCAAGCCCCAAACCCCACAAATCAGCCCACCTAGAAACCCCGACCCCCACTTTGGCTCAAACTCAATTGTGATGTCTCGTTCACCAAATCTGGTAAAGATGCAGGGATTGGAAGGTATTGTTAGAGATTACCAAGTTTCTTGGAGGCTTGGTAACCAATAGAAATGCAGGTTAAAATCGACTCTCATGACAGAAATCAAAGCCATCTACATAGGACTTCAAATCATCTATGACAGAGATTGGAGAAAAGTAACTATCTGCTCTGATTCTAAGCAGGCAGTAGACATCATCTTGCAAGACTCGAGTGGAAAGGATGATAATTTTCATATGATAAATGCTTGCAGGGAGCTCTTGAGGCACATGGCTAACAACATTGAGCTAGAGCAGGGAGCAAGAAGCACAAACAGAGTAGCAGACCTTTTGGCTTAACAATGTAGAAAAGATGTAAACTCTACTTATGATAGACATATTTTACTTGGTTATAACATGGCTGGAGCATAGACAATAACATATGGAGACAGCAGTCAACAGTCAGCAGTCAGCAGCATAGACAACAGATCTATGACTTCTGCAAAAATAGAGTAGTTTCAATTTTTTACCTTTTTGTTACGACAGGTGAAATTTTTTCAATTTTCATGTTGCTAGTAGTTTCATCCTCATTCTCGCCTCCATCATACTCAGATGTTGACTCATCATCTGGTTCTTCCACCAGTTCAGTGGACAGAAGTAACAATCAGATTACAGTGCAGAGATAAAACTGTTGTCACATAATAAGTTCAGCGGATTCAAGTTATTTTCATGCAGCTTTTCTTGTTTTATTCCTTTCAACTTATTGTAAGCAGCAAATTCTCACAAGTCATGCACAAAATCAACCAGTTATATGTATATGCGTCTACTTACAATAAGTTTTCTGTCTTCCCGCAGATACACTGCCGAGTTAATAGCCTTGTCAGATGCATGACTGTTAAGTTAATTAATAGGACTTGCTTTCGTGGGATTGGAGACATGCACCACACTCATAACTTCCCTTACATTGTCTGCACTATGTACACATGCCAAAATGCGTAGCTCTTCATCTCTCTTATTGTGCCTTATGGTCCTCTTAAAATCCATATATCTTCTTAATGGATCATAAACAATCTTTAAAAGACAATACTCCTGTCATGAACACCACTGATATGATCATTATCACAAACCCTCATCAGACATCCCCTGCAAAAGTAACATAATCTAGTTTTTAAGTTGAGATTTACGACTAATTAAGATAAGTTCTATGAAGTATGTACTGGTAAGATCATATATATAATCAATTATATATATGATAGAAAAGAAGATTGAAGTCTTACGCTATCTTTCATTTTGTGATTCAATAATGCCAACTCAATGAAGCCTATTGCATTCATTATAAGACCTAGAGAAAGGTCATCTCGAAATGGCATCCTGTAAATGCGGGTGGCCTTCAATGTCAAAATCAAATAAGTATACTTCATAATGCATATTCTTGGGAGTTGGGATACCACAAAATGAGAGGCTTGCAAAACTCTCCATGTATCTTAATGGCGAGACAAAAAATGAAAAAACATCAGGATATGACTTCTTATCACAAGAAAAGAAAAAGTGCAGCAACAATGATTATGTACAGCAAGAAAAACAGCTATACCTACTCAAGCTTAACACTCTATAACCTAGAAAAAATAGGTTTCGGTACTATATGAATTAATTCTAGCAGCCTTGAACGGGTTAATTTGGAGTAGCTATCAGTTCAAACACAACTTCGCTCTCATGGTTATAACTTGAGAAAGTCGGATTTAAAAGTTACTCTTTCTTGCTGGCTTCAACTCAGAAAATTCATAACCTAAAGGTCTAAGAAACCTTAATTTGAAACATGTGGCCATCACTGAACACCATATGAAAAATTTGTTGAGAAAAGGGAAATTCAAGCATATCTGACTATATTGCATTTAGTTTATACATTAGCTACAACTAAACATGGGGGTAAGTAAAGACTTATTTCATATTCAAGTATTTAGGTACCTATAACGTAGAGAATAAGACAAGGAAAACATGTTAATAATACTTTGATTCAAGGCAAAAATAAATAGAAAGATTAATCAGCTAACCTAATTACATGCACATTCGTATGATGTTATGTGGGCTTGGAAGGTAAACACTTCCTTCGAAATCTCAGAAGGTAGTTAGATGGGTGTCTATTGAACATCAGGCTATGAATCACTCTAGTAAGACATGACTTCTGAGAGCTTGATAATAATAAATAAGTAGATTCCTCCTACTATGGCCACGGAGGGAGCAATCACATACAGAGAAAAACTAATCACTAACCATAAAACAATCTGGTACAGGTTTGAATAACATGTTTAACAATGGCTTTTTCTATATACGAAGTATATAATAACAAATAATAATATGATATATACTCCCATGAGTCCCACTATCCATTAGTAGGTAATTTCCGAAAGATATATTCATAAACCAAGGTTCAGCTCAAACTAACAGTTCACATAACAACCAGAGTAAGAAAACACGAAAGAAATACAATAAAAAAAATCAGGAGGCTACAGGCTTGCATCACCAGTTCACCCATACGAAAGCAAAAAAAATGTACCTCTTATTTTTCTTCTATTATAGAACTGCTTCTTCTGGATTAGCCTCAAGAAGATGCAAGTTTCCTAGATTAGTTTGTGGTTTGTAAAGTATTGATTTGTATCAGCTATTGTAGAATTGTTAAATCTCCCTGGAACTAGTATGCAACGAATCTGATCTTATGGCGGCCTATCCACTAGTTGGAAACTCATATTAGTCTAATAAAGGTTCTGTTGCAACCTAGTAGTACTCCCTCAGCTCTAGAGCAGGTTTGGAGTACTTGATTAAACAATGCAGGACAAGTTACACACACAAGCTGAAAAAATCAAAACCTTGTAAAGACCAACAAAAGATAACAAGCAAGGCTGGTGTAGATTTTATTACCTACATCTTGTCTCAACCATGTCAAATTAGTGAAAAAGCTTCCCCCCATGGATTGTTTACCGCTGTCTCTAAATACTAACCAAAACAGCTGAACATCAAAATCCATTAGAAGTTAAAATTGTTATCTAGATGGTAGCTCGCTAATTAAGGATTTCTATGGGCTACGGTCAACAATTCCAACATTCAGAAATCAAAACTATGAGAATAACCTTAACATAAATTACACCAACTCTCAACTTTAACACCAACACACTGCTCAGGAAAAAACAAAAAACAGAATCAAATTACGAATCAATTAAAAAAATTGCACACGAAAAACAGACTCAAGTAAAATAAAATTGCTCAGGAAAAACAAAAACCGAATCAGACAACGTTATAGCACAAAGGGGTGCGAAAATCAAATTCATCTTTGAAATGAATTGCACCAATTGAAATTGTAAAGAGATGACATGTTAACACCTATAATTGCAAATCATCAAAATCGTAAATAGCAAACCCTAAACGCAATTCAGGACAGAAATTTAATCGAAATAGCAAACCTTGCGAAAGTTTTTGAATCTGTTGTACGGGATTACAGCTTGAATGGGCTGATCTGTCTCCTTCCTTCGTCGTCCCCTTTCTTCTTCTTGGTGATGTTTCAGACCTTCTAAACCGTCCACTTGCGAATTGCAGATCCTCTAAACCCTAGAACTGTGACTGCGAACTGCGAATTGTGAATTGCGAATTGCGAATTGTGATGAAGAACCGTCGACCTAATTGATGAATTTCTCGAGTCTCCCTTCTCTCTCTAGAATAATTATTCTCTGTATTTTTTAATTTCTGTTTGCCATTTCTTTCTTCTTGTTTTTTTGGTAACAATTCAAGCTGTATAAAAATTTTGGGGGAAATTTTACAAGCGCGGGGTTTTAAAATTTTGGGGGAAAATTGACTAAGGGTGGGGGTTTAAAATTTTGGGGGATTATGTTCACAGGCATTATATAAGGCTCAAAAGGCGTTGCATTAGACAATCTAATGCGACGATTTATCACAACCGTCGCATTAGTCCAACTTCATGGTGTATTATAGAGGAAACCGTTGCATTAGCCTCATTTATTGCGACGGTTCTATGTGAGGTGTCGCATTACACTTTTCTAAACTGTCGCATTTGATTAGAAATGTAGTAGTGGTTCCAAGCTTATTCTAATTAAATTTTGAGTCAAGAGACGAGTCAAGAGTCGAGTCTTGTATTCATGATTGGTTGTTAATTATTATATGGCTTTTGCATGTTGATTAGTACTTAGTGAGTGATGCATGTATTAGTTTTGTTTCACTCTATTCTTGTAAGTACTCAGCTTTTGCTGACTACGTGCTTTGTGTGTTTTGGTCATGGCCTTTGCCTTAATGAACCTATGATGATCTATCATTTGCACTTGCATTGATGGGGAGTAGAATAATATAGCAGGTTGGTAGATCGGAATCATGTGGCTTGGGATGATCGAGAGAGTTGCATGTTTTCGTATTTTGAACTATTTAATTATACTTTAATTATGTTTGAAATGGTTGAACTATTTATACTTTAGGTTTTGGGGCATTATGGTTCCAAATTTTAGGAGGCCTCGATATTTCATTAATTATGTTTTTAAAAGTTAGTTGACATTAATTTCCGCTGCGTAATTCTGGTAATAGCCTTAACCGTTATCACGGTGGCGGTAATGATTTAGTAATTCCTTTATTTTAAGTTGGAAAATGGTTTTATAAAAGCAAGGAATTATTAGGGTGTTACACCCATAATGTATGCTTCATATTCTGCCGCATTGTTTGTAACATTGAATTGCAACTTTGCTGACATGGGAATGTGAGTGCCGTCCGGAGCTACTAAGATCACCCCGACACCACATCCGTTCTAATTTGAGGCACCGTCAAAGTGCAGCGACCAACTTTCATCGCTTGTCATTAGAATTTGCTCATCGGGTAAGTCATAGTCCTCCTCTTCCGCCTCTATGGAACAGTCGGCTAGGAATTCTGAGACCGCCGAATCCTTGATAGATTTTTGAGGAATGTACTTGAGATCGAATTCCGCTAGCGTGACCAACATCTGGAAAACCGTCCGTTGAGAGCCGGTTTTTCGAATAGGTACTTGAGAGGATCTGCTTTGCAAATTACAAACATTGTATGGGAGACCATGTAGTGCCGTAGTTTCTTTGTGGCCCAAACCAAGGAAATACTAAGCCTTTCGAGTTGAGTATATCTGGTTTTGTACTCGAGCAGCTTCTTGCTTATATAGTATACGGCATTTTCTTTGCCTTCAATCTCTTGGGCAAGCATGACCCCTACTGCTGAATCAGTCGTTGTGAGGTAAAGCCTGAGGAGAGCCCCCGGTATTGCCGACTTTAACACTGGCGGATTGGAAAGGTAATCTTCGATAGTGTCAAATGCATGCTGACAGTCTTCGTCCCATACCTTGGGCTCACTCTTGCGGAGTTTTCGAAATACTAGTTCACAGATCATAGTGAGCTTTGAGATGAACCTACTTGTAGACACCTACTTTTGTCCCCATTCCCGAAAGGGAAAGGTTCGATGATGAAAGCATAAATCTCCACTTGACAACGCATCTCCTATAAAATAAACGAATCTCAATTCCCCTTTTCATTTCACCCGAAACCTGCTATTTATGGAAACCTGCTAAAAATAGTAACTGCCGTAAAGGGTAGCTTCTAAAAGTGGCAAATCATAAAGGATAGAAACCTGTCAGAATTAGGTGTTGCATTCCAACATAAATCCTAAATGAGATAGACAACTACGAGAATCCTATTCCTAATATGATTCGGAAATAAGAGTTACGTATTAATTAAAATCCTAACGAGCCTAGAGTTCGTAACGGGCCCAGGCCCATCCCGTCACAAGATTAATACGCACTAAAAGACTCGATTAAGTCTCAAACACTACTGATTTCGGGAATCCGAATCTGACTAAGAAAACAGCCCAGACCCTATTTTCAACGCCTGGCTCTGGGCGCCGAAATCTTCGGCGCCCAGGCCTGGGCGCTGAAAATATCTGGGTTCGTGTTTTTTCCTAATTCTTTGTGGATTAGAACTCTGCAATTCTATCTTTCCACGAACTCTTCCCTATAAATACAACCCCAAATTCGACGTGAAACACACAACACACAATTATATTCTGAGTATTGACTCCAACCCTTAGCCTAAGCCTCACGCTGCGAAACTGTTCACGCGTTCTGTCACAATCGATCCATAAATTGAACAGAACGTATCCTGTCCCATAATTGAGATTCGTTAAATAAAAAGGAGAAATAGCAAAGTCAAAGTGGTTAGTTTTCTGAGAACCGTGACGCACCTCTCAAGGGTGCGTCGTAATGTGTCCCTTTTCGATGATTTAATTGCTTTCCTCGCCCTTTTGATGAACTGTTAAACTAACTAAATCTGATTGTTCTATCACGCCTAACAAATATAATATTTTTGGGAAATTGGATTATCATGCTAGGTCCCTTAATGCTATTTAAATCAGATAATCGCGATCGATCTAGTATTATATGTTGCATATTGCTAAAATCAACTCAGATTAGTTTAATAGTTAACGCATGTCCCTTCAATTATTTATGCTGAGCTAGTAAGGATATCCTACCTCTGGAGTTATCGACGAGCGAGTACTCCTCTCGGTAGTTACAGTCCCCCGAACCCTCAATTTCTACCTTGCGGGTGTATGTTGAGAGATCCCCACACCAGGGATCACAAGGGAACCTACGGCCGTCTTGGTAAAACATAATTGCACTCCCTTTATGTCACGATAACCGGATTTTGTCAGTTTTTCTCATTGTCGTTAAAAACTGAATGGCGACTCCTATATTACTAGTCAATTGGGTGTAAACTCACAGGAAATCCAATTACACTTGATTGAATAAAAAGAATCGTCACACCCACGAGGGACGAGGTCACGCATTAGCCTCGTGCTTTTTCGACCCCCTCACAGTGGCGACTCCGCTGGGGATAGTGAAGGAAATACTCGTGCTTGTAGGTAATCAAAATAGCCGAAGGGTGAAACGATCCTACCCCGCGTTTATTTCCCCATCAAGTTGGGACGACCTGAAAATCAGCATATTAATGTGAACGGGCAGAACCGCATAACGAATCTCGGCTCCCTCGGGAGTTGGGACTAAGGATACCTTTTTCCGCCAATAGGGGTGTGCATACGCCGCGCATGTTGCCCACTTGGTACTTGTGCAGGTAGTACACCTATCCCGAACCCAATCGCTCGCTCATTAGGTCCCTCTCGCCTGCATGCCCCCTTGGCTTGCACTTGCGGGTTGGCCTCTAGGGCGAAATTCGTCTGTTGAAGACACTACCTCGACCGGGGCATGTGTTGGATCTACGATAGAAGCGGTACCAAGCCGGGCGCAAATAAACTACCCATAGAAGCCTATCATAAACTACGTGACATATTTAATTTTCAAATCCATGTTTGTAATGTAGTTATGTGTAGTGAAATATGTGATTGTGTGTGACAAAATATCCTAGAAAACCAACGACCTTAAAAATTGCCCAAACATTCATAGACTAATTTGCCAAAGAGTTATACCGAAACACGTGTTCCGCAAACCCGAATGATCGCCACAAAAATAAGCGACGTTCGGGATAGCCTGTAATGAATCCCACAAACGCTGCTACGCGTAAAGGACGTTATTAGGCAAGCACGCAAATCGAAGTCGCATAAACAGAAGACAGAAAACGAGAACCGGCCAGGGACGCATTTTCAACGCCCCTGGCTGGGCGCCAGAATTTCTCACGCCCTCGCTGGGCGCTGAAGTTGCTGGTTGGCCTTCTGGTCAGGCGCAGCAGCCTCGGTGCCCGCGCGAAAGGAAAGTACGTAGCGCAAAAAAAAAAGTTCATAAAAAGAATTGCTACGAGGGCGTAAGAAAAGCACTCGATTTCAAAAGCGACTCGAAAAAAAATTAATAACTCTTTGTGTCGTTGTTAGGCCTCCTACGACGACAATGCTCGGCACCAAAACCGAACATGCTAACAACTATGAATGTCACACGGGCAAGTGTTTCGAAAATCCAAAGAATGACCAAAAAAAAGACCAAAAAGTGTAACCAACAAAAGAAAGAGTGAAGAACCAATAGAGAGAGTCGAAGTCTAGACTAAGTAATGCTTGAAACTTTAGGAACCTAAACTTTAGCTTATCTTATGCCTAGGACTGGTCCTGCCACTTGGTGCCGATCAGGCAATCAACGGTTAGTGCGTCTCGAAGATACATCACCAACATCAGGTTTAGTGACTCCAAGCTCCGTCCGTTGTCCCTCATTTCAAGGATCTCCGCTTCCCCAACCTCGATTCGCACCTTCAAACATGTCCATCGAAGATTTGCGAGACCAGATGGTTCAAATGAACCAACTTATGGGCCAATTGAAAATGGAAAATGAAGCTTTAGCGGCTGCGCAAGCCAAGAATGACCTCGATAACGAGAAGAGGATTGAAAAAATGGTCCTACAGCAAACCATGGGGAGCAAATACTTCTCCCTCGATCCTGAACCTTTTCCTGGCAAACTACCAGAAAAGTTCAGTTCATCTGACTTACCAAAGTTCAAGGCCACGGACAACCCCCGTGATCATCTACTGAGCTTTGTGAATGCCATGAACTTGAAAGGCGTGGACAAATCCATGTATTTACCTGCCTTTCCTTTGTCCTTGGAACCCGTGCCGCTCAAATGGTACTATCACCAGGACCCTAAGCTCTTCCCCACTTGGGAAGACTTCGTCAATGTCTTCTTCAAGCAATACTCGTCGAACATGGATTTCCAAGTCACCATGCGCGAGCTGGAAGTTCTCTTCCAAAAGAAAAATGAGGGTTTCACGACCTACTTTGCTAGATGGAGGGACCAGGCGGCCCAGCTAATCAATAGGCCTCCCGAAACAGAATTGGTCCAAAAATTCATTGACAACCTGGACCCGGCTTACAGACCACACCTTAGGTACCTGGGACTTAACACTTTCAAAAGAGTTTATGATGTGGGAATAAAGATCGAGGACGACCTCGCCAAAACCATACAAAGAAAACCCACATATACAAACAACACCTATAATCGGGGTAACACATCCCAAGCCCAAGAAGTCCATGCAGTAGAAGAGACTCCCGCCCAAAGAAGCCCTGGAAGATGGGTCCGAGACCGAAAGTTTGCCCCACTCGGGTCGACTTTAGTACAAGCCTTTGAATGACTAACCAATCAAGGAAAGTTGAGACCTATAGGCCCCACCCGTGACCCTCCTGTCAAAAGCAAATATTGGGTCGAAGGTACTTACTGCAAATTCCATCAAGGAAATGGGCATGATACTGAAAACTGCTGGAATCTAAAACATACGATCCAGGACATGATAGAGGATGAAGTGATATCTCTCCCTAACGTTGGCAAACCTAACAACAACAAGATCCCACTCGGCTCTTGTCACATCTCTCTCGACCAACCAGAGAATTTCGACCCCACGGTGTATATTACGCCTCAAGATGCACCACTCGCTGTGGTCCCTATGGATCGAATCGAGAGAGAAGTGTGCGGTGTGTGGAATGATGATCCGGAAGATATTTACCTATCTCAAGTGTCGGGCCAGGACCTCTTCACTGAAACTTGGCCCGGGCATGCTCTCATTGACACCACCCCTCAGGAGCCCGAGGTCGACAACCTCACCCGATCCGGATATTCACCCACCTCCTATGGACGATATCCCAGTCAGATAAGCTCCTGAAAATGGACGACACACCACCGTCGCAGAAGTCATTGAAAATCCTCTTTTGAAACAATTGAAAAGAACCAAGGTCGAAATTACCATCTGGGATCTCATGTGTACCTCAAAAGAACATCGCGAAAAGCTTATTCGCTCACTTGACCTCATCTCAGTGCCTACATATATCACACCTGACTCATTGGTTAACCACGTCACGAGAGATGCTGGAGAAAAGGCCATAGTTTTCACTAACAAAGATTTACCCAGGGAGGGGGGTGCCCATAACAAAGCCCTCTATCTAGTAGTTGGATGCAAAGGGCAAAACATCCCTCTAGCGCTCGTAGATAACGGTTCGGCGGTTAACGTTTTCCCGTTGCGAACCGCCCATTGCTTGGGACTAGGAAGCGATGACTTCCAAACCTCCACACAAGGGGTACGAGCCTATGATAACTCTCGAAGGCCTGTGTTGGGAAAATCAACCTTACCATACAAACCGGGCCTGTGGCACGCACCACAGAGTTTCAAATAATCGACATCAAGCCCACTTTCAACCTCCTATTGGGGCGACCTTGGCTCTATGACTTAGGAGTTGTGGCTTCTACCCTGCACCAAATGGTTAAACTTAATCATAACGGGGTAATACTAGAAATCCGCGCCCCTCCTCTCGACATCAGTTGTACTATGGTTGGAACGGCCGAAACTGCAGACGACCTTTATGGGTTCCAAATGGAAGAAGCAATCCAGTTCATTGAAGACTATGATCCAGCATTCCTAGACCCACACGCATCCCGGGTCATCCCTAGAATGCTGCTAGCTCAAGGTTATTTCCCAGGAACCCCATTGGGCATAAGGAAGAAGGAATGCACATTCCATCCTTTACCCAACAAATCTACTCCCTTTGGCTTACGCTATGAACCAACGGAGGAAGATATTGCTGACCGCCTGTCTGGGCTACGCCTTAACAAAGCCAAACAAACCACCCTCCTTCCCCCGTATCAAAGAACCCTTAACGGGATGTTCGTTCGGGAAGGAGAAGAACACCCATGCAGCGATTTCCCTGAACCCTTCGTTCAGGATGGCTTGCTAAAACCCGGATTTGAAATTTTCCATGACTGCCACACCTTGGATGAGGCACTTCACCTCACCAAGACTAAAACAGCTGAAATATTGGACAACCAAGCTCTATAGACATTGTTTAACGAATCGAGGCCTATGGAGAACGAGACTGTGATGACTACCCTAGCTTTACAAGATGAAGGTTTCGATCCAACCCGGTTAATCTCTCCTGCATCAACACTAGAAGAGATCGAGAACGGATGGGTGAAGACATATCAGTGGGTCAATGCAAAAGGAATAGAATTCAAGATGAGTACCGGTGAAGGACCGAAGTTTTATGAGACTAAACCCCAGGCTTGAGCCACATAGAGCACCATTAGTAAAAAGCGCCTAGTAGTTCTTTAGATTGATAGAAAAAATAATAGAGACTTTAGATGGTCCTAAGGCCCCTTAGAATATGGGTCAGTTTTATTCCAGTGTGTTTTCCTTAATTTCCGAATCAATAAAGGCGTAATATTTCTCCTAAAATTTTTCTCTAACACTAAATAAACACCAAAATGTACTTGCAAAATACAAAAATAAAGAGGCGGCCCACTCTAGGCCCAATAAGCAAGGCCCACTCGGTCTTGAATCGTTACATCGAAATTCATCAAACCCCAAAAAAAAAAACCACAGTATCATATTACCAAAACATAAGGGTCTAACCCATGCAACCCAAAGAAAGCAAAAGAAACCATGCAAATGTTGCTCAAGAAAAAAACTCATAAAAATAAACGCCGTCCCCGACATCAACACACACTTCAACCCACCTCAAAAGCCTACACAAAGATCTTCATAACTTCCGCACCCTAACCCCATTTTTAAAACTGTTTCGAGTCACGAATAGAAAAAATAATCCGGACAAAAACGCATTTCACGCTAACAGTCGAAAAGCCTCCAAAATAGCCTCAAAATTGGCTTTAAATACGAGCAAAATATCAAGGCACAAAAAAAGAAATAAATGCAAGAACATGTGAAGCAAAGCGTCAAAAATTGACCGCCCAAGTCATTTTCAGCCCCCAGGGCTGGGCGCCGAAATTTCTGACGCCCCAGCCTGGGCGTTGAAACTCTCTGCCTGACAAAAATTTTCTTTCCAGAAAGTGCTCGTCATTTTGTCCGCACACAACGGAAAAATAACGAACACTTGGGGGGTACAGTACGTATCCAAGTATCCAAATAGGCTTACCAACCAAGAATATAGCCATACAAATTAGTCGATTTTCGAATTTCATATTTTACGCGACTTATGGCAAAAAAAAAAAGGGCAGATGAAAATAATGATAATACTTCACTCATTTGACCGATTAAGTGATATGTTTCCACCTCATGGCATATCTACCGAAATCCGGCATACTAGAACTTATTCTAAAGCTAGAACTACGCGTGACCTGATTCTGACAAGATACGTAGGCAATCCTTACCAAGGATTCGGTCCAATATAAAAAAAAACAATAAATATTTTTTGTGCAAAAAGTGTTAGACATATAAAATACATAAAAAAGAGGAGAAACAAAAATAAATGAAAATGAAAATGAAAAATACGCCTTTATCGAGAAATAATAAGAAGGAAAACGAAGTGCTAGGAATAAAAGCAAACACAACTGAAATAAATAGAGGGCACCTACACCCTAGCAAGAACTACACTACTCTAGTTCTTCCGGATCATCAAATAAAGTCTTGTAGAGGGCAATGTTCGCAGGATCCACCCCCACAGTCTTCTGCGCTGCCCTAATGTCAATCCCATAAGAACCGGCTCCTGGACACTAACTTCCAAAGAGGCCAAGGCTTCAGAAACATTCTCAGTTATAGCCCGCTCAGCCTCAAAGGCACAGACAATGGTGGGAGAAGGATTATTATCATCAACTAGACTAGCCACTGTTTCTACAGGCGGCTGAGCCTTCCTAACCCATACATTGTTCCAGCGACGATCTCCGCGAGAGCTTGCATTTCTTTTAACAACAGCAGGCCCCTTCATGTTAGGCATCATTTTAGGCCTGAAACTGGAACGGGGAGGAACTTCCTTATGCTTTCGATCAGGACGAGCTTTCACAGTCTTAATACTATGGGTACGAGGTTTGGCAGAATCAGGACCCTCATACTTAACACGAATACGAGGTATCAAAAGCTCAGCCGGCTCCCCATTTCGAGCCTCGGTCCTCACATCTTTATCATCGGAGCTCATCCACAACTTGTAGTTTTCAGAAAGACCCACAAAGCCATTTGTAGCTACGGCCCAACGCGGGAGACCATCATAATACTTAGCCCACGCTAGGACCCGTGTTTGTGAAAAGGCCGCTACCTTAGGTGGTACCGTATCAGAAAAGGGGATAGTTTGCCTTAAACCATATTGACGCATGACTCGGTAAGGGAAAATATAAATGAGACGAGATAGCCCCAACAAAGAAACATAAACCGATACATCAGAACCCCCTGTCATAGTAGTCAAACCCCACCATGGTACCACCCACTTAATAGAACAAATGCCATAAGTAAAAAAGGAGGTCCATTCGGCCTCGTCCTGGCCTTGGTGCAAGTATTTTCGGTTACCCAAGGCTATAGGGCGATAATGTTTAGGATCGGCAGGAGCTTCCAAAAGTCTAAGCCGTTCCGCAAGCCAAATCTGCGAAAACAGGTACAATATAATCAAAAGAATGAAAAAAACGGTCCTTGGGGCGCAGTTTCAACGCCCAGGACCAGGCGCCGAAAACTCCAGCGCCCAGCCCTGGGCGCTGAAACTCAGCCCCAGGCAAAAAAATATATGCAAAAGTGGCGTATGCGTGCGCAAAGGAGAAATTGATTACCTGCAATAATAGGGGGCTTCCCTTAAAATGTTCAGATTTGGCATCCTTCTTCAGCTCATCTGCACTCATCAAAGTCTCGGCAACAACCAACGGCATGATAGAATAGCAACTTTCCATCTGGCTAATCAAGGGGATCAACCTTATGTCACCGAACTCACCATTGTTATTCGATAGCAAATAGTGATTCAACAAGCAAAATACAAGGGCTCGAATATTCAATTTCTGTTCGGTCATATTCTTACTATGCCTAAAGTGATGTTTTACAAGTTTTGCCAAGTTAACCTTATCATCTACAACAATTTCAGCAAACATGTTATCATCTAGTCCTAGGAAAGCCCTTATGGTTGTTTTACCCTCTTCAATAATGCCAGGGGTAACAGGAGTAGCATTAGTAGGATAACCAAGGATTGCAGCAAATTCATCAGGCAAAGGACATATTTCGTTGCCCCGAAAGGCAAAAACATGATGATCAGAGTCCCAAAAGCTTAGGGCAGCATGCAGAAAGTTATAATCGATATTAATTTGTTGTAAGCCTAAAAGTGCCTCTAAGTGGTATTCTTTTAACAAAGCTTTTTCTGTGGGAGTAAGGGCCCGTAGCCAACGCCTAACAGTCCGTTGGAGTGAGAAAGTAGGGATCGATATGGCAAAAGCAATGAGTAATTAAAACACAGCAAAAAAGAAGAAAGAAATTGAGAGTTGTGGAATATAGGGACGTATCTAGCCCCTATATATAGCTGAACGCACCCAGTGACATCCTGATCCCATTCGGAAACGTGTTAGGAAATCCGAAAGTCAAATATCACCAGGAAAGGAATTTCAGCGCCCACGGCTGGGCGCCGAAATGTTTAACGCCTGGCCTTGGGTGCTGAAAATGCAGCCCAAGGCCCAGATTTCCCAATACGCGGAACAGGAAAGGACTTAAGACCGTGTTGCTAAACACGAGGCCCTATTACAAGTAGGATCAAGCCCAAAGCACCTTTAGCTCCCAAATAAGCAAATATAAACATTAAAACTTGGTCGAAACTTAGACTCGTCTCAGAAAATACTTATGTACACTTTTCAAAAAAAAAAAAAAACAAGTTAAATATCATGGTCATTCTTCGAAACACCAAAAATATGTGTCGTCAAGGCGTTGGTTTTCCAAATAAAAAATGTTTGTGTGTTAAAGGATTAACCCGGGCCAAGCTAAAGCCGGATGTCGCCTGAAAACTAAAGTCGCACTCCACGGCTTCGCTAAAGTAGCACACTACTATAAAAGGTCGCTCGCACATACGAGCATGACCCTAAACATGATTACAGGATGCGAAAAACGACCGACGAGCCCCAGTGCTTGGGGGCTCGCGGAAAATAGACTCCAACAAGGAGCGCACAATCGAAATCACATTCTCGGACTGCGCCATACACCATATCATGTTTGGATATCTCAAAAAAAACAGGGTCGACCCCAGGAAAGGTCGTCATTGACACTTGTGCATGGTCCTCTGATCAAAGACCAAGTAGTGGCAAAATTGAGCCGTAAAGACTAGCTCAAACAACGAAACTAGACGGTCGCAAGACAAAGGTCCGTCTGAACACGTTGTCAGCCCACGTTCAGGTTACAACTAAATTCGAGCATCCCTCGAAAGAATTCGCTCTTGAAAGAATAGATAAAAAGAAATTCTAAAAAGAAATCACAAAGAACCAAAGAAATAGGAACTTGCCCATCTTCAGTTGGCAAGATCGCGTCACAAACCTCGCGAGTTCCCAAATCAAAAAAACGAATTCAGGGATGTCCACCCTTAGCGGACAGGGCTCGCCCACCTTCAGCGGGCAGGGTCTGCGTCACTAGCCGCGCAGGTCCTCAGTTTTCCAAAAATGAAGTCTTCAAAAACAAAATGAAACAGGCTCGCCAACTTCAGCCGGCGGGGTCTACGGCGCAACCACGTAGGTCCTTATTTTCAAAAAAAAAACAACACAAAACAAATTTCAAAATAGATTCGTCCACTTCTATCGGACGGGGTGTCCACCCTTAGCGGACAGGTTCGCCATCTTTAATCGGCGGGGTCTACGTCACAAACCGCGTAGGTCCTTTTTTTCAAAATTTCAAAAACAGATTCGTCCACTTCTATCGGACGGGGTGTCCACCCTTAGCGGACAGGCTCGCCATCTTTAGCCGGCGGGGTCTGCATCACTAACCGTGCAGGTCCTTAGTCGCTGCAGCGATAACTTTTTCTGGTTTTCCCTTTTCCAAAAATTAAAAGGATTGGTTTTCCGTTTTTTCCAAAAAAAGAGCGATGTGCTGGATTTTCCTTCGTTTTACGTCCCATAAAAACAAGGGGGTTTTCTCGTTTAGCTAGCCCTGAAAATGAGAATCTTTAAAAACATTTTTACCTCGTGATTGGGCTTGGCCAGGCCCAATTACACTTTATAGCTTTGATTTCGAAAACATCTGTAGCTACTCCCAATGACAAAGTGAGGGAGTTTCTACGCCTCTTTAGATACTTCCAATTACAAAGTGAGGGAGTATTCTATACTATCCGTTGATAAATCCCAATGACACGTGAGGGATATGTCGACATTTCAAGTGATGACCCTTAAGTCAAATGTTATCACTCGGGGGCTCGTGAGACCCTCGCAAAACAGGTCACATACACCATGGCTTGTGTGACGCACTCCATCTAATACTTTGACCATCGTCTTACTCCAAGACTCAGTCAAAGTGGGGGCTAACTGTAGACACCTACTTTTGTCCCCATTCCCGAAAGGGAAAGGTTCGATGATGAAAGCATAAATCTCCACTTGACAACGCATCTCCTATAAAATAAACGAATCTCAATTCCCCTTTTCATTTCACCCGAAACCTGCTATTTATGGAAACCTGCTAAAAATAGTAACTGCCGTAAAAGGTAGCTTCTAAAAGTGGCAAATCATAAAGGATAGAAACCTGTCAGAATTAGGTGTTGCATTCCAACATAAATCCTAAATGAGATAGAAAACTACGAGAATCCTATTCCTAATATGATTCGGAAATAAGAGTTACGTATTAATTAAAATCCTAACGAGCCTAGAGTTCGTAACGGGCCCAGACGCATCCCGTCACAAGATTAATACGCACTAAAAGACTCGATTAAGTCTCAAACACTACGGATTTCAGGAATCCGAATCTGACTAAGAAAACAGCCCAGACCCTATTTTTCCTAATTCCTGGGTACGTGTTTTTTCCTAATTCTTCGTGGATTAGAACTCTGCAATTCTATCTTTCCACGAACTCTTCCCTATAAATACAGCCCCAAATTCGACGTGAAACACACAACACACAATTATATTCTGAGTATTGACTCCAACCCTTAGCCTAAGCCTCACGCTGCGAAACTGTTCACGCGTTCTGTCGCAATCGATCCATAAATCGAACAGAACGTATCCTATCCCATAATTGAGATTCGTTAAATAAAAAGGAGAAATAGCAAAGTCAAAGTGGTTAGTTTTCTGAGAACCGTGACGCACCTCTCAAGGGTGTGTCGTAATGTGTCCCTTTTGGATGATTTAATTGCTTTCCTCGCCCTTTTTATGAACTGTTAAACTAACTAAATCTGATTGTTCTATCACGCCTAACAAATATAATATTTTTGGGAAATTGGATTATCATGCTAGGTCCCTTAATGCTTTTTAAATCAGATAATCGCGATCGATCTAGTATTATATGTTGCATATTGCTAAAATCAACTCAGATTAGTTTAATAGTTAACGCATGTCCCTTCAATTATTTATGCTGAGCTAGTAAGGATATCTTGCCTCTGGAGTTATCGACGAGCGAGTACTCCTCTCGGTAGTTACAGTCCCCCGAACCCTCAATCTCTACCTTGCGGGTGTATGTTGAGAGATCCCCACACCAGGGATCACAAGGGAACCTACGGCTGTCGTGGTCAAACATAATTGCACTCCCTTTATGTCACGATAACCGGGTTTTGTCAGTTTTTCTCATTGTCGTTAAAAACTGAATGGCGACTCCTATATTACTAATCAATTGGGTGTAAACTCACAGGAAATCCAATTACACTTGATTGAATAAAAAGAATCGTCACACCCACGAGGGACGAGGTCACGCATTAGCCTCGTGCTTTTTCGACCCCCTCACACTACTAATGTATTGTAACCTGCCAAGGAACCCCCGAATTTCTTTCTCATTCGTTGGCGGTTTCATGTCTAGAATGGCCTTGATTTTTGAAGGATCAGCCTCGATGCCCCAAGAACAGATGATATACCCAAGTAACTTGCCTGACGTTATCCCCAATTGTACATTTTTGAGGACTGAGCCTCATATTGTATTGCCTGAGCCTATTGAAGATTTTTCGAAGTACTGTTGTATGCTCATGTCTCTCTTTGGATTTGACGATCATGTCGTCAACATATACCTCAATTTCTCTGTGAATCATGTCGCTCATAATGTTTGTGGCTGTTCTTTGATACGTAGCCCCTGCGTTCTTCAGTCCGAACGGCATAACTGTGTAACAATATGTACCCCACTGAGTGATGATGGTTTTTTTCTCCATATCTTCCTCTGCCATGGGAATCTTATTGTAGCATGCGTACCCGTCCATAAAAGAGAGTAAGGCATGATTTGCGGTGTTGTCGACCAAGATGTCGATGTGGGGCAATGAAAAACCGTCTTTAGGGCTAGCCTGTTAAGATCTCTGTAATCAATGCACATTCGTACTTTGCCGTCGTTTTTTGGAACTGGGACGACATTTGCAATCCATTCTGGATACTTGGTTTCTCGAATAAACCCGGACTCTAGCTGCTTAGAGACTTCTTCTTGAATTTTGAGGGAAACATCCGGTTTCATGCGACGGAGTTTCTACTTGATGGGATTTGAACCTTGAATGAGGGGAATTGTATGATGCTCGATGCTTGGATCAACCCCTGGCATATCATGATAGGACCATGCGAAGACGTCTATGTACTCTGAAAGTAGCTTGATAAGATCATCCCGCTCTACTTGAGATAGAGTCAAACCAATCGGAACTAGTTTTGGATCACTGTTGTTAGAAAGGTTAGCTTTTTCTGTTCTCTCAATTATGGGCGTCTTGTTTTCATGATTTTCGATAGCTTTTAAGATTTCAAGGTCAGTTTCTTGTGAAGCAAAGTTGTTTGGATTAGGAGTGTGTTTTGAATTTGGACTTGAAGAGTAGGAGGAAATTGAAGTATTATTGAAATTAGCAATCATTACATCGACAACTTTAACTTGAAGTTCGGCCTTTAGAGGCTCTTGATTGATGCAAGACTCTAGCCCTAGACTCTTAGACTCATCACTAGACTCAGATCCAGACTCATCCTCAGACTCAGACTCGCTCATCATAGATCCTTCGCCCACCGTAATCTTGAACATCTTGCTATTTGGAGCAGTAATCTTGAGGGACTTCCTCTAGCCATTGACCATCTTCTCACTAGGAGCAATAAGCTTAGACGGGCCAAAATCTTCGGTTTGGGTGATCATTTGAACCATAGTATTTTCAGGAATGATTGGTGTTACTTCTTGGCCGAACAAGAGACCAAAAGCTGATGAATCAAGGCATTCAGGTGTGACCTTGTTTTGTATCGGAGGGGCATCCTCGAGGAAGTGATAGTCTTGAAATATCTTGAGTCCAGGGTAGAGGACCCTTTTTGAAATATCATAGAAAGGCTTAGGGAAGTCAAAGTACAGTTCATCCTCTCCTTCTTTTATGAACTCCCCGTTGAGTGTACGCTGATGGGGAGGTACTTTGAATTGGTCACTACCAGCTCGACGGGCCCTTAGCTCAGCCTCTTGTTGCTTGTTGTCGTACTTTTTCGGTTTGTGTCCCAGAGCACAACAGTTAGTCTGACCATGAGTCTTGAAAGGAGATTCGATAGGCGGTGGCAAAGTAGTGCCTAAGAAGCGCCCATGCTTAATCATTATGTGCCTTGCCATGGGATTCATTTTGGACTCGATGGCTCCTACCTCAGCACTGAACCCCCAAAGGTCTTCATCATTTTCATCATGTTCTATTAGTATCAGATCCTTGTCAGCTATCTTGGTTCTTGGATGGGATGCATTTAGAGTAATGATATTTCCTTAGACCTCTATCCGGAATTTCTGGTGGAGTGAAGATGGCACATCTTTGAGGTCATGGATCCAAGGTCTCCCCAAAAGGAGATTGAAACTTGCTTTGATGTTGAGCACTTGAAAGCTTACCTTGCGCTCAATTGGGCCAGTTCGGAGTAGAAGGGTGAGAGTCCCCATTGCCTCCCGGCGAGTGTTGTCATAGGCACGAACACCTTGGGAGGAGCTAGAAAAGTCACTACGAGTGAAGCCCAAATTTTCAGCAGTGCGGAGAGGACACACATTGATGGCTGAGTCATGGGGATAATTTTGTCTTTGTATTCAACAGCCAGATAGAGCGCCTTGTGATGGCTTGCCCCCTCGGGTGGGAGGTCTTCATTTGTAAAGGTAATTCCTTCTTCCAGATTTGTTAGTAACCCGATCAGCTCGTCGGGAGTAACTTCCGGGGTGACATTCAACTTGACAAGAGCATTGATTAGAGCAGTTCGATGCTCTACAGAGGAAACCATGAGTTGCCAGATATTGACCTCTGCCTTTGTACGCTTCAATTGTTTGATCAAGGGATTTTCCTCGGTAGGTAGAGGAACATTAGTTGCCGATGTTGTTCAGTTGAATGGCTCTTGAATTCGGCCGGATCGAGTCATGACCTGAACACTGTTCTCTTCCTTAGTGTCCAAATACCAAGCGGCATTCATAATTTCCTGACATTCATCGTCAGAGATGTTCTCAATAGGAGGGTCCTGGTATATGTCTTCATCGTCGCTAGCCCATATCCCACAAATGTCTTCTTGAGGTAATCCAGTAACAAACCCGGACTCTGAATTTTTATCTGGTTGCACAAGATAAGGCATGGGCCTCTGGTTATGAAATATTTCCTCTACCTCGAAGGGACCCACATCATGGAAAAGGGTTTCCTGATTGTCTTCAAGAGCCCTTGTGCGAGCCTCAGCTTCTTCAACACGTTCATAGAGCTCTGCTACAGCCGTTGCCAATGAAGTGATCTTGAATTGGATTTTGAGAGAATGAGTCCGAGCACCTAGTTATCACATGACTTGAATTTAGAACTTGGACTTCCCGACACATGATATGATATGCATGCAATGAATGAGACCTAGACTTGACTCTAAGCGCCACTCCGAAGATTCGGGATTTTGGATTTTGTATTTGTATTCGGGATTCGCAACCCGTTGGAAATATTTGAAAGGAGCTTCATTCTTTTGTGGAGGCCTCCTCCTTGTACTAGAACTTGGAATATTGAAAGGTGATTTCGAGGAACATCAAACCAGTACATGGGAAGCGATCGCTCGAGCATTCATGGAGCAGTATCAGCCCAATATTCAACTTCAAACTACTCTAAGGGAGCTAGAGGTTCCCATGCAATGACCTCAGGAAGGCTTCACTAATTACCTCAACCGGTGGAGTGAAATGGCATCCCAAATGGTGACCAGACCCTCCGAGAGAGAACTGGTCAAGATCTTCATTGCTGGACTTCTTCCGAAATACAATACTCACATGAGGTACCTAGGCTTGGAAAGCTTCAAGAGAACCTATGACATTGGGGTCGATATAGAGGACGACCTGATGAAAGCACCAACAGTCTCGGCTCCACAAGCTGAAAAGTGGAAGGGTAAGAAAGCCGAAGCAACACACAAGATCCACGAGGTCAACGCCCTAGAGGCTCCTCAAGGTCCAAAGCCGAACAACACTACTACAAAACAGCATGTTTGTAGACGCCATGGCTACGACGCTAAGGGGGTTGCGTTGGGCCGCGTATTTTTTTCCGTGTTTTGTCGACGCCAAAACGCGTCGAAGGATCTGACGACACCATTTTGTCAACGCCCAAACGCGTCGAAGAAATCAACGACGCCGTTTTGTGGACGCCTTATGTTGTCTAAACTTCGGAAGACACCTTATGGCGTCGCCAATACACGTGCCTTGCACATGGTACCCTGAGTTGAAAGAAAGATTTACGCGCTTGATATTTTATGAAAATCAAAATTAAGCGCTTCCCATTAAAAATTAATTATTCTGAGCGCTAAAAGCCCAAAACCACGTACTAGCTAACCGCCTGTTCCATTATCTCGCAAAAACCCTAATTAATTATCTAAAACTCCCGAATTAAAGAACTTCACCAACGTACGCGCAAATCCGATTATCTCACTCGTTTTCGCCATTGATATTCGATCCGCAGGTTTGTCTACGTTTTTCTATTTCTCTGCAAATTATTTTCTTATTCTTTTTCTTATTTATCTGAATTTCGTTCCTTCTTCTTCCTTTCATCATCCTAACAAGTCACAGTGGGAAAAATCCGACTGAATTTTGCTTCTTGTGCTGAAACTTCGAAGGTATACGGCTCAATTTGGTGCAACATTTTCGAGGTATTCATTGCATATGTTCTCTTTTCTCCATTGAATCCAATCCTTGCAATTCTCAATTTGATATTTTCAGTTTGATGTTATGTTAATTGTAGAATCCTTGCAGATTAGTTTGTTGCATATTTGTATATGTATTGGATGCCAGAAAATGCTTAAACAGGAGATTTAAATCCAACTCTTCTTGATAGACTGTAGTTGTGTTAATAGGACAAGAAAGACAAAGCTTGAAGATTGCGTTTAATCTATTATATGAAATTTGATTCAAGAGAGGTTCGTATTGCTAATACTTGGCAGAAGTTTAAAATGGAGATTTAAATCCAACTCTTGAAAGACTGGTTGTGTTAATAAGACAAGAAATATGGACAGATATTAAAGATTGTGTTTTGTGCTCCTGTTGTGTGCAGTCTGCTCTGCAGGAAGTCCAGGTGTTGCAGTCAGGTTACAGGGAGTGTGGTTTTCGTCTATGCTGTGTGCATTCTTGTGTTGCGTGCCTTTCTTTTTGCGGTTGTGTCTTGCTGCTAATCTAGAATCTGAACTCTGATTGAGTCTTGCTGCTAATCTAGAATCTGAACTCTGATTACATAATATTTAATCTGTAATTCAGTCAGCTCTTTTGCAGTATATTGATTACATTATATTTTAAATTTATTATGTAATTCAGTCACCTCTTTTGCAGTTATATAATATTTATATATTAGAATAATACTGATTATATTTTTTATGTGACTTGTCTTGCAATGCTATATATATAGTACGAGATGACTTATCGCAAGAGGGTTAGATCTGCTGCTAAAACAGATGGTACACATGGTCCAGATACCGCACATACCTCATCTTTGAGGGAAGAGGCATCACAACCCACCAAAAAACATGCTATTGAACCACAATCATCTCAGGTTTCTTCTATTACATACTACTGCTGTCAAATTTGGACCGTTTTCTCCACAAGGTACACTTACATCAGTGGTTGCACCTCCATGTTCGAGTACTTCAAAAAGTGCATTGCAAACCGAAGACATACTTGGAGCTATATGGAAAAGGCCACCTACTTCCTTACCATCAAGTTCACTTATGGCAGCAACTAAAAATAAAGTCCTACCTAAGCTTTCATCCACGATCTCACCTGAAGTTCCGACTAGTATTCCACCTTCTAATACATCAAAATCACAAAAACACCCTTCTACTTCCTCTGGTCATGTCCCACCTCGTATCTCGCCTGCTAGTCATATCACACCTAATATGCCACCCAATATGCCACCTATTATCCCACCTTCTACTCATATTAAACCATCCTCAAGAGCTTCTCAGAACAATCAACAACAAAACAATAATGAAAAACCAAAAGAGAACTCAACAAAATCGAAGTCCCTAAGGGTGAAGTCATATCCGGATTGGCCTGTAGATATAGATTTTGATGACAAGGAGGAGGTTTTGACCATTGGTAAGTTAGTGTATATAGGATTGTTCAGTTGTAAAAAGTTGCCGGCCAATATAAATCAACTAGAAAGCTACTGCATAAAGCAATCTTATGTTATGTTCTGTTCTATATCTGTTCTGTTTTTCCCTTCTGTCCAAATTGTAGAGTTGCTGAATATATACGTCTTCTTGTTCTCGTAATCTTATGTATAAAGTATATACGTTCACTTATTCTTTTTTATGCAGATGCGAAGCGTAATGTTAAACTGGTGAGTGGTTCTATTCAAACAATCGACGTCTGGAGTAACAACGGCGTCAAATACTATGTTGAATTCAATGATCTTTACCAACCGCTTAGGAAAGGTGGCAAAATGTTGGTCAGATTCATCGGTAGTATTGCAAAGGTAGAGGAATACTGTCCACTTGGAGAAGGGGAGTGGCCTGATATCGATGCAGATGTAAAAGCTAAGATGATAGAACAGATAAGAGTAAATTCAAGTCTTTATTCCCGTTTCTAGAAGTTTATTTTATTTCGCCTCACGAGTGCATAGTACTTAGTATGTTTTATTCTTTTCGCTTCAGTCAGTTTTATAAATAATATACAATGAACTAGGAACAAAGCAATCTGATTTTAGTAAATATGACCTATATGAAATCCTTTTTGTCTTCAAAGCATGTCTTGTTTTCCTGATGTTAGTAAATGCTTTTCCTGAAGGATCGCTTTGTTATTCCTGATCATCCGGAATATAACAAACAAATCCTAAAGCGTGCCAATAAAAGTTGGAGGCAGTATAAACACTCTCTTAAGATGACTTACTACAAACCAGATGAGAAAACACTCGCTCAGATGTGCGATGTGCCACGACATGGAATTAGCAGTGCTCAATGGAGAAAGTTGGTTAAGTATTGGGCTTCGGATAAAGGGCAAGTAAGTACCATGTTCTTCATTGAACTTTGAGTAATGTTTTTTTTTTCCACAAATGACAGTGTAGTAGTTCCCAAGTATAAGTGTTTAGTTCAAGCTCAATCACAGTTAACTCAAATTTTCAAGATTCAATTAATAAATGAAATCTTATATCTGATACTTAATCTGAAAAATCAATACCAATTAGATAATGTATATCACACACCGTAGTAAGATCTAAGAACATAAATGCAATTAGAGGAAGCACTAAGAAGCCATGACTGCACAGAACAAACTACATAGAACTTATCTGCACAGACTGCACAGAACGACTGCACAGACATTTGGAAACGGGTTTGAGTTAGTTTGGTTTTATTGTAGTTCTGGTTTGTAGGAGCTTGGAGGGTAGTAATCGACACTCGTATGATTAGCTCCGTGTTGTTGTTTCTGTTTCAGTCTCAACAAGAATTAGATTGTGATTCTGGATTCTGAAATTTAAGCTGGTAGAGATACCAACATTTGACACTCATACACGGTAAGTCTTTCCTGTTTCAGTATAAAAAATAAAAAACAAAAAACGGGAGAAAAGTTAATGCAATGCAGACATTATGAATCAGAAGTTCATAAAGTAACCTCTGATGTAGGGGAATGGGATAGCTCCATGCATGTCAGTAGCTTAAAATACTGGCATGCCTAAAAAAGGATCTACTAATTCCTCTCCAGTAACGATTTTTCCCCAGCAATTCATCAGTTTACACAAAGATCTTTTGTCAAAAAAGTCATACTTACCAATCTTAAAAGGGGGGCTAGCATACTAAGAAGTAAGAACTACAGAGCATATAACTTCAGTTGATTTATTTTCTTTATTAAGCTGAGTGAAACCTGCTTCCGGAATTTATAAAACATATCAGCACATAACAAAGATATGGATCGGCCTCAAGATTAGGATTGCACGGTTCATCTAGCTTAGGATTCTCTTTGAATAATCTGGAAAGTTGCTTAGTTGGGCTTGAACTATAAGTTTGTTTAACATGTTCATTGTTTCTTTTCGAATCAGATTATGTAGTAGATTATGGCTGATATGTGTAGCCGGCTAAAATGGCTGATATGTGTAGATTATGACTTGTACTATTATTCTGACAAGGTTAGAGAATTTGTTTGACTGCCTGTGTTGTTTAATTTTTTGTTAGGGTGTTTTTTTTTTAATTTTTTTTTGACAGTTGATACAAACAGAGTAAAAATATTACAGCCAATTCCTTCTAGCCCCACAGGCCAGATCATGAGCTCTAGCTATCCTATTTCTATCACACCTGACTATCACAACATTATTCATACAACTTGTTGTCTTAAATATGTCACTACATATAGAAGCTACTTCAAAGGAGCAATTAGGATATTGGCGTAGTTCTGTAACCAGATTAACACTATCAGTACACATAGTCACATCCATAAAGCCTCTTCGTTTAGCTTCTATGATTCCTTGCAGCATTGCTAAAAACTCGAGCAGCTCCTTCTTCAACTACTCTCCCATCAGCAACTATATTCAAGCCTATTGCCGCTTCAATACTTGATTTCTTATTAATCTTCTTCCATGCGCCATCTACTGTGACTATTACTAGGCAATTACTTGCCCTACCCTTGATGCACACGATATTTTTGTAGAAACTACTGTAAGTTTAAACTTTAAAGATAATGCCAACTGATTTTTTTTGTTTCATCTTTGTTAATTTATTTACCAAAAAGACTTAACTATTTCTTAATATATCTCTTTGAATATGAGTGCAGAAACTTTCAGAATATGGAAAGGCTGCACGGGCCGCTCAAAATCAATTTCATAGATCTGGTTGTAACAGCTATGCGAATCAACAAGCTGATTATGTATGAATCATTACTTCTTTTATTTTATTAACGCTGGTTCAGATTTTCTTTAATACTTCTTACATTACTATTCATATATAGGAAGACGAGCATGGAAAAAAATGAGCTTATTAGCCCTTTGGATAAAGTCTCATTCCGGCAAGGACGGGACCTTTCTTCCAGGCACAGCCACTGAAGATTTTGTGGTATGAGTTCAAATTTAATACATTTATTAAGCTACTTAATTTGATAAACCAGTATGGGATTGCTTCTTAATTTGTTTATGAAATTCATATTATTATCCTAAATTGTTGTGTAGGATGATGCACAAGCTAAGATTGAAATGTTGAAGACTGTAGACCCTACCAAGCCAGAACAAGAACTTGAAAATGCAGCTTTTGAGGACACTATGCATGGTGGACAGATTCCCGTACGCCCTGTAGGGTAAGGACTTGGAGTTCGAAAGAGCGACGTTTACGGGGTGCATGGTATGCTAAGGAGGCAAGGGTATGGGAAAGTTCGAGAGAGGACCGTGGTGATGGAAAGTGTGAAAGAAGACGTGTCATCTCTCAGCAAGAAAAATGAAACACTTGAGAAGGAAAATGGAAAGCTGCAAGCCCAAGTTAAAGAGAATAGTTTTCTGCTTAGAACTCTTATTGGAAAATTTGCTCAACTTGTAGGTCAAGTTCGTACAGGAACTGCTTCAACAGAATCTCTACGTTTAGCACAACAAGTCTTGTCCATGTCACACAGTAGGGTAATTATTCTAATTTCTTATCATTTGAGCTCTTTTTGCATGTTGTTATATGTTGCTTGGCTAGACCGTTATTTGGATCCTCTGCAGCAGGTCCCTGGATTCGAAACATTCACAAACAATGACATTTCTCCAACTCTTTCTCACGATAATATGCAAGCCTAACTAAATTGCCTCTAACTTGCTATCGCCATATGATTGACATTAGGAAATTTTGTCCATAGTTAATTAGTATGTTTTGAATCAGTCTTGTATGATATACATTAGGGAAGTGTGGTTTTGCTAGTGAAGTCGGATGATATATGGGCATTCTTCCTAATGTTCAATTAGAGCTAGGGACTTGTTTTGATGTCATCAGTTGGTTAGTTCCCTTGCGGTTTGATTCTCCTTGTTATTTCTGACTTCTGAGTTTGATGAGTTTTGGCTTTGTTCTTGTTTCGCATTAAAACCCTATATTTACACTTATTTATAGGTGGTATGTGAGCTTGTTAGCATTTACGTGTTACTCTGTGGCTTTAATAAATTGTCTTTCCTGTAACTTTATCATGAAACAGTTTTCAATTGGCTTGTAATCAGCTATTTAATGAGAAGGGAAAACTGTTTAAATCTGTGTATCCCTTTTGGCATTTGCCCGTGTATAACAATGTGTAAACTTGTAGTCTAGTGCTTAAATAAATAGCATCTTAAACAATACTGAAAGTAAGCTCATACTTGATGAAAACTTGTTAGGATCCTTGTCAGTGTTGATCAACTTCTTTCTTCTTTCCTTGTATGCTTTTCATATGTGTATCTCTGAACACGTTACAGAATAAAATTATTTTAGTTGTGAGCTTTTCTTCCCTTGAATATCTCTGCATTTTGTAATCGGTGTGATGTTTGGTTGTGGGATTCAGCCCTCTGCATTCTGATTCATTATGATTTTACAGGTAAGATGTTTGGTTGTGCAATTTTGACAGCTACTGTGAAGCCTTTAACATAATGTCAAACAGTGGTCATTTGGATTTCTTATTGTCCTCGTACTTGATGTGCTGGATCTGTAGTTGCAGGACCTAAACACACGCATGCTACACCTGCAAACTAATAGTACACAGACTTAGCATTGCACAGATAGTTCAATCACAATTTCACAGACTTAGCATTGCACAGAATCTGTAGTTGCAGCTTGTTTTACAATTTCCTCTCGGATGTTTAGGAATTAGATTTCTTGATTAGGGGTTGACAGTTTGGTTCTCTGGTCCTTGTTACTTGTTATTGGTAGCGTGATTGGTAAAGCTGGTGATGAATTAGTTGCATACAGAATACTGTGCCCTGCTACGGTTATTGGTAGCTGGATTGGTAAAGATGGAAAAGTGATAAACTTGATAAGACAGGAAACTAAAGCGAAGATGAAAGTGGTGGATCCATTTCCTGGTTCTAAGGAAAGGATCATCACTATCTACTGTTATGTGAAGGATAAAATAGACATTGAAGTTGACGGAGAGTATAATAACAATGCGCCACTTTGCCCCGTTCAAGATGCTCTTCTTAGAGTGCATGCTGCCATTGCAAATGCATTGGTTAGCTTGAATGACTCTGACAAGAGGCAAAAAGATAAAGAAGAATGCAACCTTCTTGTCCCAGCTAGTCAGTCTGCCAATGTAATTGGCAATGTACTTGTTGTTGATTATCTGTTGCTAGAAAGCCTTTAACATACAAAGGAGTGTCGTCATATTAGACAGGTGTTCTAATATGAAGATGAAAAGTGGACGAAACTGTCATCGTGTTGATTAAACTCCTTGACTTAAGTTGTTCTCTGTTATTTTTGGGGTTTGTTTTTTTTTGGGGTCTGTTTATCATTCCATTTTCATGGATAACAGAAGTAGTAGAATACTGGAATGTTGCTGCTGATATACATATGCCTTGGTTCCTTCTTGAGATAGGTTTCAGATATATATATATATATCTCTGTTATTTCTTGCAATTCGTAGAGTATTGAATGTTCCAGGCTGCTAGTACACAGATCGGCCTGACCCCACTCGTGGACACATGTATGAAAACTACTGAGGCACAACGAGCTGCTCACTTGTCAGCCAACTCATTTAGTCAATTTATTCAGTTCTGAAACTGCAACTTCTCTTTGTACTTGTTACATTTTGTTTTGCTTATATTATTCTACCTCTTTTCTTTACCTTGTGTAATTCCCTTCATTCCTTCTTTTGGTTTATCTACATTCCAGGAGGCCTAAATGCTTAACGTACTGAAGTAAGAAATTGGTACATTTTATTTGTACTTATTACATTTTGCTTTTTTCTTTGAAGGTCGTCCAACGTAATGAAGGTGCAACGAAAGAATGAAGCAGTCTGGGACACTCAAGCTTCATATTAGCTACTACAAACAATCATCTAGATCCTATTTATATAGTTGGTTATTCTAATAGGCTTTAGTTTTTTTACTATGGAAATTAGTTTTCTAGGCTTTAGTTTCTTTTAAATTACTATGGTTTTGAGTTTTCTAGGCTTTAGTTTCATTTACCTACTACGAACCATCTTCTATAATATGAATTTGTACGCGCGTACTTATTATTAGAATCTAGTTAATTAGTAACATGTATGTACATACCATGGATTTTAACTACGTACTTATTGGTGATTAATAAAATATTATTATTTGCCAAAAAAAATTATCGGTTATCAAAATTCACGTTTCATTAGTGTTTTAATTAATTTGAATATAATATATTATATATATGAATGAACTATTGCATTTTATACCTACAGGTGAAAAAAAATGTGGATGCCTTATTTGAATTTCCCGCCAAAATTCTTTGTGATGTCGCGGAAAAGCGTCGAGAACAATGTGGACGGCAAATGATGTCTAGAATAAGGATCAAAAAGGCGTCGACAAACTTTTTGAATCCAGGTTTAATTAGATGTTTGTCGACGGCTTAGAACAAAATGAGGACTACAGAAGGCGTCGCCAATCTCGACGCCTCTCACATTTTCTGGACACCTAATGGCGTCGCCAATCTCGACGCCTCTCACATTTTCTGGACAATGAATGGCGTCGCCATTCTCGACACAGTCCTCAAACTGGCAACGCAGGAAGCTGTAGAGATTCACGACGCCTTACTCATAACCTGGACAGTGGATGGCGTCGCAACCCTCGACGCCTTACGGCGTCGAGAATTCTCGACTAAAGATTCCTCGACGCTAACAGCTGGCGTCGAGGCCATTTTTCTCGATGCCTTTAGGCGTCGTTAATAAGCCCAATTTGCGTCGCCAAAACACGGAAATTGTAGTAGTGCAATTTCAAGAACAGCACCAATCAGCGCATATTTAAGGCAGGCCACAAAGGGTCTTTACAAACCTCAAGATGTCTTACAGTGAGGCATTCGATCGGTTGGTCGAAAAGCAGGTCATCACACCACTCGGCCCTACACCCGATCCTCCAGTCGACAAAAGATCCAAGAGCTGGCATCCTGCAGCCCATTGCAAATACCATCAAGGTAAGGGCCATGACATTCGAAGACTGATTCAAGCTCAAGCATTTGATCCAGAATATGGTCGACAACAAGACCTTGCCCTTACCTCCTTGATCCAAACAAACTCCCTCGGTCCAAGCCATCCCCTATGACTGTGAAGATGAAGGAAAGGAATTTCCATGCAACTTAATCTCTACAATATACAATCCAGGTTACGAGCTGATGGTTCCAAGCTTCTGCCATCTCCTTCCAAGTGCTCAAAATTGGGTGATCCCCGTGTTAGGTTATGATACATATGACAAAACATAAATCATGCGGAAAACCTTAAGGCCAGGAAACATATTATTTACACATAATCATTTCGCATAATTTAGGTGCATACACTTTGTAGCGTGCCCTCCCTAGCTGCGCCTGAACCGAACAATAACAAGTCTCTAGGACTCCAAGTGTCGTCCCTCCGTAGATAGTCCACAGCACGTCCGGATCCGCCTTAAGATTGACCAACTAGAATCGCCCTTAAGGTTCTAAGAATTTAGGCTAAATAGGTTGCAAGTGTTTGGTTAATTTTTGCTTCAAAATCTTACATTTGAATACTTCAATATTATATATATAAATTTGTGACCCTAGGCACCTATTTATAGAGTTATGGAAAAGGACTTATAATCCTATTAGAATACTAATTTAGTTTAATTAGAATCCTGCTAGGACTCTAATAAATAAACTTTATTTATTAGGATTAGGATTTAATCATATGACGAATTCTAATAGCTTTAGGATTCGTCTTGCACACAACCGTACACGAGCATGAGCACGAGCACAGCCCGCGCAAGCCTCGCGGCCCACGCGAGCTGCCCTTGCTCGCAGCCCACGATTGCTCCGCGCGCGCCACAGGCTTTGGCTGGGCCTGGCCTTGCGCTAGGCCTGGTCGAGGCTTGGCGTGTGGTTTGTTGCGCTTGGCTTGCTGGGCGACGGCCTGGCATCGTGTTGGGCCTTCGTCTAGCAAGCCTCGTTCGATGCTAATTTGTACGATACGCTTCCGATTAAATTCCCGATTCCGGAATTCATTTCCAATACGAACAATATTTAACATTTCCGATTCCAGAATAAATTTCCGTTTCGAACAAATATTTAAAATTTCCGTTTCCGGAATTATTTTCCGATTCGGATAATATTTCCGATTCTAACAATATTTCCGTTTCCGGCAATATTTCCGATTCCGGCAATATTTCCATTTCCGATAATATTTTCCGATACGTACCATGTTTCCGATTCCGGCAACATCTACGACTTGGATAATATTTATATTTCCGATACGATCCATATTTCCATTTCCGGCAATATCATCGTTTCCGGAGTATACATTTACTTGCCTTTGACGATCTCAGCTCCCACTGAAACTAAGATCCGTCGATTCCGAATATCCATAGATGGAGTATTTAATGCCATTAAATACTTGATCCGTTTACGTACTATTTGTGTGACCCTACGGGTTCAGTCAAGAGTAAGCTGTGGATTAATATCATTAATTCCACTTGAACTGAAGCGGCCTCTAGCTAGGCATTCAGCTCACTTGATCTCACTGAATTATTAACTTGTTTAATTAATACTGAACCGCATTTATTAGACTTAACATTAAATGCATACTTGGACCAAGGGAATTATTTCCTTCAGTCTCCCACTTGTCCTTATGGACAAGTGTGCATTTCCCAATTCCTTTGTCGCTTGATGCTTGCTCTTGAACATAAGGTAAGAGTTGTCATCCTTATTACATCCAGAGGTGTTTCTCGATTTCAGAGTTCAACTGATCAAATAAACAGATAATCATAGCCTATGATTCATCTGAGCACGGCCATGCATTTTACAGTTTCTAGCTCTTCGAGTGGCCTTGTACAACTTTTCAGCATCTCATCCCGATTTATGGGAGGACAATCTCAATCTTGCGATCTTGAGATTAGACTTCGTTTGATAGGTGATTACCTGAGCGTTGCCTTTATAGCCTCCTTTTACTGTGCAACGGTTGGTCAACGTCAAAGTAAGTAGTTCTCAAACAAGTAATCTCAAATCACTCAGGTATTGAGGATTAGTGTCTAATAATTTTAATGAAATTTACTTATGACAGATTTTCATCTCTTACAGTAAAGTTCCATAGGTCTGTCCGATACTAGTCTTCCCAAAGTAAGTATCTATGCAAATGATTACGACATTGCCATGTCCACATATTTGAAGAAACAGAACTACTAGTCATCTTGCATTCTAGTCGTCTAACGTTTTCTATTCGTCCATCTTTATAGAAAACTCCGACCAGGGACCATTTTCAACTTTTGACATTCAAGTTCACTTGATAGACATTTCTTAGTCACAGGACTGGTCCTGACAGTCTATCTTGAATATTTCGTCAAATTGAAGGGACTCATCATTTAATACTAAACCAAGATTAAATGGAATATGAAAATACATTTCATATATGATAAATGTTCAACCCCAATGTTTTACAACCATGGGCCTCAAACCCATGTTTAAAACAGTTCATGGAATTCAAAGCTATGCTTGATTTCCAGTGCTACAATGTGAGTGTTGCTTCTCACTTGTTGCATAGGTTTAGTTATCATGCTTTATCTTAGAACATAGAAATTAATATTTAATTTCCCACGCAACAACTCATGGTCTCCAATCCATGTTGCCATTTCAAAACACGATGCTCTTGAGCTCGTCCTTGTCAATGGTTAACTCCAAAGGAATCTTGCTTGATCCTTTGCTAGTGTTTATTCGTGTAGCATCAATATTTAGCATATCTTTATTTCCTTGAATCAAGAACTATTCCTATGTACCTTTTCAAGTACCATAAGTATTCTTGATCTCAATCTAGTTGATCTTCACTTAGATCAATAAGGATTGGTATATGTTCGTCATGTCTAAAGCCATACGATACGTTTTTGGCGATCCTCATATTATATCATACATGATAAATTCTCTTGCAGAATAATTCCCAATTGAATTCTATTCATATAACTTTAGCTCATCTAGTTTCAGTAGATACTAAATCCAGCTAAATTCTTTGACATATAATATAGGTTAAGAATCTTACTTAGATCCTTTGATGTTTTAACTTAGTAAATGCTTATACGTAGTTCAAACAGTCATTACTTAGATTTATTCACATGGGTCGAATATCTCCAATGGAGTATTTCGTGTTTGATTTAGTAAATTCCATTACTTAATCCAAAACAATATTATAAGATCTTTGTAAATAGACCTTAATACCCAGTATGTACTAAGTTTCGCCATGGTCCATCATTGATGAATAATTTCAAATCTAAGTCATTAGCATTTGAATGTTATTTCACAATAGAGAGATATGTGAGTGATACATATAGGACCAATTAAGTTTTACGTACTCCTACTAAACTTCTTATACATCTATAAGAATCATGTACATTTTATGAAACTAAAATGCTTATTAGCTTCACTAAAATACAGTTCCAATTCCCAATTGCTTGCTTAAATCTGTACTTAGATTTGATAAGCTAGCTTTCCTTTTCAAGCATTTATTTGGATCCACAAATCCTATGACATACCATGTACATAGTTTATTCCAACATTTAATTGAGGAATTGTTTTGTCATCCAATTTCCATATGTACCAATATGCAATCATTGCTTGATTTATAGACTTGAGCATTACGATTATGCATGAGGTTTCAACACAATCCACGCCATGAATTTGCTTGTAACCTTTAGCAACTAATCTAGCTTTGTGTGTGAACACAATTTCATGTTTGATGGTTTTTATCCTTAAAACAAACTTGCAACCAATAGGTGTGAAACTATTCTTGCAAATCAACAAAATTTCAATTTTGTCATCAAAACATTGAGTATGTTTTATGGCCTCTAACCATTTAAAACATTGATTCTATATATGGCCTCTAACCATTTTAGGGAATCTAGGTTTCGTCATAGCTTTCTTACAGGTCACAAGCTCAATAATCTACATGATAATAGTTTGACTGCAAGTTGTAGGTTTCTTCACTATCTAATAGAAGAATCGCATAGCTTCAGTGACCTGAACTCCATGATTCTTCACTATCTAATAGAAGAATCTCATAGTTTCAGTGAATTGAACTCTATGACTACTTGGGTATAGAACATCGATCAAACAATAGAATATCAACATCGACTTGAAAGTCCTTTGAATATTCTGTTATCCTTGAAGCACTTGTAAAGTCTTCTAAGAGATGTTTATTCTTTAAAAGCCACTTCTAAATTCCTTAAAGAATACGTGTTCAGATTTTCTACAGAACTTCGAAAAGCCTCTGGAATGTCCGTTTATGTTTATTGTTCGCCTCGAAGACTTTCGAGGTCTATTTTCTCCCACTTGTCATTTTGGAAACGAATTTCCAAAAGGACATCATTTCGAGCAAACAAACATTATGTTCTCAAAAAATCGTGGTAGAAACAATACCCTTATGTCTCATTTGAATAAATCACAATGAAACATATATCTATACTTGGGCCTTAGTTTGTTGAATAACAAACACTAAGCTCCCACTGAGTTTAGCAACTCTTTAGATATATAATTATGAAAAGATATTCTGAAATTACTTTTCAATAGCTTTGACGAATTTGGTTTAGTTTGGTGGTAGTTGAGAATTTTGTTTTAGAAATTATAGGAAAAGCCTTTATGATTCACCATTGATCGAATCAAGCACTAATTGACTTCGATCATTCCAACTTAGATATGCCATATCTCATGGAGCTAGATCGTGAAATTACAACACACAATCATTTGGTGATCAATTTGGTCTTAAAGTTATCATCGTCATGATCTAACCTAGATCTTTATGATTTCTTGCCAAGTGGATTTTATACTTCTGAATCTTTGAACTAGCCAAACAGGTTCAAACTTATATCTCATTGAGTAAATAAACCAATATTCACTCAAATCCAGGTGATACAATAAGTCATAAAATATTTCTTTAGCTTTGAACTCTATTGTCTAGGTGTTCTAACAATAGTTCATATCTTTTGTTACTTTCAACAAGAAAGACTTGCCTTGTCTTGAATTGATCTAGAAATCAATCAACTTTCAAAAGTCCACCAAAATAGAACTTTTGAACGTTAACTTGTTGACATGGTCTAAGCAACAATGCCAAAGATTAGTGGAACTCAAATCAAGGGGTTGATTTGAACCTAGTAAAGTTTTAATTGTTAAAGAGTTGTTTGTTTTAATTAAGCATATTGACTCAACCTGTAAATGACCATTTCATTCAAATAAACAAACAAACAAGCATTTTTTTCGTTCTTCTGAATGTGAGTCTTTCTGTGTTTGAAGCAGAAATTTAGGTATGCTGATTATGGAACAAAATAGCCATTAAGTTCCAGCCTTTGAAAGGACTTAAAACAAACTAGATGACCCTACAACTAATGTGGAATTGCCATGCTTCACCCCACTTGTAGGTCATTAGTGTATCCTAGCTTCCATTGTTTGAGTTATTACCGAAGTAAGAACCTCAAGCGGTATATGATACCAAGGAAGTTTGATTGCTAGGTCTCTTCTCTTTTAAACATAAACTTATAGGTAGAAACGGAATGCAAATTCCTTTCTTTTGTTCCTTGTTTTCCTGTTTCTTGTACCCTTTCTTATGGTCTTAAGAATTGAATTCTCTAGTGTTGACTTTTATACTTTGTTAGACATGTCCAAGGTCACTCCAACAAGGTTCTTACCATTTTATGTTGAATATTAAGTTTCAACTAGATGATCTTACCAGAAACTTCTAAAGTTCTCTAAGCATCGATCTATTCGAATGTCTAGGGGCTAGACTCATTCGAGAATTAAATGGACAAAGATGTCAGGTTGTTAACCATTGGTAAAGCTGAGCGTTTAAACTCAATGCTTTATGATCTAAAAACTACATTGTATTTTGAATCCACAAGCACTAATTGGTTTGCCATTCGATTTTGATATTCGAAAACAACCATAAAAGTCGCTAAAAGAAACGTACATTTTAAATTACTCATTTTCTCTCATTTCCGTGAATCGTTCTTGGATTCACTACCAATCGAGGAAATTTACTATTACCTTTCTAAAAGGATTTACCGCAGTGCAAGACATTTAATTATAAACAATAATTAAAACATACATTGAAGCATGCAAAGTCTAAAACATTTATCATGAGTAATAACTTGAAAATTAAAGCAATCATGCAATTTAAACAAGTTATTGGCATTTTATTCGAATTTATTGTTCCGGCAGGTGTGAATAAAATGATTCCAAGACCCTAAAAACCATTGAAGAATTAAACACATTATGTATTTTGACTCAATTCTAAAATATTTTAGGTAAGCAAAAGCCTTTTTCTAATAGTCTAGAAACTACTCTTGGTTGATAGGTACGTCTAAGAACTTGTTAGGTAAACCTATCGATTTTGCCACGACATAAAAGGACTCCTTACTTATATCGTTAAGTTTCACCAAAACTAACATGTACTCACAATTATTTGTGTACCTTACCCCTTTAGGATCAATAAGTAAAACCTCGCTGAGCGTAAAACTGTTACTAGATTGATGTAAAGGTTATCCAAGTAAGTGTTATTTTGGCATGGCACCTTTTAACTCAATTTTTTTTAAGTTTGGAAGTTAAGGCTCTTACTATGTTGGTTAGATTTTAAGTGAACTGAAATCCTTAATCATGCAACATAATCAAGCTTCAATCTCATGCATATTCAAGACATATTTAAATAACTTAAAGCATGCATAAGATAAATGTGATCTAGTATGGCCCGACTTCATCTTGGAGCTTCAACTTCAAAGTCCGTCTTGAAAATGGATTGAAAACTCCGTCTTGAATTTCACCGTGGGAGGCGCCATTTTCTTCAAGTAGGATCATCTATAATTAAACTAATTACAACTATTTGATGGTACGCAGACCATATTTGAATTGAAAAACAAATTTGGTGCATTAGACCAATTACATTCAAATTAATGGTACGCAGACCATATTTTCTATCCTATTTGGGCCATACTAGTCACTTCATAACCTGCAAAACAGTAAATATACAATATATACCATTCACCCATTCATTATCATGAATGGCCCACATAGCTGGTTAGTAAAACACGTTGTATGCATCACATAAATATTTGCTGCAATTAATCAAGGGCACCAATAAACTACCAATTATTCAATCCTTATTAATTCTAATCGAGTTGTTCAACCTTAAAGGATTTGTAGACCTAATCAAGAGTTTATGACTAAAATTGCTCCCACATAAACCAATAACTTTAGATGCTTTACTAATTTTAAACATAAAATTGTATTTCTAGTCTAACCGGAAACATACAAGTTTAATTAAAATTTAAACCTCATATAAAATTATAATCGAATCCATTTATTTAATTTATTTAATTTATTTTTCAGTTGAATTAAATAAATTTAAATTAATTCAAGGTTTAATTTTAGTAAAATAATTATTATAAATTAAAATTTAAAATAATTATAATATTCAAAATTAAAATCCGAGAAAACAATTTAAATTATTAATTTTAAAATTCATTCAAATTATTTCCGAACTGAAAATTTAAAATTAAAACGAAACGCATCAATAGTTTGCAAGACGAGGCACTTAGGCTTGCGCCCAAGCCCCATCGAGCTACGAGGCCCATTGCCCCGTGCCATTGATCGTTGCCCATGGCTCGCACAGCGACATCGCACACACGCCCCATCGACACGCGCACACGCAGCCTTGAGGGCTACGCTACGCGCAGCTTGGTGCTGTGTCGTGGCTGCCTACCCTTCGGCAGGCTTGGTGCGTCGTGGCGCAGCGCACTGCTTCCCACACGCAAAATTCTTAGCGTTGTGTGCCCACTGCCCTCGCCCATCGCCTATCATACACGACTAGGCCTAGAGCCTTGCGTGCCGCATAGCTCGTTGCTCGCTGCATTCGTACCGCACGGGCGACGAGCTCCCTTGCTCGTCGTCGCGTGCCCGCACTATACAACATCCCTTAAGGGTAACGCGTAGCTTCCATTGCTTTGTGCGTGCAACATTTATGAGCGTTTTCATAAAATTTTAAAATTTTTAATTTAAAATTAACGACAAATTAATAAATCATATTAATTTCATAATTTTAGGGCGAAAAATCGAAAATTTATTAATCAATTAATTTCCGATTAACATGGATTCAAATCTAGGTCATAAAAATTTAAAATTTAACATAAATTAACAATTTTTATGGTGGATTTTAATCATGGATACCTAATTAAATTATTGATTAATTATGAAAAACAAATCAATTCTAAATTATTCGAATTTCAACAAATTAATCATAATTACAAATTAGGTTGTATAATTAACAAGTCTAGGCATTCAAATTTGTTAAACATATATTGTAGGTCAATCAAAAACTCAAGATTTATCAACAAGAATCGCAAATATTCAATTTAACATCTTAAATTTACAAACTTTTGCGTTCGAAAAACTAAAACCTCCGAAAAGTCATAGTTAGGCTTCGAATTTGGGAATTCTAGGTTCGGTCGAAAAATACTAATTTTGTCAAAATTTTAGAATGTCTTTTACATGCGGAATTGACACAAATATCACTCGATTTGGATGAGTAACGAAGAAACTGTCGAAAAACTGTCTACATATAATTAAATAAACGCAATTAATTAACAATTACGAAAATTAATCACCCCTTTTAATTCTTTGCAAATTTGTAAAATTTAACCATGTCATGCAATTTAGATTATGAAAATAATAAGAGGCTCGTGATACCACTGTTAGGTTATGATACATATGACAAAACATAAATCATGCGGAAAACCTTAATGCCAGGAAACATATTATTTACACATAATCATTTAGCATAATTTAGGTGCATACACTTTGTAGCGTGCCCTCCCTAGCTGCGCCCGAACCGAACAAGAACAAGTCTTTAGGACTCCAAGTGTCGTCCCTCCGTAGATAGTCCACAGCACGTCCGGATCCGCCTTAAGATTGACCAACTAGAATCGCCCTTAAGGTTCTAAGAATTTCGGCTAAATAGGTTGCAAGTGTTTGGCTGATTTTTGCTTCAAAATCTTACCTTTGAATACTTCAATGTTATATATATAAATTTGTGACCATAGGCACCTATTTATAGAGTTATGGAAAAGGACTTATAATACTATTAGAATACTAATTTAGTTTAATTAGAATCTTGCTAGGACTCTAATAAATAAACTTTATCTATTAGGATTAGGATTTAATCATATGACGAATTCTAATAGCTTTAGGATTCGTCTTGCACACAACCGTACACGAGCAGGAGCATGAGCACAGCCCGCGCAAGCATCGCGGCCCACGAGAGCTGCACTTGCTCGCAGCCCACGATTGCTCCGCGCGCGCCACATGCCTTGGCTGGGCCTGGCCTTGCGCTGGGCCTGGTCGAGGCTTGGCGTGTGGTTTGTTGCGCTTGGCTTGCTGGGCGACGGCCTGGCTTCGTGCTGGGCCTTCGTCTAGCAAGCCTCGTCTGATGCTAATTTGTACGATACGCTTGCGATTAAATTCCCGATTCCGGAATTTATTTCCGATACGAACAATATTTAACATTTCCGATTCCGGAATAAATTTCCGTTTCGAACAAATATTTAATATTTCCGTTTCCGGAGTTATTTTCCGATTCCGATAATATTTACGATTCTGACAATATTTCCGTTTCCGGCAATATTTCCGATTCCGGCAATATTTCCACTTCCGATAATATTTTCCAATACGTACCATGTTTCCGTTTCCGGCAACATCTACGACTTGGATAATATTCAAATTTCCGATACGATCCATATTTCCGTTTCCGGCAATATCATCGTTTCCGGAGTATTCATTTACTTGCCTTTGACGATCTCAGCTCCCACTGAAGCCAAGATCCATCAATTCCGAATATCCATAGATGGAGTATTTAATGCCATTAAATACTTGATCCGTTTACGTACTATTTGTGTGACCCTACGGGTTCAGTCAAGAGTAAGCTGTGGATTAATATCATTAATTCCACTTGAACTGAAGCGGCCTCCAGCTAGGCATTCAACTCACTTGATCTCACTAAATTATTAACTTCTTTAATTAATACTGAACCGCATTTATTAGACTTAACATTAAATGCATACTTGGACCAAGGGCATTATTTCCTTCACCCTGAGCCAAGGGTAACCACCGACATTCAAGAAAACATCTGTCCCCTCGCCACCTTGAAGGCTTTGGGCTTCTCCGATTACGATCTCATGCTAACTGCCCAGCAGACCGTCAAACTTCAAGGTGTCACATACAAAGTCCTGGGAGTCCTCGATTTGGTCTTTTCCTTCGACACCTACTACAACATTGCTGAATTCCTAGTCATCGATGTGCCTTCCAACTTCGATCTACTTTTCGGAGAGCCTTGGTTCGAGGAAATATTGGACGGCCCTGCCTGCCTCACCCTCAAAGGTTCGAGCTCCCGTGACACTTCCATCAAGCAAAAGTCGGCTGTAAGCTAGGGAAAAGATGAGTGCATCCAAGATTACTACTACAGGTGGGCAATCTCTGCCCGTACAATCAAGCCTAAGCTGCCAGAGGGAAAAATGGTGAGAATGTTCCTCTTAGGGCTCAATACTTCATGCAAAGGTTGCTTCGCTGCATTTCCCTACAACACATGGGACCAAGTCTGGGATCAAGTCTTGAAGATCTGTGCATGTAGCCCCGCCTATGATGATTATGACGATGGCGTGGATATTTGGTAATACCCCGAGAACTATCTTTACGATTAGTGTCTTTGTTCAAATCCAGAGTCTGTCTTTCAATTTTCGAGTTTTGCAACGAGTCTAAGAGTCTAGGACTAGAGTCTTGCATCAATCAAGAGCCTCTAAAGGCCGAGCTTCAAGTCAAAACAGTCGATGTAATGATTGCTGATTTCAATAACATTTCAATTTCTGCTTACTCTTCGAGTTCTAATTCAAAACACAATCCTAATCCTAACAACCTTGCTTCACAAGAAACTGACCTTGAAATTCTAAAAGATATTGAAAATCATGAAAACAGGACGCCCATAATTGAGGAAACAGAAAAAATTAATCTTTCTAACAACGGTGATTCAAAATTAGTTCAGATTGGTCTAACTCTTTCTCAAGTAGAGCGGGATGATCTTATCAAGCTACTATCAGAGTACTGAAGGAAATATGTCCTTCACCCAAGGTGCATTAAGTCTAATACCAAGGTTCAGATTAATTGCGAACAATTAATTCAGTGAGATCAAGTGATCGGAACAGCTAGCTGGAGCAATGCTTCCGATCAGTGAGTTCTAATGAATATTAAGCTCACAGCTTACTCTTGACTGAACCTACAAGGTCACACCAATGACACGTAACAGATCACCGGATTAAATGAATCGGAAATTCATTTAATAGCTTTTCGGGAATTAGTTGGAAAACGTATTATAAGATACGACCTTGCATCGGAATCGTATATCGTATCGCGAATATTCGTAAGATAGGCGAGACGAATAAATCGTATCATACGACGGTGATTCGTCTTATACGAAACGATAAATAATATATCGAAAATATATTAAATCGCGAAACGAAGAGCGGCCCACGAGCCGAGTGCACAAAGCACTCAAGGCCCATGGGCGCGCGTGCTAGGCAAGCAAGCAAGGCAACGAACGCAGCAGCGCTGGCCCATGGCCGAGGAGCTGTGTGCACGCGGGCCAAGACCACGACACAGCAGCAGCGCGGCCCACGGCCCAGCTGGTTGTGCGTGTCCGTGTGGTGTTGCGCGGGCTTGCTAGCCGGCCTTGCCTTATGGCTGGGTCGGTTAGTAAGGTTATGTAAATAACCTTCTAACCACTTTCCAACTTAACACAATTCAGTTTACACACAACCCTAGGAGAAAACAGAGAACCTTAATTCTCTCTGTGCCTCCAAAGTGTTTCATCCCAAAAGCACAAACACTTGATCGATTGTCTAAGCTACGATAATCAAGACGGATCTGATCGTGTCGGTGAACCAAGTAGAGGAACTAAAACTGGAGTTCTAAGTTCGTGTTCGTTGACAATTTGTGGAAAATACGCTTCAAACGTAAGTCTGCTTAATCTGTGCTTTATACATGCTTCCTAGCTTTGGGGATTGTTTCCGCACATGTTAATATGTTTAACTGTATTCCCCTACAGTGGTATCAGAGCCTTATGTATTCAAACCATGTTTTAGCATGATTTAATTGTTTTTGCATCTGTCGAAAATTTTGAATTTTTTGTTGAATTTTCGGAGTTTTTACGAATTATTGGATGAATTGCGTAATAATCAGGTCGGAAATCAAAAATATTCGTTGTTTCAAGTTTTAAAACCATAATCTGATTTAAAAGGACTTTCTAAGATCAACTCATGAGAACGGAATTGCAAAAACAGGCCTTGAAGTGTCGTTTTTTGGGCGTTTTTGTTAATTTTTCATTAAAAATTAAAAATGTCGGACAGTAATTCAATTAAAAGGTCAACCTATACCACTCGTAATTTCTTGAAATTTTGACACGATGTTACTGGCTATATTCTTCATGTATGGTGAAAATTTCAGAATTTTCCGATAAGTATAAACCCTAATGTTTCCTTTCCCCAATTCGTACAATTTGAAACCCTGATTGAATTTTAATTAATTTTGGTTTAATAATTCGGTTAATTGGGAAAAGGGATATAATTTCATGGGTCAGTGGCTAATTTTAAAAATTATTGGATTAAAATTTTGAATGGTTTCGTTAATTTTAATCGCACTTAAACCTAATTATTAAAAATCTGAAATTTAAATGTTAATGAACAATTTAAAGCTTCGGATTTCATTATTTAAAAGTTCAAATTTTAAAGTTGATTCGTTCGTTCTTAAAAATTTGAATAATGTTAGCCTTTGATTTAATATTTTACGAAATTGAATTGTCGTTAAAGTTTATTAAATCGTTAAAAATCGTTGTTTTTCGAAAATAAAAATCGTAACTTTTTGAAAAATAATATTAATGCAAGTTCGTGAAATTAAATTTATTTTTAATTTCCGTAGGCACGAACCAAAGGCACGAACACGATGTGTGGTGGACGTATGGCTCGACGAGCCATGCGGGCTGCTATACGATGGCCGAGCCGCAGCGACACGGGCAGCAGCAAGCGTGATGCGTGCCTCGTGCGCGCTGGGCGAGGAAAGGGCGTGTGAATTCTTTCGGGGGGCTGCGACGAAGCAAGGCACAACGCCATGCGACGTCCAGCGCAGCGATGCACGACGACGCAGCGCGCGCGAAGGCTGCGGGGTGTGCGAGCTTGCTCGTGCGCCTCGTAGGGAACACGCAAGGGCTATGGGGCTGGGCACAAGCCTAGCCCAACTACGTAATTGAACTTTTTCGTTGAAAATTGTTTATTTCGTTGGGCTTCGCATATTTTCATTAATTTGGGCTAACGGGATATTTAATTTAATATTTTATTTGCTTGGGTCGGGCCACGAGTTTTAATTTAATATTTCGTAATTAATTATCCGGAATAATTATTGGTTTGAGTGGGAGCCACTATATTTATTGAAATGAAATAATTATTTTTAATTATTTTCGTAGGTCGCATTATTTTAATTAAATTCAATTTTAATTAGAATAAAGTCTAAGGATTAATAATTTGGAAATTGATTAATCTTTTAGGACGCGTTTATGTGAATGTGAATTTTAATTAATTCACGTAAATACTTGCATATTTATATGGGCCATTCGTTTTAGCATACGAATGGGTGAATGCATAGAATGTATATTTTATGTAATGCAAGTACTCCAAGTGACTAGTATGGCCAATTTAGGATAGTTAAATACGGTCTGCGTACCGTTCTATCTTTGAATGTAAAGTTTTAAATATGGTCTGCGTACCATGGAAATTTTGATGTAATTTTATTATTTTCAAATATTTCTAAGTTTAGAACTTTAAGTTAGCATTTGAACGAAGATTCAAGACGATGCCAAGCTAACAAGGAAGTGATGAAGATTGGATGCTTCAAAACAAGATGTTTTGGGCCATACTAGATCACCATTTCTTTATGCAATTTAATATATATATATATATATATATATATATATATATATATTATGCGTTAATGTATGAATGTATGTATGATTTGCATGAACAGGTTGTTTCATATGACTCGATTAGATTAAGTTCACTAAATAATCGAACCAACATAGAAACAACTAGGTCCAAAGTAATATTGACTTTAAAATTGCCTTCCAAATCAAGCACTTACAAAAATCTAAGGATCTAAGTTAGTAGGTTTACGCCAAAGCGAGGTGCTATTTTAGTTGACTTAGGTGGTAAGGCATCCCAAAGGAGCACGTTGATTGTGGTTTCAACTCAAACAACAATGGCATTATGTTGTGGCAAAGGGATAAATTATGGTATTAATTTATTAACCAAAGAGTAATTTGGAGACTACTAGCAATAGGTTTTTCTTACCTAAAATCTTAAACTACTTAAGACATGCCAAAGCTGCTTAAGGATTTAGGACTTTTGGGGTCTTGGAATCGTTTCATTCGTTTTTGGACCATGCTTTTGCTTTTGTATGAATGAAATGTTTTAATATCTTTAATGATTGCATGTTTGCTTTTATTTCAAAGTTATTGAAGTTTATGAATGGTTATTTATTGCAAATTCTTTTCAATTGTAGTAATCAAAATGGCCGCAATCAAAACACAACTCAAAGTAACTGAAATTCTGGATGTAAAATTGAACCTATCAAACTTTCTTGATTGGGAGAGGAAGCTTCGGCAATTCCTCAGGTGGAACAACATTGAATATGTAGTTGACCATCCCATCCCCAGCTATTACTCAAATGATATGATTCCAGAAAAGCATTGTGCGTGGGCGAACCACATGTCGCTAGTGATGGATCTTATTATTGGCTCTATCCCCAATGATTGGAGTGCAAGGTTCGTTGCATACGAGCCATGGGCACTCCTAAGGCATCTTAGGGATATATGTCGTGGTAGATTCCAACATGGTGGTCAACATGTCGACCAAAATGTTTTTGAATTGGTAAATTCATATGAGGATCTAAAGCTTAATGCTCCACTGGGTTGTTGCTTTGACGTCAAAAGACAAAAAGCAAGGGAAAGGGTCATTGATCTTGAAATGACAGAGCGGACGCCAATCAGAACTCATACAAAGAAAATGGTTGGGCTTTTCAACCGGCTTGAGTTACTTGGTGATCCATTCCCAGATTCTGCAGCTGCGGGAATACTTTTTAATTCTCTTCACCCTGGTTATAAGAAATTCAAACTACTCTATTTTTCCAAGAAAAGGGAAAATACTCTTAGTGAACTAATATACTTGCTTCATCAGTATGAATTGGACTTTGTAAGTGATAAGCAAGCATCGCTAAAAGTAAAGAGTAAGAAAATCAAGAAAAAGGTTCCGGGGAAGATCCAAAGCAAGGGTGCATCTCCATCTACTTCAGGAAGGCAAATGGCGCCATCCAAGAAGAAGATGAAGAAGGGTCGTTCTCCATCTACATCGCAATGCTTCAATTGTAATGAAATTGGTCATTACAAGCGAGATTTCCCCAAACTAAAGGAAGAGAAGAAGGACGGAAACGTTGCTTCTCCTTCAGGTATGTATGTTATACATTGTAATCTTGCTAATTCTACTTCTTGGGTATTAGATACGTACTGGTTGTGGCTCACACTTATGTTCCAATTCGCATGGACTAAGGAGAAGTAGAAAGCTTGATAAAGGCGAGATGGATCTACGCGTGGGAAATGGAGCACGGATTGCTGCATTAGCCGTAGGATCTTATTTTATTTCTTTGCCTAGTGGGTTTGTTTTGGAACTAGAAAACTGTTACTACGTTCCTAGTATCACCAGAAACATCATTTCCGTTTCAAGTTTGGATTCTAAAGGTTTTAGTTTTCAATTTAAAGACAATAGTTGTTCTTTTTCTTTGAATGGAATGTTTTATGGTTCAGCACAACAAGAAAACGATCTTTATGTGCTAGATACGAGCAAACACATTTATAATATAAATACCAAAAAGGCTAAAACTGGTGATTCGGATCTCACATCTCTGTGGCATTGTCGATTAGGCCATATAAACATAAAACGCATGGAATTACTTCAACGGAAAGGAATTCTAGAATTATTCGACTTGGAGAAGATTGATCAATGCGAATCTTGTTTACTTGGGAAAATAACAAAGCAACCGTTCTCAAAGGTGGGAGAAAGAGCAAGCGAACTACTAGGGCTAATACATACGGACGTATGTGGGCCTATGAGTACGAAAGCTAGAGGTGAGTTCAGCTATTTCATAACGTTTACGGACGACTTCAGTAGATATGGCTATATTTACTTAATGAAGCACAAGTCTGAATCGTTTGAGAAATTCCGAGAATTTCAAAATGAAGTAGAGAACCAACATGGCAAGAAAACCAAAGCTCTAAGATCGGATCGAGGAGGTGAATATCTTAGCCACGAGTTTGATGACCATCTAAAAGAATGCGGTATTATTTCTGAATTGACTGCTCCAGGGACACCTCAATGGAATGGAGTGTCGGAACGGAGAAACAGGACCTTACTCGATATGGTCAGGTGAATGATGGGTCAGGCCGAACTTCCTTTACAGTTCTGGGTACATGCGTTGCAAACTGCAGCACTCACACTGAATCGTGCTCCGTCAAAAGCTGTTGAAAAGACTCCATACGAATTATGGACTGGGAAACTTCCAAAGTTGTCTTTTTCTGAAGATTTGGGGTTGCGAAGCATATGTCAAGCGATTAATTTCGGACAAGCTACAACCTAAATCTGAAAAAAAAATCTTCGTTGGGTATCCAAAAGAAACAAAGGGGTATTATTTCTACAACAAGTCAGACAACAAGGTTTTCGTTGCTCGTGACGGTGTCTTTTTGGAAAGAAATCATGTTTCCAAATTGACAAGTGGGAGAATAATAGACCTTGAAGAGATTTGAGACGAACAACAAACTCAGAACTCTTTAGAAGAAGTTCAGGTTGATGAACCTCCAAGGTCTTTAGAAGAGCCAGTGGGAGTAGTTCCTCAAAACGTTGTTGCCCCTCGTAAGTCAAGTAGAACTATTTTTCAGCCGGACAGATGGATAGGCGTCCTCTTGACTGAAAACTTAGACGTTCTCATATTGGATAGTGATGAACCTATAACTTACAAGCAAGCTATGACGAGCCCAAGCTCCATTAAATGGTTAGAGGCCATGCAATCTGAAATAGACTCCATGTCTGAAAATCAAGTCTGGGATGTGGTTCACACCTATCGGATGCAAATGGGTCTTCAAATTGAAGAAAGACAAAGATGAAATTTTATACATATACAAGGCTAGATTGGTAGCAAAAGGTTACATGCAAGTTCACGGCGTTGACTACGATGAAACCTTTTCTCTAGTCGCGATGCTTAAGTCTATTCGGATAATCCTTGCGATTGCCGCTTTTCATTACTATGAAATATGGAAAATGGATGTCAAAACTGCCTTCTTGAATGGTGCTCTTGAAGAGACTGTGTTCATGACACAGCCAGAGGGTTTTGTCGATCAAAAGAACCAAGGAAAGTTATGCAAGCTTAAGAAGTCCATCTACAGACTAAAGCAGGCATCAAGGAGTTGGAATAAACGATTTAATGAAGCAGTCAATAAGTTTGGCTTCATCAAGAATCAGGATGAATCTTGTGTATACAAGAAGGTCAGTGGGAGTAAAATTGCATTCCTAGTCTTGTATGTTGATGACATACTGCTTATTGGAAACGACATTCCTATGTTGGAGTCGATCTGTAAAGACTTGGCTTGGGAAATGTTTCTCAATGAAGTACTTAGGAGAGGCACAGTACATATTGGGCATCAAGATCTATAGGGATAGATCTAAGAAGATGATTGGACTAAGCCAAAGCACTTACATTGACAAAGTGCTAGCTAGGTACAATATGATGGAAGCCAAGAGAGGCCATCTACCCATGTCACATGGAACATATATAAGCAAGAATCAGTGTCCCAAAACATCTGATGAGCGTAGAAAGATGAGTGGAACTCCATATGCTTCGGCTATTGGATCCATCATGTATGCTATGATTTGTATAAGGTCGTATGTTTCGTTCGCACTCAGTGCAACGAGCAGGTACCAGTCAGAACCAGGTGAGGCGCATTGGACTGCTTCCAAGAACATCCTAAAGTACCTGAAAAGGACTAATAAGGATCAGTTTCTGGTTTATAGTGGTACAGATGAGTTGATTGTTAAGGGTTATATGGACGCAAGCTTTCAAACCGACAGAGATGATTTCAGATCACAGTCTGGGTTTGTGTTCTGCCTCAACGGCGGAGCAGAAAGCTGGAAAAGTTCTAAGCAAAGCACTATTGCGGATTCTACAACTGAAGCCGAGTACATTGCTGCCTCAGAAGCAGCAAAGGAAGCTGTTTGGATTCGGAAGTTCATCGAAGAACTTGGTGTTGTCCCCTCCATTAAAGGACCAGTGGCTTTGTATTGTGACAATAGCGGAGCTATTGCCCAAGCAAAGGAGCCTAGGAGCCACCAGAAGTCCAAGCACTGCTGCGGCGATTTCATATACTTCGAGAGATCGTTGAAAGAAAAGAAATCGAGATTTTGCAAGGTTGGAACTGACGACAACGTCGCGGATCCATTGACTAAACCGTTGCCACAAGTGAAACACAATGCACATGTAGCAACCATGGGAATCAAGCATGTTGGAGAATGGCTTTGATTTTCTAAGTATTGTTTTAGAGCATCTGTTAGATCTATGTTTAAAACAATTGGTTTAACCATTTCATATTTATGAAATTTATTATTTCATATTCATTTAATTGTGGTTTAGAATTAAATGATAAGTCCATGTGATTCAAATCATTCAAATGGGATGTCAAGATGGATTCTTCGACAAAAAAACACCCAAAAGTGAACTTGAATATTGAAGTCACAAAGGATCCCTAATCCAGGTCATTAAAAGGTGGACGACCAATGACTAATGAAGATTAGATTGCAAGTAGATTACTTAGTTCTGTTTCTTGAACTAGAGTGACTGGATGTCAGAATCTTTTGCATAGATACTTATTGGATCTTGTATCGGATTGACCATGAGAACACTTTAAGAGATTAAAGTCATGTCATAGGTAGTTCTCATTAATGGTGATTAGAAACCGTTCCTCAGAACATGAGAGATTATGTCTGCTCGTTTGAGAATTAGTTCGCTTTGATTCTAGCTAAACGTCGCACCGTAAAAGGAGGCTATAAAAGCAGTTATCAGACGTACTATGAAACAAAGTGAGTGTTCATAGATTGCAAGAATGGATTGTCCTCCTATCTTTGATAGGATATGGTGTTGTTGTGTAACAAGGCCTCTCGGAGAGTTAGATACTGTAAAATACATGGCCGTGCACAGAATGGTTAAGGCTTAACCTTCTACAAAAGTTTGACAGTTGAACTCTGTATTCCGAGAAACACTTCTAAACCTAATAAGGATGGCTTGGATCTTACCTTATGTTCAGTAAGTAACACTAAGTGACAAAGGAATGTGAATGCACACTTGTCTGAATGACAAGTGGGAGACTGAAGGAAATATGTCCTTCACCCAAGGCGCATTAAGTCTAATACCAAGGTTCAGATTAATTGCGAACAATTAATTCAGTGAGATCAAGTGATCGGAACAGCTAGCTGGAGCAATGCTTCCGATCAGTGAGTTCTAATGAATATTAAGCTCACATCTTACTCTTGACTGAACCTACAAGCTCACACCAATGACACGTAACAGATCACCGGATTAAATGAATCGGAAATCCATTTAATAGCTTTTCGGGAATTAGTTGGAAAACGTATTATACGATACGACCTTGCATCGGAATCGTATATCATCGCGAATATTCGTAAGCTAGGCGAGACAAATAAATCGTATCATACGACGGTGATTCATCGTATACGAAACGATAAATAATCTATCCGAAATATATTAAATCGCGAATACAAAGAGCGGCCCACGAGCCGAGTGCACGAAGCACTCAAGGCCCATGGGTGCGCGCGCTAGGCAAGCAAGCAAGGCAACGAACGCAGCAACGCTGGCCCATGGCTGAGGATTTGTGTGCGCGCGGGCCAAGACCACGACACAGCAGCAGCAGCGCGGCCCACGGCCCAGCTGGCTGTGCGTGTCCGTGTGGTGTTGCGCGGGCTTGCTAGCCGACCTTGCCTTATGGCTTGGTCGGTTAGTAAGGTTATGTAAATAACCTTCTAACCACTTTCCAACTTAACACAATTCAGTTTACACACAACCCTTGGAGAAAACAGAGAACCCTAATTCTCTTTGTGCCTCCAAAGTGTGTTCATCCCAAAAGCACAAACTCTTGATCGATTGTCTAAGCTACGATAATCAAGACGGATCTGATCGTGTCGGTGAACCAAGTAGAGGAACGACAACTGGAGTTCTAAGTTCGTGTTCGTTGACAATTTGTGGAAAACACGCTTCAAACGTAAGTCTGCTTAATCTGTGCTTTATACATTCTTCCTGGCTTTGGGGATTGTTTCCGCACATGTTATTATGTTTAACTGTATTCCCCTACAAGTACATAGACGTCTTCGCATGGTCCTATCATGATATGCCAGGGGTTGATCCAAGCATCGGTTAGCATACAATTCCCCTCATTCCAGGTTCAAAGCCATCAAGCAGAAACTCCGTCGCATGAAACCGGATGTTTCCCTCAAAATTCAAGAAGAGGTCTCCAAGCAGCTAGAGGCCGGGTTTATTCGAGAAGCAAAGTATCCAGAATGGATTGCAAATCTCGTCCCAGTTCCAAAGAAAGACGGCAAAGTACGAATGTGTGTGGACTACAGAGATATTAACAGGGCTAGCCCTAAAGACGGTTTTCCGTTGCCTCACATCGACATCTTGGTCGACAACACCGCAAATCATGCCTTACTCTCTTTTATGGACGGGTATGCAGGCTACAATCAGATTCCCATGGCAGTGGAGGATATGGAGAAGACAACCTTCATCACTCAGGGGTGTACATATTGCTACACAGTTATGTCATTCGGACTAAAGAACGCAGGGGCTACCTATCAAAGAACAGCCACAGCCATCATGAGCGATATGATTCACAGGGAAATTGAGGTATATGTCGACGACATGATTGTCAAATGCAAAGAGCGACACGAGCATACCTCAGTACTTCGAAAGTTTCAACAGGCTCAGGCAATAAAACATGAGACTCAATCCTCAAAAGTGTGCATTCGGGGTAACGTCAGGCAAGTTGCTGGGATATGTTATCAGCTCTCGGGGCATCGAGGCTGATCCTTCGAAAATCAAAGCAATTCTAGAGATGCAACCACAAACGAATGAAAAGGAAATTCGGGGTTTTCTCGGCAGACTACAATATATCAGTAGGTTCATTTCAAGACTCACAATGATCTGTGAACCGGTATTTCGAAAGCTCCGAAAAAGCGAGCCCAAAGTGTGGGATGACGACTGTCAGCATGCGTTCGACACTATCAAGAACTACCTTTTCAACCCACCAGTACTAAAGCCAGCCATGTGCCAGGGATTCCCCTCAGGCTCTACCTCACAACAACGGATTCAGCAGTAGGGGCCATGCTCGCCCAGGAAATTGAAGGCAAGGAGAATGGCGTATACTACATAAGCAAAAAGATGATCGAGTACGAGACCAAATACACTCAGCTCGAGAAACTCAGCATCGCCTTAGTTTGGGCCACAAAGAAACTACGGCACTACGTGCTCTCCCATACAGTGCATATAATCAGCAAAGTGGATCCTCTCAAGTATTTATTCGAAAAACTAGCTCTCAACGGACGGTTGTCCAGGTGGTTGAAATTCGATCTCAAATATATTCCGCAAATATAAAAGTCAATCAAGGGTTCAACAGTCTCAGACTTCCTAGCCGACTGTCCTATCGAGGCAGAAGAGGATGATTACGACTTACCCGACGAGCAAATCTTAATGACAAGTGATGACAGTTGGTCAATGCATTTTGACGGTGCTTCAAATCAGAACGGATGTGGTGTTGGAGTAATTCTAGTAGCCCCAGATGGAACTCACATTCCTATATCAGCAAAACTACAATTCAACGTCACAAACAATGCGGCAGAATATGAAGCATGCATCATGGGCCTGGAAGCTGCCTTAGCATTAGGTGTCCAGAAACTTTGAGTCTACGAGGATTCCTCCCTAATCATCAATCAAATTTCCGGCAAATGGAAAGTAAGGAGCGAGAGCTTGGCTCCATACCAGTCCTATCTTGAGCAGATGTCTGAGCAAGTAGAAGAGATTCGCTATACATACCTCCCGAGAGAGGAGAACCAATTCGTCGATGCACTGGTAAAGCTGGCCTCAATGATCAACATTCCAAATTGCATGGCCGAAATGCCACTTACAATTGAAACGCGTCAAGAAGCAGCATATGTCCATGCTATTGACAACGTCGAGCAAGAAAGAGATGAACCTTGGTTTACAGACATTCAAAGGTATCTGGAAAACTCAGAGTATCCCCCGCACTTTTCAAGCAAGAATCAAAGGGCTTTGCGACTACAATCAGCCAATTTCGTCATAGAAGGCGGCATTCTATACAAGAGGTCCCCTAGCGGCCCTAATCTCCGATGTGTTGACAAGCACGAAGCTCAAAGAGTCATGGACAACATACATGCCGGAGTCTGTGGCACCACATGAACGGGAAGATGTTGGCCCTCAAGATCATCAGGGCTCGATACTACTGGAACACCCTCGAGCGGGATTGCTACTTCTTTATCAAGAAATGTCCTACCTGTCAAAAGTGTGCGAATCTAAAGCACATTCCCCCATCATTGCTATACTCTCAATCATCGCCGTGGCCATTCTCAGCCTGGAGTATCGACGTCATTGGCAAAATCACTCCAACAGGCACCGGGGGTCATGAGTTCATATTGGTTGCGATCGACTACTTCACCAAATGGGTCGAGGCCAGGTCATTCAAAGTGTTGGGTTCCAAGCAAGTGGCCCAGTTCATACAAGAAAACATCATATGCAGATATGGAGTTCCTCACGAGTTCATTAGTGACCAGGGAACCCATTTTCAAGGAGAGTGTGAAGACCTATTCACCGAGTACAAAATTCAACATCATCGCTCTTCGCCTTATCGCCCACAAACCAATGGGGCAGTCGAAGCAGCCAACAAGAATATCAAAGCCATCATCATGAAAATGACAACCAATTACAAAGACTGGCCCCAGAAGCTGCATGCACTTCGCATTATGGGGGTATCGAACTTCAATTCGCACTTCAACTGGTGCAACCCCATTCTCATTGTTCTATGGAATGGAGGCAGTACAACCTATCGAGCTGGAGATACCTTCTCTAAGGATAGCCCTCGAAAGCAAAATCCCAGAAGCTGCATGGGTACAATCAAGGTATGATGAGCTAATCATGCTTGATGAGCATCGGCTTCAAGCCGCTCACCATGTACAAGTCTATCAGCGCCGAGTGGCCAGACATTTCAACAAAAGGGTCAGAACCCGAAACATCAAGGAAGGCGAGCTTGTCCTGAAAGCCCTTCGCAAAAGCATCATGGACCCAAGGGGATAATTCAAACCCAACTGGGTAAGACCATACATTGTCAAGAAAATCCTCTCCGGGGGAGCGGTCGAACTAACAGACATCGATGGAACAGAATTCCAATCTCTGACAAACCTCGATCAACTCAAGAAGTTCTATGTCTAAGTTCTATGTTCAAATTCAAGAATCCAATTCAAAGTCCTGTAAGGGTTAGAACTACGTCCGGCCTGATTCCTTAACGGGACACGTAGGCAACCTCATTTCGAGGCCCGGCCACTTTAATACAAAAAAATTCAAAATTTCCTCAATTAAGGGCATCCTAAAAATCAAATCAAATTCAGAATTCAATTTTTGTTGTCTTTATTCCAAACGTGCCAATTCAAAGCAAAGCATGTTCAAGCGGAATTTAACACAATAGCCATTTATTTGGCTCTAAAGCCTTCAAAGCTAATACAAGGTCAGGATCAAGTAAAGCAAAGTTTAAAAGCCTTTTCACTTCCTAAACACATTTTCTAAACACATTTTTCAAACACATTCTTAAAACACAACTCCTTCCGATACAACTTCAAACACATTAGCCTACAAAGATTTAGGCTCGGACAACTATGCTCTTGAGTCTTGGCACCTTGAGTACTATCCCCTGGCTCATCCTGCAATCAATCATCAATCTTCCCCTTGCCCAAGCGGCGGGAGAAGGAACTTGCTAGTCTTCCAAGACGGGAGGATGACGAACCTCCTTTGGACTCCGAACGGTCAAGCACCGGACGGGCTACACTCCCGTCACCTTCCTCATAATCAGTTGATGCAGGGCGTCTAGCTCTAGAACCTTGGACCCTAGCTGGTCTGGAGAAAGAAATGTCCCTCTGGCTTGGGCCATTTATCCATACAATATACCCTGCAGACAGAGTATCAGGCTCGGGCGGGCATTAAACACTCAAGAATGGTTTGGCGACCCAATACCGCCTCCAAACTTCAAGTCGATTTGCATTCAGCGCAACAGGTTTCGGGTTCTCTTCAGCACAATCCGGGACTTCTTGTTTCATGCCATACTGTCTCATCACTCTAGCAGGCGAGTAGAAGACCAGCATCGTGAGGCTTGGCACCCTCAAAGCAGTAGAACCCGGGGCGTGTCTCATAGCAGCAATTCCCCACCAAGGAACTACCCACCTTATACAAGATCCAATTTCCAAAAAGTGCGCTTCGCCACTCATCCAAAGAAATCCGGCCATATACCATGCGCCGCACAGTGAATTCCTTTCTATTATAGCTTTCCATGTTCTCCGGTGGTGCCACCAGCATGAGCCTCTCCATAAGCCAGACCTTGGGGAATATACAAGAAAAGTATTTCAATATTCAACATTCAAAATACAAGTACAATTTCAATATACGAGAAAGCTCCAGATCCTTACTTGGAGTAATACCGGACTTCCCGACGGCAAGGAAGAGGGGTCCGATTTCAACATGTCAAGGCCCATCAATGTTTCGCCAATCACGAGCGGCATTGGGTCCCGACCATTAGCAAATTTCTCTACAATCTCTATTAGGGAGGCATCACCATTGCCAAACCCCTGTTTCGAAAAGAGGAAGCGAGCAAAGATACAAAAGCTCAAGGCCCTCAAGCGGGAAGCCTTGGGGACATCAAGCCCAGCAAAATAGGTGACAAGGAGGGACAAATCCACCCCTCTGCCATATACAATAGCACTCAAAAGTGGGGGCTTCAAGCCCAAATATCTTTCAAAACCCAAGAAAAAGTGTTCTTCGACACTGGGCATGCATGGCTCCAGCATAATGGGCCACCCCAATATGGCACTAAACTCTTCAGGGAGGGGACATACATCATTATTTCCGAAGCGGAAGACATGATGATTCGGATCCCAAGCCTCCAGAGCATCAAGAATGAAGCGCACATCAAGCTTTACAAATCGAAAGGAGGCGAGCACCCCAAGAAGCAGGCCATCAAGCTCCCTTTTCTCCAATTTGCCTAGCGAACCAAGCCACGAGTTCAAGGCATTTTCAAAAGACATAGCCATATTCTCTCTTCTTTTTCGCGAGGAAGTAGTATGCAAAGGAAAGCAGGGAAGGATTGTTGCAAAGAAATGATCCGACGAGCCCCCTATTTATACAAGCATGTCAGCACACTGGCGCCAGGCGCCGAGCCCTGCGCCAAACGCAGGGGTCTGCAACGAAGGACGAGGCCACCGTCCTCCATTATGACTCCGAGTACACACCCTTTAGTGCTTCGGACAGCAGAGTACAACCTCCATTATTCAAGATTCCAAAGCCGCAAGCCGCGCAATTTCAAGCAATCCGAGTCAACGCTTCGGGCAGATTTCGGGTCAATCTATTCAAAATTCAAGCATTCTAGTCCTAGATCGGCGTCCTAAGTCGAGTCTGCATATGCATAGCAAAAGTTATATACTTTGACTTGCGCTTTTCCTAACCAAAAAAAACCTCAGTCAAAGTGGGGGCTTATAGTGGGTATATACACCCGAAAAAATGGGCAAATTTTTTCAAAAATTTTTGCAAATCCCTCATGCATGCATATAGCTACAAATTTCAAAGGCACACACAACGCGTACAAGTTCAAATTTTCAAACATACAAAAACCAAGCTTCAAAATTCCAAACTAATTCAAGGTCAAAACCATACAACCATACAAAATTCAAGTTCCAAACCGTACAAATCCATACAAGTACCATCCATACAAAAAAAATAAACCAAGGCAAGCTGGAACTCGCTACCATGCAGGGTCAGTCTGAGTCATCACCAGCCGTAATGTCAATCACAGGCTCCTTGCCCCTGTTTCGGCTCCGGTAACGCTCCAGATCCCGATCCAGCTCTGTCCCGGGGCTACCAGGCTCCTGCTCCGAGATACGAAGAGTGCCAGGAGAAGGATAAACTCCCTGCTGAGGGGAAGGGTACTGATAAGGCGGCGGTGTCCCAAACATCTGAGCCTGGCCCATCCTCTCCATCTCAGAACAATATGCCCAAGCATCCGCACCCCAAGGCTGAGGACCGCTCCCTCCGAAGTAGTAACCAGGGGGGAACAAAAGGCCTCAAACTGCTCGCATATCCGAAAGAATTCCTGGTGGGATCAACATATACAAAAGGGGCAGCTCCCCTACCAGCATCAGAATGCCTCTGGAAAGTACCAGCACGAGACCCCTGTCCCAAATCCAAGCTTGGTCCTTCCTGCCTCAATGAAGTCTCCGCTTGACGCTCCTTGTCAACGGAACCTCCGCGACCTCGACGGCGCTCCTATACAAAATACAAATCTCAAGAATCAACATCCAAGTTTTGGTTTTCCAAAATACAAATTTCAAAGTCAAGAAAAGCACCTCTCTGTCCCGGCCAGAAAGCTTCTGGGTCAGCTTGGCACAATGCCTCTTCAAAGAATCAATCAAAAGCATCCAGCGACGCACTCTCACCCGAGGCGCCTGCATTCAAAATTCAAGATCAATTCCCAGATACAATATTACAATCAATTTCAAGCAAATACAAGTACTTACAGCTGCATAATGCTCAGGTACAGCATCATACGATCTCCGGTGCGGAGGAGAAGCTACAGGAATGGTCACCTCCACCTGTTCCCCGTCCGAGTTCTCATAGCGGATGACCCTATCAGCATAGGGAATGTCCTCAGGATCAACCTCCTCCTCCTACATAAAATCATACAATCATACAATCACACCAACATACAAGAATACAAGAATATAAGATGTAAGATTCAAAAGCTCACCGGCAGTACGAAGCGTACAGGTGGAGCGAGTCTCCACAGAAGGTCCTCATAACGACCCCTCCTATCTACAAAGTTCTCCCAAGGGAGGCAAACAGCATCACCAGCATTCAAGTAGAGCTGGGCGAGTTCATCATCTGGCGCCAACAGGGATCCCGGAGGATCCTTAGGGACAAGCCTGTCCCCCGTACTGTGCTGAAGGGACACGCGCTCCCCCAAGTACCACATATGGCGATACACGCCCGGGAGCAAGTCCCGCCTCGAAGACAAGAAATGGGCCCGAGCCGCCGAAACAGGTATAGGCGCGTCAGCAACAGGACGCCAAATCACCTACAGAGCATACAATTCAGGCAACTATACAAATACAAATACAAGAGAACAAACCAGTACAAGAGTTTACCTCACTAACGGGTAAAACCCGCCAAGCTCTGCGGGAGGCCGGCAGAGGCACCCATCTGCGCACCGCTCCTATCCAAGAGGCAGCATACCGGTAAGCCGCATCTCCAGTACGATCCGGCGCCAAAGTCGGGAAGTGCTCGTACATCCAAATCTTTCAAAAACAAGCAAAGCATCAGTCAAGTTCAAGATACAAGCATACAAGTACAAGATACAAAGTACAAGGAGTCTCATATACCTCCAGCACACTCCACAAAGCAGCAATGCTCGGTTCACCCTCGGGCGCAGTCCGAGAAGCCTACTTCATCTCATACAAGAGGTGGTCGTATGCCATACCACCCCAGTTGAGGCTCGAAACAGCCCTCAAATCCTGCAAAGCTGTCAGGAAGCCGATGTGCACCCGGCTGTTCCTGCTCGGGGCCATCACTCTGCTCACCAGAGCCAAGAGGAAAAGTCGAACCCTCTGCTCCGCAGATATGCCTACACTACGGATAGCGTCCATGATCACCGTCACAGAAGCATGAGTGTCATCATCCGCCAAATCAACAACAGGGCCGAGCAAGTCCCTGGCAGTACTCGAGAACCACTTTATCCTAGAATCAAAAATCACGGTCCTCTCGGAAAAAGGAAGGCTCGTAATCATGGCGAACTCGAAGGGAGTAATGATGATCTCCCCCCATGCCATATGAAAAGTGTTGGTGGTATCCGACCACCACTCCAGCAAAGCCTGTAGCCGAGGTTTGATCCTCGTTCTCCTTGGGGTATGTCCCATGGCACGCTAGAAATCGACCAGGCCTGTCTGCAACCAGATTTCCATAGCCTCCTCGTCAGCACGGATGGCTCGAAAAGCCTTCTGAAGCTCCGCCAAGGACCAAAAGGTGCGAAACGGCTCTCCATCGGCCTATGGATGAACGAAATCAGTTCAAAACCTATACAAGTTCAAAACACAAATTCAAAGCACAGTGCAAGACTCACCAAGCCAGCGCGAGGCCGCTGAGACAAATGAAATTCCGGTCGGAACACTAGATCGGAAGGACTCCAACCAGTGCCAATGAAAGCAAGTAGTCTCCGGGGAATCATGCCCCCCTCCGGCACATTTGTGGCAGCCGCTTCATCATCCGAAGCATCCTCCATAGCAGCTCGAACCACTAAGCGCTCGGCAAGCTTTCTTCGAGTGTGACGAGGCATACTAAGTCATGAATAATAAAAAACATCAAGATTCTAAACTGGGGGCTATCCTACACTAGCCCGTACAAAAGTCAAAATTCAAAGATCCCAGCGGCGGTACAGACCCGACCAGGGACCTCTACACCAACGCCTAGGTTATCCATGCCAAAGCAGGTATACAAGTTCTACACCAACGCCTAGGCTACCCATGCCAAAGAAGGTATACAAGTTCTGCATCAACGCCTAGGCTACCCACGCCAAAGCAGATATAAGTTTAAGAAAAAAATTCCAACAGTTCAAGTTCGAGTGGCTATCAAACAATTTTCTACAAGATTCAAGAACCCTACTATCATGCAATCATCATTTCAAAGTGCAAAAAAATCAAAGCTACATGCAATCCTAGAATAACCAAAACATGAAATACTTACATGGACAAGGCAAGAACAAGACCAAGGGGAGGCAATTCGACCTTTGAGAGAGAAAAGAAAGCAAGAGAGCAAGAGATGGCTCTTCAAATGGCACGGCAAAGGGCGCTTATATAGCGCAGCCCCGCGTCGAACGCCGAGCTCAACGCCCAGCGCTGCCTGCTGCATGCGCAGGAATCTTCAGCGCGCGCGGTCTCCCGTGCTGATTGCACGTCCTTTGCTGCTATGGTTTTCTGCACCATGCATCAAACATCAAATCGTGCTACTTTCCAAAAATACGGGTATATACCTGTATCTCCAAGTACAAACATATGAGCATTTCAAGAATACAAAGTCCAAAAAATGCAACAATTTAGGCGTTCGACTCCCAACGGACCCAAGCTCCAGGAAAGTCAGCCGAAATTTCAAAATCTCAAGGGCCAGTAAAAAGCTCTTGTCCCCAGTGAAGCACATCCCCAACGGATTAACTCTGGGTATTCAAAAAATTCAAAGTTCAAAATTCAAGAATTCAAGAATTCGAAATTTTCGATGCCAAGCTCCGTCCTAACTCAAAGACGGAAGTGCAGTACAAGTACAAACCGGAGTCGTCACACCCGAACGGAGGTAGACTCTATCCTTTTTTCTAACGCCTGTTTTGTGCAGGTACCGGCGTACAAAGAGTGGTCTTGATTGCAGAACATCTTAATCATTCTCCATCCCAAGTCGAAAACTTTGACTTGCGCTTTCCTAACCGAACGCTCAGTCAAAGTGGGGGCTTCTTTAGACACCTAATTTTTGTCTCCCCATTGGGATGATGACGATACCATTATCCTTGTTAGGTAATTGGAGCAACTCCGTGCGGAAAATTCCAATTGCTAAAAGCATGTCCAAAATCCAAGAGCCAAAATCCAATCCCCGAGGTCGTTCCCCTTCCGGAACTCGGTTCAAAATCCAAATACAATCTCACCCAATGGACTATCCCATTGGTTTTACAAGGCCTTTTCCACTCAAAATCATATAAGGCAAGACAAATTCGGGCGCCGACCCACAAAACCGAGCAAGTCGGGCCTCGTCCCGTAAAACCGAATTCAAAAACCCGAAACGGCTTGTTTTTAGACGAAAGCTAAGCCTTAATCCCCAAGAAATCACTACGTTCCAAGGTCGTGCAAGTCGTACAATGGTACAGCAATACAATCCAAAAGCAAGGACGGCGTCTTTCCGTCCTTTTTGGCAGCATCCACGCCACGTCACCAGCGTTGGGCGCTGCCAGCTGCGTGCGGCGCTGGCAATGGCTGGCGTTTAGCAGCAAACTCCTCTATAAATACCCCTAATTCTGAGCAGTTTAGGGAGGGAAAAATCGACATACAACGTCGTAATGCAAAAATTGCACCTCAAAATTCAATACAAAAATCAATACAAAATCCTCCAAAAACACCATACAATCTTTAAGCTTTAAGCAATTGGGAGTTCTAATCGGAAAGCTTGCCTAAATCTAACTAGGTAATTCCGAATTCCAACCCTAATCTATTCAATGTTGCTTTGATTTTCTATTTCAAAATGATTAGTAAGTTGGCATTTTTACTCTTAAAAATGTCACTTGCAACAATCATACATTTCTTCAAAATCCAAACTTTTCAAAATACAAAAATGCAAACTTTCAAGATTCAAGGATGTTCAAAGTTGTTTGTAATCACTTCTTTGAACTAGAATCATTTTCAAACATGGAGTAATCAAAGATGATGTCTTTCTAACTTTTAAAGGTTTAGTCTTTGAGATTCAAGACTCCATTTTTCAATATACAAATTCAAGTTTTCAAATTATCCAACAATGTTTAGGGTTGCTCATTCCCTAAACTAGGATTCTTTCAAAGTAAGAGCACATCAAAGATCTAACGTTTTCAACATTAAAAGGCCCGATTTTTGAGATTCAAGTCTCTTAACTTCAATATTTCAAGTTCAATATTTCAAGTTCAAGTATTTCAAGTTCAATATTTCAAGTTTCAAGCTTTCAAGTTCAAGTTCTATATGCAAATTCTAGGATACTTTGGGGTGAGGAACTTCTCCCAAGTTGAGATTTTTGGCTTTGAATTCGTGTCGAACGCACTTATTTTTAAGTAGTCGTTTCGCGTTCGGATTTCATGTGCCCAAGTTCAAATTTCAATATTGCAATTTCAATTATGCACCTTTCAATTCCGCACTTTCAATTCCGCACTTTCAATAACGCATTTCAATTCCGCACTTTCAATTATGCAACTTTACTTGCCTAGGCCTTCTAGGCAATGTGGACCTACTCCCTAGTCCATTTCTAGGGGGTCTTGTATTTACTAATTCCGCACTTATTTACCATTGTGATGTTGTTTTATTTGCTTTATTGTTTTCATCACCGCACATGCTAAATGCAAGGTTACATCACGCTTAACAAAGATAATTTCTTGGACAAACCGATCTTAGGTTCCCTTAAATTAACTTTAAAGCAAAGTGACCACAATACAAAGTTGAAATTCAATTTGTCCTAAATTCAAACCCACATAATCTAAACTAGAGTATTTTCGAAAATGTTGTGCCACGTACTTGAATAATTTCTAAAGCTCGCGGAATAAGCATCTCGTTCCCGTGCCCGGATCTCACCCATCCGTTTCGAAGATTCAAAGTCTTATCCAAATTGAGTCACTCTTGGTCTCTCCAAACGGGACCCTAAAATAATGTTTGGTGGCGACTGCTTCAAGATCCAAAAATTCAAAGGTTTCTAAAAATCGCCCCTTAGTAGGGAAAAAAGCAATTCAAGCAAAAACACCCCCTACAATAACTATTTAATTTAGAAATTACACTTGTTTAATTGGTATAAGAAGCTGATTTTATACCTATTAATAGAACTGTCAAATACAAAATTTTACATTAATTAATTGACCTATTCCTGCATAAGTGCATAACCGGCCTATATATGCTTAACGATAATTTATTCAGAAACTTTTGTGTGAGACCGCCTCACAGGAAAGACCGCCTTGTTGGCAGTCTTGCTGGCAGCCATGTTGGCGCATGTGCTGACGTCAACATTTTTTTTTTTAATTTTTTTTTTTTTTGAAAAAAAAATTTAGATTTTTTTTTCAGGCTTAACTAATTGGACTTCAGGCTTAACTAATTGGTGTTCAAACTTAACTAATTGAATTTCAGGCTTAAACTTTTTCTTTTTTTTTTTCCGATTCGAATTTTATTCTAATTTTTTTTCGAAATTAAAATTTTCAATTTTTTTGGGTACTAACTAAACTAGTGTAAAACATAACTAAAAGTAATAAAATCATAACTAATTGAATAACAAAATAGTTAAACTTATGAGTCAAATAGTTATTAATTTAAAACAAATATATTATTAACTAAAACTCATAAAAGCTTAACTAATTAGTTGCAATGCTTAACTAATTGATTTCATTGCTTAACTAATTGGTTTCAGTACTTAACTAATTGGTTCATTGTTTAACTAATTGGATTCGTTGTATAACTAATTAGTTTCGTTGCTTAACTAATTGAATCTCAAACTTAACTAATTAGTTCCAGTGGTTAACTTAATTAAATCCAGTGCTTCACTAATTGCTTGCAGTGCTTTACTAATTGCTTCCAGTGATTCACTAATTGGTTTCAGTGCTTCACTAATTGATTGCATGGTTTTACTAATATGTTACATTGCTTAACTAATTTATTACATTGTTTAACTAATTGATTCTGAAGCTTAACTTAATAGTTTAATTTTTTAACTAATTGATTCAATTGCTTAACTAATTGGTTTCAATGCTTAAAAATTTTATATCTTAACTAAAACTCTGAAATTCGCTATCTAAAACTCAAAAATACATAACTAAAAGTAAAAAAAACTTAACTAAAACCAAGAAAATCGTAACTTAAACTCGTGAAACTCAAAAATTCGAAACCAAAGCCCTGAATTGAAATTAAAAAATACGTAACTAAAACTCAAAAAACTTTCACTAAAACCAAGAAAATCGTAACTAAAACTTACAAATTCATAACTAAAACATAGAAAATCAGAAATTTTAAATTAAACTTGAAAATTCGTAACTAAAATGAGAAAATATTAACTAAATTTCAGAAAATCTTAACTAAAACTCAGAAATTTAATCTTAACTAAACAAGATTATTCTTAACTAAAATGAAATAATTCTTAACTAAAATGAAATTATTGTAACTAAAACAACAATATTGGTAACTAAAACAAAATAAATTATAACTAAAAGAAGCATTCAAAATGAAATTAACTAAACCATCAACATTCTTAACTAAAAGAACCATATTCTTAACTGAAACAAAAGACCTAAAACTAATTAAATAACAGCAATCAATTGCTAATTCGCGACACCGCAAGTCTTAGCAGCCACCGCAAGGCTTAGCAGCCACCGGCAAGGCTTCCCTTCTGCATCAATTGGTCCGATTACCACACCAACAACATGAACAACACCGAGCACCATCAAGCCCGAGCACCGCAACTTCCAGCACCAGGGTGGCGACTGTAGCCTCCACGACAACCACCAGAAGCAACCACCAGTGGCAAATCCTCCTCCTGTCAGAAATTCAAAAATAGAAAAAACCTAAATCAAAAGAGGAAATTAGAAAAAACCTAAACAATTCAATCGAAACGAAACATAAACCTAATCAAAACAAAAACAAAATCGCATACATAAAATTCAAAATCCAAAAATTCCAGCAACATGATAATTTCAGATAAATAAAATTAAAATCTACAGATTGTAGAAAATCAAACCTGTTTCCTTCGCCTCTTATCATCATAATCGACTTCTCGGCTGAGGCGGACACACGAGCAACCTTGGTGGCGGGCGAAGGCTTCCATTACCACTATATTCGACTTCTTTTTCCTTCGTCGTTCTACTCCACGCTTCCGCCCCGTCGCAGTCACCGCCGATAACGTCGAGGCCGAAACCGCAGCGGCTCGCCGTAGGTTTGCGAGGAGGTGAATCGCCGCCACTGCTCCCCGCTTCCACCATCCGCGCGGCTCTCCTCCTTCCTCGCCGCTCTCCTCCTTCTCGAATCTTGACGAGCAGCGGCGGCGTGATAAAAAAGCATAGGCTGTGGTGGATCTTGCGGTGGCCAACCGCTGTAAGATAACACAAAAAATCAATCGAAATTCGAAATGAGGAAAAATGGAGGAGAGATGAAGGAGATAGGGAGAAGAATTACCTCAACAACCAACCATTGATGTCTTCTCCGTTGTCTGCTTCGTGATCTCCGTTGTAGAGTTTTGGAGGAGATGGAGGCCGAGAGAACGAGAGGAGAGAGAAAGAGAGGAGAGTTCGAGAGGAGAGAGAAAGACTGCCAAAAATTAGGGTTTAAAAATAGAAAATGGGTGCATATATATTTTTGAAATAAATAAACAAAAAATAAATGCTGATGTCATTAATTCCACGTGGCATGATGGGTGTCAACAAAGCAGTCTTACCGGTAAGACTGCCTTATACAAAAGTTTGTATAATTTATTTTATGCTAAACGACATATTTAATGATATCCCTAATCGGCTAATCCAATTAGTTAGTATGATAAATAAATGAAATATGCGTGGACTAGACTTCGCAGTCTTAATATTGTAACGTAGACGAAGCTTTCATATTCGTATGTACTACCAAAGAAAAAAAAAAATACTCCCTTTATCCTGGAATACTCGCAACGGTTTAACTGAATACGCTTGTCAATGCACAACTTTGATCATTAATATCTTCAATTATATATTATAAAAGGAAAAATTGCCAAATACAACCTAATAAAGTTCTCTATTTGCCAATTACAACCTTAAATTTCTATTTTTGTCAATTACAACCTTAAACTTATATATCCATTTTAAATTACAACCCGAAATTATTTTTCGGCAAAAATCCCGAAATGTGATGTCATATATTAAGAAAAATAATTACACATTTTCTAAAAAAATTAAATCGGTAAATAAGAATTAAAACAAGTAAACTAAAATAATCGAAAAAATAAATTTTTTTTACTTATATTATGTACTTCATAAATTTTTAATAACGTTATGACATCATTTTCCAGTGATTTTTGCCGGAAAATGATTTTGAGTTGTAATTTAAAATAGATGTACAATTTTAAGGTTGTAATTGGCAAAATTAGAAATTTGATGTTGTAATTGGCAAATAGAGAACTTTATTAGGTTGTATTGGGCAAATTTGTCATTATAAAAACCTATGAAATGTTAATATTTTGATAATATATATTAAGATGAAGCCAATAATCTCTATTATATAAGTGAAGAGGTGAGGTTAATTTAGTAAATCCACTTTTGGTGTCCCCCTTGGATTATTTAAATACCCTCCACACTTACAAAATAGAGAATATAATGACAACCTACCAAATAGGAAGTGTCCATAGAAACATTTTAATCAATCCAACCCCTTAAATAAATTCTTACCATTTTAATCAATCTGCTTATATGCATTCGGCTCTATCTAACTTAAACGTTTCTTACATTCGCACGTATCGCATTTATATTATATTTTATACATGTTATTTCAGGTTTAAATTTAATAACACAAATCGGTTTCTTATATTCGCACGCATCGCGTGCATATAAAACTAGTATATTATATGCTAACACTTATTTTCATATACTATAACTAAAATTAGGTTAAATGAATTATATGAATAGTGCAAAAAGTCAAACCGTTGCGAGTATTTCGGGACGGAGGGAGTATATGTTTCAGATGCAAGCAAGGCTACCTAAATTAATATACGGAGTATCCGTCTCTTTAAACTCGCACCATTTTTCTTTTCGGGTCGTTTCTTAGTACTTGCACCGCTTCTATAAATCGAAATTTTTTACCAATATTATGTAATTTCTCTCACTTACCTACTGACTCACTTCCTAAAAAAATCATCTGAAATTCACACCCTCGCTAACTCCTTACCCATTTCCCACTAACTATATTAAAAAAAAATCTCACTGTCAACTACCACCCATTAAATTAATAAGTTAATTCAAGTGTCTTAAACTCAGCACCGGTCAAACCAGTGCGATTGTTATTTTCATAATGCTTTTTAGACTTTTTATTTTAGTATGTTTTATAATATTGTTTGCATTGTGCTTTATTTTATATTTTGATAATGTATTAACTTACCCCTCTTACCACCCAAAATTAGGAAATTTTCACTCACATTCTCTTACATCCACCCCCTTGCCTTTTTACGTAGTACTCCCTCTATATTTAAATAGGAGACATACTTACTATTTTTAGTAAACTAGTTGTTGGCTCGTGCGCTATCGCGCACGGTCCCCCAAGATAGGAAAATATAATTAGTGAAATTAATAACTTAATTATTTTAACTTAAGTAACTCACTTATAATCGGTTAACATAATTCTAGGTTTTTTTTGAGAGTAAGTAATCCAAGTATTTATATTAAATGCCTTTGTTGTAAGATTGTAATATACGAAGTAGTGGTTTGATGTTTGCTAAAAATAAAGTGGAAGTAATATAATATCATTAAGCTATAATTACAATATAGGATTGCAAGAGAAGTTTCCATTCTAGTCAATCCTTTACAAAGAGTTGATAACCATTACCGTTATTGCAGACAAGTAAGAGCATAGAAATATGACCTAACCTAAAAAGCTAAACCTGACTTATTTGTACAAGAATTATACATCTTGATAATTTGATAACTATCAGCTAAGGAGACAACAATAGATCAATAAATATGAATAACTTCCACAATATCTGGTAATAGTGCACTCGAACATAGTGGCAAAATTTGTATCTTGTATCCCCATACACCAGACCATATGTATTCTTCTCTTGCTCATTAGATAAATGTTCATTAGCTTTCAGTAAACACAAATGTCCCAAAGCTTTACTGCAACGCCACAAAGGACAAGAAGTACTTAAATGGTTTAAATATCACTAACGAATCAAGATAAGCAACATGTTCGATACACTATTCACATGCAATTGAAGAAAAGTTTATTCTCACATCTTTCTCTAGCCCCTTAATCTAGATATTTTATTTCCTTCATTAAATAATAAATCCAAAGTGAGTTATGTCAAAGGATAGCATACCTTTTAGATTAAGACAATATAGTGATAAAGAGAGTTAGAAATTTGATCTTGGCCATCTCCCTCTTTGTGAGTTAGGACTATTTTTGAAAGGATGTCTCCATAGTGGGTGAATAAGGTTTATTGCACAATAACAAGTAGAGATTATTTTCGACAAACCAACCAACAAAAGGGAACACTTCATGCAAATTTTGTTCGAACAGTAAGCCAACTATAAGCATCCCTATGCACAATTACTTCCAATATCAGGGTTCAAATACACGTACATGGTGAATCGCAAGTCAAGGAATCCTAAAATAAACAATACAACATAACCAGTAGCCACAAAATTTAATTAAAAACTACCCGAAAATACAGAGAAAAATCATTGTGACAACATATAACCCACTACTAACAAAAGATGAGTTTTTCACAATTCACCAAAATCCATATAATTTATAGTTTGCAAATGATAATGTTGAGAGAATAGATCACAAAACCATAAAAGAATAGAAAAAGAAAAAAAAATCAGGGAATAATAAATAAAACGCAGTCACAAGAAACAAGCAAGTTCATAAGTTCTCTTGAAACATTAAGCACCAAAATTCAAACTTTGGCATTGACACCATAATTTAAACACCAAGTACAGTATGTTAGCTAGGCTATCATGTAACTTTGCATCAATAACAGAAAATATCAAGTGAAGACTAAAAATAGGTAATCGTATTACCTGGTGCTCGCGGATCTTCGAGCTTTTCAATTATTTTGCAATTTCGAAGAACTACAGAAGCATCACTCTGCTCAGATTTAAGCATAACAACCCCAGGGCAGTCCATCAACTTTACATTCTTATCCAACTGAACTTCTTGCAGTGACCTAGTTAATCCAGGAGTGGCACCAACGTTAGCTATGTAGCTTCTCTTCAAACTATTTATGAGACTATGCCAACATTGGGAAGCCCTATAATTCCAACAATGATTGACTTTTTGATCTGCACAGCGTCCTAAATCAACAAAGAACAGACAATGATTATATGTTTCGATGATTTGTCAGAAAATACAACAATAACATCAATTGATAAACATTGGTGGCTGGCAGCCTTTTTCTTCTACGGGGATTCTTACATCATGACTCCTTGTGTCTTCTCAAAGACAGTCACTGGTCTGCAGAATGGTTTTGCAGTCTTTGAGGACTTCTACCCCAAATTTGATATTTGCTCTTGGGTGCTGCATTTGAAGGCCACTGATGGTAGTTCTTCTCTAAGATATTTTAGCTATTTTTCAACTGCTTCATGAGGTACAAGATCTTATATATAGAAAACAATTGAGAATAAAACACACGGATAGAATGAGCAAATAATAGATTTTTTCTCTATTAAATAAATAACCAGAGTTGAGGGAACACGAGCTCGCTTAATGAGTAGGTCTAAAAATGATTCCACGGAAGATTCAATGAGTAGAGAAGTTCTTTGACAGGAAACCATACTTGGGTAAAACGGAAAATGTTGTCAATAAAGAGCAGCACATCTTGTCCCTCAGCATCACGCAGCAACAGTCAGTCCAGTAAGACCAACACGGGCACTAACTTCGGTAAACTTTCTGACATCGATTTGCCTACCACAGTACACAAATCATCCGATGTTCATTGATAAAATATAATGACATGGTAGCTGCTCACTATTAATCAAATGGACAATCTCTAATCTAACAACAGCGAGAAAAGAATCAAAAGCAAACACAACAAATATCAGAAGAACAAATCCATATCCAACGATCCTCATAACAGATATAAAATCTGAAATGCAAATCAACAAAACCCTATATAGTTGGGTGCTGTGTAATATTTCAAAACAGACCACACGAGCTAAAGATTTCAATCCTCTATTTAATAAAAGTAATAAATTATTCAAAACTTAAACAACAACTCAGACCTCACATCTTCATGGAAGTATTGAAAGCATCTTAAATGGATCACAACAAACAAAAACTTTAATATGAACTCATTTCAGTAAGCGTATGAAGATGGTCGTTTTGTTTGTTTTTTTTAGCAAACCACATTCAAGCACAAACTGGAAAGACGAGCACTTTTAGAGTTACACTCTTCTTATAAATATAGTAACAAAATTTATTAAGACTACAAGATCACCGGAATCAAGAGCACAAATAAATCGCAATTTTCATTCCATTAGAGCATCAATCCGAGTATATCTTTTATTCTTTTACTACAAAAATTAAACTAACATGCTAAACTAAAATCAGCTGCAAAACAAAAAAATACAGCAATTCATACCGCTGACTTTGCTCATTAGACGATTGTCGAACCTCACATATCTCGTTGCCTCTGCTGCAACAAAGAGTGTAGACAATTACAAGTAAGAGACGTCAAGACCAGACAAAACAACACAACACAAAATTAATCCTAACTAATCCACTCACCTTGAAAAAATTCAAAAGAAAATCAAACAAAAAGGTAAGAAACGTATAGGATCATTACCAAACAGATAAAGCGAACCCGAAAAGCCGAAAGTAACAAGAGTCTGGTTCAAATACTTGATACAATGCTCCAAATTGTTCACATCCGTGAAATTCATGTTACTGTCATCAGACATCACAAGCCATTTCTAAAATTCATGTCACTGTCATCAAAAATCACAATCAGTTTTTTAAAATCAAAAATAATCAAAATCAAAACCCTAACTTCAAATTGAGTTCGGCTTTGACGATGAAGCTCATCTTTTTAGCAAACTCAACCACTAACCCTAAAAGTTTAAAATACCTTGCACAAAGACGGATCAAGAGCTCGTAGATTCTCCGGTTTCATTCCCTTTCTGTTAAACACCAAAGCCAAACCCTGAATTTTATAACTCTGCATAAATCCTAATCATGATCCTTAAACCTAAACCTAATCTGAAGAAAAATTACGAAACTAAGAGAAATTACCATAGAATGCGGAGATGAGAATATTTAACATAACTCACCATTTTCGCCGCGAGGAAGCCTTGGGAAGAGGAGATAGAAAGCAGCAGGGAGGAGGGGGGAGAGCCGCAACCGCAAGGTAGAAGGAGAAGAAGTCAGGGATCGAAAATGATCCGCGAGAAAAGAGGAAAGAGAAAGGGTGAAACACAGAAAGCGTAGAGGGGAAATAAGGCTAGAGGATGAGATCACGTGGGAGCATCCAATAGCGAGGATAAAACCGTAGTAAAGAGTTAGAGTTGGGGGTAAAATCGTAACAGCACTATTGGATGAATAGTGAACTTGGACTCCTCACTTTTAAAAGGTTGTAGATTTTCAACCCCAAAATCTAATTAAATCATATATCTAATTTACCCTATGATCCACTACCACATTAAACAATTAATTCCATAAACCCCCACCCCACACCCCTCCAAAATTTAATGGCCCCCACTTATTTTACTTGACTCAAATATTTACCCCAACTCCACTTTTATTATTTTATTTCATTAAACTATTCTTCCTTAATACCCGTACTTGACCAAGTGTGTCTCCTATTTAAATACGGAGGGAGTACTAATAAGGATGCTATAACTAGCGACTTGGAAGGTCAATGTTATGGTACATTCTCTTTGACATGCATTAAAAAAACAAAATACCAACTGGTCGGGGTTGACATGAGCGGTTAAGGGTCTCGGCCTTCTTAACCAAGATCTCGGATTCGCGTCTTTATTATGGAAAAAATCTCAGCCGGAAGGGATGTCGCACATCAAGGTACTTATGCAAACTCACGCATGCAGAAAATTAGTCTACTCGACGAAGGCGCTGGAAACTCCTCGTACTAGAACGAAAAAAAAAATTAAAAAAAAATGATTGAACTAATAAAAAAGACAGTCAAAACCTCCGTAATATGGTGTGTAACATTAAATAATGGAGTAGTATGCAATGCTTGCCCAAATCATGGGCCTATATATAGGTTTACAACCTTGGATGTTTATCATCACCAATTCACCACCTTCCCAAATTTTAAAAAAAAATCATAAGCAATAGTCTCCTAGCTACCTTCACCTCTCTTTCAATTCTCTTTCAATTCGATCTCTCTTTCTCGAAATGGCTGAAATGATCCAGGGAATAGGAAAGGCGGCCAACGCCGAAGTCGGGCTTGGAGGTCCAATAGGGTATGGAAAGACGTGGGTGAAAAAAATAACCAACAAAGGAAAGCATGTAGTGCACTTCGTAAACCCCTATATGGAAATAGAAGGTGATGTTGAGCCAGGCAAAACCCAAGACGACAAAGATGTTCATGGTTATATTCCTTATTGGAGTAACCCTGAAAAGTATAAGATTCATTACAAAAATGAAACCTTGGAAAAGGAAGTTGTAGTAGTGCTCAAGGATCTTGGTGATAGGCTAATGTCCTTTTCACAACATGGAACTGAGCTTATCACTGAAATTGCTTCTAAAAACACAGAAACTTACTTCCCTGTCGAAATCATTGTTAAAGACATTGGTTTTGAGATTTATGATCTTACCAACAACATCAGGAAAGGCGGTTTGTTCTTCTGGTAGACCAACTTAATTGGCCTTATAGAACACCGGCTTGTCTCTCTGTTGAAATATAATAATGATGGTGCATGCAGATCCTTTCCTTTTGGTGTGATGTTTGTAATATATTTTTCATTCTCTTGCATGTTATGAATGTACACAAATAATCAAGTCCATTACCCACATGGATATTTTTACATTTTGTGATGCTTAAAATATACTCTCTCTCTTTGTTATTGATATTTTATGTTTAAATATATAATTAGATTGTGCACATATATTAGAGGTGTCAGAAGCTGACCCGACTCCGAAAAAACCATTTGTTTCGAACTCTAACCGAACTGGTTTGACTCGGAAAGTTCAGGATTGAAACCCGATCTGTAATCGATTTGACTTTATCTGACACCCGTTTCACCCGATCTGAACGCCACCCTTAACCAGTTTGATCTGACCCGAACTCCACATGTCACCGGTCAGATTCCACCCAAACTCCACCTGACACCGATTTGACCTGGTAAATATTTGATTTGCCCCGATTTGGTTTGACCCGAACTGTTGTCTAACCGACACCGATTTGTCCCGACCTAAACTCTGCCCGAACTGTTATTATTTAGTAAGTTGAATTTCATGTCAACTTAAAGAGTTATATTCTACTGCAGATTTATATATATTGTGTATCAACTGTTTACATATGGTTATTAAAAATACTCTTAAATACGTAGATTAATAACTTGTTTAATTAGAAATAGAATGAAAACATTAATCGATAAAGACTTGAGAAGATCTAGAATGAAATCGATCCAAAACGAGACCTAACTGAGATGACCCGAACCGAAATCGAACTAGTGTTGAATTGACCCGAACTGAAATGACCGGAGTCAAAGTTTACCCGACCAAAAGTTACCCGACCCGGGTTTGACCCGACAAAACGCGTTTAGAACCCGACACGGGATCACCGGGTCCGTTTTTTACCCGAACCGAACTTGACCCGACCCGAAATTTATCCGGACCCGACAACAATTGACCTGAAATTGACCCGAACTGAATAGACCTGATCTGATCCCGATAACTTTTAACTCGAACTTGACCCGAACCGAATAGACTCGGACTGTGATGGGTCAACCCACAACCCATCCGGTGACCCGATTTGACATCTCTAACATATATGACAATACACATCTTTAACCATTATTATATTTAATTGTTCTTTTTTCAGCATATTTTTCTCATATCGGGGTCGTTTTTTCGGATATCAGATATGTGTGGCAACACACATATCTGCTAAAAGTCAAATAGCTAAAAGACACAAAATGAAGAACCATTCATGTAAAAAAGTATCATTCTGTAAAAAAAAGTACATTTTTTGTCTTTTTCCTACTTTTGTCTTTTGCTATGATATGCATTAACAATCACATATCACATATGAAAAAAAAAACTTCCTCATATCTTCACGTAACTTGCATAGTTGCATATAAGTTTGCAACTACGTACAAACGGTTGTAAATAAAAAATAATTAATCATATATTAGCATCTACATGACTACATGTAACAAAATACTCTTTCATGTGAACTTAGTTCGACTCAACCTATCCCTCGCAATTAAAATAAAAGTATGTAGTACAAGTTATAGAATCAGTTATATCTTCTCCCCATCACTTTGTTTAAGTACGATACAACGTGTTTAGGCACGCCCGTTGATGACTTAACGAGGGTGTGCAAGAAGCCCAACATCATAGGAAATGCAGAAATTAATTTCTTAACAAAATATTGAAAATGACCAAAATACCCAAATATCAAGAAAAATAATAATAATAAATTTGTCGACTTCTAATTCCCAGCAGAAATGGCGCTTAGTTAAAATGTCTCGAGGAAGCCGCCTAGCAATTCCTCAAGAACCTCAGGGCTAACCCGTCTTAGCAAGCAATCCAGGTCAACCTCCTAATCAGCGCAGGGAAGTCTGGTCATCATGGAAAGATCAAAGGGGTACGTAATGGTAATCTCCTTCCAACGCGTCTAAAATGGCTTATGTCCACATCTTGGCGTCGGTGACATCTGCGAAACCCTGATCTGCCTCCCAGAACGGAGCAAACCCTAAGTGCTCTCACAGGACCTTCACGCACGAGTGACTTGAAGGTAGTCGGTGATGTATTGGTTTTGTATAGAATTTTTTCCCCCGTCCCTTAGTACTTTTTTATCTTAAATGATCTCGATCTTCAGAGCTATCTTAGTACTAATTTGTGTTACGTAGTGAGTTTTGATTTTTCAGGTTATTAAGAGGAAAATTGGTTTTTTTAGGCCCATTTCATGCTTTCTGAACCACTACACGTGAATGCAATAATGCCCTCGTTCCAAGTTTGCATTTAATGCATTTAATGCTAAGTCAAATAAATGTGGTTCTATATTAATTAAACAAGTTAATTATTCAGTGAGATCAAGTGATCTGAATGTCTATCTAGAGGCCGCTTCATTTCAAGTGGAATTAATAATATGAATGTCACAGCTTACTCTTGACTGAACTCGTAGGGTCACGCAAATAGTACGTGAACAGATCAAGTATTTAGGTGAATATAATATATTCTGAAATACTCGATCTAAATATGGACATGCGAAAATGATGGATGTTGGTTTCAGTGGGAGCTAAACAAACCATCAAAAGGAAAAGGCAAGAATATTTGTCTGAAACGAATATATTGCCGACAACGGAAAAATGGTTTGTATCGGAAATATGACTGGAAACGGAAATATTGTTCAGGAATAGAAATATTATTGGAAAATATTACCGGAATCAGAAATATTACTGGAAACGGAAATATTGTTCCAATTGGAAACATTGCCGAAAATGGAAATCGGAATCGGAAAATTTACAGGAAACAGAAATATTTTCCAAATTAGAAATATTTCCGAAATCGGAAAACAAATCAGAAACAAGAAGGTCGGCCAAAGCGTCAGCACAAGTCGGCCCAACGATAGCGCTAAGACCAGTGCCCCTCACTACTACATTTTCGACTAAATGAAACGGTCATAAAGAATCTAATGCAACGGTTCGGGTTTAATCGTTGTAATAGGTGCGGCTAACGCAACGGTGCGTTGCAATCCTGCTGCACCGTTGCATTAGGAAGGGATAATGCAACAACCCTTGCAACGGCCTATCATCTGATAAGGCTAATGCATCGGCCATATGAAGTAAATAAAAAAAATCTATAGTTACTACGTCTTTCGTCAGCTTCTCGCACACTCGCACAAATGAACCTTAAACCCAACCTTTCCAAATACTTTCCCCAATTTATTTCAAATGAATAAGGTTTATATGTTCCAAAAGGGAGAGGAAAAGAAGAGGAGAGTGAAACCTTAGCTAATTTACTTTCTCGTGCCTCCATATCTGAACCCCCAATTCAATCTCTCCCATTTGATGAAGTAGCGAGCTGGTTAAGTAATAGGGATCCAGAAATTCGAGCCTCGCCGCCGTTTGAATTCGGTGTGGTGTTGCTTCGGGAAGTGATTCCTTCTTTTTTGGTGTTTTTAGCAGAATTATTCGTTTTGAAAGACCTAGAAAATGTCCACCTTATTTCATATTTGTTTCTTGCCATTTTTTCAAATTTAGGGTTAATCTAATTGTTAGTAATGGTTCACGTAATTAAGGCTTATAGATCGAGGAAGAATTTTGATTTTATTGATAAAAATTTAGGTTTTAATCTAGAAGAGTGATTTGGGTATAAAACAATTAAGTTATGTGTAATCAAATCTTACAATCTTTTACCATAGGAAGAATCTGATTAAAAATAGAGTGAAATTCATTAATTGAAACTGTATAGTTTTAATTTTAGAAGTTTATTCTCGGTCTTCAAGCTGTCTTTCCTATCCTTGAATGGGGAAGAGGTTATAATCTCAAGAAGTTTAGAGGAGACCTCATTTATGGCCTCACTATTGCTAGTCTCTGTATCCCTCGGGTATACAATGAAATTCCATTGTTTTCGGGCCAAAAATCATCTGTGACTCTCTTTATTTTGTTGGTGTAACAGGATATAGGGTATTCTAAACTTGCAAACTTAGATCTGCAATATGGATTATGTAAGCTCTACTGCCACAACTCTAGCTTTTTTAGCAGACAGGGTACGTGTAAATACACGATATTAATTGATTAATTATATACCCTGTTGTTTGGTGTATACTACTACAGACTCTAGCTTTATACCTCCATTAATATATGCTTGCATGGGTAGTTCAAGAGATATCTTCATTGGATTAATTTATAGTTGTTCTTTCTCGATCTTCTACTAGGGACTCTACTTCAGGACGAGATTGATCCTACTAAAAATCATGTAGAATATCGAAGACTTGCATTCATTGTAACATTTTTTGCAGGGATCACCCAAATGACCCTTGTATTTTTCATGTTTGTCATACACTCATCGGAAAATTTGTTGTTTTTTCTCTTTAATTACTAGTGTAGCAACTCACCTTACTTTCATGTCATCAGATTTTAGTTTGTACAATGCAAGAGTATTCACCCACAATGGTAGCTTCACTAAGCATTTCTATCTACTAATCACTACTTCTCGCCAGAATTCTTGATGGCCAAAGATTCTTTTACCACATCTCAAAGTATTAAGATCAAGTATATCTCGTGACAAAGCCAAAATTTTCCAGGAATGACTCGAGAAACTAGTTATAGACTTCAATATTGATTGAAGGCCAGGAAATGCAAACTTCCCTATTTTATGGTTCTTTTACATTTATTATTTCTTCTGCACACAATAATAAAAACACTTCATACGACACAACTTGACTCTTAGGCAATGACAAGCTTTAAAGAGAAAGAAAATTATAAACTTATTGTTAACCAATTTCCTAAATCTAAGCCTCTGACCACCGACACTAACAGCACCTGAATAACCAATGGTTTCTTCTTTCTCATGTTAACATACCAAGTAAACTATCACTAGGTATGATAGCTTTCTTATGTTAAAAAATTATTTTGAACTTAAGGTATATTTCAAATATTGCAGATGTGCTGATCTACAAAAATCGCAAGTTGAATATGATGGGAAAGCATGTGTTGTTGTTAGGTATAATGGTCTCATGGCTCTCTATGACACATTATTCAGTTAGGTTAATATTTAAGTAACTACTCCCTCCATCCCGAAATACTCGACCCGGTTTGACCGGCATAAAGTTTAAGGGACTTGAATTGACTTATTTAATTTAATAGGTAGTAGTTGATAGTGGGGTATTATTTTAATGTAGTTAGTGGGAAATATGTAAAGGGGTGGGGTTGGGGGAGAGTAGGGGTTGAATTTTTAATTATTTTTTGTATAGAGTAGTGGGTAGGTGGGTTAGTAGGGGTGGAGTGAGAAATAATATAATATTGTTAGAATATTTCCATTTTTAGAAACAGGTCAAGTATTAAGGGACGACCCGATAAGGAAAACGGGTCAAGTATTCCGGGACGAAGGGAGTAAGTGTCTACTTATGATTATGGAAGTACCTGCCTCTGTTTGGTCAGTCTTGTTAGCATATATGTTGACTATGTAGTGAATGTTTTGTCAGTTGGACCTGACTGCTGCTCAACTTCTTGTTATAGATACCTACTTTAGGGATCCAAATTTTAGATCACAACTTTCTGAAGCTGAAATCGGTTACTGGATTCAGAAGTGGTACACTGGTACCTGTACTAAATGAAAATGATCCAGTAAGTACCATAAATTCTCTTTATGAGGTACGCAATGTTTATAAACCTAATTTTCATTGATGGTTTTCTTTTCCCCTTCATAACCAGGGTTCTACATTAAATAAGGTAAAACTCGTGACCAAGAAAGCTCAAAACAAGTAATATCATTTGAATACTCACTGAATTCATGGGGGTGGGGGCGGGGGAAGTAGAGCAACTGAATCGTTTGATTTTGCAATCACGAAAGTCTGATATTTTGTAATATTAGATATGTTCAAGGTAAACAGTAAATATATTTTAATTAGCGAGTGGATATGATAAATTATTTAATTAGAAAGTCCAAAGTCAAAGACAGATTGATGGAGATAGTGCATTTTTTGAAGTGATGAACCTGGAGAACTCAGGAAAACACAAGCAATTAGGAAGGTGTTCAAAAGTAAAAGGCAAGAGTAGAAAAGCTTCAGTGGGTGGTGTAATCATACCTAGTGAATATATACAACCATATAAAGATCAAATTGTGAAAGATACTGTAGCAGAAGTACTAAAGATGTTCAAGCAACAACTTCCTCCTGAATCGTTTGCTCGGGTGATGTCATCTTTTCTAGAGAGTCCTAGAGTAACAGATGACCAGGTGCATTATTCATATATCTTTTACTTAAACATTATTCATAATCATTATCCATCAAATGTTACTGTTGAAAGTCAAACCAAATGCCTCTCCTCCGTAGATAGTTTACAACACGTTCGGATTCGCCTTATGTTCAACCAACTAGGATATATTCTATTAGTTCGCGATTTCACTTTTAGTGTTAGGCAAAGGTATTGACTTTATTGTATATTCAAGTAGTTTATAAAATATGTCACCTTAAGGTCATATTAATAGTGCATCGATTATTCTAGAACATCACATATCCCAAGCTTATTAGGATTCAGATACTAGAATTAGGGATGACTTATCAAATTAACAATTATAGTTACATTAGAAATCTAAATCTAATCCTAACATAAATTGGTTACTCATGGCCCAAACAACTTGCAAAGCAAGTTTACTTAGTGCACAAGAAAACGAGGCATGGCCAAGCACGCAACCCACATAGGCACATGACCCATGGGTGTAGCCCATCTTGGTGCGCGCGCAGGCGCTGGCCTGCTCGCTTGAGGGCTGGCGCTGTGCTGCTGTACTGGCCTCGTGGCGCTGGCCCATGGGCGCTGGCCTTAGCGCTAGCGCTGGCCCGACTTGTGCTGGCGCTTTAGCCGGTCTTTGTGTTTCCTATTTGTTTTCCGATTCCGGTAATATTTATGATTTGGAATATATTTCCGTTAATTCCCGTAAATTTTTCGATTCCGACAAATATTTCCATTTTCAACAATATTTCTCATTCGAACAATATTTCAGTTTTCGGTAATATTTCCGATTCTGGTAAAATTTCCTTTCCAATAATATTTCCATTTCTGAACAATATTTTTGTTTTCGTAATATTTCCGATACGAATCATTTTTCCGTTTCCAGCAATATTTTCGTTTCAGACAAATATTTTCTCATTTGCCGTTTGATGGTTTGTTTAGCTCCACTAGTACATAATTAACTTTAGGTAACACTGAAAAACTGTTACATAAAGGAGGTAAAGTGTTTCAATAGATTAGTAACACTTTATGGGTATACATCTGCTCGTGCTACCTATTCTATTAGGTAACACTTTTAATAACACTTTTACTAGTGTTACCAAAAATAATTTTATGTAACACTTTTCTATTCCTATTGTAGCACTTTAAAAGTGTTACTCGTAATATCTTAGGTAACACTTTTTAACCATTAAAATCACTTTTTTATATCATCTTTTTATTTACAGTAACACTTTATTGAATCGTAGGTATCAGTTTTCACCATATAACGTAACACCTTGTTCAGTATTTAGGAACACTTTTCTATTATTAGGTAGCATTACATATTTAACACTTTTTAATATCTATTGTAACATTTGCAAAGTAATGCTTTTCATTAAATATAATAATTTAACAAATATTACAAAATTGGTTCACAAGTAATAATAATAATAATAATAATAATAATAATAATAATATTTATAATAAATAATAAAATTATAATATTTTTTTTGGTAACATAGCGATTTTATTACGAAAAGGTAGTAGACAAAATAAGTTCCAAACAAGGAAACAACAAAAGCAACTAAAGGAAGGGAGCACAGCCCGCTCCCTAACAAATTAGCAAACACAAAGAGCAGCCACAAGAAGGAATCAACCCTTAATAATAATATAAATCCAAAATAGTTATTGCATGCACGAATATGAAAATGTCATTTTGAAGGTTAAACTAATAAACAACTCTTTAATGTGTTTGATGTACGATCTATGAAAATTACATTATTATGTTCAAAATAAAACCAAATGATCATATCCAAAACTAAAATGTATAATCCAAATCTAAATATCTTCTATCTTTTCATCTTCAACTGGTTTCCCTTATGTGTGCATGATTCTCAATGTCAACTTTAATCTTCATTTGCTACCCGATCCAATCCATCATCTTGATGAATGAAATAATGTCCTTGGTCCAAGTATGCATTTAATATTAAGTCTAATAAATGCGGTTCAGTATTAATTAACAAGTTAATAATTCAGTGAGATCAAGTGAACTGTATGCCTAGCTAGAGGCCGCTTCAGTTCAAGTGGAATTAATGATATTAATTCATAGCTTACTCTTAACTGAACCCGTAGGGTCACACAAATAGTACGTAAACGGATCAATAAACATCGGAAAATTAATCGGAAGCGTGTCGTACGAAATAAACATCGGACGAGCTTGCTAGACGCAAGGCCCAGCACGAAGCCAGGCCTGCGCCTAGCAAGCCCATGCGCGCAAGGCAGCACAGCAGCCCGCCAAGGCACACAGGACCAGCCAAGCAGCACGCAAGACCAGGCCCACGAGAAAGGCAAAGCTGGCGCGCCCAAGCAATGGGCCGCAGCGCTGTGGGCCGAGCCTGCTCCGTGCGCGCGCGCGTCCAGCGCCCCTCTGAAGGAAATAGTGCCCTTGGTCCAAGTATGCATATAATATTAAGTCTAATAAATGCGGTTCAGTATTAATTAACAAGTTAATAATTCAGTGAGATCAAGTGAGCTGAATGCCTAGCTAGAGGCCGCTTCAGTTCAAGTGGAATTAATTATATTAATCCACAGCTTACTCTTGACTGAACCCGTAGGGTCACACAAATAGTACATAAACGGATCAAGTATTTAATGGCATTAAATACTCCATCTATGGATATTCAGAATCGACGGATCTTGGTTTCAGTGGGAGCTGAGATCGTCATAAGCAAGAAATGAATACTCCGGAAACGATGATATTGCCGGAAACGGAAATATGGATCGTATCGGAAATATAAATATTATCCAAGTCGTAGATGTTGCCGGAAACGGAAACATGGTACGTATCGGAAAATATTAATGGAAATGGAAATATTGCCGGAATCGAAAATATTGCCGGAAACGGATATATTGTCTGAATCGGAAATATTATCGGAATCGGAAAATAATTCCGGAATCGGAAATGTTAAATATTGTTCGTATCAGAAATGAATTCCGGAATCGGGAAATTAATCGGAAGCGCGTCGTACGAATTAGCATCGGACGAGACTTGCTAGACGAAGGCCCAGCACGAAGCCAGGCCCGCGTCCAGCAAGCCTGCGCGCCACACAAGGCAGCCAAGGCCACGCCAGGCCCAGCAGGCCAAAGCGCGCGCACGAGTGGGCTGCGAGCTGCGCTGCTCGCGTGGGCCGCAAGGCTTGCGTGGGCTGAGCGCTCGCGAGGGTCGTGCTCGTGGGTGTTTGTGTCCGATACAAATCCTAAATCTAAAGGGGTTTGTTCAAAGATTAAATTCCTAATCCTAATAGGATAAAATAGTTAATAAGAGTTTTAATATAATTCTAATTAAGCTAATTAGTATCCTAGTAGGATTCCAATTCCTTTCCATAAACTCTATAAATATAGGCCTAGGGTTACATATTTAACAGAAGATTATTGAAGTATATTCAAGGTAAGATTTTAAGCAAAATCAGCCAAACACTTGCACCCAAATAGCCGAAAATCTAAGAACCTTAAGGGCGATTCTAGTTGGTCAATCTTATGGCGGATCCGGACGTGCTGTGGACTATCTACGGAGGGACGACACTTGGAGTCCTAAAGACGTGTTATTGTTCGGTTCGGGCGCAGCTAGGGAGGGCACGCTACAAAGTGTATGCATCTAAATTATGCTATATGATTATGTGTAAATAATATGTTTCCTGGCATTATGGTTTTTCCGCATGATTTATGTTTATTCATATATATCATAACCTAACACCCTCGTGGGTTGTGCGTGCGTGTGTGCGTTGAGTTCGTGCATACGTCGAATCTTTAAGCAATTAGGATTAGATTAAAGATTAAATTTCCTAAAGCAACTAGAGTTAGTTGTTAAATTAAACATTAACTTATTAGTTTAATTAATGTCTAATTCTAATAGGATTAGATTAATTGAAACCTAGTAGACTTCTAATTCCATTATTCCAACCCTATAAATAGGTGATGGCATTCACAATTTATAATAACCCAATTCAAGTATTCATATAGTTTAAAGGTTAAAACTAAGATAATAATTTGTCACAATTATATTCGAATAACTTAAAACCTTAGGTTGAATTCTAGTTAATTAAATCTAAGGCGGATCCGAACGTGATGTGGACTATCTACGGAGGGACTACACTTGGAGTCCTAAACTTGTTCGGTTCGGGAGCAGCTAGGGAGGGCACGCTACATAAGTATGTATCCTAAATTATGCTAATTGTTATGTTGCAATTAATTTGGATTCCTGGCTTTATGGTTTTTCCGCATGAAATATATATGCTTTATATGTATCATAACCTAACACTTGATCCTATAAGAAGTATAAAATTAGTAAGATCCAACATCCATAATCGTGTAAAGCACAACTAGACAATGCAATACAAGAACTGAAGTTAAGATGAAACAAAGGATGTGCCAAGCGCATGCAGTACATGAATTACAGAAAGAACGATAGTAAGGCCTTTATTAAGAGGGTTTAGAAGGAATTCCAGGCTGCGCAACCATCATCGCAGAAACGAAGACAAACAACAAGAACCAATGAATTGGTAGTACAATTCACATTGGTAGGGAATTTATCAAAGAGTACCTGACTATTACGCGAATTATTAAATTTGTGCTACTAGCTTAATAAATCTACTGCTTAATTCAAAATTAGAAGGTACTAATATTAACATTAATGGGTATCTGATTACATCTCCCAGCTTAACTATCCTTTGCTGCTCCACCTGATCTGTTTCCCTTCTCTCATCATATAATTCTGGTTCCTATGAAAAGACGGACACAACCTGCATAACCAAATTATCTGTTCTAAAAGCTCGAAAAAGAAATACAGAAAACCCCCCTTACTAGAAGCAAAACCCGAGACTAAGCTTTATAGGGTTGAAAAGCAAGAAGAAATTATGACGCTTCAATTTAACAGTGGAGATTTAGACCGATCAGAATTAGTCATATTACGGGCCGGGCCACACCGGTTTTCAATTGTTCTACCAACCAGGCTGCAACCTTAGTCTCAGAATTTGTACTGTCTTAGTAAGAAAAAAAACACTCTCCTTTAGTTAGAAAAAAATAATTTTACAGACTTCATGCTGGTGATTGAGTTCTCTACTAAGGATTGAGGGGGAGGGGGGGGGGGGATTGGTTGGGATGGGAGATAACAGATTAAACAAGCAACACACATCTGTAAACAAAATTAAGAGACCATTGAAATCAAGTAAACACTTTGATGTCAGTGGAACAACAACACACATAATGTGTTATATTCTAAACTTTTTTCGGGACACTAAAATATCACTGCTTCAGTTAAGTCCACACAGAACCCAAAACATGTCCACGCTCAAGATTGCTTCATAAATCAGGTGTAAAGAAGAAAAGATATTTAGTACTCAATCCAATAAGCACCAACTAAAGCTTAAAAGCCTAAAACAAGGTAGAGTTTTTAGCAAAATGTTGGTAAAGAATCTGGGAGATTAAAGGATCGCAGACTGCAGCAACCCCGTAATTTGAACACCTCTCTAAGTGCCCATCCCATATTCTATTCTATGAACTTGGGGACACTAGAATTAATATGAAGAAATCCTGGGTCCAATATGACCACGTTCAGGTACTCTAATAATTTTCATGAGCAGCAGAAAAAGAAAGAAAAGTCCCATGAGCTAACACTTTCCACAATAAACCAAATGAAATCAAGTTAACATTAGAAGAACCACATACGTACAGTAAGCGAAACCAAAAAGTTCCTCGCAGTAAAATGAATCTAAACAAAAAAGTAAATGGAGGGCGTATATCAACTATACGCTCATCAATCATAACAGCTAAAACGATCAAGAATGTAACATATGTAGTTAGCAATTAGCAATAAAAGTGGTCAGCGACAATCAACACCAGTAAGGCAGTGACCAATAAATTGTAGTTCTTCTAAATGAGGGATTTTCTATAGTATTTCATAACTCATAAGGTACTCTACTACTCCGTATAAGTAAGATAGTTATGGAGGGAGTACATAACACATAATACTACTCCTTATCAATGAACAAATTGAGCTGGAGTTGGATCTCTCCCTAAAACGGAAAGCGCAAGGATCATTATGAAACGGAGGTAATTTGTATGTAACTTACCCCTAGTTTTCGGTATTGTGCAATCCTGGTTATGCTAATAAAACCTTAGGAAGCCATGATGCTTGAAAGAGAAAGGACGGTACTAAAATGAATTCCAAAGGAAGCCATGATGGTTGAAAGAGCAAGAGCGGTCTTAAAATGAACTTCAAAACAAGAGTTCCCGAGAATTTTCCAAATGCACCCATAATCAAAACAATCTCTAAGTATGTGACACTTTGAGTTTAGAACGTAGAAATCTGTTAATTTTTCGTGCAAAATCAAGGAGAACGGTTCTTTAGGTAGGAATAATCCAACCAAGATAACAGCTAGAAATTGATTCACCTATAAGCCAAGCATGACTAACAAAAGAGCAATCAAGATTCAAGAGGATAGCCAAGAAATGGGTGTCTTTAACATTACCGCCTTTCGTTGTATAACTAATAATATGAATGGCTAATGGCCTACAAACTGTAAACATGATAACAAGAGAAAGTTCTCCTAACAAATATTCCTCCTCAAACCCAAACCCAAACCCAAACCCTCTAGTTACACCCGAACCTCTCCCTTACCAGCTAATCCAAATATTTGTTCCATTTTTACTTTAATACGAGTAAATGGATTATTAAAATCATCTTCACAGATGCAATGAGATTCAAGCATAAGAAATTCAATAGAGTGAAGAGGCAGTTATAATTCCATTATTTGAGTTGAAGGACTAACGAAATCCTGATGTTAAATACAACACTATCGTTAAAGCCATACCCACCTCACAATATTCTTTATGACAGTTTAACAATCTTAACAAGGAAAGATTGAATTACCCTCATAATGAAAAAGACCCTTGTTTAAATTCAGAAAATTTGGTGTTTGGTGACCTGTGTTACTCAAATTACAGTTCCATATATTTTTTTTCTACCAGAAGGTTTATTTTTCTGCTTGCTTATGTTCCTGTGATTTAGGAAAAAAACTATTTATACTTGTTCTTGTTCGGTTCGGAAGCAAAAAGAGAAAACATGCATCAAATAGTATTTAATCAGAATTATACTAACTGATTATGTCCAATTAATTTTGATTCTGACAATATATAGTTTTTTCGCTTGCAATTAGATTGTTTAATGCGATCATGAGCTAGTTCGGTATGATCCTAGTTAACTTCGAGGAGCCAGTAAAGCCTATGTTTGACCTTTAGTGTCGGACTTGGCCTTTGCAATAGACGTCCACGGTGACAATCGAGCACGTGCCTAATGGCGACTCGGCAGCATTTGGCCAGATTATCCAAGGATCTTCACTGCATGCGCACCCGAATGGGCAACGTTCGCCAGTCTCGATCGGGCAAAAAACTTTTCTTCAGCAGCAGGCGGAAGCTCGACCGACCAGGAGATTATTGAAGCTTGCACGCGCGCTCAATCGGGCAATTGTTGGCCCGATCCAACGACGACTCCCTCTCCCGCATTTCTGACTTAGAAACCACCTTAGATTTTGAGCACATTTACTTTATTTTGTTCTAGTTCATTTATTCAATTTCAATCAAGTGTCGTTCTTCAATTCAATTCAATCCCTTATTTCAATTCTTAATTACATTATGCAATCAATTTACATTCTTTTTTTTTAATCTCAATATTTGTGAATAGTTTATTTCTGGCCAGATTATTTTATTGAGTTTGATTAACATTAAATTATGCTATCAAAGTTATCGTAGACCTTGTTAAGTTTTTGCCGCTGCCTCCAAAACAGATCCTTACTCCCCTATCCCTATTGTTTTAACCTACCAGCCATGGGTGTCGTATCCACCTACACTAATTGAAATTTAGTGCGAATAGTGGTGTTGTCAATCAAAGAAAAGGTCTCAAGGCCACCAATTTGGCACCCGCAAGAGGTCTCTATGACCGGTAAATCAAAGAAAAGGTCCGGAAGAGGTCTCTATGACTAATACCCGCTACCTCAACCACCACCTGCTTAATCATCTACGGCTTTCCGTGTGAAACATCTTCCTCTTAGTACAACGAGAAGCCATACTAAGCGTTTGCAAAATGTCAAGTTCAAACCAATTCAAAATCCTACCTTTCAATCGAAGCAGGGTAATCTAACTAGGGGCTAGCCACTACAAGCCCGTGCATTTTCAAAAAGCCAGATCACATTCTTATGGCTCAATTTCAGAACTTGCCTAGCCACGGTCAATTTCAATCCTATATTATCTAAATCTATTTCAAAATCCAAGCATCAGAAAAGAATTTTAAATTCCAAACATTGAAATTACCAACTCGTAAGAAAATTAGATGATTTAAAGATGAAAAGGAGAAGAATATGTCATCTTGTATGATCAGCAAAAAAATGAATAAAAAGAATCTGCTGACAAAGTGACGGATGACTTTTTATTTTCAATTTAAGGATTTCGTTCCATCCCTACAGCAACTATTCAAAAAAAATTAATTAAAATTAATTAATTAACTTTTAAAATGCTGAAGAGGCAGACGTTTATCCTCGTTCATATTTATTTCTTAAATTTAAATTAATTCTGAAAAAAAAATCAATAATAAAAAAAAAGCAGCAATAGTCTCAACCCCGGCGAAAGGGGAAACTCTCAGGCGGCCACTGCGAATGTTTTGAGAAACAAGCCTTACAATTTATCATCATCAACCCCTTTTCTCTAAATTATTAGATACGGAGTAAAAAAAAATTAAATTAAAATTTTCAAAATCATGACGTAGAAGACGATCGATGAGTAACGAAAAAATGGAGTGCAAATTACAGGAGAAGATGGAGATAAAACGATTGTAAAGACGAACGATGAGAGATGGGGTGACAACTGACAAACGGCACTATATAGGGAGGTTCTTGGAGGAGAGGCTGATAATTAGGGTTTTTAAGGTTTTTGACGGCTGTGATTTGTTGTCTGATTATGGATTTGGAGGATCCGAGGGTTTACTTGCCTTTGGGCCAATACGTTGTTTTTTTATTTTATTTAATGAAGTGGGCTGTATTTGGTAATGTGAGTTGCGGCCCTTGCGAGGTTCGTTATGAAAAAATAGAGCACAATCCAATTTGATTCGAACACAAACATCAAATGGCAGGTTATATGGGTTGGCGAGGGCTGCAAACAATTTGGTCCAAATAAGTTTTAGTTTGTTCGATCTAAGCCGGGATAAAGATTATTAGTTTTCGAGCTTGACATATCTTAGTTTACGAACAAGTTAGTTTGAATTTCGAGCTTGAACAAGCTTAAATCGATTTTGGTAAAATTAACTAGTTTTACCTTACCGACAAAACAAAAAATAATTTTACATCCATTTAATATAATTCAAGTTTTTTCAATCTTTTCTATATGTTAAAAAAAACTATGGCTAGAATTTTTTCCGTGACGAAAATGTTTGATTGTATTAAAAGACATACTCAAACAGTTAATTACTAGATTTTTTAGCTCGTGCGATGCACAGATCCTATTAAATTGTTATTTTAAAATAAAATTCCTATATATACCCAACAGCTATATTTTATACTTCGTATATTATTAGATTAGTTTTTTTTATTTTGGATTCAATTTCATTTTAGATTTATTTTAGATTTATTTTTTGATTTTTGATGAAATTGTATCTGCGTAATATTAATAATTAATAAATAAAAATATCTACGTGGCACCTAATTATTTATCTACATGACACTCGACTTTTTTTAACTAAAAAGTAATTTCAAAATCTTATTTTTCATTGGCCGAAACCTTTAGATTTCCTAAGTGGCTCTCTAACATTGGATTAATGTTTGATTTTGGATTGAATTTTATTTTAGATTAGTATTTGATTTTGGATGAATTTTTATTTATTTATTATTATAGTGTTTGATTAAAACAAAATAAAAGATTGTGAAGTTAAAAATATGCACAAAACCTTTCACAAATATATATTGTTGTGGGAACTTTTACGGTGCTGATGTGGCACGCGCTCCTCGGAGGTATCAAGTATGACTTGGCACGAACTTCTGGCAACCTGCAAAACAAGAATATTCCCGTAGGAATATTCCCTCCGATGCTTAAGTAAGTATAAGTTAGAGAGATAAGTAATTTGTAGAGAGAAGGCAGAGCAAAGATAAGTTTGTTGTTGTTGGGCAAGAATTGAATACCCTTCACCTTGGGATCTGAGCTATTTATAGTGCTAGGGTTCCTTGGGGACTGCACCCTCAACCCTAACTATGGGACACGTGCCCCTTGGGGATTTAGGACACGTGGCCTTTGGCCTGCAATGATGGGCCTCCCATATTTGGACCGGCTTTTAAAGACAATGGCTTTGCCTAATGGGGCTCTGTCTTTACTCTGGTGGAGTAGCAGGACTTTGAGCCTTCTTTCCAGGCCTGGGCCCATCTGATAGTATGAGTCGTAGGCTGCCTCTTTGGGCTTTGTGGGAGATTTGTTCAAGCCCACATCATTTGCCCCTCATGAGGAGTGAAAATAGACGTTAGTTTTCACTGCTCTTGGAGTGTCCAACAAGGTGATGACGCGTGGCAAGGGTAATCATTTCTTACCCCTCTATAAATAAGTGGCCAATTTGAGTGATTTCCCCCCTCATTTCCAATGATCACTTGAGAGAAAATAGGAGAAAGCGATTTCCGGCGTCTTATATCCACCGACATCCACCGTAGCACCGCCACGATCTTCAAAGTCGTGTTCTTGCAGTTCTTCATCCAAGTTCTTTCACAAACTCCCTTTTGATTTATCAGGTAAAGGTTTTCTTTGGAAAAATGTGTTTGTTGATTTTGATTCTTCCAAATTTTCTTCTTAGTCTTGCATGGGTCTCGTCAAACTGAAGGCGTCATCTTGTCCCTTTGACGTCTTCTGTTTTCAAGTTTGTCCCTGTTTTGAGGCAAGTCTTGGCTTGTTGCAGGATTTAATGGCGCGAATAGAAGACGAGGAGCAGTTTGAAGGAGAATCCTCTTCTCCTATAGAGGACGTCCCAGAAAGCACTGATGCCGCGCCGGCTAGTACGTCAGGTGGGGAGGAAGGTCACCTTCATCCCAGCGCCATCTTCCCACTTCAGACGTGGCTGAATTTGAAGGAAATAATGCCTTTGGTCCAAGTATGCATTCAATGTTAAGTCTAATAAATGCGGTTCAGTATTAATTAACAAGTTAATAATTCAGTGAGATCAAGTGAGCTGAATGCCTAGCTAGAGGCCGCTTCAGTTCAAGTGGAATTAATGATATTAATCCACAGCTTACTCTTGACTGAACCCGTAGGTTCACACAAATAGTACGTAAACGGATCAAGTATTTAATGGCATTAAATACTCTATCTATGGATATTCGGAATCGACGGATCTTGGTTTCAGTGGGAGCTGAGATCGTCACAAGCAAGAAATGAATACTCCGGAAACGATGATATTGCCGGAAACGGAAATATGGATCGTATCGGAAATATAAATATTATCCAAGTCGTAGATGTTGCCGGAAACGGAAACATGGTACGTATCGGAAAATATTATCGGAAATGGAAATATTGCCGGAATCGGAAATATTGCCGGAAACGGAAATATTGTCAGAATCGGAAATATTATCGGAATCGGAAAATAGTTCCGGAAACGGAAATATTAAATATTTGTTCGAAACGGAAATTAATTCTGGAATCGGAAATATTAAATATTGTTCGTATCGGAAATGAATTCCGGAACCGGGAAATTAATCGGAAGCGTATCGTACAAATAAGCATCGGACGAGGCCTGCCGGACGAAGGCCCAGCACGAAGCCAGGCCATCGCCCAGCAAGCAAAGACGCGCGCTAACGCCCAGCCCAAGGCAGCGCCAGGCCCACCGCAAGGCAGGCCCAGCGCGCAAAGGCAAGGCTGCCCAGCGTGGGCTGCGTGGGCCGAGCGCACGCGTGCGGGCGCCCTCGTGGCTCCGTGCGTGTGTGTTTATGTCCATGCACAATTCCTAAATCTATTAGGATTTGGTGTGTGATTAAATTCCTATTCCTATTAGGATTATTTAATTAATTAGAGTCCTTGTAGGATTCTAAGTTTAATTAAATCGTATTCTACTAGGATTCCAATTCCCTTTCCAAACCTCTATAAATAAGGGCCTAGGGTCATAATTTATGGGTATGATTGAAGTATTCAAAGGGTAAGTTTTTTAAATAAAATTAACCATACACTTGCAAACACTAGCCGAAATTCCTAAGCACCTTAAGGGCGATTCTAGTTGGTCTAACTTGAGGCGGATTCGGACGTACTGTGGACTATCTACGGAGGGACGACATTTGGAGTCCTAAAGACTTGTTCTTGTTCGGTTCGGGCGCAGCTAGGGAAGGCACGCTACAACATGTATGCATCAATTCTATGCTAAATGATTATGTGAATATAATATGCTTTCCTGGCTTTATGGTTTTTCCGCATGATTTATGTATTGTCATATGTATCATAACCTAACAGTGGTATCACGAGCCTCTTATTATTTTCATAATCTAAATTGCATAAACATGGTTAAATATTACAAATTTGCAAGAATTAAAAGGGGTGATTAATTTTCGTAATTGTTAATTAATTGCAAATTGCGTTTATTTAATTATACGTACGCAGTTTTTCGGCAGTTTCTTCGTTACTCATCCAAATCGAGTGATTTTTGTGTCAATTCCGCATGTAAAAGGCATTCTAAAATTTTGACAAATTTTTTTTTCCGGCCGAACCCAGAATTCTCAAATTCGAAGCCTAACTATGACTTTTCGGAGGTTTTAGTTTTTCGAATGCAAAATTTCGTAAATTTAAGATGTTAAATTAAATATTTGCGATTCTTGTTGTTAAATCTTGAATTTTTGATTGACCTACTGTATATGTTTAACAAGTTTGAATGCCTAGCCTTGTTAATTATGCAATCTAATTTGTAATTATGATTAATTTGTTGAAAATTGGAATAATTTAGAATTAATTTGATTTTCATAATTAGTTATAATTTAATTAGATACCTATGATTGAAAACCACCATAAAAATTGTAAATTTATGTTCAATTTTAAATTTTTATGACCTAGACTTGAATTCATGTTAATCGGAAATCAATTAATTAATAAATTTTCGATTCTTCGCCCTAAAATTATGAAATTAATATTATTTATTAATTTTTCATTAATTTTGAAAATAAATTCTTAATTTTTATGCGATTCGCTCATATAACTTGCACGCACAAAGCAATGGACGCTACGTGTTACCCTTAAGGGGTGTTGTATAGTGCGGGCATGCGACGACGAGCAAGGGAGCTCGTCGCCCATGCGGTACGAATGCAGCGAGCAAGGGCATGGTGCACGAGCACAAGGCAGCAGCCCTGCCTTGTGTCGTGGGCTGTGAGCAATTGGCGCATGGGCAAGGGCGAGAGAAAGGTACGAGCAGTCGCGTGTGGGCAGCAAGCGTGCTGCACCACAGCGCGCACTGCCTCGTGCAAGCATGCGGAGCCTCGCGCGCAGCGAGCGCAAGCTCGCGTGCCACGAGCGCTACGCACAGCGTCGATGGCTCGCTCGCAGCGAGCGCCAGCTCGCATACTGCTGCCTCGTGCGATGAGCGCAAGCTCGCGTGCGGGATAGGCAGGCGCGCAGCGAGCGATGGCTCGCATGGATCGAGCGCTGGCAAGCGAGCGCAGCGAGCGATGGCTCGCGTGCATCGAGCGCTGGCGCGCGCAGCGAAGCACCAGCTCGCGTGTTCGATTGATGCCTTGCAATGGTGAGCAGCAGCGATGCGACGCAGCGCATGGGCTGCGCGCACATGGCCAGCGATGGCTGTGTGCGTGTGGCCCATGGGCGTGCGTTGCGTGGGGTTGTTGCGTTGCGATTAGATCGTTTTGAAATTTTAATTTGAGATTTTCAGTTTACGTAATTTTAATTAATTTTAAAATTAATAATTTAAATTATTTTCTTGGATTTTAATTTTGAATATTGTAATTATAATAAATTTTATTTATTCTAATTATTTTACTAAAATTAAAATCATGAATTAATTTAAATACGACTGAAATTAAATTAAACTTTTTGGATTCAATTATAAATTTATATGAGCTTTAAATTTTAATTAAATTTGTATGTTTCCGGTTAGACTAGAAATACATTTTTATGTTTAAAATTAGTAAAGCATATGAATTTATTGGTTTAAGTGGGAGCCCTTTTTAGTCATAAACTCTTGATTAGGTCTACAAATCCTTAAGGTTAAAACAACTTGATTAGAATTAATAAGGACTGAATAATTTGTAGATTATTGGTGCCCTTGATTAATTGCTGCAAATGTTTATGTGATGCATAATGTGTTTTACTAACCAGCTATGTGGGCCATTCATGATAATGAATGGGTGAATGGTATATATTGTATATGTACTGTTTTGCAGGTTATGAAGTGACTAGTATGGCCCAAATAGGATAGAAAATATGGTCTGCGTACCATTAATTTGAATGTAATTGGTCTAAAGTACCAAAGTTGTTTTTCAATTCAAATATGGTCTGCGTACCATCAAATAGTTGTAATTAGTTTTAATTATAGCTTATCCTATTTGAAGAAAATGGTTCCTCCCATGGAGATTTTCAAGACGGACTTTGAAGTTAAAGCTTCAAGATGAAGTCGGACCATACTAGATCACATTTATCTTATGCATGCTTTAAGTTATTTATTGCTTTAAATATGTCTTAATTATGCATGAGATTGTGGCTTGATTATGTTGCATGATTAAGGATTTTAGTTCACTTAAAATCTAACCAACATAGTAAGAGCCTTAAGTTCCAAACTTAAAAATTGAGTTAAAAGGTGCCATGCCAAAATATACACTTGCTTGGATATCCTTTACATCAATCTAGTAATAGTTTTCGCTCAGCGAGGTGTTACTTATTGGTCCTAAAGGGGCAAGATACACAAATAATTGTGAGTACATGTTAGTTTTGGTGAAACTCAACGATATAAGTAAGGAGTCCTTTTATGTCGTGGCAAAATCGATAGGTTTACCTAATAAGTTCTTAGACGTACCTATCAACCAAGAATAGTTTCTAGACTATTAGCAAAAGGCTTTTGCTTACCTAAGATGTTTTAGGACTAAGTCGACAAACTGTGCTTAGTTCTTCAATGGTTTTAGGGTCTTGGGATCATTTTATTCACACCTGCCGGAACAATAAATTCGAATAAAATGCTAATAACTTGTTTAAATTGCATGATTGCTTTAATTTTCAAGTTATTACTCATGATAAATGTTTAGACTTTGCATGCTTCAATGTATGTTTTAATTATTGTTTATAATTAAATATCTTGCACTGCAGTAAATCCTTTTAGAAAGGTAACAGTAAATTTCCTCGATTGGTAGTGAATCCAAGAACGATTCACGGAAATGAGAGAAAATGAGCAATTTAAAATGTACGTTTCTTTTAGCGACTTTCATGGTTGTTTTCGAATATCAAAATCGAATGGCAAACCAATTGGTGCTTGTGAATTAAAAATACAATGTAGTTTTGAGATCATAAAGCATTGAGTTTAAACGCTCAGCTTTACCAATGGTTAACAACCTAAAATATTTTTTCCATTTAATTCTCGAATGAGTCTAGTCCCTAGACATTCGAGTAGATCGATGCTTAGAGAACTTTAGAAGCTTCTGGTAAGATCATCTAGTTGAAACAAAATATTCAACATAAATTAAAATGGTAAAGAACCTTGTTGGTGACATTGGACATGTCTAACAAAGTATAAAAGTCAACACTAAAGAATTCAATTCTTAAGACTATAAGAAAGGGTACAAGAAATAGGAAAACAAGGAACAAATGAAAGGAGTTTACGATTCCGTTTCTACCTATAAGTTTATGTTTAAAGAAAAGTGACCTAGCAATCAAACTTCCTTGGTATCATATACCGCTTGAGGTTCTTACTTCGGTAATAACTCAAACAATGGAAGCTAGGCTACACTAATGACCTACAAGTGGGAAATGAAGCATGGCAATGCTACATTAGTTGTTGGGTCATCTAGTTTGTTTTAAGTCCTTTCAAGGCTGGAACTAAATGGCTATTTTGTTCCATAATCAGCATACCTAAATTTCTGCTTCAAACACAGAAATACACACATTCAGAAGAACAAAAACAATGTTTATTTGTTTGTTTATTTTAATGAAATGGTCATTTACGGGATGAGTCAATATGCTTGATTAAAACAAACAACTCTTTAACAATAAAAACTTTACTAGGTTCAAATCAACCCCTTGATTTGAGTTCCACTAATCTTTGGCATTGTTGCTTAGACCATATCAATAAGTTAACATTCAAAAGCTCTATTTTGATGGACTTTTTGAAAGTTCATTGATTTCTAAATCAATTTAAGACAACTAGTCTTACTTGTTGAAAGTAACAAAAGATATGAACTATTGTTAGAACGCCTAGACAATAGAGTTCAAAGCTAAAGAAAGATTTTATGACTTTATTATTTCACATGGATTTGAGCAAATATAGGTTTATTTACTCAAATGTGATATAAGCTGAATCTGTTTGGCTAGTTCAAAGATTCAGAAGTATAAAATCCACTTGGCAAGAAATCATAAAGATCTAGGTTAGATCATGTTGATGATTACTTGAGACCAAATATGATCATCAATGATTGTGTGCTGTAATTTCACAATCTAGCTCCATAAGATATGGCATATCTACGTTGGAATGATCGAAGTCAATTAGTACTTGATTCGATCAATGATGAATCATAAAGACTTTTCCTATAATTTCTAAAACAAAATGCTCAACTCCCACCAAACTAAACCAAATTCGTCAAAGCTATTGAAAAGTAATTTCAGAATAACTTTTCATAAAATATATCTAGAGAGTTGCAAAACTCAGTGGGAGCTTAGTGTTTGTCATTCGACAAAGTAAGGCCCAAGTATAGATATATGTTTCATTGTGATTTATTCAAATGAGACACAAGGGTATTGTTTCTACCACGAATTTTTGAGAACATAATGTTTGTTTGCTCGAAATAATGTCCTTTTGGAGATTCGTTTCCAAAATGACAAGTGGGAGAAAATAGACCTCGGAAGTCTTCGAGGCGAACAACAAACATAAACGGACAATCCGGAGGCTTTTCGAAGTTCTTTAGAAAATCCGAACACGTATTCTTTAAGGACTTTAGAAGTGGCTTTAAAGAATAGACATCTCTTAGAAGACTTTACAAGTGCTTCAAGGAGAACAGAATATTCAAAGGACTTTCAAGTGGCTATTGATATTCTATTGTTTGATGTTCTATACCCAAGTAGGCATAGAGTTCAGGTCACTGAATCTATGCGATTCTTCTATTAGATAGTGAAGAAACCTACAACTTGCAGTCAAACTATTATCATGTAGGTTAATGAGTTTGTGACCTGTAAGAAAGCTATGACGAAACCCAGATTCCCTAAAATGGATAGAGGCCATACATAGACTCAAATGTTTTAAATGGTTAGAGGCCATAAAACATACTCAATGTTTTGATGACAAAATTGAAATTTTGTTGATTTGCAAGAATAGTTTCACACCTATTGGTTGCAAGTTTGTTTTAAGGATAAAAACCATCAAACATGAAATTGTGTTCACACACAAAGCTAGATTAGTTGCTAAAGGTTACAAGAGAATTCATGGCATGGATTGTGTTGAACCTCATGCATAATCGTAATACTCAAGTCTATAACTCAAGCAATGATTGCATATTGGTACATATAACAATTGGATGACAAAACGTATTCCTCAATCAAATGTTGGAAGAAAACTATGTACATGGCATGTCATAGGATTTGTGGATCCAAATAAATGCTTGAAAAGGAATGCTAACTTATGAAATCTAAGTACAGATTTAAGCAAGCAATTGGGAATTGGAACTGTATTTTAGTGAAGCTAATAAGCATTTTAGTTTCATAAAATATACATGATTCTTATAGATATATAAGAAGTTTAGTGGGAGTACATAAAACTTAATTGGTCCTATGTGTATCACACACATATCTCTCTATTGTGAAATAACATTCAAATGCTAAATACTTAGATTTGAGATTATTCATCAATGATGGACCAAGGCGAAACTTAGTACATACTGGGTACTAAGATCTATTTACAAAGATCTTATAATATTGTTTTGGATTAAGTAATGGCATTTACTAAATCAAACACGAAATACTCCATTGGAGATATTCGACCCATGTGAATAAATCTAAGTAAAATAATGTTTGAACTATGTATAAGCATTTACTAAGTTAAACATCAAAGAATCTAATGAGATTCTTCACCTATATTATATGTCAAAGAATTTAGTTGGATTCAGTATCTACTGTAACTGAATGAGCTAAAGTTACATGAATAGAATTCAATTGGGAATTATTCTACAAAAGAATTTATCATGTATATAATATAATATGAGGATCGCCAAAAACGTATCGTATGACTTTAGGCATGACGAACATATACCAATCTCTATTGATCTAAGTGAAGATCAACTAGATTGAGATCAAGAACACTTATGGTACTTGAAAATGTACATAGGAATAGTTCTTGATTCAAGGAAATAAAGATATGCTAAATATTGATGCTACACGCATAAACACTGGCAAAGGATCAAGCAAGACCCTTTGGAGTTAACCATTAACAAGGACGAGCTAAAGAGCATCGTGTTTTGAAATGGCAACATGGATTGAAGACCATGAGTTGTTGCGTGGGAAATTAAAATAATAATTTCTATGTTCTAAGATATAGTTGGAGAGTCTTCCACATATCTGTGAACTGCTTGGATAAGTAGATCCAAACAAAGCATCACTAGCAACCTATATAGTTGAAGTAAAAGTAATTATTGCCTAAGAAGCAATAAAATAGAGTTGTTTATATGAGTTCTTCATTGAACTTGGGAAGATCACATGTCTGTTGACTTAATGGTTCTTCATTGCAAAATGCGTAGAACCACTAATGTAGCAAGAAAGACTAGATCACAAAATAAACATACTCAAAAGATCTTATCATCCTATCTCGAATATCATTCGATGAAAAAGATATTAAGATTGGCAAAACATGATAACTAAACCTATGCAACAAGTGAGAAGCAACACTCACATTGTAGCACTGGAAATCAAGCATAGCTTTGAATTCCATGAAATGTTTTAAAGATGGGTTCGAGGCCCATGGCTGTAAAACATTAGGGGTTGAACATTTATCATATATGAAATATATTTTCATATTCCATTTAATCTTGGTTTAGTATTAAATGATGAGTCCCTTCAATTTGACAATATATTCAAGATAGACTGTCAGGACCAGTCCTGTGACTAAGAAATGTCTATCAAGTGAACTTGAATGTCAAAAGTTGAAAATGGTCCCTGGTCGGAGTTTTCTATAAAATTGGACGCATAGAAAACGTTAGACGATTAGAATGCAAGATGACTAGTAGTTCTGTTTCTTGAACTATGTGGACATGGCAATGTCATAATCATTTGCATAGATACTTACTTTGGGAAGACTAGTATCGGACAAGACCTATGAAACTTTACTGTAAGAGATGAAAATATGTCATAAGTAAATTTCATTAAAATTATTAGACACTAAATCCTCAATACCTGAGTGATTTGAGATTACTTGTTTGAGAACTGGTTGCTTTGACGTTGACCAACCGTCGCACCGTAAAAGGAGGCTATAAAGGCAACGCTCAGGTAATCACCTATCAAACGAAGTCTAATCTCAAGATCGCAAGATTGGGATTGTCCTCCCATAAATCGGGATGAGATGCTTCAAAGTTGTACAAGGCCACTCGGAGAGCTAGAAACTGTGAAATGCATGGCCGTGCTCGGATGAATCATAGGCTATGATTATCTGTTTATTTGATCAGTTGAACTCTGAAACCGAGGAACACCTCTGGACATAATAAGGATGACAACTCTTACCTTATGTTCAAGAGCAAGCATCGAGCGGCAAAGGAATTAGGAAATGCACACTTGTCCCTAAGGACAAGTGGGAGACTGAAGGAAATAATGCCCTTGGTCCAAGTATGCATTCAATGTTAAGTCTAATTAATGCGGTTCAGTATTAATTAACAAGTTAATAATTCAGTGAGATCAAGTGAGCTGAATGCCTAGCTAGAGGCCGCTTCAGTTCAAGTGGAATTAATGATATTAATCCACAGCTTACTCTTGACTGAACCCGTAGGGTCACACAAATAGTACGTAAACGGATCAAGTATTTAATGGCATTAAATACTCTATCTATGGATATTCGGAATCGACGGATCTTGGTTTCAGTGGGAGCTGAGATCGTCACAAGCAAGAAATGAATACTCCGGAAACGATGATATTGCCGAAAACGGAAATATGGATCGTATCGGAAATATAAATATTATCCAAGTCGTAGATGTTGCCGGAAACGGAAACATGGTACGTATCGGAAAATATTATCGGAAATGGAAATATTGTCGGAATCGGAAATATTGCCGGAAACGGAAATATTGTCAGAATCGGAAATATTATAGGAATCGGAAAATAGTTCCGGAAACGGAAATATTAAATATTTGTTCGAAACGGAAATTAATTCTGGAATCGGAAATATTAAATATTGTTCGTATCGGAAATGAATTCCGGAACCGGGAAATTAATCGGAAGCGTATCGTACGAATAAGCATCGGACGAGGCCTGCCGGACGAAGGCCCAGCACGAAGCCAGGCCATCGCCCAGCAAGAAAAGACGCGCGCCAACGCCCAGCCCAAGGCAGCGCCAGGCCCACCGCAAGGCAGGCCCAGCGCGCAAAGGCAAGGCTGCCCAGCGTGGGCTGCGTGGGCCGAGCGCACGCGTGCGGGCGCCCTCGTGGCTCCGTGCGTGTGTGTTTATGTCCATGCACAATTCCTAAATCTATTAGGATTTGGTGTGTGATTAAATTCCTATTCCTATTAGGATTATTTAATTAATTAGAGTCCTTGTAGGATTCTAAGTTTAATTAAATCGTATCCTACTAGGATTCCAATTCCCTTTCCAAACCTCTATAAATAAGGGCCTAGGGTCATAATTTATGGGTACGATTGAAGTATTCAAAGGGTAAGTTTTTGAAATAAAATTAACCATACACTTGCAAACACTAGCCGAAATTCCTAAGCACCTTAAGGGCGATTCTAGTTGGTCTAACTTGAGGCGGATCCGGACGTACCGTGGACTATCTACGGAGGGACGACATTTGGAGTCCTAAAGACTTGTTCTTGTTCGGTTCGGGCGCAGCTAGGGAAGGCACGCTACAACATGTATGCATCAATTCTATGCTAAATGATTATGTGAATATAATATGCTTTCCTGGCTTTATGGTTTTTCCGCATGATTTATGTATTGTCATATGTATCATAACCTAACAGAATTTCCTCACTCTAGAGGGGAAAGCCTATGGGGCGTCTCTGAATCTAGGTTCGGAATATAAATTCCGCATGCCGGCTGGCATGGACTGCACCAGCTTTGGACTGGTGAAAGGAGAGTTCGCCGTTTACGGCTCGTTTTTGAAGCTGGGTATGAGATTCCCCCCTCACCCCTTTGTGGTGGAGTTGCTGGACAGCTTCAATATTGGCCTGTGCCAAATGTCCCCGAACTCCTGGGCGGGTGTGTTTGGCTATATTGCTCGCTGCGAGCTTGCCGGCATCACCCCTTCTCTTCCGGCGTTCCTAAGAATCGCCTCTATGTCCCAAGTTTCGAAAGTCGCCGCGAGCTGGCTGATTCTTACATACAAAGGGGCCTATCGGACTGTGATGGGGAAGGCGTCTAAGTGGCATCATTGGAGGAAGAAGTGGGTGGTTATCAAAACCACCAATCTGGAGATGTGTGAGAGGATGAGACGTTGGAATGCCAAGCCCAACTTCGTTGGGAATTGTGCTTCTTTACCTCCCATCTCCGCCGAGCTCTGGGAGCGGATCTCGTCGTTGTTCCTGGTCAAGCCGCTCGTCATCAAGGACAAGACGGCCTACATACCCGAGGGGTGGTTGCCTCATCTGAATCAACTGAGCAATCCCACTTTCCCCTCGGCTGTAGGCCTGTGTCCGTATATGCCGAGAGGTAATGTATCTATACTTCAAATTCTTCTGTTTAATCAAAACCGCACTAATGTCTTTATTTCATTTTGTCAGACGAGGCCATGGGTCAGCTGGATGATGCCTCCAAAGGCCAAGTGGACAGGCCATCTTGGTTGGCGAAGGTACTCGACGCCAGTACCTTTAGAGCTTGGAAGCGTTAGCAGGCAGCCGAGCAAGCCATTCATGAGCAAATGGCTCCCCCTCCTGCTGAGGAGGAGAAGGTATTGATTAAATCTTCAGACGTGATTTCCTTTGTTGTGTACAACTTGTTTTTATTCATCATCATTTTTTTTTTTTTTAGAAGACGAGGAAGGCGAGCACGGACGCGGCTCCTACTTCCAAACGCAGGGCTGGCGGCACAGGGAAACCCGTCTTCAAGTCAATGACGTCGAAGGCTTCTAAGGAGTTTTCCGTCCCCAAGGCTGCATCTGCTTCTCCTAGCTTGGAGAAAACTGGAGGGACAGCTGATCCTCTTGCGGGGATTCCTGAAGTCGTCCGCCGCAACATCCCTCTGAGGGCGGCGGAGAGAGCTAGGAATTCTGGGGGTAAGTTTTACTCCAACATCGTAACCACCTGCCGTTCCTCGTCTAGCAGTTCTATAGTTTCCCCCAGGGATTCTAAGGCCGTTATTTTTCCCATAGAAATTCCCGATCCTCAGAAAGACATAGATGCTGAATTGGATCAGATCCCTTCTTCAGGCGGGTTCAATTCTCATGACCGTAGGAAGATAATGACGCTGATGCGCAGTGCCATTCCTCCCCAATATGCTGAAACTCTTCCTGAGGCGGCCGAGAATATGCTTGCCGCCATGCAGTCCTCGGCGCTGGACGTAAGTTTCGTTATACCTTTATTTTTACACACTCGTTTCTTTTTGTTTGACTTACTATTTTTGCGCAGATGTTCATTCTGCTGGACTCGCTGAAAAAGTGGCGCACTGCTTTGGTGCATGAAGAAGCTCGTCACCGTCTTCTGGCCAGTCAGTGTGGTGACCAGCATTTTGCTGTACTGGAGAAGCTTCGCTTAGACAGGCGGGAACAGATTGACGAGGTGACTACCGCCCTGGCCTCTCAAAATGCTGAGAACACAACTCGTCTCCTGCATATTGATCAGAACTTTTCTGAAATGGAGGATCTTTCCAAGAAGATAAAGGAGAAAGAGGCTGAGTTTTCTCGTCTGGAGACTCAGTTTAAGGAGTTGGAGGTTCAACTGGAGGCGGCTAGCAAGGAAGTCGCTTCGTCACAGAGCGTCCTCGACCAGTCGGCCATGCTGGGTGAGAAATCGATCCGAAGAGGTATGGAGCTTGCATGGAATGCTGAATTTGCAAGCGAACGTCCCTTCAGCTGGTTTGAGAAGTTTCTCACCTATCAGATTGAGGCGGAGAAGGCTCAAAGGGAAGGACGCACCCCTCCTGAGTTCGTGCCCAGCGAGGATGAGGAACGAGTTCCTACGCGTCTTTGTTTTTATTAATGTGTTTTTGTTTTTTTTTTTTTTTTGCACATGTTCTTTTGACGCCATGCTTGGTGGCTTTTGTGCATAATTCTTGTAATTATGGCTAACTTTTTGGGAATGACATGATGCCCTTTTGAACGTCTTACTGCTTTTTAGCTTTCATCATATATTTCTTTATGATTACGTCCGACGTCCCCAATTTGAGTCGTCAGATGTCTGCCCTGGTCTTTTTGCCAAGGTCTTTCGCTACTTTATATAGCTGTGTTAGGAATGTGTAACCCCTGTGTTCTAGGTGATCAGCCTAGTGAGGGTGCTAGTCTGGGCCACTTCTTAGGCCTTTAAACGACTAGTCTTTTTGGGAGAGCATTAGTTTGCATTTCTCCGAGAGTTTTGATGACATTCTTTTCACAAGGATTTCCCAGCAAGACCGGCTTGCAGTGAATTTTTCATTTAATGCTTAAAACATGCTACACGGTGCGTCTAGGCTCTAGACGTCTTTACAATGCATATAATCTAGACAAGTGTCAATCTAGAAAAAGTACTTCTTGAGGTTATCCGCATTCCAAGTACGCAAAATCGAACGTCCCTGGATGTCTTGGATCCGGTATGTTCCATCTCGAACCTCCTCGTAAATCTCATACGGACCTTCCCAAGTAGGGGTGAGTTTCCCTTGTTCATTGGCGCGTCCGACGGCTTCCATTTTCCTAAGCACAAAATCTCCAACTTTAAGTATTCTTCTAGAAACCCTTTTGTTGTATTCCCTTGTCATGCGGAGTTTGTATAGCTGCTGTCGTAGAGCCGCATTCCCTCTAGTTTCTGGTAAGAAATCCAAAGCCACCTTCATCATTTCCCAATTGGCATCTTCATTAAACAACATGACGCGCAGGGTGGGTTCGCACATTTCAATGGGTACGACGGCTTCAGCCCCATAGGCTAACAAGAATGGTGTTTCTCCTGTGGAATTTTTTGCCGTGGTCCGTATAGACCATAAAACATTGGGTAACTCGTCGGCCCATAAACCCTTTGCCTCATCAAGCTTCTTCTTCATCCCTTCAGAGATAATCTTGTTGAATGCCTCTACTTGTCCGTTAGCTTGGGGGCGTCCTACTGATGCAAAACATGCTGTGATACCATGGTCGGCCAACCACTCTTCTAATTTGGGCGTCTTGAATTGTGGCCCATTGTCGAAGACGATAGACTGAGGCACGCCAAATCTTATGATTATGTTTTTCCAGATGAATGCTCTCACATCCCGTGCTTTAGTGTTCTTTAAAGCCTCAGCTTCTACCCATTTAGTGAAGTAATCGACGGCTACTATTACATAACGCAGTCCTCCTGGCGCCGTCGTATAGGGGCCTAATAAGTCCATCCCCCATTTGGCAAAAGGTATAGGGCTGGTGATTGGCGTCAGTTTCTGTGCTGGTCGTCGAATTAGGTGAGCAAATCGTTGGCATTTATCACAACGCTTGACCATATTGAGGGCGTCTTCTTTGAGAGTGGGCCAATAGTATCCAATTCTTAAAGTTTTTTCGGCCAGGGCCCTCCCTCCTATGTGGGAGCTGCATAATCCCTGATGAAGATCTTCCAGTACCTCTTGCCCCTTCTCGGGGGTTACGCAGCGGAGAAGTGGCCGTGAGAAGGCTTTTTTGTATAGTGTTCCATTCCATATCTCAAACCATGTACATTTCTTTTGTAATCTTTCTGTCTGCTTGGGATCGTCAGGGAGTACTCCATTCATTTTGAAGTTGACAATGTCATCCATCCAGGTGGCTGTTCGATCCAAGATGTCTATTCTCGAGGCGTCAATGCTTTTGGACTGTTTTACCTCCCAGAATACATGACGTGGCGTGTCGCAGGATGCTGAGCTTGCCAGTTTACATAAAGCGTCTGCCTTGTTGTTTTCAGACCGAGGGATGTGTTTTACTTCAAAGTTAGACAGCTGTTGGGCTTCTTGGCGGACTTTTTCCAAATATCTTATCATGGCCTCGTCTTTAGCCTCATACTCTCCTTTGACCTGACTGATAATTAATTGCGAGTCAGACAAAACTAGGACATCTGCTGCCCCTCCGGCTCTGCTCATCTGAATTCCACATATCAGGGCTTCGTATTCGGCTTCGTTGTTTGACGCCTGAAAGTTGAATCGCATTGCATATTCATAGATATCTCCTTCTGGTGACTCACAGATAATGCCGGCTCCTGACCCGCTCTGAGTAGCAGAGCCGTCCACATGCACTATCCACTGAGTTTTTTCATTCTTCAAATAGGGTGGCTTGGTCAGTTCCGCGATGAAGTCAGCAAATGTCTGTCCCTTTATTGCCTTCCTTGGCTCATACGAGATATCAAACGCGTGAAGCTCAATTGCCCAATTGAGCATTCTTCCTGACGCTTCAAGGTTGGTGAAAGGTCGCTTAAGCGGTTGATCCGTGTATACTACCAATCGATGAGCCAGGAAATATGTGAAGGAAATAATGCCCTTGGTCCAAGTATGCATTCTATGTTAAGTCTAATAAATGCGGTTCAGTATTAATTAACAAGTTAATAATTCAGTGAGATCAAGTGAGCTGAATGCCTAGCTAGAGGCCGCTTCAGTTCAAGTGGAATTAATGATATTAATCCACAGCTTACTCTTGACTGAACCCGTAGGGTCACACAAATAGTACGTAAACGGATCAAGTATTTAATGGCATTAAATACTCCATCTATGAATATTCGGAACCGACGGATCTTGGTTTCAGTGGGAGCTAAGATCGTCACAAGCAAGAAATGAATACTCCGGAAACGATGATATTGCCGGAAACGGAAATATGGATCGTATCGGAAATATGAATATTATCCAAGTCGTAGATGTTGCCGGAAACGGAAACATGGTACGTATCGGAAAATATTATTGGAAATGGAAATATTACCAGAATCGGAAATATTGCCGGAAACGGAAATATTGTCAGAATCGGAAATATTACCGGAATCGGAAAATAATTCCGGAAACGGAAATATTAAATATTTGTTCGAAACGGAAATTAATTCCGGAATCGGAAATATTAAATATTGTTCGTATCGGAAATAAATTCCGGAACTGGAAATTTAATCGGAAGCGTATCGTACGAATTAGCATCGGACGAGGCCTGCCGGACGAAGGCCCAGCACGAAGCCGGGCCATCGCCCAGCAAGCACGCGCGCGCCACAAGCCCAGCCAAGGCAGCGCCCAGGCCTACCACAAGGCAGGCCCAGCGCGCGCCAAGGGCCACGGATGCGTGGGCCGCGCTGCGTGGGCTGCTGCTCGCACGCGCATGGGCAGCCCTTGTGGCTGCCGTGTGTGTGTGAGTTTGTGCTCATGCGTGATTCCTAAATCTACAAGAGTCAGTGTATGATTAAATTTATATTCCTAATTGGATAAATTAATTAAATAGAATTCATGTAGGATTCTAATTTCAATTAATTCGTATCCTACTAGGATTACGATTCCTTTTCCATAACTCTATAAATAAAGGCCTAGGGGTCATAATTTATACACAAGTTTCAAAGTATTCAAAAGTGAGTTTTTTGAGAGAAAATTAAAACACACATCTTGCTCATAAAGTGCCGAAATTTTCTAGTACCTTAAGGGCGATTCTAGTTGGTCAATCTTAAGGCGGATCCGGACGTGCTGTGGACTATCTACGGAGGGACGACACTTGGAGTCCTAAAGACTTGTTCTTGTTCGGTTCGGGCGCAGCTAGGGAGGGCACGCAACAAAGAGTATGCATCTAAATTATGCTATATGATTATGTGTAAATAATATGTTGTCCTGGGTTAATGGTTGTTTCCGCATGATCTATGTAATGTCATATGTATCATAACCTAACAGTGGTATCACGAGCCCCTTATTATTTTCATAATCTAAATTGCATGAACATGGTTAAATATTACAAATTTGCAAGAATTAAAAGGGGTGATTAATTTTCGTAATTGTTAATTAATTGCAAATTGCGTTTATTTAATTATACGTACGCAGTTTTTCGGCAGTTTCTTCGTTACTCATCCGAAATGAGTGATTTTTGTGTCAATTCCGCATGTAAAAGGCATTCTAAAATTTTGACAAAAATAGTATTTTTCTGCCGAACCCAGAATTCTCAAATTCGAAGCCTAACTATGACTTTTCGAAGGTTTTAGTTTTTCGAATGCAAATTTTCGTAAATTTAAGATGTTAAATTAAATATTTGCGATTCTTGTTGATAAATCTTGAATTTTTGATTGACCTACTGCATATGTTTAACAAGTTTGAATGCCTAGTCTTGTTAATTATGCAATCTAATTTGTAATTATGATTAATTTGTTGAAAATTAGAATAATTTAGAATTAATTTGATTTTCATAATTAATTGTAATTTAATTAGAAACCTATGATTAAAAACCACCATAAAAATTGTAAATTTACGATAAATTTTAAATTTTTATGACCTAGACTTGAATCCATAACAATCGGAAATCAATTGGATAATAAATTTTCGATTTTTTCGCCCTAAAATTATGAAATTAATATTATTTATTAATTTGTCATTAATTTTAAATATAAATTTTAAATTTTATGCGATTCGTTCATATAACTTGCACGCACGAAGCAATGGACGCTTCGTGTTACCCTTAAGGGGTGTTGTATAATGCGGGCATGCGACGACGAGCAAGGGAGCTCGTCGCCCGTGCGGCACGAATGCAATGAGCAAGGGCGTAGTGCACGAGCACAAGGCAGCAGCCCTGCCTTGTGTCGTGTGCCACGAGAAATGAACGAATGGGCATGGGCGAAGGGCGAGCCAAGGTAGTCGCGTGTGGGCAGCAAGCGAGCTGCGCCACAACGCGCGCTGCCTCGCACAAGAGCGCGCAGCCTCGCGCGCAGCGAGCGCAAGCTCGCGTGCCACGAGCGCTGCGCCCAGCATCACTCGCGCGCACAGCGCGCGATGGCTCGCGCGCACAGCGAGCGATGGCTCGCGCGCACAGCGAGCGATGGCTCGCGCGCACAGCGAGCGATGTCGCGCGCCCAACGAGCGATGTCGCGCGCCCAGCGAGCGATGGCTCGCGCGCCCAGCGAGCGATGTCGCGCGCCCAGCGAGCGATGTCGCGCGCGCGCACTGCGAGCGATAGCTCGCGTGCGATGAGCGCTGGCGCGCGCAGCGAGCACGATGTGTGCGGAGGCTTGCGATAGGGAAGCAGCAGCTATGCGACGAGCGCATGGGCTGCGCGCACATGGCCAGCAATGGCTGTGTGCGTACGGTCCATGGGCGTGCAACGCGTAGGGTGTTTGCGTTACGATTAGATCGTTTTGAATGTTTAAATTGAAAATTTCAGTTCACGTAATTTTAATTAATTTTAAAATTAATAATTTGAATTATTTTCTTGGATTTTAATTTTGAATATTATAATTATAATAAATGTTATTTATTCTAATTATTTTACTAAAATTAAAATCATGAATTAATTTAAATACGACTGAAATTAAATTAAATTTTTGGATTCAATTATAAATTGATATGAGCTTTAAATTTTAATTAAATTTGTATGTTTCCGGTTGGACTAGAAATACATTTTTATGTTTAAAATTGGTAAAGCATATGAATTTATTGGTTTAAGTGGGAGCGCTTTTTAGTCATAAACTCTTGATTAGGTCTACAAATCCTTAAGGTTAAAACAACTTGATTAGAATTAATAAGGACTGAATAATTGGTAGATTATTGGTGCCCTTGATTAATTGCTGCAAATGTTTACGTGATGCATAATGTGTTTTACTAACCAGCTATGTGGGCCATTCATGATAATGAATGGGTGAATGGTATATATTGTATATGTACTGTTTTGCAGGTTATGAAGTGACTAGTATGGCCCAAATAGGATAGAAAATATGGTCTGCGTACCATTAATTTGAATGTAATTGGTCTAAAATACCAAAGTTATTTTTCAATTCAAATATGGTCTGCGAACCATCAAATAGTTGTAATTAGTTATAGCTTATCCTATTTGAAGAAAATGGTGCCTCCCACGGAGATTTTCAAGACGGACTTTGAAGTCAAAGCTTCAAGATGAAGTCGGGCCATACTAGATCACAAATATCTTATGCATGTTTTAAGTTATTTATTGCTTTAAATATGTCTTAAAATGCATGAGATCAAAAGCTTGATTATGTTGCAAGATTAAGGATTTTAGTTCACTTAAAATCTAACCAACATAGTAAGAGCCTTAAGTTCCAAACTTAAAAATTGAGTTAAAAGGTGCCATGCCAAAATATACACTTGCTTGGATATCCTTTACATCAATCTAGTAATAGTTTTCGCTCAGCGAGGTGTTACTTATTGGTCCTAAAGGGGCAAGGTACACAAATAATTGTGAGTACATGTTAGTTTTGGTGAAACTCAACGATATAAGTAAGGAGTCCTTTTATGTCGTGGCAAAATCGATAGGTTTACCTAATAAGTTTTTAGACGTACCTATCAACCAAGAGTAGTTTCTAGACTATTAGCAAAAGGCTTTTGCTTACCTAAAATGTTTTAGAATTGAGTCGACAAACTGTGCTTAATTCTTCAATGGTTTTAGGGTCTTGGAATCATTTTATTCACACCTGCCGGAACAATAAAATCGAATAAAATGCTAATAACTTGTTTGAATTGCATGGTTGCTTTAATTTCAAGTTATTATTCATGATAAATGTTTAGACTTTGCATGCTTCAATGTATGTTTTAATTATTGTTTATAATTAAATATCTTGCACTGCAATAAATCCTTTTAGAAAGGTAACAGTAAATTTCCTCGATTGGTAGTGAATCCAAGAACGATTCACGGAAAAGAGAGAAAGTGAGCAATTTAAAATGTACGTTTCTTATATCGACTTTTATGGTTGTTTTCGAATATCAAAATCGAATGGCAAACCAATTGGTGCTTGTGAATTCAAAATACAATATAGTTTTGAGATCATAAAGCATTGAGTTTAATACGCTCAGCTTTACCAATGGTTAACAACCTAATATCTTTGTCCATTTAATTCTCGAATGAGTCTAGTCCCTAGACATTCGAATAGATCGATGCTTAGAGAACTTTAAAGCTTCTGGTAAGATCATCTAGTTGAAACAAAATATTCAACATAAATGGTAAAGAACCTTGTTGGTGACATTGGACATGTCTAACAAAGTATAAAAGTCAACACTAAAGAATTCAATTCTTAAGACTATAAGAAAGGGTACAAGAAATAGGAAAACGAGGAACAATGAAAGGAATTTACGATTCCGTTTCTACCTATAAGTTTATGTTTAAAGAGAAGTGACCTAGCAATCAAACTTCCTTGGTATCATATACCGCTTGAGGTTCTTACTTTGGTAATAACTCAAACAATGGAAGCTAGGATACACTAATGACCTACAAGTGGGAAATGAAGCATGGCAATGCTACATTAATTGTAGGGTCATCTAAGTTTGTTTTAAGTCCTTTCAAAGGCTGGAACTTAATGGCTATTTTGTTCCATAATCAGCATACCTAAATTTCTGCTTCAAACACAGAAAGACTCACATTCAAAGAAAAACAAAAACAATGTTCGTTTGTTTATTTGAATGAAATGATCAATTACAGGTTGAGTCAATATGCTTGATTAAAACAAACAACTCTTTAAAGAACTTTACTAGGTTCAAATAAAACCCTTGATTTGAGTTCCACAAATCTTTGGCATTGTTGCTTAGACCATATCAACAAGTTAACATTCATAAGCTCTATTTTGATGGACTTCTGAAAGTTGATTGATTTCTAGATCATTTTAAGACAACTAGTCTTACTTGTTGAAAGTAACAAAAGATATGAACTATTGTTAGAACGCCTAGACAATGGAGTTCAAAGCTAAAGAAAGATTTTATGACTTTATTATTTCACATGGATTTGAGTAAATATAGGTTTATTTACTCAAATGTGATATAAGTTGAATCTGTTTGGCTAGTTCAAAGTTTCAGAAGTATAAAATCCACTTGGTAAGAAATCATAAAGATCTAGGTTAGATCATGTTAATGATTACTTGAGACCAAATATGATCATCAATGATTGTGTGTTGTAATTTCACAATCTAGGTCCATAAGATATGGCATATCGTAGTTGGAATAATCGAAGTCAATTAGTACTTGATTCGATCAATGATGAATCATAAAGACTTTTCCTATAATTTCTAAAACAAAATGCTCAACTACCACCAAACTAAACCAATTTCGTCAAAGCTATTGAAAAGTAATTTCAGAATATCTTTTCATAATATATCTAAAGAGTTCCTAAACTCAGTGGGAGCTTAGTGTTTGTTATTCAACAAACTAAGGCCCAAGTATAGATATATGTTTCATTGTGATTTATTCAAATGAGACACAAGGGTATTGTTTCTACCACAAATTTTTGAGAACATAATGTTTGTTTGCTCGAAATAATGTCCTTTTGGAGATTCGTTTCCAAAATGACAAGTGGGAGAAAATAGACCTCGAAAGTTTTCGAGGCGAACAACAAACATAAAACGGACATTCCGGAGGCTTTTCGAAGTGCTTCAGAAAATCCGAACTTATTCTTTAAGACTTTAGAAGTGGCTTTAAAGAATAGACATCTCTTAGAAGACTTTACAAGTGCTTCAAGGAGAACAGAATATTCAAAGGACTTTAAGTGGCTATTGATATTCTAATGTTTGATGTTCTATACCCAAGTAGGCATAGAATTCAAGTCACTGAAACTATGAGATTCTTCTATTAGATAGTAAAGAAACATAGAGATCAGGTCAATGAAACTATGAGATTCTTCTATTAAATAGTGAAGAAACCTACAACTTGCAGTCAAACTATTATCATGTAGATTAATGAGTTTGTGACTTGTAAGAAAGCTATGACGAAACCTAGATTCCCTAAAATGGTTAGAGGCCATATATAGACTATATGTTTAAATGGTTAGAGGCCATAAAACATACTCAATGTTTTGATGACAAAATTAAAATTTTGTTGATTTGCAAGAATAGTTTCACACCTATTGGTTGCAAGTTTGTTTTAAGGATAAAAACCATCAAACATGGAATTGTGTTCACACACAAAGCTAGATTAGTTACTAAAGGTTACAAGCAAATTCATGGCATGGATTGTGTTGAAACCTCATGCAAAATCGTAATGCTTAAGTCTATAATTCAAGCAATGATTGCATATTGGTACATATGGCAATTGGATGACAAAACGTATTCCTCAATCAAATGTTGGAATAAACTATGTACATGGTAAGTCATAGGATTTGTGGATCCAAATAAATGCTTGAAAAGGAAAGCTAGCTTATGAAATCTAAGTCCAGATTTAAGCAAGCAATTGGGAATTAGAACTGTATTTTACTGAAGCTAATAAGTATTTTAGTTTCATAAAATATACATGATTCTTATAGATATATAAGAAGTTTAGTGGGAGTACTTAAAACTTAATTGGTCCTATGTGTATTACACACATATCTCTCTATTGTGAAATAACATTCAAATGCTAATGACTTAGATTTGAAATTATTCATCAATGATGGACCATGGCGAAACTTAGTACATACTGGGTATTAAGATCTATTTACAAAGATCTTATGATATTGTTTTGGATTAAGTAATGGCATTTACTAAATCAAACACGAAAGACTCCATTGGAGATATTCGACCCATATGAATAAATCTAAGTAAAGAATGTTTGAACTATGTATAAGCATTTACTAAGTTAAACATCAAAGAGTCTAAATGAGATTCTTAACCTATATTATATGTCAAAGAATTTAGCTGGATTCAGTATCTACTAAAATTGAATGAGCTAAAGTTACATGAATAGAATTCAATTGGGAATTATTCTGCAAAAGAATTTATCATGTATGATATAATATGAGGATCGCCAAAAACGTATCGTATGACTTTAGGCATGACGAACATATACCAATCTCTATTGATCTAAGTGAAGATCAACTAGATTGAGACCAAGAATACTTATGGTACTTGAAAAGGTACATAGGAATAGTTCTTGATTCAAGGAAATAAAGATACGCTAAATATTGATGCTACACGCATAAACACTAGCAAAGGATCAAGCAAGACCCTTTGGAGTTAACCATTGATAAGGACGAGCTATAGAGCATCGTGTTTTGAAATGGCAACATGGATTGGAGACCATGAGTTGTTGCGTGGGAAATTAAAATATTAATTTCTATGTTCTTAGATATAGTTGGAGAGTCTTCCACATATCTATGAACTGCTTGGATAGGTAAATCCAAACAAAGCATCACTAGCAGCCTATACAGTTGAAGTAAAAGTAATTATTGCCTAAGAAGCAATAAAACAGGGTTGTTTAAAGTTCTTCACTGAACTTGGGTAGATCACCTATCTGCTGGCTTGATGGTTCTTCATTGAAAAATGCGTAGAACCACTCTTGAAGCAAGAAAAAGGTCTGCTAACTTGATGGTTCTCCATTAAGAAATGCGTAGAACCACCATTGTAGCAAGAAAGACTAGATCACAAAATAAACATACTCAAAAGATCTTATCATCTATCTCGAAGAACATTCGATGAAAAGGATATTAAGATTGGCAAAGCATGATAACTAAACCTATGCAACAAATGAGAAGCAACACTCACATTGTAGCACTGGAAATCAAGCATAGCTTTGAATTCCATGAATTGTTTTAGAAGATGGGTTTGAGGCCCATGGTTATAAAACATTGGGGTTGAACATTTATCATATATGAAATGTATTTTCATATTCCATTTAATCTTGGTTTAGTATTAAATGATGAGTCCCTTCAATTTGACGATATATTCAAGATAGACTGTCAGGACCAGTCCTGTGACTAAGAAATGTCTATCAAGTGAACTTGAATGTCAAAGGTTGAAAATGGTCCCTAATCGGAGTTTTCTATAAAATTGGACGCATAGAAAACGTTAGACGATTAGAATGCAAGATGACTAGTAGTTCTGTTTCTTGAACTATGTGGACATGGCAATGTCATAATCATTTGCATAGATACTTACTTTGGGAAGACTAGTATCGGACAAGACCTATGAAACTTTACTGTAAGAGATGAAAGTCTGTCATAAGTAAATTTCATTTAATTATTAGACACTAAATCCTCAATACCTGAGTGATTTGAGATTACTTGTTTGAGAACTGGTTGCTTTGACGTTGACCAACCGTCGCACCGTAAAAGGAGGCTATAAAGGCAACGCTCAGGTAATCACCTATCAAACGAAGTCTAATCTCAAGATCGCAAGATTGGGATTGTCCTCCCATAAATCGGGATGAGATGCTTAAAAGTTGTACAAGGCCACTCGGAGAGCTAGAAACTGTGAAATGCATGGCCGTGCTCGGATGAATCATAGGCTATGATTATCTGTTTATTTGATCAGTTGAACTCTGAAACCGAGGAACACCTCTGGACATAATAAGGATGACAACTCTTACCTTATGTTCAAGAGCAAGCATCGAGCGACAAAGGAATTAGGAAATGCACACTTGTCCCTAAGGACAAGTGGGAGACTGAAGGAAATAATGCCCTTGGTCCAAGTATGCATTCTATGTTAAGTCTAATAAATGCGGTTCAGTATTAATTAACAAGTTAATAATTCAGTGAGATCAAGTGAGCTGAATGCCTAGCTAGAGGCCGCTTCAGTTCAAGTGGAATTAATGATATTAATCCACAGCTTACTCTTGACTGAACCCGTAGGGTCACACAAATAGTACGTAAACGGATCAAGTATTTAATGGCATTAAATACTCCATCTATGAATATTCGGAACCGACGGATCTTGGTTTCAGTGGGAGCTAAGATCGTCACAAGCAAGAAATGAATACTCCGGAAACGATGATATTGCCGGAAACGGAAATATGGATCGTATCGGAAATATGAATATTATCCAAGTCGTAGATGTTGCCGGAAACGGAAACATGGTACGTATCGGAAAATATTATTGGAAATGGAAATATTACCAGAATCGGAAATATTGCCGGAAACGGAAATATTGTCAGAATCGGAAATATTACCGGAATCGGAAAATAATTCCGGAAACGGAAATATTAAATATTTGTTCGAAACGGAAATTAATTCCGGAATCTGAAATATTAAATATTGTTCGTATCGGAAATAAATTCCGGAACTGGAAATTTAATCGGAAGCGTATCGTACGAATTAGCATCGGACGAGGCCTGCCGGACGAAGGCCCAGCACGAAGCCGGGCCATCGCCCAGCAAGCACGCGCGCGCCACAAGCCCAGCCAAGGCAGCGCCCAGGCCTACCACAAGGCAGGCCCAGCGCGCGCCAAGGGCCACGGATGCGTGGGCCGCGCTGCGTGGGCTGCTGCTCGCACGCGCATGGGCAGCCCTTGTGGCTGCCGTGTGTGTGTGAGTTTGTGCTCATGCGTGATTCCTAAATCTACAAGAGTCAGTGTATGATTAAATTTCTATTCCTAATTGGATAAATTAATTAAATAGAATTCATGTAGGATTCTAATTTCAATTAATTCGTATCCTACTAGGACTACGATTCCTTTTCCATAACTCTATAAATAAAGGCCTAGGGGTCATAATTTATACACAAGTTTCAAAGTATTCAAAAGTGAGTTTTTTGAGAGAAAATTAAAACACACATCTTGCTCATAAAGTGCCGAAATTTTCTAGTACCTTAAGGGCGATTCTAGTTGGTCAATCTTAAGGCGGATCCGGACGTGCTGTGGACTATCTACGGAGGGACGACACTTGGAGTCCTAAAGACTTGTTCTTGTTCGGTTCGGGCGCAGCTAGGGAGGGCACGCAACAAAGAGTATGCATCTAAATTATGCTATATGATTATGTGTAAATAATATGTTGTCCTGGGTTAATGGTTGTTTCCGCATGATCTATGTAATGTCATATGTATCATAACCTAACAATATGGACGAAGCTTCTTACTAGCCAAGAACAGAGCAAAACCAAATTTTTCGACCGTTGGATATTTGAGTTCAGCATTCTGCAGCATGTGACTGACAAAGTACACAGGTAGTTGCGTTCCCTCCCTCTCCGTAAGAAAGACGGCGCTTAGCGCGTATTCTGAGATGGCAAGGTACAGATACAAAACTTCCCCCAAGAGAGGGCTGACCAGCCGTGACAAGGTGTGCAGATGTTCTTTTAGGCGGAGGAAGGCAGCCTCAGCTTGCGTCGTCCACTCAAACTGGGTGCCCTTTTTATGGTACTGAAAAAGTAGTGACACTTGTCTCCAGCTCTAGATAAGAATCGTCCCAAGGCGGCGAGACACCCAGTGAGGCGTTGCACGTCTTTAACCGTCTTTGGCGACGTCATATCAATGACCGCTTGCACTTTGTCCGAATTTGCTTCAATGCCCCTTTCGTCAATCAGGAAGCCAAGGAACTTGCCAGAAGATACCCCAAATATGCACTTCTTGGGATTGAGTCTCATCTGGTATGTCCTGATGGTTTCAAAGGTTTCTCTCAAGTCGTCAAGGTGATCCTTCTTCTGCTTGCTTTTTACAATCATGTCGTCAATATAGCCTTCTATATTCCTCCCCAGCTGCTTTACGAAAACTGTGTTTATCAACCGTTGAAAGGTAGCAGGGGCATTTTTTAAACCGAACGGCATTACTTTGTAGCAGTACAATCCTTGTTCCGTGACGAAAGACGTCTTCTCCTGATCTTCGGGCCATAATGGAATTTGGTGGAATCCGGAGTAGGCGTCCATGAAGCTCATCATGGCATGTCCAGCGGTGGAGTCGACGAGTTGGTCTATCTTCGGCAGTGGGAAGCTGTCTTTAGGGCATGCTTTATTGAGATCAGTGTAATCAACACACATTCTCCACGTCTTATTGGGCTTGGGTACCATGACTATGTTGGCTACCCAGTCTGGGTACTGGCATGGGCGTATGAAGCCTGCATCCATTAGTTTCTTAACCTCGGCAGCGGCGGCCAAATTTCTTGCTTCTCCATGATTCCTTTTCTTTTGTCGTACTGGCTTCACAGTACTGTCCACATTCAACTTATGCACGGCCACCGCCGGGTCTATACCGGGCATCTCTTCTACCGTGAAGGCAAATATCTCCTTATATTCTTGGAGTAGTTGCACTAATGCTGCTGACATGGGGTCGTCAGGGTGGACCCCAATGGGGACTGTTCGAGACGGATCCGCTAAGTCCAGAATTATGTCATAAAGTGCTCCCACTGGCTCAGGTCGTCTTTCTGCATTGTGCTCTGTCGGTATTTCCCGGGTTTTACGGCGACTCGCTGGAGGTTTAGTTTGTTCCTTTCCCTTTGGAGAAGCTCCCCAGGCCGTTGGCTCCAATGTCGACAAGTAACAATCCCTGGCCAACTGTTGATTTCCATAGAGACCAATAGTAAATGTTGGACGATCACAGCTTTTAGGTCGTTGAGTGTTGGACGACCAAGTATGATGTTGAATGTGGTGAGATTTGCCACTATTATAAACCTGATGACAACTTCTTTGACTACTGGGGGAATTCCAAAAGAAACCGGCAGCAAAATGGAACCAATTGGACGAACGATGCTCCCCCCGAATCCTACCAAGGGCCCATAAACTCTTTCTATGTCTCCTGGATTGTGCCTTAATTTCCGCAGGCATTGCAGACTGATTATGTCAGACGAGCTTCCCGTATCCACCAGTACTCTCTTTACCTTAAGATTAGCCACCTTAACCTCGATAACCAGAGGATCATCATCATATGGCGCGGCCGCCCTTCTATAGTCGTCTTCGGAAATTTCTACAGAGGGTAGGTTCTTCTGTGTTGGGTGAAGATGAGGTGGACCTTTTTTTCGTCCCTCCTTACATGGTTCTCCTGCCGCTATTCCTCCTGATATTACCATAATTCTTTCATTTGCGTACTTAGAGGTGGAGCTCGCTTCTTCATGTGCGTCCTCTAGATGGACGTACTGGCGAAGGTGTCCTTCAGCCACGCGATCAGTTAATATCTTCCTCAACATCCGGCAACTTTGGGTGTCATGCCCTTCGTCGTTGTGAAAAGCACAGAAAGGTACTTGTGGGCAGGAGGTGGACGATCGTCGGGGGGAAGGTTCTATTCCCAGACTTGGTCCTTCCGCAAGGAGGATCTCGCCAAGAGCCGTATTAAACTTAAAGGGACCTCTAGAGGACGTCCTCCTTCGCCCCCTTTTTTCTTCGGAGCCACAGCCATTCTTCCTTCGAGCGACGCTCTCATGCTGTCTTACAGGAGCCTCTAGAGAGTAACGGTCCGCATTTTTCTTCTGCAAGATTCATCTCGTCCTTCTTCCTGGACGAACCTCCTTGACATGCCGACTAGCTTCCTCCAGGTTGCGTCTCCTCATAGGCGAGTCAGAATCTTCTGACAGAAACTCTACCGTCCTACCATTGTCATGCTTAGGATTGACTCCGTGAGGACCATCCAGCAAGGGTCGAATAGGAATGACGACAGCAGGCTGGCTAGCTGCCGTGTCACATTGAGTGTTGGACCCGTCCTTAAACACTCCTTTTCTGGCTGGGAGTTCTGATTTACCCTTGGTTTTTCCGCAGTCAGTTTGAAGTTCAGCCATGACACTGTACCTTCCCATAGACGGCGCCAAATGTTGTGGGAACTTTTACGGTGCTGATGTGGCACGCGCTCCTCGGAGGTATCAAGTATGACTTGGCACGAACTTCTGGAAACCTGCAAAACAAGAATATTCCCGTAGGAATATTCCCTCCGATGCTTAAGTAAGTATAAGTTAGAGAGATAAGTAATTTGTAGAGAGAAGGCAGAGCAAAGATAAGTTTGTTGTTGTTGGGCAAGAATTGAATACCCTTCACCTTGGGATCTGAGCTATTTATAGTGCTAGGGTTCCTTGGGGACTGCACCCTCAACCCTAAATATGGGACACGTGCCCCTTGGGGATTTAGGACACGTGGCCTTTGGCCTGCAATGATGGGCCTCCCATATTTGGACCGGCTTTTAAAGACAATGGCTTTGCCTAATGGGGCTCTGTCTTTACTCTGGTGGAGTAGCAGGACTTTGGGCCTTCTTTCCAGGCCTGGGCCCATCTAATAGTATGAGTCGTAGGCTGCCTCTTTGGGCTTTGTGGGAGATTTGTTCAAGCCCACATCATATATATATATATATATATATATATATATATATATATATATATATATATATATATATATATATATAGAGAGAGAGGGAATCGGGATCCGGTGAGAACCACCCCTTAAGATGAGAACTGAGAACTAATCTCAACCGTCTAATCTTTCAATCGAACGACCCTCAGCTTGCCCGACCAAATCAAAAAAGTAAGGACAATATGGTGAATTTACATCGTTGAATGACCTCCCTCTCTCAACCCGATTCTCAAGTTTTCTTTCTCTCTCTTCCATCCGTTTTCTCTCTCCTCCTCCAAATCCTCTCTACTGTTTCTGTCTCCTTGGAACGCTCTTTGAAAATTTTGATCCCCTCAGTCCTCTCACATCTTCAATCGAAGCTTCAGCTCAAATTCTAATTCATCAATGGCGTTTTCGAGTAGTTTGTAAGTCTTATCTCTCTCCTTCTACATTTATCTTCACAAACCTAAAATTAGGGTTTCAAAATCCCTATTTTTTGCTTCCAATCGACGAACATGCTTTATATTGAAGAATAAGGGAAAGCGAATTAAGCAACTATTTTTTCGTTAACCTTCGATTAATTTCGTCCTCGAAATGTCTGATAGGTGAATTCGATTCTACCTTTGTTGCTAATTTTCTTTAATTAGGTTTCAATTGAATTTTATGCCTTTTATTTGATTTTTTCGTTCTGATTTTACTAGAATTAGGGGTTTTTTTTTTTGATGGGCTTGTGCTAGGTGTTTTGGTATGGTCTTTAGAATTCAGTTCTGGTCTTAATTTAATTTCAACTTAGTCTTGGCTCTGTTAGTTATCTCAGTTCAGTGGTGACTTATGGGATTTGTTAGAACCACCTACTGATTAGTTTCTTAGGATAACTGTATATGAGGTATGAGTTTTGTTGTGCAAGTAGGAATCTTTTCAGAAGGAATACAAAAAATATTGGGTTTGTTTCATGGTATCGGATTGAATTCGGTCATAAATTTAGTTAGCTCGACTCAATCCGACTGCTAGAACCATTGATGAGATTTGGGGAGTGAATGAAGAGAACTGATCATGTGGTTGAAGGTTAATATGAAGTAGCATATTTGTAGTTTTCTTGTAAGGAAAACAGAGATGATGATGTTGTTGCTACTTGTGCATTGTCTAGCATAATTGGCGTGTATTTTCGTGGATTCCTCAATCCTAGACTTAAATTAATATTTTGAAAATATACGTACTGATTTTTTAGCGCATTCGCAAACATCTGTGAAGAATCATTAGTGTCATTTCCATGCAGAGAACGAGAGCTCTCTTGAGACTTCATTTCCTGGAAAAGGTGTTTCTTTTCCGCTCCTGCTTTACTCAGCTTAAGTTTAATGTATCTAGTGAGATAGTCTTCTTCTAATTTGTCTGATTTAGCAAGAGCGATTTTCTGGAGCATCTCAGCTTCTCGTCAGTCTCATCAGCCTTAAGCTGGAACATGTCTGCTTTTGCCTGTTTAAGTTTCACTATACTTTCAGCCACGATACCTTAAAGAATTTAGTTTACTTTTGCAGACATTTAGTTTACTTTTGCAAAAATTTAGTCTACTTTAGTTTACTTTTACCTTGTTGACTTTTATTTTGGTTGGCTTGTGCTGTAGTGTTTCTGTTTGTGTGGCCTGCTATTATTTTGGCTGGCTTATGCTGTAGTGTTTCTGTTGGTGTGGCCTACTGTTATTTTGGCTTTACTTCTGTTCTATGGTGTGACTTGTTTTACTTCGGTGTTGCTGGCCTTCTTTTCCAATTGACAGCTTAATCAATTTCTTATTTGCTTTTGTATAAGTTTGATTTGGCTTGTTCCTGGCTGTAAGAAACTTGAAATATTCCGTATGTTCATATTTTCTAGTCTTTCTTGGGACTCTAAGATTCAGTTGCAGTGGACCAGTGGTTTAGGTCAGTTGGCAATCTTTTCCCGAGAGCTAGATTTCATGCTCATTCTCAAACGTCAATATCATTTTGAGAGGACTTGATTTCTTAATTAGTCTCCATATCTCATTTTCCCTTTTGCAGTCCATTGATTTTGCCTAGGTTAATTAGTCTCCATATCCCTTTACTGTCTACTGCTTTATTGTTTTAAAAAGAGAAAAGGGCCCCACAAATTCTTCATAAAATGCATGTGAAGCTAACTTACTAGAAACTTTTGGTTAACAAGAAGCTTCTTTATAAGTCTGAGTCTGAATAACATACATAATGTGTCTTATGTGCAGATTCCATCTGAGAGTGATAGCAGCATATTTCAGTAAAATCTCCAAAGGCAAATTGATTGATTTTGGTTCGCCTCACACACCTAGGTAAGTTTTGCACACTCTAAAGAATATAGATTATGCAGAATATGGCTGATACATCATTTCCAAGGTTCTTTTGGGGCCTTCAGAAGCTTGTTTAGAAGCACACATGGTATAGTATGATATTAGTAGAGAAGAGTTGCTGATTACAGTTATAGTTACAGAATGTCACTGATGTATTTAGATAGGTAAATGACCATTCAAGGTATGTTACAAACAGATCAAATACCTCATGTAATCTCCAAATTATAGCACATACATTTATTGCAAAATGAGATGCAATGTTTTTGTTACAAGCAACAACCCTTTTGAAACTAGTTGTATTGATTTTTTTTGCGCAACATTGCTAATACAAGCTATAACTCGATAAAATCAAGTGAATTGTTTACTCGCGAAGGGCTCTAAAACGTCAAGTCTACGTCAAGTGAGCTAATTTTCAGAAGTAATAAGGGTCTTTACTTTTGAAAACACTAGCCTACTAGCTCAATTGGTAGAGCATTGTGCAAATGCACAAAGATGTGGGTTCGAGTCCCACGTAGGTTCATTTACTTTCGAGTTTTCTTTATTTACTTTTTAGTCTATATTGTTTACGTTTGAGTATATATTGTCTACTTTTGAGTTTATATTATTTATTTCTTGTGTTTGTCGAATTACTTTGGAATTTTTCCTTCACCTTGAAGCTAAATAAAGAGTTGTTGGGTTCTTTTGGAGTTGACATAGGGGTTGTTCAATGAAATGACAAAGGTACTCATTTATGTGCTATTTGATGATCTTTACTTATGAATTGATTCTATTTACTATTACGGGTTCTTTATCTACTTTAAATTGAACAAAAGGTAAAACATATGAGTGTATTCTTTTCACTCCTACTCTATCTTTAAGTAACACTAGCCTACTAGCTCAACAGGTAGAGGCGTAGAGCTTTGTGCAAAAGATGCTGGTTCGAATCACACGTATGTTCATCTTTACTTTTGGTATTTATTCATTTACTTTTTGTATAAATTTATTTACTTTTAGTTTAAAAACCTTTACTTGACCGTTTTAACTCATATAATTCTTTCTTATTAGATTACTTCTACTACGTATCTACTACCTATTGGTTGATGTTGATCATTTACTTTTGAATCACTTTTATTTACTTTTACGAGGTTTCTATCTACTTTTCGATTGAATAAAAGAAAATTTATGTAATCTATTTTAGACAAAAAGATTAAATATCCTCACAAAAGGCATATTAAGTGAAAGTTTTGGATCACAATTAAAAAGCTAAATACGTCATTATGGCAAAGGGTTATACGAATTCATAACTAGCTTTACGAATTTACTTTTGAAGCAAATTAATTTACTTTTACCAAATTTTGATCTACTTTTTCACATAGGGGAAGAAAAATACTTAATGAGTGACTCCATTTCACACAACTTACCTCTATGAACCTATGCAACATGGAATTTTTTAGCAAATGCAAATGAATGACTAATATCAGGAACATCCGAATTCATCCCTACAAATACATGTGTTCTCATCAACCTATGTAGGATTCGAACCTACATCCATGTGCAATGACACATTGCTCTACCATTTGAGCTAATAGGTTTGTTTACTTTTGAAAGAAATTGTGTTTACTTTTGAGTTTATATTATGTACTCTTTAGATTTTTTAAATTACTTTATAATATTTTCAGTTACTTAGAAAAGCAAACAAACAAAATCCTACAAACCTACCACAAATAAAACTGACCTAAACAGGTGCTCTAAAATCACCGGCATGGCAACAAAAATTTGCAGATAAGCAACACTAAAAAACCCGCAGAGAAGACTGCATTCCAAGCTCCCACAACCAGAACTACAATCAAACCAAGCCAACTCAAAAATGCTGCCAAAAAGCTGAAACCAGAATAATAAAAACTAGCCAGCAAACCAAAATACTGAAGGAAATAGTGCCCTTGGTCCAAGTATGCATATAATATTAAGTCTAATAAATGCGGTTCAGTATTAATTAACAAGTTAATAATTCAGTGAGATCAAGTGAGCTGAATGCCTAGCTAGAGGCCGCTTCAGTTCAAGTGGAATTAATTATATTAATCCACAACTTACTCTTGACTGAACCCGTAGGGTCACAAAAATAGTACGTAAACGGATCAAGTATTTAATGGGATTAAATACTCCATCTATGGATATTCGGAATCGACGAATCTTGGTTTCAGTGGGAGCTGAGATCGTCACAAGCAAGAAATGAATACTCCGGAAAACGATGATATTGCCGGAAACGGAAATATGGATCGTATCGGAAATATAAATATTATCCAAGTCGTAAATGTTGCCGGAAACGGAAACATGGTACGTGTCGGAAAATATTATCGAAAATGGAAATATTACCGGAATCGGAAATATTGCCGGAAACGGAAATATTGTCAGAATCGGAAAAATTATCGGAATCGGAAAATAATTCCGGAAACGGAAATATTAAATATTTGTTCGAAATGGAAATTAATTCCGGAATCGGAAATATTAAATATTGTTCGTATCGGAAATGAATTCCGGAATCGGGAATTTAATCGGAAGCGTATCGTACGAATTAGCATCGGACGAGGCTCGCTAGACGAAGGCCCAGCACGAAGCCAGGCCATCGCCCAGCAAGCCACACGCATCACCATCACACGCCAAGCCTCGACCAGGCCCAGCGCAAGGCCAGGCCCAGCCAAGGCCTCGGGCGCGCGCGCGGACACAAGCAGCGAGCATGGGCCGAGCGCTGTGCGCTCAGCGTGGGCCGCAAGGCCTGCGCGAGTGTGCGGTGCTCGTGCGATGCTCGTGTGCGTGCTATACGAATCCTAAAGCTATCAGGATTCGATATATGATTAAATCCTAATCCTAATAGATTAAGTTTATTATTTAGAGTTCAAGTTGGATTCTAATTAATAAATCCAAATCCTAGTAGGATTATAATTCCTTTTCCATACCTCTATAAATAGGAGCCTAGGGCCATAATTTATAGACACAATTGAAGTATTCTAAAGGTAAGATTTTGAAGAAAAATCAGCCATACACTTGCACCTAAAATAGCCGAAATTCCTAAGCAACCTTAAGGGCGATTCTAGTTGGTCAAGCTTAAGGCGGATCCGGACGTGCTGTGGACTATCTACGGAGGGACGACACTTGGAGTCCTAAAGACTCGTTCTTGTTCGGTTCGGGCGCAGCTAGGGAGGGCACGCAACAAAGTGTATGCATCTAATCTATGCTAAATGATTATGTGTAAATAATATGCTTTCCTGGCTTTATGGTTTTTCCGCATGATTTATGTTTTGTCATATGAATCATAACCTAACAGTGGTATCACGAGCCTCTTATTATTTTCATAATCTAAATTGCATAAACATGGTTAAATATTACAAATTTGCAAGGAATTAAAAGGGGTGATTAATTTTCGTAATTGTTAATTAATTGCAAATTGCGTTTATTTAATTATATGTACGCAGTTTTTCGGCAGTTTCTTCGTTACTCATCCAAATCGAGTGATTTTTGTGTCAATTCTGCACGTAAAATGCATTCTAAAATTTTGACAAAATTTTTTTTTCGGCCTAACCCAGAATTCCCAAATTCGAAGCCTAACTATGACTTTTCGGAGGTTTTAGTTTTTCGAACGCAAAAGTTTGTAAATTTAAGAAGTTAAATTAAATATTTGCGATTCTTGTTGATAAATCTTGAATTTTTGATTGACCTACAGTATATGTTTAACAAGTTTGAATGCCTAGCCTTGTTAATTATACAAACCTAATTTGTAATTATGATTAATTTGTTGAAATTCGAATAATTTAGAATTAATTTGATTTTCATAATTAATTAATAATTTAATTAGGTACCAATGATTAAAAACCACCATAAAAATTGTTAATTTGTGTTAAATTTTAAATTTTTATGACCTAGATTTGAATCCATGTTAATCGGAAATTAATTGATTAATAAATTTTCGATTTTTCGCCCTAAAATTATGAAATTAATATGATTTATTAATTTGTCATTAATTTTGGAAATTAAAGTTTTAATTTTTATGCAATTCTCTCATAAAACTTGCACGTACAAAGCAATGGACACTACGTGTTACCCTTAAGGGGTGTTGTATAGTGCGGGCATGCGACGACGAGCAAGGGAGCTCGTCGCCCATGCGGTACGAATGCAGCGAGCAAGGCGAGTAGCACGCGAGCACAAGGCAGCAGCCCTGCCTTGCGTCGAGTGCTGCGATAATGCATGGGTGGATGGGCGAAGAAGCAAGGCGAGCGAGTAAAGGCAGGCGCGCGCGCGCGGGCAGCGAGGGGTGCCTCGCAGCAACGAGCGTTGCCTCGCCCAGCCTCGCCAAGCAACTGCTGCGCTACGAAGCAGCGAGCGATGCTGCGCGCAAGCGTGGCTCGGCTTGCTGCGTTTGCGCGTGGCAGCTGCTCGTGCCTTGCTGTGCAATCACTCGTGAGGGGCGATGCTGCCTCGTGGACTCGACGGGGCATGGGCGCAAGCCCATGGCCTCGTCTTGACCCGATTGATGCGTTTTGAATTTAATTTTTTAATTTTCAGTTCGGAAACGATTTTAATTAATTTTAAAATTCGAAATTTAAATTGTTTTCTTGGATTTTAATTTTGAATATTATAATTATTATAAATTTTATTTATACTAATTATTTTACTAAAATTAAATCTTGAATTAATTTAAATTCGTTTAATTCAACTGAAATAAATTAAATTAATGGATTCGATTATAAATATATATGAGCTTTAAATTTTAATTAAATTTGTATGTTTCCGGTTAGACTAGAAATACATTTTTATGTTTAAAATTAGTAAAACATATGAATTTATAGGTTTAAGTGGGAGCATTTTTAGTCATAAACTCTTGATTAGATCTACAAATCCTTTAAGGTTAAACAACTTGATTAGAATTAATAAGTACTGAATAATTGGTAGATTATTGATGCCCTTAATTAATTGCTGCAAATATTTATGTGATGCATAACGTGTTTTACTAACCAGCTATGTGGGCCATTCATGGTAATGAATGGGTGAATGGTATATATTGTATATGTACTGTTTTGCAGGTTATGGAGTGACTAGTATGGCCCAAATAGGATAGAAAATATGGTCTGCGTACCATTAATTTGAATGTAATTGGTCTAATGCACCAAATTTGTTATTCAATTTAAATATGGTCTGCGCACCATCAAATAGTTGTAATTAGTTTAATTATAGCTTATCCTATTTGAAGAAAATGGCGCCTCCCACGGTGAAATTCAAGACGAAGTTACCATTTTCGAGACGGACTTTGAAGTTGAAGCTTCAAGATGAAGTCGGGCCATACTAGATCACATTTATCTTATGCATGTTTTAAGTTATTTATTGCTTTTAAATATGTCTTAAATATGCATGAGATCAAAGCTTGATTATGTTGCATGATTAAGGATTTTAGTTCACTTAAAATCTAACCAACATAGTAAGAGCCTTAAGTTCCAAACTTAAAAATTGAGTTAAAAGGTGACATGCCAAAATAACACTTACTTGGATATCCTTTTTTCATCGATCTTAGTAATAGTTTTCCGCCATAGCGAGGTGTTACTTATCGATACTAAAGGGGTAAGGTACACAAATAATTGTGAGTACATGTTAGTTTTGGTGAAACTCAACGATATAAGTAAGGAGTCCTTTTATGTCGTGGCAAATTCGATAGGTTTTCCTAGCTAATAAGTTTTTAGATGTACCTATCAACCAAGAGTAGTTTCTAGACTATTAGCAAAAGGCTTTTGCTTACCTAAAATATTTTAGAATTGAGTCAATCATAATGTGCTTAATTCTTCAATGATTTTAGGGTCTTGGAATCATTTTATTCACACCTGCCGGAACAATAAATTCGAATAAAATGCCAATGACTTGTTTAAATTGCATGATTGCTTTAATTTTCAAGTTATTATTCATGATAAATGTTTAGACTTCGCATGCTTCAATGTATGTTTTAATTATTGTTTATAATTAAATATCTTGCACTGCAGTAAATTCTTTTAGAAAGGTAACAGTAAATTTCCTCGATTGATAGTGAATCCAAGAACGATTCACGGAAATGAGAGATAATGAGCAATTTAAATGTAAGTTTCTTTTAGTGACTTTTATGGTTGTTTTCGAGTATCAAAATCGAATGGCGAACCGATTGGTGCTTGTGGATTCAAAATACAATGTAGTTTTGAGATCATAAAGCATTGAGTTTAAACGCTCAGCTTTACCAATGGTTAACAACCTAAAATCTTTTTTCCATTTAATTCTCGAATGAGTCTAGTCCCTAGACATTCGAATTGATCGATGCTTAGAAAACTTTAGAAGCTTCTGGTAAGATCATCTAGTTGAAACAAAATATTCAACATAAATTAAAATGGTAAGAACTTTGTTGGAGTGACATTGGACATGTCTAAACAATCTATAAAAGTCAACACTAAAGAATTCAATTCTTAAGACTATAAGAATGGGTACAAGAAATAGGAAAATGAGGAACAAATGAAAGAAATTTTACGATTTCGTTTCTACCTATAAGTTTATGTTTAAAGAGAAGTAACTTAGCAATCAAACTTCCTTGGTATCATATACCGCTTGAGGTTCTTACTTCGGTAATAACTCAAACAATGGAAGCTAGGCTACACTAATGGCCTACAAGTGGGAAATTAAGCATGGCAATGCTACATTAGTTGTAGGGTCATCTGGTTTGTTTTAAGTCCTTTCAAAGGCTGGAAATTAATGGCTATTTTGTTCCATAATCAGCATACCTAAATTTCTGTTTCAAACACAGAAAGACTCACATTCAGAAGAACAAAAACAATGTTTGTTTGTTTATTTGAATGAAATGGTCATTTACGGGTTGAGTCAATATGCTTGATTAAAACAAACAAATCTTTAACAATAAAACTTTACTAGGTTCAAATCAATCTCTTGATTTGAGTTCCACTAACCTTTAGCATTGTTGCTTAGACCATATCAACAAGTTAACATTCAAAAGCTCTATTTTGATGGACTTTTGAAAGTTGATTGATTTCTAGATCAATTTAAGACAACTAGTATTACTTGTTGAAAGTAACAAAAGATATGAACTATTGTTAGAACGCCTAGACAATAGAGTTCAAAGCTAAAGAAAGATTTTATGACTTTATTATTTCACATAGATTTGAGTGAATATAGGTTTATTTACTCAAATGTGATATAAGTTGAATCTGTTTGGCTAGTTCAAAGATTCAGAAGTATAAAATTCACTTGGCAAGAAATCATAAAGATCTAGGTTTAGATCATGTTGTTGATTACTTATACCAAGAATGATCATCAATGATTGTGTGTTGTAATTTCACGATCTAGCTCCATAAGATATGGTATATCTAAGTTGGAATTCGAAGTCGATTAGTACTTGATTCGATCAATGATGGATCATAAAGAACTTTCCTATGATTTCTAAAAACAAAATGCTCAACTACCACCAAACTAAACCAAATTCGTCAAAGCTATTGAAAAGTAATTTCAGAATATCTTTTCATAATATATATCTAGAGAGTTGCTAAACTCAGTGGGAGCTTAGTGTTTGTCATTCGACAAACTAAGGCCCAAGTATAGATATATGTTTCGTTGTGATTTATTCAAATGAGACACAAGGTATTGTTTCTACCACGAATTTTTGAGAAAATAATGTTTGTTTGCTCGAAATAATGTCCTTTTGGAGATTCGTTTCCAAAATGACAAGTGGGAGAAAATAGACCTCGAAAGTCTTTGAGGCGAACAACAAACATAAACGGACATTCCGGAGGCTTTTCGAAGTGCTTCAGAAAATCCGAACTTATTCTTTAAGGACTTTAGAAGTGGCTTTAAAGAATAGACATCTCTTAGAGGACTTACAAGTGCTTCAAGGAGAAAAGAATATTCAAAGGACTCTCAAAGTGCCTGTTGATATTCTATTGTTTGATGTTCTATACCCAAGTAGGCATAGAGTTCAAGTCACTGAAACTATGAGATTCTTCTATTAGATAGTGAAGAAACATGGAGTTCAGGCCAATGAAACTATGAGATTCTTCTATTAGATAGTGAAGAAACCTACAACTTGCAGTCAAACTATTATCATGTAGATTAATGAGTTTGTGACTTGTAAGAAAGCTATGACGAAACCCAGATCCCCTAAAATGGTTAGAGGCCATATATAGACTCAAATGTTTTTAATGGTTAGAGGCCATAAAACATAACCAATGTTTTGATGACAAAATTGAAATTTTGTTGATTTGCAAGAATAGTTTCACACCTATTGGTTGCAAGTTTGATAAAAACCATCAAACATGAAATTGTGTTCACACACAAAGCTAGATTTGTTGCTAAAGGTTACAAGCAAATTCACGGTGTGGATTGTGTTGAAACCTCATGCAAAATCGTAATGCTTAAGTCTATAATTCAAGCACTGATTGCATATTGGTACATATGGCAATTGGATGACAAAACAATTCCTCAATCAAATGTTGGAATAAACTATGTACATGGTATGTCATAGAATTTGTGGATCCAAATAAATGCTTGAAAAGGAAAGCTAGCTTATGAAATCTAAGTACAGATTTAAGCAAGCAATTGGGAATTGGAATTGTATTTTAGTGAAGCTAATAAGTATTTTAGTTTCATAAAATATACATGAATCTTATAGATGTATAAGAAGTTTAGTGGGAGTACATAAAACTTAATTGGTCATATGTGTATCACACACATATCTCTCTATTGTGAAATGACATTCAAATGCTAATGACTTAGATTTAAAACTACTCATCAATGACGGACCAAGGCGAAACTTAGTACATACTGGGTATTAAGATCTATTTACAAATATCTTATATTAATGTTTTGGATTAAGTAATGGCATTTACTAAATCAAACACGAAAGACTCCATTGGAGATATTCGACCCATGTGAATAAATCTAAGTAAAGAATGTTTGAACTATGTATAAGCATTTACTAAGTTAAACATCAAAGAATCTAATGAGATTCTTCACCTATATTATATGTCAATGAATTTAGCTGGATTTAGTATCTACTGAAACTATATGAGCTAAAGTTACATGAATAGAATTCAATTGGGAGTTATTCTACAAAAGAATTTATCATGTATAATATAATATGAGGATCGCCAAAAACGTATCGTATGACTTTAGGCATGACGAACATATACCAATCTCTATCGATCTAAGTGAAGATCAACTAGATTGAGATCAAGAAAAACTTATGGTACTTGAAAATGTACATAGGAATAGTTCTTGATTCAGGGAAATAAAGATATGCTAAATATTGATGCTACACGCATAAACACTGGCAAAGGATCAAGCAAGACCCTTTGGAGTTAACCATTGACAAGGACGAGCTAAAGAGCATCGTGTTTTGAAATGGCAACATGGATTGAAGACCATGAGTTGTTGCGTGGGAAATTAAAAATAATAATTTCTATGTTCAAGATATAGTTGGAAAGTCTTCCGCATATCTGTGAACTGCTTGGATAAGTAAATCCAAACAAAGCATCACTAGCAACCTAAAAAGTTGAAGTAAAAGTACTTGTTGCCTAAGAAGCAATAAAACAGGCTTGTTTTAAAGAGTTCTTCACTGAACTTGTGTAGATCACCTGTCTACTGGCTTGATGGTTCTTCATTGCAAAATGTGTAGAACCACTATCGAAGTAAGAAAGACTAGATCACATAATAAACAAACTCAAAAGATCTTATCATCATATCTCGAAAAACATTCGATGAAAAGGATATTAAGATTGGCAAAGCATGATAACTAAACCTATGCAACAAGTGAGAAGCAACACTCACATTGTAGCACTGGAAATCAAGCGTAGCTTTGAATTCCATGAACTGTTTTAAAGATGGGTTTAAGGCCCATGGTTATAAAACACTGGGGTTGAAATATTTATCATATATCAAATGTATTTTTCATATTCCATTTAATCTTGGTTTAGTATTAAATGATGAGTCCCTTCAATTTGACGATATATTCAAGATAGACTGTCAGGACCAGTCCTGTGACTAAGAAATGTCTATCAAGTGAACTTGAATGTCAAAAGTTGAAAATGGTCCCTGGTCGGAGTTTTCTATAAAATTGGACGCATAGAAAACGTTAGACGACTAGAATGCAAGATGACTAGTAGTTCTGTTTCTTGAACTATGTGGACATGGCAATGTCATAATCATTTGCATAGATACTTACTTTGGGAAGACTAGTATCGGACAGACCTATGAAACTTTACTGTAAGAGATGAAAATCTGTCATAAGTAAATTTCATTAAAATTATTAGACACTAAATCCTCAATACCTGAGTGATTTGAGATTACTTGTTTGAGAACTGGTTGCTTTGACGTTGACCAACCGTCGCACCGTAAAAGGAGGCTATAAAGGCAATGCTCAGGTAATCACCTATCAAACGAAGTCTGATCTCAAGATCTCAAGATTGGGATTTTCCTCCCATAAATCGGGATGAGATGCTTAAAAGTTGTACAAGGCCACTCGGAGAGCTAGAAACTGTGAAATGCATGGCCGTGCTCGGATGAATCATAGGCTATGATTATCTGTTTATTTGATCAGTTGAACTCTGAAACCGAGAAACACCTCTGGACATAATAAGGATGACAACTCTTACCTTATGTTCAAGAGCAAGCATCGAGCGACAAAGGAATTAGGTAATGCACATTTGTCCCTAAGGACAAGTGGGAGACTGAAGGAAATAGTGCCCTTGGTCCAAGTATGCATATAATATTAAGTCTAATAAATGCGGTTCAGTATTAATTAACAAGTTAATAATTCAGTGAGATCAAGTGAGCTGAATGCCTAGCTAGAGGTCGTTTCAGTTCAAGTGGAATTAATTATATTAATCCACAACTTACTCTTGACTGAACCCGTAGGGTCACACAAATAGTACGTAAACGGATCAAGTATTTAATGGCATTAAATACTCCATCTATGGATATTCGGAATCGACGAATCTTGGTTTCAGTGGGAGCTGAGATCGTCACAAGCAAGAAATGAATACTCCAGAAAACGATGATATTGCCGGAAATGGAAATATGGATCGTATCGGAAATATAAATATTATCCAAGTCGTAAATGTTGCCGGAAACGGAAACATGGTACGTGTCGGAAAATATTATCGGAAATGGAAATATTAACGGAATCGGAAATATTGCCGGAAACGGAAATATTGTCAGAATCGGAAATATTATCGGAATCGGAAAATAATTCCGGAAACGGAAATATTAAATATTTTTTCGAAATGGAAATTAATTCCGGAATCGGAAATATTAAATATTGTTCGTATCGGAAATGAATTCCGGAATCGGGAATTTAATCGGAAGCGTATCGTACGAATTAGCATCGGACGAGGCTCGTTAGACGAAAGCCCAACACGAAGCCAGGCCATCGCCCAGCAAGCCACATGCATCACCATCACACGCCAAGCCTCGACCAGGCCCAGCCAAGGCCTCGGGCGCGCGCGCGGACACAGGCAGCGAGCATGGGCCGAGCGATGTGCGCTCAGCGTAGGCCGCAAGGCCTGCGCGAGTGTGCGGTGCTCGTGCGATGCTCGTGTGCGTGCTATACGAATCCTAAAGCTATCAGGATTCGATATATGATTAAATCCTAATCCTAATAGATTAAGTTTATTATTTAGAATTCAAGTTGGATTCTAATTAATAAATCCAAATCCTAGTAGGATTATAATTCCTTTTCCATACCTCTATAAATAGGAGCCTAGGGTCATAATTTATAGACACAATTGAAGTATTCTAAAGGTAAGATTTTGAAGAAAAATCAGCCATACACTTGCACCTAAAATAGCCGAAATTCCTAAGCAACCTTAATGGCGATTCTAGTTGGTCAAGCTTAAGGCGGATCCGGACGTGCTGTGGACTATCTACGGAGGGACGACACTTGGAGTCCTAAAGACTTGTTCTTGTTCGGTTCGGGCGCAGCTAGGGAGGGCACGCAACAAAGTGTATGCATCTAAACTATGCTAAATGATTATGTGTAAATAATATGCTTTAATTCCTGGCTTTATGGTTTTTCCGCATGATTTTTGTTTTGTCATATGAATCATAACCTAACAAATACAAGTTGCACTAGGTAGCATAGAAAAAACAGAAACAAGAACCACAACATTAAGGCATTTATCCTTTGAGTTTAGGAGCCTGCAAGCACCTCAAACAAGATGTAACCTGAATCTGTTTCACCAGCACAGAACTATCCTTAATTAAGGTTTACTTTTAGGGAGGTTTAATTTACATTTATAGATACTTAGTTTACGTTATGAGAATTCATATATTTGGATTAAATTGCACTGCAAAAACGTCCTTGTTCACTTGTTATACCAATGTATATTAATTTACTTTTACTTTTAAAGATACTTAATTTACTTTTACTAAATGTCTGTTTACTTAAAAATAAAAATTCTAGCAAAAAGTATTGACTAATAAAGTTCCTCTGCAACCATGTTGAGAATAGGATCGACAATAAGCTGTTTTTTGTTTGCTTTAGAAGATTGTGAACCCAATGGTGAATATCCCTGTGGAACAACAAGTTTAGTAAACAGTCTATTTAGTTTTTCAAGCAAAACTGCAAATGAAACTTACAGATAGATGAATGCTCAGCTCTTTGATCTACAAAATTCATGCAGCTTTGTTTGTTGCCACATAGGATGACATTCCACTTGGTTTACAGCAGGAGGAACACGAGCAACTTTCAGAAGGCCGGTCATCTAGTTTATTCAAAGAAAAATTGCTAACACCTATTGCTAGAACCCTACCTGAATAACAAAGTGCCTCCATTGATTTCCATGTACTAGGTATGTCTGCGAGAAGATATCTCTCAGGATTATCACCACTTAATCCTTTTTTCACCTTTATTGTCCAGTGGACCTTTCATAAAACAATAATATCCCGGAAAAAGAATAAATGGAGAAATCAGAAAAGACGGATAAAAAACTCTAATGTATTTTCTTGATTAAAACAAGTCACATAAAAGATTGAAGGCCACATATTACACGATTACAATTTTAGTTTACTTTTAGAGAGATATCGTTTACCTTATGAGAAATTTAGTTTACTAGTTCAAGGGTGAAAAAATTACATTTTGGTTTGCCTTTTATTATTTCTTCTCTGCAAAAACAGGGTAAAAATAAGTTTATTTTAGGATAGAAACACGTTAATCACTTTTCTTATATCATTTGAATATTTAGTTTAAGCCTTTTGTAGCAAACACTGACAAAAGGCTAGCTTAATCATCAGTTTACTTTAAGAGATATAAGTTTACTTTTGTTTAATTTTTATTTACTTTAACACATTTTTAGTCTAGCCTACTGATTCACTTCTAATAAGTTTCAATCTAATTTAAAAAACAGGAGAACTACAGGGGAGAAAAAATGCAATTGTGTTTGCTAGTCATCTGTCCCAAATTGAGGATGAAAATATTACACCTAACAGTCAAAGCATAGCCAAACTATGTGCAAAACAGACCCTAGCAGACCAAATTTTACACTGGCCAGCAGGCACAACTTTAACCCACCAGTCACGCTAGTCAAGTCAGGCAGAACAAGAAGAAGCTGCTGCTGTAACGTAATTGGAAAAACGAACTGGCTACGTACCAAACAACATTCAGCACACTTGAGTTAGGCCTAAAAATTGAATTCAAAATTCGTTTGCAACCTTTCTTAAATATCACATACTTGAGTTCGATAATTCAGTAAAAAAAACCAGCTAAAATCATTAAAAAAATATATACAAATTCAAGCATAAAAAAATCCAGGTAAGAATTAACTCAAAATCACCTTAAGTTATAGCTAACAAACTTACAAAAATTTACAGAAATTAAAGCGTCAAAATATCCTAACAATTGACTTAAAAAATTACTTAATTCAGAATTATAGGTTGCTAATTTGCAGCTAATTGAACAACAAACTTTTGGATAATATTACTGCCGAAAATTGATTCAATCAATATGCAAAGATCAAAGCAAATTTATCAATGAAATTTTTTGAAATTTAAAACCTAGAAATCTAATTCAATCAAATTAGCAAGTAATACCTGCGTTCGAGATCAACTTTTCAGATCCATGAGGAATTCAGCGCCGCATAATTCGATTTCGCAAAAAATCGACTGAATTTGTAACTTAATATTGACAAAAGTATCAAATTTTGAGACCAAATTTCTGAAATTATGAAGCAAAATGAAGAGTGAGAAATTGCAAAATGAAGAGTGAGTAATTTGCAGAAATTTGAGCAACATACGCAGATAGTTGAGTTTATTTTCAAGCAAATTCGACATAAAAACAATTAAAGGAACAAAATCGAAAGAAATCGAAAGAAGAATGTAAAATTACGACATAATTTGCTGTTTTTGCAAGTGTATTTCAAGCAAATTCGTTGAGGAGAGAGATGAGTGTGTTTGAAATTGAGTGAGGAGAGAGAAATTGACGTGAGTTATTGTAGAGAGGGAAAATCAGTTCAATCAGGATTCAGGAGGGAGAAAGGGAACCCGCTCCAAATTCATTTAATTCGCGAGATTTGATCTCAGACGTCCGTTTTATTTTAATCTAACGACTACTAGAGGTTCTCATTATAAGATTAGTTCTCATCTTAAGGGAGGTTCTCACCAGAACCTGATTATATATATATATATATATATATATATATATATATATATATATATATATATATATATATATATATATATATATATATATATATATATATATATACACACACACGTAGTAAAAGGTAAGAGAAGAAATGACTTACCCCCCTCCTGGGTCAACCTAGCATAGATTTGTAGGCTAAACACCTTGAAAGTGGGGTAGTAAGAGGAAGCATTTATTTCCAAATTCAGAAATTTACTCCAATAAAAAGGTCAGGCATGCCCTTAATTCTTCTCGTTTTTGTTGTATTGTAGAGGGCAGCTTGGTAACTTTGAGAGAGACTTTGTTACCAAATATCACCACCCCTCTGTCAAAAAATGAGCCCTGCATTGCGATTGGTGGGTGTAATTTCTATTCCCCTCCACTGCCTTGCTGTAACTCCTTCAGAAAACCCCAAAATCTAAATGAAGAAACACTTTTGTTAACCACCTCATTTACTCACTTTCCCAAAGTGGGTTATATAAATAACCCCCATATTTCCCAACCACCAAAACAAAAAACTTCAGTGAAAAGTCTCTTTCCCCACTCAAATATTCTCTTGCCCAACCGTGCAACCACAAAAATCCAAAATATGGACCACAAAAATATCAACCTTGCTGATCTGGAGTTCGAATCTGATGATCCCGGGTATTTGCTTAACCCGGATTTTGAAGTTACTCTTACTGAGAGAGACAGATTTTTGTTCCCCTCAAGCCCTCAAAATGACCCATTTGTTCCCCATGGAGGCCCACCTTCGCCTATTTCCCAGGCCGCTACAAACTCTCCTCCAAATTTGTTGGACTCTCGAGCTCTAGAAAGTGGCCCATTGGTCCCCTCTAGTGGGGAGATGAACCCTATGGGTGTTTCAAGAAACCCTAGTATGGAACTAACCCCTATCCATATTCCAACCTTTCCATTCTCTTCCTTTGAAATTTCAGAACTATTAAGCCCATCTTTCTCCTCCATAAATTCCGCAGAAGTCGACAACTTCCAGCAAAATATCTCCCCTAGGGTTAGCTTGTTAACTCTGTTGCCGTTCCCAGTTTACTGCCCCCCACCACCACCAAACTCTCCAAAGTCTGATCTTTCTTTTGACTCGGCCTTATCGGAATTCCCGTTGATTGACTGTGAAGAAGACATGATGAACTCCATCAAAAGCCTGAAGTTCTGCAACACCTCGTCGGAATGCGAGGATGATTCGTCCGACTATGTCCCCTTAACCGATGATGGGTCGAAAAAAATCTGTTAAGTACTTCAAGAGAAAGAAGCAAGTGGAGAAAGGTAAGAAAGTCATTGGGAAAAAGGGGTGGAGGCCAAAGGGAATGCTTGCGTTTGAGCTCCACAAGGGTGACCCGGTAAAAGATGAGAAAAAGAAGGGCAAGAGAGCTGCGGGGAAGCTAGCAGCAGCAAACGATGATGAAGCTTCGACCTCGAAGCCGAGAAAGAAGGTCAAGAAGCAGAGAAAGTATAAGGGGAAGGGCAAGATGAAGTTTGGGTTGAGTGACAGTGACTGTGCCGCTGAGTTTATGTCGAGTGAAGGTCCTACTTCTGATGAAGATGGTGCGTCTGGCCATAAGCACTCTTCGGAGTTTATATGAGTATCCTGGCATGGAACTGTAGGGGGGTGTCGGATGGTGTTTCACCCTTGTTTAGCTTCATTAGTAATATAGCAGCGGCTAGTAATGTTGATTTTATTTTTCTCCAAGAAACTAAGTGTAATGTTAGTTCCTTAAAACCTTTCTTTTCCCTTAGAGGATTTAAGAGCTGTACGGGTAGTGATAGTGTAGGAAGTAGTGGGGGACTGTTCCTATGTTGGTCCCCTAGGGTAGAAGTTTCAGTTGTCTCTACCTCGGCAAATGTCATTTTCTGTAAGGCTAAGGCCACTTTTAACTATGAATTCTATGTTGCTTTTGTGTATGGATCACCCTACTTAGAAGATAGGTTGGTAGTGTGGAATGAACTACAATCGTTGATAACGGCAGTTCATGATGATGGAGTGGTGGTCATTGGCGATTTTAACCAGATTGAAACATCATCGCAAAAAATGGGAGGGTCTTCGCATATACAGGGGCAACGTATGTTTTCGGATTGGAAATTCAACTGCCAATTGACTGAAATACCGTATTATGGAGTGGATTTCACTTGGAGTAATAATAGACAAGACAATGATCTCATCCTAGAAAGGCTCGATAGATGTTATGCGAATGAGGCGTGGAGATCTTTGTTCCCGGATGCTATGCTTTGTAATCACCCCATATTCTTGTCAGATCACAACCCTATTATTCTTAAACTCACAAAGTCTACGAGAAAAAGGAACACCCCATATAAACTTGAAGCTTGGTGCCTAGAGAATGAGGAAATTAAAATCATAATCGAAGACATTTGGTCACGGAAATTCCATGGCTCGAAGTTGTTTTCAATCCAAGCTAGACTTCGGCAAATTGTGCGGCATTCGAAGAGATGGTGTTTAGATTTTAAGAAAAACTTGGGTTTAAATTGGAGTGTGTTCGAGGAGGAGCTGGAGAAGCTTCAGTCTGTGGCCTCGTCGACCTTGGTTGGCGGAAATATGGCTGACCAAAGGAGGGCAATTGTCTCCAAAGCTGAAGACCAATGGTGGTATTGGAAACAAAGAGCCAAATGCAAGTGGGATGCGTTCGGGGATCAAAGCTCTAAATTCTTCTTCAAAAGTGTCAAGGGTAGAGCACAGAGAAATGATATTCGAGGGATTAAAGCTCAAAATGGTGCTTGGATTTCGGATGCAGGGGAAATAAAGCAAGCTTTTAAGAGTCATTTCCAAAGCATTCTCCAAAATTCAGCGCAATACCCATCATCGATTGATCAGGAGTGGATTAGGGGGTTGACACCTCTCTCTGACTCTCATATTTCTATGCTCCTAACCTCGTTTTCTAATGCAGAGATCAAAAAAGCGGCGTTTAGCTCGAAGCCACTCAAATCTCCAGGACCTGATGGAGTCCCCCAGTCTTTATCCAGAAGTATTGGGGCATGGTGGGGCCGGATATCTGTGATGTCGTTCATTCATTTTTCGAATCGGGTACCTTCTTAAAGAGGTAAACAGGACTTACATCACTTTAATCCCGAAAGAAGCAAGGCCAGAGGAGTTGAGTAAATTCAGACCAATACGTCTATGTAATTCAACGTACAAGATCATCTCCAAATGCATGGTTAACATATTGAAAGTGATTATGCCAGACGTTGTTGCAGATTATCAAAATGCCTTTGTCCCTGGGAGATTGATGGTGGATAATTGTTACATGGCATCGGAGTTGATGGCTTATGTTAGAAAGAAAAAGAAAGGCAAAGAGTTTGCTGCAATTCTCAAGGTGGATCTCAGCAAGGCTTATGATAGGGTTCGTTGGGATTTCCTCGAAAGTATTCTAGTGGCAATGAGATTTCCCGAAGTTTGGGTCCATCGAATCATGCAATGTGTGTCCACTGTTTCATACTCAGTTCTAGTCAACGGGGAGCCGTCAGCCTCCTTTGTGCCCTCTAATGGGCTTCGGCAGGGAGACCCTTTGTCTCCATACTTGTTCATTCTATGTATGGAAGTTTTGTCGAAGAGATTGAGTGTTCTGCAGGCTAAGAAGGAGATTGCAGGGTTGAAAATTGCTAGGGGTTCACCCCATATATCTCACTTGTTCTTTGCGGATGACGCTCTATTCTGCTTTAAAGCAAAGCCGGACTCGTGTCGCACCTTGAGGGATTGCATTGATGCATTTTGTGGTATGTCAGGAGAAATGATAAATTTTGACAAGTCCTGTGTCATTTTCAGCCCCAACACCCCCTCAACATTCATTCGACTTCTAAGGAGGCCCCTAGGAGTGAAAAGTGATACTAAACTGGGGACTTATTTGGGGTGCCCCATGGATGTGGATGGAAGATCGACGTCTCAACTAGCTCAAATTCATGAGAAACTGCTCCAGAAGGGCTGAGTTCTTGGAAATTTATGCACCTATCTCAAGCTGGAAAACTCGTGTTAATAAACGGTATCCTGGTTGCCTTATCAGCTAACATACTATCTCTTTATCTTGTTCCAGCTTGGTTATCAAAGAAAATAACATCCACAATCATGCGATTTTGGTGGAGCTCCTCTATAGACAAGAGACCGATTTATTGGAGGAAGAAAGAGCTATTGTTTAAGCACAAGCATGATGGAGGGTTAGGGATAAGGAGCTTTGGTGCAGTTAATGTGGCAATGTTGGAAAAACAAGCTTGGAGGCTTGCTAAGGATCGATCTCTTTTGGCTAGTAAACTCTTTTGTTCGAAGTATGGTAAGGACCCGGTCGAGTTAGGGTATTCTGGTTCGAGCATCTCAAATGCTTCGTGGGCTGCAAGAAGTATGGTTCGAAGTGTGGCAAGCTTGAAAGGAGGCATCCGAAAGCTCATAGGGGATGGGAGATCAACACATATTTTGGATGATGTGTGGCTTAGTTCGGGCAAGGCGGTTCCTAAATATCCTAATCGAACACCGCTCTCGGTACAGTGGGTGGCAGATCTTACTCTCAACTCCAGCCAATGGAACCACTCCTTGATTTGGGCCGATTTCTCTGAGGATACCGCTTTGGGAATTTTCGCCTCTAAACTTCCTGTTGCGGGAACAGATGATGGGTTCTATTGGAGCAATACAAAGAATGGGCAAATGTCGATAAAATCAGCTTATTGGTTTCTTGTTAACCAACAGTCTCAAGCTGGGAACTCATTCTGGAAGTGTCTTTGGAGACGGAATATCCCACCAAAATGGAAAGTTCTTTGCTGGAAAGTGATTAATGGGGCCATCCCATCTAGGGAGAACTTGAAGAAAAGAGGGATTAATGTGCAAGGCTTATGCCCTATGTGTGTAATGCATGAAGAAACGGATGAACACTTGTTTCGAGATTGCTCAATCTCGGACCACATTTGGAAAACAAGGTCGATAGAATTTCCGGTGATACATAGCTGCGGCATCGGCAAATGGTTAATTAGTGCCCTACTCTTCCTTTTCAAGGAGGATGGTAGGGAGGATGCGAGAGTTGTAGAGTTCCTCTCTACGTTGTGGGCTCTCTGGCTTCATAGAAATGAAGTCGTGTTCAAGAACACTCCGTGTTCTATAGCGAGGGTAATGGTTTTGATCGAGGAGTCAAGAGCTAAGTGGAAAGAGGCGTCGAAATTGAGAAGCTTAGAGGTGGCAGCGTCAGGCTTAAGTTCTAGTAACCCCAGCAACAAGCCGTTTGTGTGGTCAACGGGTTCCCCAGTGCAAGGTACTTTCATTTCTATAGTGGTAGATGCCGCCTGGAAGAAGATCAAGAAAAGGAGGGGAAAGGAATGGGGTGCGGCAATTGCTTGGAAAGGGGAGCGGGAGGTCGAGTCTCATTTAGAAGGGTGGAAGAGGGTATGTGCTTCCTGCCCTGTGCAAGCGGAGTGCATGGCAATGCACGAAGGTTTGATGGGAGTGGTACACAAGGCCCCTAATATTATTATCAAGACTGACTGTCAAGAGGTGATTGATGCACTTAGAGACCCGGATGCGGCTGATATTCAGATTCAACACATAGTTCGTGACGTAGCTAAGTTAGCTGTTTCTGATTTTCATTATGTTGTGTGTGTTAAGGTAAGTAGAATAATGGTTACTAAAGCCCATGAACTTGCCACAAAGGTAAGGAAAGGGGATTTGTATTAAGTTTTGTTTTTATGGCTGTCAAAAAAAAAAAAAAAAAAAAAGAGCATAAACATTCGTGGGAGGGAAGGACTTGCTAGCAAATAATGTATTAAAGAGTTAGAGCTACAAGCTCAACTATTATGGAAAAATGAAACTTGTAGCTCTACAATACCTTGTAGTTTTGCGCAGCTAGTAGTTTGGTGTTTGTTGTTGGGAAAAACGACTCATTATCCTCTAAATTGTACTAAACACATGGCGTGGATAGGAAAGTGAGCTTCACTTGCAATTTCTTTGTTGTTGTGATGATATTTGGGTCGTCCCGCTATACATTATTATGGACCTACAAAAACTACAAGTATGAGTGATTTCCCATTGGAAAGGTTGTAGCTTAAAATTGGGTTATGTCTTGAAAATGATATAGCAAAATAAAACAACAACCTTTGTGGCTAGCCATTGTTCATGCTCTATATAAGGGAAACCCCTTTCTCAAAATTCTTCTTGTGGTCCTCATTAGGGGTGTGCAAAAGTATCCGATAATACAATATGAAATTTCGGATATCCGATCCGGGTTTAAGGTTCCGGATATTTCGGATCGGATCCGATATCCGAAATTGAACATCAGATTAAACCCCTCAACCTTTTAGTTAAAATATTACGGAGTACTCCGTAAATCATTCACACTAATCTAACGCTGTGTTTGGTTAATGTTTACCGACTTGCAAGGTTGGAGTATAAATTTAGAATACATGTTTGGTGATGCAAATGATACTTCGTACGGAACCGAGTATCTGATTTCCAAAATTTGTTGCCACCCTCATAATCATAATGGGATACTGTTATAAAAATTCAACCCAAGCATTGATTGTCATGGCCAAAACATCTCCACAGACCTCTATGACAACTGTCTACCTCAATGCACACCAAATGTTACAACTGTTTTCCCAAAATGCCTTCTTCTCTAATTATTTTTACCCAATACACCATTACTAAAGTGTATACAAGTACGGTAACCCACTCAATAAACTCGGTATAAAATACAATTAGCTTAGCTTGAAAAGTTTTAAGGGGATGATAATCAAGACTTGAGATTGAATCTTATCTATATTATTTACCGTCTTACCCTTTCTAATTACTTCTCCACCAAAAAAATAAACTTGGCCTAAAAATACGAGTGCGGGAGGGTAAACACCAAACAAAAACTGAAAGGGAGAATGGTTTTTAATCAATGAGAACAGACTATACCACATTTTTTTGGTTACGCCCATGCATACGTATTTCATTCTCATTTTCTATCCTCCAAAACATTCTTCCCCCCTTTCTCTCTTTTTTTTCGATTTCTTGATTTCATTAATTTATGTTCCACATTTTTTAAATTTTTATTTTTATTTTTATTTTTATTTTTATTTTGAATATTAAAAGAATGGAAAAAGCAGGTTCTCAAAGGCAACAGAGGAAACTCATTACTGTCCTGAAATCAATTTATAATTTTCAGCGCATATTTTTTTTGAACCCTTAAAACCGCCTTTCTCTCTCCTCTTTGCACGACTTCCAAGACTCTAAAGAATGAGCAGAAGCTACCACCAACAACAAGTTACGAATCTTCGATTCTCTATTGGCCTTTTTCACTCTGATTCTATTATTTTCTGATGGCTAAGCGGGTTTATCAAGCTTGGAAAGGAAGCAATGTAAGATTGTTTTTCTTTCTTTTTTCCCTGTTCTTTTTCTTTGCTGTAATCTTACTTATTTTAGTTGATAATTCAAGCTTAAATTGGTCTGAATTCATCATGAGTGGTCTTAGTTTGTTGAAATTCTATCTTGGATTTTCCATAATTTGCAGCGATTTTTTTACTTTGGTGCTGGATTTTGATGAGCTGGCGTTTTTTTTTTTTTGGAACTTTATGATTTCTGCTTTAGACTGCAATTGACCTGTAAAATTTATTTGGGTGTGCTTAGTTTGGTGTAATTTGATCTGGGTTTTGCTTATTTTGGCTTTTTAATTTTAATGGGTGATTATGAACTGGACACTCTTAGGCTGCAGCAATTGGAACCTTGTGAAGATTTGTTTGAAGATTATTTTTGGGGGAATTTTGGGCAGTTATTGGCAGGGCAATTTTGTCTGGGATCAAATAGAATTTTGAAGTATGCTGTAGCTTTATATACTGCGTATGAAGTTATGAACGGCTTTGTGGCTGATGATTTATGGGGAATTTTTAGTCAAAAAGGATTTACACATAAGCAGTTGTTATTTTAGGAGTAGAAGTAGTATGCTTACTAGTAATTGGGTAAATTGATTGATAGGATTTGATACACCTGTACCGCCTTTCCCGGCTTATGAATTTACTCCTGGCTTCCGGTGTATGATGCTTGGCAAGGAGCATAAATGACATTCCTTTGGTATTCCGGGGTTATAGAACGGTAAGAAGGGTAGTAAATTTAAGTGAAAATAGATGGTTCTTTTGACTGTATACCGGTGGGTTTCATGTTGATTTGGAATTGCTTATTGCTGGGAATACTTTCTGTGGACTAAGCTATTTTATTCATCGGCAACACAAGACAAGTTTTGACAGTTATGCCTATAATTTCCCTGTGTTTTGGGTGGCACATTTGCTGTAGATGAAGGAGATTGTGATCTTATTCTTAGAAAAGTTGGCTTTATGACAACAGTGCAGGCAAAATTTTGTCAGTTTGATCTAAATTGGAGAAACTTATGAATAGTTTTATTGAGGAAATACAGCGATATATGTCTCATCTTCTATGTAATTGTCCAAGTTACTCAGGGTGCATTTGATTAGTTCTCTGAAGATCTTGGTATATGCCCAACAAGAGCTTTGCTTATATCTTTGATTCCGTAAAGGGCATGATCACACTCTTGCTCTTGAAATAGGTTCAGTGTTTCGGTGGCCACAGTTATTACTCCATCGCCCATGTGATTTGCTTGGTGTGTAAAATTTTGTTATATGTCCTGCAAGAGCTTTGCTGATATTTTTGGATCCGTAGATTCAGTCACTCAGTGTTTCTATAGCCACAGTTATCATCCCCTTGCCCAAGTGATCTGCTTGGTGTATAAAATCGCTAACTCCTGATTTATGTCCTTTATTGTATTGTCATATCAAGACGAGTGCAGAGGGAAACAAGCTCTACATAATAACTAGTCAAATAACTGAAGGACAGTGTGCGTGGGAAATCATGTGCTGCTTTCCTTCTTCTTCCTGTGAAGGAAACAGTCAGTGTTTCGCAGACGGTTCCTTACAATGGTTCATTTTAGCTGACCCCAAATCATTTTGGGACTAAGGCTTTGTTGTTGTATCATTAACTCAGCGGTATAACTTGCCAAGTTGATGTATTACGATGTGGCTGTTGTCAGTCACAAAGCCAATGAGCCATGATAAAGCTTTTTGGAAAAGTTCCCTAGAATACTTTGTCAGAACCAGCGCCTGCACTTAATTCATCTTATCCAAAGCTCAGATGAGAAAGAAACTTGCAGATCTTGTTCATGTGCCCTTATTCATCAATTTGTTGCTGTTTCTAGAATCACATTTGATGATTGGTGGGTGACCAAGGCGGCAGTTGATATATCCAGTTCCCTAAAAAGTGATTACATTTGCTGTTAACAGTTGTAAACTTGTGAATTATTTTGTGTTTATGTGTCTAGGGAAATTATTTTGGGTAGGAGTGAATATGGATTATTGACATTCATTTGGTCTTAAGGGAGATATTTTAATATTAATGATTAATCCTTGGTTGGCTAGATCAATGGAAGTCATTGCTAGCTGCTAATAGATTGGGTAGCTGAAATCTTTAAAGGGAGGCAATTGACTGATAGATGATGGGTTGAAGGATCAGCAAACCATATGCTGCCGTTTTCTGTTGCTAATTTTTCTTAGGTAGAAATTACTTGTTAGGTTTAAGGATTTTGCACGCACTGCTAGTCTGTGAATAGTGAGTAGAAAAATCTGGTACAGATTAATTAGTGATTTGCAGAAGCCAATATGGCCTCAAAGTAAAGTACAAAAAATAAAAAGGTCAAGAGGCTGTCATATCTCCAAGACCAAAAATGTGTGTATCTTATAAAGCTTCCACAAAATTGGTGCCTTGTTAACCTGTTACTCCCTCAGTAGTCCCTCTATCCCTATCTGTTTGCCCATTTTCCGTTTTAGGCCGTCCCTAAAAGATTGCCCTTACCATAAAAGCTCATGGGACCACAACTTTACTCTCACATAAAATACATTTGGCCAACCACTTTTGTCTCTTGTTCAATTCTACACAACCAAATTTTAATAAAGCACTATTGGTGCATGGGGCAAACAATTAGGGATGGAGGGACTATTTCTATACAGAAACTTGTAGGTGCTTTTTAATTCTTTTAGGAAACTGAACGTTCCTAAAGATTCAAGTGTTAAGTATAAGCTAGAAGGCCTAAAACTTTGGAGAGTTTGTGTATGTCACTGTATTTCGAAAATATCTACCCAATAACTGGATTAAGCCCTTGTTTGTCACAAAATATGGTAGCTAGCTTGAAGTTTCTGATAGAAATAGTGATCTAGTAGATGTTGATTTTTCTTATCCAACGGCGTAGATAGTAGGTGATATGTTTATGATCTAGGGAGACAGATAATGTGGCAATAATATGGTGAGGGCTACGAGGTATGGACAAATGGACCACTGATTCCTTCTAACGTTGTATGTATATGTATGTTGATGGTGGTCGAACTATGGTGCTATAATGAACTAAGTGGTTTTGTAAAAAAAAAAAAATTTAAAAAATATCATGTGGTGATCTCTAAAAGTGACTTTGACAAATATAGTCATTATGGTTTATTCTAGTTAAAAGATGTAACAGGTACTAGTTACTGACTGCTATTATGTTGATAGATTTCAAATGATCTGGAATTCTTTCTTGGGTCCATTTGTTCTATGATATTTTTAAACGGGAAGTTATCCATTCACAGTTCATCTAGTTTATTACATTTTAAGAAATACTATCACTTGTATAGGTTTTTTAGATCACTTATCCAAATTAGAGTTCAAATCAAAAGGGTTTTTGTCGAATTTGTGGTATCATTTTAAGTCAAACTCACCGTTGTGCTTCCCACTATGTTGGAATTTTTTTAAGGATGGGATCTTCTAGGGTGTAATGGACTAAATCAAAATGGCTCTTAAAATCTCTTTGCTTCCTTTCCATGAAGTGGAAGATGGTTGCTTACGTCCGACCCCCCCTACCCCGCTTCTTGCGGGAGCTTCTTTGAGGCAATGGGGTAATGATAATGATGAATGATTGGATCTTCTAGGAACTTTTGGATGGGATGTCTCTTTATATCCTTGGAAATCTCGTTATACTTGTACATACTTCATGTAGTGGTTCTTTTTTTTTTCTTCTTTTCAACCTAGTTATTTTATTTTGTTGACCTCTCTGACTCACATCTCTTGTTTCCTGGATTTCTGGGAATTCTTGTCTCTTGCAGATTTTTTTTTGCAATGGGAGGCTGGTATTTGGACCAGATGCTAGGTCACTTACATTTTCTGTGTTGCTTATACTTGTGCCTGCAGTTATCTTTTGTACCTTTGTAGCAAGAAATCTTCTCCACAAGTTCTCTACAGATAATGCTGGATATGCTATTTTGGTGGTAGCCATTATCTTTACCACCTATGTTAGTCATCTTAACCTTTATTTAAGTTGATTTAGCTTTTTTTAAAGATTTTGTTCCAATTACTTTATCTATCTATTTTGGGCGAAATGAAACATGCCTTGTATCAGTGAATCAAATGTATCAGGCAGGACCAGGGAAGGTTAAATGACCACATTCTGATGCACGATATGCATAAAATTAATGATTAGATTTATCTGGGAGGGGGTTACATGTTTTCGGTTTAAATCTTAAATTGAGCATTTTCTGCAAACTTTTAACCGCGGACTTGATTTATCAGCCTGGATTTGGTAGTCGTTCATAGATTTAAGGAAAATAGTCCTTTGTAGTTTCCGTTCGCATTTCTAACTGTCGCATTCTTATGGTATATTTTACTGGTTTGTGACACACACATTCTTCTTCTCTTTCACTTCTCCGCTGCTCATATTTTCATCAGGACTTTGTGGATTATGGATTGCTGGGTAACGAGTATGAAATGTACTTGAAACGCTGAGTGAACTAGTGAACCATTCCAGTGCATATCAAGCCCTAAGAATGGGCAAAATCTAAAGCTTATCGGATAGCTTTTAAAGATCTTAGTTGCTCACCCACCCAAGTGCCCAACCACTGCTTTCTTCGAGGCTCCACCATTTATTGCCAGTTTGTTTCTGGTGTAGGGTTTACATTGAGAAAAATAATATTGATCTGTAATTTGAGGAATCAATTGAAAGAAAGAAAGGACTAAGTACAGAACCATGGCTTTTGGTCATCGTGGAGAGCCTCTTCTATAATGAGACTAGTGTTTATGCATGCGATGTATGCATTTTATTTTATATCATATTGTAATTTTATAAAACAAAGTTTAAGTGGAGTAGGTAGTTTCTTAGATAAGTGAAATATTCTACTTTTTGTTTGAACGATCTTTTTCTTGAAGTAGATGAATTGAATATTTTTTTCATTAAATACATTTAAGTATTTAACACTTTAGTAAGGATATAATAGATATCTCATCCGGGGACACCAAAAAGCCAAAGGCCTTAGGGGTTCCTTTATAGAATAGAGATTCTTCAGCCTACGACTTTTGAAATTGCAATTTTACCATTTCTGATTTCAGTTTTGTGTCTGTTTCTATTTCCATTTACATTTCTGTATCTTTGTTACATTTATACGTAGTGTCAGTTCTTTCCCTTGGTGGTTTTTTTGTACACGCTTTGGCAGTGTTGCATTTTGGTTGATTTTATTACCTTGCTGATCATGACAGGTATTGGTACTTCTTTTATTTACTTCAGCCCGAGATCCAGGCATCATTCCCCGCAATTCACATCCACCAGAGGAAGAGTTCTGCTATGAGTCTTCTGAAGCTGGTGGCAGGCCAACGCCAAGTCTACAATTCCCTCGTACCAAAGAAGTAATTGTTAATGGTGTCCCTGTTAAGGTGAAATACTGTGAAACATGCATGCTGTATCGTCCACCTCGTTGTTCTCATTGCTCAATATGCAACAATTGTGTGGAGAAATTTGATCATCATTGCCCTTGGGTTGGGCAATGTATTGGAATGGTATGCAGCTCAACAATCTCTGTACTCAGTTTTTTCGTCAGTGCTTTCATGGGAAATTTGGTCATATTTTATTCTGCATATGTATCGCCATTTTCTTTTGTTGGCATCCATGAAGTTGCCTACAGGACCCTATAGTACAGTTGGGTATAATAATAAGCTTTGTTTCTCTAGTTAAACTCATTGCACAAAGGTCTTCATATATAGCTGTAAAGTCCTAACACTCCCTCTGTTTTTTTTTTATTTACCCACTTTCCATAAAGAGCTGTTTTTTTTTTATGTATCCACTTTTACTTTATTCTATTTTTGGCAATAATTTTTTACCATCTTACCGCTTTTCCCCATAATAATTACACATTTTCATCATCTCTCTCCTACTTTACCCACTATTACCCATTAATTTATTACATCTCTCTTACTTTTCCACCTTTTTCTTTCACCCACTCACCACTCCTCGGAACAAGAGTCTACCGTAAATGAGAAAATAAAAAAAAATGTAGGGAGTATAAAGTTTGTCTGAGTTGTAAGGCTGCATACATCTGTCTTCTAAAACTATGCCATATTGCCATAGAGATCAAAGCCTTCAGAAGGACTCCGGGTTGACTGTAATGGGATTTTATCTAGCCAATTTGCCGGTTTATCTTTATTTTGATGTAGGTGACAGGATTGAACTTTAATTTTTCTTCTTCTTGATTTTGGGTTCAATGAGAGTTCATGGGGGAGGGTTATCTAAGTATTTATATTTTCCATTTAATAATGCTTACCGTTACACTCTTCGTCCCTGTGTCCATATTCTCTCTCTCTCTCTCTCTCTCTCTCTCTCTCTCTCTCTCTCTCTCTCTCTCTCTCTCTCTCTCTCTCTCTCTCCCCCCCTGACTCCCTCATGTTTTCCCTTTCTCCAGTCTCTCCCTCTCCTCTCTTTTCCCTTTATTGAGTCTGGGTTGGATACACCTTTTCATCGGGATGTGCTGGATGAGCATCGGCTGTGGAAATATCAGGACTAAGGAGTTTATTGTTGTACTTAAATTTTGGAAGAAAGGATAATCTTAAAGATGTGAACTGTGGAAAGAGATTTACACATTGTTGCCCAATTTACATGTAGACCTGTCTTGATGGTAGAACTTGATTTGTTTCAAAGAACTAGGAGATTATCTTACTATGAAACTCATGCATCAAGTAGCTTATTGCATTTACTTTGATTGTTATAAATGGGATTAGGTTCTCCGTTTTGTTTTCTTCTAAAAACATTTTTTATGCCATGTTTGACATTGTCTGTTTTCTTAATTTTTGCAGCGCAACTACCGTTTCTTCTTCATGTTCATTTCTTCTGCAACGCTTCTTTGCATCTTCGTATTTTCTCTGTCAGCTTTGAACATAAAATTTCTTGTGGACGAGCATCACAATGTATGGAAGGCCCTTAAAGAATCACCAGCCTCAGTGGTGCTAATGTCATACTGTTTTATTGCATTGTGGTTTGTTGGTGGTCTCACTGGCTTCCATTTGTACTTGATTAGCACAAACCAGGTAAATCTCACACCCCTTTCAATATCCTCTTTGATTGCAGAACATGTCTCTTTTCCGGTTTGCTTGCTTCATTGGTTGTACCATTTTGTGGCGTTGCTTTCTGAATAGACACCGGTAACTGGTAAAACATAGGATTTTTAGCACAAGCTGTATGAAGTCTGCTGCTTTATGAGTTTCTGATCTTGTTTGTATGCTGTGCGTTCCCTTCGACTGAGCTTTGGTCACTTTAATAAATGTCATTTTATTTTCCGTGAGCGCAACTTTTTGAGGAATGAAGAAGCCAAACAAAATATCTGCATCGAAAAACAGGCCTTTATCCACATACAACTTCTGGCTTTGCAAAACCATGAGATCGAAATGCAACCATAAAACCATCTGAACCCATATATCACAAAAAGCTTACATACAAGGAGAAAAAAAACTCATCTTTATTGCTTAAAACCATTGAAGTCAAACTTTGTAAGGTGCTGCCAAGGGTTCCATTTGTGTGAGGAAAATCCCTACCATGTTGTTTATCTCCCAAAGCCTCTTATTTAAAGGAAGACGGTGATTTCTCCATCCCATCTAGGTAAGCAGTGTGGTGTATCTAACTTGTTCCAAAGGAAACGTTTAACAATTTTTAATCTCCAATTCAACGACAAGTAAGAGAGAGGTTTGCTTTGCATACTGAGAGTAAGAGTTGAGGACAGAGTTTAACATATTTACATGTATACATATCCTCTCCTTGTTATAACACTTTGTGCCGTTTTTTTAATATAACTCCTGCTTTTAGGCAACATACACACGCATTGTATGTCTGCTTTGTTTTTTGTTTAATTTGGTTATTTGCTACTTCATATTTTCATTTCCATTCTCCAGACCACGTATGAAAACTTCAGATACAGAGCAGACAATAGGCGGAATGCTTTTGACCGTGGTTGCATTCCCAATTTCTTGGAAGTGTTCTGCACTAAGATTCAACCTTCAAAAAACAAATTTCGTGCGTATCTACAAGAAGAGGCGCCAAGGACATCCATGAGACCAATGCCAGAGGTAAATGAAGAATTTGGTGAAGATCGGCGAGCTAAAGTGGAAGATGATCTGGAGATTGGTGACGATATTATGAAATTATCCCAACGACGTGATTATTATGGGACTGAGGATATCAAAAGAAGAGGCAGCGATGGGTTTTCCCGTGAATCCGTTGAATCTGATTATAATTTGGGTTCGGAACTGCAAACTTCATTGAGTCAAGTAGAGGCACAGCAATCTCGAAGAGCTGGAAGTTTTGGAACATCACCACATATCCTTGCCTTCAATGCCATTGTTGCAGATAGCAAAAAACCATGATGCTCCTAACTTGTAGAGCTTTGCTATTGATAATTTGATACTCCCATGTATTCTCTACAATCATGTTTAGTTACAAAACCATCATTTGTTTGCCTCTTCTTTTCGGGTTGTTGTCAGATTGGGTTGGTGTGTAGAAGGCGGGGCTATTGGGCTAAACTTGGTAATTGGTACATAATGTCATGGATGGAAAACTGTTCTTTGTTGTATCTAGTTGAAATTGTAGATGTTCTAAAATCTTTGTTCTTGATTTTGTTTGTAAAACTTTCATTTTTTTTTAACGCAAAAACGGAGACTTTCAAAGTTGACTACGATTTTTTTTGACAAAGTATCATACTAATGTATTTGTGCATGAATGAGGCCAACTTTCTGTATTTCACAACCGTATAACGCCATAAGCCCATGGTTATATGCGGTAAATTCGTAAATGACATCAATATAAGCTCGAGCTCGGCGAGGCGGCATGCTGTGATGTGTGAGCAAACACATCACAGCGCCAAACATGCACCATTTTTTTAAAAAAGAGTACCATTCATTAAAAAAAAGTACCATTTCGATAAAAAAACATGTACCATTTCGTTAAAAAGAGTACAATTTCATTAAAAACAAAGTACAATTTCATTGAATTTTTTTGCTATTATATGTTTTTTTTAAAACATAACAGATCTCGATTTTTACTTCCTCATATAAGCCCATGGTTATATCCTTTGGGATCTTATTAGTTTTTCTTTTATTGTTATCTTAATGTTATGTCAAAAAAAGGATTTTTATGGAGTACTATGTAGTTGTAAACCGATCTAGTAGGTTAGAGATGGCTAGTGGGTAAGATCTGACACTACCCACTCTAACACCACCCAATAATGGGCCACATGGCCCACATGGGTTAGGCGTATGACATGCTTACACTTTGAATCAAACGGGGGTGGGGGGGGTGGTTGTCCGGTTGGGACGATTGCTTTGGTTGGCTTGGGGAGGTAAACGAGAAGGGGAGCTGGTCAGAGAGGAGAAGGAGCTAGAGGAAGTCGAAATCTCATGCTGTGATGTATCACCAAAAACATAACAGCAACAAAGAGACAAAATAGAGAAAAGACAAAACTTCTTGCTGTCATATTTTTTTTAGACCGATTATGAATACGGACAAATAATGTAATGGTACAAAAAATGAAATAAAATGGTATTTTTTTTAAATAAGAATGGTATTTTGTAAATAAAAATGGTGTTTTGTTAAAAAATTGTACTTGTTTTTTTAAAAGAAAATGGTATGTTTTTTAAAGCGATTTTCTTCAATATTGTTTAAAGAACGTCAAATTCCCAAAATGCGCCACTTTTTAACTTAATTCCCACCATACCGTCCACGTCAGCATTAAAACCGGTCTAAAAAAAAAAGCGCTTCAGGTAGGGGTCGAACGTAGGACCTTCAACTTAGGCAACAGACGCTCTATCCATTGAGCTACAAACACTGATGTTGATAAGTTAAATTTGCTAATGTTTATAATTAATATTAAGAAATGGTAAAAAAGAAATAAGCACGCTAGGTAGGGATCAAACCCACGACCTTCTACTTAGAAAGCACACTCTATCCACCATTGAGCTACAGACACAATTGATGTCACAAGAGGTTATTTCTAAGTTATATTTCTATTTAAACTGTAATTCATGTTAAAAATAATTTACAAAGCAAACCGCCATCTGAGATAGCGGTTTATCTCATATAGCGGATTATAACATTGAACTGCCATCTGAGATGGCGGTTTGCTTTAAAACGAAACCGCTATCTCATATGGCGGTTCAATGCTGAACCGGAAAAAAAAATTACTTCTCTTTCTCCCTTGCTTACGTGGACGGTATGGTGGGAAATAACTTAGAAAGTAACGTATTTAGAGAATTATTGGATCTTTATGCAATATTGAAGGAAATCGCTCTGTTTTTTAAGAAAATGACATTTTGTAAAAGAGAAATGGTACTTCATGTCACTTTCTCTCTCCTCTTTTTCTATCATTCTCTTCTCTTTTATTTATTAATTTTTTCCTTTTGCGGTTGTCCTATTCATTTTGTCATATTCCTAATTTGTTTGATGTTGGTGTAAATTTACGAAAATAACCCTGTGATGTGTTTGCTCACACATCACATCATGCCCCCTCTCCAACCTCGAAGGAGCTAAGGCTAGTAACGACGTCAGCGACAGATGGTTGGCTATGATGGTGGTATTAATTTGCGACGAGAATTGAGTGAGGGAGCAGGGAAAAGTGATTAATGAAAGATGGGGTTAAGGAATACTCCCTCCGTCCCAAAATTATCTTCCTGCTTTCCTAAACGAGCGTCCCAAAATTATCTTCCTGTTTCTAATTTTGGCTACTAAGCTCCCCACTTTCTCATGTACTATATTAATTAAAATTGAATTGAAAACCCCATGTACTTTATTTCACTTTTCCATACAACTCAATCATCATTTGTACTTTATTCCACTTTTTCATGTACTATATTCCACTTTTCTTAAAATCCGTGTTTTTGGTCAAACAGGAAGATAATTATGGGACGGATGGAGTAGTAATCAAAGATAGGGTTAATGATTAATTGAGTAGGGATTAATGGGCTAATTAAGGGTTAATGTTAACGTTAACGTTAACGGAGGACTTCTGTGAGAAGGAAGGGTATTTGGATATTATTTTTGTTAAAAATAGGGATATCATTGGATATGGATATGGATATGGCTATTGGGTGTTTGATAAATTTCATGAAACCCGAGATATTTCATAAAAAAATCGTAAAAAATACTGCATCTGTATTTTTTAAGGGGTGACATATATCATTTGCGGTAGTATTTATTTAGGGTTACATTTCTATATTTGGTAAGTTTCCTACCTACTAACAAATTATGTACTCCCTCCATTCCTAAATGCTCTTCCCGTTTCTATTTCAGACGTTCCTATATGTTCTTCTCGTTTCTATTTTTGGACATGACTTTTTAGCATAAATTTCCCCACCATTCCTTATTTAATTCATTCACATTTTCCTATTCACCCACTCAATCCCACTTTTATGATTTTTTATTACTTTATTAAAAATATCTTCTCTCTCCTTCATTTCTTTATTACTTTCCTTTACTACTTTATTACTTTCTCTTATATTCAATCATTATTCTTACACTCAATCATTACAAGATTCCATTTTCTTAATTCTCACACCATTTCCCAACCGGGAAGAACAAAAAGGAACAGAGGGAGTACTACGCAGGGGCGGATATTTGTTAAGGCTGGGGTGGGCGAAATTTTTTAGTTATGCCCCCAAAAATTTGTGTATAATTGTATAATTACATAGTATATTGTTTTATTTTTTTCTACCGGCCCCCCTCGTTAAACTGTTCAAGGTCCGCCACTGGTAATATGAGAAGTATATCTTAATTTCTTATGACCCCACCACTACAATAAACTCCTTGTTTACTGTAAAATATTTTTCCCACTCTCGTTTTTATAGTTGATTAATATTCTGTCCCCCACTAGTTTTATTATTATTTCAAAACCTTTTGTGTAAGACCGTCTAACGGTTAGACCACTTTTTTGGTACTAACTAAACTAGTGTAAAACATAACTATAAGTAATAAAATCATAACTAATTGAATAACAAAATAGTCAAGGTATAAAGACAAATAGTTAAATTTATGAGTCGAATAGTTATTATTTTCGAACAAACTTATTAATAACTAAAACTCACAAAATCTTAACTAATTGATCTCATTGCTTAACAAATAAGTTTCATTGTTTAAATAATTGATTCAGTGCTTAACTAATAGGTTCGGTTGCATAACTACTTGGTTTCGTTGCTTAACTAATTGAATTTCAAACTTAACTACTTGGTTTCGTTGCTTAACTAATTGAATTTCAAACTTAACTAATTGATTTCAGCGGTTAACTAATTAGTTAAAGTGCATGCATAAAAGTGGTATAACAGTTAGATCGTCTTTCCTAAAAGTTTGTATTATTTATATTACATTCGACTCTCCTTTGTACAAAAGGTTTAATATGCTTTGATTATATTTTATATTGTATAAAAAAAATTGATAGATAAACATGTTAAAAGGTTAAATGATTAATTTTATACAAGTGAATTTGAATAAACATTTTTTTATTAAAATGAAAAAAATTATAACTAAAAAATAGATAACTTTTAATAATTCTAAGTTAAGAGCATCTTTAATGGTTAGCTAATATCATTGTAACTTGGTATGCCACATTATTTTTTCAAGCAACAACATTTTTCAGCTACAACATGCTCTAATGGTTAGTAAGTAGCTTGATTTTTGTTTAACTTCTTTTTTTTTAAAAAAATTATTCTATTCTTACGTTTACATTCCTAATAATTAGGAAAAAAAGTTATGTTTTTTCCAAGCTAATTAGTTTGGTAGAGCTAATTTGTTGTCTAACTAATTTAACAAAGTTGCTCCAATGGTTTAGCTTCTTGGTTGAAACTTTTGGAAATTGCAAGCAAGTCACTAAATGTAACCATTGAAGTTGCTCTAACTTGTACTCCAGTTGTATAATATCATAAGCTACCTAAGAGCACTTTCAATGGTGAGCCATAAGGTGTTAACTTCCTAACAATATTTAATTTATATGGGAGTACAATTTATTTATTTGAGCTCCAAAATAGCTATAAGGTTTTTAAGCGAGTTCTTTGTAGATAGGTTCCAGTCCCTTTTTAATTATTATTGTGGTAGATCGAACACGGTATCATCACTAATAAGTTTAACCTCAATTACTAGTGAATCAGCAGAGTAGCAGACGTCTAACGCCCCAGCAAGTCTGCAACAATATTAGTTCCCTTCCATCATCAACCTTGAGTCCAATTCCAGTTAGCCGGTTGAGCCCTAACTACCAACAACAGCTACCTTCACCACAATTCAAGCTCGCCTTCTCAGCTTCTCCGTTCTCCACTACATAGCATAGCATAAAAGAAATAGAATGAGTGTGGAGGAGTTACCAAAGCAGGAGGCTAACGTGCTCCGGGGGCACGAGGGCGCAGTTTTAGCTGCTCGCTTTAACGCCGACGGAAATTATTGCCTGAGTTGCGGAAAGGACCGTACCATACGTCTCTGGAATCCTCACCGTGGAATTCACATCAAAACCTACAAATCTCACGGCCGCGAAGTCCGCGATGTCCACGTCACCCCGTATACTCCCATCTCTCTCTTATTCTGATTGTTTGTTTTTTGGGTGATTATATGAAATGTGATTGTTGTTTGGATTTAGTTTTTTTTATTTTTATTTTAGTTTTGATTGTTGTTGATGCTATTTTCTAATTAGACATGATGATGGATAATGCATATTCGAGTGTATGGTATACTGGAGTGTACAATGCATCCCCGCCTCCCGGTTTGCTAGCTTTCATCCAGGGGCGGATTAGGGGTGAGGGATGGAGTAAACTATTCTTGTTGGTGTTGAAATGAAGAGTAAAAGGCTGTGGAAACAAATTATTATGGTGTTTCTAGTGTGACAAAGTTTATGTTTTTGGAAAGTTTTCATACCCTAAAGTCCCAATTCCCTCACTAGTACTCCTATTAGGGTTGCTTGATTGTTTATATGAATGGTAGCGAGGGAGAATGGAGATGTTCGTGAATGTGAATTGTGAGTTGTGAATTGTGGATTTGTTAATGTGGTTGTATTCTCATTGATTATTATCATAATATTAGAATGTTATTGACTTAATCTCTTTAGCTAACACTTAAGGTGGCGTCTTATATTAGTTTCACACTCACTTTTAACACTTGTGATGCCAAATTCATAAACCATTAGAGATGTTTAAGAATAAATGAGTGTTTTATGGCCTGATCATAAAATAGACGGTAAGGCATCTATGTTGAGATGATAAAAATACGTAGTATGAGCTTTTCTCCTGGAACTATGGCACTTGATGGTCACATTATTGCGGACCACTAAGTTAGCATTTTTACTTCGGAGAAGTAGATGATATCTTCCTTAAACTTTAAGGCACCAACCAGTATTGTTTGTCTATTCAATGATGCTTTCACCTACATCTTACTAAGTTGCAGCTTTATAACGGAAATTTAAACCTTATTTTTCTAAAGTAATTTCGACTTGATGGATGGCCATTAGAGAGACCTGTATTCAGACTCCAGGCTGTGATTAGGGAGCTTACTAGCTTATGCATTTAGTAGGAAGTTGTTCATATGAACTGAAATTGTGGCGAAGATTTCCCTATGGTTGTGGATATACCAAATTTGTTGCAAGTTTAAAGTCATTTTCTGGTTGGGTCAAAGGAGTTTATGTGTCCTGTAACATGCTCTCTTGATTTGGTTTTCTGAACCAATCATCATTTTCTATTTTAGGGATAACTCAAAGATTGTCTCATGTGGTGGTGACCGTCAAATATTTTACTGGGATGTATCTACTGGTCGTGTAATTCGCAAATTTCGAGGACATGATAGCGAGGTTAGTTCACAGATGAACTTTATACATCTTGTTTCTGTTCTTACTAATTTCATTTTGTAGTTCCTTAAGATTGGGAACAATAGTGCAAATGTTTTGATTGACAGAAATACCATATCTAATTTTTAGATAAACAAGCTATGGAGGGTTGGATACAGTCACACAGACACATTCTTAGATATTGATTGAAGTTAAATGCCAAACTTAATTCTTGTTTTCTTCTCTCCACAATGTCCCTTTGTCAGGATTTTGTAGAGGTAATGCTTGGAAGTTATATAATCTCACCTCATAATAGAGATTTAGATGAACTTTAGGTTCTAATATGCAAATTACTAGGAGAATTCTAGGATGTGGATAATCATTGGGGTCTTTTTCGTGTAAATCTTTTTAACGCTGCTTCATTTGTACCCCTTGGTTTCCCACTTTGCGGTTGCAAGCTTCTTTTAGAAGGTAAGGTCCTCTCAAAGTGAGGGGTCTTTTGTGGACCTTGGCTTTAGTGAACTAACTAGTATAATACCCGTGCGATGCACGATTTATGATCTAAATATAAATTTATATGAAAATCTGGCAGTCAATTATCATTAAAATAGTGCATGGACAAAATTATTATTCATCCCTATTCATCATCTCCTGTCAAACATTAAGTTATCTCATCCACCCTTCTTTTCGTTAGTCATATCCACTTAATACTTGTCTCATTTATCTCATTATTCGATCATTTAACGCCTACCCACCCCTCCCAATCTCCATCTCGAGAGATCAGGTATAAAATAAAATTCATCCAAGCTCCATCACCCACCTATGTAACCTCACCCCTAGTGTCAATTTTTATTTTATTTTTGGTAAAAGAGTTTTGAATTGTAAAACTATGTTCTGACGTCTTCGATAATTCAATTGTCTGGTTATATTAATCGAGTAAATATATAAACATTATCATATGTACGTTAGTGTAAAAAAATGTTGATATATTCATAATCATTTTGATGAAAGATAAGCGATGCGGGCAGGAGGGTCCAATTTAAAATTCGTTCTCGCCCCCGTTACCCGCTTGCGGATACATTTTTAACCACATCTCCCACCAAACTTTCATTGGTTCTCTCCCACTTGGAGAGGATGCCCGGAGGACTCCCAAAAAACCACCTCCACTGACAATATGACATCTCTATATTCGGTAAATAAGCCACTTTACCTTTACCTAACTTTTGAATATATTGGCATAACTTTATTATTAAAATTAATTGTATTAGCTAAAATATTTAAAAATGACATCCATAATAGTTAAGATTGGGTTAGTGATCCAAGTCCAGGAAATGTAAACTCACCCCATCACCAAGGTGGGTACATGTTATCCTTATACCCGCTCACCAACACCAAATCTATATTTATTAGTAATATTAGTCAATCATCCACGTTATCTTCGTCTTCAGCCTTATCTAAAATATACCTCACGGAGTAAATGATTTATAATATTTTACATTAACATATAAAGATTATTTTTGTTGTTCCAAACATAATAAGCAAACAGATCGAATCATCTAAATCTTACTCCCTCCGTCCCATAATATAGCGCCTGTTTTCCTAAAATTGTGTCCCTAAATGATGTGCATATTTCTATTTTAAACCATTAATTTTTACCCATAATACCCTCATGCACTATTTGTAATTCCAATATTGTCCTAAATAAGTCAGAATTTTTACTTTGAAAATTATACTTTTTGACTTTTATTCAACTCATGTGCTTGATTTTTGTCTTTTTTAGGCCTATTTATTATGTACACACCTTTAATCTCTAATTTCTCTCTTCATAAAAGCCAAGTAACATGTACTTTATCTTAAAAGTACAAATAATTATTGTTTTTATTATCAGTGTTATCCTTTACCTTAATAACCGTGATTTTGGTCAAACGGACACTATATTATGGGACGGAGGGAGTATGATTTTAGAAATAGTTGATTACGATAAATTAGTCAAAAGTTTAAATTAACATGCCCTTACGACTTCAATAATACTATGTGTGAGGGAATAACTGGTTATTTCTGAATTCGTGTAAAAATATCACGATAATGAGAACGTGAATCTTTTTTAAAATAATTGATAGTATTTATTATATGGCAAAAAAAATTAAATAATTGATAGTATTTATATATGACACAAATTTTTAAACAATTGAATGGATAGTACAAGTTCAACTATTATAAGATTTTCTATACGAAGTATTGGTTATCTGAAATTGCATTCAGTGGATTATAATGTAAAAATATATTACCCACCAAATGATCAAAAAAAAACAAATAATACAAAAATTAAGCGAAGTATTAGATGATTCAATCAATATGTACGTTCAAGATTTATCAATTATACATTAGATTTAGGGGGAGAAATATTTTATACGGGGTAAAAAATATGGCTGGTCAAATATAATCAGTACTTGTTTGCTCAAAATATTATCTTTAACGTTAATTAAGCAATTGAACCAATAAGTTAAGAAATACAAAAATTTTTGATTAGTGTTTGATTTTGGATTGACTTTTATTTTAGATTTATTTTTAATTATTAGAGTGTTTGATTTTGGATAGAGTTGTATATATTAGTAATTAATTAATTAAAATATCTACCTGGCGCACACACTTTTTTTTTGGACAATACTAAAAGTCCTGTATTTTTCACGTAAATATGAAGATTTGTGTTTTTTGGGGTTTTTTTTTAAAAAAAAATAGATTAATATTTGATTTTGAATTGACTTTATTGTAGATTTTTTTTTATTAAAGTGTTTGATTTTGGATGGATTTGTATAACTTGTATATATTAGTAATTAATTAATTAAAATATCTATGTGACACACACATTTTTTAATTCTAAATAAATTAGAAATCTTACTTTTCATTGGTCGAAACCATTAGATTTCCTACGTGGCACTCTAATAGCTCAGCAAATATGCACGGTCATTTTTCAATGTGTTCTTTGAAAAATAAAATAAGAGATAATGTATGCCAAAATGAGTTAAGCTCCCTTATAATGAATGTGGCAGTTAAGGGTCTTATATTTTTAGTAGCGCTACACGATATATTGTATCAAGAGAATATTTATATATGATTCATGTAGTACAAACTTATAAGCTTTAAGTATGGATAAATAAATAAATAAAAGTACGGATAATAAAATACTACCATCTTCTAACGTCTTAGTTTGCTTGACTGTACCTATTTGTGTACCCTTTATTTTATTAATTATCTCCATAATATCTACAGAGTAAATACTTTGATTATAAAATTTGTAATACAATATTTAAAATATATGTAGTAGGAGTTACTAAAAATCATTAAGTAATTACAACTCTATAGGTTTCCATATAACAATTATAAATCTATCTTACGTTGTACTATAATTTTACTAAAATATATCGTGAAAATCTACCGTAAAGTTTCACTACATGAAGTGTTTGTTGAAGAGCAAAAATAAATAAATTATAATATATACGTAGTAGTACCTAATGTGATAGGATAACATAGAACATGTTATATTTTAAAATATTATGTTAATTTTATCACATGCTTCTTAATATATATCTAAATACAAATGAAAAAAATTATTTTTTTTACAAAAATATAAATATAATACATACGAAAAGGCCTTGATGTGTTCCTCTACTTATCTAGGATAACATATACTCCGTATATATATAGATGTTTAAAGACCTAGATAAGAATTAATCACAATTAGATATTTTTTTAAAGACCTAGATAAGTAGAGGAACACATAGACTTCCATTTTTCTAAAGACCTTGATATTGGTGTTAGTCTATCATTTTACTTGCTTTGTAATCCCACTACAAGAAATTGTACCATTTAATGACGAGAAATCCCGTCCATAGAGATCAATAGTGGTGGGATTTCCAGTCGCAAACCCATTATAAAAAGGGGATGAATTGATGAAAAATATCGTCGTTAGCCTATCGTAAAAGGGATATGCGATGGTTGTTCCCGTCTTTATTTGATTGTTAGCCCCATCGCAAAAAACTTTTGTGACAGAATTTTTAATCTGCCGTTATTGGGTTGTCAGATACAAATTCTTGTAAATGCCCTTTTTTATTTATTAATCCTCTCTTATTTATATTGTTTTTGAAGAAGAAATGCTCGAAGATCATCGCGCATTGTTTTAACATAATCTTGGTTGAATTAGGATGCAAGATTATTTTTATCTATGACTTATGGGTTTGGCAATATATAATGAGTATTCTTTTCTATATTGGATTTTGTACAGTACGTGGTACACGGAGAGGTTTGAGAATTAAAAGGAAAATTAGTTTAAATTGTTGTGTCAATGAGAATATGAGATATTGGTGGATCATTTTTTATGCATTTTCCATATTAGCTAGTGTTACCATAAAATACAATAAGTTAAATATGACAACAAAAAATTATATATTAATTAATTGTTGATATTAAAGGAGAGGCCAATCAATGAGTGACATTTGTCATCACCACATTGATTTCCTCTCTTTTAGTATAATATATAGATGACATGCTTCCAAAATGAAGGCCGTGTTAGGACTTTGGCATTTCTTCGCTTATTTATTTTTTGCTGTGTCGTGTTCATAGTGTTTTTCACATGTTTTTTACACACTGTGAAATGGCAAGTTGTTGCCGTTGGAGGAGACTGTTTGCATTGCATGATAAATCTTGGGTTTGGCCTTTAGAGGTTATGGATTGCCTTCAGATTTGCTTTAGAAGTTTAGGTGGTGTTGTGGATGAAGAAGAAATTGTTGTGGTGCAATGCTTTTATGCAAATAATGTTCTGTATTGCTGTGTATGGTTGGAGTGTGATTCTTGGGTCTTCTTGAGAGTTCTTTTCTTCTTTGTCTTCTGATTGCTGTGGGGCAAAGTCACTTGTCTAGTGTCACTATAGAATAAGGTGAATGGGACTTGCAAAAGCTACTCAGTTGGGGAGGTTCGAGAAATTGGGTTAATCTGTAATTTTTATATTTAGATCATGTTTAGAGGACAGCTTGTCCCCTCCGCATTACTCCTTTTTATACTTTTAAATTGTTAATACAATTCTTTTCTTAGAGGTACATGTTCGGTTAGAATTTGTATAGGGAAGGTGAAGCAAGGGAAGGTAGGGGAGAGATGAGTAGGTTTGCATTTATTTTCCAGATCTTTCCTCTTGGAAAGATTTGGTGTGTTACAAGGGGCTGGAGCCTGGAGGATCCTTTTGATTATCTTGCTAACCCTTCCTCATTGAGTCATTGCTATATCCAAACAGGGGGAAATTGGATTCTCACTTTCCTTCCCTCCCCTTCTCTCTCAAGTGCCCCATCCAAGCACACTGTAAAAGTATTGGAGTTGGCTTGTGGAATAAAAATGTTTTGTGGATAGATGATTTGATGAAAACCTTACATTTTTTAATGATGTTACTGTATAAGAATGGATTCAATGGGGAAAAAACATTAGTGTTGTAATTTATTATTATATTATACAAGTATTATAGTAAGTGTAATTTTTTTTTGGTAAAGATGAGCATGCTACTATTTGTAGTGTCCAATCAATGTATGTTGTCTATTCATATCACAAGTAGGTGTTTGACTTATATTCAGTTACTCTGAGGTCGTCGAATGAAGACTATGGTGTTAGGGTCTGTTCTTCTCAGCTTATGTATAGTTATATGGCTGGAAAAAAAAAACCTACTTTTGCTTAACTCAACTTGGCTATCATTTGCTGAACTTTCATTTATTAAAAATTTAATACACTTAGCATCTGTTGCACTGACTACTGAACTTACTTATTTGTTGAACTTTATTACAGTATTACCTAACTTTTTTTGCTGAACTTAACTTATCTAAACAATCTGAGGTGAACAGATCCTTAATGTCTATAATGAATAGATATAATCACATTAAAGGATCAATCTTGTCATGACAATCTGAGGTGAACAGATCCTTAATGTCTATAATGAATAGATATAATCACATTAAAGGATCAATCTTGTCATGACAATAGACATGATTACATGAAAAGATCCGGCTTGGCTATTTTTATGGGAACTCATCGGCCAGATGGCTCCATACATACTGTCAATTTTGATTCTTGAATCTTAAATCATTTTAATTCTCTAATTTTGGGATTATAGTTCGATTCTATCTCATGTTTTTAAGTCTTATAATGGAATTTTCTGCACTGTAAAAGTTGAAGAATTGCGCTAGGAAAGTTGTATGAAAATTTTATGCCACTTGGTCTGACAAAGTCTGTTGTATACTTTGTTACTATCTTAACTCTTTTTTTTCCAGGTAAATGCTGTGAAGTTCAATGAGTATTCATCTGTTGTTGTATCAGCTGGGTATGACCGTTCGGTGCGTGCATGGGACTGTAGGTCTCATAATACCGAACCAATTCAGGTTGGTTTCTTCGGTTTTGCGGATTGTCTCTTCTAAATTTTAGTGCTTGAGTTGTTTATATATGCTTGGAATGTTTCTATAACTTTGTTATGTAGGTGTTCTATTTGATTTTATTGACATAGCTGTTCTCATCATTATTCCAGATCATTGACACTTTCCAAGACAGTGTAATGTCAGTGTGCTTGACGAGTAGTGAGATTATTGCTGGAAGTGTTGATGGGACTGTGCGAACATTTGATATTCGCATTGGTAGGTATGTACGTTGACTCAAATCGAGTAAGGGCCAATAGCCACTAACATAAAATGCCCATGGAGTGCTTCGTGTTTCTTTCACCACTGCATTGATACGTACTATTAAATGGTAATAGTAATGAACGTGTATGTATTTGTATCAGAAGTTTCATGTCCCTGTCCATAGTAATGGAACTCTATCCCCTAGTATACCCAAGTATGTTGACTGTTGAGTGATTATAAAAATTAAGAAAAAATCCATACTAAGTGGTGGAAAAGCATTGCCATGGAAATTGGCATGGAACTTCCTCACCTCCCGTGCAAAATTGTGTATAAACTCATTACCATCACTGTCTATCAAACAAGGAATTCGTTCTTGGGGAAAGCTGGTGATGAAAATATCATTTTTTTTCTGGATAAACAGGGAACTATCTGATGACTTAGGACAAGCGGTGAATTGTATTTCGTTATCAAATGATGGTAACTGCATATTGGCCAGCTGTCTAGATTCTACTTTACGTCTTCTTGACAGGTATATTACCTTCCTCTTGTTGATAGAAGGCTTGAGGTTGAGATGTTTTCCTGCTAATGCGTCAACTGACTATTGAATGATAGGTCTTCCGGGGAGCTACTGCAAGAGTATAAAGGCCATGTTTGCAAGGTTTGCATGCCATTTTTCACTTCTTATTTGAAGTACTCTGTAGAAGTGATTCAAGTCTGTGCATTGATCATATTTCACATTATTTTATAATTATTCATATTAATGTATTGTCTTCTATATTCGTCATCATAATTTTTTTTATGGTTCAGTATGTTTTTCCAGGTCTAAGTTCTTGATGTTTTTTTTTTCATTTTTCTTTTCCTTGTTTTTTGCATATTAGTCATACAAATTGGACTGCTGCCTTACCAGTAGTGATGCTTATGTGGCCGGTGGTTCTGAAGATGGCTATATTTTCTTCTGGGATTTGGTGGATGCATCTGTGGCGTCAAGGTTCCGAGCTCATGCTTCAGTGGTAATGTTATCTAGCACATGCTTATTCTTGCTTGGTTGTTTTTCCAAACAAAAAAAGAGTTAATGCCAGGCTCACATTCCTTGGAAGTCAGTAAAATGCTTCCTGGTTCTGTGGTGTTGATGTTGAGTGAAAGAGCGATATGTCGCAATCTGATGTTATTGAACTGAAAAGATAAGTACAATGAATATCTCCAACAATCCTTAGTTCTTCGGTATTTCAGTTCTACAAAGGACCTTTTTCACACTAAAATCTATTTTTTTGGAAATAAGAACCATAGCCTTGTGTCAAGACTTTCCATTTGTTCTTTTTTTTTGGGGGTATAATGGACTAAAAACCTCTTTGCTTCCTTTCCTCGAAGTAGAAGATGGTCGCCCCGTTAAGCTTATGGGTGAATTAGAAAAGCCTCTCTGCAATTGCAGAGAAAGGTTGCGTACGTCCGACCCTCCCGGGGTAACGATAATGAAGAACCATAGCCTCTACCCATCCTCCAGTTAATTTTAATGAACTCTTGTCTTTCATTCTACACGGCAATCTTAGTCAATGAAATGACTTCCCCTTTGCTGACTTGGACTTATGACACTCATCTGTAGAGTATGGCTGAATCTCTTTTTGTTCAATCTTACTTTTACATACTTCAATGGCCTTTTTTTGTCAATTCATAGCATGTTATATCCGTTAGGATTAGGGAGTTTTACTTAAGTTATCTGTACTATGTAACCTGTATATGGTTGCATGACTTACATTATGGTCAGATGATGTTAAAATGTTGTTTTTTCAGTAGGTTGTCATTTAAAACCTACATTTTGATAAATGATTGACAAAGACTTGTGCCCCATTGTAATCAGGTTACAAGTGTAAGTTATCATCCCAAGGACAACTGTATGATAAGTGCCTCTGTTGATGGAACTATCCGTGTCTGGAAAACATGAGAAAGAGAAGTCCAAGTTTTATTGACACTAATGTTATCATCGGATGCTCGGTGTTGAGTTTGGATACATTACATTGGTTTGTTTCGCACGAACTCCCGTCTATTTTACCGGAGAACAGTCAAATGGAAGAATCGGTCACCCATCCCCTATAACGGACTATTGAAGCGTGACCGTGACCACCGTAATCTCTGTTACGTTGTAAATGTAAGTATAACTTGTACACTGAATGTTCCGCATAATGCAAGGAAAAAGAAACAGTTAAGGACCATTTAGTAGTCAATACACGCAGAAAAGAAGTCTTTATTTTAGAATTTGGGGTGGGAGAGACGACTTCAAAGAAAGAGTCTTTTACTCTCTCTCTCTTTCCTTTCCTACGAAGAACTTCTAAAGAAAAAGAAAAGAAAATTTAAGGCATATGTGCGGACGAGAATACCCATCATATTGGGAGTTACTTGTTCCCTAAGATATTGTTTTCTTCCTTTCCAAGTATTTTACAGACTACGGAGTACTATAATATTGTATATATTTAAAAACAAAAAATTATAAGAAGAATAATCTTACTGAACCAACATTTGTGTAGTTTAGCCAGCACATCTATGTAGCATGTAGGTTTGCTAGAGCTACTCCAAACATTTTAACTCTTATAATCTAATCTAATATACATATATAAAGGAGGCATATTTGCTGAAAGATTAGAGCGCCACCTAGGATTACTAATGGTTTCGGCCAATGAAAAATAAGATTTCTAATTTCTTTTTGAATTAAAAAAATCAAGTGCCACGTACATAATTAATTAGGTGCCATGTAGATATTTTAATTAATTAATTATTAATATATACAACTCCATCGAAAATCAAACACTCTAATAATTAAAAATAATTGATTGCCACGTAGATATTTTAATTAATTACTAATATATACAACTCCATCTAAAATCAAACACTCTAATAATTAAAAAATAAATCTAAAATAAAATTCATCCAAAATCAAACAATAATCTAAAATAAAATAAATAAAATTCAATTTAAAATGAAACATTAATCCAATATTAGAGCGCCGCGTAGAAAAATCTAATGGTTTCGGTCAATGAAAAATAAGATTTTAAATTTACTTTTGAATTAAAAAAGTCGAGTGCCACGTAAAGAAATGATTAAGTGTCACGTAGATATTTTTTATTAATTAATTATTAATATTACGCATATACAATTTCATCCAAAAACAAAAACTCTCATAATAAATAAATAAATCTAAAATAAAATTCAATGCAAAATCAAAAACTAATCTAATCTAATATATAAAAGTGGTATATACATAAAATTTTTATTTAAACATAACAATTTAATAGAATCCGTGCATCGCACGGGCTAAAATCTAGTATACATATATAAAGGAGACATATTTGCTGAAAGATTAGAGCGCCACCTAGGATTACTAATGGTTTCGACCAATGAAAAATAAGATTTCTAATTTCTTTTTGAATTAAAAAATCAAGTGCCACGTAGATAATTAATTAGGTGTCATGTAGATATTTTAATTAATTAATTATTAATATATACAACTCCATCGAAAATCAAACATTATAATAATTAAAAAATAATCGATTTCCACGTGGATAATTAATTAGATGCCACGTAGATATTTTAATTAATTAATTAATTACTAATATGTAAAACTCCATCTAAAATCAAACACTTTAATAATTAAAAAATAAATCTAAAATAAAATTCATCCAAAATCAAACAATAATCTAAAATAAAATAAATAAAATCCAATTTAAAATCAAACATTAATCCAATATTAGAGAGCCACGTAGAAAAATATAATGGTTTCGGCCAATGAAAAATAAGATTTCAAAATTAATTTTGAATTAAAAAAGTCGAGTGCCACGTAAAGAAATGATTAAGTGTCACGTAGATATTTTTTATTAATTAATTATTAATATTACGCATATACAATTTTATCCAAAAACAAACACTCTCATGATAAAATAAAAATCTAAAATAAAATTCAATGCAAAATCAAAAACTAATATAATTTAATATATAAAAGTGGTATATAGATAGAATTTTTATTTAAACATAACAATTTAATAGAATCCGTGCATCGCACGGGCAAAAATCTAGTAATATTATATTCATGAAAGATATGGATTAAAACAACTCCGTAATTACATAAGGACCAGATCAGAAGTTGTTGTGGATCTGTTCAAATATAATCTTGTTGTGCCATGGTATGCCATAGCCATGATACAGTCGTCAAGTCGGTCACGGTGTGTTATTAATTATAATATATACTTTGTCGTAGTATATTGATTTAGTTGTTAGTATTATGAGTTCAAATTACACAATTACTAGTATATTTCAAAAATAATAAAAATTGACATTTTGAGAAGCTCAAAAGGGACTCAAGAGAAAATAATGCCCTTGGTCCAAGTATGCATTCTATGTTAAGTCTAATAAATGCGGTTCAGTATTAATTAACAAGTTAATAATTCAGTGAGATCAAGTGAGCTGAATGCCTAGCTAGAGGCCGCTTCAGTTCAAGTGGAATTAATGATATTAATCCACAGCTTACTCTTGACTGAACCCGTAGGGTCACACAAATAGTACGTAAACGGATCAAGTATTTAATGGCATTAAATACTCCACCTATGGATATTCGGAATCGACGGATCTTGGTTTCAGTGGGAGCTGAGATCGTCACAGGCAAGAAATGAATACTCCGGAAACGATGATATTGCCGGAAACGGAAATATGGATCGTATCGGAAATATAAATATTATCCAAGTCGTAGATGTTGCCGGAAACGGAAACATGGTACGTATCGGAAAATATTATCGGAAATGGAAATATTGCCGGAATCGGAAATATTGCCGGAAACGGAAATATTGTCAGAATCGGAAATATTATCGGAATCGGAAAATAATTCCGGAAACGGAAATATTAAATAATTGTTCGAAACGGAAATTAATTCCGGAATCGGAAATATTAAATGTTGTTCGTATCGGAAATGAATTCCGGAATCGGGAATTTAATCGGAAGCGTATCGTACGAATTAGCATCGGACGAGGCCCGCTAGACGAAGGCCCAGCACGAAGCCTGGCCATCGCCCAGCGAGCCGCACGCAGCAACGCACGCCTCGACCAGGCCCAGCGCAAGGCCAGGCCCAGCCAAGGGCGCGCGCGCACGCAGCACCGCACATGGGCTGTGCGCTTGTCGTGGGCCGCAAGGCCTGCGCGGGTGCACGGCTTGTACGATGCATGTGCGGGAAATCCTAATTTTATTAGGATTCGTGCGAAGATTAAAATCCTAATCTTATTAGAATTGCTTTGTTATTTAGAGTCCTAATAAAGTTCTAATTAACAAATCCACATCCTAGTAGGATTACAATTCCTTTTCCATACCTCTATAAATAAGGGCCTAGGGTCATTATTTATAGACAAGTTTTCAAGTATTCAAAACTAGGATTTTTAAGCAGAAAAATCAGCCATAACTCTTGCCCATTTAGCCGAAAATAAGTAGTACCTTAAGGGCGATTCTAGTTGGTCAATCTTAAGGCGGATCCGGACGTGCTGTGGACTATCTACGGAGGGACGACACTTGGAGTCCTAAAGACTTGTTCTTGTTCGGTTCGGGCGCAGCTAGGGAAGGCACGCAACAAAGAGTATGCATCTAAACTATGCTAAATGATTATGTGTAAATAATATGCTTTCCTGGCTTTATGGTTTTTTCCGCATGATTTATGAATTGTCATATGAATCATAACCTAACAGTGGTATCACGAGCCTCTTATTATTTTCATAATCAAAATTGCATGAACATGGTTAAATATTACAAATTTGCAAGAATTAAAAGGGGTGATTAATTTTCGTAATTGTTAATTAATTGCAAATTGCGTTTATTTAATTATACGTATGCAGTTTTTCGGCAGTTTCTTCGTTACTCATCCAAATCGAGTGATTTTTGTGTCAATTCCGCATGTAAAAGGCATTCTAAAATTTTGACAAAACTAATATTTTTCGGCCGAACCCAGAATTCTCAAATTCGAAGCCTAACTATGACTTTTCGGAGGTTTTAGTTTTTCGAATGCAAAATTTCGTAAATTTAAGATGTTAAATTAAATATTTGCGATTCTTGTTGATAAATCTTGAATTTTTGATTGACCTACTGTATATGTTTAACAAGTTTGAATGCCTAACCTTGTTAATTATGCAATCTAATTTGTAATTATGATTAATTTGTTGAAAATTGGAATAATTTAGGATTAATTTGATTTTCATAATTAGTTATAATTTAATTAGATACCTATGATAAAAAACCACTATAAAAATTGTAAATTTATGTTAAATTTTAAATTTTTATGACCTAGACTTGAATTCATGTTAATCGGAAATCAATTGAATAATAAATTTTCGATTTTTCGCCCTAAAATTATGAAATTAATATTATTTATTAATTTGTCATTAATTTTGAATATAAATTTTAAATTTTTATGCGATTCGCTCATATAACTTGCACGCACAAAGCAATGGACGCTACGTGTTACCCTTAAGGGGTGTTGTATAGTGCGGGCATGTGACGACGAGCAAGGGAGCTCGTCGCCCATGCGGTACGAAAGCAATGAGCAAGGCCATGGTGCACGAGCACAAGGCAGCAGCCCTGACTTGTGTCGTGGGCTGTGTGCAATGGGAGAATGGGCGAGGGCGAGAGCAAGGCACGAGCAGTCGCGTGTGGGCAGCAAGCGAGCTGCGCCACAGCGCGCACTACCTCGCGCAAGCGTGCGGAGCCTCGCGCGCAGCGAGCGCAAGCTCGCGTGCCACGAGTGCTGCGCCAAGCATCGATCGCTCGCGCGCAGCGAGCGCTGTTGTGCGTGCAACGAGCGCTGCGCCCAATGATGGCGTGCGAGTGCTTGTTGCGACATGCGACGAGCGCTGCGCCCAACGATGGCGTGCGAGTGCTTGTTGTGCGTGCGACGAGCGCTGCGCCCAGCGATGGCGTGCGAGTGCTTGTTGCGACGTGCGACGAGCGCTGCGCCCAGCGATGGCAAGTAGCTCGCTATTGCGACGTGCGAGGAGCGCTGCGCCCAGCGATGGACTGCGGCAGCATGCTCGTGCGTCGAGCGCTAGCGCGCGCAGCGAGCACCAGCTCGCGTGATGCCTTGCGATGGTGAGCAGCAGCAATGCGAGGCAGCGCATGGGCTGCGCGCACATGGCCAGCGATGGCTGTGTGCGTGTGGCCCATGGGCGTGCGTTGCGTGGGGTTGTTGCGTTACGATTAGATCGTTTTGAAATTTTAATTTGAAATTTTCAGTTTACGTAATTTTAATTAATTTTAAAATTAATAATTTAAATTATTTTCTTGGATTTTAATTTTGAATATTGTAATTATAATAAATTTTATTTATTCTAATTATTTTACTAAAATTAAAAATCATGAATTAATTTAAATACCACTGAAATTAAATTAAACTTTTTGGATTCAATTATAAATTTATATGAGCTTTAAATTTTAATTAAATTTGTAGGTTTCCGGTCAGACTAGAAATACATTTTTATGTTTAAAATTAGTAAAGCATATGAATTTATTGGTTTAAGTGGGAGCCCTTTTTAGTCATAAACTCTTGATTAGGTCTACAAATCCTTAAGGTTAAAACAACTTGATTAGAATTAATAAGGACTGAATAATTTGTAGATTATTGGTGCCCTTGATTAATTGCTGCAAATGTTTATGTGATGCATAATGTGTTTTACTAACCAGCTATGTGGGCCATTCATGATAATGAATGGGTGAATGGTATATATTGTATATGTACTGTTTTGCAGGTTATGAAGTGACTAGTATGGCCCAAATAGGATAGAAAATATGGTCTGCGTACCATTAATTTGAATGTAATTGGTCTAAAGTACCAAAGTAGTTTTTCAATTCAAATATGGTCTGCGTACCATCAAATAGTTGTAATTAGTTTTAATTATAGCTTATCCTATTTGAAGAAAATGGTGCCTCCCACGGAGATTTTCAAGACGGACTTTGAAGTTAAAGCTTCAAGATGAAGTCGGGCCATACTAGATCACATTTATCTTATGCATGCTTTAAGTTATTTATTGCTTTAAATATGTCTTAATTATGCATAAGATTATGGCTTGATTATGTTGCATGATTAAGGATTTTAGTTCACTTAAAATCTAACCAACATAGTAAGAGCCTTAAGTTCCAAACTTAAAAATTGAGTTAAAAGGTGCCATGCCAAAATATACACTTGCTTGGATATCCTTTACATCAATCTAGTAATAGTTTTCGCTCAGCGAGGTGTTACTTATTGGTCCTAAAGGGGCAAGGTACACAAATAATTGTGAGTACATGTTAGTTTTGGTGAAACTCAACGATATAAGTAAGGAGTCCTTTTATGTCGTGGCAAAATCGATAGGTTTACCTAATAAGTACTTAGACGTACCTATCAACCAAGAATAGTTTCTAGACTATTAGCAAAAGGCTTTTGCTTACCTAAGATGTTTTAGGATTAAGTCGACAAACTGTGCTTAGTTCTTCAATGATTTTAGGATCTTGGAATCATTTTATTCACACCTGCCGGAACACATAATTCGAATAAAATGCTAATGACTTGTTTGAATTGCATGGTTGCTTTAATTTCAAGTTATTATTCATGATAAATGTTTAGACTTTGCATGCTTCAATGAATGTTTTAATTATTGTTTATAATTAAATATCTTGCACTGCAGTAAATCCTTTTAGAAAGGTAACAGTAAATTTCCTCGATTGGTAGTGAATCCAAGAACGATTCACGGAAATGAGAGAAAGTGAGCAATTTAAAATGTACGTTTCTTATAGCGACTTTTATGGTTGTTTTCGAATATCAAAATCGAATGGCAAACCAATTGGTGCTTGTGAATTCAAAATACAATGTAGTTTTGAGATCATAAAGCATTGAGTTTAAACGCTCAGCCTTACCAATGGTTAACAACCTAATATCTTTGTCCATTTATTTCTTGAATGAGTCTAGTCCCTAGACATTCGAATAGATCGATGCTTAGAGAACTTTAGAAGCTTCTGGTAAGATCATCTAGTTGAAACAGAATGTTCAACATAAATGGAAAGAGCCTTGTTGGTGACATTGGACATGTCTAACAAAGTATAAAAGTCAACACTAAAGAATTCAATTCTTAAAGACTATAAGAAAGGGTACAAGAAATAGGAAAACGAGGAACAAATGAAAGGAATTTACGATTCCGTTTCTACCTATAAGTTTATGTTTAAAGAGAAGTGACCTAGCAATCAAACTTCCTTGGTATCATATACCGCTTGAGGTTCTTACTTCGGTAATAACTCAAACAATGGAAGCTAGGATACACTAATGACCTACAAGTGGGAAATGAAGCATGGCAATGCTACATTAGTTGTAGGGCCATCTAGTTTGTTTTAAGTCCTTTCAAAGGCTGGAACTAAATGGCTATTTTGTTCCATAATCAACATACCTAAATTTCTGTTTTCAAACACAGAAAGACTCACATTCAAGAAAAACAAAAACAATGTTTGTTTGTTTATTTGAATGAAATGGTCAATTACAGGTTGAGTCAATATGCTTGATTAAAACAAACAACTCTTTAAAGAACTTTACTAGGTTCAAATCAACCCCTTAATTTGAGTTCCACTAATCTTTGGCATTGTTGCTTAGACCATATCAACAAGTTAACATTCAAAAGCTCTATTTTGATGGACTTTTGAAAGTTGATTGATTTCTAGATCATTTTAAGACAACTAGTCTTACTTGTTGAAAGTAACAAAAGATATGAACTATTGTTAGAACGCCTAGACAATAGAGTTCAAAGCTAAAGAAAGATTTTATGACTTTATTATTTCACATGGATTTGAGTGAATATAGGTTTATTTACTCAAATGTGATATAAGTTGAATCTGTTTGGCTAGTTCAAAGATTCAGAAGTATAAAATCCACTTAGCAAGAAATCATAAAGATCTAGGTTAGATCATGTTGATGATTACTTGAGACCAAATATGATCATCAATGATTGTGTGTTGTAATTTCACAATCTAGGTCCATAAGATATGGCATATCTACGTTGGAATAATCGAAGTCAATTAGTACTTGATTCGATCAATGATGAATCATAAAGACTTTTCCTATAATTTCTAAAACAAAATGCTCAACTACCACCAAATTAAACCAAATTCGTCAAAGCTATTGAAAAGTAATTTTCAGAATAACTTTTCATAAAATATATCTAGAGAGTTGCAAAAACTCAGTGGGAGCTTAGTGTTTGTCATTCGACAAACTAAGGCCCAAGTATGGATATATGTTTCATTGTGATTTATTCAAATGAGACACAAGGGTATTGTTTCTACCACGAATTTTGAGAACATAATGTTTGTTTGCTCGAAATAATGTCCTTTTGGAGATTCGTTTCCAAAATGACAAGTGGGAGAAAATAGACCTCGAAAGTCTTCGAGGCGAACAACAAACATAAACGGACATTCCGGAGGCTTTTCGAAGTGCTTCAGAAAACCCGAACTTATTCTTTAAGGACTTTAGAAGTGGCTTTAAAGAATAGACTTCTCTTAGAAGACTTTACAAGTGCTTCAAGGAGAACAGAATATTCAAAGGACTTTCAAGTGGCTATTGATATTCTATTGTTTGATATTCTATACCCAAGTAGGCATAGAATTCAAGTCACTGAAACTATGAGATTCTTCTATTAGATAGTGAAGAAACATAGAGTTCTGGTCAATGAAACTATGAGATTCTTCTATTAGATAGTGAAGAAACCTACAACTTGCAGTCAAACTATTATCATGTAAATCAATGAGTTTGTGACTTGTAAGAAAGCTATGACGAAACCCAGATTCCCTAAAATGGTTAAAGGCCATATATAGACTCAAATGTTTTAAATGGTTAGAGGCCATAAAACATACTCAATGTTTTGATGACAAAATTGAAATTTTGTTGATTTGCAAGAATAGTTTCACACCTATTGGTTGCAAGTTTGTTTTAAGGATAAAAACCATCAAACATGGAATTGTGTTCACACACAAAGCTAGATTAGTTGCTAAAGGTTACAAGCAAATTCATGGCATGGATTGTGTTGAAACCTCATGCAAAATCGTAATGCTTAAGTCTATAATTCAAGCAATGATTGCATATTGGTACATATGGCAATTGGATGACAAAACGTATTCCTCAATCAAATGTTGGAATAAACTATGTACATGGTATGTCATAGGATTTGTGGATCCAAATAAATGCTTGAAAAGGAAAGCTAGCTTATGAAATCTAAGTCCAGATTTAAGCAAGCAATTGGGAATTAGAACTGTATTTTAGTGAAGCTAATAAGTATTTTAGTTTCATAAAATGTACATGATTCTTATAGATATATAAGAAGTTTAGTGGGAGTACATAAAACTTAATTGGTCCTATGTGTATCACACACATATCTCTCTATTGTGAAATAACATTCAAATGCTAAATACTTAGATTTGAGATTATTCGTCAATGACGGACCAAGGCGAAACTTAGTACATACTGGGTATTAAGATCTATTTACAAAGATCTTATGATATTGTTTTGGATTAAGTAAATGGCATTTACTAAATCAAACACGAAAGTCTCCATTGGAGATATTCGACCCATGTGAATAAATCTAAGTAAAGGATGTTTGAACTATGTATAAGCATTTACTAAGTTAAACATCAAAGAGTCTAAATGAGATTCTTAACCTATATTATATGTCAAAGAATTTAGCTGAATTTAGTATCTACTGAAACTAGATAAGCTAAAGTTACATGAATAGAATTCAATTGGGAAATATTCTGCAAAAGAATTTATCATGTATGATATAATATGAGGATCGCCAAAAACGTATCGTATGACTTTAGGCATGACGAACATATACCAATCTCTATTGATCTAAGTGAAGATCAACTAGATTGAGATCATGAATACTTATGGTACTTGAAATGGTACATAGGAATAGTTCTTGATTCAAGGAAATAAAGATATGCTAAATATTGATGCTACACGCATAAACACTGGCAAAGGATCAAGCAAGACCCTTTGGAGTTAACCATTGATAAGGACGAGCTATAGAGCATCGTGTTTTGAAAATGGCAACATGGGTTGGAGACCATGAGTTGTTGCGTGAGAAATTAAAATAATAATTTCTATGTTCTAAGATATAGTTGGAGAGTCATCCACATATCTGTGAACTGCTTGGATAAGCAAATCCAAACAAAGCATCACTAGCAACCTAAACAATTGAAGTAAAAGTACTTATTGCCTAAGAAGCAATAAAACAGGGTTGTTTATGTTAAAGAGTTCTTCACTGAACTTGGGAAGATCACCTATCTGCTGGCTTGATGGTTCTTCATTGAAAAATGCGTAGAACCACTCTTGAAGCAAGAAAAACGTCTGCTAAACTTGATGGTTCTTCATTGCAAAATGAGTAAAACCACCATCGAAGTAAGAAAGACTAGATCACATAATAAACAAACTCGAAAAGATCTTATCATCATATCTCAAAGAACATTCGATGAAAAGGATGTTAAGATTGGCAAAGCATGATAACTAAACCTATGCAACAAGTGAGAAGCAACACTCACGTTGTAGCACTGGAAATCAAGCATAGCTTTGAATTCCATGAAATGTTTTGAAGATGGGTTAGAGGCCCATGGTTGTAAAACATTGGGGTTGAACATTTATCATATATGAAATGTATTTTCATATTCCATTTAATCTTGGTTTAGTATTAAATGATGAGTCCCTTCAAATTTGACGAAATATTCAAGATAGACTGTCAGGACCAGTCCTGTGACTAAGAAATGTCTATCAAGTGAACTTGAATGTCAAAGGTTGAAAATGGTCCCTAGTCGGAGTTTTCTATAAAATTGGATGAATAGAAAACGTTAGACGACTAGAATGCAAGATGACTAGTAGTTCTGTTTCTTGAACTATGTGGACATGGCAATGTCATAATCATTTGCATAGATACTTACTTTGGGAAGACTAGTATCGGACAAGACCTATGAAACTTTACTGTAAGAGATGAAAGTCTGTCATAAGTAAATTTCATTAAATTATTAGACACTAAATCCTCAATACCTGAGTGATTTGAGATTACTTGTTTGAGAACTGGTTGCTTTGACGTTGACCAACCGTCGCACCGTAAAAGGAGGCTATAAAGGCAACGCTCAGGTAATCACCTATCAAACGAAGTCTAATCTCAAGATCGCAAGATTGGGATTGTCCTCCCATAAATCGGGATGAGATGCTTAAAAGTTGTACAAGGCCACTCGGAGAGCTAGAAACTGTGAAATGCATGGCCGTGCTCGGATGAATCATAGGCTATGATTATCTGTTTATTTGATCAGTTGAACTCTGAAACCGAGGAACACCTCTGGACATAATAAGGATGACAACTCTTACCTTATGTTCAAGAGCAAGCATCGAGCGACAAAGGAATTAGGAAATGCACACTTGTCCCTAAGGACAAGTGGGAGACTGAAGGAAATAATGCCCTTGGTCCAAGTATGCATTCTATGTTAAGTCTAATAAATGCGGTTCAGTATTAATTAACAAGTTAATAATTCAGTGAGATCAAGTGAGCTGAATGCCTAGCTAGAGGCCGCTTCAGTTCAAGTGGAATTAATGATATTAATCCACAGCTTACTCTTGACTGAACCCGTAGGGTCACACAAATAGTACGTAAACGGATCAAGTATTTAATGGCATTAAATACTCCACCTATGGATATTCGGAATCGACGGATCTTGGTTTCAGTGGGAGCTGAGATCGTCACAGGCAAGAAATGAATACTCCGGAAACGATGATATTGCCGGAAACGGAAATATGGATCGTATCGGAAATATAAATATTATCCAAGTCGTAGATGTTGCCGGAAACGGAAACATGGTACGTATCGGAAAATATTATCGGAAATGGAAATATTGCCGGAATCGGAAATATTGCCGGAAACGGAAATATTGTCAGAATCGGAAATATTATCGGAATCGGAAAATAATTCCGGAAACGGAAATATTAAATATTTGTTCGAAACGGAAATTAATTCCGGAATCGGAAATATTAAATGTTGTTCGTATCGGAAATGAATTCCGGAATCGGGAATTTAATCGGAAGCGTATCGTACGAATTAGCATCGGACGAGGCCCGCTAGACGAAGGCCCAGCACGAAGCCAGGCCATCGCCCAGCGAGCCGCACGCAGCAACGCACGCCTCGACCAGGCCCAGCGCAAGGCCAGGCCCAGCCAAGGGCGCGCGCGCACGCAGCACCGCACATGGGATGTGCGCTTGTCGTGGGCCGCAAGGCCTGCGCGGGTGCACGGCTTGTACGATGCGTGTGCGGGAAATCCTAATTTTATTAGGATTCGTGCGAAGATTAAAATCCTAATCTTATTAGAATTGCTTTGTTATTTAGAGTCCTAATAAAGTTCTAATTAACAAATCCACATCCTAGTAGGATTACAATTCCTTTTCCATACCTCTATAAATAAGGGCCTAGGGTCATTATTTATAGACAAGTTTTCAAGTATTCAAAACTAGGATTTTTAAGCAGAAAAATCAGCCATAACTCTTGCCCATTTAGCCGAAAATAAGTAGTACCTTAAGGGCGATTCTAGTTGGTCAATCTTAAGGCGGATCCGGACGTGCTGTGGACTATCTACGGAGGGACGACACTTGGAGTCCTAAAGACTTGTTCTTGTTCGGTTCGGGCGCAGCTAGGGAAGGCACGCAACAAAGAGTATGCATCTAAACTATGCTAAATGATTATGTGTAAATAATATGCTTTCCTGGCTTTATGGTTTTTTCCGCATGATTTATGAATTGTCATATGAATCATAACCTAACATATGATTCATCCGAGCACGGCCATGCTCTTACAGTAAAGTTTCATAGGTCTTGTCCGATACTAGTCTTCCCAAAGTAAGTATCTATGCAAATGATTATGACATTGCCATGTCCACATAGTTCAAGAAACAGAACTACTAGTCATCTTGCATTCTAGTCGTCTAACGTTTTCTATGCGTCCAATTTTATAGAAAACTCCGACTACGGACCATTTCCAACCTTTGACATTCAAGTTCACTTGATAGACATTTCTTAGTCACAGGACTGGTCCTGACAGTCTATCTTGAATATATCGCCAAATTGAAGGGACTCATCATTTAATAAACCACGAATTAAATGGAAAAATGAATTCTCTTCATTTATTGTGAATGATTAACCAATAATGTTTTACAAAGATTTAAACTCTAAAACTTTAAAACATTAAATAGGGATATCAAAGCCATTCTCCAATATGCTTGATTCCCATAGCTGCAGTGTGCGAGTTGTGCTTCGCCTGCGGCAGAGGTTTAGTCAATGGATCTGATATGTTGTCATCAGTTCCAATCTTGTTTATCTCGACTTCTTTTCTTTCAACGAACTCTCGTAGAAGGTGAAATCTACGAAGTACATGCTTGACTCTCTGGTGGTGTCTAGGCTCCTTTGCCTGTGCAATAGCTCCGTTATTATCACAATACAGGGCTATTGGTCCTTTAATGGAGGGGACTACACCAAGTTCACCTATGAACTTCCTTAGCCATATAGCTTCCTTTGCTGCTTCATGTGCAGCAATGTACTCCGCTTCAGTTGTAGAATCCGCAATGGTGCTTTGCTTAGCACTTTTCCAGCTTACTGCACCTCCGTTGAGGCAGAAGACAAACCCAGACTGTGATCTGAAATCATCTTTGTCGGTTTGGAAACTTGCGTCTGTATAGCCTTTAACAATTAATTCATCATCTCCACCATAGACCAGGAAGTCATCTTTGTGCCTTTTCAGGTACTTCAGAATATTCTTGGCAGCAGTCGAATGCGCCTCTCCTGGGTCTGACTGGTATCTGCTCGTAGCACTGAGTGCGTACGCAACATCCGGGCGTGTACATATCATAGCATACATTATTGAACCAATCAATGATGCATATGGAATCCCATTCATTCGTCTACGCTCATCAAGTGTTTTTGGGCACTGAGTCTTGCTTAGAGTTATTCCATGAGACATGGGTAGGTAGCCTCGCTTGGAGTCCTCCATCTTGAACCTATCAAGCACCTTATTGATATAAGTGCTTTGACTAAGTCCAATCATCTTTTTAGATCTATCTCTGTAAATCTTGATGCCCAATATGTACTGTGCTTCTCCTAGATCTTTCATCGAAAAACATTTCCCAAGCCAAATCTTGACAGAGTTCAACATAGGAATGTCATTTCCGATAAGTAATATGTCGTCGACATATAATACTAGGAAAGCAATTTTGCTCCCACTGACCTTCTTGTATACAAGATTCGTCTGCGTTCTTGATGAAACCAAAGTCACTGACTGCTTCATCAAAACGTATATTCCAGCTCCTGGATGCCTGCTTCAATCCGTAGATTGATTTCTTTAGCTTGCATACCTTTTTAGCATTCTTTGGATCCTCAAAACCTTCAGGCTGTGTCATAAACACAGTTTCTGTTAAAACGCCATTTAAGAAAGCAGTTTTGACATCCATCTGCCATATTTCGTAATCGTAATATGCAGCGATTGCTAACATTATCCGAATAGACTTTAGCATTGCAACTGGTGAAAAGGTTTCATCGTAATCCACACCGTGGACTTGCCTGTAACCTTTTGCAACCAATCTAGCTTTGAAAACTTCAAGTTTCCCATCCTTGTCTTTTTTCAGTTTGAAAACCCATTTGCTTCCAATGGCTTGGTAGCCATCTGGCAAATCGACCAAATCCCATACTTGGTTTTCAGACATGGAGTCTAATTCAGATTGCATGGCTTCTTGCCATTGCTTGGAGCTAGGGCTCGTCATAGCTTGTTTGTAAGTCGCAGGTTCATCACTTTCAAGTAATAGAACGTCATAGCTCTCGTTCGTCAAAATACCTAAGTACCTTTCCGGTTGAGATCTATATCTTTGCGATCTACGCGGGGTAACATTTCTAGATTGACCATGATTCTCACCAGATTCTTCTAAAGATCTCTGAGTTTCATCCTGAATGTCATCTTGAGCATTCTCTAGAGTTTGTTGTTCGACTCGAATTTCTTGGAGGTCTACTTTTCTCCCACTTGTCATTTTGGAAATGTGATCTTTCTCCAAAAAGACACCATCTCGAGCAACAAACACCTTGTTCTCAGATGTATTGTAGAAGTAATACCCCTTTGTTTCCTTTGGATAGCCCACAAGGATACATTTGTCAGATTTTGGATGAAGTTTGTCTGAAATTAATCGTTTGACGTATACTTCACATCCCCAAATCTTAAGAAAAGACACATTTGGAGGCTTTCCAAACCATAATTCATATGGAGTCTTTTCGACAGCTTTAGACGGAGCTCTATTTATAGTGAGTGCAGTTGTATTTAGTGCATGTCCCCAAAATTCTAATGGAAGTTTGGCCTGACCCATCATTGACCTGACCATGTCTAGCAAGGTTCTGTTCCTCCGTTCCGACACACCGTTCCATTGTGGTGTTCCAGGAGGAGTCAATTCTGATAGAATTCCACATTCTTTCAGATGGTCATCAAATTCATAGCTCAGATATTCACCGCCTCTATCAGACCGCAGTGCCTTAATCTTCTTGCCTAATTGATTCTCTACTTCACTCTGAAATTCCTTGAATTTGTCAAAGGATTCAGACTTATACTTCATTAGGTAGACATAACCATATCTACTGAAGTCATCAGTGAAAGTGATAAAGTAGCTGAAACCACCTCTAGCATTTGTACTCATTGGTCCACATACATCTGTATGGATTAAACCCAATAGTTCATTTTCTCTTTCTCCAACTTTAGAGAAAGGTTGCTTTGTCATTTTGCCAAGTAAACATGATTCGCATTTACCATAATCCTCTAAGTCAAATGGTTCTAGAATTCCTTCCTTTTGAAGTCTTTCTAAGCGTTTCAAGTTTATATGGCCTAATCGACAATGCCACAGATAGGTGAGATCTGAATCATCCTTTTTCGCCTTTTTGGTATTTATGTTATATACTTGTTTGTCGTGATCTAATAAATAAAGTCCATTGACTAATCTAGCAGATCCATAAAACATCTCCTTAAAATAAAACGAACAACTATTGTCTTTTATTAAAAAGGAAAATCCCTTAGTATCTAAGCAAGAAACTGAAATGATGTTTTTAGTAAGACTTGGAACATGGAAACATTCTTCCAGTTCCAAAACTAGCCCGGAGGGCAACGACAAATAATAAGTTCCTACAGCTAATGCAGCAATCCGTGCTCCTTTTCCCACTCGTAGGTCGACTTCTCCCTTGCTTAACTTTCTACTTCTTCTTAGTCCCTGTGGATTGGAACATAAGTGTGAGCCACAACCTGTATCTAATACCCAAGAAGTTGAATTAGCAAGTATACAGTCTATAACGAAAATACCTGAAGATGGAACGACTGTTCCATTCTTCTGATCTTCCTTTAGCTTTGGACATTCTCTTTTGTAATGGCCTATTCCATCACAATAAAGACAGCTTGATGTGGACTTGTCCTGCTTTGATTTAGCATCGCCCTTGGACTTTCCACTTTTCTTGAACGGTCTCCTTCTAGCCTTGAGTAAATCTTTGGCTTCACAGTCCAGTATTATTTCAGCCTTTCTGACAAGGTGAACAAATTCTGCAACTGTTTCTTCTCTTGGTTCACTTAGGTATAGTTGCTTGAAGCGACCAAACCCACTGTGTAGTGAATTGAGCAAGATAGAGACTTCCATCCTTTCGCTTATTGGTGTTCCTAGTAGACTTAGGCGATCAAAGTATGAACGCATAAGATCCACATGGAACCTCAGTGGGACGCCTACCCTCTGTTTAGTGCGAAGGAGCTGAACATGTGTTTCTTGGACTTCCATCCTATAACACCTGTTGGGAGAACTAACCTTTAGACCAGACATTGATTCAATCAACTCATGGACGTTCAAGTCCCTGTCCTCCGTGCTTCCACGACAGATATCCCTCAGATTCTTGATGAGCGTAAAAGGTTCATAGGCTACAAACCTTCTAGCCCAATCATCAGGGATATTGTTCAGCATGAGACTCATAACCTTTTTGAGATCCGCATCCCAGGCGTAAAATCTCTCAGGGGTCATGTCTCTGGCATAGTAGCTTGGCATGGGATGTGATAGTACATACTCAAGTCCATTGAGTTTGACTATTTCAACTAGCTTAGCTTCCCATTCAAGAAAATTTTCCAGGTTCAGCTTGACCATAAGCTCAGAACCCATGATGATGTTTTGATTGTTGTTTGCCATATTTAAAACTACAATTGAAAAGAATAAACAAATAAATAACCATTCACAGTTTCTCTTAATAAACTTAAATTCTAGCATTCATGCATAATTCAATGTTCATTAAGCATTTTATTCAAGTTATGTGTTCCGGCAGGTGTGAATAAAATGATTCCAAGATCCTAAAATCATTGAAGAACTAAGCACAGTTTGTCGACTTAATCGTAAAACATCTTAGGTAAGCAAAATCCTTTTGCTAATAGTCTAGAAACTATTCTTGGTTGATAGGTACGTCTAAGTACTTATTAGGTAAACCTATCGATTTTGCCACGACATAAAAGGACTCCTTACTTATATCGTTGAGTTTCACCAAAACTAACATGTACTCACAATTATTTGTGTACCTTGCCCCTTCAGGACCAATAAGTAACACCTCGCTGAGCGAAAACTATTACTAGATTGATGTAAAGGATATCCAAGCAAGTGTATATTTTGGCATGGCACCTTTTAACTCAATTTTTAAGTTTGGAACTTAAGGCTCTTACTATGTTGGTTAGATTTTAAGTGAACTAAAATCCTTAATCATGCAACATAATCAAGCTTTTAATCTCATGCATTTTAAGACATATTTAAAAGCAACAAATAACTTAAAACATGCATAAGATAAATGTGATCTAGTATGGCCCGACTTCATCTTGAAGCTTTAACTTCAAAGTCCGTCTTGAAAATCTCCGTGGGAGGCACCATTTTCTTCAAATAGAATAAGCTATAACTAATTACAACTATTTGATGGTACGCAGACCATATTTGAATTGAAAAACAACTTTGGTACTTTAGACCAATTACATTCAAATTAATGGTACGCAGACCATATTTTCTATCCTATTTGGGCCATACTAGTCACTTCATAACCTGCAAAACAGTACATATACAATATATACCATTCACCCATTCATTATCATGAATGGCCCACATAGCTGGTTAGTAAAACACATTATGCATCACATAAACATTTGCAGCAATTAATCAAGGGCACCAATAATCTACCAATTATTCAGTCCTTATTAATTCTAATCAAGTTGTTTTAACCTTAAGGATTTGTAGACCTAATCAAGAGTTTATGACTAAAAGGGGCTCCCACTTAAACCAATAAATTCATATGCTTTACTAATTTTAAACATAAAAATGTATTTCTAGTCTAACCGGAAACATACAAATTTAATTAAAATTTAAAGCTCATATAAATTTATAATTGAATCCAAAAGTTTAATTTAATTTCAGTCGTATTTAAATTAATTCATGATTTTAATTTTAGTAAAATAATTAGAATAAATAAAATTTATTATAATTACAATATTCAAAATTAAAATCCAAGAAAATAATTTAAATTATCAATTTTAAAATTAATTAAAATTACGTAAACTGAAAATTTCAAATTAAAAATTTCAAAACGATCTAATCGCAACGCAACAATCCCACGCAACGCACGCCCATGGGCCACACGCACACAGCCATCGCTGGCCATGTGCGCGCAGCCCATGCGCTACCTTGCATCGCTGCTGCTCACCATCGCAAGGCATCACGCGAGCTGGTGCTCTCTGCGCGCGCCAGCGTTCGACGCACGAGCATGCTGCCGCAGCCCATCGCTGGGCGCAGCACTCGTCGCACGTCGCAGCAAGCAAGCTGCTTGCCATCGCTGGGCGCAGCGCTCGTCGCACGTCGCAACAAGCACTCGCACGCCATCGCTGGGCGCAGCGCTCGTCGCACGCACAACAAGCACTCGCACGCCATCACTGGGCGCAGCGCTCGTCGCACGCACAACAAGCACTCGCACGCCATCGTTGGGCGCAACGCTCGTCGCACGCACAATAGCGCTCGCTGCGCGCGAGCGATCGATGCTTAGCGCAACACTCGTGGCACGCGAGCTTACGCTCGCTGCGCGCGAGGCTCCGCACGCTTGTGCGAGGCAGTGCGCGCTGTGGCGCAGCTCGCTTGCTGCCCACACGCGACTGCTCGTGCCTTGCTCTCGCCCTCGCCCATTCGCCCATTGCACATAGCCCACGACAGAAGGCAGGGCTGCTGCCTTGTGCTCGTGCACCATGGCCTTGCTCATTGCATTCGTACCGCATGGGCGACGAGCTCCCTTGCTCGTCGTCACATGCCCGCACTATACAACACCTCTTAAGGGTAACACGTAGCGTCCATTGCTTTGTGCGTGCAAGTTATATGAGCGAATCGCATAAAAATTAAAAATTTATATTCAAAATTAATGACAAATTAATAAATAATATTAATTTCATAATTTGAGGGCGAAAAATCGAAAATTTATTAATTTATTGATTTCCGATTATCATGGATTCAAGTCTAGGTCATAAAATTTTAAAATTTAACATAAATTTACAATTTTTATGGTGGTTTTTAATCATAGGTATCTAATTAAATTATAACTAATTATGAAAATCAAATTAATTCTAAATTATTTCAATTTTCAATAAATTAATCATAATTACAAATTAGATTGCATAATTAACAAGGCTAGGCATTCAAACTTGTTAAACATATGCAGTAGGTCAATCAAAAATTCAAGATTTATCAACAAGAATCGCAAATATTTAATTTAACATCTTAAATTTACGAAATTTTGCATTCGAAAAACTAAAACCTCCGAAAAGTCATAGTTAGGCTTCGAATTTGAGGATTCTGGGTTCGGCCGAAAAATATTAGTTTTTGTCAAAATTTTAGAATACCTTTTTCATGCGGAATTGACACAAAAATCACTCGATTTGGATGAGTAACGAAGAAACTGCCGAAAAAATGCGTACGTATAATTAAATAAACGCAATTTGCAATTAATTAACAATTACGGAAATTAATCACCCCTTTTAATTCTTGCAAATTTGTAATATTTAACCATGTTCATGCAATTTAGATTATGAAAATAATAAGAGGCTCGTGATACCACTGTTAGGTTATGATACATATGACAATTCATAAATCATGCGGAAAAACCATAAAGCCAGGAAAGCATATTATTTACACATAATCATTTAGCATAGTTTAGATGCATACACTTTGTTGCGTGCCTTCCCTAGCTGCGCCCGAACCGAACAAGAACAAGTCTTTAGGACTCCAAGTGTCGTCCCTCCGTAGATAGTCCACAGCACGTCCAGATCCGCCTTAAGCTTGACCAACTAGGATCGCCCTTAAGGTACTTAGAATTTTCGGCTAGTATAGGCAATTGTATGACTGAATTTTTGCTCTCAAAAATCACTTTGAATACTTGAATACTCTATATAAAATTGTGAGCATTGATCACCTATTTATAGGGCATGGGTATCGGATATTAGAATCCTACTAGGAAACGATTTAGTGAATCTGAATTAATCTAAAATTCAATCACTTAATTTATCTAGTAGACTTAGGAAATTAATCTTATACGAATCCTAACCGATCAAGGTTTCGTACGCAAGCACAAACACTCACGCAGGCGCAGCAGCCCACGAGGGGCGCCATGCGCGCGCGCGCGCTGAGCCCATGCCCAGCAAGTGCTCGCAGCCCACGAGGGGCGCGCGCCTGCTGGCCTTGCTCTCGCGTTTGGGCTTTGCTTGCTTTGGTCGCGCGCGGGCTTTGCTAGGCGTTGGGCCTAGCTTCGTGCTAGGCCTTGCGTCTAGCAAGCTCGTCCGATGTTTATTCGTACGATGCGCTTCCGATTAAATTCCTGGTTCCGGAATTCATTTTCGATACGAACAATATTTAATATTTCCGATTCCGGAATCAATTTCCGTTTCGAACAAATATTAATATTTCCGTTTCCGGAATTATTTTCCGATTCCGATAATATTTCCGATTCTGACAATATTTCCGTTTCCGGCAATATTTCCGATTCCGGCAATATTTCCATTTCCGATAATATTTTCCGATACGTACCATGTTTTCGTTTCCGGCAACATCTACGACTTGGATAATATTTATATTTCCGATACGATCCATATTTCCGTTTCCGGCAATATCATCGTTTTCGGAGTATTCATTTCTTGCCTGTGACGATCTCAGCTCCCACTGAAACCAAGATCCGTCGATTCCGAATATCCATAGATGGAGTATTTAATGCCATTAAATACTTGATCCGTTTACGTACTATTTGTGTGACCCTACGGGTTCAGTCAAGAGTAAGCTGTGGATTAATATAATTAATTCCACTTGAACTGAAGCGGCCTCTAGTCAGGCATTCAGCTCACTTGATCTCACTGAATTATTAACTTGTTAATTAATACTGAACCGCATTTATTAGACTTAACATTGAATGCATATTTGGACCAAGGGCATTATTTCCTTCACTTTCTTCTTTCTATCTCCTTGCTCCGGCAGACATCCCAACTTTTCCTCCTTCCTCCTTCCTCCATCGTCCTAGATCCTTTCTCTATCTCCTCCCTCCTCCAAGGCCCTCCCCCTCATCCTCGCCATCATTCTCTCTGCTCCAATCCAACACCTTTGTCAATTCCTTCGTGGAAGATCGAAGCTACAACGGAACGTCACCGCCGCAAGCAAAGCCTTCGCGTTGAGCCTCCTCCCACGCCCTTCATTGTGAGCTCGCGACCCCATCACCCATTGTTTGTAGTGATCTTGAGGACTTACAAAACCATAATTTCAATCATCTGAGATATTAACAAGGAAGGATATTATTGGTTCATTTGGTGATCTGAATTTGGGATTTCTGGGTAACAAAAAATATAGTGTTGTATTTGGGGTTTTAATTTTTTGGATGAAGAACACTCAATTTTGAGTCCTTTTTAATGGGTCAATAATTATATTTTTCATTTTCCTTTAAAACTCAAAGTTCGGTGATTAATTGAATTTTCAAAGTGGAGTTTATAGTCATCAAATTTGGGAAACCATGGCAAAATTACTGCAAAAATTCATGAAAGGTAGCTGAAGGAAGGAGGTTATGGAGGCAGAAACAAGGTTAAAATATAATTTAAAAAAATTAAAAAACAAAGTCGACCTTGTTAATTGATTTCCGGTCATTTGGGTTCAACAATAGTTAATAGGGCATAAAGGTTGGATTATTAAATAATAATCCAAATGTTGGATTAATAAAAGAAAATCGTCAAAATTTTGGATTATTTAAAAAAAAAAATCCATTATAAAATAGGCAAGATAATGCGGGCAGGTGGAAATGAATGAGACGGGCTGGTGGATGTGGAGCGGGGCAGGTGGTTATGAGGCAGATATGAATTCAAATTCACCACTTGCCCGCTACCTATGGTGGCTACACCTTTTATTAACAATACCCGCTTACTACCTGCCAAAGTCGTACCATACCCACCCCAACTGGTGCGAAATTCGCAAATCTTTACCCACCTGCCATCCCTACATGTTTGTCAAAACTATCGGTAGCGGTTAAATAACAGATAACCTTTAGAGTAGAGGGTAACTAATATTCAGTAAAAGTACCCGTTGATGTTGTAAAAAGAATACAATAAAAGAAATAGATATTGTTTAAAACTTTAGTACTCCATAATTTATCAAACATTACCCGCTATCTTTGAACATCTATACCTAGTATTTAAAAACCCAAACCATAAACTCAACAATGCCATATGTCACTCTCATCACTCATAGTGCCACGTGTAATTTGATATGCATGTTGTCCTTCCATAATTTTTTTGGGTTTAAATTTAAAGAATTTAAATAAATGAATATGGCCTATGTCACTAAATAAATAAATGAATAGGGAGTAACTCAAGCCATAATCATTACTCCGTATTTGCAAAGGAAACGCCACTCTGCCCGACTTCTACAACTCCCCCCTTCATCTTCTATCCTCCATACTCTGTATATATTCTCCTTAAACTTAACCGTTTTTAATCAATTAAAAGCCTTTATTGGTACTTTAAAAAGAGGAGGAATTTCAAACTGTTAGAATTTGTAGGGTTCAATAACGTATTACGGAGTACTTATTCATAATTCATCGATTGATTGATTTATTAATTTGCCAATAAATTGCAGCCTATATATAATACATGCACCTTGCCACCCCCACTTCCGTCAATGTGGCATTACCAACTGGAATTGTTTCTCAACTTACAGAAGTTTCTGTTGGGTTGGTATCACTCTGAAGCTCCCCCCAAGATAATATTTTTGATATGAGATTATGCTATTTTTTAAAAATAAATAAATAAAATCATGTCACTAAAATAGAGTGTTCTTTTACTTAGTTTATGTGTCGAAGCAACTTTGTTGCTAAATTATATACATGCGATGATGTTTATAATTATTTCCATGGGGAAAATCATATTGTAGCATTACGTATATTCTCTGTGTATTAAGAGGTTTCTATCAATATTGTATCTTTTAATTATTTTTTTCCATTGCCTCAATGTCTACATTATTATGTGTGTGTTTTATATTTATATTTCAAATTCTGTTTAACTTGGGTATGTGAACAGAGAAAAAAAAATCTTATGCTAACTTAAATAAAACCTTTAAATAAATTAGAATGATTCACCACATTAATCTATTAACCATTAATCGATTAATTGTGAGCTACTCAAATATAAGGAGAGAAATCTCAAACCGTTAGAATTTGAGTGGTTCATCCGTCAAACAAAAAAAGAATTTGAGTGGTTCATGTATGATGTATTCAAACTACGGAGTATTTATAAAAAACTACTCGTACATCATAAAACTTTTATTCGATATTCATCCGAACTTTTCTCACTTCATTCTCTATTTAGTGGGAATTTCGCTCTTTTTCATGAGGTGAGTATTCATTACGGAGTAATAGTTTATACTTCATGATCAATTTTGAACGCATTTTTGTTAACCATCTATAACAATGTAAGTGTGGTAATTGATTATTTTTTACTAGCTATTAGGCGTAACCAAATTAATAAAATTATGAAGTACTCCATATAATACTTTGTATGAGTATTTACTATTTTAAATTTTGGTTATTTTTCTTAAGAAAAGCCCGTGCATAGAACGGGTCAAAACCTAGTTATTAATTTTGATATTTGACAAAAGTTAATTAACTGCTACCTTGCCAAGCACACAACATTTACAAGTATCGTGTTAACTATGTCAAAACGCTACCGCCAAACACGACATTTTTCCGATGTAAAAGAAAAAAACAAGAATAGTTTTAACTTAGAATTAATGCCATTTTCTTTCCTACGAGTCGGCCCAAACTGGTCTAATAAATTGCTTTCTAACGGATTCGGGCTGGGTTAAAGTGCAGTGCAGGCCTATAAAACGGATCTGCAAATGGAATCGCAAGTTCAGCCCAATGAAAGAACCCTAGTTTTTAATCTTCCATATATAATCATTTCAGGTTTTAGATGTTCAGCCGTTTTGTGGTTTATCAGAGTCGCCCGCGCTCAGGTATTTCTTCTCTCTTCCACTCTCCTACGCATTCCTCTCCGATTTCTGTAATTCACCTCTTTTCTTCTTGTTTGTTCAAATTTATGCTCAAATGGTTGTTTGATTGTTGTTGTATGTTCCATTTTATCACGCCTAATCAATTTTCGATTAAGACTCTTGCTGTTTTTTATTCCCTCGATAATTGATATGTTTTTGTGTTCATTTTAGTGGGTTTATGAGCTAAATAGCAAATGTACTTGTTAATGAACTCTATAATTAGTTTTTGATGTTTGCTATGACCCAATTTAAGTGTAATTACTTTGTTTAGTCACTCCTTTGCTAGATTGGAGAATTTTTAAGTCATTTAAAACATGCGCAGATGTTGATTAATCATGTATGAAGTGAGAATCTAATTTGATTTGTTCGTCTTGTTATCACAGGTAAGGAAAGAGTAAGATGTCTCACAGGAAGTTTGAGCACCCCAGACACGGTTCCCTAGGGTTTCTTCCAAGGAAGAGGGCCGCTCGCCACAGAGGAAAGGGTAAGATCCTCCCCCTTTATCCCATGTGTTAGATTTGCTAGATGTTTTTATCTGTGTTCTGAGTTGAATGGATTGTATATTTAAGAATTATGCACTCTATCATGGCAGGTTTAGATCATTTAATCTATTGTCTGATGATCTGTTGTTCCTATTACTCATTTTAATTATTTGAGGGTATGTAGGCTTCTTTTGTTAAAAATGAGATTGTCTGTTATACCTTGTTTTGATAATGTCTTGTGTTTGTTTATATGGTTATAGAGAGCCTATTCTATATGATTCTTATTAGAAGATTATAAATGAATGGATTGTTGTGACTTTGGTGTATTATTTGTGTATTTGTTAATATTTTTTCTTGTGTTTTATGAATGCTTTATGTTTAAACTTCTTCGAGGAATGGAAACTAATATCCTGTTATATCTTCTGAATTTGATTAAATGAATCGATGTGTTTCGAATTTGGTGCATTATTTATCTTTTGTGTTGTATGCGTTGTATACTATGTTTGGGTATTTATTTGAAACTTCTTCAGGGATGGAAACTGATATCCTGTTGTATGTTTTGAATTGATTTCACAGTGAAGGCTTTCCCCAAGGATGATACAAGCAAGGCACCACATTTGACTGCCTTCCTTGGTAACAAGGCTGGTATGACCCACATTGTTAGGGAGGTCGAGAAGCCAGGATCAAGTATGTTCAGAGTTTGTCTTCCGTTTCATAAGAACAATTTGGTGTTGATGTTCATTTGTCCTAACTCAATGTTTATAATGTAGAGCTACACAAGAAAGAAACCTGTGAGGCTGTGACCATCATTGAGACCCCTCCTATGGTGGTTGTTGGTGTTGTTGGTTACGTGAAGACTCCTCGTGGTCTGCGTACTTTGAACACTGTATGGGCTCAACATTTGAGTGAGGAGCTCAGGAGAAGGTTCTACAAGAACTGGTGCAAGTCCAAGAAGAAGGCATTCACCAAGTATTCTAAGAAATATGAGAGTGATGAGGGCAAAAAAGACATCCAATCTCAGCTTGAGAAAATGAAGAAGTATGCCACTGTTGTCAGAGTCTTGGCTCACAATCAGGTAACATATGCTCTCCTGTGCAACTTGATGTTTATGGATTACTGATTGATTCAGAAACTAAGTATTGGTCTGTCATTAACATTGTTGCCTCCTGTGTTTTTTTTTTAACCTTGTTAGTTTCTCTAATTTATATTTTTTGAACCTTGTCTGTTTCTCTAATTTCCTATGGTTTAAAATTTTCAGATTAGGAAGATGAAGGGTTTGAAGCAGAAGAAAGCCCATTTGATGGAAATTCAGGTCAACGGTGGTACTATTGCCCAAAAGGTTGACTACGCCTATGGCTTCTTTGAGAAGCAAATCCCAATCGATGCGGTCTTCCAAAAGGATGAAATGATTGACATCATTGGTGTGACCAAGGGTAAGGGTTATGAAGGTGTTGTCACTCGTTGGGGTGTTACTCGTCTTCCCCGTAAGACTCACAGAGGTTTGCGTAAGGTTGCTTGTATTGGTGCATGGCATCCTGCCAGAGTTTCATACACTGTTGCAAGGGCTGGTCAGAATGGGTACCATCACCGTACTGAAATGAACAAGAAAATTTACAAGCTCGGAAAGAATGGTCAGGAGACTCACAATGCAATGACCGAGTATGACAGGTCAGTAAATTATGAGAGTCCGTATTCTCATTTCAAAACCTTTCCTATTATTCTGTTTCTCACTTTACAGTAGGGTTATATCATTGTTTTGTGACCATTTCATGTTATAAGTAAAAGGAACAGTTTAGCCTGTTTGTTTGATAGCATGTTCTAATGCAAATGTCTTCATTTAAATGCTGATGTTGTGTTATATCCATTGAACAGGACTGAGAAAGATATCACTCCAATGGGTGGTTTCCCTCATTACGGTGTGGTGAAGGATGATTACATCCTCATCAAGGGATGCTGTGTCGGTCCTAAGAAGAGAGTGGTGACTTTGAGGCAATCGCTCCAAAAGCAGACATCCCGTGTTGCCCTTGAGGAGATCAAACTGAAATTCATCGATACATCCTCTAAGTTTGGCCATGGTCGTTTCCAGACAACCAACGAGAAGCAGAAGTTTTATGGTCGTCTTAAGGCTTAAAAGTATTACTAAGTTAGTGTATTTTTGCAGAATTTAAAGAGATCAATGATGTTGAGTATACATTTGTTTTGGAGCATTTGTTTCTTGTTAGTGACCTATGAAATTTTGCTGTTGATTAATATGGTTACTGAAAATCTCAAATTGTATGTTTGCTCGATTGGTATTTATTTGGTTCTGTCAAGTCCTTCACAGTTTATGAACCTGTTGACTATTAATGGGGTTGCTGTTATGAACCTGTTGACTATATTATCATTAATGGGGTTGCTGTTTTAAAATCTTAGAACATGTTGTTGACGGAAAAATCAAGAGTTCACGACCGTTTGAGCATCAATGGAAATGATTTCAATAATTCATTCTAAAATTTGAGTGAATTTTTGCATTTAATGAGAGAAGCAAATTTTCTCTAGCAAAAATCTAAAATTTAGGGGAAACTGAAATTTTACAGCCTATATTGTTAATCTTCTTCATTTACAAGCATATTGGTCGATGTTGAGCGAAGTTGCAGACAATGAGTAAAAGGCGAAATTCGAGTAAAAGGCGAAATTCCGTACCCTTATGAGGTAAACATATTGTTGTAGTAGTTGTGGATGATTATGATGAAGTTGTGTTTGATGATTTTTAGTATTAGAATTTAGAACTATATTTGAATGGCGTATGTTGCAAAGAAATGTTGGTATTAGGGGATTTTCTGGTGGAGGTGCGTTGGCAAGTTAACTAGTGCAGGTATTGTACAATTTTTTTTTGGGTTGGATTAAGGGAGAAATAAGGTTTTATGCTGAACTGAATTTATCAATGTGAAGTAATATGGCTCATTGTCAAATAACAGGTATAACCTTCCATGGGTAGCTATTTCTGTAGTTTATGCAATTATGATGTTGATTCTTACCGTGTTACAAGTTGTAACTGGCTTCAAATAATTAGGTGAAGTTGTGATCATTGCAATTGATTATTTGGAGACTTGAATTAATACAAGCTTGTGATTTTAACAATTGTGATTTAAGTTCTGTCCTTGGTTTTTATTTGCCGCTTTATGAGATGTAGATGATAATCATAACAACTTAGAGTGCTAAACCGATCAAGAGATTACAAAACATGAAAAGCATTATCAAAATAAGGTGACACTGTCTTACCCAACTGCTTCACAGTTCACAATGCAAATCTTGGTAACAGAAGCAGGTCTGATACAACAAAGTGCTGCAGTAGCATTTCCAGATTATAAAAGTAATTTTTATTGGTAAATAATACTTGCACAAAGTAATACTCCATAATTATAAGTAGCAAGATTTTTGCTGATAAATAATTTTCTTCATCTGAAGTAGTTGTCTCCCTATAAAGCTATAAGTCTGTAACAAAAGGTCCTAATAGAATCAGCCAGAAATTTCTACATAATAGCATTTTAGCCTACTGTACCTCCTGCTGTATTGCCACTATATGCAGGAAGAACAATTCCCAATCGCAGTTATTTTTCCCCTTAATCTTACGTAGATCTACTTTATTTTTGAAAAAAAATCAGCACATATTAGAACTTTCTCTATTTTACTTTGAATTCCATTATGACACAAAAGTAAATTTTACAAGATCTCCTGATTCTACTCATATAGTGTAACAGAACTCAAGAAAAGAATCCCTTGAGAAACATTTACAGATTCATTCCAAGATCTCCTTTGTTTTTTAGAACATCATTGGTAAACCAAGATGTCGGCTATTTTCGTCTCATAATTCATCAGATGAATGAACACTTATAAGCTTGCAATATATATATCGAGCTGGATGGATAATGCCCTTGCATATAACTTCCTCATTTACTTTAAGTAAAATCAGCATCTATCACATCTTCATTATCATTAGAACTGGTTCCAATAGGCTTTGTGGGACTAGCAGCAGTCCAGCTGTAGGACTTGTCTCAGCAACTCTTGATTGACTGTACAAAGTTACTTGTTGATTATGATTGATGGCAGTGCCTGTAAGAGTGTAAGACATGATCACTCTTTAACTAATGGATGTGTTCTTATTGTTACAGGCCTTGCTGGTGATTGATGTCTACATAAAGTTTGCTTATGAGCAAGCTGCAATTCATGTAATAGACATTTGCTGGTGCTGATAGGACCTATACAATTGAGGCTATGATGGGTGATAGAAAAGCTTTACAAGCTGGGACTAGCCACAACCTTGGACAGAATTTCTCACGTGCCTTTAACACACAGGTTCAGCCTAGTGTCAGATTCTTATCTCAATTGTTTTCTTATGTTTAATCTGAGAAAATGGTGTTGTTGGTTGAGTGACTTGAGTGAATTATTTGCACATTTATATATGCAGTTTACTGATGAAAATGGCTAAAGGCAACATGTGTGGCAGACGTCATGGGCTATCAGTACTCTTTTTGTTCGTGGTATAATAATGACTCTTGGTGATGATGCTGGTTTAATGCTTCCACCAATACATGTTACTTGTAAGCTCTTGCATTATTTTACTACCCCCTTACAAGATGAATGCATGACATCTTGCCAGGAACTTAAATGTTGCATGTTGAATTTCTCATGACCTACATGCATATAAAAATAATAAATAAATGGAAAGGAAGATAAGTATGTGACTCATTAGGGTGCGTTATGTTCAACTTATTTGACCTGAGCTTATCTGAACTTATCAAATCTTATCTGAACTTATTTGAACTTATTGGAACTTATCTGAACGTATCTGAACTTCTTGAATTATTATTATTAATATTGAAACTTATTGAAACTTATCTGAACTTATCTGAACTTATTGGACCTGAAACTTATTTTTTTAAGGTGAACAGAACGCACACTTAGTCATCTTATAAGCCTCTCTCATAGTCAAGTGTCTTGTAAGCAAGGATTTTACTATTGATCTTATTCGAGTTGGGATTGCTCCAATGATATGTGAGATGCTACACGCTAGACGAAGCAACCCAACCTAAGTTGCTTGAAATGGAAGAATAACTGAACCTCTGGTAGCCATAAAGTCGAATTGGACTGACCAAACTAGTCAATACCTAGTATTTAAAAAGGAAACCAATTACCATTCTTTGCCATGTGTCAATCTACTTTTGGTTGCCATGTGTCACTTTACTATTTTGTTTGCCATGTGCTTTTCAACTCTCTTTTAAGTGGCCAATAACTCAATGCACTTCTTGCTCTTCACATTCTCTATTTGATATTTTAATTACAATTCCTCTTGGGCTTCATATTCTCCCTGTAACATACTTCATCCATAAATTCTTTTAAAGTCTATCACTTAAATAATTCCTCAAAGACAAAAGTTCAAGATTTATTCCTGCATGTTATTAAAAAAAAGGTTTCGTATTAATTTTTTTTTATTTCAATTTTTGTATTATTGATAAACCATATAATTTTTGCTCTTTTAAGGAGAAGGTTTTGTAGAGGAGTTGAAGAGTAATAGGACAAAGGGCGTGAATGATTTTGCATCATTTCCCTGTTGTAGCTATGCACGCCATCCGCTAGGTATAAATCATTTTTTATTTGTTGGTCGAAAGAAAATTTCCCTATTTCATTAGATTTTTTTATTTAAAATCACACTCCAATATCTACAACAAAGGATTAGCAATCTTGTGATATCAATGTAAATGTTAAAATTTTGTACTTCTCATTTTGAATTTTTTGCTTATTTGATTATTTGAGATTGATGCTTTAGTTTTTGAGGAAAGATTTCAATATTTTAATTTTAATGTAATACCGTTAATTATAGGAAAACGTTGGCTTTGTTTACATAATAAAGGATTTTGCCAAATTGACAATACATGACTTGGACTCAGTTGAGATGGCTTAGCAAAAAATTGTATGTTGCTGTAGAAATTGCAAGATTTGGGAATAGGAAAATTTGTAATTATTAATCCAACCTTTGTCCGGTTTTCTTTAATTAAGCCTACCTATGCGATATTTCTAAATAATCCAACCTTTATGACCCAACTATTATTATTAAGCTTGGATGACCGATTACCTGCTACAAACTCAAGGAAAATTTGTAATTATTAATCCAACCTTTGCCCAATTTTCTTTAATTTAGCCTACCTATGCGATATTTCTAAATAATCCAACCTTTATGACCCAACTACTACTATTAAGCCTAGATGACCGGTTATCTGCTACAAAGTCAACGTTAAAAACGTTGACAACCTAAAGTTGGTTTCCCTCCTAAAATATTGGACACGTCATCATCACTTGCCACCTAAACAAGGATTTCATTTTTTTTTTCAAAAAACCTTAACCCTTCTCTTCTCTGTACCGTGTTTTAATTCCTCTCTCCTCCATTACTGCTGTTTCAACCACAATTGTACTGGTTCATGACATCATCAGCGATTTTCTTGTGGAAATAGGTGACTTCATCCACGCGCATTCAAATTTCGTCTCCAAAATCATACAATTGAAGGTGAACTTACGAACCTTAGCGTTTTTGTTCCTTTTTTGGTAAATTTTGAATTTTGGGCTTCCTTGATGGTCAGTTCGTAAAAACCCGAGCTGTTGCAATAATATAGTTTTTTTTTTATGTTCTGGGATGTTGGTTATTGTGGTCTTGTTGAAAATTTAGAAATAAAAAAAACCTTGAATTGGAAGAAGATCCAGATCCAACATGCAATTGCTTTATCCCAGCCATAGCAATTGCTGATTATTTTTGATGAACTTCGAATGGAGATGTATAACCGTATGAGGGATCGACAATGGTGGAGAAGAGGTAGAAGAGAAATAATGGAGAGGAGTGCAGAGATGAAGCAGACAATCGCAGAGGAGAGAGGAACGAAAATTAAAATAGCAATTAAAGAAAATAAGGGGAAAAAAAATTAAAAAAAATTATAATTGTTATATGCCACGTAAAGGTGAATACCGCCTATAGCAGGTTGGTAACTTGTTAGGCTTAATAATAGTAGTTGGGTCATAAAGGTTGGATTATTTAGAAATATCGCATAGGTAGGCTTAATTAAAGAAAATCGGGCAAAGGTTGGATTAATAATTACAAATCGGGCGAGAGATGATATTAATATGTTGTTAAAGGATCTCCTAATTTCCTATTTTTCCGTGTTTCGGTTCACTATCTAGAGGTATTGTTTTAAATATGACAAATTATGAAATTTATCAACATTGTTGTGTTAACCAGCAAAACATGTGAATTGTGAAATGTAATAAATTTGATAGTGATAAATGTTGTACTTGCAGCGGCTACACACGACTAAAACGGGCGATATTACTTTTGGATTTAAGCAAAACACAATTTGATAATTTTGTACTCAAAACTTCAACGCGAAAATCGGTTAATCCCTTAACAACCACGTGGTCTATATTCATAATTTAACGTATTGTACGTAACGTGTTACTTATAATGGATAGCAATGTCTTTTGGTACAATACTATTTGGCGGATAGAAAATTTAGAAAATAAAAAGGTTGCAAATGTATGTACGTATTGTATACCATTGTTACCGTTAATATATATAAAATAAATTATCAAATCTACATTTTTATCTTTTGTTGGTGCCTTACGTTACCTTATGTTATGCATGATGTACGGGCCAAAAACTAGTTATATATTATGAGACAGGTTGCAGCCGTATTTTCTCTAATGCAACTTTTCCCTCCAAGTCTCCTATATTTTGGTTTTGATAATTTTTGGTTGCTCTCTGTTGATATTTCTACCTCATTATTCATTATTGGTTGAATTGACTGTTGAATTGACTGTTCTAGACATCTTATATGAACAGGTTTTCTTTCTTGCCGTTGTGGCTAAACGCGGCGCAGCGCAACAGTTGTAACATATCCGTAGTTGGTTGTCAAGGTATTTTGGTTGCTAATATTTTGATACATCGTCCAAGTTTGGCCATGGTCGTTTCCAGACAACCAACGAGAAGCAGAAGTTTTATGGTCGTCTAAAGGCTTAGAGGTTCCTTTGTCTAATTGTCTTGTTACTTAAGCTAGTGTTTTTTGCAGAATTTGATGAGATCAATGGTGTCGAATATACATTTATTTTCGAGCATTTGTTTCTTGTTAGTGACTTATGAAATTTTGCTGTTATTTTATGGCTACTTAAAAACTTTAGTTTGCTCGAAATGTTTGCATTTCTTTGGTTCTGTTTAGTCATTCAGAGTTTGTGAACCTGTTGACCATATTATGCTTTACGGGCATGCTGTTGTGTTGAAATTTGGGGTGAAGATGAAGATTGATTGATTATAGAGCTGGTTCTTGGGACGATCAACTAAATGTTGTCGCTTGTTCAGTTCAATCCTCTGATCTTGCTGTACTAAGCGATTATCAAGATGTTGAAAGGTAAGAAATCTTGAATACGGATTTACAATGGTGATGAAAGCAGATCTTTATAACAAAAACTAGTTTTTAATATGGTATATAAGTGTATTCCGTTTGTGCGTGGAAGGATTTGTTTCCCAAGTACTATTATGATTTTTTTTTTGTGACGAGAAGAGCAAACAAACATCATCAAGCCACCATCTTTTTTATTTTTTTTGGTCAAAATGAGTTACTGCATTAATCACACTCCTTGTGGAGGTAAAAATACAACCACTTATGGCGCAATTACTACTGAGTAAGCTTGCTTCCTAAAAAAAAATGTCATTGGTATTAGAAATATCATTAGTTAAGCACGGGGGTGGGGTAATGTCAATGCCTTGATCCAAAAGACTCAATCGTTCCTTGGCCTTCTTTGCCACGTAATCCATTTCCATAAGCTACTCCCTTCTTTTGAATTTCACCAAAAGGCTTACTTGGATTCTTTGCAACTCCCAACATTACCGTACAAGTTAGTAAGCCACAACGTTGGTGCTTGATCATTGTTAATGTTTTCCACAATATTGCAATCAGAGATTATGGTAACATGCTGCCATGTCTTATTTATCACCCATGAGATAGCCATCAAGATTGTTTGTTATTCTGCAGCAGTGGCTGAAATAGAAAGGATAACTCAAAAAATTCATTTGTCCTCACGCCTCCTATTTTCCAGGAAATAGGCACTTCAACAGTCTTTGATGGTTATACGGGTATCCAAAATACGAACGAGATGGATGTTTGTTGACCCAACCATTCTTGTTAGTCCCAACCCAGATACGAAAGGGAGTAGGTAAGTAATTTTTAACAAAGCTTTCGTGTTGTCGATTGCTACATGTGGTGCCTTTTCCCATATGCCGCATATTGGTACTATTACATTACTAGGAAGGTACCAGCTATATGCCAGTTATGAATATATGCTATGAGTCCCTACAAACAATGACATAGGAAGCAAGAAGAGTAGAAGTACAGAAAGTTACATCACATTTAACAACAAACTTGGTTTGGACAGAAGGATCCATATGCGCTGCTAGATCATGGGCAGGTGCAATATAGTTTCTCATTACATTAACTATGGAACAAAAATTAAACGTTACAGAAATAACATATTGCACTGATGTGTGTATCACTTCACTTGCCCCTTAGCAAAAGTTTACAAACTTCCTTTTGCTCATTGAAATTCAAAGCAATTCAATAAAGCGGTGAAGAAAGTAAGATCATACTCCCTCCGTCCCGGAATACTTGACTTGTTTTCCTTATCGGGTCGTCCCTTAATACTTGACCTGTTTCTAAAAATGGAAATATTCTAACAATATTATATTATTTCTCACTCCACTCCTATTAATCCACCTACCCTCTTAACCCACCTCCCACTAACTACATTAAAATAATACCCCACTATCAACTACTACCTATTAAATTAAATAAGTCAATTCAAGTCCCTTAAACTCTGTGCCGGTCAAACCGAGTCGAGTATTCCGGGACAGAGGGAGTATAATGCTCTTGAATTTGAAGATAAACAGTGCAGACCCTTCTTCACTAAGCTAGGCATCACTCACCAGTCACCAGACATATTGTTGGTCTAGACAACAACAAAAATGGAAGAGTGGAGAGAAACATAGGAACATTCATGAGATGGTTAGATAATCATTTTAAAGTATTTGGTTGTTTAACTCTTGCATCCAATCCTAGCACAATCAGCGATAAATTCAATTTTAACGTTGTTCCTAATCTCTTTCTAGGCTATCCCTTATCACGAATGTCACATTTGTATCTAGGGATGTGAGATTCTATGAAAACATATTTCCCTATCAGCTATTTCACAGTTATAAGTTTAATCCGGTGACTAGAACTGACACTATCCATGTTAATGCATGAACAAATGCTGAAACTTTATACCAAGAAAATGCTAATATACCAATATAACCATGAATTGATGACATTCATGGTAGTCCTACTCCTATTCCTCCTCCAGAGATAAGGAGATCTACTAGACCTCATAAAACACCATCATGGATGGGAGACTATTCTCTCAATCTAGCCACCAGTAGTGGTACCACTCAAGCTAAATCTGTAGCTTACACTAAGCCTACACCCCATTTCCCTTGCTTCATGTCCCATGTCACTAGAGCTCCTCAAAAATAAAAGTTGGTGAGCCTATTCAATTCAACAAAGTTGTTCAAGACCCTAAATGTGTCAAAGCCATGAATGAAGAGCTTGATGCACTTGAAGTAAACCATACTTGGGATATCACAGATATTCCCCAAAGGACGAAAGCCATTGGAAATAACTTTGGCAGAGATGGTAGTCTGGAAATTTTGTCACATACAAGCCAATTAAGTTGTCTCTTTGTCAATTATACCTCAGACTTTCTAATTCGTAAATTACAACCTTAAACTTTTTACTTCACTTTAAATTACAACCCCGGGTCATTTTCCGACAAAAATCATCGGAATATGATGTCATTAATATAATAATCCAACTTTTTTTTTTTTTTTTTATAAAAAAGCTCTAAACATAAATTAAATAATTCCAAAAAAACAAACTAATTAGAAATTATTCGTTTTTTATTTTTCAGAAATTAAGCGATTGTATTTTAATAAGATTTAGTGACAACATATTCCGATTGATTTCGCAAAAAAAGACCCGAGATTGTAATTTAAACGAGACATGTAAGTTCAAGGTTGTAATTGGCAAAGAAACAACTTTATTGAGTTCGACAAATTTTTCCTCATTATATGAAAATATTATTGTCAACATAGCCGAGAAAAGGACTGATGCTATCAAATATTACTTCGAAATGTTTTACTGATGGACTGATGGTGTTAGCTACAGTAATGGAGTTGCTTATCCAACTGCCAATTGAAGCAACTTGAAACTATGACTCCGTTTGGTAGGGCGTAAAACGTTTTCATGGAAAATGATTTTCCCCTTTTTAATAATTTTACGTTGTTTGATTGGGTGAGAGATGGAAAACAATTTTCCATTACTCCCTCAAAGGTGGAATATCCTTTTCCATTTGATAGGAAGGGAAACCACTTTTCCTTCTTTCCTCCTTACCTCCCTCTCCTTTCTTCCCCTCAATCTTCACCATCTTCTCCCATTTTCCTTTAAGGTACCAAACAAAGGAAAACTAGTTTGAAATTGTGTTTTCCCTTGAAAAATATTTTCCAGGTAAAATCGTTTTACAATGAAAACGTTTTACGCCTTACCAAACGGAGCCTATATGTCAAGCACATCATTCAGTTTGTAATTCACGCAGCCAAGAAACAGGTACTTCCTGCCATTGGCTTGTTTATTTCTCTTTTTTTTTTTTTTTTTTAATTTTTTAATAATATCGTCTTACTACTCAATCAATTAACATTGTGGACACTGGACAGTGGACACTGCATTAACGTCACCATAACGATGCCCCTTAATCTTTGAAGCAAAAAATAAGAATAAAAGAATGTACTGCTCTGTTATTATAACTATATGGAAAAGAAAGAAAATAAATAAATGGTTACAACCTTTCTTTGGGTGTTTGAAGGGGGAGAACAACAAAAGAAACAGTCGGAAACAAATAAGAGACCCAGTTCTGTGACCTACAAAAAACACAGCTGCATGCCCCACTGGCAGCAGCACTATCCACATCTTTAAAGGAGATGAAATGCCCATGATTAGCAACCAACACAACACAACACAAGAGAGCAGGCATCCAATATCATGTTTTCCCAACTGCAAACCAAATGTTGTACCTCCGTGATGGTCAAGCAGCCTCCATTTGAGGCGGCCCTTCATTCCTGGTACCACGACCACGAGCCCATCCTCTTCCACGCCCACGACCTACAAAAACGGAGTTAATCAGCAGAAAATCCAATCAACAGTTCTGAGCAAGAGTACTTCCCACAATGAATGGTCAGACCGAGTCAAATTAGGTGCGCACACACAGCCTAAAAAGAAAGGATCGTTTGAGTTATTGGCTCGTTTAGTCTGATAACACTTCTCCTTCAGACTAAAAGGGGGAGGAAAGGAGAAACCGAGGCTAGATAAAAAAAGATTTTGGTAATAGTTTCCTTGCGAGTATCATGAATTATTGCTTGGATTTATTCTGCCAAGTCTGCCCACGACAAGCATTGGATTTCTTTTCACGGAATACCACAAGCAAGGATCATCCCGGGCAGGGATGGGGGTTGGTGGGAAGAGGGTAGAATCGTCCATCTTGCACACATTTTGAGCCAGGTATAAACAGATCCTATTCAATATCTAACCCACAAAACAAATTCAATATCTAACCCACCAAGGCTGATGAATGACTATTCACTGGCCTTTTACTGAAAAAATAGCTTACCACGTCCCCGAGCAACTGGTATTTCGCCTTCACCATTGTCATAATAGCCACCGGATCCTTGAGTATAATACCCCCCTCCTCGTCCTCTGAAGTTCTGACTTCTGCCACGACCTCGACCTCTGCCACCATATCCACGGCCACCATATCCACCATCTCCATCATAATCCCCCGGTCCATTATAAAATCCTGTGGAGAACATAATATTCCAATTTAGCAACATTCACAATCGCAAGAGATAGTCGAGTAAGACAAATAAGGAACTTCATACAGTTTGGATTTTGGATAAAAATAATAAAGATAATCAGAACTCATATCAATGTGCAAATGAAGCAAATAAAGCAATTGTGACAGATTTTGGAAGTACCTCTCCCCCTGCCTCTACCTCGGCCACCACGTCCCCTGCCCCTCACATTAGGTGAACCCTCTGCGTCGCAGGAGAAAAACTACAACAGATCAGTTGAAAGATACATAGTAATAGGAAAAGTCAACCAGGCAAAAAGAATTACATTTAGGTGAATGTTTCTATAATGTCTCAATTTAATCCATAAGGGTTGCATACAAATCATTTCCAGTAATCATACAAATTGTCAGATTTCTTGATATCGAATTGTGATCTAAATCTGATATGTCATTTATACATAAACAGGACACATTTTTACTTGCAATTTAGTAGAAAGAGTCACATCGTAAGTAATAGTATAAACCGTACCTCCATCATTATCAAAATTATTTGATGGCCTCACTTGGTCTTCGGGGATAGGTGGTTGATATCTAGAGACAAATGGATATATAATGAGCATAATGCAAATGAGAAAGATTTCATCTGAGGACCTCAAGAGAAAGATATCATGAATGATAAGTCGATAGCTACAAGAAAATAAACATTGAGAGCTTTGACACAAATGTACAGAACGATCCTCATAACTATAATAATATCACAATGGTAGCAAGAATTCAGCTTAAAAATCACCGTTTCAACTGAAGTTCAGAATTTCTTACACTACAGATATGAAAATAAAACCTGAACCTTAAGTTGGAGTTCTGGCTTCCTGATTTACAAAATGATAAGTGATATGAGCACATCTGATTATCCAAATTCACCACCCGTAATGGATGTATTAGCTGTTAGTAATGGGATGATATTAGCATCCTAGAGATAGGAAACTACTACTCTTAGTCTCCTACTTATAAGAGATCGTAATTAAAAATTTAGGATTATACTCCTGTTCTATCAAACGGTCAAGGGAAATTTTTACGACATACTCCCTCCGACCCTTAATACTAGACCTGTTTTGACTGGACATGTTTGCCAATGCACAACTTTGACCACCAATTTCTTTAACTATATATTATAAAAACTTAAATAAATATTAATATTTTGAAAATATATACTTCCTCCGTTCCGGAAATATCGCACCATTTGTTTTTTACACTATTCATACTACGACTTTGAGCATTTTTTGTGATTCGTACGTAAGGAAATTTTAGTCACGTGGGGTTATGTTAGATTCATATCGATATATATTTTCTAAATATTAATTTTTTATATTTTTTACTTGCACACGATTCGAGATATTAAGAGTCAAAATAATGGTTAGTGGAGTAAAAGTCAACCATATTTTCGGAACGGAGGAAATATTAAGATAGAAGCTAACAATCTATTATCTATTACTATATACTAAAAGAGACACCAGGAATGACACGTGTCAATTTCTGGTGCGATTTTTTCCCGCCAAAAACCACTTTCCCCAAAAAAGTGTATCTGTTTTATTTTATTTTTATTCTCTACCTTTTTTTATAAACTATTTATGTATGGAAACAAAATTTAGTTTATAAATTATGGTAATAATAGATACGACGTAATAATAATTATTCTAAATTGGTAATATTTTAGTCAAATCCCTATATTAATAATGGAAAATATAGCACTCAATATTTTGGTCAAATTACCATACTAGCATTTTAAATATGCATATTAGATGAATAAATTTAAACGAGTATGTTAAAAGTGTTATAACTTTGCAGTAGTTAGGGAAATTTTTCAGTTAAATATTTTGTGAAAAAAATGATAAAAATCCGTGCATACACGGGATCTAATCTAGTATATTATATACTACGGAGTAACATTTGTTTTCATATACTAGAAATAAAATAGGGTCAAAGTGAATTATATGAATAGTGCAAAAAGTCAAACTGGGTCGAGTATTAAGGGACAGGGAGTACTAAAAACTTTTGTTTGAGGACTAGGAGTGGGTTAATAGTTATGGAATACGGAGTACTATTTCAGAAATCATTCCAAAGGAATCACAAGGAAAGAATGTTTATACCGTGTAACGTCTTAATCTCTTAGATTTAAATTGCTAGTGAAATTGTTAAATACTTCTACACTACCAGATGAGATTTTTTGGAATGATAAACTACATATCAGAACTTTATCTAATATTAATTAGGTTTTTTTTTTATAATATCTTGCACAATAAGGCGTCAAACTCAAAACTAGTTTCTAAGTAAACGAGGAACCAAAACAATAATCCCAAACCATCAAAAATCTGAAACAGGCAACATCCCAGGTTTATGACTGCAAGAGTAATAGTCTTACCCAGTAGATGATGTGTTCAGCTCTTTCTTTGACAAAGTGATTGTGATCATGGAGACATGCCGTGTAGTTTCAATTCTGTAACAAAGAAGAAAAAACAGAAATTATTAGCACAGCAAGCAATAAATATTAGCTACTTTAGTACAAAAACCTAAAAAAAGGTTTACAGTTTCATACGGTTGAAGGCCTTCTTCTAATGGCTCCCAATTGTCAGTAATATCAGTTGATCCAATGGATGTATTTTGGTGGAGACCCACAATCCTTCTCTGGCATATCGAAACGGATAACAACTTAGTAAACAAGTAAAATATTGGATAGGTGGATTGGTGAAAACAAAAGTACTGCCTGTATGTGCAATATGATACGAACTCAAAATTTGTAACTTAAAATTACCAATTTTCACACCATCTTTGCATATTAAAAATGGTTACCAACCCTTAAAATTTCCAAGAATGTTCATACTGGATTTTGGTTTTTTTTTACATCTTCTCAAGAACATTAATTAAATATGAGCCTGCTTATAATTATTAAACACAACTTCAGTGTTAAACATGTTTTAAGCATGTTGAATGTTTCAGAAAATTCTCAATAACCTCTGGTGAAATTCTTGGAATATTCGAGTACCAGTAATTTAGAGCGGTAACCATTATATTAATTTATACAAATAGGTTAGTTGTTGGTGACTCACCTGACACTAAGTGCGACTTCTTAAGTTAACACTATATTACACATATCGGCAATAATTTATATTGTTTTTCATTGTTTTTCATGAATTATCAATCCAAAATTTATTGATAAAAATAAACTGAGAAAAGACTATTTACCTTAATTAGTTCAGCAATCATCACAGTTTTATTGATTGCTCTACCCATTGCCTTGAGTGCAACCTCATCTGAACCTTTCTCCTAATCATCCGGAAAAGTCCTCGGTGAATAACAACAATAATACGCATACAGTCGAGCCAGACACTAAACATATGATCATTAAAGAAAAGACATGAAGCATGTTTGACACTGTAAACAAACAGAAAAGTCCAATCAACATCAACTCCCAAGTTTGCTGAACAGAAAGTTGTAAATTTGACATTAAAATTAATGAGTTGACATGCAACTATCAACGTGTGGTCATATCTAAATCAACATTGCCCCAATGACTCAAACAAGGCTCATGCACAGGGAAGATTAGAAAGGTCAGATACTCAGATGTACCTTGTGCAGACTGCAGAGGCAGGTTCAAGATTCAGTTTTGGAAAAACATGTCGTCGGAAATCGGAATATTGAGAACAAACCATTCAATGAGCTGTTTTGATTTAGTTCATTATAATCAATGCAATTGGTAATGGAAATAATAAAAAGTCCACAAATTGATATCGAAAACTTAATTTGATAAGTATGAGCCCACCCACATTCATTTTGTACATTTATTATAATTATCAAAGCTTCCTTCTGTATTAGGGGGGGGGGGGTGTTGGAATCAGTAAAATAGTGCGAGGCAAGTACACAGAGGTAACCTCATGTTGTGACAATTACATACATAGGGGTCGACATTTGCCCCTCTTCTCACAAAAACTACATAACAGGTTACCAGTAGCTTTTTGTAAAGGAGCAATAACCGATTTCTTGTTTTGTCAAGAAATCGGCACTGCCCCTTTACTTTAACCGAGAATTTAACCTTTTAGGACTGTATTTATATATGGCGATAATGCCTGTATATGAGAGGAAGCTATCCTAGCTTTTACGCTTCGACCATTTTTATCAGCCTCTCCTGTTCTTTCATTTTCTTCTTAACTTCCCTCTCTAAATTTTACTTATCTTTAAGACTCACCGCCACCACCAATTTCATACTTATATATGTATCATCTCTCCCTCTTTCCTCCACTTCATAATTCGCAACCATCAATAATCTTCTCACCTCCCTCCACCTTTTCTTATGTTCACCATAGCAAGTCAGCAATCATCTCTCCCCCTCGTATAAAAGTTTATAGGTAATTTTCAACACTTGAACATACCCCTAAACAAGGGATGAAACCGAAGTGAGGAACAATAATTGTACAGTAGTTGGTTTTAACAAAGAGCTAGAATTTGAGAATATGCATAAGTGGAGTTAAAGTCTAGGGGATCTAGATCAGAATTTAAACCTTTTTTTTTATTTATTAAGACTTGCCTTCAAATTATTATGGCAATCTACCCATTCCACTAATCTACTTAAAAACATATGTTCCTTTTGGCAATCTACCTATGTTCATTATCTTGAACTTGAAGTTTGACACAAAAAAGTGTCAAATTTCACTCTCCAAAAATATTCACCATCCATATCACATTTTCAAAAAAGCAATTGAACGAAAAATCAACCAAATTCACTCTTCATATCACATTTTCAAAAAAATCAACAAATTTCAAGCTTACTTCCACACGGTTTTGTTTTGTTGACTACACCCAATTAGCTAACATAATCTTAGAGTAACATCAACTCCTTAATCAGCATCATAATGCAGCAAAATTCAAAAACATAAAGCAAGTCCAAAGGAATTAATCAAAACCCAAATTTCATGAAAATGGTAAAAAAAAACAAAACACGCAATCTAAATTTCAAACTTAGAATACACACTTGCACAAATTGCAATGAAACTGGACACAAAATGGCGAGAACAGAGGAGAGAGAAAAGGCAGAAACCTGGAGAAGAGTGGTAGCATAGGTAATGTAATTACGCATACGACCTTGAGTAGTAATCCTAATTTCATTCTCATTAATCGGCGTTTCTGCTTTAGGCTTCTCTACTCTTGTATACCTATCCATCACCACCACCTTCTCTTTTCAATTTTTTTTTGTCTCTCTGAAAATAAGAAAAACAAAAACAAAATTAACACCAGAAAGACACGAATTAGAATCTGAATAATAATAGTAATAATAATAATAATAATATAACAGATCAAATTTCATTAAAAAAATCGGAAAAAGATAGAGTCAAAAGAGGAATATTCTAGGGTTCAAAGAGAGGAAATTGGAGTTAGAGGAGTACCACTATTTTTTGTGTGTGTGTGAAATTCTCTCTCTTGTTTTAGTTTTGTGTAGATTCTAGAAGATTGGAGGTTTGATTAATTCTGCAGGAGAGAGAAAGTTAGTGAATGTGAAGGTCGGAAAATGCGGTGAAGGAAGTACGTGTGGGAGTGTTAGAGTTGGAGAAGATGAAGTTAGTAATACTGGAAAAAGAGAGGAGAGAGAAAGATTACGAATGAGTCTTATCGGCGAGGGAACAGGATTTTTGTTTGTTTGTTTATTTTATCAGTTTGGATTTTGTTTTTTCATTGAAACGGGAAATTATGTTCATTTTTTATGTAGCCAAATATTCATTTGTTCTTTTGGTTGTGGGATATAATGGACTAAACTAATATAGTACCCGTGCGATGCACGTTTTGTAACATAAATATAAATTTATATGAATATAAACTATAGTGGTAGATAATAATCATCAAAATAGAGGTCATAGATATTCTGCTAATTAAAATTATTGATGGATAATTTTTTATTGACCTATCTGTTGTCTTATTTATTAAAAAAAATAAAACAAAAAAGGGTATATGGACAAAATTATATTCATAATCATTCATCATCTATATCAATATTATATTTACTTTAATCCACCATTCCCTTCGATAGTTATATCTACATTAATACTCGTCCCATCTGCCTTATTATCCGACCACTTAACACATAACCCCACCATTTACTTTATTTTTCTAGAGATGACTTTGAGACGGGGCACGACCTTTACATCGTACCCGCCTAAAAATTTTCATCCCCATCCCCGCCACCGCCAGTGATAGGAACGATAGTCACCCCTCCCCATCCCCATCTCGAGGGGTAAAAAAAAAAATCTTTCTCTGCTCCACCACCTACCCGTGTATCCACATCCGCCTCAAACCCTCCCCTATAGACTCACCTATTTTTTCGGTAAGAGTGTTTTGAATTTTAAATCTTTTTTCTAGAGTATTCGACAATTCAGTTATCTGATTAATTAGAGTAATTGAGTAAATAAATAAAACGTTATACTACATAATGTGTAGGATAGTATTCTATCCGTCCTAATTTAATCGTCACATTAAGTTTTCAAGGAGTTTTATACGATAAGTAGATTTTGTCTTATCTATTATATTTAAACACAAAAGTAGTTTAAGTGAATGAGACAATAAGTGAGACCTTAAATTTTGATAGTGAGAAGAGAGATGTAATATATTTATGTTGTTGCAAATATATTAATAATACAATAATTTTATTATAATACTACCACCATTTTTTGCCAGCCTCACAATTTTGACTATTTTTTTTTTGTTTGAGAGGAATGTCAACATTAATTTTAATCTATGTTTTTTTAGAAAATTTTATCATAAGTTAATTTTATTGATTATTTCCTTAAATTCTTAAATTTTCAATTCAACTTATTTACTTTGCTTATTTAAGTCTATTTCTTAAATAAATAGTTACTTCATAATAATATGATTTAATGAAAATTTTATTGAATGAAATTTATAATCAACTATTTTCTTAATTAGATTTATTCATAGTCAATTACAATTAATAGCCAATTCAAAGTTTACTTGAGTCCATACATGTTAGGTTCTTGCATTTTTGGTTTTGTGAACGGATTGCATGTCCATTGAAATTTATTTTTGGTTCTAAATTGCAGAATATGAGGGACAAACTAAGTACTTTATTCCCTTAATTATTTACATTGTAATTTTAACTCTTAAAGAATTAGTTTTACCATGTTTTAGAATTAAAAAAATGTAATACGTATTAGTTCTATCAACTTTTGTCAACATATTGATAAGTGCAAATTGAGATGAAATTAAATAAGTTTGAATTAAAATAAATACATAAAAAAATTAGTAGAATTGGAAAGGAATTAAAAAAAAAAGTATGCCCTTATTTTTTTGAATTTGTGTTGATTTTTGACTGTGCATTGCTTTTTGAGCTAAGAATTTATGGCATCTGCTATGCTTTAATGTATGGTATACAAAATGACAAAATCAATGAAAGAAATTTTAATTTTAATATTTGATATTACTCTAATTTTTTATGGGGGTTTTTGTAAGGGCGTGTTCGGCGGTAGCGTTTGAGGTAGCGGGTAGCGTTTTGACCTAGTCAAGACGCTACTTGTAAAATTTGTAAGTGTTTGGTAAAGTAGCGATTTAGGTAGCGGTTAGCGTTGAGGTAGCTTTTGTCAAACGTTAAAATTAGTAGCGTTTAAGGTAGCGGGTAGCGTTTGACAAATTTATAATAAAGTTTTAAATAATATTCTAGCTTTTATTTTTGTTTTATAATATCAACCGCTACTTTTACCGAACACTCATATTACTTACCGGCTACTTTGACAGCTAACCGTTACCCGCTACTATTCACCGCTACTATTCACCGCTACTCGCTACTCTAACCACTACCCGCTACTCAACCGCTAACCGCTACCCGCCACCGCTAATTTTGCCGAACAGGGCCTAAGTTTTATTGATTATTTTCTTCTTTATATTGTCGACATGTTCATTTGTTTTCTTGATTTAAGTCATTTTCTTATTTATAATAGAGGTAATATAGTTTAATTAGTAACTTAATGAGTGCATTTTAATCTTTTTATATGGACACCAAATCATCTCATCTTCCCTTATAGATCGAATAGAGGTCAATATTTGGTGATATTGTTAAATGGTGTGGATAGTCATACAAAACCAAGTAGTATTTGGTAATTCAAATATCTTTAGATAGTCACATGGGGAAGCTAAGCAAATTTTAGAAAATAGTCATGCGAATACTTTAAGATGATCATGATTATTCACGGCAATATGAATTATCATTATAGAAAATATTTTACTCTTTATATAGTTTGATATTAATTACATACTTAACTTATGTAAAAAAAAAGATCTTAATTACACATACTATTGGCAATGTATGTCATGATTGCAAATTTACGCATATAAATTCCTTTCTAAATATGCATGTTTAGATGGTTAATAGTAGATGATTAAAATTGATCATATATAATTCACCATATACGAATACTACACCAAAAATCTCCTGTGTATATTTGACTATGACATATTTCGATTACTGCACTCATATCACTTATATTAATTATATTGGAGATTATTGTTTTATCTTATTATATATGATAAACGTCATTAATAAAAAAAATTGTTCGCCAATATAAAAAATCTTTGATATATAATTTATATTATAATTTATATAAATTATATAATTTTCAATTTCACGGCTTAAGTAATCAGTAACATATTATTCATTGCAAATTAATTTCCATAATTTATTACATCGTATATAATAACGTAGATAATGGAAACATTCGTGCAATAATTACGTGCATAAATATGTGTATATATATTTTACATAGCTAAGTCAAAATTATATAATGACATGAATATTTTTTAATTAAATAACATATAATCAGTTTTTAAGGTTTAGGAGAGAATATTTAGCATAATATATTCTTTAAGAATGGAATATTCAACAAATCTTTTAGTTTTATAATGGCAATCAATAATATCTTTTCTGATTGATTCTTTCCCAATAAGGCAAAATAAATTTAGACTAATAATTATCTTTTAAAATTAAAAGAGAGGCCAATCAATGAGTGACATTTGTCATCACCACATTGATTTCCTCTCTTTTAGTATATTATATAGATTAAAATGGCTCTAAAACCTTTTCGCTTCCTTTTCGTGAAGTATAAGAAGGTCGTCCCGTTATCGCTTTTGCGTCAATTGGAAACAACCCCTCTGCAATTGCAGGGGTAAGGTGGCGTACACCCGACCCCCCTTACCCCGTTTCTTACGGGAGCCTCTTTGAGGCAATGGGTAATGATAATGATGATAGAAACGGAAAATTACAAACGGGGAGGGTGATTCGAGACGTATCATATGGAACAAAGTTATTTTCATTTGGTATAAAAAAAATTTGTACTTCCTTTTTTAAAATTATCTCTGATAAAATCGACACATCTGAAGTGTAACGAAATGACAACACAATAAGCAGACGTTCTGTTATCGCCTAAGAAAACACCAACTTTTGATAATTATAGATATTGATTTTGTTGTAGTTGTGATAAAATGTTTGGCCAATTAACCAAATTGGCAATAAAAACTAACAATGAGCGACAATTTGGTAAAAAAAATTCCATAAGCGACATTTTGGTAATTTAAATGAAAACCGGCGACCATTAGGCCATAAAATTGATCAGATTTTATTTAATTCGTCGCGTGTCTTCACATTAGTGAATCGCGCATGTTCCTTCTATTTTCTTGATCCCATTCCTTACTAAAGCAATTAATAATATTTTATGCACTTTACTGTAGACTAGGAGGTAGTTGGATCTTAGATGTATTGATATAGTAGCACTCCGTATATACTTTCAACATGATTGTATTGCTCAATAATCAATATAAATTCATAATTCATAATTAATTCAAAAAGCCTACTAATTTCTAACATTATCACATCTGGTGAGCATATGATATTTAAATAAAAAGGTAAATGGCTTATAATTCATGTGGGTCCAAAAAAGAGTTGGCATTGATGATAATGGATAAATACATAAAAATTACCAAGAAGCTTTATGTTCTTTTTAGAATGGTGACTACACCCATAAAGTTATGCAATCAAACAAAGATAAAACAACCACCATATTCAATCAAGCAAATACCAAAATACGATCTTCTTTCTCATACCAATGAAAAACCCAATTGAAAAGTAGCTCTAAGAATCTAATCAAAATAAGGTACTTGCTGTTATGCTGGGATCAACTAATGAGATGAAACTCATGTTGATGGAAGCTGGTTGTGATTAAGTACCACTGATGGTGTTGATGTAGATCCACTGAAGAACGATTGTCCATCATTTCCATAATAGATTTCAATTCCCACAGGTGGTGTTCCTCTTCCTCTTCCTCTTCCTCTTCCTCTTCCCTTTTGTTTTCCTTTGCCTCTTTCCTTAGATGTTACTTCCCCTTCTAGTTTTTTGTATATACTGTGATGGTGTTGGGACATTTTCCTTCACCAGATCTGGAATGCTTCTCCCAACTCTGTTCTTGCTTCCCTTTTTTCTTCCTCTTGCCCAAGTTTTACCACCAGTTCTTGTACTTTCTTGGGAGGGATCCTAAAAAATAATCAATTAATATAATTAATAAAGTTGAACAATAAAAAAAAATTAATTCAAGAGATTGAGTTGTTACCGTTTGTTGTTTAGGGGGCATTGGACATTTTCCCTTGTAATGTCCAGTTTCCCTACAGTTTGAGCATTTAGTAGGCAATCCCTTCCTACTATACTTGGCGTTTCCTTTGGTTTGTTCGTGAGCCTCCTTTATTCTAGCAGTCTTCCTCTTTCCCGGGCCCTTCTTGATAATGTCAGGGGGCAACACTAACCCTTCTCCTTCGTGATCCCAGAATAAGTTACCTGGAACTGGTTGCAACAAGTTTTGATATGTCTTCTCAAAAGTGTCACTTGTATACCATTTGGCTATGTAATCTTCAGGTTTATGCCTCATATACAAAATATCACTCATGGCATGGGCACAAGGAATTCCAGTAAGTTCCCATGACCTACAACTACATGTTCTCTTTTCCAAATCAACAGCATGTCCAACCCCATTATGAATCACTTCAAACCCAGTCTGAGAGTCTTCACCATTCCATCTACATTCACACTTCTGTTGTTCATTATAAGACTCTACTATTTTAAGACTTATCCTAGGTGCGATCCCAGCGACAAAGGCACTTACAACCTTCTTCTTATTTTTCATTCTCTCCATAAGAGCAAGCCTAATATCCTCTAACATAGTCGCTATGGGTTTATACCTAGCTAACAAAATAAAACTATTGAAAGTTTCAGCCATATTGTTGTCAACCACATCACAACAAGAGTGCGTTTGAAATTTAGATTTACAAAAAGTTTCGGTATTTCTCTTTTCAAAATCCACAAGTGATTCTTCTGACATTGACTTCAAAGAAGCTAAATGAGTCTCAAACTCACCAGAGCTAGTAGCCTTAACACATTTCCAGAATTGTTTTTGAAGCACCCTTCCCTTATGCTTTTTCCTCCAGTTAGAGTAAATATGCCTAGCACATTGCCTGTGCTCTACTTTTGGCCATATTTTCACAATAGAATCAATAAGCCCCTGTTGTGAAAGGAAATTACGTCAAGTTAAGACATACATAAAATCAAGAAAACAAAATAAAAGAGAAATATACCTTCTGTTGGTCAGATACAACAGTCCATCCATCACCATTATCCATATGCAGAACTTCAGAAATAAGCCTCAAGAACCACTCCCAACTACTTTTGGTTTCTCTTTCAACAACAGCCCATCCTATTGGGAACATATGGTTGTTTCCATCCCTACCAACAGCACACAATAAATGACCGCCACAAGCATGCTTTAAAAAACATCCATCCACCCCTATTATAGGTCTACAATTCTCAATGAAACTTTTTTTGAGAGCAGCAAAACACACATAAAATCTCAAAAATTGCCTTGGCTGACCGAGTTCAGCATCGCGAGTCTTCAAGACACATGTCGTGCCAGGGTTAGACTTCACTAATTCATTCAAGTATGGTTTGAGGATACCATATTGTTTGTTCATTAAACTCTGTACAGCATTCAGAGCCTTTCCCTTTGCTCGTTGGCATTGTCTGAGGCCTACAATAATATCATATCTAGCTCTCATGTCAGCCTTCATTTCAATTGCTTTCATTAATGGATTTCTCAAAATTCTATCTAAATATTCATTAGATAACCAATTCACAGTTATAAGCCTATTTTGAAATGTTCTTGTACACCATTCATGTAGTGGTTGCATGGATTTGATTTGCCAACCTGTAGGATCTTCAACATCAGGGCCAGACATAAGCTCCCACCTACAATTGGCACATCCAATACTAATGAATCTCTTATCATTTTTAAGGTACTTTAAGTCCTTATGTTGCTGGATGGAATATGCCAAAATAGCCGCCTTAAAAACATCTCTTGAAGTGAATCTCAGTCCAACTAAGAGATCAACTTGTTTCATGTCTATCTTCTCATTGAATATATGATACACTACATTCTTCTTTCTCTTTTGAATAGGAACATCACAATCAGAATTTTCATCAGATGAGAGTGGATCCTCATTGTCAGAGTCTCTTTGTTCGGACTCATAACCACCCTCAAATGTTGTCCAATATGCTGGCCAATGTCCAGTTACATTACCTGATTGATTTTCTTGAATATTCACATTTTCTTGGTGTTGAGTTCTTTCAATTTCACCAGAATGATCTGGGATATTGTTTTGGTTTCTATCAACATCATTGATTGACCATTTGGATGTCAATTGTTCTTTCCTTCTTTGTAGTAATGCTTCTCTAAATGTTATCAATTCCTCATCATCATATCGCAACTCTTCCCTAAGAACTTCATCCCACTGTACTGAATTGTCAGATTCATAATGATACTCCTCATTAACATCATCCTCATCTCCATCTTCTTGAGATTCTACATCCTCAATATCTTGTTCCACTATTTGTTTCCCAACTGCCTTTTTGCACCTGCTTTTTCTATCACTTTCACCAATAATATCGTCAATGTAAGCCTCTCTTATCTCGTATGGGTTCATCTTGTATGTTTCATCTTCAGCTGAGTCATCATCATAAGAACTTGGTGACAAAGGTGGATTATCAAGAATGGGAAACAAAGGAGGTGTTTGATTAAATGGTTGGGAAGGTTCGTGTGGATGGCCAGGGAAAGAACAATCAAGCTGCACTAGGGAATTATCAGGCTTCTTTCTCTTTGGTGTCAATTTTTTTCATTATTTTGCTAGTTTGAATATGTTCAGTAAACATATCTTCCACATTAATTGATGGGTTGTCGGAGTTTAAAATCCCCAAAATATAATCATTATCCATCTGCAATATAGTTGAAATTATGATAAGCTTGCAAGTACAATCGGAAATAGTTCATAAACACACACACAAAAATAAAATTAGAAAAAATGAAATGAGAAGAACAAATTAGTCTTAAAAAAAAAAATTCAAGGTGCCTACTTGATAAAACCCATTTGTTCACCGATGACAAAATGACAATAACACTTCCATATTTGTTTTACCAAAATCTCAAACAATCAAGAAACCACATCAAACAAAATAAATAATGTGGGGGATTTAGTTAATGGATTTTGCGGGTGGCTAATCTAGCAAAGAATCAACAAGTTAAATTAGTCTTTTCAAAATTTGTCATATTGTAATTTCAATTAATTTAATCATTCATGTTTTTAACCCTAATTATATAATTGTTTTCTATTTAACTTTGATTTTTCATAATCCTTCCTTAATCTGTCAAACATATTATAGAATTGCAAATATTGAAGAAGAAAAGGAAGAATTTATTTAATTACCTTGAAAAAGAACCTTCCTTCTGCAAAGATTGACCTGATAATACGACTACTCCTACTAAATACTAACCAATATGCTGCCTTTTTGCTTTCTTATTTTCCTGTAGCAATTTTTCTTCTTTTTGTGTACTTTCACTTCAGTTCACATATTCATGGAAACTCATTTTCTATGTGTAGGGCTTTCATGGTAGGTTGAAAGACACAAAGAAGGGAAGATGAATGGAAAAATGTGAGAAGTAAGGATGTCAAATACGTAGTATTATGATGTGGAGTATTCAATTAAGAAGAAAAAAAGTAATTTGGGAAATCACTCGGTGAAGTACACGCGACGAGTTAAATAAAATCTGATCAATTTTATGGCCTAATGGTCGCCGGTTTTCATTTAAGTTACCAAAATGTCGCTGGTGGCATTTTTTTTACCAAATTGTCGCTCATTGTTAGTTTTTATTACCAATTTGGTTAATTGGCCTAAAATGTTTCTTCCTTTTATAATATTTTATAACTAGTGTGTAACCCGGGCGATGCCCCGGTTGCTACTTTGAATAATTAAAATTCGATTTTTTTTTTCAACTCAATATTTGACTAAGATACATGTAGACCATAAAAGTGAAAAGATTCATTAAGTTCATCAACTATACATGTACATTACCTTCATCATGCAAAGTAATTTTCCTAATATTTTAATTGTTTAATTCACGGTTTCCCTAATATTGTAACTGTTACTTTATCTAATATAGTCCATACGAAATAAGAAGTAACATAAAAATTTAGTTGTTTTAGACTTCATGTTAACATGTATTATAAATTAACGTGCATGGATAAACAACAATTAGTGGTTGGTTAAGATGGTAAGAGAGTTATTCTCTAAACTTGAGGTCTTGTGTTCGAACCTTATTGTATTGATTTTTAGTTGTCAATAACATCACATAACCTTGGTGAGGGGATGATGTGGCGTAAGCAGGAGAGTTCTATGTGACACATAAACATTTTTCACAACGCCTTTTAATATATTAGTATAGATAAGTGCTCAAAGAAATAAGCTATCGATGTTTAATTTCGAAAATGTAAAAAGTCAAATAGAGATTTTATGAAGTAATAGTACACGAGGAGTATTAATAAAGGGGATTTAAAATAAATAAAAGAAGATAGTATTGTTTTGAAATTAATAGGTTTCCATCTTTTCCTTTTTTTAAAGAAAAAATTGGTTAATGTCTTGCTACTAGGTTAAATCTCACCTAATTACATTTTTTTTTTTATTCTTGTTATTTTAACACTAATAACGTAGGGGTGGATTATCAAATTGGTATATAATATAATTAAGGAGATTCATCCGGTATACACAAATTTTTGTTTTATTTTTTGAAGTGACGACAACAAAATCCAATTTTGATTAAACATGTTTCAAAAAAATGGTTGAACAAGTAAAATCTACCATGTATCTTCTTCCCCATTCCCCATCCCCCTTCCTACATTTTGTCATTCAACAATCAAATACTTCAAGTCATTTCCGTTGTATTGAACAACGGCTATATAAATCACCAACTATCAAGTAAGAGTTGACTCACTTGATAAGGTTCTCATCTCAAATCTCAAAGGTCAGATGTTGGAATCTTACCAAAATGAGTGTAAAAGTGAAAAAGATGCCCAAAAACACAAAAAATACCACTAATCCAAACAATAAGCCTTATAAAATGAATATGTATGTAAAAGTTACTCAATGCTACAAGCTATAGAGACTAATGGGAAGGCAAAGAGAGGAAAAGAATTGGGAAGTTTTTACAAAACAGAAAACTTGATAATTGTAAGTTAACAAGCAAAACCTTTGAAGAGTAAAATTCAAACCTAAGCAAGCAGCCACCAATATCTTTCAAGTGTTTTGCGATTGGGAGAAAGAGATGCGGATGATTGATCCACAAACTGAAGTAGCATGCTTGCAAACAAGGGCTTCAGTCGCCTCTTCTTCAGACTCGAATAAAACTAAAACTTGTTTCTTTCCATTTGCCTCGAAAATCTTAGTGCTGACGACCTTGCCGTGTTCCTCCATCAAGTCTACAATCTCCTCTTGACTTACATCTTCGGGGACACTTGATAGGTGAATCATTTTTGTTGGAGAGCAACAATATTTGTAGTGTTTTGCTGCATTATGGTTAAAACGATTCAGGTTTGAATTCTGGTAATCTCGGGTGTCTGTAGATGGTGTAATGTTCGAATACTTGGAGTAGTTCACTTCTATCCGTTTCCCAAACAGTAGTGCTCCCTGAAGTTTCAAGGATAACAAGCAAAATGTTAGAAAGTTACAGCAAAAAAATTGCCTTCTGAAGTCTGAACACAAAATTTTGTAATCAAACTTGTCATAAATTCTCGAAATTACTCAGGCAGGAGATGGAAGAAAATTGCTTACTCTCAACAGGTGCTAAACTGCTATAACTTCCGAGAGGATCGATTTTTTAAAGACATAATTTTGGAAGTAATTCAAGAATTTTCAGAATACAGCTATACAGGTATCTGGAGTGAGGTCAATATAACTCAGGAAAAAGTAGCAACAGCGATTAGTACAAAGCACAGACTTGAGGTTAACAATTACCAGTATCAATTATGAAATCTAGTTACTGGGCACGGGCATACAGCTCACTGTAAACTCGTGCAGAAGAACTTGGTAGACAATCAACAGACTTTGCCAAAAGAATTTATGGCAAAGAATAACTGGTTCTTACATTAGATTTAAGCTGTTTTGAACTCCAGATTAGCTTCATAAAGTAGTTTGAGTAATCGACTGATGAAAATAACTAATATACAAGCTTATAAATATAAAGAATGGAAAAAAACACGCCAATTTTTTTATGTCAATGTAGATTCACAGATTTACCCAAAACTTGCTCTAATCAGCAAAGGAACAACGAACTCCACAACTTAAAAAAGCTATCTAGAGAGGTGCAATGAAAACACTTGAAGTTCATATTCGAATCAAACCTTTAAGAAGTTAACAGCCAATTCAGCTTGAAAACCATCAGACATTTCGACGAGGGCATGATCAGGTTTGCCTCGGAGAAGCTTAATCCTTACAATGTTGCCATACAGCGAAAATAAGTTGAACAACTTGTCTTCATCTATTTTCTGAAAAATGAATTGGCCATACCATTAGGAAAAGCAGAGGCAAAATATTGAGGATCATTTTAGGTGGAAAGGGAAAATAACTCACATCGGGATTTAAATTAGATACTATGACAGTACATCTCTCATTGGTGCCACTAACACCTGGAGGGAGGCCACCAGGAAAAGCAGTCATTGCTGCATTATTTCCCAACTGAAGAAGCAACAAAGAGTTATTTAAGAGTAATTAATTTACGTAATTTAGGACTAGAAGTTCTTTAACAAAGGAAAGAAACAACAGACACAAGTCACACAACCCCTTGGTGAAACAAAGGCTTGAACCCACACACAAAATCCCCCTATTTCAAAATTCTTGAAATGTATCACCCAAATTTTTTTGAAACATGAGAAAGTAGGTGACCGTAATGCCATTGAAATCCAAGCAAACATACAAAAGGAAGGTGAAAATTTTCACATGAAAATATCAATGTCAGAAAACATGGAAATTAATTTTCTAAACATAACTTACCATAATGAGGGTTGGGTTCCTCCCATTACCATAAAACAAACACCCAAGAAAAAATAAAAGAAAATAAGAACTTTTACTATCAATTTATAAAACATTGCACTTATTTATGATGAGAAATTATCATCGCTAAATTTATCATAAAAAGTACTATTGTAAGGTTAAGGTTTTATAGGTTTTATCATGATATTATGATGGAAGATAATGGCCATTGTAAATAAGATTTGATCTGGAAAGTAATGTGCTGCCTTTATTTTAGAAACAAGGAACATAATAATAAATAGCATTTATTCAAGACTCAAGCACAAGAGATGCATACCTGGCCATATGCAACTGCAACATAGAGAAAGAAAACCTGATTAGAATCAACTCCACAATCAAGATCCAAAAGATAATACAAGTGGATCTAAAGTTAATCATATAATACGCACCTGCGCCACTCCCGGTAGCTTGAAACGGATACATTCCCCCGGCATCACCATAACCAGACTGTTGCCAACAAAACCATTCGCAAAAATCATCAGCGGATAAAACTCGAGCATCATTCTTAGTCACTGAACCAAGAGGGATAAGACTGAGTAGCTTTCCTTCTTTGTTCTAGATTACTAGGAGAGACGCCAAAATCAAGATAGACCAAATGTGAAACAAGCAAAAGAAAATACACACTTGTGAACTTCTGCCTCTCTGTTCTGAAGGAAGATTTGGGTTTGTGAAATCTCTGCCCAATTAAGGAAACACAGTGTCAGCTAGAACAATCAATGAACGCACATCCTGTGTTCAACAAATTCGACACCTTATCTCAAGATTTAAGGAAAATTAATTAGTGGTATCCTATGTTCTGAATCTTCTTATACGTAAATGTGTAACATGCATGCTATCACTAAGATTCTGATTTCCACAAAAATTAACATAGAAGAACTGGATTCTTGAAACTAGTGAAAAACTCAAACTGGTGATTTCGTTCACAAAGTATGACTGTATGAGTCTGCCACAAATACGATTCGTTTATCTCCTTATCAGCAACTCACTCTCACCATTATTATTATTTTTTTGACGGGATTCTCACCATATCTTGAAATTGAATCATAACAACCAATTTTTAGCAGTACTGATTTTATTATTTGATCACATTGATAAATGCTATCCAGGTCATGAACAACATTCCCCCTTTAGGGACAAGAGTGAGCATGGGCTCAAATTAAAGCTAAGAAAAAGATGGAGATTGAAGAAAACACCACCGACACACATGACCATCAAGAACAAGATGAAGTTTGCAACTCCAAAGAACAAAGCTGTCAAGAGGCTCTTAATTAGGCGGATAGAGGAACTGCTGATGGGTAAGGCAACCAACATTAGACAAAAAGAGTAGGCTGTTACGGCAGATTAAGGAGGGGACTGGGGATAATCTGAAGATGGAAGGAAAAGGGAAGATGAGACGAGGGGTGCATTTTACAGGGAAAAAACACTGTTTCATAGTCTAGGTCTCAAAAATGCTTCAAGTTTTTAAATTAAACTATGCGCATTTGCGCAGTCTACTGTTTGTCTCACAATGGCAACCCACGCACATGTAAAGACATTTCTTTAATTTACAAAGCGCTAAATAAATCCCTAATACCTCTTAGCCTCTCACCCATCTACCAAATTTTTTTGCCATTAACAAATTTGATATTAAAATATTGACAAGTTGGTTTCAAAAAGTTGCTGAAAAACAAATCAGAAGAAAGGGAATGCATTGTTAGTAGGAAAAATTGACATAAATAATCTCAACTTTCACTCATCTTCTGAAAATAATCCCAACTTTGGATTATTCTGGAATAATCCCAACTTTCCGGTATATCTTCTTAAAATAAGCCAAACTATCAATTGCCTATGTACAATAGACCCAAAATGGTTTAGTAATGACAAAAAAATGAAGACTTCATATTATTTTGAGAAGGTAACCCCAAAAGTTTGGTTTATTCTAAAATATTCCAAAGTTGGGATTATTATAGAAAATGAGTGAAAATTTGGATTATTCATGTCAAATTTTCCTTGTTAGTATACACAGTGTGTACATGGACTCGTGGAGTCACTATAGAAAACAACAAAAGAGCTAAAACATATTGTTTTGGGCTGAACAGAAAAACTCTAAATCACAACTAGCAGAGCCTAAAAGAAAGCTATAGAGGTAAGACCAAACCTTAACGAGCACTAATTAAAAGAAACTCAAGTAACAAAATTCATATACCCTAAATCTCATGGTAACACAGCATATTTCCCTGAACTATTCAAACCTTACCTCGATCGATCATTATTAAAATTCACTTGTAGCTCTGTAAGGCTGCAACATAAGGAAACGATAGATATATAATAAGATAGCTTTCGTAATAATAATAATGCTTTTATGGAATCCAATTTTGACAGGGGAAGAAGAATAAAACCTACTTTGAGTATTGTACATCTAACTGACAGCAACCATCGTACACATTCCGCCCCTGCAAAATGCACAGTTTCAGATAATCCAGAGAGCAAGATACATAATTTTGTTCTAATAATTCACAGAGATAATGGAACGGACATGGAGGGCACTCATTGCAGAAGCAGCACTCTGACGTGTTTGAAACTGGATGAGAGCTTGATAGCCTACACAAAAATAAGAAGGAAAATGAATAATTACAATTACAACTTTAGGATTTTGCACAAAATGTGGCAGTGGAATATTAATAAAATAAGTTGAAGTTAATACTCATTTGCCACTTTAATAAATCATGTCAACTGGAAGACTGATCAGGGAAACTACAAAAGGCAAGCGTGGTGGAAGAAACTAACCAGCTGACTTTTGAAATGTAACAACTTTTTCCACAAACCCATATGGAGAAAACACTTGATTGAGAACATCAACAGTCATAGGATAAATGACTTGATGTATACTGACCAAAAGAATACGATTTGGCTGTCCATCCTGCCACAAAAAAGAAAAAACAGAGGTGACTGACACGTAAGACGTATTATGCTTAACAAATCCCTTCTGTTTTTTGATATGCTTCTGAATTATTAGTATAAAGATAATGCTTTTCAGTAGAAAAAAAGTTGTTTGTTGTTGATGAACGACCAAAGATAAACTTAAATCCACCCAACTTTGCTAGAGAACCTCTCAAAAGCTACGATGACCATCTTAAGTTGATCCATCTGCCTGTGGACACCTTGTGCTCCTTGCAAGAAAGTGGATTGAATCCTCATATGAGAATGAGAGCCTTATTGGAAAAACTAAATGGAAAGTCTTCTTCCCTTTTTTCCCCCTACCAGTTTTCATCACCCTTCCTATAATCTCTCCTAAATCCAGCCCTCCACACCTCAAATGAAGAAGGAAGTGAAATGCATCGAGTATAGCACCATAGGAGAAGGGCACATTAGGAAGTGTGGTAACAATGTTGTTATGGATACCTTATTCAACAAGAGGGTAGTTCGTTAGTCTATAAATAAAGGGTTTAGGGAAAGATAAAGTATGTTGATTATTCTGTCATCTCCATTTACTTTCTCTACCTAAGCTGTATTCCAACGTAGATGATTTAATTGCATCAACTATTACAACTACTATTGGTTCCGATTGCTTACTTAAAGAGTGATTAAACAATATACAGCTCCAATCTATCACAGGATGCAGAAACAAGAACAGGACACACATATCCCTGGATATTTGCAATAAAATCAGTGGACAAAAAATTGATGTAAGGCAGTTTGTTGGGAAGATATAAGAAGTTTCTTGCAAACTCTGCGCATCTCTGTTTGACGAAAAGTGTGAAAAGTTGTGTCCATATGAATCTTACAATGTCAGAAGGTACCAATGTATAAAAAGGCTCAAGGCGCAACAAGGCGATTTGGAGTTCCCAGCGCCTTAGGCGCGCCTCGGTGCGCCTCATTGAAGTGAGGCGCCCTAATAAAAAGTTAAAAAAAAGTGAAAAAATGGTGTGTGCCTTCGTAAGTGCGCCTTTTTTGCGCCTCAAAGTGCGCCTTGGTGCGCCTTTTTGCGCCTTAGGTGCGCCTCATCGAAATCGCCTCGCCTAGACAATAAAAGGCGCTGGTTCCAATCGCCTTGCGCCTCAGAGCCTAGCCTTTTTATACACTGGAAGGTACCGAGGCAGACCGGGATTATCTACACATAATCATGAAGTTTTATTACTGTTACGTACTTGATATACAAGCCCTATGTCCTTTTCAAACACTGGCAACAATTATTCGATTCACACAATTTGCCACAAGCCTCGCAAGAGGTGGAATAAATAGCGGTGGTCACGCTAGGGCTTGAAAATCACATGTATCACCGGATGCACAACATCTTAACAGTTTCTAGCATGATTGTGTGATCATAAAAACGCTAGTTATAACCAACCAAGTAATCCAAAGTGACATTGTTGTAGCATTAATTTTGCCACACTAATTAAATCTGACTAGATTCATATGTTAGGTACTAACCGTGTCACTTTTGCGTCCTTGAGTCTGATCTGTTGTCAGTTCTTGATGGGAAGAAAATTGCATGTAAACATTTCGACCCCTAAGAAAGAAGGATATGGTAAATTAGAAAACTAGACTCCACAAGGTAGAAAACAAAAGAGGGCAAACTCAAGGACAGCAGATGGAAAATTTAATGCTGAAAGTAGGAAATGTAGAAGACAGTAACAACAGGAAACAAAATAGGTTCTGCCTTTGTAAGTAAGAAAGATTTCTTAAAACAGAGAGAAGAGAGTGCTCAAGCCTCTTTGTGGTGCTTCAGAGAACATACCCAAGCTCGGCACATCAGCAACATCACATCAGCCCAATGTCTATTTAACACTGAGAAACAAATCATAGTGAACTTCTATGTATATTGATTTTTAGTTTTTAAAGCCACATGACTGTTAGAAGAACTAAAGTTTTCCTTTTGGAACAATCAACAATGGCTATTACACTTGGCATTCTGTATCACTTTCTTTTGTTCATCAGGACAAAAACAACTTCAAATAGCTGTTAACCCAATTTTTGCATTGATGAAATCCCAGAGTCATAGAAGCCTCTGTCCAGTTTCTTCTGCTTACTCAGAAAACAAGCTCAAGCTCAAGCTCAACAAAACACAACCACCACAGAATATATTACACAGGCAACAATATCAACAACTTGTTGACTTGAGCCTCTCGGAAATGGTGGGGTGAGTTAAGTGTATGCAACCTTACAACTACTTAATATAGAAGCTGTTTTGAATAGACTTTTGATTAAAGTTATGGCCATTTTGCTACTTCGCAATAAAAAGAAAATCTATACAGTTTACTAAGCCTTCTATGTTTCTTATTTAGTCATCTTGCTTTTGAGTTACTTTTATCAACATCTTTATGCAGAATTAAACCATTCCCAATGCAAATATTAAGCAAAATAATAACTTTAGGACTCTACGTTGCAAAAACCAGAAAATTGTCTGCAAATTGGAAAACCGAAGTAATCAAAATCAAAAGGAACTGCAGGCAATACACCTATAGTACTAGCATTAATGAACAACATGGCCTATTGCAACCAATTACTGAAACATTTTACTCAACTAGCAGTAGTTAGCAACCATCAAGAAGTTAACCAAATAATTAAACTTATGGATCATCAAAGGTTCACCAAATGGTAACGCCTCAGAAATCACAACAAAATGAGTGAATAGGTGGGGGTAAAAAGAAGGAAATCAACAGATATGAGCCAACAAGGACAATACCGCACATTGGGCTGAACATTTGCGTAGTAATCCACTAAATTAATTGCTGATGCCATATCCTGCATTTGCAAAAGTGCCTACAACACAAAGAATATACTTTCAAATTCTTAGTGCCTTGAAAGAAAGTGTGAATACTGTGAATGAAACCCACCAGCCACCACCCACCACCCACCACCCACATATAAGGGAACCTGAGAAGGTAGGTGGTCATCCTTGATCATTCAAGTAACTAAATTGACACTCGAGGAGAATCAATATCATACTAAGTATGACAAAATCCGGTATTAAAGGACAGTGACAAAATATTTAATGTATCGCAATAAATTACTGTAAGACAGTCTCGGTAAGTGACTATATTGTCTACCTAAATTTCAACACATAGATAACATACCCCATAACATAACAATGAGGGTAAAATAAGAGGAAAACCTGGTTCTTGGTACGTAGCATCACAAGCTTGGTGACAGACCCAAATGGTTGAACCAATTGAAGCAAATCATTCTGTAAAATTCCATTAATATGCAATCAACATACACTAACCTCCATAAAATTAATCAAATAAATAAGTAAAACAACCAATGAGTGTTACCTCAGTGATTTCATGGCCCACATTGCGGACATGAATAACCTTGGAAGTTTCAGACATTTTAATCAAGAAACTGTTTATAAACCTGCAATCACACAAAACATCACATTTGTAAAACCCACATACACGAAAAGGAGAAAAATAAAATAAAATTGAATCATTCCCCATAAATAACGTCATAAAAGCAACCCACCAAAAAAAAATTGAAATCAGATGCATTAGCAACAAACCCAAAACACCAGAAGGATTAAAAAATTAATCAAATTAACAAGAACCCATAAAACAACCACCCTAAAAATAAAAAATAATGAAGAAAGTGATAATAATTAGGAGAAAGGACTCACAGTGAAGCTTAATAGGAGAGAGAAAAATGGAGAAGATTGAAAGAGATGTTAAAAGAAAGGAGGATGCGAGGGTGAAGAAGCAGAAGAACAAGAAAGGGATGGAAGCCCTACGATACGAATCGAGAGTTTGTTAAAAAAAAAAAAGTGAAATGATTTATTTTTTTTAATTTTTCTTTTTGTTAATTTTTTTGGTATTTTCCTCCAATTTTGAAGTACTCGTACTAATTTAACCTAATTAAGCACTCATGATCCAACAAAACGTCATAAAGGGCACAAAGAAAAGCTGCTCAAACACTTCATTCTGTCTCCACCTATCAGATTGTAATTTCAATTTGACGCATACTTTGTCTTACAATCTTATGCTCCTTCCGTTCGAAATAATGAGAAAACTTACACAAATTACAAAAATTATGATAAATGATTGAAAAGTAAGAAATAAATATGGAAAAATGGAATTTTGTAATAAAATAATAATAAAAATTAGGTTGAGTGAAATGGTGTAAAAAAAAATAAAAAAAATAGGTTGTGTGAAAAGTTATGAGTAAAAAATTATATAAAAATAAATTGAGTGGAATGTTGTAAGTAAAGTGGGAAAAAGATGGGTGTGAATACATTAAATATGACGAGTCACCTAACCAAAAATAGATTAAAGTAGAGTGTCTTTATTATTTTGAAACACCTACCTATGGAAACCATTCTCATTATTTCGAAACGGATGTAGTACGGTAGTTAGAGAGAAGATAAATAGTTATGACGGATGTCAAATAATTTTACTTTTTTTTAATATAACGTTAATAAGATCCGTAGTACAAGAGTTAGACAATTCAGTATGAGATTTGTACAATTTTACTCAAAATTTATTAAGGGTTGGAATTGAAAATGCTTTGATAAAATTTGTAGTGGGGTCTAGTCTCTTTAAGATACACCCAAGATCCGCCTCTAGTATGTGAATAAAGAAAAATAGGTCTCATTTAGTAATTGGTTGTTGAACGTTTTGTATACTAGTAGATTGGTGGCTTGGTGCTAAATTAGTTGATTGTCAGAGACTCACATGTTCTACTTGAAAGATATCCAGAATTTGACATTGTAATTTGTCTAGGTCCTAAATTGTTAACTACAGCTGTAATGCTTGTCAGCACCACCTCAGCAGTACACATCATCTTCATTCTTTCCTTAAGTCAGCCTATGTGCTGACATGCATGCTTTGTCATTATTCCTCCCTAGTATTTAGGAGTTTGTTATAACTATTTTAGAAGCTTCTAGTATTGTACTAAGCTATATAAGGGGCCGTATCATTGTAATAAGTTATCTTTGATCATTTCTAATGAAACACATCTCATTTTATTCTCTCTCCATTTTCTGTTTTCCTGAATTTGGCTCACAGTTGAGCAGATTTTATCATGGTATCAGAGCAGGATTGAAGATCCTTAGCTCGTTTTTTTTTCTTTGAAATTCCACAAGTTTCCTCCATAAATTTTTCATGAATTATGTTGACTGATCCTGAAATTGTTGTTGCTTTCTGATTGTTTTTGTATTCTGGTTGTTGTGATTTCAGTTTGATCAAATCTTTCTAAAATGTTTCTTAGTTTTATGATCAAATTTTCTTCAAAAATGGTTGATAATGAATCCAATACTAGTTCTCTGAGAAACAATGTAGTGCTTCCTCCTAATCAAGACCCTGCTAGCATTTACTATATCCATCCTTCTGATGCAAATTCGACACAACTGGTTACTTTCAAGTTTAATGGTGAAGGTTTCACTAGCTGGAAAATGTCAATATTACTTGCCTTATCAGCAAAGAACAAGCTCAGATTTGTTGATGGGAGCTACGTCAAACCAGATCATGGATCAATTGAATGCAAGGCTCGGGAAAGGTGCAATGATCTGGTATGCTTTTTGATTTTAGGTAATCTGGAAGAGAAAATTGCTAAAAGTGTGATGTTCTTGAAGTCAGCTAGGGATGTTTGGATTGATCTAGAAGATATATCTGGTAATGCTTCTTTGGCTCGGATTTATTCTCTTGAACAAAAATCGGCTGAAATAACACAAGGAGATAAGAGTGTTTCAGAGTTCTTTACTGAAATCAAGTCAGTTTGGGATGCAATTGAAGAGGCTCATCCTCTACCATACTGTACCTGCAACAATTGCACTTGCAATTTCACTAAGAAGATATTTCAGAGGCAACAAGGCCACATTGTGGAGAGATGCTTCAAGATTCATGGTTATCCACCATGTTTCAAAGGTTTCAGAGATATCAAAGTTGCTGCAATGTCTTCTGGGAACAATACTGATGGAGATGGGTTAGGGATACCACACTCTAGTGCAAATCCTACAATCACAGGAGAGCAGTACCAACAGCTCATAGATATGTTAGCTACGCAACAATAGAGTTCTGGAAATCAATCTAACCTGGCTATGATGGCAGGTAACATATGTTTACTTTCTCAGTCCAATTCTAAATGGTTATTAGATAATGGTGCATCATACCATTTTTGTCATGACATATCCCACTTTTCTGCTTACAAACCAGTTGACACACAAAACACTTACATCACCATACCTGATGGCAGTAGGATTCATGTGACACATGTTGGTTCAGTGGATTTGAAAGATGATATAACCCGATATAATGTACTGCATATTCTAGAATTCAAGTACAATTTGATATATGCCCATAAGTTGTTTGTTCTTTTACTGTAGACAATGCTAAGCTTTGGCACTTGAGATTAGGCCATTTACCTTTTAATCAACTGAAATTAATAAATCCTAGATGTGAGGTCACCTCTTGTTTATAGGAACCTATCTGTCAAGTATGTCATGTAGCAAAATAAACTAGACTTAGCTTCCCTCACAGTAGAATTAAAACTACTGCACCCTTTGAGTTGATTCACCTTGATGTATGGGGTCCTCATTTTGTAAGGACACCTTCTGGATGTAATCAAATTTTGACTATTGTAGATGACTACAATAGATTTACTTAGATACATTTACTGAAGAATAAAAGTGATTTTGTTGTTGTCATGACTGGTTTCTTAAACATGGTACAAACTCAATTTGGAGTCATGGTCAAGTGTATTAGGTCTTATAATCCTAAGGAATTATGTGAAGGAGATATGAAGAAGTTATGTCAAAAGTTTGGAATTCTAAACCAAACTAGTTGCAGTGATACACCACAACAAAATGGGGTAGTAGAAAGAAAGCACAAACATCTTTTAGAAACAGCAAGGGCACTGTACATTCAATCTAGAGTGCCAGCCAGATTTTGGGGTGAGTTTGTGTTGTGTGCTGCTTATTTGATCAATAGGATGCCCCTACAATCTATTGGGTGTAAATGGGTGTTTAAAGTAAAACTGAAGTCTACAGGAGCTCTAGAAAGGTGTTAAGCAAGGTTAGTTTCTAAAGGATTCAATAAAAAATATGGGATTGATTATGAGGAAACCTTCAGTCATGTGGTAAAATTGACTACTATAAGGTGTCTAATTGCTGTTACAGTCAGCAGAAATTGCTCTCTTTTCCAAATAGATGTTAACAATGCTTTCCTCCATGGAGATCTGAAGGAAGAGGTCTATATGAAAGTTCCTGAAGGCATTGATAACCCTAATAATAAAGTCTGCAGATTAGTCAAGTCAATTTATGGCTTGAAATAAGCTTCAAGACAACGACATGAGAAGCTACTGACTGCACTTGAGACACAGGGTTTCATTTAGTCTAAGTATGAATATAGCTTGTTTATTAACATGCAACATGGGCATATCAACATTGCAGTAGTCTACGTGGATGATATCATCCTCACTGGTACAGATTTGGACAAACTAGCTGCATTGAAAGTCTATCTACATCAGGAATTCGGTATCAAAGGTTTAGGCAAACTCAATTACTTTCTTGGCATAAAGGTGGGTTATTCATCTGAAGGGATCATTCTCAGTCAGAAGAAATTTACTAAAGAACTTGTTAGTGGTTGTGGTTTTGATACAACAAAAAGAGCAATTACACCTTTGCCTGTGAATATCAAGTTGACACTTTCAGACGGAGAACTATATCCTAACACAGAGAAATACAGGTCTTTGGTTGGTAAGATCAATTTCTTAACCCATACCAGGCCTGATCTCTCTTATGCAGTACAATCTTTAAGTCAATTTCTCCAACACCCCAGGACCCCTCATGTTACAACTCTCCATCTGTAACACCATAATAATTCCTTGCCTTAATTTATAAAACCATTTTCCAACTTAAAATAAAGGAATTACTAACGTATTACCGCCACCGTGATAACGGTTAAGGCTATTACCGGAATTACGCAACGGAAATAACTAACTTCGAAACATTAAATAGTAGTTAATAGCCTCCATACAAATTGGAACCATAACGACCCAAAACCTAAACATTTAAGTAACAAAATCCATTAACTAGACGTTTAAATAGTTTAAGTAGTCTAGACTAATAAAATAATAGAGTTTAACGGTGCAGGAGAAAAACAACGCTCATTCAACATCCCCATGATAGATAACTTCTCTAGCAAGTTATCTCTATAAACCTTTTATTTAAAATCTACTCCCCAACAATGCAAATGCAATGGTGGATCATCATAGGGTCATTAAGGCAAAGTCCATGACCAAAAGATATGAAGCACGAAGTCAGCGAAAGCTGAGTACGAACAAGCTAGAGTGAAATCCTAGTCTAACATGCTTCACTCACAATAATTAATCCACAAGCAAAATCCATATAAATAAACAATTAATCATGGAGACAAAACTCGACTCTTGACACGACTCTTGACTCATAGATTAATTAAGAATAAGCTTCAAACGGGCCCAACGGAAATATCCATTAAAGGAAGGGTGTTGGGAGCCCACCAAACACCAACATATGAAAATAAACCACTTGTCGGACCATACCGACGGAATTTCAGCGCATAAAAGAAATGAAACAACGTCTTGTATCATTATAGGAGTACAAGTTTTCCGGCAAGACTCCCCCTATTGTTCATACTCGAGGTATATACGTTCCAAGAGTTTTGAAGCTTGTTGTGGTTGCACTTTACGTTTATTAATATTTTCTAACCAAGTGAACTCAAGACACACCACAAGGCATATAACAACAAGCAACCAAACAACACTCCTTTTTAATCCGTTAGGACTTGTGATCAAATATACAAGACTCAAGTGATATTACTCCCATTGTTCCTTCTCAATATACTATTGAGATACCCCGACATGCCCATTAACATGCGGGTTGTGCACTAGGCACGAAGATTCCTTAGTTCAATTCACATAGACTTCCCAAACATACCCTACAAACGGGGTAGAATAAATGGTGCAACGAGACACGAATACTTGACTCAAAATATGCTAGACATTAAGTACAATAACATCAAAATAACCCCTTGCATGTGAAACAACCCATACATGCATATAATACTTGAACAACATGCTTGATATTAAATTCAACGATCATAAATAATCACAACATGCTTGTTCAACAAAACCATAGTTCCACAGTAATCCAAACATGCTTGTTCACCACATCAAACATGAATCCATAATAATATATCATGTTCGTTCACCACATCAAACATGAATGCATAATAATCCAAGTCACATGAACCACAATAATATAATATCACATGAATCCTCATGAAAACGGTGGTCACCCTAGACATGTACGTACCTTGAATACCTAAATACGGGGGCCCCTTTGTGAATCAAGACTTTAGATTAGAAATCACCTCCTATTATTAAAATAATGAAATTTAATTATTATTCATGTTCATTAAATTTCTAACAATATTATTAACTTTTAAAACACTTGAATTAATTAGAAATCATTCGTTTATTAATAAAATAATAGTCTCAATTGAACGATTGAAATCCTAGCATGAAATTTATTTATTTTCATGCATAAAACCATTAAAAATGGACGTTTTAAGTCTTTATAATGTTCTGAAAAACATAATTGATTATCATAATTATAATAGTCATATAATTATGCTAATCAATTAGTCATTAAGCTTAGATTAAAACCCTAACCCTAATTCACCATTGATAAAGGGAAAAACTAGGTCGCTAGTCTTACACCTAAATCAATCGAAATAACTAAACTAATCGCTAGAAACAATTAGAGTGGCAAGAAAGGGTCAATATCCACGGAGAATTGTGGGTTTTGTAGCTAAAGGTTCTAACATAAGCTAGTTCGAAGAGGGGTTGTTTGTTGAAAAAGAGAATGCAAACTAAACGAATAAAACGAGAAGCAAGGATGAAAGACACTAGGGGGTTAGGGTTCACCAAGGGGTACATGCAATAGGGGATTAAAGGTTTAGGAATTAACTAGACTTGCAAAGACAAATTGAAAAGGGAATCGATCTTTAATACTCACACGACAATGAATCATGCTCCCGCACTAACCCAAAAACTAGAGAGTCAATCAAAAGAAATTCAATCGAAATCATACGACGCAAAGACTCACAATTCCTTGCCAAGTCAATGCATCGCATTCCATTGACCAAACAAAGTTACGTCTAACCAAGAAAGCAAGGAAGAACCCCACAACTTATGTGTTTAATTGCAAGAACTAATAAATTCTACCTTAAACCCCCAAACATGGAAACCCTAAGCTAACCAAAACCCCTAGATAAGAAACTACTCACTCATGGAGTTGACCACAAATTTCAACATAATATATTCAATAGGAGCATGCATTTCCAAATAATCGAAGCAAAAATCTCTAATCATATAGTCTAGGCTAATTCCATCATGGCAATCAAATCTATGGACAAAACCATCACCAATAATGCAACCAATATCACCAAACCTTGAGAGATTAGCCAAGAAACTAATAAATCTAATCATAGAAGATTAGGAAAATCCAAGTAAATAAGCAAAATAGAATGGGAAATATAAAAGTGCCTATTTTTGGGGTTTTTTTTTTATTAATGAGAAAATAGAAGAGTCAAATCTAAAGAGACTAGAAATAAATGACAATAAATGAAAGTAAAGGTTCAGAGTTTTACAATGAAGCTTCAATCCAAGTCTTGAGGAGAATCCCCAGAATACAAGAGCAATAAATGAGAATGTTTTTCTCTCTCTAAAACTTCAAAAAGTTCTGAAAATTATGTAAAGTAATGAGATCCCCAAACAATTGGGGGAAAAGGGGTATTTATACTCTTTCCTAAAAAGGGAAAGTAAAATAAGAAAAAATAGAAACCAGGTTGTGGTGCGGGCGCACCAGAGAGGTGCGGGCGCACAAATGTGGGTCTTCGAGGGCGCACCGAAATCGGGTGCGTGCGCACCGATGAGTGAGAGAAACCAGAAATCCCAGAATTACGATGAGGGTGCGGGCGCACCAAAAGGGGTGCGGGCGCACGCCTCTGAGGCGTTGAACCGCAGTGAGGCTCAATGGTCAATAAAAAAGTCAGCTACGGAGGTCGGTGCGGGCGCACCAAAAGGGGTGCAGGCACACCGCTCCAGAATCTTCAATTTGGCCTTAAACAAAATGTTCTTGACATTTTGCTACAGAGGGGTCTCTAGGATGGTGCGGGCGCACCTCTTTAGAAAGCTGGATTTTGAGAATTCCAAAAGTTCTTGCAACTTTTCTAAGTTTGGTGCGGGCGCACTAACTAGGGTGCGGGCGCACCCTTCTGCAAGTGTTGAAATTTCTGGAATCTCCTTATGCTATCTTGTATGGGCCCTCTCAACTAGGTGCGGGCGCACCATATACTTGAACTTCATTTTCCCTATCCAATTCCATCCAAAATCCTACAAATTAAATCAAATAAAAACGAAATAAAAACTAAGGAAAAACGAATTAAGCTAAGAACTATAAAGAATTCAATAAAAACTAAAATATAAGAAAAAACATGGAAAAAAAGAAATAAGAATGAAAAGTAGAAGAAAATAATAAGAAAATAAAGATTTAGAGCGACATAAATGTCACTCATCAACCATTAAAATCACTTTAAAACATTAAAAATCAACACTTTATTTAATATTTCAAATCTAAAAATTATAATACTTCAAACAAAAATATCCTTCAATAATCTAAACACATAAATCCTCAAAATTTGGTGTTCATAACCAATCCATGCAGTTTAATCAATCATAAATCAATATTAATAATAAAAATCCATAATTTAAAATACGTAATTGAAAAAGAATAGATTAAGAAGAAGAGAATTATCCCAAACCGGCCAATGGCATGGTACGATCACGAATTGAATGTGACCGGGCGCAAAAGGATCAAAACACGGAGCATGGCGCGCGACATACACACCAGTGCTTGTGTGTGTACGGGTGTGCGACGCGAGCAAGAACCAATGCATCAGGGGTGTGCGGTGCGTCAAGGGAAGCAGCACTCGGCAGGGCCACGAGGATGTGCGAGTGTGCGACTAGGAGAGAGGGAGTGCACGAGTGTGCTGGTGAGAGAGCAGCAACAGCGAGCGACGCTCGCGTGGGCGCTGAAGTGCGCGAGTGCAGGGAGAACAACGGGACCAAGGCACGAGTGTGCGTGGCTGGCGAGAGGAAGCAGCGAGCAAGGGAGAGGGTGAGGGCGTCGAGTGCCGGTAAGCACGAGCAGTGTGCTCGGCTGGGCAGGCGATGCAAAGAGAGCAAAGAAAGAGAGAAGAGAGTCGGGTATGAGAGAGAGAGGGAGAGAAAAATAATGAGGGTTTTAATGAGGGATCAATTTATTTAAGAGGTGTATAGACTTCCCCAAATCCCTAGTGGGCTAGGCTTATGAGTTTGGGTATTGGGCTTTCCTTTAATGATCGGGTTTGAATTAGGAATTTAAGTTAGAAATTCTAGTTGGGCTCAACTATTAAAACGAGTTGGACTTAGAATTAACTCAAACCATTTAAAAATCGAAACCCAAATAATTCTCCGACTTCAAATAATAAATTCATTTCGTAATTAATTAAATAATAAATATTCTAATTAATTAAAAGTACATTTAAATAATATTTAAATGCGATTTAAATTCTAAAAATCATAAAAATTCTTTATAAATATAATAAAATATATTTATAAATACGGAAAAATACGAGGTATTACAGTCTACCCTCCTTAAAAAGAAGTTTCGTCCCAAAACTTGGGCTCGGTAACCAAAACTTGAGACTTTGTGAGACTTTATTGTGTTTTCTTGCAAAAATTTAAGTTGTTTAGATGACTCAACATGACAATATGAAGTGCAAATTCAATAGAAAGCACTAAATTAAGCACGAAATAAGGGAAAATAAGGTAAAAGCGCGAAATTCTACCGCACTCTACCCCCCTTAAAAGACACGAGTTACGACCCCGTAACTCAACTAACGTCTGCAAAAGGCTTGGGATATTTCTTTCTCATTTCCTCCTCGGATTCCCGTGTAGCTTCTTCTGATTCTTGATCAGACCATAACACTTTCACAATCTTAACATCCTTAGTTCGTGTACTACGCACTTTACTATCCGGGATTTTGACTGGTCTTTCTTCGAATTCTTCGAAAGATAAACTTTGGTCTATTTCTATGGTTTCCAGTTGCAACACATGCGATTTATCTGGAACATACTTTCTCAATTGAGATATATGGAACACATTATGCACTCTATGCAACGTACTCCATGGGTAAGGCTAGTCTATAAGTTTCCTTTCCTATCCGTTCTAGGATCTCATATATGCCTATGTACTTTGGGCTAAGCTTTCCTTTCTTGCCAAATCTTATTACACCCTTCATTGGTGAAACTTTGAGCAACACTTTGTCACCTATTTGGAATTCTTCATCCCTTCGTTTCAAGTCTACATAGCTCTTTTGGCGATCTTGCGCTGCTTGGATTTTGGATTGAATAGTTATAACTTGGTTCATTGTGTCCTCTATCATCCGAGGTCATAACACAACGGTTTCACTAATGTCATTCCAACATAGGGGACTTCTACATTTTCGTCCATACAAGGCATCAAATGGTTCCATCCCGATACTGGCGTGATAGCTATTATTGTATAAAAACTTAATCAGATCTAAACTATTTTCCCATAGTCCTTGGAAATTTATCACACATGCTCGAAGCATATCCTCAAGTGTTTGAATAGCCCTTTCATTCGTCCATCAGTAGCTGGATGGAACGCTGTACTCATTTTCAATGTCGTACCAAAGTTCTTCTGTACACTTTTCCAGAAGTTCGAAAGAAACATTGAATTCCTATCTGACACGACATCCTTAGGAACTCCATGTAGTCTTACAACGTTCTTGATGTAAGACTTGGAAAGTTGCTCCATCTTCCAGGTTACCTTCATTGGTACAAACACTGTCGACTTAGTCAACCTATCTACCACCACCCAAATGGTAACGTTTTCGGTTTTCGACTTTGGCAAACAAGTGACGAAGTCCATTGAAATACAATCCCATTTCCAACTCGAGATTTCTAATGGTTGGACCTTTCCTTGAGGTCTTTTATGCTCTATCTCGACCTTATGACAAGTCAAGCATCTGGCTACAAATTCAGCTACTTCGTTCTTCATTCTTGGCCATCAATAAACCTTCTTTAGATCTTTATACAACTTGTCACCACCCGGGTGAACAGAATACGGTGTATTGTGACCTTCTCTCATCATATTTTCCTTCAATTCTCCACATTTTTTAGGCACGCACCACCTTCCTTTGTACCTCAAGCTTCCATCATCATGGATCTTAAAATCTATTTCTTTTCCTTGCGAAATCTTTTCCTTGATTCACTCTAACTTAACATCTCCAGCTTGATTCTCCTTAATCTCATCAAACACTGACGGTTGGATAGTCAATGCATTCATCATTCCTTCCAAACACTCACCATTCACTATTTCCAAATTCAATCGTTGCATATCCTTGCACAGTTCGTTAGCTACCACTAACGCATTCACACTATGGCTCAATTTCCTATTCAAGGCATCTGCAACTACATTGGCTTTTCGCTCGTGATATTGAATGTCCAAATCATAATATTTGATCAATTCCAACCACCTTCTTTGATGCATATTCAAGTCCTTCTGTGTGAAAATGTACTTCAAACTCTTATGATCCATGAATATCTTATATTTCACACCATACAGATAGTGTCTCCATATCTTCAATGAAAACACTATGACAACTAGTTCTAAGTCATGGGTAGGGTAATTTGCTTCATACGGTTTCAACTGTCTTGACGCATATGCAATCACTTTCCCATTTTGCATCAATACACACCCTAAACCATTCTTCGACGCATCACTGTACACGTCGTAGCTATCACTTCCATCTGGTAGAGTTAGCACTGGCGCGGTTGTCAATCACGTCTTCAGAGCTTGGAATTCTTCCTCACATTTCTCATTCCACTCAAACCTAGCTTCCTTCTTCATCAAAGTAGTCATTGGTTTTGCTATTATAGAAAAGTCTTGCACAAAACGCCTATAATATCCAGCTAAACCAAGAAAACTTCGAATATCGGTGGCACTTTTAGGTGTAGGCCATTCCCTAACAACTTTAATCTTTGCAGGGTCTAATGCAACTCCTTCCTTATACACAAAATATCTCAAAAATGAAACCTTTTCTAGCCAGAATTCACACTTCGAGATTTTGGCGTACAACTGGTTGTCTCTCAACGTACTTAACACAGACCTTAGGTGTTCAACATGATCTTCGTCACTCTTTTTTTTGACAAGTAATTAAGAGAGATTTTATAGATTAATCAACAACTATTACTACCTAGGCTGGCTGAGGAGAAGACAAACCTTCTAGGAAGGAACCCTAACTCCACAACAAGCCACACAGAAGCTCACAAGAACCGACAGACCAACACTATTACAGAGAATGCAACCAATCCCTATCTCTAGTGTTCACTTTCTGACCTAGGATGTTCTTGATCCTATGTCTAATACTGAACTGAATACATTTGATACTATTGTCTACAGAAGGAACAGAAATATCCCAAATGGATGAGTTCCTTGCTACCCAAACTTGGTACACCACTCCAGCTACAACTGCATAGGACACTCTTTTCCTAAAGGTTCCCTTACAGTACATGTGGATCCAGTTAAGTAACATGATCAGGTTGGTTCGATGAGTGTGGAATCTCAACTATTGGAGAACACTCTTGCATCATTCAGTGCTGTATTGACAGGAGAAAATTAAGTGAGAGCTAGTCTCAGAATGCAGGCCACACAGGGGACAAAGATCATCACCAGTGACCCTATATGGATGCAACTTGGCTTTGGTTTTCAGTCTATCTAGCTCGGAGAGCCAATCACAAGGTGAACCTGTTAGGTTATGATACATATGACAATTCATAAATCATGCGGAAACAACCATTAAGCCAGGAATACATACTATTTACACATAATCATATAGCATAATTTAGATGCATACTCTTTGTTGCGTGCCTTCCCTAGCTGCGCCCGAACCGAACAAGAACAAGTCTTTAGGACTCCAAGTGTCGTCCCTCCGTAGATAGTCCACAGCACGTCCGGATCCGCCTTAAGATTGACCAACTAGAATCGCCCCTAAGGTACTATAAATTTTCGGCACTTTTGAGCAAGATGTGTGACTGAATTTTTCTCTCAAAAACTCACTTTGAATACTTGAATAACTCGTTATAAATTGTGAACCCAGGCCACATATTTATAGGGGTATGGAAAGAGAATTAGAATCCTATTAGGATACGAATTAATTAAATTAGAATTATAATAAAACTCTTATTTAATTAATTTATCAAATAGAATTAGGAATTTAATCATTAACCGAATTCTGCACGTTTTAGGTTTCGTATGCGAACACAAACACTTACGCGAGCATGACCCGCAAGCGTGCAGGCCATGCCCGCGCACAGCCCACACGGCCGCACGGCCCACGCGAGCTACAAGCCCACGCGAGCTGCAGCAATGCTCGCAGCCCACTGCTCGCAGCTGCGCGCGCTGTGCGCGCTGCCACGGCCTGGCCTTGCGCTGGGCCTGGCGTGGCCTTGGCTGTTCGTGTGGCGCGCTTGGCTTGCTGGGCGATGGCCTGGCTTCGTGTTGGGCCCTCGTCCGGCAGGCCTCGTCCGATGCTTATTCGTACGATACGCTTCCGATTAAATTCCCGATTCCGGAATATATTTCCGATACGAACAATATTTAATATTTTCGATTCCGGAATTAATTTCCGTTTCGAACAAATATTTAATATTTCCGTTTCCGGAATTATTTTCCGATTCCGATAATATTTCCGATTCTGACAATATTTCCGTTTCCGGCAATATTTCCGATTCCGGCAATATTTCCATTTCCGATAATATTTCCCGATACGTACCATGTTTCCGTTTCCGGCAACATCTACGACTTGGATAATATTTATATTTCCGATACGATCCATATTTCCGTTTCTGGCAATATCATCGTTTTCGGAGTATTCATTTCTTGCCTGTGACGATCTCAGCTCCCACTGAAACCAAGATCCGTCGATTCCGAATATCCATAGATGGAGTATTTAATGCCATTAAATACTTGATCCATTTACGTACTATTTGTGTGACCCTACGGGTTCAGTCAAGAGTAAGCTGTGGATTAATATCATTAATTCCACTTGAACTGAAGCGGCCTCTAGCTAGGCATTCAGCTCACTTGATCTCACTGAATTATTAACTTGTTAATTAATACTGAACCGCATTTATTAGACTTAACATAGAATGCATACTTGGACCAAGGGCATTATTTCCTTCAGTCTCCCACTTGTCCTTAGGGACAAGTGTGCATTTCCTAATTCCTTTGTCGCTCGATGCTTGCTCTTGAACATAAGGTAAGAGTTGTCATCCTTATTATGTCCAGAGGTGTTCCTCAGTTTCAGAGTTCAACTGATCAAATAAACAGATAATCATAGCCTATGATTCATCCGAGCACGGCCATGCATTTCACAGTTTCTAGCTCTCCGAGTGGCCTTGTACAACTTTTAAGCATCTCATCCCGATTTATGGGAGGACAATCCCAATCTTGTGATCTTGAGATTAGACTTCGTTTGATAGGTGATTACCTGAGCGTTGCCTTTATAGCCTCCTTTTACGGTGCGACGGTTGGTCAACGTCAAAGCAACCAGTTCTCAAACAAGTAATCTCAAATCACTCAGGTATTGAGGATTTAGTGTCTAATAATTTTAATGAAATTTACTTATGACAGATTTTCATCTCTTACAGCAAAGTTTCATAGGTCTTGTCCGATACTAGTCTTCCCAAAGTAAGTATCTATGCAAATGATTATGACATTGCCATGTCCACATAGTTCAAGAAACAGAACTACTAGTCATCTTGCACTCTAATCGTCTAACGTTTTCTATGCGTCCAATTTTATAGAAAACTCCGACTAGGGACCATTTTCAACCTTTGACATTCAAGTTCACTTGATAGACATTTCTTAGTCACAGGACTGGTCCTGACAGTCTATCTTGAATATATCGTCAAATTGAAGGGACTCATCATTTAATAAACCACAAATTAAATGGAAAAATGAATTCTTTTCTTTTATTGTGAATGATTAACCAATAATGTTTTACAAAGATTTAAACTCTAAAACTTTAAAACATTAAACAGAGACATCAAAGCCATTCTCCAATATGCTTGATTCCCATAGCTGCAGTGTGCGAGTTGTGCTTCGCCTGCGGCAGAGGTTTAGTTAATGGATCTGATATGTTGTCATCAGTACCAATTTTGCTTATCTCGACTTCTTTTCTTTCAACGAACTCTCGTAGAAGGTGAAATCTACGAAGTACATGTTGACTCTCTGGTGGTGTCTAGGCTCCTTTGCCTGTGCAATAGCTCCGTTATTATCACAATACAGGGCTATTGGTCCTTTAATGGAGGGGACTACACCGAGTTCAGCTATGAACTTCCTTAGCCATATAGCTTCCTTTGCTGCTTCATGTGCAGCAATGTACTCCGCTTCAGTTGTAGAATCCGCAATGGTGCTTTGCTTAGCACTTTTCCAGCTTACTGCTCCTCCGTTGAGGCAGAAGACAAACCCAGACTGTGATCTGAAATCATCTTTGTCGGTTTGGAAACTTGCGTCCGTATAGCCTTTAACAATTAATTCATCATCTCCACCATAGACCAGGAAGTCATCTTTGTGCCTTTTCAGGTACTTCAGAATGTTCTTGGCAGTAGTCCAATGTGCCTCTCCTGGGTCTGACTGGTATCTGCTCGTAGCACTGAGTGCGTACGCAACATCCGGGCGTGTACATATCATAGCATACATTATTAAACCAATCAATGATGCATATGGAATCCCATTCATTCGTCTACGCTCATCAAGTGTTTTTGGGCACTGAGTCTTGCTTAGAGTCATTCCATGAGACATGGGTAGGTAGCCTCGCTTGGAGTCCGCCATCTTGAACCTATCAAGCACCTTATTGATATAAGTGCTTTGACTAAGTCCAATCATCTTTTAGATCTATCTCTGTAAATCTTGATGCCCAATATGTACTGTGCTTCTCCTAGATCTTTCATCGAAAAACATTTCCCAAGCCAAATCTTGACAGAGTTTAAAATAGGAATGTCATTTCCGATAAGTAATATGTCGTCGACATATAATACTAGGAAAGCAATTTTGCTCCCACTGACCTTCTTGTATACACAAGATTCGTCCGCGTTCTTGATGAAACCAAAGTCACTGACTGCTTCATCAAAACGTATATTCCAGCTCCTGGATGCCTGCTTCAATCCGTAGATTGACTTCTTTAGCTTGCATACCTTTTTAGCATTCTTTGGATCCTCAAAACCTTCAGGCTGTGTCATAAACACAGTTTCTGTTAAAACGCCGTTTAAGAAAGCAGTTTTGACATCCATCTGCCATATTTCGTAATCGTAATATGCAGCGATTGCTAACATTATCCGAATAGACTTTAGCATTGCAACTGGTGAAAAGGTTTCATCATAATCCACACCGTGGACTTGCCTGTAACCTTTTGCAACCAATCTAGCTTTGAAAACTTCAAGTTTCCCATCCTTGTCCTTTTTCAGTTTGAAAACCCATTTGCTTCCAATGGCTTGGTAGCCATCTGGCAAATCGACCAAATCCCATACTTGGTTTTCAGACATGGAGTCTAATTCAGATTGCATGGCTTCTTGCCATTGCTTGGAGCTAGGGCTCGTCATAGCTTGTTTGTAAGTCGCAGGTTCATCACTTTCAAGTAATAGAACGTCATAGCTCTCGTTCGTCAAAATACCTAAGTACCTTTCCGGTTGAGATCTATATCTTTGCGATCTACGCGGGGTAACATTTCTAGATTGACCATGATTCTCACCAGATTCTTCTAAAGATCTCTGAGTTTCATCCTGAATGTCATCTTGAGCATTCTCTAGAGTTTGTTGTTCGACTCGAATTTCTTCGAGGTCTACTTTTCTCCCACTTGTCATTTTGGAAATGTGATCTTTCTCCAAAAAGACACCATCTCGAGCAACAAACACCTTGTTCTCAGATGTATTGTAGAAGTAATACCCCTTTGTTTCCTTTGGATAGCCCACAAGGATACATTTGTCAGATTTTGGATGAAGTTTGTCTGAAATTAATCGTTTGACGTATACTTCACATCCCCAAATCTTAAGAAAAGACACATTTGGAGGCTTTCCAAACCATAATTCGTATGGAGTCTTTTCGACAGCTTTAGACAGAGCTCTATTTATAGTGAGTGCAGCTGTATTTAGTGCATGTCCCCAAAATTCTAATGGAAGTTCGGCCTGACCCATCATTGACCTGACCATGTCTAGCAAGGTTCTGTTCCTCCGTTCCGACACACCGTTCCATTGTGGTGTTCCAGGAGGAGTCAATTCTGATAGAATTCCACATTCTTTCAGATGGTCATCAAATTCATAGCTCAGATATTCACCGCCTCTATCAGACCGCAGTGCCTTAATCTTCTTGCCTAATTGATTCTCTACTTCACTCTGAAATTCCTTGAATTTGTCAAAGGATTCAGACTTATGCTTCATTAGGTAGACATAACCATATCTACTGAAGTCATCAGTGAAAGTGATAAAGTAGCTGAAACCACCTCTAGCATTTATACTCATTGGTCCACATACATCTGTATGGATTAAACCCAATAGTTCATTTGCTCTTTCTCCAACTTTAGAGAAAGGTTGCTTTGTCATTTTGCCAAGTAAACATGATTCGCATTTACCATAATCCTCTAAGTCAAATGGTTCTAGAATTCCTTCCTTTTGAAGTCTTTCTAAGTGTTTCAAGTTTATATGGCCTAATCGACAATGCCACAGATAGGTGAGATCTGAATCATCCTTTTTGGCCTTTTTGGTATTTATGTTATATACTTGTTTGTCGTGATCTAATAAATAAAGTCCATTGACTAATCTAGCAGATCCATAAAACATCTCTTTAAAATAAAACGAACAACTATTGTCTTTTATTAAAAAGGAAAATCCCTTAGCATCTAGGCAAGAAACTGAAATGATGTTTTTAGTAAGACTTGGAACATGGAAACATTCTTCCAGTTCCAAAACTAGCCCGGAGGGCAACGACAAAAAGTAAGTTCCTACAGCTAATGCAGCAATCCGTGCTCCATTTCCCACTCGTAGGTCGACTTCACCCTTGCTTAACTTTCTACTTCTTCTTAGTCCCTGTGGATTGGAACATAAGTGTGAGCCACAACCTGTATCTAATACCCAAGAAGTTGAATTAGCAAGTATACAATCTATAACGAAAATACCTGAAGATGGAACGACTGTTCCGTTCTTCTGATCTTCCTTTAGCTTCAAGCAATCTCTCTTCCAATGCCCCTTCTTCTTGCAGTAGAAGCATTCGGATTCAGAAGTGGGTTGACTGACCTTCCTCTTTACAGATTTGGCGCCAGTTTGCTTAGTTGGGCTGGCCTTGTTGCCACCTTTCTTAGCATTCCTCTTCTTTCCAGATTTCTTGAACTTGCCCCCACGCACCATAAGCACATCCTGCTTATCACTTTTGAGCGTCTTTTCAGCGGTCTTTAGCATACCGTGAAGCTCAGTGAGAGTTTTGTCCAGACTATTCATATTGTAGTTCAGTTTGAACTGATCATACCCGCTATGAAGAGAATGGAGGATGGTGTCTATAGCCATTTCCTGAGAAAATTGCTGATCCAGCCGACTCATATTCTCAATGAGTCCAATCATTTTGAGAACATGTGGACTTACGGGCTCGCCTTTCTTAAGCTTGGTCTCAAGAATTTGCCTATGAGTCTCGAATCTTTCGACTCGAGCCAGATCTTGGAACATGTTCTTCAACTCACTGATGATTGTGAAAGCATCTGAGTTGATGAACGTTTTCTGCAGATCCGCACTCATGGTGGCGAGCATTAGACATTTCACATCCTTGTTGGCATCAATCCAACGATTGAGGGCTGCCTGAGTGACCCCGTCGCCTGCGGCTTCGGGCATCGCCTCATCTAGGACATACTCCTTTTCTTCCTGCATAAGAACTATTTGCAAGTTCCTTTGCCAGTCAAGGAAGTTTTTCCCGTTCAACTTCTCCTTTTCGAGAATTGATCGAATGTTGAATGAATTGTTGTTTGCCATATTAAAAACTACAATTGAAAAGAATAAACAAATAAATAATCATTCACAGTTTCTCTTAATAAACTTAAATTCTAGCATACATGCATAATTCAATGTTTATTAAGCATTTTATTCAAGTTATGTGTTCCGGCAGGTGTGAATAAAATGATTCCAAGATCCTAAAATCATTGAAGAACTAAGCACAGTTTGTCGACTTAATCCTAAAACATCTTAGGTAAGCAAAAGCCTTTTGCTAATAGTCTAGAAACTATTCTTGGTTGATAGGTACGTCTAAGAACTTATTAGGTAAACCTATCGATTTTGCCACGACATAAAAGGACTCCTTACTTATATCGTTGAGTTTCACCAAAACTAACATGTACTCACAATTATTTGTGTACCTTGCCCCTTTAGGACCAATAAGTAACACCTCGCTGAGAGAAAACTATTACTAGATTGATGTAAAGGATATCCAAGCAAGTGTATATTTTGGCATGGCACCTTTTAACTCAATTTTTTTTAAGTTTGGAACTTAAGGCCCTTACTATGTTGGTTAGATTTTAAGTGAACTAAAATCCTTAATCATGCAACATAATCAAGCCACAATCTTATGCATAATTAAGACATATTTAAAGCAATAAATAACTTAAAGCATGCATAAGATAATTGTGATCTAGTATGGCCCGACTTCATCTTGAAGCTTTGACTTCAAAGTCCGTCTTGAAAATCTCCGTGGGAGGCACCATTTTCTTCAAATAGGATAAGCTATAATTAAAACTAATTACAACTATTTGATGGTACGCAGACCATATTGAATTGAAAAACAACTTTGGTACTTTAGACCAATTACATTCAAATTAATGGTACGCAGACCATATTTTTCTATCCTATTTGGGCCATATTAGTCACTTCATAACCTGCAAAACAGTACATATACAATATATACCATTCACCCATTCATTATCATGAATGGCCCACATAGCTGGTTAGTAAAACACATTATGCATCACGTAAACATTTGCAGCAATTAATCAAGGGCACCAATAATCTACCAATTATTCAGTCCTTATTAATTCTAATCAAGTTGTTTTAACCTTAAGGATTCGTAGACCTAATCAAGAGTTTATGACTAAAAAGCGCTCCCACTTAAACCAATAAATTCATATGCTTTACTAATTTTAAACATAAAAATGTATTTCAAGTCTAACCGGAAACATACAAATTTAATTAAAATTTAAAGCTCATATAAATTTATAATTGAATCCAAAAAGTTTAATTTAATTTCAGTCGTATTTAAATTAATTCATGATTTTAATTTTAGTAAAATAATTAGAATAAATAAAATTTATTATAATTACAATATTCAAAATTAAAATCCAAGAAAATAATTTAAATTATTAATTTTAAAATTAATTAAAATTACGTAAACTGAAAATTTCAAATTAAACATTCAAAACGATCTAATCGCAACGCAAACACCCTACGCATCGCACGCCCATGGGCCACACGCACACAGCCATCGCTGGCCATGTGCGCGCAGCCCATGCGCTCGTCGCATAGCTGCTGCATCTTCCCATCGCAAGCCATCGCACAAGTGGTGCTCGCTGCGCGCGCGCCAGCGCTCGATGCACGCGAGCCATCGCTCGCTGTGCGCGCTCGCCAGCGCTTGCTGCGCGCGCTCTAGCGCTCGATGCACGCGAGCCATCGCTCGCTGTGCGCGAGCCATCGCTCGCTGTGCGCGAGCCATCGCTCGCTGTGCGCGAGCAATTGCTCGCTGCGCGCGATCGACGCTGGGCGCAGCGCTCGTGGCACGCGAGCTTGCGCTCGCTGCGCGCGAGGCTGCGCGCGCTTGCGCGAGGCAGTGCGCGTTGTGGCGCAGCTCACTTGCTGCCCACACGCGACTGCCGTGCCTTGCCTTCGCCCATGCCCATTCGTCCATAGCTCGTGGCCCACGACACAAGGCAGGGCTGCTGCCTTGTGCTCGTGCACCATGCCCTTGCTCATTGCATTCGTGCCGCACGGGCGACGAGCTCCCTTGCTCGTCGTCGCATGCCCGCACTATACAACACCCCTTAAGGGTAACACGAAGCATTGGACTTTGATCAAACTCACCTTCAGGTAAGTAGTTGGCTTCAGCTGTAGATAAAAGATCCCAGTTTGCATTACAGAGAACTCTGTCAATCTTGGAGAGAACTCTAGCTTCCCCCTCATGTTTGTTATTCCAAGTAAATTGTCTGCCTACTGTCTTAATAGTGGTAAGATTGCAATAGAACATGCAGTTCCTCACAGCTTGGATTCCCCAGATCTGATTGACCCCCCAATCCTATCCTTAATCTCCATGAGGGCATGGAAGTCCCCCGTTATGACCCAAGGTTGAGTGCAGTGGTCAGCTATGTGAGTTAGAGTTTCCCATAGAGGTATTCTCTCATTCTTCCCATTCATAACATAGATGAATGTTCCATGAAACCCAATACCAGTTGTAATACCCCAAATTTTTAAAACTCGATTAATTATGCTTAATTATTTTTATTTAGCTTAAAATCCTTTTAAATCCTAATTTCGAACTTTTTAACCAACGAAGTTTTATTTCGCATGAATGTTTAATAATGTTACACGATTTATTTTTTAGATTTTATAATTTAATATTTACCAGCTTAACTAACTTCTTAAATTTTAATTATTTTGGATTTTGAATAATTTCGAAACGTTCTTATTTTATTCGAAAACAAAATTTATTTTTCGTTAAAAATATTTTTATAAAGAATTATTTCAAAACTTGGTTTTAATTAAACATTTCTATTTATATCAATTACTAAAATAGCAACCAATGACCAAAATGCCCCTAAAGAGAAAAGATTTCATTTGCCTTCTCTTCCTTGCTCTTCACGTACAAGAATGAATGAATTCCTTCATTCCTCCCCACCCTCAATTCAGTCCACATTCAATCCTTAATCCCCAAGAAATTTACCTTCTCATTCACTCTACTTGACTCAACAAATCAACCATAATTTCAACTGAATATGACCCAAAAACCAAATTAAATTCCAATTTCTTTTCTCTTGTTTTCCGTGATTCGAACCACCAATAACCATCGTGCCGCATCCACCACTCCTTGCCACCACCGCCACCACCACTCCCAGTCACCCGCACCAACTCCCAAACCTATCACCACCTCCATCTCCGGCAAGAACCGCCCGGAAACACTCCCTCAAAATCCCCTGCTTCTCCTTTCGGTGCACACGACCCCCTCCCTTCTCGATGTTGCATTGCCCCAGAAACCACCACCACCATAGAATTTCCCGGCGTGGTTTCGCATCTTTGTGCCGCCCAAGAACAGACCTCGACCACCTTCTTTCTCTCTCCTCTCTTTCCTCCTCTTCATGGTTGCTTCTTCCCTACTTTCCTCTCCTTTTCCGCGCCTGAGCAACAGCACCACGGCGTTACCGCCGACTTTCTTCCGCCGCCCAGGCCGCACCCTCCACCCTTGCTTCCTTCTCGAACTCCGCGACCCTCCTTTCTCCTCGCTGTCTCCCCTGCTCCCTCGTGCTCCCTCGTGCTCCCTCCCGTGCTCCGTGCTTCCTTGTTCCAGAAAACAAGTTCCAATTAGGAACTTTGTTTTCTCTTATTTCCCATACCAAGCCTAATTTCCTTAGCCCAAATTCCCAATGTAAGTTTTTTTATCTTGTCCCTTTTACTTGCCAATCCTAATGTTTTATGAAAATAAATGGTTGCCTAAACTTTGCAATAAAATAGATTTTTAAAGATGATTTAAAATTCATATTTTGACAGAATTTTTGGAATAAATTAATTAATTGTGATATATATATATATATATATATATATATATATATATATATATATATATATATATATATATATATATATATTATTTTGAAATTATTGATTTTAAATATTTATCTTTTTAATATTAATTCAACAATTTGACCTTTTGAAAGAATTCGGACTCGGAGCTCAGGAAGAACGAACCAACGAAAAGGTTTAGCAAATCGCAGAATTGAGGTAACGGTTATTGGTAGCACCCACAACCCCTTCGAAATGTATTTATGTACGAATGATGTTATAAACGATTGATGTTTTATAATGTTGTTTTATGAATTGCGGGATTACAAGTATGATTTGATTGAATTTGTTTTTTTTATGATAATGCAGCTTTATGAAAAGTATTAATTTAATGAATTATTATTCTTGAAAGAAATGATTTTATGAAATAACAAGATTTAATGGTTTTATTGAACTATCCTTAATGAATGAGATTTTCATGATTAATGTTCCATTAAAAGAAATGTAAACATGATAAATGAAAGTGTAAGAACTGGTCAGGTTCCCCTGATATGGAGCCCATGCTCCCCATGATAAGAAGCACTGTCTTCCTCTTATATGGAACCAAGGTTCCCCCTGATAAGAAGCACTGACTTCCCCTGACATGGAACCCAGGTTCCCCCTGATAAGAAGCACTGGCTTCCCCTGTTACGGCCCATGACCCGACCCGGAGACCCGGTAATTTATCTGGGTCGGGTACCCGGCCCATTTATTTTTGTAAAAACATAAAATTACCCGGTTTATTCGTGTCGGGTCGGCGGGTCAACGGGTCGGGTAATGCGGGTCCGGTATTTTTGAACACCCCTACTTTTATATGATAATGCAGCTTTATTAAAAGTATTGATTTAATGAATTATTATTCATGAAAGAAATGATTTTATGAAATAACGAGATTTAATGGTTTTATTGAACTATCCTGAATGAATGCGATTTTCCTGATTAATGTTCCATTAAAAGAAATGTAAACATGATAAATGAAAGTGTAAGAACTGGTCATGTTCCCCTGATATGGAGCCCATGCTCCCCCTGATAAGAAGCACTGGCTTCCCCTGATATGGAACCAAGGTTCCCCCTGATAAGAAGCACTGGCTTCCCCTGATAAGAAGCACTAGCTTCCCCTATTATGGAGCTCAGGCTCCCTCTGTTATGAAGCATTGGCTTCCCTTGTTCGTAAGGGACGTCCTACCATGTTTTCCTGTAAAGTCCTGACGACCAGAATAATACTGTTAAAAGGAAAAAGGTTAAAGAATGATGTTTTTGAAATGATGTTTTGTTAAATGTTTTACTATATTCTATTCTTCCTGTTTATTAAATAAAATGAATTGAAATGATGTTACGATGCTAGAGTAACTCGTTATTGAGTCTTCGACTTACCATTTTGTTTTCTGTTTTAGGTACTGCTGGGGACAACGGAAACGAGTAATGGCGAGGATTTCACTTTAGCAGTGTTCACCTAAGATACTGTTTTAAGTTATAATAGTTTAAGTAAAGACTTTTATTATGGAATTAAAAGATGTTTATTATGTAATTGGAGATTTAATAGATTATATTATGGCCTTTGCCTTGTAATTCCCAAGAGGGAGATACAGCAGTAATGTCTCGACCGAATTAGGTAAATTCCGCTGCTAATTATGCTTTAAAACTTGAATTAGAGGTTGGGGCGTTACACTAGTGCTCCTATGGGTGATGATACAGTGAATGTGCTGACTGCTAAGAGACACACTATCCACATCAAAAGTAACTAGATCCCAAGCAAGGATTATTTTTCCTGTAGGTGAGCAGCCCAAGTTGGTTGTGAAGTTCCAACCAGGACAAATATTAAGGTACAAATCACCCATTTTAGGTGCCTTGACCTTTGTTTCAAGGAGACTAAATAGTTTAGCAGTGTGGGTGTGAATGATCAAATCTCCCCACTTCAGATTGCGTTGCTCTTCTATTCAGCCCCCTCACATTCCAACAGAGTATAATATCCATTAGTAGGGGTATTCAACCCCTGATCTAACATACCATCTCCATCCTCCACAGTATCCGTGTCATCATCATTGTAGAGTAAATCTTGAAAGTTATTCTTTGTGTTAACTGGTTTCAGCTGTTGGCAATGTTATCTACTAAAGGATGTAGCCTGCATAAAACCTTATGCATCTATAGTATTGATCACCTGATCTGGTACATGAACTACTGTGGGAGCAGCCACCTGGTGAGGAGCAGGCTGGTTAGCTTTAGGTTGCGAAACCTTCCTCTATGCAGGTTTGCTAGCCTTTATGGGTTTGCTACTTTTAGAACAGGCTTGGCTACCATGCTTAATACCTTTACAAGAAGTACACAATATGAGAAGACAGTCATACTCAACAGTTTATTCCACTAAGGTGCCTTTCTCAATCACAAATTGGACAGATTTGGGGAAGTGTTGACCCAAGGTAACCTCCACCAAAACCTTGGCAAACATGACTTTATCCCTATTTTTAGTAGCCTGATCAACCTTGAGAGCATTCCCTACTTGTCCTTCTATATTGAACAAACTTTTCTCCCCCAAATACTTCACATCAACGACAAGAAGCTTGATCCATACTGGTACCTGTTTAACTGGATCTTCAGCATAGGTTATGTCTTCTGACCAGGGTTTAATGATCAATGGTTTGGAGTCAAAAAACTGAACCCCCCCGCCCCCCAATTGATCACTTTCTGGCAATTTACCATGGTTTGGAATCTAATCAAGTGTAATCCCTTCCCAACCATTGCCCCCTTATCAATCCCCAATTTCCCCCAAATTCTATGGACAAATCCATCCATGACATGTTGAGGAGGGTTTGCCCCCAAAACATAGCAGACTATAGCAGATTTCCAGAATGTAATTTCTTCCTCAATATCATCTAATTCAATGATTGAAGGGGGCATGGGAATCACATTAACAGTGTTATTAGTGTCATTAGAAATCATAGTAGGTTTAATCACATTCTCAATCGATTTCGCAGGTGAACTCAGATCATGCGCGCCATTTTTCACATTTGAAACAAAATGGGTACGAACATCATTTCCGGATTGTAAATCATTGATCCAAGCATTAAAACCAGTTCGAACCTGTGATCGGTGTTGCAATGCTGCCAGAGATGATTTCGGAGTCAAAATTCCAGGTTCATTGAAGATTTGATCATCTAGGTATGTGACTGATTTTTCAGAGATGACATCATCCTCCACCATTGATGAAGCTTGGTGGTTCTTTGCAGTCGCACGAGTATTTCGTTCGGAAACCACATTAGCATCGTGATTTTTGGACTTGTTGCCTGCAGATTTAGCTTGAGCTTTTTGAGGTCTTCCCATGGTGTCGAAGGAGGTGGTCACCTCTTCGAAACCTCTCTAGCTCGCGTAAAAATTTTCATTATCCATCTTCTTCACTCTTTGAATATACTAGGATATCATCTATGAAAACCACTACAAACTTGTCTAAAAATGCATGGAATACACGGTTCATTAAGTCCATAAATATTGCAGGTGCATTAGTTAACCTAAAAGGCATACCAGTGAACTCATAATGACCGTATTTAGTCCTAAATGCAGTCTTTGGTATATCATGATTTGCGATTCTCAACTGATGATAACCCGAACGCAAATAGATCTTTGAAAAGATTCCTGCTCCTTTCAACTGGTCAAACAGGTCATCTATCCTAGGCGAAGGATGCTTATTCTTGATTGTGACCTTATTGAGCTCCCTATAGTCTATACAAAGTCTCATACTTCCATCCTTCTTCTGCACAAAAAATACTGGTGATCCCCATGGGGATGCACTACTCTTCTCTAGCAAATCCTCCATTTGGCCCCTCAACTCACTCAGTTATGCTGGAGCCATTCGATATTGAGCTTTTGAGATGGGTGCAGTTCCAGGTACTAAGTCTATGGTAAAGTCAATAGGTCGGTTGGGCGGCATTCCCAGATCTCTTCCGGAAACACGTCAAGAAATTCATTCACTACTGCAATATCCTCAGGTTGATCCTTTCACATGTTCGAGGTTTCACACATTGCATAAGAAAACGGGGTTTCCCTTAATGACTAGCTTCACGAGTTCCATTGTCGTGATGATTCCTACACTTCTAGGTTCACCAAACCGACGATAGGACACTACCTTTCCTAAGCTAGACCTCAAATGAATCTTCAGCTTCTCACAGTCGACCTTAGCTTTGAACAAGGCCAACCAATCCATTCCTAAGATCACGTTTAGTTCTCCTAATTCGAACTCGATTAGGTTAGATAAGAATAAGGTTTTGGCTATGGTCAAAGGCACATCTCTATAGATCTTGGTACACCTTACTGTCCTACCAGTTGGTATAACTATGGGAACCTCAATTGTTTCAGGTTCTTTCAAGCCTAATTTCTCCAAAATACCCATTGAGATAAACGAACAAGTTGCACCAAAATCAAATAGTACTTTACTAAAACGGAGTTAGTAGAAAAAGTACCGGCTATGACGTCGGACGAATTTTCTTCTTCTTTCCTAGTAATCACATTCAGCTTTCATTGGGCAACTCATTTGTTGTAGCAACCTCCATTGGCATTCCCATTGGTGTTTCGGTTTCCATTCTGCTGATAGTTTCCCCCAAAATTTCTATTGTTCTGGCCATTGATGTTATTGTTACCGCCTTGGTAACCTCTCTGGTTTCCACCATTATTACCGACATTTCCCCCATTTTGGTTCTAGTTATTCCGATTGTTGTTTTGGCGGTTATTCTGAGATTTGTTCTAGTTAGGCTTCCTATTCTTAGCAAAGCACTCAAATTCCCTATGGCCTAACTTCTCACAGAACCTACAAACCACAAGATTACCATCTTAATCCTTTCCGGGGTGATTAGTATGACAACGTTTGCAATCATAAGTCCTTGTTCCATTTCCCCCATTCTGGTTCCTATTACCATTGTTTTTGTGGAAATTGTTATTTCGGTTTCCACAATTGTTTCCCCTGAACTGGAAGTTGTTGTTCCCTTTGTTCTTCTTAAGTTTTCCCACATTCTGTTGGTTACCTCCCTGATTTTCGTTCCCAACGTCTTTTCTTTTCTCACCACTTCCGTTCTTCCTCTGTTGTAGTCCATACAAATGGGCAGCTTTTCCGTACAAGGTATCTAGAGAGGTAAAGGTCTCTCCAGCTAGCATCAACTGCAAATCCATGGTCAGTCCACTCTCAAACCTTTGATCCATAAGCTCTTCCGTTGCCACCACTTCAGGTGCAAACCTAGAAAGCTCTATGAACTTAGAGTAATAATCGGTCACATACATTCCTTCCATCTTTAGTTCGATGAATTCTTGAGCCTTCTTCTTTTTCATGTATGGTGGGTAGAACTTATTCCTTAAAGCAACCTTAAATGTTTCTCATCCAAAGTTAGGTGTATCTCTCAAGGTATCCTCACATCTATTCCACCACAAGTCAGCTTCTCACCTAAGGTAATACACAACACTATTAACCCTAAGGTTCTCTGGACAGTTCACAACCACAATTATTTTATCGAACTCCCTTAACTAGTTTTTCAGTACACTCGGGTCAATCTCCCCTTGGTATAGTGGAGGCTTACTTTGGGCCACCTTTTTAAACATTTCCCCAGATGGATCATGCACTAGTTTGTTCCTAGCTTATGCTAAGTTCTGCACTACCTTAGCTAACTGTCTAACCACATCAACAATTCCTTGGCTAACCATATTCCTTCTCCTGAATAAAATAAAAGACTAACTTTAATGGTTAGGTCGAACACGACATTACTAAGGTATTGCTCCAATTGAACAAACCAAATCAATAGCACACAAGGGCACAAATTTCGGACGTATATGGGGAAGTGGCGCTAACATTAATGTCCCGACTTCATTCGCATCACAAATTTAAGTGGTAGAAAATTTCAACCATGATACAAGTAGAATTTCATTGAAGAAATAGCAATAAATCTCTTTGCGATAATCACTCAACTTAAATTTGAAACTTAGAACTTAAGGATAACGAAAAGAATCTAAGTACTTTTATTACTTCAATAAAAAGAGTTCTACATCCTTTAGGTAATACTTTATTCCACTAAAACCATAAATAATTCATTACCTAAACCATAAATAGTAGCTTTGCTACTTTATTATCCAACGAAAATAAATACTAAACTATTACAATGCTCAAATACTAAAGGCGTCACGACGATCATTTATTTCGTTTTTGTGCTCTGGAGTGAAGTCTTGATCTTCAGGATCATCCATGTCTTCTTCAGGATCAGAATCACACTCCATATTCTCATCACCTTTTTGTGGAATGCCATTAACCTCATCATTAGCTTCTGGCTCTGCCTCAGATTCACTAGATATCTTAATATTTGGCTCACGCTCTATAGGATTAGGATTCTCAATCTCAACAACATCATCATCACTATCCTCATTCTCATCCTCATTCATAGCATTCTCAATATCAATATCTCCTTCTATATGATCTAGGTCTAAGCTTTCAACCAGCCTACCATCCTCATAACTCTTTTCAGCAAGCTCTAAGATAGTGGTTCTGAGGGGGTCGAAAAAGCACGAGGCTATTGCGTGACCTCGTCCCTCGTGGGTGTGACGCTTCTTTTTGTCAAATCAAGTGTAATTGGATTTCTTGTGAGTTTACACCCAATTGACTAGTAATATAGGAGTCGCCATTCAGTTTTAACGACAATGAGAAAAACTGACAAAACCCGGTTATCGTGACATAAAGGGAGTGCAATTATGTTTGACCACGACGGCCGTAGGTTCCCTTGTGATCCCTGGTGGTGGGGATCACTCAACGTACACCCGCAGGGTAGAGATTGAGGGTTCGGGGGACTGTAACTACCGAGAGGAGTACTCGCTCTTCGATAACTCCAGAGGCAGAATATCCTTACTAGCTCAGCATAAATAATTGAAGGGACATGCGTTAACTATTAAACTAATCTGAGTTGATTTTAATAATATGCAACATATAGTACTAGATCGAACGCGATTATCTAATTTAGATTGTTTTAAGGGACCTAGCATGATAATCCAATTTCCCAAAAATATCATATTTATTAAGCGTGATCGAACAATCAGATTTTAGTTAGTTTAACAGTTCATAAAAGGGCGAGGAAAGCAATTAAACCATGGAAAAGGGACACATTACGACGCACCCTTGAGAGGTGTGTCACGGTTCTCAGAAAACTAACCACTTTCACTTTGCTATTTCTCCTTTTATTTAACAAATCTCAAGTTATGGGACGGGATACGTTCTGTCCGATTTATGGATCGATTGCGACAGAACGCGTGATCAGTTTTACAGCGTGAGGCTTAGGCTTAGGGGTGTAGAGTCAATACTTAGAATAATAATTGTGCGTTGTGTGTCCTTTTCACGTCGAACTTAAGGCCCTATTTATATATAGAAAAGAGTTCGTGGAAAGATAGAATTGCAGAACTCTAATTCACGAGGAATTAGGAAAAAACACGTACCAGGTATTTTCAGCGCCCAGGCCTGGGCGCCGAAGATTTCGGCGCCCAGAGCCAGGCGTTGAAAATAGGGTCTGGGCTGTTTTTCTTAGTCACATTCGGATTCCTAGAATCCGGTGTATTTGAGATTTAATTGAGTCCTTTAGTGTGCATTAACCTTGTGACGGGATGCGTCTGGGCCCGTTACGAACTCTAGGCTCGTTAGGATTTTAATTAATACGCGACTCTTACTTTCGAATCATATTAGGAATAGGATTCTCTCGCAATTTATATCTCATTTAGGATTTATGTTGGAGTGCAACACCTAATTCTGACAGGTTTCTATCTTTTATGACTTGCCACTTTTAACAACTACCCATTACGGAAGTTACTATTTTTAGCAGGTTTTCATAAATAGCAGGTTTCTTATAAATAGCAGGTTTCGGGTGAAATGAAAAGGGGTAATGAGATTCGTTATTTTATAGGAGATGCGTTGTCAAGTGGAGATTTACGTTTTCATCATCGAACCTTCCCTTTCGGGAATGGGGACAAAAGTAGGTGTCTACAGTTAGCCCCCACTTTGACTGAGTCTTGGAATAAGACGATGGTCAAAGTACTAGACGGAGTGCACCACACAAGCCATGGTGACCTGTTTTTGCGAGGGTCTCACGAGCCCCCGAGTGATAACATTTGACTTAAGGGTCATCACTTGAAATGTCGACATATCCCTCACGTGTCATTGGGATTTGTCAACAGATAGTATAGAAACTCCCTCACTTTGTCATTGGAAGTATCTAAAGAGACGTAGAAACTCCCTCACTTTGTCATTGGGAGTAGCTACAAATGTTTTTCGAAATCAAAGCTATAAAGTGTAATTGGGCCTGGCCAAGCCCAACCACGAGGTAAAAATGTTTTTAAAGATTCTCATTTTCAGGGCTAGCTAAACGAGAAAACCCCCTTGTTTTTATGGGACGTAAAACGAAGGAAAATCCAGCACATCGCTCTTTTTTGGAAAAAACGGAAAACCAATCACATCGTTCTTTTTTTGAAAAACGGAAAACCAATCCTTTAATTTTTGGAAAAAGGGAAAACCGATCCTTTAATTTTTGGAAAAAGGGAAAACCAATCCTTTAATTTTTGGAAAAAGGGAAAACGGATAAAGGTTATCGCTGCAGCGACTAAGGACCTGCGCGGTTAGTGACGCAGACCCCGCCGGCTAAAGATGGCGAGCCTGTCCGCTAAGGGTGGACGCCCCGTCCGAAAATGTGGACGAATCTTGTTTTTGAAATTTGAAAATAAGGACCTACGCGGTTCGTGATGTAGACCCCGCCGGCTAAAGATGGCGAGCCTGTTTCATTGTGTTTTTTTGAAGATTCTATTTTTCGAAAACTGAGGACCTGCGCGGCTAGTGACGCAGACCCCGCCCGCTGAAGGTGGGCGAGCCCTGTCCGCTAAGGGTGGACGCCCCGCTCGCTGGAGGTGAGCGAACCTGAATTCTTCCTTTTGATTTGGGATTCGCGTGCCGTGGTCTTGCCTGATTGAGGTGGACAAGTCCCTATTTCATTTTTTTTCTTGTGATTTCTCTTGAGAATTTTTTTTCTATTCATTCTTGTAGGAGCGAATTCTTTCGAGGGATGCTCGGATTCAGTTACAACCAGAACGTGGGTTGACAACGTGCTTAGACGGACCATTGTCTTGTGGTCATCATCTTTCATGGTCTTGAGCTAGTCTTTACGGCTCAACTTTGCCACTACTTGGGTCCTTGATTAGGGGACTATGTATAAGTATCAACGGCGACCTTTGTCTTGAGGTCGTAATCCGGTTTTATTTATTATTATTATTATTTTTTGAGACATCCAAACATGAGACTTCGTACAGCGTAGTCTGGGAATATTGTTTTAACTTTGCATAATATATATTTTCCTTTGAGCCCCCAAGCACTCGTGCTTGACGGTCATTTCTTGTCAAAGAGGTTCCTTGGGCATACGCATTCTGTAATGTCCTTGATCGTGTTTGGGATTGTACTCGTAAGTGCGAGCGATCTTTGTAGTGGTGTGCTACTCTTGACAAAGTCGTGAGGTGGGACTTTCAGTAAGGAAATCGGTAATTTTCGAGTCGAATGGATGCGGCAGGGCCCACTAGAAGTTAGGGCCTTTTTTGAGCCTGGGTTCATTTTCGGCGCCCAGGCCTGGGCGTTGAAGTAATTCACGCCCAGGTGGGGCGTTGAAAGTGTTGTTTGGGCTGGTCTTTTGATGACACAGTTGGCCTCTTGTTCATTCGTTTATTTCAATTGGAAGTTCTATGTATTCTCCTTTCTTTTGTTTTTTCTTTGTTTTTTAGAACGTGATGATTTTCTTGAGAAGCCGTAGCCGATTGGTGGACTACGGTGCTTGTCGCTTTGGGGCGATTATTTTAAGGAACTGTTGCTCTTAAGGCGTACAGTTATTGCGATAGTTGGGCGAGTCTATATGGCCCGAGGAACATACCTTGAGGCGTAAGACTTTGACCGCTCTTGTTGTTGTATATTTTTCCTTTTGAACGCGTTTGTGAATGTTCGATACATAGAATGATGATATGTATGTGCAAACGAGCGTTCATAGAATGGCCGTTGTGTGCGGTCCATTAATCGGTTTGTTTGAGTAATCATTTTTTTTGATTTTGAATAGTTTGCTTAGAAGCTAGGGTTCAGGCCCATTCACGAGGTGGGCTCAAACATCGTGCCCTTTCGATCGTTCAAACATTTGCTTCGAATTTTTTTTATTTTGCTATGGTCGTTTCTTAGCTTGGAGCCCCCAAGTATGCATGTTGGGATGCTTCCTTTTGGCGTACGATTTTTGTAGGTTCTTTCGAGAAAGATGCCTTGGGGTTCCGCTCGTGTAGGTGCGAGCTATCCCTTTCGTGGCAGGTAATATTTTGCTACCTTTAACCCTTAATGTAGAAGTCGTGTGGCTTGCATTTGGGCGATAAGTAGTCTTTGCCTCTTACTCTTGGTCGTGCCCTTATTAGTGCGATATGCTTTACTCTTTTTTTAGACTTGTACCGTGGGACGGTTGAACCTATGGTGCAACGTAGGCTTGTGTGGCCTAACGGCGTGTCTTAGAACATTCCTCCAGGCGTTGGGATATCATTATTATTTTTGCATTGGAGTACTTCATCATGCCTTGTTCAGGTGCTTGAATAAGTGTGGCACCTTCTGCGTGGGTTTGCACGGCTTATTACTTCGTTCGATGCGAGGATTCGTAGGTGTTTCTTTCTTATTTTTATATCTGGGCAAAACTTGGCTAGCAGAAAGATTCAGCGCCCAGGCTGGGGCGTTAAAGATATCGGCGCCCAGCTCTGGGCGTTGAAAATGATTTATGAGTATATTTTGACAGTTCTTATCCTTGATTTCTTTCTTTCGCTTTTGCTTTGGAACGAGGTAGGCTGTGTAACGGGCGCTTGTAGGGCGAGCGTTATGTGCAGTAGTTTGATCGGAGTTTTGGTGACTCGCGATTTTCAGTTACCCTTGTTAGTGGGGTGACTTTATATATTCTAAGTAGTGCTTTAGAATTTGGGAGGGGTTGTAGCCATTCTAAAGTTCGTTTTACACGATTAAAGCTTAGGATTGTGCCCCTATGATGTATGTATAGCATTAGCGTCGAGAATTTGCGATAAAATCGTCATTCCGAGTATTTTTAGAGTGTTTTTCTCAAGCCCCCAATTGTAGCTACGGGATTGGCTTGGTGCTATAATGCTTTGCATACGTTTTTATGCATTCATGGTGACACGGATCATGAATAGTTTGAACCAGACTCGTTTAGTGCGAGGTACGATCGAGTAGTGACCTGCTACTTCTCTTGTAAATGTCGTATTATGCGACATCGCCATGGTCAAGGTAGTAACATGTGGAAGTGTGCCTTGACCAAAAGTTAGGTGCCTTTCTTTACCCATAATCATATTTAGAAATCTTTTTGACTCACTTGCAACATCGGGATAAACGCATACTTAGATTAAACCAACGACTCTTTATTATGTTCGAAGAAGTCTTTGAAAATTATTTGGAAATTATTTAAAATCCGAATCCTACTGTGTACAGTCCGAGGTGTCCTAAGTAGGTTGATTTATAGAAGGGTTCGTACAGGATTACATGAATGAATCAAAATACTGTTACGATTTTTGGAATGTTGTCTAAGGATTTGCTGGAAGTCAGGGTGCAGGCGTCAAGATATACTTGTGCCCGTTTGGCATATGCTTTAGGCTTTTAAGGCCATGTTTTCCAGAATTGCGGGAATATAAACCGTTTTCAAATTGACTTAGATTTACTTGGTGTATGTCTGCACAAAAGGTCAAGGTATACTTAGTTCTTTCCCTAGCTCTTTCATTTCAATTTTTTTAGCCCCAGTTGCTGTTATGTCTTCCCATTAATGATGTTTCAGATTTCGATTTTAGATGCCCGTGTCATATGTCTGAGTAGAGTGAGCCTTGGTTAAGTGCCAAGTCCTATTGACAATGTCTGTTTTTTTTTTCAAAGGGATTAGCAAGCATTCGAATTACCATGAATGGGTGCCCTGAGCTCGAAGGAATAATGGGGCGACACCGTAGAACAATCCTCTTTATTGCAAGCTTACTGCCTTTACTACGTGTTGGAGATTATGACTGTGTCTAGTGGTGAAAGAAGGTCTTTAAGCGAACGACTATGTCTAGTGGTGAAAGAAAGTCTTTAAGTGAGCTAGTTCGCTTTAGGGAGGGTCAAGTCGAGTACTTTAGAGGTCATGGACGCTTGCGCTAGCCCCCCATTCAATTGAGGCAAAGCGATCTTTTTGAGTCTTGGCTAAGTGCCTAGGAGTGTGAGTGCTCCTTCTGGCAAGGGTACGTGCCCTTATTATTTTTCGATGTGTGCTCATTAATTTTGGCATTTTGATGACTTGGATTCTTCCTTTGACTTAAATTTTTCTTTCGACTTGGATTGCAAGTAATTAAATTTCAATAAGGGACTTCTATTTTTTATTCTTGTTTTTCTATAGGCTTTAATATTTTTGCAAATTTTGTTTTATTTTTTAAGTACATGTATTTTCTTTTCATGTGTTTTTTGGTACGTATGCCTGAATACGTGTTGTACCCCTCCAAGTGTTCGTTATTTTTCCGAGCATGTGTGGATAAAATGACGAGCACTTCTGGACAAAATTTGGCAAGCAGAGAGATTCGGCGCCCAGGCAGGGGCGCTAAAGATTTCGGCGCCCAGCTCTGGGCGCTAAAAATGACTTCTGGGCGGATCTTTTTTGGTGCGCTAAATGCTTCGTTTTCTTTTTAGACTAACTTTAGAGGCGCTTTGCAAAGTTTCCTTTTTTATTATTCACATATTTTTTTATTTTTACATTGAGCGTTGAATGTGCTTTTCATTTGTTTCTTTTTTATTTGTGACTCAAGACGGCCATGGTCAAGGTAGTAACATGTGGAAGTGTGCCTTGACCAAAAGTTAGGTGCCTTTCTTTACCCATAATCATATTTAGAAATCTTTTTGACTCACTTGCAACATCGGGATAAACGCATACTTAGATTAAACCAACGACTCTTTATTATGTTCGAAGAAGTCTTTGAAAATTATTTGGAAATTATTTAAAATCCGAATCCTACTGTGTACAGTCCGAGGTGTCCTAAGTAAGTTGATTTATAGAAGGGTTCGTACAGGATTACATGAATGAATCAAAATACTGTTACGATTTTTGGAATGTTGTCTAAGGATTTGCTGGAAGTCAGGGTGCAGGCGTCAAGATATACTTGTGCCCGTTTGGCATATGCTTTAGGCTTTTAAGGCCATGTTTTCCAGAATTGCGGGAATATAAACCGTTTTCAAATTGACTTAGATTTACTTGGTGTATGTCTGCACAAAAGGTCAAGGTATACTTAGTTCTTTCCCTAGCTCTTTCATTTCAATTTTTTTAGCCCCAGTTGCTGTTATGTCTTCCCATTAATGATGTTTCAGATTTCGATTTTAGATGCCCGTGTCATATGTCTGAGTAGAGTGAGTCTTGGTTAAGTGCCAAGTCCTATTGACAATGTCTGTTGTTTTTTTTTTCAAAGGGATTAGCAAGCATTCGAATTACCATGAATGGGTGCCCTGAGCTCGAAGGAACGATGGGGCGACGCCGTAGAACAATCCTCTTTATTGCAAGCTTACTGCCTTTACTACGTGTTGGAGATTATGACTGTGTCTAGTGGTGAAAGAAGGTCTTTAAGCGAACGACTATGTCTAGTGGTGAAAGAAAGTCTTTAAGTGAGCTAGTTCGCTTTAGGGAGGGTCAAGTCGAGTACTTTAGAGGTCATGGACGCTTGCGCTAGCCCCCCATTCAATTGAGGCAAAGCGATCTTTTTGAGTCTTGGCTAAGTGCCTAGGAGTGTGAGTGCTCCTTCTGGCAAGGGTACGTGCCCTTATTATTTTTCGATGTGTGCTCATTAATTTTGGCATTTTGATGACTTGGATTCTTCCTTTGAATTAAATTTTTCTTTCGACTTGGATTGCAAGTAATTAAATTTCAATAAGGGACTTCTATTTTTTATTCTTGTTTTTCTATAGGCTTTAATATTTTTGCAAATTTTGTTTTATTTTTTAAGTACATGTATTTTCTTTTCATGTGTTTTTTGGTACGTATGCCTGAATACGTGTTGTACCCCTCCAAGTGTTCGTTATTTTTCCGTGCATGTGTGGATAAAATGACGAGCACTTCTGGACAAAATTTGGCAAGCAGAGAGATTCGGCGCCCAGGCAGGGGCGCTAAAGATTTCGGCGCCCAGCTCTGGGCGCTAAAAATGACTTATGGGCGGATCTTTTTTGGTGCGCTAAATGCTTCGTTTTCTTTTTAGACTAACTTTAGAGGCGCTTTGCAAAGTTTCCTTTTTTATTATTCACATATTTTTTTATTTTTACATTGAGCGTTGAATGTACTTTTCATTTGTTTCTTTTTTATTCGCTCTCCCTTTTCTCTTTCTATTTTTTCTTTTTTGCTTGGGTTTTCTCCCCAACATAAATCCTTCAAATTTTTTTATTTGGGCTAACAGGTAGATGGTTGTGGTCTTTGAGTCACGAGGCGAGACTGAGTGAGCCTCGTTTGGTAGGCCTATAGTGGACTTTTAATTTTAGCGGGCCTAGGGTGGACCTGTAAATTGTCTTACTTTGCAATCGTATTTAGTCGTTTCTTAAAATGTGCAAATAGCGTAGATTCAAAATGTCGTTTTTTTACCTTATTGAAATTTAACGAAAGAATTACATCGAAAATAATTTTTTTGTTTCTTTTCAGACTCCAGCTTCTGGGATTTAATTGGAAGTTGTGATTTAGACTCGAACTTTTATTAATCTCTCTGATTATAACCCGTGTATGAATATAAGGAGGTGGCCTAGACTCAAAATAATGACGTGGCGTAAGCCTATAATACTTGACCAAGCGACTCTCAGACTTAGGTTAATTGGACCATAACTTTCGTTGGTTGACACTTTAGATTTTAACCCTTGGGTGTTCATTTGTCACGCGCCATTTTGCTTAATGTTGGCAAGGTAGTTAATTGGGGAGATCGAATTTTTATTTTTGCAAGACTAGAATCATTAGTGCGGCTTCTCTCTTAGTGTGTATTGCTTTACCCCAATGGTAGCCTTATGGCATGCCGATTTGGGTATTTTCATGGTTTGTCATGTTGCATTCATGGAAAATCTTTTAGTCTGTACTTAGGAATACTTCAAGGGGCAAGTGGCTCGAGAGGACTATGATAGTCGTGACCCAATGTGATCATAAGCTTTGAGGCCATTAATTTTTCTTGCCAATGGTATTGACACCTTAGGTTCACTTTGGGGTTGTGCGACTATGGGGGAATGATTTTCAGAATGTGATTGTTTCCATTTTGCAAATACTATAATGTATTCTTTTTATTGGTGAGAGAGAGTATTGAGGCCGTGGATTCTCAGCAAGGGATGACAATTACATATGGGTGCTTATTGATTTAAATGTTAGAAAGGGAGACTCAATATGGTTTAACCTTTTAACTTGCAGAACGACACCAAGCATTAGGACCGATTCTATGGATAAGACAACTAAGACTTAGGATTTAGATTGTACTTTGGCATAACCTAGTCTAGACTTGGATTTTTTTTTTTATTCGAACATTATTTTTCTTGAAAACTTCATTTGAACATTATTTTTTGAATACTTTGCCCATGTGACATTCAAGGTTATTTCAATTAGCGTGCTCGGTTTTGGTGCCGAACATTGTCGTCATAGGAGGCCTAACAACGACACAAAGAGTTATTTATTTTTTATAAGTCGCTTTTAGAATCGAGTGCTTTTTCATACGCCCTCGTAACAATTTTTTCACGAAAAGTTTTTTTTTTTTTTTTGCTACGTATTTCCTTTATGCGCGGGCACCGAGGCTGCTGCGCCTGACCAAAAGGCCAGGCAGCAACTTCAGCGCCCAGTAGTGGGCGTGAGAAATATTGGCGCCCAGCCAGGGGCGTTGAAAATGCGTCCCTGACTGGTTCTCGTTTTCTGTTTGCGTCTACTTTTGTTTATGCGACTTCGATTTTGCGTGCTTGCCTAATAACGTCCTTTACGCGTCGTGCATCGTTTGTGGGATTCGTTACAGGCCATCCCAAGCGTCGCTTATTTTTGTGGCGATCGTTCGGGTTTGCGGAACACGTATTTCGGTATAACTCTTTGGCAAATTGGTTTATGAATGTTTGGGCAATTTTTAAGGTCGTTGGTTTTTCTAGGATAGTTTGTCACACGCAATCATATATTTCGCTACACATAACTAACATTCCATCATGAGGCAATAATAATATGTCATGTAGTTTATGATAGACTTCTATGGGTAGTTATTTGCGCCTGGCTTGGTACCGCTTCTATCGCAGATCCACCACATGCCCCGGTCGGGGTAGTGCCTTCAACAGACGAATTTCGTCCCAGAAGGCCAACCCGCAAGTGCAAGCCAAGGGGGCATGCAGGCGAGAGGGACCTAATGAGCGAGCGATTGGGTTTGGGACGGGTGTACTACTAGCGAAAGTGCCGAGTGGAAAACATTCGAAGCGTATGCACCCCCCGGTTGGCGATGGGTATCCTTAGTCCCAACTCCCGAGATGAAACATCAAGGGAGCCAAGATTCGTTATGCGGTTCTGCCCGATCACATTAATATGCTGATTTTCAGGTCGTCCCAACTTGATGGGGAAATAAACGCGGGGTAGGATCGTTTCACCCTTCGGCTATTTTGATTACCTACAAGCACGAGTATTTCCTTCACTATCCCCAGTGGAGTCGCCACTGTGAGGGGGTCGAAAAAGCACGAGGCTATTGCGTGACCTCGTCCCTCGTGGATGTGACGCTTCTTTTTGTCAAATCAAGTGTAATTGGATTTCCTGTGAGTTTACACCCAATTGACTAGTAATATAGGAGTCGCCATTCAGTTTTTAACGACAATGAGAAAAACTGACAAAACCCGGTTATCGTGACATAAAGGGAGTGCAATTATGTTTGACCACGACGGCCGTAGGTTCCCTTGTGATCCCTGGTGGTGGGGATCGCTCAACGTACACCCGCAGGGTAGAGATTGAGGGTTCGGGGGACTGTAACTACCGAGAGGAGTACTCGCTCTTCGATAACTCCAGAGGCAGGATATCCTTACTAGCTCAGCATAAATAATTGAAGGGACATGCGTTAACTATTAAACTAATCTGAGTTGATTTTAATAATATGCAACATAAAGTACTAGATCGAACGCGATTATCTAATTTATATTGTTTTAAGGGACCTAGCATGATAATCCAATTTCCCAAAAATATCATATTTATTAAGCGTGATCGAACAATCAGATTTTAGTTAGTTTAACAGTTCATAAAAGGGCGAGGAAAGCAATTAAACCATGGAAAAGGGACACATTACGACGCACCCTTGAGAGGTGTGTCACGGTTCTCAGAAAACTAACCACTTTGACTTTGCTATTTCTCCTTTTATTTAACGAATCTCAAGTTATGGGACGGGATACGTTCTGTTAGATTTATGGATCGATTGCGACAGAACGCGTGATCAGTTTTACAGCGTGAGGCTTAGGCTTAGGGGTGTAGAGTCAATACTCAGAATAATAATTGTGCGTTGTGATTCCTTTTCACGTCGAACTTAAGGCCCTATTTATAGAAAAGAGTTCGTGGAAAGATAGAATTGCAGAACTCTAATCCACGAGGAATTAGGAAAAAACACGTACCAGGTAATTTCAGCGCCCAGGCCTGGGCGCCGAAGATTTCGGCGCCCAGAGCCAGGCGTTGAAAATAGGGCCTGGACTGTTTTTCTTAGTCAGATTCGGATTCCTAGAATCCGGAGTATTTGATATTTAATTGAGTCCTTTAGTGCGTATTAACCTTGTGACGGGATGCGTCTGGGCCCGTTACGAACTCTAGGCTCGTTAGGATTTTAATTAATACGCGACTCTTACTTTCGAATCATATTAGGAATAGGATTCTCTCGCAATTTCTATCTCATTTAGGATTTATGTTGGAGTGCAACACCTAATTCTGACAGGTTTCTATCTTTTATGACTTGCCACTTTTAACAACTACCCATTACGACAGTTACTATTTTTAGCAGGTTTCCATAAATAGCAGGTTTCTTATAAATAGCAGGTTTCGGGTGAAATGAAAAGGGGTAATGAGATTCGTTATTTTATAGGAGATGCGTTGTCAAGTGGAGATTTACGTTTTCATCATCGAACCTTCCCTTTCGGGAATGGGGACAAAAGTAGGTGTCTACAGTGGTCATGACCTCAGTGTCATACCTCCACCTACCATCTCCGGTACCATATTTATAATAATTAGGAGTACCATCCTCATGATGCATTTCATGAAACTTATTCTTAAGTGCAATGTATGGTGTCCTATGAGGCAAGCAATAAATAACCATCTCAGACATAACATCTCTATTCCTTAGATATGGCATATCGTAGATCATAGCAAAGTAATTACAAGCGAACTCAATCTTCTTTTTACATAAATGTGTGGAGTTTCATAGCCCAACTTCTCTAGGTGTCCTAGGTTAGAGAACTTTGAGGGAAACATTTTAAATCCTGAAAATGCACAACTTAAAAATCTTACTAGCACGTTCCCTACAATAGAATCAATCCCCGCAAAAGAATATAAAATAAGCTTAAACAAATTGGATGCACAAAGTATATGCTTAATCATGAATTATGATGCAATTAATCACATAAAGCAAAATAAGGCATGATCAAACTTTAAATTCATATTCACATTACCAATAGTTAACACACAACACTTAATTAGATGCATACTTAGTATATTAACACTTAATCAAATGCATACTTGGACTATATACGCCCTTCTTAATCTACCCTTTCGTCACTTAGAGTAATTAATAATTTTCAAAAATAATTAATAAATAACTTCTAATTTAGCAGAAATTGTTAAAATTGAAATCGAAAATTAATGAGTAAGTAATCGAATAATTAATTAATTAATTCGAGTAAAGGAAGAATTTTCCGAAAATAATTAAATAAATAATTAATCAAATTCGGATAATTAAATAATAATTTTTTATTGAAAATTCCACAAAAAATCAGAAAAAAGGAAATTCGAAAATTAATTCGAAGTAAATTCGAATTTAATACTATTGCGGAAGAATTTTAAATCGAAAAAATAAAATTTCAAAATTTCAACTTAATTTCAAATAAATTTAAATAATTGGTATTTGACTTTTCAAACTATTGAGTACTCAAAAATAACATTTTAACTTTAGGAAAATAAAATTTCAAAGCATCCTAAAGTTCCGCAAAACCGCTAAAATAGTATGAATTACTATTAAGTAGATTTTAAATCATAGTTTAAGGAATTACCACCTTGCATTATTATTTAATAGAAAGCAACTCTTAGAGCTCTGCAAATACCACTTTGTAACACCCTAATAATTCCTTGCCTTTATAAACCCTTTTTCAACTTAAAATAAAGGAATTACTAACGTATTACCACCACCGTGATAACGGTTAAGGCTATTACCAGAATTACGCAGCGGAAATTACTAGCTTTCAAAACATTAAATAGTAGTTAATGGCCTCCATACAAATTGGAACCATAACGGCCCAAAACCTAAACAATTAAGTAACAAAATCCATTAACTAGCAGTTTAAGTAGTCTAGACTAATAAAATAATACCTTTTAACGATGCAGGAGAAAAACAACGCTTATTCAACATCCCCATGATAGATAACTTCTCCAACAAGTTATTTCTACATGTAAGGTTATGATACATATAACTAAATATAAATCATGCGGAAAAACCATTAAAGCCAGGAATCCAAATTAATTGCCACATAACAATTAGCATAATTAGGATGCATACTCTTTGTAGCATGCCCTCCCTTGCTGCGCGGGAACCGAACAAGAACAAGTCTTTAGGACTCCAAGTGTCGTCCCTCTGTAGAAAGTCCACATCACGTCCTGATCCGCCTTAGGTTTGACTAACTAGAATCGCCCTTAAGGTACTATAATTTTCGGCTAATGTGAGGCAAATAAGTGACTGAATTTTGCTTAAAAATTCTCTCTTTTAAATACTTGAAAACTCGTTATAAATCATGAGCATTAATCACATATTTATAGGGTATGGAAAAGGTATTGGAATCCTACTAGGAAACGAATTAATTAACTTGAATTTAATTAAAACTCTGTTAATTAATTTATCCAGTAGAAATAGGAATTTAATCTTTAAATGAATCCTACTCGATTTAGGTTTCGTACGCAAACACAAACACTCACACGAGCATGACCCGCATGCGCGCAGGCCATGCCCGCGCAAAGGCCCACGAAGCTGCCGCAGCCAAGGCGCGCGCTAGGCCTGCCTTGCGCTGGGCCTGGCGTGGCCTTGGGCTGTTTGTGTGGCGCGCCATGCTTGCTGGACGTGGGCCTGGCTTCGTGCTGGTCCTTCGTCTAGCAAGCTCGTCCGATGCTAATTCGTACGACGCGCTTCCGATTAATTTCCCGATTCCGGAATTCATTTCCGATACGAACAATATTTAACATTTCCGATTCCGGAATTAATTACTGTTTCGAACGAATTTTTAATATTTTCGTTTCCGGAATTATTTTCCGATTCCAATAATATTTCCGATTCTGACAATATTTCCGTTTCCGACAATATTTCAGATTCCGGCAATATTCCCATTTCCGATAATATTTTCCGATACGTACCATGTTTCCGTTTCCGGCAACATCTACGACTTGGATAATATTTATATTTCCGATACGATCCATATTTCGTTTTCCGGCAATATCATCGTTTCCGGAGTATTCATTTATTTGCCTTTGATGATCTCAGCTCCCACTGAAACCAAGATCCGTCAATTCCGAATATCCATAGATGGAGTAATTAATGCCATTAAATACTTGATCCATTTACGTACTATTTGTGTGACCCTACGGGTTCAGTTAAGAGTAAGATGTGGATTAATATCATTAATCCACTTGAACTGAAGCGGCCTCTAGCTAGGCATACAGTTCACTTGATCTCACTGAATTATTAACTTGTATAATTAATACTGAACCACATTTATTAGACTTACCATTAAATGCATACTTGGACCAAGGGCATTATTTCCTTCACTACAAACCTGTTATTTAAAATCTACTCCCCAACAATGCAAATGCAATAGTGGATCATCATAGGGTCATTAAGGCAAAGGCCATGACCAAAAGACATTAAGCACGAAGTCAGCGAAAGCTGAGTACCAACAAGCTAGAATGAAATCCTAGTCTAACATGCTTCACTCACAATAATTAATCCACGTGCAAAAGCCATATAAATAAACAATTAATCATGGAGACAAGACCCGATTCTTGACACGACTCTTGACTCATAGATTAATAAAGAATAAGATTCGAACGGGCCCAACAGAAATATCCATTAAAGGAAGGGTGTTGGGAGCCCACCAAACACCAAAATATATAAATAAACCACTTGTGTGAGGGGGTCGAAAAAGCACGAGGCTAATGCGTGACCTCGTCCCTCGTGGGTGTGACGATTCTTTTATTCAATCAAGTGTAATTGGATTTCCTGTGAGTATACACCCAATTGACTAGTAATATAGGAGTCGCCATTCCGTTTTTAACGACAATGAGAAAAACTGACAAAACCCGGTTATCGTGACATAAAGGGAGTGCAATTATGTTTGACCACGACGGCCGTAGGTTCCCTTGTGATCCCTGGTGTGGGGATCTCTCAACATACACCCGCAAGGTAGAGATTGAGGGTTCGGGGGACTGTAACTACCGAGAGGAGTACTTCGCTCGTCGATAACTCCAGAGGCAGGATATCCTTACTAGCTCAGCATAAATAATTGAAGGGACATGCGTTAACTATTAAACTAATCTGAGTTGATTTTAGCAATATGCAACATATAATACTAATTCGATCGTGATTATCTGATTTAAATAGCATTAAGGGACCTAGCATGATAATCCGATTTCCCAAAAATATTATATTTGTTAGGCGTGATAGAACAATCAGATTTAGTTAGTTTAACAGTTCATAAAAAGGACGAGGAAAGCAGTTAAATCATCGAAAAGGGACACATTACGACGCACCCTTGAGAGGTGCGTCACGGTTCTCAGAAACCTAACCACTTTGACTTTTCTATTTCTCCTTTTTATTTAACGAATCTCAATTATGGGACAGGATACGTTCTGTTCGATTTATGGATCGATTGCGACAGAACGCGTGAACAGTTTCGCAGCGTGAGGCTTAGGCTAAGGGTTGGAGTCAATACTCAGAATATGAATTGTGTGTTGTTGTGTCCTTTTCACGTCGAATTTAGAGGTCTATTTATAGGGAAGAGTTCGTGGAAAGATAGAATTGCAGAGTTCTAATCCATAAAGAATTAGGAAAAAAACACGTACCCAGGTATTTTCAGCGCCCAGGCCTGGGCGCCGAAGATTTCGGCGCCCAGAGCCAGGCGTTGAAAATAGGGTCTGGGTTGTTTTCTTTAGTCAGATTCGGATTCTTGAAATCCGTAGAGTTTGAGACTTAATCGAGTCTTTTAGCGCGTATCAATTTTAGGACGGAATGCGTCTGGGCCCGTTACGAACTCTAGGCTCGTTAGGATTTTAATTAATACGTAACTCTTATTTCCGAATAGGATTCACGCAGTTTTCTATCTCATTTAGGATTTATGTTGGAATGCAACACCTAATTCTGACAGGTTTCTATCCTTCATGATTTGCCACTTTTAGAAGCTACCTTTTACGGCAGTTACTATTTTTAGCAGGTTTCCATAATTAACAGGTTTCGGGTGAAATGAAAAGGGGAATTGAGATTCGTTTATTTTATAGGAGATGGGTTGTCAAGTGGAGATTTATGCTTTCATCATCGAACCTTTCCCTTTCGGGAATGGGGAAAAAAGTAGGTGTCTACAGTTAGCCCCCACTTTGACTGAGTCTTGGAGTAAGACGATGGTAAAAGTATTAGACGGAGTGCGTCACACAAGCCATGGTGTATGTGACCTGTTTTGCGAGGGTCTCACGAGCCCCCGAGTGATAACATTTGACTTAAGGGTCATCACTTGAAGTGTCGACATATCCCTCACGTGTCATTGGGATTTGTCAACTGATATTATAGAAACTTCCTCACTTTGTCATTGGAAGGATCTAAAGGTGCGTAGAAACTCCCTCACTTTGTCATTGGGAGTAGCTACAGATGTGTTCGAAATCAAAGCTATGAAGTGTAATTGGGCCTGGCCAAGCCCAATCACGAGGTAAAAGTGTTTTTAAAGATTCTCATTTTCAGGGCTAGCTAAACGAGAAAACCCCCTTGTTTTTATGGGACGTAAAACGAAGGAAAATCCAGCACATCGCTTTTTTTTTGGAAAAAACGGAAAACCAATCCTTTTAATTTTTGGAAAAGGGAAAACCAGAAAAAGTTATCGCTGCAGCGACTAAGGACCTGCACGGTTAGTGATGCAGACCCCGCCGGCTAAAGATGGCGAGCCTGTCCGCTAAGGGTGGACACCCCGTCCGATAGAAGTGGACGAATATGTTTTTGAAATTTGAAAATAAGGACCTACGCGGTTTGTGACGTAGACCCCGCCGGCTAAAGATGGCGAACCTGTCCGCTAAGGGTGGACACCCCGTCCGATAGAAGTGGACGAATCTATTTTGAAATTTGTTTTGCTATTTTGAAAATAAGGACCCACGTGGTTTGTGACGTAGACCCCGCCGACTAAAGATGGCGAGCCTATTTTAAATTTGAAGACTTTATTTTTTCGAAAACTGAGGACCTGCGCGGCTAGTGACGCAGACCCCGCTCGCTGAGGGTGGGCGAGCCCTGTCTGCTGAGGGTGGACGTCCCTGAATTCGTTTTTTTTCGATTCGGGAACTCGCGCGGTTTTGTGACGCGATCTTGCCGACTGAAGATGGGCAAGTTCCTATTTCTTTGGTTCTTTGTGATTTGTTTTGAGAATTTCTTTTTATTCATTCTTGCAAGAGAGAATTCTTTCGAGGGATGCTCGAATTTAGTTGTAACCTGAACGTGGGCTGATAACGTGTTCAGACGGACCTTTGTCTTGCGACCGTCTGCTTTCGTGATTTTGAGCTAGTCTTTACGGCTCGACTTGGTCTTCGATCAGAGGACTGTGCACAAGTGTCAATGACGACCTTTCGATGAGGTTGAACCTGTTTTTTTTTTTTTTTGAGATATCCAAACATGATATGGTGTATGGCGCAGTCCGGGAATATGATTTTGATCGGCGCTCCTTGTTGGAGTCTATTTTTCGCGACCCCCCAAGCACTGGGGCTCGTCGGTCGTTTTTCGCATCTTGTAATCATGTTTGGGGTCATGCTCGTATGTGCGTGCGACCTTTTTTAGTAGTGTGCTACTTTAGCGACTTTAGTTTTCAAGCGACATCCGGTTTAGTTTGGCCCGGATTAATTCTTTGAGTGACAAACATTTTTTTATTTGGAAAACTAACGACTTAAGGATACACATTTTTGGTGTTTCGAAGAATGACCATGATATTTAACTTGTTTTTTGAAAAGTGTACATAAGCATTTTCTTAGACGAGTCTAGGTTTCGACCAAGTTTTTAATGTTTATTTTTTTTTTGCTTATTTGGGAGCTAAAGGTGCTTTGGGCTTGATCCTACTTGCAATAGGGCCTCGTGTTTAGCAACACGGTCTTAAGTCCTTTCCTTGTGAAATCTGGGCCTTGGGCTGCATTTTCAGCGCCCAAGGCCAGGCGTTAAACATATCGGCGCCCAGCCGTGGGCGCTGAAAGTCTTTTCCTGGTGATATTTGACTTTCGGATTTCCTAACACGTTTCCGAATGGGATCAGGATGTCATTGGGTGCGTTCAGCTATATATAGGGGCTAGATACGTCCCTATTTTCCACCACTCTCAAATTCTTTCTCTCCTTTTTGCTGTGCTTTAATTATTCATTGCTTTTGCCATGTCGATCCCTACTTTCTCACTCCAACGGACTGTTAGGCGTTGGCTACGGGCCCTTACTCCCACAGAAAAAGCTTTGTTAAAAGAATACCACTTAGAGGCACTTTTAGGCTTACAACAAATTAATATTGATTATAACTTTCTGCATGCTGCCCTAAGCTTTTGTGACTCCGATCATCATGTTTTTGCCTTTCGGGGCAACGAAATATGTCCTTTGCCCGATGAATTTGCTGCGATCCTTGGTTATCCTACTAATGCTACTCCTGTTACCCCTGGCACTATTGAAGAGGGTAAAACAACCATAAGGGCTTTCCTAGGACTAGATGATAACATGTTTGCTGAAATTGTTGTAGATGATAAGGTTAACTTGGCAAAACTTGTAAAACATCACTTTAGGCCTAGTAAGAATATGACCGAACAGAAATTGAATATTCGAGCCCTTGTATTTTGCTTGTTGAATCATTATTTGCTATCGAATAACAATGGTGAGTTCGGTGACATAAGGTTGATCCCCTTGATTAGCCAGATGGAAAGTTGCTATTCTATCATGCCGTTGGTTGTTGCCGAGACTTTGCTGAGTGAGGATGAGCTGAAGAAGGATGCCAAATCTGAACATTTCAAGGGAAGCCCCCTATTACTGCAGGTAATCAATTTTCTTCTTTGCGCACGCATACGCCACTTTTGCATATATATTAACTGCGCCCCAGGGACCGTTTTTTTTTCATTCTTTTGATTCGATCGTACCTGTTTTTTGCAGATTTGGCTTGCGGAACGGCTTAGACTTTGGAAGCTCCTTCCAATCCTAAACATTATCGCCCTATAGCCTTGGGTAACCGAAAATACTTGCACCAAGGCCAGGACGAGGCCGAATGGACCTCCTTTTATACTTATGGCATTTGTTCTATTAAGTGGGTGGTACCATGGTGGGGTTTGACTACTATGACAGGGGGTTCTGATGTATCGCTTTATGTTTCTTTGTTGGGGCTATCTCGTCCCATTTATATTTTCCCTTACCGAGTCATGCGTCAATATGGTTTAAGGCAGACTATCCCCTTTTCTGATACGGTACCACCTAAGGTAGCGGCCTTTTCACAAACACGGGTCCTAGCGTGGGCCAAGTATTATGATGGTCTCCCGCGTTGGGCCGTAGCTACAAATGGCTTTGTGGGTCTTTCTGAAAACTACAAGTTGTGGATGAGCTCCGATGATAAAGATGTGAGGACCGAGGCTCGTAATGGGGAGCCGGCTGAGCTTTTGATACCTCGTATTCGTGTTAAGTATGAGGGTCCTGATTCTGCCAGACCTCGTACCTATAGTATTAAGACTGTGAAAGCTCTTCCTGATCGAAAGCGAAAGGAAGTTCCTCCCCGTTCCAGTTTTAGGCCTAAAAAGATGCCTAACATGAAGGGGCCTGCTGTTGTTAAAAGAAATGCAAGCTTTCGCGGAGATCGTCGCCGAAACAATGTATGGGTTAAGAAGGCTCAGCCGCCTGTAGAAACAGTGGCTAGTCTAGTTGATGATAATAATCCTTCTCCCACCATTGTCTGTGCCCTTGAGGTCGAGGGGGCTATAACTGAGGATGTTTCTGAAGCCTTGGCATCTTTGGAAGTCAGTGTCCAGGAGCCGGTTCTTATGGAGATTGACATTGGGGCAGCGCTGAAGACCGTGGGGGTGGATCCTGCGAACATTGCTCTTTACAAGACTTTATTTGATGATCCGGAAGAACTAGAGTAATGTAGTTCTTGCTAGGGTGTAGGTCCCCTCTATTTATTTCAGTTGTGTTTGTTTTTATTCCTAGCACTTTGTTTTCCTTCTTATTATTTCTCAATAAAGGCGTATTTTTATTTTTCATTTTCATTTATTTTTGTTTCTCCTTTTTTATGTATTTTATATGTCTAACATTTTTTGCACAAAGAATATTCGTTTTTTTTTATTGGACCGAATCCTTGGTAAGGATTGCCTACGTATCTTGTCAGAATCAGGTCGCGCGTAGTTCTAGCTTTAGAATAAGTTCTAGTATGCCGGATTTCGGTAGATATGCCCTGAGGTGGAAACATATTACTTAATCGGTCAAATGAGTGAAGTATTATCATTATTTCCATCTGCCGTTTTTTTTTTGCCATAAGTCGCGTAAAATATGAAACTCGAAATCCGTTTCATTTGTATGGCTATATTCTTGGTTGGTAAGCCTATTTGGATACTTGGATACGTACTGTACCCCCCAAGTGTTCGTTATTTTTCCGTTGTGTGCGGATAAAATGACGAGCACTTTCTGAAAAGAAAATTTTGTCAGGCAGAGAGTTTCAACGCCCAGGCTGGGGCGTCAGAAATTTCGGCGCCCAGCCCTGGGCGCTGAAAATGACTTGGGCGGTCGATTTTTGACGCTTTGCTTCACATGTTCTTGCATTTCTTTTTTTTTGTGCCTTGATATTTTGCTCGTATTTAAAGGCCAATTTTGAGGCTACTTTGGAGGCTTTTTTGACTGTTAGCGTGAAATGCGTTTTTGTCCGAATCAATTTTTTCTATTCGTGACTCGAAACAGTTTTGAAAATGGGGTTAGGGTGCGGAAGTTATGAAGATCTTTGTGTAGGTTTTTGAGGTGTTGTTAGTGAAGGGTATGATGGAATCTATGTTTTATGAATCTGTTTTTTTGGTAACATTTGTATTGTTTTGGATTTTGATTTCCTTTGATTCTGGGTTTGGCTTTTTAGGTTTTGGGGATATGAATGGGATAGTGTGGTTTATTTTGTGGGTTTCGGGAATTGGTTCCCACGGCACTATTTCAAAACCGAGTGGGCTTTGTTTGTTGGGCCTGGAGTGGGCCGCCTCTTTATTTTTGTATTTTGCAAGTACATTTGGTGTTTATTTAGTGTTAGAATAAAATTTTTAGGAGAAATATTACGCCTTTATTGATTCGGAAAGTAAGGAAAACACACTGAAATAAAACTGACCCATATTCTAAGGGGCCTTAGGACCATCTAAAGTCTCTATTATTTTTTATTTTTTTTCCTATCAATCTAAAGAACTACTAGGCGCTTTTTACTAATGGTGCTCTATGTGGCTAAAGCCTGGGGTTTAGTCTCATAAAACTTCGGTCCTTCACCGGTACTCATCTCGAATTCCATTACTTTTGCATTGACCCACTGATATGTCTTCACCCATCCGTTCTCGACCTCTTCTAGTGTTGATGCAGGAGAGATTAACCGGGTTGGATCGAAACCTTCATCTTGTAAAGCTAGGGTAGTCATCACAGTCCCGTTCTCCATAGGCCTCGATTCGTTAAACAATGTCCATAGAGCCTGGTTGTCCAATATTTCAGCTGTTTTAGTCTTGGTGAGGTGGGGTGCCTCATCCAAGGTGTGGCAGTCATGGAAAATTTCAAATCCGGGTTTTAGCAAGCCATCCTGAACGAAGGGTTCAGGGAAATCACAGCATGGGTGTTCTTCTCCTTCCCGAACGAACATCCCATTAAGGGTCCTTTGATCTGGGGGAAGGAGGGTGGTTTGTTTGGCTTTGTTAAGGCGTAGCCTAGACAGGCGGTCAGCAATATCTTCCTCCGTTGGTTCATAACCTAAGCCAAAGGGAGTAGATTTGTCGGGAAAAGGATGGAATGTGTATTCCTTCTTCCTTATGCCCAATGGGGTTCCTGGGAAATAACCTTGAGCTAACAGCATTCTAGGGATGACTCGGGATGCATGCGGGTCTAGGAATGCTGGGTCATAATCTTCCATGAACTGGATTGTTTCTTCCATTTGAAACCCGTAAAGGTCGTCTGCAGTTTCGGCCGTTCCAACCATAGTGCAACTGACGTCGAGAGGAGGGGCGCGGATTTCTAGTATTACCCCGTTATGGTTTAGTTTAACCATTTGGTGCAAGGTAGAAGCCACACCTCCTAAGTCATGGAGCCAAGGTCGCCCCAAGAGGAGGTTGAAAGTGGGCTTGATGTCGATTATTTGAAACTCCGTGGTGCGTGCCACAGGCCCGGTTTGTATGGTAAGGTTGATTTTTCCCAATACAGGCCTTCGGGAGTTATCATAAGCTCGTACCCCTTGCGTGGAGGTTTGGAAGTCATCGTTTCCTAGCCCCAAGCAATGGGCGGTTTGCAATGGGCAGACATTAACCGCCGAACCATTATCTACGAGCGCTAGGGGGATGTTTTGTCCTTTGCATCCAACCACTAGGTAAAGGGCTTTATTGTGAGCACCCCCCTCTTTGGGTAAGTCTTTATCAGTGAAAACTATGGCCTTTTCTCCGGCATCTCTCGTGACATGGCTAACCAATGAGTAAGGTGTGATATCTGTAGGTACTGAGATGAGGTCAAGTGAGCGAATAAGCTTTTCGCGATGTTCCTTTGAAGTACACATAAGATCCCAGATGGTAATCTCGGCCTTGGTTCTTTTTAGTTGTTTCAGGAGAGGATTTTCAATGACTTCTGCGACGGTGGCGTGCCGTCCACTCTCAGGAGTTTGCCTAACCGGGATGTCGTTCATAGGAGGTGGGTGAATATCCGGTTGGTATATTCTTACGGATCGGGTGAGGTTGTCGACCTCGGGCTCCTGAGGGGTGGTGTCAATGAGAGCATACCCGGGCCAAGTTTCAGTGAAGAGGTCCTGGCCCGACACTTGAGATAGGTAAATATCTTCAGCATCATCATTCCACACACCGCACACTTCCCTCTCGATTCGATCCATAGGGACCACAGCGAGTGGTGCACCTTGAGGTGTAATATACACCGTGGGGTCGAAATTCTCTGGTTGGTCGAGAGAGATGTGACAAGAGCCGAGTGGGCTCTTGTTGTTGTTGGGTTTGCCAACGTTAGGGAGAGGTATCACTTCATCCTCTATCATGTCTTGGATCGTATGTTTTAGATTCCAGCAGTTTTCAGTGTCATGCCCATTTCCTTGATGGAATTTGCAGTAAGTACCTTCGACCCAATATTTGCTTTTGACAGGAGGGTCACGGGTGGGGCCTATAGGTCTCAACTTTCCTTGATTGGTTAGTCTTTCAAAGGCTTGTACCAAAGTCGACCCGAGTGGGGCAAACTTTCGGTCTCGGACCCATCTTCCAGGGCTTCTTCAGGCGGGAGTCTCTTCTACAGCATGGACTTCTTGGGCTTGGGATGTGTTACCCCGATTATAGGTGTTGTTCTTATATGTGGGTTTGCTTTGTATGGTTTTGGCAAGGTCGTCCTCGATCTTTATTCCCACATCATAAACTCTTTTGAAAGTGTCAAATCCCAGGTACCTAAGGTGTTGTCTGTAAGCCGGGTCCAGGTTGTCAATGAATTTTTGGACCAATTCTGTTTCGGGAGGCCTATTGATTAGCTGGGCCGCCTGGTCCCTCCATCTAGCAAAGTAGGTCGTGAAACCCTCATTTTTCTTTTGGAAGAGAACTTCCAGCTCGCGCATGGTGACTTGGAAATCCATGTTCGACGAGTATTGCTTGATGTAGACATTGACAAAGTCTTCCCAAGTGGGGAAGAGCTTAGGGTCCTGGTGATAGTACCATTTGAGCGGCACAGGTTCCAAGGACAAAGGAAAGGCAGGTAAGTACATGGACTTGTCCACGCCTTTCAAGTTCATGGCATTCACAAAGCTCAGTAGATGATCACGGGGGTTGTCCGTGGCCTTGAACTTTGGTAAGTCAGATGAACTGAACTTTTCTGGTAGTTTGCCAGGAAAAGGTTCAGGATCGAGGGAGAAGTATTTGCTCCCCATAGTTTGCTGTAGGACCATTTTTTCAATCCTCTTCTCGTTATCGAGGTCATTTTTTGCTTGCGCAGCCGCTAAAGCTTCATTTTCGATTTTTAGTTGGCCCATGAGTCGGGTCATTTGAGCCATCTACTCTTGCAAATCTTCGATGGACATGTTTGAAGGTGCGAATTGAGGTTGGGGAAGCGGAGATCCTTGAAATGAGGGATGACGGACGGAGCTTGGAGTCACTAAACCTGATGTTGGCGATGTATCTTCGAGACGCACTAACCGTTGATTCCCTGATCGGCACCAAGTGGCAGGACCAGTCCTAGGCATAAGATAAGCTAAACTTTAGGTTCCCAAAGTTTCAAGCATTACTTAGTCTAGACTTCGACTCTCTAAATTGGTTTTCACTCTTTCTTTTGTCGGTACACTTTTTTGGTTTTTTTTTATTTTGGTCATTCTTTGGATTTTCGAAACACTTGCCCGTGTGACATTCATAGTTATTAGCACGTTCGGTTTTGGTACCGAGCATTGTCGTCGTAGGAGGCCTGACAACGACACAAAGAGTTATTAATTTTTTCACGAGTCGCTTTTGAAATCGAGTGCTTTTCTTACGCCTTCATAGCAATTCTTTTTACGGACATTTTTTTGTGCTACGTATTTTCCTTTTGCGCGGGCACCGAGGCTGCTGCGCCTGACCAGAAGGCCAAGAAGCAACTTCAGCGCCCAGCGTAGGGCGTGAGAAATTCTGGCGCCCAGCCAGGGGTGTTGAAAATGCGTCCCTGCCTGGTTCTCGTTTTCTGTCTTCTGTTTATGCGACTTCGATTTGCGTGCTTGCCTAATAACGTCATTTACACGTAACAGCGTTTGTGGGATTCGTTACAGGCCATCCCGAGCGTCGCTTATTTTTGTGGCGATCATTCGGGTTTGCGGAACACGTGTTTCGGTATAACTCTTTGGCAAATTAGTCTATGAATGTTTGGGCAATTTTTAAGGTCGTTGGTTTTCTAGGATAGTTTGTCGCACACAATCACATATTTCGCTACACATAACTACATTACAAACATGGATTTGAAAATTAAATATGCCACGTAGTTTATGATAGGCTTCTATGGGTAGTTTATTTGCGCCTGGCTTGGTACCGCTTCTATCGTAGATCCAACACATGCCCCGGTCGAGGTAGTGTCTTCAACAGACGAATTTCGCTCAAGAGGCCAACCTGCAAGTGCAAGCCAAGGGGGCATGCAGGCGAGAGGGACCTAATGAGCGAGCGATTGGGTTCGGGATAGGTGTACTACCTGCACAAGTACCGAGTGGGAAACATGCGCGGCGTATGCACCCCCTATTGGCGGAAAAAGGTATCCTTAGTCCCAACTCCCGAGGGAGCCGAGATCCGTTATGCGGTTCTGCCCGTTCACATTAATATGCTGATTTTCAGGTCGTCCCAACTTGATGGGGAAATAAACGCGGGGTAGGATCGTTTCACCCTTCGGCTATTTTGATTACCTACAAGCACGAGTATTTCCTTCACTATACCCAACGGAGTCGCAACTGTGAGGGGGTCGAAAAATCACGAGGCTAATGCGTGACCTCGTCCCTCGTGGGTGTGACGATTCTTTTATTCAATCAAGTGTAATTGGATTTCCTGTGAGTATACACCCAATTGACTAGTAATATAGGAGTCGCCATTCAGTTTTTAACGACAATGAGAAAAACTGACAAAACCCTGTTATCGTGACATAAAGGGAGTGCAATTATGTTTGACCACGACGGTCGTAGGTTCCCTTGTGATCCCTGGTGTGGGGATCTCTCAACATACACCCGCAAGGTAGAGATTGAGGGTTCGGGGGACTGTAACTACCGAGAGGAGTACTTCGCTCGTCGATAACTCCAGAGGCAGGATATCCTTACTAGCTCAACATAAATAATTGAAGGGACATGCGTTAACTATTAAACTAATCTGAGTTGATTTTAGCAATATGCAACATATAATACTAATTCGATCGTGATTATCTGATTTAAATAGCATTAAGGGACCTAGCATGATAATATGATTTCCCAAAAATATTATATTTGTTAGGCGTGATAGAACAATCAGATTTAGTTAGTTTAACAGTTCATAAAAAGGGCGAGGAAAGCAGTTAAATCATCGAAAAGGGACACATTACGACGCACCCTTGAGAGGTGCGTCACGGTTCTCAGAAAACTAACCACTTTGACTTTGCTATTTCTCCTTTTTATTTAACGAATCTCAATTATGGGACAGGATACGTTCTGTTCGATTTATGGATCGATTGCGACAGAACGCGTGAACAGTTTCGCAGCGTGAGGCTTAGGCTAAGGGTTGGAGTCAATACTCAGAATATGAATTGTGTGTTGTTGTGTCCTTTTCACGTCGAATTTAGAGGTCTATTTATAGGGAAGAGTTCGTGGAAAGATAGAATTGCAGAGTTCTAATCCATAAAGAATTAGGAAAAAACACGTACCCAGGTATTTTCAGCGCCCAGAGCCAGGCGTTGAAAATAGGGTCTGGGCTGTTTTCTTTAGTCAGATTCGGATTGTTGAAATTCGTAGAGTTTGAGACTTAATCGAGTCTTTTAGCGCGTATCAATTTTATGATGGAATGCGTCTGGGCCCGTTACGAACTCTAGGCTCGTTAGGATTTTAATTAATACGTAACTCTTATTTCCGAATAGGATTCACGCAGTTTTCTATCTCATTTAGGATTTATGTTGGAATGCAACACCTAATTCTGACAGGTTTCTATCCTTCATGATTTGCCACTTTTAGAAGCTACCTTTTACGGCAGTTACTATTTTTAGCAGGTTTCCATAAATAACAGGTTTCGGGTGAAATGAAAAGGGGAATTGAGATTCGTTTATTTTATAGGAGATGCGTTGTCAAGTGGAGATTTATGCTTTCATCATCGAACCTTTCCCTTTCGGGAATGGGGACAAAAGTAGGTTTCTACAACTTGTTAGACCATTCCGACGAAATTCCAGCTCATAAAAGAAATTAAACAACATTTTGTATCATTATAGGAGTTCAAGTTTTCCGGCAAGACTCTCCCTATTGTTCATACTCGAGGTATATACGTTCCAAGAGTTTTGAAGCTTGTCCTGGTTACACTTTACGTTTATTAATATTTTCTAACCAAATGAACTCAAGACACAACACAAGGCGTATAACAACAAGCAACCAAACAACACTCCCTTTTAATCTATTAGGACTTGTGATCAAACATACAAGACTCAAGTGATATTACTCCCATTGTTCCTTCTCAATATACTATTGAGATACCCCAACATGCCCATTAACATGCGGGTTGTGCACTATGCACGAAAAGTCCTTAGTTCAATTCACATAGACTTCCCAAATATACCCTACAAACGGGGTTGAATAAATGGTGCAACGAGACACGAATACTTGACTCAAAATATGCTAGACATTATGTACAATAGCATCAAAATAATCCCTTGCATGTGAAACAACCCATACATGCATATAATACTTGAACAACATGCTTGTTCAACAAAACCATAGTTCCAAAATAATCCAAACATGCTTGTTCACCACATCATACATGAATCCATAATAATATAACATGTTCGTTCGCCACATCAAACATGAATTCATAATAATCCAAGTCACATGAATCACAATAATATAATATCACATAAATCCTCGTGAAAACGGTGGTCACCCTAGACATGTACGTACCTTGAATACCTAAGTATGAGGGCCACTTTGTGAATCAAGGCTTTAGATTTGAAATCACCTCCTGTCATTAAAATAATGAAATTTAATTATTATTAATGTTCATTAAATTTCTAGCAACTTTATTAACTTTTAAAACACTTGAATTAATTAGAAATCATTCGTTTATTAATAAAATAATAGTCTCAATTGAACGATTAAAACCCTAGCATGAAATTAATTTATTTTCATGCGTAAAACCATTAAAAATCGACGTTTTAAGTCTTTATAATATTCTGAAAAATATAATTGTTTATCATAATTAAAATAGTCATCTAACTATGCTAATAAATTCGTCCTTAAGATTATATTAAAACCCTAACCCTAATTCACCATTAAAATCACTTTAAAACATCAAAACTCAACACTTTATTTAATATTTCAAATCTGAAAATTATAATACTTCAACCCAAAATATCCTTCAATGATCTAAACACATAAATCCTCAAATTTTGGTGTTCATAACCAATCCCAACAGTTTAATCAATCATAAATCAATATTAATAATAAAAATCCATAATTTAAAATACGTAATAGAAATAGAATATATTAGGAAGAAGAGAATTATACCAAACCGGCCTATAGCACGGTACGATTGCGAATTGAATGTGATGGGGTGCAAAAGGATCAAAATACGGAGCACGGTGCGCGACACACACTTGAGTGCTTGTGTGTGTGCGGGTGTGCGGCGCGAGCAAGCAACAAGGCAGCAGGGGGGTGCGGTGCGTCAAGGGCAGGACCACTCGGCAAGGCCGCGAGGCTGTGCGAGTGTGCGACGAGGAAAGAGGGAGTGCACGAGTGTGCGGGTGAGAGAGCAGCAGCAGCGAGCGAGGCTCGCGTGGGCGCTGCAGTGCGTGAGTGCAGGGACACGACGGGACCAAGGCACGAGTGTGTGTGGCTGGCGAGAGGAAGCAGCGAGCAAGGGAGAGGGTGAGGGCGTCGAGTGCAGGGAAGCACGAGCAGTGTGCTCGGCTGGGCAGGCGACACAAAGAGAGCAAAGAAATAGAGAGGAGAGCTGGGTATGAGAGAGAGAGGGAGAGAAAAATAACAAGGGTTTTAATGAGGGATCAATTGGTTTAAGAGGTGTATTTATAGGCTTCCCCAAATCCCTAGTGGGCTAGGCTTATGAGTTTGGGTATTGGGCTTTCCTTTAATGATCGGGTTTGAATTAGGAATTTAAATTAGAAATTCTAGTTGGCTCAACTATTAAAACAAGTTTGAGTTAGGCTTAGAATTAATTCAAACCATTTAAAATCGAAACCCAAATAATTTCCCGACTTCAAATAATAGATTCATTTCGTAATTAATTAAATAACATATATTCTAATTAATTAAAAGTACATTTAAATAATATTTAAATGCGATTTAAATTCTAAAAATCATAAAAATGATTAATAAATATAGTAAAATATATTTATAAATGCGGAAAAATGCGAGGTATTACACCATCACACGCTAAGATACCTAGCTCACACAGAAGGACAAGGTATTCTACTGAAGGCTTCAGACAACATTTGTTTACAAGCCTTCTCTGATTCAGATTGGGCATCTTGTCCAGATTCTAGGAGGTCTATCACTGGTTATGTGCTATTACTTAGTGTTTCTCCAGTTTCTTGGAAATCAAAGAAGCAAAGCACAGTTTCACAGTCTTCTGCAGAAGTAGAGTACAGAGCTATGGCAGCAACAGCCTCAGAGGTCACTTGGGTAATAAATCTTTTAGAAGACATGAGAGTGACCAATCTTAAGCCTACAACTCTACATTGTGACAACCAATCTACCTTACACATTGCAAGGAATCCAGTTTTTCATGAAAGAACAAAACACATAGAGATTGATTGTCATATCACACGTGATAAAGTGCTAGAAGGCCTACTACAACTTACATATCTACCTACTGAACATCAACTGGCAGATATTTTTACTAAGCCCCTTTCATCTACTCAATTCCAGATTTTGTTGTCCAAGATTGGAGCTTATGATCCTCATCAAGCTCCATCTTGAGGGGGGATGTTAACTATAGCCGTAATGCTTGTCAGCACCACCCCAGCAGTACACATCAACTTCATTCTTTCCTTAAGTCAGCCTATGTGCTAACATGCTTTGTCATTATTCCTCCCTAGTTTTTAATTAGGAGTTTGTTATAACTGTTTTAGAAGCTTCTAGTATTGTACTAAGCTATATAAGGGGTTGCATCATTGTAATAAGTTATCTTTGATCATTTGTAATCAAGCGTTTTATTCTCTCTCCATTTTCTATTTTCCTGAAAGTTGAGCAGATTTTATCATAAATACCATAAAAAGTAAGTGATTTAGAAAACATGTAATAATAACATTACAGGAACGAACAATAAATGGAGTATTCTCATTGTTTAAATCATATTGGTTTGGAGCACGCCTTGGTCTAGGTAGGTCAACCCTGGAATTGTCCGTAATTTACAGCCCCGACCCTGAGAGTAGGCGTAGAGTATGGCTGCCTAGAGTCCAGACTGAAAAGGATCCCAAAATAAAAATATGTATAGTATTTTACTACACTAAAAATAAAGCACGCTTAATAATAGTGATATATCTTTGGTTCAGTGGTAAGATGGTATAGAAGTTTCGCTTGGGCCTTGATTTCAACCCCGTTTGTCCACATTTATTTATTCTTTTGCGTGATGTTAATAACTTTTCCACCTAATTAAGTTTGTTTTGTTCATTTAATTTCATTTTTTAAGCTTTTTTAATTCACTTTTATTTTTTAGGATTTAATTTTCTAATTCATAGTATTTATGTAATTTTTTAAGTTATTAAAACTCCTTCTTTGGTGATTGCACTACGTTTAAAACAAATAAGTCAACATATAGCTTACATATGTAGTGTTTGATATCTAGTTTAGCAAAAACAACAACAACAACAACAACAACAAAGCCTTAGTCCCAAAATGATTTGGTGGGGTCGGCTAACATGAATCATCGTAGGAGATCGTCATTGTCACCAATCAAATCAGATAGGAGCAGCAAGTAAAAAGAAAAAAAACAAGGAAGAGAAAGTGGAATTAATGAAAGTAAGATAAGAGAAAAATGTATATACATTATAGAAGAAATATTGTAAGAGATAAGTAAGGTTTAAAATAAATGAATAAGTAAAATAAGTACATATCAAAATAGCATGTAAAATTAAAAAAATTTAAAGAATTTTAAAAATAAAATAAAAAATAAAAGTAGGAATAAAAAATAAATAAAAAATAAAAAAATAGAAAGAAACAGAAACATGAAAGTTGTATAAGTCAAATGAAGTTATCAATGTATATTCTCTCCCTCCACTCTTTCGTATCCAACGCCATATTTTTCTCAATCCCAAGAAAGCTCATATCGTGCTCAATCACTTTCCCCAAGTTTTCTTAGGTCTTCCCCTACCCCTTGCAATTCTATCACTTTGCCACCCGTCTATCCTCCTAACCGGGGCATCACTTGATCTTCTTCTTACATGCCCAGACCATCTTAAACGATTTTCCATCATCTTAAACTCAAACGGTGCAACCCCTACTTTCTTCCTAATAATCTCATTCCTCAAACAATCCTTTCTTTGAAGGAAATAGTGCCCTTGGTCCAAGTATGCATATAATATTAAGTCTAATAAATGCGGTTCAGTATTAATTAACAAGTTAATAATTCAGTGAGATCAAGTGAGCTGAATGCCTGACTAGAGGCCGCTTCAGTTCAAGTGGAATTAATTATATTAATCCACAGCTTACTCTTGACTGAACCCGTAGGGTCACACAAATAGTACGTAAACGGATCAAGTATTTAATGGCATTAAATACTCCATCTTTGGATATTCGGAATCGACGGATCTTGGTTTCAGTGGGAGCTGAGATCGTCACAGGCAAGAAATGAATACTCCGGAAACGATGATATTGCCGGAAACGGAAATATGGATCGTATCGGAAATATAAATATTATCCAAGTCGTAGATGTTTCCGGAAACGGAAACATGGTACGTATCGGAAAATATTATCGGAAATGGAAATATTGCCGGAATCGGAAATATTGCCGGAAACGGAAATATTGTCAGAATCGGAAATATTATCAAAATCGAAAAATAATTCCGGAAACGGAAATATTAAATATTTGTTCGAAACGGAAATTAATTCCGGAATCAAAAATATTAAATATTGTTCGTATCGGAAATAAATTCCGGAATCGGGAATTTAATCGAAAGCGTATCGTACGAATTAGCATCGGACGAGGCCTGCCAGACGAAGGCCCAGCACGAAGCCGGGCCATCGCCCAGCAAGCCATACACGCCACACGAACATCAGAGGCCACGCCAGGCCCAGCGCAAAGCCAGGCCCAGCAGGCCGTGGCAGCGCGCGCAGTGGACTGCAGCTTGTGTGGGCTTGCAGCTCGCGTGGGCCGAGCGGCCGTGTGGGCTGTGCGCGGGCATGGCCTGCACGCTTGCGGGTCATGCTCGTGTAGAGTTTGTGTTCACATACGAAACCTAAAAAGTATAGGATTTGTTTAATGATTAAATTCCTAATCCTAAAAGATAAATTAATTAAATAAGAATTCTACTAGGATTCTAATTTAATTAATTCGTATCCTAGTAGGATTCAATTACTTATTCCATGGTCTATAAATATGAGTTAAGGGCTAATAATTTAGATCGAGTATTCAAGGATTCAAAGTGATTTTTGAGAGCAAAAATCAGTCACACAATTGCCTACAAGTTGCCGAAAATTCCAAGTACCTTAAGGGCGATTCTAGTTGATCAAGCTTAAGGCGGATCCGGACGTGCTGTGGACTATCTACGGAGGGACGACACTTGGAGTCCTAAAGACTTGTTCTTGTTCGGTTCGGGCGCAGCTAGGGAGGGCACGCAACAAAGTGTATGCATCTAAACTATGCTAAATGATTATGTGTAAATAATATGCTTTCCTGGCTTTATGGTTTTTCCGCATGATTTATGTTTTGTCATATGAATCATAACCTAACTGTGGTATCACGAGCCTCTTATTATTTTCATAATCTAAATTGCATAAACATGGTTAAATTTCACAAATTTGCAAGGAATTAAAAGGGGTGATTAATTTTCGTAATTGTTAATTAATTGCAAATTGCGTTTATTTAATTATATGTACGCAGTTTTTCGGCAGTTTCTTCGTTACTCATCCAAATCGAGTGATTTTTGTGTCAATTCCGCATGTAAAAGGCATTCTAAATTTTTGACAAAATTAGTATTTTTCGGCCGAACCCAGAATTCCCAAATTCGAAGCCTAACTATGACTTTTCGGAGGTTTTAGTTTTTCGAACGCAAAAGTTTGTAAATTTAAGTTGATAAATCTTGAATTTTTGATTGACCTACAGTATATGTTTAACAAGTTTGAATGCCTATCCTTGTTAATTATACAACCTAATTTGTAATTATGATTAATTTGTTGAAATTCGAATAGTTTAGAATTAATTTGATTTTCATAATTAATCAATAGTTTAATTAGGTATCTATGATTAAAATCCACCATAAAAATTGTTAATTTATGTTAAATTTTAATTTTTATGACCTAGATTTGAATCCATGTTAATCGGAAATTAATTGATTGATAAATTTTCGATTTTTCGCCCTATAATTATGAAATTAATATGTTTTATTAATTTTTCATTAATATTGAATTAAAAAATTTTAAATTTTATAAAAACGCTCATTAATGTTGCACGCACAAAGCAATGGAAGCTACGTGTTACCCTTAAGGGGTGTTGTATAGTGCGGGCACGCGACGACGAGCAAGGGAGCTCGTCGCCCGTGCGGTACGATTGCAGCGAGCAACATAGCGCATGGCGCGCGCACGAGGCAAGGGAGCCTGTGCGTGTGTGCCATGTGTGCTATGCGATGGGCGAGGGCGACAATGCAAGGCACGAGCGACGAGCAAGACGCGTGTGGGAAGCGATACTGCTGCGCCACAGCGCGCCTGGCTCGCCCAGCAAGCAAGCAGAACGCACGAGCAGGGAGCGATCCCTCGCTCGGCGCGCGCTGGCCTGCGCATCAACACGCGACACAGCACAAGGCTGCGCGCAGCGTGGCCAGCAATGGCTCCGTGTGCGTGTGGCGTGTGGCTGCCTGTGGCGTGTGGCTGTGTGTGCCTTGTGCAACGATCGATCGAGCGGGGCGCGCTGCCTCGTGGCTTGATGGGGCTTGGGCGCAAGCCCAAGTGCCTCGTCTTGCGACGATTGGTACGTTTTGATTTTAATTTTGAATTTTCAGTTCGGAAATAATTTTAATTAACTTTAAAATTGATAATTTAAATTGTTTTCTTGGAGTTTAATTTTGAATATTATAATTATTATAAATGTTATTTTATACTAATTATTTTACTAAAATTAAATCCTTGAATTAATTTAAATTCATTTAATTCAACTGAAAAATAAATTAAATAAATGGATTCAATTATAATTTTATATGAGCTTTAAATTTTAATTAAACTTGTATGTTTCCGGTTAGACTAGAAATATATTTTTATGTTTAAAATTAGTAAAGCATATAAAGTTATTGGTTTATGTGGGAGCAATTTTAATCATAAACTCTTGATTAGGTCTACAAATCCTTTAAGGTTAAACAACTTGATTAGAATTAATAAGGACTGAATAATTGGTAGATTATTGGTGCCCTTAATTAATTGCTGCAAATATTTATGTGATGCATAACGTGTTTTACTAACCAGCTATGTGGGCCATTCATGATAATGAATGGGTGAATGGTATATATTGTATATGTACTGTTTTGCAGGTTATGGAGTGACTAGTATGGCCCAAATAGGATAGAAAATATGGTCTGCGTACCATTAATTTGAATGTAATTGGTCTAATGCACCAAATTTGTTTTTCAATTTAAATATGGTCTGCGTACCATCAAATAGTTGTAATTAGTTTAATTATAGCTTATCCTATTTTAAGAAAATGGCGCCTCCCACGGTGAAATTCAAGACGAAGTTACCATTTTCGAGACGGACTTTGAAGTTGAAGCTTCAAGATGAAGTCGGGCCATACTAGATCACATTTATCTTATGCATGCTTTAAGTTATTTATTGCTTTAAATATGTCTTAATTATGCATGAGATCGAAGCTTGATTATGTTGCATGATTAAGGGTTTTAGTTCACTTAAAATCTAACCAACATAGTAAGAGCCTTAAGTTCCAAACTTAAAAATTGAGTTAAAAGGTGCCATGCCAAAATAACACTTACTTGGATATCCTTTCTTCATCGATCTTAGTAATAGTTTTCCGCCATAGCGAGGTGTTACTTATCGATACTAAAGGGGTAAGGTACACAAATAATTGTGAGTACATGGTAGTTTTGGTGAAACTCAAAGATATAAGTAAGGAGTCCTTTTATGTCGTGGCAAAATTGATAGGTTTACCTAATAAGTTCTTAGACGTGCCTATCAACCAAGAGTAGTTTCTAGATTATTAGCAAAAGGCTTTTGCTTACCTAAAATGTTTTAGAATTGAGTCTAAATACATAATGTTCTTAATTCTTCAATGGATTTTAGGGTCTTGGAATCATTTTATTCACACCTGCCGGAACAATAAAATCGAATAAAATGCTAATAACTTGTTTAAATTGCATGATTGCTTTAATTTTCATGTTATTACTCATGATAAATGTTTAGACTTTGCATGCTTCAATATATGATTTAATTATTGTTTATAATTAAATATCTTGCACTGCAATAAATCCTTTTAGACAGGTAACAGTAAATTTCCTCGATTGGTAGTGAATCCAAGAACGATTCACGGAAATGAGAGAAAGTGAGCAATTTAAAATGTACGTTTCTTATATCGACTTTTATGGTTGTTTTCGAGTACCAAAATCGAATGGCAAACCAATTGGTGCTTGTGAATTCAAAATACACTGTAGTTTTGAGATCATAAAGCATTGAGCTTAAACGCTCAGCTTTACCAATGGTTAACAACCTAACATCTTTGTCCATTTAATTCTCGAATGAGTCTAGTCCCTAGACATTCAAATAGATCGATGCTTAGAGAACTTTAGAAGCTTCTGGTAAGATCATCTAGTTGAAACAGAATATTCAACATAAATGGTAAGAACTTTGATAAAATGACATTGGACATGTCTAACAAAGTATAAAAGTCAACACTAGAGAAGTCAATTCTTAAGACTATAAGAAAGGGTACAAGAAATAGGAAAACAAGGAACAAATGAAAGGAATTTACGATTCCGTTTCTACCTATAAGTTTATGTTTAAAGAGAAATGACCTAGCAATCAAACTTCCTTGGTATCATATACCGCTTGAGGTTCTTACTTCGGTAATAACTCAAACAATGGAAGCTAGGCTAAACTAATGGCCTACAAGTGGGAAATGAAGCATGGCAATGCTACATTATTTTTAGGGTCATCTAGTTTGTTTTAAGTCCTTTCAAAGGCTGGAACTTAATTGCTATTTTGTTCCATAATCAGCATACCTAAATTTCTGTTTTCAAACACAGAAAGACTCACATTCAGAAGAACGAAAACAATGCTTGTTTGTTTGTTTATTTGAATGAAATGGTCATTTACGGGTTGAGTCAATATGCTTGATTAAAACAAACAACTCTTTAACAATAAAACTTTACTAGGTTCAAATCAACCCCTTGATTTGAGTTCCACTAATCTTTGGCATTGTTGCTTAGACCATGTCAACAAGTTAACATTCAAAAGCTCTATTTTGATGGACTTGTTGAAAGTAACAAAAGATGTCCTATTGTTAGAACGCCTAGACAATAGAGTTCAAAGCTAAAGAAAGGTTTTATGACTTTATTATTTCACACAGATTTGAGTGAATATAGGTTTATTTACTCAATGTGATATAAGTTTGAATCTGTTTGGCTAGTTCAAAGATTCAGAAGTATAATCCCACTTGGTAAGAAATCATAAAGATCTAGGATAGATCATGTTAATGATTGCTTAAGACCAAAAATGATCATCAATGATTGTGTGTTGTAATTTCACAATCTAGCTCCATGAGATATGGCATATCTAAGTGGAATGATCGAAGTCAATTAGTACTTGATTCGATCAATGATGAATCATAAAGACTTTTCCTATAATTTCTAAAACAAAATGCTCAGCTATTGAAAAGTAATTTCAGAATATCTTTTCATCATATATCTAGAGAGATCCTAAACTCAGTGGGAGCTTAGTGTTTGTTATTCAACAAACTAAGGCCCGAGTATAGATATACGTTTCATTGTGATTTATTCAAATGAGACACAAGGGTATTGTTTCTACCACGAATTTTTAAGAACATAATGTTTGTTTGCTCGAAATAATGTCCTTTTGGAGATTCGTTTCCAAAATGACAAGTGGGAGAAAATAGACCTCGAAAGTCTTCGAGGCGAACAACAAACATAAACGGACATTCCGGAGGCTTTTCGAAGTTCTTTAGAAAATCCGAACACGTATTCTTTAAGGACTTTAGAAGTGGCTTTAAAGAATAGACATCTCTTAGAAGACTTTACAAGTGCTTCAAGGAGAACAGAATATTCAAAGGACTTTCAAGTGGCTACTGATATTCTATTTGTTTGATGTTCTATACCTAAGTAGTAGGCATAGAGTTCAAGTCACTGAAACTATGAGATTCTTCTATTAGATAGTGAAAAATCATGGAGTTTGTAGACACCTACTTTTGTCCCCATTCCCGAAAGGGAAAGGTTCGATGATGAAGACGTAAAAACTCCACTTGGCAACGCATCTCCTATAAAATAAAAGAATCTCGATTCCCCTTTTCATTTCACCCGAAACCTGCTATTTATGGAAACCTGCTAAAAATAGTAACTGCCGTAAAAGGTAGCTTCTAAAAGTGGCAAATCATAAAAGATAGAAACCTGTCAGAATTAGGTGTTGCACTCCAACATAAATCCTAAATGAGATAGAAAACTGCGAGAATCCTATTCCTAATAGGATTCGGAAATAACAGTTACGTATTAATTAAAATCCTAACGAGCCTAGAGTTCGTAACGGGCCAAGACGCATTCCGTCATAAAATTGATACGCACTAAAAGACTCGAATTCATCTCAAACTCTACGGATTTCAGGAATCCGAATCTGACAAAGATACGGCCCAAACAGCAATTTCAACGCCCAGCCTTGGGCGCTGAAATTGCCTGGATCATATTTTCAACGCCCAGAGCTGGGCGCCGAAATCTTTGACGCCCATCCCTGGGCGCTGAAATTGCCTGGATCATATTTTCAACGCCCAGAGCTGGGCGCCGAAATCTTTGACGCCCAGCCCTGGGCGCTGAAAATACCTGGGTACGTGTTTTTTCCTAATTCTTTGTGAATTAGAACTCTGCAATTTTATCTTTCCACGAACTCTTCCCTATAAATAGGCCCCTAAATTCGACGTGAAAGGACACACAAAAACACACAATTATATTCAGAGTATTGACTCCAACCCTTAGCCTAAGCCTCTCGCTGCGAAACTGTTCACGCATTCTGTCGCAATCGATCCATAAATCGAACATAACGTATCCTGTCCCATAATTGAGATTCGTTAAATAAAAAGGAGAAATAGCAAAGTCAAAGTGGTTAGTTTTCTGAGAACCGTGACGCACCTCTCAAGGGTGCGTCGTAATGTGTCCCTTTTCGATGATTTAACTGCTTTCCTCGCCCTTTTTATGAACTGTTAAACTAACCTAATCTGGTTGTTCTATCACGCCTAACAAATATAATATTTTTGGGAAATCGGATTATCATGCTAGGTCCCTTAATGCTACTTAAATCAGATAATCACGATCGAATTAGTATTATATGTTGCATATTGCTAAAATCAACTCAGATTAGTTTAATAGTTAACGCATGTCCCTTCAATTATTTATGCTGAGCTAGTAAGGATATCCTGCCTCTGGAGTTATCGACGAGCGAAGTACTCCTCTCGGTAGTTACAGTCCCCCGAACCCTCAATCTCTACCTTGCGGGTGTATATTGAGAGATCCCCACACCAGGGATCACAAGGGAACCTACGGCCGTCGTGGTCAAACATAATTGCACTCCCTTTATGTCACGATAACCGGGTTTTGTCAGTTTTTCTCATTGTCGTTAAAAACTGAATGGCGACTCCTATATTACTAGTCAATTGGGTGTATACTCACAGGAAATACAATTACACTTGATTGAATAAAAAGAATCGTCACACCCACGAGGGACAAGGTCACGCATTAGCCTCGTGCTTTTTCGACCCCCTCACAGTGGCGACTCCACTGGGGATAGTGAAGGAAATACTCGTGCTTGTAGGTAATCAAAATAGCCGAAGGGTGAAACGATCCTACCCCGCGTTTATTTCCCCATCAAGTGGGGACAACCTGAAAATCAGCATATTAATGTGAACGGGCAGAACCGCATAACGAATCTCGGCTCCCTCGGGAGTTGGGACTAAGGATACCTTTTTTCGCCAATAGGGGGTGCATACGCCGCGCATGTTGCCCACTCGGTACTTGTACAGGTAGTACACCCATCCCGAACCCAATCGCTCGCCCATTAGGTCCCTCTCGCCTGCATGCCCCCTTGGCTTGCATTTGCGGGTTGGCCTCTTGAGCGAAATTCGTCTGCTGAAGACACTACCTCGACCGGGGCATGTGTTGGATCTACGATAGAAGCGGTACCAAGCCAGGCGCAAATACTACCCATAGAAGCCTATCATAAACTACGTGACATATTTAATTTTCAAATCCATGTTTGTATTGTAGTTATGTGTAGCGAACTATGTGACTATGTTATGATTGTGCATACGAATAATGCTAGACAAATAATCCTAGAAAACCAATGACCTTAAAAATTGCCCAAACATTCATAGACTAATTTGCCAAAAAGTTATACCGAAACACGTGTTCCGCAAACCCGAATGATCGCCACAAAAATAAGCGACGCTCGGGATGGCCTGTAACGAATCCCACAAACGCGGTTACGCGTAAAGGACGTTATTAGGCAAGCACGCAAATCGAAGTCGCATAAACAGAAAACAGAAAACGAGAACCAGCCAGAGACGAATTTTCAACGCCCCTGACTGGGCGCCAGAATTTCTCACGCCCCTCGATGGGCGCTGAAGTTGCTGCCTGACCTGTTGGTCAGGCACAGCAGCCTCGGTGCCCACGCATGAAGAAAATACGTAGCAAAAAAAAAAACTTTTCGTAAAAACAATTGCTACGAGGGCGTATGAAAAAGCACTCGATTCTAAAAACGACTTGGAAAAAATAAATAACTCTTTGTGTCGTTGTTAGGCCTCCTACGACGACGATGTTCGGCACCAAAGCCGAGCATGCTAATTAAACCTTGAATGTCACATGGGCGAAGTATTCAAAAAAATAAATGTTCGAATAAAGTCTTCAAAAAAAATAAATGTTCAAATAAATCCGAGTCTAGACTAGGCTATGCCAAAATACAATCCAAATCCTAAGTCTTAGTTGTCTTATCCATAGAATCGGTCCTAATGCTTGGTGTCGTTCTGCAAGTTAAAAGGTTAAACCATATTTGAGTCTCCCTTCCTAACATTTAAATCAATGAGCACCCATATGTAATTGTCATCCCTTGCTAGGAATCCACGGCCTCAATACTCTCTCTCACCAATAAAAAAGAATATATTATAGTATTTGCAAAATGGAAATGGTCACATTCTGGAAATCATTCCCCCATAGTCGCACAACCCCCAAAGTGAACCTAAGGTGTTAATACCATTGGCAAAGAAAAAATTAATGGCCCCAAGGCTTATAATCACATTGGGTCACGACTATCATAGTCCTATCGAGTCACTCACTCCCTGAAATACTATTAAGTACGTACTAAAAGATTTTCCATGAATGCAACATGACCAACCATGAAAATACCCAAATCGGCATACCAATAGGGCTACCATTGGGGTAAAGCAATACACACTAAGAGAGAAGCCTCACTAATGATTCTAGTCTTGCAAAAATAAAAATTTGATCTCCCCAATTAACTACCTTTCCAACATTAAACAAAATGGCGCATGACAAATGAACACCCAAGGGTTAAAATCTAAAGTGTCAACCAACGAAAGTTATGGTCCAATTAGCCTAAGTCTGAGAGTTGCTTGGTCAAGTATTATAGGCTTACGCCACGTCATTATTTTGAGTCTAGGCCACCTCCTTGTATTCATACACGGGTTATAATCAGAAAGATTAATGAAAGTTTGAGTCTAAATCACAACTTCCAATTAAATCCCAGAAACTGGAATCTCAAAGAAACAAAAAATTACTTTCGATGTAATTCTTTCGTTAAAATTCAATAAGGTAAAAACAACATTTTGAATCTACGCTATTTGCATATTTTAAGAAACGACTAAATACGCTTGCAAAGTAAGACAATTTAAAGGTCCACCCTAGGCCTACTAAAATTAAAGGTCCACTATAGGCCTACCAAACGAGGCTCACTCAGTCTCGCCTCATGACTCAAAGACCACAACAATCTACCTTTTAGCCCAAATGAGAAATTCGAAGGATTTATGTTGGGGAGAAATCCCAAGCAAAAAGAAAAAAATAGAAAGAGAAAAGGGAGAGCGAAAAGAGGCAAAGACTAATTATCGCCCAAATTCAAAATGCAAGCCACACGACTTCTACATTAAGGATTAAAGGTAGCAAAATATTACCTACCACGGAAGGGATAGCTCGCACCTACACGAGCGGAACCCCAAGGCATCTTTCTCGAAAGAACCTACAAAAATCGTACGCCAAAAGGAAGCATCCCAACATGCATACTTGGGAGCTCCAAGCTACGAAACAACCATAGCAAAATAAAAAAAAATCTCGAAGCAAATGTTTGAACAATCGAAAGGGCACGATGTTTGAGCCCACTTCATGAATGGGCCTGAACCCTATCAAGCTTCTAAGCAAACTATTCAAAATCAGTCGTTGCTCAAAAAAAAATAATTCAAGCAAACTGATTAATGGACCGCACACAACGGCCATTCTATGAACGCTCGTTCGCACATACATATCATCATTCTAAGTATCGAACATTCACGAACGCGTTCAAAAGGAAAAATATGTATACAAGAGCGATCAAAGTCTTACGCCTCAAGGTATGTTCCTCGGGCCAAATAGACTCGCTCAACGATTGCAATAACTGTACGCCTTAAGAGCAATAGTTCCTTAAAATAATCGCCCCAGAACGACAAGCACCGTAGTCCACCAATCGGCTACGGCTTCTCAAGAAAATCATCACGTTCTAAAAATAAAGAAAAAACAAAAGAGAAGAGAATACATAGAACTTCCAAGAGGCCAACTGTGAAATTATTTTTAGCGCCCAGCGCTGGGCGCCGAAATCATTAACGCCCAGGCCTGGGCGCCGAAAATGATCCCAGACCCGAAAGAAGCCCTGACTGCTATAGGGCCCTGCCATACTCATTCGGTTTTAAAATCGTCGATTTCTTCACTGAAAGTTGTACCTCACGACTTTGTCAAGAGTAGCACACCACTACGAAGATCGCTCGCACTTACGAGCACGATCCCAAACACAAGGACATTACAAAATGCGTATCCCCAAAGAACCTCTTTGACAAGAACTGACCGCCAAGCACAAGTACTTGGTGGCTCGAAAGAAAAAATATATCTCAAAAAAGAGAGTATGCAAAGTTAAAACAATATTCCCAGACTACGCTATACGAAGTCCCGTGTTTGGATGTCTCAAAAAATAAAACCGGTTTACGACCTCAAGACAAAGGTCGCCGTTGATACTTATACATTGTCCCCTAATCAAGGACCCAGGTAGTGGCAAAATAGAGCCGTAAGGACTAGCTCAAAACCATGAAGGAAGATGACCACAAGACAATGGTCCGTCTAAGCACGTTGCCAACCCACATTCAGGTTACAACTAAATCCGAGCATCCCTCGAAAGAATTCGCTCCTACAAGAATGAATAAAAAGAAATTCTCAAAAGAAATCACAAAGAACCAAAGAAATAGGGATTTGCCCACCTCAATCGGGCAAGATCGCGACACGCAAATCCCAAATCGAAAAGACGAATTCAGGTTCGCTCACCTCCAGCGAGCGGGGCGTCCACCCTTAGCGGACAGGGCTCGCCCACCTTCAGCGTGCGGGGTCTGCGTCACTAGCCGTGCAGGTCCTCAGTTTTCGAAAAATAAAGTCTTCAAATTCAAAATAGGCTCGCCATCTTCAGCCGGCGGGGTCTACGTCACAAACCGCGCAGGTCCTTATTTTCAAAAAAAAAACAAACGAATTTCAAAACAGACTCGTCCACTTCTATCGGACGGGGTTTCCACCCTTAGCGGATAGGCTCGCCATCTTCAGCCGGCGGGGTCTACGGCGCAAACCACGTAGGTCCTTATTTTCAAAAAAGCAAATAAATTTCAAAATAGATTCGTCCACTTCTATCGGACGGGGTGTCCACCCTTAGCAGACAGGTTCGCCATCTTCAGCCGGCGGGGTCTACGTCACAAACCGCGTAGGTCCTTATTTTCAAAACATCAAAACAGATTCGTCCACTTCTATCGGACGGGGCGTCCACCCTCAGCGGACAGGCTCGCCCACCTTCAGCGGGCGGGGTCTGCGTCACTAACCGCGCAGGTCCTTAGTCGCTGCAGCGATAACCTTTTTCGGTTTTCCCTTTTTCCAAAAATTAAAGGACTGGTTTTCCGTTTTTCCAAAAAAGAACGATGTGCTGGATTTTCCTTCGTTTTACGTCCTATAAAAACAAGGGGGTTTTCTCGTTTAGCTAGCCCTGAAAATGAGAATCTTTAAAAACGTTTTACCTCGTGATTGGGCTTGGCCAGGCCCAATTACACTTTACAGCTTTAATTTCGAAAACATCTGTAGCTACTCCCAATGACAAAGTGAGGGAGTTTCTACGCACCTTTAGATCCTTCCAATGACAAAGTGAGGAAGTTTCTATACTATCAGTTGACAAATCCCAATGACACGTGAGGGATATGTCGACACTTCAAGTGATGACCCTTAAGTCAAATGTTATCACTCGGGGGCTCGTGAGACCCTCGCAAAACAGGTCACATACACCATGGCTTGTGTGACGCACTCCGTCTAATACTTTGACCATCGTCTTACTCCAAGACTCCATCAAAGTGGGGGCTAACTGTAGACACCTACTTTTGTCCCCATTCTCGAAAGGGAAAGGTTCGATGATGAAGACGTAAAAACTCCACTTGACAACGCATCTCCTACAAAATAAACGAATCTCGATTCCCCTTTTTATTTCACCCGAAACCTGCTATTTATGGAAACCTGCTAAAAATAGTAACTGCCGTAAAAGGTAGCTTCTAAAAGTAGCAAATCATAAAAGATAGAAACCTGTCAGAATTAGGTGTTGCACTCCAACATAAATCCTAAATGAGATAGAAAACTGCGAGAATCCGTTTCCTAATAGGATTCGGAAATAAGAGTTACGTATTAATTAAAACCCTAACGAGCCTAGAGTTCATAACGGGCCCAGACGCATTCCGTCATAAAATTGATACGCGCTAAAAGACTCGAATTAATCTCAAACTCTACGGATTTCAGGAATCCGAATCTGACAAAGAAACGGCCCAAACAGCAATTTCAACGCCCAGCCCTGGGCGCTGAAATTGCCTGGATCATATTTTCAACGCCCAGAGCTGGGCGCCGAAATCTTTGACGCCCAGCCCTGGGCGCTGAAAATACCTGGGTACGTGTTTTTTCCTAATTCTTTGTGGATTAGAACTCTGCAATTTTATCTTTCCACGAACTCTTCCCTATAAATAGGCCCCTAAATTCGACGTGAAAGGACACACAACAACACACAATTATATTCAGAGTATTGACTCCAACCCTTAGCCTAAGCCTCTCGCTGCGAAACTGTTCACGCGTTCTGTCGCAATCGATCCATAAATCGAACATAACGTATCCTGTCCCATAATTGAGATTCGTTAAATAAAAAGGAGAAATAGCAAAGTCAAAGTGGTTAGTTTTCTGAGAACCGTGACGCACCTCTCAAGGGTGCGTCGTAATGTGTCCCTGTTCGATGATTTAACTGCTTTCCTCGCCCTTTTTATGAACTGTTAAACTAACCTAATCTGATTGTTCTATCACGCCTAACAAATATAATATTTTTGGGAAATCGGATTATCATGCTAGGTCCCTTAATGCTACTTAAATCAGATAATCACGATCGAATTAGTATTATATGTTGCATATTGCTAAAATCAACTCAGATTAGTTTAATAGTTAACGCATGTCCCTTCAATTATTTATGCTGAGCTAGTAAGGATATCCTGCCTCTGGAGTTATCGACGAGCGAATTACTCCTCTCGGTAGTTACAGTCCCCCCAACCCTCAATCTCTACCTTGCGGGTGTATATTGAGAGATCCCCACACCAGGGATCACAAGGGAACCTACGGCCGTCGTGGTCAAACAAAATTGCACTCCCTTTATGTCACGATAACCGGGTTTTGTCAGTTTTTCTCATTGTCGTTAAAAACTGAATGGCGACTCCTATATTACTAGTCAATTGGGTGTATACTCACAGGAAATCCAATTACACTTGATTGAATAAAAAGAATCGTCACACCCACGAGGGACAAGGTCACGCATTAGCCTCGTGCTTTTTCGACCCCCTCACAGAGTTCAGGTCACTGAAGCTATGCGATTCTTCTATTAGATAATTAAGAAACCTACAACTTGCAGTCAAACTATTATCATGTAGATTAATGAGTTTGTGACTTGTAAGAAAGCTATGACGAAACCCAGATTCCCTAAAATGGTTAGAGGCCATATATAGACTCAAATGTTTTAAATGGTTAGAGGCCATAAAACATAACCAATGTTTTGATGACAAAATTGAAATTTTGTTGATTTGCAAGAATAGTTTCACACTATTGGTTGCAAGTTTGATAAAAACCATCAAACATGAAATTGTGTTCACACACAAAGCTAGATTAGTTGCTAAAGGTTACAAGCAAATTCACGGCATGGATTGTGTTGAAACTTTTAGGTTATGATACATATGACATTTACATAAATCATGCGGAAACAACCATTAACCCAGGAAACATATTATTTACACATAATCATTTAGCATAGTTTAGATGCATACTCTTTGTTGCGTGCCTTCCCTAGCTGCGCCCGAACCGAACAAGAACAAGTCTTTTAGGACTCCAAGTGTCGTCCCTCCGTAGAAAGTCCACAGCACGTCCGGATCCGCCTTAAGATTGACCAACTAGAATCGCCCTTAAGGTACTCAGAAAATTCGGCACTTTTGGGGCAAGATGGGTTTTAATTTTCTCTCAAAAAACTCACTTTTGAATACTTTGAAACTTGTATATAAATTATGACCCCTAGGCCTTTATTTATAGAGTTATGGAAAAGGAATCGTAATCCTAGTAGGATGCGAATTAATTGGAATTAGAATTCTACATGAATTCTACTTAATCAATTTATCCAATAGGAATAGACATTTAATCATACACTGACTCTTGCAGATTCAGGAATCTCGCATGAGCTCAAACTCACACACACACGGCAGCCACAAGGGCTGCCCACGCATGCGAGCAGCAGCCCACGCAGCGCGGCCCACGCATGCGCGGCCTTGTGCGCGCTGGGCTGTGGCGTGCGTGCTTGCTGGGCGATGGCCTGGCTTCGTGCTGGGCCTTCGTCCGGCAGGCCTCGTCCGATGCTAATTCGTACGATACGCTTCCGATTAAATTTCCATTTCCGGAATCTATTTCCGATACGAACAATATTTAATATTTCCGATTCCGGAATTAATTTCCGTTTCGAACAAATATTTAATATTTCCGTTTCCGGAATTTTTCCGATTCCGGTAATATTTCCGATTCTGACAATATTTCCGTTTCCGGCAATATTTCCGATTCTGGTAATATTTCCATTTCCAACAATATTTTCCGATACGTACCATGTTTCCGTTTCCGGCAACATCTACGACTTGGATAATATTCATATTTCCGATACGATCCATATTTCCGTTTCCGGCAATATCATCGTTTCCGGAGTATTCATTTCTTGCCTGTGACGATCTTAGCTCCCACTGAAACCAAGATCCGTCGGTTCCGAATATTCATAGATGGAGTATTTAATGCCATTAAATACTTGATCCGTTTACGTACTATTTGTGTGACCCTACGGGTTCAGTCAAGAGTAAGCTGTGGATTAATATCATTAATTCCACTTGAACTGAAGCGGCCTCTAGCTAGGCATTCAGCTCACTTGATCTCACTGAATTATTAACTTGTTAATTAATACTGAACCGCATTTATTAGACTTAACATAGAATGCATACTTGGACCAAGGGCATTATTTCCTTCAGTCTCCCACTTGTCCTTAGGGACAAGTGTGCATTTCCTAATTCCTTTGTCGCTCGATGCTTGCTCTTGAACATAAGGTAAGAGTTGTCATCCTTATTATGTCCAGAGGTGTTCCTCGGTTTCAGAGTTCAACTGATCAAATAAACAGATAATCATAGCCTATGATTCATCCGAGCACGGCCATGCATTTCACAGTTTCTAGCTCTCCGAGTGGCCTTGTACAACTTTTAAGCATCTCATCCCGATTTATGGGAGGACAATCCCAATCTTGCGATCTTGAGATTAGACTTCGTTTGATAGGTGATTACCTGAGCGTTGCCTTTATAGCCTCCTTTTACGGTGCGACGGTTGGTCAACGTCAAAGCAACCAGTTCTCAAACAAGTAATCTCAAATCACTCAGGTATTGAGGATTTAGTGTCTAATAATTTAATGAAATTTACTTATGACAGACTTTCATCTCTTACAGTAAAGTTTCATAGGTCTTGTCCGATACTAGTCTTCCCAAAGTAAGTATCTATGCAAATGATTATGACATTGCCATGTCCACATAGTTCAAGAAACAGAACTACTAGTCATCTTGCATTCTAATCGTCTAACGTTTTCTATGCGTCCAATTTTATAGAAAACTCCGACTAGGGACCATTTTCAACCTTTGACATTCAAGTTCACTTGATAGACATTTCTTAGTCACAGGACTGGTCCTGACAGTCTATCTTGAATATATCGTCAAGTTGAAGGGACTCATCATTTAATAAACCACAAATTAAATGGAAAAATGAATTCCTTTCATTTATTGTGAATGATTAACCAATAATGTTTTACAAAGATTTAAACTCTAAAACTTTAAAACATTAAACAGAGACATCAAAGCCATTCTCCAATATGCTTGATTCCCATAGCTGCAGTGTGCGAGTTGTGCTTCGCTTGCGGCAGAGGTTTAGTTAATGGATCTGATATGTTGTCATCAGTTCTAATTTTGCTTATCTCGACTTCTTTTCTTTCAACGAACTCTCGTAGAAGGTGAAATCTACGAAGTACATGCTTGACTCTCTGGTGGTGTCTAGGCTCTTTTGCCTGTGCAATAGCTCCGTTATTATCACAATACAGGGCTATTGGTCCTTTAATGGAGGGGACTACACCAAGTTCTCCTATGAACTTCCTTAGCCATATAGCTTCCTTTGCTGCTTCATGTGCAGCAATGTACTCCGCTTCAGTTGTAGAATCCGCAATGGTGCTTTGCTTAGCACTTTTCCAGCTTACTGCTCCTCCGTTGAGGCAGAAGACAAACCCAGACTGTGATCTGAAATCATCTTTGTCGGTTTGGAAACTTGCGTCCGTATAGCCTTTAACAATTAATTCATCATCTCCACCATAGACCAGGAAGTCATCTTTGTGCCTTTTCAGGTACTTCAGAATATTCTTGGCAGCAGTCCAATGCGCCTCTCCTGGGTCTGACTGGTATCTGCTCGTAGCACTGAGTGCGTACGCAACATCCGGGCGTGTACATATCATAGCATACATTATTGAACCAATCAATGATGCATATGGAATCCCATTCATTCGTCTACGCTCATCAAGTGTTTTTGGGCACTGAGTCTTGCTTAGAGTCATTCCATGAGACATGGGTAGGTAGCCTCGCTTGGAGTCCGCCATCTTGAACCTATCAAGCACCTTATTGATATAAGTGCTTTGACTAAGTCCAATCATCTTTTTAGATCTATCTCTGTAAATCTTGATGCCCAATATGTACTGTGCTTCTCCTAGATCCTTCATCGAAAAACATTTCCCAAGCCAAATCTTGACAGAGTTCAACATAGGAATGTCATTTCCGATAAGCAATATGTCGTCGACATATAATACTAGGAAAGCAATTTTGCTCCCACTGACCTTCTTGTATACACAAGATTCGTCCGCGTTCTTGATGAAACCAAAGTCACTGACTGCTTCATCAAAACGTATATTCCAGCTCCTGGATGCCTGCTTCAATCCGTAGATTGACTTCTTTAGCTTGCATACCTTTTTAGCATTCTTTGGATCCTCAAAACCTTCAGGCTGTGTCATAAACACAGTTTCTGTTAAAACGCCGTTTAAGAAAGCAGTTTTGACATCCATCTGCCATATTTCGTAATCGTAATATGCAGCGATTGCTAATATTATTCGAATAGACTTTAGCATTGCAACTGGTGAAAAGGTTTCATCGTAATCCACACCGTGGACTTGCCTGTAACCTTTCGCAACCAATCTAGCTTTGAAAACTTCAAGTTTCCCATCCTTGTCCTTTTTCAGTTTGAAAACCCATTTGCTTCCAATGGCTTGGTAGCCATCTGGCAAATCGACCAAATCCCATACTTGGTTTTCAGACATGGAGTCTAATTCAGATTGCATGGCTTCTTGCCACTGCTTGGAGCTAGGGCTCGTCATAGCTTGCTTGTAAGTCGCAGGTTCATCACTTTCAAGTAATAGAACGTCATAGCTCTCGTTCGTCAAAATACCTAAGTACCTTTCCGGTTGAGATCTATATCTTTGCGATCTACGCGGGGTAACATTTCTAGATTGACCATGATTCTCACCAGATTCTTCTAAAGATCTCTGAGTTTCATCCTGAATGTCATCTTGAGCATTCTCTAGAGTTTGTTGTTCGACTCGAATTTCTTCGAGGTCTACTTTTCTCCCACTTGTCATTTTGGAAATGTGATCTTTCTCCAAAAAGACACCATCTCGAGCAACAAACACTTTGTTCTCAGATGTATTGTAGAAGTAATACCCCTTTGTTTCCTTTGGATAGCCCACAAGGATACATTTGTCAGATTTTGGATGAAGTTTGTCTGAAATTAATCGTTTGACGTATACTTCACATCCCCAAATCTTAAGAAAAGACACATTTGGAGGCTTTCCAAACCATAATTCGTATGGAGTCTTTTCGACAGCTTTAGACGGAGCTCTATTTATAGTGAGTGCAGCTGTATTTAGTGCATGTCCCCAAAATTCTAATGGAAGTTCGGCCTGACCCATCATTGACCTGACCATGTCTAGCAAGGTTCTGTTCCTCCGTTCTGACACACCGTTCCATTGTGGTGTTCCAGGAGGAGTCAATTCTGATAGAATTCCACATTCTTTCAGATGGTCATCAAATTCATAGCTCAGATATTCACCGCCTCTATCAGACCGCAGTGCCTTGATCTTCTTGCCTAATTGATTCTCTACTTCACTCTGAAATTCCTTGAATTTGTCAAAGGATTCAGACTTATGCTTCATTAGGTAGACATAACCATACCTACTGAAGTCATCAGTGAAAGTGATAAAGTAGCTGAAACCACCTCTAGCATTTGTACTCATTGGTCCACATACATCTGTATGGATTAAACCCAATAGTTCATTTGCTCTTTCTCCAACTTTAGAGAAAGGTTGCTTTGTCATTTTGCCAAGTAAACATGATTCGCATTTACCATAATCCTCTAAGTCAAATGGTTCTAGAATTCCTTCCCTTTGAAGTCTTTCTAAGCGTTTCAAGTTTATATGGCCTAATCGACAATGCCACAGATAGGTGAGATCTGAATCATCCTTTTTGGCCTTTTTGGTATTTATGTTATATACTTGTTTGTCGTGATCTAATAAATAAAGTCCATTGACTAATCTAGCAGATCCATAAAACATCTCTTTAAAATAAAACGAACAACTATTGTCTTTTATTATAAAGGAAAATCCCTTAGCATCTAAGCAAGAAACTGAAATGATGTTTTTAGTAAGACTTGGAACATGGAAACATTCTTCCAGTTCCAAAACTAGCCCGGAGGGCAACGACAAATAGTAAGTTCCTACGGCTAATGCAGCAATCCGTGCTCCATTTCCCACTCGTAGGTCGACTTCTCCCTTGCTTAACTTTCTACTTCTTCTTAGTCCCTGTGGATTGGAACATAAGTGTGAGCCACAACCTGTATCTAATACCCAAGAAGTTGAATTAGCAAGTATACAGTCTATAACGAAAATACCTGAAGATGGAACGACTGTTCCGTTCTTCTGATCTTCCTTTAGCTTCAAGCAATCTCTCTTCCAATGCCCCTTCTTCTTGCAGTAGAAGCATTCGGATTCAGAAGTGGGTTGACTGACCTTCCTCTTTGCAGATTTGGCGCCAGTATGCTTAGTTGGGCTGGCCTTGTTGCCACCTTTCTTAGCATTCCTCTTCTTTCCAGATTTCTTGAACTTGCCCCCACGCACCATAAGCACATCCTGCTTATCACTTTTGAGCGTCTTTTCAGCGGTCTTCAGCATACCGTGAAGCTCAGTGAGCGTTTTGTCCAGACTATTCATACTGTAGTTCAGTTTGAACTGATCATACCCGCTATGAAGAGAATGGAGGATGGTGTCTATAGCCATTTCCTGAGAAAATTGCTGATCCAGCCGACTCATATTCTCAATGAGTCCAATCATTTTGAGAACATGTGGACTTACGGGCTCGCCTCTCTTAAGCTTGGTCTCAAGAATTTGCCTATGAGTCTCGAATCTTTCGACTCGAGCCAGATCTTGGAACATGTTCTTCAACTCACTGATGATTGTGAAAGCATCTGAGTTGATGAACGTTTTCTGCAGATCCGCACTCATGGTGGCGAGCATTAGACATTTCACATCCTTGTTGGCATCAATCCAACGATTGAGGGCTGCCTGAGTGATCCCGTCGCCTGGAGCTTCGGGCATCGCCTCATCTAGGACATACTCCTTTTCTTCCTGCATAAGAACTATTTGCAAGTTCCTTTGCCAGTCAAGGAAGTTTTTCCCGTTCAACTTCTCCTTTTCGAGAATTGATCGAATGTTGAATGAATTGTTGTTTGCCATATTAAAACTACAATTGAAAAGAATAAACAAATAAATAACCATTCACAGTTTCTCTTTAATAAACTTAAATTCTAGCATACATGCATAATTCAATGTTTATTAAGCATTTTATTCAAGTTATGTGTTCCGGCAGGTGTGAATAAAATGATTCCAAGATCCTAAAATCATTGAAGAACTAAGCACAGTTTGTCGACTTAATCCTAGAACATCTTAGGTAAGCAAAAGCCTTTTGCTAATAGTCTAGAAACTATTCTTGGTTGATAGGTACGTCTAAGAACTTATTAGGTAAACCTATCGAATTTGCCACGACATAAAAGGACTCCTTACTTATATCGTTGAGTTTCACCAAAACTAACATGTACTCACAATTATTTGTGTACCTTGCCCCTTTAGGACCAATAAGTAACACCTCGCTGAGCGAAAACTATTACTAGATTGATGTAAAGGATATCCAAGCAAGTGTATATTTTGGCATGGCACCTTTTAACTCAATTTTTAAGTTTGGAACTTAAGGCTCTTACTATGTTGGTTAGATTTTAAGTGAACTAAAATCCTTAATCATGCAACATAATCAAGCTTTTGATCTCATGCATTTTAAGACATATTTAAAGCAATAAATAACTTAAAACATGCATAAGATATTTGTGATCTAGTATGGCCCGACTTCATCTTGAAGCTTTGACTTCAAAGTCCGTCTTGAAAATCTCCGTGGGAGGCACCATTTTCTTCAAATAGGATAAGTTATAACTAATTACAACTATTTGATGGTACGCAGACCATATTTGAATTGAAAAATAACTTTGGTGCTTTAGACCAATTACATTCAAATTAATGGTACGCAGACCATATTTTCTATCCTATTTGGGCCATACTAGTCACTTCATAACCTGCAAAACAGTACATATACAATATATACCATTCACCCATTCATTATCATGAATGGCCCACATAGCTGGTTAGTAAAACACATTATGCATCACGTAAACATTTGCAGCAATTAATCAAGGGCACCAATAATCTACCAATTATTCAGTCCTTATTAATTCTAATCGAGTTGTTTTAACCTTAAGGATTTGTAGACCTAATCAAGAGTTTATGACTAAAAGCACTCCCACTCAAACCAATAAATTCATATGCTTTACTAATTTTAAACATAAAATTGTATTTCTAGTCTAACCGGAAACATACAAATTTAATTAAAATTTAAAGCTCATATAAATTTATAATTGAATCCAAAAATTTAATTTTAATTTCAGTCACATTTAAATTAATTTATGATTTTAATTTTAGTAAAATAATTAGAATAAATGCCATTTATTATAATTATAATATTCAAAATTAAAATCCAAGAAATTAATTCAAATTATTAATTTTAAAATCAATTAAAATTACGTGAACTGAAATTTTCAAATTAAACATTCAAAAACGATCTAATCGAAACGCAAACATCCTACGCGTTGCACGCCCATGGGCTGTACGCACACAGCCATTGCTGGCCATGTGCGCGCAGCCCATGCGCTCGTTGCATAGCTGCTGCTGTCCCATACGCAAGCCTCCGCACAGCGCCCACCGCACGCGAGCTATCGCTCGCAGCGCGCGCGCGTTACCGCGCTCGCTGGTGCGCGAGATCGCTCGCTGGTGCGCGCGAGCCATCGCTCGCTGGGGCGCTGCATCGCTCGCTGGTGCGCGCGAGCCATCGCTCGCTGGCGCGCGAGATCGCTCGCTGCGCGCGCGCGAGCCATCGCTCGCTGGTGCGCGAGATCGCTCGCTGGTGCGCGCGAGCCATCGCTCGCTGGGGCGCGAGATCGCTCGCTGCGCGCGCGCGAGCCATCGCTCGCTGGTGCGCGACATCGCTCGCTGGGCGGGCGACGTCGCGCGCTGTGCGCGCGAGTGATGCTGTGCGCAGCGCTCGTGGCACGCGAGCTTGCGCTCGCTGCGCACGAGGTTGCGCGCTGTTGTGCGAGGCAGCGCGCGCTGTGGCGCAGCTCGCTTGCTGCCCACACGCGACTGCCTTGGCTCGCCCCTCGCCCATGCCCATCCGTTCATTGCTCGTGGCACACGACACAAGGCAGGGCTGCTGCCTTGCGCTCGTGCACTACGCCCTTGCTCATTGCATTCGTGCCGCACGGGCGACGAGCTCCCTTGCTCGTCGTCGCATGCCCGCATTATACAACACCCCTTAAGGGTAACACGAAGCGTCCATTGCTTCGTGCGTGCAAGTTATTTGAACGAATCGCATAAAAATTTAAAATTTATATTTAAAATTAATGACAAATTAATAAATAATATTAATTTCATAATTTTAGGGCGAAAAATCGAAAATTTATTATCCAATTGATTTCCGATTGATATGGATTCAAGTCTAGGTCATAAAAATTTAAAATTTATCGTAAATTTACAATTTTTATGGTGGTTTTTAATCATAGGTTTCTAATTAAATTACAATTAATTATGAAAATCAAATTAATTCTAAATTATTCTAATTTTCAACAAATTAATCATAATTACAAATTAGATTGCATAATTAACAAGACTAGGCATTCAAACTTGTTAAACATATGCAGTAGGTCAATCAAAAATTCAAGATTTATCAACAAGAATCGCAAATATTTAATTTAACATCTTAAATTTACGAAATTTTGCATCCGAAAAACTAAAACCTTCGAAAAGTCATAGTTAGGCTTCGAATTTGAGAATTCTGGGTTCGGCAGAAAAATACTATTTTTGTCAAAATTTTAGAATGCCTTTTACATGCGGAATTGACACAAAAATCACTCAATTCGGATGAGTAATGAAGAAACTGCCGAAAAACTGCGTACATATAATTAAATAAACGCAATTTGCAATTAATTAACAATTACGAAAATTAATCACCCCTTTTAATTCTTGCAAATTTGTAATATTTAACCATGTTCATGCAATTTAGATTATGAAAATAATAAGGGGCTCGTGATACCACTTTTAGGTTATGATACATATGACATTTACATAAATCATGCGGAAACAACCATTAACCCAGGAAACATATTATTTACACATAATCATTTAGCATAGTTTAGATGCATACTCTTTGTTGCGTGCCTTCCCTAGCTGCGCCCGAACCGAACAAGAACAAGTCTTTTAGGACTCCAAGTGTCGTCCCTCCGTAGAAAGTCCACAGCACGTCCGGATCCGCCTTAAGATTGACCAACTAGAATCGCCCTTAAGGTACTCAGAAAATTCGGCACTTTTGGGGCAAGATGGGTTTTAATTTTCTCTCAAAAAACTCACTTTTGAATACTTTGAAACTTGTATATAAATTATGACCCCTAGGCCTTTATTTATAGAGTTATGGAAAAGGAATCGTAATCCTAGTAGGATGCGAATTAATTGGAATTAGAATTCTACATGAATTCTACTTAATCAATTTATCCAATAGGAATAGACATTTAATCATACACTGACTCTTGCAGATTCAGGAATCTCGCATGAGCTCAAACTCACACACACACGGCAGCCACAAGGGCTGCCCACGCATGCGAGCAGCAGCCCACGCAGCGCGGCCCACGCATGCGCGGCCTTGTGCGCGCTGGGCTGTGGCGTGCGTGCTTGCTGGGCGATGGCCTGGCTTCGTGCTGGGCCTTCGTCCGGCAGGCCTCGTCCGATGCTAATTCGTACGATACGCTTCCGATTAAATTTCCATTTCCGGAATCTATTTCCGATACGAACAATATTTAATATTTCCGATTCCGGAATTAATTTCCGTTTCGAACAAATATTTAATATTTCCGTTTCCGGAATTTTTCCGATTCCGGTAATATTTCCGATTCTGACAATATTTCCGTTTCCGGCAATATTTCCGATTCTGGTAATATTTCCATTTCCAACAATATTTTCCGATACGTACCATGTTTCCGTTTCCGGCAACATCTACGACTTGGATAATATTCATATTTCCGATACGATCCATATTTCCGTTTCCGGCAATATCATCGTTTCCGGAGTATTCATTTCTTGCCTGTGACGATCTTAGCTCCCACTGAAACCAAGATCCGTCGGTTCCGAATATTCATAGATGGAGTATTTAATGCCATTAAATACTTGATCCGTTTACGTACTATTTGTGTGACCCTACGGGTTCAGTCAAGAGTAAGCTGTGGATTAATATCATTAATTCCACTTGAACTGAAGCGGCCTCTAGCTAGGCATTCAGCTCACTTGATCTCACTGAATTATTAACTTGTTAATTAATACTGAACCGCATTTATTAGACTTAACATAGAATGCATACTTGGACCAAGGGCATTATTTCCTTCAGAAACCTCATGCATAATCGTAATGCTCAAATCTATAAATCAAGCAATGATTGCATATTGGTACATATGGCAATTGGATGACAAAACAATTCCTCAATCAAATGTTGGAATAAACTATGTACATGGTATGTCATAGGATTTGTGGATCCAAATAAATGCTTGAAAAGGAAAGCTAGCTTATGAAATCTAAGTACATATTCAAGCAAGCAATTGGGAATTGGAAATGTATCTTAGTGAAGCTAATAAGTATTTTAGTTTCATAAAATGTACATAATTCTTATAGATATATAAGAAGTTTAGTGGGAGTACGTAAAACTTAATTGGTCCTATGTGTATCACACACATATCTCTCTATTGTGAAATAACATTCAAATGCTAATGACTTAGATTTGAAATTATTCATCAATGATGGACCATGGCGAAACTTAGTACATACTTGGTATTAAGATCTATTTACAAAGATCTTATAATATTGTTTTGGATTAAGTAATGGAATTTACTAAATCAAACACGAAATACTCCATTGGAGATATTCGACCCATGTGAATAAATCTAAGTAATGAATGTTTGAACTATGTATAAGCATTTACTAAGTTAAACATCAAAGGATCTAAGTGAGATTCTTAACCTATATTATATGTCAAAGAATTTAGCTGTATTTAGTATCTACTGAAACTAGACAAGCTAAAGTTACATGAATAGAATTCAATTGAGAATTATTCTGCAAAAGAATTTATCATGTATGATATAATATGAGGATCGCCAAAAACGTATCGTATGACTTTAGGCATGACGAACATATACCAATCTCTATTGATCTAAGTGAAGATCAACTAGATTGAGATCAAGAATACTTATGGTACTTGAAAAGGTACATAGGAATAGTTCTTGATTCAAGGAAATAAAGATATGCTAAATATTGATGCTACACGCATAAACACTAGCAAAGGATCAAGCAAGACCCTTTGGAGTTAACTATTGGGAAGGACGAGCTATAGGGCATCGTGTTTTGAAATGGCAACATGGATTGGAGACCATGAGTTGTTGCGTGGGAAATTAAATATTAATTTCTAAGTTCTAAGATACAGCTGGAAAGTCTTCCACATATCTGTGAACTGCTTGGATAAGTAAATCCGACCAAAGCATCACTAGCAACCTATACAGTTGAAGTAAAAGTACTTATTGCCTAAGAAGCAATAAAACAGGGTTGTTTATGTTAAAGAGCTCTTCACTGAACTTGGGTAGATCACATGTTTGTTCACTTAATGGTTCTTCATTGCAAAATGCGTAGAACCACTATTGTAGTAAGAAAGACTAGATCACATAATAAACAAACTCAAAAGATCTTATCATCTTAACTTGAAAAACATTCGATGAAAGGATATTAAGATTGGCAAATCATGATAACTAAACCTATGCAACAAGTGAGAAGCAACACTCACATTGTAGCACTGGAAATCAAGCATAACTTTGAATTCCATTAACTGTTTTAAAGATGGGTTTGAGGCCCATGGTTGTAAAACAATGGGGTTGAACATTTATCATATATGAAATGTATTTTCATATTCCATTTAATCTTGGTTTAGTATTAAATGATGAGTCCCTTCAATTTGACGATATATTCAAGATAGACTGTCAGGACCAGTCCTGTGACTAAGAAATGTCTATCAAGTGAACTTGAATGTCAAAAGTTGAAAATGGTCCCTGGTCGGAGTTTTCTATAAAAATGGACGCATAGAAAACGTTAGACGACTAGAATGCAAGATGACTAGTAGTTCTGTTTCTTGAACTATGTGGACATGGCAATGTCGTATCATTTGCATAGATACTTACTTTGGGAAGACTAGTATCGGACATACCTATGAAACTTTACTGTAAGAGATGAAAATCTGTCATAAGTAAATTTCATTAAAATTATTAGACACTAAATCCTCAATACCTGAGTGATTTGAGATTACTTATTTGAGAACTGGTTACTTTGACGTTGACCAACCGTCGCACCGTAAAAGGAGGCTATAAAGGCAACGCTCAGGTAATCACCTATCAAACGAAGTCTAATCTCAAGATCGCAAGATTGGGATTGTCCTCCCATAAATCGGGATGAGATGCTTAAAAGTTGTGCAAGGCCACTCGGAGAGCTAGAAACTGTAAAATGCATGGCCGTGCTCGGATGAATCATAGGCTATGATTATCTGTTTATTTGATCAATTGAACTCTGAAACCGAGAAACACCACAGGCAAGAAATGAATACTCCGGAAACGATGATATTGCCGGAAACGGAAATATGGATCGTATCGGAAATATAAATATTATCCAATTCGTAGATGTTGCCGGAAACGGAAACATGGTACGTATCGGAAAATATTATCGGAAATGGAAATATTGCCGGAATCGGAAATATTGCCGGAAACGGAAATATTGTCAGAATCGGAAATATTATCGGAATCAGAAAATAATTCCGGAAATGGAAATATTAAATATTTGTTCGAAACGAAAATTAATTCCGAAATCGAAAATATTAAATATTGTTCGTATCGGAAATAAATTCCGGAATCGGGAATTTAATCGGAAGCGTATCGTACGAATTAGCATCGGACGAGGCCTGCCAGACGAAGGCCCAGCACGAAGTCGGGCCATCGACAAGCAAGCCATACGCGCCACACGAACAGCCAAGGCCACGCCAGGCCCAGCGCAAAGCCAGGCCGTGGCAGCGCGCGCAGCGCGCAGTGGGCTGCAACTCGCGTGGGCCGAGCGGCCGTGTGGGCTGTGCGCGGGCATGGCCTACACGCTTGCGGGTCATGCTCGTGTAAAGTTTGTGTTCACATACGAAACCTAAAAAGTATAGGATTTGGTTAATGATTAAATTCCTAATCCTAAAAGATAAATTAATTAAATAAGAATTCTACTAGGATTCTAATTTAATTAATTCGTATCCTAGTAGGATTCGATTACTTATTCCATGGTCTATAAATATGAGTTAAGGGCTCATAATTTAGATCGAGTATACAAGGATTCAAAGTGATTTTTGAGAGCAAAAATCAGTCACACAATTGCCTACAAGTTGCCGAAAATTCCAAGTACCTTAAGGGCGATTCTAGTTGATCAAGCTTAAGGCAGATCCAGACGTGCTGTGGACTATCTACGGAGGGACGACACTTGGAGTCATAAAGACTTGTTCTTGTTCGATTCGGGCGCAGCTAGGGAGGGCATGCAACAAAGTGTATGCATCTAAACTATGCTAAATGATTATGTGTAAATAATATGCTTTCCTGGCTTTATGGTTTTTCCGCATGATTTATGTTTTGTCATATGAATCATAACCTTACATTCTTGTGTTCCCACACATCCAACGTAACATGCGCATCTCCGCCACATTTATCTTGTGCACGTGACAATGTTTCATTGCCCAGCATTCCGTGCCGTTAACAAAGCCGGCTGAATTGTCGTGCAGTAAAATTTTCCCTTAAATCTTTGGGGCATGCCTGAATCACATAGGAACCCCGTGGCACCTTTCCACTTCAACCAACCTGCTTTGATTCTATGGGCCACATCGTCATCCAATTCTCCATCCTTTTGGATAATAGATCCCAAAAAACGGAACATTTCAGAGCCTTGGACAATTTTCCCATCTAAGGTAATCCCCCCTGTCTCTCTATCTTGGACTCCACTAAACTTACACTCCATATATTCCGTCTTGTTTCTACTCAGCCTAAAACCCCGAGATTCCAAAGTTTGTCTCCATAACTCCAACTTACTTTCCACTCCTTTTGTTTCATCAATCAACACAATATCATCTGCAAACATCATACACCAGGGTATACCATCTTGGATTGACCTCGTCAATTCGTCCATAACTATAGCAAAAAGAAACGAGCTAAGTGTGAAACCTTGATGCACTCCAATCGTAATGGGGAATTCTTCGGTCTTACCAACACTAGTCTCACACTCGTGCTAACTCCCTCATACATGTCCTTGATGATATTAATATACTTCCTCGGAATTCCTATCCTACTTAATGCCCACCAAAGAATTTCCCTTGGTACCTTATCATACGCCTTCTCCAAATCAATGAAAACCATATGTAAATCCTTATTCTTATCCCGATAATTCTCCATTAGTTGCCTTATAAGATGAATGACCTCCATAGTCGATCTCCCAGGCATAAATCCAAACTGGTTCTCCGAAATTTTCACAGTTCTCCTCAATCTTTGCTCAATAATTTGCTCCCAAAGTTTCATAATATGACTCATTAGTTTGATTCCTCGATAGTTGGCACAATCTTGGACATCACCCTTATTCTTGTACAAGGGGATGATAGTACTTTTCCTCCACTCTACTGGCATCCTATTACTTCCCCAAATCTTGTTGAAAAGAGTTGTTAACCATACAACCCCTCTCTCTCCCAAACATCTCCAGACTTCGATAGGTATACCATCGGGCCCCACTGCTCTCTTGCGACCCATCTTTTTCAGTGCCATTTCGACTTCTCTCTTTTGAATTCTTCGCATAAAGTCTAGGTTAACCATATCTCGAGGGATATTTGTATCCCCAATATCGCACCCTTGATCCCCGTTGAACAAGTTATCAAAGTAGAACCTCCATCTATCCTTGATTTCCTTATCTCCCACCAAAACTTTTTGATCAACATCTTTCACACATTTAATCCTCCCGATGTCTCGCGTCTTTCTATCTCTCATTCAAGCAAGTGTATAGATGTCTTTTTCCCCTTCTTTTGTATCCAATCTTGCATAAAGATCCCGATTCACCTTCTCTAGCCTCTCTTACGACCTTCTTTGCTTCGCTTTTAGCCTCCTTGTACTTCTCGTAGTTCTCATCACTTCTACATTTTTCCAACTCCTTATAGCATTCTCGTTTGCTCTTTATAGCTTGTTGCACAACTTTGTTCCACCAAGATGTGTCCTTACTTGGTGGCATGATTCCTTTAGATTCCCCTAGGACCTCTTTCTCCACTTCCTTTATGGTGTGCTCCATTCTTTTCCATAATGAGTCTATATCCAAATCCATATCCCCGGCCCAAATACCTTCACTTGCCAACTTTTCCAAGAATTTTAGTTGTTGCTTCCATTGAAGTTTCCACCACTTGATCCTAGGCTCTACTAGTGGTCTTCTCCTCCTTATATAACTTCTACCTCGAAAATCAAGTACCACAAGTCGATGTTGGGTTGTTGTACTCTCACCCGGAATCACCTTACAATTGGTGTAGCACTGTCTCAAAGCATTCCTTACTAAAAAGAAGTCAATCTGACTCGTATTATCTCCACTCCTATACGTTAATAGGTGAGAGTCTCTTTTCTCAAACCAAGTGTTCATTATACCCAAGTCATATGCCAATGCAAAATCCAAAATAGCATTTCCCGCTTCATTCCGCTCCCCATACCCAAAACCACCATGAATGCTTTCAAATCCATCGCGACTCGAGCCTACATGTCCGTTGAGATCCCCACCAATGATCAGTTTCTCACTTCTAGGGACACGTACACTTCTTCTAAATCCTCCCAAAATTCTTATCTAGTGAGCCTATGTTATATAGTCTTAAAAAAATATAATTTCAAACTTTCATGAATACAAAACTAAAGAACTATTAATATAAAGATATTGGCACTTCTCTTGCTACGAAATACGTCTATATTTTTTTGGATCAAATAACAAACCTATTTATGCTTATTGACTATCTAATACTCCTTCCATATTTTATTAGGACTCACATATTGATCGTCACACGTATTAAGGAAAGAGAGTCGAATCTTATAAAAAATAATAAAAACAACAAGTGGGAAATGGAGTAATAAACAAATAGAAAAAAGATGATGGGAAAAGTATTTTAATCAAAGTAAAGAGGGAGTTGTAGGGTTATGAATAATATAAACAATATAATTCATGCGGAAAAACCATAAAGCTAGGAATCCAAATTAATTGCCACATAGTCAATTAGCATAATTAGGATACATACAATGTGATGCGTGCCTTCCCTAGCTGTTCCCGAACCGAACAAGAACAAGTATAGGACTCCAAATTTCGCCCCTCCGTAGATAGTCCACAGCATGTTCGGATCACCTTAGATTCAACCAACTAGAATATTCTCTAAGGTTTTATGTGCACTCGGGAAACTCACAATAATGTTAGGCAAATATTAAATTCTCTCTTGAAGTTAATGTATTGGAATACTATTGAATTGCATTATAAATTAGAATTTATAGTGTGGAATAGAGGAGTTAGAATTCTACTAGGAATCGATTAACTAAATCCATAAGGATTCTAATTAATTAATAACATTAGAATTTTTACGTTTAATCAAATACTAAGTATTTCAGATTTAACTAAAACATCTAATTTCAGTAGAATTAGGAAAACACGATTACTTGACAAGCAAGAAATCCTAACCGGCCAAGGCTTTGGTCGTGTAGCACGCAGCCCCATAGACCGCAGCCCACGAGTGCTTGGTCGTGCAACACGCAGTCCGCTGCCCACGAATGGGCGTTGTTGCTTTGCTCGGCCCATGCGCGCTGGGCGTGGGAGCAAGCAGCACGCGACCCATCTCGTTGGGCGTTGTTGCTCGGCCCATGCTCGCTACTCCGCGTGCGGGCTTGCTTGGCGCTAGGCCTGGTGCTTGCGCTGGGCCTTGTGTCTCACAAGCTCGTTCGTTGGCACGTCACGCTTCCGATTTGTTTTCCGATTTCGATAATATTTCCGATTCCGGCAATATTTCCGATTCCGACAATATTTCTATTTCCGATAATATTTTCCGATACGTACCATGTTTCCGTTTCCGACAACATCTACAACTTGGATAATATTCCGTTGTGATCCATATTTCCGATTCCGGCAATATCATCATTTCCGGAGCATTCTATATTTTGCCTTTTGAGGATTTCAGCTCTCACTGGAACCGAGATCCATCGTTTCTGAATGTTCATAAATAGAGTATTTAATAAATAATATATTCACTTAAATACTTGATTCGTTCACGTACTATTTGTGTGACCCTACGGGTTCAATCAAGAGTAAGCTGTGGATTAATATTATTAATTCCACTTGAACTGAAGCGGCCTCTGCTAGGCATTCAGCTCACTTGATCTCACTGAATTATTAACTTGTTTAATCAATTAATACTGAACCGCATTTATTACACTTAGCATTGAATGCATACTTGGACCAATGGCATTATTTCCTTCAGTCTCCCACCTGTCCTTAGGGACAAGTGTGCATTTCCTAATTCCTTTGTCGTTTGATGCTTGCTCATGAACATAAGGTAAGAGTATTCATCCTTATTATGTCCTGAGGTATTTCTCGGTTTTAGAGTTCAACTTATCAAATAAAAAGATAATCATAGCCTATGATTCATCCGAGCACGGCCATGCATTATTCAGTTTCTAGCTCTCCGAGTGGCCGTGTACAACTTTCAGCATCTCATCCCGATTTATGGGAGGACAATCCCAATATTGTGATCTTGAGTTTAGACTTTTTTTAATAGGTTATTACCTGAGCGTTGCCGTTATAGTCTCCTTTTACGGTGCGATGCTTGACAACGTCAAAGTAACCAGTTCTCAAACAAGTAATCTCAAATCACTCAGGTATTGAGGATTAGTGTCTATTAATGTAATGAAATTTACTTATGACAGATTTTCATCTCTTACAGTAAAGTTTCATAGGTCTGTCCGATACTAATCTTCTCAAGTAAGTATCTATGCAAACGATTGCGACATTGTCATGTCCACATAGTTCAAGAAACAGAACTACTAGTCATCTTGCACTCTAGTCATCTAGCGTTTTCTATGCATACACCTTTATAGAAAACTTCCGACCAGGGACCATTTTCAACTTTTGACATTCAAGTTCACTTGATAGACATTTCTTAATCACAGGACTGGTCCTGACAGTCTATCTTGAATATATCGTCAAATTGAAAGGACTCATCATTTAATAAACCACAAATTAAATGGAAAATGAATTCTATTCATTTATATGAATGGTTAACCAAAACGTTTTACAAAGTATTAAACTCTAAAACTTTAAATTTTTTATTAAGGACATCAAAGCCATTCTCCAATATGCTTGATTCCCAAAGCTGCAATGTGCGAGTTGTGCTTCATTTGCGGTAGAGGTTTAGTTAATGGATCTGAGATATTGTCTTCAGTTCCAATCTTGCTTATCTCGACTTCTTTTCTTTCAACGAACTCTCGTAGAAGGAGAAATCTACGAAGTGCATGCTTGACTCTCTGGTGGTGTCTAGGCTCCTTTGCCTGTGCAATAGCTCCGTTATTGTCACAATATAGAGTTATTGGTCCTTTAATGGAGGGGACTACACCAAGTTCACCTATGACTTCCTTAGCCAAATAGCTTCCTTTGCTGCTTCATGTGCAGCAATGTACTCCGCTTCAGTTGTAGAATCTGCAATGGTGCTCTGTTTAGCACTTTTCCAGCTTACTGCACCTCCGTTGAGGCAAAAGACAAACCCAAATTGTGATCTGAAATCATCTTTGTCAGTTTGGAAACTTGCGTCCGTATAGCCTTTAACAATTAATTCATCATTTCCACCATAGACCAGGAAATCATCTTTTTGCCTTTTCAGGTACTTCAAAATATTCTTGGCAGCAGTCCAATGTGCCTCTTGTAGGAAAGAATACTGTAAAATCCGAAAATGAGAATAAAATGTGGGCAGAATATTTGATGTATGTAAAGCGGTGACGTGTTATAAAACACTGTCTTATTAGCAAAATTCGCCCCGACTATGGTGCAATCGCAATAGGCATTGCCCCCCAGGATTTTACACAACAATTCGTTTTAACGTGCACTCGAATAAAACGAACTAGGAACTCATAATATGCTCAGAATAAAACAGAGAAGAGATGAAGAGGAGAATGAATTTTTCGGTGTATCACAACCGATCCCCAGAGCTGATTTATATAGGAATAAAAAATTCGTAACCGAAAATCAGAATTTATTAATGAAATTAAACCAAAGAATCAGTATTCAAATGGGAGATTTAAAAGATTTGTAACCGAAAATCTGAAGTTTAATTTGCAATTAAAACGGAAACGAGAATCAAGCGGCGGTTACGATTCTGTCATTAAGGTTATGGAGTGAGCTACGTAACTGAACGATCTCATAATAGCTGGACGTCAGTTACGTCTTGGCCCAAAAAGGAGGCCCCACCTCACCGCGCACGTGCCACGTGCCACGAACACGGACCGGCCGGACGGGCGGCGGCGGCGCGCGTGGGGATGCCCCCTTCTAGCCCACACCACTTGGGAAGTACTTCAAAGTATAAACATTACTTCCCTATATTTAAACAAAGGGAAAAGTTTGTTTTCTTTCCATGTGGGACAAAACCCTTTTCTTTAAATACTCCACTTGAAAAGCCTACTTTTCATTTCTACCAATGTGGGACATTTTCACAATATGGTAAAACTCTTTCTTTGCATTATTTCCAACAATCCCCCACAAATGCAAAGACCCATTTGAAAAACAAGAAAAGAATTCTGAGCATTTTTATGGAAGGTTTGATACTTAAATGTTGGTGTCTTTCGATTGAACCAACACATAGTGAAGATTAGGAAATTCCTTTATTGAGAAAGTGAACATATTTGGAACTATCCCAACCAAGAAATAAAACCCAATAACACATACCATACCTTAGATTATTATGAGTTCTGCGATAGCCAATCAACAACGGCCATTATACTTGGGATGCTCATGAGTGCTCTAGAAAAACTTGCCCAAGTTTTCCATAGAAGGTGGCCAAACCTTCACACTCAAGTAGGTGATTTCATCAAGTCTATCACATAGACCACCGATATCCTGGGATATGAAATCATTAAGAGCTATTGCTCAACCTCTCAATACACATACGGTGAACTCATCAAGTCCTTCTCATTAGGACCAACCAGATTATGGGATATGAGTTTCATTAAAAGTTACAAAAGCTTAACCTCATAAAAAATATGTACAAGTCATAGGAATGGAAGTGTACAAGAATGAGTCTTTCCATGGCTTCGTTAGACCACAAGAAACCTTGTGTGAACAAGGTCGGGTGTCCACCATGAATTTCTCAACTAACGGGCTTAAGCCAATTCCCCTCGACGTATCAAGGACTAATCTTCTATTTAGTCCCTTGGTTAAAGGAACTTGATGCCCCAAACTTAACTTGTTTGAACTTGTTTTCTCTGCATTACATTCAAAATGCACAATATCAGATTAGCTTCATATACTTCCTTGTTAGAACCCAATACACCTCGAAAAAAAAATTTAACAAGAAAAAAAAAAGAACTCTAACAATATCAGATTATTGCATGATAAAAAGCTGCATTAAGACAAGAATTTAATGGCAGCTTGCAGATGCTAAATTGCCAAGTGACGATAAAATTACACGACATAGTTATTTTTGTAGTTAAATACACACATTATCTAAAAATCCAACTACCAGATTTCAAAAAGAAAACACGGATTATATTTCTCTTGGGACAGAATCCACGAGGTTGCTGCAATTGGGTGATTCTTCAAGTAGCATCTACAAACTTAACTTCATAAGTTCATAATCTCTTTCTGAAGGAAGTCCCAAGGAACACTAGATTCCATTAATCAAAGCCATACGACATCTGCAAACTTAGCTTCATAATCTTGAGGTTGCTGCAATAAACCAAAGAGTACTATCCATCAGATAATCCTAAAAAAGTACAGCACAGCACAAGACAAGATAGTGAACATTAAGAATGCATTACCATGTAGATGGCTGTTATCAACCTACGAGCAAACCACCTCAAATGCATTCCACGCTGAGCATTCATTGCAGCTTCCTTCTTGTCAAAACGCAAGTAGATATGACCAGCACTATGCCTATAAACCAGATGGCAAAAAAAATCAGTTTTTTGGTCCAAAAGTACCTCAGCTAAGAATATGCTATGGCAGCAAGCAGACCAAAGGGTAAGTAAGCCGCCCACCCCAATCTGCTGGTTAAAGAACACATACAACAAGCAACACAGGAACTAAATCAAAAGCCTCTAAAATCTCACTAGGTTATAAAAGCACATGAGACAACCACGTATTGTAATTTTAAACTAAATTACAATAAATGGGTAAGAAGAAAGTAATTCCCGAATTCTACCTGCAGTGGTTTCCAAACAACTAAATCAAGTGACCAATTACTACAATGAACTAAATCAAAAGCCTCTAAAATCTCACTAGGTTCTTCTAAAACTTTGTATACAGCAAAATTTGAGACCATTAGATTCTTGGACAAACCATCTTAACAACAGTGTCTCTGATACTGTCATGTAATAACAACTGTCTGATTCCCCAAACCTAAACCTACAGTTCACTGAATCAACTGACTCGGTTCGGTTCACAGCCTATTTTCCTAGTACACTCTAAGAGGTATCCTACCAAATAAGTGACAGCACCTATCCCCATCCACGAGATTGACCAATCAAGCACAGTTCAATTTCTCTTTCCATATCAACTAAATTTTCACTACAAGAAAAATCACATTTATCGTCACAGACAGGGGAGCACATACTTGTCAACATAGATATGTCTCACTTGACCAAACTTTGAGCATTCCTCTTCAACATCTTCTTTAATTTCCAAGAAAAACTCTGGATCAGTCTGCAACGCAATTATACCAGCAATTCAACATACAAGAGTGGAAGGAGGAAGATGGCAAAAAAATTTGGAAAGAAAGCAATAAAATATACCTCGGTGGCTGGATCAAATAAATTTCTCAAAAGCAGACACTCACTAGGGGTGCCTACAGCTTCAGAAGCTGGGGAAGGAAGGAGTTGCCTAGGAAGAGCGGGAGTGGGAATGACAGAATGTCCATTGAACACGGACGGCGGCTGGAGAGAAGCTGTGCTATTAAGAACCGATACACCTAGAGTTCCTGCAATGCTGCACTCAAGACAACAAATATTACCCCAAGGACAAGGTAATAAACAAAGCTTACGCAGAGACGGGACAGAAACACATTACTGACCTTGAAGCTGTACCACTGCGATCCAGCTTTTGCATTAGCAATGCTCTGGACCTGGCATTTAAAGCCTGCATCAAAGGCATATGAAAGAGATGGTAAGCTCATGCATTCTTTCGTTGTCCCTTCTCACTTAAAATAGCAAGTTCTTTACTTCCTTTGTGTTTACGAAGTTGCAACAGTTTTATTTTCACACTTACCAATAGCTTATACAATTAATATCCCTAATTGTCGACAAATAAAAATTATTACAGCCATATGAAAGAGATGGTAAGCTCATGCATTCTTTCGTTGTCCCTTCTCACTTAAAATAGCAAGTTATTTACTTCCTTTGTGTTTACGAAGTTGCAACGATTTTATTTTTACACTTGTCATTTCAGAACTTATACAAATAATACTCTAATTGTCGACAAATAAAAATTATTAAAAGTTGGTATTTGAAAATATACAGTGAGATGTATCCTATTAAGCACATCAAACAATCCCTCCACCAAATTTCCATTTAAAGAGCATGAAAACCATTTTGCTTCATAAGTGTACTCATCAGTTGTCAGTAAAGAACTTTTTCGCTATACACAGCTATATCAGCAGTTCCATTGGGATATTTGACTGTATGCCACAAAACACAATATTTTTGCTTTGGGGGAAAGATTCAGGATCTGAATTTCCCGTCCTTTTCAAGTGTTGAAAAGCATTCAGAGTTATGCCAATATGCACACCCTAATCACTAGTCTTAGCAATGCCTACTATCTTATAACTTCATATATTGCATTGATGAACACATTCAAATATTTTTGGATTGGAGAGAACATCTGCATAACTCACCATACCACCCCCGTCATCATCATCAAAGTCAGCTGCAGTTGTTCCAGTATCTTGTCCACTAACATGTTCAGTGACGGATGAAACCTGCAACATTCAGACAGATAGACCTATTACAGAAGAATACAGATAAGAGAAATATGAACAAAGAGTAACTAGTCTAAATCAAAAGAATGATTCTACAAGATCCAATCACAACAAAAACCTACCTTAATATATCTTCCAGCAATTTCAACTTGCCCATTTAAACCTTGCGCTGCCTTTGCATGTTCAACGTGAACAAACTGTCGATAAACCAAAAATCAGCTGGACACAAAATAATAAACTGGTAGAGGCTAAATAAGATATAAACACAACTTTTCACTGACTTGAACAAACCCAAAACCTTTGCAGTGTCCAGTCTCAAGGTCAAGGGGAAGTTGCACCAGCTCCACAGGACCATGTAATTCAAAGATCTGCCCACAAGAACAAAGAATAGGAATCAAATCAGCACACAATTATAGGAAAAACCCAGTAAGGACAATAGAGTAAAATGACAACAAAACAGGTGTTTTTTTTTGGGGGGGGGGGGGGGGGGGGGGATAACATAGAGAAAAGATTTGATCAGGATAGAAATCATCCAACGTAATTTATGTAAACAAAAGAGATATCCCCTGTAAAGGCCCAACTTAATCTATTAAAGCTACAACTTCCAGCACTGTCAATAAACATCATGCTCTTCTATCAAACCATGAAAATATTCTCCACCAACCAAAATTCTAACTGCTCCTTCATGTAAGCAAACTGCATCAAGTGTACCACTGTTTATCTTTTAATCAATTAAATCATAACACCGGATAATACAGAATGCAGAACAAATAAAATCCCAAAGCACATCCCAAAGAGTTACGCACTTAAACAAAGGTGCCCATTGTCATCTCCCTACCAAGTCCAGCCATTAAAATGTGACAATGCTATATACAATATCATTTGACAATACTGTCCTCTGCCCTCTAACCAAGCATGTCTTGAATAATTTACCACTCCAATACCTACCATAATATTTCTTTACCATACGAGATCCTTGCTTATCAATAAAAGTAGAGGTTACAACTTAAAACAACACTCTTCAGCATTAAATTACAGTCACATGATGCGGAGAAACATTCATTCTGATTACCGCCTGGTTAAGTTTGATTCATCAAAGCATAAAAGGCAAAAGGAACACAAAACAGCAAAAGAATGCTAGAGATCCACCTGACGCAATTGCTGCTCTGTCATATTAAAGTGTAAATTACCAACGTATAGCTTTCTATCAGTCGGTCCATAAGGTCCCGTAACAGCAGTACCAGTAGAAGCTGTAGGTTGGACAAGGTTCTTTTCAGCCTCAGATGGCTTCACCATCACAGGCTGCCCAAGAAATGGCTGGCCAGACATAGCAATAGCCATTGGTACGGACATAGCATCATAGAATTCAACATACCTGCATTTCATCACAGGTACTAACAGTAAGTTTACCAAATAATTGAACATGCAGAAAATCAGACAGGACTGACAAAGAACTCAGATAAAATTGTGGTGAACAAAATCCATGTGAGAGAAAGCTGAAGCTGAGCTTTTATCGAGAATCTGATTTCTCATATACAAGAAAAGGTTAGATAAAATCCCAAATAAATCAAACAATAACATAAACTCAATACCACTTTTAGGATTAAGAAGGTTTAAAAACCAAAAAGCATAATCAGATGCGCTATGGGTCAGCAACTTTCTTAAACGCCAGTATTACATTAAGACTGATGAGTGCATTACATAGAAAAACTTCCTTTCTGCTGATCTTGTCCAAACCAATAGTACACAGTTAATTTAATTACCATCCCACCCTTACTTACTGTTAAGAAGTAACAAGTTACAAGAAGCAATACAAGAACTGACAACAGAAACAGCACTGCAAAGACAACCCAACCATTTCTCTTGGTCATAGCACTTCACCAGGTTTGCAAGAAAATTTTCTGAAACAATACGCAATGTGTGTAAAATTTTCAAATGTAGGTAGCTCAATTGCAAATGCCTTAAACAGAGCTTAGATGATAGATTCCACACTAGTGTTACAGTAAAAGGATTATTGTAACAGCTAAGATTCAACTAGGCCACCTAGCCTCTTATGTCCTCAAGACCTCGACCTTACCATCTTAGAGTGGCTTTTCTTCAGCGAATCCACCTTTACAATGATGTATCCAAAATTAAACTTACCTAAATTGAAACAACTCCCAATCAGAAATGAAGAATAAGAATAAAATTAAATAAGGTTATACCAATTAATCTCAGCCCTTAGAGACTGACGAAGAAGAAAAACAAAGAGTAGGCTCAGGTTCATGTCATCTACCTTTATAATGCTGCATGAATTGTTAAACATGAGAGCAAGGTATTCCCATCATCCCTCATCATGGATATCTTTATCGCATTGCTATTTCATTTAAGAATAAAGTCAAGCTTGCATCTTGAAACAGCATAAGCTACTAGCTATTCTTAATAAGCACGTGTACCTAAAATTACTAGCAAGTAATGAAAACATACCCAACCCCTCTTGAACGCCTTGAATTCCGGTCCATGATCAGCCTGACATCCCTCACCTGCAGGAGATATTCACAAATGAATATGTGCAGAACTCAAACATGGAAAGAATGGGTGGGGGAGTTGGAAAGCATAAAGATGCAATCATAGCCATTTAAAAGACAGATTAGCTTCCACAAACTAACATCAGACTAATTTAGACACTGTCAACCCCACAACTTGCATCAAATGTATCAACATGACACATGCTTGAATAATTCTCGTGCAGAAGTACTTGTATGACAGACTGAAACTAATGTTATTCCTAATGATAGGTTGTACCAAATCTCTTGAACACCTGAGGTCTTGGACATTTTGGTGTCCCCGGTAAAATATCTATTATATCATTACTAAGGTGTTAAATTTGTTTACATGATAAATAAATTAACTCATGTATTTCTAAAAAGAAGATCATTTCAAACCAAAAATATAGAATATTTCTACTTATCTAAGCAACTACATACTCCGCATGATCTCTGTTTTATGAAATTATATTTATATAAAATGTCATGCAAGCATTGTGTGCACAAACAATAATAAATAAGTAAACTAGTGTATTACCCGGGCAATGCCCCGGCTTATAAATAATATTGTATTATTTGAGTTCCATAATATAACGGCGCAATGAAAATTATATACAATAGAAGAACTAATGAAAAAAACACAAAATAAACACTCCCAATCCAAGTTAGATACATTTGAGTTGAGTGTGAAAGCATAATATAAAGATAGCTAATATCCAATGCTCTAAAAAATGCACCAAGAAGTCAAGAACCCAACAAATATGATATGCACACGTTAAAGATGCAATAACTAAGATAGTTATGCACATATAGAATCGGGCCAATAAGAATTGCCATTTACCTTGCCAGCTTTCGAAAAAAATTCATAGACATCCCTCTCAGCTGCTTTAAGAGGCATCTGTAATCAGCCAGTACACAAATGAAACATGTTTTAAGAATTATAAACCACTTGAAAATCATGACATACAATAGTACTGCATAAGTAATTGAAGAATCAGCTGAAGGTAAAACACCTGGTATGCAAAAACTGTTCTCTGATCCCTCTCTGGGTCAACTTCAGGCTCCACTGCTTCTTTTTTTTCCTTGATTCTCCTGTACACCATGAAATTTAAAATAAAAATATACAAACATGTAGAAGGTAATCACGACATTCCCTCAGACCAGTCTCAAAGTAAACATCAACAGTATCCTAATGCCCCTAAAGATACTACCTAGGATGAGTCAACTTCAATGTTGATTCCTTTAGAGCCTTGATCCAAAATGCACACATACTTTGCTATTCCCCAATAATTATAAAGTATAGTCAAATTAATGAGGCCTTTCCAGATAGTTCTTTAAAATCCAATGCCAAAAACTGTGAATGTTACAACCTAGATGAGAATCTTATGTTACAAAACAAACAGTAGCCATTTCGATTTCCCCAAGCAATGTGTTGTTCTTTAAACTAAAATGGACTATGAAACCTGAATTTGTGTAAAGAATAAACATATCATGAGCACTTTCTTAAACTAAATGGACTATGAAACCTCCGGATATACACAATGCACCGAGTTTTGACAAGTCAATCAATTTTTTTTCTATCAGGAAATTGCAAAAGATCAATGCCAGACCCAAGTTTATGAGATTCAGTCTTAAATTTATCACAATATTGAACGGCAGTACAATGCACATGTTCAAAGCAATTATTTTAAAATAGTCAAACAGCAAGCTACCTGCTATCTCTGGACTCAGTTTCTCTGAACTCTCTTTCTCTTATCTCTCTACTCATCTCCTGCTCCCTGATATCATGCTGCTTTGACCGACTACTACTTCGCCTCTCTCTCTCCCGACTCATCTCTCGCTCTCGGCTATCATGCCGCTTTGACTGACTGCTGCTTCGCCTCTTCCTCTCAATCTCCTTCTCACTCTCACTCTCCTTCTCTGTATCCTTTCCGTTTTCTGTCTCCTTTACATTCTCTGTTTCCTTCTCTCTGTCCTCTTTCTCTCTCCCTCTCCTCTCCCTCTCTTTATCTCTCCTCTCTCTCTCCCTGTCCTTCTCTTCGTCCCTTCTCTCCCTATCTCTATCTCTACCCCTGTCCCTTCTCTCCCTATCTCCATTTCTGCCCCTTCCCCTTTCTCTTTCTCCATCCCTATCCCTATCCCTATCTTTGCCCCTTTCTCTTTCTCTTTCTCCATCCCTATCCCTATCTTTGCCCCTTTCTCTTTCTCCATCCCTATCCCTATCTTTGCCCCTTTCTCTTTCTCCATCCCTATCCCTACCCCTGTGTCTGTCTTCTTTCTCTAGTTTCCTATCCCTGTCCTCCCGCTTTTTCTCAACTCCACCTCCATTTGCATCCTCGCTTCTGGACTTCTTCCTCTCATCTTCATCATCTTCTTCACGATGATCATCCCATTCAACATCCTTCCTCTTCCTGTACCCTTTCTCTCTCTTTTCCCCGCTGCTCTCCTTCTTCGACCGACCCTCTCTTTCTTCCACCGTCTTCTCCAAGTATTCGTACTCGTCGAAATCCATTGGATTCTGCTAGAAATGAAGAACGTGAAGAGATCGATGAAGTTTAATTTGATACGATTGGACAAATTTCAAACCTAATTTCGAAATTGGGTTTGCGAAATTTGGGGATTTGGCGAATTTTTATTTTTAGGGTTTTGGAGAATTGGAGGTTTCTGGAGGGAGATGCAAGAGGACAAACCTTTTCTGTTTTTAATTCGGTTGGTTTAGCGGATAAGCTATTTCTGTTTTTTCAAAATTTGCTTTACCGGAAATTTGCTGAGACCTCTTTTCTTCCGCTGAATTAACTAGTATGTGCCCGGGCATTAGTATGAGAAATATAAAATTCAGTTATGATATCGCTATATATTATGGAGTACTTATATTCGATTTCTCATACTTGATTCGTACGGAGTATGATTTAATCGGTTCTAACTGTGCAATTAAAAAACCATACCATTAAAATATCAGAATGAAAATCATAGAATAAATAGGAATAAAAGGATATATTTACACTATAGTAAACCTGGTCCATGCTATGGACCAGGGTATTATAGTCTTTGCGTTGTTGCGTGCGAGAAGTTGTTTGTAACTGTCACGTGCTTTCCTAATTATATATATGTTTTTTTTTTTAATTTCCTTTTTCCCGGCTTTTGAACTTCTCACTCAACTTCTCTCTCTAAACTGTTTCCCAACTTCTCTCTGAATTTCTCTCTCCATTTCAAATTTAATTTCAGTGATTATTTTCATCCATTTGCATCAAATTACTCTTCCAATCTTCTTTTTTCTAAAAAATGGTGAAGAAAGCGGCACCGAAGAATCCGGCAGCGAAGAAACCGGCAGCGAAGAAACTTGAATTCGACAATTCCGTCGCTGAAATGGCTGTTGAAGCTCCTCGAAGGCGAGGAAGAAGGCCAAATGCTGTTTCTGAAGAAATTCCTGGTAATTCGAACTTATTTTTTGTTTGATTTTGAATTATTGAAATGTTTGTGGTTTTTGCTGAAATTAGGTTTAGTGTTTTATGCAGTTACTGTTTCAAAGATATAGTTACCTTTTATTTGCTGTTTCTGAAGAAATTCCTGTTAATTCGAACTTATTTTTTGTTTGATTTTGAATTATTGAAATGTTTGTGGTTTTTGCTGAAATTAGGTTTAGTGTTTCATGCAGTTACTGTTTTAAAGATATAGTTACCTTTTATTTGCTGTTTCTGAAGAAATTTCTAGTAATTCGAACTTATTTTTTGTTTGATTTTGAATTATTGAAATGTTTGTGGTTTTTGTTTGAAGTTACTGTTTCAAAGATATAGTTACTTTTTATTTTATGTTACGAAGTTTTTAAGTGTTTTTATTAGTGACTGGTTTGTTCGTAGTTTTTTAGAGTAATTATATTTTTAAAAGGTTACTATATTTCTAAAACAGTAACTATGTTTTTAAAATAGTTACTGTCTTTTTAGAAAGTAAATTAACTTTAAAATAGTAACTATGTGTTATAATTAGTTACTATCTTTTTTAGAAAGTACATATAACTTTAAAACAGTAAATATGTGTTATAAATAGTTACTGTGTTTTTAGAAAGTAAATAAAATTTAAAATAGGAACTATGTGTTATAAATAGTTACTATCGTTTTTAGAAAGTAAATATAACTTTAAAACAGTAACTATGTGTTATAAATAGTTACTATCTTTCTTAAATGTTATTATAAAATTAAACAGTTACTATGTATAATAAATAGTTACTATCTGATTTAAATGGATACTCTATGTTTATGTATTTATTATATTATTTGAAAGGTTACTATATGATTTTATTGGTTACTATGTGATTGTAATGGTTACTATATAGTAATATTTTGTTTTATAATTGTTTTGTTTCAGTTGCTAAGGAATCTGTGTCTATAAAGAAGAACAAAAAGGCTGGCAGTCCGAAATCAAAAGCAATTGCGCTTGTATCTGAAAAAGAACCAATTGAAGAAGAACAACCTAATCAACTAGTTTTACAAAATTCTTCTCTGGTTGACGTTCCACAGCCTGAATCTCATCAACTTCATTCACAAGTTTTGAAAGAAGTTGGCGCTGATGGCCTGCCTATCGTGTAAGTGTTAGTTTAATTTAGTTAATTGTTCTAAATAGTTACTATATGTTCAAAATAGTTACTATGTTCTAAATAGTTACTATATTTTTTAAAATAGTTACTATATGTTGTAAACAGTTACTATATGATTCCAAAGGTTACTATATGTTGTAAACAGTTACTATATGATTCCAAAGGTTACTACATGTTTTAAATAGTTACTATATGATTCCAAAGGTTACTATATGTTTTAAATAGTTACTATATGTTTTGAAATATGTTCTAAATAGGTTCTATGTGTACTATGTTTACAATAGTTACTATATGACTCCAAAGGTTACTATATGTTTTAAACAGTTACTATATGTTCTAAATAGGTTCTATGTGTACTATGTTTACAATATTGACTATATCAAAGGTTACTATATGTTCTAAATAGTTACTTTATGTTTTAAACAGTTACTATATCTTCTAAATAATTACTATATGTTATAAATAGGTTCTATGTGTATGTGTAGTATAGGTACTATATTATTTGAAAGGTTACTATATGTTTTAAACAGTTACTATATTTTCTAAATAGTAACTATATGTTTCTAATAGTTACTACATGTTTTAAACAGTTACTATGTGTTCTAAATAGTTACTATATGATATATAAAGCTGACTTACTTTCATTATTCATTTTTTTCAGGTTTAATTTTGATACACAATGTTCAGGAGGATCATTGTGTAAATTAATTAAAGACTTCTCTCCTGATCAAAAGGCAGCTGTTCAAGAGATAGGGTTTGGAGGATTGTTAGGCCTTCAATTAAGTCGAAAAAACACTCAGATGATGTACTGGTGCATCAAGTGCTTTGATGGTGTGAGTTCTCTGTTTACAATCAGTGATTCCAAGCAATTTGAAATCACTGATTATGATGTGTACGATTTGTTTATGCTCCCCCTTTCTGAGCTGGAGGTTGAAGGGGTTAAACGTGGGCGCAATTCCACTAATCCTGATTTTGATTTGAAGATCAAGTGGAGAAAAGAGTTCGGTTTTGAAGAGGTCAATGCTCAAATTCCTATAAGGTTGCTTGAGGACAAGATTAAATTGTTGACAGATGGTGGTGATCTGTTTAAACAATTATTTGTTTTTGTTGCTTTCTCTACATTTTTTACTCCAACAGCCAATAGGACTGTAGATTTGAGATTGGCTAAGGCTTTGGAAGATCCTAAAATGATTTCCAAATACAATTGGTGTAAATACGTTCTTGACGTATTATGTGAGGAAACAGTGAAATTTAAAAATAGTTTATTGAAAGGCAAAGATCAAAAGACATTTGGAGGCTGTGTTGTGTTTTTGCAACTTGTGTATTTTCAGAGGATTAAGTTTAGGAATTCCAGTGGTATTCCTGATCAATTACCTCTTATTCAGCATTGGACATCGAAGATGGTAACCGATCGGATTCATGCTGAAAATGCCAATATGAGTGCATTATATGGTTCTGGTATATTGGAGAAGGGGAAGTATCCAATTTCCAAAAAGTTTGTTTTTGTTGATGGTCAAATAGATTTGACCCAAATCAAATCTATTTCGAAAGAAAATGAAGCAGGCAGCAGTGGGGGAAGAGCTGAACAGCCCTATGTTGGGCGTCGAATTCCAAGTCGGCGTCCTAGGATTCTTCAGTTTGAAATCCCTAATTCTCATCCTACAGATGAAGAAATTTTCTCTAAAGCCACTGATGTAAGTTTATTTTATTATTGATATATTTGTCAATATATAGTATAGTTATAAAGAGTTACTATATTTTCAGAATAGTAACTATATTGTATTAAGAGATACTATATTGTCAAAATAGTAACTATTTTATAACGAGTTACTATAAATAAAAATTGTGTGTTTATAAAGAGTTACTATACTGAATGTATAGTAACTATGTATTGTAAAGGAGAACTATAGTATAAACACTCAATAAATTTGTTTAAAAATGTTGAAGTAACTGTATATGATAATAAAACAAGAACATCACTAAAATAGTTGTTCTTTAGGTATAAATAATTGAATATTGGGTGTCTTGGATCCAAATTCTTTGTGTTTCTTTTTTCCTTTCTTTGATGGCTGCTTGTAATTGTCATATTGACCCTTTATTCTCTTCTTACTCTTTCCTTTAGTATTAGCACGATCAGGATCAAGCACAATTGTTATTTCAGAATTAGTTGATTCCCCGTCTTGTGTTTCTCGTTGTGCTTCAGCTTTTGCCTTTTCTTGTTCTGCTATCTTTGCAGCTTCTTCTTTTGCCTTCCTTTCTTCTTCCTTTTTTATGATTTCATCAACTGCTTTATTATCCATTTTAAACTTCTCCTCGATAAATTTTCTGGCCTTTGCTATCTTATGCCCTTTCAAAATTAAGTTATAGTATCTGTGGTATAGAGTTTAAGTGTTAAGTAAAATATCAACTGTAATTGTAAATATATGAAAATGAACTAATGTATATTGAAAAAATTACCTTTTGATCATATGTAATCTCCAACCAGTAAAATTGTTGATTTCACCTTTCTCCCTTTTTATTGTATCAACCCTTTCCCATATCTGTTTCTTTGCATATCTAGTCCATCTTGTTGTTATGTAACGATCTGGAATTGTATTGATTGAATGTATATGCAATATTCTTAAACAATGGAAGCACAACCATCCAGATTCTTCAAAGTTTTTGCATGTGCAAGTGACGGTTGAATCTTCCATTTTGTATTGAACTTCTTGCCTTGATCCTGTTAGATTATTTACATATAATGTAATATTATTCAAAAGAACATCTACTCTAAATAATAAATAAAGATTTATAGTTTTTTTACCTGTTATTCCTTCTATCCACACTTCAAAAAACACTGTTCTTCCTACACTTCCCTTGAACATTGTACTACTTGCCACAGAAAGCTTGAACTCTTCTTCAAAATCACGAAAAAGTGTTATCGTGTATACATTTGCTGCCTGTTTTAATATAGCACTCATACTTAGCTCTGAAGTTGGTATTCCCCTTGTACAGTCAAAGTCGTCTTTTTCTTCGGTTTTTCTCCATCGATTTATTGTAGCTTGAAAAATACTATAGAACTCTGTTAATGTTGTACTTTTATTTGCTTTAAAACCAACAGCATGGTTTGTACTTTCACTTCTTTGTGAAGAAAGTATACCGGCAGAAAAAAAATCTTTACTTAAAGCTGTACACCATTTTTCTTTAAGACCATACAATCTGTTGAACCAGTCATCTTTTTCCAGCTTAAAAGTGTTGATCATAGATTTCCAAGTTTCTTCAAAATCATTTGGTGTTATACACCCACTTAAACACTTGTAGAATGCGTTTTTGAAGTTTTTATCAGACTTCAATAAACCAAACCTACTGTTTGCATTTTTACTCAAGTGCCACAAGCATAACCTGTGTCTTGAAGAAGGAAAAACCTGAAAAACAATAATGAATATATATAGTTCCACAAAATAGTAACTATATTTTATAAAGAGTTACTATACTTTATAAAGAACTACTATATTGTCAAAATATTAACTATATTTTAATAAGAGTTTCTATATTTTCAAAATAGTAACTATACTTTATAAAGTGTTACTATATTGTCAAAATAGTAACTATACTTTATAAAGTGTTACTATAATTTTAGAATAGTAACTATATTGAATTAAGAGTTACTATATTGTCAAAATAGTAACTATATTTTATAAAGAGATACTATATTGTTAAAATAGTAACTATATTTTATAAAGAGTTACTATATTGTCAAAATAGTAACTATAATATATGAATAGGTACCTGTTCTATTCCAGCAGCAATAGCTGCATCTTGATCAGTGAAAATTGATATAGGGTGCTTTCCTCCCATAGCCTTCAGAAAAGTTTCAAACACCCAAACGAAAGATTCTGTGGTTTCATCCCCAATGAAAGCACAAGCAAACATTGTGTTTTTCCAATGGTTATTGATACCAACAAATGGAGCACATATGAGATTGTACTTATTGGTTCTGAATGTAGTATCAAAAACTAGAACATCTCCATATATTTTGTAATCTTCTCTCATCATAGAATCCCTCCAAAATAGGCACTCAACTTTTCCTTCAGCATTGAGTCTTACTCTGAAAAAGAACTCGGGATCTATTGATTGTATGTCATACAGTTTGTTCACTAGTGTTTGTGAATCCTTGCCATCAATTTGCTTCATTTTTAACTTGTAGCAGTAGTTTAGATGATCAATCATCGTATGACCTACACAGTCGTCTCCGCCAATTTCTGTTGACATATACCTATAAGACTCCATTGGTCTTAGACCACATTCTGACATTGCCTCAATAGCTTCTTTTTTAGGTTCTGTCATTTGTCGTTCCGATCGGTGGAGATAATTACTTATTTCTCTTGTCAATGGGTGATTATGTACCACTACATGCTTTTCTATTTCAAAATCTCCATTTTCATTCTTCTTTGCAAATATTTGAGCTTCACATTTTGTTCTTGTTATCATAACCCTCTTTCTCCTTTCTTTCTTTTTTGCATCTGATTGATCATCTTCATTTTTGAGTTCTTTGTTTTTAGGAGGGTCTCTTATTCCAGCAGCAGAGCAGTAGAAGTATTTTCCATTAACAATTGTGGTTCCTTCTTTATATCTATTCTTCCCTTTTCGTACACTAAAACCAATAATAGCAGCATGTTTGCAATATAGATCATAAATCTCATCGGTTGTTTTCCTTGCTTCTCCAATTAAACTGCCATCTAATTCTTTATCAATGTTTTCTTCCTGCTCATTATTTGGATTTTCAAAGATGGTGTGGTTTGTATCAATTGAATGTATTATTGAACCTGTACAAATACAAATATAGTTATCATTAAATGTGATAGTTACTCTTAATATTTATATAGTTACTCGTTATATTTTATAGTTACTATATAATTAATATAGTTACTTAGGATCTATTGATTGTTATAGTTACTCTACAGTTAATATAGTTATTCTTTATATGTTATAGTTACTATAAGTTAAATGTAGTTTATTGCTTATATAGATTATTTCGTTATGTGAAGTTACTCTATAATTAATATAGTTACCTTTCATAAATTATAGTTACTTTATTATAAATATAGTTATCATTATATGGGATAGTTACTCTTCATTTTATACAGTTACTGTTTATATATTATAGTTACTCATAGTTAATATAACTCCTTTTTATATGTTATAGTTACTCTACAGTATATAGTTCTTCTTTATATGTGATAGTTACTCTTCATTTTATATAGTTACTTTTTATATGTTATAGTTACTCTATATTTAACATTGTTACTTAAGATCTATTGATTGTTATAGTTACTCTACAGTTCATATAGTTACTCTTTACATGTAATAGTTACTCTATATTTAACATACTTACTTAGGATCTATTGATTGTTATAATTACTCTACAGTTAATACAGTTATTCTTTATATGTTATAGTTACTATAAATTAAATGTAGTTATTTCTTATTTATATTATTTCATTATGTGAAGTTACTCTATAATTAATATAGTTACCTTTCATAAATTATAGTTACTTTATTATAAATATAGTTATCATTATATGGGATAGTTACTCTTCATTTTATACAGTTAATGTTTATATATTATAGTTACTATAACTCCTTTTTATAAGTTATAGTTACTCTACAGTATATAGTTCTTCTTTATATGTGATAGTTACTCTGCATTTTATATAGTTACTTTTTATATGTTATAGTTACTCTATATTTAACATTGTTACTTAAGATCTATTGATTGTTATAGTTACTCTACAGTTCATATAGTTACTCTTTACATGTAATAGTTACTCTATATTTAACATACTTACTTAGGATCTATTGATTGTTATAGTTACTCTACAGTTAATACAGTTATTCTTTATATGTTATAGTTACTATAAATTAAATGTAGTTATTTCTTATTTATATTATTTCATTATGTGAAGTTACTCTATAATTAATATAGTTACCATTCATAAATTATAGTTACTTTATTTTAAATATAGTTATCATTATATGTGATAGTTACTCTTTATTTTATATAGTTACTGTTTATATATTATAGTTATTCACACTTAATATAACTCTTGTTTATATGTGATAGTTACTCTACAGTATATAGTTCTTCTTTATATGTGATAGTTACTCTTCATTTTATATAGTTAGTCTCCATAGTTTATAGTTACTCTACAGTTACTATAAGTCCTGTCTATATGAGATAGTTACTCTACATTAAACATAGTTTCTCTTTGTATGTTATAGTTACTCTGCGTTAAATATAATTCCTCTTTCTATGTTAGTTACACTACTGCAATTATAATATGTTAACTATATCAATATAACAGTTACTATATATATATTAAAAGATACTATATCATACCTTCTTCAATACATTGATTTGCAACCATAACTTGCTGAGATGTGCCTTCATCTTCATCTTCAACATCATATACTTCTCTATGATTCTCAAAGTTTTCTAAAATAATAATAATTACTCAATGAGTATGAAAGTTACTATAATTTTCTTCGTAGTTAGTTATTAGGATTCGAATATTACCGTCATAATTATACAATTTTTCTTCTATTGCGCGATTTAAATCGATATTCAAATCGATTAAATCGTCCTCCATTGTTGAAGCTCGAAGAGAGAGAAGCTGTTGGAGGAGAGAGAAGCTGTTGTAAGAGAGAGAAGCTGCTGCTGGAGGAGAGAGATTTCAATTTTAGGGTTTCGCGCATTCTGTTATTTTGGAACACGTGATTTCAAACGGTTCAGCGCTGCAAATTACCTAATTACCCTGGTCCATGGTAACCTTAATGGTGGACCGGGTCCATGCAAGCGGAATTGAAAAGGATAATGGTCATACAGTCAGTGAGAAAGAAAAAAGAAGACATGAAGACAACTCAATGTTAAAAAACAAATAGACTTATTATGAATGCGGAAGAAATTAGACGATGCTAGTAAGTAGGGGTGTTTATTACCGGGTACCCGGCTTATCAGGTACCTGAAAAAGCGGGTACCCACTTTTGTGGGTAGCTAAAATATCAGCCCACGACCAGACCCGCGAAAACAGATTGATTCGGGTCGGATAACAGGGTACCCGAAAAAAAATTAAATCATGTTTTTAATGCAAACTCCATTGATATCTCCATCCAAAATGGACAAAACATATTAGTTTTAACTGGTGCTCCATAAATAATTCCAAACACCTCCAAATCACATGCAAACCAATCCAATTACCTACGAATTCATTATTGTACGACAAATTTGCAAAAATATCTCAATTACAATTGGATGCCAAACACAAAAACGCCTGAATTCGTATCAAGATCTATTTTTGCCCCAAATAATCGATTTAACCCTCAAAACTCAAATTATCTTCATCATCTGAGTTGAAATCGAATATGAAATCTCGAGTCCTCTATTAGAAGCCGCATCTTCCGATGATTTTAAACTGTTCGGACTATCAGCTTTTGATCCACAACATGTTAACTTGTTCAAGAGAGGTTGAATACAGGAAAGAAATTGAGGTGGAGGCTCTTACAGAGTGAGAGTGTGGTTAAGAAAGCAAGAGGCGAGAGAGAAAGTAGCCGCCTTGGGAGGAAAATGAAACCCAATGGGTTCATTTGTTTGAGACCTAAACTAGCAAGCTTGCGCAGATTGAAAAGAAGTACAAACAGGTATTCGGGTACCCGCAAAAATTATATAGCGGCCCATGACCCGACCCGTAACCCGCCTAATTTACCGGTTCGGGTACCCGGCCCGCTAATTCCTGGAAAATCAGATTACTACCCGATTTATTTGAAGCTGGTCAGCAAGTTGGCGGGTCGGGTATTTATGAACACCCCTACTAGTAAGTGCACAATAGTATATTCATAAGAATTGTGGCTAATGCTCAACATTGGCCGGTGAACGTAAGAGTATAAGAGACCAAGGAGGCGGGAAAGATAGATGTTCTCGCTATGATATTTAATCGGATTCTTTGGCACCACAAGCGGCAACCAATATAGAGGCGCATGTAGAGATATTTATAGTGTTCGTGCCATTGCCACCGGTACCGACAATGTCAAACAACATCCTCCAATATGTCCACAATATTGCAGTGTTTCATCATTGCATTTGCCTGTCCAACTATCTGCAAATACACATAAAGTATTCAAATGTATAAAAAAAAAAGGTATACTTTTATCAATCTCAAAATCAATGACGACATATTTTTAAGTCACATTACAAACAAAAAACCTACACCAATTTATAAGAAAAAAAACCCAAGAAACAAATAAAATAAACACATGAAACTTTTTGCCCAAAACTCATCAGTTTCAACATCATCTATCTTCTTTTGTAGAACACTTCATCGTTTTTTCTATGGAGCCGTTTTTTTTTTGCCTTACTCCGGTCAATCGAAACGCCGGCTCCGGGAAACCCCAAGACCCCCTTATCGCTAACCTATCACGGCTCTCTCTCTTTTACCCATCTTCTGCTCCTCAAATTCTTATCAGAAGAGAGTAAAATCAATTGAGATAATGAACTTGGAATCAAATAAAACAATATCATAAATTGTTAAACAATATCATATGAAAATTAAAATTGGCATTGATCAAAGTAGTTCAACTTATTGAAAATGATTAATTACAAAAAGAGATTCTTAAATTCATACCTCCGAAAATGTAGATCAGGGTAAGTATTGAGTAATTTAAACTTCGAAATTCCTCAAAAAATTGACTTGTAATGGAGGCAAAAATTGTAAGAGATGAATATAGGGATTAAAATAAGCTCTGCGTTTTCTTTTGGGTTGTTTATATTATGAGAAAGGTAACGTAATTTTAACTTAAACTGCATTCTGGTTGACTAATTTCATGTCTTCGTCATGTATCGTTGTTCTAGTCGATCCTAAAAGAAGAATATCAAGAGGAGAGAGAAACGTTTTGAAACAAACATACTCCATATGCAATTAGAGGGAGTAAGTTTTTTTTTATTCTTTCGAGTGGCAGTTAGTGCATTTGCGGTAAGTTTTTTCTGTGTACAGTAACTCCCTAATTTTGGTATTGCTTTTAGAGGCCTCACAATAGGCAGTGACTTTTTAAATTATTATATAGGATATGTTCGAGTACCTTAATTAACTTGGACTACCAAAGGACCGAAAAGAAAGGAGAAAAAAACTCAACTACTTTGTTACAAGAAGAAAATGGTTTGCCTTTATACTAGAGTTTGCAAACCATACAATATCATATTTTCATTAAGGGAAATAACTTACTAATTAATCAAATTTTGCAGCAACATATTCAAAGCCCATGGAAAATTCAGTTGTTTATGGATAATATCAAACAACTGTTTCTTCAGTTCAACAATTATTTTTCGAGACATGTATACCGAAGAGCTAATCCTGTAAGATTTACATCCATTGGTCAACACTGCCACCAATTATAATACCTCGTATTTTTCGGAATTTATAAATATATTTTAATTTTTTTATAATTTTTTTTTTTGAATTTTAGAAATTTAATTGCATTTAATATTGATTTAAATGTATTTTTCTTTAAATAAAATAGTTATTATTTTTATTAAACCCGGAATGTCTTAAATGAATTTATTATTTTAAGCCGTAATTTTAAGTGGGTCGTATTTTAATAGTTTAAATTAATCTCAAGCCTGATGCATTCAGTTGGTGAACCCAACAGAGATTTTAATCATTAAATTCCAAAGCAAACCCAATTGTGCAAAGCGGAATGTCAAACCCTTAAGCCTAAGCCCACTAGGGATTAGGAACCTATAAATACAACTCCTCACTTTAAAGATCCCCACTTAATTTCATAATTTTCTGTCTCCTCCCTTGTGCTCTTTCTTGCTAGGCCCTCTTTGTGTGTAATACCTCGTATATTTTGGAATTTATAAATATATTTTAATGTATTTAAAAAGGATTTTATAAATTTAATAACATTTAATGTGATTTAAATGTATTTTATTTTAAATATTTTAATTATTAATTATTTACGAAAACCGGATTTTTTATTATATAAATTAAATGAATTTATTTATTCGGGAATTGTTGGGTCGTATTTCATAACTACATTAAGTATATTCCGAGCCCAATCCTATTTCGTTGGTAAACCCAACTAGGCTTGCTAGTAATTAATTCTAATCAAATCCAATTGCAATCCCAACTAAAATCCCCAAACCCTAAGCCCATGAGGACTAGAAACCTATAAATATAACCCTCCCTTCTCTTGATCCCCTCACAAAAATTCAGAAATCTCCCTCTCCTCTCTTTTCTCTCTCCTTCCTCTGTGTGCCTTCACCCGCAAGCAAGCACGAGCACTCGTGCCTTGCCTCGCCGCACACTCCGTGCCTTGCCTTGTGCCTTCGTGCGCGCCTTCCCCTGTCGCCCTTCCTCTCGTGCACTGCTCGCACACCACTCGCCTCTCACCACTCGCTCACCCTTGTCGCACAACACAACCTCGTGCGTGTTGTTGCGCTGCTTGTGGTTGTCGGTGTGTTGTTGCTGTGCTCGCGCACGCTAGCCCAACCACATCCCACACACTCGTACTCGTTCTCTCTCTCGCCCGTGCTCGTGCGCGCGCCTGTCCCCCGGTCACTGCCTTCGTTGTTCGCGCACAACACACGCCACTCATGTGTTGTGTGTTGTTCCGTATACTTCGTATATTTTGGCCCTTTTACTCCCAATCACATCAAATTCGTGATTGTAACGTGCTATAGACCGGTTTGGTATAATTCTCTTCTTCCTTACCTATTCTATTTCAATTCCGTATTTCAAAATTATATTATTATTATTATTGATTTTGATTATTTAAACTTTTGGGAACGGTTATGAACACTATATTGTGATGTTTTTCGTATTTGAATTCATGAGGATGATTTTAATTAAAAGAGTTATTATGTTTAGATTTAATAAAATAAATAAAGTGTCAATTTTTATTACCAAAACATGGTTTTTATGATTGTTTATTATTAGGGTTTTAATCCCAACTTAATAGGCAATTGATTTACATAATTTAATGATGATTTAAATTACGGGAATCAAACTTAATTTTCAGATTTAATATAAAGCCTTAAAGTGTTGATTTTTAATGATTTTAAAGGCTAAAAGTCACTGTTTTTGTATTAGGACTTTAATTGACCAATTGAGACTATTATTTTACTAATGAACGATTAATTTCTAATCAAAACAAAGGTTTTAGAGTCTATAAAAGTTGCTGGAAATTTAGTAAACATGGATAATAATTAAGTTTCCTTATTTTAATTATAGGAGGTGATTTCTAGCTTCGAGTAGTGATTTGCAAAGTGGCCCCGTACTTAGGTATTCAAGGTACGTACATGACTAGGGTGACCACCTTTTCCATGAGGATTATGTGATGTTTATTAATTGTGAATCATGTGAAATTGAAGTGTTGAGAATTCATGTTTGATGTGTGAACAAGCATGCTATGATCGTTATTATTGCTTTATGAAGCTTTTGTGAACAATCATGTTGTGATCTTTTATAATCGTTGAATTATGTCAAACATGTTGTTCAAGTTTATATGCATGTATGAGTGTTTCACATGCAAGTTTGTTATGGCTATGCTATTGTACGAGATGTCTAGCATACTTTGAGCCTAATGGATATGCCGCAGTGCATTATTTATACTACCGCCGAGTAGAATATGTTTGGGAAATTTATGTGAATTGAACTAAGGACTATTCGTGCTATGGGCACACCCAGCTTGTTTACTGGCAATGTCGGGTTATCTCAACAATATTTTGAGAAGGAACAATGGGAGTAATATCACTTGAATCATATGTTTGATCACAAGTCCTAAAGGGTTAAAACGAAGTGTCAATGTTTGGTTGCTTGTATTTGATGACTTGTTGTCGTGTCGTGAGTTCACCTTGTGAATAAAATATTAATTAACGTAAAGTGCAACCTGAATGAGCTTCAAAACTCTTGGAACGTATATACCTTGAGTATGAACAATGGGGGGAGTCTTGCTGGAAAACTTGTACTCCTTGAATGATACAAGACGTTGTTTCATTCTTTCTTTATTTTTATGCTTTTATGACCTGGAATTCCGTCGGTATGGCTTGACTGTCGGTAGGAGTCCGACCTTTATTTAATTTGGTGGTTGGAGGGATCCCAACAACTTTTTCTTTCCTTTTATGGATATTTTCTTTTACCCATTCGAAGCTACTTCTTAATTAATCTGTGAGTCAAGAGTCGTGTCAAGTGTCGAGTCTTGTCTTCATGTCTACTTGTTATTAAATGGCTTTTGCATGTGGATTATTATTATTCGAGTGAAGCATGTTAGGATAGAATGTTGTTCTCGCTTGTTCGTATTCAACTTTTGTTGACTTCGTGCTTCATGTCTTTTGGTCATGGCCTTTGCCTTAATGACCCTATGATGATCCACCATTGAATTTTCATTGTTGGGGAGTACATTTTGAATAAACAGGTTTTTAGAGATAACTTGCGGAAGAAGTTATCATGGGATTGTGTTGAGAGTTTAGGTTTTCTACTTCCGTATTTTATAAACTCTATTTATTTTATAGTCATGACTAAACCAACTATTTAATCATTAGTTAATGGATTCTAACGTTTTTTGTTTTGGGCCGTAGCGGTTCCGACTTTGTAGTCATACCATTAACTATTATTTTGATTTGAAGTTAGTTAAATTCTGCTGCGTAATTCTAGTAAATAGCCTTAGCCGTTTTCACGGTGGCTGTAATATCTTGGTAATTCTTTTATATTAGTGGAAAATGGAATTATAAATATAAGGAATCATCAGGATGTTACAAAGTGGTATCAGATCTCTAGCTTAAGAGCTGCTTTGCATTAATTAATAATGCAAAGTGGTAAATCCTTAAACTACGATTTAAAAAGCTACTTGATAGTAATTCATACTATTCAAAGTGGTCTTTGCGGAACTTTAGGATTTTTGAAATTTATTTTCCTAAAGTTAAAACGTTGTTTTTGAGTACTCAATGTTTTGAAAAGCCAAATACCAATTATTTTACGATATTTGAAATTAATGAAAGTTTCGAATTTATTTATTTAATTTACACTTAATTCGAATTATTCAAAAAAAAAAAATTATTTATTTCCGATTTTTTTTAATTTTTCCGAAATGAATTATTTGTTTATTTATTTAATTTTCGGAAATTCGTTTATTCGAGTTAATTAAATTATTCGATTATTTATTTTAATTTTAATAATTTCGTTTAAGTTTGAAGTTATATATTAAATTAATTTTGTAATTGTTATTTATTTTCAAGTGAGAAAGGGTAGATTAAGAAGGGCTTTTAATTTAAGTATGCATCTAATTAAATGCTAACTGTTAAGTATTGATTGTATAATTTTGTATTTAGGTTTGATCATGTTTTATCTTGCTTTATGTGATTAATTGCATCATAATTCATGATTAAGCATATACTTGTGCATTGAAATTGTATGGCTCCAAGAACTTAATTTGTTTTCTCTTTGGGGGTTGATTTCTGTTATGGGAACGCGTTAGTAAGACTTTCAGTTGTGTGTTTCAGGATTTGAGATGTTGCCCTCAAAGTTTTCCAATCTAGGATAGTTAAAGAAGCTTGATAGTGAGACTCCACACTTGTATGTGAAGAAGATTGATTTGCTTGCAATTATGTTGCTATACTTAAGAATATGCCACATTTGAGGAAGATGGATGTTATGCCTGAGATGATTGTCTATTGTTTACCCCATAGTATACCTTATATAGAGCTTAAGCATAAGTTCAGTGATATGCATTTTGAGAATGATACACCTGTGAGGGGGTCGAAAAAGCGCGAGGCTAATGCGTGACCTTGTCCCTCGTGGGTGTGACGATTCTTTTTATTCAATCAAGTGTAATTGGATTTCCTGTGAGTATACACCCAATTGACTAGTAATATAGGAGTCCCCATTCAGTTTTTAACGACAATGAGAAAAACTGACAAAACCCGGTTATCGTGACATAAAGGGAGTGCAATTATGTTTGACCACGACGGCCGTAGGTTCCCTTGTGATCCCTGGTGTGGGGATCTCTCAATATACACCCGCAAGGTAGAGATTGAGGGTTCGGGGGACTGTAACTACCGAGAGGAGTAATTCGCTCGTCGATAACTCCAGAGGCAGGATATCCTTACTAGCTCAGCATAAATAATTGAAGGGACATGCGTTAACTATTAAACTAATCTGAGTTGATTTTAGCAATATGCAACATATAATACTAATTTGATTGTGATTATCTGATTTAAATAGCATTAAGGGACCTAGCATGATAATCCGATTTCCCAAAAATATTATATTTGTTAGGCGTGATAGAACATTCAGATTAGGTTAGTTTAACAGTTCATAAAAAGGGCGAGGAAAGCAGTTAAATCATCGAAAAGGGACACATTACGACGCACCCTTGAGAGGTGCGTCACGGTTCTCAGAAAACTAACCACTTTGACTTTGCTATTTCTCCTTTTTATTTAACGAATCTCGATTATGGGACAGGATACGTTCTGTTCGATTTATGGATCGATTGCGACAGAACGCGTGAACAGTTTCGCAGCGAGAGGCTTAGGCTAAGGGTTGGAGTCAATACTCAGAATATAATTATGTGTTGTTGTGTGTTCTTTCACGTCGAAACTAGGGGCCTATTTATAGGGAAGAGTTTGTGGAAAGATAGAATTGCAGAGTTCTAATCCACAAAGAATTAGGAAAAGAGACGTACCCAGGTATTTTCAGCGCCCAGGCCTGGGCGCCGAAGATTTCGGCGGCCAGAGCCAGGCGTTGAAAATAGGGTCTGGGCAGTTTTGTTTAGTCAGATTCGGATTCCTAAAATCCGTAGAGTTTGAGATTAATTCGAGTCTTTTAGCGCGTATCAATTTTATGACGGAATGGGTCTGGGCCCGTTACGAACTCTAGGTTCGTTAGGATTTTAATTAATACGTAACTCCTATTTCCGAATCCTATTAGGAATAGGATTCTCGCGGTTTTCTATCTCATTTAGGATTTATGTTGGAGTGCAACACCTAATTCTGACAAGTTTCTATCTTTTATGATTTGCCACTTTTAGACGCTACCTTTTACGGCAATTACTATTTTTAGCAGGTTTCCATAAATAGCAGGTTTCGGGTGAAATGAAATGGGGAATCGAGATTCGTTTATTTTATAGGAGATGCGTTGTCAAGTGGAGTTTTTATGCTTTCATCATCGAACCTTTCCCTTGCGGGAATGGGGACAAAAGTAGGTGTCTACAGTTAGCCCCCACTTTGACTGAGTCTTGGAGTAAGACGATGGTCAAAGTATTAGACGGAGTGCGTCACACAAGCCATGGTGTATGTGACCTGTTTTTCGAGGGTCTCACGAGCCCCCGAGTGATAACATTTGACTTAAGGGTCATCACTTGAAGTGTCGACATATTCCTCACGTGTCATTGGGATTTGTCAACTGATAGTATAGAAACTTCCTCACTTTGTCATTGGAAGGATCTAAAGGTGCGTAGAAAACTCCCTCACTTTGTCATTGGGAGTAGCTACAGATGTTTTCGAAATTAAAGCTGTAAAGTGTAATTGGGCCTGGCCAAGCCCAATCATGAGGTAAAACGTTTTTAAAGATTCTCATTTTCAGGGCTAGCTAAACGAGAAAACCCCCTTGTTTTTATAGGACGTAAAACGAAGGAAAATCCAGCACATCGTTCTTTTTTGGAAAAACGGAAAACCAATCCTTTAATTTTTGGAAAAAGGGAAAACCAATCCTTTAATTTTTTGAAAAAGGGAAAACCGATCCTTTAATTTTTGGAAAAAGGGAAAACCGAAAAAGGTTATCGCTGCAGCGACTAAGGACCTGCGCGGTTAGTGACGCAGACCCCGCCCGCTGAAGGTGGGCGAGCCTGTCCGCTGAGGGTGGACGCCCCGTCCGATAGAAGTGGACGAATCTGTTTTGATGTTTTGAAAATAAGGACCTACGCGGTTTGTGACGTAGACCCCGCCGGCTGAAGATGGCGAACCTGTCCGCTGAGGGTGGACGCCCCGTCCGATAGAAGTGGATGAATCTGTTTTGAAATTTTATTTTGTTTTTTTTGAAAATAAGGACCTACGTGGTTTGCGCCGTAGACCCCGCCGGCTGAAGATGACGAGCCTATTTGAAGATTTTATTTCTTTCGAAAACTGAGGACCTGCGCGGCTAGTGACGCAGACCCCGCCCGCTGAGAGTGGGCGAGCCCATTTTTAATTTCTTATTTTGCCTATGTAGAAGGGCTTTTGTGATTACAACCTGTTGGTGGGTCGTAATATTTCCTAATTAGATGTGTCCTATAAGTGGGTCCACACTGTGTATATTTTTGTTTGACAATATATTTTTTGAGATATCCAAACATGATATGGTGCGTGGCGCAGTCTGGGAATGTGATTTTGATTGCGCGCTCCTTGTTGGAGTCCACTTTTTGCGAGCCCCCAAGCGTTGGGGCTCGTCAGTTGTTTTTTGCGTCTTGTAATCATGTTTGGGGTCACGCTCGTATGTGCGAGCGACCTCCTATAGTAGTGTGCTATTTTAGTGAAGCCGTGGAGTGCGACTTTAGTTTTCAGGCGACATCCGGTTTTGGCTTGGCCCGGATTATCCCTTTGACAGACAGACATTTTCTATTTGGAAAACCAATGACTTGACGACACATATTTTTGGTGTTTCGAAGAATGACCATGATATTTAACTTGCTTTTTTTGAAAAGTTTACATGAGCGTTTTCTGAGACGAGTCTAAGTTTCGACCAAGTTTTAATGTTATTATTATTATTTTTTTTGCTTATTTGGGAGCTAAAGGTGCTTTGGGCTTGATCTTACTTGTAATAGGGCCTCGTGTTTTAGCAACACGGTCTTAAGTCCTTTCCTATTCCGTGTTTTGTGAAATCTGGGCCTTGGGCTTCATTTTCAGCGCCCAAGCTCAGGCGTTAAAAATTTCGGCGCCCAAAGGTGGGCGCTGAAAGTTCTTTCCTGGTAATATTTGATTTTCGGATTTCTAAACACGTTTCCGAATGGGATCAGGATGTTTTTGGGTGCGTTCAGCTATAGATAGGGGCTAGATACGTCCTTATTTTCCACCATTCTCAAATTCTTTCTCTCTTTTTGCTGTGCTCTAATTATTTACTGCTTTTGCCATGTCGATCCCTACTTTCTCACTCCAACGGACTGTTAGGCGTTGGCTACGAGCCCTTACTCCCACAGAAAAAGCTTTGTTAAAAGAATACCACTTAGAGGCACTTTTAGGTTTACAACAAATAAATATTGATTATAATTTTCTGCATGCTGCCCTAAGCTTTTGGGACTCCGATCATCATGTTTTTTCCTTTCGGGGCAATGAAATATGTCCTTTGCCTGATGAGTTTGCTGCGATCCTTGGTTATCCTACTAATGCTACTCCTGTTACCCCTGGCACTATTGAAGAGGGTAAAACAACCATAAGGGCTTTCCTAGGTCTAGATGATAACATGTTTGCTGAAATTGTTGTAGATGATAAGGTTAACTTGGCGAAACTTATAAAACATCACTTTAGGCCTAGTAAGAATATGACCGAACAAAAATTGAACATTCGAGCCCTTGTATTTTGCTTGCTGAATCATTACTTGCTGTCGAATAATAATGGTGAGTTCGGTGACATAAGGTTGATCCCCTTGATTAGCCAGATGGAAAGTTGCTATTCTATTATGCCGTTGGTTGTTGCTGAGACTTTACTGAGTGCGGATGAGCTGAAGAAGGGCGCCAAATCTGAATATTTTAAGGGGAGTCCCCTATTCCTGCAGGTAATCGATCTTTTCCTTGCGCACATGCATGTTTTTTTTTGCATATATTTCTTTTTCCGGGGGCTGAGTTTCAGCGCCCAGGGCTGGGCGCTGGAATAATCGGCGCCTGGTCCTGGGCATTGAAACTGCGCCCCAGGAACCCTTTTTTCTTTCTTTTCATTCTTTTGATTCGATCGTACCTGTTTTTGCAGATTTGGCTTGCGGAACGGCTTAGACTTTTGGAAGCTCCTGCCGATCCTAAACATTATCGCCCTATAGCTTTGGGTAACCAAAAATACTTGCACCAAGGCGAGGACGAGGCCGAATGGACCTCCTTTTTTACTTATGGCATTTGTTCTATTAAGTGGGTGGTACCATGGTGGGGTTTACTACTATGACAGGGGGGTCTGATGTATCGGTTTATGTTTCTTTGTTGGGGCTATCTCGTCCCATTTATATTTTCCCTTACCGAGTCATGCGTCAATATGGTTTAAGGCAGACTATCCCCTTTTCTGATACGGTACCACCTAAGGTAGCGGCCTTTTCACAAACACGGGTCTTAGCGTGGGCTAGGTATTATGATGGTCTCCCGCGTTGGGTCGTGGCTACAAATGGGTTTGTGGGTCTTTCTGAAAACTATAAGTTGTGGATGAGTTCCGATGACAAAGATGTGAGGACCGAGGCTCGTAATGGGGAGCCGGCTGAGCTTTTGATACCTCGTATTCGTGTTAAGTATGAGGGTCCTGATTCTGCCAGACCTCGTACCTATAGTTTTAAGACTGTGAAAGCTCGTCCTGATCGAAAGCGAAAGGAAGTTCTTCCCCGTTCCAGTGTCAGGCCTAAAAAGATGTCTAACATGAAGGGGCCTGCTGTTGTTAAAAGAAATGCAAGCTCTCGCGGAGATCGTCGCCGGAACAATGTATGGGTTAGGAAGGCTCAGCCGCCTGTAGAAACAGTGGCTAGTCCAGTTGATGATAGTAATCCTTCTTCCACCATTGCCTGTGCCTTCGAGGCTGAGCAGGCTATAATCGAGAATGTTTCTGAAGCCTTGACATCTTTGGAAGTTAGTGTCCAGGAGCCGATTCTTATGGAGATTGATATTGGGGCTGCGCAGAAGACTGTGGGGTGGATCCTGCGAACATTGCTCTCTACAAGACTTTATTTGATGATCCGGAAGAACTAGAGTAGTGTAGTTCTTGCTAGGGTGTAGGTGCCCTTTTATTTATTTCAGTTGTGTTTGTTTTTATTCCTAGCACTTTGTTTCCCTTCTTATTATACTTTAATAAAGGCGTATTTTTAGTTTCCATTCGATTTTGTTTCTCCTCTTTTATATGTCTAACACTTTTTTACACAAAGAATATATTTTTTTATTATTATTTGGACCGAATCCTTGGTAAGGATTGCCTACGTATCTTGTCAGAATCAGGTCGCGCGTAGTTCTAGCTTTAGAATAAGTTCTAGTATGCCGGATTTCGGTAGATATGTCCTGAAGTGGAAACATATTACTTAATTGGTCAAATGAGTGAAGTATTTGCCATTATTTTCATCTGCCGTTTTTTTCATAGGTTGCGTAAAATTCGACCAATTTGTGTAGCTGTATGGTAAACCTATTTGGATACGTACTGTACCCCCCAAGTGTTCATTATTTTTCCGTTGTGTGCGGATAAAATAACGAGCACTTTTCGAAAAAGAAAACTTTTGGCAGGCAGAGAGTTTCAACGCCCAGGCTGGGGCGTCAGAAATTTCGGCGCCCAGCCCTGGGCGCTGAAAATGACTTGGGCGGTCAGTTTTTGACGCTTTGCTTCACATGTTCTTGCGTTTTTTTTGTGCCTTGATATTTTGCTTTGTAGCTAAAGTTAATTTTGAGGCTATTTTGGAGCCTTTTTGACTGTTAGCGTTACGCATTTTTGTCCAGATTAATTTTTTCTATTGGTGACTCAAAACAGTTTTGAAAATGGAGTTAGGGTGCGGAATTTATGAAGATCTTTGTGTAGGCTTTGGAGGTAGGTTGGTAGTGAAGGGTATGATGGAATCTATGTTTTATGAATCTGTTTTTTTGGTAACATTTGCATTGTTTTAAATTTTTGATTTCCTTTGATTTTAGGTTGCATGGATCTGTTCTGACACTGGTTGGCTTTTTAGATTTTGGGGATATGAATGGGATAGTGTGGTTTATTTTGTGGGTTTCGGGAATTGATTCTCATGGCACTATTTCAAAATCGAGTGGGCTTTGTTTGTTGGGCCTATAGTGGGCCGCTTCTTTTTTTTTTTTTATTTTGCAAGTACATTTGGTGTTTATTTAGTGTTAGAATAAAAATTTCAGGAGAAATGTTACGCCTTTATTGATTCGGAAAGTAAGGAAAACACACTGAAATAAAACTGACCCATATTCTAAAGGGCCTTAGGACCATCTAAAGTCTCTATTATTTTTTTCTATCAATCTAAAGAACTACTAGGCGCTTTTACTAATGGTGCTCTATGTGGCTCAAGCCTGGGGTTTAGTCTCATAAAACTTCGGTCCTTCACCGGAACTCATCTTGAATTCCATTCCTTTTGCGTTGACCCACTGATATGTCTTCACCCATCTGTTCTCGACCTCTTCTAGTGTTGATGCAGGAGAGATTAACCGGGTTGGATTGAAACCTTCATCTTGTAAAGCTAGGGTAGTCACCACAGTCTCGTCCTCCATAGGCCTCGATTCGTTAAACAATGTCCACAGAGCCTGGTTGTCCAATATTTCAGCTGTTTTAGTCTTGGTGAGGTGGGGTGCCTCATCCAAGGTGTGGCAGTCATGGAAAATTTCAAATCCGGGTTTTAGCAAGCCATCCTGAACGAAGGGTTCAGGGAAATCACAGCATGGGTGTTCTTCTCCTTCCCGAACGAACATCCCGTTAAGGGTCCTTTGATATGGGGGAAGGAGGGTGGTTTGTTTGGTTTTGTTAAGGCGTAGCCTGGATAGGCGGTCAGCAATATCTTCCTCCGTTGGTTCATAACCTAAGCCAAAGGGAGTAGATTTGTCGGGAAAAGGATGGAATGTGCATTCCTTCTTCCTTATGCCCAATGGGGTTCCTGGAAAATAGCCTTGAGCTAACAGCATTCTAGGGATGACTCGGGATGCATGCGGGTCTAGGAATGCTGGATCATAATCTTCGATGAACTGGATTGTTTCTTCCATTTGAAACCCATAAAGGTCGTCTGTAGTTTCGGCCGTTCCAACCATAGTACAACTGACGTCGAGAGGAGGGGCGCGGATTTCTAGTATTACCCCGTTATGGTTAAGTTTAACCATTTGGTGCAAGGTAGAAGCCACACCTCCTAAGTCATGGAGCTAGGGTCGCCCCAAGAGGAGGTTGAAAGTGGGCTTGATGTCGATAATTTGAAACTCCGTGGTGCGTGCCACAGGCCCGGTTTGTATGGTAAGGTTGATTTTTCCCAATACAGGCCTTCGGGAGTTATCATAAGCTCGTACCCCTTGCGTGGAGGTTTGGAAATCATCGTTTCCTAGCCCCAAGCAATGGGCGGTTCGCAATGGGCAGACATTAACCGCCGAACCATTATCTACGAGCGCTAGGGGGATGTTTTGTCCTTTGCATCCAACCACTAGGTAAAGGGCTTTATTGTGAGCACCCCCCTCTTTGGGTAAGTCGTTATCTGTGAAAACTATGGCCTTTTCTCCGGCATCTCTCATGACATGGCTAACCAATGAGTCAGGTGTGATATCTGTAGGTACTGAGATGAGGTCAAGTGAGCGAATAAGCTTTTCGCGATGTTCCTTTGAAGTACACATAAGATCCCAGATGGTGATCTCAGCCTTGGTTCTTTTTAGTTGTTTCAGGAGAGGGTTCTCAATGACTTCCGCGACGGTGGCGTGCCGCCCGTTCTCAGGAGTTTGCTTGACCGGGATGTCGTCCATAGGAGGTGGGTGAATATCCGGTTGGTATATCCTTCCGGATCGGGTGAGGTTGTCGACCTCGGGCTCCTGAGGGGTGGTGTCAATGAGAGCATACCCGGGCCAAGTTTCAGTGAAGAGGTCCTGGCCCGAGACTTGAGATAGGTAAATATCTTCAGCATCATCGTTCCACACACCGCACACTTCCCTCTCGATTCGATCCATAGGGACCACATCGAGTGGTGCACCTTGAGGTGTAATATACACCGTGGGGTCGAAATTCTCTGGTTGGTCGAGAGAGATGTGACAAGAGCCGAGTGGGCTCTTGTTGTTGTTGGGTTTGCCAACGTTAGGGAGAGGTATCACTTCATCCTCTATCATGTCCTGGATCGTATGTTTTAGAGTCCAACAGTTTTCAGTGTCATGCCCATTTCCTTGATGGAATTTGCAGTAAGTACCTTCGACCCAATATTTGTTTTTGACAGGAGGGTCACGAGTGGGGCCTATAGGTCTCAACTTTCCGTGATTGGTTAGACTTTCGAAGGCTTGTACCAAAGTTGACCCGAGTGGGGCAAACTTTCGGTCTCGGACCCATCTTACAGGGTTTCTTCGGGCGGGAGCCTCTTCTACAGCATGGACTTCTTGGGCTTGGGATGTGTTACCCCGATTATAGGTGTTGGTCTTATATGTGGGTTTGCTCTGTATGGTTTTGGCGAGGTCGTCCTCGATCTTTATTCCCACATCATAAACTCTTTTGAAAGTGTCGAGTCCCAGGTACCTAAGGTGTTGTCTGTAAGCCGGGTCCAGGTTGTCAATGAATTTTTGGACCAATTCTGTTTCGGGAGGCCTATTGATTAGCTGGGCCGCCTGGTCCCTCCATCTAGCAAAGTAGGTTGTGAAACCCTCATTTTTCTTTTGGAAGAGAACTTCCAGCTCGCGCATGGTGACTTTGAAATCCATGTTCGACGAGTATTGCTTGATGAAGACATTGACAAAGTCTTCCCAAGTGGGGAAGAGCTTAGGGTCCTGGTGATAGTACCATTTGAGCGGCACAGGTTCCAAGGACAAAGGAAAGGCATGTAAGTAAATGGACTTGTCCACGCCTTTCAAGTTCATGGTATTCACAAAGCTTAGTAGATGATCACGGGGGTTGTCCGTGGCCTTGAACTTTGGTAAGTCAGATGAACTGAACTTTTCTGGTAATTTGCCAGGAAAAGGTTCAGGCTCTAGGGAGAAGTATTTGCTCCCCATGGTTTGCTGTAGGACCATTTTTTCAATCCTCTTCTCGTTTTCGAGGTCATTTTTGGCTTGCGCAGCCGCTAAGGCTTCGTTTTCCATTTTTCAGTTGGCCCATAAGTTGGGTCATTTGGACCATCTGGTCTCGCAAATCTTCGATGGACATGTTTGGAGGTGCGAATCGAGGTTGGGGAAGCGGAGATCCTTGAAATGAGGGACGACGGACGGAGCTTGGAGTTACTAAACCTGGTGTTGGCGATGTATCTTCGAGACGCACTAGCCGTTGATTCCCTGATCGGCACCAAGTGGCAGGACCAGTCCTAGGCATAAGATAGGCTAAAGTTTAGGTTCCCAAAGTTTCAAGCATTACTTAGTCTAGACTTCGACTCTCTAAATTGGTTTTTTTTTTCGCTCTTTCTTTGTCGGTACACTTTTTTGGTTTTTTTTTGATTTTGGTCATTCTTTGGATTTTCGAAACACCTGCCTGTGTGACATTCATAGTTGTTAGCATGTTCGGTTTTGGTGCCGAGCATTGCCGTTATAGGGGGCCTAACAACGACACAAAGAGTTATTAATTTTTCACGAGTCGCTTTTTTGAAAGCGAGTGCTTTTCTTACGCCCTCGTAGCAATTCTTTTGATGAACATTTTTTGTGCTACGTATTTTCCTTTCGTGCGGGCATCGAAGCTGCTGCGCCTTACCAGAAGGCCAAGCAGCAACTTCAGCGCCCAGCTAGGGGCGTGAGAAATTCTGGCGCCCAGCCAGGGGCGTTGAAAATGCGTCCCTGGCTGGTTCTCATTTTCTGTCTTCTGTTTATGCGACTTCGACTTGCGTGCTTGCCAATAACGTCCTTTACGCGTAACAGCGTTTGTGGGATTCGTTACAGGCCATCCCGAGCGTCGCTTATTTTGTGGCGATCATTCGGGTTTGCGGAACACGTGTTTTGATATAACTCTTTGGCAAATTAGTCTATGAATGTTTGGGCAGTTTTTTAAGGTCGTTGGTTTTCTAGGATAGTTTGTCACACACAATCACATATTTCTCTACACATAACTACATTACAAACATGGATTTGAAAATTAAATATGCCACGTAGTTTATGATAGGCTTCTATGGGTAGTTTATTTGCGCCTGGCTTGGTACCGCTTCTATCGTAGATCCAACACATGCCCCGGTCGAGGTAGTGCCTTCAACAGACGAATTTCGCTCAAGAGGCCAACCCGCAAGTGCACGCCAAGGGGGCATGCAGGCGAGAGGGACCTAATGGGCGAGCGATTGGGTTCGGGATAGGTGTACTACCTGCACAAGTACCGAGTGGGAAACATGCGCGGCGTATGCACCCCCCTATTGGCGAAAAAAGGTATCCTTAGTCCCAACTCCCGAGGGAGCCAAGATTCGTTATGATGTTCTGCCCGTTCACATTAGTATGCTGATTTTCAGGTCGTTCCTACTTGATGGGGAAATAAACGCGGGGTAGGATCGTTTCACCCTTCGGCTATTTTGATTACCTACAAGCACGAGTATTTCCTTCACTATCCCCAGTGGAGTCGCCACTGTGGAGGGGTCGAAAAAGCGCGAGGCTAATGCGTGACCTTGTCCCTCGTGGGTGTGACGATTCTTTTTATTCAATCAAGTGTAATTGGATTTCCTGTGAGTATACACCCAATTGACTAGTAATATAGGAGTCGCCATTCAGTTTTTAACGACAATGAGAAAAACTGACAAAACCCGGTTATCGTGACATAAAGGGAGTGCAATTATGTTTGACCACGACGGCCGTAGGTTCCCTTGTGATCCCTGGTGTGGGGATCTCTCAATATACACCCGCAAGGTAGAGATTGAGGGTTCGGGGGACTGTAACTACCGAGAGGAGTAATTCGCTCGTCGATAACTCCAGAGGCAGGATATCCTTACTAGCTCAGCATAAATAATTGAAGGGACATGCGTTAACTATTAAACTAATCTGAGTTGATTTTAGCAATATGCAACATATAATACTAATTTGATCGTGATTATCTGATTTAAATAGCATTAAGGGACCTAGCATGATAATCCGATTTCCCAAAAATATTATATTTGTTAGGCGTGATAGAACATTCAGATTAGGTTAGTTTAACAGTTCATAAAAAGGGCGAGGAAAGCAGTTAAATCATCGAAAAGGGACACATTACGACGCACCCTTGAGAGGTGCGTCACGGTTCTTAGAAAACTAACCACTTTGACTTTGCTATTTCTCCTTTATATTTAACGAATCTCGATTATGGGACAGGATACGTTCTGTTCGATTTATGGATCGATTGCGACAGAACGCGTGAACAGTTTCGCAGCGAGAGGCTTAGGCTAAGGGTTGGAGTCAATACTCAGAATATAATTATGTGTTGTTGTGTGTTCTTTCACGTCGAAACTAGGGGCCTATTTATAGGGAAGAGTTTGTGGAAAGATAGAATTGCAGAGTTCTAATCCACAAAGAATTAGGAAAAGAGACGTACCCAGGTATTTTCAGCGCCCAGAGCCAGGCGTTGAAAATAGGGTCTCGGCAGTTTTGTTTAGTCAGATTCGGATTCCTAAAATCCGTAGAGTTTGAGATTAATTCGAGTCTTTTAGCGCGTATCAATTTTATGACGGAATGGGTCTGGGCCCGTTACGAACTCTAGGTTCGTTAGGATTTTAATTAATACGTAACTCCTATTTCCGAATCCTATTAGGAATAGGATTCTCGCGGTTTTCTATCTCATTTAGGATTTATGTTGGAGTGCAACACCTAATTCTGACAAGTTTCTATCTTTTATGATTTGCCACTTTTAGACGCTACCTTTTACGGCAGTTACTATTTTTAGCAGGTTTCCATAAATAGCAGGTTTCGGGTGAAATGAAATGGGGAATCGAGATTCGTTTATTTTATAGGAGATGCGTTGTCATGTGGAGTTTTTATGCTTTCATCATCGAACCTTTCCCTTGCGGGAATGGGGACAAAAGTAGGTGTCTACACACCTAGTTGGAAGAAGTATTTTACTGTAGATGGTAGATGGATGTATGATACTGAGGTTATGACTACTATCGTTGAATTAGCAGAAAGGTGCTATGAAATGGTATATTTGCTATGGGATTAGGTCTAGGTGACATAGATGATGATGAGTATGAGATGGTGATGATGATGATGATGATGAAGATGAGTATGAAATGGAAGAAAATGAGAAATTGAATGATGATAATGACGTTGTTGAGGTTGAAAATCCAAATCCAGTGGTTCGTGAACCTACTATTGAGTTGTCTAGTGGATTTGAAATGGAACCAAAAGCTAATAATGAGGTTAAGAGAGTTCCACAACAGGATGACGAGGTTATGGATGAATATTATCATCCAGAAGATAACATGGATGATCCAAAGGATCAAGATTTCACTCCCGAGTATTACAGAGAAAGAGATTATAGGCGTGATGCTGCTAGCATTTGAGTATTGGTTGTCTTAGTTAATTCTCCCAGTTAATGTTAAACAATAAAGTAGCAAGCTACTATTTATGGTTTTAGTTGAACAAGTTGTTCATTGATTAAAGGATGTGGAATTCTCATTGAAGCAATAAAAGTACTTAGTTTTCTTTCAATACTCTTCTCTAAGTTTCTAAGCTTGTTTTAATTCAAGTGAGTTCGAGAAATCAACGCAAAGGGGTTATGTGTTTTATTTCTCGAATTAATTTTTAACTAAGTGCATCATGGTTAGTTTCCACTTAGCTATGTGGTGCGAACAAGTGAAGGGGATGGCCAGTAGGTGCCGCCACTTTCCCCATCGTGTTTGAAATTTTTATGCATTGTTGCAAAGTAATTTGCTTGGTTATTGGTATGTAATCTTAGCGTTGTCCATATCAAACCCAGTCATTAAAGTGAGTCTTGGATGAACAAGGACTAGCCAATGTTATTGGGCAACTAGCCGTAGTACTTCAGAAACTAGTAGAGACTAGGCAAAATCCAATCAATGACCCTGCTTGGGGAATGTTCAAGAAAGTAGCCCAGAGTAAGCCTCCACTATACCAAGGGGAGTCTGACCCAAGTGTACTGGAGAACTGGCTTAGAGAGTTTGATAAATTGATAGTTGCCGAGAACTGTCCAGAGAACCTTAGGGTGAATAGTGTTGTGTATTACCTTAGGGGAGAAGCTGATTTATGGTGGCAAAGGTGTGAGAAAGCCTTGATAGATACACCAGGATTTGGGTGGGAATCATTCAAATTTGCCTTGAGAAACAAGTTTTACCCATTTTACCTGAAAAATCAGAAAGCCCAAGAGTTCATTGAGACGAAGATAGATGGTTTTTCTATGACGAAGTATTATTCTAAGTTCATTGAGCTATCTAAGTTTGCACTTGAGGTGGTGGAAACAAAGGAGCTCAGGGCTCAAAGGTTTGAAAATGGACTGTCAAATGGATTAGCAGTTGTTACTATCTGGAGAGACCTTTACTTCTCTAGATACCCTATATATGAGGAAAGGTTGCTCATCTATATGGACTACATGTGAGGAAAAACAAGGTTGAAATTAAGTGGAACTGGCAAAAAGAGAAAGGATGTTGGGAACCAGAGTCATTGAGGTACCCATAATTATACCAACATGTAGCATAGTGAAATGTACCAAGATTTATAGGAATGTACCATTGACCATAGCCAAAACTATTTCCCATCTAACCTAATTGAGTTTGAGTTAGGAGAATTGGATGTCATCTTAGGGATGGATTGGTTGGCCATGTTCAAAGCCAAGATTGACTGCGAAAAGAAGAAGGTTCATTTGAGATCTAGCTTAGGTAAAGTAGTATCTTATCGTCGTTTTGGTAAACCTAAAAATGTAGGAATCATCACGACAATGGACCTCGTGAAGTTAGTCAGTAAAGGAAATCCGATATTATTATGCAATGTGAGAGACCTCAACAGTGGAATTAAGAATAAACTTGAGGACATTGACTAGTGAATGATTTTTAGATTTGTTTTCGGAAGAGATCCCGGGAATACCTCCCAATAGACCTATTGACTTTACCATAGACTTAGTACCTGGAACCTCACCTATTTCGAAAGCCTTGTATAGAATGAATCCCGCATAAATGAGTAAGATGAAGGGTAAATTAGAAGATTTATTGGAGAAAATTTATATTAGACCATGTGCATCACAATGGAAGCACTGGTTGTGTTTGTGAAAACAAGGACATAAGTATGAGACTCTGTATAGACTACAGGGAGCTCAATAAAGTCATAATCAAGAATAAGTATCCTTTGCCTAGGATAGATGATCTGTTTGACCAACAGAAAAAATAGGAATATTTTCAAAGATTGATTTGTGATCAGGTTATCATTAGTTGAGAATCTCGGAGCACGATATACCAAAGAATGCATTTAGGACTAGATACGATCATTATGAGTTCACTGTTATGCCTTTTCGGTTAACCAATGCACCTGCAATTTTTATGGACTTAATGAATCGAGTATTCCATGCATTCTTGGACAAGTTTGTAGTGGTTTTCATAGATGATATTCTGGTGTATTCAAAGAGTGAGGAAGATCATGCCAAACACTTAAGGTCAGTGTTGAGTACCCTGAGAGACAATCAGTTGTATGACAAATTCTCGAAGTGTGAATTCTGGCTGGAGAAAGTTGCATTTTTGGGACATTTTGTGTCTAAGGAAGGAGTTGCAGTGGATCCTGCAAAGATAAAAGTTGTTAGTGAGTGGCCTACACCTAAGAGTGTCACCGATATTCGGAGTTTTCTTGGTTTAGCGGGTTATTATAGACGCTTTGTGCAAGACTTTTCTAGAATCGCCAAATCAATGACAACTTTGATGAAAAAGGAAGAAAAATTTGAGTGGAATGAGCAGTGTGAAGAAGCATTCCAAGCCTTAAAGACGCGATTGACAACGGCGCCGGTGTTAACTTTGCTAGATGAAAGTGGTACTTATGATGTGTACAGTGATGCCTCTAAGAATGGTCTAGGGTGTGTTTTGATGCAGAACGGGAAGGTGATTGCGTATGCAACAAGATAGTTGAAACCGTATGAATCCAATTACCCTACCCATGACTTAGAACTAGCTGCCATAGTGTTTGCATTGAAGATATGGAGACACTACCTGTATGGTGTGAAATGTAAGATATTCACAGATCATAAGAGTTTGAAGTACATTTTCACACAGAAGGATTTGAATAAGCGTCAAAGAAGGTGGTTAGAACTGATCAAGGATTAAGACTTGGATATTCAATACCATGAGGGAAAAGCCAATGTAGTTGCATATGCCTTGAGTAGGAAATCAAGTCATAGTGTGAATGCGTTAGTAGTTGCTAACAAGTTGTGCAAGGACATGCTATGATTGAACCTAGAAATAGTGAATGGTGAATGTCTAAAAGGAATGATGAATGCATTAACTATCCAACCGTCAGTGTTTGATGAGATCAAAGAGAATCAAGCCGGAGATGTTAAGCTAGAGCAAATAAAGGAAATGATTTCGCAAGGAAAAGAGACGGATTTTAAGATCCACGATGATGGAAGTTTGAGGTACAAAGGACGGTGGTGTGTGCCTCAAAAGGGTGGTGAACTAAAAGAGAAGTTGATGAAAGAAGGTCACAATACGTCGTATTCTGTTCACCCGGGTGGTGACAAAAGATCTGAAGAAGATCTATTGGTGGCCAAGGATGAAGAATGAAGTGGCATAATTTGTCGCAAGATGCTTGACTTGTAAAAAGGTTAAGATTGAGCATAGGAGACCTCAGGGAAAGGTCCAACCCTTAGAGATTCCAAGTTGGAAATGGGATTGTATGTCAATGGACTTAGTCACTTGTTTACCCAAGTCGAAAAGTGGGAACGATACCATTTGGGTAGTGGTAGATATATTGACTAAGTCAGCAGTGTTTATACCAATGAAGGAAACCTGGAAGATGGAACAACTCAATTCTTAGCCCACCTGATCACTGCTTTTATAACCTCCTTTTACGGCGCGGCGTTTGACAGAGTCAAGGTTAAACTAATTGTTTCATGGTTATTAAGACATACTCATGTCTAAGGAATCCACTAAATATAGAATTTTGATTCTACTTTTAGAATCTAGTTAGGTCAAGTCTCAATGCATCAAGTATACATCCATATAATCAATTAGACATCCCTATGTCTCCATAGCCCATGGAACTGCACTATCAATTAATTACATGCTAGTCTTCTCATAAATCACTTATGTCCTATTTAGTGATTCAGAGTAGGGACTTAATAAGTTGTGATTTCAGTTCACTTTATAGGGTTCCATTATCAAAACGTTTTCGATAATCCTATTTGAAAACACAAGTTATTTGGACATTTTATTTAATACTAAACCAAACAATTAAATAAGAATGAACTTTTATTGATAAACATTCAAAGCATAATAAATGTCTTTACAATTGTAAACATAAAGTAAACAAACTAAAGCCATTCTCCCATATGCCTAAGCCCCATAGACCTAGTATGACTCTCATGCTTAGGTTGAGCAAGCGGTTTAGTCAGAGGATCAGCCACGTTATCCTCAGTATGAACCTTGCTTACTTTCACATCCCCTCTTTTAACGATCTCTCGAATAAGATGGAATCTCCTAAGCACATGTTTGGATTTTTGGTGCGATCTGGGTTCCTTGGACTGAGAAATGGCACCATTGTTGTCACAATATAACTCAATGCCATTTTCAATGCTAGGAACTACACCAAGTTCACTACTGAACTTTTTGATCCAAACAGCTTCTTTTGCTGCATCACTTGCTGCAATATACTCAGCCTCTGTTGTAGAATCTGCGATGGTACTCTGCTTAGAACTCTTCCAGCTCACAACCCCTCCATTTAGACAAAATATGAAACCAGATTGTGATCGGAAATCATCTTTGTCACTTTGGAAGCTGCATCGGTGTATCCAGTGGCAACCAACTCATTATCTCCACCATAGACCAAGAAATTATCCTTAGTCCTTCTTAAGTACATAAGGATATTCTTTGCTGCCATCCAATGCGCCTCTCCTGGGTTTGACTGGTATCTGCTGCACATACTCAAAGCATATGCAACATCCGGTCGAGTGCATACCATGGCATACATAATGGACCCTACTGCAGAAGCATAAGGGACATTACTCATGCGCTTGACCTCATCAGGTGTCGAAGGACACTGAGTCTTGCCAAGTGAAATGCCATGTTGCATGGGAATGAAACCTCTTTTGGAGTTTTCCAGCTTGAACCTTGCAACCTTATCAATATAAGTCTCTTGGCTAAGTCCAATCAGCCTTTTGGATCTATCTCTATGGATCCTTATTCCCAAGATGTACTCAGCTTCTCCTAGGTCTTTCATGGAAAAACAACTTTTAAGCCATTCCTTGACTGACTCAAGCATGGTCTTGTCGTTTCCTATGAGAAGTATGTCATACACATACAAGACCAGGAAAGCAATACTACTCCCACTCAACTTCTTGTATATACAAGATTCCTCTTCATTTCTAAGGAAGCCAAAAGATTTGACCGCCTCATCAAATCTGAGGTTCCAACTCCGGGATGCTTGCTTAAGCCAATAAATGGACTTCTTAAGCTTACAAACTTTTCTTGGACTGTTTGGATCTTCAAAACCTTGTGGTTGTGTCATGTACACATCCTCTTTCAAGAACCCATTCAAGAAAGCGGTTTTGACGTCCATATGCCAGATCTCATAGTCATGAAAGGCAGCAATCGCAAGAATTATCCTGATGGATTTCAGCATGGCTACTGGTGAGAAGGTTTCATCATAGTCGATACCATGAATTTGTCTAAAACCTTTTGCCACTAGTCTTGCCTTAAAGACATTAATGTTTCCATCTTTTTCCTTTTTCAGTTTGAAAATCCATTTGCAACCTATGGGTTTAACCCCATCAGGCAAAGCAACCAAGTCCCATACTTGATTTTCAAACATCGAATCCATTTCGGATCTCATGGCTTCAAGCCATTTCTCGGAGTCTTGACTCGTCAAAGCATTTGTGTAGCTAGTAGGTTCCTCATGTTCTAAAATCTCTATTTCAGAACTTTCAGTCAAAAGGAAATCAATATATCTCTTTGACGGAATGACGGTCCTACTAGACCTACGTTGGGGAACAACAGGAGAAGTTTCCACCTCATTAGGTTGAGGGACTTCGCATGGATTATCTCCAAGTGGGACGGTAGAAGGCGCATGAATGGAATGCACCGCCTCCTGAGCATTTTCATGCTGGGTCGTCTCTGACGAGGTGTGAACCTCATCCATTTGTTGCTCATCTCGAATTTCTTCGAGATATACATTACTCCCACTTGTTTTTCTGGAAATAAACTCCTTTTCCAGAAAGACACCATCGCGAGCAACAAACACTTTGTTTTCGCTTTGGTTGTAGAAGTAGTATCCCTTAGTCTGTTTTGGGTAACCCACAAAGAGACACTTATCGGACTTGGGTGAAAGCTTATCAGAAAGTAAACGTTTTACATAAACTTCACAACCCCATGTCCTTAGAAAAGACAATTTTGGAACTTTTCCAGTCCACATCTCATATGGCATCTTTTCTACTTCTTTGGACGGAGCTCTGTTGAGTGTGAATGCCGCTGTTTCAAGCGTAAATTCCCAAAATGAGGCAGGAAGGTTAGCAAGACTCATCATGGACCGAACCATATCTAATAGAGTTCGGTTCCTTCTTTCGGAAACCCCATTCAATTGTGGTGTCCCTGGCGGAGTCAATTGCAAAAGTATTCCACAATCTTTCAAATGATCACCAAACTCTTGAGATAAATATTCACCACCACGATCGGATCGCAATGCTTTAATTTTCTTTCCAAGTTGGTTTTGTACTTCATTTTGGAATTCCTTGAACTTTTCAAAGGATTCCGACTTATGCCGTATGAGGTAAACATATCCAAATCTGCTCACATCATCAGTAAAAGTAATGAAATACACGTACCTTCCCCTAGCCAAAGTACTCATAGGTCCGCACACATCAGTATGTATGAGGGCTAAAAGATCATTGGCCCTTTCACTTGAGCCTGTGAAATGAGACTTTATCATTTTCCCCATTAAGCAAAACTCACATACTTCAAATGATTCAAAATCAAATGATTTGAGAATTCCATCCTTATGAAGTTTCTCTATGCGCTTTGAGCTTATGTGGCCTAATCGACAATGCCATAGGTAAGTAGGGTTCAAATCATTTGGTTTGTGTTTCTTGTTTTCTATGTGATAGATATGGTTTTGTAAGTCTAGTACATACAAACCATTTGATAATGTAGCAGAGACATAGAACATACCATTCAAATATGCTGAACAACAATTATTCATAATTTGAAATGAAAAACCTTCCGAATCCAAAATCGGAATAGAAATTATGTTCTTGGTAATAACTGGAACGTAATAACAATTATAAAGTTCTAATATTAAACCAGAAGGAAAGCGTAAACTATAATCTCCTACAGCTAAAGCAGCAACTCTTGCTCCATTGCCTACTCGGAGATCCACTTCGCCTTTGCTCAAGCTCCTACTTCTTTTTAGTCCCTGCACATTACCAATAATGTGAGATCCACAAGCGGTATCAAATACCCAAGAAGCAGTTGTAGCTAAATTAACTTCTATGACATAGATACCTGAAATTGAAGCACCAGTCTTCTTTTCCTCCAGATACTTGGGGCAGTTCCTCTTCCAATGACCAATCTTGTGGCAGTGGTAGCACTCATGTTGAGCAGCTACCTTAGCCTTGGGAGTGGCCTTTGGCTTGGTTGAAGAGTTCTCGTTGGCAACTACCTTGCCCTTGTTCTTCTTCATGGGAGCCCCTTTCTTCTTGAACTGCTTACCTTTACTAACCATTAGAACATCCTTATGTTTAGGTTTACTTGGTAAGTTTCTCTCAGCCTGAATTAGTGAACCATGCAACTCTTACAGGGTAGCCTCCCCTCCTTGCATGTAGAAGTTCAACTTAAAGTTATGAAAATCTTCAGGCAAGGATCTGATGACTATGTCAGTTGCCAGGTCCTTAGGATAAGGGAAGCCCAATTTCTCCATGGTCTGAAAATGTCCAATCAAATCGAACACATGCGGACCAACGGGTTCCAACTTGGAATCCAGAAGTTTGCAGTTTGCTTCAAATCTCTCCAATCTAGCATTTTTCCGAAACAAAATTTTCAGTTGCTGGATTATGGTGTAGGCATCCAGACCATCAAAACGTTTTTGATACTCTGGTTCCATGCAAGCAAGCATCAAGCATGTTACTTGCAGGGAGTTATCCTCTAGAGTTTGTCTAGCTCGCCTTTGAGTTGCAGTAGCATTTTCTGGCAGGGGTTCAGGGAGAGGATTTTCAAGAACACTTTCTTTTCCTTCCGCTCTGAGAACAATTCTCACAGCCATTTGCCATTGTAGGAAGTTTGTAGCATTCAGTTTGTCTTTTTCAATTAGAGGGCGCAAGTTAAAAGTAGAGTTGTTGTTTGCACCAGACATGATAACTACAATAAAAGGTAAAGCAAGATTCAATATAATGTTTATCAAAAGTAGCAATTAAACAAATTCAATTCACTACTACCCTTTATTCAAAATTAGAAGTCCCCATTGAATAAAGAATTAACCAAGACCCCCTCCCACTACAATCAAACGGACTTTGGCCCTGCTACTTTAATTTATAGTATTGGAGGTAAGTAAACATTTTACTAATTATAACTGATTATAACTCTTGGTAGACAGGTTAACAACTCTTTGTATTTTCCTATCTCTTAGCTTCAAAACCCAAAACTTTGTCTTTTGATAGTTTTGTTGAGTTAAACCAAACATTAACATGTAAGTTTCAAAAACCTACCCTACTATCCCCGAAATTATAAGAAACACCCTGCTTTGGCAGAACCTATTACTCATGATCTAAGGCTTTATAGGTGTTGTATGGAAAAGCACATAAACTCAATATTATTTGGGACCTAAGTTTACTATGTTGGTTAATTAAAAGTGAACACATTGCTTTAAATAACCACATACATAAACTCAATAAGCATTTTAAGGCAATATAAAATGCATAAAAATAAATGTGATCCTAGTATGGCCCCTAAAAAATAAGCTCAAATCTTCTTGGGTTCCTGTTCATCTTTCTTGGATCTCCATCCTTGAATTTCGGATTGAACCTTCTTACTCCATCGAGCTCATAATACGAACTTTATAATCTAATTTAAACTTTTAAATTAAATTACAATAATACAGAACGATGCGCAGATCGTATTTCAAAACTTACAAGAATACAAAACGATACGCAGATCGTATTTTCTATCCTATTTTGGGCCATACTAGTCACTTGCCTGTAACAAAATATCATAATATTCCATACACGCATATAATATTAAAATATATTAGACACAAATTATTTACTTATTAACTATTAATAAGTAAATAACATTTTCAAAATAATTATAAAAACTTAAACCATTTAAGTTTAACATTGTTTAAGAAACCTTATTATTTTAATTCAATTACTATTTAAATATGGCAATAATCTCATTATTCAAGAATTTGCATTTAATAGAAACTTATCAATAATGCTCAACTTAGAAAATCTTATTTTCCAAAATTACCAAAATAAAATTATTTTAACTTTAGAAAAACTAAATTAAAATAAACTCTTCCAATTTTGGACCTTGTTTAGGAAATCAGACTTTCTATTTAATGATGATTGTCAATTTCCTTAACCATGACTTAAACCACGACATAACTGATTGTCAGACTTTTTATTAATTAATTTTTTTTTTATTTAATACAATGAGAACAAGCATGAGGAACGAAACATTCCCTTGCCTCGCCGTGAATTACAGTAAAATCCCTTCACGCCGGCCAGCAGCCACCAGGACCGTCGGCCAGCCACCAATAATCCCAGCCACGCTGGTCAACCCAGCCACCAGACGAAGCCGGCAACAAGGCCAACCAGCGCCAGTCGCGGTGGTGGCTGCAGCGAGATAGCAGCCTCCTGCGCTGCGACTGCCACCACCACCCCTGACTCCGGGAACGCCGCCCCTTCTGCCACCCTAATCTCCCTCCATCGTGGCTTCACCGTTGCAGGTGGGGCCACCCATCCATGGTGGGTTGTTTTATTTGTAAATTTGTGCAACAATTACCCAAATTTAATTAATCTTTATCCAACTTTTGTTTAATGATTAACAAATTTAATTAGGTGTGATAATCCGAAAATTATGGCAGAAATTTTGAATAAAATAACAAACCTTAAACTGAATTTTAGGGTTGTTAGAATCAGATTTCAATTTATAATCTTTATTAAAATTAAATCTAATAAGAATTCAAGATTTAGGGCATAATTATTTCATTTTATTCAAATAATTCAGAAAAATAACAATTATAATCCGAAAAATTCCAATGAAATTATTAGGAGGTTCTATTGAATTTTCTTAACAAATAAAATCAAAATTTTAATTGTTATCCTTAAATTTATGATTAATCGAATTAAACATAAAAATTAACCAAATTCAATAATTAATATACAAAAATTCCGAAAATTAGTTAAAAAATTACCAAAAAATTTCGGCTGTTGTATAAAAAATAGGGGATAATCTGTAGATTTATTTAACAAATTAAAAATCAAATCTTTAATTGTTAACAAATTATTTCCATGATTAATCTTATTAACCAATAAATAATTTAAAATCTGACTAATTTAATTTAAAAAAATCCGAAAATTTTTATTTGATATTAAATGTTGATTTAGACCCTGTGATAAAAATTTCGGAATTTTATAAATTTTTTTTGAGAAAAAATTAATTAAATCACGATTTAATGATTCCAATCAATTAATATCATATATTAATTTTGCAAATTCAAGCCATAAATAAATCTTCCCTTAATTGAATCAAAATAATAATGTTGCATACAATCATGATCATAAAATATTATGCAAGAGGCTAAAACTGATACCACTGTAGGAACATATAGATGCATAAAGCGGAATTTCAGGAAACAATTTCCTAACATCTATCACAGGATCACATGCATAACAATAATATAGATCAGATTAAGTCGAAAGAATAATCACCTTTGCAGCGTGTTCTCCCGTTCGTATGCAAGCTTCGAAGATCTTAGAGCCCCACTTGTTGCTCCTCTACTTAGTCCACAAGCACCAATTGAATCCCACGTATGCTAGTACGGAAGAGAACGATCACGATCAATCTCTTGCTTTGTTTGGGAAGAAAGGCGTTTAGAGAATAAGAATTAGGGTTTTTGTGTTTTCCTTTTGTCAGATATTGAATGAACGTAATTTCTAAATCCCTGACATTATAACTATTATAATGTGAGAGTTTTAGGTTAACACCAAACCAAAGCCCAACATTCTTTCCCTTAATAGACCGGTTGCCATCGGGCCTTTTGGCCCCATTCCAATTAGTGCTTATATGTGTGACCTTATAGGATTAATATTTTTTAGTTGTAGGTCCAATCAATATTGTCCTACTAATCACATTTATTCTCTAGCAAGCAAATATGATTACTAAAATAATTAACTTATTATCTTCATAATTAATTCCTATTTATATTTAGTAATTGCCGGAAATGTCTAAGGACATAATTCCTTCAATGGCTACCAAGCCATTGGAAGCAAATGGGTTTTCAAACTGAAAAAGGACAAGGATGGCAAACTTGAAGTTTTCAAAGCTAGATTAGTTGCAAAAGGTTATAGGCAAGTCCACGGTGTGGATTACGATGAAACCTTTTCACCAGTTGCAATGCTAAAGTCTATTCGGATCATGTTAGCAATCGCTGCATATTACGATTACGAAATATGGCAGATGGATGTCAAAACCGCTTTCTTAAACGGCGTTTTAACAGAAACTGTGTTTATGACACAGCCTGAAAGTTTTGAGGATCCAAAGAATGCTAAAAAGGTATGCAAGCTAAAGAAATCAATCTACGGATTGAAGCAGGCATCCAGGAGCTGGAATATACGTTTTGATGAAGCAGTCAGTGACTTTGGTTTCATCAAGAATGCAGACGAATCTTGTGTATACAAGAAGGTCAGTGGGAGCAAAATTGCTTTCCTAGTATTATATGTCGACGACATATTACTTATCGGAAATGACATTCCTATGTTGAACTCTGTCAAGATTTGGCTTGGGAAATGTTTTTCGATGAAGGATCTAGGAGAAGCACACTACATATTGGGCATCAAGATTTACAGAGATAGATCTAAAAAGATGATTGGACTTAGTCAAAGCACTTATATCAATAAGGTGCTTGATAGGTTCAAGATGGCAGACTCCAAGCGAGGCTACCTACCCATGTCTCATGGAATAACTCTAAGCAAGACTCAGTGCCCAAAAACACTTGATGAGCGTAGACGAATGAATGAGATTCCATATGCATCATCGATTGGTTCAATAATGTATGCTATGATATGTACACGCCCGGATGTTGCGTACGCACTCAGTGCTACGAGCAGATACCAGTCAGACCCAGGAGAGGCACATTGGACTGCTGCCAAGAATATTCTGAAGTACCTGAAAAGGCACAAAGATGACTTCCTGGTCTATGGTGGAAATGATGAATTAATTGTTAAAGGCTATACGGACGCAAGTTTCCAAACCGACAAAGATGATTTCAGATCACAGTCTGGGTTTGTCTTCTGCCTCAACGGAGGTGCAGTAAGATGGAAAAGTGCTAAGCAAAGCACTATTGCGGATTCTACAACTGAAGCGGAGTACACTGCTGCACATGAAGCAGCAAAGAAAGCTATATGGCTAAGGAAGTTCATAGGTGAACTTGGTGTAGTCCCCTCCATTAAAGGACCAATAGCCCTGTATTGTGATAATAACGGAGCTATTGCACAGGCAAAGGAGCCTAGGCACCACCAAAGAGTCAAGCATGTACTTCATAGATTTCACCTTCTACGAGAGTTCGTTGAAAGAAAAGAAGTCGAGATAAGCAAGATAGGAACTGATGACAACATATCAGATCCATTGACTAAACCTCTGCCGCAGGCGAAGCACAACTCGCACACTGCAGCTATGGGAATCAAGCATATGGGAGAATAGCTTTGATGTCCTTATTTAATATTTTAAAGTTTTAGAGTTTAAATCTTTGTAAAACATTATTGGTTAATTATTCACAATAAATGAATAGAATTCATTTTTCCATTTAATTTGTGGTTTATTAAATGATGAGTCCCTTCAATTTGACGATATATTCAAGATAGACTGTCAGGACCAGTCCTGTGACTAAGAAATGTCTATCAAGCGAACTTGAATGTCAAAGGTTGAGAATGGTTCCTGGTCGGAGTTTTCTATAAAATTGGACGCATAGAAAACGTTAGACGACTAGAATGCAAGATGACTAGTAGTTCTGTTTCTTGAACTATGTGGACATGGCAATGTCATAATCATTTGCATAGATACTTACTTTGGGAAAGACTAGTATCGGACAGACCTATGAAACTTTACTGTAAGAGATGAAAATCTGTCATATTTCATTAAAATTATTAGACACTAAATCCTCAATACCTGAGTGATTTGAGATTACTTGTTTGAGAACTGGTTACTTTGACGTTGACCAACCGTCGCACCGTAAAAGGAGGCTATAAAGGCAACGCTCAGGTAATCACCTATCAAACGAAGTCTAATCTCAAGATCGCAAGATTGGGATTGTCCTCCCATAAATCGGGATGAGATGCTTAAAAGTTGTACAAGGCCACTCGGAGAGCTAGAAACTGTGAAACGCATGGTCGTGCTCGGATGAATCATAGGCTATGATTATCTGTTTATTTGATCAGTTGAACTCTGAAACCGAGAAACACCTCTAGACATAATAAGGATGACAACTCTTACCTTATGTTCAAGAGCAAGCATCAAGTGACAAAGGAATTAGGAAATGCACACTTGTCCCTAAGGACAAGTGGGAGACTGAAAGAAACAATGCCCTTGGTCCAAGTATGCATTCAATGATAAGTCTAATAAATGTGGTTCAGTATTAATTAACAAGTTAATAATTCAGTGAGATCAAGTGAGCTGATTGCCTAGCTAGAGGCCGCTTCAGTTCAAGTGGAATTAATGATATTAATCCACAGCTTACTCTTGACTGAACCCGTAGGGTCACACAAATAGTACGTAAACGGATCAAGTATTTAATGGCATTAAATACTCTATCTATGGATATTCGGAATCGACGGATCTTGGCTTTAGTGGGAGCTGAGATCGTCACAAGCAAGTGAATACTCCGGAAACGATGATATTGCTGGAAACGGAAATATGGATCGTATCGGAAATATAAGTATTATCCAAGTCGTAGATGTTGCCGGAAACGGAAACATGGTACGTATCGGAAAATATTATTGGAAATGGAAATATTGCCGGAATCGGAAATATTGCCGGAAACGGAAATATTGTCAGAATCGGAAATATTATCGGAATCGGAAAATAGTTCCGGAAACGGAAATATTAAATATTTGTTCGAAACGGAAATTAATTCCGGAATCGGAAATATTAAATATTGTTCGTATCGGAAATGAATTCCGGAACCGGGAATTTAATCGGATGCGTATCGTACGAATACGCATCGGACGAGACCTGTCGGACGAAGGCCCAACACGAAGCCAGGCCATCGCCCAGCAAGCAAGACGCGCGCCAACGCCCAGCCCAAGGCAGCGCCAGGCCCACCGCAAGGCAGGCCCAGCGCGCCAAGGTGTGGCTGCGTAGCGTGGGCTGCGTGGGCCGAGCGCACACGTGCGGGCGCCCTCGTGGCTCCGTGCGTGTGTGTGTTTGTGTCCATGAAAAATTCCTAAATCTATTAGGATTTGGTGTATGATTAAATTCCTATTCCTAAAAGGATTATTTAATTAATTAGAGTCCTTGTAGGATTCTAAGTTTAATTAAATCGTATCCTACTAGGATTCCAATTCCCTTTCCAAACCTCTATAAATAAGGGCCTAGGGTCATAATTTATGGACATGCATGGGATTGAAGTATTCTAAGGGTAAGTTTTGAAAGAAAAATAAGCCAAACACTTGCAAACACTTAACCGAATTTCCTAGTAACCTTAAGGGCGATTCTAGTTGGTCTAACTTGAGGCGGATCCGGACGTACTGTGGACTATCTACGGAGGGACGACATTTGGAGTCCTAAAGGCTTGTTCTTGTTCGGTTCGGGCGCAGCTAGGGAGGGCACGCTACAAAGTGTATGCTCCTAAATTATGCTAAATGATTATGTGTAAATAATATGTTTCATGGCATTAAGGTTTTTCCGCATGATTTATGTTTTGTCATATGTATCATAACCTATCACTAAGCAATGGCAAGAAGCCATGCAATCTGAATTAGACTCCATGTCTGAAAACCAAGTTTGGGATTTGGTCGATTTGCAAGATGGCTACCAAGCCATTGGAAGCAAATGGGTTTTCAAACTGAAAAAGGAAAGGATAGGAAACTTGAAGTTTTCAAAGCTAGATTGGTTGCAAAAGGTTACAGGCAAGTCCACGGTGTGGATTACGATGAAACCTTTTCACCAGTTACAATGCTAAAGTCTATGCGGATAATGTTAGCAATCGCTGCATATTACGATTACAAAATATGGCAGATGGATGTCAAAACCGCTTTATTAAACGGCGTTTTAATAGAAACTGTGTTTATGACACAACCTGAGGGTTTTGAGGATCCAAAGAATGCTAAAAAGGTATGCAAGCTTAACAAATCAATCTACGGATTGAAGCAAGCATCAAAGAGCTAGAATACACGTCTTGATGAAGCAGTCAGTGACTTTGTTTTGTATACAAGAAGGTCAGGGGGAGAAAAATTACTTTTCTAGTATTATATGTCGATGACATATTATTTATCGGAAATGACATTCCTATGTTGAACTCTGTCAAGATTTGGCTTGGGAAATGTTTTTCGATGAAGGATCTAGGAGAAGCACAGTACATACTGGGCATCAAGATTTACAGAGATAGATCTAAGAAGATGATTGGACTCAGTCAAAGCACTTATATCAATAAGGTGCTTGAAAGGTTCAATATGGCACACTCCAAGCGAGGCTACCTACCGATGTCTCATGGAATGACTCTAAGCAAGACTCGGTGCCTAAAAACACTTGATGAGCGTAGAATGAGTGGGATTTCATATGCATCATTGATTGGTTCAATAATGTGCTATGATATGTACACGCCCGGATGTTGCGTATGCACTCAGCGCTACGAGCAGATACCAGTCAGACCCAAGAGAGGCACATTGGACTGCAGCCAAGAACATCCTGAAGTACCTGAAAAGGAAAAAAGATGATTTCCTTGTCTATGGTGGAGATGATGAATTAATTGTTAAAGGCTATACGGACGCAAGTTTCCAAATCGACAAAGATGATTTCAGATCACAGTCTGGGTATGTCTTCTGCCTCATCGGAGGTGCAGTAAGCTGGAAAAGTGCTAAGCAAAGCACCATTCCGGATTCTACAACTGAAGCGGAGTACATTGCTGCACATGAAGCAGCAAAGGAAGCTATATGGCTAAGGAAGTTCATAGGTGAACTTGGTGTAGTCCCCTCCATTAAAGGACCAATAGCTCTGTATTGTGATAATAATGGAGCTATTGTACAGGCAAAGGTGACTAGACAGCACCAGAGAGTCAAGCATGTACTTCGTAGATTTCACCTTCTACGAGAGTTCGTTGAAAGAAAAGAAATCGAGATAAGCAAGATTAGAACTGATGACAACATCTCAGATGCATTAACTAAACCTCTGCCGCAGGCGAAGCACAACTCGCACACTGCAGCTTTGGGAATCAAGCATGTTGGAGAATGGCTTTGATGTCCTTATTTAATGTTTTTAAGTTTTAGAGTTTAATACTTTGTAAAACTTTATAGGTTAATCATTCACATTAATGAATAAAAATTCATTTTTCCATTTAATTTGTGGTTTATTAAATGATGAGTCCCTTCAATTTGACGATATATTCAAGATAGACTGTCAGGACCAGTCCTGTGACTAAGAAATGTCTAAGTGAACTTGAATGTCAAAAGTTGAAAATGGTCCCTGGTCGGAGTTTTCTATAAAGATGGACGCATAGAAAACCTTAGACGACTAGAATGCAAGATGATTAGTAGTTCAGTTTCTAGAACTATGTGGACATGGCAATGTCGCAATCATTTGAATAGATACTTACTTAGGGAAGACTAGTATCGGACAGACCTATGAAACTTTACTATAAGAGATGAAAATCTGTCACAAGTAAATTTCATTAAAATTATTAGACACTAATCCTCAATACCTGAGTGATTTGAGATTACTTGTTTGAGAACTGCTTACTTTGACGTTGTCAACCGTCGCACCGTAAAAGGAGGCTACAAAGGCAACGCTCGAGTAATCACCTATCAAACAAAGTCTAATCTCAAGATCGCAAGATTAGGATTGTCCTCCCGTAAATCGGGATGAGATGCTGAAAGTTGTACAAGGCCACTCAGAGAGCTAGAAACTGTAAAATGCATGGCCGTGCTCAGATGAATCATAGGCTATGATTATCTGTTTATTTGATTAGTTGAACTCTGAAACCGAGAAACTCCTCTGGACATAATAAGGATGAGAACTCTTACCTTATGTTCAAGAGCAAGCATCGAGTGACAAAGGAATTAGGAAATGCACACTTGTCCCTAAGGACAAGTGGGAGATTGAAGGAAATAATGCCCTTGGTCCAAGTATGCATTTAATGGTAAGTCTAATAAATGCGGTTCAGTATTAATTATACAAGTTAATAATTCAGTGAGATCAAGTGAACTGTATGCCTAGCTAGAGGCCGCTTCAGTGCAAGTGGATTAATGATATTAATCCACATCTTACTCTTGACTGAACCCGTAGGGTCACACAAATAGTACGTAAACGGATCAAGTATTTAATGGCATTAAATACTCCATCTATGGATATTCGGAATCGACGGATCTTGGTTTCAGTGGGAGCTGAGATCGTCAAAGGCAAATAAATGAATACTCCGGAAACGATGATATTGCTGGAAACGGAAATATGGATCGTATCGTAAATATAAATATTATCCAAGTCGTAGATGTTGCCGGAAACGGAAACATGGTACGTATCGGAAAATATTATCGGAAATGGAAATTTCGCCGGAATCTGAAATATTGCCAGAAACGGAAATATTGTCGGAATCGGAAATATTATCGGAATCGGAAAATAATTCCGGAAACGGAAATATTAAATATTCGTTCGAAACGGAAATTAATTCTGGAATCGGAAATGGTAAATATTGTTCGTATCGGAAATGAATTCCGGAATCAGGAAATTAATCGGAAGCGCGTCGTACGAATTAGCATCGGACGAGCTTGCTAGGAGGAGGCCCAACGCGAATCCAGGCCCACACCCAGCAAGCAAGCCACGCCACACAAACAGCCCAAGGCTGCAGCAGGCCCACCTCAAGGCAGGCCCAGCGCGCGCCTAGGCTGCAGCGCGCTCGCTGTTAGGTTATGATACATATGACAATTCATAAATCATGCGGAAAAACCATTTAGCCAGGAATACATATTATTTACACATAATCATATAGCATAGTTTAGATGCATACTCTTTGTTGCGTGCCTTCCCTAGCTGCGCCCGAACCGAACAAGAACAAGTCTTTAGGACTCCAAGTGTCGTCCCTCCGTAGATAGTCCACAGCACGTCCGGATCCGCCTTAAGATTGACCAACTAGAATCGCCCTTAAGGTACTAAAAATTTCGGCACTTTTGAGCAAGGAATGTGACTGAATTTTTCTCTCAAAACTCACTTTGAATACTTGAATTATCTCAGTAAATATGTCACCCTAGGCACCTATTTATAGAGTTATGGAAAAGGTTTTGGAATCCTATTAGGATACTAATTTATTTAATTATAACCCTACTAGGACTGTAATTAAATAATCATTATCTAATACTTTTAGGATTTAATCAGATTTCGAATCCCGATTGATTCAGGATTCCCGCACAAGCATTGCACGAGCACCGTACACCCGCGCAAGCCTTGCGGCCCACGCTAGGCGCACAGCGCTCGGCCCACTGCTGTGCTCTCGCGCGCGCGCCCCTGGCCTTGGCTGGGCCTGGCCTTGCGCTGGGCCTGGTCGAGGCTTGGCATGCGATGGTGCGTGTTGGCTCGTTGGGCGATGGCCTGGCTTCGTGCTGGGCCTTCGTCTAGCGGGCCTCGTCCGATGCTAATTCGTACGATACGCTTCCGATTAAATTCCCGATTCCGGAATTCATTTCCGATACGAACAATATTTAATATTTCCGATTCCGGAATCAATTTCTGTTTCGAACAAATATTTAATATTTCCGTTTCCGGAATTATTTTCCGATTCCGATAATATTTCCGATTCTGACAATATTTCCGTTTCCGGCAATATTTCCGATTCCGGCAATATTTCCATTTCCGATAATATTTTCCGATACGTACCATGTTTCCGTTTCCGGCAACATCTACGACTTGGATAATATTTATATTTCCGATACGACCCATATTTCCGTTTCCGGCAATATCATCGTTTCCGGAGTATTCATTTCTTGCCTGTGATGATCTCAGCTCCCACTGAAACCAAGATCCGTCGATTCCGAATATCCATAGATGGAGTATTTAATGCCATTAAATACTTGATCCGTTTACGTACTATTTGTGTGACCCTACGGGTTCAGTCAAGAGTAAGCTGTGGATTAATATCATTAATTCCACTTGAACTGAAACGGCCTCTAGCTAGGCATTCAGCTCACTTGATCTCACTGAATTTATTAACTTGTTAATTAAAACTGAACCGCATTCATTAGACTTAACATAGAATGCATACTTGGACCAAGGGCATTATTTCCTTCAGTCTCCCACTTGTCCTTAGGGACAAGTGTGCATTTCCTAATTCCTTTGTCGCTCGATGCTTGCTCTTGAACATAAGGTAAGAGTTGTCATCCTTATTATGTCCAGAGGTGTTTCTCGGTTTCAGAGTTCAACTGATCAAATAAACAGATAATCATAGCCTATGATTCATCCGAGCACGGCCATGCATTTCACAGTTTCTAGCTCTCCGAGTGGCCTTGTACAACTTTTAAGCATCTCATCCCGATTTATGGGAGGACAATCCCAATCTTGCGATCTTGAGAGTAGACTTCGTTTGATATGTGATTACCTGAGCGTTGCCTTTATAGCCTCCTTTTACGGTGCGACGGTTGGTCAACGTCAAAGCAACCAGTTCTCAAACAAGTAATCTTAAATCACTCAGGTATTGAGGATTTAGTGTCTAATAATTTTAATGAAATTTACTTATGACAGATTTTCATCTCTTACAGTAAAGTTTCATAGGTCTTGTCCGATACTAGTCTTCCCAAAGTAAGTATCTATGCAAATGATTATGACATTGCCATGTCCACATAGTTCAAGAAACAGAACTACTAGTCATCTTGCATTCTAATCGTCTAACGTATTCTATGCGTCCAATTTTATAGAAAACTCCGACTAGGGACCATTTTCAACCTTTGACATTCAAGTTCACTTGATAGACATTTCTTAGTCACAGGACTGGTCCTGACAGTCTATCTTGAATATATCGTCAAATTGAAGGGACTCATCATTTAATAAACCACAAATTAAATGGAAAAATGAATTCTCTTCATTTATTGTGAATGATTAACCAATAATGTTTTACAAAGATTTAAACTCTAAAACTTTAAAATATTAAACAGAGACATCAAAGCCATTCTCCAATATGCTTGATTCCCATAGCTGCAGTGTGCGAGTTGTGCTTCGCCTGCGGCAGAGGTTTAGTCAATGGATCTGATATGTTGTCATCAGTTCCAATTTTGCTTATCTCGACATCTTTTCTTTCAACGAACTCTCGTAGAAGGTGAAATCTAGGAAGTACATGCTTGACTCTCTGGTGGTGTCTAGGCTCCTTTGCCTGTGTAATAGCTCCGTTATTATCACAATACAGGGCTATTGGTCCTTTAATGGAGGGGACTACACCAAGTTCACCTATGAACTTCCTTAGCCATATAGCTTCCTTTGCTGCTTCATGTGCAGCAATGTACTCCGCTTCAGTTGTAGAATCCGCAATGGTGCTTTGCTTAGCACTTTTCCAGCTTACTGCTCCTCCGTTGAGGCAGAAGACAAACCCAGACTGTGATCTGAAATCATCTTTGTCGGTTTGGAAACTTGCGTCCGTATAGCCTCTAACAATTAATTCATCATCTCCACCATAGACCAGGAAGTCATCTTTGTGCCTTTTCAGGTACTTCAGAATATTCTTGGCAGTAGTCCAATGCGCCTCTCCTGGGTCTGACTGGTATCTGCTCGTAGCACTGAGTGCGTACGCAACATCCGGGCGTGTACATATCATAGCATACATTATTGAACCAATCAATGATGCATATGGAATCCCATTCATTCGTCTACGCTCATCAAGTGTTTTTGGGCACTGAGTCTTGCTTAGAGTCATTCCATGAGACATGGGTAGGTAGCCTCGCTTAGAGTCCGCCATCTTGAACCTATCAAGCACCTTATTGATATAAGTGCTTTGACTAAGTCCAATCATCCTTTTAGATCTATCTCTGTAAATCTTGATGCCCAATATGTACTGTGCTTCACCTAGATCTTTCATCGAAAAACATTTCCCAAGCCAAATCTTGACAGAGTTCAACATAGGAATGTCATTTCCGATAAGTAATATGTCGTCGACATATAATACTAGGAAAGCAATTTTGCTCCCACTGACCTTCTTGTATACATAAGATTCGTCTGCGTTCTTGATGAAACCAAAGTCACTGACTGCTTCATCAAAACGTATATTCCAGCTCCTGGATGCCTACTTCAATCCGTAGATTGACTTCTTTATCTTGCATACCTTTTTAGCATTCTTTGGATCCTCAAAACCTTCAGGCTGTGTCATAAACACAGTTTCTGTTAAAACGCCGTTTAAGAAAGCAGTTTTGACATCCATCTGCCATATTTCGTAATCGTAATATGCAGCGATTGCTAACATTATCCGAATAGACTTTAGCATTGCAACTGGTGAAAAGGTTTCATCGTAATCCACACCGTGGACTTGCCTGTAACCTTTTGCAACCAATCTGGCTTTGAAAACTTCAAGTTTCCCATCCTTGTCCTTTTTCAGTTTGAAAACCCATTTGCTTCCAATAGCTTGGTAGCCATCTGGCAAATCGACCAAATCCCATACTTGGTTTTCAGACATGGAGTCTAATTCAGATTGCATGGCTTCTTGCCATTTCTTGGAGCTAGGGCTCGTCATAGCTTGTTTGTAAGTCGCAGGTTCATCACTTTCAAGTAATAGAACGTCATAGCTCTCGTTCGTCAAAATACCTAAGTACCTTTCCGGTTGAGATCTATATCTTTGCGATCTACGCGGGGTAACATTTCTAGTTTGACCATGATTCTCACCAGATTCTTCTAAAGATCTCTGAGTTTCATCCTGAATGTCATCTTGAGCATTCTCTAGAGTTTGTTGTTCGACTCGAATTTCTTCGAGGTCTACTTTTCTCCCACTTGTCATTTTGGAAATGTGATCTTTCTCCAAAAAGACACCATCTCGAGCAACAAACACCTTGTTCTCAGATGTATTGTAGAAGTAATACCCCTTTGTTTCCTTTGGATAGCCCACAAGGATACATTTGTCAGATTTTGGATGAAGTTTGTCTGAAATTAATCGTTTGACGTATACTTCACATCCCCAAATCTTAAGAAAAGACACATTTGGAGGCTTTCCAAACCATAATTTGTATGGAGTCTTTTCGACAGCTTTAGACGGAGCTCTATTTATAGTGAGTGCAGCTGTATTTAGTGCATGTCCCCAAAATTCTAATGGAAGTTTGGCCTGACCCATCATTGACCTGACCATGTCTAGCAAGGTTCTGTTCCTCCGTTCTGACACACCGTTCCATTGTGGTGTTCCTGGAGGAGTCAATTCTGATAGAATTCCACATTCTTTCAGATGGTCATCAAATTCATAGCTCAGATATTCACCACCTCTATCAGACCGCAGTGCCTTAATCTTCTTGCCTAATTGATTCTCTACTTTACTCTGAAATTCCTTGAATTTGTCAAAGGATTCAGACTTATGCTTCATTAGGTAGACATAACCATATCTACTGAAGTCATCAGTGAAAGTGATAAAGTAGCTGAAACCACCTCTAGCATTTGTACTCATTGGTCCACATACATCTGTATGGATTAAACCCAATAGTTCATTTGCTCTTTCTCCAACTTTAGAGAAAGGTTGCTTTGTCAATTTGCCAAGTAAACATGATTCGCATTTACCATAATCCTCTAAGTCAAATGGTTCTAGAATTCCTTCCTTTTTAAGTCTTTCTAAGCGTTTCAAGTTTATATGGCCTAATCGACAATGCCACAGATAGGTGAGATCTGAATCATCCTTTTTGGCCTTTTTGGTATTTATGTTATATACTTGTTTGTCGTGATCTAATAAATAAAGTCCATTGACTAATCTAGCAGATCCATAAAACATCTCTTTAAAATAAAACGAACAACTATTGTCTTTTATTAAAAAGGAAAATCCCTTAGCATCTAAGCAAGAAACTGAAATGATGTTTTTAGTAAGACTTGGAACATGGAAACATTCTTCCAGTTCCAAAACTAGCCCGGAGGGCAACGACAAATAGTAAGTTCCTACAGCTAATGCAGCAATCCGTGCTCCATTTCCCACTCGTAGGTCGACTTCACCCTTGCTTAACTTTCTACTTCTTCTTAGTCCCTGTGGATTGGAACATAAGTGTGAGCCACAACCTGTATCTAATACCCAAGAAGTTGAATTAGCAAGTATACAGTCTATAACGAAAATACCTGAAGATGGAACGACTGTTCCGTTCTTCTGATCTTCCTTTAGCTTCAAGCAATCTCTCTTCCAATGCCCCTTCTTCTTGCAGTAGAAGCATTCGGATTCAGAAGTGGGTTGACTGACCTTCCTCTTTACAGATTTGGCGCCAGTTTGCTTAGTTGGGCTGGCCTTGTTGCCACCTTTCTTAGCATTCCTCTTCTTTCCAGATTTCTTGAACTTGCCCCCACGCACCATAAGCACATCCTGCTTATCACTTTTGAGCGTCTTTTCAGCGGTCTTCAGCATACCGTGAAGCTCAGTGAGCGTTTTGTCCAGACTATTCATACTGTAGTTCAGTTTGAACTAATCATACCCGCTATGAAGAGAATGGAGGATGGTGTCTATAGCCATTTCCTGAGAAAATTGTTGATCCAGCCGACTCATATTCTCAATGATTCCAATCATTTTGAGAACATGTGGACTTACGGGCTCGCCTTTCTTAAGCTTAGTCTCAAGAATTTGCCTATGAGTCTCGAATCTTTCGACTCGAGCCAGATCTTGGAACATGTTCTTCAACTCACTGATGATTGTGAAAGCATCTGAGTTGATGAACGTTTTCTGCAGATCCGCACTCATGGTGGCGAGCATTAGACATTTCACATCCTTGTTGGCATCAATCCAACGATTGAGGGCTGCCTGAGTGACCCCGTCGCCTGCGGCTTCGGGCATCGCCTCTTCTAGGACATACTCCTTTTCTTCCTGCATAAGAACTATTTGCAAGGTCCTTTGCCAGTCAAGGAAGTTTTTCCCGTTCAACTTCTCCTTTTCGAGAATTGATCGAATGTTGAATGAATTGTTGTTTGCCATATTAAAAACTACAATTGAAAAGAATAAACAAATAAATAACCATTCACAGTTTCTCTTAATAAACTTAAATTCTAGCATACATGCATAATTCAATGTTTATTAAGCATTTTATTCAAGTTATGTGTTCCGGCAGGTGTGAATAAAATGATTCCAAGATCCTAAAATCATTGAAGAACTAAGCACAGTTTGTCGACTTAATCCTAAAACATCTTAGGTAAGCAAAAGCCTTTTGCTAATAGTCTAGAAACTATTCTTGGTTGATAGGTACGTCTAAGAACTTATTAGGTAAACCTATCGATTTTGCCACGACATAAAAGGACTCCTTACTTATATCGTTGAGTTTCACCAAAACTAACATGTACTCACAATTATTTGTGTACCTTGCCCCTTTAGGACCAATAAGTAACACCTCGCTGAGCGAAAACTATTACTAGATTGATGTAAAGGATATCCAAGCAAGTGTATATTTTGGCATGGCACCTTATAACTCAATTTTTTTTTAGTTTGGAACTTAAGGCTCTTACTATGTTGGTTAGATTTTAAGTGAACTAAAATCCTTAATCATGCAACATAATCAAGCTTATGATCTCATGCATTTTAAGACATATTTAAAAGCAATAAATAACTTAAAACATGCATAAGATAAATGTGATCTAGTATGGCCCGACTTCATCTTGAAGCTTTGACTTCAAAGTCCGTCTTGAAAATCTCCGTGGGAGGCACCATTTTCTTCAAATAGGATAAGCTATAATTAAAACTAATTACAACTATTTGATGGTACGCAGACCATATTTGAATTGAAAAACAACTTTGGTACTTTAGACCAATTACATTCAAATTAATGGTACGCAGACCATATTTTCTATCCTATTTGGGCCATACTAGTCACTTCATAACCTGCAAAACAGTACATATACAATATATACCATTCACCCATTCATTATCATGAATGGCCCACATAGCTGGTTAGTAAAACACATTATGCATCACGTAAACATTTGCAGCAATTAATCAAGGGCACCAATAATCTACCAATTATTCAGTCCTTATTAATTCTAATCAAGTTGTTTTAACCTTAAGGATTTGTAGACCTAATCAAGAGTTTATGACTAAAAGGGGCTCCCACTCAAACCAATAAATTCATATGCTTCACTAATTTTAAACATAAAAATGTATTTCTAGTCTAACCGGAAACATACAAATTTAATTAAAATTTAAAGCTCATATAAATTTACAATTGAATCCATAAGTTTAATTTAATTTCAGTCGTATTTAAATTAATTCATGATTTTAATTTTAGTAAAATAATTAGAATAAATAAAATTTATTATAATTACAATATTCAAAATTAAAATCCAAGAAAATAATTTAAATTATTAATTTTAAAATTAATTAAAATTACGTAAACTGAAAATTTCAAATTAAACATTCAAAACGATCTAATCGCAACGCAAACACCCTACGCATCGCACGCCCATGGGCCACACGCACATAGCCATCGCTGGCCATGTGCGCGCAGCCCATGCGCTGCGTCGCATAGCTGCTGCTTCTACCCTTCGCAAGCCATCGCGCGAGCATGTGCTCGCTGCGCGCGCGCCAGCGCTCGATGCACGCGAGCCATCGCTCGCTGCGTTCGCTTGCTAGCGCTCGCTGCACGCGGGCCAGCGCATGCTGTGCGCGCTCGCTAGCGCTCGCTTGGTGCGAGCCAGCTCTCGCTGCGCGCGGCATCGACGCTGGGCGCAGCACTCGTGGCATGCGAGCTTGCGCGCGCTTGCGCGAGGCATTGCGCGTTGTGGCGCAGCTTGCTTGCTGCCCACACGCGAGTGCCGTGCCTTGCCTTCGCCCATTGCCCATTCGTCCATTGCTCATAGCCCACGACACAAGGCAGGGCTGCTGCCTTGTGCTCGTGCACCATGCCCTTGCTCATTGCATTCGTGCCGCATGGGCGACGAGCTCCCTTGCTCGTCGTCGCATGCCCGCACTATACAACACCCCTTAAGGGTAACACGTAGCGTCCATTGCTTTGTGCGTGCAAGTTATATGAACGAATCGCATAAAATTTAAAAATTTATATTTAAAATTAATCACAAATTAATAAATAATATTAATTTCATAATTTTAGGGCGAAAAAATCGAAAATTTATTATTCAATTGATTTCCGATTAACATGGATTCAAGTCTAGGTCATAAAATTTTAAAATTTATCATAAATTTACAATTTTTATGGTGGTTTTTAATCATAGGTATCTAATTAAATTATAATTAATTATGAAAATCAAATTAATTCTAAATTATTCTAATTTTCAACAAATTAATCATAATTACAAATTAGATTGCATAATTAACAAGGCTAGGCATTCAAACTTGTTAAACATATACAGTAGGTCAATCAAAATTCAAGATTTATCAACAAGAATCGCAAATATTTAATTTAACATCTTAAATTTACGAAATTTTGCATTCGAAATTGACACAATTTTAGAATGCCTTTTACATGCGGAATTGACACAAAAATCACTCGATTTGGATGAGTAACGAAGAAACTGCCGAAAAACTGCGTACGTATAATTAAATAAACGCAATTTGCAATTAATTAACAATTACAAAAATTAGTCACCCCTTTTAATTCTTGCAAATTTGTAATATTTAACCATGTTCATGCAATTTAAATTATGAAAATAATAAGAGGCTCGTGATACCACTGTTAGGTTATGATACATATGACAATTCATAAATCATGCGGAAAAACCATTTAGCCAGGAATACATATTATTTACACATAATCATATAGCATAGTTTAGATGCATACTCTTTGTTGCGTGCCTTCCCTAGCTGCGCCCGAACCGAACAAGAACAAGTCTTTAGGACTCCAAGTGTCGTCCCTCCGTAGATAGTCCACAGCACGTCCGGATCCGCCTTAAGATTGACCAACTAGAATCGCCCTTAAGGTACTAAAAATTTCGGCACTTTTGAGCAAGGAATGTGACTGAATTTTTCTCTCAAAACTCACTTTGAATACTTGAATTATCTCAGTAAATATGTGACCCTAGGCACCTATTTATAGAGTTATGGAAAAGGTTTTGGAATCCTATTAGGATACTAATTTATTTAATTATAACCCTACTAGGACTGTAATTAAATAATCATTATCTAATAGTTTTAGGATTTAATCATATTTCGAATCCCGATTGATTCAGGATTCCCGCACAAGCATTGCACGAGCACCGTACACCCGCGCAAGCCTTGCGGCCCACGCTAGGCGCACAGCGCTCGGCCCACTGCTGTGCTCTCGCGCGCGCGCCCCAGGCCTTGGCTGGGCCTGGCCTTGCGCTGGGCCTGGTCGAGGCTTGGCATGCGATGGTGCGTGTTGGCTCGCTGGGCGATGGCCTGGCTTCGTGCTGGGCCTTCGTCTAGCGGGCCTCGTCCGATGCTAATTCGTACGATACGCTTCCGATTAAATTCCCGATTCCGGAATTCATTTCCGATACGAACAATATTTAATATTTCCGATTCCGGAATCAATTTCCGTTTCGAACAAATATTTAATATTTCCGTTTCCGAAATTATTTTCCGATTCCGATAATATTTCCGATTCTGACAATATTTCCGTTTCCGGCAATATTTCCGATTCCGGCAATATTTCCATTTCCGATAATATTTTCCGATACGTACCATGTTTCCGTTTCCGGCAACAACTACGACTTGGATAATATTTATATTTCCGATACGATCCATATTTCCGTTTCCGGCAATATCATCGTTTCCGGAGTATTCATTTCTTGCCTGTGACGATCTCAGCTCCCACTGAAACCAAGATCCGTCGATTCCGAATATCCATAGATGGAGTATTTAATGCCATTAAATACTTGATCCGTTTACGTACTATTTGTGTGACCCTACGGGTTCAGTCAAGAGTAAGCTGTGGATTAATATCATTAATTCCACTTGAACTGAAGCGGCCTCTAGCTAGGCATTCAGCTCACTTGATCTCACTGAATTTATTAACTTGTTAATTAATACTGAACCACATTTATTAGACTTAACATAGAATGCATACTTGGACCAAGGGCATTATTTCCTTCACTCGCGTGGGCTTCGTGCTCCGTGGGCTTTGCGCGGGCATGGCCTGTGCATGCGGGTCGTGCTCGTGTGAGTGTTTGTGCTTCCGTACGAAACCTAAATCGTGTAAGATTCGTTTAATGATTAAATTCCTATTCCTAATGGATAAATTAATTATTAGAGTTTTAATTAGATTCTAGTTAATTAATTAGTTTCCTAGTAGGATTCCAATAGTTTTTCCATAGCCTATAAATATGTGATTAATGCTCATAATTTATAACGAGTTTTAAGTATTCAAAAAGAGAGAATTTTTGAGCAAAAAATTCAGTCACCTATTTGCCTTAAATCAGCCGAAAATTTGTAGTACCTTAAGGGCGATTCTAGTTAGTCAAACCTAAGGCGGATCCGGACGTGCTGTGGACTTTCTACGGAGGGACGACACTTGGAGTCCTAAAGACTTGTTCTTGTTCGGTTCGGGCGCAGCAAGGGAGGGCACGCTACAAAGAGTATGCATCCTAATTATGCTAATTGTTATGTGGCAATTAATTTGGATTCCTGGCTTTAATGGTTTTTTCGCATGATTTATATTCAGTTATATGTATCATAACCTAACACTATTTTAGAACTTGCAGAAAAGAGCTATGAGGATGGTAGGTTTGTAGAAAGCTTAAACTTGGATCACATAGAAAGTGATAGTGATGTGGAGAATGCTAAGAATGAGGATAGTGACGAAGTTGTGAATGAGGATAGTGATGATGATGTGGTTGAGATTGAAAATCCTAATCCAATAATCCTCGAACCAACAATTGAGATTTCTAGTGATACTGAAGTTGAGCATGAAGCTAATGATGAAGTGAATAGTGTGCTACAACAAAATGATGAATATATGGAGTATGATTCTGACCCCGAAGAAGACATAGATGATCCTAAAGATTAATACTTCGCTCCAGGGCACTACAATGACAGGAATGATCGTCGAGATGCCTTTAGCATTTGAGTAATTGTAATAGTTTAGTATTCATTTATTTTGGTTGAATAATAAAGTAGCAAAGATACTATTTATGGTTTAGGTTATCTACTATTTATGGTTTAGTGAATAAAGTACTATCCAAAGGATGTAGAACTCTTTCGTTGAAGTAATATAAGCATTTAGATTCGTTTCGTTATCCTTAATTTATAAGTTTTATATTTAAGCTGAGTGATTATCGCAAAGGGATTTATTGTTATTTATTCAGTGAAATTCTACATGTATGGTGGTTGAATTTCCTACCACTTAATTATGATGCGAACACAGATGGGAATTGGCCCAAAAGTGGCGCCTCTTTCCCCATAGGTCTGAAATTATGTGCGGCCTTATGTGCTATTGTTTTGACTTGTTTTGTTGAAGTAGTACTTTAGTAATGTCGTGTTCAAGCCAGTCATTGAAGTTAGTATTTTATTTTATTCAGGAGAAGGAATATGGCTAACCAAGGGATTGCGGATGTGGTTAGGCAATTAGTTGAAGTAGTGCAGAACTTAGCACAAGTTATAAATAACTCAGTGAATGATCAGGCTGGGGAAATGTTTAAGAAGGTGGCCCGGAGTAAGCCTCCTCTGTACCAAGGGGAGATTAACCTAAGTGTACTTGAGAACTGGTTAAGAGAGTTCAATAGGCTTATAGTGGATGTGAATTTCCCGGAGAACCTTAGGGTTAATAGTGTTGTATATTACGTTAGGGAAGAAGATGGTCTATGGTGGAAAAGATGTGAAGAGACCTTGATAGCTACACCTAACTTTGGATGGGAATCATTTAAGGTTGCCTTAAGGAATAAGTTCTACCCACCATATCTGAAAAAGCAGAAAGCTCAAGAGTTCATCGAACTGAAAATGGAAGGGATGTCTGTAACTGAATACTATTCTAAATTCATAGAGCTGTCTAGGTTTGCACCTGAAGTGGTGGCAACGGAAGAGCTCAGGGCCCAAAGATTTGAGAGTGGACTGACTATGGATTTACAATTGATGCTAGCTGGAGAGACCTTTACATCTTTAGACACCTTGTATGGGAAAGCTACCCATTTATATGGACTTCAATAAAGGAAGAACGGAGTTGGTGAGAAGAGAAAGGATGTTGGGAACCAGAATCAGGGTGGTAACCAACAAAATCAGAATAACTTCAAGAAGAACAAAGGAAACAACCAATTCCAGCTCAAGGGAAACAATGGTGGAAATCGGAACAACAACTTCCACAACAATAATGGTAATAGAAACCAGTCTGTAGGAAATGGAACAAGGGTTTATGAGTGCAGGTGTTTCCATAACTATCACCCTGGAAAGGACTGTGATGGTAATCTAGTGATTTGTAGGTTCTGTGGGAAGCCAGGCCATAGAGAATTTGAATGTTGGGCTAAGAATGGAAGGCTCAGAACAACTCTCAGAACAACCGCCAGAACAACAACCGGAGTAACCAAAACCGGAATGGAGGGAATAGTGGAAATAATGTTGGAAACCAGAGAGGTTACCAAGGCGGTAACAACAAAAACCATGGCCAGAATAATAGAAAATCTGGGGGAAACTATCAGCAAAATGGGTACCGAAACACCAATGGAAATGCCAATGGAGGTGGCTATAACAAAGGAGTTGCCCATGGAAAGCTGAATGTGATCACTAGGCAAGAAGCAGAAAATTCGTCCGACATCATAGCCGGTACTTTTTCTATTAACTCCATTTTAGTTAAAGTACTACGGAGTATTTGATTCTGGTGAAACTTATTCGTTTATATCGATGGGTATTTTGGAGAAACTAGGCTTGAAAGAACCTGAAGCAATTGAGGTGCCCATAGTTATACCAACTGGTAGGATAGTAAAGTGTACCAAGATCCATAGAGATGTGCCTTTGACCATAGCCAAAACCATATTCTTATCGAACCTAATTGAGTTTGAATTGGGGGAACTAGACATGATTTTAGGTATGGATTAGTTGGCAATGTTCAAAGACAAAATTGATTGTGAGAAGCAAAAAATTCATTTAAGGTCTAGCTTAGCGAAGGTAGTGTCCTATCATCGTTTTGGAAAGCCTAGAAGTGTAGGAATCATCACGACAATGGAACTCGCAAAGCAAGTTAGTAAAGGAAACCCCGTTTTCGTGTGCAATGTGAGAAACCTCGAGCATGTTATTAAGGATCAACCTTAAGACATTGCGGTAGTGAATGAATTTCCGGAAGAGATCCTGGGAATACCGCCCAATCGACCTATAGACTTTACCATAGACTTAGTACCTGGAACCGCACCTATTTCTAAAGCTCCATACCGAATGGCTCCAGAAGAAATGAGTGAGTTGAAAGGTCAATTGGAGGATTTGTTAGAGAAAGGTTATATCAGACCAAGTGCATCGCCTTGGGGAGCGCCAGTCTTGTTTGCGAAGAAGAAGGACGAAAGTATGAGACTGTATAGACTACAAGGAACTCAATAAGTCACAATCAAGAATAAGTATCCTTTGCCTAGGATAGATGATCTGTTTGACCAGTTAAAAGGAGCAGGAATCTTTTCCAATATTGATTTGAGATCAGGTTATCATCAGTTGAGAATCGCGGATCACGATATACCAAAGATTGCATTTAGGACTAGATACGGTCATTATGAATTCACTGTTATGCCTTTTGGGTTAACCAATGCACCTGCTTTTGGGTTAACCAATGCACCTGCTATTTATATGGACTTAATGAACCGAGTATTCCATGCATTGTTGGACAAGTTTGTAGTGGTTTTCATAGATGATATCCTTGTGTATTCAAAGAGTGAAGAAGATCATGATGAACACTTAAGGTATGTGTTGAGTACATTGAGAGACAACCAGTTGTACGTCAAATTCTCGAAGTGTGAATTCTGGATGGAGAAGGTTGCATTTTCAAGACACTTTGTATCTAAGGAAGGAGTTGCAGTGGACCTTGCAAAGATCAAAGCAGTTAGTGAATGGACTACCTAAGAGTGTCACCTATATTCGAGGTTTTCTTGGTTTAGCTTGATATTATAGGCGTTTCGTGCACGAATTCTCTAGAATGGCCAAACCAATGACTACCTTGATGAAGAAAGAGGCCAAGTTTGAGTAGAATGATAAGTGTGAGGAAGCATTCCAAGCTTTGAAGACGCAATTGACAACCGCGCCAGTGCTAGCTCTACCAGATGGAGGTGATACGTACGATGTGTATAGTGATGCATCGAAGAATGGTTTAGGATGTGTATTGATGCAGAATGGGAAGGTTATTGCGTATGTGTCAAGGGAGTTGAAGCCGTATGAAGCCAATTACCTTACCCATGACTTAGAACTAGTTGCCATTGTGTTTGCATTAAAGGTATGGCGACACTATTTGTATGGTGTGAAATGTAAGATATTCACGGATCACAAGAGTTTGAAGCACATTATCACACAGAAGGACTTGAATATGCGGCAAAGAAGGTGGTTGGAATTAATAAAAGATTATGATTTGGACATCCAATATCACGAAGGGAAAGCAAATATAGTTGCAGATGCCTTGAGTAGGAAATCAAGCCATAGTGTGAATGCGTTAGTAGTTGCTAACGAACTGTTCACGCATATGCAACGACTGAATCTAGAAATCGTGAGTGGTGAATGTCTGGAGGGAATGATGAAAGCAATGACTTGATGAAATCAAAGAGAATCAAGTTAAAGATGTTAAGTTAATTAGACCGAATCAAGGAGAAGATTTCGCAAGGAAAATAAACGAATTTCAAGATCCATGATGATGGAAGTTTGAGGTACAACGGAAGGTGGTGCTGAAGGAAATAATGCACTTGGTCCAAGTATGTATTCAATGTTAAGTCTAATAAATGTGGTTCAGTATTAATTAATTAAACAAGTTAATAATTCAGTGAGATCAAGTGAGCTGTATGCCTAGCTAGAGGCCGCTTCAGTTGAAGTGGAATTAATAATATTAATCCACATCTTACTCTTGACTGAACCCGTAGGGCCACACAAATAGTACGTGAACGGATCAAGTATTTAAGTGAATATATTATTCATTAAATACTCTATTTATGAACATTCGGAAACGACAGATCTCGGTTCCAGTGGGAGCTGAAATCGTCAAAAGGCAAAATATAGAATGCTCCGGAAACGATGATATTACCAGAAACGGAAATATGGATCATGACGGAAATATAAATAGTATCCAAGTCGTAGATGTTGCCGGAAACGGAAACATGGTTCGTATCGGAAAATATTATCGAAAATAAAAATATTACCGGAATCGGAAATATTGTCGGGATCGGAAATAAATTCCGGAATCGGAAATATTAAATATTTGTTCGAATCGGAAATAAATTCCGGAATCGGAAAACAAATCAGAAGCGCGACGTGCGAACGATCGACGAACGAGCTTGGGAGACGCAAGGCCCAGCGCAAGCGCCAGGCCCAGTGCCCAGCAAGCCCGCACGCGGAAGCAGCAAGGCAAAGGGGCCGAGCAAAGCAGCGCCCAACGAGATGGGCCGCGTGCTTGCTGCCAGCGCCCAGCGTGCATGGGCCAAGCGAGCAACATCGCCCACTCGTGGGCTTGCGAGCTGCGAGCTGCAGGCTGTGGGGATGTGCTTGCTACACGACCAAGCCTTGGCCAGCTATGATTACTTGTTTGTTAAGTAATCGTGTTTTCCTAATTCTACTCAAATTGTATGATTTAGTTAAATCTGAAATACTTAGGTATTTGATTAAACCTAAAATTCTAATGATATTATTTAACTAGAATCCTAATGGATTTAGTTATTCGATTCCTAGTAGAATTCAAACTTCGTTATTTCCACCCTATAAATATGTGGTTCATGATCACAATTTATAATGCAATTCAATATACTATTCTACATTATTAGATTCAAGAGAGAATTTAATACTTGCCTAATAATATTATAAGTTTCCCGAGTGCACATAAAACCTTAGATAATATTCTAGTTAATTGAATATGAGGCGGATCTGAACGTGCTGTGGACAATTTACGGAGGGGCGACATTTGGAGTCATATACTTGTTCTTGTTTGGTTTGGGAGCATCTAGGGAAGGCACGCATCACATTGTATGTACACTAATTATGCTAATTGACTATGTGGAAATTAATTTGGATTCCTGGTTTTATGGTTTTTCCACATGAATTATATTGTTTATATTTTTCATAACCTAACAGTGGTATCAAAGCCTCTAATTAATTCCAAAATCAATTATAGTTAACATGGATGAAATTTTATAAATTTGCAATGAATTAAAGGGGTGATTAATTTCGTGTATGAAATTAATTGCAAATTCGTGCGATTATTTGATTATATGTTCGCAGGATTTTTCGGCAGTTTTGTCAATAATGGTCGGAATCTTATAATTAAACAGTGAATTTCGCATGTAAACGACGTTTTAAAATTTTGACAAAAATCATAGATTTGTCGCCAAACCTAGAATTCCAAAATTAGAAGCCTAACTATGATTTTTCGGATGTTTTAGTTTTTCGAACGCAAAATTTGTAACTTTTATGATGTTAAATTAAATATTTGAGAATCTTGTATGTAAATCTTGAATCTATGATTGACCTACTGTATATGTTTAACAATTTTAAAGCCTAACCTTGTTAATTATACAACCTAATTTGTAATTGTAATTAATTTGTTGAATTTCAAATAATTTAGAATTTATTTTGATTTTCATAATTAATTAGCAATTTAATTAGGATCCTATGATTAAAAACCACCATAAAATTTGTTAAAATTAAAAAGTTTTAAAATTTTATGACCTATATTTTAATCCCTAAAAATAAATACAATCGGAAATTAATTTGAATAATAAATTTTTTATTTTCGCCCAAATTTAGTGAAATTAATATGATTTATTAATTTGTCGTTAAATTTAAAGTATAAAAGTTATTAATTTTTATAACACCGATCACCAAATATTGCACGCACGAAGCAATGGAAGCTAAGTGTTACCCTTAAGGGGTGTTGCATAGTGCGGGCATGCGACGACGAGCAAGGGAGCTCGTCGCCCATTCGGTACGTGGCAATTAGCAAGCAAGGCATGCGCGGTAGGCTAGGCCATGTGCCGTGTGTGATGTGCGGGTGGTCGAGCAAATTGGGCAACGATGCATCGTAGCGCAAGGCACGAGGCAAGGCAACAACAAATGAGTAAGGGAGCTCGAGTGCCGCATGCCACGGCCCAGCGCGCAGCCAGCAGGCAGCAAGTAGCAGGCACAACACGAAGCTGTTGCGCTGCGATGGTGCATCACTCGTCCAGCAGCTACGCGGGCCTTGGGCGCTGCTTTGTGCACCCGGCCCATGGGCGCTGCGGAGTTGGTGCTTAGGCGAGGCATGGGCTTCGGTATATGGCCTTGCCTTGGTACGATTGGGCCGTTTTGTTTCATTTCGATTGAAAACGATTTTAATTAAATTTAATTTCGTAATTTAATTTTTTCTCGGAATTTAATTTTGATTAATTTATTTATTATAAATTATTTTATACTAATTATTTTACTAAAATTAAAACCTTGATAAAATTTAAATTAGTTAATTTTGATCAACTAAAAATAAAATTAAGGGATTTAAATATTATTTTATATGAGCTTTAAATTTTAATTAAATTTGTAAGTTTCCGGTTGGACTAGGAAATACAATTTTATTTTTAAAATTTGTAAAGCATGAAAATTTATTGGTTTTAGCGGGAGCTTTTAGTCATTAAACTCTTGATTAAGTCTACATTCCTTTAAGGTTAAAACAAATCGATTAGAACTAATAAGGATGAATAATTTGTAGATTGTTGTAACCTTTAATTAGTTGCTGCAAATGTTTATGTGATGCATAATTTGTTCTACTAACTTGCTATGTGGGCCATTCATTGATAAATGAATGGGTGAATGGTATATTGTAAATGTACTGTTTTGCAGGTTATGGAAAGTGACTAGTATGGCTCAAATAGGATAGAAAATATGGTCTGTGTACCATTAATTTGAATGTAGATTTGGTCTAATGCACCAAAGTTTTTATTTTAAATATGGTCTGCGTACCATCAAATAGTTGTAATTAGTTTTAATTATAGCATATCCTATTTGAAGAAAATGACGCCTCCCATGGTGAAATTCAAGATGGAGTTTCCAATCCATTTTCAAAAACGGGGTTTGAAGTTGAAGCTTCAAGATGAAGTCGGGCCATACTAGATCACATTTATATCTTATGCATGCTTTAAGTTATTTATTGCTTTAAATATGTCTTAATTATGCATGAGATTTTGGCTTGATTATGTTGCATGATTAAGGATTTTAGTTCACTTAAAATCTAACCAACACAGTAAGAGACTTAAGTTCCAAACTTTAAAAATTGAGTTAAAAGGTGCCATGCCAAAATAAAACTTACTTGGATAACCTATACATCAATCTAAGTAATAGTTTTCCCGCATAGAGAGGTGTTACTTGTTGATCCTAAAGGGGTAAGGTACACAAATAAATTGTGAGTACATGTTAGTTTTGGTGAAACTCAACGATATAAGTAAGGAGTCCTTTTATGTCGTGGAAAATGAGATAGATTTACCTAATAAGTTTTTGGACGTACCTATCAACCAAGAGTAGTTTCTAGACTATTAACAAAGGATTTGCTTACCTAAAATATTTTAGAATTGAGTCTAAATACATAATGTGCTTAACTCTTCAATGATTTAAGGATCTTGGATTCATTTTATTCACACCTGTCGGAACACAAAACTCGAATAGAATGCTTAATAAATATTGAATTATGCATGAATGCTAGAATTTAAGTTTATTATGAGAAACTATGAATGGTTATTTATTTGTTTATTCTTTTCTATTGTAGTTTTAACTATGGAAAACAACAATTCATTCAACATCCGATCAATTCTCGAAAAGGAGAAAATGAACGGGAAAAACTTCCTTGACTGGCAAAGGAACTTGCAAATAGTTCTTATGCAGGAAGAAAAGGAGTATGTCTTGGAAGAGTCGATGCCAGAAGCCGCGGGCGAAGGGGTCACTCAGGCAGCCCTCAATCGTTGGATTGATGCCAACAAGGATGTGAAATGTCTAATGCTTGCAACCATGAGTGCAGATCTACAGAAAACGTTCATCAACTCGGATGCTTTCATGATCATCAGTGAGTTAAAGAACATATTCCAAGATCTGGCTCGAGTCGAAAGATTCAAGACTCATAGGCAAATTCTTGGCACCAAGCTTAAGAAGGGTGAGCCCGTAAGTCCACATGTTCTCAAGATGATTGGATTAATTGAGAATATGAGTCGGTTGGATCAACATTTCTCTCAAGAAATGGTTGTATACACCATCCTCCATTCTCTTCATAGCGGGTATGATCAGTTCAAGCTGAACTACAGTATGAATAGTCTGGACAAAACGCTCACTGAGCTTCACGGTATGCTGAAGACCGCTGAAAAGACGCTCAAAAGTGATAAGCAAGATGTGCTTATGGTGCGTGGGGGCAAGTTCAAGAAATCTGGTAAGAAGAGGAATGCTAAGAAAGGTGGAAAGAAGGCCAGCCCAACTAAGCAAACTGGCGGCACCAAGTCTGGAAAGAAGAAGGTGAGCCAACCCACTTCTGAATCTGAATGCTTATACTGTAAGAAGAAGGGGAATTGGAAGAGAGATTGCTTGAAGCTTAAGGAAGATCAGAAGAACGGAACAGTCGTTCCATCTTCAGGTATTTTCGTTATAGACTGCATACTTGCAAATTCAACTTCTTGGGTATTAGATACTGGTTGTGGCTCACACTTGTTCCAATTCATAGGTACTAAGAAGAAGTAGAAGGTTAAGCAAGAGTGAAGTCGACCTACGAGTGGGAAATGAAGCAAGGATTGCTGCATTAGCTGTAGGAACTTATTATTTGTCGTTGCCCTCTGGGCTAGTTTTGGAACTGGAAGAGTGTTTCCATGTTCCAAGTCTTACTAAAAACATCACTTCTGTTTCTTGCTTAGATGCTAAGGGATTTACCTTTTTAATAAAAGACAATAGTTGCTCGTTTTATTTTAAAGAGATGTTTTATGGATCTTCTAGATTAGTCAATGGACTTTATTTGCTAGATCACGACAAACAAGTTTATAACATAAATACCATAAAGGCCAAAAAGAATGATTCAGATCTCACCTATTTGTGGCATTGTCGATTAGGCCGTATTAACATGAAGCGCATAGAAAGACTTTAAAAGGAAGGAATTCTAGAACTATTTGACTTAGAGGATTATGGTAAATGCGAATCATGCTTACTTGGCAAAATGGCAAAGAACCCTTTCTTTAAAGTTGGAGAAACAGCAACTGATCTATTGGGTTTAATCCATACAGATGTATGTGGACCAATGACTTCAAATGCTAGAGGTGCTTTCAGCTACTTTATCACTTTCATTGATGACTTCAGTAAGTATGGTTATGTCTACCTAATGAAGCATAAGTCTGAATCCTTTGACAAATTCAAGGAATTTCAGAGTGAAGTAGAGAATCAATTAGGCAAGAAGATTAAGGCATTGCGGTCTGATAAAGGCGGTGAATATCTGAGCTATGAATTTGATGACCATCTGAAAGAATGTGGAATCTTGTCAGAATTGACTCCTCCCGGAACACCTCAATGGAACGGTGTGTCAGAACGGAGGAACGGGACCTTGCTAGACATGGTTCGATCAATGATGGGTCAGGCCGAACTTCCAATAGAATTTTGGGGACATGCACTAAACACAGCTGCACTCACACTAAATAGAGCTCCGTCTAAAGCTGTCGAAAAGACTCCAAATGTGTTTTTTCTTAAGATTTTGGAAAGTTATGGTTTGGAAAGCCTCCAAATGTGTCTTTTCTTAAGATTTGGGGTTGTGAAGTATACGTCAAACGATTAATTTCAGACAAACTTCAACCGAAATCTGACAAATGTATCCTTGTGGGCTACCCAAAGGAAACAAAGGGGTATTACTTCTACAATACATCTGAGAACAAGGTGTTTGTTGCTCGAGATGGTATCTTTTTGGAAAGAGATCACCTTCCCAAAATGACAAGTGGGAGAAAAGTAGACCTCGAAGAAATTCGAGTCGAACAACAAACACTAAAAAATGCTCAAGATGACATTCAGGATGAAACTCAAAGATCTATAGAAGTATCTGGTGAGAATCAAGAACCAACTAAAATTGTAACCCCGCGTAGCTCGTAGAGATATAGGTCTCAACCGGAAAGATACTTAGGTATTTTGATGAACGGGAGCCATGAAGTTGTATTGCTATAAAGCGATGAACTTGCGACTTACAAACAAGCTATGACGAGCCCTATCTCCAAGCAATGGCAACAAGCCATGCAATCTGAATTAGACTCCATGTCTGAAAACCAAGTTTGGGATTTGGTCGATTTGCCAGATGGCTACCAAGCCATAGGAAGCAAATGGGTTTTAAAACTGAAAAAGGACAAGGATGGGAAACTAGAAGTTTTCAAAGCTAGATTGGTTGCAAAAGGTTACAGGCAAGTCCACGGTGTGGATTACGATGAAACCTTTTCACCAGTTCCAATGCTAAGTCTATTCGGATTTTGTTAGCAATCGATGCATATTACGATTACGAAATATGGAAGATGGATGTCAAAACCGCTTTCTTAAATGACGTTTTAACAGAAACTGTGTTTATGACACAACCTGAGGGTTTTGGGGATCCAAAGAATGCTAAAAAGGTATGCAAGCTTAAGAAATCCATTTAAGGATTGAAGTAAGCATCAAGGAGATGGAATATACGTTTTGATGAAGCAGTCAGTGACTTTGGCTTCGTCAAGAACGCAGACGAATCTTGTGTATACAAGAAGGTCAATGGGAGTAAAACTGCTTTTCTATTATTATATGTTGATGACATATTACTTATCGGAAATGACATTCCTATGTTGAACTCTGTCCAAATTTGGCTTGGGAAAATTTTTTCGATGAAGGATCTAGGAGAAGCATAGTACATACTGGGCATCAAGATCTACACAGATAAATCTAAAAAGATGATTGGACTTAGTCAAAGCACTTATATCAATAAGGTGCTTGAAAGGTTCAATATGGCAGACTCCAAGAGAGGATACCTACCCAAAAATATTGGATGAGCGTAGACGAATGAGTGGGATTCCATATGCACCATTGATTGGTTCAATAATGTATGCTATGATATGTACACGTCCGGATGTTGCGTATGCACTCAATGCTACGAGCAGATACTAGTCAGAGCCAGGAGAGACACATTGGACTAGTCAGAAAAGGCACAAAGATGATTTCCTGGTCTATGGTGGAGATGATGAATTAATTGTTAAAGGCTATACAGACGCAATTTTCCAAACCGACAAAGATGATTTCAGATCACAGTCTGGGTTTGTCTTCTGCCTCAACGGAGGTGCAGTAAGATGGAAAAGTGCTAAGCAAAGCACTATTGCGGATTCTACAACTGAAGCGGAGTACACTGCTGCACATGAAGCAGCAAAGAAAGCTATATGGCTAAGGAAGTTCATAGGTGAACTTGGTGTAGTCCCCTCCATTAAAGGTTTAATAGCTCTATGTTGTGACAATAACGGAGCTATTGCACAGGCAAAGGGGCCTAGACACAACCAGAGAGTCAAGCATGTACTTCGTAGATTTCACCTTCTACGAGAGTTCGTTGAAAGAAAATAAGTCGAGATAAACAAGATTTGAACTGATGACAATATCTCAGATCCATTAACTAAACCTCTGCCGCAAGCGAAGCACAACTCGGACACTGCAGCTATGGGAATCAAGCATATTGGAGAATGGCTTTGATGTCCTTAATAAATGTTTTAAAGTTTTAGAGTTTAATACTTTGTAAAAAGTTTTGGTTAACCATTCATATAAATGAATAGAATTCATTTTTCCATTTAATTTGTGGTTTATTAAATGATGGTCCTTTCAATTTGACGATATATTCAAGATAGACTGTAAGGACCAGTCCTGTGACTAAGAAATATCTATCAAGTGAACTTGAATGTCAAAAGATTAAAATGGTCCCTGGTCGGAAGTTTTCTATAAAGGTGGATGCATAGAAAACGCTAGACGACTAGAATGCAACATGACTAGTAGTTCTGTTTCTTGAACTATGTGGACATGGCAATGTCGCAATCATTTCTATAGATACTTACTTGAGAAGATAGTATCGGACAGACCTATGAAACTTTACTGTAAGAGATGAAAGTCTGTCATAAGTAAATTTCATTACATTATTAGACACTAATCCTCAATACCTGAGTGATTTGAGATTACTTGCTTGAGAACTGGTTACTTTGACGTTGTCAAGCGTCACACTGTAAAAGGAGACTATAACGGCAATGCTCAGGTAATCACCTATCAAACGAAGTATAACCTCAAGATCACAAGATTGGGATTGTCCTCCCATAAATCGGGATGAGATGCTGAAAGTTGTACAAGGCCACTCGGAGAGCTAGAAACTGAAAAATGCATGGCCGTGCTCAGATGAATCATAGGCTATGATTATCTGTTTTTTTGATCAGTTGAACTCTGAAACCGAGAAATACCTCTGGACATAATAAGGATGACTACTCTTACCTTATGTTCATGAGCAAGCATCAAGCGACAAAGGAATTAGGCAATGCACACTTGTCCCTAAGGACAAGTGGGAGACTGAAGGAAATAATTCCCTTGGTCCATGTATGCATTCAATGCTAAGTCTAATAAATGTGGTTCGGTATTAATTAATTAAACAAGTTAATAATTCAGTGAGATCAAGTGAGTTGTACGCCTAGCTAGAGGCCGCTTCAATTCAAGTGGAATTAATAATATTAATCCACAGCTTACTCTTGATTGAACCCGTAGGGTCACACAAATAGTACGTGAAAGGATCAAGTATTTAAGTAAATATAGTATTCATTAAATACTCTATTTATGAACATTCGGAAACGACGGATCTCGGTTCCAGTGGGAGCTGAAATTGTCAAAAGGAAAAATATAGAATGCTCCGGAAATGATGATATTGCCGGAAACGGAAATATGGATCATGACGGAAATATAATATTATCGAAGTCGTAGATGTTGCCGGAAACGGAAACATGGTTCGTATCGGAAAATATTATCGGAAACAGAAATATTGCCGGAATCGAAAATATTGCCGGAAACGAAAATATTTCCGGAATCGGAAATATTGTCGGAATCGGAAATATTAAATATTTGTTCGAATCGGAAATAAATTCTGGAATCGGAAATATTAAATATTTGTTCGATCGGAAATGAATTCTGCAATCGGAAAACAAATCGGAAGTGCGACGTGCGAACGATCGACGAACGAGCTTGCGAGACGCAAGGCCCAGCGCAAGCGCCAGGCCCAACGCCCAGCAAGCCCGCGGGCGGAAGCAGCAAGGCAAAGGGGCCGAGCAAAGCAGCGCCCAACGAGATGGGCCGCGTGCTTGCTGCCAGCGCCCAGCGTGCATGGGCCGAGCAAGCAGCAGCGCCCACTCGTGGGCTTGGGAGCTGCGGGCTGCGGTGATGTGCGTGCTACACGACCAAGCCTTGGCCGTCTAGGAGTACTTGTTTGTCAAGTAATCGTGTTTTCCTAATTATACTCAAATTGGATGATTTAGTTAAATTTGAAATACTTAGGTATTTGATTAAACCTAAAATTCTAATGATATTATTTAACTAGAATCCTAATTGATTTAGTTATTCGATTCCTAGTAGAATTCAAACTTCGTTATTTCCACCCTATAAATATGTGGTTCATGATCACAATTTATAATGCAATTTAATATACTATTCTACATTATTAGATTCAAGAGAGGATTTAATACTTGCCTAATAATATTATAATTTTCCCGAGTGCACATAAAACCTTGGATAATATTCTAGTAAATTGAATCTGAGGCGGATCAAAACGTGTTGTGGACTATCTACGGAGGGGCGACATTTGGAGTCCTATACTTGTTCTTGTTCTGTTCGGGAGCATCTAGGGAAGGCACGCATCACATTGTATGTATACTAATTATGCTAATTGACTATGTGGCAATTAATTTGGATTCCTGGCTTTATGGTTTTTCTACATGAATTATATTGTTTATATTTTTCATAACCTAACAGGTGTGTGCCTCGAAAGTGTGGAGAATTAAAGGAAAAGCTAATGAAAGAAGGTCACAATACACCATAATATGTTCACCCGGGTGGTGACAAGTTGTTTAAGGATCTGTAGAAGGTCTATTGGTGGCCAAGGATGAAGAATTTGTAGCTAGATGTTTGACTTGACAGAAAGTCAAGATAGAGCATAGAAGACCTCAAGGAAAGGTTCAACCATTAGAAATTCCGAGTTGGAAGTGGGACTATATTTCAAGGGACTTTGTCACTTGTTTACCCAAGACGAAAACCGAAAATGATACCATTTGGGTAGTGGTGGATAGGTTGACTAAGTCGGCAGTGTTTATACCAATGAAGGAGACCTGGAAGATGGAACAACTTGCCAAAGCTTACATTAAGTATGTTGTGAGACTACATGGAGTTCCTAAGGATATCGTATCGGATAGGGATTCAAGGTTTCTTTCGAACTTCTGGAAAAGTGTACAGAAGAACTTTGGTACGGCATTGAAAATGAGTACAACGTTCCATCCAGCCACAAATGGACAAACGGAAAGGATTATTCAAACACTTGAGGATATGCTTAGAGCTTGTGTCATAGATTTCCAAGGAGGATGGGGAGATAGTCTAGATCTGATTGAATTTTCATATAATAATAGCTATCATGCCAGTATAGGAATGACACCATTTGAGGCCTTGTATGGACGAAAATGTAGAAGTCCCTTGTGTTGGAGTGACATTAGTGAAACCGTTGTGTTGGGCCCTCAATTGATAGAGGACACAATGAACCAAGTTAGTACTATTCAATCCAAGATTCAAGCAGCGCAAGATCGTCAAAAGATTTATGCAGACTTGAAGCGTAGGGATGAAGAGTTACAAATATGTGACAAAATGTTGCTCAAAGTTTCACCAATGAAGGGTGTAATGAGATTTGGGAAGAAAGGAAAGCTAAGCCCAAAGTACATAGCCCTATATGAAATCCTAGAACGGATAGGAAATGTAGATTATAGACTAGCCTTACCCATGGACTTGCATAGAGTGCACAATGTGTTTCATATATCTCAATTGAGAAAGTACGTCCCGGATAAGTCGCATGTGTTGCAACTGGAGACCATAGAATTGGACCAAAGTTTAGCTTTTGAGGAAAGACCAGTCAAAATCCTTGATAGTAAAATGCGTAGTACGCGGACTAAGGATGTTAAGATTGTCAAAGTGTTATGGTCTAACCAAGAATCAGAAGAAGCTACATGGGAAGCCGAGGAAGAAATGACAAAGAAATATCCTGAGCTTTTTCCCGAGGTTATTTGAGTTACGGGGTCGTAACTCGTGTCTTTTAAGGGGGGTAGAGTGCGGTAAAATTTCGCGCTTTTTACCTTATTTTCCCTTATTTTATGCTAAAATTAGTGATTTATATTGAAGTTGCACTTCGTATTGTCATGTTGAATCACCTAAAGAGTACAACAACTAAAAATTTTGCAAGAAAACGCAATAAAGTCCCATAAAGTCTCAAGTTTGGATTCCAAATTTTGGTTACCGTGCCTAAGTTTCGGGACGAAACTTCTTTTAAGGAGGGTAGACTGTAATACCTCGTATTTTTCGGAATTTATAAATATATTTTAATGTATTAATAAAGTATTTTTATGAATTTTAGAAATTTAATTGCATTTAATATTGATTTAAATGTATTTTTATTTAAATAAAATAATTATTATTTTTATTAAACCCTGAATGTCTTAAATGAATTTATTATTTAAGCCGAAATTTTTACTGGGGCATATTTTAATAGTTTAAATTAATCTCAAGCCCGATGCATTAAGTTGGTGAACCTAATAGAGATTTTAATCATTAAATTCCAAAGCAAACCCAATTGTGCAAAGCCCAATGTCAAACCCTTAAGCCTAAGCCCGCTAGGGATTAGGAACCTATAAATACAACCCCTCACATTAATGATCCCCACTTAATTTCAGAATTTTCTCTCTCCTCCCTTGTGCTCTCTCTTGCTCGGCCCTCTTTGTGCTTGTCTCCCCTCACCCGCAAAACAACCGAGCACTTGCTCGCTCGCTGCTTCGTGCCTTGCCTCGCCCCTCTCCTCTTCGTGCACGTTGATGCTGCCTCACGCACAGCCCGCACACCACACTCTCTAGTCTCGCTCTTTCTCTCGTGCCTCTCGCCCAACACGCACGTGAGCTGGTGCTGCGTGTTGGTGTTGTTGTTGATGCGTGTTGTTGTCGTTGTTGTTGGTCCGTCGCCCAGCCACACACACTCGCCTCTCTTTTCTCTCGCTCGTGCCCACACGAACCTTGCCCTTGCTGCCCCTGCTCGACGCTGCACTCCACACGAAACACACGCGCGCACATTAATTGTGTGTTGTGTGTATTGTTTTTGTTCCGATTAATTCCTTTTCCGCCCAATCACATTCAATTCGTGATTGTACCGTGCTATAGGCCGATTTGGTATAATTCTCTTCTTTCTTGCCTATTCTATTTTAATTCCGTATTTTAAAATTATATTATTATCATTGATTTTGGATTATTAAACTGGTGGGAACGGCTATGAACATCGTATTGTGATGTTTAATGTGTCTTGATTCACGAGGAATGTTTTAATTCAAAGAATAAATAATTTTCAGATTTAATAAATTAAAAAAGTGTTGATTTTTAATGTCTTAAAGTGATTTTTATGATTAATTAGGGTTAGGGTTTCAATCCCAATTTAGCGGCCTATTGATTTACATAATTTAATTTTAGTTTCAATTATGGAAATCAAATATAATTTCAGATTTAATTCAAAGCTTAAAAGTGTTGTTTTTAATGATTTTAAAGGCGAAATATTAATATTTTCGTACTAGGACTTTAATTTTCCAAGTGAGACTATTATTTTAATTATGGGCAACCTATTTCTAATTAAATCAAAGGTTTATAATTTATAAAAGTTGCTGGAAATTTAGTAAGCATGGATAATAACTAAGTTTTATTATTTTAATTATAGGAGGTGATTTTTAGCCTTAATTGAGTCGTGATTCGCAAAGTGGCCCCCGTACTTAGATATTCGAGGTACGTACATGTCTAGGGTGACCACCATTTACGTGAGGACTATGTGATGATTGTTATTTGTGAATCATGTGACTTGAATTATTATGGATTCATGTTTGATGTTGTGAACAAGCATGTTATTGAACATTGTTGAAATTATGAATCCTATGTGAACAATCATGTTGTGATTATTTATAATCGTTGAATTATGTCAAGCATGTTGTTCAAGTTTATATGCATGTATGGGTGTTTCACATGCAAGGATTATGTTTATGCTATTGTACGTAATGTCTAGCATACTTTGAGCCAAGTATTTGTGCCTTGCTGCACTATTTATACCGCCCCGTCTGTAGGGTATGTTTGGGAAGTCTATGTGAATTGAACTAAGTACTATTCGTGCCTTGTGCACTACATCCGCCCTTACCCCCGAACATACCCCGCTTGTTTGTTAGGTTATGATACATATGAAAAACATAAATCATGCGGAAAAACCTAGATGCCAGGATACATATTAATTGCACATAATCATATAGCATAATTTAGATGCATACACTTTGTAGCGTGTCCTCCCTAGCTGCGCCCGAACCGAACAAGAACAAGTCTTTAGGACTCCAAGTGTCGTCCCTCCGTAGATAGTCCACAGCACGTCCGGATCCGCCTTAAGATTGACCAACTAGAATCGCCCTTAAGGTTCTATAAATTTTCGGCTAAGGCCCTGTTCTTTTTGGCTTAATTTCAGCTTCATGACTTATTTGGCAGTTCAGTTTAGTTCAGTTCAGTTCAGTTCAGTTCAGTTCAGTTCAGTTCAGGAGCATTCAGTTCAGTTCAGTTCAGTTCAGTTCAGTTCAGGAGCATTCAGTTCAGTTCAGTTCAGTTCAGTTCAGTTCAGGAGCATTCATTTCAGTTCAGTTCAGTTCAGTTCAGTTCAGTTCAGTTCAGTTCAGGAGCATTCAGTTCAGGAGCATTAAATTCAGTTCAGTTTAATTCAGTTTAATTCAATTCAATTCATTTTAATTTAATTTAATTTAATTTATTTTAATAATAATTATTATTATGATATATTATTATTATTATTAATTATATTATTATTTTTATTAATTTTAATTATATTATTATTTACATTATTGTATTACTTATTATTTATATTTATATTATTATATTATTATATTACTTATTATTTATACTTATATTATTATATTACTTATTATTATTATTATTATTATTTATAACTAAATATTTATTAATAATTAATATAATTTATTATTATTTTTATTAATTAGTATTATTTATTATTTATTATTAATTATTTATTATTTATTATTTATTATTTATTATTTATTATTTATTATTTATTATTTATTATTTATTATTTATTATTTATTATTTATTATTTATTATTTATTATTTATTATTTATTATTTATTATTTATTATTTATTATTTATTATTTATTATTTATTATTTATTATTTATTATTTATTATTTATTATTTATTATTTATTATTTATTATTTATTATTTATTATTTATTATTTATTATTTATTATTTATTATTTAGTTCAGTTCAGTTCAGTTCAGTTCAGTTCAGTTCAGTTCAGCTCTAAAGAACAGGGCCTAATAGGGCAAGTAATATGGCTGATTTTTCTGCTTAAAAATCCTAGTTTTGAATACTTGAAACTTATATACAAATTTGTGACCCTAGGCACATATTTATAGGATTATGGAAAAGGACTTAGAATCCTATTAGAATACCAATTTAGGTTAATTAGAATCCTGTTAGGACTCTATTAACTAAATTCTATCTACTAGGATTAGGATTTGATCATAGAACGAATTCTAATAGCTTTAGGATTCGTATTGCACACAACCGCACACGAGCACGAACACGAGCACAGCCCGCGCAAGCCTTGCGGCCCACGCGAGCTGCTCTTGCTCGCAGCCCATGTCCGTCGCAGCCCACTTGTTCCGCGCGCGCCATGCCTTGCTGGGCTTGTCCTTGCGCTGGGCCTGGCGAGGCTTTGGTGTGTGTGTTGAAGCGTGTGGCTTGCTGGGCGAGGGCCTGGCTTCGTGTTGAGCCTTCGTCTAGCAAGTCTCGTCCGATGCTAATTCGTACGATACGCTTCCGTTTAAATTCCCGATTCCGGAATTCATTTCCGATAAGAACAATATTTAATATTTCCGATTCCGGAATTAATTTCCATTTCGAACAAATATTTAATATTTCCGTTTCCGGAATTATTTTCCGATTCCGATAATATTTCCGATTCTGACAATATTTCCGTTTCCGGTAATATTTCCGATTCCGGCAATATTTCCATTTCCGATAATATTTTCCGATACGTACCATGTTTCCGTTTCCGGCAATATCTACGACTTGGATAATATTTATATTTCCGATACGATCCACATTTCCGTTTCCGGCAATATCATCGTTTCCGGAGTATTCATTTCTTGCCTTTGACGATCTCAGCTCCCACTGAAACCAAGATCCGTCGATTCCGAATATCCATAGATGGAGTATTTAATGCCATTAAATACTTGATCCGTTTACGTACTATTTGTGTGACCCTACGGATTCAGTCAAGAGTAAGCTTTGGATTAATATCATTAATTCCACTTGAACTGAAGCGGCCTCTAGCTAGCCATTCATCTCACTTAATCTCACTGAATTATTAACTTGTTAATTAATACTGAACCACATTTATTAGACTTAACATTAAATGCATACTTGGACCAAGGGCATTATTTCCTTCAGTCTCCCACTTGTCCTTAGGGACAAGTGTGCATTTCCTAATTCCTTTGTCACTCGATGCTTGCTCTTGAACATAAGGTAAGAGTTGTCATCCTTATTATGTCCAGAGGTATTTTTCGGTTTCAGAGTTCAACTGATCAAATAAACAGATAATCATAGCCTATGATTCATCTGAGCACGGCCATGCATTTTACAGTTTCTAACTCTCCGAGTGGCCTTGTACAACTTTCAGCATCTCATCCCGATTTATGGGAGGACAATCCCAATCTTGCGATCTTGAGATTAGACTTCGTTTGATAGGTGATTACCTGAGCGTTGCCTTTATAGCCTCCTTTTACGGTGCGACGGTTGACAACGTCAAAGTAAGCAGTTCTCAAACAAGTAATCTCAAATCACTCAGGCATTGAGGATTAGTGTCTAATAATTTTAATGAAATTTACTTATGACAGATTTTCATCTCTTACAGTAAAGTTTCATAGGTCTGTCCGATACTAGTCTTCCCAAAGTAAGTATCTATGCAAATGATTACGACATTTCCTTGTCCACATAGTTCAAGAAACAGAACTACTAGTCATCTTGCATTCTAGTCGTCTAACTTTTTCTATGCGTCCATCTTTATAGAAAGCTCCGACCAGGGACCATTTTCAACTTTTGACATTCAAGTTCACTTGATAGACATTTCTTAGTCACAGGACTGGTCCTGACAGTCTATCTTGAATATATCGTCAAATTGAAGGGACTCATCATTTAATACTAAACCAAGATTAAATGGAATATGAAAATTCATTTCATATATGATAAATGTTCAACCCCAACGTTTTACAACCATGGGCCTCAAACCCATCTTTAGAACATTTCATGGAATTCAAAGCTATGCTTGATTTCCAGTGCTACAATGTGAGTGTTGCTTCTCACTTGTTGCATAGGTTTAGTTATCATGCTTTGCCAATCTTAATATCCTTTTCATCGAATGTTCTTCGAGATAGATGATAAGATCTTTTGAGTATGTTTATTTTGTGATCTAGTCTCTCTTGCTACAATAGTGGTTCTACACATTTCGCAATGAAGAACCATCAAGTCAGCAGACATGTGATTCACCCAAGTTCAATGAAGAACTCTTAATGTAAACATCCCTGTTTTATTGCTTCTTAGGAAATAAGTAGTTTTACTTCAACTGTATAGGTTGCTAGTGATGCTTTGTTTGGATTTACTTATCGAAGCAGTCCATAGATATGTGGAAGACTTTCCATATGTATCTCAGAACATAGAAATTAATATTTAATTTCCCAAGCAACAACTCATGGTCTCCAATCCATGTTGCCATTTCAAAACACGATGCTCTTTAGCTCGTCTTTGTCAATGGTTAACTCCAAAGGAATCTTGCTTGATCATTTGCCAGTGTTTATGCGTGTAGCATCAATATTTAGCATATTTTTATTTCCTTGAATCAAGAACTATTCCTATGTACCTTTTCAAGTACCATAAGTTTTTCTTGATCTCAATCTAGTTGATCTTCACTTAGATCAATAGAGATTGGTATATGTTCGTTATGCCTAAAGCCATACGATACATATTTGCCTCATATTATATCATACATGATAAATTCTTTTGCAGAATTATTCTCAATTGAATTCTATTCATGTAACTTTAGCTCATTCAATTTCAGTAGATACTGAATCCAGCTAAATTCTTTGACATATAATATAGGTTAAGAATCTTACTTAGATTCTTTGATGTTTAACTTAGTAAATGCTTATACATAGTTCAAACATTCTTTACTTAGATTTATTCATATGGGTCGAATGTCTCCAATGGAGTCTTTCGTGTTTGATTTAGTAAATGCCATTACTTAATCCAAAACATATTATAAGATCTTTGTAAATAGATCTTAATACCAATTATGTACTAAGTTCGCCATGGTCCATCATTGATGAATAATTTCAAATCTAAGTCATTAGCATTTGAATGTTAATTATTTCACAATAGAGAGATATGTGTGTGATACACATAGGACCAATTAAGTTTTTTTACGTACTCCCACTAAACTTCTTATATATCCATAAGAATCATGTACATTTTATGAAACTAAAATACTTGTTAGCTTCACTAAAATACAATTCCAATTCCCAATTGCTTGCTTAAATCAGTACTTAGATTTTATAAGCTAGCTTTCCTTTTCAAGCATTTATTTGGATCCACAAATCCTATGACATACCATGTACATAGTTTCTTCCAACATCTGATTGAGGAAGATGTTTTGTCGTCCAATAGCCATACGTACCAATATGCAATCTTTGCTTGAATTATAGACTTGAGCATTACGATTATGCATGAGGTTTCAACACAATCCACACCGTGAATTTGCTTGTAACCTTTAGCAACTAATCTAGCTTGTGTGTGAACACAATTCCATGTTTGATGGTTTTTATCCTTAAAACCAATTTGCAACAAATAGATATAAATCATTCTTGCAAATCAACAAATTTTCAATTTTTTCATCAGAACATTGAGTATGTTTTTATGGCCTTTAACCAATTAAACATTAAATCTATATATGGCCTCTAACCATTTTAGGGAATCTATATTTCGTCATAGCTTTCTTACAAGTCACATACTCATTATTATCTTGATAATATTTTGACTGTAAGTTGTAGGTTTCTTCACTATCTAATAGAAGAATCTCATAGTTTCAGTGACATGAACTCTATGTCTACTTGGGTATAGAACATCAAACAATAGAATATCAACAGGCACTTTGAGAGTCCTTTGAATATTATTTTCTCCTTGAAGCACTTGTAAAGTCTTCTAAGAGACGTCTATTCTTTAAATCCACTTCTAAAGTCCTTAAAGAATACATGTTCGGATTTTCTAAAGAACTTCGAAAAGCCTCCGGAAAGCCTCCGGAATGTCCGTTTATGTTTGTTGTTCGCCTCGGATACTTTCGAGGTCTATTTTCTCCCACTTGTCATTTTGGAAACTAATCTCCAAAAGGACATTATTTCGAGCAAACAAACATTATGTTCTCAAAAATTCGTGGTAGAAACAATACCCTTGTGTCTCATTTGAATAAATCATAATGAAACATATATCTAGACATGGGCCTTAGTTTGTCGAATAACAAACACTAAGCTCCCACTGAGTTTAGCAACTCTTTAGATATATATTATTGAAAAGATATTCTAAAATTACTTTTCAATAGCTTTGACGAATTTGGTTTAGTTTGGTGGTAGTTGAGCATTTTGTTTTTAGAAATTATAGGAAAAGTCTTTATGATTCATCATTGATCGAATCAAGTACTAATTGACTTCGATCATTCCAACGTAGATATTTCCATATCTTATGGGGCTAGATCGTGAAATTACAACACACAATCATTGATGATCATTCTTGGTATAAGTAATCATCAACATGATCTAACCTAGATCTTTATGATTTCTTGCCAAGTGGATTTTATACTTCTGAATCTTTGAACTAGCCAAACAGATTCAAACTTATATCACATTTGAGTAAATAAACCTATATTCACTCAAATCTAGGTGAAATAATAAAGTCATAAAATCTCTTTCTTTAGCTTTGAACTCTATCGTCTAGGCGTTCTAACAATAGTTCATATCTTTTGTTACTTTCAACAAGTAAGACTAGCTTGTCTTGAATTGATCTAGAAATCAATCAACTTTCAAAAGTCCATCGAAATAGAGTTTATGAATGTTAACTTGTTGATATGGTCTAATTAAGCAACAATGCCAAAGATTAGTGGAACTCAAATCAAGGGGTTGATTTGAACTAGTAAAGTTTTTATTGTTAAAGAGTTGTTTGTTTTAATCAAGCATATTGACTCAACCCATAAATGACCATTTCATTCAAATAAAACAAACAAACATTGTTTTTGTTCTTCTGAATGTGAGTCTTTCTGTGTTTGAAAACAGAAATTTAGGTATGCTGATTGTGGAACAAAATAGCCATTAAGTTCCAGCCTTTGAAAGGACTTAAAACAAACTAGATTACCCTACAACTAATGTAGCATTGCCATGCTTCATTTCCCCCTTGTAGGCCATTAGTGTAGCCTAGCTTCCATTGTTTGAGTTATTACCGAAGTAAGAACCTCAAGCGGTATATGATACCAAGGAAGTTTGATTGCTAGGTCACTTCTCTTTAAACAATAACTAATAGGTAGAAACGGAATCGTAAATTCCTTTCATTTGTTCCTTGTTTTCCTTTTTCTTGTACCCTTTCTTATAGTCTTAAGACTTGAATTCTTTAGTGTTGACTTTTATACTTTGTTAGACATGTCACTCCAACAAGGTTCTTTACCATTTTAATTTATGTTGAATAATTTGTTTCAACTAGATGATCTTACCAGAAGCTTCTAAAGTTCTCTAAGCATCGATCTATGCGAATGTCTAGGGACTAGACTTATTCGAGAATTAAATGGACAAAGATATTAGGTTGTTAACCATTGGTAAAGCTGAGCGTTTAAACTCAATGCTTTATGATCTCAAAACTACATTGTATTTTGAATTCACAAGCACCAATCGGTTTGCCATTCGACTTTGAGACTCGAAAACAACCATAAAAGTCGCTATAAGAAACGTACATTTTGAATTACTCATTTTCTCTCATTTCCATGAATCGTTCTTGGATTCATTACCAATCGAGGAAATTTACTGTTACCTTTCTAAAAGGATTTACTGTAGTGCAAGATATTTAATTATAAAAATTAATTAAAACATACATTGAAGCGTGCAAAGTCTAAACAATTATCATGAATAATAACTTGAATATTAAAGCAATCATGCAATTCAAACAAGTCATTAGCATTTTATTCGAATGTATGTGTTCCGGAAGGTGTGAATAAAATGATTCCAAGACCCTAAAACCATTGAAGAATTAAGCACATTATGTATTTAGACTCAATTCTAAAATCTTTTAGGTAAGCAAAAGCCTTTTGCTAATAGTCTAGAAACTACTTTTGGTTAATAGGTACGTCTAAGAACTTATTAGGTAAACCTATCAATTTTGCCACGACATAAAAGGACTCCTTACTTATATCGTTGAGTTTCACCAAAACTAACATGTACTCACAATTATTTGTGTACCTTACCCCTTTAGGATCAATAAGTAACACCTCGCTGAGCGTAAAACTATTACTAGATTGATGTAAAGGTTATCCAAGTAAGTGTTATTTTGGCATGGTACCTTTTAACTCAATTTTTAAGTTTGGAACTTAAGGCTCTTACTATGTTGGTTAGATTTTAAGTGAACTAAAATCCTTAATCATGCAACATAATAAAGCCATAATCTCATGCATAATTAAGACATATTTAAAGCAATAAATAACTTAAAGCATGCATAAGATAAATGTGATCTAGTATGGCCCGACTTCATCTTGAAGCTTCAACTTCAAAGTCCGTCTTGAAAATTGATTGGAAACTCCGTCTTGAATTTCACCATGGGAGGCGCCATTTTCTTCAAATAGGATAAGCAATAATTAAACTAATTACAACTATTTGATGGTACGCAGACCATATTTGAATTGAAAAATAAACTTTGGTGCATTAGACCAATTACATTCAAATTAATGGTACGCAGACCATATTTTCTATCCTATTTGGGTCATACTAGTCACTTCATAACATGCAAAACAGTACATATACAATATATACCATTCACCCATTCATTATCATGAATGGCCCATATAGCTGGTTAATAAAACACGTTATGCATCACATAAATATTTGCAGCAATTAATCAAGGGCACCAATAATCTACCAATTATTCGGTCCTTATTATTTCTAATCAAGTTGTTTAACCTTAAAGGATTTGTAGACCTAATCAAGATTTTATGACTAAAGGCTCCCACTTAAACCAATAACTTTATATACTTTACTAATTTTAAACATAAAAACGTATTTCTAGTCTAACCGGAAACATACAAATTTAATTAAAATTTAAAGCTCATATAAAATTATAATCGAATCCAATTAATTTATTTTCAGTTGAATTAAACGAATTTAAATTAATTCAAGGTTGAATTTTAGTAAAATAATTAGTATAAATTAAAATTTTATAATAATTATAATATTCAAAATTAAAATCCGAGAAAATAATTTAAATTATTAATTTTAAAGTTAATTAAAATTATTTCCGAACTGAAATTTTCAAATTAAAATTAAAACGAACCAATCGGGTCAAGACAAGGCCATGGGCTTGCGCCCATGTCTCGTCAAGTCCAACAAGCAACAAACCCCTTGTCACTCGATTGATCGTACCGCAAAGCCGAAGCAACAACGCACCAATGCGTCAGGCCCAGCGAGCCACGCTTGCGCGCAGCCTACTAGCCCATCGCCTTGGCGCGTTGTTGGGCAACGCTTGCTGGACAAGCCAGCCAACGCTGCCCGCGTGCACGTTGTGCTGCGCTTGTCGCTGCCTTGGCTACTGCCTTGGCGTGCTGCTGGGCGAGGCAACGCACGTTGTGGCGCAGCATCCATCGCTGCCCACGCGTGCTTGCCTTGCTCGTTGCACTTGCTTGCCCATCGCCCCACACGCGTATTACACATCCCCTAGGCAGCCATTGCCTTGTGCATGCCATGCTCGTTGCTCGCTGCATTCGTACCGCATGGGCGACGAGCCCCCTTGCTCGTCGTCGCTTGCCCGCACTATACAACACCCCTTAAGGGTAACACGTAGCTTCCATTGCTTTGTGCGTGCAACATTTATGAGCGAATTTTATAAAATTAAAACTTTTAATTTAAGATTAATGACAAATTAATAAATCATATTATTTTCATAATTTTAGGGCGAAAAATCGAAAATTTATTAATCAATTAATTTCCGATTAACATGGATTCAAATCTAGGTCATAAAAATTTAACATTTATCATAAATTAACAATTTTTATGGTGGTTTTTAATCATGGGTACCTAATTAAATCATTAATTAATTATGAAAATCAAATCAATTCTAAATTATTCGAATTTCAACAAATTAATTATAATTACAAATTAGGTTGTATAATTAACAAGTCTAGGCATTCAAATTTGTTAAACATATACAGTAGGTCAATCAAAAATTCAAGATTTATCAACAAGAATCGCAAATATTCAATTTAACATCTTAAATCTACAAACTTTTACGTTCGAAAAACTAAAACCTCCGAAAAGTCATAGTTAGGCTTCGAATTTGGGAATTCTGGGTTCGGCCGAAAAATAGTTATTTTGTCAAAATTTTAGAATGCCTTTTACATGCGGAATTGACACAAAAATCACTCAATTTCGTTGGGTAATGAAGAAACTGCCGAAAAATTGCGTACATATTAATTAAATAAACGCAATTTGTAATTAATTAACAATTACGAAAATTAATCACCCCTTTTAATTCTTTGCAAATTTGTAAAATTTAACCATGTTAAGCAATTTATAGATTATGCAAATAATAATAGGCTCGTGATACCACTGTTAGGTTATGATACATATGAAAAACATAAATCATACGGAAAAACCTAGATGCCAGGATACATATTAATTGCATATAATCATATAGCATAATTTAGATGCATACACTTTGTAGCGTGCCCTCCCTAGCTGCGCTCGAACCGAACAAGAACAAGTCTTTAGGACTCCAAGTGTCGTCCCTCCGTAGATAGTCCACAGCACGTCCGGATCCGCCTTAAGATTGACCAACTAAAATCGCCCTTAAGGTTCTATAAATTTTCGGCTAATAGGGCAAGTAATATGGCTGATTTTTCTGCTTAAAAATCCTAGTTTTGAATACTTGAAACTTATATACAAATTTGTGACCCTAGGCACATATTTAGAATCCTATTAGAAAACCAATTTAGTTTAATTAGAATCCTGTTATGACTCTATTAAATAAATTCTATCTACTAGGATTAGGATTTAATCATAGAACGAATTCTAAGAGCTTTAGGATTCGTATTGCACACAACCGCACACGAGCACGAACACGAGCACAGCCCGCGCAAGCCTTGCGGCCCACGCGAGCTGCTCTTGCTCGCAGCCCACTTGTTCCGCGCGCGCCATGCCTTGTTGGGCCTGGCCTTGCGCTGGGCCTGGCGAAGCTTTGGCGTGTGTGTTGAAGCGTGTGGCTTGCTCGGCGAGGGCCTGGCTTCGTGCTGGGCCTTCGTCTAGCAAGTCTCGTCCGATGTTAATTCGTACGATACGCTTCCGATTAAATTTCCGATTCCGGAATTCATTTCCGATACGAACAATATTTAATATTTCCGATTCTGGAATTAATTTCCGTTTCGAACAAATATTTAATATTTCCATTTCCATAATTATTTTCCGATTCCGATAATAATTCCGATTCTGACAATATTTCCGTTTCCGGTAATATTTCCGATTCCGGCAATATTTCCATTTCCAATAATATTTTCCGATACGTGCCATGTTTCCGTTTCCGGCAACATCTACGACTTGGATAATATTTATATTTCCGATACAATCCATATTTCCGTTTCCGGCAATATCATCGTTTCCGGAGTATTCATTTCTTGCCTTTGACGATCTCAGCTCCCACTGAAACCAAGATCCGTCGATTCCGAATATACATAGATGGAGTATTTAATGCCATTAAATACTTGATCCGTTTACGTACTATTTGTGTGACCCTACGGGTTCAGTCAAGAGTAAGCTGTGGATTAATATCATTAATTCCACTTGAACTGAAGCGGCCTCTAGCTAGGCATTCAGCTCACTTGATCTCACTGAATTATTAACTTGTTAATTAATACTGAACCGCATTTATTAGACTTAACATTAAATGCATTCTTGGACCAAGGGCATTATTTCCTTCATTGTTAACTGGCAATGTCGGGTTATCTCAATAGTATATTGAGAATGAACAATGGGAGTAATATCACTTGAGTCCTGTGTTTGATCACAAGTCCTAAAGGATTAAAATGAAATGTCATTGTTTGGTTGCTTGTATTTTATGTCTTGTTGTTGTGTCTTGAGTCACCTTGTGCATAAAATATTAATTAACGTAAAGTGCAACCAGAACGAGCTTCAAAACTCTTGGAACGTATATACCTCGAGTATGAACAATGGGGAGAGTCTTGCCGGAAAACTTGTACTCCTTGAATGATACAAGACGTTGTTTCATTCTTTCTTTTAAGCGCGGGAATTTCGTCAGTATGGCCCGACATTTATTTATTATTTTGGTGTTTGGTGGGCTCCCAACGCCCTTCCTTTTATGGATACTTTCTTTTACCCGTTCGAAGCTAATTCTTATTTAAGCTGTGAGTCAAGAGTCGTGTCAAGTGTTGAGTCTTGTCTCCATGATTAGTTGTTATTAAATGGCTTTTGTATGTGGATTATTATATTGTTTGAGTAAAGCATGTTAGACTAGGATTTCATTCTAGCTTGTTCGTACTCAGCTTTCGCTGACTTCGTGATTCATGTTTCCTTTGGTCATGGTCTTTGCCTTAATGACCCTATGATGATCCATCATTGTATTTGCGTTGTTGGGGAGTAGATTTTTAATAACATGTTTGTAGAGATAACTTGCGGGAAAAGTTATCGTGCATGGGATTGAGTTTGAGAGTTGTTTTCTCTTCCGCATTTATAAACTCTATTATTTTCCAGTCATGACTACATAAACTATTTTAATTGTTAGTTAATGGATTTTAAAGTATTTTGGTTTGGGTCGTAATGGTTCCGATTTGTATGGAGGCCATTAACTATTTATATGTTTGAAAGTTAGTTATATTCCGTTGCGTAATTCTGGTAAATAGCCTTGGCCGTTATCACGTTGGCGGTAATATCTTGGTAATTTCTTATTTTAATTAAGTGGAAAAATGTTTTATAAAAAGCAAGGAATTTTTAGGGTGTTACACCAATATATAGATAACTAGATTAGATCTCGTGCACGCACGGATTATGAACAATTTTTTTACAAAATATTTAACTGAACATCCCCAAAGGCCCAAACTACTGCATAATTATAAAGTTTTGAATATAATCATTTAAATTAATTCATCTAATATGCTATTATATGTGTGTAATTTGCAAATGTGACCAACATATCGAGTGAATATGTTGAGAAACTTTTGTGTGAGACCGCCTCACAGGAAAGACCGCCTTGTTGGCAGTTTGTTGGCAAGCGCATTGGCGCATGTGCTGACGTCATGCTGACGTCAGCATGTACATTTTTTTAAAAAAAAATGAAAAAAATTTTTTGAATTTTTTGTTTTTTTTGGAATTTTTTTTTCCAGGCTTAACTAATTGGACTTCAAGCTTAACTAATTGGGTTTCAGGCTTAATTTTTTTTCGAATCGAACTTTTTTTCGAAATTAAAATTTTCAATTTTTTTTGGTACTAACTAAACTAGTGTAAAACATAACTAAAAGTAATAAAATCATAACTAATTGAATAACAAAATAGTTAAGGTATAAAAATAAATAGTTAAACTTATGAGTCGAATAGTTATTAATTTTAAACAAACTTATTATTAACTAAAAATCATAAAATCTTAACTAATTAGTTGCAATGCTTAACTAATTGATTTAATTGCTTAACTAATTGGTTTCGTTGCATAACTAGTTAGTTTCGTTGCTTAACTAATTGAATCTCAAACTTAACTAATTAGTTCCAGTGGTTAACTTAATTAAATCCAGTGCTTCACTAGTTGGTTGCATGGTTTAACTAATATGTTACATTACTTAACTAATTTATTACATTATTTAACTAATTGGTTCCAAAGCTTAACTTATTAGCTTCATTTTTTAACTAATAGATTCAATTGCTTAACTAATTGGTTTCAATGCTTAAAATTTTGTATTTTAAATAAAACTCTGAAATTCGTTATCTGAAACTAAAAAATGCATAACTAAAACTCAGAAAATCTTAACTAAAACCAAGAAAATCGTAACTTAAACTCGTGAAATCATAACTGAAACTCGAATAATCATAATAAAGGCCTGAATAAAAACTAAAAAATACGTAACTAAAACTCAAAAAACCTTAACTAAGACGAATTAAAATATAACTAAAACAACAATATTCTTAACTAAAACGGAATCATCATGACTAAACCAAAATTATTCTCAATTAAAACGAATCAAACAAACAAACACAACAAACACGCCACCAGCTATCAACAACATCGAACAACAACATGAGCAGGAGGTTTCTGCCACCAACGACCACCAGGCCAGTGGCGAGGGTAAAGGTTGGTGTGTGCCTTGATAGTGTTGCGCTCTTCTTTGACATATAGCCACCGCCGTATCCACCTTCACCTTTGTACCGCTGCAGCCAATGTCGCATCCACCTTCACCTTCTCCTTCGAAGAGTTGTAGCGAGTGCGACGACGGCGGCGAGGAGTTGTAGCGACGGGAAACGTTAACAAAGCATCAATCATCCAAAACCTAATTATCCGCCTATGTTGCCTCTATCATCGACGACACCTCCACCTCCAGTAAAGTAATTCCCGGCGGCGCCGCCACCTCCTCTCAAAGTCTCAGATCTACAAAAGAAATCGAAAAATTTAAAATCCGTAATGTAAAATCTAAAAAATTAATCTAAAAAAAAAGAATTGAAAATTCAAAAACCTAACAGAATTGAAGAAAGGAGGAGTGATATGGAATAATTACCTCATTTAGCGACAACGCCGCCGCCTTCCTCGCCGAATCAACCGTCTTACGCGCTTCAACGTCGCCGAAAACGGCCACACGCCACCTCTCCGCGCTTCAACGTCGTCGAAAACGGCCATCTCCGCGTTTCAACGTCGCCGAAAACGGCCACATTCCAGCTCTTCCGCGGAGAGGAGGGAGAGGCAGAGTGTTAGGAGAGAGAAAGGCAGAGGGTTAGGAGAGAGAGAGGGAAGAGTTTAGGAGGGAGGCAGAGAAATGAATTAGGGTTTGGAATATGAAAAAAAATGAGTATATATTGCTGACGTCAGCGTGAGTACATGGCATTTTGAGTGTCATCAATGCGGTCTCACAGGAAAGACCGTCTTATACAAAAGTTTGTAGAATATGTTTTCCATAATTGATATACCGTTTTGACTATAATTACCAAAAAATATTTAGCAAAATTATTATTGCCTAGTATCTATTATCACATAATTATAAACTAATATTCCATACATAAATAGTTTATAAGGATACAACAACATCAACATCAACAACAACAACAACAACAACAACAACAAAGCGTTAGTCCCAAAAAAGGATAGAGAACAAAAAACATATTTTTTTTCAGGAAAATGATTTTTGACGGAAAAATTTTGCAGCAGGAAGTGACACGTGTCATTCATGGTGTCTATTTTAGTATAAAGTAATAACTTAATCGACAATATATTTTCTTATTTTATTTACTTAAATAAATTAGGAAATAATTTTGAGAAAAGACTATTATAACATCTGTGTACCTTTTGTCATTTACTCGAAGTTGTTGAAGAAACTTTTATCATGGAGCAGTTTAGCACATTTTCCTGGGCATGGAAAGTAAACGCCATTGCCATCCTAAACACACTTACAATCAAGAAAGAGCCAAACCTTGAATGGTGCCCAGCGTTTGGGCTCCGCATCAGCGTTTTCATATTTACCAGAAATTTCTTTGTAAATAGATTTGTGCAAACTATTAACCTGATTTCTGAGTACATAGTATTTCTCGTGGAATAATTTAGGATACACCGTTTTAATGAAATTGATTGAAGCACTTGAATACCATCAAAATCCCTAACCCTTACCTTTACAAGTTTCCTATACACTACAGGTACAAAGGTCAATACAACAGGCACGACGGTATACACACCACAAACGAATAGAAACAAATAAGGAATATTGAAGTGCATACACAGCAAATCTCTTTTGGTACTATCTGCAAGCAATCTATTTTCTTCACATATTAGTAATCAGACATCGCAAGACTTGTAAGACAAACATCCCTATTCTTTGATATTAAGTTGTCAATCGATTCAGAGGGATTCTATCACTTTGTCGCATTGTTCTTTCTACAGGTGATATGACTTGTGGCATCGTCATGCCCCCTGAAACAATTATCTCTGAGAAAAGGAAAACAGTGCGTAAATACACGAGCTAACAAAAAGGAGTCCAAAACCAAAGTACAAGCAAGAAGACATGTGATTATGTGAATTATCTGTTCCTTGTATTCAAATAACTGAGATGCAGATTAACATTTTAAAAAGATCAAAGGAGGAGGGTGAATAATCTATTTCTTTTAAATCCATTCCATTTTTCCCCCCTCTAAACCTAAAGATCTCAATTAGTAGCCCTTTCTAGGGCTTGATATGTCAAAAGAATAAAATTAATATTCAGAGTGCAAAAATGACTGTTGTTTGCCGGTTTCACCATGTATTTTCTGTACCAAACATACACAAAATATAAACAGGCAAGAAAGGGAAACAGATAGCAAACCTATGCCTTCACGAATTGAGAGATTTGGTCTGATGACATCCTTGGAATTGACCAGAAAGATGTCTCCAATATAAAGATGGTTGGTTGGGACATACACACTACATAACTCTTCATCACCATCATCCCTCTGCAATGAGCAATAAATCATCAAATTGAGTGCCATATATTGTCAACAACTCAAGGAAAGAAGGTCATTTAACAACTCAAAATAGTAAGTGGGCAATCTGTAGAATTTCCCTTCTCGAACCCTCTCAAGGCCCCAAACCCTCTGCTAGTCAACCTACCAACACACTCCAAATCTCAGGTGTCCCTTCAATCCTGCCCACTCTCCCTTTACAGAAGTTTCTTTTTTTATTCTGAGGCAAGGTAAAGAAGTTTAATACAAGGGGACAAGCCGTCCACAACAGACCTTGTGCTTAATCAACAAAGAGATCCTAAAGCAAATTTGCTTCGGCCTTCTCCGCAGTAAAGCGCCTATCCTTAATATTCTTTTGCACGCAACGGCAAGAGCCAGTTAAAGGTGTACAAAGAAATGATCCATTTTTTAGAGTGAAAATATATCAGAGAGGCAACTACTATAACTCCTCCAGATCATTACCTTAGAAAAGGCAGTAAGTTGAAGCCATAATAAAAAAGAAAGGCCTTATACTCGCTCCATAATCACCTAACGTTACCCTGATTCTAAATTACTAAGTGGATAAATGGCAGGCAAAGCACTTCAACACATGGTGGAAGAAGCAGCAGCAATAATGTATAAGGAGTACATAGCTTTTCTTCTCATCTGTTTTGCCACTTCTCTCCTACTTCAGCAGTAGAGAATTTAGAGGGCAAGTGCAGTAGTTTAACTAGTTTTCCTGTCATTTCGTCTAACAATTTTTTCAACCATTATGATTGATCCCTAGAGGTGTAAAATGCAACCACATACACATTTAGATGATTGATGCTTCTTTTATCTGAGCACAGGTTACAGTGTTGTGCAAGGTAAGAAACTAAGAACATGTTTACTCCCAATCAGCCTAAGAACACTGGCAGTGGCAAGTCGTGGCTAACTACCATCACTGATTTCTCTGCTTACCAACCACGTTGCCTAATCCATTAACATGATAAATCCTCCTGTCAGCCTCTTTGGTAGATGTCGTCATATTTTATTTTTATTTTTATCTTCTCCGGTCAGACACCCTGTCTACTAAACAACCCAAACAGAATAATTACCTTCCAACATTGCATTTAGAAAGCTCCATAACCAGCAAAGAAATCTATATCGAGATGGTCTAATATTTCACTCAAAATACCACTTTTAAAAATCTCAACCACTTATCATCGCCAACAAAATCAAACATTAAGGCTTCATGGAAGTGTTGGCCATCTTCAACCACTAGACTAGCAACATTTTCTTTCACTAAGAAGTCAGCAAGAAACATCAAGACAAGCATAAACGTTGACTGGTGAACAAAGATAGTCAGCAAGTTGCAGAGTGTATCTAAAAAATGTGAAGGTTACAGTAAGGGCAAAGTACTGAAACAATCAGATAGCAAACAATTGCCTTCATCTCCACCGAAGTGTACATGCAATCAACATGCATGTAGATGGGGAAAAAATGAACGCGTAAAATGATTATATCAAGACTTCAGCCATCAGCATTGCCTTGTCTCCAAGTAAGACGCATGAGCGTATGCGGGTAGAAAAGAATGCACAACTTTACAGAACCATTACAACAATACATAAGCGATCAATTAATAAACTAACATTGCCTATCTCCAAGCATAAGTATGCATGTGTATAGACATGAAATGCCTGGGGTGTCCAAACTCATCGTAACAGAACTATAGCGAATGATTCACAAATCAACATTGCCTTTGTCTCCAAGCAAATGATTCACGAATCATTATCCATGCTAGTGTGTGTGCCAGTGTGTATAGACACAAAATGCACAAGTGCGCCACACGTACCTGCAGAGTGACAGATGATGTGATAAAGCCAAAAGCGTATTCGCCTTCACGAGGATGACGAATTATTGCTACCTCTTTAAAAGCCGTCGTGTTTTGATCTGTTCAAAAGCATTCGGACAGCTTTAACACCAAAAACATAAGCATAAACGAAATTATGAGAAAACATCTACAGCTTAAGTTTGTTTAACTTGTTAAGCTCCCAAGTGCAATACATTCAATAGCCATTTGAAACCATTCACATAGGAGGTGTAAGTTTCTACCATGGTAAAACTACAGTCAATGGTACTTGAGAAACAAATATGAAAGCTATAACAAATGCATGAATTTTCTTGCTGCAACACACCAAGAACTATGGGCACGTATGTGTGCAAGGGTAACAGGAAGTCAAGATGTCCTTAAAATCAAGTATTACCTGGTGAAATTGCAGAGCTAATTTGTTTAGAGGCTGAATATATATGTCTAACAAAAGGCATCCTTTTTATCAGCCATTCTCCGAGCCAGAAAACAGTGGCACCCATCCAAGAGGAAACAAAAACACCAACAAGAAAAACAAACAATAACGACGTGATGAAACCTAGTCCTGCAGCCAAAAAAGCCAGGGGAAAAAAGTCATTTATCAAGGATAATTCACATCTTAAATTGGACTATGGCATATACGTTTCTATTTCCAACAAAGGAGTCCATTCAACACAAAATTATCTTCTTAACAAAACTAATGTATGCGAATAGTGTCTAAAGTCAAAACGTGATAACTAAAAAAGAACGTAGGATGTATTATTAAAACATGAGGACAAAGTTACTGTATGAATAGTGCAAGAGTCAAATTGTTGCAATTTTAAGGAAACTGAGGAAGTAACTTTGAGCCCCTGAACATAGCAGTATAAATATAACACTTCAGGATAGAAGTGGTGTATGTAGGTGTCTGAAAACAGACATCTTAAGATTCTCAACCTATTAACTTATCTAGTACTCCACCCTTTTAATTCTAGTCCACCCTTTTAATTCTCTCATGCTTAACAGCTACCTTTCCTCGAGCATACCTTAGTCCTTGACAAAGCAGGAAATGTAGAAGTTGCTCTAGAGTTTCATAGCGAAAAATGAAACAACAAAGACAATGCTACTCTATCTGACAGCATTCCTCTTCTCAATTACAAAATTTAGTCATCTTCCCAGATCAAAAGTATTTCTTCTCTTTCTGCCCCCGCTCCTCCAACCAGAAAAAGGTCACACAAGGACAAGTAAAATAACACATGAAAAAAAGTAAAAAGTATAAATAATACTCCCTCCTACACCGCCGCTCAATACCTTAGTCTTAGTGGATCAACTCTATTACATAAGTCAATTCCTTACTTTTTTCTATCTCCGTCCCATAATTATAGTCCCGTTTGACCAAAAACACGAATTTTAAGAAAAATAGAATATAGTACATGAAAAAGTGGAATAAAGTACAAAGGATGATTGAGTTGGATGGAAAAGTGGAATAAAGTACATGGGAAAGAGAATATAGTACATGGCAAAATGGAATATAGTACATGGGTGGGGTTTTAAATGCATTTTTAATTAATTTAGGACATGGGAAAGTGGGGACCTTAATAGCCAAAATTAGAAACAAGACTATAATATTGGGACGCCCGATTTAAAAAACAGGACTATAATTTTGGGACGGAAGGAGTAGAACTTACCAAATATGTCAATCCCGAGGCTCTCATACAGAGGACTGAAGAAACCATCTACGAACTGAATAAACCACCAAGTAATGAAGAAGGTGACTGCAACAGGGAAGAGCACTACGCTGCAATTTCAAGTCCAATGCAAAAATATTAGCAAAATACTTCAAAAGCAAGGCCAAAAAATTTGCAACACAACCAGAGCTAATTACCATCCAGTCATGAACTTTTTAGAAACCCAACTCTGGAGGAAATAACAGCAAGCCTGGCAAAAAAAAGACTTGTGTTAGTATGAGGGAAGAAATAGACCAATAAACTAGTATTGGTTCTTCCGTTCGCTGGAGGTCAGACGTAGATGCCCGACCCTTCATCAGTCAAAGAAGCAGAAGGATTTGGACTCAAACTTATCCATACCATAAACAAGGTAGGATCTCACCTCCATAATACCAAGATCCTTGTATGCAAGTACAGAAAAAACAAAGAGGAGACGTCGAGACGACAAGCAAAGTTGGACAGATAAATTCTATGCAGGTGCACATTGAAGAGTTGCAGAATGGAAATACCAAAAATAGCAGCAGTTTTAGCATTTTCACAAACATTAGGAAGAAAACAAGGAAGACATATACTTCATCTAAAGAGAAAGATAAACTAATCAAAATTTAACATCTTTTTTCTCAAGCCTTGTTTTTCCACAAACATACAAGAGTATATACAGGTTCTTGAATTAAAACTGGTAACAAAGAGAGGTTGTATCCTCAATTCCTCATTAGAGGAACAGTCTGTAAAATTTCTTTTCCTTGACCCTCATAAAATACCAATTGCCAATTTTCAAGTTCTTGTAATTTTTATCACTAATGTGAGACTCCAATATTGAATAGTTCACTAGATTAACACTATTCTTTATTATTACTCCGTACCTTAGTCTTTATTAGGCACATTGACTTTACTCACTCACCGCCATTGCATACAAGAACGATCTCAAATATAGGGATAAGACAGAGCTTTATAAAAGAATAGTGAGCAGATGTGGGCTTCAAGAGAATCTACATCCAATTATGCAAATTTTTTAACATGCAATTGCGGATAAAATAGAACTATCAAAATTCTTTGGCAACTGGTATTAGAGAACACAGAACCAAATCGTGCGTTGCAGCCATCTTTCATATTTATCTCTCTCCTCCACTTCTCAGTCTCTCATGACCCTCCTAACGAAATCTACATACATCTCTACTCAAAACACTGTGATCCTCAATTCCTCATTAGAGGAACAGTCTGTAAAATTTCTATTCCTTGACCCTCATAAAATACCAATTGCCAATTTTCAAGTTCTTGTAATTTTTATCATTAATGTGAGACTCCAATATTGAATAGTTCACTAGATTAACACTATTCTTTATTATTACTCCGTACTTTTGTCTTTATTAGGCACATTGACTTTACTCACTCACCGCCATTGCATACAAGAACGATCTCAAATATAGGGATAAGACAGAGCTTTATAAAAGAATAGTGAGCAGATATGGGCTTCAAGAGAATCTACATCCAATTATGCAAATTTTTTAACATGCAATTGCGGATAAAATAGAACTATCAAAATTCTTTGTCAATTGGTATTAAGAGAACACAGAACCACATCGTGCGTTGCAGCCATCTTTCATATTTATCTCTCTCCTCCACTTCTCAGTCTCCCATGACCCTCCTAACGAAATCCACATACATCTCTACTCAAAACACTGTGATCTCCCCCCCCCCCCCCCCCACAACAAATACCAGCTTCCTTCCTCCCTACCGAAACCGCCCACAAAGTTGCCAACAAAGTTTTTTAGCGAGAGACCGACAAGCAATCTACAGCTAGCTATGCTATTTACAAACAAGCAGGGGAGTGTGCCAACAAAAGGCTAAGAATGTCAGTGGCGGAACCAGAGTTCTTTAATTGGGGGGGCCGAATTTAATAAATCATAATTGATATATCTTACATATTTTTGAAATTTAAAGTACGCTTCGCGTGCTTTTAGATCTAGTTGGTTAATAATAAAATAGAGTCGGTGAAAACGAAACCTAACCATAGCTTGAGAAGAAGGTTGAAACAACATAAATTAGTCAATAACTTTGAATATTTGATAAAACATAATAATCTTAAAATTGAGAATAAGCATAAGTTTAAAAAATTAAATTATAACACATAAGTTAAAGAAGTTCATGAAATAAATATCAAACTAAGCATGTTAGGACACCAGAAGCCGTGAAATAAAAAAGATGTTGGGGTGGGGGTTCTAACTCAAGTCACAAAGCAGAAAATGAAGTTTACACTAACCTTAATACCAACTCAACTACTATGCAATTATGACTCTTCTTGCAACATTTAATACAAAAACCAAACCATAGGGGAGGACATGGCAACCAACAGCCCCCCCTTGGTTCTGCCACTGAACAATGTAATCTTTTTTCCAGAACAAGGTTCAATGAGTCAATGACATCATATCTAGATTCTTTGCAATGTATGGATTTAATGGATTTTTGTTTCCAAACTCTCATTCTAGGTCTAAAAGAGAGCTTCACTCTGTGTAGAATTGACATTGTTTTATTGAATTTTTGTACCCGGTATTCCCTTCTCATTCAATCTTCGTCTCTTCATGATTCACAACTTTCAAGATTTCGATTTGTGGTTGCGTTGCATAGTTTGCTTTTTCGAATAAATGGTATTCATTTAGAAATGAAATAGACATTAAATTCAATCAAATGCACGTTAGACGTAACAATGTAGATCTCAGATATGAAGTTTAATTTGACACTTTCAAACAAGGGTGATAGGTTGGTAGCCAAAAACCGAAAACCGAACCGAGCGATTCGGTTCGGTTTTTTTATTCGGTTCAGTTTGGACTGAGTTTATAAGAAAAATTGGTTTTACGGTTTGGTTTGGACTGAAAATTCTGAAACCGAATAAAACAAAACTTCAGAATTTTTCTTCTAACCTGACCCAAATAATAAGTGCAAGTAATAAGCCCAAATATTGACAAAAACCCTAACTCAGTGGCGCCTCATTTTACCCCTCATTTCACATTCTCTAACCCTAACTAGTAACTCCCCTCATTTCTATTCTTTGAATCTCTGGAACTGATCAGCAACGCCTATCTGACTCTCCTCTTACTCTCTCTCCCTACTTTTCTCCCACTCAAATTCGTCAACTTTCAGTCTTTCACACTCAAAATCGTCACTGCTCTCATCTCACTGGCCCAATCTCTCAATATCGCCCGGCCGCAACTTCAAACTTCCTTCTCCGTTTCTTTTTCCGACTTCATCAAAGATTTGAGGTACTAATCTCTTACTCTTAATTTTTGTTTTTTTTTTCTATTTGTTTGTTTTATTTTCGTGGATTTATTATTCAAAAATCCGCGAGTATATTTTCTATTTATTCAATTATTTGTTTTAATTATTGTTCGATTTATTTGTTTAATTTCTTATTTTAGGATATTATTTGATCGATTTGTTTTATTTTTTGCGCGATTTAGGTCATTATTTGTTCGATTTATTTGTTTTAGTTTCCGCTCGAATTTATGCCATTATTTGTTCGATTTATTTTTGATCGAATTAGGCATAATCAATTTGTTGATATTTGCTGAACTTATTGGTGATATTTGCTCGAATTTATTGGTGATTTTTACTCTAATTTATTGGTGATATTTTTCATTATAGATTCAATCAACTTTTGTTCGAATTTGAGTGATTTAAATTGTTCGAATTTTCTGATATTATTCAATTATTTATGCAATGTTTTGTTGTTTTAATTCCATACACAATGTCTAAGCAAGTTGAAGAGGGAGTCCCGGAGACAGTTTCAGCGGCTTCAAATAAGAAGGTCAAAAGGAAGAGGATGAATGACCGTTCAGAAGTGTGGGATCACTTTGTGAAGACAGAGACCTCTACTGGGCTTCGAGCAACTTGTAAGTACTGTAAGATGGAATACAATTGCGACCCTAAATTTGACGAGGGAATTGGTTTTAGGTACTTTTGTAGGTGAGCAGCCTTTTAAATTTGACGAGGGAATTGGTTTTAGGTACTTTTGTAGTATGGTGGAGCCTAAGTTTAATGTGTCTTAATAGTAGCAAAAGATTGTTTTACATCTTACTTGGTTTGAGAAAATGAAGGTTAAACATTAGTAAAGGCAATGCAAGTCTAGAGTTTCATTGACCACCGATTCATGGATTTCAGTACAACAAATTAACTATATATGATAGATAATGATTGGAAATTGCAAAAACGAATTCTGAATTTTTGTCCTATTGCTAGTCATAACTCATAAGGGTGAGGAAGTTGGTAAACAAATTGAGACATGTTTGCTTTCGGGAGAGCTTGAAAAACATTTTGCATAACGGTAGATAATGCTAGCTCTCATGACACTACCATAGGAATGAGAAGGAAAATTAATGGTTGGAAAAGTGGAGTTATTAAGAGTCGTTTCATTCACATGTGTTGTGTTGCACATATAGTCAAGTAGGTTGTTTTTGATGGTATGAAGATCGTTAATGAGTCAATCACTCGTGTAAGGTTTTAAAAATTGTGTTTCGGATGAAAAAATCATTACCAAAAAGTTGTTATGCCTTGATGTGCCAACTAGATGGAACTACGCATATTTGATATTGAGTGTTGCACTTTCTCTTGAGAATGCTTTTGAAAGGTATGCTGAGTAGGACCCTCATTATACCACTGAGTTGTGTGAGATGGAGGGGAAGGGCATCCTTGAATTTGAGGATTGGAATAGTGTGAGAAAGTTTTCTGAATTTCTTCGAATCTTCTATGATCTTACTAATCGTGTGTCTGTGTCTTTGCATGTGACTTCCAATTTATTTCTTCATGAGTTGGTTAATGTTGCATTAGTTTTGAAAAAGTTGACATCAGTGATGATTCAGATATGTGTCTTATGGCTTGTAAAATGAAGGAGAAGTATAAGAACTTTGCATGTGACTTCCAATTTATTTCTTCATGAGTTGGTTAATGTTGCATTACTTTTGAAAAAGTTGACATCAATGATGATTCATATGTGTCTTATGGCTTGTAAAATGAAGGAGAAGTATAAAAAATATTGGAGGGATCCTGAGAAAATTAACTTGTTGATTTTATTGTTGTTGTCCTCAATCCTCGATATAAATTGATTATGTTCCGTGGATGTTAGACTGAAATTTATGATGTTATGACTGTATTTGTGTTGGCAAGAAATATGAGAGATACATTGAGTGCTTTGTTTGAGGAGTATCGTATTATGCCTCCAACCGATGTGGTTAGGGAGGAAGTATCATCAACTAATGATGATATTCAGCCAACTACCTCACACATAAGAAAGTCGAGGTTCTGAAAAGCAAGTATAAGAAGCATAAGTGTGAGCTTAGTGGAGAGGCAAAGATGGAGTTAGATAAGTATTTGGAGGAGGATGATGAAGACTTTGATATTTTGGGATGTTGAAATTCAATAGTGCAAGGTTTCCTACTATGGGAAGAATGGCTTGTGATGTACTTGATGTCCCAATATTAACAGTGCCCTCCGAGAGTGCATTAATCACCGGTGGAAAGGTTCTTGATAATTTTAGAAGCTCCTTACGTCTGGTGATTGTTCAAGGTCTTATTTGTAATCAAAATTGGCTACGTGTTGGTCCATTTCAAGGCGTCGTGTTTGAGTAAGTGGAACTTCTTGAAGAAGGTAATTTTTACCAGATCTCCGGTGATGGATGGACATTGAACAACCTGAAATGGAAAGAATTCAGATAAGAAAATGGAAAGAAAATACTGAAATGGAGAAAAAAAACAGTTTAAAATAACACAAATATATTAGTTACCTTCTTCAAGAAGCTCTACCTCCTCCAAACACAACGCCTTGGAATGGACCTGCAAGTAGCCAATTTTGATTACAAACAAGCCCTTGAACAACCACTAGGCTTAAGGAGCTTCTAAAATTATCAAGAACCCTTCAACCGGTGCTAAATGCACTCTCGGAGGCCACCATTGATAATAGGATATTGGGACAGCAAGTACATCACGAGTCATTCTTCTCATAGTAGGAAACCTTGCACTATTGAACTTCCACCACCCCAAAATATCAAAGTCATCATCCTCCTCCATATCCTCCTTCGTATCCTTGTCTAACTCCATCTTTGCATCTTCACTAAGCTCACACTTATGCTTCTTATAGTATGCTTTTCAGAACCTCGACCTTCTTATGTGAGGTAGTTGACTGAATATCATCCTTAGTTGATGATACTTCCTCCCTAACCACATCAGTTGGAGGCAAAATATGATACTCCTCAAACAAAGCACTCAATGTATCTCTCACATTTCTTGCCAACACAGACGCAATCATAAAATCATAAATTTCAGTGAACATCCACTGAACATAATCAAATTTATATCGAGGATCGAGAACAACCAAAAAAATCAGCAACTTAATTTTATCAGGATCCCCCAATATTTCTCATACTTTTCCATCATTTTACAAGCCATAAGACACATATCTGAATCACTTGATGTCAACTCTTTCAAAAGTACCGTAACATTAAACTCGTGAAAAATAAATTGGAAGTCACATACAAAGACACAGACACGAGATTAGATCATAGAAGATTTGCAGAAATTCAGAAAACTTTCTAACATCATTCCAATCCTCAAATTCAAGGTTGCCCTTCCCCTCCCTCTCACACAACTCAATGGTATAACGAGGGTCCTCCTCAGCATACCTCTCAAAAGCATTCTTAAGTGAAAGTGCAACACTCAACATCAAATATGTGTGGTTCCATCTAGTTGGCACATCAAGGCATAACAACTTTTTGGTAATGATTTTTTCGTCCAAAATACACCTTTTAAACCTTTGCAACCTTGTTGGAGATTGTTTAATAAATCTCATAACATGCCTAACACGAGTGATTTGACTCATTATCTGTTTTCATACCATAAAAAACAACCAAATTGACTATACGTGCAATACAACACATGTGAATGAAACGACTCTTAATAACCCCACTTTTCCAACCATTAATTTTCCTTCTCGTTCCTATGGCAGTGTCATTAGAGCTAGATCTACTGTTATGCAAAATATTTTTTCAAGCTCCCCCTCAAGCAAACATTTCTCAATTTGTTTACCAGCTTCCTCACCCTTATGACTAGCGATGGTTCAAAAATCATAATTCGTTTTTGCAATTTCCAATCATTATCTATGAAATGAATAATTAAGCATATATAGTTATTTGTTGTACTGAAATCCATGAATCGGCGGTCAATGAAACTCTAGACTTGCATTGCCCTTACTAATGTTTAACCTTCATTTTCTCAAACCAAGTAAGATGTAAAACAATCTTTTGCTACTATTAAGACACATTAAACTTAGGCTCCACCATACTACAAAAGTACCTAAAACCAATTCCCTCGTCAAATTTAAAAGGCTGCTCACCTACAACAATCATGAATGAAAGAGTTTTCCTAAGACTTGCAGCGTCATATTTATGATAAGTTAACCCACTAGTTTCCAGGTTTAAACATTACCATTGAAAGACAACATGCTTTGCTTAGAATCCTTAGGTGTGTTGTAGGGATACTTACGCCACTTCGAAATGTGAGCCCACAAATAACTCGTACCATTCTTCTTAGGGTCGCAATTGTATTCCATCTTACAGTACTTCCAAGTTGCTCGAAGCCCAGTAGAGGTCCTCTGTCTTCACAAAGTGATCCCACACTTCTGAACGGTCATTCATCCTCTTCCTTTTGACCTTCTAAAACTTCCTTGAAGCAGAACCTGCCAACGGGACTCCCTCTTCAACTTGCTTAGACATTGTAACTGGAATTAAAGCAACAAAACATTGCATAAATAACTTAATAATATCAGAAAATTCGAACAATTTAAATCACTCAAATTCAAACAAAACATCATTGAATCTATCCCGAAAAATATCACCAATAAATCCGAGCAAAAATCACCAATAAATTCGAGCAAATATCACCAATAAATTCAACAAATATCACCAAATTGACTATGACTTAATTCGATCAAAAATAAATCGAACAAATAATGACTTAAATTCGAGCAGAAACTAAAACAAATAAATCGAACAAATAATGACCTAATTCGCGCAAAAAATCTAACAAATCGATCAACTAATGACCTAAAAATAAGAAAATAAAACAAATCAATTGAACAAAAATAAAAACAAATCAATCGAACAAATAATTGAATAAATAGAAAATGTACTCATGAATTTTCGAATAATAAATCCACGTAAATAAAACAAACAAATAGAAAAATAAACAAAAATTAAGAGTAAGAGATTTGTACCTTTGAATCTTTGATGAAGCCGGAAAAAGCTCCCCGGAACTCCAGAAGGAGCCGTGAAGCTTGAAGATGCGGCCGCCAGGTATTGAGAGAGTGAGTCAGTGAGATGAGAGATGAGAGAAGACTAGAAGTAGACGAATTTGAGTGGGAAAGAAAGACAAGAGAGGAGAGCAAGAGAGGCGCCGCTATCAGTTCCAGAGATTCAAAAAATAGAAATGAGGCGAGTTACTAGTTAGGGTTAGAGAATGTGCAATGAGGGGAAAATGAGGTGTCGTTGAGTTAGGGTTTTTGTGAATATTTGGGCGTATTACTTGAACTTATTATTTGGTTTTATTCGGTTTCAGAACTTTCAGTCCAACCCAAACCGTAAAACCAATTTTTTTTAAAAACTCAATCCAAACCAAATAGGACAAAAAACTCCGAACCGAATCGGTTTTTGGCTACCAAACTTTCACCTTTACTTTTTAGATGTTATAAATCGGCTCGCTTTTTGTTAATACCGCCTTCTTCAAGGAGGTTTATTGATCTCACATAAACTTTTTTCAGATGGTCAAAATGGAAAAATCAACAAATTAATATTACATTCCTACCACAATATATAAACTCTTCAACAACGAAATATTTGAACAACCATCAACAGATGGGGCTATTGGAGTAAATAAGTCTCAGAGACGGAGAGGACATTGTTATTGGGGGAAACATAAGTGGATCACAATTCACAGCTGATTGAAGGAATTCCTTTTTGCTGATTGTGTGCAAACGTTCGGAGGTAACGGTGGGTGCTATTTCCAATGTTTATTCAACTTTGTCACAGTTTGGAACATTGTTTAATTCACTGTGCTAGCTAAAAGAAAACACTAAAAGATAAATGAGCTGCTAAAATGTGGAGGCTGACCCCTTGTGGTAATACTTTGGTGTTCAAGGAAGTAAATAAATTGGGCAGGCTTTTAGAGAAAGTTCAAAAAAGTTCTGCTCTTAATTTCTCCTTTTGGAAGATCTTGCAAGGTTACAGTGGTTACAGTTACAGTAACTGCATTTCACTCTAAGTGTTAGTATAGGATTGATGACACTTATGCCAGGGTATAAACACTTGACACGTCAACTACGACCAGAAACATAATAAACTCTAAAATGGAGAAGTCTAGCAAGTGGATACATACTTGAGTTTGACTCTAGTAGGCTCAGCCGCCTAGTAATAAGCGACGTAGCTTCTCACAACAACCATGCACAACTTCCTTTACATTTGACATTTTACACAACTATAGGGGATAGTGCATGTCCTGCATGATGATATTTCATTCTGGCTCTATAGTTACATAAAATGGTTTATCCCGTCCCACCCTGACAAGAGTGACAACCTCCTAATTCTAATTGTAAATTTCTAATATTTAATCTTATTGCTTTATTAAATAAGTTGAATCATCAAACATGATACATGTAAGCTAACTCACAATCATTACAATCAGCAACTAAACAATGCAATAATGAATCCGGAACCAAGTTACACTTACCTTCTAACTAACCCTTGGACCTCCTAAATCAATTGTTTATTCTTTCTTCGAGATTTCATGGACAGTTTTCTCATTCTCAAGTCCACTAACTTAGTCAATAACAAGGAAATGATATAGAATAATGAAATCATCCATACAGAACCAACCTATTTCATAATTGTATATTTTTAATTAATTTTACCGTTTCTCTAGAACCAATTGTTGAATAATTCCCCCGTCACTAAACAGAATCTCACAAATCCACCTCGAAAGCAATTCGCATCTTCCCACACACAAAGATCATCAACCAACAACTCAAACAAGTAAGGGAAAGACTAGTTTATTATCCTCCAAATTGACCTAGAATCTAAACACAATTTCAATTAATTCAATGAAAACAAATTCAAAAATGTAACACGAAAACGGCCTTGTTCCGTACTGATTCCAATTCAAAAACGAATTTCCCCCAATTTCCCCAATACTAATAGTTCAAAAATGCAATCTACGTCATCAAACCCCAAAAAATTAGCGGGGGGGAAAGGAAGAAAAAAAAGAAAACCCTAACCTCGCGCGAGGAAGAATTAGAGTTAGTGAGAGGAGCTTTAGCAGGATCTTCGGGATCATCTTGGCTCAACGGAACAGACGTGGATTCCTTCTCTTCCGCCATTGAAATCTTCAACAGAACTTGTTTGGAGGAGAGAAGTGGAAGAAGTGAGTGTTGGAAAGAGTGTAGTTGGTTGCGAGCGAGAGGAAGCGGACGAAGAAGGGAGAGAGAGTGGGTCGTCGGTGGTGATTATTGCGGGGGTTGGGGAGGTGGTTGACTGTTTTGTTTGCTTCGGCATTAAGTGAGATAATATAAACTTTATTATTAGGCCTGTTAAAGTTTGACAGCTGTACAACATTAGCCACGAGGCTGTTATTAGTATTGTTGGCGTATGTGTTTAACAACGCACTTTATCGTTATAACCAAGGTTTAATATTCTGCTATTTATGGACTACTTAATAGCAACTCCAATGGTCTCGAGTTCGAGTCTTGGGAATGGAAAAAATTTCAACGGGGAGGGATGTTGCTCATCGAGGTACCCATGCAAACTCCCACATGAGATTACCTCGCCGAAGATGGTGGGAACTCCTCATAGTAGAACCAAAAAAAAAAAAAAATAGCAACTCCAATGGTAAACTACAATTACAAGGTGATGTAACTAAGTTTGTGACATCGAATTTTCTAGTTACAAGTGAATTAAGCTATGATATCTTGGTGGACTATGATACCTTGGTGGACTATGATACCTTGTAACTCCCTGTAATATTTTATTTAAATACTCCATCCGTCCCAAATTAGTTGTTACACTTACCTTTGCACAAAGTTTTAGGTGATAAGTAGTTGTTTGGTTATCAATTGTTATTTTATTGAAAAAGTAGATGTGACAAGAGTTAATGGAGTATTTTTTTTAATTGAATTAGAGAGGGTGTGGGGACCAAAAAAGTTTTAGTAGGAAGAGAGAGACAATATAATAATTGTGGGGTAATTCATAATTTAGAAGTGTAACAACTAATCTGGGACGGGCGAAAAAGGAAAGTGTAACAACTAATCTGGGACGGAGGGAGTAATTATTTTTTGTAGCTACTTGCTCAAAATAACTTAAATATTGGCCTTGTTTGGCAAATGGCTTTTTGCTGGCTTTTTGGTTGGCTTTTGGCTATTGGCTTTTTAATCTGGTCAAACAGCCAAAAAATATGTTTGGTAAAAAAGAAAAGCTAGTAACACTAGCTTTTTGGAGTTGGCTTTTGGCTTTCACTATCTAAATTTCTTTTTTGTCCTTGTTTTTTACTAATTAACTAATAATTAATAATTAACTAATAATTAATAATTAATACTCCCTTCATTCCTAAATGATCTTCCTGTTTGGTGTTTGGGTGAAAAATAAGAAAATGGAATCTTGTAATATTTGGGTGTAAAAGTAATGATTGGGTGTAAGAGAAAATAATAAATAAATGAAGAAAAGTAATAAAGAAATGAAGGAGAGAGAAGATATTTTTATTAAAGTAATAAAAAATCATAAAAGTGGGGTTGGGTGGGTGAATAGGAAAATATGAATGAATTAAATAAGGTATGGTGAGGAAATTTATGGTAAAAAGTCATGTCCAAAAATAAAAACAGGAAGATCAATTAGGAACGACATTTATAGAAACAGAAAGATCAAAAAGGAATGGAGGGAGTAATTAATAATTAATAATTAACAATGAATAATTAATAATTAGTAATTAATAATTAATAATTACTAATTAACAATTAATGATTAATAATTACTAATTAATAATTACTAATTACTAATTACTAATTAATAATTAACAATTAGTAATTAGTACTTAATAATTAGTAATTAGTAATTAATAATTAGTAATTAGTAATTAATAATTAATAATTAATAATTAATAATTAATAATTAAAAATTAATAATTAATAATTAATAATTAATAATTAATAATTAATAATTAATAATTAAAAATTAAAAATTAATAATTAATAATTAATAATTAATAATTAATAATTAATAATTAATAATTAATAATTAATAATTAATAATTAATAATTAATAATTAATAATTAATAATTAATAATTAATAATTAATAATTATTAAATAATAATTATTAAATAATAATTATTAAATAATAATTAATAACTAATAATTAATAATTAATAAATTAATAATTAATAATTACTCCGTAATGATTAATAATTAATAATTGATAATTAATAATTAATAACTAAAAGTTAATAACTATTAATTAATAACTAATAATTAAAAGATAATAATTAATAATTAATTAATAATTAATTAATAATTAATCATTAATTATTAAAAATTAACTAATAATTAATAATTATTATTCATTTAAATATTATTAATTATTAATTATTAATCAATGATTATTAATATTAGTTATTAATTATTACCCCCCGGGTCGTGGCTCAGTTGGTAGGGGCGTTGCAGAATGTGCCCACAAGTCACGGGTTCGAATCCCCTTCCCCCCCCCCCTCCCCTTTGACTTGTAGAGCTGCTGCTGAGTCCTCCACGACTTACCTCTCATACGATGGCCTAGGGGTGGGCACGGTATGGGCCGGTGGGTGGGCTTCCGGAAATAAGCCTTTTGGAGAATTATTACTCCGTAATTATTAATTAAAATAGTAATTTATTAATACTATTGCATAAAGTAATATATTTTATTTATTTGTAATTACGTTTTACTCCGTACATAATACAAAGTATGTATTGAAAAATGAATAAAAGACATTAAATGTCCTTAAATATCATTATACATAGCTACAGCCAACAGCCAACAATTGATTTTACCAAACATATTTGTAACCAATCCATAGGCAAACAGCCAACAAAAGTAGCCGACTTGAACAGCCAGTCAAACCAGCCAAGTAAAACAGCCGACAGCCAACAGCCAACAGCCAATTGCCAAACAGGGCCATTATAATAGTTGTTTATATCATTGATGTAACAATGGTTGTCTACCACATGTTTTTATATTTTTATGAGCATGTCCCTTTTTTAACCATTAGAGTTGCTCTAAATGATTCATGACTAGACCTATGGGTGTTCATCGGTCCAAACCCGGGCCGGACTGGACCGACCCGGACCGGACCGAAGATCGAATTTTGATAATTCAAGACCCGAAGACCGGACCAATTATGCTTGGACCAAACCCGGACCAGACCGAAAAAATCGGTCCAAAATCCGGACCGGACTGGTTTGGACCAGTTGTAGACCTACTTCTATATATTTTTTATTTTTTCTAAAAATTATGGTAAAAAGAAAAAATATATATAAAAGGCCAATTGTTTAAGGCCTTTTTCGGAAGCTAAAATAAAATATATAACAATATTGTAATATTTACAACATATTAAAGGAGAGACTTACATTTTTAAATAGAATATATTTTATTTTATTAAGGGAAAATCGGTCCGGTCCAAAATCGGGTTTTCCAGAGCTCGAGGTCTACTTCTACCTAAATAGTTTGACCGGACCGGACCAGACCGAAGACCGGAAATTGATATTTCTCGACCCGAAGACCGGATCAATTGTCTTCGGTCCGGTCCGGACTATTTTTCGATCTGGACCAATTTTTGCACACCTCTAACTAGACCCACCAGTTTCATCTAGTGGGTTGGGATGACCTACTAAACAAACTGGCCTGCCAAATACTCTAATAGTCTAACTAGTTTCCTATGCGTGCTTATAACCTAAATGCATGCATAATAATACTTAACTAATTAGTGCCCCATATAGTATAAAAATGAATCAATTAGATTATTATATATAACTCGTTTTGAGTATAATTTAATTTGTTAGATTACAATGTATCTTGCTTTGAGTATACTTTAATAAATTTTATCATAAAAGGATTAGTAACTCGGAAAATTAATAACTAATTTTTGTGCAAGACTATTAAGAAATTATTTAGATCACTTTCTAATTATATTGCTTTAATATAATTTTGAACGTATGAGAACAACAAAATGAGTTGTGGCATAGTGGTTAAAGGGTGTTATTAACAAATGAGAGGATATAGGTTTGAAACCTATAAATAACATTTTTTCATGATCAAGAAAATTCTATGAGTTGTCATGTCAAAGGTGACGATTCGTCACGTCATCGTTATATAGGGGCGACTTGTGGCAATATAGCATTCTTTGTCTTGGAGTTTTAATAATAGTACGTATAGACTAAATTTAAGCCCGTGCAATGCACGGGTTAATTTATGTTTGTTGTACTACGTACTTAAATTTGACTTCGTATCTGATTTTATCTTTAAAAAAATAATAAAAAAAAGTATTATCAAGTTATATCTTTTAAATATTCACCTAATCATATCTTTTCAAAAATTCACTTTACCTTATCCTAAACCGATTTACTTTATTTTATAATCGCTAAATCTTAATATTTAAATATAATTAGTAACTGGACAATCCTATGTAGACGCTCCCATTGCTCACCCAAAAACTCCCCTTTATTTATATATATTAGATTGGTTAATTACTTTTTGCCCTTTTTTTTATTAATATGTTTTCGTAGTTTAATATCTTGTAATATTGATAAACATCTTTTAAATTGATTCCCTAAATATTTTTGTTTTATTTTTTTGACTAGTTTTGATGTCAGGGCGATGCACATATTTCGTTTTATTTTTATTCTAGTAGTATTTGTATTTTATTTTTTTTGGTTTAAAATTTAAATTATGGCTTTTATTAGTAAAATACTACTACTCCGTTCCTAGATGTGCTTTACGCTTTTCGTTTAAATTTGTTCCTGAAAGTTCTTTATACTTATGCTTTTTTCCAATTTTGGAATACAACTTTTACAATTATACCCTCTTATCTTATTATTTTACTAGTCTTATATGCACGCGATGCGTGCGAGATAATATCATAAATTATTTTATTGCAACTAATCACCAAATAATATGCCACAAATTTGTTCACAAAGTTCATCTAAAGAAAAAATATACATCATTCCTATTTTTTGGGTAAAATATACATCATTCTTATTACATTGTACAAAGCAGAGTAAGAAAGCACTAATAACATGTCGATCAATTTGCAAGTAAGCATTATCCAAAGTCTTGTCTGATGGAATTATCTCATTGAAGTAGTCCCATACTTGGAACTATTCACATTAATGAAAATCCACACTAGAGGAAAAAACATCATAAGTTGCCCTTAAAAAAGGCTTATAAGTTGCCCTTTATAATGACAACATATGGCTGAGTCACTTTTGGCAAATTATCAAAAGTTGCCCTTAACAAAGGCAACTTATAAGCTTATAAGTTGCCCTTGTTGCAAACAAGGGCAACTTATAAGCATCACATAAGTTGCTCTTGTTGCAAACAAGGGCAACTTTTGAGTTTTTTTAGTTTATTTATTTAAAATCTGCATTATAATTCCTGATTCTGCAATATATTTCTGATTTTGCAATATAAAATTTTGCATTATAATTTATATAATACTGTTTCACCAAACATCAGCTTGACGTTCCTCAAAAATGATATAAATTTCAAATTTCCAATAATATTACCGAATTAATTCAAATGTAATTAATTAAATCAATAAATAACAAAGTAATGTAAGAATCACGGATAACTACTGTAGACACCTACTTTTGTCCTCATTCTCGAAAGGGAAAGGTTCGATGATGAAAACATAAATCTCCACTTGACAACGCGTCGCCTATAAAATAAACGAATCTCAATTCCCCTTTTCATTTCACCCAAAACCTGCTATTTATGGAAACCTGCTAAAAATAGTAACTGCCGTAAAGGGTAGCTTCTAAAAGTGGCAAGTCATAAAAGATAGAAACCTGTCAGAATTAGGTGTTTCACTCCAACATAAATCCTAAATGAGATAGAAAATTGCGAGAATCCTATTCCTAATATGATTCGGAAATAAGAGTTACGTATTAATTAAAATCCTAACGAGCCTAGAGTTCGTAACGGGCCCAGACGCATTCCGTCATGAAATTGATACGCACTAAAAGACTCGATTAAGTCTCAAACACTACGGATTTCAGGAATTCGAATCTGACTAAGAAAACAGCCCAGACCCTATTTTCAACGCCTGGCTCTGTGCGCCGAAATCTTCGGCGCCCAGGCCTGGGCGCTGAAAATACCTGGGTACGTGTTTTTTCCTAATTCTTTGCGGATTAGAACTCCGCAATTCTATCTTTCCACGAACTCTTCCCTATAAATACAGCCCCAAATTCGACGTGAAAGAACACACACAATTCATATTCTGAGTATTGACTCCACCCCTTAGCCTAAGCCTCACGCTGCGAAATTGTTCACGCGTTCTGTCGCAATCGATCCATAAATCGAACAGAACGTATCCTGTCCCATAATTTGAGATTCGTTAAATAAAAAGGAGAAATAGCAAGGTCAAAGTGGTTAGTTTTCTGAGAACCGTGACGCACCTCTCAAGGGTGCGTCGTAATGTGTCCCTTTTCGATGATTTAATCGCTTTCCTCGCCCTTTTTATGAACTGTTAAACTAACTAAATCTGATTGTTCTACCACGCCTAACAAATATAATATTTTTGGGAAATTGGATTATCATGCTAGGTCCCTTAATGCAATCTAAATCAGATAATCGCGATCGATCTAGTATTATATGTTGCATATTGCTAAAATCAACTCAGATTAATTTAATAGTTAACGCATGTCCCTTCAATTATTTATGCTGAGCTAGTAAGGATATCCTGCCTCTGGAGTTATCGACGAGCGAGTACTCCTCTCGGTAGTTACAGTCCCCCGAACCCTCAATCTCTACCTTGCGGGTGTATGTTGAGAGATCCCCACACCAGGGATCACAAGGGAACCTACGGCCGTCGTGGTCAAACATAATTGCACTCCCTTTATGTCACGATAACCGGGTTTTGTCAATTTTTCTCATTGTTGTTAAAAACTGAATAGCGACTCCTATATTACTAGTCAATTGGGTGTAAACTCACAGGAAATCCAATTACACTTGATTAAATAAAAAGAATCGTCACACCCACGAGGGACGAGGTCACGCATTAGCCTCGCGCTTTTTCGACCCCCTCACAGTGGCGACTACACTGGGGATAGTGAAGGAAATACTCGTGCTTGTAGGTAATCAAAATAGCCGAAGGGTGAAACGATCCTACCCCGCGTTTATTTCCCCATCAAGTTGGGACGACCTGAAAATCAGCATATTAATGTGAACGGGCAGAACCGCATAACGAATCTCGGCTCCCTCGGGAGTTGGGACTAAGGATACCTTTTTTCGCCAATAGGGGGGTGCATACGATGCGCATGTTGCCCACTCGGTACTTGTGCAGGTAGTACACCTATCCCGAACCCAATCGCTCACTCATTAGGTCCCTCTCGCCTGCATGCCCCATTGGCTTGCACTTGCGGGTTGGCCTCTTGGGCGAAATTCGTCTGTTGAAGACACTACCTCGACCTGGGCATGTGTTGGATCTACGATAGAAGCGGTACCAAGCCAGGCGCAAATAACTACCCATAGAAGCCTATCATAAACTACATGACATGTTATTATCGCCTCATGATAAATGTTAGTTATGTGTAGCGAAATATGTGATTGTGTGTGACAAACTATCCTAGAAAAAACCAACGGCATTAAAAATTGCCCAAACATTCATAGACTAATTTGCCAAAGAGTTATACCGAAATACGTGTTCCGCAAACCCGAATGATCGCCACAAAAATAAGCAACGCTCGGGATGGCCTATAACGAATTCCACAAACGCTGCACAACGCGTAAAGGACGTTATTAGGCAAGCACGCAAATCGAAGTCGCATAAACAGAAGTAGACGCAAACAGGAAACGAGAACCAGCCAGGGACGCATTTTCAACGCCCCTGGCTGGGCGCCAGAATTTCTCACGCCCCTCGCTGGGCGCTGAAGTTGCTTCTTGGCCTTTTGGTCAGGCGCAGCAGCCTCGGTGCCCGCGCAAAAGGAAAATACGTAGCACAAAAAATGTTCGTAAAAAGAATTGCTACGAGGCGTAAGAAAAGCACTCGATTTCAAAAGCGACTCGTAAAAAAATTAATAACTCTTTGCGTCGTTGTTAGGCCTCCTACGACGACGATGCTCGGCACTAAAAACCGAACATGCTAACAATTATGAATGTCACACGGGCAAGTGTTTCGAAAATCCAAAGAATGACCAAAAGAAAAAAAAAACTAAAAGGTGTACCAACAAAAGAAAGAGTGAAAAACCAATAGAGAGAGTCGAAGTCTAGACTAAGTAATGCTTGAAACTTTGGGAACCTAAACTTTAGCTTATCTTATGCCTAGGACTGGTCCTGCCACTTGGTGCCGATCAGGGAATCAACGGTTAGTGCGTCTCGAAGATACATCGGCAACATCAGGTTTAGTGACTCCAAGCTCCGTCCGTCGTCCCTCATTTCAAGGATCTCCGCTTCCCCAACCTCGATTCGCACCTTCAAACATGTCCATCGAAGATTTGCGAGACCAGATGGTCCAAATGACCCAACTTATGGGCCAATTGAAAATGGAAAATGAAGCTTTAGCGGCTGCGCAAGCCAAAAATGACCTCGATAACGAGAAGAGGATTGAAAAAATGGTCCTATAGAAAACCATGGGGAGAAAATACTTCTCCCTCGATCCTGAACCTTTTCTTGGCAAACTACCAGAAAAGTTCAGTTCATATGACTTACCAAAGTTCAAGGCCACGGACAACCCCCGTGATCATCTACTAAGCTTTGTGAATGCCATGAACTTGAAAGGCGTGGACAAGTCCATGTATTTACCTGCCTTTCCTTTGTCCTTGGAACCTGTGCCGCTCAAATGGTACTATCACCAGGACCCTAAGCTCTTCCCCACTTGGGAAGACTTTGTCAATGTCTTCATCAAGCAATACTAGTCGAACATGGATTTCCAAGTCACCATGCGCGAGCTGGAAGTTCTCTTCCAAAAGAAAAATGAGGGTTTCACGACCTACTTTGCTAGATGGAGGGACCAGGTGGCCCAGCTAATCAATAGGCCTCCAGAAACATAATTGGTCCAAAAATTCATTGACAACCTGGACCCGGCTTACAGACAACACCTTAGGTACCTGGGACTTGACACTTTCAAAAGAGTTTATGATGTGGGAATAAAGATCGAGGACGACCTCGCCAAAACCATACAAAGCAAACCCACATATAAAAACAACACCTATAATCGGGGTAACACATCCCAAGCCCAAGAAGTCCATGCTGTAGAAGAGACTCCCGCCCGAAGAAGCCCTGGAAGATGGGTCCGAGACCGAAAGTTTGCCCCACTCGGGTCGACTTTGGTACAAGCCTTTGAAAGACTAACCAATCAAGGAAAGTTGAGACCTATAGGCCCCACCCGTGACCCTCCTGTCAAGGGCAAATATTGGGTCGAAGGTACTTACTGCAAATTCCATCAAGGAAATGGGCATGACACTGAAAACTGCTGGAATCTAAAACATACGATCCAGGACATGATAGAGGATGAAGTGATACCTCTCCCTAACGTTGGCAAACCCAACAACAACAAGAGCCCACTCGGCTCTTGTCACATCTCTCTCGACCAACCAGAGAATTTCGACCCCACGGTGTACATCACGCCTCAAGGTGCACCACTCGCTGTGGTCCCTATGGATCGAATCGAGAGAGAAGTGTGCGGTGTGTGGGATGATGATGCTGAAGATATTTACCTATCTCATGTGTCGGGCCAGGACCTCTTCACTGAAACTTGGCCCGGGTATGCTCTCATTGACACCACCCCTCAGGAGCCCGAGGTCGACAACCTCACCCGATCCGGAAGAATATACCAACCGGATATTCACCCACCTCCTATGGACGACATCCCAGTTAGGCAAACTCCTGAGAATGGACGGCACGCCACCGTCGCAGAAGTCATTGAAAATCCTCTCCTGAAACAACTAAAAAGAACCAAGGCCGAGATTACCATCTGGGATCTCATGTGTACTTCAAAGGAACATCGCGAAAAGCTTATTCGCTCACTCGACTTCATCTCAGTACCTACAGATATCACACCTGACTCATTGGTTAGCCATGTCACGAGAGATGCCGGAGAAAAGGCCATAGTTTTCACTGACAAAGACTTGCCCAAAGAGGGGGGTGCTCACAATAAAGCCCTTTATCTAGTGGTTGGATGCAAAGGACAAAACATCCCCCTAGCGCTCGTAGATAATGGTTCGGCGGTTAATGTCTGCCCATTGCGAACCGCCCATTGCTTGGGGCTAGGAAACGATGACTTCCAAACCTCCACGCAAGGGGTACGAGCTTATGATAACTCCCGAAGGCCTGTGTTGGGAAAAATCAACCTTACCATACAAACCGGGCCTGTGGCACACACCACGGAGTTTCAAATAATCGACATCAAGCCCACTTTCAACCTCCTCTTGGGGCGACCTTGGCTCCATGACTTAGGAGGTGTGGCTTCTACCCTGCACCAAATGGTTAAACTTAACCATAACGGGGTAATACTAGAAATCCGCGCCCCTCCTCTCGACATCAGTTGTACTATGGTTGGAACGGCCGAAACTGCAGACGACCTTTATGGGTTTCAAATGGAAGAAGCAATCCAGTTCATTGAAGACTATGATCCAGCATTCCTAGACCCACATGCATCCCGGGTCATCCCTAGAATGTTGTTAGCTCAAGGTTATTTCCCAGGAACCCCATTGGGCATAAGGAAGAAGGAATACACATTCCATCCTTTTCCCAACAAATCTACTCCCTTTGGCTTAGGCTATGAACCAACGGAGGAAGATATTGCTGACCGCCTGTCTAGGCTACGCCTTAACAAAGCCAAACAAACCACCCTCCTTCCCCCGTATCAAAGGACCCTTAACGGGATGTTCGTTCGGGAAGGAGAAGAACACCCATGCTGTGATTTCCCTGAACCCTTCGTTCAGGATGGCTTGCTAAAACCCGGATTTGAAATTTTCCATGACTGCCACACCTTGGATGAGGCACCCCACCTCACCAAGACTAAAACAGCTAAAATATTAGACAACCATGCTCTATGGACATTGTTTAACGAATCGAGGCCTATGGAGAACGAGACTGTGATGACTACCCTAGCTTTACAAGATGAAGGTTTCGATCCAACCCGGTTAATATCTCCTGCATCAACACTAGAAGAGGTCGAGAACGGATGGGTGAAGACATATCAGTGGGTCAATACAAAAGGAATAGAATTCAAGATGAGTACCGGTGAAGGACCGAAGTTTTATGAGACTAAACCCCAGGCTTGAGCCACGTAGAGCACCATTAGTAAAAAGCGCCTAGTTGTTCTTTAGATTGATAGAAAAAAATGATAGAGACTTTAGATGGTCCTAAGGCCCCTTAGAATATAGGTCAGTTTTATTTCAGTGTGTTTTCCTTACTTTCCGAATCAATAAAGGCGTAATATTTCTCCTAAAATTTTTATTCTAACATTAAATGAGCACCAAATGTACTTGCAAAATACTAAAATAAAGAGGCGGCCCACTCTAGGCCCAACAAACGAGGCCCATTCGGTCTTGAAATAGTGCCATGGGAACCAGTTCCCGAAACCCACACTATCCCATTCATACAAAGCCAACCAGTGTCATCATAAGAGTCAATCCATGCAACCCAAAGAAATCAAAGGAAATCAAAATCCAAAACAATGCAAATGTCACCAAAAAACAGATTCATAAAACATAATTCCATCATACCCTTCACTACCAACACGCACTTCAACCCACCTCAAAAGCCTACACAAAGATCTTCATAACTTCCGCACCCTAACTCCATTTTCAAAACTGTTTCGAGTCACGAATAGAAAAAATTAATCCGGACAAAAATGCATTTCACGCTAACAGTCAAAAAAGCCTCCAAAATAGCCTCAAAATTGACTTTAAATACGAGCAAAATCAAGGCACAAAAAAAGAAATAAATACAAGAACATGTGAAGCAAAGCGTCAAAAATTGACCGCCCAAGTCATTTTCAGCGCCCAGGGCTGGGCGGCGAAATTTCTGACGCCCCAGCCTGGGCGTTGAAACTCTCTGCCTGCCAAAAATTTTCTTTTCAAAAGTGCTCGTCATTTTATCCGCACACAACGGAAAAATAACGAACACTTGGGGGGTACAGTACGTATCCAAATAGGTTTACCAAGAATATAGCCATACAAATTAGTCGAATTTCATATTTTACGCGACTTATGGCAAAAAAAAACCGGTAGATGAAAATAATGATAATACTTCACTCATTTGACTGATTAAGTAATATGATTCCACCTCAGGGCATATCTACCGAAATCCGGCACACTAGAACTTATTCTAAAGCTAGAACTACGCGCGACCTGATTCTGACAAGATACGTAGGCAATCCTTACCAAGGATTCGGTCCAATAAAAAAAACAAATATTCTTTGTGCAAAAAGTGTTAGACATATAAAAACGCCTAAAAAAGAGGAGAAACAAAAATGAATGAAAATGAAAAATAAAAATACGCCTTTATTGAAAAATACGCCTTTATTGAAAAAATAATAAGAAGTACTAAGTGAAGGAAATAATTCCCTTGGTCCAAGTATGCATTCTATGTTAAGTCTAATAAATGCGGTTCAGTATTAATTAACAAGTTAATAATTCAGTGAGATCAAGTGAGCTGAATGCCTAGCTAGAGGCCGCTTCAGTTCAAGTGGAATTAATGATATTAATCCACAGCTTACTCTTGACTGAACCCGTAGGGTCACACAAATAGTACGTAAACGGATCAAGTATTTAATGGCATTAAATACTCTATCTATGGATATTCGGAATCGACGGATCTTGGTTTCAGTGGGAGCTGAGATCGTCACAAGCAAGAAATGAATACTCCGGAAACGATGATATTGCCGGAAACGGAAATATGGATCGTATCGAAAATATAAATATTATCCAAGTCGTAGATGTTGCCGGAAACGGAAACATGGTACGTATCGGAAAATATTATCGGAAATGGAAATATTGCCGGAAACGGATATATTGTCAGAATCGGAAATATTATCGGAATCGGAAAATAATTCCGGAAACGGAAATATTAAATATTTGTTCGAAACGGAAATTAATTCCGGAATCGGAAATATTAAATATTGTTCGTATCAGAAATGAATTCCGGAACCGGGAATTTAATCGGAAGCGTATCGTACGAATAAGCATCGGACGAGGCCTGCCGGACGAGGGCCCAGCATGAAGCCAGGCCATCGCCCAGCAAGCCAAGCGTGCCACACGAACAGCCAAGGCCACGCCAGGCCCAGCGTAAGGCCAGGCCCAGCAGGCCATGGCAGCGCGCGCAGCAATGGGCTGCGAGTGGTGCTGCTGCTCGCGTGGGCTTGCGGCTCGCGTGGGCCGAGCGGCCGTGTGGGCTGTGCGCGGGCATGGCCTGCACGCTCGTGGGTCATGCTCGTGTAGAGTTTGTGTTCACATACGAAACCTAAATTGTATAGGATTTGTTTGAGGATTAAATTCCTAATCCTAAAAGGATAAAATTAATTAGTTAGAGTCCTACTAGGATTCTAGTTTAACTAATTAGTATCCTAATAGGATTCCAGTTCCTTTTCCATACCTCTATAAATAAGGGCCTAGGGTCATTATTTGCAGGTACGATTGAAGTATTCAAAGGGTAAGTTTTTGAAAGAAAAATCAGCCATACACTTGCAAACACATAGCCGAAATTCCTAGTAACCTTAAGGGCGATTCTAGTTGGTCTAACTTGAGGCGGATCCGGACGTACTGTGGACTGTCTACGGAGGGACGACATTTGGAGTCCTAAAGACTTGTTCTTGTTCGGTTCGGGCGCAGCTAGGGAAGGCACGCTACAACATGTATGCAACTATTCTATGCTAAATGATTATGTGTAAATAATATGCTTTCCTGGCTTTATGGTTTTTCCGCATGATTTATGAATTGTCATATGTATCATAACCTAACAGTGGTATCACGAGCCTCTTATTATTTTCATAATCTAAATTGCATAAACATGGTTAAATATTACAAATTTACAAGAATTAAAAGGGGTGATTAATTTTCGTAATTGTTAATTAATTGCAAATTGCGTTTATTTAATTATAAGTACGCAGTTTTTCGGCAGTTTCTTCGTTACTCATCCAAATCGAGTGATTTTTGTGTCAATTCCGCATGTAAAAGGAATTCTAAAATTTTGACAAAAATAATCTTTTTCGGCCGAACCCAGAATTCTCAAATTCGAAGCCTAACTATGACTTTTCGGAGGTTTTAGTTTTTCGAATGCAAAATTTCGTAAATTTAAGATGTTAAATTAAATATTTGCGATTCTTGTTGATAAATCTTGAATTTTTGATTGACCTACTGTATATGTTTAACAAGTTTGAATGCCTAGCCTTGTTAATTATGCAATCTAATTTGTAATTATGATTAATTTGTTGAAAATTGGAATAATTTAGAATTAATTTGATTTTCATGATTAGTTATAATTTAATTAGATACCTATGATTAAAAACCACCATAAAAATTGTAAATTTATGTTAAATTTTAAATTTTTATGACCTAGACTTGAATCCATGTTAATCGGAAATCAATTAAATAATAAATTTTCGATTTTTCGCCCTAAAATTATGAAATTAATATGATTTATTACTTTGTCATTAATTTTGAAAATAAATTTTTAATTTTTATGCGATTCGCTCATATAACTTGCACGCACAAAGCAATGGACGCTACGTGTTACCCTTAAGGGGTGTTGTATAGTGCGGGCATGCGACGACGAGCAAGGGAGCTCGTCGCCCATGCGGTACGAATGCAGCGAGCAAGGGCATGGTGCACGAGCACAAGGCAGCAGCCCTGCCTTGTGTCGTGGGCTGTGAGCAATGGGCGCATGGGCAAGGGCGAGAGCAAGGCACGAGTAGTCGCGTGTGGGCAGCAAGCGTGCTGCGCCACAGCGCGCACTGCCTCGCGCAAGCGTGCGGAGCCTCGCGCGCAGCAAGCGCAAGTGTCTGTGCGACGAGCGCTGCGCCCAGCGATGGCGTGCAGCGTGCTTGTTGCGACGTGCGACGAGCGCTGCGCCCAACGATGGTCAGCAGCATGCTTGTTGCGACGAGCGCTGGCGCGCGCCTTGCGATGTGGAGCAGCAGCAATGCGACGCAGCGCATGGGCTGCGCGCACATGGCCAGCGATGGTTGTGTGCGTGTGGCCCATGGGCGTGCGTTGCGTGGGGTTGTTGCGTTGCGATTAGATCGTTTTGAAATTTTAATTTTGAAATTTTCAGTTTACGTAATTTTAATTAATTTTAAAATTAATAATTTAAATTAATTTCTTGGATTTTAATTTTGAATATTGTAATTATAATAAATTTTATTTATTCTAATTATTTTACTAAAATTAAAATCATGAATTAATTTAAATACAACTGAAATTAAATTAAATTTATGGATTCAATTATAAATTTATATGAGCTTTAAATTTTAATTAAATTTGTATGTTTCTGGTTAGACTAGAAATACATTTTTATGTTTAAAATTAGTAAAGCATATGAATTTATTGGTTTAAGTGGGAGCCCTTTTTAGTCATAAACTCTTGATTAGGTCTACAAATCCTTAAGGTTAAAACAACTTGATTAGAATTAATAAGGACTGAATAATTTGTAGATTATTTGTGCCCTTGATTAATTGCTGCAAATGTTTATGTGATGCATAATGTGTTTTACTAACCAGCTATGTGGGCCATTCATGATAATGAATGGGTGAATGGTATATATTGTATATGTACTATTTTGCAGGTTATGAAGTGACTAGTATGGCCCAAATAGGATAGAAAATATGGTATGCGTACCATTAATTTGAATGTAATTGGTCTAAAGTACCAAAATTATTTTTCAATTAAAATATGGTCTGCGTACCATCAAATAGTTGTAATTAGTTTTAATTATAGCTTATTCTATTTGAAGAAAATGGTACCTCCCACGGAGATTTTCAAGACGGACTTTGAAGTTAAAGCTTCAAGATGAAGTCGGGCCATACTAGATCACATTTATCTTATGCATGTTTTAAGTTATTTATTGCTTTTAAATATGTCTTAAAATGCATGAGATCAAAGCTTGATTATGTTGCATGATTAAGGATTTTAGTTCACTTAAAATCTAACCAACATAGTAAGAGCCTTAAGTTCCAAACTTAAAAATTGAGTTAAAAGGTGCCATGCCAAAATATACACTTTCTTGGATATCCTTTACATCAATCTAGTAATAGTTTTCGCTCAGCGAGGTGTTACTTATTGGTCCTAAAGGGGCAAGGTACACAAATAATTGTGAGTACATGTTAGTTTTGGTGAAACTCAACGATATGCCCTTGGTCCAAGTATGCATTCTATGTTAAGTCTAATAAATGCGGTTCAGTATTAATTAACAAGTTAATAATTCAGTGAGATCAAGTGAGCTGAATGCCTAGCTAGAGGCCGCTTCAGTTCAAGTGGAATTAATGATATTAATCCACAACTTACTCTTGACTGAACCCGTAGGGTCACACAAATAGTACGTAAACGGATCAAGTATTTAATGGCATTAAATACTCTATCTATGGATATTCGGAATCGACGGATCTTGGTTTCAGTGGGAGCTGAGATCGTCACAAGCAAGAAATGAATACTCCAGAAACGATGATATTGCCGGAAACGGAAATATGGATCGTATCGAAAATATAAATATTATCCAAGTCGTAGATGTTGCCGGAAACGGAAACATGGTACGTGTCGGAAAATATTATCGGAAATGGAAATATTGCCAGAATCGGAAATATTGCCGGAAACGGAAATATTGTCAGAATCGGAAATATTATCGGAATCGGAAAATAATTCCGGAAACGGAAATATTAAATATTTGTTCGAAACGGAAATTAATTCCGGAATCGGAAATATTAAATATTGTTCGTATCGGAAATGAATTCCGGAACCGGGAATTTAATCGGAAGCGTATCGTACGAATAAGCATCGGACGAGGCCTGCCGGACGAGGGCCCATCACGAATCCAGGCCATCGCCCAGCAAGCCAAGCGTGCCACACGAACAGCCAAGGCCACGCCAGGCCCAGCGCAAGGCCAGGCCCAGCAGGCCATGGCAGCGCGCGCAGCAATGGGCTGCGAGTGGTGCTGCTGCTCGCGTGGGCCGAGTGGCCGTGTGGGCTGTGCGCGGGCATGGCCTGCACGCTCGTGGGTCATGCTCGTGTAGAGTTTGTGTTCACATACGAAACCTAAATTGTATAGGATTTGTTTGATGATTAAATTCCTAATCCTAAAAGGATAAAATTAATTAGTTAGAGTCCTACTAGGATTCTAGTTTAACTAATTAGTATCCTAATAGGATTCCAGTTCCTTTTCCATACCTCTATAAATAAGGGCCTAGGGTCATTATTTGCAGGTACGATTGAAGTATTCAAAGGGTAAGTTTTTGAAAGAAAAATCAGCCATACACTTGCAAACACATAGCCGAAATTCCTAGTAACCTTAAGGGCGATTCTAGTTGGTCTAACTTGAGGCGGATCCGGACGTACTGTGGACTATCTACGGAGGGACGACATTTGGAGTCCTAAAGACTTGTTCTTGTTCGGTTCGGGCGCAGCTAGGGAAGGCACGCTACAACATGTATGCATCTATTCTATGCTAAATGATTATGTGTAAATAATATGCTTTCCTGGCTTTATGGTTTTTCCACATGATTTATGAATTGTCATATGTATCATAACCTAACACTAAGAATTAAAACAAACACAAACTGAAATAAATAAAGGGCACCTACACCCTAGCAAGAACTACACTACTCTAGTTCTTCCGGATCATCAAATAAAGTCTTGTAGAGGGCAATGTTCGCAGGATCCACCCCCACAGTCTTTTGCGCTGCCCCAATATCAATCTCCATAAGAACCGGCTCCTGGACACTAACTTCCGAAGATGCCAAGGCTTCAGAAACATTCTCAGTTATAGCCCGCTCAGCCTCAAGGGCACAGACAATGGTGGGAGAAAAGTTATTATCATAAGCTAGACTAGCCACTGTTTCTACAGGCGGTTGAGCCTTCCTAACCCATACATTATTCCGGCGACGATCTCCGGTAGATCTTGCATTTCTTTTAACAACAGCAGGCACCTTCATGTTAGGCATCTTTTTAGGCCTGAAACTGGAACGGGGAGGAACTTCCTTTCGCTTTCGATCAGGACGAGCTTTCACAGTCTTAATACTATAGGTACGAGGTTTGGCAGAATCAGGACCCTCATACTTAACAAGAATACGAGGTATCAAAAGCTCAGCCGGCTCCCCATTACGAGCCTCGGCCCTCACATCTTTATCATCAGAGCTCATCCACAACTTGTAGTTTTCAGAAAGACCCACAAAGCCATTTGTAGCTACGGCCCAACGCGGGAGACCATCATAATCCTTAGCCCACGCTAGGACCCGTGTTTGTGAAAAGGCCGCTACCTTAGGTGGTACCGTATCAGAAAAGGGGATAGTCTGCCTTAAACCATATTAACGCATGACCCGGTAAGGGAAAATATAAATGGGACGAGATAGCCCCAACAAGGAAACATAAACCGATACATCAGAACCCCCTGTCATAGTAGTCAAACCCCACCATGGTACCACCCACTTAATAGAACAAATGCCATAAGTAAAAAAGGAGGTCCATTCGGCCTCGTCTTGGCCTTGGTGCAAGTATTTTCGGTTACCCAAGGCTATAGGGCGATAATGTTTAGGATCGGCAGGAGCTTCCAAAAGTCTAAGCCGTTCCACGAGCCAAATCTGCAAAAAACAGGCACGATAAAAAAAAATAATAAAAGAAAACGGTTCCTGGTGCGCAGTTTCAACGCCCAGGACCAGGCGCCGAAAATTCCAGCGCCCAGCCCTGGGCGCTGAAACTCGTTGTGTACGCAAAAAAAAAAAAAAAAACGTGTATATGTGCGCAAGGATAAATCGATTACCTGCAGTAATAGGGGGCTCCCCTTAAAATGTTCAGATTTGGTATCCTTCTTCAGCTCATCCGCACTCAGCAAAGTCTCGACAACAACCAACGGCATAATAGAATAGCAACCTTCCATCTGGCTAATCAAGGGGATCAACCTTATGTCACCGAACGCACCATTGTCATTCGACAGCAAATCGTGATTCAACAAGCAAAATACAAGGGCTCGAATATTCAATTTCTATTCGGTCATATTCTTACTAGGCCTAAAGTGATGTTTTACAAGTTTTGCCAAGTTAACCTCGTCACCTACAACAATTTCAGCAAACATGTTATCATCTAGTCCTAGGAAAGTCCCTATGGTTGTTTTACCCTCTTCAATAGTGCCAGGGGTAACAGGAGTAGCATTAGTAGGATAACCAAGGATCGCAGCAAACTCATCTGGCAAAGGACATATTTCGTTGCCCCGAAAGGCAAAAACATGATGATCGGAGTCCCAAAAGCTTAGGGCAGCATGCAGAAAGTTATAATCAATATTAATTTGTTGTAAGCCTAAAAGTGCCTCTAAGTGATATTCTTTTAACAAAGCCTTTCCTGTGGGAGTAAGGGCCCGTAGCCAACGCCTAACAGTCCGTTGGAGTGAGAAAGTAGGGATCGACATGGCAAAAGCAATGAGTAATTAAAACACAGCAAAAAAGAGAGAAAGAAATTAAGAGTGGTGGAAAATAGGGACGTATCTACCCCCTATATATAGCTGGACGCACCCAGTGACATCCTGATCCCATTCGGAAACGTTTTAGGAAATCCGAAAGTCAAATATCACCAGGAAAAGACTTTCAGCGCCAACGGCTGGGCGCCGAAATGTTTAACGCCTAGCCTTGGGCGCCGGAAATGCAGCCCAAGGCCCGGATTTCACAAAAACGCGGAACAGAAAGGACTTAAAACCGTGTTGCTAAACACGAGGCCCTATTGCAAGTAGGATCAAGCCCAAAGCACCTTTAGCTCCCAAATAAGCAAAAAATAAACATTAAAACTCGGTCGAAACTTAGACTCGTCTCAGAAAATGCTTATGTACACTTTTTAAAAAAACAAGTTAAATATCATGGTCATTCTTCGAAACACCAAAAATGTGTATCGTTAAGTCGTTGGTTTTCCAAATAAAAAATGTTTGTCTGTCAAAGGATTAATCCGGGCCAAGCTAAAATCGGATGTCGCCTGAAAACTAAAGTCGCACTCCATGGCTTCGCTAAAGTAGCACACTACTATAAAAGGCCGCTCGCACATACGAGCATGACCCCAAACATGATTACAAGATGCGAAAAACGAGCGACGAGCCTCAGTGCTTGGGGGCTCGCGAAAAATAGACTCCAACAAGGAGCGCACGATCAAAATCACATTCCCGGACTGCGCCATACACCATATCATGTTTGGATATCTCAAAAAAAAAAAAAAACAATAGGTTCGACCTCAGGGAAAGGTCGTCATTGACACTTGTGCACGCTCCTCTGATCGAAGACCAAGTCGAGCCGTAAAGACTAGCTCAAAATCACGAAAGCAGACGGTCGCAAAACAAAGGTCCGTCTGAACACGTTGTCAGCCCACGTTCAGGTTACAACTAAATTCGAGCATCCCCCGAAAGAATTCGCTCTTGCAAGAATGAATAAAAAGAAATTCTCAAAAGAAATCACAAATAACCAAAGAAATAGGAACTTGCCCATCTTCAGTTGGCAAGATCGCGTCACAAACCGCGCGAGTTCCCAAATCGAAAAAACGAATTCAGGGACGTCCACCCTTAGCGGACAGGGCTCGCCCACCTTCAGCGGGCGGGGTCTGCGTCACTAGCCGCGCAGGTCCTCAGTTTTCCAAAAATGAAGTCTTCAAAAACAAAATGAAACAGGCTCGCCATCTTCAGCCGGCGGGGTCTACGTCACAAGCCGCGTAGGTCCTTATTTTCAAATATTCAAAAAAAACAAGATTCGTCCACTTTTTCGGACGGGGCGTCCACCCTTAGCGGACAGGCTCGCCATCTTTAGCCGGCGGGGTCTACGTCACAAGTCGCGTAGGTCCTTAGTCGCTGCAGCGATAACTTTTTCTGGTTTTCCCTTTTCCAAAAATTAAAAGGATTGGTTTTCCGTTTTTTTCAAAAAAGAGCGATGTGCTGGATTTTCCTTCGTTTTACGTCCCATAAAAACAAGGGGGTTTTCTCGTTTAGCTAGCCCTGAAAATGAGAATCTTTAAAAACATTTTTACCTCGTGGTTGGGCTTGGCCAGGCCCAATTACACTTTATAGCTTTGATTATGAAAACATCTGTAGCTACTCCCAATGACAAAGTGAGGGAGTTTCTACGCCACTTTAGATACTTCCAATGACAAAGTGAGGGAGTATTCTATACTATCCGTTGACAAATCCCAATGACACGTGAGGGATATGTCGACATTTCAAGTGATGACCCTTAAGTCAAATGTTATCACTCGGGGGCTCGTGAGACCCTCGCAAAACAGGTCACATACACCATGGCTTGTGTGACGCACTCCGTCTAATACTTTGACCATGGTCTCATCCCGAGACTCAGTCAAAGTGGGGGCTAACTGTAGACACCTACTTTTGTCCCCATTCCCGAAAGGGAAAGGTTCGATGATGAAAACATAATTCTCCACTTGACAACGCGTCTCCTATAAAATAAACGAATCTCAATTCCCCTTTTCATTTCACCCGAAACCTGCTATTTATGGAAACCTGCTAAAAATAGTAACTGCCGTAAAGGGTAGCTTCTAAAAGTGGCAAGTCATAAAAGATAGAAACCTGTCAGAATTAGGTGTTGCACTCCAACATAAATCCTAAATGAGATAGAAAACTGCGAGAATCCTATTCCTAATATGATTCGGAAATAAGAGTTACGTATTAATTAAAATCCTAACGAGCCTAGAGTTCGTAACGGGCCCAGACGCATTCCGTCATGAAATTGATACGCACTAAAAGACTCGATTAAGTCTCAAACACTACGGATTTCAGGAATCCGAATCTGACTAAGAAAACAGCCCAGACCCTATTTTCAAAGCCTGGCTCTGGGCGCCGAAATCTTCGGCGCCCAGGCCTGGGCGCTGAAAATACCTGGGTACGTGTTTTTTCCTAATTCTTTGCGGATTAGAACTCTGCAATTCTATCTTTCCACGAACTCTTCCCTATAAATACAGCCCCAAATTCGACGTGAAAGAACACACACAATTCATATTCTGAGTATTGACTCCACCCCTTAGCCTAAGCCTCACGCTGCGAAATTGTTCACGCGTTCTGTCGCAATCGATCCATAAATCGAACAGAACGTATCCTGTCCCATAATTTGAGATTCGTTAAATAAAAATGAGAAATAGCAAGGTCAAAGTGGTTAGTTTTCTGAGAACCGTGACGCACCTCTCAAGGGTGCGTCGTAATGTGTCCCTTTTCGATGATTTAATCGCTTTCCTCGCCCTTTTTATGAACTGTTAAACTAACTAAATCTGATTTTTCTACCACGCCTAACAAATATAATATTTTTGGGAAATTGGATTATCATGCTAGGTCCCTTAATGCAATCTAAATCAGATAATCACGATCGATCTAGTATTATATGTTGCATATTGCTAAAATCAACTCAGATTAGTTTAATAGTTAACGCATGTCCCATCAATTATTTATGCTGAGCTAGTAAGGATATCCTGCCTCTGGAGTTATCGACGAGCGAGTACTCCTCTCGGTAGTTACAGTCCCCCGAACCCTCAATCTCTATCTTGCGGGTGTATGTTGAGAGATCCCCACACCAGGGATCACAAGGGAACCTACGGCCGTCGTGGTCAAACATAATTGCACTCCCTTTATGTCACGATAACCGGGTTTTGTCAATTTTTCTCATTGTTGTTAAAAACTGAATGACTCCTATATTACTAGTCAATTGGGTGTAAACTCACAGGAAATCCAATTACACTTGATTGAATAAAAAGAATCGTCACACCCACGAGGGACGAGGTCACGCATTAGCCTCGCGCTTTTTCGACCCCCTCACAACTACAAGCCTGCTCTATTTATTACAATGAGGGTAGTTCACAATCGTTGAAGTAAGTAGTCCACTTGTCTCGAACTTCATCAAACTCCTCTTTGGTAAAGGGCTTCTCCCTTGGAGTTTTGAAAACCTTTAAAAGAACAACGTACATGCAAACCAATAAAATAAATTAAGTTTCATATGCAAAAACAGAAATTATATTGGTAGCGAAAATAACTTTATGAGTTTACTAAGATTCATTTCAAGTTCTTTATGCACATCTAAGGCTCATTTGGCTCGATATAGATCATATTTGGCAAAAAATGGCATTTTCGATCCCAAATATCAACAAATGAACCTAAGGACACGTTCTAAATCTTTTTTCATGATTCATATGATTAGTTATATGTTTATAAGACTCATTTCAAGTTCGTTATGCACGCCTATTGTGAGGGGGTCGAAAAAGCACGAGGCTAATGCGTGACCTCGTCCCTCGTGGGTGTGACGTTTCTTTTTGTCAAATCAAGTGTAATTGGATTTCCTGTGAGTTTACACCCAATTGACTAGTAATATAGGAGTCGCCATTCAGTTTTTAACGACAATGAGAAAAACTGACAAAACCCGGTTATCGTGACATAAAGGGAGTGCAATTATGTTTGACCACAACGGCCATAGGTTCCCTTGTGATCCCTGGTGTGGGGATCTCTCAACATACACCCGCAAGGTAGAGATTGAGGGTTCGGGGGACTGTAACTACCGAGAGGAGTACTCGCTCTTCGATAACTCCAGAGGCAGGATATCCTTACTAGCTCAGCATAAATAATTGAAGGGACATGCGTTAACTATTAAACTAATCCAGGCAATTTCAGCGCCCAGGGCTGGGCGTTGAAAATGATGTTTGGGCCGAGTTCTTTGTCAGATTTGGACTCTTAGAATCCGGAGTGTTTGAGACTTATCCGAGTCTTTTAGTGCGTATTAACTTTATGACGGAATGCGTCTGGGCCCGTTACGAACTCTAGGTTCGTTAGGTTTCAAATTAATACGTAACTCTTATTTTCGAATCATATTAGGAATAGAATTCCTCTTGCAATTTCTATCTCATTTAGGATTTATGTTGGAGTGCAACACCTAATTCTGACAGGTTTCTATCTTTTATGACTTGCCACTTTTAACAACTACCCATTACGGCAGTTACTATTTTTAGCAGGTTTCCATAAATAGCAGGTTTCGGGTGAAAATGAAAATGAAAAGGGTGATTGAGATTCGTTATTTTATAGGAGATGCGTTGCCAAGTGGAGATTTTATGTTCTCATCATCGAATCTTCCCTTTCAGGAATGGGGACAAAAGTAGGTGTCTATAATTAGCCCCCACTTTGACTGAGTCTCGGGATGAGACGATGGTCAAAGTACTGGACAGAGTGCGTCACACAAGCCATAGTGTATGTGACTTGTTTTGCGAGGGTCTCACGAGCCCCCGAGTGATAACATTTCACTTAAGGGTCATCACTTGAAGTGTCGACATATCCCTCACGTGTCATTGGGATTTATCAACGGATAGTATAGAAACTCCCTCAGTTTGTCATTGGAAGTACCTAAAGATGCGTAGAAACTCCCTCACTTTGTCATTGGAAGTAGCTACAGATGTTTTCGAAATCAAAGCTATAAAGTGTAATTGGGCCTGGCCAAGCCCAATCACGAGGTAAAAATGTTTTTTTTTTTTTAAAGATTCTCATTTTCAGGGTTAGCTAAATGAGAAAACCCCCTTGTTTTTATGGGACGTAAAACGAAGGAAAATCCAGCACATCGCTCTTTTTTGGAAAAACGGAAAACCAATCCTTTGATTTTTGGAAAAAGGGAAACCAGAAAAAGTTATCGCTGCAGCGACTAAGGACCTGCGCGGTTAGTGACACAGACCCCGCCGGCTAAAGATGGCGAGCCTGTCCGCTAAGGGTGGACACCCCGTCCGATAGAAGTGGACGAATCTGTTTTGAAGTTTGTTTTTTTTTTGAAAATAAGGACCTACGCGGTTTGTGACGTAGACCCCGCCGGCTAAAGATGGCGAGCCTGTCCGCTAAGGGTGGACACCCCGTCCGATAGAAGTGGACGAATCTGTTTTGAAATTTGAAAATAAGGACCTACGCGGTTTGTGACGTAGACCCCGCCGACTGAAGATGGCGAGCCTGTCCGCTAAGGGTGGACACCCCGTCCGATAGAAGTGGACGAATCTATTTTGAAATTTGTTTGTGTTGTTTTGAAAATAAGGACCTACGCGGTTTGTGACGTAGACCCCGCCGGCTGAAGATGGCGAGCCTGTTTTTTTTGTTTTTGAAGATTTTTTCGAAAACTGAGGACCTGCGCGGCTAGTGACGCAGACCCCGCCCGCTGAAGGTGGGCGAGCCCTGTCCGCTGAGGGTGGACGTCCCTGAATTCATTTTTTCAATTTGGAACTCGCGTGGTTCGTGACGCGATCTTGCCCGCTGAAGATGGGCAAGTTCCTATTTCTTTCGTTCATCGTGATTTCTTTTGAGAATTTCTTTTCTTATTCATTCTCACAGGAGTGAATTCTTTCGAGGGATGCTCGGACTTAGTTGCAACCTGAATGTGGGTTGACAACGGGCTTAGACGGACCATTGTCTTGTGGTCATCATCTTTCATGGTTTTGAGCTAGTCTTTACGGCTCAATTTTGCCACTACCTGGGTCCTTGATTAGGGGACTATGTATAAGTATCAACGGCGACATTTGTCTTGAGGTCGTAATCCGGTTTTTTTTTTTTTTTAAGATTATCCAAACATGGGACTTCGTACAGCGTAGTCTGGGAATATTGTTTTAACCTTTGCATAATATATATTTTCTTTCGAGCCCCCAAGCACTCGTGCTTGACGGTCATTTCTTGTCAAAGAGGTTCCTTGGGGATACGCATTCTGTAATGTCCTTGATCGTGTTTGGGATTGTGCTCGTAAGTGCGAGCAATCTTTGTAGTGGTGTGCTACTCTTAACAAAGCCGTGAGGTGCGACTTTCAGTAAAGAAATCGGCAATTTTTGAGTCGAATGGATACGACAGGGCCCTATAGAAGTCAGGGGCCTTTTTGGGGTCTGGGATCATTTTTGGCGCCCATTCCTGGGCGTTAAAGATTTCGGCGCCCAGCGCTGGGCGCTGGAAATGATTTCTGGCGAGGTTTCTTGATGACACAGTTGGCCTCTTGTTCGTTCGTGGTTTTTTTCTTTTCGTCTAGAGATTCTTTTTTGGAACGAACCGTTCATTTGAGATCACCGTTGATTGGTGAATAATTATTTCTCGAGAAACCGTAGCCTAATAGTGGACCAACGGTGTTTATTATTTCCTTATTCGTTCGCCATTTCTTAGCTTAGAACGATTGTGGGATTAATCTTCAACGCCCAAAGTCAGGCGTGGGATTTGGCGTCGGAGTTGATTATTGGGCAGATCTGCCTCTTTTCCGTTCGCTTATTTCACTTGGAGATTCTACGTATTCTCTTCTCTTTTGTTTTTCTTTATTTTTGGAACGTAGAATTTTATTAGAGATCACAATGAGTTGAGTGATCGTGATGATTTCTCGAGAAGCCGTAGCCGATTGGTGGACTACGGTGTTTGTCGCTTTGGGGCAATTATTTAAAGGAACTGTTGCTCTTAAGGCGTACAGTTATTGCAATAGTCGGGCGAGTCCATATGGCCCGAGGAACATACTTTGAGGCATAAGACTTTGATCGCTCTTGTTGTTATTTTGAACGTATATTTTCTTTCTCTTGAACGTGTTCGTGAATGTTGATATGTATGTGCGAACGAGCGTTCATAGAATGGCCGTTGTGTGCGGTCCATTAATCAGTTCGCTTGAATCATTTCTTTTTGAGCAATGACTGATTTTGAATAGTTTTCTTAGAAGCTTGATAGGGGTCAGGCCCATTCATGAAGTGGGCTCAAGCATCGTGCCCTTTCGATCGTTCAAACATTTGCTTTGAGATTTTTATTTTGCTATGGTCGTTTCGTAGCTTGGAGCCCCCAAGTATGCATGTTGGGATGCTTCCTTTTGGCGTACGGTTTTTGTAGGTTCTTTCGAGAAAGATGCCTTGGGGTTCCGCTCGTGTAGGCGCGAGCTATCCCTTCCGTGGCAGGTAATATTTTGCTACCTTTAATCCTTAATGTAGAAGTCATGTGGCTTGCATTTTGAATTTGGGCGATAAGTAGTCTTTGCCTCTTTTACACGTGTTCTTGGTCGTGCCCGCATTAGTGCAATATGCCTTACTCTCTTTTTTTTAGACTTGTACCGTGGGATGTTTGAACTTATGGTGCGACGTAGGCTTGTGTGGCCTAACACCGTGTCTTAGAACATTCCTCCAGGTGTTGGGATATCATTATTTATTTTTTGCATTGGAGTACTTCATCACGCCTCGTTCAGGTGCTCGAACAAGTGACGCACCTTCTGCGTGGGTGTGCACGGCTCATTACTTCGTTCGATGCGAGGATTCATAGATGTTTCTTTCTTTTTATTTTCTTATCCTTGATTTTTCTTTCGCTTTTGCTTTGGAACGACGTAGACTGTGTAACGGGCGCTTGTAGGGCGAGCGTTATGTGCAGTAGTTTGATCGGAGTTTTGGTGACTCGCGATTTTCAGTTACCCTTGTTAGTGGGGTGACTTTATATATTCTAAGTGGTGCTTAGAATTTGGGAGGGGTTGTAGCCATTCTAAGGTTCGTTTTACACGATTGACCTTAGGATTGTGCCCCTATGACGTGTGTATAGCATTAGCGTCGAGAATTTGCGATAAAATCGTCATTTCGAGCATTTTTAGAGTGTTTTTCTCAAGCCTCCAACTGTAGCTACGGGATTGGCTTGGTGCTATAATGCCTTGCATACGTTTTTATGCATTCATGGTGACATGGATCATGAATAGTTTGAACCAGACTCGTTTAGTGCGAGGTACATTCAAGTAGTGATCTGCTACTTCTCTTGTAAATGTCGTATTGTGCGACATTGCCATGGTCAAGGTAGTCACATGTTGAAGTGTGCCTTGACCAAAAGCTAGGTGCCTTTCTTTACCCATAATCATATTTAGAAATATTTTTGACTCACTTGCAACGTCGAGATAAACGCATACTTAGATTAAACCAACGACTCTTTATTATGTTCGAAGAAGTCTTTGAAAATTATTTGAAATCCGAGTCCTACTGTGTACAATCCGAGGTGTCCTAAGTAGGTTGACTTATAGAAGGGTTCGTACAGGATTACATGAGTGAATCAAAATACTGTTACGTTTTTTGGAATGCTGTCTAAGGATTTGCTGGAAGCCAGGGTGCAGGCGTTAAGATATTACTTGTGCCCGTGTGGCACATGCTTTGGGCTTTTAGGGCCATCTTTTCCAGAATGGCGGGAATATAAACCGTTTTCAAATTGACTTAGATTTACTTGGTGTATGTCTGCACAAAAGGTCAAGGTATACTTAGTTCTTTCCCTAGCTCTTTCATTTCAATTTTTTAGCCCCCAGTTGCTATTATGTCTTCCCATTAACGATGCTTTTAGATTTTGATTTTAGATGCCCGTGTCATATGTCTGAGTAGGGTGAGCCTTGGTTAAGTGCCAAGTCCTATTGACAATGTCTGATTTTTTTCAAAGGGGATTCGCAAGCATTTGAATTACCATGAACGGGTGCCCTGAGTTCGAAGGAACGATGGGGCGACGCCGTAGAACAATCCTGGCTAATGCGTGACCTCGTCCCTCGTGGGTGTGACGTTTCTTTTTGTCAAATCAAGTGTAATTGGATTTCCTGTGAGTTTACACCCAATTGACTAGTAATATAGGAGTCGCCATTCAGTTTTTAACGACAATGAGAAAAACTGACAAAACCCGGTTATCGTGACATAAAGGGAGTGCAATTATGTTTGACCACGACGGCCATAAGTTCCCTTGTGATCCTTGGTGTGGGGATCTCTCAACATACACCCGCAAGGTAGAGATTGAGGGTTCGGGGGACTGTAACTACCGAGAGGAGTACTCGCTCTTCGATAACTCCAGAGGCAGGATATCCTTACTGAAGGAAATAATGCCCTTGGTCCAAGTATGCATTCTATGTTAAGTCTAATAAATGCGGTTCAGTATTAATTAACAAGTTAATAATTCAGTGAGATCAAGTGAGCTGAATGCCTAGCTAGAGGCCGCTTCAGTTCAAGTGGAATTAATGATATTAATCCACAGCTTACTCTTGACTGAACCCGTAGGGTCACACAAATAGTACGTAAACGGATCAAGTATTTAATGGCATTAAATACTCTATCTATGGATATTCGGAATCGACGGATCTTGGTTTCAGTGGGAGCTGAGATCGTCACAAGCAAGAAATGAATACTCCGGAAACGATGATATTGACGGAAACGGAAATATGGATCGTATCGGAAATATAAATATTATCCAAGTCGTAGATGTTGCCGGAAACGGAAACATGGTACGTATCGGAAAATATTATCGGAAATGGAAATATTGCCGGAATCGGAAATATTGCCGGAAACGGAAATATTGTCAGAATCGGAAATATTATCGAAATCGGAAAATAATTCCGGAAACGGAAATATTAAATATTTGTTCGAAACGGAAATTAATTCCGGAATCGGAAATATTAAATATTGTTTGTATCGGAAATGAATTCCGGAATCGGGAATTTAATCGGAAGCGTATCGTACGAATTAGCATCGGACGAGGCCCGCTAGACGAAGGCCCAGCACGAAGCCAGGCCATCGCCCAACGAGCCGCACGCAGCAACGCACGCCTCGACCAGGCCCAGTGCAAGGCCAGGCCCAGCCAAGGGCGCGCGCGCGCGCAGCACCGCACATGGGATGTGCGTCTGTCGTGGGCCGCAAGGCCTGCGCGGGTGCACGGCTTGTACGATGCGTGTGCGGGAAATCCTAATCCTATTAGGATTTGTGCAAAGATTAAAATTCTAATCCTATTAGATATGCTTTGTTATTTAGAGTCCTAATAAAGTTCTAATTAGCAAATCCACATCCTAGTAGGATTACAATTCCTTTTCCATACTCCTATAAATAAGTTCCTAGGGTCACAATTTATGGACGCGATTCAAGTATTCAAAGTGATTTTTGAGAGCAAAAATTCAGTCATACAATTGCCTATACTAGCCGAAAATTCTAAGTACCTTAAGGGCGATCCTAGTTGGTCAAGCTTAAGGCGGATCCGGACGTGTTGTGGACTATCTACGGAGGGACGACACTTGGAGTCCTAAAGACTTGTTCTTGTTCGGTTCGGGCGCAGCTAGGGAAGGCACGCAACAAAGTGTATCCATCTAAACTATGCTAAATGATTATGTGTAAATAATATGATTTCCTGGCTTTATGGTTTTTCCGCATGATTTATGTATTGTCATATATATCATAACCTAACAGTGGTATCACGAGCCTCTTATTATTTTCATAATCTAAATTGCATGAACATGGTTAAATATTACAAATTTGCAAGAATTAAAAGGGGTGATTAATTTTCGTAATTGTTAATTAATTGCAAATTGCGTTTATTTAATTATACGTACGCAGTTTTTCGGCAGTTTCTTCGTTACTCATCCAAATCGAGTGATTTTTGTGTCAAATCCGCATGTAAAAGGCATTCTAAAATTTTGACAAAAATAGTAATTTTCGGCCGAACCCAGAATTCTCAAATTCGAAGCCTAACTATGACTTTTCGGAGGTTTTAGTTTTTCGAATGCAAAATTTCGTAAATTTAAGATGTTAAATTAAATATTTGCGATTCTTGTTGATAAATCTTGAATTTTTTATTGACCTACTGTATATGTTTAACAAGTTTGAATGCCTAGCCTTGTTAATTATGCAATCTAATTTGTAATTATGATTAATTTGTTGAAAATTGGAATAATTTAGAATTAATTTGATTTTCATAATTAGTTATAATTTAATTAGATACCTATGATTAAAAACCACCATAAAAATTGTAAATTTATGTTAAATTTTAAATTTTTATGACCTAGACTTGAATCCATGTTAATCGGAAATCAATTAAATAATAAATTTTCGATTTTTCGCCCTTAAAATATGAAATTAATATTATTTATTAATTTGTCATTAATTTTGAATATAAATTTTAAATTTTTATGCGATTCGCTCATATAACTTGCACGCACAAAGCAATGGACGCTACGTGTTACCCTTAAGGGGTGTTGTATAGTGCGGGCATGTGACGACGAGCAAGGGAGCTCGTCGCCCATGCGGTACGAATGCAATGAGCAAGGCCATGGTGCACGAGCACAAGGCAGCAGCCCTGCCTTGTGTCGTGGGCTGTGTGCGATGGGCGAATGGGCGAGGGCGAGAGCAAGGCACGAGCAGTCGCGTGTGGGCAGCAAGCGAGCTGCGCCACAGCGCACACTGCCTCGCGCAAGCGTGCGGAGCCTCGCGCGCAACGAGCGCAAGCTCGCGTGCCACGAGTGCTACGCCCAAGCATCGATCGCTCGCGCGCAGCGAGCGCTATTGTGCGTGCGACGAGCGCTGCGCCCAGCGATGGCGTGCAGCATGCTTGTTGCGACGTGCGACGAGCGCTGCGCCCAGCGATGGCGAGCAGCTTGCTTGTTGCGACGTGCGACGAGCGCTGCGCCCAGCGATGGGCTGCGGCAGCATGCTTGTTGCGTCGAGCGCTGGCGCGCACAGCGCGCACCAGCTCGCGTGATGCCTTGCGATGGTGAGCAGCAGCGATGCGACGCAGCGCATGGGCTGCGCGCACATGGCCAGCGATGGCTGTGTGCGTGTGGCCCATGGGCGTGCGTTGCGTAGGGTTGTTGCGTTGCGATTAGATCGTTTTGAAATTTTAATTTGAAATTTTCAGTTTACGTAATTTTAATTAATTTTAAAATTAATAATTTAAATTATTTTCTTGGATTTTAATTTTGAATATTGTAATTATAATAAATTTTATTTATTCTAATTATTTTACTAAAATTAAAATCATGAATTAATTTAAATACGACTGAAATTAAATTAAATTTATGGATTCAATTATAAATTTATATGAGCTTTAAATTTTAATTAAATTTGTATGTTTCCGGTTAGACTAGAAATACATTTTTATGTTTAAAATTAGTAAAGCATATGAATTTATTGGTTTAAGCGGGAGCCCTTTTTTAGTCATAAACTCTTGATTAGGTCTACAAATCCTTAAGGTTAAAACAACTTGATTAGAATTAATAAGGACTGAATAATTTGTAGATTATTGGTGCCCTTGATTAATTGCTGCAAATGTTTATGTGATGCATAATGTGTTTTACTAACCAGCTATGTGGGCCATTCATGTTAATGAATGGGTGAATGGTATATATTGTATATGTACTGTTTTGCAGGTTATGAAGTGACTAGTATGGCCCAAATAGAATAGAAAATATGGTCTGCGTACCATTAATTTGAATGTAATTGGTCTAAAGTACCAAAGTAGTTTTTCAATTCAAATATGGTCTGCGTACCATCAAATAATTGTAATTAGTTTTAATTATAGCTTATCCTATTTGAAGAAAATGGTGCCTCCCACGGAGATTTTCAAGACGGACTTTGAAGTTAAAGCTTCAAGATGAAGTCGGGCCATACTAGAACACATTTATCTTATGCATGCTTTAAGTTATTTATTGCTTTAACTATGTCTTAATTATGCATGAGATTGCGGCTTGATTATGTTGCATGATTAAGGATTTTAGTTCACTTAAAATCTAACCAACATAGTAAGAGCCTTAAGTTCCAAACTTAAAAATTGAGTTATAAGGTGCCATGCCAAAATATACACTTGCTTGGATATCCTTTACATCAATCTAGTAATAGTTTTCGCTCAGCAAGGTGTTACTTATTGGTCCTAAAGGGGCAAGGTACACAAGTAATTGTGAGTACATGTTAGTTTTGGTGAAACTCAACGATATAAGTAAGGAGTCCTTTTATGTTGTGGCAAAATCGATAGGTTTACCTAATAAGTTCTTAGACGTACCTATCAACCAAGAATAGTTTCTAGACTATTAGCAAAAGGCTTTTGCTTACCTAAGATGTTTTAGGATTAAGTCGACAAACTGTGCTTAGTTCTTCAATGATTTTAGGATCTTGGAATCATTTTATTCACACCTGCCGGAACACATAACTTGAATAAAATGCTTAATGAACATTGAATTATGCATGTATGCTAGAATTTAAGTTTATTAAGAGAAACTGTGAATGGTTATTTATTTGTTTATTCTTTTCAATTGTAGCTTTAAATATGGCAAACAACAATCAAAACATCATCATGGGTTCTGAGCTTATGGTCAAGCTGAACCTGGCAAATTTTCTTGAATGGGAAGCTAAGCTAGTTGAAATAGTCAAACTCAATGGACTTGAGTATGTACTATCACATCCCATGCCAAGCTACTATGCCAGAGACATGACCCCTGAGAGATTTTACGCCTGGGATGCGGATCTCAAAAAGGTTATGAGTCTCATGCTGAACAATATTCCTGATGATTGGGCTAGAAGGTTTGTAGCCTATGAACCTTTTACGCTCATCAAGAATCTGAGGGATATCTGTCGTGGAAGCACGGAGGACAGGGACCTGAACGTCCATGAGTTGATTGAATCAATGTCTGGTCTAAAGGTTAGTTCTCCCAACAGGTATTATAGGATGGAAGTCCAAGAAACACATGTTCAGCTCCTTCGCACTAAACAGAGGGTAGGCGTCCCACTGAGGTTCCATGTGGATCTTATGCGTTCATACTTTGATCGCCTAAGTCTACTAGGAACACCAATAAGCGAAAGGATGGCAGTCTCTATCTTGCTCAATTCACTACACAGTGGGTTTGGTCGCTTCAAGCAACTATACCTAAGTGAACCAAGAGAAGAAACAGTTGCAGAATTTGTTCACCTTGTCAGAAAGGCTGAAATAATACTGGATTGTGAAGCCAAAGATTTAACCAAGGCTAGAAGGAGACCGTTCAAGAAAAGTGGAAAGTCCAAGGGCGATGCTAAATCAAAGCAGGACAAGTCCACATCAAGCTGTCTTTATTGTGATGGAATAGGCCATTACAAAAGAGAATGTCCAAAGCTAAAGGAAGATCAGAAGAACGGAACAGTCGTTCCATCTTCAGGTATTTTCGTTACAGACTGTATACTTTCTAATTCAACTTCTTGGGTATTAGATACAGGTTGTGGCTCACACTTATGTTCCAATCCACAGGGACTAAGAAGAAGTAGAAAGTTAAGCAAGGGTGAAGTCGACCTACGAGTGGGAAATGGAGCACGGATTGCTGCATTAGCTGTAGGAACTTATTATTTATCGTTGCCCTCCGGGCTAGTTTTGGAACTGGAAGAGTGTTTCCATGTTCCAAGTCTTACTAAAAACATCATTTCAGTTTCTTGCTTAGATGCTAAGGGATTTTCCTTTTTAATAAAAGACAATAGTTGTTCGTTTTATTTTAAAGAGATGTTTTATGAATCTGCTAGATTAGTCAATGGACTTTATTTATTAGATCACGACAAACAAGTATATAACATAAATACCAAAAAGGCCAAAAAGGATGATTCAGATCTCACCTATCTGTGGCATTGTCGATTAGGCCATATAAACCTGAAACGATTAGAAAGACTTCAAAAGGAAGGAATTCTAGAACCATTTGACTTAGAGGATTATGGTAAATGCAAATCATGTTTACTTGGCAAAATGACAAAGCAACCTTTCTCTAAAGTTGGAGAAAGAGCAAATGAACTATTGGGTTTAATCCATACAGATGTATGTGGACCAATGAGTACAAATGCTAGAGGTGGTTTCAGCTACTTTATCACTTCCACTGATGACTTCAGTAGATATGGTTATGTCTACCTAATGAAGCATAAGTCTGAATCCTTTGACAAATTCAAGGAATTTCAGAGTGAAGTAGAGAATCAATTAGGCAAGAAGATTAAGGCACTGCGGTCTGACAGAGGCGGTGAATATCTGAGCTATGAATTTGATGACCATCTGAAAGAATGTGGAATTCTATCAGAATTGACTCCTCCTGGAACACCACAATGGAACGGTGTATCGGAATGGAGGAACAGAACCTTGCTAGACATGGTCAGGTCAATGATGGGTCAGGCCAAACTTCCATTAGAATTATGGGGACATGCACTAAATACAGCTGCACTCACTATAAATAGAGCTCCGTCTAAAGCTGTCGAAAAGACTCCATATGAATTATGGTTTGGAAAGCCTCCAAATGTGTCTTTTCTTAAGATTTGGGGATGTGAAGTATACGTCAAACGATTAATTTCAGACAAACTTCATCCAAAATCTGACAAATGTATCCTTGTGGGCTAGGGGTGTTCATTACCGGGTACCCGGCTAAACGGGTACCCGAAAATGCGGGTACCCGTAAATACGGGTAGTCATTTTATCGGCCCGTGCCCCGACCCGGGATAACCGGGTACCCGTTAAACGGGTACCCGGTTATTCCGGGTCGGGTCACAGGGTACCCGGTTAATTTCTTTATTAAAAAAAAATCTCATACTTCTGTAAATAATCATGTAGCATAATATGAGATTTAAACCCTGTAAAATGTAAATAATCATGTAGCAACAGACGCATATATTAGATTATTAGCAAGGACATAACTATAAGAAATAAGCTCATTCATGGATGTGCAAAGCCAGCCAAGCAGTAGCAGAAGCATCCCTGTAACTCATCATCATCGATTTCGCCTTCAACCACTAGCATACAACCTTCACCCAAGACGACTACCTCCATCAACGCCCTTCACCATTCGTTGCTCTTCGACGACAATGGCATCATTGGCTTGTGGAGTACATTCAACAATGATTTCGACTTCTCTAATCTTGTCGTAGAGTCAGACAACAACACCAATCTTCATATAACAGCGAGCAAGGAGGGGTGAGACTTGAGAGAGGAGATCAAGGAGGTGAGAGAGTGAGAGATTGAGAGATTGAGAGGAGCGGCGGATGAATGTTTGACAAAACCCTAAAATCTAAAGTTCTAAACTAGTTAACTGACTAAATTGAGTAAATTCTCTCAATTGTTAAGAGGCCCAACACGCACAAATTTCTTTTTCTTTTTTTTTTCTGTTTTTAACGGGTATTCGGGTACCCGTTTAGTCAAAGTAGCGGCCCATGCCCCGACCCGGTACCCGGAATTTTTACCGGGTCGGGTACCCGGCCCATTTATTTTTAAAAAATCAGCAAATTACCCGCTTTATTTGTACCGGGTCATCGGGTCAACGGGTCGGGTAATGCGGGTCGGGTATTTTTGAACACCCCTATTGTGGGCTATCCAAAGGAAACAAAGGGGTATTACTTCTACAATACATCTGAGAACAAGGTGTTTGTTGCTCGAGATGGTGTCTTTTTGGAGAAAGATCACATTTCCAAAATGACAAGTGGGAGAAAAGTAGACCTCGAAGAAATTCGAGTCGAACAACAAACTCTAGAGAATGCTCAAGATGACATTCAGGATGAAACTCAGAGATCTTTAGAAGAATCTGGTGAGAATCATGGTCAATCTAGAAATGTTACCCCGCGTAGATCGCAAAGATATAGATCTCAACCGGAAAGGTACTTAGGTATTTTGACGAACGAGAGCTATGACGTTCTATTACTTGAAAGTGATGAACCTGCGACTTACAAACAAGCTATGACGAGCCCTAGCTCCAAGCAATGGCAAGAAGCCATGCAATCTGAATTAGACTCCATGTCTGAAAACCAAGTATGGGATTTGGTCGATTTGCCAGATGGCTACCAAGCCATTGGAAGCAAATGGGTTTTCAAACTGAAAAAGGACAAGGATGGGAAACTTGAAGTTTTCAAAGCTAGATTGGTTGCAAAAGGTTGCAGGCAAGTCCACGGTGTGGATTACGATGAAACCTTTTCACCAGTTGCAATGCTAAAGTCTATTCGGATAATGTTAGCAATCGCTGCATATTATGATTACGAAATATGGCAGATGGATGTCAAAACTGCTTTCTTAAACGGCGTTTTAACAGAAACTGTGTTTATGACACAGCCTGAAGGTTTTGAGGATCCAAAGAATGCTAAAAAGGTATGCAAGCTAAAGAAGTCAATCTACGGATTGAAGCAGGCATCCAGGAGCTGGAATATACGTTTTGATGAAGCAATCAGTGACTTTGGTTTCATCAAGAACGCAGACGAATCTTGTGTATACAAGAAGGTCAGTGGGAGCAAAATTTCTTTCCTAGTATTATATGTCGACGACATATTACTTATCGGAAATGACATCCCTATGTTGAACTCTGTCAAGATTTGGCTTGGGAAATGTTTTTCGATGAAAGATCTAGGAGAAGCACAGTACATATTGGGCATCAAGATTTACAGAGATAGATCTAAAAAGGATGATTGGACTTAGTCAAAGCACTTATATCAATAAGGTGCTTGATAGGTTCAAGATGGCAGACTCCAAGCGAGGCTACCTACCCATGTCTCATGGAATAACTCTAAGCAAGACTCAGTGCCCAAAAACACTTGATGAGCGTAGACGAATGAATGGGATTCCATATGCATCATTGATTGGTTCAATAATGTATGCTATGATATGTACACGCCCGGATGTTGCGTACGCACTCAGTGCTACGAGCAGATACCAGTCAGACCCAGGAGAGGCGCATTGGACTCCTGCCAAGAATATTCTGAAGTACCTGAAAAGGCACAAAGATGACTTCCTGGTCTATGGTGGAGATGATGAATTAATTGTTAAAGGCTATACAGACGCAAGTTTCCAAACCGACAAAGATGATTTCAGATCACAGTCTGGGTTTGTCTTCTGCCTCAACGGAGGTGCAGTAAGCTGGAAAAGTACTAAGCAAAGCACCATTGCGGATTCTACAACTGAAGCGGAGTACATTGCTGCACATGAAGCAGCAAAGGAAGCTATATGGCTAAGGAAGTTCATAGGTGAACTTGGTGTAGTCCCCTCCATTAAAGGACCAATAGCCCTGTATTGTGATAATAACGGAGCTATTGCACAGGCAAAGGAGCCTAGACACCACCAGAGAGTCAAGCATGTACTTCGTAGATTTCACCTTCTACGAGAATTCGTTGAAAGAAAAGAAGTCGAGATAAACAAGATTGGAACTGATGACAACATATCAGATCCATTGACTAAACCTCTGCCGCAGGCGAAGCACAACTCGCACACTGCAGCTATGGGAATCAAGCATATTGGAGAATGGCTTTGATATCCCTGTTTAATGTTTTAAAGTTTTAGAGTTTAAATCTTTGTAAAACATTATTGGTTAATCATTCACAACAAATGAAAAGAATTCATTTTTCCATTTAATTTGTGGTTTATTAAATGATGAGTCCCTTCAATTTGACGATATATTCAAGATAGACTGTCAGGACCAGTCCTGTGACTAAGAAATGTCTATCAAGTGAACTTGAATGTCAAAGGTTGAAAATGGTCCCTAGTCGGAGTGTTCTATAAAATTGGACGCATAGAAAACGTTAGACGATTAGAATGCAAGATGACTAGTAGTTTTGTTTCTTGAACTATGTGGACATGGCAATGTCATAATCATTTGCATAGATACTTACTTTGGGAAGACTAGTATCGGACAAGACCTATGAAACTTTACTGTAAGAGATGAAAATCTGTCATAAGTAAATTTCATTAAAATTATTAGACACTAAATCCTCAATACCTGAGTGATTTGAGATTACTTGTTTGAGAACTGGTTGCTTTGACGTTGACCAACCGTCGCACCGTAAAAGGAGGCTATAAAGGCAACGCTCAGGTAATCACCTATCAAACGAAGTCTAATCTCAAGATCGCAAGATTGGGATTGTCCTCCCATAAATCGGGATGAGATGCTTAAAAGTTGTACAAGGCCACTCGGAGAGCTAGAAACTGTGAAATGCATGGCCGTGCTCGGATGAATCATAGGCTATGATTATCTGTTTATTTGATCAGTTGAACTCTGAAACCAAGAAACACCTCTGGACATAATAAGGATGACAACTCTTACCTTATGTTCAAGAGCAAGCATCGAGCGACAAAGGAATTAGGAAATGCACACTTGTCCCTAAGGACAAGTGGGAGACTGAAGGAAATAATGCCCTTGGTCCAAGTATGCATTCTATGTTAAGTCTAATAAATGCGGTTCAGTATTAATTAACAAGTTAATAATTCAGTGAGATCAAGTGAGCTGAATGCCTAGCTAGAGGCCGCTTCAGTTCAAGTGGAATTAATGATATTAATCCACGGCTTACTCTTGACTGAACCCGTAGGGTCACACAAATAGTACGTAAACGGATCAAGTATTTAATGGCATTAAATACTCTATCTATGGATATTCGGAATCGACGGATCTTGGTTTCAGTGGGAGCTGAGATCGTCACAAGCAAGAAATGAATACTCCGGAAACGATGATATTGACGGAAACGGAAATATGGATCGTATCGGAAATATAAATATTATCCAAGTCGTAGATGTTGCCGGAAACGGAAACATGGTACGTATCGGAAAATATTATCGGAAATGGAAATATTGCCGGAATCGGAAATATTGCCGGAAACGGAAATATTGTCAGAATCGGAAATATTATCGGAATCGGAAAATAATTCCGGAAACGGAAATATTAAATATTTGTTCGAAACGGAAATTAATTCCGGAATCGGAAATATTAAATATTGTTCGTATCGGAAATGAATTCTGGAATCGGGAATTTAATCGGAAGCGTATCGTACGAATTAGCATCGGACGAGGCCCGCTAGACGAAGGCCCAGCACGAAGCCAGGCCATCGCCCAACGAGCCGCACGCAGCAACGCACGCCTCGACCAGGCCCAGTGCAAGGCTAGGCCCAGCCAAGGGTGCGCGCGCGCGCAGCACCGCACATGGGCTGTGCGTCTGTCGTGGGCCGTAAGGCCTACGCGGGTGCACGGCTTGTACGATGCGTATGCGGGAAATCCTAATCCTATTAGGATTTGTGCAAAGATTAAAATTCTAATCCTATTAGATATGCTTTGTTATTTAGAGTCCTAATAAAGTTCTAATTAGCAAATCCACATCCTAGTAGGATTACAATTCCTTTTCTATACTCCTATAAATAAGTGCCTAGGGTCAAAATTTATGGACGCGATTCAAGTATTCAAAGTGATTTTTGAGAGCAAAAATTCAGTCATACAATTGCCTATACTAGCCGAAAATTCTAAGTACCTTAAGGGCGATCCTAGTTGGTCAATCTTAAGGCGGATCCGGACGTGCTGTGGACTATCTATGGAGGGACGACACTTGGAGTCCTAAAGACTTGTTCTTGTTCGGTTCGGGCGCAGCTAGGGAAGGCACGCAACAAAGTTTATGCATCTAAACTATGCTAAATGATTATGTGTAAATAATATGATTTCCTGGCTTTATGGTTTTTCCGCATGATTTATGTATTGTCATATGTATCATAACCTAACACTTACTAGCTCGACATGAATAATTGAAGGGACATGCGTTAACTATTAAACTAATCTGAGTTGATTTTAACAATATGCAAAAAAAAAATACTAGATCGATCTCGATTATCTGATTTAGATTGTTTTAAGGGACCTAGCATGATAGTTCAATTTCCCAAAATATTATCTTTATTAGGCGTGATAGAACAATCAGATTTAATAGTTTAACAATTTATAAAAGGGCGAGAAAAGCAATTAAATCATGCGGAGGGACACATTACGACGCACCCTTGAGAGGTGCGTCACGGTTCTCAGAAAATTAACCACTTTGGCTTTGCTATTTCTCCTTTTATTTAACGAATCTCAAGTTTCCAGGCTTAATTCTTTAGCTACAAGGGACAGGATACGTTCTGTTCGATTTTTGGATAAATTGCGACAGAACGCGGGATCAATTTCGCAGCGTGAGGCTTAGGCTTAAGGGTTGGAGTCAATACTCAGAATATGAATTGTGTATTGTGTTCACGTCGAATTTGGGGCTGTATTTATAGGGAAGAGTTCGTGGAAAGATAGAATTGTAGAGCTCTAATCCAAGAAGAATTAGGAGAAAACGCGTACCCAGGTAATTTCAGCGCCCAGGGCTGGGCGTTAAAGATTTCGGCGCCCAACTCTGGGCGTTGAAAATGGGATCCAGACAATTTCAGCTCCCAGGGCTGGGCGTTGAAAATGATGTTTGGGCCGAGTTCTTTGTCAGATTTGGACTCTTAGAATCCGGAGTGTTTGAGACTTATCCGAGTCTTTTAGTGCGTATTAACTTTATGACGGAATGCGTCTGGGCCCATTACGAACTCTAGGTTCGTTAGGATTCAAATTAATACGTAACTCTTATTTTCGAATCATGTTAGGAATAGGATTCCTCTTGTAATTTCTATCTCATTTAGGATTTATGTTGGAGTGCAACACCTAATTCTGACAGGTTTCTATCTTTTATGACTTGCCACTTTTAACAACTACCCATTACGGCAGTTACTATTTTTAGCAGGTTTCCATAAATAGCAGGTTTCGGGTGAAAATGAAAATGAAAAGGGTGATTGAGATTCGTTATTTTATAGGAGATGCGTTGCCAAGTGGAGATTTTATGTTCTCATCATCGAATCTTCCCTTTCGGGAATGGGGACAAAAGATGCGTAGAAACTCCCTCACTTTGTCATTGGAAGTACCTAAAGATGCGTAGAAACTCCCTCACTTTGTCATTGGAAGTAGCTACAGATGTTTTCGAAATCAAAGCTATAAAGTGTAATTGGGCCTGGCCAAGCCCAATCACGAGGTAAAAATGTTTTTATTTTTTTTAAAGATTCTCATTTTCAAGGTTAGCTAAACGAGAAAACCCCCTTGTTTTTATGGGACGTAAAACGAAGGAAAATCCAACACATCGCTCTTTTTTGGAAAAACGGAAAACCAATCCTTTGATTTTTGGAAAAAGGGAAACCGGAAAAAGTTATCACTGCAGCGACTAAGGACCTGCGCGGTTAGTGACACAGACCCCGCCGGCTAAAAATGGCGAGCCTGTCCGCTAAGGGTGGACACCCCGTCCAATAGAAGTGGACGAATCTGTTTTGAAGTTTGTTTTTTTTTTGAAAATAAAGACCTACGCGGTTTGTGACGTAGACCCCGCCGGCTAAAGATGGCGAGCCTGTCCGCTAAGGGTGGACACCCCGTCCGATAGAAGTGGACGAATCTGTTTTGAAATTTGAAAATAAGGACCTACGCGATTTGTGACGTAGACCCCGCCGACTGAAGATGGCGAGCCTGTCCGCTAAGGGTGGACACCCCGTCCGATAGAAGTGGACGAATCTATTTTGAAATTTGTTTGTGTTGTTTTGAAAATAAGGACCTACGCGGTTTGTGACGTAGACCCCGCCGGCTGAAGATGGAGAACCTGTTTTTTTTGTTTTTGAAGATTTTTTCGAAAACTGAGGACCTGCGCGGCTAGTGACGCAGACCCCGCCCGCTGAAGGTGGGCGAGCCCTGTCCGCTGAGGGTGGACGTCCCTGAATTCGTTTTTTCAATTTGGAACTCGCGTGGTACGTGACGCGATCTTGCCCGCTGAAGATGGGCAAGTTCCTATTTCTTTCGTTCATCGTGATTTCTTTTGAGAATTTCTTTTCTTATTCATTCTCGCAGGAGCGAATTCTTTCGACGGATGCTCGGACTTAGTTGCAACCTGAATGTGGGTTGACAACGGGCTTAGACGGACCATTGTCTTGTGGTCATCATCTTTCATGGTTTTGAGCTAGTCTTTACGGCTCAATTTTGCCACTACCTGGGTCCTTGATTAGGGGACTATGTATAAGTATCAACGGCGACCTTTGTCTTGAGGTCGTAATCCGGTTTTTTTTTTTTTTTAAGATTATCCAAACATGGGACTTCGTACAGCGTAGTCTGGGAATATTGTTTTAACCTTTGCATAATATATATTTTCTTTCGAGCCCCCAAGCACTCGTGCTTGACGGTCATTTCTTGTCAAAGAGGTTCCTTGGGGATACGCATTCTGTAATGTCCTTGATCGTGTTTGGGATTGTGCTCGTAAGTGCGAGCAATCTTTGTAGTGGTGTGCTACTCTTAACAAAGCCGTGAGGTGCGACTTTCAGTAAAGAAATCGGCAATTTTTGAGTCGAATGGATACGACAGGGCCCTATAGAAGTCAGGGGCCTTTTTGGGGTCTGGGATCATTTTCGGCGCCCATGCCTGGGCGTTAAAGATTTCGGCGCCCAGCGCTGGGCGCTGGAAATGATTTCTGGCGAGGTTTCTTGATGACACAGTTGGCCTCTTGTTCGTTCGTGGTTTTTTTCTTTTCGTCTAGAGATTCGTTTTTGGAACGAACCGTTCATTTGAGATCACCGTTGATTGGTGAATAATTATTTCTCGAGAAACCGTAGCCTAATAGTGGACCAACGGTGTTTATTATTTCCTTATTCGTTCGCCATTTCTTAGCTTAGAACGATTGTGGGATTAATCTTCAACGCCCAAAGTCAGGCGTGGGATTTGGCGTCGGAGTTGATTATTGGGCAGATCTGCCTCTTTTCCGTTCGCTTATTTCACTTGGAGATTCTACGTATTCTCTTCTCTTTTGTTTTTCTTTATTTTTGGAACGTAGAATTTTATTAGAGATCACAATGAGTTGAGTGATCGTGATGATTTCTCGAGAAGCCGTAGCCGATTGGTGGACTACGGTGTTTGTCGCTTTGGGGCAATTATTTAAAGGAACTGTTGCTCTTAAGGCGTACAGTTATTGCAATAGTCGGGCGAGTCCATATGGCCCGAGGAACATACTTTGAGGCATAAGACTTTGATCGCTCTTGTTGTTATTTTGAACGTATATTTTCTTTCTCTTGAACGTGTTCGTGAATGTTGATATGTATGTGCGAACGAGCGTTCATAGAATGGCCGTTGTGTGCGGTCCATTAATCAGTTCGCTTGAATCATTTCTTTTTGAGCAATGACTGATTTTGAATAGTTTTCTTAGAAGCTTGATAGGGGTCAGGCCCATTCATGAAGTGGGCTCAAGCATCGTGCCCTTTCGATCGTTCAAACATTTGCTTTGAGATTTTTATTTTGCTATGGTCGTTTCGTAGCTTGGAGCCCCCAAGTATGCATGTTGGGATGCTTCCTTTTGGCGTACGATTTTTGTAGGTTCTTTCGAGAAAGATGCCTTGGGGTTCCGCTCGTGTAGGCACGAGCTATCCCTTCCGTGGCAGGTAATATTTTGCTACCTTTAATCCTTAATGTAGAAGTCGTGTGGCTTGCATTTTGAATTTGGGCGATAAGTAGTCTTTGCCTCTTTTACACGTGTTCTTGGTCGTGCCCGCATTAGTGCAATATGCCTTACTCTCTTTTTTTTAGACTTGTACCGTGGGATGTTTGAACTTATGGTGCGACGTAGGCTTGTGTGGCCTAACAGCGTGTCTTAGAACATTCCTCCAGGTGTTGGGATATCATTATTTATTTTTTGCATTGGAGTACTTCATCACGCCTCGTTCAGGTGCTCGAACAAGTGACGCACCTTCTGCGTGGGTGTGCACGGCTCATTACTTCGTTCGATGCGAGGATTTATAGATGTTTCTTTCTTTTTATTTTCTTATCCTTGATTTTTCTTTCGCTTTTGCTTTGGAACGACGTAGACTGTGTAACGGGCGCTTGTAGGGCGAGCGTTATGTGCAGTAGTTTGATCGGAGTTTTGGTGACTCGCGATTTTCAGTTACCCTTGTTAGTGGGGTGACTTTATATATTCTAAGTGGTGCTTAGAATTTGGGAGGGGTTGTAGCCATTCTAAGGTTCGTTTTACACGATTGACCTTAGGATTGTGCCCCTATGACGTGTGTATAGCATTAGCGTCGAGAATTTGCGATAAAATCGTCATTTCGAGCATTTTTAGAGTGTTTTTCTCAAGCCTCCAACTGTAGCTACGGGATTGGCTTGGTGCTATAATGCCTTGCATACGTTTTTATGCATTCATGGTGACATGGATCATGAATAGTTTGAACCAGACTCGTTTAGTGCGAGGTACATTCAAGTAGTGATCTGCTACTTCTCTTGTAAATGTCGTATTGTGCGACATTGCCATGGTCAAGGTAGTCACATGTTGAAGTGTGCCTTGACCAAAAGCTAGGTGCCTTTCTTTACCCATAATCATATTTAGAAATCTTTTTGACTCACTTGCAACGTCGAGATAAACGCATACTTAGATTAAACCAACGACTCTTTATTATGTTCGAAGAAGTCTTTGAAAATTATTTGAAATCCGAGTCCTACTGTGTACAATCCGAGGTGTCCTAAGTAGGTTGACTTATAGAAGGGTTCGTACAGGATTACATGAGTGAATCAAAATACTGTTACGTTTTTTGGAATGCTGTCTAAGGATTTGCTGGAAGCCAGGGTGCAGGCGTTAAGATATTACTTGTGCCCGTGTGGCACATGCTTTGGGCTTTTAGGGCCATCTTTTCCAGAATGGCGGGAATATAAACCGTTTTCAAATTGACTTAGATTTACTTGGTGTATGTCTGCACAAAAGGTCAAGGTATACTTAGTTCTTTCCCTAGCTCTTTCATTTCAATTTTTTAGCCCCCAGTTGCTATTATGTCTTCCCATTAACGATGCTTTTAGATTTTGATTTTAGATGCCCGTGTCATATGTCTGAGTAGGGTGAGCCTTGGTTAAGTGCCAAGTCCTATTGACAATGTCTGATTTTTTTCAAAGGGGATTCGCAAGCATTTGAATTACCATGAACGGGTGCCCTGAGTTCGAAGGAACGATGGGGCGACGCCGTAGAACAATCCTCTTTATTGCAAGCTTACTGCCTTTATTACTTGTTGGCGATTATGACTGTGTCTAGTGGTGAAAGAAGGTCTTTAAGCTAACGACTATGTCTAGTGGTGAAAGAAGGTCTTTAAGTGAGTTAGTTCGCTTTAGGGAGGGTCAAGTCGAGTACTTTAGAGGTCATGGACGCTTGCGCTAGCCCCCATTCAGTTGAGGCAAAGCGGTCTTTTGAGTCTTGGCTAAGTGCCTAGGAGTGTGAGTGCTCCTTCTGGCAAGGGTACGTGCCCTTATTATTTTTCGATGTGTGCTCGTTTTGGCATCTTGATGACTTGGATTCTTCCTTTGACTTAAACTCTTCTTTCGACTTGGGTTGCAAGTAATTAAATTTCAATAAGGGACTCTATTTCTTATTCTTGTTATTCTATAGGCTCTTAACATTTTTGCAAATTGGTTGGACCGAATCATGGATTGCCTACGTATCCGCCTGAAATAGATTTAATTTGGAATCAGGTCTTGTGTAGTTCTTAGCCAGAAAATGGTTTCTTAGAATGCCGAATTCGATAAGTATGTTCTGAGATGGAAACATATTATTTGAAACGGTAGAATAAGTGAAGTTTATTATTATTTTAATCTGCTGCTTTGCCGTAAGAGATATAATTTTCATGTGCGGATAAGTTTATTATTATTTTAATATTTTCATGTGTTTTTTGGTACGTGTAGACACCTACTTTTGTCCCCATTCCCGCAAGGGAAAGGTTCGATGATGAAAGCATAAAAACTCCACTTGACAACGCATCTCCTATAAAATAAACGAATCTCGATTCCCCATTTCATTTTACCCGAAACCTGTTATTTATGGAAATCTGCTAAAAATAGTAACTGCCGTAACAGGTAGTTGTTAAAAGTGGCAAATCATAAAAGATAGAAACCTGTCAGAATTAGGTGTTGCATTCCAACATAAATCCTAAATGAGATAGAAAACTGCGAGAATCCTATTCCTAAAAGGATTCGGAAATAAGAGTTACGTATTAATTTAAATCCTAACGAGCCTAGAGTTCGTAACGGGCCCAGACGCATTCCGTCACAAATTGATACGCGCTAAAAGACTCAAATTAATCTCAAACTCTACGGATGTTAGGAATCCGAATCTGACTAAACAAAACTGCCCAGACCCTATTTTCAACGCCTGGCTCTGGGCGCCGAAATCTTCGGCGCCCAGGCCTGGGCGCTGAAAATACCTGGGTACGTTTCTTTTCCTAATTCTTTGTGGATTAGAACTCTGCAAATCTGTCTTTCCACGAACACTTCCCTATAAATAGACCCCTAGTTTCGACGTGAAACACACAACAACACGTAATATATTCTGAGTATTGACTCTAAACCCCTTAGCCTAAGCCTCTCGCTGCCAAACTGTTCACGCGTTCTGTCACAATCGATCCATAAATCGAACAGAACGTATCCTGTCCCATAATCGAGATTCGTTAAATAAAAAGGAGAAATAGCAAAGTCAAAGTGGTTAGTTTTCTGAGAACCCTGACGCACCTCTCAAGGGTGCGTCGTAATGTGTCCCTTTTCGATGATTTAACTGCTTTCCTCGCCCTTTTTATGAACTGTTAAACTAACCTAATATGATTGTTCTATCACGCCTAATAAATATAATATTTTTGGGAAATCGGATTATCATGCTAGGTCCCTTAATACTATTTAAATCAGATAATCACGATCGAATTAGTATTATATGCTGCATGTTGCTAAAATCAATTCAGATTAGTTTAATAGTTAACGCATGTCCCTTCAATTATTTATGCTGAGCTAGTAAGGATATCCTGCCTCTGGAGTTATCGACGAGCGAATTACTCCTCTCGGTAGTTACAGTCCCCCGAACCCTCAATCTCTACCTTGCGGGTGTATATTGAGAGATCCCCACACCAGGGATCACAAGGGAACCTATGGCCGTCGTGGTCAAACATAATTGCACTCCCTTTATGTCACGATAACCGGGTTTTGTCAGTTTTTCTCATTGTCGTTAAAAACTGAATGGCGACTCCTATATTACTAGTCGATTGGGTGTATACTCACAGGAAATCCAATTACACTTGATTGAATAAAAAGAATCGTCACACCCACGAGGGACAGGTCACGCATTAGCCTCGCGCTTTTTCGACCCCCTCACAGTGGCGACTCCACTGGGGATAGTGAAGGAAATACTCGTGCTTGTAGGTAATCAAAATAGCCGAAGGGTGAAACGATCCTACCCCGCGTTTATTTCCCCATCAAGTTGGGACGACCTGAAAATCAGCATATTAATGTGAACGGGCAGAACATCATAACGAATCTCGACTCCCTCGGGAGTTGGGACTAAGGATACCTTTTTCGCCAATAGGGGGGTGCATACGCCGCGCATGTTTCCCACTCGGTACTTGTGCAGGTAGTACACCTATCCCGAACCCAATCGCTCGCCCATTAGGTCCCTCTCGCCTGCATGCCCCCTTGGCTTGCACTTGCGGGTTGGCCTCTTGAGCGAAATTCGTCTGTTGAAGACACTACCTCGACCGGGGCATGTGTTGGATCTACGATAGAAGCGGTACCAAGCCAGGCGCAAATAAACTGCCCATAGAAGCCTATCATAAACTACGTGGCATATTTAATTTTCAAATCCATGTTTGTAATGTAGTTATGTGTAGCGAAATATGTGATTGTGTGTGACAAACTATCCTAGAAAACAAATGACCTTAAAAATTGCCCAAACATTCATAGACTAATTTGCCAAAGAGTTATACCGAAACACGTGTTCTGCAAACCCGAATGATCGCTACAAAATAAGCGACGCTCGGGATGGCCTGTAACGAATCCCACAAACGCTGTTACACGTAAAGGACGTTATTAGGCAAGCACGCAAATCGAAGTCGCATAAACAGAAAACAGAAAACGAGAACCAGCCAGGGACGCATTTTCAACGCCCCTGGCTGGGCGCCAAAGTTTCTCACGCCCACTGCTGGGCGCTGAAGTTGCTACTTGGCTTTCTGGTCAGGCGCAGCAGCCTCGGTGCCCGAGCAAAAAAAAAAGGGAAAATACGTAGCAAAAAATATCCATAAAAAAGGGAATTTCTACGAGGGCGTAAGAAAAGCACTCGATTTCAAAAGGCGATTCGCGAAAAAATAATAACTCTTTGTGTCGTCGTTAGGCCTCCGGCGACGACAATGCTCGGCACCAAAACCGAACATGCTATCAACTATGAATGTCACACAGGCAAGTGTTTCGAAAATCCAAAGAATGACCCAAAAAAAACCCCAAAAAAGTGTACCGACAGAAGAAAGAGCGAAAAAGTGAAAAACCAATGTAGAGAGTCGAAGTCTAGACTAAGTAATGCCTGAAACTTTGGGAACCTAAACTTTAGCTTATCTTATGCCTAGGACTGGTCCTGCCACTTGGTGCCGATCAGGGAATCAACGGCTAGTGCGTCTCGAAGATACATCACCAACACCAGGTTTAGTAACTCCAAGCTCTGTCCGTCGTCCCTCATTTCAAGGATCTCCGCTTCCCCAACCTCGATTCGCACCTCCAAACATGTCCATCGAAGATTTGCGAGACCAGATGGTCCAAATGACCCAACTCATGGGCCAACTGAAAATGGAAAATGAAGCCTTAGCGGCTGCGCAAGCCAAAAATGACCTCGAAAACGAGAAGAGGATTGAAAAAATAGTCCTACAGCAAACCATGGGGAGCAAATACTTCTCCCTTGAGCCTGAACCCTTTTCTGGCAAATTACCAGAAAAGTTCAGTTCATCTGACTTACCAAAGTTAAAGGCCACGGATAACCCCCGTGATCATCTACTGAGCTTTGTGAACACCATGAACTTGAAAGGCGTGGACAAGTCCATGTACCTACCTGCCTTTCCTTTGTCCTTGGAACCTGTGCCGCTCAAATGGTACTATCACCAGGACCCTAAGCTCTTCCCCACTTGGGAAGACTTTGTCAATGTCTTCATCAAGCAATACTCGTCGAACATGGATTTCCAAGTCACCATGCGCGAGCTGGAAGTTCTCTTCCAAAAGAAAAATGAGGGTTTCACAACCTACTTTGCTAGATGGAGGGACCAGGCGGCCCAGCTAATCAATAGGCCTCCCCAAACAAAATTGGTCCAAAAATTCATTGACAACTTAGACCCGGCTTACAGACAACACCTTAGGTACGTGGGACTCGACACTTTCAAAAGAGTTTATGATGTGGGAATAAAAATCGAGGACGACCTCGCCAAAACCATACAGAGCAAACCTGCATATAAGACCAACACCTATAATCGGGGTAACACACCCCAAGCCCAAGAAGTCCATGCTGTAGAAGAGGCTCCCGCCCGAAGATACCCTGTAAGATGGGTCCGAAACCGAAAGTTTGCCCCACTCGGGTCAACTTTGGTACAAGCCTTTGAAAGACTAACCAATCAAGGAAAGTTGAGACCTATAGGCCCCACCCGTGACCCTCCTGTCAAAAACAAATATTGGGCCGAAGGTACTTACTGCAAATTCCATCAAGGAAATGGACATGACACTGAAAACTGCTGGTATCTAAAACATACGATCCAGGACATGATAGAGGATGAAGTAATACCTCTCCCTAACGTTGGCAAACCCAACAACAACAAGAGCCCACTCGGCTCTTGTCACATCTCCCTCGACCAACCAGAGAATTTCGACCCCACGGTGTATATTACACCTCAAGGTGCACCACTCGCTGTGGTACCTATGGATCGAATCGAGGGGGAAGTGTGCGGTGTGTGGAACGATGATGCTGAAGATATTTACCTATCTCAAGTCTCGGGCCAGGACCTCTTCACTGAAACTTGGCCCGGGTATGCTCTCATTGACACCACCCCTCAGGAGCCCGAGGTCGACAACCTCACCCGATCCAGAAGGATATACCAACCGGATATTCACCCACCTCCTATGGACGACATCCCGGTTAGGCAAACTCCTGAGAACGGGCGGCACGCCACCGTCGCGGAGGTCATTGAAAATCCTCTCCTGAAACAACTAAAAAGAACCAAGGCTGAGATTACCATCTGGGATCTTATGTGTACTTCAAAGGAACATCGCGAAAGCTTATTCGCTCACTTGACCTCATCTCAGTACCCACAGATATCACACCTGACTCATTGGTTAGCCATGTCACGAGAGATGCTGGAGAAAATGTTAGGTTATGATACATATGACAATTCATAAATCATGCGGAAAAACCATAAAGCCAGGAAAACATATTATTTACACATAATCATTTAGCATAGTTTAGATGCATACTCTTTGTTGCGTGCCTTCCCTAGCTGCGCCCGAACCGAAAAAGAACAAGTCTTTAGGACTCCAAGTGTCGTCCCTCCGTAGATAGTCCACAGCACGTCCGGATCCGCCTTAAGATTGACCAACTAGAATCGCCCTTAAGGTACTATTATTTTCGGCACTTTATAGGCAAATGTGTGACTGAATTTTTCTCTCAAAAACTCACTTTGAATACTTTGAAACTTGTTATAAATTGTGAGCCCTAGCCTCATATTTATAGGGGTATGGAAAGGGAATCGAAATCCTATTCAGATACAAATTAATTAAACCTAGAATCCTACAAGAACTCTAATTTAATTAATTTATCAAATAGAATTAGGAATTTAATCATTAACCGAACTCTGCATGTTTTAGGAAACGTGCACGAACACAAACACTTGCACACACACACGCACGGCAGCCACGATGGGCCCCCATGCGTGCGCGCGAGCAGCAGCCCACGCAGAGCCCGCGCGCGCTGCGCGCTGCGCGTGATGTGCGCGCTGTGCGCGCTGCGCAGCCTGCTGGGCCTGGCCTTGCGCTGGGCCTGGCGTGGCTGTTTGTGCGGCGCGCTTGGCTTGCTGGGCGATGGCCTGGCTTCGTGCTGGGCCTCGTCCGGCAGGCCTCGTCCGATGCTTATTCGTACGATGCGCTTCCGATTAAATTTTCCGATTCCGGAATTCATTTCCGATACGAACAATATTTAATATTTCCGATTCCGGAATTAATTTCCGTTTCGAACAAATATTTAATATTTCCGTTTCCGGAATTATTTTCCGATTCCGGTAATATTTCCGATTCTGACAATATTTCCGTTTCCGGCAATATTTCCGATTCTGGCAATATTTCCATTTCCGATAATATTTTCCGATACGTACCATGTTTCCGTTTCCGGCAACATCTACGACTTGGATAATATTTATATTTCCGATACGATCCATATTTCCGTTTCCGGCAATATCATCGTTTCCGGAGTATTCATTTCTTGCCTGTGACGATCTTAGCTCCCACTGAAACCAAGATCCGTCGGTTCCGAATATTCATAGATGGAGTATTTAATGCCATTAAATACTTGATCCGTTTACGTACTATTTGTGTGACCCTACGGGTTCAGTCAAGAGTAAGCTGTGGATTAATATCATTAATTCCACTTGAACTGAAGCGGCCTCTAGCTAGGCATTCAGCTCACTTGATCTCACTGAATTATTAACTTGTTAATTAATACTGAACCGCATTTATTAGACTTAACATAGAATGCATACTTGGACCAAGGGCATTATTTCCTTCAGTCTCCCACTTGTCCTTAGGGACAAGTGTGCATTTCCTAATTCCTTTGTCGCTCGATGCTTGCTCTTGAACATAAGGTAAGAGTTGTCATCCTTATTATGTCCAGAGGTGTTCCTCGGTTTCAGAGTTCAACTGATCAAATAAACAGATAATCATAGCCTATGATTCATCCGAGCACGGCCATGCATTTCACAGTTTCTAGCTCTCCGAGTGGCCTTGTACAACTTTTAAGCATCTCATCCCGATTTATGGGAGGACAATCCCAATCTTGCGATCTTGAGATTAGACTTCGTTTGATAGGTGATTACCTGAGCGTTGCCTTTATAGCCTCCTTTTACGGTGCGACGGTTGGTCAACGTCAAAGCAACCAGTTCTCAAACAAGTAATCTCAAATCACTCAGGTATTGAGGATTTAGTGTCTAATAATTTAATGAAATTTACTTATGACAGACTTTCATCTCTTACAGTAAAGTTTCATAGGTCTCGTCCGATACTAGTCTTCCCAAAGTAAGTATCTATGCAAATGATTATGACATTGCCATGTCCACATAGTTCAAGAAACAGAACTACTAGTCATCTTGCATTCTAATCGTCTAACGTTTTCTATGCATCCAATTTTATAGAAAACTCCGATTAGGGACCATTTTCAACCTTTGACATTCAAGTTCACTTGATAGACATTTCTTAGTCACAGGACTGGTCCTGACAGTCTATCTTGAATATATCGTCAAATTGAAGGGAGTCATCATTTAATAAACCATAAATTAAATGGAAAAATGAATTCATTTCATTTATTGTGAATGATTAACCAATAATGTTTTACAAAGATTTAAACTCTAAAACTTTAAAACATTAAACAGAGACATCAAAGCCATTCTCCAATATGCTTGATTCCCATAGCTGCAGTGTGCGAGTTGTGCTTCGCCTGCGGCAGAGGTTTAGTTAATGGATCTGATATGTTGTCATCAGTTCCAATTTTGCTTATCTCGACTTCTTTTCTTTCAACGAACTCTCGTAGAAGGTGAAATCTACGAAGTACATGCTTGACTCTCTGGTGGTGTCTAGGCTCTTTTGCCTGTGCAATAGCTCCGTTATTATCACAATACAGGGCTATTGGTCCTTTAATGGAGGGGACTACACCAAGTTCTCCTATGAACTTCCTTAGCCATATAGCTTCCTTTGCTGCTTCATGTGCAGCAATGTACTCCGCTTCAGTTGTAGAATCCGCAATGGTGCTTTGCTTAGCACTTTTCCAGCTTACTGCTCCTCCGTTGAGGCAGAAGACAAACCCAGACTGTGATCTAAAATCATCTTTGTCGGTTTGGAAACTTGCGTCCGTATAGCCTTTAACAATTAATTCATCATCTCCACCATAGACCAGGAAGTCATCTTTGTGCCTTTTCAGGTACTTCAGAATATTCTTGGCAGCAGTCCAATGCGCCTCTCCTGGGTCTGACTGGTACCTGCTCGTAGCACTGAGTGCGTACGCAACATCCGGGCGTGTATATATCATAGCATACATTATTGAACCAATCAATGATGCATATGGAATCCCATTCATTCGTCTACGCTCATCAAGTGTTTTTGGGCACTGAGTCTTGCTTAGAGTCATTCCATGAGACATGGGTAGGTAGCCTCGCTTGGAGTCCGCCATCTTGAACCTATCAAGCACCTTATTGATATAAGTGCTTTGACTAAGTCCAATCATCTTTTTAGATCTATCTCTGTAAATCTTGATGCCCAATATGTACTGTGCTTCTCCTAGATCCTTCATCGAAAAACATTTCCCAAGCCAAATCTTGACAGAGTTCAACATAGGAATGTCATTTCCGATAAGCAATATGTCGTCGACATATAATACTAGGAAAGCAATTTTGCTCCCACTGACCTTCTTGTATACACAAGATTCGTCCGCGTTCTTGATGAAACCAAAGTCACTGACTGCTTCATCAAAACGTATATTCCAGCTCCTGGATGCCTGCTTCAATCCGTAGATTGACTTCTTTAGCTTGCATACCTTTTTAGCATTCTTTGGATCCTCAAAACCTTCAGGCTGTGTCATAAACACAGTTTCTGTTAAAACGCCGTTTAAGAAAGCAGTTTTGACATCCTTCTTCCATATTTCGTAATCGTAATATGCAGCGATTGCTAACATTATCCGAATAGACTTTAGCATTGCAACTGGTGAAAAGGTTTCATCGTAATCCACACCGTGGACTTGCCTGTAACCTTTTGCAACCAATCTAGCTTTGAAAACTTCAAGTTTCCCATCCTTGTCCTTTTTCAGTTTGAAAACCCATTTGCTTCCAATGGCTTGGTAGCCATCTGGCAAATCGACCAAATCCCATACTTGGTTTTCAGACATGGAGTCTAATTCAGATTGCATGGCTTCTTGCCACTGCTTGGAGCTAGGGCTCGTCATAGCTTGCTTGTAAGTCGCAGGTTCATCACTTTCAAGTAATAGAACGTCATAGCTCTCGTTCGTCAAAATACCTAAGTATCTTTCCGGTTGAGATCTATATCTTTGCGATCTACGCGGGGTAACATTTCTAGATTGACCATGATTCTCACCAGATTCTTCTAAAGATCTCTGAGTTTCATCCTGAATGTCATCTTGAGCATTCTCTAGAGTTTGTTGTTCGACTCGAATTTCTTCGAGGTCTACTTTTCTCCCACTTGTCATTTTGGAAATGTGATCCTTCTCCAAAAAGACACCATCTCGAGCAACAAACACTTTGTTCTCAGATGTATTGTAGAAGTAATACCCCTTTGTTTCCTTTGGATAGCCCACAAGGATACATTTGTCAGATTTTGGATGAAGTTTGTCTGAAATTAATCGTTTGACGTATACTTCACATCCCCAAATCTTAAGAAAAGATACATTTGGAGGCTTTCCAAACCATAATTCGTATGGAGTCTTTTCGACAGCTTTATACGGAGCTCTATTTATAGTGAGTGCAGCTGTATTTAGTGCATGTCCCCAAAATTCTAATGGAAGTTCGGCCTGACCCATCATTGACCTGACCATGTCTAGCAAGGTTCTGTTCCTCCGTTCCGACACACCGTTCCATTGTGGTGTTCCAGGAGGAGTTAATTCTGATAGAATTCCACATTCTTTCAGATGGTCATCAAATTCATAGCTCAGATATTCACCGCCTCTATCAGACCGCAGTGCCTTAATCTTCTTGCCTAATTGATTCTCTACTTCACTCTGAAATTCCTTGAATTTGTCAAAGGATTCAGACTTATGCTTCATTAGGTAGACATAACCATACCTACTGAAGTCATCAGTGAAAGTGATAAAGTAGCTGAAACCACCTCTAGCATTTGTACTCATTGGTCCACATACATCTGTATGGATTAAACCCAATAGTTCATTTGCTCTTTCTCCAACTTTAGAGAAAGGTTGCTTTGTCATTTTGCCAAGTAAACATGATTCGCATTTACCATAATCCTCTAAGTCAAATGGTTCTAGAATTCCTTTCTCTTTGAAGTCTTTCTAAGCGTTTCAAGTTTATATGGCCTAATCGACAATGCCACAGATAGGTGAGATCTGAATCATCCTTTTTGGCCTTTTTGGTATTTATGTTATATACTTGTTTGTCGTGATCTAATAAATAAAGTCCATTGACTAATCTAGCAGATCCATAAAACATCTCTTTAAAATAAAACGAACAACTATTGTCTTTTATTAAAAAGGAAAATCCCTTAGCATCTAAGCAAGAAACTGAAATGATGTTTTTAGTAAGACTTGGAACATGGAAACATTCTTCCAGTTCCAAAACTAGCCCGGAGGGCAACGACAAATAGTAAGTTCCTACGGCTAATGCAGCAATCCGTGCTCCATTTCCCACTCGTAGGTCGACTTCACCCTTGCTTAACTTTCTACTTCTTCTTAGTCCCTGTGGATTGGAACATAAGTGTGAGCCACAACCTGTATCTAATACCCAAGAAGTTGAATTAGCAAGTATACAGTCTATAACGAAAATACCTGAAGATGGAACGACTGTTCCGTTCTTCTGATCTTCCTTTAGCTTTGGACATTCTCTTTTGTAATGGCCTATTCCATCACAATAAAGACAGCTTGATGTGGACTTGTCCTGCTTTGATTTAGCATTGCCCTTGGACTTTCCACCTTTCTTGAATGGTCTCTTTCTAGCCTTGAGTAAATCTTTGGCTTCACAGTCCAGTACTATTTCAGCCTTTCTGACAAGGTGAATAAATTCTGCAACTTTTTCTTCTCTTGGTTCACTTAGGTATAGTTGCTTGAAGCGACCAAACCCACTGTGTAGTGAATTGAGCAAGACAGAGACTGCCATCCTTTCGCTTATTGGTGTTCCTAGTAGACTTAGGCGATCAAAATATGAACACATAAGATCCACATGGAACCTCAGTGGGACGCCTACCCTCTGTTTAGTGCGAAGGAGCTGAACATGTGTTTCTTGGACCTCCATCCTATAACACCTGTTGGGAGAACTAACCTTTAGACCAGACATTGATTCAATCAACTCATGGACGTTCAGGTCCCTGTCCTCCGTACTTCCACGACAGATATCCCTCAGATTCTTGATGAGCGTAAAAGGTTCATAGGCTACAAACCTTTTAGCCCAATCATCAGGGATATTGTTCAGCATGAGACTCATAACCTTTTTGAGATCCGCATCCCAGGCGTAAAATCTCTCAGGGGTCATGTCTCTGGCATAGTAGCTTGGCATGGGATGTGACAGTACATACTCAAGTCCATTGAGTTTGACTATTTCAACTAGCTTAGCTTCCCATTCAAGAAAATTTGTCAGGTTCAGCTTGACCATAAGTTCAGAACCCATGATGATGTTTTGATTGTTGTTTGCCATATTAAAACTACAATTGAAAAGAATAAACAAATAAATAACCATTCACAGTTTCTCTTAATAAACTTAAATTCTAGCATACATGCATAATTCAATGTTTATTAAGCATTTTATTCAAATTATGTGTTCCGGCAGGTGTGAATAAAATGATTCCAAGATCCTAAAATCATTGAAGAACTAAGCACAGTTTGTCGACTTAATCCTAGAACATCTTAGGTAAGCAAAAGCCTTTTGCTAATAGTCTAGAAACTATTCTTGGTTGATAGGTACGTCTAAGAACTTATTAGGTAAACCTATCGAATTTGCCACGACATAAAAGGACTCCTTACTTATATCGTTGAGTTTCACCAAAACTAACATGTACTCACAATTATTTGTGTACCTTGCCCCTTTAGGACCAATAAGTAACACCTCGCTGAGCGAAAACTATTACTAGATTGATGTAAAGGATATCCAAGCAAGTGTATATTTTGGCATGGCACCTTTTAACTCAATTTTTAAGTTTGGAACTTAAGGCTCTTACTATGTTGGTTAGATTTTAAGTGAACTAAAATCCTTAATCATGCAACATAATCAAGCTTTTGATCTCATGCATTTTAAGACATATTTAAAACAATAAATAACTTAAAACATGCATAAGATATTTGTGATCTAGTATGGCCCGACTTCATCTTGAAGCTTTGACTTCAAAGTCCGTCTTGAAAATCTCCGTGGGAGGCACCATCTTCTTCAAATAGGATAAGCTATAACTAATTACAACTATTTGATGGTTCGCAGACCATATTTGAATTGAAAAATAACTTTGGTACTTTAGACCAATTACATTCAAATTAATGGTACGCAGACCATATTTTCTATCCTATTTGGGCCATACTAGTCACTTCATAACCTGCAAAACAGTACATATACAATATATACCATTCACCCATTCATTATCATGAATGGCCCACATAGCTGGTTAGTAAAACACATTATGCATCACGTAAACATTTGCAGCAATTAATCAAGGGCACCAATAATCTACCAATTATTCAGTCCTTATTAATTCTAATCAAGTTGTTTTAACCTTAAGGATTTGTAGACCTAATCAAGAGTTTATGACTAAAAAAAAACGCTCCCACTTAAACCAATAAATTTATATGCTTTACTAATTTTAAACATAAAAATGTATTTCTAGTCTAACCGGACACATACAAATTTAATTAAAATCTAAAGCTCATATAAATTTATAATTGAATCCAAAAAGTTTAATTTAATTTCAGTCGTATTTAAATTAATTCATGATTTTAATTTTAGTAAAATAATTAGAATAAATAAAATTTATTATAATTACAATATTCAAAATTAAAATCCAAGAAAATAATTTAAATTATTAATTTTAAAATTAATTAAAATTACGTGAACTGGAATTTTCAAATTAAACATTCAAAACGATCTTTAATCGTAACGCAAACACCCTACGCGTTGCACGCCCATGGGCCGCACGCACACAGCCATTGCTGGCCATGTGCGCGCAGCCCATGCGCTCGTCGCATAGCTGCTGCATCCCCATCGCAAGCCTCCGCACGCATTGGTGCTCGCTGCGCGCGCCAGCGCTCATTGCACGCGAGCTATCGCTCGCAGTGCGCGCACGACATCGCTCGCTGGGCGCGCGACAGCGCTCGCTGGGCGCGCGACAGCGCTCGCTGGGCGCGCGAGCCATCGCTCGCTGGGCGCGCGACATCGCTCGCTGGGCGCGCGAGCCATCGCTCGCTGGGCGCGCGACATCGCTCGCTGGGCGGGCGACATCGCTCGCTGTGCGCGCGAGCAATGCTGGGCGCAGCGCTCGTGGCACGCGAGCTTGCGCTCGCTGCGCGCGAGGCTGCGCGCTCTTGTGCGAGGCAGCGCGCGTTGTGGCGCAGCTCGCTTGCTGCCCACACGCGACTGCCTTGGCTCGCCCTTCGCCCATGCCCATTCGTCCATTGCTCGTGGCACACGACACAAGGCAGGGCTGCTGCCTTGTGCTCGTGCACTACGCCCTTGCTCATTGCATTCGTGCCGCACGGGCGACGAGCTCCCTTGCTCGTCGTCGCATGCCCACATTATACAACACCCCTTAAGGGTAACACGAAGCGTCCATTGCTTTGTGCGTGCAAGTTTTATGAACGAATCGCATAAAATTTTAAAAAATTTATAAAATTAATGACAAATTAATAAATATTATTAATTTCATAATTTTAGGGCGAAAAATCGAAAATTTATTATCCAATTGATTTCCGATTGTTATGGATTCAAGTCTAGGTCATAAAAATTTAAAATTTATCATAAATTTACAATTTTTATGGTGGTTTTTAATCATAGGTTTCTAATTAAATTACAATTAATTATGAAAATCAAATTAATTCTAAATTATTCTAATTTTCAACAAATTAATCATAATTACAAATTAGATTGCATAATTAACAAGACTAGGCATTCAAACTTGTTAAACATATGCAGTAGGTCAATCAAAAATTCAAGATTTATCAACAAGAATCGCAAAATTTAATTTAACATCTTAAATTTACGAAATTTTGCATTCGAAAAACTAAAACCTTCGAAAAGTCATAGTTAGGCTTCGAATTTGAGAATTCTGGGTTCGGCAGAAAAATATATTATTTTTGTCAAAATTTTAGAATGCCTTTTACATGCGGAATTGACACAAAAATCACTCAATTCGGATGAGTAACGAAGAAACTGCCGAAAAACTGCGTACGTATAATTAAATAAACGCAATTTGCAATTAATTAACAATTACGAAAATTAATCACCCCTTTTAATTCTTGCAAATTTGTAATATTTAACCATGTTCATGCAATTTAGATTATGAAAATAATAAGGGGCTCGTGATACCACTGTTAGGTTATGATACATATGACAATTCATAAATCATGCGGAAAAACCATAAAGCCAGGAAAACATATTATTTACACATAATCATTTAGCATAGTTTAGATGCATACTCTTTGTTGCGTGCCTTCCCTAGCTGCGCCCGAACAGAACAAGAACAAGTCTTTAGGACTCCAAGTGTCGTCCCTCCGTAGATAGTCCACAGCACGTCCGGATCCGCCTTAAGATTGACCAACTAGAATCGCCCTTAAGGTACTATTATTTTCGGCACTTTATAGGCAAATGTGTGACTGAATTTTTCTCTCAAAAACTCACTTTGAATACTTTGAAACTTGTTATAAATTGTGAGCCCTAGCCTCATATTTATAGGGGTATGGAAAGGGAATCGAAATCCTATTCAGATACAAATCAATTAAACCTAGAATCCTACAAGAACTCTAATTTAATTAATTTATCAAATAGAATTAGGAATTTAATCATTAACCGAACTCTGCATGTTTTAGGAAACGTGCACGAACACAAACACTTGCACACACACACGCACAGCAGCCACGATGGGCCCCCATGCGTGCGCGCGAGCAGCAGCCCACGCAGCGCCCGCGCGCGCTGCGCGCTGCGCGTGCTGTGCGCGTTGTGCGCGCTGCGCAGCCTGCTGGGCCTGGCCTTGCGCTGGGCCTGGCGTGGCTGTTTGTGCGGCGCGCTTGGCTTGCTGGGCGATGGCCTGGCTTCGTGCTGGGCCTCGTCCGGCAGGCCTCGTCCGATGCTTATTCGTACGATGCGCTTCCGATTAAATTTTCCGATTCCGGAATTCATTTCCGATACGAACAATATTTAATATTTCCGATTCCGGAATTAATTTCCGTTTCGAACAAATATTTAATATTTCCGTTTCCGGAATTATTTTCCGATTCCGGTAATATTTCCGATTCTGACAATATTTCCGTTTCCGGCAATATTTCCGATTCTGGCAATATTTCCATTTCCGATAATATTTTCCGATACGTACCATGTTTCCGTTTCCGGCAACATCTACGACTTGGATAATATTTATATTTCCGATACGATCCATATTTCCGTTTCCGGCAATATCATCGTTTCCGGAGTATTCATTTCTTGCCTGTGACGATCTTAGCTCCCACTGAAACCAAGATCCGTCGGTTCCGAATATTCATAGATGGAGTATTTAATGCCATTAAATACTTGATCCGTTTACGTACTATTTGTGTGACCCTACGGGTTCAGTCAAGAGTAAGCTGTGGATTAATATCATTAATTCCACTTGAACTGAAGCGGCCTCTAGCTAGGCATTCAGCTCACTTGATCTCACTGAATTATTAACTTGTTAATTAATACTGAACCGCATTTATTAGACTTAACATAGAATGCATACTTGGACCAAGGGCATTATTTCCTTCAGAAAAGGCCATAGTTTTCACTGATAAAGACTTACCCAAAGAGGGGGGTGCTCACAATAAAGCCCTTTACTTAGTGGTTGGATGCAAAGGACAAAACATCCCCCTAGAGCTCGTAGATAATGGTTCGGCGGTTAATGTCTGCCCATTGCGAACCGCCCATTGCTTGGGGATAGGAAGCGATGACTTCCAAACCTCCTCACAAGGGGTACGAGCTTATGATAACTCCCGAAGGCATGTGTTGGGAAAAATCAACCTTACCATACAAACTGGGCCTGTGGCACGCACCACGGAGTTTCAAATAATCGACATCAAGCCCACTTTCAACCTCCTCTTGGGGCGACCTTGGCTCCATGACTTAGGAGGTGTGGCTTCAACCTTGCACCAAATGGTTAAACTTAACCATAACGGGGTAATACTAGAAATCCGCGCCCCTCCTCTCGATGTCAGTTGTACTATGGTTGGAACGGCCGAAACTGCAGATGACCTTTATGGGTTTCAAATGGAAGAAACAATCCAGTTCATCGAAGATTATGATCCAGCATTCCTAGACCCGCATGCATCCCGAGTCATCCCTAGAATGCTGTTAGCTCAAGGTTATTTCCCAGGAACCCCATTGGGCATAAGGAAGAAGGAATGCACATTCCATCCTTTTCCCGACAAATCTACCCCCTTTGGCTTAGGTTATGAACCAACGGAGGAAGATATCGCTGACCGCCTATCTAGGCTACGCCTTAACAAAGCCAAACAAACCACCCTCCTTCCCCCATATCAAAGGACCCTTAACGGGATGTTTGTTCGGGAAGGAGAAGAACACCCATGCTGCGATTTCCCTGAACCCTTCGTTCAGGATGGCCTGCTAAAACCCGGATTTGAAATTTTCCATGACTGCCACACCTTGGATGAGGCACCCCACCTCACCAAGACTAAAACAGCTGAAATATTGGACAACCAGGCTCTATGGACATTGTTTAACGAATCGAGGCCTATGGAGAACGAGACTGTGATGACTACCCTAGCTTTACAAGATGAAGGTTTTGATCCAACCCGGTTAATCTCTCCTGCATCAACACTAGAAGAGGTCGGGAACGGATGGGTGAAGATATATCAGTGGGTCAACGCAAAAGGAATGGAATTCAAGATGAGTACCGGTGAAGGACCGAAGTTTTATGAGACTAAACCCCAGGCTTGAGCCATATAGAGCACCGTTAGTAAAAAGCGCCTAGTAGTTCTTTAGATTGATAGAAAAGAATAATAGAGACTTTAGATGGTCCTAAGGCCCTTTAGAATATGGGTCAGTTTTATTTCAGTGTGTTTTCCTTACTTTCCGAATCAATAAAGGCGTAATATTTCTCCTAAAATTTTTATTCTAACACTAAATAAACACCAAATGTACTTGCAAAATAAAAATAATAATAAAGAAGCGGCCCACTATAGGCCCAACAAACAAAGCCCACTCGGTTTTGAAATAATGCCATGTGAACCAGTTCCCGAAACCCACAAAATAAACCACACTATCCCATCCTCAAAACCCAAAAAGCCAACCAATGTCATCATAAGAGCCAATCCATGCAACCCAAAATCAAAAAGAAATCAAAAATTTAAAACAAATGCAAATGTTACCAAAAAAATAAATTCATAAAACGTAGAATCCACCAACAGCTTTCACATAGATTCCATCATACCCTCCACAAAAGATCTTCATAAGTTCCGCACCCTAACTCCATTTTCAAAACTGTTTTGAGTCACCAATAGAAAAAATTAATCTGGACGAAAATGCGTTTCACGCTAACAGTCAAAAAAGCCTCCAAAATAGCCTCAAAATTAACTTTAACTACGAAGCAAAATATCAAGGCACAAAAAACGAAATAGAAATAAATGCAAGAACATGTGAAGCAAAACGTCAAAATTGACCGCCCAAGTTATTTCAGCACCCAGGGCTGGGCGCCGAAATTTCTGACGCCCCAGCCTAGGCGTTGAAACTCTCTGCCTGCCAAAAGTTTTCCTTTTTTCGAAAAGTGCTCGTCATTTTATCCGCACACAACGGAAAAATAACGAACACTTGGGGGGGTACAATACGTATCCAAATAGGTTTACCAACAAATTGGTCGAATTTTACGCGTCGTATTTTACGCAACCTATGGAAAACGGCAGATGAAAATAATGGCAAATACTTCACTCATTTAACCGATTAAGTAATATGTTTCCACTTCAGGACATATCTACCGAAATCCGGCATTCTAGAACTTATTCTAAAGCTAAGAACTACGCGCGACCTGATTCTGACAAGATACGTAGGCAATCCTTACTAAGGATTCGGTCCAATTAATAATAAAAAATTATATTCTTTGTGTAGAAAGTGTTAGACATATAAACAAAATTGAATGGGAACTAAAAATACGCCTTTATTAAAATATAATAAGAAGGAAAACAAAGTGCTAGGAATAAAAGTGCTAGGAATAAAAACAAACACAACTGAAATAAATAAAGGGCACCTACACCCTAGCAAGAACTACACTACTCTAGTTCTTCCGGATCATCAAATAAAGTCTTGTAGAGAGCAATGTTCGCAGGATCCACCCCCACAGTCTTCTGCGCTGCCCCAATATCAACCTCCATAAGAACCGGCTCTTGGACACTAACTTCCAAAGATGCCAAAGCTTTAGAAACATTCTCAGTTATAGCCCGCTCAGCCTCAAGGGAACAAACAGTGGTGGGAGGAGGATTACTATCGTCAACTGGACTAGCCACTGTTTCTACAGGCGGCTGAGCCTTCCTAACCCATACATTGTTCCGGCGACGATCTCCGCGAGAGCTTGCATTTCTTTTAACAACAGCAGGCCCTTTCATGTTAGGCATCTTTTTAGGCCTGACACTGGAACGGGGAAGAACTTCCTTTCGCTTTCGATCAGGACGAGCTTTCACAGTCTTAAAACTATAGGTACGAGGTCTGGCAGAATCAGGACCCTCATACTTAACACGAATACGAGGTATCAAAAGCTCAGCCGGCTCTCCCTTACGAGCCTCGGTCCTCACATCCTTGTCATCGGAACTCATCCACAACTTATAGTTTTCAGAAAGACCCACAAACCCATTTGTAGCTACAGCCCAACGCGGGAGACCATCATAATACCTAGCCCACGCTAAGACCCGTGTTTGTGCAAAGGTCGCTACCTTAGGTGGTACCGTATCAGAAAAGGGGATAGTCTACCTTAAACCATATTGACGCATGACTCGGTAAGGGAAAATATAAATGGGACAAGATAGCCCCAACAAAGAAATATAAACCGATACATCAGACCCCCCCTGTCATAGTAGTCAAACCCCACCATGGTACCACCCACTTAATAGAACAAATGCCGAAGTAAAAAAGGAGGTCCATTCGGCCTCGTCCTGGCCTTGGTGCAAGTATTTTCGGTTACCCAAAGCTATAGGGCGATAATGTTTAGGATCGGCAGGAGCTTCCAAAAGTCTAAGCCGTTCCGCAAGCCAAATCTGCAAAAACAGGTACGATCGAATCAAAAGAATGAAAAGAAAGAAAAAAGGTTCCTGGGGCGCAGTTTCAACGCCCAGGACCAGGCGCCGAATATTCCAGCGCCCAGCCCTGGGCGCTGAAACTCAGCCCCAGGCAAAAAAAAGAAAAGTGGCGTATATGTGCGCAAAGAAAAAAGTAGATTACCTGCAGTAATAGGGGGCTTCCCTTAAAAATTTCGGATTGGGCATCCTTCTTCAGCTCATCCGCACTCAGCAAAGTCTCAGCAACAACCAACGGCATAATAGAATAGCAACTTTCCATCTGGCTAATCAAGGGGATCAGCCTTATGTCACCGAACTCACCGTTATTATTCGACAGCAAATAATGATTCAACAAGCAAAATACAAGGGCTCGAATGTTCAATTTTTGTTCGGTCATATTCTTACTAGGCCTAAAATGATGTTTTACGAGTTTTGCCAAGTTAACCTTATCGTCTACAACAAGTTCAGCAAACATGTTATCATCTAGCCCTAGGAAAGCCCTTATGGTTGTTTTACCCTCTTCAATAGTGCCAGGGGTAACAGGAGTAGCATTAGTAGGATAACCAAGGATCGCATCAAATTCATCAGGCAAAGGACATATTTCATGGCCCCGAAAGGAAAAAACATGATGATCGGAGTCCCAAAAGTTTAGGGCAGCATGCAGAAAATTATAATCAATATTAATTTGTTGTAAACCTAAAAGTGCCTCTAAGTGGTATTCTTTTAACAAAGCTTTTTCTGTGGGAGTAAGGGCTCGTAGCCAACGCCTAACAGTCCGTTGGAGTGAGAAAGTAGGGGTCGACATGGAAAAAGCAGTAAATAAATTAGAGCACGGCAAAAAAGAGAGAAAGAATTTGAGAGTGGTGGAAAATAAAGACGTACCTAGCCCCTATATATAGCTTAACGCACCCAATAAACATCCTGATCCCATTCGGAAACGTGTTTAGAAATCCGAAAATCAAATATTACCAGGAAAGAACTTTCAGCGCCCACCTTTGGGCGCCGAAATTTTTAACGCCTGAGCTTGGGCGCTGAAAATGCAGCCCAAGGCCCAGATTTCACGAAAACACGGAATAGGAAAGGACTTAAGACCGTGTTGCTAAAACACGAGGCCCTATTGAAAGTAAGATCAAGCCCAAAGCACCTTTAGCTCCCAAATAAGCAAAAAAAAAAAATAACAGTGAAACTTGGTCGAAACTTAGACTCATCTCAGAAAACGCTCATGTACACTTTTCAAAAAATAAAAAGCAAGTTAAATATCATGGCCATTCTTCGAAAAACCAAAAATATGTGTCGTCAAGTCATTGGTTTTCCAAATAGAAAATGTCTGTCTGTCAAAGGGATAATCCGGGCCAAGCCAAAACCGTGTCACCTGAAAGCTAAAGTCGCACTCCACGACTTCACTAAAATAGCACACTACTATAGGAGGTCGCTCGCACATACGAGCTTGACCCCGAACATGATTACAAGACGCGAAAAACAACCGACGAGCCCCAACACTTGGGGGCTCACGAAAAGTGGACTCCAACAAAAAGCGTGCAATCAAAATCACATTCCCAGACCGCGCCACGCACCATAACATGTTTGGATATTTCAAAAAATATTGTTAAACAAAAATATGCACAATGTGGACCCACTTATAGGACACATCTAATCAGGAAATATTACGACCCACCAACAGGTTGTAATCACAAAAGCCCTCCTACATAGGCGAAATAAGAAATTCAAAATGGGCTCGCCCACCCTCAGCGGGCGGGGTCTGCGTCACTAGCCGCGCAGGTCCTCAGTTTTTGGAAGAATAAAAGTCTTCAAATTTAAAATAGGCTCGCCATCTTCAGCCGGCGGGGTCTACGGCGCAAACCACATAGGTCCTTATTTTCAAAAATAAAACAAAACAAAATAAAATTTCAAAACAGATTCGTCCACTTCAGCGGACGGGGTGTCCACCCTCAGCGGACAAGGTTCGCCACCTTCAGCGGGCGGGGTCTACGTCACAAACCGTGTAGGTCCTTATTTTCAAAAATTTCAAACAGATTCGTCCACTTCAGCGGACGGGGTGTCCACCCTCAGCGGACAAGGTTCGCCACCTTCAGCGGGCGGGGTCTACGTCACAAACCGCGTAGGTCCTTATTTTCAAAAAAATCAAACAGATTCGTCCACTTCTATCGGACGGGGGGTCCCCCTCAGAGGACAGGCTCGCCCACCTTCAGCGGGCGGGGTCTGCGTCACTAACAGCGCAGGTCCTTAGTCGCTGCAGCGATAACTTTTACTGGATTTTCCTTCGTTTTACTTCCTATAAAAACAAGGGTACTGGATTTTCCTTCGTTTTACATCCTATAAAAACAAGGGGGTTTTCTCGTTTAGCCAGCCCTGAAAATGAGAATCTTTAAAAACGTTTTACCTCGTGATTGGGCTTGGCCAGGCCCAATTACACTTTACAGCTTTAATTTCGAAAACATCTGTAGTTACTCCCAATGACAAAGTGAGGGGGTTTCTACGCACCTTTAGATCCTTCCAATGACAAAGTGAGGAAGTTTCTATACTATCAGTTGACAAATCCCAATGACACGTGAGGGATATGTCGACACTTCAAGTGATGACCCTTAAGTCAAATGTTATCACTCGGGGGCTCGTGAGACCCTCGCAAAACAGGTCACATACACCATGGCTTGTGCGACGCACTCCGTCTAATACTTTGACCATCGTCTTACTCCAAGACTCAGTCAAAGTGAGGGCTAACTGTAGACACCTACTTTTGTCCCCATTCCCGCAATGGAAAGGTTCGATGATGAAAGCATAAAAACTCCACTTGACAACGCATCTCCTATAAAATAAACGAATCTCGATTCCCCATTTCATTTTACTCGAAACCTGCTATTTATGGAAATCTGCTAAAAATAGTAACTGCCGTAACAGGTAGTTGTTAAAAGTGGCAAATCATAAAAGATAGAAACCTGTCAGAATTAGGTGTTGCATTCCAACATAAATCCTAAATGAGATAGAAAACTGCGAGAATCCTATTCCTAAAAGGATTCGGAAATAAGAGTTACGTATTAATTTAAATCCTAACGAGCCTAGAGTTCGTAACGGGCCCAGACGCATTCCGTCACAAATTGATACGCGCTAAAAGACTCAAATTAATCTCAAACTCTACGGATTTTAGGAATCCGAATCTGACTAAACAAAACTGCCCAGACCCTATTTTCAACGCCTGGCTCTGGACGCCGAAATCTTCGGCGCCCAGGCCTGGGCGCTGAAAATACCTGGGTACGTTTCTTTTCCAAATTCTTTGTGGATTAGAACTCTGCAATTCTATCTTTCCACGAACACTTCCCTATAAATAGACCCCTAGTTTCGACGTGAAACACACAACAACACGTAATATATTCTGAGTATTGACTCTAAACCCCTTAGCCTAAGCCTCTCGCTGCGAAACTGTTCACGCGTTCTGTCGCAATCGATCCATAAATCGAACAGAACGTATCCTGTCCCATAATCGAGATTCGTTAAATAAAAAGGAGAAATAGCAAAGTCAAAGTGGTTAGTTTTCTGAGAACCCTGACGCACCTCTCAAGGGTGCGTCGTAATGTGTCCCTTTTCGATGATTTAACTGCTTTCCTCGCCCTTTTTATGAACTGTTAAACTAACCTAATATGATTGTTCTATCACGCCTAATAAATATAATATTTTTGAGAAATCGGATTATCATGCTAGGTCCCTTAATACTATTTAAATCAGATAATCACGATCGAATTAGTATTATATGCTGCATGTTGCTAAAATCAATTCAGATTAGTTTAATAGTTAACGCATGTCCCTTCAATTATTTATGCTGAGCTAGTAAGGATATCCTGCCTCTGGAGTTATCGACGAGCGAATTACTCCTCTCGGTAGTTACAGTCCCCCGAACCCTCAATCTCTACCTTGCGGGTGTATATTGAGAGATCCCCACACCAGGGATCACAAGGGAACCTACGGCCGTCGTGGTCAAACATAATTGCACTCCCTTTATGTCACGATAACCGGGTTTTGTCAGTTTTTCTCATTGTCGTTAAAAACTGAATGGCGACTCCTATATTACTAGTCGATTGGGTGTATACTCACAGGAAATCCAATTACACTTGATTGAATAAAAAGAATCGTCACACCCACGAGGGACAGGTCACGCATTAGCCTCGCGCTTTTTCGACCCCCTCACAGTACGTATATCTGAATACGTGTTGTACCCCTCCAAGTGTTCGTTATTTTTTCGTGTATGTGCGGATAAAGTGACGAGCACTTCTGGACAAATTTTAGCAAGCAGAGAGATTCAGCACCCAGGCTGGAGTGCTAAAGATTTCGGCACACAGCTCTGGGCGCTGAAAATGATTTCTGGGCGGATCTTTTTTGGTGCGCTAAATGCTTCTTTTCCTTTTTAGACTAACTTTAGAGGCGCTTTGCAAAGTTTCTTTTTTATTATTCACATTTTATTTTTTTATGAGCGTAGAATGTACTTTTTATTTGTCTTTTTTTTTTTTGCGACTCAAGACGGCTTGAAAGATGGGTTGAATGAGATAGGATAATTTGTATAGGTATTGGTCAAGCATGAGGATTACATCTGCTAGGACTCACAGGTTGCAGCCTCAAGCTAGTGTCATGAGTTTACATCAACCAAGGCCAATGAGTAGCATGGGGACGGCTCAAGGGTATATCAACAGGATGTATCCAAATAAGTTATATGGTCATTATGCTAATGGTGGTGTAAGAGCAGGTTTGGGCTTTGGAAATAATGGGTATGACGCACGTGTCAATGGCCGTACGTGGTTTGCAGTTGATAACAAGTTCAAGAACAAGAGTCGAGGTAATGGTTTCTTGGGTTATGGCAATGAGAACATGGATGGGTTAAATGAGCTGAACAGGGGCCCTAGAGCGAAGGCGTCTAAGAACATAAGGATTGGAAAGGGTAGACATCGTAGAACTTTATGTAGTTTTTGTGGCATGATTTGGATTGGTTGACTCAATTCTTTTCCTTCGTTTACTTGGGTAAATTTCGCACTTTGGGAGGTACGGGGTAACTCGATTCTTTCCCTTCGTTTACTTGGGTGAATTTCGCACTTTGGGAGGTACGGGCTAAGTACTTCATGGTTCGCTCTCACTTTTCTCTTTCTCTTTAAGTGTTTCATGGCTCGCTCTTTTCGCTCTCCCTTTTCTCTTTCTATTTTTTTTTCTCTTTTTTTTTATTGCACTTTGGGATTCCCCCCTTTTTATTTGGGCTAAAAGGTAGGTGGTTGTGGTCTTTGAGTCACGAGGCGAGACTGAGTGAGCCTCGTTTGGTAGGCCTATAGTGGACCTTTAACTTTAGTAGGCCTAGGGTGGACCTTTAGCTTTAGTAGGCCTAGGGTGGACCTTTAAATTGTCTTACTTTGCAAGCGTTTTTAGTCGTTTCTTAAAATGTGCAAATAGAGTAGATTCAAAAATTTTTTTTTACCTTATTGAAATTTAACGAAAGAATTACATCGAAAATAATTTTTTATTTTTCTTTTCAGACTCCAGTTTCTGGGATTTAATTGGAAGTTGTGATTTGGGCTCGAACTTTCATTAATCTTTCTGATTATAACCCGTGTATGAATAAAAGGAGGTGGCCTAGACTCAAAATAATGACGTGGCGTAAGCCTATAATACTTGACCAAGCAACTTTCAGACTTAGGCTAATTGGACCATAACTTTCGTTGGTTGACACTTTAGATTTTAACCCTTGGGTGTTCATTTGTCATGCGCCATTTTGCTTAATGTTGGCAAGGTAGTTAGCTGGGGAGATCGAATTTTTATTTTTGCAAGACTAGAATCTTAGTGCGGCTTCCCTCTTAGTGTGTATTGCTTTACCCCAATGGTAGCCTTATGGTATGCCGATTTGGGTATTTTCATGGTTGGTCATGTTGCATTCATGGAAAATCTTTTAGTCTGTACCTAGGAGTATTTTAAGGAGCGAGTGGCTCGAGAGGACTATGATAGTCGTGACCCAATGTGATCATAAGCCTTGAGGCCATTAATTTTTTTCTTGCCAATGGTATTGACATCTTAGGCTCACTTTGGGGGTTGTGCGACTATGGAGGAATGATTTTCAGAATGTGACTGTTTCCATTTGGCAAATACTTGAATTGCATAATATATTCTTTTTATTGGTGAGAGAGAGTATTGGGGCCGTAGATTCTTAGCAAGGGATGACAATTACATATGGGTGCTTATTGATTTAAATGTTAGGAAGGGAGACTCAATATGGTTTAACCTTTTAACTTGCAAAACGACACCAATCATTAGGACCGATTCTATGGATAAGACAACTAAGACTTAGGATTTAGATTGTACTTTGGCATAGCCTAGTCTAGACTCGGATTTATTTTTTATTCGAACATTATTTTTCCTTGAAGACTCTATTTGAACATTATTTTTTGAATACTTTGCCCATGTGACATTCAAGGTTATTTAATTAGCATGCTCGGTTTTGGTGCCGAACATTGTCGTCATAGGAGGCCTAACAACGACACAAAGAGTTATTTATTTTATATTTTTTTAGTCGCTTTTAGAATCGAGTGCCTTTCATACGCCCTTGCAGCAATCTTTACGAATAGTTTTTTTTTGCTACGTATATTTTTTATGCGCAGGCACCGAAGCTGCTGCGCCTGACCAAAAGGCCAGGCAGCAACTTCAGCGCCCAGCGTAGGGCGTGAGAAATATTGGCGCCCAGCCAGGGGCGTTGAAAATGCGTCCCTGGCTGGTGCTCGTTTTTTTGTTTGCGTATATTTTTTGTTTATGCGACTTTGATTTTGCGTGCTTGCCTAATAACGTCCTTTACGTGTTACAGCGTTTTGTCACTTTTGTTGGATTCGTTACGGGCCATCCCGAGCGTCGCTTATTTTTGTGGCGATCGTTCGGGTTTGCGGAACACGTATTTTGGTATAACTCTTTGGCCAATTGGTTTATGAATGTTTGGGCAATTTTTAAGGTCGTTGGTTTTCTAGCATTATTTGTCACACACAATCACGTATTTCGGTACACATAACTAACATTACATCATGAGGCAAGATAATAATATGTCATGTAGTTTATGATAGGCTTCTACGGGTAGTATTTGCGCTGGCTTGGTACCGCTTCTATCGCAGATCCAACACATGCCCCGGTCGAGGTAGTGCCTTCAACAGACGAATTTCGCCCAAGAGGCCAATCACGATGTAAGCCAAGGGGGCATGCACCAATGGGAGGGACCTAGTGGGCGAGCGATTGGGTTTGGGACGGGTGTACTACTAGCGAAAGTGTCGAGTGGACAACATTCGAAGCGTATGCACCGCCTGGTTGGCGATGGGTATCCTTAGTCCCAACTCCCGAGAAGAAACATCCCAAGGGAGCCAAGATTCGTTATGCGGTTCTACCCGTTCACATTAATATGCTGATTTTCAGGTCGTCCCAACTTGATGGGGGAATAAACGCGGGGTAGGATCGTTTCACCCTTCGGCTATTTTGATTACCTACGAGCACGAGTATTTCCTTCACTATCCCCAGTGGAGTCGCCACTGTGAGGGGGTCGAAAAAGCACGAGGCTAATGCGTGACCTCGTCCCTCGTGGGTGTGACGTTTCTTTTTGTCAAATCAAGTGTAATTGGATTTCCTGTGAGTTTACACCCAATTGACTAGTAATATAGGAGTCGCCATTCAGTTTTTAACGACAATGAGAAAAACTGACAAAACCCGGTTATCGTGACATAAAGGGAGTGCAATTATGTTTGACCACGACGGCCATAAGTTCCCTTGTGATCCCTGGTGTGGGGATCTCTCAACATACACCCGCAAGGTAGAGATTGAGGGTTCGGGGGACTGTAACTACCGAGAGGAGTACTCGCTCTTCGATAACTCCAGAGGCAGGATATCCTTACTAGCTCGGCATAAATAATTGAAGGGACATGCGTTAACTATTAAACTAATCTGAGTTGATTTTAACAATATGCAACACATAATACTAGATCGATCGCGATTATCTGATTTAGATTGTTTTAAGGGACCTAGCATGATAGTTCAATTTCCCAAAATATTATCTTTATTAGGCGTGATAGAACAATCAGATTTAATAGTTTAACAATTTATAAAAGGCGAGAAAAACAATTAAATCATGCGGAGGGACACATTACGACGCACCCTTGAGAGGTGCGTCACGGTTCTCAGAAAACTAACCACTTTGGCTTTGCTATTTCTCCTTTTATTTAACGAATCTCAAGTTTCCAGGCTTAATTCTTTAGCTACAAGGGACAGGATACGTTCTGTTCGATTTTTGGATCGATTGCGACAGAACGCGGGATCAATTTCGCAGCGTGAGGCTTAGGCTTAAGGGTTGGAGTCAATACTCAGAATATGAATTGTGTGTTGTGTTCACGTCGAATTTGGGGCTGTATTTATAGGGAAGAGTTCGTGGAAAGATAGAATTTTAGAGCTCTAATCCAAGAAGAATTAGGAGAGAACACGTACCCAGGTAATTTCAGCGCCCAGGGCTGGGCGTTAAAGATTTCGGCGCCCAACTCTGGGCGTTGAAAATGGGATCCAGGCAATTTCAGCGCCCAGGGCTGGGCGTTGAAAATGATTTTTGGGCCGAGTTCTTTGTCAGATTTGGACTCTTAGAATCCGGAGTGTTTGAGACTTATCCGAGTCTTTTAGTGCGTATTAACTTTATGACGGAATGCGTCTGGGCCCGTTACGAACTCTAGGTTCGTTAGGATTCAAATTAATACGTAACTCTTATTTTCGAATCATATTAGGAATAGGATTCCTCTTGCAATTTCTATCTCATTTAGGATTTATGTTGGAGTGCAACACCTAATTCTGACAGGTTTCTATCTTTTATGACTTGCCACTTTTAACAACTACCCATTACGGCAGTTACTATTTTTAGAAGGTTTCCATAAATAGCAGGTTTCGGGTGAAAATGAAAAGGGTGATTGAGATTCGTTATTTTATAGGAGATGCGTTTCCAAGTGGAGATTTTATGTTCTCATCATCGAATCTTCCCTTTCGGGAATGGGGACAAAAGTAGGTGTCTACACCTATGGTTCATTTGGGTCGATATAGGTCATTTATGGCCAAAAATGGCATTTTCGATCCCAACTACCAACAAATGAACCTATATCCACATTCTAAACCTTTTTCATGATTTATATTATTAGTTATATGATTATAAGACTCATTTCAAGTTCGTTATGCACGTCTATGGGTCATTTGGGTCGATATAGGTCATTTATGGCCAAAAATGGCATTTTCGATCCCAACTACCAACAAACGAATCTATATCCACATTCTAAACCTTTTTTCATGATTCTTATGATAATTTATATGATTATAAGACTGATTCCAAATTCGTTATGCACGCCTATTGGTTCATTTGGGTCGATATACGTCATTTATGGCCAAAAATGGTATTTTCGATCCCAACTATCAACAAACGAACTTATATTAAAATTCTAAACCTTTTTCATGATCCATATGATTAGTTATATGTTTATCAAACTCATTTCAAGTTCTTTATTCACATCTAAGGCTCCTTTGGGAACGATAAAACGTGTAAAGGGTTAATAATTCCTATGACATATAACGATCAAACGAGCCTTAAATGTGCATAAATTGACCAAAGTATATGAGAATGAGGATTGGAAACCTAATACTAAGTATTTTAAACATGTAAAGGGTTAATAATTTCTATTTTGGTTCATTAGTTGAGAGTTGGGAGCGAAAACGGCTATTTTAGTCAAAATATGACATGTAGGGATCGAACGAGCCTTAAATGTGCATAAATTGACCAAAGTAGATGAAAATAAGGATTGACAACCTAATACTAAGTATTTTAAACATGTAAAGGGTTAATAATTCCTATTTTGGTTCATTATTAGAGAGTTGGGAGCGAAAACTGCTTTTTTAGTCAAAATATGGCAAGGAAGGATTGAACGAGCCTTAAATGTGCATAAATTGACCAAAATAGATGAGAGTGGGGATTGGCAACCTAATACTAAGTATTTTAAACATGTAAAGGGTTTAGAATTCCTATTTTGGTTCATTAGTTGAGAGTTGGGAGCGAAAACGGCTATTTTAGTGAAAATATGACATATAACGATCAAACGAGCCTTAAATGTACATAAATTGACCAAAGTAGATGAGAATGAGGATTGGAAACCTAATACTAAGTGTATTTTACATGCAAAGGATTTAGAATTTCTATTTTGGTTCATTAGTTGAGAGTTGGGAGCGAAAACGACTATTCTAGTCAAAATATGAAACAAACTTAGTTTTTTTTTATAACTGTAGACACCTAATTTGTGTTTCCTCTTAATGCCGATGACGAAACTATTAGCCTAGTTTCAAAGGATGGTGCAAGTCTGAGTGGAAGCCCCAATTGCTAAAATGCAATGAATTTATTCCAAGTATAATCATCCAAAATCCAATTCCCAAGTCCGTTCCCGTCCCGGAACTTGGTACAAAATTCAATTCCAAAAATACACTTCCGAAATCCAAACACAATATCTCAAAACGGAAACCACCATTGCTCTCTAAAGCCTATTTCCAATAAAAAAAAAGCCATTAACTAATTCAAATTCGGGCGTCGACCCACAAAACCGAGGATCTCGGGCTCCAACCCGTAAAACTCAGTTCAAACTATACAAAAATCTCTAATGGTCGACGCATTCAAGTCGTAAAAATCCAAGCCTTATTCTCCAAGGAAAGCATCGTTTACTAGAGTCCACAATGAAGATTGTCCTCTAGGTTCCAATGCGCCTAAAGGACAATCGTTGTCGTCCTTCCTTTGTCAGATAGCTCTGCGCCAGGCGCAACAAGCCTCTTGCACCAGGCGCAGGTGAGTTTGGCATTTTCCAGCCGCTTTCCTATAGAAACCCCCATTTTTACACAAATACGGAGGAAGAAAATCAAACATCAAATATAACGTCGTAATGCGAAAATCATTTCCCACAATACGATTCTCACAAAAAATTCAATCTTTCTAAAATCTATAAATTCTAAGAGCATGATCAGCCCCAAGTCTTAAGATATGAGTTGTGCTGACATGGCATATGATTCATCAGTCTTAAGATCAGACATATAGAAATTGTAGCATTGAAGTAGACAAGTCTTATCAAAGTCTTAAAGTGAGTCTTAAAAAATTAAGACTCAACTTAAGACTTGGTATGTGAGTTAAATTAAATAATAAAATGATATTTTACATAAATTTACAAGTCTTAAATGATTTAATGGGTGAAGAACTAAATTTGATTGAATCTTAAGGAGTCTAACAATTATTTAATTATTTAATATTAATGAAATGCTGACATGGCAAATGAAGAAAATCTTAAGACAAGACCCCCTTGATCTTGCTCTAAGCTTTTAAGCAATTGGGAAAACATCTTGAAAGCACTACCCTAGCAAAACTAGGTAATCCGAGTCCCTACATCTCATTATTTCTAATTTCTATGCCGTAATCTTCAACCTTTTTCAATAATCCAATGATATTTAGTGGGTTCATAAGTCATGTAAACTAGGTTTTTTACAAAAGGAGTAACCTTTAAGGGGTTTCAAGCTTGAATCTCCATTAAAGGGTCATCCACACTCCATTTTCAAGTTTCAAGTTTCTATCTTTAAGCTTTGTTTTCAACAAAACATGATTAATAAGTTGAGGCTATTTCATTCTTGAAAGTGTTCCCTACAGCAATCATCATACAAATCTTCAAAAAAATTTAATACAAGTTTGAAGATGTGCAATTCCTTCTTCAAACTATAACTCATGCACAAGAAGCGCAATTCCTTTTTCAAGTTTGATGTATCCCGGTACATCAGTTAGCTATGATCATGGTTAATATACGACCCCGTACAACTAGTCCCCAAAAAATTAATTGGTTTGACTTTGCAAAGTTGGTCCTGTTCTTGTCTTGTTTACTTTTTGTAGGCCTTGTTGGCTATGGGTGCAGCTGATATACGTCCCTATACACATCCATACCCGTTCTTGACTTTTTGGGGCCCTATGCGAAATAAGGAATTGGGGCCCCTTTCGGAAAAAAGACGCATCAAAAATTCGTCCAATCAACTACATGTTCAAATTCAAATCAATACAAATATATTTTATCCCCTTCTAAAATTTCACCTTCATGCTCTAAGCACTTGCAAATTATTAGTAAAATAGATAATCACCTAATTACGGTATTAGGTAGTCAATATGAATAAATAGGTTTATTATTTTATCCAAAAAAAATAAGATTTATTTTATATCAATATCTTTGTATTAGTAGTTATTTGCTCTTGTTTTCATTGGAGTTTGAAATTTGATTTTTCATATTCCTATCATAAAGGTAAATTTCCCACAAATATTACATGAATTACATCAATTACTAAAAACTAAACTAGATTTCAAGCACTCCATACTTAAATAAAAATTAACATACACAAATATATGAATGAGTAAATCAATTCCTCAAAAATAAAAGTGATTTAGTGAATTAAAAAAACAAACAAAAAACCAGCTAAAGTAAAAAGAAAATAAAATGAACAAAGCAGAGGATGGAAAGTTGTTAAGATCAAAATGATGAATATGCAGTTAAGTAGAATCAAATTTGCGTCCCCCAATCAAACAAAGAGTCATCCCACCACCTTACCACTGAGCCAAGGATATTTTAGTTGATTATTAACGCATTTATTTATTATTATACTATTATACTGTAAAAATGTCTATTTTGGACCCCTTTTTGCCTTGGACCCTAGGTGGCTGCACTCCCCGCCTATCCTCAGGGCCGAGGTTGTACACATCTTTATTTGTTTAGGTCATAATAATTGTTAGTTTAATGAATCTTTGTAAAATAAAATAAAAAACAAGACTTGAAAAATGGAGTTGAAAAGAATAAAAAATGGTAAAAAATTAAATGGGCATCTTTAGTTGTTTAGATTGTAATCTATCACTGTTAGTTTAATCAATCTTTGTAAAATCTAATATACATATATAAAGGAGGCATATTTGCTGAAATATTAGAGCGCCACCTAGGATTACTATTGGTTTCGGCCAATGAAAAATAAGATTTCTAATTTATTTTTGAATTAAAAAATTATGTGCCATGTAGATAATTATTAGGTGTCACGTAGATATTTTAATTAATTAATTATTAATATATATAACTCCATACAAAAACAAACACTCTAATAATTAAAAAATAAATCTAAAATAAAATTCATCCAAAATAAAAACACTAAAAAATAAAATTCATACAAAATTAAACACTAATCTAAAAAGCGCCACCTAGGATTACTAATGGTTTCGGCCAATGAAAAATAAGATTTCTAATTTATTTTTGAATTAAAAAAAATCGAGTGCCACGTACATAATTAATTAGGTGTCACGTAGATATTTTAATTAATTAGTTAATTACTAATATATACAATTCTATCCAAAATCAAACACTCTAATAATTAAAAAATAAATCTAAAATAAAATTCATCCAAAATCGTTTCGGCCAATGAATAATAAGACTTCAAAATTATTTTTGAATTAAAAAGTCGAATGACACGTAGATAAATATTTAGGTGTCACGTAGATATTTTTATTAATTAATTTATTATATACAATTTTGTCCAAAATCAAACACTATTATAATTAAAAAATAAATCTAAAATAAAATTCAATCCAAAATAAAAAAAAAACCAATCTAATCTAATATATAAAATATAACAGTTGATATATATATAGGAGTTTTATTTTAACGTAACAATTTAATAGAAACCGTGCATCGCACGGGCTAAAATCTAGTAAAATTAAAACAAGGCTTGAAAAATGGAGTTGAAAAAAAATAAAAGGGTAAAAAATTAAATAGGCGCCAAGAAACAGCGGGAAACCAGTGCCAATATTTTTAAAAAAAATCCACCACCACGGGCCACCCTCTTAAATCTCTCCCAACAAGGCAATAAATTAAACGAGCGGTCCCCATCAGCCATCACACACAAAGACAAACTCATTTCCCCCGATTCCATCAACTTCTCCGCTCCTCTTTCTCACGCGAACCGCAATATCAGAATCATATTCATTTCAAAATTTTCTTTTTTTTTAAGTAAAGTAAAAGAGTACCCAACAAGCTAGCGAAAACCCAAAAATTCCCACCATTTTGGCGGGAATATTTCAAACAAAATTTATTTTTTCACCGCAAATCAGACAAAATCTACGAGGGAAAATCGAAAAATTAAAAACCCTAATCCCCAAATACTTCCAAACCCCGCCTCCCTCCCTCTTATAAAGTGTGTAACAGGTTATTCATTTTTCTTGCGCACAACTGTTCGAAGAAATTCCTCAAAGAAGAAGAATAAGAAAAATAAAATATGTATGTAGTGAAGAGAGATGGGCGACAGGAGACTGTTCATTTCGATAAGATTACTGCCAGGTTGAAGAAATTGAGTTATGGTCTGAGTACTGATCACTGTGATCCTGTTCTTGTCTCCCAGAAGGTTTGTGCTGGTGTTTATAAGGGTGTTACTACTAGTCAGCTTGATGAATTAGCCGCTGAAACTGCTGCTGCTATGACTGCTAATCACCCTGATTACGCTTCGGTGAGGCCTTTATTTTTCTGGGTTGAGTTTAGTTTTGATTTATGGATTATGTTTTATGTTTTCGGGGTTAAATCGGGTTTGCTTTCGTTGCTTGATTAGTTGGCGGCGAGGATTGTGGTTTCGAATTTGCATAAGAAGACTAAGAAGTCGTTTTCTGAGACGTGAGTATTGTTTTGATTTAATTTGTTTTTTTATTGTTGTAATGGATAAGGTGTTGATTTGGATATAATGTAAAATGCAGGATTAAGGAGATGTACACTCATTTTAGTGAGAGGTCTGGATTGAAGGCTCCCTTGGTTGCTGATGATGTCTATGATATCATCATGAAGGTATTTCCTAAACCATATTGCTAATCGATGTCATGTTTATGCTCATGTTACATTTCTTTCAATAATTGGGTAGATATCGTGTCTATGTGGTAGATTGACTCAATTGTGTGTGTCAGATCCGTAATACAGGCACTCTTTGACATCATTGATATATTAGTTGGGGGTTTGACCAGTGTTCATGAATCATGATAAGTACTTGATGTTCTCCTCAGTGATTCCAATTACTGGCGATGGTTTGATGCTGCGTGAATGTTACATTTCCTGTGTTAATTGCCCTGATGTTGTGTTTATGTACATTTCTTGCGTATTTACTGCGGTAATTTGCTCGATTTTGTGTTTATGGTTATATAGATCGACTCAATTGTGTGTGTTGATCAGTTACATCACCATTTGACTTCTTTGATATATAAGTAGGGATTTTGACCAGTGTTCATGATATTTGTTTAGTGGGTATGTAAATTAGCATAAGAGTGTAGTTTTCTCCAGTGATTGCATTTGTTGGGTGATGGTTTTATACTGTGTTTATGTTACATTTCTTGTGGTGATTGGTTTGATGCTGAGTTTTTAATCATTGATGTGTCTACTGCATAATGAATTTTTGATTGAGAAATCTGCTGCTAAGTTTTCTATATGCTACATGTTTGTTGACAAATGGACATCATTGCGTCTTGTAGAATGCTGCTCAGTTGGATAGTGAGATAATTTATGACAGGGACTTTGATTATGATTTCTTTGGTTTCAAAACCCTTGAGAGATCATATCTCTTAAAGGTCCGAGGGGCTGTTGTGGAGAGACCCCAACACATGTTGATGAGGGTTGCTGTTGGGATCCACAAGGATGATATTGAGTCGGCTATCAAAACATACCACTTCATGTCCCAGAGGTGGTTCACCCATGCTTCCCCAACTCTCTTCAATGCTGGCACACCAAGGCCCCAAGTATGTGTTGTGTTGTTATTCATAAGTTGGTTCATAGATTGTATAATAGTATAATGGAGTGTTGACTTTGTTTGTTAATGGAAATGACAGTTGAGTAGCTGCTTTCTGATCAATATGAAAGATGATAGCATTGAAGGGATTTATGACACTTTGAAGGAGTGTGCTGTCATCAGCAAATCTGCTGGAGGTATTGGGGTTTCTGTTCACAACATCCGTGCCACTGGAAGTTATATACGTGGTACTAATGGGACATCAAATGGCATTGTTCCTATGTTGCGAGTGTTTAATGATACTGCACGATATGTTGACCAAGGAGGAGGGAAGCGAAAAGGTGCAACATTGTCTTCACATCTCAGTTCAATTGATTTCGTTTTTTTTTCTGTAGGACATGCCTTGACATGATAACACTTTATGTAGGTGCTTTTGCTATATACCTTGAACCCTGGCATGCTGATGTGTTTGACTTCCTAGATCTGAGGAAGAATCATGGGAAGGTGTGTTTCAGCCATTGTGATTAGTGTCAATCTTTATGTTTATGTGTGCTAATCATTTGGATTTAATACGATGAGTTCTTTTTCAGGAAGAACAACGTGCTCGTGATCTCTTTTATGCTTTATGGGTACCTGATCTTTTCATGGAACGAGTTCAAAGTAATGGAGAATGGTCCTTGTTTTGTCCTAGCGAGTCTCCAGGTCTTGCTGACTGCTGGGGTAAAGAATTTGAGGACCTTTACACCAAATATGAAAGAGAGGTAATGTATCTTCTTATTCATGGGGGTTGTTGGCTTTGCAGTTTAGATATGTTTTTAATGCACTTCATGCTGATTTGTTGTATTCATCTACTCAAACCAGGGTAAAGCAAAGAAGGTTGTCCAGGCACAAAGCTTGTGGTTTGAGATATTGAAATCTCAAATAGAAACAGGAACTCCTTATATGTTGTTTAAGGTAAGATGTAATCCTGATTATAAGTTGTTGGAATTGCAACATGCTGTTTCTTATTATGCACTTTTACCAACTGTTAATTTGACAATTATAGGATTCATGTAACCGGAAAAGCAATCAGCAGAACCTTGGTACCATCAAGTCTTCAAATCTGTGTACTGAAATTATTGAGTATACTAGTCCAACAGAAACTGCTGTGTGTAACCTGGCGTCAATTGCTCTTCCACGATATGTGAGGGAAAAGGTATATACACTTTTTTGTTAGCTACTTCAAAGTTTGGGACAGTGTGGTTTGATCTTCTCTTAACAATCTGTCCATTTTCGTGCAGGGGGTTCCTGCTGAGTCTCAACCTTCTAAACTTGTTGGAAGTTTGGGTTCAAAGAGTCGTTACTTTGACTTTGATAAACTGGCTGAAGTTGTTGAAGTGGTTACCACAAACTTAAACAAAATAATTGATGTGAACTTCTACCCCGTTGAAACTGCAAGAAGATCAAATATGAGACATAGGCCAATTGGAATTGGAGTCCAAGGCCTTGCTGATACCTTTATGTTGCTTGGCATGCCTTTTGACTCGCCAGAGGTTAATATGCATCTTCTAAACGTTTCAACACTTCGTTACAAACCAGATGCAAACTGTGAGGCCTAAAAGTTGGTTGGTTGTTTGTGAATTGCAGGCACAGCAGCTGAACAAAGACATATTTGAGACTATTTACTACCATGCGCTTAAAACTTCTTGCAAGTTGGCTGCAAAAGAAGGCACCTATGAGACATACCCGGGCTGCCCTGTCAGCAAGGTATGCATATACTAGTTGCTCTTCTAACTTTATTGATTGGAATCCATAGCATTTTGTAGTTGTATTGCATGGTGGTTGATGCCTTTTTTATACTGTTGCAATTGCATTTTCTTAAAACATTTATGTATGATCATTGTCTACATTTCTTCACAGGGGATTCTCCAACCAGATATGTGGGGTGTTACTCCCTCAGACAGGTGGGATTGGGGCTCTCTCCGGGAAATGATAGCTAAAGATGGTGTTAGAAATTCACTTCTTGTGGCTCCTATGCCAACTGCATCAACAAGCCAGATTCTCGGGAACAATGAGTGCTTTGAACCATACACATCCAACATTTACAGTCGAAGGGTTTTAAGGTTTGTAGTGCTATGATCTACTAGTTGGTAATAATGCTTGTCATCTGATATGATATTCACACTCAACTTAATTTTTCTTTTGTTCAGTGGTGAATTTGTTGTGGTGAACAAACATCTCCTTAATGATTTGACCGAGATGGGTCTTTGGTCTCCTAAACTGAAGAATCAGATAGTATTTGATGAAGGTTCTGTTCAGAAAATCCCTGAGATTCCAGCAGACCTGAAAGCTATTTACAAGTAAAGATTTTGAATTTATTATTTGAATTCCTGCTTTCCTTAATCTCCTTTGTTTAGATGCTTACAGTTTTAGCTATTGTCAGGACTGTGTGGGAGATCAAACAAAGAACATTAGTTGACATGGCAGCTGACCGTGGATGTTTCATTGATCAAAGTCAGAGCCTGAATATTCACATGGAGCAACCCAATTTTGGAAAGTTAACTTCTCTGCACTTTTATGCATGGAGTAAGGGTTTGAAGACTGGCATGTACTATTTAAGGACACGAGCAGCAGCTGATGCTATCAAGTTCACTGTGGATACTTCCACACTAAATGTATTTATTGCAACCTTTGTACTAATTTGTCTATATAATTAGTTCAATTATCTGTTAATTTATTTATTTCTGTTGACCTTTGTTCTTCTTCTTGTACTAATAGAAGACGGAACCAAGCACGACACCACCAGCTGAAGACGACAATGCAAATCTGGCGCGGATGGTATGCTCATTGACAAACCGCGAAGACTGCATGGCTTGTGGAAGTTAGAACAAGGTTTACAATCCTTGTACACGAGGCTTGTTGTTTATCATCAGTAATAATCAGCTTACGCGATACTTGTTGCTTGTCTGAGTAATACATGTATATTTCACCTGAAAGACTCGGGTGTTAAAGACTAAAAACAATGTATCTGGGCATTGTTGTATATAAAGTAGATTTGGGATATGAATGTAATGTTCTTGTGCTTATACTAGTACTTCTTTTTGTTAATGCAGTGGATCTCATGTTATTATGTGATTTGCAGATGATTAAATTACCTGTTACTAATTAGTAGAATGGTCCCAAATGTATAAAGAGGTTACAGAAAAACATCTGGTGATCAAGCTGGATATCACTAAAAGTGGGGTTCGAGCATCTTAATGGGGAATTATCCTAAACAGTTCAGTCATTTTCCATGACGTCTCACGTTTTATTTAAATTAGAGCAAGTGCCCTATACTAGAATCATTACACAGGTTTGGTATAGCTAAAAGGCTTATCAACTTGAAAAAGGAATTGCTACTTGTAAAGCCAATGCATGATGGTATGATACCGTATAGGCGTATACCAACAATAAATATTGTAAAGCAATGTAAAGTTATCCAAAAATGCTTTAAGTTATTTATATTTTAGTGATAATATTTTTTCATTTTTAACAAAAAATATACCATCAAAATTCATGTATAAAGGTAGTCATGTACCTCCACCTTTCCTTTTTGTTTAGTTTATCACTTCAATCCCTAAAAACGATCGTCTTTATGGTGAAAGGACGATTTTTCCCTTTTAAAGAAAATTACCCCTCCCCCTTCACTCTTCCACTTCTACCCCTTACAATACCAAGTACGGAGTAGATAGTGGAGTATACTAAGAGCATGTTTAACAAAGATGAGGTTACCTTTATCTTCTCCTTTTGACACACCACAATCTCTTTCCTCCACATCATTTCCCACTATCTCCTTCCTCTTCATCTTCCTCTTTCTTTAATTTGTCCCACAACCAAGAGTATCCTCTCTTACTTCCTCTATCTCTTCTTACATATACCCCATCACATATTCTATTACATTAAATAATTTAATTTTCAATATAACAACTTATTAAAATTAGCAACATGTAATTTAATCCTTTTTGGAAATCAATAAAATCAAATTATGATATAATTCAATATTTGTACAGAAATTTAAATATTACAGATAATTTAAATCTATTCATTAGTAAATAAAACAATCGTCACACATATTATAAATAATTAAATATGATAATAGATATAGCTTACGATAAAAATAAAGTGTATAAAATAGGTTTATTTTTTAAAGATTTTTATATAGTCGTTGGTGTTCTTTTTTTTCTTTTTTTTTTTGAAAAATCGGTTTCCGTTTTAATTTTATTATCGTTTAAATAATTATAACCGTAAAATATATGGGTAAATATGACAACCACTATTAATGTGACAAGTAACGAAATTTAACTTGTCAAAGGTTCTCTTGGGCACATGAGCTATCCTCTTCCCATGAAGGATAAAGACCATTCCTCATCAAAAAATGGATCATCTCTTCCATTTCCACAACGATGAGGATTCCCTTTTTGAGGAGAGAGAATGCTAAGAGGAGGGTGGATCCTCATGGTTATTCATGCTCTAATGAAGTCCTGATCCAGTAGTTGAAATTGACAGACCATGATTAAAATATCTCTCCCCTTTTGTAACTCCCTGTGGCTCATTCCATTAAAGAATAAAAGGATTATCTAATCAACAAAATTACTTAGGCCCTGTTCTTTAGAGCTGAACTAAACTGAACTGAACTGAACTGAACTGAATTGGACTGAACTAAACTGAACTGAACTGAACTGAACTGAACTTAACAAAATATATTACTGAAATAAATAACAAATAACAAATAACAAATAATAAATAATAAATAATAAATAATAAATAATAAATAATAAATAATAAATAATAATAATAAATAATAAATAATAAATAATAAATAATAAATAATAAATAATAAATAATAAATAATAAATAATAAATAATAAATAATAAATAATAAATAATAAATAATAAATAATAAATAATAAATAATAAATAATAAATAATAAATAATAAATAATAAATAATAAATAATAAATAATAAATAAATAATAAGAATAAATAATAAATAATAAATAATAAATAATAATAATAGAATAATAAATAATAAATAATAATAATAATAATAAATAATAAATAAATATAATAATAAATAATAATAATAAATAATAAATAATAAATAATAAATAATAAATATAAATATAATAATAATAATAATAATAAATAATAAATAATAAGTAATAAGTAATAAGTAACAAAAAATAAATAATAAATAATAATTAATAATGAATAATTAATAAATAATAATTAATAAATAATAATAATAAATGTTAACTAATAACTAAAGAATAATTATTAATTAATAACTAAATAACTATATAATAAATAATAATAATAATCAGTAATTAATTACTCAATAATTAAAATAAATGATATATATAAATAATAATAATAATTCATATTTAATAACTAATAACTAAATAATTAATAACTAATAATCCGTAACTAATTAATAATAATGATAAATTATATTAATTATTAATAAATAATAAATAATTAGTTATAAATAATAATAATAAGTAATATAATAATATAAATATAAATATAAATAATAATTAATATAATAATATAATAATATAAATATAAATAATAAGTAATACAATAATATAAATAATAATATAAGTAATATTAATAATAATTAATAATAATACTCCCTCCGTCCCGGAATACTTGACCTGTTTTCCTTATCGGGCTGTCCCTTAATATTTGACCTGTTTCTAAAAATGGAAATATTCTACCAATATTATATTATTTCTCACTCCACCCCTATTAACCCACATACAACCCCCTACTCCATACAAAAAATAATTAAAAATTCAACCCCTACTCTCCCTCAACCCCACCTCTTAACCCACCTCCCACTAACTACATTAAAATAATACCCCACTATCAACTACTACCTATTAAATTAAATAAGTCAATTCAAGTCCCTTAAACTCTGTGCCGGTTAAACCGGGTCGAGTATTCCGGGACGGAGGGAGTAATAATAATAATAATAATAATTATTATTATTAAATTAAATTGAATTAAATTAAACTGAACTGAACTGAACTGAACTTAATGCTCCTGAACTGAACTGAACTGAACTGAACTGAATGCTCCTGAACTGAACTGAACTGAATGCTCCTGAACTGAACTGAACTGCCAAATAAGTCCTGAAGCTGAAATTAAGCCAAAAAGAACAGGGCCTTAGTAATGGCGAAAAATAATCCAAAATACTTTATCGGCCCACTTAGTACGTGGTACAGTGGATGATAAAAGATTTTAATGGGAACAAATATAAATAGTCCCTTCGTCCTTTATTGTTTATCCCATGTATCAAATACGTTTTATTAAGGCCCTGTTCTTTTTGGCTTAATTTCAGTTTCAGGACTTATTTGGCAGTTCAGTTCAGTTCAGTTCAGTTCAGTTCAGTTCAGGAGCATTAAGTTCAGTTTAGTTTAATTCAGTTTAATTCAATTCAATTTAACTTAATAATAATAATAATAATAATAATAATATTATTATTATTATTATTAATATTACTTATATTATTGTATTACTTATTATTTATATTTATACTTATATTATTATATTATTATATTACTTATTACTTATTAATTTGTATTTATATTTATATTTATATTCATATTATTATATTACTTATTATTATTATTATTATTATTATTATTATTATTATTTCTAACTAATTATTAATAATTAATATAATTTATTATTATTTTTATTAATTAGCTACGGATTATTAGTTATTAATTATTTAGTTATTAGTTATTTACTATGAATTATTATTATTATTAAAAATTAACATTTATTGTAATTATTTAGTAATCAATTACAGATTATTATTATTATTATTATTATTATTATTATTATTATTATTTAGTTATTTAGTAATTAATTAAGAATTATTCTGGCTTTAGTTATTAGTTAACATTTATTATTTATTATTTATTATTTTATTATTTATTATTTATTATTTATTTATTATTTATTTATTATTTATTATTTATTATTTATTATTTATTATTTATTATTATTTATTTATTATTTATTATTTTTTATTTATTATTTATTTCGGTAATATATTATGTTAAGTTCAGTTCAGTTAAGTTCAATTCAGTTCAGTTCAGGAGCATTCAGTTCAGTTCAACTTTAAAGAACAGGGCCTAAGTGTTGTATAAGTTGGATTGAGAAGAGACAAGTGGTGGAACCAAATGTGTTTTAAGTGAGAGTAAGTTGTGGTCCCATGATCATTTTTAATTAGCAACTAGTGTGTGGCTCGGGCGTTACCCCGAGATTTTAAATTTATCCGGGTTTATTTTTTGTAAATATGTGCCCATATAGATGGTGTTTTCATCGAATTGGCGATGTTGATACAAGATTAGTGACCGACCAACAACCTTTCCAATCTAAAACCTCACATCAGAAAATCAAAACAAAGCTAAATCCCTTTATTATATTCATCATTAGTTGATTAATTACTTAATCTTCTTCAATGTTTCCCCTCTTACTCATTATTACACTCTAGTCCTTCGAACTTTTTGTATTTTGAGGCCTAAGCTAGGAAAATAATAATTGTACATTAATTATAAATCAATTCCTTATTTTTTGCACTCACTTTTATTAAATTTATTATAAGTTGTAAAAAGAATATATATATATATATATATATATATATATATATATATATATATATATATATATATATATATATATATAGAGAGAGAGAGAGAGAGAGAGAGAGAGAGAGAGAGAGAGAGAGAGAGAGAGAGAGAGAGAGAGAGAGAGAGAGAGAGGCTCCCGTAAGAACACTTCTTACGTTGAGAACACTCTCTTACGGTAGGAACACTTTCTATAATGGTATTTTCGTAATTTTTATAAACAAATTAACCAATTTAATTATTTTATCACGTTTTTTTTCATTATTTCTGATTTTCTGGCACTCTTTCTCTCTCTTCAGTTCCTCCCTCTCTCTCCAATTCTCTCTCCGGCCGGTCGTGGCCACCACCAACTTCCGCCGGTCGCTGCTCGCCAGTCATCACTTCTCGCCGATCGCTGCTCGCCGATCGTTTCTTGATTGTGGCGGCGATCACGGTGGTTCCTCTGACGTTTTCGAAATCGATTTCGCTGCTCGCCGGCCACTCCTTCACGCGGTGGTTCCTTCTCGCGGTGGTCACGTCTTGCAACTCGCCGCTCGCCGCAATTTGAAATCCTTGGTCGCCGCTCGCAGCAATCGAGTAAGTTAATGAATAGGTTTTTTCAATCGATTTGAATCAGTAAATTTCAATCTACGAGCATCGAGTTTTGAATTGAGAAATCGAGTTCGAAATCGATTGAAATCGATTTTGATTTTGTGAGTTGAGCAATCGATTTCAATTCAAAACTCGAACAAAACATTTGCGATCACCGGTGTTATTCCTAGCATTTGCGATCCAGCAACGGTGGCGGCAGAAGCGGTGGCGGCAGAAGTGGTGGCGGCAGCGGCGGAGTTGGAAGCGAGGGATCGGAGGCTGCGAAATTGAACAAAAAAGCCGGCGAAATCCAACCAGAGATCCAGTTCCAGCAGCAGTTCGCGGTGGTGGAAATCGCCGGTTATTATCTGCTTCTTCATGAAATTTTATTAGCCAAGTATGCTCAATGCCAAGCCCATAAATAGTGAAATTGGCAATAAGGAAGAGTGGCAGCATAAATAGAATATACTGTAAATTTATAACATGCTATAATAAATTTTAGAACATGCTATAATAAATTTTAGAACATGATTGAATACATTTAGAACATGCTATAATAAATTTAGAACACTGGTAAACAAAGTTAGAACACGCTTGAATAATTTTAGATTATGCTTGAATAATTTTAGAATATGTTTGAATAAAATGTAGGACATGGTTGAATAATTTTATAATACGTTTGAATCAATTTAGAACATGAGCTGGGAAATTTAGAACATGTTTACATGTATTGAATATGTTCTCATGTTCTAAATTTTGAAAATGGGGTTGAATAAATTTTGAACATTGTTGAATAATTTAGAACATGATTGAAAAAGTTAGAACGTCGTCGAATAAATTTAGAACATGGTTGAACAAATTTAGAACATCGTTGAATAAATATAGAACATGAGCTTGAAACTTTAGAACATGAATTTGAAAATTTAGAACGTCGTTGAATAAATAGAACATGGTTGAACAAATTTAGAACATCGTAGAATAAATTTAGAACATGAGCTTGAAAATTTAGAACATGAGTTTGAAATTTTAGAACATGTTTGAATAAATTTAGAACATGGTTGAACAAATTTAGAACATGGTTGAATAAATTTAGAACGAGCTTGAAAATTTAGAACATGAGTTAAAAATTTTAGAACATGTTTGAATAATTTAGAACATGGTTGAACAAATTTAGAACATCGTTGAATAAATTTAGCATGCTTGAATAAATTTAGAATATGAGCTTGAAAATTTAGAACATGGTTGATTAATTTTAGAACATGCTTGAATTAATTTAGAACATGAGCTTAAAAATTTAGAACATGGTTGAATAAAAATAAAACATGTTTAAATAAATTTAGAACATGGTTGAAAAAATTTAGAACATGGTTGAACAAATTTAGAACATGGTTGAACAAATTTAGAACATGCTTGAATAAATTTAGAACATGAGCTTGAAAATTTAGAACATTGTTGAATAAATTTAGAACATGGTTAAATAAATTTAGAACATGGTTGAACAAATTTAGAACATGGTTGAGCAAATTTTGAACATGGTTGGACAAATTTCGAACATGTTTGAACAAATATAGAACATGGAGAGTGTAAAAGTGTTCTTACTGTAAGAAGTGTTCTTACATAAGGAGGTGTTCTTACCGGATCCCTCCCCTATATATATATATATATATATATGTATATATATATATATATATATATATATATATATATATATATATATATATACATATATATATATATATATATATATATATATATATATATATATATGGAAAGACATAACATAAGTTTGTAGTTGGTTAAAATGGTAGGAATTGTAACTTTTAAGAATTGAGGTATGGTGTTCGATCCTTGCTACACGTTTTTTTGGTTGTAAATGACATGTCATAATGTGGATTAATAGTGATGTGGCGTAATAAGGAGAGGTATACCTGACACGTATACGTTCTTAAGAACGCATTTTAATATATTAGTATAGATTGGTTAATCTTTTTGGGACAGATCAAAATTACAAATGGAACAACAAATAGAGCCGAAGGGAGTATGCTAGACCAGATCAAATTACGGGTCGGGTTGGGTTGGGGTCGGGCTGCGACTTAAAAATTCTGCCCACTATGTCGGGTGGGCCAAACTTTGTGCCGGCAATCTATGCCCCGCTATTTCGGGCCAAATTAGCGGACTTTTCGAACCATTTTCGGGTTGGGCCAAATTTATAATAAAAAAAAAAATGCAATTTTGAGTTGTCCATAACCAGCCCAAAAAATTAAAAGTTCAGGCAAGGTCAGACTCGAAAATCGGGCCTAAATATTCTGTCCAAAACCCGTTATTTTCAATAACATCACGGACCATTATGATTCGTGTACTTTTCCATTCCAAATATAACATTGTAACTCTTCGCCTTCACATTTTAAAACTTTTTTTTGAATCAAAATTTAATATATATACAATTTTTAAACAAAAAATTCTAACTACTTTATTTTTTCAATTATATTAATTATTTTAATTATGAAATTCATTAATTATTCAATTTTTTTTTGGCAAAACTTTTTTAAATATCCGAAATTAAAAACGAAATAATAAACTAAAATTTTATTTTTATTACATTCGTTTTTACATGGCGGGAAAAAAATTTCATTTTTATTCTTAAACACAAGGGCCGCCAGGAATTGGCGGCCGAACCATGGTTTAGTTTATTATTTTGTTTTTAATTACGAATGTAATAAAAATAAAATGAATTTTTTCCCGCCATGTAAAAACGAATGTAATAAAAATAAAATTTTAGTTTATTATTTTGTTTTTAATTACAGATATTTTAAAAAGTGTTGCCAAAAAAATAATTGAATAATTATTGAATTTCATAATTAATATAATTGAATAAAATAAAATTGTAAGAATTTTTTGTTTAAAAAATTGTAGTTTTAAATTTTTATTTGTTTATATACTCCGTATTAATTTCTATTCAAAAAAAAAAGTTTAAATAATGTAAGGTTGCGTTCGGAAACAAGGAATTCGTTTCAAATGATGGAATTCAAATTCGGGAATTGAAATATATAATTTAGTGTTTGGGAAATTTTAGGAATTCAAGTTCCAGAATTTCAAATTTACCAAATTGTTTGAAAATTTCAGATTTCAACTGAAAAATTAACGAAAAATAATTTTTTTTTAATAAAATCAATTACATGTCAAAGTTAGTTGGATCCCGATTGAAAACAAAGCAGAAGGCAGAAACATCAATTTTCATCAAAATTTGGGAAAATAACCCTAAGTTAAGAACATTTTCCAAAAATGATCCTCAATAATAAAGCCCAAAGATCAGATTTGTGTTCTCTTCGATTCAAGATGAAATCTCCATTTTCTTTTGGTCTTCTATCTCTTTTCACCATATTTCTCTCTCCTTGAACTCCAATTAATAGCCTTTAGAGGAACAAGAATTTCTAATTTAGGATGGGTGGTGAAACCTTGGTGGTGGCGGTGGCAATGGTGGTCTTGGTGGTGGTGGTGGTGGTGGCGGTGGCAATGGTGGTTTTGGTGGTGGTGGTGGCGGTGGTGGCAGTGGTAGTAGAGGAGGAGGAAGAGAGTAGGTACAAGAGAGGAGAGAGAAAGTGCTAGAGAATTTTTAGAAGAAGGGTTGTTGCTGGATGAGTAATTTCAAATGACAGGCCATAATATGTCATTTTCAATTACTTAATTTTGGGCTTTTTGTTAATCCTTTTGGAATTGGGCCAATTCCATTATTTCAAATTCTCTATTCCCAAACAGAGGATTTGCCCAATTCCAGAATTTCAAATGAAATTCTGGTATCCAAACATAGCATTAAGGGGAAGGGTGAAGGGAGATGAGGGTAATTTTCTTTGAAAGGGTTAAATCGTCCTCTCATCATACATACGCGAACTTTTTTAGCGATTGAAGACGTCGAATAAAAACCCCCGTTTAGTTTATCCCATAACTAAATTTTTTTTTATAGCAAGAATTGAGTGAAAATTTGCATATGGGTTGATAAAGTAAACATTTGAAGAGAGAGATAAAAGAGAGGGTATGGAGTAAGTGGGAAAATTTGAGCCACCTCAAAAATTCAAACACTACAAAACTTAGGTATTATTAGAGACATATTTTTGAGACGGATACTATAAACATCTCAAACTTGAGACAAATCGTTAAAATTCGTCTCTAAATAACATTGAGATGGAATTGTATATGAAATTATGAGTTCCAAAACTTTCGTCTTAAAAAATTTGAGACGCCCTATTTTTATCTCAAATCCGTTTCTAATCATCATTTTAAGACGGATTTGAACTAATTAGAAACGAAATTCTTCGTCTCTATAAAATTATCATTTTTGTAGAAAAAACACTTCGAAGAGGAATATCAGAATATAGAGCAAACAAAAAGAACCGAAGGAGTAATCCTTTAAAATTTATTAATAAAAAGTTTTTAAAAAATGGATAAAAGTCATTTTCTAATTTTCATGTTTGATAATTTTTTTATTGAAATTATTGGCATATCTTAATAGCCAGCTAGGCTTTTCACTGTCGGTTCAAAATTATTGGCATATCTTAATACTCCTTGTTTGGGCTCCCAATTGATTCTCAATTGGGCCACTAAGTCCAAAGCCCAATGACTCTAAACAAACAGCATCAAACCCACCAATGGCTAGTCAGCCATCCATCAAGGCCCAAGGCCCAAAAGCAATAAATGACCTATGGGCATTTATTATGCAAACACTATAAATAGGCCGCCAAGGCTCACACCTCAAGGTACGTCCAATTTACCGCCTTAAGACTACTCTTCTAGAGAACTTCTCTCTAGAATCCGAGCATCATTCTTACTTAGGCATCGGAGGGGCTTTCCTCGGAAACACCCCCGAGGCTAGTGACTTTGCTCTTGTGCAGGTGAATTCGGACTCCATTCATTCAAACAAGCAAGATCTTCAACACATACAAAAGGGCCTTCATTCGAAGCCCATTGTTTCCATCTTTACAACACAGGAACAATTTGGCGCCGTCTGTGGGGAAGAACACTTCAAAGCCTTTGAAAGACATCAATCACCTCTTTCCGCGAAAATGGTGAATGATGCTGTTAACAACAATAACGACGATATGATGGTGCGGTCAGATTCAGAATCTGACCAAGAGGGGCACCCTCAATCGATGGCGAGGTCACAGCCAAGCAGAGCTACGACCGCCACGAATGCAGGACCTCCGATTCCAACTAGGGAAGAGCTCACTGCGGCCATGACCATCATGCAAAACTTCCTCTTCAATGAGAAGCAGCAAGGACTGGCAAATGACCGCAGAGAAGAGAGGAGGACCAGGCGAAGGCTGAACGAGCCACCCAGTGCGGAAGTGTCCAGACCCGAACGAGAACTCCTTCCCTTGACAGGTACACACTTGACGTCGAGGTGGATGGAAAGCACGTGGGACACCCAAAAAAGGGCACAACAGCAACCAGATTGGTTTGCGAGACCATCGCCTACTCCAACAGCTCTCCAAAGCGAATCAACTACTCGTAACACTCGGATCCGAAGCTCGGTGCTCAGCAGGTTGAGGCCCTCGGTCCACTCAAGGTTAAGACCTTCGATCCATACGAGACTCGGGGTAGGTGAGTCGAGCAGATCTGGCGAACGACCCGAGGTCAGTAGCCGAGAAAGAAGAAGAGACAGGAGGCATGATCGAACCCCTAGCCCCCATCGTACGCCCGAGCGTTCTAATCACAGAACCTCGGCAAACGAAGGCATCAGGGCTAGACTCGGGAAAAGAATCATGACTCCTACGCCATCCCCTTTCTCGGACGAGCTGATCATGGAAGAAATACCGAAGGTAAGACTGTCAGCGCACCTAACCTACAGCGGAATCACAGATCCGAGGGATCATGTCATCTCCTACGAGCAGCAAATGTTCTTGAGTCCCTACTCCGAAGCATGTTGGTGTAAATACTTCCCAACCACGCTAACCGGAGTGGCGGGAGAGTGGTTTAGATCGCTGCCGAAGGGATCGATCAAGAGCTGGAAAAAGCTGAAAAAGAGATTCTGCACACAGTTCGTGAGCAACAATCGCCCCGAGCGAACCACAGCAGAACTGACCTCAATCCAACAAGAAAGAGACGAAAGTCTGAGAGAATTCATGGCCAGATTCATGAAGGAATCAACAAACATACCAAACTTGCAGCCAGACGTGGCCATCTTCGCCTTGAAGCACGCGCTCCAGGAAGGGAAGTTCCGTGACGAACTCTCAATGAAGAACCCCTCCAGAATAGCTGACGTGCTCCAAATGGCTGATGCGTTCATCAGAACCGAAGAGTTCAACAAGGCCGCTGCAAGATTGAAGGGGTCGTCGGATCCGAGAGACACAAAGAATACCCAGAGCAAGCCCGAGGGCGGCTCAAGGAAGGGGAAAGAGAAAGTAGGAGCTAGAGAGATGAGCCCGAAGAAAGACGGGAGAAGGGGTGAACTTCAACCCAAATACACCAACTACACTCCACTAGCTCTGCCCCGAAAAGAGATATTTAGCCTCAACAGAAATGATGAAAAGTGGAAACTACCGGGGAAGCTCAAGTCCAACCCAGCTCGGAGAAACAAGAACAAGTGGTGCGAGTTCCATGATGACTTCGGTCACCACACCGAAGAGTGCAACTCGCTGAAAGACAACATTGAGGACCTCGTTCGCCGAGGCTACCTGAAACAGTACTTGTTAGACCGAAGGGAGGAAAAAGAAAAGGCCGCCAGTGGCAAACAGCATGAGCAACCCCAGAAGAGGGTCTACGAAACAACAGGACATAAGAAAAACGACATCCTGGTGGTGTTCGGGGGGCAGAAGTCTGGCCAGGCCAGCAAGAAACACCTAAGAGCCCTCTCCCATCGGGTCAACTTCAGCGCGGTTGGAGACAACCAACCACACCCCCCGAACATGACCTTCACTGCTGATGATTGCTTCGGAGTCCAGTACAAACATGACGATCCTCTGGTCATTTCCATGGACCTCAACAACCACAACGTACATCGAGTGTTAGTCGACGGAGGAAGTGCCGTCAATATCATCTTCAGAAACTGCTTCGAGCAGCTGATCCTCGAAGAGCCAGAGGAAGCACTGACGAAAGTCAGTTATCCTCTGATCGGATTCAACGGATCCGCAGCTATCCCTCGAGGAAAGATCACCCTGCCAGTCACAGTGGGCGAAGGCCAGGCAGCAAAAACCCTTCGGGACGAATTCTTGGTGATGGACTGCGACTCCGTATACAACGTAATCATGGGGAGAACCATGATTCACAAGATGCAAGCAGTCCCCTCCACATACCACCAGCTGATGATATACGTCTCGGATGCAGGATTCGCCGAACGAATCAGAGGTGATCAAGAAGTGGCGAGAAGAACCTGCCACACTGCTGTCCGAAAGCCCAAACTAGGGGACGGCCCCGAGGAAGAAAAATGAGCTACGGGAGAGGAAAGCGAGGCAAAAAGGAGAAGAGCAAGCACGAGCAGCTTGTCTCCCGCAGAAGTTGATGCCCGCCCCGAAACCCTATCTCCCGAACCAGATCAAGAAATGGAGGATATCTTCCTCGAAGAGGATTCAGACAGGAGCGTCCGAATAGGCAAGGGCCTAAGCTCGGGGCTCCGAATCGATTTGATCCGATTACTCAGGGATCATAAAGACATCTTTGCATGGTCAGCAGCAGATATGCCAGGGATAAATCCGAAGCTGATTTGTCACAAGCTGGACGTCAACGCTGAAGCTCGGCCAGTCAAGCAAAAAAAGAGGAACTACTCCTCGGAGAAAAACAAAGCCATCGCCGAGGAGGTGAAAAAGTTGCAGGAGGCCGGATTCATTGAGCCATGCATGTATCCGAAATGGCTGGCCAACGTGGTGATGGTCAAAAAAGCGAATGGCTCCTGGCGAATGTGCGTGGATTTCACAGACCTGAACCGAGCCTGCCCCAAAGACTGCTATCCCCTGCCAAGGATAGATCAATTGGTTGACTCCACCAGCGGCCATGCACTGCTCAGCTTCATGGATGCCTTTTCAGGCTACCACCAAGTATTCATGCACCCCGATGACAGAGCAAAGACAGCGTTCATCACAAGCGCAGGAGTGTTCAACTACAAAATGATGCCTTTCGGCTTGAAAAATGCCGGAGCCACCTACCAGAGACTAGTTGATCACGTCTTTGCCGACCAGAAAGGGAGGAATGTGGAGGTCTATGTGGATGACTCCATCGTAAAAAGCATCAAGGAGGAAGACCACGTCAAAGACTTGGCAGAGACCTTCGGAAACCTGAGGAAGCACAGCATGAAGCTGAACCCAAAAAAATGCGTCTTCGGGGTGAAGTCAGGTAAATTCCTCGGATTCATGGTGAGCGAAAGAGGAATTGATGCGAACCCGGACAAAGTCCAAGCGGCATTGGATTTACCCGAGCCGAAGACCAAGAGAGATGTGCAGAGGCTAACCGGCAGGTTAGCCGCACTAACAAGGTTCATATCAAAAGCCTCGGACAAGGGAGCCCCCTTCTTCAAAGCACTGAAACCAAAGAACCTCCCCGGAGGAGAAGCAGAACCAGTCAAGAAAAAAGGGGTCCCGAGGAAAGTGGATCCCGAACTGATATGGGAACAGGAGCAAAAAGAAGCTTTTCAGCAACTCAGAGCCCACCTAGCTCAACTGCCGACACTGGCCAGACCAAAGGAGGGGGAAACCCTGTACCTATATGTCGCAGTTAGCCCTGGAACCGTCAGCGCAGTGCTTCTTCGGGAAGAAGAAAAGAAGCAACAACCAATCTACTTCACCAGCCGAACACTCACAGGGGCCGAAACCCGGTACCCACTCATCGAGAAAGTCGCATATGCAGTAGTGGTAGCTGCACGAAAACTGAGGCCATACTTCGACTCCCACCAGATCACAGTGCTAACTGACCAACCGCTCGAAAAAGTACTCGACAAAATAGAGAGGTCAGGAAGATTGGCTGCCTGGGCCTTCGAACTATCAGAGTTCGGCATCAAATATCAGCCGAGGACAGCAATCAAAGCACAAGCATTGGCAGACTTCTTGGCCGAGTGCTCATACCAGGAAATGTTGGATGATACGAAAAGCACTTGGGAGGTCTTCACTGACGGATCTTCCACAATAAACGGCTCAGGGGCAGGAGTTGTACTGATCCCCCCGACGGGGAAAAGCATAGAGTATGCATTGAAGTTCGGCTTCAAAGCAACCAACAACGAGGCCGAATACGAGGCCGCAATCGCAGGGATAGAGCTTTGTTTATCCCTGGAGGCCGAACATGTTCGCCTCAAAACTGATTCCCAGCTTGTAGCCAACCAGATCCGAGGGGAGTATGAGGCCAAATGGCCCAGCATGACAGCCTATTTAGCAAAAATTAAATCCTTAACGTCAAAGTTAAGATCCTTTGAAGTCATCCTCATTCCCCGAGGACAGAACACGCAAGCAGACGCACTGTCAAAACTCGCAAGCTCAACACTCATCGACCTAAACAGGTCGGTCCACGTGGAAGTTCACCAAGAGAGAAGCATCGACTTGCTACCCACCACAGTATGCAGCTTACGTACCGAACCTAGCTGGATGGACGCAGTAGTTGCATACAAAGAAAGGGGAGAACTTCCCGAAGATAAGCTGCAAGCGAGAAAACTGAAAAGATTCAACAGATGGTTCATCATCAGCGCCGAAGGAGAGCTCATGAGGAAATCATTCTCTGCTCCGCTGCTAAAATGTGTGGGTCCAACAGACGCTGACTACATCCTAAGGGAAATCCACCTCGGGATATGCGGAAACCACATTGGAGGTAGGACATTAGCACATAAAGCCCTTCGGGCTGGGTACTGGTGGCCCACTATGGTTTCCGAGGCAAAGCAGATGGCAAGGAAATGCGAGAAATGCCAAAAGTTCGCACCAGCCATCCATCAACCAGCTCAAACCCTACAATCAACACTGTATCCCTTACCATTCGCACAGTGGGGGTTAGACATCATTGGTCCCTTCCCCTCAGCGACGAACCAGAAGAAGTGGTTGATTGTAGGAGTCGACTATTTTAGCAAATGGATCGAAGCCGAAGCTGTCTCCTCCATCACCGAACCTCAGGTCCGCAAGTTCATATGGCAGAACATCATCACAAGGTTCGGCATACCAAGACTGATGGTCTTCGACCACGGGAAACAGTTCGACAACACCCCGTTGCAAAAGTGGTGCAAACAGTTCGGCATACACCTAGCGTACTCGGCAGTCTGTCACCCACAAAGCAACGGGCAAGCCGAAGCTGCTAACAAACTCATCCTCAACGCACTCAAGAAAAGAGTCGAGGATGACAAAAACAAATGGTTAGAAGAGCTACCCGGAACGCTATGGTCCCTTCGGACCACTGAGAAAGAAGCTACCGGACAAACACCGTTCCACCTTGTATACGGATCCGAAGCTGTAATTCCTGTGGAAATCGGAACAGAAAGCCTGAGGATCCAGGCATACAACAGGTATGATGGGCTCCAAGGAGAAAGCAACAACCAACTTCTATCCGAAGCTCTCGATCTACTGGACGAAGCTCGGAACGATGCAACGACACTCAACGCAGCCTATTTGCAGAGGGTCAACAAGCATTACAACCGAAGAGTCAACGCCAGACCCCTAAAAGTCGGTGATCTAGTACTCAGAAACGCCGCCTCGGTTCAGAAAGGACGGATCCATGGCAAACTCTCAGCCACTTGGGAAGGACCATACATCATCCATTCCGAAAAAAGGCCAGGCACGTATATGCTGAAACAGTTAGATGGAACAATTTTGAAGAACCATTGGAATACCGATGTTCTCAAGAAATATTTTGTATGATCTCTGTCTGAAAACCAAGTAAGTTGTTTAATGAGAAGAGGAAAGCCATTGGCACCATGAGTTTCATTAAACGTATCTCTATATTTATTGTCCCTTTATATATACATGCAGCCTCGGATCTGATCAATCCGAGACTAAAAACAGGATTGACTTTGCCCATTCCTTGATAAAATGCAAGAAATGACCAAATCATACACTTCAGGGAATCGTCCAGAATCCTCGGATTCGCGACACCCTATTAAAATTTGTTCGCAACAAACAGTCGCTCGAATCAAGTTATAAAACTCCGGCTCAGATCCACGGATCGCCGAAGGCATAACTAAGAGGCAGACTAGCGATCTCTTGCCCAGGTTTCCGAACCACAAGAGATCGGAAGAACAATCCAAACCTCTGAGCAGATCGACGGATTTGAAGAGTCTGGAAACTAAAGAGTCTCTTAGCAGATCTACGGATTTGAAGAACTCGCAAAACTAAAGAGTCTCTTAGCAGATCTACGGATTTGAAGAACTCGCAAAACTAAAGAGTCTCTTAGCAGATCTACGGATTTGAAGAACTCGCAAAACTAAAGAGTCTCTTAGCAGATCTACGGATTTGAAAAACTCACAAAATCAAAGAGTCTCTTAGCAGATCTACGGATTTGAAGAACTCGCAAAGTTTAAAAGTCTCTTAACAGATCTACGGATTTAAAGAGCTCGCAAGATCAAAAGGTTTTTAGCAAGTCTACAGAAAGAGGAGCTCGAGAAATCTACGGATTTAAAGACCTAAAATTGCGAAAATACAAGTTGAAAAGAAGCAGCCAAGTAACAAACATTCATTTTTTATTCAATATTTGGGGGGAGTACAAATACATTGAAAGCCTCAAAAATTGAAAACAAAATGAAACAGTTAAAATCGGCAGCCATCAACAGACAATACCGGCCTACCGAAGTACTAAAGAAAGCAAAAAGAAATGAGTACAACGCAGCGCCGAGGCAAAAGGGGGAAAGGCAAGCACATGTTCGGAAGTCCTCAACTGGAACCGACCGACTCTGAAGAAGACGACTGCCCGAATCCCTAACTCTTGGGAGTCTCAGGAGCATCCCCCAGGGGAGCATCCTTCGAAGAACCCCCAGCAGTAGTATCACCTTCGGAAGTCGCCTTCTGGGCCCGAGCCTCTGCAAGAGCAGCTTGGCGCTCAGCTTCAGCTTCGTCTCGATCGGCCTGGCACTCCACCAAGTGATCCTGGGCCCTCATCCAGAGCGGAACCTTCTCATTCCAAGGGAAATGAGGCATATGCTTCGCGAACATCCGCCGAGCGCCCAGGATGCCATTCCAGTATTGCTCCCTACACTGATCAGCAGTGTAGAGGTCAACTCTCTCTTGCTCCAGTTTCCGAATGGCAGCATCCTTCTCTCGGATCTTCAGCTGGAGAACGGGCACCTTGTCAGCTTGGTTCTGAACAATCTCCCGATGCTTGACAAACTGCTGAAGCCTCGCCTCCGCTTCCTGGCTCTGCTTAATGGCCGCCTCAAATTTAGAAGTCATCTCCTTGAGAAGACTGTCTTTTTCTTCAAGTTCGCTCGCAAACTTGGCAGCCATTTCTTTCCTCTCCTTGTCGAAGGAAGCTATCTTTTCAGCATCCTCCTCGACTCGGAAAGTAAGCTTCCCAACTTCGGCCCCGATCTGCTCAGCCGATTCCCTAGCCTCACGACTGTACTGAAGGTACAGTAGCTTGAGGTCCACCATCTCGGCCATGAGCTGCCCAGCCTTCTGGTCCAAGACAGGGATATCACGAGCATAAGCCTCCTGATACCTCCTCAATTGCCTCTCCTCAACCGAGCTACACTCGGAAGCGAACGAGGACCAGAAAACAGCCTGGGAAAGAAGAAAAGACAAGAAAAGATGAGGAAAGAAGAAAACAACAAACCAAAAACGGAACTCAAAACAAAATTTCCAACACTTACCTCATTCAGATAATACTGAGCCATCATAGCTGGGTTCCTCTCCTCAGCTCCAGGAACCCTCCACTGCGGGTTGGCCCGAAGAAGATTCTCCCGTGCAGCTTCGGGACCCACCAAAGATCCCACGTGAGCCATGGGGTTCTCCCCCAAAACCGGAGCTCTAGCATAGCGAGCCATCGCCTCCCTTACCTCCTCGGGGATCCGTTTCAGCGGAACATCCGAGCAAGGGTCAGCGTGGATCAGTCTATCCAGGGCCGAGGTCGAAGTAGAGCCCAAGGTCGAGTGGCGCCTCTTCCTCGTCAGACCCTGCTCGGGTTGCTCCTCCTCAGTAGAAGGGACCTCCTTCTCAGCTTCGGGAACCTCCATGTGAGCTTCGGTGAGATCCACCATCTCCTTATCTGGACTTCTCTCCCTTTCGAGAGAAACGTCAGCAGATTCTTCCTTCCGCTCGGCCACAGTAGGGACATCCGAGCCAGGAACAAGGTCGGCTTCAATTGCCTCCATCACCTTGGTTATATCCTGGATCTCGATCCCCAAAGCAGCAGACGGCTTCAGCGGAGAGGGGATGGTATCTTCCTCAGCCAACGGTTGGTCCACGGGCGGCGGTTCCGCAACCACCACACTCTTCAGCTTCTGCCCTGGCAAGGGCATGAAGTGAAGGAGATTTTTGGGAGGAGGCATGACTTCCGAAACCTCTTCCTACAGGGCAAACGCTCAAAGGTCAGTTTCAGAAAAAGAGAGAACGGACCACAAAAGGCTCCAAGTCAGAACAAATACCTTCTCCGAAGACTGAGAAGCTTTCGCTTTCTTCGGATGCGCAGAAGGCCTCAAAAGAGTGCTGCCCTTCCTTTTGCGCTGATCCTAAACAGAGGAGACCAAAGGTCAATAAATGTAAAAGAAGACAAAGGAAGGAATAAAGAAAAAAAACGCGAAGTACCCGGTTCCTAGATAAAGAGATATCTATCCGAGCCGGAGATGAAACCGAAGGAACGGCACGCGGCACAGCGTCAGTCCCAGGACCCTAAAAAGATGGTCCAGGACCAAGACGTTAGCCGACGGCCAACCAGAAAGAAAGACAAACAAAAGACTTCGAGATATAGAAACACTCACCGGATCCGAGGTCGTCCTCAAATCAGGGAGCACGACTTTCACTGGAACAGCTTCGGGAGAAGAGGCAGAATCCCACGGATCAGCTCGAACTTCAGATATCCGAGCGACACCCGACGGAGACAGCACGTAATCCTTCAAGCGAGGATTACGAGGATTCTCCTTCCCGAACTTGTAATCAGGGGCCGAGTCGTGAATGGTCTTCAGATCCAAAGAAATGCCCAAGACCACAGGATCAACGCAGCTAAAGCCGTACTCTGCAGAAACAAAGCACAAAGCAAAGTCAATAAAACGAGACAAAAAGGAGGAGGACAAACTTACTAAAGCACGGTCCCAGCCGAAAGACACCTACCCCTGTCAAAAATCCTACTGAGACCGGCAACAGCAAGAATGTCCTCCCGCAAGATATAGTTGAGGTTCGGGAGCCAGTTGGACGGCAGTTTGTAGTTGTCCTCCCGAGCCAAAAACCACTGGAGGAGATCCACGTAGTGGTGATGGTTCCGATCCGGAGCAGCCACGCTTCGCATATCAGGATCAGGAGTCACAAACCACTTCGGAGGGCGGTAAAAATGTGGATGCTTCGGATCTGTCGGCACACGAACAAACAACCACTCCGTCTTCCAATTATGATCAGAGCTGAGGTAAGGGTAGGCCGTAATATAGTTCGGCTCCCCCTTCCTTCGGGATCTTTTGTTGATGATGGTCCACCAACCATACCCATCTCCCTTGGAAGCATGGTTGAAAGACAGATCGTGCAGATCCCGAAACACGGCAACAGAGCATGGAAAGTTAATAAAATCGCACACCCATCTAAATCCGATGATGTGCCTCATAGATTTGGGGGTAAGCTGGGCCAAACTGATGTTGTACGACACCAGGAGCTCGGAAACGAAGGGATCCAAAGGAAAGCGGAGACCGTTCTCCAAATGATGAGTATACACAGAGATGAACCCCCTCGGCGGATGAGTCACCCAAGGACGCTCCTGGTCGGGAAGCTCGCACCAGTACCCCAAGGCGTGCTGGATTCCGTATAACTCTTCGGCTCTCCGATGGTAGTTCCCCAGCTTCGCCTCCACCAACCAGTCACCACTGACCGATTTTTCCAAGGGACCATCGATCTTAGTGGTCTCATGCAGAATCGGGGCATACTTGCCCTGCGGATCAGCTTCAGTCCAATGAACTGGAAACTCAGGGTAAGAGCGGCGCACACCCGAAGAACCAGCTTTCTTACCAGAAGTTGCGCGTTCAGACACGCTAGACCCGCCAACAACATCATCTTTTGAAGCATCCCAACCAGTCGAACGCCTCTCCACCGGCCTCTCCGAAGGCCGACCCCTCGAAGTTTTCGGTAACCTTCCCGAAGGCACGTTCTCCCTCTCACTAGAGGAACCAACGACGAACTTGCTCTTGCCCCTATTCTTTGCCATGGCCGCGAATTCTCGGTCTAGGGTTGAGATTGAGGGGTAGAAGGGAAAACGAAGAAAAAAAGGAGAATTCAGAAACAAATTACCTTTTTCCGAAGCGGAATTCGCCGATAAAACGAACAACACAAGTTCCCGAAGTCTAAAGTTGGCCGAATTTCGTAGATCTGAAGAAGCAAATTGCACTGCGATCGCCGGAATTTAGAGAGAGAATGGGTTTGAAAGAAGGAATAAAAAGTTCAAAAAGAGCAAAGCACCCAGTATTTATAGAACAGAAAAGGGCGCATCAACTTCCTCAACCCACGATCTCCACGACACGGTACAACTCCCAACACTTGTCATCAATGCAAATCATCTCTTTTCAAAAAAGAGAGGGAACTTTCGGACTTCTGACAGCTGGAAACCCACCCATTTAATTCTAAATGGACCGGGTCTGGGGGGCATGTTGTTTGGGCTCCCAATTGATTCTCAATTGGGCCACTAAGTCCAAAGCCCAATGGCTCTAAACAAACAGCATCAAACCCACCAATGGCTAGTCAGCCATCCATCAAGGCCCAAGGCCCAAAAGCAATAAATGACCTATGGGCATTTATTATGCAAACACTATAAATAGGCCGCCAAGGCTCACACCTCAAGGTACGTCCAATTTACCGCCTTAAGACTACTCTTCTAGAGAACTTCTCTCTAGAATCCGAGCATCATTCTTACTTAGGCATCGGAGGGGCTTTCCTCGGAAACACCCCCGAGGCTAGTGACTTTGCTCTTGTGCAGGTGAATTCGGACTCCATTCATTCAAACAAGCAAGATCTTCAACACATACAAAAGGGCCTTCATTCGAAGCCCATTGTTTCCATCTTTACAACACAGGAACACTCCTTATCATTCTGAGAGAGAGGCCGACTTGCCTTCGGCTTTAACACTCAACATCCACGGCTAAATGTTAGACGCTGCTTTGTTTCGTTGACAACTTAACGTTCATACTCCACTTCATACGAGCACGGACACAGGCCCCCTTTCCCCTTTTCTCTCTCTGTCTCTCTCTCTTTTTTAACTTGAATTTTTTGTTTTTATCATGTCATTTTTTTCCATGAGTCAAACTTTGACCTTGCCCTTCACTTCACTTTTTCCCCCAATATACTATGTCAACTCTTTCTAATTGTACCACAACTGACTCAGTTCCTCTACTTTTTCTGAATATTATTAGGTAAACTCTATTGCACCCTACATCTAATGATATTATTATGTTTATTGGTGGTTTCTATCATATTTTTTCCTCACATATAAAGAGAAATTGTGAGAAGGTGTACGATGCACCCGGGTGCATGTAATATGTTTTATACTTTTTCTATTTCGTATGAAATACTCCGTACGTATATGAATACTTACGTATTTACGAGTCTTGCAAATATAAGTTTATTCTATATAAGTTTAAGAAAGAGAACATCTAATTTACAATTTAGATAAACTTAAACAAAACTCGATATTTTACTTTCAAAAAGTAAAATAAAAATAAAATTAAAACTGGATAGATGATAAGTTTAATAAATATAAGGGAATTTTGTTAGAAACCACCTTTTAAAATAGATATTTTGCGAGAAACCACCTTTTATAAAAAAGCTTGTGAGAAGAAACCCGATTTACAAAATATTTTGCGAGAGACTACCTTTAGCCAGATTTCTTTGATTTCCTCTTTTGTAAGGTAATTTGTTGGTTTGGAATTGCTTTCATTAAACTAGGATTTGTAATTGTAAAAATAAAATTTACAATTATTAACTAATTATAGATTGTTTGCATCTAATAGTAATTTGTGATCTATCCACCTCACTGATTATTGTCAATGGAAGCATCATATCGTTGTTTTTGGAAATCAGATGAAAATAGAATAAAATAATGGTTCATCTTTTTTTTCTTTTTTTTAATGAAATTTTGGTAATTAATGGTTAACGAATTTTGTGTCTCGGTGTTGGTTAGGTATACGATAGAGCTCGACTAGTGAAGTAATTTTAATTTGGGAAGTTAGCAGTAGTTAAAGAAGGAGAAGACGAGTTAATAATTTCATGTAAAAGAGATTTTATTACTGAAGCAAGGGAAGAGGGGATCAGTTAGGGGAGATGGGAGGGTTAAGTGACAAGTAAATGTTAGTCATTGTAGAAGCTAATGAAAAGGAGAAGATGGGTTACATAGGGGAAATAATTAAAATGGAAGGAAAACAGGTGGATATTATAAAGAAAAAGAAAGGAAGTGGGTCACGAGAGTCCCACGTAGGGTTGTCAACGCCGGATTATCGAGTCAACCATCGAAATCCGGCTAAAGGTGGTCTCTCACAAAATATTTTATAAATCAGGTTTCTTCTCGCAAGGTTTTTTTAAAAAGGTGGTTTCTCGCAAAATCTCTAATTTAAAAGGTGATTTTTGACAAAATTCCTTAAATATAATAACTAACTCTCTATTTATAACCAGTTGTGTGACTTGTATTATGTATATTTACCAGTGTCCAAATCGAATAATACTTCCTCCTTTCCGGATATATCGCACCATTTGTTTTTTACACTATTCACACTACGACTTTGACCATTTTTTGTGATTTGTACGTAATGAGATTTTAGTCATGTGGAGTCATGATAGATTTGTATCCACTACAAGAAAGCGCTTGATTATCGACTAAATTTATCGACTGCTAGAAAAGTAGTTGGTAAAACAAAATTTACCGACCACTAAGGAAGCGGTCGTTAATTTACCAACCACTTTGGAAGCGGTCGTTATTTTTTACATTTACCGACCGCCTATATAACAGTCGATAAATTAGCGACTTCTCCCCCATGTGTTCCGACTAAAGAGATGTCGGTAAAAACCTGACTTTTTCCAAAATAAATTCAACATTTTAACAACCGCCCAAGCAGTCGGTGAAAAGTAATTTACCGACCGCAGACTAGATAGTCGTTAAAATATCATTTACCGACTGTTGGAACAGTTGCTAAAAAACAAATTTACCGACCGCACTTAAGATAGTCGGTAAAAAGTAATTTACCGACCAACCTAACAGTCGCTAAAAAATTATTTACCGACCGTTTTAAGGGCGGTCGCTAAAAATTATTTACGAAAATAAAAATAAACAGGCCACTTTGGGCTTTCTCATCCTAAAACCTAGCCCATATAAAAGGAAACCTTACCCTTCTCCCTCTCCTCTCAGCCGTTCCTCTTCCTTCTCTCCTCTCATATTGAATATCTCATATTCTCTACTCTTCTTCTTCTAGATTTGAGGTCTATAATTTCAAGGAACAAGAGAGATTTGATGTTTTTTTTGGTAATATGGTTTTTTCTTAATTTGTTCTCACTTGCCTTTGATTCCTTCTCTTGCCTTCGATCTCGTTCTTCTCCACTCGTCTCTTTCCTTTTTTCGGATTCAAGGTGAAAAAAATTCGAACAAATAAAAGATTTTCCGGATTTAAATTTAATTTTTGTTGCATTTGAATATTTGATTGTTTTTCTTTTGTTTTAGATATGTTTGGTTCATTTCGCTCATCACCGCACTTGCATTTCCATCGCCGACAAATAATCACCGGAAAAGGTTGGTTTTTAGGTTTTAGTCAAAGAATGGAGGATCACGATTGATGTTTTATGGTGAATAAGATTTGGGTTTCTGATAAAGAATCAAAGATTGATGTTTTTTAGTGAAAAATCCAAGTCTAGAGGTTTTTGTACATGATTTTTATGTTTTAGTTGCAGATCTGGATTTTTTAAGATTATTCTTAATATTAGTCTTAATTTTTGGGTGGTTAATTTTTTGCATCCTTGTAATTAATTTAATTTTATTGAGATATATAACTCTATTTTTTTGGATTGGATTTATTTAAGCACCCTCTTTATAAAATTGTTATTTTATTTCTATATGTGTATGTTGGTAATTAATTCATACCCTTTTTCTTTGTTCTAGTAAGTTAGTTTTAAAATATTGAAGATGAAATTGGTTAGTGTAAATCAGAATATTCAGCAAATTTAAAGCAGATATGTCTTCACTCATACTCTGCTTTAGTGGAGAATTAGGGACTAATCAACAGATTATGTATATACGGCATTGGGTTGTGCCTTCATGCCATTGGGTTTGGAAAGGCATATCACGCAAACTCAAATTATTTTGTTTGGAAGAAATCAAAACCATTGGCTGGTTTTCTTTCCAGTTAGATGGTTTTGATTTTTTTTTAATTTTTTTAATTAAAATTACCGACTGCCAAAGCGGTCGGCAATTTACTAATTTACCGACCACCTAAGCAGTCAGTAATTTACCGACTGCTTAGTTGGTCGGTAAATTAGTAAATTGCCGACCGCTTGGGCAGTCGGTAATTTAGCGACTGCCAAAGCTGTCGTTAAAGTGCCGACTGTAAAGGCAGTCGATAAATTACCAACTCCTAAGCAGTCGCTATTTCAGACGGTAAAGTTTAGCGACCGCTTTACAGTCGGAGTTTTCTTAATTACCGTCCAGGTGAACACTGACCGATCTTTTACGACCGTTGGCGGTCGCTAAAACATTTACCAACCGTATTTCGTGTTTTACCAACTACTTTTGGCGGTCGGAAATTAATCAATTTTTTGTAGTGATCGATATATATTTTCTAAATATTAAATTTTTATAATTTTTACTTGCACACGATTTGAGATATTAAGAGTCAAAGTAATGGTTAGAGGAGTAAAAGTCAACCATGGTACGATATTTTCGGAACGGAAGAAGTATGTAATATTGAATATTACTATATAAGTATCAGTTTCATAACATTTTTTACCGTTACTATTTGCACAAATGTTAAGAAAAAAGATAAAATGTGTAAAATAAAGTGGATGGATGTAATAATATACGGATAAAGTAAGCGATGAAGTGTAAATTCGATGTAAAAAAAATGAATAAAATAAAAGAAAGTGAGTGAAAAGTGATAAATGTTGTGGGGTAAAAGGGGCACTATCCCATCAATCAAATTTGACAATTTTTTTCTAAGAAAATAATATTCAAGTGAGATATTGTTAAATCCGTATCAATGCGAGTATTTCAAATATCAATTTTTTATAATTTTTACTTGCATATATGCATTTAGAGATATTAATGTCCAAAGAAATGTGTTGGAATACGCGCAAAAAGAAATTTTGCATGTATTGTGGAACAGAGATAGTAGTAAAGTTTCATGTGTAAAAATAGAATAAAACACAATGTAAAGAACATTATATGGAACTCACTAAGGCCCTGTTCTGTTCACCTTATTTCCACTTATTTCAGGAAAAATAAGTTCAGATAAGTTCAGTTAAGTTCAGATAAGATAAGTTCAGATAAGATAAGTTCAGGAAAAATAAGGGTTGGCCAAGTACAATTTATAACTAAAATAAGTGTTAATAAGTTCTAATAAGTTCAGATAAGTTCGGATAAGATAAGTTCAGAAAAAATAAGTGAAAATAAGGTGAATAGAACGCAGCTTTAAACGAAAACTGCAAAGATCATTTCGAAAACGAAGTTATACATATGACCAAAATAATATGGTGTTTGGGTGCCCAATTGGCTCCCAATTGGGCCTGCAACCCAAAAACTCACTTGGCTAAATACAACATAAGGTCAGCTTGCCTCAAGGTCTTAACCTTTCAAGCGGCCCACGACTCATTTGTAATAAAGCTCAACTGCATTTATCACACAAACATTATAAATATGTCGCCCTAGTGTACATACCAATGTACATCATTTATTACCTTCACACACACTTTAACCTAGAGATCTCTCTCTACTCCCGAACCTAATACTTACTTAGGCATCAGAGGGACTTTTGTCGGAACACCTCCGCGGCTAGTTAACTTACTAGCTTGTGTGCAGGTATTTCGAGCCCAAATACGTTCAAGAACAAGTTAGATCTTCCATCACTATGAAAGAGCCTTCAGATCGAAACCCATTGTTTCATACTCGGGACTAGGCCTTGTTATTGGGCAGGTCGGATCAGGGTCGAGGCGGATTGAAAGACGGTCGGGTAATGAAATAATCAATTCTAACGGGTCAATAATGGGCGGATCAAAGTGGGTCGTGAGTTAATAGCGAGCCGATAGTGGGCGGGTCAATAAATGAACAGTGAAAAATGAAAAAAAAGAGACAAACGCTAATACAATTAAGTGCATACGAAGCTATTCATATAATTTTTTATACCATAACTATTTTAATTTTCAAAATTACTGGGTTATAAGTATGACCTTTATTGATCATGTCCAATAAAAGCTCTGTTTAATGAGAGCCCTTCCTTATAAAAACCTTATTAACATTTAACATGACCCTAATCCCATACCAATATAAATACCCTGTTCAATAATCAGGTCTAAGCTGCACATGTCACATATGGTACTTCAATAATGAACGTTAATGATTTTCACCCCGAATTTATCCACTTGCAATAATAACCATTAACCAGTAGTACACAAAGCCAAGTCCAAGTTGGGCAAGTGATATGAAGTGAGAACCCAACAATTCCCTCCAAAACTAATAAAAAATACCACGTATGCATTTTCTTCCTGTTGAAGCACAATACAATAAATAAATAAATAAATACTGAAATTCAATGGCGGCGTTTCAAACTAAAAGAAATACTAATTGATATAAGTATATATAAACATAAATGCTAGCTTGCAACTAATTGAGAAAACTAAAACCGTCAATAAAATCCAGAAGCTTTGAGTTTCTCGTTTGAGTTCGTCAACAAAATTAATTAAGAGGAGCATATTTTTGAAGTAATAATTAGTAATAATAATATATAAAAATAGAAAACCCAAATTCCCTTTATGTGTGTGTATTTTTCAGAAGAAAAGGTGGCGAAAAGAAGCAAAAGAAATGGGGACGAAGAGAGTATTATTAATAATACTAGCATTGACGAAGAAGGTATGAATATTATGATGAGAGAGATTTTGAGCCCAATTATACCGGGTTTTAGCAGAGAGCAAGAAATGCATGAGATGGTTTCTGCTCTTACTCATGTTGTTTCTGGTGCTTCTTCTTCGTCATCATCGTTGTTGTCGTCGTCATCGAGTTTTGGGGTTAAAAGAAGGCATGATGATCAAGAGCATGGGCATGGCATATTCAGTGATGTGAAACCGGTTTCTTCTCCATATCCGTATCTTCTGAAAGGTACCTCTATAGTACTTATCTTCTAGACTTCACTTAGAATCTTTTTTTTCTTTTTGTTTTTTGGCGGTGGATATTATTGTTTCTTTTAATTTAAATTCTATATATGATATATGATTATATGTGTATTAAATGTCTGATAGCAAGTAATTAAGCGTGATTAAGAATTATAATTTGGAAGATTAACATTTTTAAAGAAGAAAGGGATCGAATGTTCGTAGTTCATGCATGCATGGCTAGTGCATCATTATACCCTTCTACCAATACATTGAAACCGTCTCAAAGATGCTCTTTAAGAAAGTTACCCTACAAATTCTGGCTGTCAAATAAACAAAACACTTTATGTAGCATCACAAACCACGCTTTATAATTGTATGTATGCTCCCACGGTTTTGGTTAAACCTATCGATCCTAATATTTTCTGGATACTAAACAAGTAAAATAATAGGCCCCATAAAATTCTAAACGTTTCATTGTTTCATACTTTCTCCGTTCTTTTTTAAATGACACAATTATTTAGGCACGATTTGAACACTAATATCTTCAATTATGGATAAGAAAAGATTATAATAAGTTGATATTTAAAAAATATTTATTGAGACGAATCCAATAAGACCCCACACGACTATGTTTTTTTCATAAGTATAAATCACAAAATGAAGTCAAAAGAACTTGTATGAATATTGTCCATAATCCAATTGTATCATGTGAATAAGAACAGAGGAAGTATTAAATTTATTCTATGAATAACATCTGTTTATATTAAGATCGAACAAGTTATGTTTTAATTGTGACGAGAGGATGGAGCAAGTATATCCTTACTCATTTGTACATATTCGTAAAAAGTAATTACAAGTTTACAACTATATTCTTTATTCATGTGATACATTACTTTAGGCACCGCATATTGCCAAATTGGGATGCAATATTGTCTTGTCTCTTTTATTTGAGTGATCCACTATATTTACACTGTTTTCACACATAAGATGTGTGAATTACCGTGTTCCAAATTCCAGTGGACACATTTAATTCTTACTATATTCTAATAATTCAACCCTTATTCTATTCATTAGTACAGCAAAACCTTAAACACGACCGATGCAGTAGCTAGCATTGTCGTGTTTCAGTTGCTGGTTTATAAAAGTTCTATTTGTTTAATTAATTGTGGCTTGCCGACCTCCTACCACTTGTAAATTTGTAATCAATCCACTAATCACCTTCAACTTACACATGACCATTTTACCAATGATGTGTATGTAAGATTGGAGCGTATCTATGAATAATTAAGATTAAGGGCATGTGTAAATGAATAAGTTTCAGGTTTAAATCTCTCATCTGTTTGTAATTTATATTTCCCTATTGTAAGGTACTAAGGTTTTTGTGATATTTTTAGATATTTCCCAATGTTTTTGTTGTATAGGACTATAGGAGTTAGATTTCTAAGATCGAGAAATTGACTGGTATGAAATATATTAACTTAATGAATATTTGCGTGCAGGGGGGCCAAGCTTTGTAACATCAACTTCAACAACAAAAACAAAAACACGAGCAACATCAACAATCACATACACTCATCATAATTCCATAAAACATGAGGCCATCAACGTAGCACCACAACCACCACAAGTTGGAGGAGAGCCAACTAGGAGGAAATACAGAGGAGTTCGACAAAGGCCTTGGGGCAAGTGGGCAGCTGAGATTAGGGACCCCTATAAAGCTGCCCGTGTTTGGCTAGGCACCTTCGACACTGCTGAAGCCGCTGCCCGAGCCTATGACGATGCTGCTCTACGATTCCGTGGCAGCAAAGCCAAGCTCAACTTCCCTGAGAATGTCACTTTCCAAGATATTCCGGCGAATATCCCGCCGACCCAGTTATCCTTCTCCGGTTCTCCGGCACCACTTTTGGCGGCTCCTAGGAATTCTAACCAATCAATTCAGAATCAACCGCTGGGGTATATGCAAATGCAAGAGTTAGAGGAATACAAAGATTACATTGATTATTCAAGGATAATTAGTGGTAATTTCGATTCTAATGAGGGTGAATTAAGTTATTTGGATGAAATGATGATGTCATCTTCTTTGTCTTCTCCACCACTTTTACCGCCGACTACTTCAATGGGTGGATCCTCTGTTTCTCTTCCTTCTTCATCAATGTCAACCCCACCATTAACCTATTTCACGGCTGAGATTCCTCCACGTGGAAGTCAAAAGAAGATGGATGAGTCTAAGGATGCATCATTTGGGTCAACGTAAGGAAAGATGATATAGTTTTGTTTGGTTAAGTTTGGAGTAATGCAGCTCAATGTAGTAGTCTTGTTATTGCCCTTTGGCTCTGTTTTCCCCTGTTTGGCTGTTTCTTTCCTTTTTGGGGGGCGTTTCGAATTTAGACCTTCCTTTTTGGGTGGCCTTTTGAGTTTTGAGTATTGACTTTGATTAGCTTACTCCCGGTCAACTACAGACTATATTCATGCACTCACTTTATTATTACTAGGTAATGTTCATGTAGGTGATGTGTGCACGATAAATAGAGTTAAAATCATGTAATTTGATATAAGTTTTTGGACGCCATTTAATATTATAAGTTATACTCCCCCTGTCCCTTAATACTCGCACCGTTTTGACTTTTTTCACTATTTACATAATTCACTTTGACCCTATTTTATTTATAGTATATGAAAATAAATGTTACTCCCTCCATTTCTTTTTGTTGTATCCGTTTCCATTTTAAGCGTTTCTTTTTGTTGTATCCGTTTCTATTTTTGGACATACATTTTATCCTAAAATACCCTTACATTTCTATCTAATTACCAAAATACCTAAAGATTCTACCCATATTCCCACCTAAATTTCCCCACCCCTATTATTTAATTCTTTTCCCTTCCCCATATACCCACTCTCTCACCTCCTTTATCACCCATCATTATCACTCCTCTCTCTTACCTTATTTCTTTATTATTTTCTCTCTTCTTTTTTTATTATAATCTCTTACATACAATCATTTTTCTTACACCCAATCATTACACTTATACCAATACAAACCAAGATTCCAATTTTCTTAAAAACTGCACACTTTTTGAAATGGATACATAAAAAAGAAATGGAGGGAGTAGTATATAACATATTATTGGCTTCATATTAATATATATTATCAAAATATTAATAGTTCTATAAGTTTTTATATTATGTAGTTAAAGATATTAGTGGTCAAAGTTGTGTATCGGCAAACGTATTCAGTCAAAACGGTGCGAGTATTAAGGGACGGAGGGAGTATGTCTTTAGAAAATACTTGAAAAATACTAATATGTGACCCACAAGACCCATTATGTAGGATTTGTACTCTGTATATAAGTTTTAATCAAATTTCTTTTCATGAGCATAAGGAGTGTCGTATAAATAAGGAAGAATTTAACTCATTGAAATCAACTGCAGTCGAGGTGCATAGAACAACACAACCAAAGGCGAGAGCGTCACACAATCTAACTATCTTGTAACTGCATGTAGATGATGTAGTGACATAGATGAGTCCGAGGACTGGAGGACTGCCGAAATATTTATTGAGGTCAATCATTTTTTTATTTTTTATTTTTTCAATAACTTGAGGTTAAAATCAATAAGAGTGTAAAAGAAGACAATACATTTTTTTGAATGCAAACTCTTAATTACATCATATGGACAATAAATATTATAAGACGGATATAAAGTTACCCAGAAAAGCTTAAAAGTAATAACTATAATTTCTTTCTTTAAAAAAAAAATTAAAGTATCTTCTCTAAATCACTCATAAGTCATAGTGTATAACGGTAAATACGTAACCCTTTTAAAAGTTTATCTATCAACAATTATTTCATAATATATAAAGTTAATCAAAACATGTTAGTACGTTCCGTGTTATAAAAATGAACTAGTGTGTGGCCCGAGCGATGCCCTGATCGCTACATTGAATAGTTAAAATTTTAGATTTTTCTTGAGCTCAATATTTGACGAAATGCATGTATACCTTAAAGTGAAAAACATCAATTAAGTTTGTCAACTACACAGACACACTAAGCCATTTATCATGCCAAGTAATTTTTCAATTAGATCATCTTACAATTGTATAATTTGTTTTCTAGTGGAACTAAGTGCTTCAAATTAATAACACCAAATTAGATATAAGCAGCCATGCAAGGTATTTCTATAGTTGATAATTATGAGATTCATGACATCATGTTTCTTCATAATTGTCCTAATTATTTATTTTTATTTTTTTCAAAATATTCCATAGAAAATAAAAAATCAAATAAAAATTTAGTTGGTTTAGACTTCATGTTAACATTTATTTATAAATTAATATGAAGAAATAAACCACAATTGATGGTTGGTTAAGATGGTAATGAGAATTACCATTCAGATATGAGGTCTAGAGTTCGAACCTAGTTGTATTGATTTTTTGTTATCCATGACATGACATACCACTTGGTGAGTGAATGATGTGTCGCAAAGGGAAGAGTAATACGTGACACATAGACGTTTTCCAGAACGCCTTTTAATATATTAGTATTGATTGATTAGTTTTGTTTGGCTAATCAAAATAGTATTAGGGTGTTATCACATCTAAACACTACCTACCTTTCGTGTATATAAATTGGTTGGTGAAGATTATGAGTTTCAATCTGATAGTCTTAAGAACAACTCCAATGGGGACTGGTGAACTATAAGGTAGAGTAGTTAATTTTGGCACATCAAATTTCTAGTTACAATTGATTTAAGCTATAAAGTTATACATTGGTTGACTACAATATCTTGCAGTTTTCTATAATATTTAATTTATTTATTTGATCTAAAATAAATTATTCAATATCCAACAAAATTTTGAGCTACGTGCTCAAAATAACTACAAAATTTTAATAGCTGCTTATGTTATTGATATATCAATGGCTGGCTACATGCTCACGTATTTTTTATTTTTTGTGAGCAGTTTATTTTTTTTAGCTGCATGAGTTGCTCTAAAATAATGGAATTCCATCGATTTAGCTGATTTAAATTGTAAAGGTTGATTTTGAATACCTACAAAGTTTGGCTTTATCTAATAATCCGAAACTTGAGAATTGGTCTACGTTGAATCTTGTTATATTGGGTGGACTGGAGTATTATAATAATATTTGACTTTTGCTAAATTGTAAAGGTTGATCCAATCAGCTTAATTGGTCAATTATTATGGATTTGATGTTGTATCCGTTGACATTATGGGAATGAGACTTTCAAAGATTAGTTTGAGTCAAACTTCATTTTCAATGATTTGAAAGTTAATTTTGAACAGTAAGGCAAATAAGCATGTGGGCTACAAATGTAGCTTTTGTTGGAAGTATAGCTAGTTTTTGATTCAAAAGAATAAAAATTGTGCTTGTCCCACATTGACAAAAGTTAAGAATAAAAATTTTACCCACTTTATGTATCCACACTCTACTAATAGGTTTGTTAGAAGACTTGAGAGGAGGCTTTAGGCCACCGCACACGTGCGGGCCGGGTCGGGCGCGGGTGGGGCCCTTTTTGCCGCCGCTCAGTCTCGCGTAACGGCTAGTTTGTCATATTTTGGTAACCGAATATTTTCTATAACGGTTACATATTTTATTCCGTAAATTGAGTCATTGATTGCTTCTAATTGATTACCGAATTTATTTCCTTCCGAAATAATTCCTTCATGCTTTCCGTTATTTATTGGGGCTTTCTTCTTCACAAAAAACACACAGAAAAATTTATTGTTTTCCGAAATTTTTTCTCTCAAACACATACTCTCTGGTTCGTTTTTGGGCAACGTTCAATCTCGTTTTCAATCCATCTTTTTGTATTACACCAACGAGATAGATGTCGTGTAATCCTGGAGGTTGATTGTCAAGAGCCCGTGTGTACGTAATGGGGCAAATTTAACTTTAGGCAGTGTTCATACACGCCACGACTTGGTTAAAGATAAGTTTATTCGTTCATTACTAGTCATTGATCCTACAATCTAAAGTTGAATTTTTTTTCTTCCGTTTTTTATTTTTACAATGGCTGGTGATATCCCTACTGCTATCCCTTTTACGTCTGCCATGCTTCCCAACCCTTTTATCCCTGATATGTCTAAGTTAGATCCTTTCTGTTGTGGGATCTTTTCCGGTGATGACGTGTCACGCGTTCCTCGGAGGTATCAAGTACGAGCTGACACGAACCTCTGACAACCTGCAAAACAAGAATATTCCCGTAGGAATATTCCCTCCGATGCCTAAGTAAGTATAGGCTAGGAAGAGAAGTAATTTTAGAGAGAAGGCAGAGCAAATATAGTTTTAAGGTAGGTGGGAATGAATTGAATACCCCCTTTTACCTAGGGATCTGCACTATTTATAGTGCTAGGGTTTCTTGGGACTTGATCCTCAAACCCTGACCTGATGATTGGGTGTTTTCCCAGATTAGGACATGTGTCCAATAATAATAGATCTGATTAGACCTGTTGGGCTCTATGCATGTTGTGTTAGGTTATGATACATATGATATTACATAAATCATGCGGAAACAACCATTAACCCAGGATTACATATTATTTACACATAATCATATAGCATAATTTAGATGCATACTCTTTGTTGCGTGCCCTCCCTAGCTGCGCCCGAACCGAACCAGAACAAGTCTTTAGGACTCCAAGTGTCGTCCCTCCGTAGATAGTCCACAGCACGTCCGGATCCGCCTTAAGATTGACCAACTAGAATCGCCCTTAAGGTACTAGAATTTTCGGCACTTTTGAGCAAGATGTGTGGCTGAATTTTTCTCTCAAAAACTCACTTTGAATACTTTTGAAACTCGTTATAAATTGTGAACCCAGGCCACATATTTATAGGGTTATGGAAAGGGAATTGGAATCCTATTCAGATACAAATTAATTAAACCTAGAATCCTACAAGAACTCTAATTTAATTAATTTATCAAATAGAATTAGGAATTTAATCATTAACCGAACTCTGCACGTTTTAGGAAACGTGCACGAACACAAACACTTACACACGCACACACGGCACCCACGATGGGCCGCCCATGCGTGCGCACGAGCAGCAGCCTACGCAGCGAGGCCTGCGCGAGCTGCAAGCCCACGCAACTCCCGCGCGCGCTGCGCGCGCTGTGCGCGCTGCCACGGCCTGCTGGGCCTGGCCTTGCGCTGGGCCTGGCGTGGCTGTTTGTGCGGCGCGCTTGGCTTGCTGGGCGATGGCCTGGCTTCGTGCTGGGCCCTCGTCCGGCAGGCCTCGTCCGATGCTTATTCGTACGATACGCTTCCGATTAAATTTCCGATTCCGGAATTCATTTCCGATACGAACAATATTTAACATTTCCGATTCCGGAATTAATTTCCGTTTCGAACAAATATTTAATATTTCCGTTTCCGGAATTATTTTCCGATTCCGGTAATATTTCCGATTCTGACAATATTTCCGTTTCCGGCAATATTTCCGATTCTGGTAATATTTCCATTTCCGATAATATTTCCCGATACGTACCATGTTTCCGTTTCCGGCAACATCTACGACTTGGATAATATTTATATTTCCGATACGATCCATATTTCCGTTTCCGGTAATATCATCGTTTCCGGAGTATTCATTTCTTGCCTGTGACGATCTCAGCTCCCACTGAAACCAAGATCCGTCGATTCCGAATATCCATAGATAGAGTATTTAATGCCATTAAATACTTGATCCGTTTACGTACTATTTGTGTGACCCTACGGGTTCAGTCAAGAGTAAGCTGTGGATTAATATCATTAATTCCACTTGAACTGAAGCGGCCTCTAGCTAGGCATTCAGCTCACTTGATCTCACTGAATTATTAACTTGTTAATTAATACTGAACCGCATTTATTAGACTTAACATAGAATGCATACTTGGACCAAGGGCATTATTTCCTTCATGTTGGGCCTTTCTGAAAGCTCTTGGGCTTTCAGACATGTTTTGACCATGATTTGTCAATGGGCTTAGTGTGTTTTGTAAAGATCTATGAAAGGATCTTTTGTTTTCTTAATTTGGCCCTTGTAGCAAAGCCAGGTGGCGGTCCACTATTTCTGGCCACATCATTTTCCCCTCAAGGGGGGTGCCCCTTGCCCATGTGGGGGAGCCTCCTTGTTATGGTGCCTCGTGTGATTGCTTTTTCGAGAGTCTGGTTTTTGCCTTTAAAATGTTTGAGAAATCGTTGTTTTTCCTTAATTTTCCTTTTGTTAATTTTCCAAGAGACTTCTTGAGAGAGAAAGAGCAACTTTCCTTTCGACGATTTTCTTGTGTTCGTGTTTGAGTGTTCTTGGATTCTTCATTCGTTGTTATTGGGGTTTAGCCAATTTTCTTGATCATTTCAGCAGTTTGATCACTCATTGGTAAGTATCTTTGATAACTTCTTGTTTCTGCATGTTTCTGAAATTTCCTTTACTTTTGATGTTTTAATTTCTCGGGGAGGCGTCCTGTTAGTTGCCGCGTTTTTCTCTTTTCTAAAGTCAGACGTCCTGTTCCCTATGCAGGAAGGCATGGCTCGTATTAAACAGACAGCCAATTTAGATGCATGGGGAGCACCGCGAGAGAGGGACAACAGGGTTCCTTTTTCGAGCCCGTCCCAAGGAAATAGGGGTGGAGTTAGCTCTTCCCATCATTCAGGAGACGGGGCTTCTAGGGCGGCACGTTCTTCAAGGAGAAGAAAAAGTGTGGCTCGCCGTCCTCGTGTCCCGCGTGAGGATTTTGAGGATGATTCCTCCAGTTCTTCTGACGAGGAGTTTGGAAAGAATCTCCCTCCTATGGTTCGTGGGAAATAGGATGTGGATTTGCTCCCTTCTGACATCCTCCCCAGCATGAAATGGTTGAGGTATTTGAGGGAGAAGGGACATGACTTTGAGAGCTTCTTACTCTTGCCTCGTGGTTTTAGTTTTAGATGCCCTCGTCCCCATAATACTATAGACCAACTCTCTTTGGGTGAGGTTGCCGTCTATACGGCCGCTTTTAGGTTGGGTCTTAGGTTTCCTCAGCACCCTTTTGTAATGGACGTCTTGGAGGGTTATGACATTGGCTTAGCCCAGCTGACCCCTAACTCCTGGGCGAACGTCTTTGGGTATATTGCCAAGTGTGCATTGAGTGACGTCACTCCTTCCTTTCCTGCTTTTGTTAGACTTGTAGATATTGCCCCTTCCTCTCGTTCTCCCCAAGGATGGTTCACCCTGTATAGCCGGCGGGGATATAAGACGGTAGTGGGTAAGACTTCTAGCTGGGTTTGGTGGAGGAAAAAGTGGTATATTATCCGATTGGAGGACCTCCCTCTTTCAGAGCGTCTGTCACGGTGGAATTACCGGCCCCGCTATTTGTCTAGGGATGACGCCTATCCTCGTCTTTTGTCAAGGGATTGGAGGCTCATAAAGCCTTTATTTCAGGCCGAAATGTATCGGCTGTCTGCAAGGAGTCATGCGTGGGTGCCCAATAATTGGCTTCCCCATGTGGGTCAGTTCACCAACATGGTCTTCCTCGCGGCCGTTGGTCTCTACCCCTACTTGAATAGAGGTAGTTCACATTGACTTTTCAATAAAGCCTTGTTTCTTTTATCTTTCACTGATCCCTTTGGTTTGTGTAGATTCTGCCATGAGTCGTCTGTCCCCTGAAAACAATGGTTTGGTGGACGTACCTACCTGGTTGTCCAAGGTGTATACAGATGACATCTTCAAGGCCGTGGAGGCTAAGAGGAAAGACTCCTCGAAGAAGTCCGATGAGGGTGCCTCTGGTGACGTTGCCAAGGTATATTTTGTTCACTTTTGACGTATTTCTGAATTCCTTTAAGATCTATGCCTTGTTGTTCACTCATTTCATTTTTCAGGAGCCTACTTCGTCGGCTACGAAGAAGCGTCCTGCATCTTCAGCGGTGGCCCCTAAGCCTAAGCGTCCCTTCTTCAAGAAGCTGGGCACTGCTAACGCTGCAGCGAAGCCGTCGCTGGCGAGGCGGTCATCCCCTCTGGCTGGGGGAGAAGGAGCCCCTACTCCTCAGGCGTCCACCCTTCCACCTGAGCCAAAAGAGGCATCTCCCAAGGTGACCGTCGGAGATTCTTCGGCCAAAGCGGCCGTTACCGAGGTGGTCACTGATCAGGTTGACGCCCCTGACGCTGCTGCGAAGGTTGGGGAAGCTACCACTTCCTCGCCGAGAGAGGGGAAGGGCAAGGAGTCCCAAGGTCCTCCTGCTGGGGATGCCCCTATGCCTCCACCAGCTCCATCGGCTGGTTAGTTGTTTAATACTCAGGACGTCGTGATAACTTGGTAGTTTTGGTATATTAATTGACATATTGATATTGATTCAGGTGACATGTTCAAACGGATGCGGCGCGCTGAAGTGGCCAATATTCCCCCATCAGGCGGGTTTAGTTTAGAGGAAAAGGATAGGATCCTTTCAGCCGTCTACGATGCAATTCCTGAGGAGTATATAAGCTCACTTCCTGGAATTGATCTGGGGTACTTTGGGGCCATGCAGTCCCTCATACTTGATGTAAGTTTTTTTTTTTTTTTTTATATTTTTTTTTTGAAGAAAAATTAAGTCTATCATTGGTCACGGCAGCTCTTCATCCGTTGTGCCGAGGGTAGACATTACCGCTTCGATATGCATAAGGAGATGCTAAAGCCTAAGGACCAGATTGAGAATCATGAGAAATATGCTGAGAAGAAGGCTAGGCAGATCAATGAGGATGCGGATCTCAAGATCAAGCGGGAGACGGACGCTCTGAGGAAGGCTGAGGAGGACGCCCAGGACTATGAGAAGAAGCTGCTGGAGTGTGAGGGGGTCGAAAAAAGCAAGAGGCTAATGCATGACCTAGTCCCTTGTGATCAAGTGTAGTTGGATTTCCTGTGAGTTTACACCCAATCGACTAGTAATATAAGAGTCGTCATTCAGTTTTTAACGACAATGAGAAAAACTGACAAAACCCGGTTATCGTGACATGAAGGGAGTGCAATTATGTTCGACCACGACGACCATAGGTTCCCTTGTGATCACTGGTGTGGGGATCGCTCAACGTACACCCGCAGCCCGCAGGGCAGAGATTGAGAGTTGAGGGGACTGTAGCTACCGAGAGGAGTGCTCATCGATAATACCCCAGAGGCAGGTTATCCTTACTAGCTCAGCATAAATAATTGAATGGACATGCGTTAAACTATTAAACTATTCTGAATTGATTTTAGCAATATGCAACACATAACACTAAATCGATCGTGATTATCTTATTTAGATTGATTTAAGGTACCTAGCATGATAATTCAATTGTCCAAGGTATTATCTTATTAGGCGTGATAGATCAATCAATTTAATAGTTTGACAATTTTATAAAAGGGTGATGAAAGCGATTAAATCATATGAGGGACACATTACAACGCACCCTTGAGAGGTGCGTTGTGGTTCTAAGAAAACTAACCACTTGGCTTTGCTATTTCTCCTTTTATTTAACGAATCTCGGGTTTCTAAGCAATGTTCCAGTATTCAAGCTTAATTCATCAAGCTACAAGGGGCAGGACGCGTTCTGTTCGACTTTTGGGTCGATTGCGACAGAACGCTGGATCAATTTCGCAGCGTGAGGCTTAGGCTTAAGGCTAGAGTCAATACTCAGGTTATGGAATTGTGTGTCGTGTCCTTTTCACGTCGGTTTTGAGGCTGTATTTATAGGGAAAGAGTTTGTGGAAAGATAGATTTTTAGAATACGAATCCAAAAAGAATTCGGAGACGACACGGCCCCAGGCATTTTCAGCGCCCAGGGCTGGGCGTCAAAGATTTCGGCGCCCAGGGCTGGGCGTTGAAAATGTGATCTGGGCCGAGTTCTTGTCAGATTTGGACTCTTAGAACACGAAGCTTTTTGGGAGATTTATCCGAGTCTTTTAGTGCGTATTAACTTATGACGGAATGCGTCTGGGCCTGTTACGAACTCTAGGTTTGTTAGGAATTTAGTTAATACGTAACTCTTATTTTCGAATTATACCAAGAATGAAAATTCTATCTCTTTTAGGATTTATGTTGGAGTGCAACACCTAATTCTGACAGGTTTCTATCTTTTATGACTTGCCACTTTTAACAACTACCTTTTACGGCAGTTACTATCCTTAGCAGGTTTCTATAAATAGCAGTTTTGACTGAAATGAAAGGGTGATTGAGATTCGTTTATTTTATAGGAGATGCGTTGCCAAGTGGAGATTTATGTTCTCATCATCGAACCTTCCCTTTCGGGAATGGGGACAAAAGTAGGTGTCTACAGTTAGCCCCCACTTTGACCGAGTCTCGAGATGAGACGATGGTCAAAGTACTAGACGGAGTGCGTCATACAAGCCATGGTGTATGTGACCTGTTTTGCGAGGGTCTCACGAGCCCCCGAGTGATAACATTTGACTTAAGGGTCATCACTTGAAGTGTTAACACATCCCTCACGTGTCATTGGAATTTGTTAACTGATAGTATAGAAACTCCCTCACTTTGTCATTGGAAGTATCTCAGATGTTCTCGAAATCAAAGCTATAAAGTGTAACTAGGCCTGGCCTAGCCCAATCACGAGGTAAAACGTTTTAAAAGATTCTCATTTTTAAGGTTAGCTAAACGAGAAAACCCCCTTGTTTTTATAGAACGTAAAACGAAGGAAAATCCAGCACATCGCTTTTTTGGGAAAACGGAAAACCAATCCTTTGATTTTTGGAAAAGGGAAAACCAGAAAATGTTATCGCTGCAGCGACTAAGGACCTGCGCGATTAGTGACGCAGACCCCGCCCGCTGAAGGTGGGCGAGCCTGTCCGCTGAGGGTGGACGTCCCGTCCGATAGAAGTGGAAGAATCTGTTTTGATGTTTTGAAAATAAGGACCTACGCGGTTTGTGACGTAGACCCCGCCGGCTGAAGATGGCGAGCCTGTTTTGTGTTTTTGAAGATTTCATTTTCGAAAACTGAGGACCTGCGCGGTTAGTGACGCAGACCCCGCCCGCTCAAGGTGGGCGAGCCCTGTCCGCTAAGGGTGGACGCCCCGCCCGCTGGAGGTGAGCGAACCTGAATTCGTCTTTTCGATTTAGGACCCGCGCGGTTCGTGGCGCGATCTTGCCCGATTGAGGTGGGCAATGTTAGGTTATGATACATATGACATTACATAGATCATGCGGAAACAACCATTAACCCAGGACAACATATTATTTACACATAATCATATAGCATAATTTAGATGCATACTCTTTGTTGCGTGCCCTCCCTAGCTGCGCCCGAACCGAACAAGAACAAGTCTTTAGGACTCCAAGTGTCGTCCCTCCGTAGATAGTCCACAGCACGTCCGGATCCGCCTTAAGATTGACCAACTAGAATCGCCCTTAAGGTACTAGAAAATTTCGGCACTTTATGAGCAAGATGTGTGTTTTAATTTTCTCTCAAAAAACTCACTTTTGAATACTTTGAAACTTGTGTATAAATTATGACCCCTAGGCCTTTATTTATAGAGTTATGGAAAAGGAATCGTAATCCTAGTAGGATACGAATTAATTGAAATTAGAATCCTACATGAATTCTATTTAATTAATTTATCCAATTAGGAATAGAAATTTAATCATACACTGACTCTTGTAGATTTAGGAATCACGCATGAGCACAAACTCACACACACACGGCAGCCACAAGGGCTGCCCATGCGCGTGCGAGCAGCAGCCCATGCAGCGCGGCCCACGCAACGGTGGCCTTGGCGCGCGCTGGGCCTGCCTTGTGGTAGGCCTGGGCGCTGCCTTGGCTGGGCTTGTGGCGCGCGCGTGCTTGCTGGGCGATGGCCCGGCTTCGTGCTGGGCCTTCGTCCGGCAGGCCTCGTCCGATGCTAATTCGTACGATACGCTTCCGATTAAATTTCCAGTTCCGGAATTTATTTCCGATACGAACAATATTTAATATTTCCGATTCCGGAATTAATTTCCGTTTCGAACAAATATTTAATATTTCCGTTTCCGGAATTATTTTCCGATTCCGGTAATATTTCCGATTCTGACAATATTTCCGTTTCCGGCAATATTTCCGATTCTGGTAATATTTCCATTTCCAATAATATTTTCCGATACGTACCATGTTTCCGTTTCCGGCAACATCTACGACTTGGATAATATTCATATTTCCGATACGATCCATATTTCCGTTTCCGGCAATATCATCGTTTCCGGAGTATTCATTTCTTGCCTGTGACGATCTTAGCTCCCACTGAAACCAAGATCCGTCGGTTCCGAATATTCATAGATGGAGTATTTAATGCCATTAAATACTTGATCCGTTTACTTACTATTTGTGTGACCCTACGGGTTCAGTCAAGAGTAAGCTGTGGATTAATATCATTAATTCCACTTGAACTGAAGCGGCCTCTAGCTAGGCATTCAGCTCACTTGATCTCACTGAATTATTAACTTGTTAATTAATACTGAACCGCATTTATTAGACTTAACATAGAATGCATACTTGGACCAAGGGCATTATTTCCTTCAGTCTCCCACTTGTCCTTAGGGACAAGTGTGCATTTCCTAATTCCTTTGTCGCTCGATGCTTGCTCTTGAACATAAGGTAAGAGTTGTCATCCTTATTATGTCCAGAGGTGTTCCTCGGTTTCAGAGTTCAACTGATCAAATAAACAGATAATCATAGCCTATGATTCATCCGAGCACGGCCATGCATTTCACAGTTTCTAGCTCTCCGAGTGGCCTTGTACAACTTTTAAGCATCTCATCCCGATTTATGGGAGGACAATCCCAATCTTGCGATCTTGAGATTAGACTTCGTTTGATAGGTGATTACCTGAGCGTTGCCTTTATAGCCTCCTTTTACGGTGCGACGGTTGGTCAACGTCAAAGCAACCAGTTCTCAAACAAGTAATCTCAAATCACTCAGGTATTGAGGATTTAGTGTCTAATAATTTAATGAAATTTACTTATGACAGACTTTCATCTCTTACAGTAAAGTTTCATAGGTCTTGTCCGATACTAGTCTTCCCAAAGTAAGTATCTATGCAAATGATTATGACATTGCCATGTCCACATAGTTCAAGAAACAGAACTACTAGTCATCTTGCATTCTAATCGTCTAACGTTTTCTATGCGTCCAATTTTATAGAAAACTCCGATTAGGGACCATTTTCAACCTTTGACATTCAAGTTCACTTGATAGACATTTCTTAGTCACAGGACTGGTCCTGACAGTCTATCTTGAATATATCGTCAAGTTGAAGGGACTCATCATTTAATAAACCATAAATTAAATGGAAAAATGAATTTATTTCATTTATTGTGAATGATTAACCAATAATGTTTTACAAAGATTTAAACTCTAAAACTTTAAAACATTAAACAGAGACATCAAAGCCATTCTCCAATATGCTTGATTCCCATAGCTGCAGTGTGCGAGTTGTGCTTCGCTTGCGGCAGAGGTTTAGTTAATGGATCTGATATGTTGTCATCAGTTCCAATTTTGCTTATCTCGACTTCTTTTCTTTCAACGAACTCTCGTAGAAGGTGAAATCTACGAAGTACATGCTTGACTCTCTGGTGGTGTCTAGGCTCTTTTGCCTGTGCAATAGCTCCGTTATTATCACAATACAGGGCTATTGGTCCTTTAATGGAGGGGACTACACCAAGTTCTCCTATGAACTTCCTTAGCCATATAGCTTCCTTTGCTGCTTCATGTGCAGCAATGTACTCCGCTTCAGTTGTAGAATCCGCAATGGTGCTTTGCTTAGCACTTTTCCAGCTTACTGCTCCTCCGTTGAGGCAGAAGACAAACCCAGACTGTGATCTGAAATCATCTTTGTCGGTTTGGAAACTTGCGTCCGTATAGCCTTTAACAATTAATTCATCATCTCCACCATAGACCAGGAAGTCATCTTTGTGCCTTTTCAGGTACTTCAGAATATTCTTGGCAGCAGTCCAATGCGCCTCTCCTGGGTCTGACTGGTATCTGCTCGTAGCACTGAGTGCGTACGCAACATCCGGGCGTGTACATATCATAGCATACATTATTGAACCAATCAATGATGCATATGGAATCCCTTTCATTCGTCTACGCTCATCAAGTGTTTTTGGGCACTGAGTCTTGCTTAGAGTCATTCCATGAGACATGGGTAGGTAGCCTCGCTTGGAGTCCGCCATCTTGAACCTATCAAGCACCTTATTGATATAAGTGCTTTGACTAAGTCCAATCATCTTTTTAGATCTATCTCTGTAAATCTTGATGCCCAATATGTACTGTGCTTCTCCTAGATCCTTCATCGAAAAACATTTCCCAAGCCAAATCTTGACAGAGTTCAACATAGGAATGTCATTTCCGATAAGCAATATGTCGTCGACATATAATACTAGGAAAGCAATTTTTCTCCCACTGACCTTCTTGTATACACAAGATTCGTCCGCGTTCTTGATGAAACCAAAGTCACTGACTGCTTCATCAAAACGTATATTCCAGCTCCTGGATGCCTGCTTCAATCCGTAGATTGACTTCTTTAGCTTGCATACCTTTTTAGCATTCTTTGGATCCTCAAAACCTTCAGGCTGTGTCATAAACACAGTTTCTGTTAAAACGCCGTTTAAGAAAGCAGTTTTGACATCCATCTGCCATATTTCGTAATCGTAATATGCAGCGATTGCTAACATTATTCGAATAGACTTTAGCATTGCAACTGGTGAAAAGGTTTCATCGTAATCCACACCGTGGACTTGCCTGTAACCTTTTGCAACCAATCTAGCTTTGAAAACTTCAAGTTTCCCATCCTTGTCCTTTTTCAGTTTGAAAACCCATTTGCTTCCAATGGCTTGGTAGCCATCTGGCAAATCGACCAAATCCCATACTTGGTTTTCAGACATGGAGTCTAATTCAGATTGCATGGCTTCTTGCCACTGCTTGGAGCTAGGGCTCGTCATAGCTTGCTTGTAAGTCGCAGGTTCATCACTTTCAAGTAATAGAACGTCATAGCTCTCGTTCGTCAAAATACCTAAGTACCTTTCCGGTTGAGATCTATATCTTTGCGATCTACGCGGGGTAACATTTCTAGATTGACCATGATTCTCACCAGATTCTTCTAAAGATCTCTGAGTTTCATCCTGAATGTCATCTTGAGCATTCTCTAGAGTTTGTTGTTCGACTCGAATTTCTTCGAGGTCTACTTTTCTCCCACTTGTCATTTTGGAAATGTGATCCTTCTCCAAAAAGACACCATCTCGAGCAACAAACACTTTGTTCTCAGATGTATTGTAGAAGTAATACCCCTTTGTTTCCTTTGGATAGCCCACAAGGATACATTTGTCAGATTTTGGATGAAGTTTGTCTGAAATTAATCGTTTGACGTATACTTCACATCCCCAAATCTTAAGAAAAGACACATTTGGAGGCTTTCCAAACCATAATTCGTATGGAGTCTTTTCGACAGCTTTAGACGGAGCTCTATTTATAGTGAGTGCAGCTGTATTTAGTGCATGTCCCCAAAATTCTAATGGAAGTTCGGCCTGACCCATCATTGACCTGACCATGTCTAGCAAGGTTCTGTTCCTCCGTTCTGACACACCGTTCCATTGTGGTGTTCCAGGAGGAGTCAATTCTGATAGAATTCCACATTCTTTCAGATGGTCATCAAATTCATAGCTCAGATATTCACCGCCTCTATCAGACCGCAGTGCCTTAATCTTCTTGCCTAATTGATTCTCTACTTCACTCTGAAATTCCTTGAATTTGTCAAAGGATTCAGACTTATGCTTCATTAGGTAGACATAACCATACCTACTGAAGTCATCAGTGAAAGTGATAAAGTAGCTGAAACCACCTCTAGCATTTGTACTCATTGGTCCACATACATCTGTATGGATTAAACCCAATAGTTCATTTGCTCTTTCTCCAACTTTGGAGAAAGGTTGCTTTGTCATTTTTCCAAGTAAACATGATTCGCATTTACCATAATCCTCTAAGTCAAATGGTTCTAGAATTCCTTCCCTTTGAAGTCTTTCTAAGCGTTTCAAGTTTATATGGCCTAATCGACAATGCCACAGATAGGTGAGATCTGAATCATCCTTTTTGGCCCTTTTGGTATTTATGTTATATACTTGTTTGTCGTGATCTAATAAATAAAGTCCATTGACTAATCTAGCAGATCCATAAAACATCTCTTTAAAATAAAACGAACAACTATTGTCTTTTATTATAAAGGAAAATCCCTTAGCATCTAAGCAAGAAACCGAAATGATGTTTTTAGTAAGACTTGGAACATGGAAACATTCTTCCAGTTCCAAAACTAGCCCGGAGGGCAACGACAAATAGTAAGTTCCTACAGCTAATGCAGCAATCCGTGCTCCATTTCCCACTCGTAGGTCGACTTCACCCTTGCTTAACTTTCTACTTCTTCTTAGTCCCTGTGGATTGGAACATAAGTGTGAGCCACAACCTGTATCTAATACCCAAGAAGTTGAATTAGCAAGTATACAGTCTATAACGAAAATACCTGAAGATGGAACGACTGTTCCGTTCTTCTGATCTTCCTTTAGCTTTGGACATTCTCTTTTGTAATGGCCTATTCCATCACAATAAAGACAGCTTGATGTGGACTTGTCCTGCTTTGATTTAGCATTGCCCTTGGACTTTCCACCTTTCTTGAATGGTCTCTTTCTACCCTTGAGTAAATCTTTGGCTTCACAGTCCAGTACTATTTCAGCCTTTCTGACAAGGTGAATAAATTCTGCAACTGTTTCTTCTCTTGGTTCACTTAGGTATTGTTGCTTGAAGCGACCAAACCCACTGTGTAGTGAATTGAGCAAGACAGAGACTGCCATCCTTTCGCTTATTGGTGTTCCTAGTAGACTTAGGCGATCAAAATATGAACACATAAGATCCACATGGAACCTCAGTGGGACGCCTACCCTCTGTTTAGTGCGAAGGAGCTGAACATGTGTTTCTTGGACCTCCATCCTATAACACCTGTTGGGAGAACTAACCTTTAGCCCAGACATTGATTCAATCAACTCATGGACGTTCAGGTCCCTGTCCTCCGTACTTCCACGACAGATATCCCTCAGATTCTTGATGAGCGTAAAAGGTTCATAGGCTACAAACCTTCTAGCCCAATCATCAGGGATATTGTTCAGCATGAGACTCATAACCTTTTTGAGATCCGCATCCCAGGCGTAAAATCTCTCAGGGGTCATGTCTCTGGCATAGTAGCTTGGCATGGGATGTGATAGTACATACTCAAGTCCATTGAGTTTGACTATTTCAACTAGCTTAGCTTCCCATTCAAGAAAATTTGTCAGGTTCAGCTTGACCATAAGCTCAGAACCCATGATGATGTTTTGATTGTTGTTTGCCATATTAAAACTACAATTGAAAAGAATAAACAAATAAATAACCATTCACAGTTTCTCTTAATAAACTTAAATTCTAGCATACATGCATAATTCAATGTTTATTAAGCATTTTATTCAAGTTATGTGTTCCGGCAGGTGTGAATAAAATGATTCCAAGATCCTAAAATCATTGAAGAACTAAGCACAGTTTGTCGACTTAATCCTAGAACATCTTAGGTAAGCAAAAGCCTTTTGCTAATAGTCTAGAAACTATTCTTAGTTGATAGGTACGTCTAAGAATTTATTAGGTAAACCTATCGAATTTGCCACGACATAAAAGGACTCCTTACTTATATCGTTGAGTTTCACCAAAACTAACATGTACTCACAATTATTTGTGTACCTTGCCCCTTTAGGACCAATAAGTAACACCTCGCTGAGCGAAAACTATTACTAGATTGATGTAAAGGATATCCAAGCAAGTGTATATTTTGGCATGGCACCTTTTAACTCAATTTTTAAGTTTGGAACTTAAGGCTCTTACGATGTTGGTTAGATTTTAAGTGAACTAAAATCCTTAATCATGCAACATAATCAAGCTTTTGATCTCATGCATTTTAAGACATATTTAAAAGCAATAAATAACTTAAAACATGCATAAGATAAATGTGATCTAGTATGGCCCGACTTCATCTTGAAGCTTTGACTTCAAAGTCCGTCTTAAAAATCTCCGTGGGAGGCACCATTTTCTTCAAATAGGATAAGCTATAACTAATTACAACTATTTGATGGTTCGCAGACCATATTTGAATTGAAAAATAACTTTGGTACTTCAGACCAATTACATTCAAATTAATGGTACGCAGACCATATTTTCTATCCTATTTGGGCCATACTAGTCACTTCATAACCTGCAAAACAGTACATATACAATATATACCATTCACCCATTCATTATCATGAATGGCCCACATAGCTGGTTAGTAAAACACATTATGCATCACGTAAACATTTGCAGCAATTAATCAAGGGCACCAATAATCTACCAATTATTCAGTCCTTATTAATTCTAATCAAGTTGTTTTAACCTTAAGGATTTGTAGACCTAATCAAGAGTTTATGACTAAAAAGCGCTCCCACTTAAACCAATAAATTCATATGCTTTACTAATTTTAAACATAAAAATGTATTTCTAGTCTAACCGGAAACATACAAATTTAATTAAAATTTAAAGCTCATATAAATTTATAATTGAATCCAAAAAGTTTAATTTAATTTCAGTCGTATTTAAATTAATTCATGATTTTAATTTTAGTAAAATAATTAGAATAAATAACATTTATTATAATTACAATATTCAAAATTAAAATCCAAGAAAATAATTTAAATTATTAATTTTAAAAATAATTAAAATTACGTGAACTGAAATTTTCAAATTAAACATTCAAAACGATCTAATCGTAACGCAAACACCCTACGCATTGCACGCCCATGGGCCGCACGCACACAGCCATCGCTGGCCATGTGCGCGCAGCCCATGCGCTCGTCGCATAGCTGCTGCATCTCCATCGCAAGCCATCGCACGCTGTGGTGCTTGCTGCGCGCGCGCCAGCGCTCGTCGCACGCGAGCCATCGCTCGCTGTGCGCGCTCGCCAGCGCTCGCTGCGCGCGAGTCATCACTCGCTGGGCGCGCGACATCGCTCGCTGGGCGCGCGACATCGCTCGCTGTGCGCGCGAGCCATCGCTCGCTGGGCGCGCGACATCGCTCGCTGGGCGCGCGACATCGCTCGCTGTGCGCGCGAGCAACGCTGGGCGCAGCGCTCGTGGCACGCGAGCTTGCGCTCGCTGCGCGCGAGGCTGCGCGCTCTTGCGCGAGGCAGTGCGCGTTGTGGCGCAGCTCGCTTGCTGCCCACACGCGACTGCCTTGGCTCGCCCTTCGCCCATGCCCATTCATCCATTGCTCGTGGCCCACGACACAAGGCAGGGCTGCTGCCTTGTGCTCGTGCACTACGCCCTTGCTCATTGCATTCGTGCCGCACGGGCGACGAGCTCCCTTGCTCGTCGTCGCATGCCCGCATTATACAACACCCCTTAAGGGTAACACGAAGCGTCCATTGCTTTGTGCGTGCAAGTTATATGAACGAATCGCATAAAAAATTTAAAATTTATAAAATTAATGACAAATTAATAAATATTATTAATTTCATAATTTTAGGGCGAAAAATCGAAAATTTATTATCCAATTGATTTCCGATTGTTATGGATTCAAGCCTAGGTCATAAAAATTTAAAATTTATCATAAATTTACAATTTTTATGGTGGTTTTTAATCATAGGTTTCTAATTAAATTACAATTAATTATGAAAATCAAATTAATTCTAAATTATTCTAATTTTCAACAAATTAATCATAATTACAAATTAGATTGCATAATTAACAAGACTAGGCATTCAAACTTGTTAAACATATGCAGTAGGTCAATAAAAAATTCAAGATTTATCAACAAGAATCGCAAATATTTAATTTAACATCTTAAATTTACGAAATTTTGCATTCGAAAAACTAAAACCTTCGAAAAGTCATAGTTAGGCTTCGAATTTGAGAATTCTGGGTTCGGCAGAAAAATACTGTTTTTGTCAAAATTTTAGAATGCTTTTTACATGCGGAATTCACACAAAAATCACTCGATTTGGATGAGTAACGAAGAAACTGCCGAAAAACTGCGTACGTATAATTAAATAAACGCAATTTGCAATTAATTAACAATTACGAAAATTAATCACCCCTTTTAATTCTTGCAAATTTGTAATATTTAACCATGTTTATGCAATTTTAGATTATGAAAATAATAAGGGGCTCGTGATACCACTGTTAGGTTATGATACATATGATATTACATAAATCATGCGGAAACAACCATTAACCCAGGATTACATATTATTTACACATAATCATATAGCATACTTTAGATGCATACTCTTTGTTGCGTGCCCTCCCTAGCTGCGCCCGAACCGAACCAGAACAAGTCTTTAGGACTCCAAGTGTCGTCCCTCCGTAGATAGTCCACAGCACGTCCGGATCCGCCTTAAGATTGACCAACTAGAATCGCCCTTAAGGTACTAGAATTTTCGGCACTTTTGAGCAAGATGTGTGGCTGAATTTTTCTCTCAAAAACTCACTTTGAATACTTTTGAAACTCGTTATAAATTGTGAACCCAGGCCACATATTTATAGGGTTATGGAAAGGGAATTGGAATCCTATTCAGATACAAATTAATTAAACCTAGAATCCTACAAGAACTCTAATTTAATTAATTTATCAAATAGAATTAGGAATTTAATCATTAACCGAACTCTGCACGTTTTAGGAAACGTGCACGAACACAAACACTTACACACGCACACACGGCAGCCACGATGGGCCGCCCATGCGTGCGCACGAGCAGCAGCCTACGCAGCGAGGCCTGCGCGAGCTGCAAGCCCACGCAGCTCCCGCGCGCGCTGCGCGCGCTGTGCGCGCTGCCACGGCCTGCTGGGCCTGGCCTTGCGCTGGGCCTGGCGTGGCTAATTGTGCGGCGCGCTTGGCTTGCTGGGCGATGGCCTGGCTTCGTGCTGGGCCCTCGTCCGGCAGGCCTCGTCCGATGCTTATTCGTACGATACGCTTCCGATTAAATTTCCGATTCCGGAATTCATTTCCGATACGAACAATATTTAACATTTCCGATTCCGGAATTAATTTCCGTTTCGAACAAATATTTAATATTTCCGTTTCCGGAATTATTTTTCGATTCCGGTAATATTTCCGATTCTGACAATATTTCCGTTTCCGGCAATATTTCCGATTCTGGTAATATTTCCATTTCCGATAATATTTCCCGATACGTACCATGTTTCCGTTTCCGGCAACATCTACGACTTGGATAATATTTATATTTCCGATACGATCCATATTTCCGTTTCCGGTAATATCATCGTTTCCGGAGTATTCATTTCTTGCCTGTGACGATCTCAGCTCCCACTGAAACCAAGATCCGTCGATTCCGAATATCCATAGATAGAGTATTTAATGCCATTAAATACTTGATCCGTTTACGTACTATTTGTGTGACCCTACGGGTTCAGTCAAGAGTAAGCTGTGGATTAATATCATTAATTCCACTTGAACTGAAGCGGCCTCTAGCTAGGCATTCAGCTCACTTGATCTCACTGAATTATTAACTTGTTAATTAATACTGAACCGCATTTATTAGACTTAACATAGAATGCATACTTGGACCAAGGGCATTATTTCCTTCATGTTGGGCCTTTCTGAAAGCTCTTGGGCTTTCAGACATGTTTTGACCATGATTTGTCAATGGGCTTAGTGTGTTTTGTAAAGATCTATGAAAGGATCTTTTGTTTTCTTAATTTGGCCCTTGTAGCAAAGCCAGGTGGCGGTCCACTATTTCTGGCCACATCATTTTCCCCTCAAGGGGGGTGCCCCTTGCCCATGTGGGGGAGCCTCCTTGTTATGGTGCCTCGTGTGATTGCTTTTTCGAGAGTCTGGTTTTTGCCTTTAAAATGTTTGAGAAATCGTTGTTTTTCCTTAATTTTCCTTTTGTTAATTTTCCAAGAGACTTCTTGAGAGAGAAAGAGCAACTTTCCTTTCGACGATTTTCTTGTGTTCGTGTTTGAGTGTTCTTGGATTCTTCATTCGTTGTTATTGGGGTTTAGCCAATTTTCTTGATCATTTCAGCAGTTTGATCACTCATTGGTAAGTATCTTTGATAACTTCTTGTTTCTGCATGTTTCTGAAATTTCCTTTACTTTTGATGTTTTAATTTCTCGGGGAGGCGTCCTGTTAGTTGCCGCGTTTTTCTCTTTTCTAAAGTCAGACGTCCTGTTCCCTATGCAGGAAGGCATGGCTCGTATTAAACAGACAGCCAATTTAGATGCATGGGGAGCACCGCGAGAGAGGGACAACAGGGTTCCTTTTTCGAGCCCGTCCCAAGGAAATAGGGGTGGAGTTAGCTCTTCCCATCATTCAGGAGACGGGGCTTCTAGGGCGGCACGTTCTTCAAGGAGAAGAAAAAGTGTGGCTCGCCGTCCTCGTGTCCCGCGTGAGGATTTTGAGGATGATTCCTCCAGTTCTTCTGACGAGGAGTTTGGAAAGAATCTCCCTCCTATGGTTCATGGGAAATAGGATGTGGATTTGCTCCCTTCTGACATCCTCCCCAGCATGAAATGGTTGAGGTATTTGAGGGAGAAGGGACATGACTTTGAGCGCTTCTTACTCTTGCCTCGTGGTTTTAGTTTTAGATGCCCTCGTCCCCATAATACTATAGACCAACTCTCTTTGGGTGAGGTTGCCGTCTATACGGCCGCTTTTAGGTTGGGTCTTAGGTTTCCTCAGCACCCTTTTGTAATGGACGTCTTGGAGGGTTATGACATTGGCTTAGCCCAGCTGACCCCTAACTCCTGGGCGAACGTCTTTGGGTATATTGCCAAGTGTGCATTGAGTGACGTCACTCCTTCCTTTCCTGCTTTTGTTAGACTTGTAGATATTGCCCCTTCCTCTCGTTCTCCCCAAGGATGGTTCACCCTGTATAGCCGGCGGGGATATAAGACGGTAGTGGGTAAGACTTCTAGCTGGGTTTGGTGGAGGAAAAAGTGGTATATTATCCGATTGGAGGACCTCCCTCTTTCAGAGCGTCTGTCACGGTGGAATTACCGGCCCCGCTATTTGTCTAGGGATGACGCCTATCCTCGTCTTTTGTCAAGGGATTGGAGGCTCATAAAGCCTTTATTTCAGGCCGAAATGTATCGGCTGTCTGCAAGGAGTCATGCGTGGGTGCCCAATAATTGGCTTCCCCATGTGGGTCAGTTCACCAACATGGTCTTCCTCGCGGCCGTTGGTCTCTACCCCTACTTGAATAGAGGTAGTTCACATTGACTTTTCAATAAAGCCTTGTTTCTTTTATCTTTCACTGATCCCTTTGGTTTGTGTAGATTCTGCCATGAGTCGTCTGTCCCCTGAAAACAATGGTTTGGTGGACGTACCTACCTGGTTGTCCAAGGTGTATACAGATGACATCTTCAAGGCCGTGGAGGCTAAGAGGAAAGACTCCTCAAAGAAGTCCGATGAGGGTGCCTCTGGTGACGTTGCCAAGGTATATTTTGTTCACTTTTGACGTATTTCTGAATTCCTTTAAGATCTATGCCTTGTTGTTCACTCATTTCATTTTTCAGGAGCCTACTTCGTCGGCTACGAAGAAGCGTCCTGCATCTTCAGCGGTGGCCCCTAAGCCTAAGCGTCCCTTCTTCAAGAAGCTGGGCACTGCTAACGCTGCAGCGAAGCCGTCGCTGGCGAGGCGGTCATCCCCTCTGGCTGGGGGAGAAGGAGCCCCTACTCCTCAGGCGTCCACCCTTCCACCTGAGCCAAAAGAGGCATCTCCCAAGGTGACCGTCGGAGATTCTTCGGCCAAAGCGGCCGTTACCGAGGTGGTCACTGATCAGGTTGACGCCCCTGACGCTGCTGCGAAGGTTGGGGAAGCTACCACTTCCTCGCCGAGAGAGGGGAAGGGCAAGGAGTCCCAAGGTCCTCCTGCTGGGGATGCCCCTATGCCTCCACCAGCTCCATCGGCTGGTTAGTTGTTTAATACTCAGGACGTCGTGATAACTTGGTAGTTTTGGTATATTAATTGACATATTGATATTGATTCAGGTGACATGTTCAAACGGATGCGGCGCGCTGAAGTGGCCAATATTCCCCCATCAGGCGGGTTTAGTTTAGAGGAAAAGGATAGGATCCTTTCAGCCGTCTACGATGCAATTCCTGAGGAGTATATAAGCTCACTTCCTGGAATTGATCTGGGGTACTTTGGGGCCATGCAGTCCCTCATACTTGATGTAAGTTTTTTTTTTTTTTTTTTTATATTTTTTTTTTGAAGAAAAATTAAGTCTATCATTGGTCACGGCAGCTCTTCATCCGTTGTGCCGAGGGTAGACATTACCGCTTCGATATGCATAAGGAGATGCTAAAGCCTAAGGACCAGATTGAGAATCATGAGAAATATGCTGAGAAGAAGGCTAGGCAGATCAATGAGGATGCGGATCTCAAGATCAAGCGGGAGACGGACGCTCTGAGGAAGGCTGAGGAGGACGCCCAGGACTATGAGAAGAAGCTGCTGGAGTGTGAGGGGGTCGAAAAAAGCAAGAGGCTAATGCATGACCTAGTCCCTTGTGATCAAGTGTAGTTGGATTTCCTGTGAGTTTACACCCAATCGACTAGTAATATAAGAGTCGTCATTCAGTTTTTAACGACAATGAGAAAAACTGACAAAACCCGGTTATCGTGACATGAAGGGAGTGCAATTATGTTCGACCACGACGACCATAGGTTCCCTTGTGATCACTGGTGTGGGGATCGCTCAACGTACACCCGCAGCCCGCAGGGCAGAGATTGAGAGTTGAGGGGACTGTAGCTACCGAGAGGAGTGCTCATCGATAATACCCCAGAGGCAGGTTATCCTTACTAGCTCAGCATAAATAATTGAATGGACATGCGTTAAACTATTAAACTATTCTGAATTGATTTTAGCAATATGCAACACATAACACTAAATCGATCGTGATTATCTTATTTAGATTGATTTAAGGTACCTAGCATGATAATTCAATTGTCCAAGGTATTATCTTATTAGGCGTGATAGATCAATCAATTTAATAGTTTGACAATTTTATAAAAGGGTGATGAAAGCGATTAAATCATATGAGGGACACATTACAACGCACCCTTGAGAGGTGCGTTGTGGTTCTAAGAAAACTAACCACTTGGCTTTGCTATTTCTCCTTTTATTTAACGAATCTCGGGTTTCTAAGCAATGTTCCAGTATTCAAGCTTAATTCATCAAGCTACAAGGGGCAGGACGCGTTCTGTTCGACTTTTGGGTCGATTGCGACAGAACGCTGGATCAATTTCGCAGCGTGAGGCTTAGGCTTAAGGCTAGAGTCAATACTCAGGTTATGGAATTGTGTGTCGTGTCCTTTTCACGTCGGTTTTGAGGCTGTATTTATAGGGAAAGAGTTTGTGGAAAGATAGATTTTTAGAATACGAATCCAAAAAGAATTCGGAGACGACACGGCCCCAGGCATTTTCAGCGCCCAGGGCTGGGCGTCAAAGATTTCGGCGCCCAGGGCTGGGCGTTGAAAATGTGATCTGGGCCGAGTTCTTGTCAGATTTGGACTCTTAGAACACGAAGCTTTTTGGGAGATTTATCCGAGTCTTTTAGTGCGTATTAACTTATGACGGAATGCGTCTGGGCCTGTTACGAACTCTAGGTTTGTTAGGAATTTAGTTAATACGTAACTCTTATTTTCGAATTATACCAAGAATGAAAATTCTATCTCTTTTAGGATTTATGTTGGAGTGCAACACCTAATTCTGACAGGTTTCTATCTTTTATGACTTGCCACTTTTAACAACTACCTTTTACGGCAGTTACTATCCTTAGCAGGTTTCTATAAATAGCAGTTTTGACTGAAATGAAAGGGTGATTGAGATTCGTTTATTTTATAGGAGATGCGTTGCCAAGTGGAGATTTATGTTCTCATCATCGAACCTTCCCTTTCGGGAATGGGGACAAAAGTAGGTGTCTACAGTTAGCCCCCACTTTGACCGAGTCTCGAGATGAGACGATGGTCAAAGTACTAGACGGAGTGCGTCATACAAGCCATGGTGTATGTGACCTGTTTTGCGAGGGTCTCACGAGCCCCCGAGTGATAACATTTGACTTAAGGGTCATCACTTGAAGTGTTAACACATCCCTCACGTGTCATTGGAATTTGTTAACTGATAGTATAGAAACTCCCTCACTTTGTCATTGGAAGTATCTCAGATGTTCTCGAAATCAAAGCTATAAAGTGTAACTAGGCCTGGCCTAGCCCAATCACGAGGTAAAACGTTTTAAAAGATTCTCATTTTTAAGGTTAGCTAAACGAGAAAACCCCCTTGTTTTTATAGGACGTAAAACGAAGGAAAATCCAGCACATCGCTTTTTTGGGAAAACGGAAAACCAATCCTTTGATTTTTGGAAAAGGGAAAACCAGAAAATGTTATCGCTGCAGCGACTAAGGACCTGCGCGATTAGTGACGCAGACCCCGCCCGCTGAAGGTGGGCGAGCCTGTCCGCTGAGGGTGGACGTCCCGTCCGATAGAAGTGGAAGAATCTGTTTTGATGTTTTGAAAATAAGGACCTACGCGGTTTGTGACGTAGACCCCGCCGGCTGAAGATGGCGAGCCTGTTTTGTGTTTTTGAAGATTTCATTTTCGAAAACTGAGGACCTGCGCGGTTAGTGACGCAGACCCCGCCCGCTCAAGGTGGGCGAGCCCTGTCCGCTAAGGGTGGACGCCCCGCCCGCTGGAGGTGAGCGAACCTGAATTCGTCTTTTCGATTTGGGACCCGCGCGGTTCGTGGCGCGATCTTGCCCGATTGAGGTGGGCAAGTCCCTATTTCATTTGTTCTTGGGATTTCTTTTGAGAATTTCTTTTTATTTATTCTTGTAAGAGCGAATTCTTTCGAGGGATGCTCGGATTTAGTTGCAACCTGAATGTGGGTTGACAACGTGCTTAGACGGACCATTGTCTCGTGGTCATCATCTTTCATGGTCTTGAGCTAGTCTTTACGGCTCAACTTTGCCACTACCTGGGTCCTTGATTAGGGGACTATGTATAAGTATCAACGGCGACCTTTGTCTTGAGGTCGTAATCCGGTATTATCTTTTGAGATTATCCAAACACGGGACTTCGTACAGCGTAGTCTGGGAATATTGTTTTAACTTTTCATACTCTTTTAAGATATATTTTTTCTTTCGAGCCCTCAAGCACTCGTGCTTGACGGTCATTTCTTGTCAAAGAGGTTACTTGGGGATACGCATTTTGTAATGTCCTTGATCGTGTTTGGGATCATGCTCGTAAGTGTGAGCGATCTTTGTAGTGGTGTGCTACTCTTAACAAAGCCGTGAGGTGCGACTTTCAGTAAAGAAAGCGGCAATTTTCGGGTCGAATGGATACGGTAGGACCCTATAAAAATCCGGGCTTCTTTTGGGCCTGGGCTCATTTTCGGCGCCCAGGCCTGGGCGTTAGAAATATTTCACGCCCAAGTGGGGCGTTGAAAATATTGCTTGGGCTGGTCTTTTGATGACATAGTTGGCCTCTTGTTCGTTCGTTTATTTCACTTGGAAATTCTACGTATTCTCTTCTCTTTTGTTTTTCTTTATTTTTGGAACGTAGAATTTTATTAGAGATCACAATGAGTTGAGCTGATTATCAGCGCCCAGAGCTGGGCGTCGGAATATCTGGCTCCTGGTCCTGGGCGTTGAAAGTGCGTCCCAGGCAGGACTCTCTCGTGATGATTTCTCAAGAAGCCGTAGCCGATTGGTGGACTACGACGTTTGTCGCTTTGGGGCGATTATTTAAAGGAACTGTTGCTCTTAAGGCGTACAGTTATTGCAATAGTCGGGCGAGTCAATATGGCCCGAGGAACATACTTTGAGGCGTAAGACTTTGATCGCTCTTGTTGTTATTTTGAACGTATATTTTTTCCTCTTGAACGTGTTCGTGAATGTTCGATACTTAGAATGTATGTGCGAACGAGCGTTCATAGAATGGCCGTTGCGTGCGGTCCATTAATCAGTTCGCTTGAATCATTTTTTTTTTGAGCAATGTACTGATGTTGAATAATTTTCTTAGAAGCTTGATAGGGTTCAAGCCCATTCATGAAGTGGGATCAAGCATCGTGCCCTTTTGATCGTTCAAACATTTGCTTTGAGACTTCTTTTTTTATTATTTTATTTTTATTATGGTCGTTTCGTAGCTTGGAGCCCCCAAGCATGCATGTTGGGATGCTTCCTTTTGGCGTACGATTTTTGTAGGTTCTTTCGAGAAAGATGCCTTGGGGTTCCGCTCGTGTAGGTGCGAGCTATCCCTTCCGTGGTAGGTAATGTTTTGCTACCTTTAATCCTTAATGTAGAAGTCGTGTGGCTTGCATTTTGAATTTGGGTGTTAAGTAGTCTTTGCCTCATACTCTTGGTCGTGCCCGCATTAGTGCAATATGCCTTACTCTTTTTTTTAGACTTGTACCTTGGGATGTTTGAACTTATGGTGCGACGTAGGCTTGTGTTGCCTAACAGCGTGTCTTAGAACATTCCTCCAGGTGTTGGGATATCATTATTTATTTTTTGCACTGGAGTACTTCATCACGCCTCGTTCAGGTGCTCGAACAAGTGTAGCACCTTCTACGTGGGTGTGCACGGCTTATTACTTCGTTCGATGCGAGAATTCATAGATGTTTCTTCCCCTTTTTTTTATCCTTGATTTTTTTCTTTCGCTTTTGCTTTGGAACGACGTAGACTGTGTAACGGGTGCTTGTAGGGCGAGCGTTATGTGCAGTAGTTTGATCGGAGTTTTGGTGACTCGCGATTTTCAGTTACCCTTGTTAGTGGGGTGACTTTACATATTCTAAGTAGCGCTTAGAATTTGGGAGGGGTTGTAGCCATTCTAAGGTTCGTTTTACACGATCAAACCTTAGGATTGTGCCCCTATGACGTGTGTATAGCATTAGCGTCGAGAACTTGCGATAAAATCGTCATTTTGAGCATTTTTAGAGTGTTTTTCTCAAGCCCCCAATTGTAGCTACGGGATTGGCTTGGTGCTATAATGCTTGGCATACGTTTTTATGCATTCATGGTGACATGGATCATGAATAGTTTGAACCAGACTCGTTTAGTGCGAGGTACGTTCGAGTAGTGATTTGCTACTTCTCTTGTAGATGTCGTATTGTGCGACATTGCCATGGTCAAGGTAGTCACATGTTGAAGTGTGCCTTGACCAAAAGCTAGGTGCCGTTCTTTACCCATAATCATATTTAGAAATCTTTTTGACTCACTTGCAACATCGAGATAAACGCATACTTAGCTTAAACCAACGACACTTTACTATGTTCGAAGAAGTCTTTGAAAATTATTTGAAATCCGAGTCCTACTGTGTACAATCCGAGGTGTCCTAAGTAAGTTGACTTATAGAAGGGTTCGTACATGATTACATGAGTGAATCAAAATACTGTTACGATTTTTGGAATGCCGTCTAAGGATTTGCTGGAAGCCAGGGTGCAGGCGTCAAGATATTACTTGTGCCCGTGTGGCACATGCTTTTAGGCTTTTAGGGCCGTCATTTCCAGAATTGCGGGAATATAAACCGTTTTCAAATTGACTTAGATTTACTTGGTGTATGTCTGCACAAAAGGTCAAGGTATACTTAGTTCTTTTCCCTAGCTCTTTCATTTCAATTTTTAGCTCCCAGTTGCTATTATGTCTTCTCATTAATGATGCTTTCAGATTTCGATTTTAGATGCCCGTGTCATATGTCTGAGTAGGGTGAGCCTTGGTTAAGTGCCAAGTCCTATTGACAATGTCTGATATTTTTTCAAAGGGATTTGCAAGCATTTGAATTACCATGAACGGGTGCCCTGAGTTCGAAGGAACGATGGGGCGATGCCGTAGAACAATCCTCTTTATTGCAAGCTTACGGCCTTTACTAATTGTTGGCGATTATGACTGTGTCTAGTGGTGAAATTGTTAGGTTATGATACATATGAATAAACATAAATCATGCGGAAAAACCATAAAGCCAGGAAACATATTATTTACACATAATCATATAGCATAATTTAGATGCATACACTTTGTAGCATGCCCTCCCTTGCTGCGCCCGAACCGAACAAGAACAAGTCTTTAGGACTCCAAGTGTCGTCCCTCCGTAGATAGTCCACAGCACGTCCAAATCCGCCTTAAGATTGACCTACTAGAATCGCCCTTAAGGTACTATAATTTTCGGCAATTACGGGCAAGAATGTGACTGAATTTTCGCTCTCAAAAATCACTTTGAATACTTCAAAACTCGTTGTAAATTGTGAACCCATGCCACATATTTATAGGGGTATGGAAAGAGAATTGGAATCCTACTAGGATACGAATTAATTAAATTTGAATCCTAGTAGAACTCTTATTTAATTAATTTATCTTTTAGGATTAGGAATTTAATCATATATCGAATCCCGATAGCTTTAGGATTCGTATAGCACGCACACGAGCATCGCACACTCGCGCAGGACTTGCGGCCCACGCTGAGCGCACAGCGCCTCGGCCCATGCTTGCTGCATGTGTCCGCGCGCGCGCCCAAGGCCTTGGCTGGGCCTGGCCTTGCGCTGGGCCTGGTCGAGGCTTGGCGTGTGTTGCTGATGCGTGTGGCTTGCTGGGCGATGGCCTGGCTTCGTGCTGGGCCTTCGTCTAGCGAGCCTCGTCCGATGCTAATTCGTACGATAGGCTTCCGATTAAATTCCCGATTCCGGAATTCATTTCCGATACGAACAATATTTAATATTTCCGATTCCGGAATTATTTTCTGTTTCGAACAAATATTCAATATTTCCGTTTCCGGAATTATTTTCCGATTCCGATAATATTTCCGATTCTGACAATATTTCCGTTTCCGGCAATATTTCCGATTCCGACCATATTTCCATTTCCGATAATATTTTCCGATACGTACCATGTTTCCGTTTCCGGCAACATCTACGACTTGGATAATATTTATATTTCCGATACGATCCATATTTCCGTTTCCGGCAATATCATCTTTTCCGGAGTATTCATTTCTTGCCTCTGACGATCTCAGCTCCCACTGGAACCAAGATCCGTTGATTCCGAATATCCATAGATGGAGTATTTAATGCTATTAAATACTTGATCCGTTTACGTACTATTTGTGTGACCCTACGGGTTCAGTCAAGAGTAAGCTGTGGATTAATATCATTAATTCCACTTGAACTGAAGCGACCTCTAGCTAGGCATTCAGCTCACTTGATCTCACTGAATTATTAACTTGTTAATTAATACTGAACCGCATTTATTAGACTTAATATTATATGCATACTTGGACCAAGGGCATTATTTCCTTCAGTCTCCCACTTGTCCTTAGGGACAAGTGTGCATTACCTAATTCCTTTGTCGCTCGATGCTTGCTCTTGAACATAAGGTAAGAGTTGTCATCCTTATTATGTCCAGAGGTGTTTCTCGGTTTCAGAGTTCAACTGATCAAATAAACAGATAATCATAGCCTATGATTCATCCGAGCACGGCCATGCATTTTACAGTTTCTAGCTCTCCGAGTGGCCTTGTACAACTTTTAAGCATCTCATCCCGATTTATGGGAGGACAATCCTAATCTTGCGATCTTGAGATTAGACTTCGTTTGATAGGTGAATACCTGAGCGTTGCCTTTATAGCCTCCTTTTACGGTGCGACGGTTGGTCAACGTCAAAGTAACCAGTTCTCAAACAAGTAATCTCAAATCACTCAGGTATTGAGGATTTAGTGTCTAATAATTTTAATGAAATTTACTTATGACAGATTTTCATCTCTTACAGTAAAGTTTCATAGGTCTATCCGATACTAGTCTTCCCAAAGTAAGTATCTATGCAAATGATTATGACATTGCCATGTCCACATAGTTCAAGAAACAGAACTACTAGTCATCTTGCATTCTAGTCGTCTAACGTTTTCTATGCGTCCAATTTTATAGAAAACTCCGACCAGGGACCATTTTCAACTTTTGACATTCAAGTTAACTTGATAGACATTTCTTAGTCACAGGACTGGTCCTGACAGTCTATCTTGAATATTTCGTCAAATTGAAGGGACTCATCATTTAATAAACCACAAATTTAAATGGAAAATGAATTCTATTCATTTATTGTGAATGATTAACCAATAATGTTTTACAAAGTATTAAACTCTAAAACTTTAAAACATTAAACAAGGACATCAAAGCCATTCTCCAATATGCTTGATTCCCATAGCTGCAGTGTGCGAGTTGTGCTTCGCCTGCGGCAGAGGTTTAGTCAATGGATCTGATATGTTGTCATCAGTTCCAATCTCGCTTATCTCGACTTCTTTTCTTTCAACGAACTCTCATAGAAGGTGAAATCTACGAAGTACATGCTTGACTCTTTTGTGGTGTCTAGGCTCCTTTGCCTGTGCAATAGCTCCGTTATTATAACAATATAGGGCTATTGGTCCTTTGATGGAGGGGACTACACCAAGTTCACCTATGAACTTCCTTAGCCATATAGCTTCCTTTGCTGCTTCATGTGCAGCAATGTACTCCGCTTCAGTTGTAGAATCCGCAATGGTGCTTTGCTTAGCACTTTTCCAGCTTACTGCACCTCCGTTGAGGCAGAAGACAAACCCAGACTGTGATCTGAAATCATCTTTGTCGGTTTGGAAACTTGCGTCCGTATAGCCTTTAACAATTAATTCATCATCACCACCATAGACCAGGAAGTCATCTTTGTGCCTTTTCAGGTACTTCAGAATATTCTTGGCAGCAGTCCAATGTGCCTCTCCTGGGTCTGACTGGTATCTGCTCGTAGCACTGAGTGCGTACGCAACATCCGGGCGTGTACATATCATAGCATACATTATTGAACCAATAAATGATGCATATGGAATCCCATTCATTCGTCTACGCTCATCAAGTTATTTTGGGCACTGAGTCTTGCTTAGAGTTATTCCATGAGACATGGGTAGGTAGCCTCGCTTGGAGTCTGCCATCTTGAACCTATCAAGTACTTTATTGATATAAGTGCTTTGACTAAGTCCAATCATCTTTTTAGATCTATCTCTGTAAATTTGCAAATTAAGCTTGGGTTTTATCCCTTCTCTAGGCCCAACTCTACTCTAGCCCAATAATAATAGGTAACTTTTATTAATTTTCTGGTATTGTTATTTATAAATTGGTAGTTATTATAATATTATATTGATGATTTAAAAAAAAAGAACTAAACTAATTGTATATGTATATATATATATATATATATATATATATATATATATATATATATATATATATATATATATATATATATATATATATATATATATATATATATATATATATATATATATATATATATATACACATATATATTAAAATTTAGTTTATTCTGTATTTGATTAAGTAATGAATTTATAAATATATGTATTCACTTAAAACTTGAGTTTAATGATAAGTTTTGCTTAACTATCTCATATTTAATTGATTTATGAATTTATCAACTAAAAATATTATTTAGAAAATATTAATTTTTCAATATTTATCGTTTTAATATATTAATTCAATAATTTAATCTTTTGAAAGAATTCGGACTCGGAGCTCAGAAAGAACGAACCAAGGACAAAGCTTAACGTAGCACAGAATTAAGGTAACGGCTATTGTTAGTACCCGCAATTCCCTTCTAAATGTGTTTATGAAATCATGACAATATGATTAAATTTATGATATGAATGCTTTGACATGTTTTAATGAATTGCGGGAAATGAATTATGTTTTGATTGAATAATTTATTATAATATGATTTGATGGAATTATTCCTTATATTATGATTGAGTGAATTTCTTATAAATGATATTATGATTGATTGAATTTCTTATAAAATGATGTTTATAAGAAACCATGAAAGAAAGGATGTTTGATCATATGATCCAAAGGAAATATGTTACTTCAACTGAAGTAAAAGGATAAAAATGTAAAATTAAACGAAACATGATAAATGAAAGTGAAAGACCTAGTCCGTTTGGCAGTATATGTTCACAGGTTACGATTCTCGGTCATGCATGTACCCATGGGGCATCCGCCCATTGAGCCAAGGCTCTCATGTTTTCGGGCCAAGGCCCCATGTTTATGGACAATGGTCCATCGTGGAAGACGTTCCACCATGTCATACTTGCCACAACTAGCATGTGCACCCTAAAGTTATGAATGAATTAAATGAAGGACTTTATAAAAGGTTTTACATTATTCTTTTCTCCCTGTGTTATTAAATAAAATGAATTGAAATGAATTTACGTTGCTAGAATAGTTCGTTACTGAGTCTTCGGCTCACCGTTTTTGTTTTAGGTACTGCGGGGAACGATGGAAACGATTAGTGGCGAGGAATTTCACAATAATAATGTTCATTTAGTTTATGCTTAATGTTTTAATAGTTTAATTAAAAGACTTATAGTAAGTTATGTACTTTTATTTTGGTTTATAAAAAGGACTATTATGTTATTTTTTTTGGGATTCTAATAGATTACGATTGATGGTTGCCTTGTAATTCCCAAGAGGGAGTTACGGCAGGTAATGTCCCGACCCAATTAGGTTAATTCCGCTGCTAATTATGCTTTAATAATTGAATTAGAGGTCGGGGGTTTACATGTATTCAAAGCATTTTTTAGCATGATTTATTGTTTTTGCTGTTGTCGAATTTTTTGGATTTTTTATTGAATTTTTCGAATTATTATGGATTATTGGATGAATCGTATAATAAGTTCTGAATTCAAAGAGTTTCGTAATTTCGACTTTTCTGACGCTAATCTGATTGAAAACGATTTTCTAAGATCAACTCATGTGAACGGAATTGCAAAAACATGCCTCAAAGTATGTGTTTTTGGGTGTTTTTGTTGATTTTCGAATTAAAATTAACAAATACGGAAAGTTTCTCAATTAATTGGTCTATCTAAAATACTCGAAATTGATTGAAATTTTGACACAATTCTGTTTTGTACATTTTAAAATAATGGTAAAAATTTCGGCCATTTTTGTTAAGTATAAACCCTAATTTTGCTTCCCCCAAATTCGTAAATTTTAGACCGCTAATTGATTTTTTATATAATTTAGATCTGGAAATTTGGTTAATTGGGAAAGGGAATATAATTTCATGTAAAGTGCCAGATTTTAAAAATTATTGGATTAAAATTATGATTAGATTTGTTAATTTTAATCAACACTTAAACCAAATTGGTAAAAATCGGAAATTTAAATGTTTAGAACGATTTAAAGTTTTAGATTCGATTATCAAAAGTTTAAATTTTGTTGTTGGCATGGTTTGTACTTAAAATTTGAATAAATGTTAGCCTAGATTTAATAAATTTAACAAAATCGGATTGTTGTTAAAAATTTATTAAATCGTAAAGTCGTTATTTTTCGAAAATAAAAATTGTTAATTTTGTGAAAAATAACTAAATGCAAATATGATTCGTGAAATTGATTTTTTTTAATTAGTTGGTTCGTTTGCATGAACAAAAGGCACGAACACGAGGGGTGTGTGGACGTGTGGCTCGTCGTAGCCACACGGGCTGCCTCCCCAATGCCGAGCCACAGCAACGCGGGTAGCAGCAAGCGAGCTGCGTGCCGCGCGCGCTGGGGAGGAGTGAGCAAGCAAGGCAGCGAGCCTTGGCTTGCGAGCTGCGAGCAAGCAAGGGCAAGCTGCCTTGCCTTGTTGCACGCAGCTAACGTCGAGCACCACAACGAGCAGCATGCCACACAGCAACGACGAGCTGCGGTATGTGTGTACGATGGCTGCGGGGGCATGGGCGACGTGCTCGTGTGCCTCGTAGGCTACACAACACGAGGCAGTGCTGGCTGGGCGCAAGCCTAGCCCGCATTGCACTTTTGGGCATTTTTCGTTTCGTTGAGCTTTAAAATTTGTATTTGCATTAAAATGGCTAACGGGATAATTAATTAATTATTTTATTTAACTTGGGCCGGGTCGTGAGTTTAATTTAATATTTAAATATTTAATTATCCAGAATAATTATTGGTTTGAGTGGGAGTCTCTTAATGGAATTTAAATGAAATAATTATTTTAATTATTTTCGCAGGTCGCTTTATTTTAATTAAATTAAATTTTAATTAGAATAAATTCTAAGGATTAATAATTTGGAAATTGATCAATCTTTTAGGACGCGTTTATGTGAACGTGAATTTTAAATAATTCACGTAAATACTTGCATAATTAAATGGGCCATTCGTTTTAGCATACGGATGGGTGAATGCATATAATGTATATTTTATGTAATGCAGGTATTCCAAGTGACTAGTATGGCCAATCTAGGATAGTTAAATACGGTCTGCAAACCGTTTTATCTTTGAATGTAAAGTTTTAAATATGGTATGCGAACCATTGAAATTTTGATGTAATTTTTATTATTTCAAGTATTTCTAGTTTAGAACTTTAAGTTAGCATTGAATGAAGATTCAAGACGATGCCAAGCTAACAAGATGGTGAAGAAGATTGGATGGTTCAAGACAAGAGTTTTGGGCCATATTAGTTCACCAATTTTATTTATGTTATTATATATTGAATGAATGTATATTATGCATGAATGCGTTGTTTTTATGCTCGATTAGATTTAGTTCACTAAATAATCGAACCAACATAGAAACAACTAGGTCCAAAGTAATATTGAGTTCAAAAGTTGCCTTCCAAATCAAGCACTTACAAAAATCTAAGGATCTAACGTAGTAGGTTACGCCAAAGCGAGGTGCTATATTAGTTGACTTAGATGGTAAGGCGTCCCAAAGGAGCACGCTGATTGTGGTTTCAACTCAAACAATAATGGCATTATTTTGTGGCAATGAGATAAATTATGATACTAATTTATTAACCAAGAGTAATTTGGAGATTACTAGCAATAGGTTTTGCTTACCTAGAATCTTAAAATACTTAAGACATGCCAAAGCTGCTTAAGGATTTAGGACTTTTAGGGTCTTTGAATCGTTTCATTCATTATGGACCATGTTTTATTTTTTCATGAATGAAATGTTTAATAGCTTTAATGATTGCGTGAATGCTTTTATTTCAAGTTATTAAAGTATGATAAATGTTTTCTTTGCTAGTTCATTATGTAGAATCGTAAATCTTCAACCTTATTGCGTTCGGACAATAGAACTGCGATATTTCCTCGATCGATTGGTAACTAATTTTGAGAGCGATTCTCAAAGAAAAAGAAATGAGAGGGTATCTTGAAGGCTATTTTCTTATAGTGATCTTCATGGTTGTTTTCAAACTAAAATTTGAATGGTAGACCAATTGGACCTAATATATTCAGAATACTAGGTAGTTTTGGAATAATGAAGTATTGAGTTAAATGCTCATATATAACCAATGGTTAGCAACCAATTTTCTTTTGATTCGATAAATGAACTAGACTCATTGGATGTTGTAATTCAAATTTAATAAAAGAAAGGGACTTCGTAAGCATAACAAAGTAAGAAGATCAAGCAAAGAGTAAAATCTTTTGGACTATAAGAAAAGGTGCTAGAAAGGATAGGAAACGGGAACAAAAGAAATGAATTTAGATATTCTATTTCTACCTAAAAGTTTGCGTTAAAGAGAAACGACTTAGCAAATAAACTCCTATGGTATTAGCCTACCGCTTGAGGTTCTAACTCTTGTTAAGAACTCAAATTCCGGGAGCTAAGTATGGTTATTGACCTATTAGTGGGAAATGAAGAAAAGTTGTGCTACATGAATTGTAGAGTCATCATGTTTGTTTTAAAACTCCTTCTAAAGGCTGGAACTTAATGGCACTATGTTCCATTAATCATCATAAATAATTTCTGTTTGGACAACAGAAAGATTTTAGGTTATGATACATATGACAATTCATAAATCATGCGGAAAAACCATAAGGCCAGGAAAACATATTATTTACACATAATCATTTAGCATAGTTTAGATGCATACTCTTTGTTGCGTGCCTTCCCTAGCTGCGCCCGAACCGAACAAGAACAAGTCTTTAGGACTCCAAGTGTCGTCCCTCCATAGATAGTCCACAGCACGTCCGGATCCGCCTTAAGATTGACCAACTAGAATCGCACTTAAGGTACTATTATTTTCGGCACTTTATAGGCAATTGTGTGACTGAATTTTGCTCTCAAAACTCACTTTGAATACTTGAATGCTCGATGTAAATATGTGACCCTAGGCACTTATTTATAGAGTTTATGGAAAGGAATTATAATCCTATTAGAATACAAATCTATTTAATTATATTCCTACTAGGACTCTAATTAAACAAACTTTATCTATTAGGATTAGATTTAATCATATTACGAATCCCGGTAGCCTTAGGATTCGAGTAGCACACACGAGTGGCGCACAAGCACCGCACACCCGCACGCAGGCCTTGCGGCCCACGCCGAGCGCACAGCGCAATGCCCACTGTCGCAGCCTTGTCCGCGCGCGCGCCCAAGCTTCGGCTGGGCCTTTCTTTTGCGCTGGGCCTGGTCGTATGCTTGGCGTGTGGTTGTTGCGCTTGGATTGCTGGGCGATGGCCCGGCTTCGTGCTGGGCCTTCGTCTGGCAGGCCTCGTCCGATGCTAATTCGTACGATACGCTTCCGATTAAATTATCGATTCCGGAATTCATTTCCAATACGAACAATATTTAATATTTCCGATTCCGGAATCAATTTCCGTTTCGAACAAATATTTAATATTTCCGTTTCCGGAATTATTTTCCGATTTCGATAATATTTCCGATTCTGACAATATTTCCGTTTCCGGCAATATTTCCGATTCCGGCAATATTTCCATTTCCAATAATATTTTCCGATACGTACCATGTTTCCGTTTCCGGCAACATCTACGACTTGGATAATATTTATATTTCCGATAAGATCCATATTTCCGTTTCCGGCAATATCATCGTTTCCGGAGTATTCATTTCTTGCCTGTGACGATCTCAGCTCCCACTGAAACCAAGATCCGTCGATTCCGAATATCCATAGATGGAGTATTTAATGCCATTAAATACTTGATCCGTTTACGTACTATTTGTGTGACCCTACGGGTTCAGTCAAGAGTAAGCTGTGGATTTAATATCATTAATTCCACTTGAACTGAAGCGGCCTCTAGCTAGGCATTCAGCTCACTTGATCTCACTGAATTATTAACTTGTTAATTAATACTGAACCGCATTTATTAGACTTAACATTGAATGCATACTTGGACCAAGGGCATTATTTCCTTCAGTCTCCCACTTGTCCTTAGGGACAAGTGTGCATTTCCTAATTCCTTTGTCGCTCGATGCTTGCTCTTGAACATAAGGTAAGAGTTGTCATCCTTATTATGTCCAGAGGTGTTTCTCGGTTTCAGAGTTCAACTGATCAAATAAACAGATAATCATAACCTATGATTCATCCGAGCACGGCCATGCATTTCACAGTTTCTAGCTCTCCGAGTGGCCTTGTACAACTTTTAAGCATCTCATCCCGATTTATGGGAGGACAATCCCAATCTTGCGATCTTGAGAATAGACTTCGTTTGATAGGTGATTACCTGAGCGTTGCCTTTATAGCCTCCTTTTACGGTGCGGCGGTTGGTCAACGTCAAAGCAACCAGTTCTCAAACAAGTAATCTCAAATCACTCAGGTATTGAGGATTTAGTGTCTAATAATTTTAATAAAATTTACTTATGACAGATTTTCATCTCTTACAGTACAGGGCTATTGGTCCTTTAATGGAGGGGACTACACCAAGTTCACCTATGAACTTCCTTAGCCATATAGCTTCCTTTGCTGCTTCATGTGCAGCAATGTACTCCGCTTCAGTTGTAGAATCCGTAATGGTGCTTTGCTTCACACTTTTCCAGCTTACTGCACCTCCGTTGAGGCAGAAGACAAACCCAGACAGTGATCTGAAATCATCTTTGTCGGTTTGGAAACTTGCGTCCGTATAGCCTTTAACAATTAATTCATCATCTCCACCATAGACCAGAAACTTGCGTCCGTACGCAACATCCGGGCGTGTACATATCATAGCATACATTATTGAACCAATCAATGATGCATATGGAATCCCATTCATTCGTCTACGCTCATCAAGTGTTTTTGGGCACTGATTCTTGCTTAGAGTCATTCCGTGAGACATGGGTAGGTAGCCTCGCTTGGAGTCCGCCATCTTGAACCTATCAAGCACCTTATTGATATAAGTGCTTTGACTAAGTCCAATCATCCTTTTAGATCTATCTCTGTAAATCTTGATGCCCAATATGTACTGTGCTTCTCCTAGATCTTTCATCGAAAAACATTTCCCAAGCCAAATCTTGACAGAGTTCAACATAGGAATGTCATTTCCGATAAGTAATATGTCGTCGACATATAATACTAGGAAAGCAATTTTGCTCCCACTGACCTTCTTGTATACACAAGATTCGTCTGCGTTCTTGATGAAACCAAAGTCACTGACTGCTTCATCAAAACGTATATTCCAGCTCCTGGATGCCTGCTTCAATCCGTAGATTGACTTCTTTAGCTTGCATACCTTTTTAGCATTCTTTGGATCCTCAAAACCTTCAGGCTGTGTCATAAACACAGTTTCTGTTAAAACGCCGTTTAAGAAAGCAGTTTTGACATCCATCTGCCATATTTCGTAATCGTAATATGCAGCGATTGCTAACATTATCCGAATAGACTTTAGCATTGCAACTGGTGAAAAGGTTTCATCGTAATCCACACCGTGGACTTGCCTGTAACCTTTTGCAACCAATCTATGCTATGATATGTACACGCCCGGATGTTGCGTACGCACTCAGTGCTACGAGCAGATACCAGTCAGACCTAGGAGAGGCGCATTGGACTGCTGCCAAGAATATTCTGAAGTACCTGAAAAGGCACAAAGATGACTTCCTGGTCTATGGTGGAGATGATGAATTAATTGTTAAAGGCTATACGGACGCAAGTTTCCAAACCGACAAAGATGATTTCAGATCACAGTCTGGGTTTGTCTTCTGCCTCAACGGAGGAGCAGTAAGATGGAAAAGTGCTAAGCAAAGCACCATTGCGGATTCTACAACAGAAGCGGAGTACATTGCTGCACATGAAGCAGCAAAGGAAGCTATATGGCTAAGGAAGTTCATAGGTGAACTTGGTGTAGTCCCCTTCATTAAATGATCAATAGCCCTGTATTGTGATAATAACGGAGCTATTGCACAGGCAAAGGAGCCTAGACACCACCAGAGAGTCAAGCATGTACTTCGTAGATTTCACCTTCTACGAGAGTTCGTTGAAAGAAAAGAAGTCGAGATAAGCAAAATTGGAACTGATGACAACATATCAGATCCATTGACTAAACCTCTGCCGCAGGCGAAGCACAACTCGCACACTGCAGCTATGGGAATCAAGCATATTGGAGAATGGCTTTGATGACCCTGTTTAATGTTTTAAAGTTTTAGAGTTTAAATCTTTGTAAAACATTATTGGTTAATCATTCACAATAAATGAAAAGAATTCATTTTTCCATTTAATTTGTGGTTTATTAAATGATGAGTCCCTTCAATTTGACGATATATTCAAGATAGACTGTTAGGACCAGTCCTGTGACTAAGAAATGTCTATCAAGTGAACTTGAATGTCAAAGGTTGAAAATGGTCCCTAGTCGGAGTTTTCTATTAAATTGGACGCATAGAAAACGTTAGACGATTAGAATGCAAGATGACTAGTAGTTCTGTTTCTTGAACTATGTGGACATGGCAATGTCATAATCATTTGCATAGATACTTACTTTGGGAAGACTAGTATTGGACAAGACCTATGAAACTTTACTGTAAGAGATGAAAATCTGTCATAAGTAAATTTCATTAAAATTATTAGACACTAAATCCTCAATACCTGAGTGATTTGAGATTACTTGTTTGAGAACTGGTTACTTTGACGTTGACCAACCGTCGCACCGTAAAAGGAGGCTATAAAGGCAACGCTCAGGTAATCACCTATCAAACGAAGTCTAATCTCAAGATCGCAAGATTGGGATTGTCCTCCCATAAATCGGGATGAGATGCTTAAAAGTTGTACAAGGCCACTCGGAGAGCTAGAAACTGTGAAATGCATGGCCGTGCTCGGATGAATTATAGGCTATGATTATCTGTTTATTTGATCAGTTGAACTCTGTAACCGAGGAACACCTCTGGACATAATAAGGATGACAACTCTTACCTTATGTTCAAGAGCAAGCATCGAGCGACAAAGGAATTAGGAAATGCACACTTGTCCCTAAGGACAAGTGGGAGACTGAAGGAAATAATGCCCTTGGTCCAAGTTTGCATTCAATGTTAAGTCTAATAAATGCGGTTCAGTATTAATTAACAAGTTAATAATTCAGTGAGATCAAGTGAGCTGAATGCCTAGCTAGAGGCCGCTTCAGTTCAAGTGGAATTAATGATATTAATCCACAGCTTACTCTTGACTGAACCCGTAGGGTCACACAAATAGTACGTAAACGGATCAAGTATTTAATGGCATTAAATACTCCAACTATGGATATTCGGAATCGACGGATCTTGGTTTCAGTGGGAGCTGAGATCGTCACAGGCAAGAAATGAATACTCCGGAAACGATGATATTGCCGGAAACGGAAATATGGATCGTATCGGAAATATAAATATTATCCAAGTTGAGATGTTGCCGGAAACGGAAACATGGTACGTATCGGAAAATATTATCGGAAATAGAAATATTGCCGGAATCGGAAATATTGCCGGAAACGGAAATATTGTCTGAATCGGAAATATTATAGGAATCGGAAAATAATTCCGGAAACGGAAATATTAAATATTTGTTCGAAACGGAAATGAATTCCGGAATCGGAAATATTAAATATTGTTCGTATCGGAAATGAATTCCGGAATCGAGAATTTAATCGGAAGCGCATCGTACGAATTAGCATCGGACGAGGCCTGCCAGACGAAGGCCCAGCACGAAGCCGGGCCATCGCCCAGCAAGCCAAGCGCAACAACCACACGCCAAGCATGCGACCAGGCCCAGCGCAAAAGCCAGGCCCAGCCGAAGCTTGGGCGCGCGCGCGGGGCTGCGACGAGTGGGCTGGCGCTGTGCGTGGGCCGCAAGGCCTGCGTGCGGTGCTAGCGTATTACTCGAAGTGTGTTACTCGAATCCTAAAGCGTATAGAATTCATTTAATGATTAAATTCCTAATCCTAAAAGATAAATTAATTAAATAAGAGTTCCACTAGGATTCTAATTTTATTAATTCGTATCCTAGTAGGATTCCAATTCTCTTTCCATACCCCTATAAATATGTGGCCTGGGTTCACAATTTATAACAAGTTTTCAAGTATTCAAAGTGAGTTTTTGAGAGAAAAATTCAGTCACATACCTTGCCTAAAAGTGCCGAAATTATTAGTACCTTAAGGGCGATTCTAGTTGGTCAATCTTAAGGCGGATCCGGACGTGCTGTGGACTATCTACGGAGGGACGACGCTTGGAGTCCTAAAGACTTGTTCTTGTTCGGTTCGGGCGCAGCTAGGGAAGGCACGCAACAAAGAGTATGCATCTAAACTATGCTATATGATTATGTGTAAATAATATGTATTCCTGGCTAAATGGTTTTTCCGCATGATTTATGAATTGTCATATGTATCATAACCTAACACAACCTGTATCTAATACCCAAGAAGTTGAATTAGCAAGTATACAGTCTATAACGAAAATACCTGAAGATGGAACGACTGTTCCGTTCTTCTGATCTTCCTTTAGCTTCAAGCAATCTCTCTTCCAATGCCCCTTCTTCTTGCAGTAGAAGCATTCGGATTCAGAAGTGGGTTGACTGACCTTCCTCTTTACAGATTTGGCGCCAGTTTGCTTAGTTGGGCTGGCCTTGTTGCCACCTTTCTTAGCATTCCTCTTCTTTCCAGATTTCTTGAACTTGCCCCCACGCACCATAAGCACATCCTGCTTATCACTTTTGAGCGTCTTTTCAGCAGTCTTCAGCATACCGTGAAGCTCAGTGAGCGTTTTGTCCAGACTATTCATACTGTAGTTCAGTTTGAACTGATCATACCCGCTATGAAGAGAATGGAGGATGGTGTCTATAGCCATTTCCTGAGAAAATTGCTGATCCAGCCGACTCATATTCTCAATGAGTCCAATCATTTTGAGAACTTGTGGACTTACGGGCTCGCCTTTCTTAAGCTTGGTCTCAAGAATTTGCCTATGAGTCTCGAATCTTTCGACTCGAGCCAGATCTTGGAACATGTTCTTCAACTCACTGATGATTGTGAAAGCATCTGAGTTGATGAACGTTTTCTGTAGATCCGCACTCATGGTGGCGAGCATTAGACATTTCACATCCTTGTTGGCATCAATCCAACGATTGAGGGCTGCCTAAGTGACCCCGTCGTCTGCGGCTTCGGGCATCGCCTCTTCTAGGACATACTCCTTTTCTTCCTGCATAAGAACTATTTGCAAGTTCCTTTGCCAGTCAAGGAAGTTCTTCCCGTTCAACTTCTCCTTTTCGAGAATTGATCGAATGTTGAATGAATTGTTGTTTGCCATATTTAAAACTATAATTGAAAAGAATAAACAAATAAATAACCATTCACAGTTTCTCTTAATAAACTTAAATTCTAGCATACATGCATAATTCAATGTTTATTAAGCATTTTATTCAAGTTATGTGTTCCGGCAGGTGTGAATAAAATGATTCCAAGATCCTAAAATCATTGAAGAACTAAGCACAGTTTGTCGACTTAATCCTAAAACATCTTAGGTAAGCAAAAGCCTTTTGCTAATAGTCTAGAAACTATTCTTGGTTGATAGGTACGTCTAAGAACTTATTAGGTAAACCTATCGATTTTGCCACGACATAAAAGGACTCCTTACTTATATCGTTGAGTTTCACCAAAACTAACATGTACTCACAATTATTTGTGTACCTTGCCCCTTTAGGACCAATAAGTAACACCTCGCTGAGCGAAAACTATTACTAGATTGATGTAAAGGATATCCAAGCATGTGTATATTTTGGCATGACACCTTTTAACTCAATTTTTAAGTTTGGAACTTAAGGCTCTTACTATGTTGGTTAGATTTTAAGTGAACTAAAATCCTTAATCATGCAACATAATCAAGCTTTTAATCTCATGCATTTTAAGACATATTTAAAAGCAATAAATAACTTAAAACATGCATAAGATAAATGTGATCTAGTATGGCCCGACTTCATCTTGAAGCTTTAACTTCAAAGTCCGTCTTGAAAATCTCCGTGGGAGGCACCATTTTCTTCAAATAGGATAAGCTATAATTAAAACTAATTACAACTATTTGATGGTACGCAGACCATATTTGAATTGAAAAACAACTTTGGTACTTTAGACCAATAACATTCAAATTAATGGTACGCAGACCATATTTCCTATCCTATTTGGGCCATACTAGTCACTTCATAACCTGCAAAACAGTACATATACAATATATACCATTCACCCATTCATTATCATGAATGCCCCACATAGCTGGTTAGTAAAACACATTATGCATCACGTAAACATTTGCAGCAATTAATCAAGGGCACCAATAATCTACCAATTATTCAGTCCTTATTAATTCTAATCAAGTTGTTTTAACCTTAAGGATTTGTAGACCTAATCAAGAGTTTTATGACTAAAAGGACTCCCACTTAAACCAATAAATTCATATGCTTTACTAATTTTAAACATAAAAATGTATTTCTAGTCTAACCGGAAACATACAAATTTAATTAAAATTTAAAGCTCATATAAATTTATAATTGATTCCAAAAAGTTTAATTTAATTTCAGTCGTATTTAAATTAATTCATGATTTTAATTTTAGCAAAATAATTAGAATAAATAAAATTTATTATAATTACAATATTCAAAATTAAAATCCAAGAAAATAATTTAAATTATTAATTTTAAAATTAATTAAAATTACGTAAACTGAAAATTTCAAATTAAAATTTCAAAACGATCTAATCGCAACGCAACAACCCCACGCAACGTACGCCCATGGGCCACACGCACACAACCATCGCTGGCCATGTGCGCGCAGCCCATGCGCTGCGTCGCATAGCTGCTGCCGCTTTCCTTCGCAAGACATCACGCGAACTGGTGCTCGCTGCGCGCGCGCCAGACTTCGATGCACGCGAGCCATCGCTCGCTGCGTTCGCTCGCCAGCCCTCGCTTGATGCGAGCCAGCGCTCGCTGCGCGCGCTCGCCAGCGCTCGATCCTGCGAGCCATCGCTCGCTGCGCGAGGCATCGACGCTGGGCGTAGCACTCGTGGCACGCGAGCTTGCGCTCGCTGCGCGCGAGGCTCCGCACGCTTTGCGCGAGGCAGTGCGCGTTGTGGCGCAGCTCGCTTGCTGCCCACACGCGACTGCTGTGCCTTGCTTTCGCCCTCGCTTATTCGTCCATTGCTCACAGCCCACGACACAAGGCAGGGCTGCTGCCTTGTGCTCGTGCACCATGGTCTTGCTCATTGCATTCGTGCCGCATGGGCGACGAGCTCCCTTGCTCGTCGTCACATGCCCGCACTATACAACACCCCTTAAGGGTAACACGTAGCGTCCATTGCTTTGTGCGTGCAAGTTATATGAGCGAATCGCATAAAATTTAAAAAATTTATATTTAAAATTAATGACAAATTAATAAATAATATTAATTTCATAATTTTAGGGCGAAAAATCGAAAATTTATTATTCAATTGATTTCCGATTAACATGGATTCAAGTCTAGGTCATAAAAATTTAAAATTTAACATAAATTTACAATTTTTATGGTGGTTTTTAATCATAGGTATCTAATTAAATTATAATTAATTATGAAAATCAAATTAATTCTAAATTATTCTAATTTTCAACAAATTAATCATAATTACAAATTATATTGCATAATTAACAAGGCTAGGCATTCAAACTTGTTAAACATATACAGTAGGTCAACCAAAAATTCAAGATTTATCAACAAGAATCGCAAATATTTAATTTAACATCTTAAATTTACGAAATTTTGCATTCGAAAAACTAAAACCTCCGAAAAGTCATAGTTAGGCTTCGAATTTGAGAATTCTGGCTTCGGCAGAAAAACACTATTTTTGTCAAAATTTTAGAATGCCTTTTACATGCGGAATTGACACAAAAATCACTCGATTTGGATGAGTAACGAAGAAACTGCCGAAAAACTGCGTACGTATAATTAAATAAACGCAATTTGCAATTAATTAACAATTACGAAAATTAATCACCCCTTTTAATTCTTGCAAATTTGTAATATTTAACCATGTTCTTGCAATTTAGATTATGAAAATAATAAGAGGCTCGTGATACCACTGTTAGGTTATGATACATATGACAATTCATAAATCATGCGGAAAAACCATAAGGCCAGGAAAACATATTATTTACACATAATCATTTAGCATAGTTTAGATGCATACTCTTTGTTGCGTGCCTTCCCTAGCTGCGCCCTAACCGAACAAGAACAAGTCTTTAGGACTCCAAGTGTCGTCCCTCCGTAGATAGTCCACAGCACGTCCGGATTCGCCTTAAGATTGACCAACTAGAATCGCACTTAAGGTACTATTATTTTCGGCACTTTATAGGCAATTGTGTGACTGAATTTTGCTCTCAAAACTCACTTTGAATACTTGAATGCTCGATGTAAATATGTGACCCTAGGCACTTATTTATAGAGTTTATGGAAAGGAATTATAATCCTATTAGAATACAAATCTATTTAATTATAATCCTACTAGGACTCTAATTAAACAAACTTTATCTATTAGGATTAGATTTAATCATATTACGAATCCCGGTAGCATTAGGATTCGAGTAGCACACACGAGTGGCGCACAAGCACCGCACACCCGCACGCAGGCCTTGCGGCCCACGCCGAGCGCACAGCGCAATGCCCACTGTCGCAGCCTTGTCCGCGCGCGCGCCCAAGCTTCGGCTGGGCCTTGCTTTTGCGCTGGGCCTGGTCGTATGCTTGGCGTGTGGTTGTTGCGCTTGGCTTGCTGGGCGATGGCCCGGCTTCGTGCTGGGCCTTCGTCTGGCAGGCCTCGTCCGATGCTAATTCGTACGATACGCTTCCGATTAAATTCTCGATTCCGGAATTCATTTCCGATACGAACAATATTTAATATTTCCGATTCCGGAATCAATTTCCGTTTCGAACAAATATTTAATATTTCCGTTTCCGGAATTATTTTCCGATTTCGATAATATTTCCGATTCTGACAATATTTTCGTTTCCGGCAATATTTCCGATTCCGGCAATATTTCCGATTCCGGCAATATTTCCATTTCCAATAATATTTTCCGATACGTACCATGTTTCCGTTTCCGGCAACATCTACGACTAGTTAATATTTATATTTCCGATACGATCCATATTTCCGTTTCCGGCAATATCATCGTTTCCGGAGTATTCATTTCTTGCCTGTGACGATCTCAGCTCCCACTGAAACCAAGATCCGTCGATTCCGAATATCCATAGTTGGAGTATTTAATGCCATTAAATACTTGATCCGTTTACGTACTATTTGTGTGACCCTACGGGTTCAGTCAAGAGTAAGCTGTGGATTTAATATCATTAATTCCACTTGAACTGAAGCGGCCTCTAGCTAGGCATTCAGCTCACTTGATCTCACTGAATTATTAACTTGTTAATTAATACTGAACCGCATTTATTAGACTTAACATTGAATGCATACTTGGACCAAGGGCATTATTTCCTTCAAAAGACTCACATTCAAAGTAAACAAAAACATTCGTTGAGTGTTTATTTGAATGAAATGGTCATTTAAGGGTTGAGTCATATGATTGATTAATAAACAAACAAATCTCTTCACACTCAAACTTCAAAAGGTTCAAATCCAATATTTTGATTTGTGTTCCACATATATTTGGCAATGTCATACGACCATATCAACAAGACAACATTCTAAGATTCCATGGCATGGATTTTTGAAAGTTGGTTAACTTAAGACAAGTGAGTCTTGCTTGTTGAACATGACATGGAAATGGACTATTGTTAGAAGTTTCTAGACAATAAAGTTCATGGGCCAAAGATGGATTTTATGACTTACCTATTTCACAAGAATTTGAGAAAATATGGCTATATTTACTCAAGGTGAAATATGTGAAATGCTTCAATGCAATTCACAAAAAGGTATAAAATCAACTTGGTAAGAATTTTGGAACATTTAGGCTGGGTCATGGTGATGTTTGCATGAGCCAATAAAGATTATCTAGATTGTTTATAAGGCATTATAACAATCGAAGCTCCATAAGAATATGGTATGTCTAAATGGAGAAATCGGAATCTATTCGATTAAAGATAATCACGACTATTTTCCTACATAGTTTCTAAATGATACTCTCAAGCGACTATCACACTAAACAAAGTTGTCAAAGCTAAGGATAAGATGTCATAAGGATTGAACTTCGGTTCAGTACATCTTTTCAACATATATATCTAGGGTTATCAAACCCAGTGGGAGTTAGTGTTTACATCAAATAAACTCAAGGATAGATATATGTTTCTTTATGAGAGACTCATAAAAACAAAAGGTATTGGTTCTACCACAAATCTGAGAACATATGGTTGTTGCTCTAGATAATGTGTTTTAGGAAACCATCATATTTCCAAAAAGGCAAGTGGGAGAAAAATGACCTCGAAGTTACCGCAAAAGAACTTCGAGTCAAGCAACAAACAAATGTAGGATACTTAGGAGTCTTTGGAAGAGCTCCGTACTTAGAAGCCTTTGGAAGAGCTTCAGGAAGACTTTAGAAGTGCTTCAAGAGAATCCTAATACTCAAAGGACTTGAGTAATGTCTTTATAGACAGTAAAGTTTGATGTTCAATACCTAGGTAAATCGTATAAGGAATAAAATTCAACCAAGATAGATACATAGATATCTTGAGGAATGAAAACTATGAAGACTTTGGAAGTGCTTCAAAAACATTCGACTTACAGGTTAGCTACGACGAATTAATAATTCCCAAGTATGGTTTGAGGCCATTAGAAACACAAGAATGGTTTGAGGCCATCAGAAACATAAGTATGGTTCGAGGCCATACAAAATGGTTTGAGGCCATTTTATCCGAAATATCTTCATCTCAAAGAATCAAATCTATGATTTGGTTGATTTGCATTAAGGGTTCACTCCCATTAGTTGCAAACATGTTTTCTAAACATACAAGGTTCATTTGCATAAAGGGTTCACTCCCATTGGTTGCAAACATGTTTTCAAAACATACAAAGATGATATTGTATACATATACAAAAGAAAAGATAGATTGGTGGTTAAAGATTATAAACAACTTCACGGCGTTGATAATGTTGAAATATTTTTCACCAAATCGGAATGCTTGAAATATTTTTGGATAAATCTAGCAATCATTGCATATGGCAATATGGCAATTGGAAAACGAAACACCTTCCTTAATTGGACTTGTAGAAAGGAATTGTGTATATCACACAATGTAAAAGTTTTGGATGCATGCTAGATAAAAGAGCAAGCTTAAGAAATCTATTCGTAGATTAAAGCATGCAAGTGGGAATTGGACCATATTTTTCAACAAGGCTATTGTGCAATCATGGCTCTATGAAAATATGGATCATCTTGTAGATGAGGAGTTTAGTGGGAGTTAAGTCATATTTATTGGTTCTATATATGAGATACATATCTCTCTATTGAAAATGACATTCAAATTCTAAATGGTTAGATTTGAAAGTATTTGTCAATATTAGAACCATGGCGAAACTTAGAACATACTGGGTTAAAGATCAATTGGATATGATCTAAAGCGTTGTTTGGATTCTGTAAAAGTTAAATCAAACACAATGGAGAGACTCAAAAGAGACTCTCAACCCATATGAGTAAGTCTAACTAAAGTATAAAGCTAGGATGTTATCACTAAAGTTAAACATGAAGGACCATGAAGAGGTGCCTTCACCTTATATCACATGGCAATGCCAAGATTTTAGCAAGATTCAGTATCTCTTGAAATAGAATAAAGCTAAAAGGCACATGGATGGATTTTAAAATCCGAATGGTTTTTTCATTACAATCAATCATGTATGATGTGATATATAGATCGCCAAGATAACTCGTGAACATTGGATCGTGACGAGTTTATACCAATCTCTATTGATCTAGATCAAAGATCATTAGAACAATATCAAGAACATCCAGTACATCTGGATATGTAGGATGAGCACTTGATAAGAGGAAGTGAAGATAAACTAAAGTTTTGATGCTACATGCATTTGCCTAAGAAAAAGTTGAATCTTGTTGTTAGGCAAACCACAAACATACACGGGCAATTAGGCGTCGTGATTAAAAGGTGGTAACATAGGTTCTAAACCATATGTTATGCATGGGAAACTGAATCAATGATTAGTTTCCAAGTTCTCAGTGGAAAGATGTGTCTCCCACATCTCTGTGAACTGGTTGGAGTATTCCAAAAGGATGGCATCATTTGCAATTCTACATAATTGAAATGAATTCATTATTGCCTAAGACGCAAGAAAGGGAATTGTTTCTAGTGGGAGTTCTTCAATGAACTCAGGTTGATCCCAAGTCTGCTATCTGGATAATTTTCTATTTTGAATACGAGAATCATTCTAACAGCAATGAAAGACTAGATCATTCTATAAACATATTCAAAGATCTTTTTATCTTACATCGAAAGGCATTCGATAGATAGGATGCTAAGAATAACAAAGTATGATAAACTAAACCTCTGCATTGAATGAGACACAACATTCATATGCAGAAATGGAATCAAGTTTGAGTTCCATGAATGTTTAAAGTATTGGGTGAAAGGCCTATATCTGTAAAACATTAAATGCTTGATTTTGGGTTAGAGGCCCACAAATTGGTAAGCATTTGGTTTAAACATTTATCATTTATGAAATTACATTTCATAGATCGTTTAATCTTGGTTTAGTATTAAATGATAAGTCCAAGTGATTCAAAACATTCAAATAGGATGTCAAGATGGATTCTTCGACAAAGAAATACCCATAAGTGAACTTGAATATTGAAGTCACAAAGGATCCCTAATCCTGGTCAATGAAAGGTGGACGACCAATGAATAATGAAGATTAGATTGCAAGTAGATATGTAGTTCGGTTTCTTGAACTAGATTGACTGGATGTCAGAATCTTTTGCATAGATACTTATTGGATCTTGTATCGGATTGACCATGAGAACACTTTAAGAGATTAAAGTCATGTCATAAGTAGTTCTCATTAATGGTGATTAGAACCATTCCTCAGATCATGAGTGACTATGTCTACTCGTTTGAGAATTAGTCCGCTCTAATGCTAGCAAAACGTCACACCATAAAAGGAGGCTATAAAAGCAGTTATTGGGCGTACTATGAATCAAAGTGAGTGTTCATAGATTGTAAGAATGGATTGTCCTCCTATCTTTGAAAGGATATGGTGTTGTTGTGTAACAAGGCCTCTCGGAGAGTTAGATACTCTGAAAATGCATGGCCGTGCTCAGAATGGTTAAGGCTTAACCTTCTGTAAAAGTTTAACAGTTGAGCTCTGTAATCCGAGAAACACTTCTGGACCTAATAAGGATGGCTTGGATCTTACCTTATGTTCAGCAAGTAACACTAAGCGACAAAGGAATGTGAATGCATACTTGTCTGAATGACAAGTGGGAGACTAAATGAAATATGTCCTTCACCCAAGGTGCATTAAGTCTAATACAAAGGTTCAGATTAATTGCGAACAATTAATTCTGTAAGATCAAGTGATCGGAACAGCTAGCTGGAGAAATGCTTCCGATCAGTGAGTTCTAATCTATATTAGGCTCACAACTTACTCTTGACTAAACCTATAAGATCACACCAATGACATGTAACAGATCACCGGATTAAATGAATCGGAAATTCATTTAATAGCTTTTCGGGAATTAGTTTGGAAAAACGTATTATATGATACGACCTTGCATCCGAATCGTATATCGTATCCCGAATATTCGTAAGCTAGGCGAAACGAATAATCGTATTGTACGATGGTGATTCGTCGTGTACAATACGATGAATAATAGCCGCAAGTAGTTCGTAGCGAATACGAGCCGCATCGAAGCTGTCGGCCTGTCGAGCCAAGCGCGTATGTGCGCAAGGCCCAACGAGCCAGCGAGCTCGCAACGCAGCAAGCAAGCCAGCCCGCGTGGCCACGGCAGCGCGCACAAAGCACATCAACACAGCAACGAGCAAGAAAAGGCCCACAGCCCATCGCTGCGGCTGCGCTGTGGGCTTCGGCCTGCGGTGTGTGCTGTGCACATGGGCTGTGCGTGCGGTGTGTGATGTGTGGCCGGTCAAGGCCTTGTGTCTTGGACGGTTACACCTAAATATAATTTAGGTTATATTTTCACACACACATAATCAGTTTTTCCCTAACCTAAACCTTATTCTAAATTACGTCGTTCAGTTTTGCTCTCTACTCAAAACTGTTTTTCCCGAAAACGCAAACACTCTTGTACGTTGTCTAAGCTACAATAATCAAGACGGATCTAAAATTATCGGTGAACCAAATAGAGGAACGATAATTGGAGTTCTTTGTTCGTGTTCGTTGATACTATACTCGGGAAAACACGCTTCAAATATAAATATGCTTAATATGTGCTTTATACATATTTCCTGGCTTTGGGGATGTTCCACACATGTTATGTATGTTTAACTGTATTCCCCTACATTTGGCAAACCTATGTACATTTAATGAAACACAAACAAAAAGACTTTACCCTTCAAGAACTCGTTTCCCACATTAAGATTGAAGAGCAGAACCGTATCCAAACCAAGGGGAAATCTACTGATCATTCTTCCTCTACTGCTAATCTTGTTGAAACTAAAAGGAATGCAGGTTATAATAAGGGACCGAAAGGCAAGTGTCCAAATCAGTTCCATGGCACAAGGCAGACCAACAACAACAAAGAGAAAAGGCAGTTTAAAGGAAGTTGCTATACTTGCGGTAAGTATGGTCATTCAGCTAGGGAATTCAGAAAAGGACATGGACCTGGGAACAAGCCAAAGGAGAACAAGCCTAAAGCTAATCTCACTGAAGACATCATTGCTGCTGTTGTGTCCGAGGTGAAACTGGTGAGCAACGTGACTGAATGGGTTGTTGATACTGGAGCAACTCGCCACATTTGTTCGAGAAAGGAAATGTTTCAAGACTATGAAAAAGTTTCTGAAGGAGAATGTGTCTTCATGGACAACTCAAGCACTATGAGTGTACTTGGCAAAGGAAAAGTTTTTCTAAAGCTTACTTCTGGAAAAACTATTGCTTTGCAAAATGTTTTGCATGTACCCGATATCCGCAAGAACCTCATTTCTGGTGCTTTACTTAACAAAGCAAGTATAAAGTTAACTTTTGAATCTGATAAACTTAGCTTGTACTTACCAGAAATGGTGAATTTGTGGGTAAGGGATTTTGTAATGGGGGTTTATTTGTGCTTGATGTTGTGACTGATAATAATAATTCTCTTGCTTCTGTTTATATTGCTGAATCAGTTTCTTTATGGCATTCTAGACTAGGTCATGTGAATGTTGCATCTATCAAGAGATTCAAACAACTTAGTCTTATTCCAGACTTTAGTAATACCTCTTTTGATAAATGTGAAGTTTGTGTAGAAGCTAAGCACCCAAAAAAAGCCTTTTAATAAGAATGTATGTCGATCTTCTACCGTACTTAAACTAATTCATAGTGACTTAGGCGACTTTAAGAATTCCATGAGTAGAGGGGGAAAATGTTATTATATTACCTTTGTGGATGATTTTTCTCGTTATTGTAAGGTCTATTTATTGAGTACTAAAGATGAGGCCGAAGAGAAATTCCATATTTATAAGGCTGAGGTTGAAAACCAATTAGACCTGAAAATAAAAAGAGTTAGATCAGATAGAGGTGGTGAATATGATGAAACTCCTTTAAAGAAATTTTGTGAAGCTAATGGGATTATTCATGAGGTTACAACTCCTTATACCCCAGAACAGAATGGAATAGCTGAACGAAAAAATAGAACACTTAAGGATATGATGAATGTTATGCTTATAAGTTCTGGTCTTCCTACTAACATGTGGGGTGAGGCAATTCTGTCTGCTTGCTATGTCCTTATACGTGTTCCCCATAAGAAATTAGATAAAACCGCATATGAATTGTGGAAAGGGTTTAAGCCTAATTTGGCTTAAAGTGTGGGGGTGTTTGGGAAAAATAGGACTTCCTGATTTTCAAAGGAGTAAGATTGGACCTAAAACCGTGGATGGTATTTTTATAGGTTATGCGTCCAACAGTGCTGCATATAGATGCATTCTTAAGGATGCATCTGGTTTTGGACCAATTCATGAGTCAAGGGATGTAGAGTTTTTTGAGAATATTTTTCCTATGAAAGTTAATGTTCAAGCATGCTTACCTGTTGCATCTCCATCTTCTATTGTGCATCATGACATTGCATCATCTAGTGAGACTCTAGAACCTAGAAGGAGTAAAAGAACTAGAACTGAGTCTAGCTTTGGACCCGATTTTATGACTTCCTTCCCAATTGAAGAGTTATTAGACGAGCAAGAAGTTGATGCATTTCTCATAGAAGAAAACCCCAGATCTAATGGAGAAGCTATGAGGTCAATTGACTCAAGTTTTTGGTTATAGGCCATAAATAGTGAAATTGAGTCTATCGTGAGTAATAACACTTGGATTTTGTCTGATCTTCCTAGAGGTTGCAAGTGTAGGGGAATACAGTTAAACATTATAACATGTGAGGAAACAATCCCCAGAGCCAAGAAACATGTATAAAGCACAGATTAAGCAAACTTACATTCGAAGCGTATTTTCCCTAGTAATCTGTCAACGAACACGAACTTAGAAATCCACTTGTCGTTCCTCTACTTGGTTCACCGATACGATCATATCCGTCTTGATAACCGTAGCTTAGACAATCAATCAAGAGTTTTTCCTTTTGGGAAGAAAAATTTTCACAGAGAGAGAAAACTGATGAACGTAATTTCTGAATTAGGTTTAGGGTTTGGGAAACTTAAACTGTGTATTGGGTTGTGTGCAAAATATAATAACTTAATATTATATTGTGTAACCGGCCAAGAAAAGGCCTTGACCGGCCACACTTGCACACACACGACCACACGGACCCGCGCACAGCCAACACGCTGCAGGCCGAAGCCCACAGCGCGCAGAGCCGAGCTGCTGGCCCGTGGGCCTCGCATGCTCGCTGCTGCGTTGCTTGTGTTGTGTGCTTGCGCACACACGCGGGGTGGCTGCTCGCCTTGCTCGCGAGCTTGCTGGCTCGTTGGGCCTTGCACACTTGCGTGCTTGGCTCGACGGGCCGACAACTTCGATGCCCTTCGTACTCGCGACTAATTCCTTCCGGATATTATTTATCGTTTCGTATACGACGAATCACCGTCGTACGATACGATTTATTTGTTTCGCCCAGCTTACGAATATTCACGATACGATATACGATTCCGATGCACGGTCGTATCGTATAATACGTTTTCCAAAACTAATTCCCGAAAAGCTATTAAATGAATTTCCGATTCATTTAATCCGGTGATCTGTTACGTGCCATTGGTGTGACCTTGTAGGTTCAGTCAAGAGTAAGTTGTGAGCTTAATATTCATTTGAACTTACTGATCGGAAGCATTGCTCCAGCTAGCTGTTCCGATCACTTGATCTCACTGAGTTAATTGTTCGCAATTAATCTGAACCTTGGTATTAGACTAAATGCACCTTGGGTGAAGGACATATTTCCTTCAGTCTCCCACTTGTCATCCAGACAAGTGTGCATTCACATTCCTTTGTCACTTAGTGTTACTTGCTGAACATAAGGTAAGATCCTAGCCATCCTTATTAGGTCCAGAAGTGTTTCTCGGATTACAGAGCTCAACTGTTAAACTTTTACAGAAGGTTAAGCCTTAACAATTCTGAGCACGGCCATGCATTTTACAGTATCTAACTCTCCGATAGGCCTTATTACACAACAAAACCATATCCTATCAAAGATAGGAGGATAATCCATTCTTGCAATCTATGAACACTCACTTTGATTCATAGTACGCCCAATAACTGGTTTTATATCCTCCTTTTACGGGGCAACATTTAGCTAGCATCAAAGCGAACTAATTCTCAAACGAGCAGACATAATCGCTCATGTTATGAGGAACGGTTCTAATCACCATTAATGAGAATTACCTATTGTAGGGGAATACAGTTGAACATAATAACATGTGCGGAACATTCCCCAAAGCCAGGAAACATGATAAAGCACAAATTAAGCATACTTACATTCGAAGCGTATTTCCCTAGTAATCTGTCAACGAACACGAACTTAGAACTCCACTTGTCGTTCCTCTACTTGGTTCACCGACACGATCAGATCCGTCTTGATAACCGTAGCTTAGACAATCAATCAAGAGTTTTTGCTTTTTGGGAAGAACTAACTTTTGGTGGCACAGAGAGAATTAAGGTTCTATGAGTGTCTAGGGTTAGAGAGTGATTAGTTGTCTGGAAAACACAGGTGTATAGGTTATTAGAATAACCTAGCAACCAACCGGCCAAGCCAAAAGGCCATGACCGGCCAGCAAGCCCACACGGCAATCGACAAGCAAGCACGCAGCCAGTTGGGCCATGGGCCGCGCGCTGCTGCTGCTGCGTTGTTGCCTTTGGCCCGCACGCACACGCAGCCGCTTGACATTGGGCCAGCTCTGCTGTGCTATGTTGCTGCGCACCATGCGCCCATGGGCCTCGAATGCTTCGTGCATTCGGCTCATGGGCTGCTCTTCGTATTGCGTCTAAAATTGTCTTTCGATAATTTATTTTTCATGTCGTACTTGACGATCCAACGTCGTACGATAAGATTATTCGTTTCGCCTAGCTTACAAATATACGCAACACGATATACGATTCCGATGCAAGGTCATATCGTATAATACATTTTCCTAAACTAATTTCCGAAAAGCTATTAAATGAATTTCCGATTCATTTAATCCGGTGATCTGTTACGTGCCATTGGTGTGACCTTGTAGGTTCAGTCAAGAGTAAGTTGTGAGCTTAATATTCATTAGATCTCACTGATCGGAAGCATTGCTCCAGCTAGCTGTTCCGATCACTTGATCTCACTGAGTTAATTGTTCGCAATTAATCTGAACCTTGGTATTAGACTAAATGCACCTTGGGTGAAGGACATATTTCCTTCAGTCTCCCACTTGTCATCCAGACAAGTGTGCATTCACATTCCTTTGTCACTTAGTGTTACTTACTGAACATAAGGTAAGAACCAATCCATCCTTATTAGGTCCAGAAGTGTTTCTCGGATTATAGAGCTCAACTGTTAAACTTTTACAGAAGGTTAAGCCTTAACCATTCTGAGCACAACCATGCATTTTACAGTATCTAACTCTCCGAGAGGCCTTGTTACACAATAACACCATATCCTATCAAAGATAGGATGACAATCCATTCTTGCAATCTATGAACACTCACTTTGATTCATAGTACGCCCAATAACTGCTTTTATGGCCTCCTGTAGACACCTAATTTGTGTCTCCCCTCTGGGATGATGACGATACCATTATCCTTACTAGGCTGTTGGAGCGACTCCGTGCGGAAATCCCAATTGCTAAGAACATCTCCAAAATACAAGATCCAAAATCCAATCCCCGAGACCGTTCCCCTCCCGGAACTCGGTACAAAATACAACTCTCTAAAACCAATTTCAAAATCCAAGTACAATCTCATCTAGTAGACCATTCCATTGATTTTACTAGGCCTTTTCCACTCAAAATCATATAAGGCAAGTCAAATTCGGACGCCGATCCACAAAACCGAGCAAGCCGGGCCCCGTCCCGCACAACAGGAATTCAAAAGCCGAAACGACTTGTTTTTTTAAGCAAATGTTTTTTTAAGCAAAATCAAGTCTTAACCTCCAAGAAAGCACTACGTGCCAAGCATCGTACTATTCGCCTGAAGGTACATTAATACAAGACAAATCAAGGACGGAGCCCGCGTCCTTGATTTTGGCAGCACGTATGCCACGTCACCAGCGCTGTTTTGGCATGCTGCGCTGTCACTGTCTGGCGGTTTCCACCCATTTTTCCTATAAATACCCCCTAATTTTCAGCATTTATAGAGGAAACTTCAATATACAACGTCGTAATACAAAAATTACGCCTCAAATTCAAGTCCAAAAATCCTTCAAAAACACATACAAACTTCAAGTTCTAAGCAATTGAGAGCTCTAAAAGGAATCCTTGCCTAAACCTAAATAGGTAATTCTGAATCCCACAATAATCAATCATGTTTCTTTGATTTTCCTATTTCAAAAATGATTAGCAAGTTGGCATTTTTACTACTAAAAATGTCACTTGCAACAATCATACATCTTTTCAAAATCCAAACTTTTCAAAATACAAAAATGCGAACTTTCAAGATTCAAGGATGTTCAAAGTTGTTTGGAATCACTTCTTTGAACTGGAATCACTTTCAAGTATGGAGTAATCAAAGATAACACCTTTTTAGCTTCTAAAGGTTTAATCTTTTGAGATTCAAGACTCCATTTTTCAATATATACAAGTTCAAGTTTTCAAATTTCAAGATCCCACAATGTTTAGGGTTGCTCATGACTACTTCCCTAAACTAGGATCCTTTCAAAGTAAGAGCACAACAAATATCTAACCTTTTCAACATTAAAAGGCCCGATCTTTGAGATTCAAGTCTCTTAAGTTTCAATATTTCAAGTACAAGTTCAATATTTCAAGTTCAAGTTCAATTATTTCAAGTTCAATATTTCAAGATTCAAACTTTCAAGTTGAAGTTCTATATGCAAAATCTAGGATACTTTGGGATGAGCAACTTCTCCCAAGTTGAGATTTTTGGCTTTCAATTCGTGTTGGGCGCACTTATTTTTAAGGAGTCGCTTGGCGTTCGAATCTCATGTGCCCAAGTACAAATTTCAATATCGCAATTTCGATTATGCACCTTTCAATATTGCAATTTCAGTTATGCACCTTTCAATACCGCAATTTCAATATCGCACTTTCAATTCCGCAATTTCAATATCGCACTTTCAATTCCACACCTTTACTTGCCTAGTCCTTCTAGGCAATGTGGACCTACTCCCTAGTCCGTTTCTAGGGGGTCTTGTATTAACTAATTCCGCATTTATTTACAATTGTGATGTTGCTTTATTTGCTTTATTAATTTCATCACCATACATGCTAAATACAACAAAATGCAAGGTTACATCACGCTTAACAAAGATAATTTCTTGGACAAACCGATCTTAGGTTCCCTTAAATTACCTTTAAAGAAAAGTGACCACCATACAATTAGAGATTCTATTTGCTCTAAATTTCAAACCCACATAGTCTAATCTAGGGTATATTTTTGAAAATGCTATGTCACGTACTCGAATAATTTCTAAAGCTCGCGGAATAAGCATCTCATTCCCGTGCCAGGATCTCACCCATCCGTTTCGAGGATTCAAAGCCTTATCCAAAATAGAGTCACTTGCGGTCTTTCCAAATGATACTTTAAATAACGTTTGGTGGCGACTCCTTAGAGGTACAAAAATACGATGGTTTTCTAAAAAACCGCCCCCTTGTATGGAAAGAGCATACTTGCGATACATACGCAAAAAACACCCCCTACAATTATGGCGACTCCACTGGGGACCTTACTAATTTCCATTTCGAAAAGCGAGCAGACTTCGAGCAGCAAGCTACTGATCTGCTTAAGTACTGGATGCCAGCACTGGCGCCAGGCGCAGCCACCTGCGCCCAACGCCGCTTCCTGCATCCAGGACAGTGGCTCACAGTGGCTCGTCACCCACTTTTGCTCAAATTTTCGTGTTGGGAGTTAGTCTATTTTTGGATCTGGAAGGACGCTCCCAAACCTCGTGAACGAATGTCGAAAAACGAGCTTTACAAATACAAATTCGAGTACGATTTCAAATTTCAATATCTAGGCATTTCATGCATTTTTCGAAAACCATATTGTGGAAAATAAATTTCTACCTTGCCCAAACAGATGTGTTCTACATTCGGGCTAGCTCTGACTCTCCATACGGTTCCCGATCAAAGTGTGTGACCATTTCCGCGCCTACCGAAACTTGGCATTTGCTTGACATTCCCGATGTCAAGTATGGAGGCCGTCTGCCGACACACACGGCCCTTAGGCGGATGTGCAAGTTGTCGCCGGATCCGTCTCTTAGTCAAGTACCTTTTTGACACCCTAAGCCGACCACTTGCATCATACAAAACTTAGACCGACCTTAGATTGAGAACTTTGCATGTCGCATTCATATTCATGTTAGTGTGACAACGTGCTATTTGTGCATTGTGTGGGAGTCTTTGCACGCTTGAGTGGCTAACCTCGAGTTCTAGCTTGCCAAAACCAATTAGCCTCCAACTAGGAAACCAAACCCCTAGGAGCATCATTCAAACCTCATGCATCTAAAATCGCCGATTTAAGGTCTTTTAGGAGTGCCATTCCTTTTGATCCAAAACCCTTAAACACGCCTCACGCACAAATGCCAAATTCAAAATTCAATCCAACGGCGTCATAATCACTAGTAGAAAAAACCCCTGTTGCAGCCCCCTTGTTGCAGCGTACATGTATAAATACGCTTCAACAACCAGTCGGTCAACGCGGGTCAAACCCTTTAAAGGGTTACGGCAGCATACATTTTAATTGTTCGCAGCAAATGTGTTTGTTGAAGCGTACAAAATAAAAGCCCGCAGCAACAACCCGACGTTATCGCAGCGTACATGCTATTGCCCCCTGCAACAAGTCCGCGTTTCAAAATTTTTTGCTGCAATAACGTACGTCAATAGTTTTTCCCTTTAACAATATTTTGAAACCGCGCTCAACGTACGATGTACCTTCTCTTCAAGCTTTTTCCCTTAAACAAATATCCAAGCAAGCCGTCGAACTCAGCCCTGCGTCGCCGTCGAACTCAAGCGTTGCTCAGCCCTGCGTCGCTGTCTTCGCCGGTGTGTCTGTGTTCTCGCCTCATCTCCCCCATCCCGTTCTGTTCTCGCGCGGCCTACTCAGTCACTGAAAGGTCTATAGTCTTGGTCGGCCGGGGGTTCAGCGTCCCCCCGTCGCGTCGTGGTTCCGGTGGTTGCTCGACGTTACTCTCCTTGCCCCAACAAGTAATTATGGTTTGTTCAATTTTTATTTTCGTTTTTGATATTCGTTTTCAGATTAGGGTTCAATTTTCGTTTTTGATTTTCGTTTTGATTATTGTTTTTGATTTTCGTTTTTGATTTTTGTTTTGATTTTGATTTTCAATTTTCGTTTGTTCAACTTTTATTTTTATTTTGATTTTTTTGATTTTTTTGGCTGTTTTTCAATTATTTCTTTAATTTGCAGTTAATTGTGAAGATGGGTAGATACGAATATGGTTGAAGAGAGGGGCGATGATCGTACTGCCAGCATAATCTATCATCGTGCTTGTTTGAATTTCAACAATTGCATAAGGTATTGATATATCTAATTATCTTCATAAAATTTCTCTTTTCCTCTTTTGAAAGTTGAAATCAATAGTACAGTAAGTGCATATCATTTTTACGATAAATAAAATTTGGATAAGTACAGTAAGTGTAATAATAAAACGTGTACATTAGTATTCTATGCTTAAGTATCCATTCCGTTTTACTTATTAGGATTGTTTTTGGACTTCTAATATCACTTCAGTGAAGCATTGATAAACTTAAATGATGTAATCAAAGATTTGCGGAACTTCTTAATGATTTTGTGACTTCTTAATATATGTGTTTATGTGTGGAACCTTTTGTTGTTGTTATTAGTAATGAGTCGTCGTTGGATGTATGGTGACCATACTACGGCAGAATACTTGAGTGGGGTCGCGGAGTTCATTAGATGTGCTTTAGCACACCAACGGAGTACAAAAGCCGAAAAAATCTATTGTCCCTGCCGTGATTGTAACAATATCAAGCGGTTAGGTGACATTGATGAAATTGAGGATCATTTATTTCGCCGTGGGTTTAAGCAAGATTACCATGTTTGGTTTTGGCATGGTGAAACAATACCTGATCGTCCAAGTTCTAGTGTCCATGAATTTGATGTTCAGAGTAATGAGAGTGATGATGATATTTATGAGAATAATGAGACGGATAATGATGAGGAAGAAGATGATGAAATAAATGAGATGATGGATGGGCTGAAAGATCACTTGGACGAACGACCTCAGATGTTCGAACAAGTATCAAAGGCTGCTCAAACTCCTTTGTATCCCGGTTGTACAAAATTCAGCAAGTTGGAATGTGTGTCAATACTTTACAACCTCAAATGTAAAGGTGGTTGGAGAGATGAACACTTTGACACATTATTGGAGTGGGTAGGTGAATTTTTGCCGGAAGGGAATGATATCCCCACCTCTACCTATTATGCCAGGAAATTGATGTGTCCCTTAGGCTTAGAGGTCGACAAGATAGATGCTTTCCCAAATGATTGTATGCTTTACAGAAAAGAGCATGAACATTTGGATGAGTGTCCGACATGCGGCGCATCTCGTTACAAACGCAAAGGGGCAAATTCAGCTAAGAGGGGCCCGCCTGCTAAGTCTTTGTGGTATCTTCCAATCATACCTAGGTTTGAGCGTATGTTTTCATTGAAGAAACAAGCAAAAAACTTAAGGTGGCATGCGGAGGCGAGGAAGAAAGATGGACTCCTTCGACATCCTGCAGATTCTATTCAATGGAGAAATATTGATAAGAAATATCCTGAATTTGGTAAGGAGGCTAGAAATCTAAGGCTTGCTTTATGTGCAGATGGTGTGAATCCATATGGAACTCTAAGCAGTCAACATAGCACATGGCCGGTTCTTCTAGCAATTTATAATCTTCCTCCATGGCTTTGTATGAAGCGGAAGCATATCATGTTATCACTCCTCATCTCGGGGCCTAAGCAACCTGGAAATGACATAGATGTGTACCTGGCTCCACTCATAGATGATTTGAAATTATTGTGGAATGAAGGTGTTTCAATGTTCGATGCACACACCAATTCAAGCTTTACATTGCGAGCTATGGTTTTTTGTACCATAAATGATTTTCCGGCATATGGAAACTTGTTTGGATACAAAACCAAAGGAGAACAAGCATGCCCTATATGTGAAGAGGACATGAAGCCCACATGGTTGCATAATTTCAAGAAAAATGTTTACCCAGATTTCAGGAAGCACCTCAGTCGATATCACCCTTATCGTAAGAAGAAGAAAGAATTCAATGGGTTCACCGAGGAAAGAGTAGCTCGTACGCCTTTGACAGGATCACAGGTTTATGAACGAATAAAAAATGTTGAAACCAAATACGACAAGTGCTACAAGTCCAAGTCTAAAAAGGGTGTTTTGTGGAAGAAAGTATCTCCATTATGGGATCTTCCCTACTGGAGAGATTTGTCGGTTAGGCATTGTCTCGATGTAATGCACATTGAGAAAAATGTGTGTGATGCTATCATTGGGACTTTGCTAAACATGCCTGGAAAGACTAAGGACAATGAGAATGTGCGGAAAGATATGAAAAAGAGGAATATTCGACCAGATTTGTGGCCTGTTGAAAAATCTGGTGCGGGTGGTACTAAGACTTATCTGCCTCCGGCGTGTTACACAATGTCAAGAAAGGAGAAGAAGCAGCTTTGTGAGTGCTTACATGGAATTAAGGTTCCCTCGGGATATTCGTCGAATGTAAAGCGCCTAGTATCTCTCTCGGACCTTAGGTTGGTTGGTATGAAGTCTCATGATTTCCATGTAATGATTAATGTGTTTTTGCCAATTGCACTTCGTGGGATATTGCCGAAACACGTGAGACATGTTATAACAAAACTTTGTGTGTTTTTCAATTCTATATGTGCTAAAGTGATTGATCCGGAGAAATTAGATTCTTTGCACAATGATATTATTGAAACTTTGTGTCGATTTGAAATGTACTTTCCACCATCTTTCTTTGATATTATGGTGCACTTAATTGTCCATTTAGTTCGAGAAATCAAGTTATGTGGTCCGGTGTTCTTAAGATGGATGTATCCTTTTGAGAGATTTTTTGGGCATTTAAAGGACAAAACAAAGAATCGGGCAAGGCCGGAGGGTAGTTCATTCGGGGAGTCCTTGAGGAAGAGATATCTCAATATGTAGCTGAATTCTTATCAAGGCTTGAGCAAATAGGTCTTCCAAAATCTCGTCATGCAGGGAGGCTTGAAGGGCATGGGGTAATTGGTAAAAATGTGATCTCGCCTCCATCTGAAAGGAAGAATAAGGCACATCTTTGTGTGTTGCAGCATCTTACCGAGGTCAATCCTTAGATAAGCATTTGCTAGAATTGCAACAAAAGAATCCTAAGTTGAAGGAAAGAGCGTTGATGCAAGAACATAATCGCACATTTGTTGATTGGTTTAAGAAGGAAGTAGCCGAGGAAATTAAAAAAATCTAGATGTTTCTGAAATGGTCCAGTGGTTAGCTCGAGGTCCTCGACTATGTGTTCTGTCTTATGAAGGGTATGATATCAATGGGTTCACATTCTACACTAGAAGACAAGATGAAAAGAGTGTGGTGCAGAATAGTGGAGTGAAGCATGTTGCAGCATCTAGGGTCTATGCAAGCGCCAAGGATAGAAGACCGGTTGATGCGACACAATCATATTATGGTGTTATCGAAGAAATATGGGAGCTTGATTACAACAAATTTACGATCCCTGTATTCCGGTGCAAGTGGGCCAACAACCATAATGGGGTGAAACAAGATGAAATTTTTCCTGGTTTAACATTGGTTAACTTTGATCGATTAAGTGATAGTGACGAGCCATTCATTCTAGCATCACAAGCTAAGCAAATTTTCTATGTTGTAGACAATGTTGATCCTATATGGCGTGCAGTTGCCCAAGGCAAGAGAAATATTGTGGGTATTGATGATGTTGTGGATGAAGATGAGTATGACAAGTACGATGAAACACCCCTGTTACCAACGGCTGTTCAACCGTTACCGGAGGAGGAAGATGCAAATAATACTAATCATATGCGTACAGATCATAGGGAAGGAATTTGGGTTATAAACCGTAAATAAATAAGATGAGTTGGCTTCTGGGAATAGGTAATTCTAGCTAACTGAATATCAGATTAAATGTATCTTTTCTAGCATTTAGGAAGGTGTAGTTTGTACTTCCACATCTTTAATTCTTATTTTATAACTTCCATTGTGTTCATGATTATACTTTTCTAGCTTTCTTTAATTCTTACTGTACTTCCACATCTTACTTTTGTTCGTGACCGAAGTTTTCTAACTTTCTGTGCAGATGACTTGAGATCTCCGAGTCAGAAATTTTAGGAAGCTTTCGGTGATTTGTGTCTTTTCAGAAATTCTCAGAATCGGAAAATAACGCACGTATTTACTTTTGGTGAGTTGTGCGTTTTCTCCTAGTGTTGCGCTAATTAACATGTCTCCTAATCTTGATCTAGAATGACCTAAATCAAAACGAGCGGGCTTAAATTGACCTTAGTTGAATAAATTGACCTAAATTGACCTTAGTTGACTAAATTAGCATAAATATGAACCATAACTACCAAACAAGTCTCAAATGGCATAAATTGATTGGATTGAGTCTAGGAAAGTTAAAACTAATCATATTAATCATTTAAAAGGATTAAAATGAGTGTTTAGGTTCTTTAGTTCAAAGTTGGGAGCGGAAATGTCATTTTAGCTCTATATATGACATATAACGACCCAACGAGCCATAAATGTGCATAAATAGGTTGGAATGAGTTTTATAAACTTAAAACTATGCATATTAGTCATGTAATAAGAATAAAATGAGTCATTAGGTTCTTTAGTTCAAAGTTGGGAGCGAAAATGTCATTTTAGCTCTATATATGACCTATAACGACCCAACGAGCCATAAATGTGCATAAATAGGTTCGAATGAGTTTTAGAAACTTAAAACTATGCATATTAGTCGTGTAATAAGAATCAAATGAGTCCTTAGGTTCTTTAGTTCAAAGTTGGGAGCGGAAATGTCATTTTAGCTCTATATATGACCTATAACGACCCAACGAGCCTTAAATGTGCATAAATAGGTTGGAATGAGTTTTAGAAACTTAAAACTATGCATATTAGTCATGTAATAGGATTAAAATGAGTGTTTAGGTTCTTTAGTTCAATGTTGGGAGCGGAAATGTCATTTTAGCTCTATATATGACCTATAACGACCCAACGAGCCATAAATGTGCATAAATAGGTTCGAATGAGTTTTAGAAACTTAAAACTATGCATATTAGTCGTGTAATAAGAATCAAATGAGTCCTTAGGTTCTTTAGTTCAAAGTTGGGAGCGGAAATGTCATTTTAGCTCTATATATGACCTATAACGACCCAACGAGCCATAAATGTGCATAAATAGGTTGGAATGAGTTTTAGAAACTTAAAACTATGCATATTAGTCATGTAATAAGAATCAAATGAGTCCTTAGGTTCTTTAGTTCAAAGTTGGGAGCGAAAATGTCTTATTTTAGCATAAATATGAACCATAACGACCAACCAAGTCTCAAATGGCATAAATTGATTGGATTGAGTCTAGGAAAGTTAAAACTAATCATATTAATCATTTAAAAGGATTAAAATGAGTGTTTAGGTTTGTTAGTTCAAAGTTGGGAGCGAAAGTGTCATATTAGCCTAAAAATGAGTTCTTAGGTTCTTTAGTTCATAGTTGGGAGCAAAAATGCCTCATTTTATCATAAATATGAACCACAACGACCAAACAAGTCTCTAATGTGAATAAATAGATCGGATCGAGTCTTGGAAAGTTAAAATTAATCATATTAATCATTTAAAAGGTTAAAATGAGTCCTTAGGTTCGTTAGTTCATAGCTGGGAGGGAAAATGCCTCATTTTAGCATAAATGGTGTTTTCTAGACTTATCTCATATGAGTATATGATTTCATGATATAAGAGAAGTGAGATTGTCAGATTTCCTCATTAAGTTTCTTAATCATTGTTGCTTGAGTTTAAGTGAAACTCAATCAAGTAATTTCATTTTACGATCTAACTTACATACTACTCCGTACTATACTAGATTAATAGAACTTGTTTATAGAATGAGTTAGCTGCCCTGCATTCTCATATTGCCTCAACAAACACACCAAGAATGACAAAGAACATTGCAGATCAGATCAGCACAGATCAGTGCTGATCAGATCAGCACAGATCAGTGCAGAACAGATCAGCACAGATCAGTGCAGAACAGATCAGCACAGATCAGTGCTGATCTGATCTGTGATATCTGCACTGATCTGATATCCTTCTGTATGCTAGTGCACTGATTTGCTGCTGCGCGCACATTTTGTAACCACCCTTCTGTATGTTTTACTTGATGCAGGAACAACATAGGTACGATGAATGAAAACCAAATTGTTGTTAGGCATGAATTAGAAGGTGGCAAGACTCCCACAACGGGTGACGAATCACAAGATGTTAGTACGATTACAAAGACCATTAAAGGCCGTGGTCCGTCAAAAGGTGTTAAAGTCACTAAGCCTATGTTCCTTGAGTATAATGTATATAATGTCCCCGATGGACAATGGTCTCATGAATACGGGAAGCAAGTTGGGAGTTGTGCTACTAGAATTAATATTAACGTCCCATTATATCCAAAGGTAGATGAGCAAACCAAGAAGGGGTTTTGGGAGGAGACTAAGGTAAGCATTGGATATTAACTTGATTTGTATATTTTTAAAATTATTTAATTTGATTTAAATACTATTCTTATAATCTAACTTTTTTTAATTATTAACAGCTTATGTTCCACATTACTGATGATTCTAATCATTCGAGGGAGAAATATTTTCATTCTTGTGTGGCGAAACGATTTAGTTGTTTCAAGAGCAAGTTGGTGCGCCGATGGATAACTATGAAGGAAAAGAAGCCAAAAAATCAAACAAACAAGATGCCTTGTGTGAGGGGGGTCGAAAAAGCGCGAGGCTAAGGCGTGACCTGTCCCTCGTGGGTGTGACGATTATTTTTATTCAATCAAGTGTAATTGGATTTCCTGTGAGTATACACCCAATTGACTAGTAATATAGGAGTCGCCATTCAGTTTTTAACGACAATGAGAAAAACTGACAAAACCCGGTTATCGTGACATAAAGGGAGTGCAATTATGTTTGACCACGACGGCCGTAGGTTCCCTTGTGATCCCTGGTGTGGGGATCTCTCAATATACACCCGCAAGGTAGAGATTGAGGGTTCGGGGGACTGTAACTACCGAGAGGAGTAATTTGCTCGTCGATAACTCCAGAGGCAGGATATCCTTACTAGCTCAGCATAAATAATTGAAGGGAAATGCGTTAACTATTAAACTAATCTGAATTGATTTTAGCAATATGCAGCATATAATACAAATTCGATCGTGATTATCTGATTTAAATAGCATTAAGGGACCTAGAATGATAATCCGATTTCCCAAAAATATTATATTTATTAGGCGTGATAGAACAATCATATTAGGTTAGTTTAACAGTTCATAAAAAGGTCGAGGAAAGCAGTTAAATCATCGAAAAGGGACACATTACGACGCACCCTTGAGAGGTGCGTCACGGTTCTAAGAAAACTAACCACTTTGACTTTGCTATTTCTCCTTTTTATTTAACGAATCTCGATTATGGGGACAGGATATGTTCTGTTCGAATTATGGATCGATTGCGAAAGAACGCGTGAATAGTTTCGCACCGAGAGGCTTAGGCTAAGGGGTTTAGAGTCAATACTCAGAATATATTATGTGTTGTTGTGTGTTGTTTCACGTCGAAACTAGGGGCCTATTTATATGGAAAAGTTCGTGGAAAGATAGAATTGCAGAGTTCTAATCCGCAAAGAATTAGGAAAAGAAACGTACCCAGGTATTTTCAGCGCCCAGGCCTGGGCGCCGAAGATTTCGGCGCCCAGAGCCAGGCGTTGAAAATAGGGTCTGGGCAGTTTTTCTTTAGTCAGATTCGGATTCTAAAATCCGTAGAGTTTGAGATTAATTTGAGTCTTTTAACGCGTATTAATTTGTGACGGAATGCGTCTGGGCCCGTTACGAACTCTAGGCTCGCTAGGATTTTAATTAATACGTAACTCTTATTTCCGAATCCTATTAGGAATAGGATTCTCGAGGTTTTCTATCTCATTTAGGATTTATGTTGGAATGCAACACCTAATTCTGACAGGTTTCTATCTTTTATGATTTGCCACTTTTAGAAGCTACCTTTTACGGTAGTTACTATTTTTAGCAGGTTTCCATAAATAGCAGGTTTCGGGTGAAATGGGGAATCGAGACTCGTTTATTTTATAGGAGATGCGTTGTCAAGTGGAGTTTTTATGCTTTCATCATCGAACCTTTCCCTTGCGGGAATGGGGACAAAAGTAGGTGTCTACAGTCAGCCCCCACTTTGACTGAGTCTTGGAGTAAGACGATGGTCAAAGTATTAGACGGAGTGCGTCACACAAGCCATGGTGTATGTGACCTGTTTTGCGAGGGTCTCACGAGCCCCCGAGTGATAACATTTGACTTAAGGGTCATCACTTGAAGTGTCAACATATCCCTCAAGTGTCATTGGGATTTGTCAACTGATAGTCTAGAAACTTCCTCACTTTGTCATTGGAAGGATCTAAAGACGCGTAGAAACTCCCTCACTTTGTCATTGGGAGTAACTACAGATGTTTTCGAAATTAAAGCTGTAAAGTGTAATTGGGCTAGCTAAACGAGAAAACCCCTTGTTTTTATAGGATGTAAAAAGAAGGAAAATCCAACAAACCAATCCTTTAATTTTTGGAAAAAGGGAAAACCAATAAAAGTTATCGCTGCAGCGACTAAGGACCTGCGCTGTTAGTGACGCAGACCCCGCCCGCTGAAGGTGGGCGAGCCTGTCCTCTGAGGGGGACCCCCTGTCCGGTAGAAGTGGACGAATCTGTTTGATGTTTTTGAAAATAAGGACCTACGCGGTTTGTGACGTAGACCCCGCCCGATGAAGGTGGCGAACCTTGTCCGCTGAGGGTGGACACCCCGTCCGATAGAAGTGGACGAATCTGTTTTGAATTTTTTGAAAATAAGGACCTACGCTGTTTGTGACGTAGACCCCGCCCCCTGAAGGTGGCGAACCTTGTCCGCTGAGGGTGGACACCCCGTCCGATAAAAGTGGACGAATCTGTTTTGAATTTTTTGAAAATAAGGACCTACGCGGTTAGTGACGTAGACCCCGCCCGCTGAAGGTGGCGAACCTATTTTAAATTTGAAGACTTTATTTTTCGAAAACTGAGGACCTGCGCGGCTAGTGACGCAGACCTCGCCCGCTGAGGGTGGGCGAGCCCATTTTGAATTTCTTATTTTGCCTGTGTAGAAGGGCTTTTGTGATTACAACCTGTTGGTGGGTCGTAATATTTCCTGATTAGATGTGTCCTATAAGTGGGTCCACATTGTGTATATTTTTGTTTAACGATATATCCACACATGATATGGCGCGTGGCGCAGTCTAGGAATGCGGTTTTGATTGCGCGCTCCTTGTTGGAGTCCATTTTTGCGAGCCCCCAAGCGTCGGGGCTCGTCGGTTGTTTTTTGCGTCTTGTAATTATGTTTGGGTCACGCTCGTATGTGCGAGCGACCTCCTATAGTAGTGTGCTATTTTTAGTGAAGCCGTGGAGTGCGACTTTAGCTCTCAGGCGACATCCGGTTTTGGCTTGGCCCGGATTATCCCTTTGACAGACAGACATTTTCTATTTGGAAAACCAATGACTTGACGACACATATTTTTGGGTGTTTCGAAGAATGACCATGATATTTAACTTGCTTTTTTTTTTGAAAAGTGTACATGAGCGTTTTCTGAGATGAGTCTAAGTTTCGACCAAGTTTCAATGTTTATTATTATTTTTTGCTTATTTGGGAGCTAAAGGTGCTTTGGGCTTGATCTTACTTGTAATAGGGCCTCGTGTTTTAGCAACATGGTCTTAAGTCCTTTCCTACTCCGTGTTTTTTGTGAAATCTGGGCCTTGGGCCGCATTTTCAGCGCCCAAGCTCTGGCGTTAAAAATTTCGGCGCCCAGAGGTGGGCGCTGAAAGTTCTTTCCTGGTAATATTTGATTTTCGGATTTCTAAACACGTTTCCGAATGGGATCAGGATGTTTATTGGGTGCGTTCAGCTATATATAGGGGCTAGGTACGTCCTTATTTTCCACCACTCTCAAATTCTTTCTCTCTTTTTTGCTGTGCTCTAATTTTTTACTGCTTTTGCCAGGTCGATCCCTACTTTCTCACTCCAACAGACTGTTAGGCATTGGCTACGAGCCCTTACTCCCACAGAAAAAGCTTTGTTAAAAGAATACCACTTAGAGGTACTTTTAGGCTTACAACAAATTAATATTGATTATAATTTTCTGCATGCTGCCCTGAACTTTTGGGACTCCGATCATCATGTTTTTTCCTTTCGGGGCAATGAAATATGTCCTTTGCCTGATGAATTTGCTGCGATCCTTGGTTATCCTACTAATGCTACTCCTGTTACCCCTGGCACTATTGAAGAGGGTAAAACAACCATAAGGGCTTTCCTAGGGCTAGATGATAACATGTTTGCTGAACTTGTTGTAGACGATAAGGTTAACTTGGCAAAACTTGTAAAACATCATTTTAGGCCTAGTAAGAATATGACCGAACAAAAATTGAACATTCGAGCCCTTGTATTTTGCTTGTTGAATCATTATTTGCTGTCGAATAATAATGGTGAGTTCGGTGACATAAGGCTGGTCCCCTTGATTAGCCAGATGGAAAGTTGCTATTCTATTATGCCGTTGGTTGTTGCTTAGACTTTGCTGTGTGCGGATGAGTTGAAGAAGGATGCCAAATCCGAAATTTTTAAGGGAAGCCCCCTATTACTGCAGGTAATCTATTTTTTTCTTTGCGCACACATACGCCACTTTTATATATTTCTTTTTGCCTGGGGCTGAGTTTCAGCGCCCAGGGCTGGGCGCTGGAATATTCGGCGCCTGGTCCTGGGCGTTGAAACTACGCCCCATGAACCCTTTTTTTCTTTCTTTTCATTCTTTTGATTCGATCGTACCTGTTTTTGCAGATTTGGCTTGCGGAACGGCTTAGACTTTTGGAAGCTCCTGCCGATCCTAAACATTATCGCCCTATAGCTTTGGGTAACCGAAAATACTTGCACCAAGGCCAGGACGAGGCCGAATGGACCTCCTTTTTTACTTATGGCATTTGTTCTATTAAGTGGGTGGTACCATGGTGGGGTTTGACTACTATGACAGGGGGGTCTGATGTATCAGTTTATATTTCTTTGTTGGGGCTATCTTGTCCCATTTATATTTTCTCTTACCGAGTCATGCGTCAATATGGTTTAAGGCAGACTATCCCCTTTTCTGATACGGTACCACCTAGGGTAGCGACCTTTGCACAAACACGGGTCTTAGCGTGGGCTAGGTATTATGATGGTCTCCCGCGTTGGGCTGTAGCTACAAATGGGTTTGTGGGTCTTTCTGAAAACTATAAGTTGTGGATGAGTTCCGATGACAAGGATGTGAAGACCGAGGCTCGTAATGGGGAGCCGGCTGAGCTTTTGATACCTCGTATTCATGTTAAGTATAAGGGTCCTGATTCTGCAAGACCTCGTACCTATAGTTTTAAGACTGTGAAAGCTCGTCCTGATCGAAAGCGAAAGGAAGTTCTTCCCCGTTCCAGTGTCAGGCCTAAAAAGATGCCTAACATGAAGGGGCCTGCTGTTGTTAAAAGAAATGCAAGCTCTCGCGGAGATCGTCGTCGGAACAATGTATGGGTTAGAAGGGCTCAGCCGCCTGTAGAAACAGTGGCTAGTTCAGTTGATGATAGTAATCCTTCTCCCACCACTGTTTGTTCCCTCGAGGCTGAGCGGGCTATAACTGAGAATGTTTCTAAAGCTTTGGCATCTTTGGAAGTTAGTGTCAAGGAGCCGGTTCTTATGGAGATTGATATTGGGGCAGCGCAGAAGACTATGGGGGTGGATCCTGCGAACATTGCTCTCTTCAAGACTTTATTTGATGATCCGGAAGAACTAGAGTAGTGTAGTTCTTTGCTAGGGTGTAGTTGCCCTCTATTTATTTCAGTTGTGTTTGTTTTTATTCCTAGCACTTTGTTTTCCTTCTTATTATATTTTAATAAAGGCGTATTTTAGTTTTCATTTAATTTTGTTTCTCCTTTTTTTATATGTCTAACACTTTTTTTACACAAAGAATATAATTTTTTATTATTATTTGGACCGAATCCTTGGTAAGGATTGCCTACGTATCTTGTCAGAATCAGGTCGCGCGTAGTTCTTAGCTTTAGAATAAGTTCTAGTATGCCGGATTTCGGTAGATATGTCCTGAAGTGGAAACATATTACTTAATCGGTCAAATGAGTGAAGTATTTGCCATTATTTTCATCTGCCGTTTTCCATAGGTTGCGTAAAATTCGACCAATTTGTTGGTAAACTTATTTGGATACCTACTGTACCCCCCAAGTGTTCGTTATTTTTCCGTTCTGTGCGGATAAAATGACGAGCACTTTTCGAAAAAAGGAAAACTTTTGGCAGGCAGAGAGTTTCAACGCCCAGGCTGGGGCGTCAGAAATTTCGGCGCCCAGCCCTTGGCGCTGAGAATAACTTGGGCGGTCAATTTTGACGTTTTTGCTTCACATGTTCTTGCGTTTATTTCTATTTCGTTTTTTGTGCCTTGATATTTTGCTTCGTAGTTAAAGTTAATTTTGAGGCTATTTGGGAGGCTTTTTTGACTGTTAGCGTGAAACGCATTTTTGTCCAGATTAATTTTTTCTATTGGTGACTCAAAACAGTTTTGAAAATGGAGTTAGGGTGCGGAACTTATGAATATCTTTGTGGAGGGTATGATGGAATCTATGTGAAAGCTGTTGGTGGATTCTACGTTTTATGAATTTATTTTTTTGGTAACATTTGCATTTGTTTTAAATTTTTGATTTCTTTTTGATTTTGGGTTGCATGGATTGGCTCTTATGATGACATTGGTTGGCTCTTTGGGTTTTGAGGATGGGATAGTGTGGTTTATTTTGTGGGTTTCGGGAACTGGTTCACATGGCATTATTTCAAAACCGAGTGGGCTTTGTTTGTTGGGCCTATAGTGGGCCGCTTCTTTATTTTTTTTTTATTTTGCAAGTACATTTGGTGTTTATTTAGTGTTAGAATAAAATTTTTAGGAGAAATATTACGCCTTTATTGATTTGGAAAGTAAGGAAAACACACTGAAATAAAACTGGCCCATATTCTAAAGGGCCTTAGGACCATCTAAAGTCTCTATTGTTTTTTTCTATCAATCTAAAGAACTACTAGGCGCTTTTTACTAATGGTGCTCTATGTGGCTCATGCCTGGGGTTTAGTCTCATAAAACTTTGGTCCTTCACCGGTACTCATCTTGAATTCCATTCCTTTTGCGTTGACCCACTGATATGTCTTCACCCATCCGTTCTCGACCTCTTCTAGTGTTGATGTAGGAGAGATTAACCGGGTTGGATCGAAACCTTCATCTTGTAAAGCTAGGGTAGTCATCACAGTCTCGTTCTCCATAGGCCTCGATTCGTTAAACAATGTCCATAGAGCCTGGTTGTCCAATATTTCAACCGTTTTAGTCTTGGTGAGGTGGGGTGCCTCATCCAAGGTGTGGCAGTCATGGAAAATTTCAAATCCGGGTTTTAGCAAGCCATCCTGAACGAAGGGTTCAGGGAAATCACAGCATGGGTGTTCTTCTCCTTCCCGAACAAACATCCCGTTAAGGGTCCTTTGATATGGGGGAAGGAGGGTGGTTTGTTTGGCCTTGTGAAGGCGTAGCCTAGATAGGCGGTCAGCAATATCTTCCTCCGTTGGTTCATAACCTAAGCCAAAGGGAGTAGATTTGTCGGGAAAAGGATGGAATGTGCATTCCTTTTTCCTTATGCCCAATGGGGTTCCTGGGAAATAACCTTGAGCGAACAGCATTCTAGGGATGACTCGGGATGCATGCGGGTCTAGGAATGCTGGATCATAATCTTCGATGAACTGGATTGCTTCTTCCATTTGAAACCCATAAAGGTCATCTGCAGTTTCGGCCGTTCCAACCATAGTACAACTGACGTCGAGAGGAGGGGCGCGGATTTCTAGTATTACCCCGTTATGGTTAAGTTTAACCATTTGGTGCAAGGTTGAAGCCACACCTCCTAAGTCATGGAGCCAAGGTCGCCCCAAGAGGAGGTTGAAAGTGGGCTTGATGTCGATTATTTGAAACTCCGTGGTGCGTGCCACAGGCCCAGTTTGTATGGTAAGGTTGATTTTTTCCAACACAGGCCTTCGGGAGTTATCATAAGCTCGTACCCCTTGTGAGGAGGTTTGGAAGTCATCGCTTCCTAGCCCCAAGCAATGGGCGGTTCGCAATGGGCAGACATTAACCGCCGAACCATTATCTACGAGCGCTAGGGGGATGTTTTGTCCTTTGCATCCAACCACTAAATAAAGGGCTTTATTGTGAGCACCCCCCTCTTTGGGTAAGTCTTTATCAGTGAAAACTATGGCCTTCTCTCCGGCATCTCTCGTGACATGGCTAACCAATGAGTCAGGTGTGATATCTGTGGGTACTGAGATGAGGTCAAGTGAGCGAATAAGCTTTTCGCGATGTTCCTTTGAAGTACACATAAGATCCTAGATGGTAATCTCAGCCTTGGTTCTTTTCAGTTGTTTCAGGAGAGGATTTTCAATGACTTCCGCGACGGTGGCGTGCCGCCCGTTCTCAGGAGTTTGTCTAACCGGGATGTCGTCCAAAGGAGGTGGGTGAATATCCGGTTGGTATATCCTTCCGGATCGGGTGAGGTTGTCGACCTCGGGCTCCTGAGGGGTGGTATCAATGAGAGCATTCTCGGGCCAAGTTTCAGTGAAGAGGTCCTGACCCGAGACTTGAGATAGGTAAATATCTTCAGCATCATCGTTCCACACACCGTACACTTCCCCCTCGATTCGATCCATAGGTACCACAGCGAGTGGTGCACCTTGAGGTGTAATATACACCGTGGGGTCGAAATTTTCTGGTTGGTCGAGAGAGATGTGACAAGAGCCGAGTGGGCTCTTGTTGTTGTTGGGTTTGCCAACGTTAGGGAGAGGTATTACTTCATCCTCTATCATGTCCTGGATCGTATGTTTTAGATGCCAGCAGTTTTCAGTGTCATGCCCGTTTCCTTGATGGAATTTGAAGTAAGTACCTTCGACCCAATATTTGTTTTTAACAGGAGGATCACGGGTGGGGCCTATAGGTCTCAACTTTCCTTGATTGGTTAGTCTTTCAAAGTCTTGTACCAAAGTTGACCCGAGTGGGGCAAACTTTCGGTCTCGGACCCATCTTACAGGGTATCTTCGGGCGGGAGCCTCTTCTACATCATGGACTTCTTGGGCTTGGGGTGTGTTACCCCGATTATAGGTGTTGGTCTTATATGCAGGTTTGCTCTGTATGGTTTTGGCGAGGTCGTCCTCGATTTTTATTCCCACATCATAAACCCTTTTGAAAGTGTCGAGTCCCAGGTACCTAAGTGTTGTCTGTAAGCCGGGTCCAAGTTGTCAATGAATTTTTGGACCAATTCTGTTTCGGGAGGCCTATTGATTAGCTGGGCCGCCTGGTCCCTCCAACTAGCAAAGTAGGTTGTGAAACCCTCATTTTGCTTTTGGAAGAGAACTTCCAGCTCGCGCATGTTGACTTGGAAATCCATGTTCGACGAGTATTGCTTGATGAAGACATTGACAAAGTCTTCCCAGGTGGGGAAGAGCTTAGGGTCCTGGTGATAGTACCATTTGAGCGGCACAGGTTCCAAGGACAAAGGAAAGGCAGGTAGGTACATGGACTTGTCCACGCCTTTCAAGTTCATGGTATTCACAAAGCTCAGTAGATGATCACAGGGGTTGTCCGTGGCCTTGAACTTTGGTAAGTCAGATGAACTGAACTTTTCTGGTAATTTGCCAGAAAAAGGTTCAGGCTCGAGGGAGAAGTATTTGCTCCCCATGGTTTGCTGTAGGACCATTTTTTCGATCCTCTTCTCGTTTTCGAGGTCATTTTTGGCTTGCGCAGCCGCTAAGGCTTCGTTTTCCATTTTCAGTTGGCCCATGAGTTGGGTCATTTGGACCATCTGGTCTCGCAAATCTTCGATGGACATGTTTGGAGGTGCGAATCGAGGTTGGGGAAGCGGAGATCCTTGAAATGAGGGACGACGGACGGAGCTTGGAGTTATTAGACTTGGTGTTGGTGATGTATCTTCGAGACGCACTAGCCGTTGATTCCCTGATCGGCACCAAGTGGCAGGACCAGTCCTAGGCATAAGATAAGCTAAAGTTTAGGTTCCCAAAGTTTCAAGCATTACTTAGTCTAGACTTCGACTCTCTAAATTGGTTTTTTACTTTTTCGCCCTTTCTTCTGTCGGTACACTTTTTGGGGGTTTTTTATTTTGGTCATTCTTTGGATTTTCGAAACACTTGCCTGTGTGACATTCATAGTTGTTAGCATGTTCGGTCTTGGTGCCGAGCATTGCCGTCGAAGGAGGCCTAACGACGACACAAAGAGTTATTAATTTTTCGCGAGTCGCCTTTTGAAATCGAGTGCTTTTCTTACGCCCTCGTAGCAATTCTTTTTGATGAACATTTTTTGTGCTACGTACTTTCTTTTTGCTCGGGCACCGAAGCTGATGCGCCTGACCAGAAAGCCAAGCAGCAACTTCAGCGCCCAGCACTGGGCGTGAGAAATTTTGGCGCCCAGCCAGGGGCGTTGAAAATGCGTCCCTGGCCGGTTCTCGTTTTCTGTTTATGCGACTTCGATTTGCGTGCTTGCCTAACAACGTCCTTTACGCGTAACAGCGTTTGTGGGATTCGTTAAAGGCTATCCCGAGCGTCGCTTATTTTGTGGCGATCATTCGGGTTTGCGGAACACGTGTTTCGGTATAACTCTTTTGGCAAATTAGTCTATGAATGTTTGGGCAATTTTTAAGGTCATTGGTTTTCTAGGATAGTTTGTGAAGGAAATAATGCCCTTGGTCCAAGTATGCATTCTATGTTAAGTCTGATAAGTGCGGTTCAGTATTAATTAACAAGTTAATAATTCAGTGAGATCAAGTGAGCTGAATGCCTAGCTAAAGGCCGCTTCAGTTCAAGTGGAATTAATGATATTAATCCACAGCTTACTCTTGACTGAACCCGTAGGGTCACACAAATAGTACGTAAACGGATCAAGTATTTAATGGACTTAAATACTCTATCTATGGATATTCGGAATCGATGGATCTTGGTTTCAGTGGGAGCTGAGATCGTCACAAGCAAGAAATGAATACTCCGGAAACGATGATATTGCCGGAAACGGAAATATGGATCGTATCGGAAATATAAATATTATCCAAGTCGTAGATGTTGCCTGAAACGGAAACATGGTACGTATCGGAAAATATTATCGGAAATGGAAATATTGCCGGAATCGGAAATATTGCCGGAAACGGAAATATTGGAAATATTATCGGAATCGAAAAATAATTCCGGAAACGGAAATATTAAATATTTGTTCGAAACGGAAATTAATTCCGGAATCGGAAATATTAAATATTGTTCGTATCGGAAATGAATTCCGGAACCGGGAATTTAATCGGAAGAGTATCGTACGAATAAGCATCAGACGAGGCCTGCCGGACGAGGGCCCAGCACGAAGCCAGGCCATCGCCCAGCAAGCCAAGCGCGCCACACGAACAGCCAAGGCCACGCCAGGCCCAGCGCAAGGCCAGGCCCAGCAGGCCATGGCAGCGCGCACAGCGCGCGCAGCAATGGGCTGCGAGCTGTGCTGCTGGTCGCGTGGGCTTGCTGCTCGCGTGGGCTGAGCAGCCGTGTGGGCTGTGCGCGGGCATGGCCTGCACGCTCGTGGGTCATGCTCGTGTAGAATTTGTGTTCACATACGAAACCTAAATTGTGTAGGATTTGTTTGATGATTAAATTCCTAATCCTAAAAGGATAAAATTAATTAATTAGAGTCCTACTAGGATTCTAGTTTAACTAATTAGTATCCTAATAGGATTCCAATTCCTTTTCCATACCTCTATAAATAAGGGCCTAGGGTCATTATTTGCAGGTACGATTGAAGTATTCAAAGGGTAAGTTTTTGAAATAAAATTAGCCATACACTTGCAAACACTAGCCGAAATTCCTAGTAACCTTAAGGGCGATTCTAGTTGGTCTAACTTGAGGCGGATCCGGACGTACTGTGGACTATCTACGGAGGGACGACATTTGGAGTCCTAAAGACTTGTTCTTGTTCGGTTCGGGCGCAGCTAGGGAAGGCACGCTGCAACATGTATGCATCTATTCTATGCTAAATGATTATGTGAAAATAATATGCTTTCCTGGCTTTATGGTTTTTCCGCATGATTTATGAATTGTCATATGTATCATAACCTTACAGTGGTATCACGAGCCACTTATTATTTTCATAATCTAAGTTGCATGAACATGGTTAAATATTACAAATTTGCAAAAATTAAAAGGGGTGATTAATTTTCGTAATTGTTAATTAATTGCAAATTGCGTTTATTTAATTATACGTACGCAGTTTTTCGGCAGTTTCTTCGTTACTCATCCAAATCGAGTGATTTTTGTGTCATTTCCGCATGTAAAAGGCATTCTAAAATTTTGGGCCGTACCCAGAATTCTCAAATTCGAAGCCTAACTATGACTTTTCGGAGGTTTTAGTTTTTCGAATGCAAAAATTTGTAAATTTAAGATGTTAAATTAAATATTTGCGATTCTTGTTGATAAATCTTGAATTTTTGATTGACCTAATGTATATTTTAACAAGTTTGAATGCCTAGCCTTGTTAATTATGCAATCTAATTTGTAATTATGATTATTTTGTTGAAAATTGGAATAATTTAGAATTAATTTGATTTTCATAATTAGTTATAATTTAATTAGATACCTATGATTAAAAACCACCATAAAAATTGTAAATTTATGTTAAATTTTAAATTTTTATGACCTAGACTTGAATCCATGTTAATCGGAAATCAATTAAATAATAAATTTTCGATTTTTCGCCCTAAAATTATGAAATTAATATTATTTATTAATTTGTCATTAATTTTGAATATAAATTTTTAATTTTTATGCGATTCGCTCATATAACTTGCACGCACAAAGCAATGGACGCTACGTGTTACCCTTAAGGGGTGTTGTATAGTGCGGGCATGCGACGACGAGCAAGGGAGCTTGTCGCCCATGCGGTACGAATGCAGCGAGCAAGGGCATGGTGCACGAGCATAAGGCAGCAGCCCTGCCTTGTGTCGTGGGCTGTGAGCAATGGGCGCATGGGCAGGGGCGAGAGCAAGGCACGAGCAGTCGCGTGTGGGCAGCAAGCGTGCTGCGCCACATCGCGCACTGCCTCGCGCAAGCGTGCGGAGCCTCGCGCGAAGCGAGCGCAAGCTCGCGTGCCACGAGCGCTACGCCCAACATCGATCGCTCGAGCGCAGCGAGCGCCAGCTCGCATACCGCTGCCTCGTGCGATGAGCGCAAGCTCGCGTGCGAGAAAGGCAGGCGCGCAGCGAGCGATGGCTCGCATGGATCGAGAGCTGGCAAGCGAGCGCAGCGAGCGATGGCTCGCATGAATCGGGCGCAAGGGCGCGCAGCGAGCGATGGCTCGCGTGCATCGAGCGCTGGCGCGCGCAGCGAGCACCAGCTCGCGTGTTCGATTGATGCCTTGCGATGGGAAGCAGCAGCGATGCGACGCAGCGCATGGGCTGCGCACACATGGCCAGCGATGGTTGTGTGCGTGTGGCCCATGGGCGTGCGTTGCGTGGGGTTGTTGCGTTGCGATTAGATCGTTTTGAAATTTTAATTTGAAGTTTTCAGTTTACGTAATTTTAATTAATTTTAAAATTAATAATTTAAATTATTTTCTTGGATTTTAATTTTGAATATTGTAATTATAATAAATTTATTTATTCTAATTATTTTACTAAAATTAAAATCATGAATTAATTTAAATACGACTGAAATTAAATTAAATTTTTGGATTCAATTATAAATTTATATGAGCTTTAAATTTTAATTAAATTTGTATGTTTCCGGTTAAACTAGAAATACATTTTTATGTTTAAAATTAGTAAACCATATGAATTTATTGGTTTAAGTGGGAGCCCTTTTTAGTCATATACTCTTGATTAGGTCTACAAATCCTTAAGGTTAAAACAACTTGATTAGAATTAATAAGGACTGAATAATTTGTAGATTATTGGTGCCCTTGATTAATTGATGCAAATGTTTATGTGATGCATAATGTGTTTTACTAACCAGCTATGTGGGCCATTCATGATAATGAATGGGTGAATGGTATATATTGTATATGTATTGTTTTGCAGGTTATGAAGTGACTAGTATGGCCCAAATAGGATAGAAAATATGGTCTGCGTACCATTAATTTGAATGTAATTGGTCTAAAGTACCAAAGTTGTTTTTCAATTCAAATATGGTCTGCGTACCATCAAATAGTTGTAATTAGTTTTAATTATAGCTTATCCTATTTGAAGAAAATGGTGCCTCCCACGGAGATTTTCAAGACGGACTTTGAAGTTGAAGCTTCAAAATGAATCGGGTCATACTAGATCACATTTATCTTATGCATGCTTTAAGTTATTTATTGCTTTAAATATGTCTTAATTATGCATGAGATTGTGGCTTGATTATGTTGCATGATTAAGGATTTTAGTTCACTTAAAATCTAACCAACATAGTAAGAGCCTTGAGTTCCAAACTTAAAAATTGAGTTAAAAGGTGCCATGCCAAAATATACACTTGCTTGGATATCCTTTACATCAATCTAGTAATAGTTTTCGCTCAGCGAGGTGTTACTTATTGGTCCTAAAGGGGCAAGGTACACAAATAATTGTGAGTACATGTTAGTTTTGGTGAAACTCAACGATATAAGTAAGGAGTCCTTTTATGTCGTGGCAAAATCGATAGGTTTACCTAATAAGTTCTTAGACGTGCCTATCAACCAAGAATAGTTTCTAGACTATTAGCAAAAGGTTTTTGCTTACCTAAGATGTTTTAGGATTAAGTCGACAAACTGTGCTTAATTCTTCAATGTTTTTAGGATCTTGGAATCATTTTATTCACACCTTCCGGAACACATAATTCGAATAAAATGCTAATGACTTGTTTGAATTGCATGAATGCTTTAATTTTCAAGTTATTATTCATGATAAATGTTTAGACTTTGCATGCTTCAATGAATGTTTTAATTATTGTTTATAATTAAATATCTTGCACTGCAGTAAACCCTTTTAGAAAGGTAACAGTAAATTTCCTCGATTGGTAGAGAATCCAAGAACGATTCACGAAAATGAGAGAAAATGAGCAATTCAAAATGTACGTTCTTATAACGACTTTTATGGTTGTTTTCGAGTATCAAAATCGAATGGCAAACCAATTGGTGCTTGTGAATTCAAAATACACTGTAGTTTTGAGATCATAAAGCATTGAGTTTAAACGCTCAGCTTTACCAATGGTTAACAACCTAATATCTTTATCCATTTAATTCTCGAATGAGTCTAGTCCCTAGACATTCGAATAGATCGATGCTTAGAGAACTTTAGAAGCTTCTGGTAAGATCATCTAGTTGAAATAAAATATTCAACATAAATGGTAAGAACTTTGTTGGAGTAATATTGGGCATGTCTAAACAAAGTATAAAAGTCAACACTAGAGAATTCATTCTTAAGGCTATAAGAAAGGGTACAAGAAATAGGAAAACAAGGAACAAGTGAAAGGAACTTACAATTCCGTTTCTACCTAAAAGTTAATGTTTAAAGAAATTGACCTGGCAATCAAACTTCCTTGGTATCATATACCGCTTGAGGTTCTTACTTCGGTAATAACTCAAACAATGGAAGCTAGGCTACACTAATGGCCTACAAGTGGGAAATGAAGCATGGCAATGCTACATTAGTTGTAGGGTCATCTAGTTTGTTTTAAGTCCTTTCAAAGGCTGGAACTTAATGGCTATTTTGTTCCATAATCAGCATACCTAAATTTCTGCTTCAAACACAGAAAGACTCGCATTCAGAAGAACAAAAACAATGCTTGTTTGTTTGTTTATTTGAATGAAATGGTCATTTACGGGTTGAGTCAATATGCTTGATTAAAACAAACAACTCTTTAAATAAAAACTTTACTAGGTTCAAATCAACCCCTTGATTTGAGTTCCACTAATCTTTGGCATTGTTGCTTAGACCATATCAACAAGTTAACATTCAAAAGCTCTATTTTGATGGACTTTTTGAAAGTTCATTGATTTCTAGATCAATTTAAGACGACTAGTCTTACTTGTTGAAAGTAACAAAAGATTTGAACTATTGTTAGAACGCCTATACAATAGAGTTCAAAGCTAAAGAAAGATTTTATGACTTTATTATTTCACATGGATTTGAGTGAATATAGGTTTATTTACTCAAATGTGATATAAGTTGAATCTGTTTGGCTAGTTCAAAGATTCAGAAGTATAAAATCCACTTGGCAAGAAATCATAAAGATCTAGGTTAGATCATGTTGATGATTACTTGAGACCAAATATGATCATCAATGATTGTGTGTTGTAATTTCACAATCTAGGTCCATAAGATATGGCATATCTTAGTTGGAATAATCAAAGTCAATTAGTACTTGATTCGATTAATGATGAATCATAAAGACTTTTCCTATAATTTCTAAAACAAAATGCTCAACTACCACCAAACTAAACCAAATTCGTCAAAGCTATTGAAAAGTAATTTCAGAATAACTTTTCATAAAATATATCTAGAGAGTTGCAAAACTCAGTGGGAGCTTAGTGTTTGTCATTCGACAAACTAAGGCCCAAGTATAGATATATGTTTTATTGTGATTTATTCAAATGAGACACAAGGGTATTGTTTCTACCACGAATTTTTGAGAACATAATGTTTGTTTGCTCGAAATAATGTCCTTTTGGAGATTCGTTTCCAAAATGACAAGTGGGAGAAAATAGACCTCGAAAGTCTTCGAGGCGAACAACAAACATAAACGGACATTCCGAAGGCTTTTCGAAGTGCTTCAGAAAATCCGAACTTATTCTGTAAGGACTTTACAAGTGGCTTTAAAGAATAGACATCTCTTAGAAGACTTTACAAGTGCTTCAAGGAGAACAGAATATTCAAAGGACTTTCAAGTGGCTATTGATATTCAATTGTTTGATGTTCTATACCCAAGTAGGCATAGAACTCAAGTCACTGAAACTATGAGATTCTTCTATTAGATAGTGAAGAAACATAGAGATCAGGTCAATGAAACTATGAGATTCTTCTATTAGATAGTGAAGAAACCTACAACTTGCAGTCAAACTATTATCATGTAGATTAATGAGTTTGTGACCTGTAAGAAAGCTATGACGAAACCCAGATTCCCTAAAATGGTTAGAGGCCGTATATAGACTATATGTTTAATTGGTTAAAGGCCATAAAACATACTCAATGTTTTGATGACAAAATTGAAATTTTGTTGATTTGCAAGAATAGTTTCACACCTATTGGTTGCAAATTGGTTTTAAAGATAAAAACCATCAAACATGAAATTGTGTTCACACACAAAGCTAGATTAGTTGCTAAAGGTTACAAGCAAATTCACGGCGTGGATTGTGTTGAAACCTCATGCATAATCGTAATGCTCAAGTCTATAAATCAAGCAATGATTGCATATTGGTACATATGGCAATTGGATGACAAAACAATTCCTCAATAAAATGTTGGAATGAACTATGTACATGGTATGTCATAGGATTTGTGGATCCAAATAAATACTTGAAAAGGAAAGCTAGCTTATGAAATCTAAGTACAGATTTAAGCAAGCAATTGGGAATTAGAAATGTATTTTAGTGAAGCTAATAAGTATTTTAGTTTCATAAAATGTACATGATTCTTATAGATATATAAGAAGTTTAGTGGGAGTACATAAAACTTAATTGGTCCTATGTGTATCACACACATATCTCTCTATTGTGAAATAACATTCAAATGCTAATGACTTAGATTTGAAATTATTCATCAATGATAGACCAAGGCGAAACTTAGTACATACTGGGTAATAAGATATATTTACAAAGATCTTATATTAATGTTTTAGATTAAGTAATGGCATTTACTAAATCAAACACGCAAGACTCCATTGGAGATATTCGACCCATGTGAATAAATCTAAGTAAAGAATGTTTGAACTATGTATAAGCATTTACTAAGTTAAACATCAAAGGATCCAAGTAAGATTCTTAACCTATATTATATGTCAAAGAATTTAGCTGGATTTAGTATCTACTGAAACTGGATGAGCTAAACTTACATGAATAGAATTCAATTCGGAATTATTCTGCAAAAGAATTTATCATGTATGATATAATATGAGGATCGCCAAAAACGTATCGTATGACTTTAGGCATGACGAACATATACCAATCTCTATTGATCTAAGTGAAGATCAACTAGATTGAGATCAAGAATACTTATGGTACTTGAAAAGGTACATAGGAATAGTTCTTGATTCAAGGAAATAAAGATATGCTAAATATTGATGCTACACGCATAAACACTGGCAAAGGATCAAGCAAGACCCTTTGGAGTTAACCATTGATAAGGACGAGCTATAGAGCATCGTGTTTTGAAATGGCAACATGGATTGGAGACCATGAGTTGTTGCGTGGGAAATTAAAATATTAATTTCTATGTTCTAAGATACAGCTGGAAAGTCTTCCACATATCTGTGAACTGCTTGGATAAGCAAATCCAAACAAAGCATCACTAGCAACCTAAACAGTTGAAGTAAAAGTACTTATTGCCTAAGAAGCAATAAAACAGAGTTGTTTATATTAAAGAGTTCTTCATTGAACTTGGGTGGATCACTTGTCTGCTAACTTGATGGTTCTTCATTGCAAAATGCGTAGAACCACTATCGAAGTAAGAAAGACTAGATCACAAAATAAACACACTCAAAAGATCTTATCATCATATCTCGAAGAACATTCGATGAAAAGGATATTAAGATTGGCAAAGCATGATAACTAAACCTCTGCAACAAGTGAGAAACAACACTCACATTGCGGCACTGGAAATCAAGCATAGCTTTGAAATCCACGAACTGTTTTAAAGATGGGTTTGAGGCCCATGGTTGTAAAACATTGGGGTTGAACATTTATCATATATGAAATGTATTTTCATATTCCATTTAATCTTGGTTTAGTATTAAATGACGAGTCCCTTCAATTTGACAAAATATTCAAGATAGACTGTCAGGACCAGTCCTGTGACTAAGAAATGTCTATCAAGTGAACTTGAATGTCAAAGGTTGAAAATGGTCCCTAGTCGGAGTTTTCTATAAAATTGGACGCATAGAAAACGTTAGACGATTAGAATGCAAGATGACTAGTAGTTATGTTTCTTGAACTACGTGGACATGGCAATGTCATAATCATTTGCATAGATACTTACTTTGGGAAGACTAGTATCGGACAGACCTATGAAACTTTACAGTAAGAGATGAAAATCTGTCATAAGTAAATTTCATTAAAATTATTAGACACTAAATCCTCAATACCTGAGTGATTTGAGATTACTTGTTTGAGAACTGGTTACTTTGACGTTGACCAACCGTCGCACCGTAAAAGGAGGCTATAAAGGCAACGCTCAGGTAATCACCTATCAAACGAAGTCTAATCTCAAGATCGCAAGATTGGGATTGTCCTCCCATAAATCGGGATGAGATGCTTAAAAGTTGTACAAGGCCACTCGGAGAGCTAGAAACTGTGAAATGCATGGCCGTGCTCGGATGAATCATAGGCTATGATTATCTGTTTATTTGATCAGTTGAACTCTGAAACCGAGGAACACCTCTGGACATAATAAGGATGACAACTCTTACCTTATGTTCAAGAGCAAGCATCGAGCGACAAAAGAATTAGGAAATGCACACTTGTCCCTAAGGACAAGTGGGAGACTGAAGGAAATAATGCCCTTGGTCCAAGTATGCATTCTATGTTAAGTCTAATAAGTGCGGTTCAGTATTAATTAACAAGTTAATAATTCAGTGAGATCAAGTGAGCTGAATGCCTAGCTAAAGGCCGCTTCAGTTCAAGTGGAATTAATGATATTAATCCACAGCTTATTCTTGACTGAACCCGTAGGGTCACACAAATAGTACGTAAACGGATCAAGTATTTAATGGCATTAAATACTCTATCTATGGATATTCGGAATCGACGGATCTTGGTTTCAGTGGGAGCTGAGATCGTCACAAGCAAGAAATGAATCCTCCGGAAACGATGATATTGCCGGAAACGGAAATATGGATCGTATCGGAAATATAAATATTATCCAAGTCGTAGATGTTGCCGGAAACGGAAACATGGTACGTATCGGAAAATATTATCGGAAATGGAAATATTGCCGGAATCGGAAATATTGCCGGAAACGGAAATATTGGAAATATTATCGGAATCGGAAAATAATTCCGGAAACGGAAATATTAAATATTTGTTCGAAACGGAAATTAATTCCGGAATCGGAAATATTAAATATTGTTCGTATCGGAAATGAATTCCGGAACCGGGAATTTAATCGGAAGCGTATCGTACGAATAAGCATCAGACGAGTCCTGCCGGACGAGGGCCCAGCACGAAGCCAGGCCATCGCCCAGCAAGCCAAGCGCGCCACACGAACAGCCAAGGCCACGCCAGGCCCAGCGCAAGGCCAGGCCCAGCAGGCCATGGCAGCGCGCACAGCGCGCGCAACAATGGGCTGCGAGCTGTGCTGCTGCTCGCGTGGGCTTGCGGGTCGCGTGGGCTGAGCAGCCGTGTGGGCTGTGCGTGGGCATGGCCTGCACGCTCGTGGGTCATGCTCGTGTAGAATTTGTGTTCACATACGAAACCTAAATTGTGTAGGATTTGTTTGATGATTAAATTCCTAATCCTAAAAGGATAAAATTAATTAATTAAAGTCCTACTAGGATTCTAGTTTAACTAATTAGTATCCTAATAGGATTCCAGTTCCTTTTCCATACCTCTATAAATAAGGGCCTAGGGTCATTATTTGCAGGTACGATTGAAGTATTCAAAGGGTAAGTTTTTGAAATAAAATTAGCCATACACTTGCAAACACTAGCCGAAATTCCTAGTAACCTTAAGGGCGATTCTAGTTGGTCTAACTTGAGGCGGATCCGGACGTACTGTGGACTATCTACGGAGGGACAACATTTGGAGTCCTAAAGACTTGTTCTCGTTCGGTTCGGGCGCAGCTAGGGAAGGCACGCTGCAACATGTATGCATCTATTCTATGCTAAATGATTATGTGAAAATAATATGCTTTCCTGGCTTTATTGTTTTTCCGCATGATTTATGAATTGTCATATGTATCATAACCTTACAGTTTGTCACACACAATCACATATTTTGCTACACATAACTACATTACAAACATGGATTTGAAAATTAAATATGCCACGTAGTTTATGATAGGTTTCCATGGGTAGTTTATTTACGCCTGGCTTGGTACCGCTTCTATCGTAGATCCAACACATGCCCCGGTCGAGGTAGTGTCTTCAACAGACGAATTTCGCTCAAGAGGCCAACTCGCAAGTGCAAGCCAAGGGGGAATGCAGGCGGGATAGGTGTACTACCTGCACAAGTACCGAGTGGGAAACATGCGCGGCGTATGCACCCCCCTATTGGCGAAAAAGGTATCCTTAGTCCCAACTCCCGAGGGAGCCGAGATTCGTTATGATGTTCTGCCCGTTCACATTAATATGCTGATTTTCAGGTCGTCCCAACTTGATGGGGAAATAAACGCGGGGTAGGATCGTTTCACCCTGCGGCTATTTTGATTACCTACAAGCACGAGTATTTCCTTCACTATCCCCAGTGGAGTCGCCACTGTGAGGGGGGTCGAAAAAAGCGCGAGGCTAATGCGTGACCTGTCCCTCGTGGGTGTGACGATTTTTTTTTTCAATCAAGTGTAATTGGATTTCCTGTGAGTATACACCCAATTGACTAGTAATATAGGAGTCGCCATTCAGTTTTTAACGACAATGAGAAAAACTGACAAAACCCGGTTATCGTGACATAAAGGGAGTGCAATTATGTTTGACCACGACGGCCGTAGGTTCCCTTGTGATCCCTGGTGTGGGGATCTCTCAATATACACCCGCAAGGTAGAGATTGAGGGTTCGGGGGACTGTAACTGTTAGGTTATGATACATATGACAATTCATAAATCATGCGGAAACAACCATTAAGCCAGGAATACATATTATTTACACATAATCATTTAGCATAGTTTAGATGCATACTCTTTGTTGCGTGCCTTCCCTAGCTGCGCCCGAACCGAACAAGAACAAGTCTTTAGGACTCCAAGTGTCGTCCCTCCGTAGATAGTCCACAGCACGTCCGGATCCGCCTTAAGATTGACCAACTAGAATCGCCCCTAAGGTACTATAAATTTTCGGCACTTTTGAGCAAGATGTGTGACTGAATTTTTCTCTCAAAAACTCACTTTGAATACTTGAATAACTCGTTATAAATTGTGAACCCAGGCCACATATTTATAGGGGTATGGAAAGAGAATTGGAATCCTATTAGGCTACGAATTAATTAAATTAGAATTATAATAAAACTCTTATTTAATTAATTTATCAAATAGAATTAGGAATTTAATCATTAAACAAATTCTGCACGTTTTAGGTTTCGTATGCGAACACAAACACTTACGCGAGCATGACCCGCAAGCGTGCAGGCCATGCCCGCGCACAGCCCACACGGCCGCACGGCCCACGCGAGCTGCAGCAATGCTCGCAGCCCACTGCTCGCAGCTGCGCGCGCTGCGCGCGCTGCCACGGCCTGCTGGGCCTGGCGTGGCCTTGGCTGTTCGTGTGGCGCGCTTGGCTTGCTGGGCGATGGCCTGGCTTCGTGCTGGGCCCTCGTCCGGCAGGCCCTCGTCCGGCAGGCCTCGTCCGATGCTTATTCGTACGATACGCTTCCGATTAAATTCCCGATTCCGGAATTTATTTCCGATACGAACAATATTTAATATTTTCGATTCCGGAATTAATTTCCGTTTCGAACAAATATTTAATATTTCCGTTTCCGGAATTATTTTCCGATTCCGATAATATTTCCGATTCTGACAATATTTCTGTTTCCGACAATATTTCCGATTCCGGCAATATTTCCATTTCCGATAATATTTCCCGATACGTACCATGTTTCCGTTTCCGGCAACATCTACGACTTGGATAATATTTATATTTCCGATACGATCCATATTTCCGTTTCCGGCAATATCATCGTTTCCGGAGTATTCATTTCTTGCCTGTGACGATCTCAGCTCCCACTGAAACCAAGATCCGTCGATTCCGAATATCCATAGATGGAGTATTTAATGCCATTAAATACTTGATCCGTTTACGTACTATTTGTGTGACCCTACGGGTTCAGTCAAGAGTAAGCTGTGGATTAATATCATTAATTCCACTTGAACTGAAGCGGCCTCTAGCTAGGCATTCAGCTCACTTGATCTCACTGAATTATTAACTTGTAAATTAATACTGAACCGCATTTATTAGACTTAACATAGCATGCATACTTGGACCACGGGCATTATTTCCTTCAGTCTCCCACTTGTCCTTAGGGACAAGTGTGCATTTCCTAATTCCTTTGTCGCTCGATGCTTGCTCTTGAACATAAGGTAAGAGTTGTCATCCTTATTATGTCCAGAGGTGTTCCTCGGTTTCAGAGTTCAACTGATCAAATAAACAGATAATCATAGCCTATGATTCATCCGAGCACGGCCATGCATTTCACAGTTTCTAGCTCTCCGAGTGGCCTTGTACAACTTTTAAGCATCTCATCCCGATTTATGGGAGGACAATCCCAATCTTGTGATCTTGAGATTAGACTTCGTTTGATAGGTGATTACCTGAGCGTTGCCTTTATAGCCTCCTTTTACGGTGCGACGGTTGGTCAACGTCAAAGCAACCAGTTCTCAAACAAGTAATCTCAAATCACTCAGGTATTGAGGATTTAGTGTCTAATAATTTTAATGAAATTTACTTATGACAGATTTTCATCTCTTACAGTAAAGTTTCATAGGTCTTGTCCGATACTAGTCTTCCCAAAGTAAGTATCTATGCAAATGATTATGACATTGCCATGTCCACATAGTTCAAGAAACAGAACTACTAGTCATCTTGCATTCTAATCGTCTAACGTTTTCTATGCGTCCAATTTTATAGAAAACTCCGACTAGGGACCATTTTCAACCTTTGACATTCAAGTTCACTTGATAGATATTTCTTAGTCACAGGACTGGTCCTGACAGTCTATCTTGAATATATCGTCAAATTGAAGGGACTCATCATTTAATAAACCACAAATTAAATGGAAAAATGAATTCTTTTCATTTATTGTGAATGATTAACCAATAATGTTTTACAAAGATTTAAACTCTAAAACTTTAAAACATTAAACAGAGACATCAAAGCCATTCTCCAATATGCTTGATTCCCATAGCTGCAGTGTGCGAGTTGTGTTTCGCCTGCGGCAGAGGTTTAGTTAATGGATCTGATATGTTGTCATCAGTACCAATTTTGCTTATCTCGACTTCTTTTCTTTCAACGAACTCTCGTAGAAGGTGAAATCTACGAAGTACATGCTTGACTCTCTGGTGGTGTCTAGGCTCCTTTGCCTGTGCAATAGCTCCGTTATTATCACAATACAGGGCTATTGGTCCTTTAATGGAGGGGACTACACCAAGTTCACCTATGAACTTCCTTAGCCATATAGCTTCCTTTGCTGCTTCATGTGCAGCATTGTACTCCGCTTCAATTGTAGAATCCGCAATGGTGCTTTGCTTAGCACTTTTCCAGCTTACTGCTCCTCCGTTGAGGCAGAAGACAAACCCAGACTGTGATCTGAGATCATCTTTGTCGGTTTGGAAACTTGCGTCCGTATAGCCTTTAACAATTAATTCATCATCTCCACCATAGACCAGGAAGTCATCTTTGTGCCTTTTCAGGTACTTCAAAATGTTCTTGGCAGCAGTCCAATGCGCCTCTCCTGGGTCTGACTGGTATATGCTCGTAGCACTGAGTGTGTACGCAACATCCGGGCGTGTACATATCATAGCATACATTATTGAACCAATAAATGATGCATATGGAATCCCATTCATTCGTCTACGCTCATCAAGTGTTTTTGGGCACTGAGTCTTGCTTAGAGTCATTCCATGAGACATGGGTAGCTAGCCTCGCTTGGAGTCCGCCATCTTGAACCTATCAAGCACCTTATTGATATAAGTGCTTTGACTAAGTCCAATCATCTTTTTAGATCTATCTCTGTAAATCTTGATGCCCAATATGTACTGTGCTTCTCCTAGATCTTTCATCGAAAAACATTTCCCAAGCCAAATCTTGACAGAGTTCAACATAGGAATGTCATTTCCGATAAGTAATATGCCGTCGACATATAATACTAGGAAAGCAATTTTGCTCCCACTGACCTTCTTGTATAGACAAGATTCGTCCGCGTTCTTGATGAAACCAAAGTCACTGACTGCTTCATCAAAACGTATATTCCAGCTCCTGGATGCCTGCTTCAATCCGTATATTGACTTCTTTAGCTTGCATACCTTTTTAGTATTCTTTGGATCCTCAAAACCTTCAGGCTGTGTCATAAACACAGTTTCTGTTAAAATGCCGTTTAAGAAAGCAGTTTTGACATCCATCTGCCATATTTCGTAATCGTAATATGCAGCGATTGCTAACATTATCCGAATAGACTTTAGCATTTCAACTGGTGAAAAGGTTTCATCGTAATCCACACCGTGGACTTGCCTGTAACCTTTTGCAACCAATCTAGCTTTGAAAACTTCAAGTTTCCCATCCTTGTCCTTTTTCAGTTTGAAAACTCATTTGCTTCCATTGGCTTGGTAGCCATCTGGCAAATCGATCAAATCCCATACTTGGTTTTCAGACATGGAGTCTAATTCAGATTGCATGGCTTCTTGCCATTGCTTGGAGCTAGGGCTCGTCATAGCTTGTTTGTAAGTCGCAGGTTCATCACTTTCAAGTAATAGAACGTCATAGCTTTCGTTCGTCAAAATACCTAAGTACCTTTCCGGTTGAGATCTATATCTTTGCGATCTACGCGGGGTAACATTTCTAGATTGACCATGATTCTCACCAGATTCTTCTAAAGATCTCTGAGTTTCATCCTGAATGTCATCTTGAGCATTCTCTAGAGTTTGTTGTTCGACTCGAATTTCTTCGAGGTCTACTTTTCTCCCACTTGTCATTTTGGAAATGTGATCTTTCTCCAAAAAGACACCATCTCGAGCAACAAACACCTTGTTCTCAGATGTATTGTAGAAGTAATACCCCTTTGTTTCCTTTGGATAGCCCACAAGGATACATTTGTCAGATTTTGGATGAAGTTTGTCTGATATTAATCGTTTGACGTATACTTCACATCCCCAAATCTTAAGAAAAGACACATTTGGAGGCTTTCCAAACCATAATTCGTATGGAGTCTTTTCGACAGCTTTAGACGGAGCTTTTATAGTGAGTGCAGCTGTATTTAGTGCATGTCCCCAAAATTCTAATGGAAGTTTGGCCTGACCCATCATTGACCTGACCATGTCTAGCAAGGTTCTGTTCCTCCGTTCCGACACACTGTTCCATTGTGGTGTTCCAGGAGGAGTCAATTCTGATAGAAGTACACATTCTTTCAGATGGTCATCAAATTCATAGCTCAGATATTCACCGCCTCTATCAGACCGCAGTGCCTTAATCTTCTTGCCTAATTTATTCTCTACTTCACTCTGAAATTCCTTGAATTTGTCAAAGGATTCAGACTTATGCTTCATTAGGTAGACATAACCATATCTACTGAAGTCATCAGTGAAAGTGATAAAGTAGCTGAAACCACCTCTAGCATTTGTACTCATTGGTCCACATACATCTGTATGGATTAAACCCAATAGTTCATTTGCTCTTTCTCCAACTTTAGAGAAAGGTTGCTTTGTCATTTTGCCAAGTAAACATGATTCGCATTTACCATAATCCTCTAAGTCAAATGGTTCTAGAATTCCTTCCTTTTGAAGTCTTTCTAAGCGTTTCAAGTTTATATGGCCTAATCGACAATGCCACAGATAGGTGAGATCTGAATCATCCTTTTTGGCCTTTTTGGTATTTATGTTATATACTTGTTTGTCGTGATCTAATAAATAAAGTCCATTGACTAATCTAGCAGATCCATAAAACATCTCTTTAAAATAAAACGAACAACTATTGTCTTTTATTAAAAAGGAAAATCCCTTAGCATCTAAGCAAGAAACTGAAATGATGTTTTTAGTAAGACTTGGAACATGGAAATATTCTTCCAGTTCCAAAACTAGCCCGGAGGGCAACGACAAAAAGTAAGTTCCTACAGCTAATGCAGCAATCCGTGCTCCATTTCCCACTCGTAGGTCGACTTCACCCTTGCTTAACTTTCTACTTCTTCTTAGTCTCTGTGGATTGGAACATAAGTGTGAGCCACAACCTGTATCTAATACCCAAGAAGTTGAATTAGCAAGTATACAGTCTATAACGAAAATACCTGAAGATGGAATGACTGTTCCGTTCTTCTGATCTTCCTTTAGCTTCAAGCAATCTCTCTTCCAATGCCCCTTCTTCTTGCAGTAGAAGCATTCGGATTCAGAAGTGGGTTGACTGACCTTCCTCTTTACAGATTTGGCGCCAGTTTGCTTAGTTGGGCTGGCCTTGTTGCCACCTTTCTTAGCATTCCTCTTCTTTCCAGATTTCTTGAACTTGCCCCCACGCACCATAAGCACATCCTGCTTATCACTTTTGAGCGTCTTTTCAGCGGTCTTCAGCATACCGTGAAGCTCAGTGAGCATTTTGTCCAGACTATTCATACTGTAGTTCAGTTTGAACTGATCATACCCGCTATGAAGAGAATGGAGGATGGTGTCTATAGCCATTTCCTGAGAAAATTGCTGATCCAGCCGACTCATATTCTCAATGAGTCCAATCATTTTGAGAACATGTGGACTTACGGGCTCGCCTTTCTTAAGCTTGGTCTCAAGAATTTGCCTATGAGTCTCGAATCTTTCGACTCGAGCCAGATCTTGGAACATGTTCTTCAACTCACTGATGATTGTGAAAGCATCTGAGTTGATGAACGTTTTCTGCGGATCCGCACTCATGGTGGCGAGCATTAGACATTTCACATCCTTGTTGGCATCAATCCAACGATTGAGGGCTGCCTGAGTGACCCCGTCGCCTGCGGCTTCGGGCATCGCCTCATCTAGGACATACTCCTTTTCTTCCTGCATAAGAACTATTTACAAGTTCCTTCGCCAGTCAAGGAAGTTTTTCCCGTTCAACTTCTCCTTTTCGAGAATTGATCGAATGTTGAATGAATTGTTGTTTGCCATATTAAAAACTACAATTGAAAAGAATAAACAAATAAATAACCATTCACAGTTTCTCTTAATAAACTTAAATTCTAGCATACATGCATAATTCAATGTTTATTAAGCATTTTATTCAAGTTATGTGTTCCGGCAGGTGTGAATAAAATGATTCCAAGATCCTAAAATCATTGAAGAACTAAGCACAGTTTGTCGACTTAATCCTAAAACATCTTAGGTAAGCAAAAGCCTTTTGCTAATAGTCTAGAAACTATTCTTGGTTGATAGGTACGTCTAAGAACTTATTAGGTAAACCTATCGATTTTGCCACGACATAAAAGGACTCCTTACTTACATCGTTGAGTTTCACCAAAACTAACATGTACTCACAATTAATTGTGTACCTTGCCCCTTTAGGACCAATAAGTAACACCTCGCTGAGCGAAAACTATTACTAGATTGATGTAAAGGATATCCAAGCAAGTGTATATTTTGGCATGGCACCTTTTAACTCAATTTTTAAGTTTGGAACTTAAGGCTCATACTATGTTGGTTAGATTTTAAGTGAACTAAAATCCTTAATCATGCAACATAATCAAGCCACAATCTCATGCATAATTAAGACATATTTAAAGCAATAAATAACTTAAAGCATGCATAAGATAAATGTGATCTAGGATGGCCCGACTTCATCTTGAAGCTTTAACTTCAAAGTCCGTCTTGAAAATCTCCGTGGGAGGCACCATTTTCTTCAAATAGGATAAGCTATAATTAAAACTAATTACAACTATTTGATGGTACGCAGACCATATTTGAATTGAAAAACAACTTTGGTACTTTAGACCAATTACATTCAAATTAATGGTACGCAGACCATATTTTCTATCCTATTTGGGCCATACTAGTCACTTCATAACCTGCAAAACAGTACATATACAATATATACCATTCACCCATTCATTATCATGAATGGCCCACATAGCTGGTTAGTAAAACACATTATGCATCACGTAAACATTTGGAGCAATTAATCAAGGGCACCAATAATCTACCAATTATTCAGTCCTTATTAATTCTAATCAAGTTGTTTTAACCTTAAGGATTCGTAGACCTAATCAAGAGTTTATGACTAAAAAGCGCTCCCACTTAAACCAATAAATTCATATGCTTTACTAATTTTAAACATAAAAATGTATTTCAAGTCTAACCGGAAACATACAAATTTAATTAAAATTTAAAGCCCATATAAATTTATAATTGAATCCAAAAATTTTAATTTGATTTCAGTCGTATTTAAATTAATTCATGATTTTAATTTTAGTAAAATAATTAGAATAAATAAAATTTATTATAATTACAATATTCAAAATTAAAATCCAAGAAAATAATATAAATTATTAATTTTAAAATTAATTAAAATTACGTAAACTGAAAATTTCAAATTAAACATTCAAAACGATCTAATCGTAATGCAAACACCCTACGCATCGCACGCCCATGGGCCACACGCACACAGCCATCGCTGGCCATGTGCGCGCAGCCCATGCGTTCGTCGCATAGCTGCTGCATCTACCCATCGCAAGCCATCGCACAAGTTGGTGCTCGCTGCGCGCGCGCCAGCGCTCGATGCACGCGAGCCATCGCTCGCTGTGCGCGCTCGACAGCGCTTGCTGCGCGCGCTCCAGCGCTCGATGCACGCGAGCCATCGCTCGCTGTGCGCGAGCAATTGCTCGCTGCGCGCGATCGACGCTGGGCGCAGCGCTCGTGGCACGCGAGCTTGCGCTCGCTGCGCCCGAGGCTGCGCGCGCTTGCGCGAGGCAGTGCGCGTTGTGGCGCAGCTCGCTTGCTGCCCACACGCGACTGCCGTGCCTTGCCTTCGCCCATGCCCATTCGTCCATAGCTCGTGGCCTACGACACAAGGCAGGGTTGCTGCCTTGTGCTCGTGCACCATGCCCTTGCTCATTGCATTCGTGCCGCACGGGCGACGAGCTCCCTTGCTCGTCGTCGCATGCCCGCACTATACAACACCCCTTAAGGGTAACACGAAGCGTCCATTGCTTTGTGCGTGCAAGTTATATGAACGAATCGCATAAAAATTTAAAATTTATATTTAAAATTAATGACAAATTAATAAATTAATATTAATTTCATAATTTTAGGGCGAAAAATCGAAAATTTATTATTCAATTGATTTCCGATTATCATGGATTCAAGCCTAGGTCATAAAAATTTAAAATTTATCATAAGTTTACAATTTTTATGGTGGTTTTTAATCATAGGTTTCTAATTAAATTATAATTAATTATGAAAATCAAATTAATTCTAAATTATTCTAATTTTCAACTAATTAATCATAATTACAAATTAGATTGCATAATTAACAACGCTAGACATTCAAACTTGTTAAACATATACAGTAGGTCAATCAAAAATTCAAGATTTATCAACAAGAATCGCAAATATTTAATTTAACATCTTAAATTTACGAAATTTTGCATTTGAAAAACTAAACCTTCAAAAAGTCATAGTTAGGCTTCGAATTTGAGAATTCTGGGTTCGGCAGAAAAATATTAATTTTGTCAAAATTTTAGAATGCCTTTTACATGCGGAATTGACACAAAAATCACTCGATTTGGATGAGTAACGAAGAAACTGCAGAAAAACTGCGTACGTATAATTAAATAAACTCAATTTGCAATTAATTAACAATTACGAAAATTAATCACCCCTTTTAATTCTTGTAAATTTTTAATATTTAACCATGTTCATGCAATTTAGATTATGAAAATAATAAGAGGCTCGTGATACCACTGTTAGGTTATGATACATATGACAATTCATAAATCATGCGGAAACAACCATTAAGCCAGGAATACATATTATTTACACATAATCATTTAGCATAGTTTAGATGCATACTATTTGTTGCGTGCCTTCCCTAGCTGCGCCCGAACCGAACAAGAACAAGTCTTTAGGACTCCAAGTGTCGTCCCTCCGTAGATAGTCCACAGCACGTCCGGATCCGCCTTAAGATTGACCAACTAGAATCGCCCCTAAGGTACTATAAATTTTCGGCACTTTTGAGCAAGATGTGTGACTGAATTTTTCTCTCAAAAACTCACTTTGAATACTTGAATAACTCGTTATAAATTGTGAACCCAGGCCACATATTTATAGGGGTATGGAAAGATAATTGGAATCCTATTAGGATACGAATTAATTAAATTAGAATTATAATAAAACTCTTATTTAATTAATTTATCAAATAGAATTAGGAATTTAATCATTAAACGAATTCTGCACGTTTTAGGTTTCGTATGCGAACACAAACACTTACGCGAGCATGACCCGCAAGCGTGCAGGCCATGCCCGCGCACAGCCCACACGGCCGCACGGCCCACGCGAGCTACAAGCCCACGCGAGCTGCAGCAATGCTCGCAGCCCACTGCTCGCAGCTGCGCGCGCTGCGCGCGCTGCCACGGCCTGCTGGGCCTGGCCTTGCGCTGGGCCTGGCGTGGCCTTGGCTGTTCGTGTGGCGCGCTTGGCTTGCTGGGCGATGGCCTGGCTTCGTGCTGGGCCCTCGTCCGGCAGGCCTCGTCCGATGCTTATTCGTACGATACGCTTCCGATTAAATTCCCGATTCCGGAATTTATTTCCGATACGAACAATATTTAATATTTCCGATTCCGGAATTAATTTCCGTTTCGAACAAATATTTAATATTTCCGTTTCCGGCATTATTTTCCGATTCCGATAATATTTCCGATTCTGACAATATTTCCGTTTCCGGCAATATTTCCGATTCCGGCAATATTTCCATTTCCGATAATATTTCCCGATACGTACCATGTTTCCGTTTCCGGCAACATCTACGACTTGGATAATATTTATATTTCCGATACGATCCATATTTCCGTTTCCGGCAATATCATCGTTTCCGGAGTATTCATTTCTTGCCTGTGACGATCTCAGCTCCCACTGAAACCAAGATCCGTCGATTCCGAATATCCATAGATGGAGTATTTAATGCCATTAAATACTTGATCCGTTTACGTACTATTTGTGTGACGCTACGGGTTCAGTCAAGAGTAAGCTGTGGATTAATATCATTAATTCCACTTGAACTGAAGCGGCCTCTAGTTAGGCATTCAGCTCGATCTCACTGAATTATTAACTTGTTAATTAATACTGAACCGCATTTATTAGACTTAACATAGCATGCATACTTGGACCAAGGGCATTATTTCCTTCAGTAACTACCGAGAGGAGTAATTCGCTCGTCGATAACTGCAGAGGCAGGATATCCTTACTAGCTCACCATAAATAATTCAAGGGACATGCGTTAACTATTAAACTAATCTGAATTGATTTTAGCAATATGCAGCATATAATACTAATTCGATCGTGATTATCTGATTTAAATAGCATTAAGGGACCTAGCATGATAATCCGATTTCCCAAAAATATTATATTTATTAGGCGTGATAGAACAATCATATTAGGTTAGTTTAACAGTTCATAAAAAGGGCGAGGAAAGCAGTTAAATCATCGAAAAGGGACACATTACGACGCACCCTTGAGAGGTGCGTCACGGTTCTCAGAAAACTAACCACTTTGACTTTGCTATTTCTCCTCTTTATTTAACGAATCTCGATTATGGGGACAGGATATGTTCTGTTCGATTTATGGATCGATTGCGACAGAACGCGTGAACAGTTTCGCAGCGAGAGGCTTAGGCTAAGGGGTTTAGAGTCAATACTCAGAATATATTATGTGTTGTTGTGTGTTGTTTCACGTCGAAACTAGGGGCCTATTTATAGGGAAGAGTTCGTGGAAAGATAGAATTGCAGAGTTCTAATTCGCAAAGAATTAGGAAAAGAAACGTACCCAGGTATTTTCAGCGCCCAGGCCTGGGCGCCGAAGATTTCGGCGCCCAGAGCCAGGCGTTGAAAATAGGGTCTGGGCAGTTTTTCTTTAGTCAGATTCGCATTCTAAAATCCGTAGAGTTTGAGATTAATTTGAGTCTTTTAACGCGTATCAATTTGTGACGGAATGCGTCTGGGCCCGTTACGAACTCTAGGCTCGCTAGGATTTTAATTAATACGTAACTCTTATTTCCGAATCCTATTAGGAATAGGATTCTCACGGTTTTCTATCTCATTTAGGATTTATGTTGGAATGCAACACCTAATTCTGACAGGTTTCTATCTTTTATGATTTGCCACTTTTAGAAGCTACCGTTTACGGCAGTTACTATTTTTAGCAGGTTTCCATAAATAGCAGGTTTCGGGTGAAATGGGGAATCGAGACTCGTTTATTTTATAGGAGATGCGTTGTCAAGTGGAGTTTTTATGCTTTCATCATCGAACCTTTCCCTTGCGGGAATGGGGACAAAAGTAAGTGTCTACACCTTGGGATGTCTACAACCATATCACAGAGGATGATTGGAAGACTATTGTTAAACATTATTTCCTGCCAGAGTCATTGGTAATGATAATATTTCTTTAACTTGTCCTTAAAGAGTTTTTCATGTAGCAAACTGACATTGGTTCTAGGACAAAAAGTTATCAGAAAAAACATTTATTTCCATCTTTTTATGTTGTCTTTGACAGCTTCGTAGTGAAAAGGCGAGGAAAAGTGCATCATGCAACAAGAACCCACATCGCATCGGCCAAAAGGGTTATAATAGAAAGCGACTAGATTGGATAAAAGATGGACGACTTCCACCAGATGCAGCTTTACCTATCTCGAGTAGCTCCTCGGTGAACTCATCAGTGACCTCAAATGTTGATAGAGTTAGAAAATACAGATCAAAGGAGTGGATTTTGGCCCATCAAGTACAAAATAAAGAGGGAAAGTGGGAAATTGACCCGAACGATACAGAAGTTGTTGAAATCGCAACAAAAGCTGTAAGTAGTGATAATTAATTAATATTTACTTGCTTTGATTAGAGAATATAAAGTAATTTTACTTTCCTAATTGGCAGTTAGAGTACATCGCAGAAGAGGAACAAGGAAATCTTTCTTTCGAACAGGGTGAGGATGCCGTCACTAAAGCTATAGGGAAAAAAGATCATCGTGGGCGTGTCAAGGGAACAGGTGGCATGGTTGGTATCAAAAAGGCTTTCGGTCCGTGTAATCGACATAGTAGACGTGACCATGGTGAAGCTTCATCAGAAAATTACAAATCAATCAGAGCTTCTGTGAAAAAGGAGTTTGAAGGTGAATTAGAGAAAAGAGTAGAGAAAAGGGTGGCAGAGGCCCTCCAAAAGCAACTAAGCACCTTGTTAAAAACAGGACAACTAAACTCCATTTCTACCCCGATACTTGATGACCTCCACTTAAATGATTCTGCCAGAGTTGACCTTGATGTTAGTGCTACAAGAACCACTCGTCACATCTTAGTGCCGTAACCACGCGAGCTAAAGGTACGACGTAGTCACTCTTTTTTAACATAGTTGCTTGATCCTTTTATATTTTTAGTTGACATTTACTTAATAATCTGTATCACTTACAAAGTTGCATTGAAACCTTTGTTTATGAAGGAAAGGACTCCATGTCGTCTTGCCCTTGAGGATAAAGTTTCAGGCAACAACATTGTCGTGGCGGATGGTATGGTACAACCCTCAGATGGTGCATTGCCCCAACATTTTACATCGATGAAGCCTGATCACTATAAAGTCCAAGTTGATTTTGTTTACGACGGACATGTTGATGATATTCTTCCGGTACCTACGGGAGATGGTTTCACTAACTTAGGCGGTGCTCTGGGTAGTTTTGTGCAATGGCCCATACACTTAGTGATTTTCGAAGACGGCGAGGTATATATGTTTTATAGTTTAGAATGTATATGTTCACGCAAGCACATTCGACATCTTACCTACTCTTGTTTTTGTTGAATTTTAAAGGATTGTACTTCACCTCCTAAAAAGAAGTCCAAGTCTAATGTTTCTAAAGAGAGGGATGGTAGCTCCAAGAAAAAGACAACGGTATTAGCGGCCCAAAAGAAGACAACAGACTTAGCATCCAAGGTAAACCCTCTAAAACTCATTCGAACCTATTTATGCATAGTTTTAAGTTTCTAAAACTCATTCGAACCTATTTATGCACATTTAAGGCTCGTTGGGTTGTTATAGGTCATATATTGAGCTAAAATGACATTTTCGCTCCCAACTTTGAACTAAAGAACCTAAGGACTCATTTGATTCTTATTACATGACTAATATGCATATTTTTAAGTTTCTAAAACTCATTCCAACCTATTTATGCACATTTAAGGCTCGTTGGGTCGTTATAGGTCATATATAGAGCTAAAATGACATTTCCGCTCCCAACTTTGAACTAAAGAACCTAAGGCCTCATTTGATTCTTATTACACGACTAATATGCATAGTTTTAAGTTTCTAAAACTCATTCGAACCTATTTATGCACATTTATGGCTCGTTGGGTCGTTATAGGTCATATATAGACCTAAAATGACATTTCCGCTCCCAACTTTGAACTAAAGAACCTAAGGACTCATTTGATTCTTATTACATGACTAATATGCATAGTTTTAAGTTTCTAAAACTCATTCGAACCTATTTATGCACATTTATGGCTCGTTGGGTCGTTATAGGTCATATATTGAGCTAAAATGACATTTCCGCTCCCAACTTTGAACTAAAGAACCTAAGGACTCATTTGATTCTTATTACATGACTAATATGCATAGTTTTAAGTTTCTAAAACTCATTCGAACCTATTTATGCACATTTAAGGCTCGTTGGGTCATTATAGGTCATATATTGAGCTAAAATGACATTTTCGCTCCCAACTTTGAACTAAAGAACCTAAGGACTCATTTGATTCTTATTACATGACTAATATGCATAGTTTTAAGTTTCTAAAACTCATTCGAACCTATTTATGCACATTTAAGGCTCGTTGGGTCGTTATAGGTCATATATTGAGCTAAAATGACATTTTCGCTCCTAACTTTGAACTAAAGAACCTAAGGACTCATTTAATTCTTATTACACGACTAATATGCATAGTTTTTAGTTTCTAAAACTCATTCGAACCTATTATGCACATTTATGGCTCGTTGGGTCGTTATAGGTCATATATAGACCTAAAATGAGATTTCCGCTCCCAACTTTGAACTAAAGAACCTAAGGACTCATTTGATTCTTATTACATGACTAATATGCATAGTTTAAAGTTTCTAAAACTCATTCGAACCTATTTATGCACATTTAAGGCTCGTTGGGTCGTTATAGGTTATATATTGAGCTAAAATGACATTTCCGCTCCCAACTTTGAACTAAAGAACCTCAGGACTCATTTGATTCTTATTACACGACTAATATGCATAGTTTTAAGTTTCTAAAACTCATTCGAACCTATTTATGCACATTTATGGCTCGTTGGGTCGTTATAGGTCATATATAGAGCTAAAATGACATTTCCGCTCCCAACTTTGAACTAAACAACCTAATGACTCATTTTATTCTTATTACATGACTAATATGCATAGTTTTAAGTTTCTAAAACTCATTCTAACCTATTTATGCACATTTATGGCTCGTTGGGTCGTTATATGTCATATATAAAGCTAAAATGACATTTCCGCTCCCAACTTTGAACTAAAGAACCTAAGGACTCATTTGATTCATATTACATGACTAATATGCATAGTTTTAAGTTTCTAAAACTCATTCGAACCTATTTATGCACATTTAAGGCTCGTTGGGTCGTTATAGGTCATATATTGAGCTAAAATGACATTTTCGCTCCCAACTTTGAACTAAAGAACCTAAGGACTCATTTGATTCTTATTACATGACTAATATGCATAGTTTTAAGTTTCTAAAACTCATTCGAACCTATTTATGCACATTTAAGGCTCGTTGGGTCGTTATAGGTCATATATTGAGCTAAAATGACATTTTCGATCCCAACTTTGAACTAAAGAACCTAAGGATTCATTTGATTCTTATTACATGACTAATATTCATAGTTTTAGTTTCTAAAACTCATTCCAACCTATTTATGTACATTTAAGGCTCGTTGGGTCGTTATAGGTCATATATAGAGCTAAAATGACATTTCCGCTCCCAACTTTGAACTAAAGAACCTAAGGACTCATTTGATTCTTATTACACGACTAATATGCATAGTTTTAAGTTTCTAAAACTCATTCGAACCTATTTATGCACATTTATGGCTCGTTGGGTCGTTATAGGTCATATATAGACCTAAAATGACATTTCCGCTCCCAACTTTGAACTAAAGAACCTAAGGACTCATTTGATTCTTATTACATGACTAATATGCATAGTTTTAAGTTTCTAAAACTCATTCGAACCTATTTATGCACATTTATGGCTCGTTGGGTCGTTATAGGTCATATATAGAGCTAAAATGACATTTCCGCTCCCAACTTTGAACTAAAGAACCTAAGGACTCATTTGATTCTTATTACATGACTAATATGCATAGTTTTAAGTTTCTAAATCTCATTCGAACCTATTTATGCACATTTAAGGTTCGTTGGGTTGTTATAGGTCATATATAGAGCTAAAATGACATTTTCGCTCCCAACTTGGAACTAAAGAACCTAAGGACTCATTTGATTCTTATTACATGACTAATGCTAATTGACTATTGTTATAGAAATTTTCGCATCCAAAGAAGTCGAATTCTAAGCCTAAGTCCAACTTAGAGGTCGTGAGTAGTTGTGATCGTAAAACACAAGAATCAACCACCAAAAGCAAGAAAGCGGGACTTGTACACGATGCAATTCAAGGTCTTGGCCCGTCATGCAAATACTTGCAGTTTATCATGACTTCGGCGCCTGATGATATATATGATAATACTACCATCCCATTGGCGTCCTCAGTTTGGCACTCGGATTTTGATCAAGAAACATACATAACTGCGTCTAATATAGGAGAGTTCCTTCGCGGGGCGTGCTTAAACATTTCAGCGATCCAAGTCTACATATTGTAATTAAATGTTTTATTGTTGTTAATATAACTATTATTTCTTTGAAGTTTTTTCTCTTTATCGATCTTAATAGTGTAATCTTGTTTATTTTGTAGGTGTTTATTGCACGATCATGCCAAATCATTTGAAATGTCTCGGATTTCGTTCATTTGTCCCGAGATTATGTCATGCACTAGAATCAAGGCCGACCCTGGAGCGCCAACAATGTATTTGAAAAAAAAATTCCAAGCTGAAATTGAAAAGGAGAAGATGGGTAATCCTAACCTAACTAATTGGTTTTTAATCCCATATAATCAAGAGTAAGTTTGTTATATAAGTTTCATATAAAATATTAATTATTATTGTTATTAAATATTTACTATATCATTTATAAATTATACAGAAATCATTGGAATTTATACGTGATGGACCTACGTAGAGGTTATGTATATATTTTCGATTCTGCTAGAGATCCACGTCGAACAGATTATGCATGGGGAATCTTAAGTTTGTAAGTTCTTTTGCTTACAAATTACATTAGTCTTTAAGAAACCTAAGCCAAAATCATATTCATGAGTACCCGTGTTTCGTTAATTTTCTAGGGCATACCAAGTGTACAAGTGCAATGGTGGGAATTGTCCGAATAAAACGAGTTTTAAGTCGTGTAAACCCATTCATATAGAGGTATAACATGTTTCTTAATTAGCTTTTTGCTTTGTTTTTATTAACTATTGGCCTTGCAAGATAAAGTATTATGTTTCTTAATCAGTGTGCTCAACAAATCGGCAGAACTGAGTGTGGCTATTACGTTATGAAGTTCATGTTAGAGATAGTCACGTTACAACATGACTATGAAGGCCGGCTAGATGAGGTAAGTAACTAATTGATTCGTATTCTAGACTATTAATACATTGTCATTAGTTGCTTGAATGTTAAAATGTGACATTTCATTTGCATTTAATCGATCTAATGCTCCATCAAATTTTTTTTTGTAAGGTCTATACTCCGAGGACTGCGCCTTATGCTAGTGAGGAAATTGATGTGGTTCGTGAGCAATGGGCGAAGTTTTTTACCACCAAGTATTTATTATTGACCTGAGGGCGCTTGATCGAGTTGGTTTAGATGTTATAGAACAATCTTTTATGTTAAAATGTATGCGTACGTTGAAATTGGAACGTAAATATATTTAAATGTATCGGTATGTGCACTTTTGGTTTTGGGATATATACAAAACTCCAGTTGTTGTTTTTATATTTGTTATACAGGTTGCGTTATTCTATTATTGTTTTGACAGGTTTCTATATTTGGTGCAAGGCACTCTAGGTATCCCTAAAAAAATTAGAATTTTCCCGCCAAAAGTGCTTTGTTGCAGCGTACATATATATTGTACGCTGCAACAAGGGAAAAAAATTTCGCGAAATTCCAGACTTGTTGCAGCGTACAAATAAATGTACGCTGTAAAAAGTTGAGTCTTTTACAGCGTACATATATATGTACGCTGCAACAAGTCCAAATTTTTGCCAATTTTTTGGCACTTGTTGCAGCGTACATACATATGTACGCTGCAAAAAACCACTTTTAGCAGCGAACATTGTACCCTGCAACAAGTTCAGACTTATTGCAGGCCCCCCAGTTGCAGCATACGATGTACGCTGCAACAGGGGTCTAAAAGCCCGCTGCAATAAGGGTTTTTTCTACTAGTGAATGCCGGATTTTCGAGTCCAAACTCCAAGTTCCAAATTCAAAATGCAATCCAACGGCGTCATAATGCCGGATTTTCCATTTCAAATCTCAAGTTTCAAATTCAAGTTCAAATCCAACAGCGTCATAATGTCGGATTTTCCATTTCAAATCTCCAGTTTCAAATTCAAGTTCAAATCCAACGGCATCATAATGCCGGATTTTCCATTTCAAATCTTAAGTTTCCGATTCAAGTTCAAATCCAACGGTGTCATAATGCCGGATTTTCCATTTCAAATCTCAAGTTTCAAATTCAAGTTCAAATCCAACGGCGTCATAATGCCGGATTTTTTCCATTTCAAAACCTCAAATTTCAAATTCAAGTTCAAGTCCAACGGCGTCATAATGCCGGATTTTCTAGTCCAAACTTCGAGTTTCTAGTCCAAACCACAATTTCCAAATCCAAATCCAACGGCGTCACAATGCCGGAATTTTTCCAATTCCAATTTCGAGTTTCAAGTTTCAAGTCAAGATTCAATCCAACGGCGTCATAATGCCGGATTTTCTAGTCCAAACCTCAACTTTCAAAATTCCAAATCCAATGGCGTCATAATGCCGGATTTTCCGAATTTCAAGTTTCAAATTCCAAGTGCAAAACTCAAATCCAACGGCGTCATGACGGATTTTCTAGTCCAAACATTCGAGTCTTCAAACCTCAAACTCAAGTTGCCAATCTCAAAACCTCAAGTTCAAATGTCTAAGCTCATGACCGGCGTGATACCAACCTTTTCAACTCCAACTTTCAAACCTCAAATCCCATGTCAATCTTTCGAGTTCAAGTCCTATGCTCAAAGTTTCAAGTTCCAAATTCATACCGTCGTAATGCCGACTTTTCCATATTTCAAACCTCAAGTTCGAAGTTCAAAAATTCCAAACCTTCAAATCTCAAATCTTCCAATTCCAAATCCATGATGGCATAATCTCCCTCATTCAGTGTCATTTTCAAACACTTCAAAATTCCAAGTCTACGGCGGCATAATGCCGGACTTTCAAATTCCCAAATTCAAGGTCTCAAATTCATGGCGGCGTAATGCCGGATTTTCCACATTCAAAGCCTTCACTACAAAAAAAATGGTGTAAATAATGACGCTTTTAAGAAGGGTCACAATTTTTTTGTGTTCCAAAAATATGGGAATGCATATATTGACCCATTTAATCGTAGAAATAAATATTGGCTGTAAAAATAGTCACAATATACCAAAATAAATAAATTAATTAAAATTCCTAAAAAAAAAAAAAGAAAAGAAATACGTGTCTAGCTCTTATATCCCGCCCAAATGAAACCTTCCCCGCTCAACGGCACGTACACCACCCACGAATTTCTCAACCTCCTCTGCCCTCAATTCATGGCGCATAACCGATCCTTTTGAATCAGTACTCTTCAGCAAAAAAAATCCCAGATTATTCTCAAAAAATTCCCAGATTATCTCGCTAAATTAAACAATCTCCTCAACTCATGGTTTTCTCATTCGTATAAATCTGAAATCTGGAGAAGCCTATAATTACAGCTAATTCTAGCTACTACTCCTTCACCGCTAATCTCATACAAACTTTCCTTGGATTTCACAATTTAATTCCGTGATTGAAATATCGAGCAGTACAACGCCAAAACAGAGAGATTGCTGCTAATTATGAGGGGGTCGAAAAAGCACGAGGCTAATGCGTGACCTCGTCCCTCGTGGGCGTGACGTTTCTTTTTGTCAAATAAAAAGTATTTTGATTTCCTGTGAGTTTACACCCAATTGACTAGTAATATAGGAGTCGCCATTCAGTTTTAACGACAATGAGAAAAACTGACAAAACCCGGTTATCGTGACATAAAGGGAGTGCAATTATGTTTGACCACGACGGCCATAGGTTCCCTTATGATCCCTGGTGTGGGGATCGCTCAACGTACACCCGCAAGGTAGAGATTGAGGGTTCGAGGGACTGTAACTACCGAGAGGAGTACTCGCTCTTGGATAACTCCAGAGGCAGGATATCCTTACAAGCTCAGCATAAATAATTGAAGGGACATGCGTTAACTATTAAACAAATCTGAATTGATTTTAGCAATATGCAACACATAATACTAGATCGATCGCGATTATATTGTTTAGATTGATTTAATGGACCTAGCATGATATTTCAATTGTCCAAGATATTATCTTTATTAGGCGTGATAAAACAATCAGATTTAATAGTTTAACAGTTTTATAAAAGGGCGAGGAAAGCGATTAAATCATGCGAAGGGACACATTACGACGCACCCTTGAGAGGTGAGTCACGGTTCTCAGAAAACTAACCACTTTGGCTTTGCTATTTCTCCTTTTATTTAACGAATCTCAAGTTTCCGGGCAAGGTTCCAGTATCCGGGCATAATTCTTCAGCTACAAGGGACATGATACGTTCTGTTCGATTTTTGTATCGATTGCGACAGAACGCGGGATCAATTTCGCAGCGTGAGGCTTGGGCTTAGGGGTTGGAGTCAATACTCAAAATATGAATTGTGTGTTGTGTTTTTGACGTCGAATTTGGGGCTGTATTTACAGGAAAGAGTTCGTGGAAAGATAGAATTTTAGAGCTCTAATCCAAGAAGAATTAGGAGAGAATACGTACCCAGGTATTTTTAGCGCCCAGAGCCAGGCGTTGAAAATAGGGTCTGGGCCGGATTTCCTTGTCAGATTTGGACTCGTGGAATACGGAGTCTTTGAGACTTGTCCGAGTCTTTTAGTGCGTATTAACTTTATGACGGAATGCGTCTGGGCCCGTTACGAACTCTAGGCTCGTTAGGATTTTAATTAATACGTAACTCTTATTTTCGAATTGTACTAGGAATAGGATTCCTCTTGCAAGTTCTATCTCTTTTAGGATTTATGTTGGAGTGCAACACCTAATTCTGACAGGTTTCTACCTTTTATGTCTTGCCACTTTTAGCAACTACCCGTTACGGCAGTTACTATTTTTAGCAGGTTTCTATAAATAGCAGGTTTGGTTGAAATGAAAATGGTGATTGAGATTCGTTATTTTATAGGAGATGCGTTGCCAAGTGGAGATTTATGTTCTCATCATCGAACCTTCCCTTTCGGGAATGGGGACAAAAGTAGGTGTCTACACTAATTCCACCGGTAAGTTCTTTAATTTCACAATTAATTTGCAATTAAATTTTAGGGGAGAGGTGTCGATGAAATTATGGGGTTAAGGAAGGGGATGATTTTATGAGAACCAGGGATGCAAGAATTCTAAGGGGATATTCTAATTAAAACTCTGCTTTGTGTTTCATCTTTTTTTTAGTATATGATTTTATGAGAACCAGGGATTTCAGCTTCTTTTAGTCTTGCATTTCCATAGTGATTTCTCCAATTAGTTTGGAATATAAGTTGGGAATATTGGTTTACCTCTACAAGTAATTCAGTATTATTTCAATTGTTATGTTGGTTGTTTATTTGTTTCTTAGTAATTAGGAAATAGATATGAATTACTAAGAACCTGTTTCAACAAATAGAAAAATCAGAGTGGTTCCTTCCTGTGGGGAGGATATTCATGCTAATGTTTCTGTGTATATGATTGATATTCTGTACTTTTTAGTCTGGCTAAGTTTTTATGTAATAAGTACATCCGTCCTATCTATACAACTGATTAGAAATCATATTTGATAGATTGGAGTTAAGTGGTTTGCTGTCAGGACTTGTCTTGGGTGCTTGGAGCCGTTGGTAACTTCCCGGTTAGTTGTTTGCAATTACTGCGAGGTATTAAAAAATCACCAAACAAACAACAATTTGAATATGACTTATCACTATGATTTAATGCAACAGATTTGACAGAGTTGTGAACATAACATAGTAGTTTAAATACGTTTACATGAGTGTGATAGTTGCTTGCAATGTTTCAGTAGAGCTACTGCCAAGTGTATGCTTCTACAACAGAATAGGAATATTTTACTTTTTAGCAATGACTCTTTCATAGAATCAGTAGAAGATCAACAGAGAAGGAAGTGAATTTAATGAGGTTTTATGGTGTAAATTTGATCAATATAGTTTTGATAAAGGTCAAACCTGTCAAAATACCAGAAATCATATTAAAAGTAATGATAAATTAATTGTTCAATACTTCACAGGTTATTGATTAATTGTTTCCTTTCCAAAGACATCTAGTAGCAACAACAAGCTGTTGCAGTCTGACAGTTAAGCAGATGAAGCCTTTTCAATATATTTGCAGTGAAATGTAGTTAAGCTTTATAGATTTTATCAATACTCCTGTTAATAGATTTAGTGGTTAAGATGTTTAGTGTAGGCCGTAGGGTGTCGGTTTATCAGGGTGTTCAATTTGCAGTTTGGTTTTCAGTCTCTATCCTGTTGCAGTTCTGCTTTGTGCCTCCGTTTCTGGTTGTCTGTCTGCGTTTGCTGCAGTTGTTTGGCCTGCTATTTGAAGGGCTGCTGTTCTTCTCAGCCTGGTGTGTGGTTAGTGTTTGCAGCTACCTGTTAGGGTGTCAGTTTATCAAGGTGTTCAATTTGCAGTCTGGTTTTCAGTTTGTATCCTATTGCCATAATGTCGAGAATAACTGGGTTTTGTAGTAGTGTGAACTGCTATTGCTTGCTGCTCTAAATACTGTTATTCTGATCTGCTAATGATATGGTTCTTCTTCGATCTTCGATATGATATTCTGTTTGGTTTTGTTCTGCCTAATCTGCTGCCACCATGCTGTTGTGCCTCTTTTATTCTGTTTTTAACTTTGTTGGTTACTTGGTTGTAGTATTTTGTTGCATTTTCAAGACCACCACTAAACACCATCAGTTTCTTGAAGGAATCCAAGTATTCACTCCTCAATCCACCTTTCATTTCCATTGATTTTCTTTTTTCACACCATCAGGGTGGACGCCCCGTCCGATAGAAGTGGACGAATCTGGTTCGAAATCTGCTTGTGGTTTTTTTGAAAATAAGGACCCATGCGGTTTGTGACGTAGACCCCGCCGGCTGAAGAAGGCGAGCCTGTCCGCTAAGGGTGGACACCCGTCCGATAGAAGTGGACGAATCTATTTTGAAATTTGTTTGTGTTGTTTTGAAAATAAGGACCTACGCGGTTTGTGACGTAGACCCCGCCGGCTGAAGATGGCGAGCCTGTTTTTTATTTTTATAAGATTTTTTCGAAAACTGAGGACCTGCGCGGCTAGTGACGCAGACCCCGCCCGCTGAAGGTGGACGTCCCTGAATTCGTTTTTTCAATTTGGATCTCGCGTGGTTCGTGACGCGATCTTGCCTGCTGAAGATGGGCAAGTTCCTATTTCTTTTGTTCATTGTGATTTCTTTTGAGAATTTCTCTTTTTCTTTTATTCATTCTGTAAGAGCGAATTCTTTCGAGGGATGCTCAGATTTAGTTGCAACCTGAATGTGGGTTGACAACGTGTTTAGACGGACCATTGTCTCGTGGTCATCATCTTTCATGGTTTCGGGCTAGTCTTCATGGCTCAATTTTTCCATTACCTGGGTCTTTGATCAGAGGACCATGTACAAGTATCAACGACGACCTTTATTCTGAGGTCGTAATCCGTTTTTTTTTTGAGATTATCCAAACATGGGACTGTGTATAGCGTAGTCTGGGAATATGATTTTAACTTCGCACATTCTTCGTTGGAGTATATATTTTCTTTCGAGCCCCCAAGCACTCGTGCTTGATGGTCATTTCTTGCCAAGAGAGGTACGTATTTTATAACGCCCTTTAATAATGTTTGGGATCGTGCTCGTATGTGCGAGCGACCTTTACAGTGGTATACTATTTTGACGAAGTCGTGAAGTGCGACTTCGTTTTCTGGGCGACAAAGTTTATTTTTCAATAATATCAGGTTTAGCTTGGCCCGGATTAATCTTTTGACAAACAAACATTTTTTTATCTGAGAAACCAACGACTTAATAATTATATTTTTTTTGGTGTTTCGAAGAATGACCTTGATATTTATTTTGCTTATATTCGTTTTGAAAAATGTACACATATATATTCCTTGAGACGAGTCTAAGTTTCGACAAGTTTTAACATTCATTTTCACTATTTGGGTGCAAAAGGTTCTTTTGGGCTTGATCTTGATTTCAATAGGGCCTCGTGTCTACCAACACGGTTTTAAGTCCTTTCCTGTTCCGTGTTTTGCGAGATCCGGGCCTTGGGCTGCATTTTCGGCGCCCAAGGCTAGGCGTTAATCATTTCGGCGCCCATCCGTGGGCGCTGAAAGTCTTATACTGGCAATTTTTTGGTTTTCGGATTTCTTGACGCGTTTCCGAATGGGATCAGGATGTCACTTGATGTCTTCAGGTATATATAGGGGTTAGATACGTCCTTCTTTTCCATAACTCTCAATCTTCTTCTCTCTTGTAATTGCTTTCCTTTAATTCTTCCTTGCTTTCGTCATGTCGATTCCTCCCTTCTCCCTCCAACGAGTTGTTAGGCGTTGGCTAAGAGCCCTTACTCCTACAGAAAAGGCTTTGTTGAAAGAATACCACTTAGAGGCACTTTTAGGCTTACAAAAAATTAATATTGATTATAACTTTATGTATGCAGCCCTGAGTTTTTGGGATTCCGATCACCATGTTTTTGTCTTTCGGGGCAATGAAATATGTCCTTTGCCAGATGAATTTGCTGTGATCCTTGGTTATCCTACTAATTCTACTCCTGCCACCCCTGGCACCATTGAAGAGGGTAAAACAACCATAGGGGCTTTCCTAGGACTAGATGCTAACGTGCTTGCTGAGATTGTTGTGGGTGATGAGGTTAATTTGGCAAAGCTTGTAAGAAATCACTTTAGACCTAGTAAAAATATGACCGAACAGAAATTGAACATTCGGGCCCTTGTACTTTGCTTGTTGAATCACTATTTGCTGTCGAATAACAATGCTGAGTTCGGTGACATAAGGTTGATCCCCTTGATTAGCCAGATGGAAAGTTGCTATTCTATTATGCCGTTGGTTGTTGCCGAGACTTTGTTGAGTGCGGATGAGTTGAAGAAGAATGCCAAATCTGAATATTTTAAGGGGAGCCGCCTATTGCTGCAGGTAATCGATCTTTCTTTTGCGCACACATATATTTTTTTATATTTTTTCGTTCGTCCTGCCTGGAGCTGATTTTCAGCGCCTAGGGCTGGGTGTTAGAAATTTTGGCGCCTGGTCCTGGGCGTTGAAACTGCGCCCCAGGTTTCGTTTGTTTATTTATTATTTTATTTGATCTGATCGTACCCGTTCTTTCTGCATATTTGGCTCATGGAACGACTTAGGCTTTTAGAAACTCCTGCCGATCCTAAACATTATCGTCCTATAGCCTTGGGTAATCGAAAGTATTTGCACCGAGGCCAGGACGAGGCCGAGTGGGCTTCCTTTTTTACTCATGGTATTTGTTCTATTAAGTGGGTGGTACCGTGGTGGGGTTTGACTACTATGACGGGGGGTTCTGATGTGTCAGTTTATGTATCTTTGCTGGGGCTATCTCGGCCCATTTATATCTTTCCTTACCGAGTCATGCGTCAATACGGCTTAAGGCGGACTATCCCATTTTCTGATACAGTACCACCCAAAGTAGCGGCCTTTTCACAAGCACGAGTTCAAGCATGGGCTAAGTATTATGATGGTCTCCCGCGTTGGGCTGTGGCTACAAATGGTTTTGTGGGTCTTTCCGAAAACTACTAGTTGTGGATGAGTTCCGATGATAAAGCTATGAGGACCGAGGCTCAAAATGGTGAGCCGGCTGAGCTTTTGATACCTCGTATTCGGGTTAGGTATGAGGGCCGTGATTCTGCCAATCTTCGCACCCGTGGTATTAAGACTGTGAAAGCTCGTCCTGATCGAAAGCGAAAGGAAGTTCCTCCCCGTTCCAATTCTAGGCCTAAGAAGATGCCTAACATGAAGGGGCCTGCCGTTGCTAAAAGAAATGCAAGCTCTCGCGGAGATCGTCGCCGGAACAATGTATGGGTTAGGAAAGCTCAGCCGCTAGTAGAACCAGTGACTAATCCAGTTGATGTTGATAATCCTTCCCCCACCATTGTTTGTGCCCTTGAGGCTGAGCGGGCTATAACGGTTCAAACTGAGAATGTTTCTGAGGCCTTGGCGTCTTTGGAAGTTAGTGCCCAGGAGTCGGTTCTTATGGAGATTGATATAGGGGCAGCGCAGAAACCTGTGGAGGTAGACCCCGCAAACATTGCGCTCTACAAGACTTTATTTAATGATCCGGAAGAACTAGAGTAGTGTAGTTCTTGCTAGGGTGTAGGTGCCCTTTATTTATTTCAGTTGTGTTTGTTTTTCATTTCTTAGCACTTTTGTTTTCCTTCTTATCATTTTTTAATAAAGGCGTATTTATTTTTACTTTCATTTTTTGCTTCTCCTCTTTTTTCATTTTTTATATATTTGCTCATGTCTAACACTTTTGCACAACGTATATATTTTTTACTTGTTTGGACCGAATCGATAAATAGGATTGCCTACGTATCTTTGTTAAATAATTTTAACTTTGAATCAGGTCGCGCGTAGTTCTAGCTAGAATAATATTCTAGGATGCCGAATTTAATAGATATGCTCTGAGGTGGAAACATATTATTTGATCGATGAAATGAGTGAAGTTTTATCATTATTTTAATCTGTTGTTCTTGCCGTAAGCCGTGTATCTGCACATAAAAATGAAATTCCATGTGTTTTTTGTTTATTATTATTTTTTTACGGCTATTTTTCGGTACGCATATCTGAGTACGTGCTGTACCCCCCAAGTGTTCGTTATTTTTCCGTTATGTGCGGATAAAATGACGAGCACTTCTGGGCAAGATTTGGCAGGCAGAGAGTTTCAACGCCCAGGCTGGGGCGTCAAAGATTTCGGCGCCCAGCCCTGGGCGTTGAAAATGATTTCTTGGCGGCCTTTTTTCGACGCTTTGCTTCACATGTTCTTGCATTTATATTTTCTCTTTTTTTTTTGTTTTAGTTTTTTACTCGTATTGAAATCAATTTTGACGCTATTTCGAAGGCTTTTTTGACTGTTAGCGTGAGAAGCATTTTTGTCCAGATTAATTTTTTCTATTCATGACTCGAAACGGTTTTGAGAATGGAGTTAGTGTGCGGAAGATATGAAGATCTTTGTGTAGGTTTTTGAGTGGGCCGAGGTGTGCATTGACGTGGGGGGCGGTGTTTATTATTTTATGAATTTTTTTTTGAGCAACATTTGCATTGTTTGGATTTGATTTCCTTTTTGATTTCTTTGGGTTGCATGGGTTAGACCCTTATGTTTTGGCAATATGATAGTGTGGTTCATTTTGGGATTTTTTTTTGAATTTCAATGTCACGATTCAAGACCGAGTGGGCCTTGTTTACTAGGCCTAGAGTGGGCCGCTTCTTTGTTTTTGTATTTGCAAGTACGTTTAGTGCTTATTTAGTGTTAGAATAAAAGTTTTTAGGAGAAATCTTACGTCTTTATTAATTTGGAAAGTAAGGAAAACACACTGAAATAAAATTTGCTTATATTCTAAGGGGTCTTAGGACCATCTAAAGCCTTTTTTTTTTTTTTTTTTTTTCTGTCAATCTAAAGAACTACTAGGCGTTTTTCTTTACTAGGGTGCTCTCTATGGCTCAAGCCTTGGGTTTAGTCTCGTGAAACTTTGGTCCTTCGCCGGTACTCATCTTGAATTCTATTCCCTTTGTGTTGACCCACTGACATGTCTTCACCTATCTGTTCTCGGCCTCTTCTAGTGTTGATGCAAGATAGATTAACCGGGTTGGATCGAAACCTTCATTTTGTAAAGCTAGGGTAGTCATCACAGTCTCGTCCTCCATAGGCCTCGATTCGTTAAACAATGTCCATAGAGCCTGGTTGTCCAATATTTCAGCTGTTTTGGTCTTGGTGAGGTGAGGTGCCTCATCCAAGGAATGGCAGTCATTGAAAATTTCAAATCCGGGTTTTAGCAAGCCATCCTGAACGAAGGGTTCGGGGAAATCACAACATGAGTGTTCTTCTCCTTCCCGAACGAACATTCCGTTAAGAGTTCTTTGATACGGGGGAAGAAAGGTGGTTTGTTTGGCCTTAGCTGGGTTAAGGCGTAGCCTAGGCAAGCGGTCAGCAATATCTTCCTCCGTTGGTTCATAGCCTACGCCAAAGGGAGTAGATTTGTTGGATAGAGGATGGAACGTGCATTCCTTCTTCCTTATGCCCAATGGGGTTCCTGGGAAATAACCTTGAGCTAACAGCATTTTAGGGATGACTCGGGATGCGCGCGGATCTAGGAATGCTGAATCATAGTCCTCGATGAACTGGATGGCTTCATCCATTTGAAAACAGTAAAGGTCGTCTGCAGTTTCGACCGTTCCAACCATGGTACAACTGATGTCGAGAGGAGGGGCACGGATTTCCAGAATTACCCCGTTATGGTTAAGTTTAACCATTTGGTGCAAGGTAGAAGCCACACCTCCTAAGTCATGGAGCCACGGTCGCCCCAAGAGGAGGTTGAAAGTGGGCTTGATGTCGATTATTTTAAACTCCGTGGTGCGTGCCACAGGCCCGGTTTGTATTGTAAGGATAATTTTTCCCAACACAGGCCTTCGAGAGTTATCATAAGTTCGTACTCCTTGCGTGGAGGTTTGGAAGTCATCGTTTCCTAGCCCCAAGCAATGGGCGGTTCGCAATGGGCAAACGTTAACTGCGGAACCGTTATCTACGAGCGCTAGGGGGATGTTTTTTCCTTTGCATCCAACCACTAGATAGAGGGCTTTATTATGGGCGCCTCCTTCCTTGGGCAAGTCTTTGTCAGTAAAAACTATAGCCTTTTCTCCAGCATCTCTTGTGACGTGGTTGACCAATGAGTCAGGTGTGATATCCGTAGGTACTGAGATGAGGTCAAGTGAGCGAATAAGTTTTTCGCGATGCTCCTTTGAAGTACACATGAGATCCCAGATGGTAATCTCGGCATTAGTTCTTTTTAGTTGCTTCAAGAGAGGATTTTCAATGACTTCTGCGACGGTGGTGTGCCGTCCATTCTCAGGAGTTTGTCTGACTGGGATATCGTCCATGGGAGGTGGGCGAATATCCGGTTGGTATATCCTTCCGGATCGGGTGAGATTGTCGACTTCGGGCTCCTGAGGGGTGGTGTCAATGAGAGCATACCCGGGCCAAGTTTCGGTAAAGAGGTCCTGGCCCGATACTTGAGATAGGTAGATATCTTCAGCATCATCATCCCACACACCGCACACTTCTCTCTCGATTAGATCCATAGGGACCACAGCGAGTGGTGCACCTTGAGGTGTAATGTACACTGTAGGGTCGAAGTTCTTATTTTCTGGTTGGTCGAGAGAGATGTGACAAGAGCCGAGTGGGATCTTGTTGTTGTTGGGTTTGCCAACGTTAGGGAGAGGTATTACTTCATCCTCTATCATGTCCTGGATCGTGTTTTTTAGATTCCAGCAGTTTTCAGTGTCATGCCCGTTTCCTTGTTGGAATTTGCAGTAACTACCTTCGACCCAATATTTACTTTTGACAGGAGGGTCACGGGTGGGGCCTATAGGCCTCAACTTTCCTTGATTGGTTAGTATTTCCAAGGCTTGCACCAAAGTCGACCCGAGTGGGGCAAACTTTCGATCTCGGACCCATCTTCCAGGGCTTCTCCGGGCGGGGGTCTCTTCTATGGCATGGACTTCTTGGGCTTGGGATGTGTAGCCCCTGTTGTAGGTGTTACTTTTGTATGCAGGCTTGCTTTGTATTGTTTTTGCGAGGTCATCCTCGATCTTTATTCCCATATCATAAACTCTTTTGAAAGTATTAAGGCCCAGGTACCTAAGGTGTTGTCTGTAAGCCGGGTCCAGGTTGTCAATGAATTTTTGGACCAATTCTGTTTCGGGAGGCCTATTGATTAGTTGGGCCGCTTGGTCCCTCCATCTAGCAAAGTAGGTTGTGAAACCTTCATTTTTCTTTTGGAAGAGGACTTCCAGCTCGCGCATGGTGACTTGAAAATCCATGTTCGACGAGTATTGCTTGATGAAGACATTGACAAAGTCCTCCCAAGTGGGGAAGAGCTTAGGGTCCTGGTGGTAGTACCATTTGAGCGGCACAGGTTCCAAGGACAAAGGAAAGGCAGGTAAATACATAGACTTGTCCACGCCTTTCAGATTCATGGCATTCACGAAGCTCAATAGATGATCACGGGGGTTGTCCGTGGCTTTGAATTTCGGTAAGTCAGATGAACTAAACTTTTCTGGTAGTTTGCCAGGAAAAGGTTCAGGATCGAGGGAGAAATACTTGCTCCCCATGGTTTGCTGTAGGACCATTTTTTCGATCCTCTTCTCTTTATCGAGGTCGTTTTTGGCTTGCGCAGCTGCTAAGGCTTCGTTTTCCATTTTCAGTTGGCTCATGAGTTGGGTCATTTGGACCATCCGGTCTCGCAATTCTTCGATGGACATGTTTAAGGGTGCGAATCAAGGTTGGGGGAGCGGAGATCCTTGAAAGGGGGAATGACGGACGGAGCTTGGAGTTACTAAACCTTGCGTTGGTGATGTATCTTCGGGACGCACTAACCTTTGATTTTCAGATCCGCACCAAGTGGCAGGACCAGGCCTATGCATAAGATAAGCTAAAGTTTAGGCCCCAAAGTTTTAAGCATTACTTAGTCTAGACTTTTGACTCTCTCTATTGGGTTTTTTTTTTATTCTCTCCTTTGTTGGTACACTTTTTGGTTTTTTCCTTGGTCATTCTTTGGATTTTCGAAACACTTGCCCGTGTGACATTCATAATTATTAGCATGCTTGGTTTTGGTGCCGAACATTGTCGTCGTAGGAGGCCTAACAACGACACCAAGAGTTATTTATTACTATTTTTTTTAGTCACTTTTAGGATCGAGTGCCTTTTCATACGCCCTCGCAGCAATTTTTTTTTACGAAAAGTTTTTTTTTTTTTTTGCTACATATTTTTTATCCGCGGGCACCGAGGCTGCTGTGCCTGACCAAAAGGCCAGGCAGCAACTTCAGCGCCCAGCGAAGGGCGTGAGAAATATTGGCGCCCAGCCAGGGGCGTTGAAAATGCGTCCCTGGCTGGTCCTCGTCTTTCGTCTGCGTATATCTTTTCGTTTATGCGACTTTGATTTTGCGTGCTTGCCTAATAACGTCCTTTACGCGTCGTGCAGCGTTTGTGGGATTCGTTACGGGCCATCCCGAGCGTTGCTTATTTTTGTGGCGATCGTTCGGGTTTGCGGAACACGTATTTTGGTATAACTCTTTGGCCAATTGGTTTATGAATGTTTGGGCAATTTTTAAGGTCGTTGGTTTTCTAGCATTATTTGTCACACACAATCACATAATTCGCTACACATAACTAACATTACATCATGAGGCAAGATAATAATATGTCATGTAGTTTATGATAGGCTTCTATGGGTAGTATTTGCGCCGGCTTGGTACCGCTTCTATCGCAGATCCAACACATGCCCAGGTCGAGGTAGTGCCTTCAACAGACAAATTTCGCCCAAGTGGCTAATCACGATGTAAGCCAAGGAGGCATGCACCAATGAGAGGGACCTAGTGGGCGAGCGATTGGGTTTGGGACGGGTGTACTACTAGCGAAAAGTGCCGAGTGGACAACATTCGAAGCGTATGCACCCCCCAGCTGGCGATGGGTATCCTTAGTCCCAACTCCCGAGATGAAACATCCAAGGGAGCCAAGATTCGTTATGCGGTTCTGTCCGTTCACATTAATATGCTGATTTTCAGGTCGTCCCAACTTGATGGGGAAATAAACGCGGGGTAGGATCGTTTCACCCTTCGGCTATTTTGATTTCCTACGAGCACGAGTATTTCCTTCACTATCCCCAGCGGAGTCGCCACTGTGAGGGGGTCGAAAAAGCACGAGGCTAATGCGTGACCTCGTCCCTCGTGGGCATGGCGTTTCTTTTTTTAAAATCAAGTGTATTTGGATTTCCTGTGAGTTTACACCCAATTGACTAGTAATATAGGAGTCGCCATTCAATTTTTAACGACAAAGAGAAAAACTGACAAAACCCGGTTATCGTGACATAAAGGGATTGCAATTATGTTTGACCACTACGGCCATAGGTTCCCTTATGATCCCTGGTGTGGGTATCGCTCAACGTACACCCGCAAGGTAGAGATTGAGGGTTCGGGGGACTGTAACTACCGAGAGGAGTACTCGCTATTCGATAACTCCAGAGGCAGGATATCCTTACTAGCTCAGCATAAATAATTGAAGGGACATGCGTTAACTATTAAACTAATCTGAATTGATTTTAGCAATATGCAACACATAATACTAGATCGATCGCGATTATCTTGTTTAGATTGATTTAATGGACCTAGCATGATAGTTCAATTGTCCAAGATATTATCTTTATTAGGCGTGATAGAACAATCAGATTTAATAGTTTAACAGTTTTATAAAAGGGCGAGGAAAACGATTAAATCATGCGAAGGGACACATTGCGACGCACCCTTGAGAGGTGCGTCACGGTTCTCAGAAAACTAACCACTTTGGCTTTGCTATTTCTCCTTTTATTTAATGAATCTCAAGTTTCCGGGCAAGGTTCTAGTATCTGGGCTTAATTCTTCAGCTACAAGGGACAGGATACGTTCTGTTCGATTTTTGGATTGATTGCGACAGAACGCGGGATCAATTTTGCAGCGTAAGGCTTAGGCTTAGGGGTTGGAGTCAATGCTCAAAATATGAATTGTGTGTTGTGTTTTTCACGTCGAATTTGGGGGTGTATTTATAGGGAAGAGTTCGTGGAAAAATAGAATTTTAGAGCTCTTATCCAAGAAGAATTAGGAGAGAATACGTACCCAGGTATTTTCAGCGCCCAGAGCCAGGCGTTGAAAATAGGGTCTGGGCCGTATTTCCTTGTCATATTTGGACTCGTGGAATACGGAGTCTTTGAGACTTATCTGAGTCTTTTAGTGCGTATTAACTTTATGACGGAATGCGTCTGGGACCGTTACGAACTTTAGGCTCGTTAGGATTTTAATTAATACGTAACTCTTATTTTCGAATTGTACTAGGAATAGGATTCGTCTTGCAAGTTCTATCTCTTTTAGGATTTATGTTGGAGTGCAACACCTTATTCTGACAGGTTTCTATCTTTTATGTCTTGCCACTTTTAGCAACTACCCGTTACGGCAGTTTACTATTTTTAGCAGGTTTCTATAAATAGCAACTTTGGTTGAAATAAAAAGGGTGATTGAGATTCGTTATTTTATAGGAGATGCGTTTCCAAGTGGAGATTTATGTTCCCATTATCGAACCTTCCCTTTCGGGAATGGGGACAAAAGTAGGTGTCTACACTAATTCCACCGGTAAGTTCTTTAATTTCACAATTAATTTGCAATTAAATTTTAGGGGAGAGGTGTCGATGAAATTATGGGGTTAAGGAAGGGGATGATTTTATGAGAACCAGGGATGCAAGAATTCTAAGGGGATATTCTAATTAAAACTCTGCTTTGTGTTTCATCTTTTTTTTTTAGTATATGCTTTTATGAGAACCAGGGATTTCAGCTTCTTTTAGTCTTGCATTTCCATAGTGATTTCTCCAATTAGTTTGGAATATAAGTTGGGAATATTGGTTTACCTCTACAAGTAATTCAGTATTATTTCAATTGTTATGTTGGTTGTTTATTTGTTTCTTAGTAATTAGGAAATAGATATGAATTACTAAGAACATGTTTCAACAAATAGAAAAATCAGAGTGGTTCCTTCCTTTGGGGAGGATATTCATGCTAATGTTTCTGTGTATATGATTGATATTCTGTACTTTTTAGTCTGGCTAAGTTTTTATGTAATAAGTACATCCGTCCTATCCATACAACTGATTAGAAATCATATTTGACAGATTGGAGTTGAGTAGTTTGCTGTCAGGACTTGTCTTAGGTGCGTGGAGCCGTTGGTAACTTCCCGGTTAGCTGTTTGCAATTACTGCGAGGTATAAAAAAATCACCAAACAAACAACAATTTGAATATGACTTATCACTATGATTTAATGCAACAGATTTGACAGAGTTGTGAACATAACATAGTAGTTTAAATAGGTTTACATGAGTGTGATAGTTGCTTGCAATGTTTCAGTAGAGCTACTGCCAAGTGTATGCTTCTACAACAGAATAGGAATATTTTACTTTTTAGCAATGACTCTTTCATAGAATCAGTAGAAGATCAACAGAGAAGGAAGTGAATTTAATGAGGTTTTATGGTGTAAATTTGATCAATATAGTGTTGATAAAGGTCTAACCTGTCAAAATACCAGAAATCATATTAAAAGTAATGATAAATTAATTGTTCAATACTTCACAGGTTATTGATTAATTGTTTCCTTTCCAAAGACATCTAGTAGCAACAACAAGCTGTTGCAGTCTGACAGTTAAGCAGATGAAGCCTTTTCAATATATTTGCAGTGAAATGTAGTTAAGCTTTATAGATTTTATCAATACTCCTGTTAATAGATTTAGTGGTTAAGATGTTTAGTGTAGGCCATAGGGTGTCGGTTTATCAGGGTGTTCAATTTGCAGTTTGGTTTTCAGTCTGTATCCTGTTGCAGTTCTGCTTTGTGCCTCCGTTTCCGGTTGTCTGTCTGCGTTTGCTGCAGTTGTTTGGCCTGCTATTTGAAGGGCTGCTGTTCTTCTCAGCCTGGTGTGTGGTCAATGTGTGCAGCTACCTGTTAGGGTGTCAGTTTATCAAGGTGTTCAATTTGCAGTCTGGTTTTCAATTTGTATCCTGTTGCCATAATGTCGAGAACAACTGGGTTTTGTAGTAGTGTGAACTACTATTGCTTGCTGCTCTAAATATTGTTATTTTTATCTGCTAATGATGTGGTTCTTCTTCGATCTTCGATATGATATTCTGTTTGGTTTTGTTCTGCCTAATTTGCTGCCACCATGCTGTTGTGCCTTTTTTATTCTGTTTTTGCCTTTGTTGGTTACTTGGTTGTAGTATTTTGTTGCATTTTCAAGACCACCACTAAACACCATCAGTTTCTTGAAGGAATCCAAGTCTTCACTCCTCAATCCACCTTTCATTTCCATTGATTTTCTTTTTTCACAACTTATAACACCTCTTAATGGTTTTCCTGCTTCTAGCACCCAACAAGATAAAAGAAAAACAATCGTAATGTGAACAATTACGGAGTAGTTACACTGTGAACAACTACAAGACAAACTAAGTTGGTGCTCATAATCTGAACTTTACACTATCCTTCACCGGTCAGAAAAGTATTTGAGGAAGCAATTATCAGAATACCCAATTCAATTTCTTGTCCAACACAGAACACCAATAGCAAGCAATGTACCCGGTTTTTCATTCTAAACTTCAACCCTTGCTACATTCTAATTGATACTATTTATTGTAATTCAACGCTCCTATAGACCTATATAATAAATATTAGGTAAAAGGCGAGAGGAGCAAAGTAATATACCAAGTTATATGCATATTAATTCTAATCTGAAATAGGGAAATAAAAGTAGCTATAACACAATAAAGCATGAGCCGTTTGACAAATAAGTAAATTGGACCATCTTGGAAACTCAAATCCGTAGAGCTACAACTTAGTTTGTCTTGTAGTTATTAAAATATTTCCACAATCGGGTTTGATTTTCCGTAGAGCTACAACAGAATTAGTCTAGTCTGCCAAAGCCACAATAAAGGGTTTGTGCATTGAATCTATACTGTCCAGACTTTAATCACTGTCCTAGTGTCTTCTTGATATCACAATTTATCTCCTAGAAAAAAAAATTAATCAGGCCAATGGAATAAAATCATGTAAAATCTGAAACCTGAATTTCACGCAGCGGTTTCCCTTTGTCGCCGAGGACATAATGTCGAGAATAACTGGGCTTTTTAGTAGTGTGAACTGCTACTGCCTGCTGCTCTAAATACTGTTATTCTGATCTGCTAATGATCCGGTTCTTCTTCGATCTCCGATATGATATTCTGTTTGGTTATGTTTTGCCTAATATGCTGCCAATATGTTGTTGTGCCTATTTTATTCTGTTTTTGCCTTTGTTGGTTACTTGGATGTAGTATTTTGTTACATTTTGTTTTTGGGGGTTAGGTTGTTTGGTCTTGTTGGTTAGTTGGTGTAGTTGTTGGTTGATTGTTAGTTTATTGATCTGATTTTTTTTTACATTAAGGAATGCCTTTCTTATACGCGATGCTCTAATGCTGGTTACATACTATGGCTATATACTATATGTATGTTACTCTGTGTGAAGGGTTGAAACAAACACTAGTATTTACTTTCTGATTATTCTTTTAGAAAGTGTGTGATCTACTAATATTGAATGCTATATTTCCTGAAGTCATTTTAATTTTGTTGCTATTTATACTTGGTTAGAGACAAAATTTATGATCTCCTAGACACTAAGTCGTTCCTAAAGTTATTTTAATTTGCGACATTTTGTTTGAAATACCTTTCGCAGAAGCATTGAAATTTTGGACTTCAATTCAAGTGGCCCCTGATTTTAAGCTTATTCGTGGAATTTGGGATCAACTTTGTCTCTACATATCTTTCCCAAGCGTTTTACAGGTGTTTATTGTTAAATTTGACATTTATTATTATATAGAATTTGTGTAGGGGAATACAGTTAAACATAATAACATGTGCGGAACAATCCCCAAAGCCAGGAAACATGTATAAAGCACAGATTAAGCAAACTTACATTCGAAGCGTGTTTTCCACAATAATATGTCAACAAACACGAACAAAGAACTCCACTTGTCGTTCCTCTACCTGGTTCACCGACACGTTCAAATCCGTCTTGATTATCGTAGCTTAGACAATTGATCAAGAAACTTTGCTTTTGGGAAGAACTCACTTTGGAGGCACAGAGAGAATTAGGGTTCTCTGTATCTCTAGGGTTTGAGTAATATGAATTGTGCTAAGTTAAAAATTAGGTTGTAAGGTTATTTACATAACCTTACTAACCGACCAAGCCAAGAAGCAAGGCCGGCTAGCAAGCCTTGCACGCCAAGTCACACGGACACACACAGCGAAGGGCCGTGGGCCGCTTGCTGTTGTGTCGCGGTCTCGGCCCGCATGCACGCGCACAGCCCTCGCGCCTCATGGGCCTCGCTGCTGCCGTGCTTTGCTTGCTCGCCTATGCGCGCGCCCATGGGCCTCGAGTGCTTCGTGCACTCGGCTCGTGGGCCGCTCCTTGTATTCGCGATTAAATATATTTCCGATATATTTATTTATCGTTTTGTATACGATGAATCACCGTCGTACGATACGATTTATTCGTGTCGCCCAGCTTACGAATATTCGCGATACGATATACGATTCCGACAAAGGTCGTATCGTATAATACGTTTCCAACTTAAATCCCGAAAAGCTATTAAATGAATTTCCGATTCATTTAATCCGGTGATCTGTTACGTGTCATTGGTGTGACCTTGTAGGTTCAGTCAAGAGTAAGTTGTGAGTTCAATATCCATTAGAACTCACTGATCGGAAGCATTGCTCCAGCTAGCTGTTCCGATCACTTGATCTCACTGAATTAATTGTTTGCAATTAATCTGAACCTTGGTATTAGACTTAATGCACCTTGGGTGAAGAACATATTTCCTTCAATCTCCCACTTGTCATTCAGACAAGTGTGCATCCACATTCCACTGTCACTTAGTGTTACTTACTGAACATAAGGTAAGATCTAAGCCATCCTTATTAGGTCCAGAAGTGTTTATCGGATTACAGAGTTCAACTGTCAAACTTTTGCAGAAGGTTAAGCCTAACCATTCTGAGCACGGCCATGCATTTTACAGTGTCTAACTCTCCGAGAGGCCTTATTACACAACAACACCATATCTTATCAAAGATAGGAGGACAATCCATTCTTGCAATCTATGAACACTCACTTTGATTCATAGTATGCCCAATAACTGCTTTTATAGCCTCCTTTTACGGTGCGACGTTTAGCTAGTATCAAAGCGAACCAATTCTGAGGAACGGTTTCTAATCACCATTAATGAGAACTACCTATGCCATGACTTTAATCTCTTAAAGTGTTCTCATGGTCAATCCGATACAAGATCCAATAAGTATCTATGCAAAAGATTCTGACATCCAGTCACTCTAGTTCAAGAAACAGAACTAATTAATCTACTTGCAATCGAATCTTCATTAGTCATTGGTCGTCCACCTTTCAATGACCTGGATTGGGGATCGTTTGTGACTTCAATATTCAAGTTCACTTATGGGTGTTTCTTTGTCAAAGAATCCATCTTGACATCCCATTTGAATGATTTGAATCACGTGGACTTATCATTTAATTCTAAACCACAATTAAATGAATATGAAATAAATAAATTTCATAAATATGAAGTGGTTAAATCAATTGTTTTAAACATAGATCTAACAGATGTTCTAAAACAATACTTAGAAAATGAAAGCCATCCTCCAACATGCTTGATTCCCATGGTTGCTACATGTGCGTTGTGTTTCACTTGTGGCAACGGTTTAGTCAATGGATCCGCGACGTTGTCGTCAGTTCCAACCTTGCAAATCTCGATTTCCTTTCTTTCAACGATCTCTCGAAGTATATGAAATTGCCGCAGTACGTGCTTGGACTTCTGGTGGCTCCTAGGCTCCTTTGCCTGGGCAATGGCTCTGCTATTGTCGTAATACAAAGCCACTGGTCCTTTAATGGAGGGGACAACACCAAGTTCTTCGATGAACTTCCGAATCCAAACAGCTTCCTTTGCTGCTTCTGAGGCAACAATGTACTCGGCTTCAGTTGTAGAATCCGCAATAGTGCTTTGCTTAGCACTTTTCCAGCTTACTGCTCCGCAGTTGAGGCAGAACACAAACCCAGACTGTGATCTGAAATCATCTCTGTCGATTTGAAAGCTTGCGTCCGTATAGCCCTTAACAATCAACTCATATATAGCACCATAAACCAGAAACTGATCCTTAGTCCTTTTCAGGTACTTTAGGATGTTCTTGGCAGCAGTCCAATGCGCCTCACCTGGTTCTGACTGGTACCTGCTCGTTGCACTGAGTGCGAACGAAACATCCGGCCTTGTACAAATCATAGCATACATGATGGATCCAATAGCCGGAGCATATGGAATTCCACTCATCTTTCTACGCTCATCAGATATTTTGGGACACTGATTCTTGCTTAGATATACGCCATGTGAGATGGGTAGATGGCCTCTCTTGGCTTCCATCATATTGAACCTAGCTAGCACTTTGTCAATGTAAGTGCTTTGACTTAGTCCAATCATCCTCTTAGATCTATCCCCATAGATCTTGATGCCCAATATGTACTGTGCCTCTCCTAAGTCCTTCATTGAGAAACACTTCCCGAGCCAAGTCTTTACAGACTCCAACATAGGAATGTCGTTTCCAATAGGTAGTCTGTCGTCAACATACAAGACTAGGAATGCAATTTTACTCCCACTGACCTTCTTGTAAACACAAGATTCGTCCTGATTCTTGATGAAGCCAAACTTATTGACTGCTTCATCAAATCGTTTATTCCGACTCCTTGATGCCTGCTTTAGTCCGTAGATGGACTTCTTAAGCTTGCATACCTTTCCTTGGTTCTTTTGATCGACAAAACCCTCCGGCTGTGTCATGAACACAGTCTCTTCAAGAACGCCGTTCAAGAAGGCAGTTTTGACATCCATTTGCCATATTTCATAGTCATGAAAAGCGACAATCGCAAGGATTATCCGAATAGACTTAAGCATCACGACTGGAGAAAAGGTTTCATCGTAGTCAACGCCGTGAACTTGCCTGTAACCTTTTGCTACCAATCTAGCCTTGTATATGTATACAATTCCATCTTTGTCTTTCTTCAACTTGAAGACCCATTTGCATCCGATAGGTGTGAACCCATCCGGCAAATCAACCAAATCCCAGGCTTGATTTTCAGACATCGAGTCTATTTCAGATTGCATGGCCTTTAACCATTTAATGGAGCTTGGGCTCGTCATAGCTTGCTTGTAAGTCAAAGTTTCATCACTATCCAATATGAGAACGTCTAAGTTTTCAGTCAAGAGGACGCCTGTCCATCTGCCCGGCTGAAAAATAGTTTTATTTGACCTACGAGGGGCAACAACATTTTGAGGAACTACTCCCACTGGCTCTTCTAAAGACCTTAGAGGTTAATCAAATTGAACTTCTTCTAAAGAGTTATGAGTTCGTTGTTCGTCTCGAATCTCTTCGAGGTCTATTATTCTCCCACTTGTCAATTTGGAAATATGATTTCTTTCCAAAAAGACACCGTCACGAGCAACGAATACCTTGTTGTCTGACTTGTTGTAGAAATAATACCCCATAGTTTCTTTTGGATACCCAACGAAGAAACATTTGTCAGATTTAGGTTGTAGCTTGTCCAAAATTAATCGCTTGACATATGCTTCGCAACCCCAAATCTTCAGAAAAGACAACTTTGAAAGTTTCCCAGTCCATAATTCGTATGGAGTCTTTTCAACAGCTTTTGACAGAGCACGATTCAGTGTGAGTGTTGTAGTTTGCAACGCATGTCCCCATAACTGTAAAGGAAGTTCGGCCTGACCCATCATTGACCTGACCATATCGAGTAAGGTCCTATTTCTCCGTCCCGACACTCCATTCCATTGAGGTGTCCCCGGAGCAGTCAATTCAGAAAGAATACCGCATTCTTTTAGATGGTCATCAAACTCGTGGCTAAGATATTCACCTCCTCGATCCGATCTTAGAGCTTTGATTTTCTTGCCATGTTGATTCTCTACTTCATTTTGAAATTCTCGGAATTTCTCCAACGAATCAGACTTGTGCTTCATTAATTAAATATAGCCATATCTACTGAAGTCGTCCGTAAACGTTATGAAATAGCTGAACTCACCTCTAGCTTTCGTACTCATAGGCCCACATACGTCCGTATGTATTAGCCCTAATAGTTCGCTTACTCTTTCTCCCACCTTTGAGAAAGGTTGCTTTGTCATTTTGCCAAGTAAACAAGATTCGCATTGATCAATCTTCTCTAAGTCGAATGATTCTAGAATTCCTTTCCGTTGAAATAATTCCATGCGCTTTATGTTTATATGGCCTAATCGACAATGCCACAGAAATGTGAGATCCGAATCACCAATTTTAGCCTTTTTCGTATTTATGTTATAAATGTGTTTGCTCGTATCTAGCACATAAAGACCGTTTTCTTGTTGTGCTGAACCATAAAACATTCCATTCAAAGAAAAAGAACAACTATTGTCTTTAAATTGAAAACAAAAACCTTTAGAATCCAAACTTGAAACGGAAATAATGTTTCTGGTGATACTAGGAACGTAGTAACAGTTTTCGAGTTCCAAAACAAACCCACTAGGCAAAGAAATAAAATAAGATCCTACGGCTAATGCAGCAATCCGTGCTCCATTTCCCACGCGTAGATCCATCTCGCCTTTATCAAGCCTTCTACTTCTCCTTAGTCCCTGTGAATTGGAACATAAGTGTGAGCCACAACCAGTATCTAATACCCAAGAAGTAGAATTAGCAAGATTACAATGTATAACATACATACTTGAAGGAGAAGCAATGTTTCCGTCCTTCTTCTCTTCCTTTAGTTTGGGGAAATCTCGCTTGTAATGACCAATTTCATTACAATTGAAGCATTGCGATGTAGATGGAGAACGATCCTTCTTCATCTTCTTCTTGGATGGCGTCACTTGCCTTCCTGAAGTAGGTGGAGATGCACCCTTGCTTTGGATCTTCCCCGGAACCTTTTTCTTGATTTTCTTACTCTTTACTTTTAGCGATGCTTGCTTATCACTTACAAAGTCCAATTCGTACTGATGAAGCAAGTAAATTAGTTCACTAAGAGTATTCTCCCTTTTCTTGGCGAAATAGAGTAGTTTGAATTTCTTATAACCAGTGTGAAGAGAATTCAAAAGTATTCCCGCAGCTGCAGAATCTGGGAATGGATCACCAAGTAACTCAAGCCGGTTGAGAAGCCCAACCATTTTCTTTATATGAGTTCTGATTGGTGGTTGCTCTGTCATTTCAAAATCAATGACCCTTTTCCTTGCTTTTTATCTTTCGACGTCAAAGAAACAACCCAGTGGAGCGTTAAGCTTTAGATCCTCAAATGAATTTACCAATTCAAAAACATTTTGGTCGACATGTTGACCACCATGTTGGAATCTACCACGACATATATCCCTAAGATGCCTTAGGAGTGCCCATGGCTCGTATGCAACGAACCTTGCACTCCAATCATTGGGGATAGAGCCAAGAATAAGATCCATCACTAGCGACACGTGGCTTTCCCACGTACAGTGCTTTTCTGGAGTCATATCCTTTGAGTAATAGTTGGGGATGGGATTGTCAACTACATATTCAATGTTGTTCCACCTGAGGACTTGCCGAAGCTTCCTCTCCCAATCAAGAAAGTTTAATAGGTTCAATTTTACATCCAGAATTTCAGTTACTTTGACTTTTGTTTTGATCGCGGCCATATTGATTACTACAATCGAAAAGAATTTGCAATAAATAACCATTCATACAATTCAATAACTTTGAAATAAAAGCAAAGCATGCAATCATTAAAGATATTAACACATTTCATTCATGCAAAAAGCAAAAACATGGTCCAAAATGAATGAAACGATTCCAAGACCCCAAAAGTCCTAAATCCTTAAGCAACTTTAGCATGTCTTAAGTAGTTTAAGATTTCAGGTAAGCAAAACCTATTGCTAGTAATCTCCAAATTACTCTTCGTTAATAAATTAATTCCATAATTTATCCCATTGCCACAACTTAATTCCATTGTTGTTTGAGTTGTAACCACAATCAACGTGCTCCTTTGGGACGCCTTACCACCTAAGTCAACTAAAATAGCACCTTGCTTTAGCGTAAACCTACTATCTTAGATCCCTAGATTTTTGTAAGTGTTGATTTGGAAGGCAATTTTTAAACTCAATATTACTTGGACCTAGTTGTTTCTATGTTGGTCCGATTATTAAGTGAACTTAAAACTAATCGATTCATAGGAAACAACCTGTTCATGCAAATCATACATACATTCATACGTTCACGCATAATATATATATTAAAGTTCATAAATAAATGGGGATCTAGTATGGCCCAAAACTTTTGTCTTGAAGCATCCAATCTTCATCACCTCCTTGTTAGCTTGGCATCGTCTTGAATCTTCGTTCAAATGCTAACTTAAAGTTCTAAACTTAGAAAAACATGAAAATAATAAAATTACATCAAAATTTCCATGGTACGCAGACCATATTTAAAACTTTACATTCAAAGATAGAACGGTACGCAGACCGTATTTAACTATCCTAAATTGGCCATACTAATCACTTGGAGTAGTTGCATTACATAAAATATATATTCTATGCATTCACCCATTCGTGTGCTAAACGAATGGCCCATATTAATATGCAAGTATTTACGTGAATTAATTAAAATTCACGTTCACATAAACGCGTCCTAAAAGATTAATCAATTTCCAAATTATTAATCCTTACACTTTATTCTAATTAAAATTGAATTTAATTAAAATAATGCGACCTACGAAAATAATTAAAAATAATTATTTCATTTTAATTTCATTTAGTGGCTCCCACTCAAACAAATAATTATTCCGGATAATTAATTATGAAATATTAAATTAAAACTCGCGGCCCGGCCCAAGCAAATAAAATATTAAATTAAATATCTCGTTAGCCCAAATTAATGCAAATATACGAAGCCCAACAAATTAAAAGATTTTTAACAAAAAAGTCCAATTACTTAGTCGGGCTAGGCTTGTGCCCCGCCCCATGCCTTGCGTGAGGCCTAAGAGCGCACGAGCAAGGCTCGCACTGAAGGAAATATGTCCTTCATCCAAGGTGCATTAAGTCTAATACCAAGGTTCAGATTAATTGAGAACAATTAATTCAGTGAGATCAAGTGATCGGAACAGCTAGCTGGAGCAATGCTTCCGATCAGTGAGTTCTAATGCATATTTGAACTCACAACTTACTCTTGACTGAACCTACAAGGTCACACCAATGACACGTAACAGATCACCAGATTAAATGATTCGGAAATTCATTTAATAGCTTTTCGGGAACTAGTTGGAAAACGTATTATACGATACGACCTTGCATCGGAATCGATATCGTATCGCGAATATTCGTAAGCTAGGAGAAACGAATAAATCGTATCGTAAGACGGTGATTCGTCGTATACGAAACGATAAATAATATATCGGAATATATTAATCGCAGATACGGAAAGGGGCAACGCTGCCAGCCCAACGAGCCAAGGCGCGCAATCGCGCAAGGCCCACTGGGCGTAGCAGCGAGCCAGCGCGCAAGGCCCAGGCCTTGGCTGGGCGCGAGCGCGCATGCGAGGAACAGCAGCAGCAACGCACACAGCGCGGCCCAAGGCCCAGCGCCTGTGTGGCTGTGCGCGTGTGGGCTTGCACGGACGGGGCTGGCTGGCGCATGGCCTATGTGCCTTGGCCGGTTGATATTATAACCTAATGTGAGGGGGTCGAAATAGCACTAGGCTAATGCGTGACCTCGTCCCTCGTGGGTGTGACGATTCTTTTTATTCAATCAAGTGTAATTGGATTTCCTGTGAGTTTACACCCAATTGACTAGTAATATAGGAGTCGCCATTCAGTTTTTAACGACAATGAGAAAAACTGACAAAACCCGGTTATCGTGACATAAAGGGAGTGCAATTATGTTTGACCACGACGGCCGTAGGTTCCCTTGTGATCCCTGGTGTGGGGATCTCTCAACATACACCCGCAAGGTGGAGATTGAGGGTTCGGGGGACTGTAACTACCGAGAGGAGTACTCGCTCGTCGATAACTCCAGAGGCAGGATATCCTTACTAGCTCATCATAAATAATTGAAGGGACATGCGTTAACTATTAAACTAATCTGAGTTGATTTTATCAGTATGCAACATATAGTACTAAATCGAACGCGATTATCTGATTTTGATTGTTTTAAGGGACCTAGCATGATAATCCAATTTCCCAAAAATATCATATTTATTAAACGTGATCGAACAATCAGATTTTAGTTAGTTTAACAGTTCATAAAAGGGCGAGGAAAGCAATTAAACCATGGAAAAGGGACACATTACGACGCACCCTTGAGAGGTGCGTCACGGTTCTCACAAAACTAACCACTTTGACTTTGCTATTTCTCCTTTTATTTAATGAATCTCAAATTATGGGACGGGATACGTTCTGTTCGATTTATGGATCGATTGCGACAGAACGCGTGATCAGTTTTGCAGCTTGAGGGTAAGGCTTAGGGGTTTAGAGTCAATACTCAGAATAATAATTGTGTGTTGTTTGTTTCACGTCGAACTTAAGGGTCTATTTATAGGAAAGAAGGGCGTAGAAAGATAGTTTTTCAGGAATTTGAATACGAAACGGATTAGGAAAAGAATCCGCCCCAGGTATTTTCGGCACCCAGCTCTGGGCGTCAAAGATTTCGGCGCCCAGGGCTGGGCGTTGAAAATAGGGTCTGGCAGAATTCTTTGTCAGATTGGACTCTAGAGTACGGAGTTCATTAAGAGACTTAATCCGAGTTATTTGGTGCGTATCAATTTACGACGGAATGCGTTTGGGCCCTTTACGAACTCTAGGTTCGTTATGATTTTAATTAATACGTTAACTCTTTTATCGAACTGCGATAGGAATAGAATTCCTTTTACAATTTCTATCTCTTTTAGGATTTATGTTGGAGTGCAACACCTAATTCTGACAGGTTTCTATCTTTTTATTCTTACTACTTTTAGCAACTACCCTTTACGGCAGTTACTAATTTTAGCAGGTTTCCATAAATAGTAGGTTTCTATAAATAGCAGGTTTCGGGTGAAATGAACGGGGGGATTTGAGATTCGTTATTTTATAGGAGATGCGTTGTCAAGTAGAGATTTATGTTCTCATCATCGAACCTTCCCTTTCGGGAATGGGGACAAAAGTAGGTGTCTACAGTTAGCCCCCACTTTGACTGAGTCTTGGAGTAAGACGATGGTCAAAGTTTTAGACGGAGTGCGTCACACAAGCCATGGTGACCTGTTTTTTTGCGAGGGTCTCACGAGCCCCCGAGTGATATCATTTGACTTAAGGGTCATCACTTTGAAGTGTCGACATATCACTCACGTGTCATTGGGATTTGTCAACTGATAGTATAGAAACTTCCTCACTTTGTCATTGGAAGGATCTAAAGGTGCGTAGAAACTCCCTCACTTTGTCATTGGGAGTAGCTACAGATGTTTTCGAAATCAAAGCTGTAAAGTGTGATTGGGCCTGGCCAAGCCCAACCACGAGGTAAAAATGTTTTTAAAGATTCTCATTTTTAGGGTTAGCTAAACGAGAAAACCCCCTTGTTTTTATGGGACGTAAAACGAAGGAAAATCCAGCACATCGTTCTTTTTTCGGAAAAAACGAAAAACCAATCTTTGAATTTTTTGTGGAAAAAGGATGGCTACTCACATCGTTTTTTTTTTTTGGAAAAACGGAAAACCAAAAGCTACTTACATCGTTTTTGGGAAAAACGGAAAACCAAAAAGCTACTCACATCGTTTTTGGGAAAAACGGAAAACCAAAAAGAGTTATCGCTGCAGCGACTAAGGACCTGCGCGGTTAGTGACGCAGACCCCGCCGGCTAAAGATGGCGAGCCTGTCCGCTAAGGGTAGACACCCCGTCCGATAGAAGTGGACGAATCTGTTTTGAAAATTGTTTGTGTTTATTTTTTGAAAATAAGGACCTACGTGGTTTGCGCCGTAGACCCCGCCGGCTGAAGATGGCGAGCCTGTTTCATTTTTGATTTTTGAAAATTTCATTTTTTGAAAACCGAGGACCTGCGCGGCTAGTGACGCAGACCCCGCCCGCTGAGGGTGGGCGAGCCTTGTCCGCTGAGGGTGGACGTCCCTGAATTCGTTTTTTCGATTTGGGAACTCGCGTGGTTCTTGACGCGATCTTGCCAACTGAAGATGGGCAAGTTCCTATTTCTTTTGTTCTTTGTGATTTCTTTTGAGAATTTCTTTTCTTATTCATTCTCGCAGGAGCGAATTCTTTCGAGGGATGCTCGGATTTAGTTGTAACCTGAATGTGGGTTGACAACGTGCTTAGACGGACCATTGTTTTGTGGTCATCTTCTTTCGTGGTTTTGAGCTAGTCTTTTCGGCTCAATTCTGCCACTACCTGGGTCCTTGATTAGGGGACTATGTATAAATATCAACGGCGACCTTTGTCTCGAGGTCGTAAACTGGTTTTATTTTTTTGAGACATCCAGACACGGGACTTCGTACAGCATAGTCTGGGAATATTGTTTTAACTTTGCATACTTTCTTTTAAGATATATTTTTTTCCGAGCCCCCAAGCATTCGTGCTTGACGGTCATTTCTTGTCAAAGAGGTTCCTTGGGGATACGCATTCTGTAATGTCCTTGATCGTGTTTGGGATTGTGCTCGTAAGTGCGAGCGATCTTTGTAGTAGTGTGCTACTCTTAACAAAGCCGTGAGGTGCGACTTTCATTAAAGGAATCGGCAATTTTCAAGTCGAATAAATATGGCAGGGCCCTATAGAAGTCAGTGCTGTTTTTTGGGTCTGGAATCATTTTCAGCGCCCATGCCCGGGCGTTAATGATTTCGGCGCCCAGCGCTGGGCGCTAAAAATAATTTCTGGCGAGGTTTCTTGATGACACAGCCGGCCTCTTGTTCGTCCATTTTCCTTTTTTTTTCTTCTTTTGAACGCGTTCGTAAATGTTCGATACTTAGAAAAGATGATATGTGTGTGCGAACGAGCGTTCATACAATGGTCGTGGTGTGCGGTCCATTAATCAGTTTGCTTGAATTGTTTCAATTTTTTTTTTGAGAACCGACTGATTCGAATAGTTTGCTTAGAAGCTTGATAGGGTTCAGGCCAATTCATGAAGTGGGCTCAAACATCGTGCTCTTCGATTGTTCAAACATTTGCTTCGAGATTCTTTTTATTTTGCTATGGTTGTTTCGTAGCTTGGAGCCCCCAAGTATGCATGTTGGGATGTTTCCTTTTGGCGTAAGATTTTGTAGGTTTTTTTGAGAAAGATGCCTTGGGGTTCCGCTCGTGTAGGTGCGAGCTATCCCTTCCGTGGTAGGTGATGTTTTGCTACCTTTGATCCTTTGATCCTCTTTTACACATGGTCTTTGGTCGTGCCTACATTACTGCAATATGCCTTACTCTCCTTTTTTAGACTTGTACCGTGGGATGGTTGAACTTATGGTGCGACGTAGGCTTGTGTGGCATAACCGCACGTATTAGAACATTTCTCCAGGTGTTGGGATATAACATTATTATTTTTTGCATTGGAGTACTTCATCACGCCTCGTTCAGGTGTTCGAACAAGCGTAGCACCTTCTGCGTGGGTTTGCACGGCTTATTACTTCGTTCGATGCGAGATTTCATAGGTGTTTCTTTCTTATTTTTATATCTGGGCAAAACTTGGCTAGCAGAAAGATTCAGCGCCCAGGCTGGGGCGTTAATGATATCGGCGCCCAGCTCTAGGCGTTGAAAATGATTTCTGGGTATATTTTGACAGTTCTTATCCTTGATTTTTCTTTCTCTTTTGCTTTGAAACGAGGTAGACTGTGTAACGGGCGCTTGTAGGGCGAGCGTTATGTGCAGTAGTTTGATCGGAGTTTTGGTGACTCGCGATTTTCAGTTACCCTTGATAGTGGGGTGACTTTATATATTCTAAGTAGTGCTTTAGAATTTGGGAGGGGTTGTAGCCATTCTAAGGCTCGTTTTACACGATTAAAGCTTAGAATTGTGCCACTATGATGTATGTATAGCATTAGCGTCGAGAATTTGCGATAAAATCGTCATTTCGAGCATTTTTAGGGTGTTTTTCTCAAGCCCCCAATTGTAGCTACGGGATTGGCTTGGTGCTATAATGCTTTGCATACGTTTTTATGCATTCATGGTGACATGGATCATGAATAGTTTGAACCAGACTCGTTTAGTGCGAGGTACGTTCGAGTAGTGACCTACTACTTCTCTTGTAAATGTCGTATTATGCGACATCGCCATGGTCAAGGTAGTAACATGTGGAAGTGTGCCTTGACCAAAAGTTAGGTGCCTTTCTTTACCCATAATCATATTTAGAAATCTTTTTGACTCACTTGCAACATTGAGATAAACGCATAATTAGCTTAAACCAACGACACTTTATTATGTTCGAAGAAGTCTTTGAAAACCATTTGAAAATTATTTAAAATCCGAGTCCTACTATGTACAACCCGATGTGTCCTAGGTAAGTTGACTTATAGAAAGGTTCGTACAGGATTATATGAGTGAATCAAAATACTGTTACGATTTTGGAATGCTGTCTAAGGATTTGCTGGAAGCCAGGGTGCAGGCGTCAAGATATACTTGTGCCCGTTTGGCGTATGCTTTAGGCTTTTAGGGCCATCTTTTCCAGAATTTGCGGGATTATAAACCGTTTTCAAATCGACTTACATTTACTTGGTGTATGTCTGCATAAAAGGTCAAGGTATACTTAGTTCTTTCCCTAGCTCTTTCATTTCAATTTTTTAGCCCCCAGTTGCCGTTATGTCTTCCCGTGAATGATGTTTCAGATTTCGATTTTAGATGCCCGTGTCATATGTCTGAGTAGGGTGTGCCTTGGTTAAGTGCCAAGTCCTATTGACAATGTCTGTTTTTATTTTTCAAAGGGGATTCGCAAGCATTTGAATTACCATGAACGGGTGCCCTGAGTTCGAAGGAACGATGGGGCAATGCCGTAGAACAATTCTCTTTATTGCAAGCTTACTGCCTTTACTACTTGTTGGCGATCATGACTGTGTCTAGTGGTGAAAGAAGGTCTTTAAGCGAACGACCATGTCTAGTGGTGAAAGAAAATCTTTAAGTGAGTTAGTTCGCTCAAGTCGAGTACTTTAGAGGTCATAGACGCTTGCGCTAGCCCCCACTTAATTGAGGCAAAGCGATTTTTTGAGTCTTGGCTAGATGCCTAGGAGTGTGAGTGCTCTTTCTGGCAAGGGTACGTGCCCTTATTATTTTTCGATGTGTGCTCATTTTGGCATCTTGATGACTTGGATTCTTCTTCGTGCTTTCAATTTTTCTTTCGACTTGGATTGCAAGTAATTAAATTTCAATAAGGGACTTCTATTTTTATTCTTGTTTTTCTATAGGCTTTAATATTGGTTGGACCGAATCATGGATTGCCTACATATCCGCCTTAAATAGATTTAATTTGGAATCAGGTCTTGCGTAGTTCTTAGCCTAGAAAATGGTTTCATAGAATGCCGATTTTAAACAAGTATGTTCCGAGGTGGAAACATATTATTTGAAATGGTAGAATAAGTGAAGTTTATTATTATTTTAATCTGCCGCTTTGCCGTAAGCCAAAAATTTGTTTTATATTTTTTTGAGTACATGTATTTTTTGGTACGTATACGTGCTATACCCCTCCAAGTGTTGGTTATTTTTCCGTGCATGTGCGGATAAAATGATGAGCACTTCAGGACAAAATTTGGCGAGCAGAGAGATTCAGCGCCCAGGCTGGGGCACTAGATTTCGGCGCCCAGCTCGGGGCGCTGAAAATGACTTCTGGGCGGATCTTTTTTGGTGCGCTAAATGCTTCTTTTTCTTTTTAGACTAACTTTAGAGGCGCTTTGCAAAGTTTAATTTTTTATTATTTATTATTTTTTTGTACTTTTCATTTGTCTTCCTTTTTTATTCGTGACTCAAGACGGTTTGATAGGATAATTTGTATAGGTATTGGTCGAGCATGAGGATTACATCTGCTAGGACTCACAATTTGCAGCCTCAAGCTAGGGTCGTGAGCTTACATCAACCGAGGCCAATGAGTAGCATGGGACGGCTCAAGGGTATATCAACAGGATGTATCCACACAAGTTATATGGTCATTATGCTAATGGTGGTGTAAGAGCAGGTTTTGGAAATAATGGGTATGACGCACGTGTCAATGGCCGTATGTGGTTTGCGGTTGACAACAAGTTCAAGAATAAGAGTTGAGGTAATGGTTTCTTGGGTTATGGCAATGGGAACATGGATGGGTTAAATGAGCTGAACAGGGGCCCCAGTGCGAAGGTGTCTAAGAACGTAAGGATTGGAAAGGGTGGGCATCGTAGGACTTTATGTGGTATGATTTGGATTGGTTGACTCAATTATTTTCCTTCGTTTACTTGGGTAAATTTCGTGCTTTAGGAGGTACGGGCTAAATATTTCATGGCTCGCCTTTTTCGCTCTCCCTTTTCTCTTTCTCTTTTCTTTTTGCTTGGGATTTCTCCAGATATAAATCCTTCAAAATTTTTTATTTGGGCTAAAAGGTAGATGGTTGTGGTCTTTGAGTCACGAGGCGAGACTGAGTGAGCCTCGTTTGGCAGGCCTATAGTGGACCTTTTAATTTTAGTAGGCCTAGGGCGGACCTTTTTAAGTTGTCTTACTTTGCAAGCGTATTTAGTCGTTTCTTAAAAGGTGCAAAATAGCGTAGATTCAAAATGTTATTTTTACCTTATTGAAATTTAACGAAAGAATTACATCAAAAATATTTTTGTTTCATTTCAGACTTCAGTTTCTGGGATTTAATTGGAAGTCGTGATTTAGACTCGAACTTTCATTAATCTTTCTGATTATAACCCGTGTATGAATACAAGGAGGTGGCCTAGACTCAAAATAATGACGTGGCGTAAGCCTATAACACTTGACCAAACGACTCTCATACTTAGGCTAATTGGACCATAACTTTTGTTGGTTGACACTTTAGATTTTAACCCTTGGGTGTTCATTTGTCATGCACCATTTTGCTTAATATTGGCAACGTAGTTAATTGGGGAGATCGAATTTTTATTTTTGCAAGGCTAGAATTATTAGTGCGGCTTCTCTCTTAGTGTGTATTTGTTGAGTAATATAGTGTTTTGATGATTATGAACAAATGATGATTATCTAACTAATGTGTGTATTGTTTAGATGTGCATGAACAAGTAATGACGGTTAATACAGATCATTTAGTTGGAAGATTATGAAGATATATACAAGAAGAAGTGAAGTTCCTGAAAGGAACTCAAGAAGTGAAGGGAACTTCAGAAGAGAAGTCTAATTATATAAGTATACCATTAGACTTAGAGTTTGTGTCCTTAACTACTGCATACTTGTTTATTAGTTTAGTTTTCTTCATCTTGCTTGTATTGGTTGTCATCACTGACTTTATGGTTTTGATGACAACTAGCAAACGACTAACCTATGTTTGAGTTCCAATATGTATACGAAACAAATATAGGTTTGATGAAGAAACAAACATGAAGAGTTCAAATCAATAAATCAAGTATCCAAGCTGCAACAAAGTTCTTCAAAGGAACACAAACAGATCAGTTCCTCAGCAGATCCTACGAGGAACAACGAGTATAAAGTTCCTGAGTAGGAACAAGCATGGAGAAGTTCCAGAGGCGGAACTATCAACATGAGGCTCTTGAGTTGGAGCATCATGAAGCATGAAGAAGAAAATAAGAGTTTATTTTCTAGGATTCATGTAAGTATGTAGAAACTTGAATAATTGAGGAACACGGTGCCAAAAGGAACTTGTCGGAACTTATGAGAAATAACGTCAGTTTATCTTCCTAGAATACTCCTAGTTTTAAGGTAATTTTAAGTGTCAATAACGTGGCTTTTAACACTCCTAGTTGTTAGGGATTTACCTTTGACTTTGAGTATTTATCTCCTAGTAAAACTCTATTTATTTATGTTTTTAAAATAAAAGATAATTTTTATAAAATCTTATTTTAGTTAGGATTCTGATTTTTATATCATATATTTATTTATTTATTATTTAAAATTCGTTTTTAATAATGTCCTATTCATTCTAGGATTTGTTTTGAATATCTTTTGTAGTTTAATGTGTTTAAAATTTTATTTTTAATAAATAAAAATAATTAATCTTTTTGTAAAATAAAATCTGATTGTTAGTTATTTTATTTTAATAAAATTTATTTTTCTATTTTATTAAAATCAGATTTAAAAGGTTTTGTTTTAAAAAATTAAAATCATTGTTTTACGTTGTTTTGGAAAAACTACATTAGTGGAGAAATAATAGGAGATCATGGAAAACCTGATTATGCTTAGCCCTAACTCCATGATTTTCTCTACTGACTAAAGTCATGGGATCATGCCTAAATTGAAGGGCTTAGTGGTTGTTAGTGGAGAAGATTATGGAGAAAGTGGTTGAGGTTTCTTCCTCTATAAAGGAGAGCTTTCTCATTCATTCAAGGGTGTCTGACTTCTCGGTCATTCCACAGAGTCTGGTTTACGTGGAAGGTAATTAAAGAAGATATATTTGTTCCACGTTTTTTAGTCAGTTCCTGCAGTTCCGAGTTCCTGTCAGTTCCGAGTTCCTTTACAGTTATTCACTCTCTACATATTAGAGTTTAATCAATTATCAAATGTCAATATTTTAAGAGTTGTTCAAGGGTTGAGTGAGCTCTTGTAATGGGTAATTTGTCAAGGGTTTGAGTGAATTCTTGTATAAGTTTTGGGCAGGAACTTGAGTGAGTTCCTGATGTGTATGGGGTAGGAACTTGAGCGAGTTCCGGTTGTATTTGGGTAGGCTTTGAGTGAAGTCTATGAGAAAGAAGCAGAGAGGCTTTGAGTGAAGCAAAAGAGTCAAGAGAGACTTCTAGGGAAGTCAGTGAGAGCGTAGTTGTTTGAGGAACAACTATTGGGAACTTGAGTTCGTAGAGGAACTCAAGTAATGCCCGAGTTCCTTATAGGTTTGTAACTGAGTTGTTGCCCTATAGTGAAAAGAGTTTAAGTTGAAATCCCTAGTGGGTCGAGGTTTTCTTTCTAGTTGGGCGTAGAAAGTTTCCTCGTAAAATCTCTCTTGCATTGTTTCTCTACTTGCTTAAAGTTTCTTTATAATTCCGCAAAATTGGCTAGAAAGTTCCATACTACAATTCACCCCCCCTCTTGTAGTGTTCCATCCGAATAACAATTGGTATCAGAGCCGGAACTCGCTGATAAGCAGGCAACCCTGCTGAGTTAAGTTCCTGGAAGGAGGAACAATTACAAGAAACTTGATGAAAGGAACTCGATCCTACCCATTCAAAGGAACAAGGCAGATCTGACTTTTATTGTTGAATAAAAGTCAGCCAAAGTGTAACAGGCTATCTTCTAAGGTAAATATCTATTTCTTTAGACCTTCTTTGTGTGCATACATTAATTTATTGCGTGTTCCTTGCATTGTTTCTAATGGAACTTCTGTTTTGTTTTGATTTAAAATTAAATTTGAAAAATCTAAAATCTATATTTAATAAATGATTCTTCAATTTATTTTTTTTCAAACTTCAGTACATTAAAATTATGTCAAGGAAACGTATTTTGAAAAATGCATATATGTGGAACTCGGAGTTTTTATTTTTTAGGCAACAAAATATCCTACTTATTTTTTCTCTGCCTAAGAACTATTATTTTATATGCTTCATGAATATATTGAATATCATTTATATGAAGGCATATTGTATCTTGGTAGTAGTTGTTGTGTTGATTATTTTCTTAACAGTTACTACTAACAAGAAGGGACCCAAATCTGTTGGGTTCCCTCGACAAAGAAATTGGTACAGGAACAAACAAAGGTGCACATTAATATGTCAGAGTTCCTGTGAATTTAAGTTCTACATTGAGGAACTCGCTGGATCATTGTTGACCCACGAGTTATACTTAGGAACTCACGAAGGTGCGACATTATAAAAATACATTACATCAGCTCCCCACATCGGAACAAGGATCAAAATCCGAAGAGGAACTTTCGAATAAAGGAACTCATTTAAGCACCATTCCAAGGAACAGATAAAGGCTGCAACGAAAAGATCCTTAATGATACAGTTAAGGTAAACATTAAATTTTTGAGATCTTTATATGCATACGCTATTTATTTAAATCAAGTTCCTAACAACGTTTTATGAAAATTGTTCAAATATATTTTAAAATTTGTTTAATCGATTTTGGATTGTCTCAAACATGTTTTTGTGAGACAAATTTCAGATTCTAAAACTGATTTTGCATTCATGCATTATTTGAATGGTTCAAGGAACAAGACAAAGGAACAATGCATATAGCCACTCTTGGAACTTGGTTTCCCTGCAAAGAGAACTTTATTCTTTGGGTTGCATAATTTAATGTTATATCATTTATTGTCCAAAGAACGATTTTTCCATGTATTATGAGTATATTGAATATTTATTATATGTATGCATGTTAAATCTTAGATCTAGCAGTTTAAAATAATCATTTTCTAAGATGCTACTACTAAAAAGAAAGGAACTGAAATTAAGTCAGGTTCCCAAGACCATGAATTGTTTACAGGTCTGTTAGTATACAATTTTTGTATACTTTAATCTTCTAAATTATGCTACCTAAATATATTTATTACTAATGCATGATTTTGGAAAGTAGTAGAAGAGAAATGATTTTTACAGGTTTATAACTCATGATTGAGTGTGTGTATGAAGTAAAGGAACAACATCAGAATTACACCAAGGAAAAATGAGTTGGAAATCCATTAGATTCGTTGGAATAGTGAAGAGGAACTCAGGCTCGGAACTTGGAACTTCAGATGTAAACTAGTTCCAGTTCCACCAGCATGTAAGTTCCTTCCAAATATGATGGGTCATATCAACGAATCAACTCACATGCACTATATAATTGGAAGTCACTTTGAACATCTCAAAGGAACTCAATCATGTGAAATGCTAGTAAGGTTGTTCCCTCATTTTACTTGTGTTAATTAATGTTGAATTTTTTTATATAAACCTGTTTCTCTTAAATTATTGTGCAAACTAACCTTATTTGTGTTATAGGTTTTGTTTTGGAATTTAATATGTATAAAATGCATAATAATAAGTTTCATTGATCAAAGGAACTCTTCCTAAGTTCTGGTGAAACAATCAGCGAACTCAAGGTTACAGTAACTTGATAAATGGTGCATAAACTATTTGATAGCAAATTTTTGGTGTCAAAGTTTTTCATGTACAAGTTCTTGGTTCTTGTTAACCTAAGTTCCATGGAACAAAATATATGTTTCATGTTTCTTTCGTGAAGTAACTTTTTCAGGAACATCATATTTTGTTATTATGTCTGATTATATATATATTTACTTTAGACTAACCCGCTAATCATAACTTTGCACAAAAGTACTACACTTGAGTGTTATTTTTTCCCAGATTACTCATATTAAAATAACTCAAGATGGAGAATGGTCATGAAGACCATAGGAACATGTTCTAGCTTACTTGTAACATGAAAAACGAGGTGGCTACAACTAAGGGGGAACAACTCGTTATATCTCGACAATGATTGTTCTATGAAAGAAAATTCACTATTATCGTTTGGTTGCTACCTACATTGGAAACTTATAACTTTTGACAGTTAAGGTAAGATTGGTTCCAAATGAAAAGTTGGTAAGTCAAGTTCCTGTTCCATTGTGAATTTTTATTGTCGAGTAATTAATGCACATTTGTTTAGAGTTTCCAAAATTATGTTTTCTCTGGTAATTTTAAAAATAAATTACATCATCAGTAATAAATGTCATAGTTGAAGGGAATCAAAGAGAGAACACATACTTTGTGGATCACAATTTGGTTCCTAACAATAATTTGATATTTCTAGGGGTTATTGAAGATGATCCAGAGTTTACAACAAATATAAAAATGTGCGTTGAAATAAGTGAATATATTACTTGTGATTGAAACTAACATGACTATTCCCAGCAACAGGTTAAAGTTTATTTCAATATTGAACTCGCAAGTTCATGTAGAACTAATCGAGTTTCTAATGATAAAATATGTCACTATTAAAAGCAACAGTAGCCAGCTACATAAGTTCATGTCGAGGAACTTCAAACTAAGGTTCAAGTTCCAGTTCATGAAGCTGAAGATCAACTCGATCAATCAATATCATGCAACAAGTTCCACGACTGCTCTAGTAGTAGAGAAATTGCCAGATTCATTTATCGAGTTCCTGTGTGCACTACAACATTCATTCAATCAATTTTTCAATGACATCGACAAAGGAACTCAGAGAAGGTTGGTTCTTGAAAGGAACAACCAGTCAGAAAGGTATTGATTTTTAGGAGACTATTTCTCCAGTAGCTTGTTTATAAGGTAATTATATATAATCCTATGTTGTTGCACATATGGGACATAGGTTGTTCCAAACAGAAGATGACTTCTTTTTTTTCTTATAAAGAACAATGTCAAGTCCCTTCTTGAAAACTGATTTTAAAATTAACATATTTTGTTTTCAAGAGAAACTGATTTATTAGTGATATATATACATAAATGTTGAACCTAACGAATTGTTTTATAAGGTTTCATTATCATAAGTGTTTATATGAACATGATGAAAGAACACAACAACCACTCTCTTAATTTCTATAAAAATTAAATAGAGAGTGATATTTGAGATGATCAAATGACAAAAGCATGTCAAGGAACTTCTGAAGAATGATTGACAATATTCGATTACACATGAATGTTTCCATAAGATGTGAGGGCATCAAGATGATGGAACTAGCACTCAAGGAACTCGAACATAAATTCATCAAAATTAGTCCAGCACCTCAAAGTAATCATACACATGGTGAAAAATTATATAAGGTACATTTTTTTTGTTATATTGTTTACTTATTAATTTAATTGTACACGTCTTGAAATGCATTATGTGATTATGCTTTCCTTATGATTTCATCTATTCATGGACTGTTTAAAGGATCAATACTTAATGAAGCAATGGCATGAGCATAACATAGTCTTTTCCATGAGTTTTGTTGATTTGGAACTCCTACACATATTTAGATAAGGCAATTATGTATGCTTAAAGTAAATGTGTCACACTTATATTTTGTGCTGTAAAAGGCATACTCACTTGCCCAAAGAGTATTAGATGTCTCATAATAGAACTATATGGATGCTATCAAACAAGAAAATCCTAAGTTGCCAAAGAAACAATGGAAGAAACATTGATGGAACTAGACAAGTAGATTCCCATAAAAATATTTCTTTATCTTGCTTAATATTGTCAGAGGGAACAAACCTATATTTTAACCAACTTCCACTTATCCACACCATATGTATTTGAAGAACAACATCTTTCCACAAGACTGGTTTGTGTGTTCGTGATTGGGTTGAGCATTATACTACATTCGCAAAGAGTGTTCTATTGTGCCGAGCCATTAGCATTATTCTACAACCTTTGGGTTGTGTGTCCGTGCTAAGTACAATCATACTCTACAATCCAGTATTGTATCTCTACGTTGTATTCTTTATTCCTATCATTAGCATTTCATAACTTCGAAGATCCTTATTTCCAAAATTATCATTCCACTCATATCCCGACACTTCAAATATACTACTTCCCACGAGCTCTAAGTTAATATTCATCGATTTGTATGGTTTGATGATACATAAAGAGTTATAAATGGATGGATACATTTTGAGGGGGAAGTTTGTGGAAGAAGTGAGAAGCAAGTTTATTATACTTTATCAATTGATATTTCGAGGGAAATCATTAGATGGAGCTACACTTACAAGCTCCAAAATGAAGAGAGGAATGGTAAGGAACTCTGGGGGAATAAGGAAGGAACAAATGTAAATGATTCATATTTGGTGGTGGAACTCAAGTATGTATGAATATATTTTCTCTTTACTGTTGTACTTAAAAACTCTAGGAAAGTGCCACAACGTGTAATGACACCCTTGTTTTTTTTTTTTTTTTTTAAAAAAAAAAAAAAATGTATGATGAAAAAAAAAAAAATGAAAAGAAAAAATAAAAAAAAAATAAAAAAATAAAAATAAACAAGGGTGATCAAATCTTTATTATTTCCTAGATGACATATGATTCTGAAGACGTTTACTCATGGAATCAGTTGAAAGGGGAACATAAGCAAAAATTGAAAGAACTTGATGAAATATGTTCAAGTTCCTTTTATCAGTGTGTTTCTCAAGGAAAGTTGGTGGTTGAAGAGAAGTGAACTTGATTGGTACATATCATGGTTATGTTTAGAAGAAATTTCAAGATTGTGAGGTAAAGTGATAAACTCTAATGATTGTTGAGAACCTCACTTTGAAAACCTAACTAAAGAGCACACTATCTATTTCAAAGTTCCCTCTATTCAAATTGCTCCATAAATTTCTTTCATACTTCTTTGAGCCCGATATTACAATATCATACTCTCTTAATCCATTTTTGACTTTCAAATTTGATCTATGCTTGACTTTAATTTATTATTTGTCAAGTTCCTTCAGTAATTTTAAAGTTGGATCTTTGGATTGTGAATTGGAAATTCGTGTAGCATATGCATCCTAAGTTTGAAAATTGAGCATCTTGAGACTTTTAGGACTAACAAGTGTTTAACCTTTATGGTGGTAATTGTGGCATATAGCAATATGTATATATGATTTACCTAAAGCAAATATGTGTAAAATTGTCCTTTTCGATAATGACAAAAGGGGGAAGATTATGTATAATGCTTATTGTCTAATATAGTCAAGTCTAAATCCTCTTATGCATGACTTGTTCAATAGTTTCCAGTCTGTATTATTAAGGGGGAATTAATGTACATCTTTAATGTTTAATTTGCGATAAGCATCATTTGTTTGTCATCATCAAAAAGGGGGAATATTGTTGAGTAATATAGTGTTTTGATGATTATGAACAAATGATGATTATCTAACTAATGTGTGTATTGTTTAGATGTGCATGAACAAGTAATGACGGTTAATACAGATCATTTAGTTGGAAGATTATGAAGATATATACAAGAAGAAGTGAAGTTCCTGAAAGGAACTCAAGAAGTGAAGGGAACTTCAGAAGAGAAGTCTAATTATATAAGTATACCATTAGACTTAGAGTTTGTGTCCTTAACTACTGCATACTTGTTTATTAGTTTAGTTTTCTTCATCTTGCTTGTATTGGTTGTCATCACTGACTTTATGGTTTTGATGACAACTAGCAAACGACTAACCTATGTTTGAGTTCCAATATGTATACGAAACAAATATAGGTTTGATGAAGAAACAAACATGAAGAGTTCAAATCAATAAATCAAGTATCCAAGCTGCAACAAAGTTCTTCAAAGGAACACAAACAGATCAGTTCCTCAGCAGATCCTACGAGGAACAACGAGTATAAAGTTCCTGAGTAGGAACAAGCATGGAGAAGTTCCAGAGGCGGAACTATCAACATGAGGCTCTTGAGTTGGAGCATCATGAAGCATGAAGAAGAAAATAAGAGTTTATTTTCTAGGATTCATGTAAGTATGTAGAAACTTGAATAATTGAGGAACACGGTGCCAAAAGGAACTTGTCGGAACTTATGAGAAATAACGTCAGTTTATCTTCCTAGAATACTCCTAGTTTTAAGGTAATTTTAAGTGTCAATAACGTGGCTTTTAACACTCCTAGTTGTTAGGGATTTACCTTTGACTTTGAGTATTTATCTCCTAGTAAAACTCTATTTATTTATGTTTTTAAAATAAAAGATAATTTTTATAAAATCTTATTTTAGTTAGGATTCTGATTTTTATATCATATATTTATTTATTTATTATTTAAAATTCGTTTTTAATAATGTCCTATTCATTCTAGGATTTGTTTTGAATATCTTTTGTAGTTTAATGTGTTTAAAATTTTATTTTTAATAAATAAAAATAATTAATCTTTTTGTAAAATAAAATCTGATTGTTAGTTATTTTATTTTAATAAAATTTATTTTTCTATTTTATTAAAATCAGATTTAAAAGGTTTTGTTTTAAAAAATTAAAATCATTGTTTTACGTTGTTTTGGAAAAACTACATTAGTGGAGAAATAATAGGAGATCATGGAAAACCTGATTATGCTTAGCCCTAACTCCATGATTTTCTCTACTGACTAAAGTCATGGGATCATGCCTAAATTGAAGGGCTTAGTGGTTGTTAGTGGAGAAGATTATGGAGAAAGTGGTTGAGGTTTCTTCCTCTATAAAGGAGAGCTTTCTCATTCATTCAAGGGTGTCTGACTTCTCGGTCATTCCACAGAGTCTGGTTTACGTGGAAGGTAATTAAAGAAGATATATTTGTTCCACGTTTTTTAGTCAGTTCCTGCAGTTCCGAGTTCCTGTCAGTTCCGAGTTCCTTTACAGTTATTCACTCTCTACATATTAGAGTTTAATCAATTATCAAATGTCAATATTTTAAGAGTTGTTCAAGGGTTGAGTGAGCTCTTGTAATGGGTAATTTGTCAAGGGTTTGAGTGAATTCTTGTATAAGTTTTGGGCAGGAACTTGAGTGAGTTCCTGATGTGTATGGGGTAGGAACTTGAGCGAGTTCCGGTTGTATTTGGGTAGGCTTTGAGTGAAGTCTATGAGAAAGAAGCAGAGAGGCTTTGAGTGAAGCAAAAGAGTCAAGAGAGACTTCTAGGGAAGTCAGTGAGAGCGTAGTTGTTTGAGGAACAACTATTGGGAACTTGAGTTCGTAGAGGAACTCAAGTAATGCCCGAGTTCCTTATAGGTTTGTAACTGAGTTGTTGCCCTATAGTGAAAAGAGTTTAAGTTGAAATCCCTAGTGGGTCGAGGTTTTCTTTCTAGTTGGGCGTAGAAAGTTTCCTCGTAAAATCTCTCTTGCATTGTTTCTCTACTTGCTTAAAGTTTCTTTATAATTCCGCAAAATTGGCTAGAAAGTTCCATACTACAATTCACCCCCCCTCTTGTAGTGTTCCATCCGAATAACAGTATTGCTTTACCCCAATGGTAGCCTTATGGTATGACGATTTGGGTATTTTCATGTTGCATTCATGGAAAATCTTTTAGTCCGTACTTAGCAGTATTTCAAGGAGCGAGTGACTCGAGAGGACTATGATAGGCGTGACCCAATGTGATCATAAGCGTTGAGGCCATTAATTTTTTTGTCAATGGTATTGATACCTTAGGTTCACTTTGGGAGTTGTGCGACTATGGGGGAATGACTTCCAGAATGTGACTGTTTCCATTTTACAAATACTATAATATATTCGTTTAATTGGCGGGAGAGAGCATTGAGGTCGTGGATTCTTAGCAAGGGATGACAATTACATATGGGTGCTTATTGATTCAAATGTTAGGAAGGGAGACTCAATATGGTTTAACCTTTTTTGCAGAACGACACCAAGCAATAGGACCGATTCTATGGATAAAACGACTTAAGACTTAGGATTTAGATTGTACTTTGGCATAGCCTAGTCTAGACTCGGATTTATTGATTTCTTGTTTGAACATTTTTTTTGAAGACTTTATTCGAACATCATTTTTGAATACTTTGCCCATGTGACATTCAAGGTTACATCAATTAGCGTGCTCGGTTTTGGAGCCGAACATTGTCGTCATAGGAGGCCTAACAACGACACAAAGAGTTATTTTATTTTTTTACAAGTCGCTTTTAGAATCGAGTGCCTTTTCATACGCCCTCGTAGCAATTTCTTTTTTTCACGAAAAGTTTTTTTTTTGCTACGTATATTTTTTATGCGCAGGCACCGAGGCCGCTGCGCCTAACCAAAAGGCCAAGCAGCAACTTCAGCGCCCAGCGTAGGGCGTGAGAAATTCTGGCGCCCAGCCAGGGGCGTTGAAAATGCGTCCCTGGCTGGTTCTCGTTTTCAGTTTGCGTCTACTTTTGTTTATGCGACTTCGATTCTGCGTGCTTGCCTAATAACATTCTTTACGCGTTGTGCAACGTTTGTGGGATTCGTTACAGGCCATCCCGAGCGTCGCTTATTTTTGTGGCGATCATTCGGGTTTGCGGAACACGTATTTCGGTATAACTCTTTGGCAAATTAGTCTATGAATGTTTGGGCAATTTTTAAGGTCGTTGGTTTTCTAGGATAGTTTGTCACACACAATCACATATTTCGCTACACATAACTAACATTCATCATGAGGCGATAATAACATGTCATGTAGTTTATGATAGGCTTCTATGGGTAGTTATTTGCGCCTGGTTTGGTACCGCTTCTATCGTAGATCCAACACATGCCCCGGTCGAGGTAGTGTCTTCAACAGACGAATTTCGCCCAAGAGGCCAACCCGCAAGTGCAAGCCAATGGGGCATGCAGGCGAGAGGGACCTAGTGGGCGAGCGATTGAGTTTGGGACGGGTGTACTACTAGTGAAAGTGCCGAGTGGACAACATTCGAAGCGTATGCACCCCCCGATTGGCGATGGGTATCCTTAGTCCAAACTCCCTGAGGGAGCCAAGATTCATTATGCGGTTCTGCCCGTTCACATTAATATGCTGATTTTCAGGTCGTCCCAACTTGATGGGGAAATAAACGCGGGGTAGGATCGTTTCACCCTTCGGCTATTTTGATTACCTACTAGCACGAGTATTTCCTTCACTATCCCCAGTTGAGTCGCCACTGTGAGGGGGTCGAAAAAGCACGAGGCTAATGCGTGACCTCGTCCCTCGTGGGTGTGACGATTCTTTTTATTCAATCAAGTGTAATTGGATTTCCTGTGAGTTTACACCCAATTGAGTAGTAATATAGGAGTCGCCATTCAGTTTTTAACGACAATGAGAAAAACTGACAAAACCCGGTTATCGTGACATAAAGGGAGTGCAATTATGTTTGACCACGACGGCCGTAGGTTCCCTTGTGATCCCTGGTGTGGGGATCTCTCAACATACACCCGCAAGGTAGAGATTGAGGGTTCGGGGGACTGTAACTACCGAGAGGAGTACTCGCTCGTCGATAACTCCAGAGGCAGGATATCCTTACTAGCTCAGCATAAATAATTGAAGGGACATTCGTTTACTATTAAACTAATCTGAGTTGATTTTATCAGTATGCAACATATAGTACTAAATCGAACGCGATTATCTGATTTAGATTGTTTTAAGGGACCTAGCATGATAATCTAATTTCCCAAAAATATCATATTTATTAAACGTGATCGAACAATCAGATTTTAGTTAGTTTAACAGTTCATAAAAGGGCGAGGAAAGCAATTAAACCATGGAAAAGGGACACATTATGACGCACCCTTGAGAGGTGCGTCACGGTTCTCAGAAAACTAACCACTTTGACTTTGCTATTTCTCCTTTTATTTAATAAATCTCAAATTATGGGACGGGATACATTCTGTTCGATTTATGGATCGATTGCGACAGAACGCGTGATCAGTTTTGCAGCGTGAGGCTTAGGCTTAGGGGTTTAGAGTCAATACTCAGAATAATAATTGTGTGTTGTTTGTTTCACGTAGAACTTAAGGGTCTATTTATAGGAAGGAGTGGCGTAGAAAGATAGTTTTTCAGGAATTTGAATACGAAACGGATTAGGAAAAGAATCCGCCCCAGGTATTTTCGGCACCCAGCTCTGGGCGTCAAAGATTTCGGCGCCCAGGGCTGGGCGTTGAAAATAGGGTTTGGCAGAATTCTTTGTCAGATTAGACTCTAGAGTACGAAGTTCATTAAGAGACTTAATCCGAGTTATTTGGTGCGTATCAATTTACGACGGAATGCGTCTGGGCCCTTTACGAACTCTAGATTCGTTATGAGTTTAATTAATACGTTAACTCTTTTATCGAAATGCGATAGGAATAGAATTCCTTTTACAATTTCTATCTCTTTTAGGATTTATGTTGGAGTGCAACACCTAATTCTGACAGGTTTCTATCTTTTTATTCTTACTACTTTTAGCAACTACCCTTTACGGCAGTTACTATTTTTAGTAGGTTTACATAAATAGCAGGTTTCTATAAATAGCAGGTTTCGGGTGAAATGAACGAGGTGATTTGAGATTCGTTATTTTATAGGAGATGCGTTGTCAAGTAGAGATTTATGTTCTCATCATCGAACCTTCCCTTTCGGGAATGGGGACAAAAGTAGGTGTCCACACCTAAGGGTTATAATATTAATCCATCTCACGTTTTCCAATAACCTAATGCAAAAATCATATTACACATCAAACCCTAAGGAGGAGAGAGAAACCCTAATTCTCTCTAGTCTCCATGGATGTGTTCTTCCCAAAAGCACAAACTCTTGAATGATTGTCTAAGCTACGATTATCAAGACGGATCTGGTCGTGTCGGTGAACCAAGTAGAGGAACGACAAGTGGAGTTCATTGTTCGTGTTCGTTGACAGATTATTGTGGAAAACACGCTTCGAATGTAAGTTTGCTTAATCTGTGCTTTATACATGTTTCCTGGCTTTGGGGATTGTTCCGCACATGTTATTATGTTTAACTGTATTCCCCTATAGTGGTATCAGAGCCTCATGTATTCAAAGCATGAATTAGCATGATTATTATTGTCTTTGCATCTGTCGAAAATTTGGAATTTTTGTTGATTTTTCGGATTTTTTTTACGAATTATTGGATGAATTGCGTAATAATCAGGTCCGAAATCAAAAATCTTCGCCTTTTCGATTTTTAAAACCCTAATCTGATGGAAAACGATTTTCTAAGATCAACTCATGAGAATAGAATTGCGAAAACAGGCCTCGAGGTATCGTGTTTTGGGCATTTTTGTTAATTTTTCAATAAAAATTAAAAGTGTCGGACACTAATTTAATTAAAAGGTCGACCTTAACTACTCGGAATTGTTTGAAATTTTGACACAATGTTTCTGGGTACATGCTTGATTTATGGTAAATTTTTCAGATTTTTCCGATAAGTATAAACCCTAATTTTGCGTAGCCCGATTTAGCAATTGGACTTTTTTTAAAAATCGTTTAATTCGTTGGGCTTCGTATATTTGCATTAATTTGGGCTAACGGGATATTTAATTTAATATTTTATTTGCTTGGGCCGGGCCGCGAGTTTTAATTTAACAATTAATTATCCGGAATAATTATTGGTTTGAGTGGGAGCCACTAAATGAAATTAAAATGAAATAATTATTTTAATTATTTTCGTAGGTCGCATTATTTTAATTAACTTCAATATTAATTAGAATAAAGTCTAAGGATTAATAATTTGGAAATTGATTAATCTTTTAGGACGCGTTTATGTGAACGTGAATTTTAATTAATTCACGTAAATACTTGCATATTAATATGGGCCATTCGTTTTAGCATACGAATGGGTGAATGCATAGAATATATATTTTATGTAATGCAGGTACTCCAAGTGACTAGTATGGCCAATTTAGGATAGTTAAATACGGTTTGCGTACCGTTCTATCTTTGAATGTAAAGTTTTAAATATGGTCTGCGTACCATGGAAATTTTGATGTAATTTTATTATTTTCAAGTATTTCTAAGTTTAGAACTTTAAGTTAGCATTTGAACGAAGATTCAAGACGATGCCAAGCTAACAAGGAGATGCTGAAGATTGGATTCTTCAAGACAAGATGTTTTGGGCCATACAAGATCACCATTTATTTATGCACTGATAAGCGTGTTTTTCCGTCATTGAATAGAAAATCACCTCACCAAACAAAATTTATAAAACACCTAAACTACCGGCTATATTGACTATAGCGGCAAGTATAGGGATCGTCCCATAGGAATGGATATGTTTGACTTATCAATCTATGCGTTCACAAGCTAGTTCAGAAGGAATTTGAGTTTTTGAATTAATCTAATGAAAGCTAGAAATGCAAACAAATAAAGAAACTCTAGAGGATTCGGGAATTGGCTATGGAAATCGAATCAAAAGAAGCACAAGGTCCAAACAATCATGAATATGCAAAGACATAGCAAGTAGGGGAATGAAAACTAATGACGAACCCGCCACCTCTCGTATAGGGAACGCTAAGCGTTTAATCCACAGAAGAGCTTTCGCCTAATCCTAGATTAAACTAACTAGCATATAATAGGAACTATCATTCACTTGCACAATTAGGCTCACAATGTCTTGCCAAACCTAATCATACATTCCAATCTAATCTAATCGGATAACATTCGCGACTACTACTCAACTAGTCATGGAAATCCTATCACTAATCACATTTAATCACAACATCAATCATGAATTTCCCCAAAACTTCTCCAAATTCAATCCCAAAGCTTCATCCCTAACCTCTAGGCTAAACTACTCAATTAGCATGATTAACATCAACATTAAACTTACATTAATCCTAATCATGAATCTAATTGCAACAATGAAGCTAATTGAAACAATAAAATTCAGAAAATTAAAACCACAAAAATTGGGGGAAAATCAAGAACATTCAAAGCATGAAACTAATTCTAGACATCAAAGCATAAACTAAATTAATGAAGCAATTAAAGAATTAAAGAACAAAACAAAAGAAGAATTAGAATTATACCTTGAAATGAAGAAATTGCATCAAACTTGAGGCACAAAAATGAAGAACAAAGCTCAAAGCAAAAGGAAGGAAATCTGGAAATTAGATGATTGAATTGAATTTAGAATCAAGAATTTGAGGCTAAGAATCCTTAATCCTAATCTCTAATCTAAGCCCTAAACTTCTAGAGAGAAAATTCTAAGCTAAGCCTAAGAGAAATGAAAATTACGTAATGAAAGCCTAACTAAGCCTACATTAAACAATGCTACGAAATTCTATTTATACAATCCCCAAAAAAATGAGAAGTTTAAACTTGAAGTCGAATCCCGCGCAGCTGTGCGAACGAGCTTACCCAGCTGCGATCGCATCGGTGCGAGCGGGCTGTGATTCTATGCGAGCGAGCTCAGCGCCGAATTTCTCTCTTCGATCCGTGCGATCGAGTTGCAAATCCGCGCGTTTGCACCAAGCTGCTGGCAGTTCCTGGTCCAATTTCGGCAATTCGTGTGCTCGCACGGAAATACTGTTGCGCTCGCACAGAGATGATGCTGCGCTCGCACTGCTGGGCTGTGCGCTCGCACTGGGTGCCTTGGTTGTGCTCGAGTGTTGTGCGCTGTTTGATGCTTGTTGTGCTGCGATTGTTGCTGCGTGTGTTGATGTTCCATGCTTCGTCGCTGCACATTGAACACGATCGTATAGCATATCAATAAAATCGTAAAACATATTCTAAAATCGTCTAGCACGCTAGAAAATCGTATAGCACATTATTAAAATCGGAAAACGCATTATTGAATCGGAAAATCACATATTTAATTCGTTTGACATTTTCGCAAATCGTAAAGCCATTTAAATCATCGTCTAAGCCAAAAGTCGCATTATTTAGCACGTTAACACTCCAAATAACCCCACGCTATCAAATTGAGCATAAAAGACATAATTAGAGCGAAAACGGCTAGAATATGCGCAAGACGAGAGAATGTAACGATAAATGCAAAAATGCAACAAACGAACTAAAAACGATAAAACTAAGAGAAAATAAGAATAAAAAGATAATAAAATGAACTAAAATCCTAAGCTAAGAGCGACATAAATGTCGCTCATCAAACTCCCCCAAGCTAACCCTTTGCTTGTCCTCAAGCAAAGCTAGAATGAGAAACGGGGAGGAGAATGAGCTTATTTATTAGAAATCAAAATTACGAAAATAAGAACTACAAGAATGCACACTAACTCACTTTCGTAGGAATCACGGTTGCATTTAAGCGCATGCAACAAGCTCTTTAAACCCCACAATCGCTCATGAGGGCGAGTGGGATCTCGCAAGGGTTTCCAAAGAGAAACACCCATAACTCTTCCAAAAATTTGAATCAAGGCAAGAACTAAAAAAAATTAAAAACAAACCAAAAAAGAAAAGAAAGGAAATGAAAAGAAAAGAAAAGAAAGAAAAAGAAAATTAAAAGCGAAACTACAAAACTCAAGATAAGGGCCTTTATTATGGAACGAGCACAAGAGAATGCTAATATTACTAACTAAATAGACGAATGCACGCTAACCAATGTCCTAAGTCGAGTGAAAGATTCAAGTGCCAAGCAAAGTGAACTAAGGGTAAGCACTTATCAATTCCCCTACAACCGAGCATACCACGTCAAATCTCTAGATCCTATCCACCCTTGAGAATAGCGTCTCGAGGCACCGCGAAGGCGCCGGAAAATAAGATTAGGCTACCCGACATCTTAGCATGACAATCCCATTCCATAAATTTGACCAAATCCTCCCTCCACCGACAATGACTCAACTCAAAAGGGTCAAGAGGACTTTTTAGGGTGAAACGTAGGCTAGGGGTAAGGTGTGGAACAAATTTGGGATTTGGTGCTCATACCTAAAGTGAAGCGCAATGAATGAACTCAACTCAAGCAATCGAACCATAAAAAACTCATACCACTTATTTGGGGTACCCCCAAGCTTATTCAACAATTACACTAAACTAAAAACTCTTTTTGCACTTTTCTTGATTTGATTTTCTCTTTTTTTTTGTGTTTCAAATGAAACTTTTCTTATTGCCTTGTTTTTCTCTATTTTTGGCTTTTTCAAAACTTTTGCTTTTGCTTATTTATTCACTATATACAACATTCTTCCAAAACTTTGCCATTCATACCAAACAACATTCATTCCTCAACTTTGCATAATCAATCCAAAAAAACAAGCATCATAACTCTAAGCTTCACTATCACTTCTAATGGTGAAAACAAAACAAAGGCTATTAGGCTTGTAATGTGCTCATAAGAAATGAAGGGTCAAGGCTCAAATGGCTAGAAAAGGGGGAAAATGAAAACAAAAACATATGAGAAAAATAGAAAATAAAGTCCTAAACTAAAAAGAAAAATATTCACCGAAAGAAATGCCTCTATCGTCGCCTAAAGTAGTTTGGTCACGGTCTCGGGAAGGAAATAGTCAAATTCGGGAGATAAGAAAGTCAATGCTAAGGATCCATGCCACTCAATATATGTATATGTGTTTGGGCTAATTTGAACATGAACCTCACATGGGAGCAAATACCACTCTCTCCGGTTTCAAATCACTAGAGAGAATCGACACCATCTTACCACAAGCCAAGGGTTCAAGACGCATGCTACCCAAAGTTCAACCAATGTTCTTAACACCAAATCCTAGACTCGACCTAAGACATTAAGAACCGTGCAAGCATCTACCAATTAGGAATAAAAACATTCTAGCCTACAAGTTCTAATTTTATTTGCCCAAATCAAGAATCTTGCCTAAAAATTCTAGAAAAGTTTGCCTTGACAAAGGGAAAGGAAAACAAAGAAAGAAAAGAAATGAAAAAGAAAGAAAGGAAAAGAAAAAGAAAGAAAAGGAAATTAAGAAAATCAATGGAACTAAACAAGAAATATGCACAAAATCTAAAATATTCACAAAATCAAGCAATCCATCACACGGAGATCAAAGTAGCAACAATAGAATCTCCCCCCAAGCTCGAATTAGGCCATGTCCTCAGGGCCTAAAACGAAACTATGAGGGGCACAGCTACCCATCCAACTAATGCCCCACATGAATGATGCCCGACCCAAAGAATGCATGAGAGTTAGAAGGATGTTACCGGAATTATCGTGGGAGCAAGTCCCGCAAAGAACCGTTAAAACCCGAACGAACTCACCAATAGGAATAGCCGGACATGGCAAAGATGGATGCAAAGATTTCCAGATCAAGAAAGATTGAGCTGTTAGGTTATGATACATATGACAATTCATAAATCATGCGGAAACAACCATTAAGCCAGGAATACATATTATTTACACATAATCATTTAGCATAGTTTAGATGCATACTCTTTGTTGCGTGCCTTCCCTAGCTGCGCCCGAACCGAACAAGAACAACTCTTTAGGACTCCAAGTGTCGTCCCTCTGTAGATAGTCCACAGCACGTCCGGATCCGCCTTAAGATTGACCAACTAGAATCGCCCCTAAGGTACTAAAAATTTTCGGCACTTTTGAGCAAGATGTGTGACTGAATTTTTCTCTCAAAAACTCACTTTGAATACTTGAATAACTCGTTATAAATTGTGAACCCAGGCCACATATTTATAGGGGTATGGAAAGAGAATTGGAATCCTATTAGGATACGAATTAATTAAATTAGAATTATAATAAAACTCTTATTTAATTAATTTATCAAATAGAATTAGGAATTTAATCATTAAACGAATTCTGCACGTTTTAGGTTTCGTATGCGAACACAAACACTTACGCGAGCATGACCCGCAAGCGTGCAGGCCATGCCCGCGCACAGCCCACACGGCCGCACGGCCCACGCGTGCTACAAGCCCACGCGAGCTGCAGCAATGCTCGCAGCCCACTGCTCGCAGCTGCGCGCGCTGCGCGCGCTGCTGGGCCTGGCGTGGCCTTGGCTTTCGTGTGGCGCGCTTGGCTTGCTGGGCGATGGCCTGGCTTCGTGCTGGGCCCTCGTCCGGCAAGCCTCGTCCGATGCTTATTCGTACGATACGCTTCCGATTAAATTCCCGATTCCGGAATATATTTCCGATACGAACAATATTTAATATTTTCGATTCCGGAATTAATTTCCGTTTCGAACAAATATTTAATATTTCCGTTTCCGGAATTATTTTCCGATTCGATAATATTTCCGATTCTGACAATATTTCCGTTTCCGGCAATATTTCTGATTCCGGCAATATTTCCATTTCCGATAATATTTCCCGATACGTACCATGTTTCCGTTTCCGGCAACATCTACGACTTGGATAATATTTATATTTCCGATACGATCCATATTTCCGTTTCCGGCAATATCATCGTTTCCGGAGTATTCATTTCTTGCCTGTGACGATCTCAGCTCCCACTGAAACCAAGATCCGTCGATTCCGAATATCCATAGTTGGAGTATTTAATGCCATTAAATACTTGATCCGTTTACGTACTATTTGTGTGACCCTACGGGTTCAGTCAAGAGTAAGCTGTGGATTAATATCATTAATTCCACTTGAACTGAAGCGGCCTCTAGCTAGGCATTCAGCTCACTTGATCTCACTGAATTATTAACTTGTTAATTAATACTGAACCGCATTTATTAGACTTAACATAGAATGCATACTTGGACCAAGGGAATTATTTCCTTCAGTCTCCCACTTGTCCTTAGGGACAAGTGTGCATTTCCTAATTCCTTTGTCGCTCGATGCTTGCTCTTGAACATAAGGTAAGAGTTGTCATCCTTATTATGTCCAGAGGTGTTCCTCGGTTTCAGAGTTCAACTGATCAAATAAACAGATAATCATAGCCTATGATTCATCCGAGCACGGCCATGCATTTCACAGTTTCTAGCTCTCCGAGTGGCCTTGTACAACTTTTAAGCATCTCATCCCGATTTATGGGAGGACGATCCCAATCTTGCGATCTTGAGATTAGACTTCGTTTGATAGGTGATTACCTGAGCGTTGCCTTTATAGCCTCCTTTTACGGTGCGACGGTTGGTCAACGTCAAAGCAACCAGTTCTCAAACAAGTAATCTCAAATCACTCAGGTATTGAGGATTTAGTGTTTAATAATTTTAATGAAATTTACTTATGACAGATTTTCATCTCTTATAGTAAAGTTTCATAGGTCTTGTCCGATACTAGTCTTCCCAAAGTAAGTATCTATGCAAATGATTATGACATTGCCATGTCCACATAGTTCAAGAAACAGAACTACTAGTCATCTTGCATTCTAGTCGTCTAACGTTTTCTATTCGTCCAATTTTATAGAAAACTCCGACTAGGGACCATTTTCAACCTTTGACATTCAAGTTCACTTGATAGACATTTCTTAGTCACAGGACTGGTCCTGACAGTCTATCTTGAATATTTCGTCAAATTTGAAGGGACTCATCATTTAATACTAAACCAAGATTAAATGGAATATGAAAATACATTTCATATATGATAATGTTCAACCCTAATGTTTTACAACCATGGGCCTCAAACCCATCTTTAAAACAGTTCATGGAATTCAAAGCTATGCTTGATTTCCAGTGCGACAATGTGAGTGTTGCTTCTCACTTGTTGCATAGGTTTAGTTATCATGCTTTGCCAATCTTAACATCCTTTTCATCGAATGTTCTTTGAGATATGATGATAAGATCTTTTCGAGTTTGTTTATTATGTGATCTAGTCTTTCTTACTTCGATGGTGGTTTTACTCATTTTGCAATGAAGAACCATCAAGTTAGCAGACTTTTTCTTACTTCAAGAGTGGTTCTACGCATTTTTCAATGAAGAACCATCAAGCCAACAGATAGGTGATCTACCCAAGTTCAGTGAAGAACTTTAAACAACTCTGTTTTATTGCTTTGTAGGCAATAATTACTTTTACTTCAACTGTATAGGTTGCTAGTGATGCTTTGTTTGGATTTACCTATCCAAGCAGTTCATAGATATGTGGAAGACTCTCCAACTATATCTTAGAACATAGAAATTATTATTTTAATTTCCCATGCAACAACTCATGGTCTCCAACCCATGTTGCCATTTTCAAAACACGATGCTCTATAGCTCGTCCTTATCAATGGTTAACTCCAAAGGGTCTTGCTTGATCCTTTGCCAGTGTTTATGTGTGTAGCATCAATATTTAGCATATCTTTATTTCCTTGAATCAAGAACTATTCCTATGTACCATTTCAAGTACCATAAGTATTCTTGATCTCAATCTAGTTGATCTTCACTTAGATCAATAGAGATTGGTATATGTTCGTCATGCCTAAAGTCATACGATACGTTTTTGGCGATCCTCATATTATATCATACATGATAAATTCTTTTGCAGAATATTTCCCAATTAAATTCTATTCATGTAACTTTAGCTTATCTAGTTTCAGTAGATACTAAATTCAGCTAAATTCTTTGACATATAATATAGGTTAAGAATCTCATTTAGACTCTTTGATGTTTAACTTAGTAAATGCTTATACATAGTTCAAACATCCTTTACTTAGATTTATTCACATGGGTCGAATATCTCCAATGGAGACTTTCGTGTTTGATTTAGTAAATGCCATTACTTAATCTAAAACAATATTATAAGATCTTTGTAAATAGATCTTAATACCCAATATGTACTAAGTTTCGCCATGGTCCATTATTGATGAATAATTTCAAATCTAAGTCATTAGCATTTGAATGTTATTTCACAATAGAGAGATATGTGTGTGATACACATAGGAACAAATAAGTTTTTATGTACTCCCACTAAACTTCTTATACATCTATAAGAATCATGTATATTTTATGAAACTAAAATGCTTATTAGCTTCACTTAAAATACAGTTCCAATTCCCAATTGCTTGCTTAAATCTGTACTTAGATTTTATAAGCTAGCTTTCTCTTTCAAGCATTTATTTGGATCCACAAATCCTATGACATACCATGTACATAGTTTATTCCAACATTTGATTGAGGAATGTCATCCAATTGCTATATGTACCAATATGCAATCATTGCTTGAATTATAGACTTGAGCATTACGATTATGCATGAGGTTTCAACACAATTCACACCATGAATTTGCTTGTAACCTTTAGCAACTAATCTAGCTTTGTGTGTGAACACAATTCCATGTTTGATGGTTTTTATCCTTAAAACAAACTTGCAACCAATAGGTGTGAAACTATTCTTGCAAATCAACAAAATTTCAATTTTGTCATCAAAACATTGAGTATGTTTTATGGCCTTTAACCAATTAAACATATAGTCTATATATGGCCTCTAACCATTTTAGGGAATCTATATTTCGTCATAGCTTTCTTACAAGTCACAAACTCATTAATCTATATGATAATAGTTTGACTGCAAGTTGTAGGTTTCTTCACTATTTAATAGAAGAATCTTATAGTTTCATTGACCTGATCTCTATGTTTCTTCACTATCTAATAGAAGAATCTCATAGTTTCAGTGACTTGAATTCTATGCCTTCTTGGGTATAGAACATCAAACAATAGAATATCAATAGCCACTTGAAAGTCCTTTGAATATTCTGTTCTCCTTGAAGCACTTGTAAAGTCTTCTAAGAGATGTCTATTCTTTAAAGCCACTTCTAAAGTCCTTAAAGAATAAGTTCGGTTTTTCTGAAGCACTTCGAAAAGCCTCCGGAATGTCCGTTTATGTTTGTTGTTCGCCTCGAAGACTTTCGAGGTCTATTTTCTCCCACTTGTCATTTTGGAAACGAATCTCCAAAAAGGACATTATTTCGAGCAAACAAACATTATGTTCTCAAAAATTCGTGGTAGAAACAATACCCTTGTGTCTCATTTGAATAAATCACAATGAAACATATATCTAGACTTGGGCCTTAGTTTGTTTGAATAACAAACACTAAGCTCCCACCGAGTTTAGCAACTCTTTAGATATATATAATTGAAAAGATATCCTGAAATTACTTTTCAATAGCTTTGACGAATTTGGTTTAGTTTGGTGGTAGTTGAGCATTTTGTTTTAGAAATTATAGGAAAAGTCTTTATGATTCATCATTGATCGAATCAAGTACTAATTGACTTCGATTATTCCAACTACGATATGCCATATCTTATGGACCTAGATTGTGAAATTACAACACACAATCATTGATGATCATATTTGGTCTCAAGTAATCATCAACATGATCTAACCTAGATCTTTATGATTTCTTGCCAAGTGGATTTTATACTTCTGAATCTTGGAACTACCCAAACAGATTCAACTTATATCACATTTGAGTCAATAAACCTATATTCACTCAAATCCATGTGAAATAATAAAGTCATAAAATCTTTCTTTAGCTTTGAACTCTATCGTCTAGGCGTTTTAACAATAGTTCATATCTTTTGTTACTTTCAACAAGTAAGACTAGCTTGTCTTAAGTTGATCTAGAAATCAACCAACTTTCAAAAGTCCATTAAAATAGGGCTTTTGAATGTTAACTTGTTGATATGGTCTAAGCAACAATGCCAAAGATTAGTGGAACTCAAATCAAGGGGTTGATTTGAACCTAGTAAAGTTCTTTAAAGAGTTGTTTGTTTTAATCAAGCATATTGACTCATCCCGTAAATGACCATTTCATTCAAATAAACAAACAAACAAGCATTGTTTTTGTTCTTCTGAATGTGAGTCTTTCTGTGTTTGAAGCAGAAATTTAGGTATGCTGATTATGGAACAAAATAGCCATTTAGTTCCAGCCTTTGAAAGGACTTAAAACAAACTAGATGACCCTACAACTAATGTAGCATTGCCATGCTTCATTTCCCACTTGTAGGTCATCAGTGTATCCTAGCTTCCATTGTTTGAGTTATTACCGAAGTAAGAACCTCAAGCGGTATATGATACCAAGGAAGTTTTATTGCTAGGTCACTTCTCTTTAAACATAAACTTATAGGTAGAAACGGAATCGTAAATTCCTTTCATTTGTTCCTCGTTTTCCTATTTCTTGTACCCTTTCTTATAGTCTTAAGAATTGAATTCTTTAGTGTTGACTTTTATATTTTGTTAGACATGTCCAATGTCACCAACAAGGTTCTTTACCATTTTAATTTATGTTGAATTTTTTTGTTTCAACTAGATGATCTTACCAGAAGCTTCTAAAGTTCTCTAAGCATCGATCTATTCGAATGTCTAGGGACTAGACTCATTCGAGAATTAAATGGACAAAGATATTAGGTTGTTAACCATTGGTAAAGCTGAGCGTATTAAACTCAATGCTTTATGATCTCAAAACTACATTGTATTTTGAATTCACAAGCACCAATTGGTTTGCCATTCGATTTTGATATTCGAAAACAACCATAAAAGTCGCTAAAAGAAACGTACATTTTAAATTGCTCACTTTCTCTCATTTCCGTGAATCGTTCTTGGATTCACTACCAATCGAGGAAATTTACTGTTACCTTTCTAAAAGGATTTACTGCAGTGCAAGATATTTAATTATAAACAATAATTAAAACATACATTGAAGCATGCAAAGTCTAAACATTTATCATGAATAATAACTTGAAAATGAAAGCAATCATGCAATTTAAACAAGTCATTAGCATTTTATTCGAATTATGTGTTCCGGCAGGTGTGAATAAAATGATTCCAAGATCCTAAAATCATTGAAGAACTAAGCACAGTTTGTCGACTTAATCCTAAAACATCTTAGGTAAGCAAAAGCCTTTTGCTAATAGTCTAGAAACTATTCTTGGTTGATAGGTACGTCTAAGAACTTATTAGGTAAACCTATCGATTTTGCCACGACATAAAAGGACTCCTTACTTATATCGTTGAGTTTCACCAAAACTAACATGTACTCACAATTATTTGTGTACCTTGCCCCTTTAGGACCAATAAGTAACACCTCGCTGAGCGAAAACTATTACTAGATTGATGTAAAGGATATCCAAGCAAGTGTATATTTTGGCATGGCACCTTATAACTCAATTTTTAAGTTTGGAACTTAAGGCTCTTACTATGTTGGTTAGATTTTAAGTGAACTAAAATCCTTAATCATGCAACATAATCAAGATTTTGATCTCATGCATTTTAAGACATATTTAAAAGCAATAAATAACTTAAAACATGCATAACATAAATGTGATCTAGTATGGCCCGACTTCATCTTGAAGCTTTAACTTCAAAGTCCGTCTTGAAAATCTCCGTGGGAGGCACCATTTTCTTCAAATAGGATAAGCTATAATTAAAACTAATTACAACTATTTGATGGTACGCAGACCATATTTGAATTGAAAAACAACTTTGGTACTTTAGACCAATTACATTCAAATTAATGGTACGCAGACCATATTTTCTATCCTATTTGGGCCATACTAGTCACTTCATAACCTGCAAAACAGTACATATACAATATATACCATTCACCCATTCATTATCATGAATGGCCCACATAGCTGGTTAGTAAAACACATTATGCATCACGTAAACATTTGCAGCAATTAATCAAGGGCACCAATAATCTACCAATTATTCAGTCCTTATTAATTCTAATCAAGTTGTTTTAACCTTAAGGATTCGTAGACCTAATCAAGAGTTTATAACTAAAAAGCGCTCCCACTTAAACCAATAAATTCATATGCTTTACTAATTTTAAACATAAAAATGTATTTCAAGTCTAACCGGAAACATACAAATTTAATTAAAATTTAAAGCCCATATAAATGTATAATTGAATCCAAAAATTTTAATTTGATTTCAGTCTTATTTAAATTAATTCATGATTTTAATGTTAGTAAAATAATTAGAATAAATAAAATTTATTATAATTACAATATTCAAAATTAAAATCCAAGAAAATAATTTAAATTATTAATTTTAAAATTAATTAAAATTACGTAAACTGAAAATTTCAAATTAAACATTCAAAACGATCTAATCGTAATGCAAACACCCTACGCATCGCACGCCCATGGGCCACACGCACACAGCCATCGCTGGCCATGTGCGCGCAGCTCATGCGCTCGTCGCATAGCTGCTGCATCTACCCATCGCAAGCCATCGCACAAGTTGGTGCTCGCTGCGCGCGCGCCAGCGCTCGATGCACGCGAGCCATCGCTCGCTGTGCGCGCTCGCCAGCGCTCGATGCACGCGAGCCATCGCTCGCTGTGCGCGCTCGCCAGCGCTTGCTGCGCGCGCTCCAGCGCTCGATGCACGCGAGCCATCGCTTGCTGTGCGCGAGACATCGCTCGCTGTGCGCGAGCCATCGCTCGCTGTGCGCGAGCAATTGCTCGCTGCGCGCGATCGACGCTGGGCGCAGCGCTCGTGGCACGCGAGCTTGCGCTCGCTGCGCGCGAGGCTGCGCGCGCTTGCGCGAGGCAGTGCACGTTGTGGCGTAGCTCGCTTGCTGCCCACACGCGACTGCCGTGCCTTGCCTTCGCCCATGCCCATTCGTCCATAGCTCGTGGCCCACGACACAAGGCAGGGCTGCTGCCTTGTGCTCGTGCACCATGCCCTTGCTCATTGCATTCGTGCCGCACGGGCGACGTGCTCCCTTGCTCGTCGTCGCATGCCCGCACTATACAACACCCCTTAAGGGTAACACGAAGCGTCCATTGCTTTGTGCGTGCAAGTTATATGAACGAATCGCATAAAAAATTTAAAATTTATATTTAAAATTAATGACAAATTAATAAATTAATATTAATTTCATAATTTTAGGGCGAAAAATCGAAAATTTATTATTCAATTGATTTCCGATTATCATGGATTCAAGCCTAGGTCATAAAAATTTAAAATTTATCATAAATTTACAATTTTTATGGTGGTTTTTAATCATAGGTTTCTAATTAAATTATAATTAGTTATGAAAATCAAATTAATTCTAAATTATTCTAATTTTCAACTAATTAATCATAATTACAAATTAGATTGCATAATTAACAAGGCTAGGCATTCAAACTTGTTAAACATATACAGTAGGTCAATCAAAAATTCAAGATTTATCAACAAGAATCGCAAATATTTAATTTAACATCTTAAATTTACGAAATTTTGCATTCGAAAAACTAAAACCTTCGAAAAGTCATAGTTAGGCTTCGAATTTGTGAATTTTGGGTTCGGCAGAAAAATATTATTTTTGTCGAAATTTTAGAATGCCTTTTACATGCGGAATTGACATAAAAATCACTCGATTTGGATGAGTAACGAAGAAACTGCCGAAAAACTGCGTACGTATAATTAAATAAACGCAATTTGCAATTAATTAACAATTACGAAAATTAATCACCCCTTTTAATTCTTGCAAATTTGTAATATTTAACCATGTTCATGCAATTTAGATTATGAAAATAATAAGAGGCTCTGATACCACTGTTAGGTTATGATACATATGACAATTCATAAATCATGCGGAAACAACCATTAAGCCAGGAATACATATTATTTACACATAATCATTTAGCATAGTTTAGATGCATACTCTTTGTTGCGTGCCTTCCCTAGCTGCGCCGGAACCGAACAAGAACAAGTCTTTAGGACTCCAAGTGTCGTCCCTCCGTAGATAGTCCACAGCACGTCCGGATCCGCCTTAAGATTGACCAACTAGAATCGCCCCTAAGGTACTATAAATTTTCGGCACTTTTGAGCAAGATGTGTGACTGAATTTTTCTCTCAAAAACTCACTTTGAATACTTGAATAACTCGTTATAAATTGTGAACCCAGGCCACATATTTATAGGGGTATGGAAAGAGAATTGGAATCCTATTAGGATACGAATTAATTAAATTAGAATTATAATAAAACTCTTATTTAATTAATTTATCAAATAGAATTAGGAATTTAATCATTAAACGAATTCTGCACGTTTTAGGTTTCGTATGCGAACACAAACACTTACGCGAGCATGACCCGCAAGCGTGCAGGCCATGCCCGCACACAACCCACACGGCCGCACGGCCCACGCGAGCTACAAGCCCACGCGAGCTGCAGCAATGCTCGCAGCCCACTGCTCGCAGCTGCGCGCGCTGCGCGCGCTGCCACGGCCTGCTGGGCCTGGCCTTGCGCTGTTCGTGTGGCGCGCTTGGCTTGCTGGGCGATGGCCTGGCTTCGTGCTGGGCCCTCGTCCGGCAGGCCTCGTCCGATGCTTATTCGTACGATACGCTTCCGATTAAATTCCCGATTCCGGAATATATTTCCGATACGAACAATATTTAATATTTTCGATTCCGGAATTAATTTCCGTTTCGAACAAATATTTAATATTTCTGTTTCCGGAATTATTTTCCGATTCCGATAATATTTCCGATTCTGACAATATTTCCGTTTCCGGCAATATTTCCGATTCCGGCAATATTTCCATTTCCGATAATATTTCCCGATACGTACCATGTTTCCGTTTCCGGCAACATCTACGACTTGGATAATATATATATTTCCGATACGATCCATATTTCCGTTTCCGGCAATATCATCGTTTCCGGAGTATTCATTTCTTGCCTGTGACGATCTCAGCTCCCACTAAAACCAAGATCCGTCGATTCCGAATATCCATAGTTGGAGTATTTAATGCCATTAAATACTTGATCCGTTTACGTACTATTTGTGTGACCCTACGGGTTCAGTCAAGAGTAAGCTGTGGATTAATATCATTAATTCCACTTGAACTAAAGCGGCCTCTAGCTAGGCATTCAGCTCACTTGATCTCACTGAATTATTAACTTGTTAATTAATACTGAACCGCATTTATTAGACTTAACATAGAATGCATACTTGGACCAAGGGCATTATTTCCTTCATGAGCCACAAAAAACTTCAAAAATCAAGAAAAATTAGTATACATGGGCCAAGTGGCCAACACCCACGGGTTGCCTCCCGAGAAGCGCTCTTTTTACGTCATTAGCTTGACGCCGCTTACCTCTAGTAAATACCCCGACAATGATTGCAATAGTTTTTCATATGCAATCACAAACATATCCAAGTGTAACAAGTAGGCAAGAGTCAAATGAGATGCAAGCACAAAGTAGAATGCAACTCTATGCCTACAAGGGGTAGGGAACCAAAAATAAGAAAAATCAAAATGAAAAACAAAAGAAATACTCCCTTCTTCATGCTCCTTTGGATAAGGAGAATCATTAGGATCAATAGAGGAAAAAGAATCCTCAAGCGGTGGGAGTCTTGACAAAAAGGGAAAAGAAATGGGAAATGAAGGATAAATGTTGACTTTTCTCTTTCGGAATGATGAGGGAAGGGAGTAGGAACAAGAGATTCACAAACAACTTCACTCACATCACATAAAGCACAAGAAATCTCAACATAAGATCCTTCATTCACTTTTAAAATATTTTTGTTGGCACACTCACTCTTTTCCTCAATTTGAATCGACTTAAGCACTTCGAGGCAAAATGGAGCAAATAGATTTTCATCACCATCATCGATGCATTCACTCAAAGAGGAACGAGTAGGAACAAACTCTCCAATACTCAACTCCTCAATGTCGTGCATCAATGGTGGCAATGAAGCCTCAAACTCATCTCTCCTCCATGAAACTTCCTTAATAGATTCTTGCAATAGGTTAGAAATTCCCATAAAGCCTTTTACAAATTGTTGGGACATGACTTCAAATGAATGCAAACGAGAATCTATTCTTTGCTCTTCTTGAATTTCAAGATACTTCATGGAGAGAAGCCTCTCAAACAATGATATTGGATATTCAAATACCAAAGCGCTTAGGAAATTGTCATGGACAGCGAGAAGATCATAAAGCGGAATCGACTCATCAATTTGAGAAACAAGAGAATTTGCCATATTTTTTTTTGGTTTTCAAAAAAAAGAAAATGAAAAATGAACTAGACTAGCGAACTACAATGAAAAATCAAACAATGATGCCATTCCCCGGCAACGGCGCCATTTTGATAAGCGTGTTTTTCCGTCGTTGAATAGAAAATCACCTCACCAAACAAAATTTATAAAACACCTAAACTACCGGCTACATTGACTATAGAGGCAAGTATAGGGATCGTCCCATAGGAATGGATATGTTTGACTTATCAATCTATGCGTTCACAAGCTAGTTCGGAAGGAATTTGAGTTTTTGAACTAATCTAATGAAAGCTAGAAATGCAAACAAATAAAGAAACTCTAGAGGATTCTGGAATCGGCTATGGAAATCGAATCAAAAGAAGCACAAGGTCCAAACAATCATGAATATGCAAAGACATAGCAAGTAGGGGAATGAAAACTAATGACGAACCCGCCACCTCTCGGATAGGGAACGCTAAGCGTCTAATCCACGGAAGAGCTTTCGCCTAATCCTAGATTAAACTAACTAGCATATAATAGGAACTATGATTCACTTGCACAATTAGGCTCACAATGTCTTGCCAAACCTAATCATACATTCCAATCTAATCCAATCGAATAGCATTCGCGACTACTACTCAACTAGTAATGGAAATCCTATCACTAATCACATTTAATCACAACATCAATCATGAATTTCCCCAAAACTTCTCCAAATTCAATCCCAAAGCTTCATCCCTAACCTCTAGACTAAACTACTCAATTAGCATGATTAACATCAACATTAAACTAACATTAATCCTAATCATGAATCTAATTGCAACAATGAAGCTAATTGAAACAATAAAATTCAGAAAATTAAAACCACAAAAATTGGGGAAAAATCAAGAACATTCAAACCATGAAACTAATTCTAGACATCAAAGCATAAACGAAATTAATGAAGCAATTAAAGAATAAAGAACAAAACAAAAGAAGAATTAGAATTATACCTTGAAATGAAGAAATTGCATCAAACTTGAAGCACAAAAATGAAGAACAAAACTCAAAGCAAAAGGAAGGAAATCTGGAAATTAGATGATTGAATTGAATTTAGAATCAAGAATTTGAGGCTAAGAATCCTTAATCCTAATCTCTAATCTAAGCCCTAAACTAATTCTAGAGAGAAAATTCTAAGCTAAGCCTAAGAGAAATGAAAATTATGTAATGAAAGCCTAACTAAGCCTCCATTAAACAATGCTACGAAATTCTATTTATACAATCCCCAAAAAAATGAGAAGTTTAAACTCGAAGTGGAATCCCGCGCAGCTGTGCGAACGAGCTTACCCAGCTGCGATCGCATCGGTGCGAGCGGGCTGTGATTCCATGCGAGCGAGCTCAGCGCCGAATTTCTCTCTTCGATCCGTGCGATCGAGCTGCAAATCCGCGCGTTTGCACCAAGCTGCTGGCAGTTCCTGGTCCAATTTCGACAATTCGTGTGCTCGCACGGAACTACTGTTGCGCTCGCACAGAGATGATGCTGCGCTCGCACTGCTGGGCTGTGCGCTCGCACTGGGTGCCTTGGCTGTGCTCGAGTGCTGTGCGCTGCTTGATGCTTGCTGTGCTGCGATTGTTGCTGCGTGTGTTGCTGTTCCATGCTTCGTCGCTGCACATTGAACACGATCGTATAGCATATCAATAAAATCGTAAAACATATTCATAAATCGTCTAGCACGCTAGAAAATCGTATAGCACATTATTAAAATCGGAAAACGCATTATTGAATCGGAAAATCACATATTAAATTCGTTTGACATTTTCGCAAATCGTAAAGCCATTTAAATCATCGTCTATGCCAAAAGTCGCATTATTTAGCACGTTAACACTCCAAATGACCCCACGCTATCAAATTGAGCATAAAAGACATAATTAGAGCGAAAACGGCTAGAATATGCGCAAGACGAGAGAATGTAACGATAAATGCAAAAAAGCAACAAACGAACTAAAAACGATAAAACTAAGAAAAAATAAGAATAAAAAGCTAATAAAATGAACTAAAATCCTAAGCTAAGAGCGACATAAATGTCGCTCATCATGCACTTCTATATATATATATATATGAATCGTGAATGTATGAATGTATGTATGCTTTGCATGAATAGGTTGTTTCATATGACTCCATTAGATTAAGTTCACTAAATATTCGAACTAACATAGAAACAACTAGGTCCAAAGTAATATTGAGTTTAAAAATTGTCTTCCAAATCAAGCACTTACAAAAATCTAGGGATCTAAGATAGTAGGTTTACGCTAAAGCGAGGTGTTATTTTAGTTGACTTAGGTGGTAAGGCGCCCTAAAGGAGCACGTTGATTGTGGTTTCAACTCAAACAACAATGGCATTATGTTGTGGTAATGGGATAAATTATGGCATTAATTTATTAACCAAGAGTAATTTGGAGATTACTAGCAATAGGTTTTGCTTACCTAAAATCTTAAACTACTTCAGACATGCTAAAGCTGCTTAAGGATTTAGGACTTTTGGGGTCTTGGAATCGTTTCATTCATTTCGGACCATGTTTTTGCTTTTTGCATGAATGAAATGTTTAATAGCTTTGATGATTGCGTGAATGATTTTATTTCAAGTTATTAAGGTATGATAAGTGTTTTTCTTTGCTAGTTCATTTTGTAGAATTGTAAATCTTCAACTTTATTGTGTTCGGACGATAGAACTGCGATATTTCCTCGATCGATTGGTAACTATTTTTGAGAGCGATTCTCAAAGAAAAGGAGAGTGAGAGCGTATCTTGAATGCTATTTTCTTATAGTGATCTTCATGGTTGTTTTCAAACTAGAATTTGAATGGTAGACCAATTGGACCTCATATATTCAGAATACTGGGTAATTTTGAAATAATGAAGTATTGAGTTAAAGACTCATGTATAACCAATGGTTAACAACCAATTTTCTTTTGATTCGATGATGAATTAGACTCATTGGATGTTGTCATTCATAGTGAATAACAAAGCAAGAAGATCAAGCAAAGAGTAAAATCTTTAGGAATATAAGAAAACGTGCTAGAAAGGATAGGAAAGGGGAACAAAAGAAATGAATTCAATATTCAATTTCTACCTTGAAATTGATGTGAAAGAGAAACGACTTAGCAAATAAACTCCTATGGTATTAGATTACCGCTTGAGGTTCTAAACTCTTGTTAAGAACTCAAATTCCGGGAGCTAAGTCTGGTTATTGACCTACAAGTAGGAAATGAAGCAAAGTTATGCTACATTAATTGTAGGGTCATCATGTTTGTTTTAAAGTCCTTCTAAAGGCTGGAACTTAATGGTATTATGTTCCATTAATCATCATAATCAATTTCTGTTTGGACAACGGAAAGACTCACATTCAAAGTAAACAAAACATTAGTTGAGTGTTTATTTGAATGAAATGGTCATTTAAGGGCTGAGTCATATGATTGATTAATAAACAAACGAATCTCTTCACACTCAAACTTCAGAAGGTTCAAATCAAACATTTTGATTTGTGTTCCACATATCTTTGGCCATGTCATACGACCATATCAACAAGTCAACATTCTAAGATTCCATGGCATGGATTTCTGAAAGTTGGTTAATTTAAGACATGTGGGTCTTGCTTGTTGATCATGACATAGAAATGGACTATTATTAGAAGTTGCTAGACAATGAAGTTCATGGGCCAAAGATGGATTTTATGACTTACCTATTTCACAAGAATTTGAGAAAATATGGCTATATTTACTCAACGTGAAATATGTGAAATGCTTCAATGCAATTCACAAAAGGGTATAAAATCAACTTGGCAAGAATTTTGGAACATCTAGGCTGGGTCAAGGTGATGTTTGCATGAGCCAAGAAATATTATCTAGATTGTTTATATGGCATTATAACAATCCAAACTCCATATGAATATGGTATGTCCAAATGGAGGAATTGGAATCTATTTCGATTAACGATAATCACGACTATTTTCCTACATAGTTTCTAAATGATACTCTCAAGTGACTATCACACTAAACAAAGTTGTCAAAGATAAGGATAAGATGTCATAAGGATTGAACTTCAGTTCATCACATCTTTTCAGTACATATATCTAGGGTTGTCAAACCCAGTGGGAGTTAGTGTTTACATTAAACAAACTCAAGTATAGATATATGTTTCTTTATGAGCGACTCATAGAAACAAAGGTATTGATTCTACCACAAATCTGAGAACATATGGTTGTTGCTTTAGATAATGTCTTTTAGGAAACCATCATATTTCCAAAAAGGCAAGTGGGAGAAAAATGACCTCGAATGGAATTCGACTCAAGCAACAAACAAATGTAGGATACTTAGGAGTCTTTGGAAAAGCTCCATACTTAGAAACCTTTGGAAGAGCTTCAGGAAGACTTTGGAAGTGCTTCAAGAGAATCCTAAAAACTCAAAGGACTTGAGTAATGTCTTTATAGACATTAATGTTTGATGTTCAATACCTAGGAAAATCGTATAAGGAATGGAATTCAACCAAGATAGATACATAGATATCTTGAGGAATGAAAACTATGAAGACTTTGGAAAGTGCTTCAAAAACATACGACTTATAGGTTAACTACGACGAATTAAAAATTCCCAAGTATGGTTTGAGGCCATCAAAAACATAAGTATGGTTCGAGGCCATACAAAATGGTTTGAGGCCATTTTATCCGAAATATCTTCATCTTAAAGAATCAAATCATTGATTTGGTTGAGTTGCATAAAGGGTTTACTCCCATTGGTTGCAAACATGTTTTCAAAACATACAGAGATGATATTGTATACACATACAAAAAGAAGCTAGATTGGTGGTTAAAGATTGTAAACAACTTCACGGCGTTGATAATGTTGAAATCTTTTTCACCAAGTCGGAATGCTTGAACTATTTTGGATAAATCTAGCAATCATTGCATATGGCAATATGGCAATTGGAGAGCGAAACACCTTACTCAATTGGAATTGTAGAAAGGAATTGTGTACATCACACAATGTAAAAGTTTTGGATGCTAGATAAAAGAGCAAGCTTAAGAAATCTATTCGTAGATTAAAGCATGTAAGTGGGAATTGGACCATATTTGTCTAAACGGCTATTGAGCAATCATAGCTTTATGAAAATATGGATCATCTTATAGATGAGGAGTTTAGTGGTAGCTAAGTCATGTTTATTGGTTCTATATATGAGATACATATCTCTCTATTGAAAATGGCATTCAAATGGTTAGATTTGAAAGTATTTGTCAATATTAGAACCATGGCGAAACTTAGAACATACTGTAGACACCTACTTTTGTCCCCATTCCCACAAGGGAAAGGTTCGATGATGAAAACGTAAATCTCCACTTGACAACGCATCTCCTATGAAATAAACGAATCTCAATTCCCCTTTTCATTTCACCCGAAACCTGCTATTTATGGAAACCTGCTAAAAATAGTAACTGCCGTAAAAGGTAGCTTCTAAAAGTGGCAAATCATAAAAGATAGAAACCTGTCATAATTAGGTGTTGCATTCCAACATAAATCCTAAATGAGATAGAAAACTGCGAGAATCCTATTCCTAATATGATTCAGAAATAAGAGTTACGTATTAATTAAAATCCTAACGGGCCTAGAGTTCGTAACGGGCCAGACGCATTCCGTCATAAAATTGATAAGCGCTAAAAGACTCGAATTAATCTCAAACTCTACGGATTTCAGGAATCCGAATCTTACTAAAGAAAACAGCCCAGACCCTATTTTCAACGCCTGGCTCTGGGCGCCGAAATCTTCGGCGCCCAGGCCTGGGCGCTGAAAGTACCTGGGTACGTGGTTTTTCCTAATTCTTTGTGGATTAGAACTCTGCAATTCTATCTTTCCACGAACTCTTCCCTATAAATAGGCCCCTAAATTCGACGTGAAAGGGACACAACAACACACAATTATATTCTGAGTATTGACTCCAACCCTTAGCCTAAGCCTCTCGCTGCGAAATTGTTCACGCGTTCTGTCGCAATCGATCCATAAATCGAACAGAACGTATCCTGTCCCATAATTGAGATTCGTTAAATAAAAAGGAGAAATAGCAAAGTCAAAGTGGTTAGTTTTCTGAGAACCGTGACGCACCTCTCAAGGGTGCATCGTAATGTGTCCCTTTTCGATGATTTAACTGCTTTCCTCGCCCTTTTTATGAACTGTTAAACTAACCTAATCTGATTGTTCTATCACGCCTAACAAATATAATATTTCTGGGAAATTGGATTATCATGCTAGGTCCCTTAATGTTATTTAAATCATATAATCGCGATCGATCTAGTATTATATGTTGCATATTGCTAAAATCAACTCAGATTAGTTTAATAGTTAACGCATGTCCCTTCAATTATTTATGCTGAGCTAGTAAGGATATCCTGCCTCTGGAGTTATCGACGAGAGAAGTACTCCTCTCGGTAGTTACAGTCCCCCGAACCCTCAATCTCTACCTTGCGGGTGTATATTGAGAGATCCCCACACCAGGGATCACAAGGGAACCTACGACTGTCGTGGTCAAACATAATTGCACTCCCTTTATGTCACGATAACCGGGTTTTGTCAGTTTTTCTCATTGTCGTTAAAAACTGAATGGCGACTCCTATATTACTAGTCAATTGGGTTTATACTCACAGGAAATCCAATTACACTTGATTGAATAAAAAGAATCGTCACACCCACGAGGGACGAGGTCACGCATTAGCCTCGTGCTTTTTCGACCCCCTCACAGTGGCGACTCCACTGGGGATAGTGAAGGAAATACTCGTGCTTGTAGGTAATCAAAATAGCCGAAGGGTGAAACGATCCTACCCCGCGTTTATTTCCCCATCAAGTTGGGACGACCTGAAAATCAGCATATTAATGTGAACGGACAGAACATCATAACGAATCTCGGCTCCCTCGGAAGTTGGGACTAAGGATACCTTTTTTCGCCAATAGGGGGGTGCATACGCCGCGCGTGTTTCCCACTCGGTACTTGTGCAGGTAGTACACCTATCCCGAACCCAATCGCTCGCCCATTAGGTCCCTCTCGCCTGCATGCCCCCTTGGCTTGCACTTGCGGGTTGGCCTCTTGAGCGAAATTCGTCTGTTGAAGACACTACCTCGACCGGGGCATGTGTTGGATCTACGATAGAAGCGGTACCAAGCCAGGCGCAAATAAAATACCCATAGAAGCCTATCATAAACTACGTGGCATATTTAATTTTCAAATCCATGTTTGTAATGTAGTTATGTGTAGCGAAATATGTGATTGTGTGTGACAAACTATCCTAGAAAACCAACGACCTTAAAAACTGCCCAAACATTCATAGACTAATTTGCCAAAGAGTTATACCGAAACACGTGTTCCGTAAACCCGAATGATCGCCACAGGAATAAGCGACGCTCGGGATGGCCTGTAACGAATCCCACAAAGGCTGCTACGCGTACAGGACGTTATTAGGCAAGCACGCAAGTCGGAGTCGCATAAACAGAAGACAGAAAACGAGAACCAGCCAGGGACGCATTTTGAACGCCCCAGGCTGGGCGCCCGAATTTCTCACAACCCTAGCTGGGTGCTGAAGTTGCTGCTTGGCCTTCTGGTCAGGCGCAGCAGCCTCGGTGCCCGAGCGAAAGGGAAAATACGTAGCGAAAAAAAAATGTTCCTCAAAAGAATTGCTACGAGGGCGTAAGAAAAAGCACTCGATTTCAAAAAGCGACTCGTAAAAAAAAATTAATAACTCTTTGTGTCGTTGTTAGGCCTCCTACGACGACAATACCCAGCACCAAAACCGAACGTGTTAATAACCATGAATGTCACACGGGCAAGTGTTTCGAAAATCCAAAGAATGACCAAAAAAAAAAAAAAACCAAAAAGTGTACCGACAAAAGAAAGAGTGAAAAACCAATTTAGAGAGCCGAAGTCTAGACTAAGTAATTCTTGAAACTTTGGGAACCTAAAACTTTAGCTTATCTTATGCCTAGGACTGGTCCTGCCACTTGGTGCCGATCAGGGAATCAACGGTTAGTGCCTCTCGAAGATACATCGCCAACACCAGGTTTAATAATTCCAAGCTCCGTCCGTCGTCCTTCATTTCAAGGATCTCCGCTTCCCCAACCTCGATTCGCACCTTCAAACATGTCCATCGAAGATTTGCGAGACCAGATGGTCCAAATGACCCAACTTATGGGCCAACTGAAAATGGAAAATGAAGCTTTAGCGGCTGCGCAAGCCAAAAATGACCTCGATAACGAGAAGAGGATTGAAAAAATGGTCCTACAGCAAACCATGGGGAGCAAATACTTCTCCCTCGATCCTGAACCTTTTCCTAGCAAATTACCAGAAAAGTTCAGTTCATCTGACTTACCAAAGTTCAAGGCCACGGACAACCCCCGTGATCATCTACTGAGCTTTGTGAATACCATGAACTTGAAAGGCGTGGACAAGTCCATGTACTTACCTGCCTTTCCTTTGTCCTTGGAACCTGTGCCGCGCAAATGGTACTATCACCAGGACCCTAAGCTCTTCCCCACTTGGGAAGACTTTGTCAATGTCTTCATCAAGCAATACTCGTCGAACATGGATTTCCAAGTCACCATGCGCGAGCTAGAAGTTCTCTTCCAAAAGAAAAATGAGGGTTTCACAACCTACTTTGCTAGATGGAGGGACCAGGCGGCCCAGCTAATCAATAGGCCTCCCGAAACAGAATTGGTCCAAAAATTCATTGACAACCTGGACCCGGCTTACAGACAACACCTTAGGTACCTGGGACTCGACACTTTCAAAAGAGTTTATGATGTGGGAATAAAGATCGAGGACGACCTCGCCAAAACCATACAGAGAAAACCCACATATAAGACCAACACCTATAATCGGGGTAACACATCCCAAGCCCAAGAAGTCCATGCTGTAGAAGAGACTCCCGCCCGAAGAAACCCTGCAAGATGGGTCCGAGACCGAAAGTTTGCCCCACTCGGGTCAACTTTGGTACAAGCCTTTGAAAGACTAACCAATCAAGGAAAGTTGAGACGTATAGGCCCCACCCGTGACCCTCCTGTCAAAAGCAAATATTGGGTCGAAGGTACTTACTGCAAATTCCATCATGGAAATGGGCATGACACTGAAAACTACTGGAGTCTAAAACATACGATCCAGGACATGATAGAGGATGAAGTGATACCTCTCCCTAACGTTGGCAAACCCAACAACAACAAGAGCCCACTCGGCTCTTGTCACATCTCTCTCGACCAACCAGAGAATTTCGACCCCACGGTGTATATTACACCTCAAGGTGCACCACTCGCTGTGGTCCCTATGGATCGAATCGAGAGGGAAGTGTGCGGTGTGTGGAACGATGATGCTGAAGATATTTACCTATCCCAAGTCTCGGGCCAGGACTTCTTCACTAAAACTTAGCCCGGGTATGCTCTCATTGACACCACGCCTCAGGAGCCCGAGGTCGACAACCTCACCCGATCCGGAAGAATATACCAACCGGATATTCACCCACCTCCTATGAACGACGTCCCAGTTAGGAAAACTCCTGAGAATGGACGGCACGCTACCGTCGCGGAAGTCATTGAAAATCCTCTCCTGAAACAACTAAAAAGAACCAAGGCCGAGATTACCATCTGAGATCTTATGTGTACTTATTCGCTCACTTGACCTCATCTCAGTACCTACAGATATCACACTTGACTCATTGGTTAGCCATGTCACGAGAGATGCCGGGGAAAAGGCCATAGTTTTCACTGATAAAGACTTACCCAAAGAGGGGGGTGCTCACAATAAAGCCCTTTACCTGGTGGTTGGATGCAAAGGACAAAACATCCCCCTAGCGCTCGTAGATAATGGTTCGGCGGTTAATGTCTGCCCATTGCAAACCGCCCATTGCTTGGGGCTAGGAAACGATGACTTCCAAACCTCCACGCAAGGGGTACGAGCTTATGATAACTCCTGAAGGCCTGTATTGGGAAAAATCAACCTTACCATACAAACCGGGCCTATGGCACGCACCACGGAGTTTCAAATAATCGACATCAAGCCCACTTTCAACCTCCTCTTGGGGCGACCTTGGCTCCATGACTTAGGAGGTGTGGCTTCTACCTTGCACCAAATGGTTAAACTTAACCATAACGGGGTAATACTAGAAATCCGCGCCCCTCCTCTCGACGTCAGTTGTACTATGGTTGGAACGGCCGAAACTGCAGACGACCTTTATGGGTTTCAAATGGAAGAAACAATCCAGTTCATCGAAGATTATGATCCAGCATTCCTAGACCCGCATGCATCCCGAGTCATCCCTAGAATGCTGTTAGCTCAAGGTTATTTCCCAGGAACCCCATTGGGCATAAGGAAGAAGGAATACACGTTCCATCCTTTTCCCGACAAATCTACTCCCTTTGGCTTAGGTTATGAACCAACGGAGGAAGATATTGCTGACCGCCTATCTAGGCTACGCCTTAACAAAGCCAAACAAACCACCCTCCTTCCCCCATATCAAAGGACCCTTAACGGGATGTTCGTTCGGGAAGGAGAAGAACACCCATGCTGTGATTTCCTTGAACCCTTCGTTCAGGATGGCTTGCTAAAACCCGGATTTGAAATTTCCCATGACTGCCACACCTTGGATGAGGCACCCCACCTCGCCAAGGCTCTATGGACATTGTTTAACGAATAGAGGCCTATGGAGAACGAGACTGTGATGACTACCCTAGCTTTACAAGATGAAGGTTTCTATCTAACCCGGTTAATCTCTCCGGCATCAACGCTAGAAGAGGTCGAGAACGGATGAATGAAGACATTTCAGTGGGTCAATGCAAAAGGAATGGAATTCAAGATGAGTACCGGTGAAGGACCGAAGTTTTATGAGACTAAACCCCAGGCTTGAGCCACATAGAACACCATTAGTAAAAAGCGCCTAGTAGTTCTTTAGATTGATAGAAAAAATAATAGAGACTTTAGATGGTCCTAAAGCCCTTTAGAATATGGGTCAATTTTATTTCAGTGTGTTTTCCTTACTTTCCGAATCAAGGCGTAATATTTCTCCTAAAATTTTTATTCTAATACTAAATAAACACCAAATGTACTTGCAAAATACAAAAATAAAGAGGCGGCCCACTCTAGGCCCAACAAACAAAGCCCACTCGGTTTTGAAATAGTGCCATGGGAACCAATTCGCGAAACCCACAAAATAAACCACACTATCCCATTCATATCCCCAAAACCTAAAAAGCCAACCAGTGTCATCATAAGAGCCAATCCATGCAACCCAAAATCAAAGGAAATCAAAAATTTAAAACAATGCAAATGTTACCAAAAAAAAAACAGATTCATAAAACATAGATTCCATCATACCCTTCACTAACAACCCACCTCCAAAGCCTACACAAAGATATTCATAACTTCCGCACCCTAATTCCATTTTCAAAACTATTTCGAGTCATCAATGAAAAAAATTAATCCGGACAAAAGTGCATATCACGCTAACAGTAAAAAAAGCCTCCAAGATAGCCTCAAAGTTAACTTTAAATACGAAGCAAAATATCAAGGCACAAAAAAAAGGAATAGAAATAAACGCAAGAACATGTGAAGCAAAGCGTCAAAAATTGACCGCCCAAGTCATTTTCAGCGCCCAGGGCTGGGCGCCGAAATTTCTGACGCCCCAGCCTGGGCGTTGAAACTCTCTGCCTGCCAAAAGTTTTCTTTTTGAAAGTGCTCGTCATTTTATCCGCACACAACGGAAAAATAACGAACACTTGGGGGGGTACAGTACGTATCCAAATAGGTTTACCAAGAATATAGCTATACAAATTAGTCGAATTTTACGCAACCTATGGCAAAAAAACGGCAGATGAAAATAATGATAAATACTTCACTCATTTGACCAATTAAGTAATATGTTTCCACTTCAGGACATATCTACCGAAATCCGGCATACTAGAACTTATTCTAAAGCTAGAACTACGCGCGACCTGATTCTGACAAGATACGTAGGCAATCCTTACCAAGGATTCGGTCCAAATAAAAAAATAATATATTCTTTGCAAAAAAAGTGTTAGACATATAAAATACATAAAAAAGAGGAGAAACAAAAATAAAGGATTTTTTGGTATTTACTACCTTAAAAATACACCATTTTTGTATTTACTACCTTATGAAAAATTTATTTTAAATTACTACCTTAAAGTTCCATTTTTTTTGTCTTCACTACCATTTTACAGTTTTCTCATTTTAAAATTGAGATATCTCTTTCGTTTCTTAATCATTTTAAGTGATTCAAAGCTCATTCTTCTCATTTATGTGTAAGCATTCCATAGGGATCCGACTTTTTAACATTTCGTAAAAGTTTAAACAAATTAAATATTATTTGTAAAATTTTAAAATATTTATGAATTATCAAACGAATATCTTTGAAATGACGTTCTCAATGAAATCCCTATAGAAAAAGGAAAATAATGAACTTTGAATCACTTTAAACGATTAAGAAACGAAAGAGATATCTTAATTTTAAAATGAGAAAACTATAAAGTGGTAGTAAATAAAAAAAAATTGGAAGTTTAAGGTAGTAATTTAAAATAAAAATTTCATAAGGTAGTAAATACAAAAGTGGTGTATTTTAAAGGTAGTAAATACCAAAATATCCTAAAATAAATGAAAACTAAAAATACGCCTTTATTAAAATATACTAAGAAGGAAAACAGAGTGCTAAAAATAAAAACAAACACGACTGAAATAAATAGAGGGCACCTACACCCTAGCAAGAACTACACTACTCTAGTTCTTCTGGATCATCAAATAAAGTCTTGTAGAGTTCAATATTCGCAGGATCCACCCCCACAGTCCTCTGCGCTGCCCCAATGTCAATCTCCATGAGAACCGGCTCCTGGACACTAACTTCCAAAGATGCCAAGGCTTCAGAAACGTTCTCAGTTATAGCCCGCTCAGCCTCGAGGGCACAGGCAATGGTGGGAGAAGGATTATTATCATCAATTAGACTAGCCACTGTTTCTACAGGCGGCTGAGCCTTCCTAACCCATACATTGTTCCGGCGACGATCTCCGCGAGAGCTTGCATTTCTGTTAAAAACAGCAGGCCCCTTCATGTTAGGCATCTTTTTAGGCCTGAAACTGGAACGCGGAGGAACTTCCTTTCGCTTTCGATCAGGACGAGCTTTCACAGTCTTAACACTATAGGTACGAGGTTTGGCAGAATCAGGACCCTCATAATTAACACGAATACGAGGTATCAAAAGCTCAGCCGGCTCCCCATTACGAGCCTCGGTCCTCACATCTTTGTCATCGGAGCTCATCCACAACTTGTAATTTTCAGAAAGACCCACAAATCCATTTGTAGCTACGGCCCAACGCGGGAGACCATCATAATACTTATCCCACGCTAAGACCCGTGTTTGTGAAAAGGCCGCTACCTTAGGAGGTACCGTATCAGAAAAGGGGATAGTCTGCCTTCAACCATATTGACGCATGACTCGGTAAGGGAAAATATAAATGGGACGAGATAGCCCCAACAAAGAAACATAAACCGATACATCAGAACCCCCTGTCATAGTAGTCAAACCCCACCATGGTACCACCCACTTAATAGAACAAATGCCATAAGTAAAAAAGGAGGTCCATTCGGCCTCGTCCTGGCCTTGGTGCAAGTATTTTCGGTTACCCAAAGCTATAGGGAGATAATGTTTAGGATCGGCAGGAGCTTCCAAAAGTCTAAGCCGTTCCGCAAGCCAAATCTGCAAAAACAGGTACGATCGAATCAAAAGAATGAAAAGAAAGAAAAAACTGTTCCTAGGGCGCAGTTTCAACGCCCAGGACCAGGCGCCGAAAATTCCAGCGCCCAGCCCTGGGCGCTGAAACTCAGCCCCAGGCAAAAGAAATATATGCAAAAGGGACGTGTATGCGCGCAAAGAAAAAAATCGATTACCTGTAGTAATAGGGGGCTTCCCTTAAAATGTTCGGATTTGGTATCCTTCTTCAGCTCATCCGCACTCAGCAAAGTCACGGCAACAACCAACGGCATGATAGAATAGAAACTTTCCATCTGGCTAATCAAGGGGATCAACCTTATGTCACCGAACTCACCATTGTTATTCGACAGCAAATAATGATTCAACAAGCAAAATACAAAGGCTCGAATATTCAATTTCTGTTCGGTCATATTTTTACTAGGCCTAAAGTGATGTTTTACAAGTTTTGCCAAGTTAACCTTATCATCTACAACAATTTCAGCAAACATGTTATCATCTAGCCCTAGGAAAGCCCTTATGGTTGTTTTACCCTCTTCAATAGTGCCAGGGGTAAAAGGAGTAGCATTAGTAGGATAACCAAGGATAGCAGCAAATTCATCGGGCAAAGGACATATTTCGTTGCCCCGAAGGGAAAAAACATGATGATTGGAGTCCTAAAAGCTTAGGGCAGCATGCAGAAAGTTATAATCAATATTAATTTGTTGTAAGCCTAAAAGTGCCTCTAAGTGGTATTCTTTTAACAAAGTTTTTTCTGTGGGAGTAAGGGCCCGTAGCCAACGCCTAACAGTCCGTTGGAGTGAGAAAGTAGGGATCGACATGGCAAAAGCAATGAATAATTAAAGCACAACAAAAAGAAAAGAAAGAATTTGAGAGTAGTAGAAAATAAGGGACGTATCTAGCCCTTATATATAGCTGAACGCACCCCATGACATCCTGATCCCATTCGAAAACGTGTTAGGAAATCCGAAAGTCAAATATTACCAGGAAAGGACTTTCAGCGCCCACGGCTGGGCGCCGAAATGTTTAACGCCTGGCCTTGGGCGCTGGAAATGCAGCCCAAGGCCCAGATTTCACAAAACACGGAACAGGAAAGGACTTAAGACAGTGTTGCTAAACACGAGGCCCTATTGCAAGTAGGATCAAGCCCAAAGCACCTTTAGCTCCCAAATAAGCAAGAAAAAAAATATAATAAAACTTGGTCGAAACTTAGACTCGTCTCAGAAAATGCTCATGTACACATTTAAAAAAAAAGCAAGTTAAATATCATGGTCATTATTCGAAACACCAAAAATATGTGTCGTCAAGTCATTGGTTTTCCAAATAAAAAATGTCTGTCTATCAAAGGGTTAATCTGGGCCAAGCTAAATCCGGATGTCGCCTGAAAACTAAAGTCGCACTCCACGGCTTCGCTAAAATAGCACACTACTATAGGAGGTCGCTCGCACATACGAGCATGACCCCAAACATGATTACAAGATGCGAGAAACAACCGACGAGCCCCAGTGCTTGGGGGCTCGCGAAAAAAATAGACTCCAACGAGGAGTGCGCGATCAAAATCACATTCCCAGACTGCGCCATACACCATATCATGTTTGGATATCTAAAAAAAAACAACAAGTAGGTTCGACCTCATCGAAAGGACGTGACTGACGCTTGTGCACGGTCCTCTGATCAAAGACCAAGTCGAGCCGTAAAGACTAGCTCAAAATCACGAAAGCGGACGGTCGGAAGACAAAGATCCGTCTGAACACGTTGTCAGCCCACGTTCAGGTTACAACTAAATTTGAGCATCCCTCGAAAGAATTCGCTCTTGCAAGAATGAATAAAAGAAATTCTCAAAAGAAATCACAAAGAACCAAAGAAATAGGAACTTGCCCATCTTCAGTCGGCAAGATCGCGTCACAAACTGCGCGAGTTCCCAAATCGAAAAGAAAACGAATTCAGGGACGTCCACCCTCGGCGGACAGGGCTCGCCCACCCTCAGCGGGCGGGGTCTGCGTCAGTTTTCGACAAAAATAAAGTCTTCAAATTTAAAATAGGCTCGCTATCTTCAGCCGGCAGGGTCTACGGCGCAAACCACGTAGGTCCTTATTTTCAAAAAAGAAAAATAAATTTCAAAATAGATTCGTCCACTTCTATCGGACGGGGTGTCCACCCTTAGCGGACAAGGTTCACCATCTTCAGCCGACGGGGTCTACGTCACAAACCGCGTAGGTCCTTATTTTCAAATTACAAAAACAGATTCGTCCACTTCTATCGGACGGGGTGTCCACCCTTAGCGGACAGGCTCGCCATCTTTAGCCGGCGGGGTCTGCGCCATTAAACCGCGCAGGTCCTTAGTCGCTGCAGCGATAACTTTTGCTGGATTTTCCTTCGTTTTACGTCCTATAAAAACAAGGGTGCTGGATTTTCCTTCGTTTTACATCCTATAAAAACAAGGGGGTTTTCTCGTTTAGCTAGCCCTTAAAATGAGAATCTTTAAAAAAACGTTTTTACCTCGTGATTGGGCTTGGCCAGGCCCAATTACACTTTATAGCTTTGATTTCGAAAAACTCTGTAGCTACTCCCAATGAAAAAGTGAGGGAGTTTCTACGCACCTTTAGATCCTTCCAATGACAAAGTAAGGAAGTTTCTATACTATCAGTTGACAAATCCCAATGACACGTGAGGGATATGTCGACACTTCAAGTGATGACCCTTAAGTCAAATGTTATCACTCGGGGGCTCGTGAGACCCTCGAAAACAGGTCACAATACACCGTGGCTTGTGTGACGCACTCCGTCTAATACTTTGACCATCGTCTTACTCCAAGACTCAGTCAAAGTGGGGGCTAACTGTAGACACCTACTTTTGTCCCCATTCCCGCAAGGGAAAGGTTCGATGATGAAAACGTAAATCTCCACTTGACAACGCATCTCCTATGAAATAAGCGAATCTCAATTCCCCTTTTCATTTCACCCGAAACCTGCTATTTATGGAAACCTGCTAAAAATAGTAACTGCCGTAAAAGGTAGCTTCTAAAAGTGGCAAATCATAAAAGATAGAAACCTGTCCGAATTAGGTGTTGCATTCCAACATAAATCCTAAATGAGATAGAAAACTGTGAGAATCCTATTCCTAATATGATTCAGAAATAAGAGTTACGTATTAATTAAAATCCTAACGGGCCTAGAGTTCGTAACGGGCCCAGATGCATTCCGTCAAAAAATTGATACGCGCTAAAAGACTCGAATTAATCTCAAACTCTACGGATTTTAGCAATCCGAATCTGACTAAAGAAAACAGCCCAAACCCTATTTTCAACGCCTGGCTCTGGGCGCCGAAATCTTCGGCGCCCAGGCCTGGGCGTTGAAAATACCTGGGTACGTGTTTTTTCCTAATTCTTTGTGGATTAGAACTCTGCAATTCTATCTTTCCACGAACTCTTCCCTATAAATAGGCCCTAAATTCGACGTGAAAAGGACACAACAACACACAATTATATTCTGAGTATTGACTCCAACCCTTAGCCTAAGCCTCTCGCTGCGAAATTGTTCACGCGTTCTGTCGCAATCGATCCATAAATCGAACAGAACGTATCCTGTCCCATAATTGAGATTCGTTAAATAAAAAGGAGAAATAGCAAAGTCAAAGTGGTTAGTTTTCTGAGAACCGTGACGCACCTCTCAAGGGTGCATCGTAATGTGTCCCTTTTCGATGATTTAACTGCTTTCCTCGCCCTTTTTATGAACTGTTAAACTAACCTAATCTGATTGTTCTATCACGCCTAACAAACATAATATTTTTGGGAAATCGGATTATCATACTAGGTCCCTTAATACTATTTAAATCAGATAATCACGATCGAATTAGTATTATATGTTGCATATTGCTAAAATCAACTCAGATTAGTTTAATAGTTAACGCATGTCCCTTCAATTATTTATGCTGAGCTAGTAAGGATATCCTGCCTCTGGAGTTATCGACGAGAGAAGTACTCCTCTCGGTAGTTACAGTCCCCCGAACCCTCAATCTCTACCTTGCGGGTGTATATTGAGAGATCCCCACACCAGGGATCACAAGGGAACCTACGGCCGTCGTGGTCAAACATAATTGCACTCCCTTTATGTCACGATAACCGGGTTTTGTCAGTTTTTCTCATTGTCGTTAAAAACTGAATGGCGACTCCTATATTACTAGTCAATTGGGTGTATACTCACAGGAAATCCAATTACACTTGATTGAATAAAAAGAATCGTCACACCCACGAGAGACGAGGTCACGCATTAGCCTCGTGCTTTTTCGACCATACTGGGTTAAAGATCTATTGGATAGGATCTAAAGCGTTGTTTGGATTATGTAAAAGTAATTACTAAATCAAACACAATGGAGAGACTGAAAAGAGACTCTCAACCCATATGAGTAAGTCCAAGTTATGAATGCTTTGACTAAGTATAAAGCTAGGCTATTATCACTAAAGTTAAGCATGAAGGACCTTGAAGAGGTGCCTTCGCCTTATGTCACATGGCAATGCCAAGATTTTAGCAAGATTCAGTATCTCTTGAAACAGAATAAAGCTAAAAGTCACATGGATGGATTTTAAAATGAGAATGGTTTTTGCATTACAATCAATCATGTATAATGTGATATATAGATCGCCAAAATAACTCGTGAACATTGGATCGTGACGAGTTTATACCAATCTCTATTGATCTGGATCAAAGATCATTATCAAGAACATCCAATACATTTGGAGATGTAGGATGAGCACTTGATAAGAGGAAGTGAAGATGACTAAAGTTTTGATGCTACATGCATTTGCCTAAGCAAAAGTTGAATCTTGTTGTTAGGAAAACCACAAACAAACACGGGCAATTAGGCGTCGTGATTAAAAGGTGGTTACATAGGTTCTAAACCATATGTGATGCATGGGGAACTAAATCAATGATTAGTTTCCAAGTTCTAAGTTGAAAGATGTATCTCCCACATCTATGTGAACTGGTTGGAGCATTCCAAAAGGGAAGCATCATTTGAAATTCTACATAATTGGAATGAATTCATTTTTGCCTAAGAAGCAATAAAAGGGAATTGTTTTTAGTGGGAGTTCTTCAATGAACTCAAGTTGATCACAAGTCTGCTACCTGGATGATTTTCTATTTTAGATATGCTTATCATTCTAAACAGCAACGAAAGACTAGATCATTCTAGAAACATATTCAAAGATATTTTCATCTTACATCGAAAGGCTTTCGATAGAAAAGATGCTAAGGATAGCAAAGTATGATAAACTAAACCTCTGCATTGAGTGATACACAACATTTATATGCAGATATGGAATCAAGTTTGAGTTCCATGAATGTTTCAAGTATTGGGTGAAAGGCCTATATCTGTAAAAAACATTAAATGCTTGATTTTGGGTTAGAGGCCCACAAATTGGTAAGCCTTTGGTTTAAACATTTATCATTTATGAAATTATATTTCATAGTTCATTTAATCTTAGTTTAGTATTAAATGATAAGTCCATGTGATTCAAATCATTCAAATGGGATGTCAAGATGGATTCTTCGACAAAGAAACACCCATAAGTGAACTTGAATATTGAAGTCACAAAGGATCTCTAATCCAGGTCATTGAAAGGTGGACGACCAATGACCAATGAAGATTAGATTGCAAGTAGATTACTTAGTTCTGTTTCTTGAACTAGAGTGACTGGATGTCAGAATCTTTTGCATAGATACTTATTGGATCTTGTATCGGATTGACCATGAGAACACTTTAAGAGATTAAAGTCATGTCATAGGTAGTTCTCATTAATGGTGATTAGAAACCGTTCCTCAGAACATGAGCGATTATGTCTGCTCGTTTGAGAATTAGTTCGCTTTGATACTAGCTAAACGTCGCACCGTAAAAGGAGGCTATAAAAGCAGTTATTGGGCGTACTATGAATCAAAGTGAGTGTTCATAGATTGCAAGAATGGATTGTCCTCCTATCTTTGATAGGATATGGTGTTGTTGTGTAACAAGGCCTCTCAGAGAGTTAGATACTGTAAAATGCATGGCCGTGCTCAGAATGGTTAGGCTTAACCTTCTGCAAAAGTTTGACAGTTGAACTCTGTAATCCGAGAAACACTTCTGGACCTAATAAGGATGGCTTGGATCTTACCTTATGTTCAGTAAGTAACACTAAGTGACAAAGGAATGTGGATGCACACTTGTCTGAATGACAAGTGGGAGATTGAAGGAAATATGTCCTTCATCCAAGGTGCATTAAGTCTAATACCAAGGTTCGGATTAATTGCGAACAATTAATTCAGTGAGATCAAGTGATCGGAACAGCTAGCTGGAGCAATGCTTCCGATCAGTGAGTTCTAATGCATATTTGAACTCACAACTTACTCTTGACTGAACCTACAAGGTCACACCAATGACACGTAACATATCATCGGATTAAATGAATCGGAAATTCATTTAATAGCTTTTCGGGAATTAGTTGGAAAACGTATTATACGATATGACCTTGCATCGGAATCGTATATCGTATCGCGAATATTCGTAAGCTAGGCAAAACGAATAAATCGTATCGTAAGACGGTGATTCGTTGTATACGAAACGATAAATAATATATCGGAAATATATTAATCGCGGATACGGAAAGGGGCAACGCTGCTAGCCCAACGAGCCAAGGCGCGCAAGCGCGCAAGGCCCAAGCCTTGGCTGGGCGCGCGCGCGCATGCGAGGAACAGCAGCAGCAGCGCACACAGCGCGGCCCAAGGCCCAGCACCTGTGTGGCTGTGCGCGTGTGGGCTTGCACGGACGGGGCTGGCTGGCGCATGGCCTATGTGCCTTGGCCGTTTGATATTATAACCTAAGGGTTATAATATTAATCCATCTCACGTTTTCCAATAACCTAATGCAAAAATCAGATTACACAACAAACCCTAAGAAGGAGAGAGAAACCCTAATTCTCTCTAGCCTCCATGGATGTGTTCTTCCCAAAAGCACAAACTCTTGATTGATTGTCTAAGCTACGATTATCAATACGGATCTGATCGTGTCGGTGAACCAAGTAGAGGAACGACAAGTGGAGTTCTTTGTTCGTGTTCGTTGACAGATTATTGTGGAAAACACGCTTCGAATGTAAGTTTTCTTAATATGTGCTTTATACATGTTTCCTGGCTTTGGAGATTGTTCCGCACATGTTATTATGTTTAACTGTATTCCCCTACACGCACACCCCCAGCCCCATCGCGCGCGCGCACCTCGTCCCCGCAGCGTAGCTGCCCCTGCGTGCGTGTTGTGCACCGTGTGTGTGCTGGACGTCGCAAGGCTTGCGCCTCGCTTCGTCGCAGCCCCGCAAGCAATGCTCGCCTGCCCTTCCTCGCCCAGCACGCACGAGGCACGCAGCGTAGCTGCTGCTGCCCGTGTCGCATGCGGCTCGGTCCAAGCACAATGGCCTCGTATGGCTCGACGAGCCATACGTCCACCATGCTCATGTTCGTGCCTTTAGTTTGTAATACGGACCAACTTACTTAAAATTTAATTTAATTCACGAAGTTGCATTAATTTTATTTTTCAAAAAGTTATGATTTTTATTTTCGAAAAACAACGATTTTTAACGATTTAATAAACTTTAACGACAATCCAATTTCGTAAAATTAATAAATCAAGGGATAAAAATATTAAAACTTTTATGAACGAACGAATCAAAATTAAAGTTTGAACTTTTAATTAATAAAATCCGAAGCTTTAAATCGTTCATTAACAATTAAATTTCAGATTTTTAATAATTTGGTTTAAGTGCGATTAAAATTAACGAAAACATTCAAAATTTTAATCCAATAACTTTTAAAATTAGCCACTGACCCATGAAGTTATATCCCCTTTCCTAATTAACCGAATTATTAAACCAAAATTAATTAAAATTCAATTAGGGTTTCAAATTTTACGGATTGGGGAAAGGAAAAATTAGGGTTTATACTTATCCGAAAATCTAAAATTTTCACCATAGATCAAGCATGTACCCAGCAACTGTGTCAAAATTTCAAGCAATTCCGAGTAGTTTAGGTCGACCTTTTAATTGAATTACTATCCGACACTTTTATTTTTTAATGAAAAATTAACAAAAACGCCCAAAAAGCGATATTTCGAGGCCTGTTTTCGCATTTCTATTCTCATGAGTTGATCTTGGAAAATCGTTTTCCATCAGATTAAGGTTTTAAAAATTGAAAAAGCGAATATTTTTTATTTCGGACCTAATTATTACGCAATTCATCCAATAATTCGTAAAAATTCCGAAAAATCAACAAAAATTCCAAATTTTTTCGACAGATGCAAAAACAATAATAATCATGCTAATTCATGCTTTGAATACATAAGGCGCTGATACCACTGTAGGGGAATACAGTTAAACATAATAACATGTGCGGAACAATCCCCAAAGCCAGGAAACATGTATAAAGCACAGATTAAGCAAACTTACATTCGAAGCGTGTTTTCCACAATAATATGTCAACAAACACGAACAAAGAACTCCACTTGTCGTTCCTCTACTAGGTTCACCGACACGTTCAGATCCGTCTTGATTATCGTAGCTTAGACAATTGATCAAGATACTTTGCTTTTGGGAAGAACTCACTTTGGAGGCACAGAGAGAATTAGGGTTCTCTATGTCTCTAGGGTTTGAGTAATATGAATTGTGCTAAGTTGGAAATTAGGTTGTAAGGTTATTTACATAACCTTACTAACCGACCAAGCCAAGAGGCAAGGCAGGCTAGCAAGCCTTGCACGCCAAGTCACACGGACACACACAGCGAAGGGCCGTGGGCCGCTTGCTGCTGTGTCGCGGTCTCGGCCCGCATGCACGCGCACAACCCTCGCGAATCATGGGCCTCGCTGCTGCCGTGCTTTGCTTGCTCGCCTATGCGCGCGCGCATGGGCCTCGAGTGCTTCGTGCACTCGGCTCGTGGGCCGCTCCTTGTATTCGCGATTAAATATATTTCCGATATATTTATTTATCGTTTCGTATACGACGAATCACCGTCGTACGATACGATTTATTCGTGTCGCCCAGCTTACGAATATTCGCGATATGATATACGATTTCGACAAAGGTCGTATCGTATAATACGTTTCCAACTTAAATCCCGAAAAGCTATTAAATGAATTTCCGATTCATTTAATCCGGTGGTCTGTTACGTGTCATTGGTGTGACCTTGTAGGTTCAGTCAAGAGTAAGTTGTGAGTTCAATATCCATTAGGACTCACTAATCGGAAGCATTGCTCCAGCTAGCTGTTCCGATCACTTGATCTCACTGAATTAATTGTTCGCAATTAATCTGAACCTTGGTATTAGACTTAATGCACCTTGGGTGAAGGACATATTTCCTTAAATTTGCCTTCATTTTTCTACTTGACTTGTGGTTGTGTAAGTGATAAAAAGATCAATTAATACGTATAATCAAACAAAAATTTGAGTCCAGTTATTAGACTTCCGACTTGGATATTTTCTTTTAGCTTTTACCATCTTATTTATTATATCGAAACTTAAGTGCCAATACATTTGTGAAACTCGCATGCTTTGATTTCCTGCTTGAATTCTTGTGAAGTTAAAAGTATCATCTTGTGCGCTAAACTCACATGCTTTATTTTCCTTGTTGGATTCATGTATGCATTTGAATGTATCACCTTGTACGCTAAAAAATATATACTACGGAATTGAAGGAAAATAATTTCTAATAAGAAGACGTACATAGATACTAAATATTAGTCACCACTGAAGAAAGATTAAACAAGAGAACATAAAGTTATGTCATGTGCTTTTTAGAATCAATTTATAACATTTGGCTTTGAATTATATGCTATTTCAAGGTTCTAAGAATGATCATAATGTTTACTTATAAGAATTTCCTAGTATATTATTAAATATATATCTTATTACTATATTAATTTCGTATAGATAAGGATACGAGTTGGATCGATCTACCCACTGGCCACCCTAATTATGTCAAGGGTTGTATGAAATTCATGGAGTTTTCCAAGCATGATCTAGTGAATGGAAAAATTAGATGCCCATGTAAGAATTGTAAGGTGGAGAAGTGGTTCCCAGTAAATACAGTAGAGGGACATATTTTGTTTAAGGGGTTTTATAAGTTGTATAAGAAATGGATCTTTCATGGTAAAGGGGGTATGACTCATGGTATGATTGGTAGTGATGGAGGGAGTACTAGTGAAGGATCCCTAAATAATGAAAGTGGGTTTGTTGGTCGAGATAATATGGGAGGACTATTAAGATCAGCTTTTAGTGTTAATACGTCTCCTAATTGCCCAACTTTTGAAGCACGAGAGGATGATGAGTGGATTGAGGAGCCAGTGATCTATGAAACTAATGATGAATATGATGATTCTACAAGAGAAGAAGAGGCGAAGTAAAAGAAGTTACTTGAAGCGTCTGAGGACAAATTATATGAAGGGTGTACCAATTTTTCAAAGTTATCTTTTCTTTTACACTTGTTTCACTTGAAGTGTATGAATCATTGGTCCATTGAATCTTTCAATATGTTTTTGAAGCTAATTCTAGATGCATTTCCACAAATACTTGATTTTCCCTCATCTTTTTATTATAGTAAGAAAATGATAAAAGACTTGGGACTTGGGTATGAAAAGATTGATGCTTGTCCGAATAATTGTATGTTGTATTGGGGTAAATTTTTAGAGAAAGACAAGTGTCATGTTTGTGGTACATCGAGGTGGATGAAAACTAAGGGTAAGGGGGACATTATAAGTGATCAAGGTACAAATACTTGTAAGAAAGGTGTGTCAGCTAAGGTAATGCGATATTTTCCTCTTATCCCGAGGCTAAAAAGAATCTACATGTCATCAGAAACATCAGAAGATATGAGATGGCATGATACACATCGATTGGGTGAAAATGATAAGAAGATTTTAAGGCATCCTTCAGATGCCTTAGCATGGAAGGCATTTAATGAGCGTCATAGAGATTTTGCATTAGATCCTCGTAGTGTTCGATTAGGTCTTGCAAGTGATGGGTTTAATACTTATCGTTTAATGAACACCACTTATAGTACGTGGCCAGTGATCTTGATTCCTTATAATCTTCCACCCTGGTTATGTATAAAACCATGTTCTTTTATTTTGTCCACACTTAATCCCGGAAAAGCAAGTCCTGGAAATGATATTGATGTGTATTTGCAGCCATTAGTGCATGAATTGAAATTGTTGTGAGCTGGGGTTGAGGCTTTTGATGCTTTTGACGGAAAGAAATTTAATTTGCGCGCGGCTTTGCTTTGGACTATTAATGACTTTCCTGGCTATGCAATGCTCTCTGGTTTGAGCACAAAAGGTTACAATGCATGTCCTATATGCGTAGATTCAACCCCTTCTGATAGATTTGGGAACAAGATTTGTTATTGTAACTATAGAAAATGGTTACCCGCAGATCACCCATATCGATCTCAGGGTAACAAGTTTTGTGAGAAGTTTGGAACTAATGAGTGGGGTAAAGCCCCATCTCGTCCTAGCGGGACTGATATATTGAGTGAACAGGAAAAGGTCGAGTATGTTTATGGAAAGTCGAAGGCACCACCGAAAAAGAGACAAAGAGGAGATAATGATCATGATGTCCAAGATGAAAGTGCTTTTGGTACAAAGAGAAGCATACTATTTGATTTGGTGTATTGGGAGCATAATCTTCTAAGGCATAATTTAGACGTTATGCACATCGAGAAAAATGTGTCTGAGAATATTTTGGGAACTCTTCTTAGTATGGATAAAAGTAGAGAGAGTAAGGATGATCGAAAAGCTCTTGAAAAATAGAGAATAAAGCCTCACCTTTGGCTCAGTACCAATCCTAATGGAAGTGAATACATGCCTCTAGCTTCTTATTCTATGTCTACGGAGGAGAAAGAGAGGTTCTTAAATGTTTTGCAGAAACTTAAAGTTCCGGATGGATATGGATCCAATCTCTCGAGTTGTGTGAATATGAAGCAAAGGAAGTTGATTAACCTCAAAAGTCATGACAACCATGTTCTAATGCAAGATATCCTTCCTATTGCCTTAAGAGCTTCTAACGCTACAAAAGTGATTGACTTGTTGGCTAGATTGTCTTCCTTTTTCAAGAAGTTGTGCTCTACTACTATTGATCCAGATGATTTAGATGGTCTTCAAGATGAAATTATTTTAACTCTTTGTCAGTTGGAAATAGAGTTCCTGCCTTCATTTTTCACAATCATGGTCCATTTGTTGATTCACTTAGTGGAGGAGGTTAAACTTGGTGGACCAGTGCAATACAGATGGATGTATCCCATTGAAAGGTTTATATCTTACATATTTTAATTATAATATTTTCTTAATTATTTGAAATTTATTATATTGTAAGTAAAAATATTTTATTTGAAAGGTACTTGTCCCATTTGAAATCACATGTAACCAATAAAGCCCAACCAGAAGGATCTATTGCGGAAGGCTTCCTTTTAGAGGAGACAATTAGGTTTTGTTCGAGTTATCTTGAAGGTGTTAAGACCATCTTTAACATACCTACAAGGATGGATGATGAGATTTCAAATTCCAATGATTACTTGTTTAACTCTGGTGGTCGAGTTGTTGGGAAGAAGGTTAGCATTCGCCTTGACGATAAAAGCTTCAAACAAGCTCATCGCTACGTTTTACTTCACTCTGATGCGATCAAAGGGGATATGGAGTAAGTATTATGTTAGTTTTCCTTTGAATTATTAATTTTTATAATAGATCACTCTAAGTTTTTTCTTCTTCCATGAAGTGAATTTTTAACCGAGAAGCGTCAAATGAACTTACAAAGTTCCTTCACGGAGAGTGATGAAAGTAACTGGATCATCAATGAATTCGGAGGGGGGTTACAAAATAAGGTTACTTTTAAAATAAGTTCTTTTAATGTGAATAAATATTTCATTTTGTTTTGAAAAAAAACAATGTATTTGATTTTATGATGTATCATTGTAGGTACATTGCATAGATGCAACCACCGAAGATGAGAAACTAATAAAAGCTTTGGCGGGTGGTTTGTATGGTTATGGTAGAAAATTAAAAGGATTCGTCATCAATGGATTTAAATTCCTTTCCACGGATCGTGATTGTCGTGTTTTGACACAAAATTCTGGAATTGTGGTTGAAGCAGATGGAGAGGCATATTGTGGAAAAGTGACGAATATCTATGAATTAAATTACTATGGAGCTTACAAAGTTGTATTTTTTCGTTGTGATTGGGTAGACATTCATAGGGGTGTAAGGACATATCCAAATGGCGACGTATGTGTCAATTTCTCTAAATTGATGCATACTGGACGATTGTTGCAAGATGATCCATTTATATTCTCATCAAGCAAAACAAGTTTTTTACATCGAAGATGAGATACAAAAAGGATGGTTGCATGTTGTTAAGAATAAGCCTAGAGACTTGTTTGATTTAGATGATTCTGTACCAATAGAAGTAGAGGGAGAGGGTGGGGTTGATTGATCATGTTTATTTTTGTTGTTGTTTCTCTTTGGATTTGTATTTGTATTCTATTGATTCCATCTATTGATTATTTTCTTTTATTTTCAATCTAGTAATTACGAGCTATGTGATCTTTCCCTAAGATGTATATTGCATTGTTTTTAATAATATCATTTATTTTCTCTTGTGCCTTGTAAAATGAGTATTGTATTTTTTTTCTTGCGGTTGATATGCTTGTGGTAGTTATACTTGATGATTTCAAACTGTACTAGAGTAAGAAGTGTTGGAGAAAGGCGAGTTCTGAATTAGATGACTACGTAGCATTCAAAATTTGTATTGTCTCCTAATTCTTGGTCTAATCATTATTCTTTACTTGTGTATGACAGACTTGTTGACAATTCTGCGAAGTTTTATACCTTTTCAGCAAGGAATTACTACGACGTAGGACACAGGTTATTTTCATTGACCATTCCCATCCTAACTAAGCATCCTTGACCGACGACCCTAAGTTACTTTTATTTTCAGCTGTATATCTATGCTGCAACTAAAATGAAATATGTGGGAATTGAAAGCTAGATCACATGAGCACTCACTCACTCACTCACTCACTCACTCACTCACTTGCTCACTTCCTTTCTTTTTATTTATTTGATTGCCTCTTGCTATAATCTGTCTTAGTTGAACTGTTTGATTGTTGTGTACATATGGAAAGATGAGGTATAGGATTATAAGGAAAAGAGAAGAGATAGTTGATTTGCATCTACATTAATTATTACGCTTTCTTGTGAATCGTCTGGGAGCTCTTAATTTGCATGATCCTTTGGGATAGAATAACTTGTGTAGCATTTTGTAGGCTAACTGTCTAAAATGGAGGGTGCTTTTGACAGTTACTCAGTGGAAAATTCAATGGAACTGGGCTAATTTGTATCTGATTCTCTTACTGTGCTGCTTGTGCGAACAACTTGTCCTCTGGTTTTAGTTCTGTTTCTGCTATTCATATTCTTTATAAAAAAAGGTTCATCTAGTTTTTTCTTTGCTATTTCTTGAGCTTCTTCTCTTGCTGAAGTTTTGAGAGTCTTACCTCTAGAGAGTTTCTTGCTAAACTAGCTAATTGACTTCTCTGCAACATCTATTTTAAACTGATAAATACTTGCCTTTGAAATGACTCTTTTTCAGATTATTTAGAAATTAGAAGGCTAACCCTCGAAATAAATAACTTGGCAGAAGCCACATAACAAAGAAATAACGCTCAAGATCACTATGCCCAGATCTGGATGTTAAAATATCTTGACACCATCTGATAATTTATTTTCATCAAATTAGAGGCCAGGTTATCTAGCTGACTAAGAAACTTGGCTGTCACCTCAGATCACCATGTATCTGGATGTTAAAGATCTTGACCCCATCTGATCACGTGTTTTCGTCATACTAGAAACCAGGTTGTCCGGCGGACTAAGAAACTTAGCTGTCACCTATTCACCTTGCATGAAATTTGGCATGCCTTTAAATGGTCATGTCCCTTTTGTTCTAAAATAGCTTGAAATCATGCTAACTGATAGTTCTTGAGAAAACAGCAAAATTTCTCAAAATCAGATAGCGCTTGAAAACCTGTTTCAACACTTCTCAAAGAGACCTTAGAATAATTTCGTATTCTCATAATGTTTTATGTTTCCTATGTTTTATGTTTACTGGATAGATAATTCATAGAATAAGGTTTCAAGACATAATTTTTCCCCTCCTTTTCGGGTTGTAGGATTATAGGGTAAGGAGAGAGGTAGAAGCTTGTCGGTAGAGATTCAGAACTTAACAAATAAAATACAAATCTTATGCACTTATCACCGCTAAATACTTATTTTTCTTTCCTTATTGTCAATTTATGATTCTCTAGGCAAAGAACTTGTGTATTGTAGTTTTCTTCCCAACAATTTCTTTAATTTTATGTATGATTTTATTAGAATCCTATTGGTTATTCCATGCTAATTGCGTTTCTTACTTGCTCAACAGGAACTGAACAAATGAGTTACAGGAGTAAAAGAACCTTCATAGCCACCACTAGTGAAGACTCGAGCCTTGCTTCACCAAAGTCAACCAAATCTTCTGACAAATCCACCCAAAAATGGGGACCATTCTGCCCTTCAACACTTGGAGTATCACAACCGTTTGGACATATATCAGAACCCATCAAGAAGTCAACAACTGTTAAAATGCCTACGTCTTCTACACCATCTTCGTCCATGGTTGCTCCAAAATCATCCATGCCTCAATCTACTTCCATGCCATCAAAGCCCCAACTTCAAACATCATCAAAACCATCTTTTACCCTATCACAACCATCCTCTAAACCATCGCAACACTCAATTTCATCCACTCTTACAGGAGCATCACAACCACAGAAAAAAGCGGCTGAAAGTAGATGGTCGCGTGACCCTTTATTTCCAAATCTCATTCAAATAACAGCAGAAAAAGAAGCACAGCATGCCAAGCCTCATAACGCTACCCAACAGCCTCACAAAGCTACCCATCAACCTCAGAAAGTTTCACAAAATTCTGTCAAAGCTACAAGTCTGCCTCACAAAGTTGTACAACAGCCAATTCTGTCTTCTTTCACAGGTGCCAAACCATATTCAGAGAAAAAATCATTTGTTCCACCCATGGGATTAAAAAAACATGGGCTGTCACGACCTCCTCCTACACCATCACCATCAGACTCCATGACACGGAATAAAAATAGATATGGTGATCAGGTTTCTGTTCAGAGGCCTCCAACATACATGGATGTTAGTGAAAATACACCTCCTATGGAGCGATCTACTCCATCCATTCATGTTGAGCGATCTACTCTATCCATTCATGTTGAGACATATATTATGACAAATTACAGTTCTGGTGAACCAGACGAATTAGTTTCTGAGAGTGAAGAAGAATTGAATGAAGGAGATGGGAGAGAGACTAGTGTGAAACCATCAAAACCTCGACGCCGGATTATAGTTGCAAATTGGCCGAAACGAGTGAATTTTGATGAGAAGGAAGAAGTTATAGCTATAGGTAAAAACATATCTCTACATAAAAGATGCACCTGTTTTTTTTATATTGGTGATTCTGTGTAATCGAGTTGTTTTTTTAATTATTACACGTAACTCTATATCTTTAATTCTGGCAGATGCTAATGGAAAATGCCATCTGGTGAAGGGTTCAGTCCAGCCTCGAGACGTTTGGACTGATGAAAAAGGATTCAAATACTATGTCAAGCTCAATGAATTCTGCCAACCTATTCGAAAAGGTGGTTCCATCCTTGTGAGTTTCCTCGGTGATATTACAAAAAAAGATTCATTGTGTCCAGTGGGAGAAAAAACATGGCGTGATGTGAACAAGAAGTTAAGATCTAATATTGTTACAATGGTTCGGGTATGTAGATTATCGTTCTTAACCCTTTTTATTCATTATCAACTAGTTGCGCATCTGTCAACAAATGAGCTTATATTTTTACATATAACTATGCACGGTAAGTATAAGTATGTGATGCTCTTGTAGCTCAGAATTTAATATGAGGCAAATAAGGTTCGGACCTTAAATAAGACACCTAAGCTAAACAGGTCTGCACACACTTAGATCACTGACCAGGTCTGAATCCTTGTTCATTAGTGAGACACCTAAGCTAAACAGGTCTGCACACACTGAGATCACTGACCGGGTCTGAATCCTTGTTCATTAGTGAGACACACTGAGACACGTAAGCTAAATAGGTCTGCACATACTGTTGTTGTTCTTGAGCATATTTTGTACAACATTTCCTTAACTTTAACAAGTAATTGCTGCTATTCTTTTTGCATTTGTTTTAAAGTGCACATATATTATGTTCTTTCATGTCCCTTTCTGAAAATTTATGTCAGTTAAGAAGAATAGTCTGTGTTGTGGAAGTCGAAATTGGTCATGAATTATTACTGCAGGCTGGCTCCTACCATATTTTTTTTATTGTGAACTTTGTGATCTTGCAGAGGTTGGTACATGTTCATTTAAGTTGGTTTACTGTTTAATGTTCTCTCCCATGTCCCAAGTGTACTGCATTTATGATGTCACTTCTTGAATTCCTTAGTTATCTTTTATAACTAAGTATAGTGTCGGCTATTTGAATATTATTTTAAGAAGCTTTGCATTGTATTGGGCATGTATTGCTTTTTGACTTTTTGTTTGTTCATGAGATACTGAATTTCTTATGGTCGTTATTCATGCTGATGCAAGGGCTAACATATGAATATATCATCATAGGCAGATCACCTCCTCTCTGGTTCTCCACTGTCAAGTAGCTTATAGTTATAATCACAATACGATCATTGGAAAACACAATTATATGGATCTTGTTCCATGCTAAGATTATTGAATTACTTGTGACAAACTGACTAAGATTGCTGGATTTTGATTCAACAAAGTTGAGGGAGGAGGTCCAAAAAAATTGTTAGAGAATTTGGTATTCACCTGTGCGGCTCTGCCTTGAATGTTATTCTAAATTATAGAGGAGAAGAGCTAAACTATTACTTTTGTTTTTTAAAAAATGGGAGCACTAGGAAGATGAAAGGACAGGTAGAGGTACAGAATTTCAACTTGCCCGGTATGAAAAGAGAGAAATCAAAACCATGAAACAACATTAAAGATAGCAGCATTCCTCTGAATCCACACACCATAAACAGTCTCAGCAAAAAGTAGTGTATAAAGCCTAGCAACAGTAGACATCTTCCTGCCTGTCTTACTAGCCAACTGCACCACCTGATCAAACTGGAACTTCATTGGAGCAATCTATAGATGGTCCTTCGACCACTTTAGGAAGGTGTGAAGCATTTTACCTTTTTTAAATAACACAAACTCACAAGTCGTGAGTCTCGTAACATGTGTCGACTTGTTATTTTCCTTTCCCTAAATCCTTCACTTGCCCGGTTCAGGTCCAAATTCAGTTCTGGTCCGGTTTGGGCTCACTCCCACTGTTAAGTAGCAACTAGTTCAAATCTCTATATGATCCTTGGTCATAGAATGATTATGTTGGACGTTGAAGTAGCAATGCTTTCTCTAAATATCTATATTACATGTCCCAACTGCCACTAAAATCATAAACATGTTACATCACATCATCCTACACTAAGCGTCTGAGCTTTAACTGGTGCTGAAACAAACTACTATATGCATGACTTGTTAATACTGAAATTGAACATGTAGTTAGCGAAAGGTAATACCGAAATAGATAGTTAGACGATGTGCACTTATATATTGTGTATATCCCGATGATGTGATGTAACATGTGATGTAACTTGATTTTTTCTTTTTCTTTGAAGGAACATTTTGTAATCCCTGATGGGCTGGTAGTTGACAAGGCAATTGTGAGGCGTACTGGTAAATCATGGAAGAATCATAGGTATATATTGAAGAAGCAGTACTTTGATCCAGTGAATAAAACTCTAGATCAAAATTATGATAGTCTTCCTGATGGAATATCACCCAAGAGTTGGAATGATTTGGTCGATTATTGGCTTTCACTAAAGGGCACGGTATGTAACCCCAACAGATACTGATTTGAGTAAGCTACTTTTTATTTTATCTCCGATTCATGATAACATTGATTTATGAACTTAGAAATTATCTCAACTTGGAAAAGATGCACGAGCAGTACAAGGTCATGTTCACAACAGTGGTGCTACAAGCTTTGCTAATCGAAGAGAGGATCTTGTATGATTTTTTACATTATTTTATTTGTTGCATTTCAATTGCTATAGGTGCTAATCAGATAGGAACTGAAAACAGGAATATTTTTCACATAGAAATATATGCTCTAATCAACCTCTACTCCATAGATTTGTTGATTTTTTTTCCAAATATTGCAGAAAGAGATGAATGGAGAGTATAGCGAATTGACATTTTACAAATCAGTTTATGCCAAAGAAGATGGAAGCTTTGAAGAGGGCACAATATCTCGTCAATTTATGGTATCCATGGCGTTGAATTCATTCAATAATTCATATTTTTGTCATCTAAAACTTATGTTTAATAATGCGTAGATAATTGATTTAAATTGTTGGGATTTTATGGGGTGAATGGAGCATTTAGATTAAATTATCTAGATATACTACTATGTGATGAATTATGAGATAATGCTGAAACTTTGAGGTTGAGAAAATTCTTCAGGTTGAGGCTTTTTCTAGAACTGCTTTCAGGTTGAGAAAATTCCTTGGTGAAAGAAACTGTTTTCCTTGGTCTTAAATCTGATACAAAATTGTACATTGAACTTAAAACACTCGGAATTTTCTGGAAAATGTTTTTCTTATTTTGTTGAAACTTCTTCCACCTGCACTTGCAGTTTGGGTCTCTGATTATTGGTGGTCAGTAGTTTACTGATATTAGTTTTTCAAGTGATTAGAATTCCTGGTCATACTGATGTATCGTATCGATATTGCAGAAATTGAGATGTAAATGCAATTTTCACGCATTGAAGTCTGTACAAATATTTACAATGACACAGATTAAACAAACGAAAGGAACTTGTGGGCAGTCATTCACATTACGTTGATGTCTCCTTAATTGATTTAAGTGATTGTTTAGGATAAGTGCTAATGTGGTTGATATGAGTACTTCTCTTTTATTATTTTATCATTTAATGAAAGGAACTTGTGGGCAGCCAGTCACATTATTTCTTATTATGTACCAGGAGGATGCAAACAATAAAGTCCAAGAGAACCTTGCGAGTTCCTCTACTTCCAAGTCTATGATCGAAATTGAGAATGAGGTCTTTAATGAGCTAATGTACAAAGGTGAAGTACCTAAACGTCCCCTAAATTATGGCTTTGGAGTGAAGCAAAGTGACATCTTTGGAGTGGAAGGTTTATTGAGGAAAGAAGGGTCTGGCTATCTTAACGATAGTGATATTGAAATGGAGAACTTAAAAGTTGAATTATCAGTTGTAAAGAAGCAAAATGAAGACCTTGCACAACACAATCAAGTGCTAGACAACAAGTTTGATGAAACAACAAAGATATTTAAGATGATTGCTTCGTACTTTGGACAAGTTTTGAAGGAAGTACGTAAAGGAAATGTGTCATCGTACCTTTTAGATGGTGCAGAATCAGCAATATTGATGGTCATTTCTATTTCTTATACTTTTTTTTTTTTAGCTATGTTTCAATCCAGTAAACCAAAGCTTTTTCGGCTTCCTTCTCAGCATAATATTGAGATAAAAACCCGTTACCCTAATCTCTGCTTTACATTCCTTCATCCAGATGTTTCTACGGATACTAAATTATCTAACTATCGTTCTTTACATAAGCAGACATCCTCTCCAATTGTTAAACCTGTTGTTGCCTCTCAATTTACATCTCAAACTTCGGAACAAGGAGCTTCTACACAGGAGTTAAATGAAACATGTCCAGACCCTTTTCCTTGAGAGAACAATTAATATACTGGTTGTGCTCATATACCTCCATAATCCATATGTATTACGTGATGTCAAACCATTAAGATAAAGAATGATTGATGATATGTCCATGGTACATAAAATATTACATTCAACCGCAAAACATCAAGAAAAGCTCGTTGTCATAACAAAAAAGGAAAGAGACTAGAGAGAGTAATACCTGAAATGAAATGAACAGATTATACATATAGTGATACTCCCTCCGTCCCGGAATACTTGACCTGTTTTCCTTATCGGGCCAGTCCCTTAATACTTGACCTGTTTCTAAAAATGGAAATATTCTAACAATATTATATTATTTCCCACTCCACCCCTATTAACCCACCTACCCCCTACTCCATACAAAAAATAATTTAAAATTCAACCCCTACTCTCCCCCAACCCTACCTCTTAACCCACCTCCCACTAACTACATTAAAATAATACCCCACTATCAACTACTACCTATTAAATTAAATAAGTCAATTCAAGTCCCTTAAACTCTGTGCGGTCAAACCGGTTCGAGTATTCCGGGACGGAGGGAGTACTACACTGGTGAAAGCTTTTCATTAGGCATGATAGATGATTGAAGCTTTTCATTAGGCATGATAGATGATTGAAGCTTTTCATTGAGGATTTTCATTATAGCAATCAGCAAGAATAAGCATGTTGATGACGTATAACACAATTTTGAGTCTTATAGCTTTGACAAATTCTGAGCAAGGTTCCTTTAATAGTTGGCATATAACAAAAATCACCAGGAGAAAAATTTAAGGAAATTTTAGTTTTTGCAACATCGTTTTTCGGCATTCACACGTATCAACCAGATTTCCTGGTTTAAGTTTCATCTAATCTGTTGCAATCTATAGAGTAAAGAACTACAAATACTATGTGGAAAGTATAAAGTAATAGCTGAGAATCAATGGATCAACATTTGACTTGTGAAAACCTGGTCTAAAAAGCTTTTCCTTGGAGCAAAATCCACCGTGTTTCGCCATACAATTCGCATGGACAGAGTTCCATACTTGCGGAATGGCTGAATCTGACATGCTGCCATGTCAAGTCTGAAACATAATATTGTGAACTCGAGTCTATCATTTGAAACCAACAAACAACAAAAACAACTCATGATGCTTCCCTTCTGATGCTTTATAGTTTTTTTGGGTTGGATGTTATTTGTTTACTCGATCTGCTTGCTAGCCTAGTTTCTTAGGTGTTCTTCTGTTATGCTTTCCTGTTGGTTGCAGACATATTGCTTCTGTTGCATCTGTTGCTGCTGTTTCACATTTGGGGGGATTTTTCTGTTTTTCGTTTCTGTTGAATCCAGGCAGATAGCTTATGTGCATCTATTGCTGCTAGGTGCAGGTCTAACGACTACTAAGAGAGCAACTACAAAAATCAAATACACTTGCTATCTTAGTAGTCATTAGACCTGCACCTAGCAAAACTACCCGAACCCTACAACCCTGCTCTAGTATAAAAATGGATGGGATCCTGATCAAAGGCAATATAACTGAGCCATTTTGGTTGGATCTGTGAGAAGTAGTTGTGAGAAGTAGTCGTGGTCTAAAGTCGCAGAAGCTCTTGCCTTGCTTGTTGGAATTCAGCAGGCTAAAAATAGAGGTTGGTTGGATGTTTATGTTCTGACAGACAATGCTAGGTTGGTAGCGGCTTTAAGACACTTCCCGAATAGTCTTTTTGGCATAACTGCAGTCTGTGGGGATATAATTAACATTGCTTTAAGTATGAACAATGTATATATTGTTAAATGTATTAGGAACAGTGTTAGGAGGGCTCACTCTCTGCTTCTATGGCAAGAAGGGGTGTGCTGTAGTTTGTTTTTTTCTTTGGCCTTTGGGTCTGTGTTTTTCTGTTGTTTTGTTTGTTTGTTTCTACTGTAAAAAAAAAAAAAAAAATACACTTGCTAGCTTAAGAATGTCATAAACAATATGCTGAGCCATAGTCCTTTATAGAATCTTGTCATAAACAATATACTTTTCATATGTATGTCTGATTTTTTTTATAAAAGTATCTCCTCAAAGAAAATAGTGTTACAATGTTTCTTATATTGAATATATATGACATATTTTCTTATGTGTAGATTAACGATGATTCAGGTGGAAAAGATAACAATTAGATCAAGACATTGAAGCTCCGGTTTCAATCATAGGGGATTTAGGAACAATCATTTTTTTATGTTACAAGAACAAATGTTACGTTAGTTGGATAATCCTAAGAAGTTATTTTTATTTCTAGTGTGATTTAATAGTTCAAAAATTTGATGTACGAATCTATAATATAGGATTCTATTGATATTTTGATTATTGGACAATGCAACTATGCACATGGATGTTTTTTAATTAAATTAAGTGTGTTTTCAAGTTATGTAGTTATTTTAATTTATAGCTATATATATATATATATATATATATATATATATATATATATATATATATATATATATATATATATATATATATATATATATATATATATATATATATATATATATATATATATATATATATATATATATATATATATATATATATATATATATATATATATATATATATATATATATATATATCGACTTGTAATTTTAATTGATTAGAAAAGTAAGTGTGATTATGATCAGATATATTATTTAATTTCATATATTTGATTCTTCTTAATTTGTTTCAACATAATTATTAATTCAAGCATTAAAAAAATATGGGAGGTAAATTGTGACGCTTTTTTGCATCATGATTGCTTTGGTGGGAAATATGGGGAGGTAAATTGTGACGCTTTGTTGCATCACAATCGATTTGGCCCAAATGTAGCTCGACAAAAATCGACCATTAAAAGCGTCCTTATATTGAAGGAGTGGCTAAAAAGAGCGTCACAAAATTTGAGCTTTGTGGCTACTAAAAGCGTCATTATATAGTGGCCCAAAATATAATGACTCTTTTGTGAAGCGTCAGTATAGAAAATTGTGAAGCTTTTTAGCGCCACTTTTCGACCAAAAAAGCGTCACCATGAGTCGTGTTTTTTTGTAGTGCTTACATTCCATATAAAAACCTGCGTCCTTTCCAGTTCAAAGTTCAAACTTCAATTCGAATCAAATTCAAACTACAAACTCATTTTCGAGCTGCAAATCCTTGCCTTCCATTGCTCTCAAATTCAAAATTCCAAACATTTCCAATGGGTTGAAACTCCCCTGAAATAATACAAATTCGATCCCTCAAAACACTTCCAATTGTTTGAAAATCCCCTGAAACAGTACAAATTCAAATTCCACATTCTATCTCTGGGCTGAAAATCCCCTGAAATAATACAAGTCCAATTGTCAAATGGGTTGAAAATCCCCTGAAATAATACAAGTTCAAAACCCTCTTTTCCAATGGGTTGAAAATCCCCTGAAATAATACAAGTTCCAATTCTCCAACGGGTTAAAAATCCCCTGAAATAGTACAAGTTCAAATTTTGCATCCTATCAATGGGTTGAAACTCCCCTAAAATATTCCAAGTCCTATCAACGGGTTGAAATTCCCCTAAAATATTGACGGGTTGAAATTCCCTTGAAATAATACAAAATCAATTCCCTTTCAATTAGGTTGAAATTCCCTTCAAATATTCCAAGTCCGACGGGTTGAAATTCCCCTAAAATATTGACGGGTTGAAATTTCAATGAAATAATACAAAATTCAATCTCCTAGTACGAGTCCAATTTTGAAATTCTCAATGGGTTGAAATTCCCCTAAAATAGTCGAAGGACCAATAGGTCGAAATATCCTTTTTCGATACTCAAAGTCCTAGTACAAAGAGTCAACTTCCACAAAAGATTGAAGGCTCCTCTCAAACACTTCCAACGAGTTGCAAATCCCAAATACAAGTACAAAATTCCAAAATCCCGAATCTTTGGAGTGGCACTTAGAGTCAAGTCTAGGTCTCATTCATTGCATGCATATCATATCATGTGTTGGGAAGTTCAAGTTCTAAGGTTCAAAATCATGTGCTAAATAGGTGCTCAGACTCCTCCTCGCAAAATCCTATTCAAGATGACATCACTAGCAGCAGCTGTAGCAGAGCTCTATGAACGTGTCGAGGAAGCTGAGGCTCGCATAAAGGCTCTCGAAGACAATCAAGAAACTCTTTTCAATGCATAAGGCTGGAGGAAGTCCCTCAAAATCTTTGCTCCAAATGGAAAAATGATCAAGATTACTGTGGGCGAAGGATCCATGATGAGCGAGTCCGAGTCAGAGGATGAGTGATGAGCGACATTTATGTCGCTCTTAGCTTAGGATTTTATGTCAGTTTTTATGCTTTTTTATAGTTTTTATATCTTTTTGTGTGAATTTTATAAGTTTCGTTCCATCTTGTGCTTTATAGGTGATTATGATGAAAAGTGATGGAAAACAAGTAGAATCAAGCCAAAACAGGGCTTGTGCGATCGAGTGATGGTTTGTGCGCCCGAAGAGAGGAGTGCAAATGGCATCAAGGAATATCCAGTTCTGTGCGGTCGAATGTGCTCTGTTGTTCGGTCGCACATAATGGGTTTTTGGAGGCAGAATGTCTCAAAGTTGGAAAGCGACCGCACAGGTCTACTACTCGACAGCACAGGTTTTGTGCGATCGAACGTGCTTTGTTTTTCAGTCGCACAGGATTGATTTTTGGGGGCAGAATGTCTCTAATTTGGGATGCGAGCGCACAAGGTTCTCTACTCGACCGCACAAGAGTTGTGCGCCCACACAAGTCCTTCTGTTCGAGCGAATCATACTGCAGAGGAGATATGAGACAAAGGAACCCCATTCGACCGAACAAGGTTCCTCGTTCGGTCGCACATGACGAAGGAAATTTTCTTCGCTGCTTTCGCTTGCATAGGTCTCAGTGTTTGCTCGAACGGTTCTTTATGTTCGGTCGTACAAAGGGTTTGTGCGACCGAATGGCTGCGCGGGATGCTCTTATTCGAATTTGGGCTTCTATTTGGGGAAACTTATAAATAGATTTTTCGTTTATTTTGTTAAGTGTAGAATTTTTAGTTGACAATTTTAGATTCTAAAAGTTAGTTTTTCAGCATTTCTAGAGAGAGAAACTCTCCTCCATTGAAGCACCAATTTGTAATTCTCTAAACTCTTCTTCTAATATTGTGCAATTCAATTCAATTTCTTAATTCTTGCTTTTATTGTGATTGTTGATTGTTCTTTAATTCCTTCAATTCTTGAATTCTTCTTGATTTTACTTTAGTAACTTTGATCCTTAATTCTCTTGTTGATTGTTCAATTGATTGTTCTAGTCTTTGATTGTCTCTTTCTAATCTTTCAATTCCATGCTTGCTAGTCTAGAATTAATGGATTTCTAGATTTCTAGTATGATTAGTGAGTAGAATTAGGTTAGGGAAAGGGGAGAATCTAGGGGCCTAATTAGGGGAACTTGATGATTGGATTGATGAATGATTGATGTGATTAAATTGATTTAGTGCTAGGATTTTCCATGATCAATTGAGTAGTAGTTGCAAATGCTAGTTAATTGAATTAGATTGGAATGTATAATTTAGGTTTGGCAAGACATTGTGAGCCTAATTCATGCAAGTGAATGATAGTTTCTATTATATGCAAGCTAATCTAGCTTAGGACTATGCGAAAGCTTTTCTATAGGCTAGGTTGCTTCGCGTGCTCTATCCGAGAGGTGGCGAGCACGTCATTTGTTTTCATTCCCCTATGTGCTATTTCATTGCATCATTCATGGTTACTAGATGGTAGTTCATTTCCCCCGATTTCCCTAGACTATCCCCAACTCCCTAACGTTTCCCTTCCTTGATTCAATCTAGTTTAATTGTTAGTTTAGCTTGATAGTGATAATTCAAATCAAACTTCTTGTTCGAACTAGCTTGACATTTAAACTCGAGAACCATCATTTCTTTGGGACGATCCCTTTACTTGCCACTATAGTTCATATAGTTGGTTAGTCTAGCAGTTCTATAAATTTTGTTTGATTGTGGCGTTGATCTTTCAACGACGGAAAAACGCCCTATCAAAATGGCGCCGTTACCGGGGAACGGTTGTTGTTTTTGAGTTTAAGTTGAGACTAGTTCATTATTAGAAAATACAAAACATTGCAATTTAGCTTAGCTTTCTTTTTCCTTGGCTTTGTTCACGGTTTTCTTGAGTTTGTATGCTTGTTAGGGGGCGTGCTCGTCAAAGGACCCTCCATCCTCTTGACCTCGAATCGGAGAGGACACTTAGGAGACTAAGGCGTGTACGGTCTAGCTCATCAAGCCATAACAGATTCGAATCATTGAGTGTTGGTGAGGAACAACAAGAGAGTGAGCAAGTTTTTGAGAATATGGCGCTCCCGGTTAAGAACTTGGGAATACCGGGGGCATTCGAAGCTACATGAGGTATTCAAGCCCCCACAACAAATGCCAACAACTTTGAGATCAAGCCCGCCTTGATCAATTTGCTCCAAAGCCACCCCTTTTGTGGGAAGAGCAATGAATCACCTCATGAACATCTCAAACAGTTCGAGCACTATTGTGACACGATCAAGCACAATGGTGTCACATCGGATTACGTGAGGTTGACATTGTTTCGGTTCTCTCTACTTGGGTGAGCAAGTGATTGGCTTGACAAGGAGGTCAAGCCCAACTCACTTCAAACTTGGACCGAGGTGACGAGTGCATTCTTAAACAAATTCTATTCGCATGGGAAGATGGCGGAGTGTTGCCACAAGATTCAATCCTTTGAGCAAAGGCGAGATGAGTCACTCTTCGAAGCTTGGGATCGTTTTAAGGAGTACCAAAGGGAATTCCCTCACCATGGGATCCCTAAATGGTTGTTGCTTCAAACATTCTACTTGGGGTTGAGCCCAAGTTCAAAGACAAGTCTTGATGCGAGCGCGGGAGGCCCCATCATGAACAAAACTGAGGATCAAATAGAGGGAATGATTGAGGATGTAGTTCAAAACTACCAATCTTGGCATGTAGGCACAAGGAATTATGATGGCAAAGGTAGAAGTGATGATGGTAAGGGTTCGGTGTACGCCATGGAGCAAGCACGAATGATAGAGAAGCTTAGCTCGCGATTGGAGAGGCTTGAAAAGACACCAAGATAACCGCCATCACCATCTACAATTCTACCTCCTTCGGCCACTCTTCTCAATAAGGGCAAGAGCAAGGTTAGTTCTTATGATACAATGCCTCCGGGCACCTCCTTTTGCGAAAATTGCCAAGACTTTAGTCACTCCCCCAATGCATGCCCCTTAGTTCATAACTTGTCTTTTGTGGATTATGGTCCTTCGTATGAAGGTGATTTTGATGTAGAGTATGCTAATGCCTTAAATGAGAGGTCTAGGAATGATAACCCTAACAATCAAAATTTTGCTAGGCAACCTAGAGGGCCCTCTATGTATGGTTCCCACCAAGGCTATGGCCAAGGAAGTGGGTATGATAGCCAAAATCGAGGTGGCTATAGAGCACAAGGCTATCAAAGCCAAGCGCCTTATGGTCAACCTCAAGGTTTTGGCAATCAAGGCCAATACAACCAAGGGAGTTATAATCCCAACCATCAAGGTGGAGGGGGTTATAACTACTCCTATGGGCAATTTAGGGGTGCCTCAAGTGGGGGTTATCCTTTGAACTCGGGAGGTCCTTATGGTGCATCTCAATTGCCACCTCCCGGATTCAATGGACCGAGGACCTTTGGCAACCAATATCAATCAAACCTTAGTGGTTATGGCATTGCACCTCCACCACTCCCGCCTCTCAAGTCTAATCTTGAGGCTCTCATGGAGTCGTTTGTGGGGGCGCAAGCCAAGAAAAATGTCGAGTTTGAGGATGGATTCAAGCAATCCAACACTCACTTGAAGATGATTGAGACCCAACTTGCTCAACTAGCTAGCACCATTAAAGAGCAACAAGTGCACACAAGTCTCCCACCCCAAGGTCAAGCACCTAAACAAATGTACTCGGTTGTGACTCGGAGTGGGATGACTCTAGATGATGATGCTAGGCTAGTTGATGCACCTTGTTCTAGGGGTGAGGATCCTAAGGGGAATGAGTCTCCGGACTGTGATATTGCGGAAGAGGAGTCTCATGTCGATGGTGTGATTGATGGTGTTAAGTCGACGGGGACTACTCTTCCTCCTCTCCTAATTCCACCTCCCCCCTATCCTCAAAGAATTTCTGGAAATAAACTTGATGATCAATTTCACAAGTTTTGGGAAACCATTAGCAAGCTTTATTTGTCCTTATCTTTCATCGAGGCACTCAAACAAATGCCTCACTATTCTAGATTCATGAGAGATATTCTTAGTGGCAAGAGAAGTTGTGAAGCAAAGGAGACCGTGCAACTCACGAAGAATTGTAGCGCTCTAACTCAACACTCCTTTCCCCCAAAACTCAATGATCCCGGGAGTTTTTCTATCCCTTGTAGCATTCAAAAGCTCAAATTTGATAACGCTCTATGTGATTTGGGGGCGAGTGTGAGCATCTTGCCATATAAGACTTATGAGAAGCTCAAGCTAGGTGATCTCTCTCCTACCGCTATGTCATTGCAACTAGCCGATCGATCGGTTATGTTGCCATTGGGTAGGATTGAGGATGTTCCCCTAGTTGTTGGCGAGCTTTCCTCGTGGATTTCGTCGTCTTGGACATTGATGAGGATGCCCATACCCCCATTAACTTGGGGAGGTTATTTTTGGCCTCCGCGGGTGCTCTTATCGATGTGCAAGGGGGACTAATCACCTTGAAAGCGGGAGACGCCAAGGCTAGTTTCAAGCTTGCATTTGATGAACATTGTTGCTCTAAGATGAAAAGTTGTATGAAAGTTGACACTCTTGCTTGTGTTGAGCATAATCATTCTTGTGCTATTCCTTCTAACAGTCGTTGTGTTCTTAAGTGTGATTTTGAGTTTGATAGGAAGCTGAAGAAGGATATGCACGAGAGCTCCTTTGTGCAAGGCGATCCCCATGATGACGTCATTACCATTCCTGACACATTCGGGATGGATCTTGATGATGTAAAGTCACTCACTCCGGCATCTAATGGTAAGAGGTGTATGAGCAAGAAGTCCAAGCAAGGCAATCCTATGCCTAGGAAGACTTGGTTTGGTCCCCACTCAATAAGTGGTGGTTTGGGTAAGTTGTTTGTGCCCAAGGAGGCCAAGAAAGGTTTGTTGACTAGTGTTGACCCGAGGTTTGTTGTGTTTGACCCCCCTTGACTTTTGGGGGGTTCGTCAAGCTAATGAAGTTAAACGAGCGCTATCGGGAGGCAACCCATGTATTCATTTCCTCTCTTGTCCCCCCATGAGCTTTGGGGGGATTTGTCAAGCTAATGACGTTAAACGAGCGCTACCCGGGAGGCAACCCGGTTGTCTAACTCCTAGTTTTAGGTTTTATTTGATTTATGCTTTATTTTCCTTAGTTAGCATCATTTTCGATTTAAACGGGAAGCTTGTGAGATATTTGCAAAATCATCTTTTGTGCGACCGAACAGGATACCTCGTTCGATCGCACAAAACTGGTTTTTGAGGCAGAATGGCCAGTTTTTGGAAAACGATCGCACATTTTTAAAAATTCGATCGCACAGGTCTGTGCGACCGAACGACTTTTTCTGTTCGATCGCACATATAGGTGGGGCTGCCTCTGAACCCCTTTAATTCGAAAAATCGCAACTTCCCTCCCATTCTTCTTCATTTCTTCGACTCTCATCTCATACTCTCCTCTCCATTGCTCTCTTCTCTCACTTACTACTACTACTCCTCATCAAATTCATTCACTTCCCTTCACAAATTTCACTTCCCATTCATCAAATACACTCAATCTCATTCATCCCAACCCCCAAAATCCCCAAATTTTCAGATTTTTGCAAAATCCCCAATTTCTAGGGTTTTTGTGAAATTGGTCATAAGTGTGTGTGTGGTGAATTGGAACTCTTTAGGCTACTTGGGATCGATCCTAGACCACTTCCTTTGCTTGTGGTGATGATTTCTTTCCCTTAATTCTTGTATTTCATTCCATTTTCACCATGTTCATATTGTTTTGGATTTTTCTGAAATTTTTGATTTTTGGGTGTTTGTTGATGCATGTTTGTATTGTGATTAATCTTTAATTGTCTAGATGAGCTATGCATGTATGATTCCTTGTTCCATTTAAGCTCTAGGCTTTTTGAGATGCTTTTGTGAGATTTTGGGCTACTTTGATTATACTTGTTTGTGGAAGTGTTGGTTGATTGATTGTTGTTATTGGTGTGGAGTAATGTGGTTAATTTATACATGTTGAGAAGTTGGTGTAAATTTTGGAGCTTGTTGAAGAATTGATGGAGATAGTTTACCCTTAGCCCTTGTAGTTGTTTGTTTGTCCTAGATTATGAACTAACTTAGTTTACTCTTCTTTGTGTGTCTTGGTTTGTTTCTCTTTGTTTTGTAGATTTTTACTTAGCTTCAACTCATCTCAATGGCACCAAAACGCTCAAAGAAGAACCCCACCACGGCCGCGACCGCGACCACCTCTTCATCAAAGAGGAAGGCACCAACCCCGCCGAACATGGAAACCTACGGAATTGAGTTCGCCGAGCAACGATCTTGGGATTTCTTCGAGCTCCTTTCCAAGAGGACAATTAAGCCCACCAAATTCTTCCATCGAGAGAGTGCTCGTAGCTTGGGGGTCGAGGCCGAGGTTGACAAGTTGATCAAGGGCCTAGGGTGGGAAGAGTTTGCAAAGATGAGTGCCCCAACCTATAAAAGGTTGACATTGGAGTTCCTCTCCTCGGCTCGGAAGAACATTGTAGAAGATGAGGATGGTGATAATGTGGTGGAATTGAGCTTCCAAGTCTTCGGTCGCCAATACAAGTTGAATCACAATCAAATCAATGCCCTCTTCTCCATCGACTCGGAGCATGGTTTCGTCACGAACCCAAGGTCCGAATGTGCTAACAACTATGATGAAAATAGTTGGTGGAGAGAGCTCACCGGAGACGACGGGGATTTCTTCTCCGCCTCGGCCAAGTCTTCTTAATTCCATTACCCGGCCATCCGCATAATGAGCCGGCTCCTCATCTATTCCCTTTTCTCTAAGGGTGCTACCGGTGCCTTGTCGGGCACGGAACTTGGTGGCTTATGGTTGGCCACACAAGAGGAGCAAGGGGTACTTGATTTCGGGCAATTGCTCATTTCCCGGATCATCGAGGTTCGGGATAGCCACTTGAATAAATCTGACATCCTCCTTGGCGGCATGCTCACTCTTCTTGTTCGACATCTACCGAACAACCCTAATGCCAAAGAGATGGCGGCTTTACCTCCCGTGGCCGGTGGTGAGTTCTTAAACATCCGGGCGATGTATCATGCCACTTGGCTCCACTACACCACCAATGAGGCTCAATGGATTTGGCTTGTGAGGAAGAACGATTGGTGCTTTCTTCCGCACCCACCCATCACTTCGTGGTCCCCTAATGTCCGCTTCTTGCTTCAGCGGCATCAAAAGTTTGTCAAGGCCGCCGCCGCCGCCGCCACTACCGAGCCTACCGGTACCTCTACTCAAGCTCCTCCTCGGTCTCCTAGTCCTCCTCCCCCGAATGTGGGTAATATACCTCTCTCTTCTCCTTTTGACATGACGGGTTTGCAATCCACCCTTGCGACTGTCTTGCAAGGGCAAGAGGATCAAGCACGTGTCTTGGCTTCTCTTGCTCCTCAAGGGAGCCGCACGGGGGATTCATTTCCCGATTTTGACTCGTCCTACTACGGTAGGCGGGTGTAGGACTACCATGTTGACAAAGGGGACATTGCCCCCTATGTCAACTACCCTTACCACCCTCCCCAAAAAGGGCCCATCCCTAGTTGGAATGAGGAGCGTACACCCACTTACCCGTATTGGACGGGCCCTTCCCAACCCGGTGTCACTCCCCCCTCCTTTCCTCCCTATGACTATACTTTGATGGGAGGGAGTGACTACTGTGATGATCCAATGTATCCCACTCCCCCACCGGTTGATCGGCCCGATGGTTGGCCCGAGGATTTCACCGGGTGGCCTAAGGATTATGTTGGTGGTTGGGATGGGCCCCGAGGAGAGCCTCCCCAAGGCAACTACCCCCTTGTGCCCGAATATTCTTGGCCCCCTTATACCGACGCTTCGGGTACCGATGTGGACCCCACCTACAATTTCACCCCTTTTACGGACGAAGAGGCGCAAGCTCATCGTCTTAAAATGGATGAGTATTGGAGGATTTATGATCTTGAGCATCGTGGGGAGGGTTCAAGCAACTCTTAGGGTTCCCTCCACTTCTCCCCCATCTTATTGTGATGGTATGCTTTTATTTAGCTTGGGGGGAGATGTGTGACGTGGGGTTTGCTATGAGGAGTGTTTAATGTTTGTTGGTGTGATCTTCTTGCCACTTCATGTGGTTGTATATATGGTGATGAGTTTTTGCTTGTTTTGAGTTTGTTTTGGCCATTGGCCTTGTCTACTACTCCCTCCGTCCCGGAATACTCGGCCGGGTTTGACCGGCACAGAGTTTAAGGGACTTGAATTGACTTATATAATTAAATAGGTAGTAGTTGATAGTGGGGTATTATTTTAATGTAGTTAATGGGAGGTGGGTTAAGAGGTAGGGTTGGGGGAGAGTAGGGGTTGAATTTTTAATTATTTTTTGTATGGAGTAGGGGGTAGGTGGGTTAATAGGGATGGAGTGAGAAATAATATAATATTGTTAGAATATTTCCATTTTTAGAAACAGGTCAAGTATTAAGGGACGGCCCAATAAGGAAAACAGGTCAAGTATTCCGGGACGGAGGGAGTAACATTTTTCATTGATTGTTTTTGAGTGTTATTTGTGGTTTGGTTTCGTTGATGTGGTTCATGCTTGCACCCTATGCCTTGTTTGTCGATTCATTGGTGAGTTTGTTCGGTTTTTACCGGTTCTTTGCGGGACTTGCTCCCACGACATTCCCGGTAATATCCATCTATCTCACATGCATTCTTTGGGACGGGCATCTTGCATATTGGGCATTTGGTTGGATGGGTAGCTGTGCCCCTCCTTGTTTAGTTTTAGGCCTTGAGGACATGGCCTAATTCTAGCTTGGGGGGAGTTTTGTTGTGTAGTTGCCTATTTGTGATGCTCATGTCTTGGAAACCATACCATTATGTGCACTTGTCTTTGTTTTTAGTTTGATTTTAGTTTCTTTTCTCTTCGTTTGTTTTGTTTGTTTCTTTTTGTTTTCTTTTTTGGTGTGTTTTCTTATTCTCTTCCTTTTTCTTTCCTTTTCTTCTTTTTCCTTTCCTTTTGTCAAGGCAAGTTTTTCTAGGTTTTCTTAGGCAATATTCTTGATTTGGGCAAATAAAATTGGAACTTGTAGACTAGAATGCTTTTATTCCCAATTGGTAGATGTTTACACGGTTTTTAATGTCTTGGGTCGAATTTAGGATTTGGTGTTAAGGAAGTTGGTTAGAACTTTGGGTAGCATGCGTCTTGAACCCTTGGCTTGTGGTAAGATGGTGTCGATCTCTCTAGTGATTTGAAACCGGAGAGAGTGGTATTTGCTCCCATGTGAGGTTCATGTTCAAATTAGCCCAAACACATATTCATATATTTTGAGTGGCATGGATCCTTGGCATTGACTTTCTTACTTCCCGAATTTGACTATTTCCTTCCCAAGACCGCGACCGAACTACTTTAGGGGACGATAGAGGCATTTCTTTCGTTGACTATTTTTCTTTTTAGTTTAAGACTTTATTTTCTATTTTTCTCATATATTTTTGTTTGCATTTGCCCCCTTGCTAGCCATTTGAGCCTTGACCCTTCATTTCTTATAAGCACATTACAAGCCTAATAGCCTTTGTTTTGTTTTCACCCTTAGAAGTGATAGTGAAGCTTAGAGTTATGATGCTTGTTGGTTTTGATTGATTATGCAATGTTGAGGAATGATTGTTATTGGTGTGAATGGCAAAGTTTAGGAATTATGTTGTATATAGTAGATGAATAAGCAGAAGCAAAGCAAAAGCAAAGAGAGAGTAAAGTTTTGAAAAATCCAAAAATAGAGAAAAACAAGGCAATGAGAAAAGTTTCATTTGAAACACAAAAAAAGAGAAAATCAAATCAAGAAAAGTGCAAAAAAAGAGTTTTAGTTTAGAATTGTTGTTGGATAAGCTTGGGGGTACCCCAAATAAGTGGTTTGAGTTTGTTTTTGGTTCGATTTGCTTGAGTTGAGTTCTATCATTGCGCTTCACTTTAGGAATGAGCACCGAATTACCAAATTTGTTCCACACCTTACCCCTAGCCTACGTTACACCCTAAAAAGTCCTCTTGACCCTTTAGAGTTGAGTCATTGTCGATGGAGGGAGGATTTGGTCAAGTTTATCGAATGGGATTGTCATGCTAAGATGTTGGGTAGCCTATCTTATTTTCTTCGGCGCCTTTGTGGTGTCTCCAGACGCTACTCTCAAGGGTGGAAAAGATCTAGAGATTTGACGTGGTATGCTAGGTTGAAGGGGAATTGATTAGTGTTCACCCTTGGTTCTCTTTGCTTGGCACTTGAATCTTTCACTCGATTTAGGACATTAGTTAGCGTGTACTCATTTATTTGATTGGTAATATTAGTGTTCTTTTATACTCGTTCCATAATAAAGGCCTTATCTTGGATTTTGTAGTTTAATTTCTTTTCTTCTCTTTTATTTTCTTCTTCTTTTCTTTCTTTCTTTTCTTGGTTTGTGTTTTTCATTTTAGTCTTGCCTTGATTAAATTTGCTAGATTTTGTTTTTGGTAGGTTTTTAGAATTCTATTAGTTGCTCATTCTTTCCTAGTTGACTTTAGTTTGCTAGAGACTAGCAAACGCTTAGCTTGGGGGAGTTTGATGAGCGACATTTATGTCGCTCTTAGCTGAGGATTTTATGTTAGTTTTTATGCTTTTTATAATTTTTATAGCTTTTTGTGTGAATTTTATAAGTTTCGTTCCATCTTGTGCTTTATAGGTGATTATGATGAAAAGTGATGGAAAACAAGTAGAATCAAGCCAAAACAGGGCTTGTGCGATCGAGTGATGGTTTGTGCGCCCGAACAGAGGAGTGCAAATGGCATCAAGGAATATCCAGTTCTGTATGGTCGAACGTGCTCTGTTGTTCGGTCGCACAGAATGGGTTTTTGGAGACAGAATGTCTCAAAGTTGGAAAGCGACCGCACAAGTCTACTACTCGATAGCACAGGTGTTGTGCGATCGAACATACTCTGTTGTTCGGTCACACAGGATTGATTTTTGGAGGAAGAATGTCTCTAATTTGGGATGCGACCGCACAAGGTTCTCTACTCGACCGCACAAGAGTTGTGTGCCCACACAAGTCCTTCTGTTCGAGCGAATCATACTGCAGAGGAGATATGAGCCAAAGAAACCCCATTCGACCGAACAAGGTTCCTCGTTCGGTCGCACATGACGAAGGAAATGTTCTTTGCTGCCTTCGCTCGCACAGGGCTCAGTGTTTGCTCGAACGGTTCTTTTACGTTCGGTCGCACAAAGGTTCTGTGCGACCGAATGGCTGCGCGGGCTGCTCTTATTCGAATTTTGGCTTCTATTTGGGGAAACGTATAAATAGATTTTTCGTTTATTTTGTCAAGTGTAGAATTTTTAGTTGACAATTTTAGATTCTAAAAGTTAGTTTTTCAGCATTTCTAGAGCGAGAAACTCTCCTCCATTGAAGCATCAATTTGTAATTCTCTAAACTCTTCTTCTAATATTGTGCAATTCAATTCAATTTCTTAATTCTTGCTTTTGTTGTGATTGTTGATTGTTCTTTAATTCCTCCAATTCTCGAATTCTTCTTGATTTTACTTTAGTAACTTTGATCCTTAATTCTCTTGTTGATTGTTCAATTGATTGTTCTAGTATTTGATTCTCTCTTTCTAATCTTTCAATTCCATGCTTGCTAGTCTAGAATTAATGGATTTCTTGATTTCAAGTATGATTAGTGAGTAGAATTAGGTTAGGGAAAGGGGAGAATCTAGGGGCCTAATTAGGGGAACTTGATGATTTGATTGATGAATGATTGATGTGATTAAATTCATTTAGTCTAGGATTTTCCATGATCAATTGAGTAGTAGTTGCAAATGCTAGTTGATTGAATTAGATTGGAATGTATGATTTAGGTTTGGCAAGACATTGTGAGCCTAATTCATGCAAGTGAATGATAGTTCCCATTATATGCAAGCTAATCTAGCTTAGGACTATGCGAAAGCTTTTCTGTAGGCTAGGTTGCTTCGCGTGCTCTATCCGAGAGGTGGCGAGCACGTCATTTGATTTCATTCCCCTATGTGCTATTTCCTTACATCATTCATGATTACTAGATGGTAGTTCATTTCCCCCGATTTACCTAGGCTATCCCCAACTCCCTAACGTTTCCCTTCCTTGATTCAATCTAGTTTAATTCTTAGTTTAGCTTCATAGTGATAATTCAAATCAAACTTCTTGTTCGAACTAGCTTGACATTTAAACTCGAGAACCATCGTTTCTTTGGGACGATCCCTTTACTTGCCACTATAGTTCATATAGTTGGTTAGTCTAGAGGTTCTATAAATTTTGTTTGATTGTGGCGTTGATCTTTCAACGACAGAAAAACGCCCTATCGATGAGTCTGGATCTGAGTCTAGCAATGAGTCTAAGAGTCTATAACTAGAGTCTTGCATCAATCAAGAGCCTCTAAAGGCCGAGCTTCAAGTCAAAACAATCGATGTAATGATTCCTGATTTGAATAACACTTCAATTTCTACTTACTCTTCGAGTTCTAATTCAAAATACAATCCTAATCCAAACAACTTTGCTTCACAAGAAACTGACTTTGAAATTTTAAAAGCTATTGAAAATCATAAAAAGTGGACGCCCATAATTGAGGAAACAGAAAAAATCAACCTTTCTAACAACAGTGATTCAAAGCTAGTTCAGATTGGCTTAACTCTATCTCAAGTAGAGCGGGATGATCTTATCAAGCTACTTTCAGAATACATAGACGTCTTCGAATGGTCCTATCATGATATGCCAGGGGTTGATCCAAGCATCGGTCAGCATACAATTCCCCTCATTCCAGGTTCAAAGCCAATCAAGCATAAACTCTGTGGCATGAAACCAGATGTTTCCCTCAAAATTCAAGAAGAGGTCTCCAAGCAGCTAGAGGTCGGGTTTATTCAAGAGTCCAAGTATCCAGATCTTTCAAGATATTGGGTTCCAAGCAAGTGTCCCAGTTCATTCAAGAAAACATTATATGCATATATGGTGCTCCTCACAAGTTCATCAGTGATCAGGGAACCCATTTCCAAGGAGAATGTGAAGACCCATTCAACAAGTACAAGATTCAAAATTCAAGTTCTATAATCTCTAACCGAGCAAGGTTGTGCCAAGCAAGGCATCTACAATTCCAAAGTACAAAATTCAAGCAAGGTTGTGCCAAGCAAGGCATCTACAATTCCAAAGTACAAAATTCAAGTTACAAATTCCAAAGGTTCAAGTTCTAAAAACATCTTCAAGCTTCAATAGTTCAAACTTCAAAAGGGGATACCAACAATCTTCAATACAACAATCCCAACGGACCCATGCTCCGGGAAATTCAACATCATCGTTCTTCGCCTTATCGCCCGCAAACTAATGGGGCAGTCGAAGCAGCCAACGAGAATGTCAAAACCATCATCATGAAAATGACTACCAATTACAAGGACTGGCCCCAGAAGCTGCATTTCGCATTGTGGGGGTATCGAACTTCAATTCTCACTTCAACTGGTGCAACTCCATTTTCATTGGTCTATGGAATGGAAGCAGATACCTTCTCTAAGGATAGTCCTCGAAAGAAAAATCCCAGAAGCTGCATGGGTACAAGCAAGATATGACGCGCTAGTCATGCTCGATGAGCGTCAGCTTCAAGCCGCTCACCATGTACAAGTCTATCAGCGCCGAGTGGCAAGACATTTCAACAAAAGGGTCAGAACCCGAAACATCAAAGAAGGCGAGCTCGTTCTGAAAGCCCTTCGCAAAAGCACCATGGACCCAAGGGGAAAATTCAAACCCAACTGGGCAGGCCCATACATTGTCAAGAAGATCCTCTCCGGGGGAGCAGTCGAACTAACAGACGTCGATGGAACAGAATTCAGATCTCTGACAAACCTCGATCAACTCTAGAAGTTTTATGTCTAAGTTCCATGTTCAAATTCAAGAATCCAATTCAATGTCCTGTAAGGTAGTCAGAACTACGTCCGGCCTGATTCCCTAACGGGACACGTAGGCAACCTCATTTTCAAGCCCAGCCACTTTAATACAAAAAAGTCCAAAATTTCCTCAATTAAGGGTATCCTAAAAATCAAATCAAAATTCCAAACTCAATTGTTGTTGTCTTTATTCCAAATGTGCCAATTCAAAGCAAAGCATGTTCAAGCGGAATTTAACACAATAACTCTTTATTTGGCTCTAAGGCCTTCAAAGCTAATTCAAATACAAAGTCAAGATCAAGTGAAGCAAAGTTCAAAGCCTTTTCATTTCCTAAACAAATTTTCTAAACACATCTTCCGAACACATTCTAAACACAATTCCTTCCAATACAATTTGAAACACATTTAGCCTACAAAGATCTAGGGTCGGGCGATTATGCTCTCGAATCTTGGCACCTTGAGTACTATCCCCTGACTCCTCCCGAAATCAATCATCAATCTTCCCCTTGCCCAAGCGGCGGGAGAAGGAACTTTCTAGCCTTCCAAGACGGGAGGACGACGAACCTCCTTTGGACTCCGAACGGTCAAGCACCGGATGGGCCACGCTCCCGTCACCTTCCTTATAGTCAGTTGATGTAGGACGTCTAGCTCTAGAACCTCGGACTCTAGCTGGTCCGGAAAGAGAAACGTCCCTCTGGCTTAGGCCTCTCATCCATACAATGTACCCCGCAGACAGAGTAACTGACTCAGGTGGAAACTGGATACTCAAGAATGGTTTGGCGATGCAATACCGCCTCCAAACTTCAAGTCGATTGGCATTCAGCGCCACGGATTTCGGGTTCTCTTCAGCACAGTCTGGGATCTCCTGTTTCAAGCCATACTGTCTCATCACTCGAGCAGGCGAGTAGAAGACCAGCATTGTGAGGCTTGGCACCCTGAAAGAAGTAGAATCAGGGGCATGTCTCATGGCAGCAATTCCCCACCAAGGAACTACCCACATTATACAAGATTCAATTCCAGAGAGTGCGCATCGCCACTCGTCCAATGAAAGCCGACCATATGTCATGGGCTGCACAGTGAACCCTTTTCTCTTATAGCTCTCTATGTTCTCCGGTGGTGCCACCAACATGAGCCTCTCTATAAGCCAAACCTTGGGGAGTATACAAGAAACGCATTTCAAAATTCAACAATCAAAATTCAAATATAAGCACAAATTCAACATACAAGAAGACTCCAGATCCTTACTTGGAGTAATACCGGACTTCCCGACGGCAAAGAACAGGGGTCCGACTTCAGCAAGTCAAGGCCCAACAATGTTTCGCCAATCACAAGCGGCATTGGGTCCCGGCCATTAAGAAACTGCTCTACAATTCCTATTAGGGAGGCATCACCATTGCCAAACCCCTGTTTAGAAAAGAGGAAGCGAGCAAAGATACAAAAACTCAAGGCCCTCAAGCGGAAAACTTTGGTAACATCAAGCCCAACAAAGTAGGTGACAAGGAGGGAAAAATCCATCCCTCTGCCATATACAACAGCACTCAAAAGTGGGGGCTTCAAGCCCAAATATCTTTCAAAACTCAAGAAAAAGTGTTCTTCAACACTGGGCATGCATGGCTTCGGCATAATCGGCCACCCCAATATGGCGCTAAACTCTTCAGGGAGGGGACATACCTCATTATTCCCAAAGCGGAAGACATGATGATTCGAATCCTAAGCCTCCAAAGCAGCAAGAATGAAGTGCACGTTCATCTTTACAAACCGAAAGGAGGCGACCACCCCAAGATGCATGCCATCAAGATCCCTTTTCTCCAATTTGCCTAGCGAACCAAGCTACGAGTTCAAGGCATTTTTAAAGGACATAGCCATGTTCTCTCTTCTTTTTCGTGAGGACACAGTATACAAGCAATAGCAGGGAAGGATTGATGCAAGAAATGATCCGAAATACTCCCTATTTATACAAGAGTCGGCTTGTACGACAGCATACTGGCGCCAGGCGCCATGTCTTGCGCTAGGCGCAGGGGCCTGCAGCAAAGGACGAGGCCACCATCCTCTTTTATGACTCCGAGTACACACTCTTTATTCGTGCAAAAAAGTACAAACCTCCATCATTCAAGATTCCAAAGCCACAAGCCGCGCAAATTCAAGTAGTCCGGATCAAGGCTTCGGGCAGATTTCGGTTTCAACTATTCAAAATTCGAGCATTCTAGTCCAAGATCGGCGTCCTAAGTCGAGTCTGCATATGCATAGCAAAAGTTGAATATACTTTGACTTGCGCTTTTCCTAACCAAAAAACCTCAGTCAAAGTGGGGGCTTATAGTGGGTATATACACCCGAAAAAATGGGCAAATTTTTTCAAATTTTTTGCAAAATTATCATGCATGCATATAGCTACAAATTTTAAGGCACACACAACACATACAAGATCAAACATACAAAAGCCCAAACTTAAAAAAATTTCCAAACCAATTCAAGTTCAAAGCCATACAACCATACAAAAATTCAAGTTCCAAACCATACAAAATCCATACAAATACAATCCAGCCTATACAAAATCAACCCAGGCAAGCTGGAACTCGCTACCATGCAGGGTCAGTCTGAGTCATCATCAGCTGTGACGTTCACCAAGGGCTCCTTGTCCCTGTTTCGCCTCCTAAGGCGCTCCAGATCCCGATCCAGCTCTGTTCCAGGGGTACTAGGATCCTGCTCCAAGATACGAAGAGTGCCAAGAGAGGGATGAACTCCCTGCTGAGGAGAGGGATACTGATAAGGCGGCGACATCTCCATGTACTGGTACGGCGCAAACATCTGAGCCTGACGCATCCTCTCCATCTCCGCATAGTAAGCCCATGAATCTGCACCCCAAGGCTGAGGACCACTCCCTCCGAAGTAGTAACCAGGAGGAGAAACAAAGGGCCTCGAACTGCTTGCACCTCCAAACGAATGCCTGGTAGGATGAACATGTACAAAAGAGGCAGCCCTCTGATCAGCATCCGAATGCCTATGATGAGCTCCAGCACCGGACTCTATCTTAGGTCCAAGCTCGGTCCCTCCTGCCTCGAGAAAGTCTCTCGCTGAGGATCCCTGTCAACGGATCCTCTGCGATCTCGACGGCGCTCCTATACAAAATACAAAATTCAAGAATCAACATCCAAGTTCAAATTCCCAGAATACAAATTTCAAGATCAAGTAAAGCACCTCTCTGTCCCGGCCAGAAAGCTTCCGGGTCAGCTTGGCACAATGCCTCTTCCAAGAATCAATCAAGAGCATCCAGCGACGCACTCTCGCCCGAGGCGCCTGCATACGAAATTCAAGATCAATTTCCAGATACAAGATTACAATCAGTTTCAAGAAAATGCAACAGTACTTACAGCGACATAATGCTCAGGTACAGCATCATACGATCTCCGGTGCGGAGGAGAAGCTACAGGAATGGTCACCTCCACCTGTTCCCCGTCCGAATTCTCATAGCGGAGGATCCTATCAGCATGAGGAATGTCCTCAGGATCAACCTCCTCCTCCTACATACAATCATACAATCATACAAGAATACAAGAATACAAGATACAAAGTTCAAAAGCTCACGGGCAGTACGAAGCGTACTGGTGGAGCCAGCCTCCTCAGGAAGTCGTCAAAGCTACCCTTCCTCTGTACAAAATCCCTCCAAGAGCGGCAACAACATCGCCCCTGGCGTTCACATAGAGCCGGGCAAGATCTTCATCCGGCGCTAGCATGGACTCTGGTGGGTCCTTGGGGACAAACCTGTTCCCCGAATGGTGCTGAAGGGACACTCGCTCCCCCAAATACCACTCAAATACAAACATACAAGTACAAGGCACAAAGTACAAGGAGTCTTCAATACCTCCAGCACACTCCACAGGGCAGCCATGCTCGGCTCACTCTCCCGCGCAGTCTGGGAAGCCCACTTCATTTCATACCAGAGGTGGCTATATGCCAAACCACCCCAATTGTAGCTCGAGACAGCTCTCAAGTCCTGCAAAACTGAGAGGAATCTAATGTGCACCCGACTGTTCCTGCTCGGGGCCACTACCCTACTCACCAAAGCTAAGAGGAACAGCCTAACCCTCTGCTCTGCAGACACACCCACACCACAAATAGCATCCACAATCACTGTCACGGAAGCATGGGTGTCGTCCTCTGACAAGTCGACAACAGGGCCGAGCAAGGCCCTGGCAGCGGGCGAGCGCCACGTCAGCTCCGAATCAAAGGTCACATTCCTCTCAGAAAAAGGAAGACCCGTAATCATAGCGAACTCAAAGGGGGTAATGGTGATCTCCCCCCAGGTCATGTCGAAGGTGTTGGTGGTATCCCACCACCGCTCTAACAAAGCCCATAGCCGGGGTTTGATCCCCCTTCTCCTCGAAGTGCCTCCCATGGCACGCCAGAAATCAGCCTGGCCCGTCTGTGACGAGATCTCCATGGCCTCCTCATCAGCACGAAGGGCTTTAAAGGCCTTCTGAACCTTCGCCAAGGACTAGAAAGTGCAAAACGGCTTTCCACCGGCCTACAGGTGAACGAGTCAGCTCAAAACCTATACAAGTACAAAATACAAATTCAAAACATAAGTACAAGACTCACCATGCCAGCGCGAGGCCGCTGAGACAAGTGGAACTCCGGTCGAAATACCAGGTCGGAAGGACTCCACCCAGTACCAACAAAAACAAATGTTCCCTGGGGAATCATACCCCCATCCGGCGCATTTATCGCAGCCGCTTCGTCATCCAAAGCATCCTCCTCAGCAGCTCGAACCACCGAACATTCGGCGAGCTTCCTCCGAGTGTGACGAGGCATACTAAATCAATTGGAGTACAAAGTGTCAAAATTCTAAACTGGGGGCTATCCTATACTAGCCCATGCAAAATCAAAATTCAAAAGGCTATCCTATACTAGCCTATACAAAGTAAAAAATTCAGAAATCCCCAGTGCTAATTCAGCCAGGGACATCTAGTTCAAAATTCAAGTTCTACACCAATGCCTAGGCTATCCACGCCGAAGCAGGTATACAAGTTCTACACCAACGCCTAGGCTATCCACGCCAAAGCAGGTATACAAGTTCTACACCAACGCCTAGGCTATCCACGCCGAAGCAGGTATACAAGTTCTACACCAACGCTTGGGCTATCCACGCCGAAGCAGGTATACACGTTCAACATCAACGCCTAGGCTACCCATGCCGAAGCCCGCATTCCAAAACTCTACAAATAACATTTAGGTATCCTAGCCTATTCTCTACCTGAGACCCCGCAAGGTCACCAGTGAGACCACTATCTACAAACACCAGGTACAACATTCAAGAAATTATTCAAGTTCGAGTGGCTATCAAACAATTTTCTACAAGATTCAAGAAGCCTACTATCATGCAAACATCATTTCAAAGTGCAAGAAAAGACAAACTACATGCAATCCTAGAGTTATTTCATAAGCAAAAACATGAAATACTTACATGGACAAGGCAAGAACAAGACCAAGGGAAGAGCTTAATCGACCTTTGAGAGAAAAAGCAAGAAATTTCAAGGGAATGTGCCTCAAAAATGGCACGGCAAGGGGTGCTTTTATAGCACAGCCCCGAGCCAGGCGCCGAGGCCCGCGCTGGGCGCAGCCTGCTGCATATGCAGATTCTGCCACGCGCGGTCTCCCGTGCTGATTGCACGTCCTTTACTGCTACGGTCTTCCGCACCAAGAATCAAACGTCGCATCATGACATCCATCGAAAATGCGAGTATACACCCGTATCTCCAAGTACAAACAGATGAATATTTCAAGAATACAAAGTCCAAAAAATACAACGACTCAGGCGTTCGACTCCCAACGGACCCAAGCTCCAGGGAAGTCAGCCGAAATTTCAAAATCTTAAGGGCCAGCAAAAAAACTCTTATCCCCAGCAAAAGCACATCCCCGGGTATTTAAAATTCAAAAATTCAAGATTCAAAATTCAAGATTTAAAAATTCAAGATTCAAAATTTTCGATGCCAAGCTCCGTCCGAACCGATGGCGCTAGAACAGTACAAGTACAAACCGGAGTCGTCACAGCCGAACAGAGGTAGACTCTATCCTTTTTTTCTAACGCCTTTTTTGTGCAGGTACCGGCGTACAAAGAATGGTCTTGATTGCAGAACATCATGATCATTCTCCGTCCCTTTCGAAATACTTTGACTTGCGCTTTCCTAACCGAACGCTCAGTCAAAGTGGGGGCTTCTATAGACACCGAATTTGTGTCTCCCCTCTGGGATGATGACGATACTGAAGGAAATAATGCCCTTGGTCCAAGTATGCATTTAATGTTAAGTCTAATAAATGCGGTTCAGTATTAATTAAACAAGTTAATAAATCAGTGAGATCAAGTGAGCTGAATGCCTAGCTAGAGGCCGCTTCAGTACAAGTGGAATTAATTATATTAATCCACAGCTTACTCTTGACTGAACCCGTAAGGTCACACAAATAGTACGTAAATGGATCAAGTATTTAATGGAATTAAATACTCCATCTATGGATATTCGGAATCGACGGATCTTGGTTTCAGTGGGAGCTAAGATCGTCAAAGGCAAGTAAATGAATACTCCGGAAACGATGATATTGCCGGAAACGAAAATATGGATCGTATCGGAAATATAAATATTATCCAAGTCGTAGATGTTGCCGGAAACGGAAACATGGTACGTATTGGAAAATATTATCGAAAATGGAAATATTGCCGGAATCGGAAATATTGCCGGAAACGGAAATATTATCAGAATCGGAAATGTTATCGGAATCGGATCGAAAATAATTCCGGAAACGGAAATATTAAATATTTGTTCGAAACGGAAATTAATTCCGGAATCGAAATATTAAATATTGTTCGTATCGGAAATGAATTCCGGAACCGAGAATTTAATCGGAAGCGCATCGTACGAATTAGTATCGGACGAGACTTGCTAGACAAAGGCCCAGCACGAAGCCAGGACCGCGTCCAGCAAGCCCAAGCGCCCAACACACACGCTGCCAAAGCCTCGCCAGGCCCAGCGCAAGGCCAGGTCCAGCAAGGCATGGCGCGCGCGCTCGTGGGCTGCGAGCTACGCATGATCGTGTGGGCCGCAAGGCCTACGCGGGTCGTGTGGTAGGCTCGTGGTCGTGTGACGTTTGTGTTCGATACGAATACTAAAACTATTAGAATTCGTTCTATGATTAAATCATAATCCTAATAGGAGAATTAGTTTAAATAGAGTTTTAATGGAATTCTAAATTAAAACTAATTGGTATCCTAATAGGATTCTAAATCCTTTTCCACGACTCTATAAATATGTGCCTAGGTTCACAATTTATGGACACGAATTCAAGTATTCAAAGGTAAGATTTTCAAGCAAAAATCAGCCAAACACTTGCCCTATTTAGCCGAAAATAAGTAGTACCTTAAGGGCGATTCTAGTTGGTCAATCTTAAGGCGGATCCGGACGTGCTGTGGACTTTCTACGGAGGGACGACACTTGGAGTCCTAAAGACTTGTTCTTGTTTGGTTCGGGCGCATCTAGGAAGGGCACGCTACAAAGTGTATGCATCCTAGATTAATTATATGATTATGTGCAATTAATATGATTCCTGGCATTAAGGTTTTTCCGCATGATTTATGTTGTTCATATGTATCATTACCTAACAGTGGTATCACGAGCCTCTTATTATTTGCATAGTCTATATATTGCTTAACATGGTTAAATTTTACAAATTTGCAAAGAATTAAAAGGGGTGATTAATTTATTTCAAAAAAAAAGGGGGTGATTAATTTTCGTAATTGTTAATTAATTGCAAATTGCGTTTATTTAATTATATGTACGCAGTTTTTCGGCGGTTTATTCGTTACTCAACCAAATCGAGTGATTTTTGTGTCAATTCCACATGTAAAAGGCATTCTAAAATTATGAGAAAAAAAATATATTTTTCGGCCGAACCCAGAATTCCCAAACTCGAAGCCTAACTATGACTTTTCAGAGGTTTTAGTTTTTCGAACGCAAAAGTTTGTAATTTTAAGATGTTAAATTGAATATTTGCGATTCTTGTTGTTAAATCTTGAATTTTTTATTGACCTACTGTATATGTTTAACAATTTTGAATGCCTAAGCTTGTTAATTATACAACCTAATTTGTAATTGTAATTAATTTGTTGAAATTCGAATAATTTAGAATTTGATTTGATTTTCATAATTAATTGACAATTTAATTAGGTATCCATGATTAAAAACCACCATAAAAATTGTTAATTTGTGATAAATTTTAAATTTTTATGACCTAGATTTGAATCCATGTTAATCGAAAATTAATTGATTAATAAATTTTTCGATTTTTCGCCCTAAAATTATGAAATTAATATGATTTATTAATTTTTCGTTAATTTTAAATTAAAATTTTTAAATTTTTATGAAAAACGCTCATAAATGTTGCACGCAAAAATCAATGGACGCTACGTGTTACCCTTAAGGGATGTTGTATAGTGCGGGCACGCGACGACGAGCAAGGGAGCTCGTCGCCCGTGCGGTACGAATGCAGCGAGCAACAAGCTAGGCGCGCGGGCGATACAATGGAGCTGGCCGTGTGTGTTGTGCGATGCGTGGTGGGCAAAGGGTAAAGCATGGGCGAGCAGTCGCGTGTGGGAAGCGAGCGTGCTGCGCCACAGCGCGCACTGCCTCGCGCCTTGAGCGATGCCTTGCCAGGGGCTGCTGCGATGCGATGCGCGCGAGCAGGTTGCGCGCAAGAGTGGGTTGGCTTGCTGCGTTTGCGCGTGGCTGCTGCCACTCGTGCATGCCGAGCGGTCAGTCGAGGGGCATGCTGCCTCGTACACTCGATGGGGCTTGGGCGGAAGCCCAAGTGCCTCGTCTTGTTACGATTGACGCATTTTAATTTTAATTTTGAATTTTTAGTTCGGAAACGATTTTAATTAATTTTTAAATTCGTAATTTAAATTGTTTTCTCGGAATTTAATTTTGAATATGATAATTATTATGAATTTTAATTTATACTAATTATTTTACTAAAATTAAACCTTGAATTAATTTAAATTCGTTTAATTCAACTGAAAATAAATTGAATGGATTCGATTATAATTTTGTATGAGCTTTAAATTTTAATTAAACTTGTATGTTTCCGGTTAGACTAGAAATACATTTTTATGTTTAAAATTAGTAAAGCATATAAAGTTATTGGTTTAAGTGGGAGCTTTTTTAGTCATAAACTCTTGATTAGGTCTACAATCCTTTAAGGTTAAAACAACTTGATTAGAATTAATAAGGACTGAATAATTGGTAGATTATTGGTGCCCTTGATTAATTGCTGCAAATATTTATGTGAGGCATTACAATGTGTTTTACTAACCAGCTATGTGGGCCATTCATGATAATGAATAGGTGAATGGTATATATTGTATATGTACTGTTTTGCAGGTTAATAAAAGTGACTAGTATGGCCCAAATAGGATAGAAAATATGGTCTGCGTACCATTAATTTGAATGTAATATTGCTCTAAAGTACCAAATTTTATTGCTTTTAAATATGGTCTGCGTACCATCAAATAGTTGTAATTAGTTTAATTATAGCTGGTCCTATTTGAAGAAAATGGCGCCTCCCATGGTGAAATTCAAGACGGAGTTTCCAATCCATTTTCAAGATGGACTTTGAAGTTGAAGCTTCAAGATGAAGTCGGGCCATACTAGATCACATTTATCTTATGCATGTTTTAAGTTATTTATTGCTCTTAAATATATCTTAATTATGCATGAGATTATGGCTTGATTATGTTGCATGATTAAGGATTTTAGTTCACTTAAAATCTAACCAACATAGTAAGAGCCTTAAGTTCCAAACTTAAAAATTGAGTTAAAAGGTGCCATGCCAAAATAACACTTACTTGGATAGCCTTTACATCAATCTTAGTAATAGTTTTCCGCCATAGCGAGGTGTTACTTATTGATTCTAAAGGGGTAAGGTACACAAATAATTGTGAGTACACGTTAGTTTTGGTGAAACTCAACGATATAAGTAAGGAGTCCTTTTATGTCGTGGAAAATTCGATAGGTTTACCTAATAAGTTCTTAGACGTACCTATCAACCAAGAGTACTTTCTAGAATATTAGCAAAAGGCTTTTGCTTACCTAAAAGATTTTAGAATTGAGTCAAAATACATAATGTGCTTAATTCTTTAATGGTTTTTAGGATCTTGAAATCATTTTATTCACATCTGCCGGAACACATAACTTGAATAAAATGCTTAATGAACATTAAATTATGCATGTATGCTAGAATTTGAGTTTATTAAGAGAAACTGTGAATGATTATTTATTTGTTTATTCTTTTTCAATTGTAGTTTAACTATGGCAAACAACAATTCATTCAACATTCGATCAATTCTCGAAAAGGAGAAGTTGAACGGGAAAAACTTCCTTGACTGGCAAAGGAACTTGCAAATAGTTCTTATGTAGGAAGAAAAGGAGTATGTCCTGGAAAAGGCGATGCCCGAAGCCGCGGGCGACGGTGTCACTCAGGCAGCCCTCAATCGTTGGATTGATGCCAACAAGGATGTGAAATGTCTAATGCTTGCAACCATGAGTGCAGATCTACAGAAAACGTTCATCAACTCAGATGCTTTCACGATCATCAGTGAGTTAAAGAACATGTTCCAAGATCTGGCTCGGGTCGAAAGATTCGAGACTCATTGGCAAATTCTTGAGACCAAGCTTAAGAAAGGCGAGCCTGTAAGTCCACATGTTCTCAAAATGATTGGACTCATTGAGAATATGAGTCGGCTGGATCAGTAATTCTCTCAGGAAATGGCTGTAGACACCATCCTCCATTCTCTTCACAACGGGTATGATCAGTTCAAGCTGAACTACAGTATGAATAGTCTGGACAAAACGCTCACTGAGCTTCACGGTATGCTGAAGACCGCTGAAAAGACGCTCAAAAGTGATAAGCAAGATGTGCTTATGGTGCGTGGGGGCAAGTTCAAGAAATCTGGAAAGAAGAGGAATGCTAAGAAAGGTGGCAACAAGGCCAGCCAGACTAAGCAGCCAGGCGGCACCAAATCTGAAAAGAAAAAGGTGAGCCAACCCACTTCTGAATCTGAATGCTTCTATTGCAAGAAGAAGGGGTATTGGAAGAGAGACTTCTTGAAGCTAAAGGAAGATGAGAAGAACGGAACAGTCGTTCCATCTTCAGGTATTTTCGTTATAGACTGTATACTTGCTAATTTAACTTCTTGGGTATTAGATACAGGTTGTGGCTCACACTTATGTTCCAATTCACAAGGACTAAGAAGAAGTAGAAGGTTAAGCAAGGGAGAAGTCGACCTACGAGTGCGAAATGGAGCAAGGATTGCTGCATTAGCTGTAGGAACTTATTATTTGTCGTTGCCCTCTGGGCTAGTTTTGGAACTGGAAGACTGTTTCCATGTTCCAAGTCTTACTAAAAACATCATTTATGTTTCTTGCTTAGATGCTAAGGGATTTTCCTTTTTAATAAAAGACAATAGTTGTTCGTTTTATTTTAAAGAGATGTTTTATGGATCTGCTAGATTAGTCAATGGACTTTATTTACTAGATCACGACAAACAAGTTTATAACATAAATACCAAAAAGGCCAAAAAAGGATGATTCAGATCTCACCTATCTGTGGCATTGTCGATTAGGCCATATTAACTTGAAACGCATAGAAAGACTTCAAAAGGAAGGAATTCTAGAACCATTTGACTTAGAGGATTATGGTAAGTGCGAATCATGTTTACTTGGCAAAATGACAAAGCAACCTTTCTCTAAAGTTGGAGAAAGAGCAACTGAACTATTGGGTTTAATCCATACAGATGTATGTGGACCAATGAGTACAAATGCTAGAGGTGGTTTCAGCTACTTTATCACTTTCACTGATGACTTCAGTAGATATGGTTATGTCTACCTAATGAAGCATAAGTCTGAATCCTTTGACAAATTCAAGGAATTTTAGAGTGAAGTAGAGAATCAATTAGGCAAGAAGATTAAGGCACTGCGTCTGACAGAGGCGGTGAATATCTGAGCTATGAATTTGATGACCATCTGAAAGAATGTGGAATTCTATCAGAATTGACTCCTCCTGGAACACCACAATGGAACGGTGTGTCGGAACAGAGGAACAGAACATTGCTAGACATGGTTAGATCAATGATGGGTCAGGCCGAACTTCCAATAGAATTTTGGGGACATGCACTAAATACAGCAGCACTCACTATAAATAGAGCTCCGTCTAAAGCTGTTGAAAAGACTCCATATGAGTTATGGTTTGGAAAGCCTCCAAAAGTGTCTTTTCTTAAGATTTGGGGATGTGAAGTATATGTCAAACGATTAATTTCAGACAAACTTCATCCAAAATCTGACAAATGTATCCTTGTGGGCTACCCAAAGGAAACAAAGGGGTATTACTTCTACAATACATCTGAGAACAAGGTGTTTGTTGCTCGAGATGGTATCTTTTTGGAAAAGGATCACATTTCCAAAATGACAAGTGGGAGAAAAGTAGACCTCGAAGAAATTCGAGTCGAACAACAAAATCTAGAGAATGCTCAAGATGACATTCAGGATGAAACTTAGAGATCTTTAGAAGTATCTGGTGAGAATAATGGTCCATCTAGAGATATAACCCCGCGTAGATCGCAAAGATATAGATCTCAACCGGAAAGGTACTTAGGTATTTTGACGAACGAGAGCTATGACGTTCTATTACTTGAAAGTGATGAACCTGCGATTTACAAACAAGCTATGACGAGCCCTAGCTCCAAACAATGGCAAGAAGCCAGACAATCTGAATTAGACTCCATGTCAGAAAACCAAGTGTGGGATTTGGTCGATTTGCCAGATGGCTATCAAGCCATAGGAAGCAAATGGGTTTTCAAACAGAAAAAGGACAAGGATGGGAAACTTGAAGTTTTTAAAGCTAGATTGGTTGCAAAAGGTTACGGGCAAGTCCACGGTGTGGATTACGATGAAACCTTTTCACCAGTTGCAATGCTAAAGTCTATTCGGATAACGTTAGCAATCGCTTCATATTACAATTACGAAATATAGCAGATGGATGTCAAAACCGCTTTCTTAAACAACGTTTTAACAGAAACTTTGTTTATGACACAGGCTGAGGGTTTGAGGATCCAAAGAATGCTAAAAAGGTATGCAAGCTTAAGAAATCAATCTACAGATTGAAGCAGGCATCAAGGAGCTGGAATATACGTTTTGATGAAGCAGTCAGTGACTTTGGTTTCATCAAGAACGTAGACGAATCTTGTGTATACAAGAAGGTCAGTGGGAGCAAAATTTATTTTCTATTATTATATGTCGACGACATATTACTTATCGGAAATGACATTCCTATGTTGAACTCTGTCAAGATTTGGCTTGGGAAATGTTTTTCGATGAAGGATCTAGGAGAAGCACAGTACATACTGGGCATCAAGATCTACAGAGATAGATCTAAGAAGATGATTGGACTTAGTCAAAGCACTTATATCAATAAGGTGCTTGAAAGGTTCAAGATGGCAGACTCTAAACGAGGCTACCTACCCATGTCTCATGGAATGACTCTAAGCAAGACCCAGTGCCCAAAAACACTTGATGAGCGTAGACGAGAGTGGGATTCCATACGCATCATTGATTGGTTCAATAATGTATGCTATGATATGTACACGCCCGGATGTTGTGTATGCACTCAGTGCTACGAGCAGATACCAGTCAGACCCAGGAGAGGCACATTGGACTGCTGCCAAGAATATTCTGAAGTACCTGAAAAGGCACAAAGATGATTTCCTGGTCTATGGTGGAGATGATGAATTAATTGTTAAAGGATATACGGACGCAAGTTTCCAAACCGACAAAGATGATTTCAGATCACAGTCTGGGTTTGTCTTCTGCCTCAACGGAGGTGCAGTAAGCTGGAAAAGTGCTAAGCAAAGCACCATTGCGGATTCTACAACTGAAGCGGAGTACATTGTTGCACATGAAGCAGCAAAGGAAGCTATATGGCTGAGGAAGTTCATAGGTGAACTTGGTGTACTCCCCTCCATTAAAGGACCAATAGCCCTATATTGTGATAATAATGGAGCTATTGCACAGGCAAAGGAGCCTAGACACCACCAAAGAGTCAAGCATGTACTTCGTAGATTTCACCTTCTACGAGAGTTCGTTGAAAGAAAAGAAGTCGAGATAAGCAAGATTGGAACTGATGACAACATCTCAGATCCATTAACTAAACCTCTGCCGCAAGCGAAGCACAACTCGCACACTAAAGCTATGGGAATCAAGCATATTGGAGAATGGCTTTGATGTCCTTGTTTAATGTTTTAAGGTTTTAGAAATTAATACTTTGTAAAACATTATTGGTTAATCATTCGCATAAATGAATAGAATTCATTTTTCCATTTAATTTGTGGTTTATTAAATGATGAGTCCCTTCAATTTGACAAAATATTCAAGATAGACTGTCAGGACCAGTCATGTGACTAAGAAATGTCTATCAAGTGAACTTGAATGTCAAAGGTTGAAAATGGTCCCTGGTCGGAGTTTTCTATAAAGATGGACGCGTAGAAAACGTTAGACGACTAAAATGCAAGATGACTAGTAGTTCTGTTTCTTGAACTATGTGGACATGGCAATGTCGTAATCATTTGCATAGATACTTACTTTGGGAAGACTAGTATCGGGCAGACCTATGAAACTTTACTGTAAGAGATGAAAATCTGTCATAAGTAAATTTCATTAAAATTATTAGACACTAATCCTCAATACCTGAGTGATTTGAGATTACTTGTTTGAGAACTGCTTACTTTGACGTTGTCAATCGTGGCACCGTAAAAGGAGGCTATAAAGGCAACGCTCAGGTAATCACCTATCAAACGAAGTCTAATCTCAAGATCGCAAGATTGGGATTGTCCTCCCGTAAATCAGGATGAGATGCTAAAAAGTTGTACAAGGCCACTCGGAGAGCTAGAAACTGTAAAAATGCATGGCCGTGCTCAGATGAATCATAGGCTATGATTATCTGTTTATTTGATCAGTTGAATTCTGAAACCAAGAAACACCTCAGGACATAATAAGGATGACAACTCTTACCTTATGTTCAAGAGCAAGCATCAAGCGACAAAGGAATTAGGAAATGCACACTTGTCCCTAAGGACAAGTAGGAGACTGAAGGAAATAATGCCCTTGGTCCAAGTATGCATTTAATGTTAAGTCTAATAAATGCGGTTCAGTATTAATTAAACAAGTTAATAATTCAGTGAGATCAAGTGAGCTGAATTCCTAGCTAGAGGTCGCTTTAGTTCAAGTGGAATTAATGATATTAATCCACAACTTACTCTTGACTGAACCCGTAGGGTCACACAAATAGTACGTAAACGGATCAAGTATTTAATGGCATTAAATACTCCATCTATGGATATTCGGAATCGACGAATCTTGGTTTCAGTGGGAGCTAAGATCGTCAAAGGCAAGTAAATGAATACTCCGGAAACGATGATATTGCCGGAAACGGAAATATGGATCGTATCGGAAATATAAATATTATCCAAGTCGTAGATGTTGCCGGAAACGGAAACATGGTACGTATCGGAAAATATTATCGGAAATGGAAATATTGTCGGAATCGGAAATATTGCCGGAAACGGAAATATTGTCAGAATCGGAAATATTATCGGAATCGGAAAATAATTCCGGAAACGGAAATATTAAATATTTGTTCGAAACGGAAATTAATTCCGGAATCGGAAATGTTAAATATTGTTCGTATCGGAAATGAATTCCGGAATCGGGAATTTAATCGGAAGCGCATCGTACGAATTAGCATCGGACGAGACTTGCTAGACGAAGGCCTAGCACGAAGCTAGGCCCGCGTCCAGCAAGCCCAAGCGCCCAACACACACGCTGCCAAAGCCTCGCCAGGCCCAGCGCAAGGCCAGGCCCAGCAAGGCATGGCGCGCGCGCTCGTGGGCTGCGAGCTATGCATGATCTTGTGGGCGGCAAGGCCTGCGCGGGTCGTGTGGTAGGCTCGTGGTCGTACGACGTTTGTGTTCGATACGAATCCTAAAACTATTAGAATTCGTTCTATGATTAAATCCTAATCCTAATAGATAGAATTAGTTTAAATAGAGTTTTAATGGAATTCTAAATTAAAACTAATTGGTATCCTAATAGGATTCTAAATCCTTTTCCATGACTCTATAAATATGTGCCTAGGTTAACAATTTATGGACACGAATTCAAGTATTCAAAGGTAAGATTTTCAAGCAAAAATCAGCCAAACACTTGCCCTATTTAGCCGAAAATAAGCAGTACCTTAAGGGCGATTCTAGTTGGTCAATCTTAAGGCGGATCCTGACGTGCTGTGGACTTTCTACGGAGGGACGACACTTGGAGTCCTAAAGACTTGTTCTAGTTCGATTCGGGCGCAGCTAGGGAGGGCACGCTACAAAGTGTATGCATCCTAGACGAATTATATGATTATGTGCAATTAATATGATTCCTGGCATTAAGGTTTTTCCGCATGATTTATGTTGTTCATATTTATATTACCTAACAGATACCATTATCCTTACTAGGCGGTTGGAGCAACTCCATGCGGAAATCCCAATTCCTAACAACATCTCCAAAATACAAGATCCAAAATCCAATCCCCGAGACCGTTCCCCTCCCGGAACTCGGTACAAAATACAACTCTCAAAAACCAATTTCAAAATCCAAGCACAATCTCATCTAGTAGACCATTCCATTGGTTTCACTAGGCCTTTTCCACTCAAAATCATATAAGGCAAGTCAAATCCGGGCGCCGACCCGCAAAAATGAGCAAGCCGGGCCCCGTCCCGTTCAACCGGAATTCAAAACCCGAAACGGCTTGTTTTTTACGCAAAATCAAGTCTTAACCTCCAAGAAAGCACTACATGCCAAGCATCGTACTATTCGTACAAAGGTACATCAATACAATACAAATCAAGGACGGAGCCTGCGTCCTTGATTTTGGCAGCACGCATGCCACGTCACCAGCGCCCAGCGCTGGTTTGGCGTGCTGCGCTGGCACTGTCTGGCGGTTTCCAGCCATTTATCATATAAATACCCCCTAGTTTTCAGAATTTAGAGAGGCAACTTCAATATACAACGTCGTAATACAAAAATTACGCCTCAAATTCAAGTCAAAAAATCCTTCAAAAACACATACAAACTTCAAGTTCTAAGCAATTGGGAGCTCTAAAAGGAATTCTTGCCTAAACCTAAATAGGTAATTCCGAATCCCACAATATTCAATCATGTTTCTTTGATATTCCTATTTCAAAAATGATTAGCAAGTTGGCATTTTTACTACTAAAAATGTCACTTGCAACAATCATACATCTTTTCAAAATCCAAACTTTTCAAAATACAAAAATGCAAAATTTCAAGATTCAAGGATGTTCAAAGTTGTTTGCAATCACTTCTTTGAACTAGAATCACTTTCAAGTATGGAGTAATAAAAGATGACACCTTTTTAGCTTCTAAAGGTTTAATTTTTTGAGATTCAAGACTCCATTTTTCAATATATACAAGTTCAAGTTTTCAAATTTCAAGATCCCACAATGTTTAGGGTTGCTCATGACCACTTCCCTAAACTAGAATCCTTTCAAAGTAAGAGCACATCAAAGATCTAACCTTTTCAACATTAAAATGCTCGATCTTTGAGATTCAAGTCTCTTAAGTTTCAATATTTCAAGTACAAGTTCAATATTTCAAGTTCAAGTTCAATTATTTCAAGTTCAATATTTCAAGATTCAAACTTTCAAGTTCAAGTTCTATATGCAAAATCTAGGATACTTTGGGATGAGCAACTTCTCCCAAGTTGAGATTTTTGGCTTTGAATTCGTGTCGGGCGCACTTATTTTTAAGGAGCCGCTTGGCGTTCGAATCTCATGTGCCCAAGTACAAATTTCAATATCGCAATTTCGATTATGCACCTTTCAATATTGCAATTTCAATTAAGCACCTTTCAATACCGCAATTTAAATAACGCACTTTCAATTCCGCAATTTCAATATCGCACTTTCAATTCCACACCTTTACTTGCCTAGTCCTTCTAGGCAATGTGGACCTACTCCCTAGTCCGTTTCTAGGGGGTCTTGGATTTACTAATTCCGCACTTATTTACAATTGTGATGTTGCTTTATTTGCTTTATTGCTTTCATCACCATACATGCTAAATACAACAAAATGCAAGGTTACGTCACACTTAACAAAGATAATTTCTTTGACAAACCGATCTTAGGTTTCCTTAAATTACCTTTAAAGCAAAGTGACCACCATACAATTAGAAATTCTATTTGCTCTAAATTTCAAACCCACATAGTCTAATCTAGGGTATATTTTCGAAAATGCTATGTCACGTACTCGAATAATTTCTAAAGCTCGGGGAATAAGCATCTCGTTCCCGTGCCCGGATCTCACCCATCCGTTTCGAGGATTCAAAGTCTTATCCAAAATAGAGTCACTTGCGGTCTTTCCAAACGAGACTTTAAATAACGTTTGCTGGCGACTCCTTCGAGGTACAAAAATACAATGGTTTTCTAAAAAACCGCCCCCTTTTAGGGAAAGAGCATACTTGCGATACATACGCAAAAAACACCCCCTACACCTCCTTTTACGGTGCGACGTTTAGCTAGCATCAAAGCGAACTATTTCTCAAACGATCAGACATAATCGCTCATGTTCTAAGGAACGATTTCTAATCACCATTAATGAGAACTACCTATGACATGACTTTAATCTCTTAAAGTGTTCTCATGGTCAATCCGATACAAGATCCAATAAGTATCTATGCAAAAGATTCTGACATCCAGTCACTCTAGTTCAAGAAACAGAACTAAAAAATCTACTTGCAATCTAATCTTCATTAGTCATTGGTCGTTACCTTTCAATGACCTGGATTAGGGATCCTTTGTGACTTCAATATTCAAGTTCACTTATGGGTGTTTCTTTGTCGAAGAATCCATCTTGACATCCCATTTGAATGATTTGAATCACATGGACTTATCATTTAATACTAAACCAAAATTAAATGAATATGAAATAATAAATTTCATAAATATGAAATGGTTAAACCAATTGTTTTAAACATAGATCTAAAAAATGTTCTAAAACAATACTTAGAAAATGTTAAAAGACGGGAAAATGTAAAAAGATGGGAAAATGTTAAAAGTTCTTCATAGTAAGTAGTAATGTTGCATGATATAAGTTTAGGGAAACACATTTAGTTTTTACCAGTATCTCTCTGGTTCGTAGACTCTTATTTAAGCCTTCTAAAGAAAATAAAAAATGAAAAACTTACAAAAATACTACTCTGAATACTAATTGGCTGAAAAAATGAAGTAGAATTAAAGTACCATGCTTGTCTGTTTTTGAGTTGCTGCTTTTACAAAGTCTTTCTGCTAATGTTTTCCACCGGCGTTGTTTTCCTGATTTCTTGTGTGCCTGTTCTTTTTCTAATTGTAGTCTTTTTGCCTGTTCAGGTTCTTTCTGCCTTTTCTTGTTCTGATTGTAGTCTTTCTGCCTGTTCTTGTTTTGATTGTAGTTTTTCTGCCCATTCTTGTTCTGGTTGTAGTTTGTTTTTCCACCTGCTCTAGTTCTGATTGTAATGTGTCTGCCTGTAATAGTTCGTAAAGAGAGATACCTGTGTGCATCATTAGATTAAACCTTGAGTACACTTACGTATTTCAGAGAAAGAATACCAATTTAACACCAAAAATGAGATTCCATTAATCATCGTGGCAGTTTCCTATCTAGCTAATACAACTTAATATACTACCTAAAAGAATCTAGCAATCGGAAACTTCACCAGATTATTGAATTCCACTTGACTTTTTATCTATTTTCTTTACTTGTTTCGTTTCTATTATTATTATACAAGTCTCAATTATTTGTGGGTGTATGTTTCTATAGTTATTGTCATTCCTTTTAGACATGTTAAAATTATATTCCAATGTTTTTAATCTCTCAATTCGTGTATGTTTAACTTTTCATAAAGGAGACAAAATGAGTAGTTGGACCAACTTCTTACAATCTAGTAATGAGTATGAGAAAGATGTGGAGGATTTTTTAGATAAAACATTTTATACTCAAGCAATTGGTGATCAGATTACTTGCCCGTGTAAGGTGTGTTATCACCGCTTTTGGCATCGTAGAGAGACAATATTCAATCATTTGATTGCAAACGGGATCGAGCCTGGCACTGATATATGGCATTGTTATGAAAAGGGTATGTCATCGACATCAAATACAAAGAGGAATGTTGAAGATAATACATCAGACATGCACGATGATATTGAACGTTTGATATATGATGTTCATAGAGACGTGGCATAAAGGTATGAAGGGGTTGGAGATGAGCCCAATGATGAGGCTAAGAAGTTCTAGAAGTTAGTTGAAGATGGAAAACAAGAGTTATATCCCGGCTGCAAAAAAAATTCAAAGCTATCATTTCTCATTCGTTTTTACCTTTTGAAGTGTACTCATGGGTTAACTAATGTAGCAACTTCAGATATTTTGGATTTTATCCGAGAAGCGTTACCAGATGTTGGAATTTAAAGATGGAAAATCGCTCAAAACCTGCCTGCCAGGTTTTGGAAAACCGGCAGGTTTTCCCAAAACCTGTCTGCCAGGTTTTCCAAAACCGGCAGGTTTCGAGCGTGAGTTGAAAAACGGACTTAAAAGGCATTTTTTGAAGTGCACCGAAAACCGGCCGGTTTTGAGAAACCGGCAGGTTTCGAGATCGGCTCTTAGTGTTGTCCGTTTTTGATCTTCTCTTTGGATTCCTCTTTTATGATAACCTTTTATGTATGATTTATGGACAATTATCATTCTGATTATGATGATTAAGTTGGTCCATTATTTCTCTTGATTATGGGGGTTATAAACCCTTCATTATCATGGATTTAATTGGTGATTCAATACCATTGGATTCTTTTGAGTCCTTTGGTTTCTTTGGGTTGTTTTGTATTCTCCTCTAATCCTATAAATACATGCTTCATTTCTTGATTTGTTTACAGAAAAATCATTCCCTTATCATCTCCCTTTCTTCCTCTCTTTTGGGCATAAGTTCTGGTAACTCCATCTCACACCCAAGAGTGCCATTGTGTGTTGAGGGTTGTGTAAACCTTAGGGAACGAATCGGTGAATACAATTGTGCACCCCGGTTGCACCGAATCTCGTTTTCAAGGCAGTGGTTTGGTTACCACGGCACAACAAGTTCCGTAAGTCTTACTTTCTTGTTCTTCATTTTAGCCTTGAAAACTCTTAATCTACAACAATTTGAAAACGAGATATTATGTCTATTGTTATGGCTAACTCTATGATGAACAAGACCCTTCCCGACCTCTCTAAGTTGGAGCCTCTTGATGGCAAGAACTACAAGAGATGGTCACAAAAATTATTGATCTTTTTTGAGCAACTTGAAATAGATTATGTGCTCTATGAGGATGTGATTGAAGCAATTGAAGCAAGCAAGGCGGTAGCACCGGATCCCTCCCTTTCGGCGGAAGATGTCAAGAAGGCGGCCGAAGCATTGACCAAGAAGGAGAAAGACAACAAACTTGTTCGGGCTCACATTCTCCATCATGTGAATGGAATCTTGTTTGACCTCCTCATCACCAATCGGTCAAGCAAGTCCATTTGGGACACCTTGCAAAAGAAGTATGGAGCCGATGATGCCGGTAAGAAAAAGTATGTTGTTGGTAAGTGGATCAATTTCAAGATGACGGATGACAAGTCCATCATGGATCAAGTCCATGATTACGAGAACATCGTCACCGACATCTTGGGTGAAGGTATGAAGATGTGTGAAACTCTCCAAGCCAATGTACTCTTGGAGAAATTTCCACCATCATGGAATGACTACCGCAATTCTTTGAAGCACAAGAAGAAGGACATGAACCTTCAAGAACTCATTGGTCATATGAGGACCGAAGAGGCTAATCGCCTCAAGGATAAGTTTGAATCCCTTTCTTTGAATTCTTCTAAAGCTAACTTGGTTGAATCTAGTGCTCCTATGGCTAAAAACAGGTTCAAAGGGAAGAAGAAAAATCATTCAACCAAAGGAAACTTCACTAACAACCACAAGATTCAAAAGACCAAAGGAGCTTGCTATGTGTGTGGAAAGATAGGACACAAAGCCTATCAATGTGATCACCGCCACAAGAGCAACTCCAATGGTGCCTCCCAAGCCAACCTTGTTGAAAAGAATGAGGTGATAGCCGCGGTGGTGGTTGAAGCCAATTTGGTGGAGAACAAGGTAGAATGGATCTTGGATACGGGAGCATCAAGACACTTTTGTGCTAACAAGGCTATCATGACGGAATTTGAGGATGCTACCGATGGAGACCATGTTTACATGGGAAATAGTAGCACCGCCGGAGTTCTTGGCAAAGGAAAGGTCCACCTTAAACTCACTTCCGGAAAAACTTTGTTTTTGAATAATGTCTTGTATGTTCCCTCCCTAAGGAGGAATCTTGTTTCGGGTGCCCTTCTCAACAAAGCCGGCCTAAAACTTGTCTTTGAGGCGGATAAGATTGTTATCTCTAAGAATGGAGACTTTGTTGGGAAAGGCTACCTTAGTGAAGGCTTGTTTGTGTTGAATGTTTTGAACAATAATGAAAGTACTTCTTCTTTTGCTTACATCGTTGAGTCTATGGATGTTTGGCACAATCGATTAGGACATTTAAATGTTTCTTACATGGAAAAGTTAAAAAACATGAACTTAATTTCTTTTGATAAAATTGACAAAGCCTCTAAATGTCCTATTTGTGTTGAGGCCAAACATACTAAGAAACCTTTTAAGCAAGTGACAACGAGAAGTACTAAATTGTTAGAGTTGATTCACTCGGATTTAGCGGACTTTAAAAATTGCACTACTAGTAGAGGAGGGAAAAATTACTACATAACTTTTGTTGATGACTTTTCAAGGTTTACTAAAGTATATCTTTTGAAAACTAAGGATGAGGCCGAAAGTGCATTTTTAAAGTATAAAGCCGAGGTTGAAAATCAACTTGACCTTAAAATCAAAAGAGTTAGAACCGATAGAGGTGGTGAATATGGAAAATGGTCTTTAAAAGAATTTTGTGAAACCAATGGAATTATCCATGAGCTAAGTTCTCCTTACACCCCACAACAAAATGGTATTGCCGAAAGGAAAAACAAATCTTTAAAAGAGACTATGAATGCCATGCTTCTAAGTTCCGGATTATCCAACAACATGTGGGGGGAGGCGGTTTTATCCGCTTGTTATGTACTCAATAGAGTGCCCCATAAGAAGTTGGATAAGACACCCTATGAGCTTTGGAAGGGTTATAGTCCTAACATGAGTATTTTGAAAGTGTGGGGGTGCTTAGCAAAGGTTGCTTTTCCAGATTTTAAGAAAACCACCATTGGGTCTAAAACTTTTGATTGTGTGTTCATTGGTTATGCTCATAATAGTGCCGCATATAGATTCATGCTTTTGAGTGATCATTCTATTTGTGAATCTAGGGATGCAGTTTTCTTTGAGCATATTTTCCCGTTGAAATCCTCTTTGTCTTCTCATGTGCATGAGTCAAGTGTTGATGTGCCTTTGGATGTTTCTTTGCCTAGTCCTAGTGTTCCTCCTCCTCCCACTATAGTGGAAGAAGTCCAACCTAGGAAGAGTAAAAGGCTTAGAGTAGAGACTACCTTTGGACCAGATTTCTTGACCGTTTTTCTTGTAGAAGACTTTGATGTGGATTATTTGAGTGAAATTGTTGTTTCTTTGTTTCTCTTAGAAGAAGACCCAAAGACTTATAGTGAAGCTATGAAATCCATAGATGTTAGTTTTTGGAAAGAGGCCATTAAAAGTGAATTAGATTCAATCATGTCTAATCATACTTGGGACTTATGTGATTTGCCTAAGGGGTCTAAACCCATAAGTAATAAATGGATCTTTACTAAGAAGAAGAAACCCGATGGCTCTATTGATAAGTTTAAGGCTAGACTTGTTATTAGAGGTTTCACTCAAAAAGAGGGAATTGACTTTTTTGATACCTACTCACCTGTGACTAAGATTGCCACCATTAGGACTTTGGTTGCTTTAGCGGCAATTCATGACTTAGTGGTCCATCAAATGGATGTTAAAACGGCCTTTCTTAATGGTGATCTTGATGAGGAAATTTACATGACTCAACCGGAAGGCTTTGTAGTTAAGGGTCAAGAGCATAAGGTGTGTAGACTTAAAAAGTCTTTGTATGGTTTGAAACAAGCTCCTAAGCAATGGTATGAAAAGTTTGATTGTACTCTTAGGAGTGATGGCTTTGTGACTAATTCTTCGGACTCTTGTGTGTATTCTAAAGTGTTTGATTCCTCTTGTGTTATTATTTGTCTCTATGTTGATGACATGCTTATTATGGGCACTAACCTTGAGGTTGTGAATTACACTAAAGATTTTTTGTCTACTAAGTTTGAAATGAAGGACTTAGGCTAAGCCGATGTGATCCTTGGTATTTGTTTGACCAAATCCAAGGATGGGTTCTCAATGAGTCAATCTCACTATGTGGAGAAAATCTTGAAGAAGTTCGATTGCTATGATGTGGAGCCATGTAAGACTCCTTATGATGCAAGTGTAAAGCTTACAAAGAATAAGGGTTCAAGCGTATCTCAAGAGCAATATGCCAAGGTAATAGGAAGTGTAATGTTTTTTATGAATTGCACACGTCCCGACATTGCCTATGCGGTAAGTAGATTAAGTCGATATACTCACAATCCTAGTAGTGAACATTGGAAAGCACTTCATCGATTACTTGGGTACCTAAGGGGTACCATGGAGGTATGTTTGCATTTTAATCGCTTTCCTAATGTTTTGGAAGGTTATTGTGATGCTAATTGGGTGTCCGATAATGATGAAGTGGTTTCTACTAGTGGTTATGTGTTTATGTTGGGTGGAGGTGCTATTTCATGGAAGTCCTCGAAACAACCATGTTTAGCCCGCTCCACCATGGAATCTGAATTCATTGCTCTTGAGTTGGCAGGTCAAGAAGCGGATTGGTTAAGGAGCCTCCTAGCCGATATCCCATTGTGGGGGGAGAGAACTTCCTCGGTATCCTTGCATTGTGATTCTCAAGCGGCAATTGGTGTGGCTAATAATAGCAACTATAATGGTAAGAAGAGGCACATACGCCTTAGACATAGTTCGGTGAGGCAACTACTCAAAAATGGAGTGATTGCATTGAACTATGTAAGGTCCGAAAGAAATTTGGCGGATCCTTTGACTAAGGGGTTGGCAAGGAACCAAGTTCTTGACTCGTCGAGGGGAATGGGGCTTAAGCCCATGAAGTGAATATGATAAGCATTACTAATATTCCATTCCTATGGCAGTTTGTGTTTGTAATGCTTAGTGTAGGTTGAATTCGTTGGAATTCTTAATGGATTTATACTTACGTGGTAGGTGCTCTAGCTAAGCATTTGAGAAATCCACCGTTGTAATTTATGTGGAGGTTGAGTTTGTTTAAACTCTTAATGAATCCTAAGAGATGTTTTGTGCTATTGAGAAGCACAAGGGATTCACCTACGTGGTTGTGAAGACTCGCCATCTTCCATGGAAACTTGGGCGGTTTCCTAGAGCTTCCATGAGAACTAAGGTAAACGCATGGCTTAAAACGCGTTCACTTTGCGGAGTTTACTAGATCTTTGGGGTGATGTATGTGTTGTGGGGGGCTTGACTTAAATCTTAGAGTTTCAAGGTTAGTCCACTCTTTGATCAAAAGTTTAAGGGTTTCAAGGTTAGTCCACCCTTGGACTTGTAAGTCATTGTTCCACTTCACTAAACATTTGGTTTCAATTTACTTAAATGTAACACCGAATGCTATGTATTGATCTCCTCTTATGCCCAATATTTTCCTCTTCCATTTGATATCTTTTCTCATCTTTAGTGGGGGATTGTTGGAATTTAAAGATGGAAAATCGCTCAAAACCTGCCTGCCAGGTTTTGGAAAACCGGCAGGTTTTCCCAAAACCTGTCTGCCAGGTTTTCCAAAACCGGCAGGTTTCGAGCGTGAGTTGAAAAACGGACTTAAAAGGCATTTTTTGAAGTGCACCGAAAACCGGCCGGTTTTGAGAAACCGGCAGGTTTCGAGATCGGCTCTTAGTGTTGTCCGTTTTTGATCTTCTCTTTGGATTCCTCTTTTATGATAACCTTTTATGTATGATTTATGGACAATTATCATTCTGATTATGATGATTAAGTTGGTCCATTATTTCTCTTGATTATGGGGGTTATAAACCCTTCATTATCATGGATTTAATTGGTGATTCAATACCATTGGATTCTTTTGAGTCCTTTGGTTTCTTTGGGTTGTTTTGTATTCTCCTCTAATCCTATAAATACATGCTTCATTTCTTGATTTGTTTACAGAAAAATCATTCCCTTATCATCTCCCTTTCTTCCTCTCTTTTGGGCATAAGTTCTGGTAACTCCATCTCACACCCAAGAGTGCCATTGTGTGTTGAGGGTTGTGTAAACCTTAGGGAACGAATCGGTGAATACAATTGTGCACCCCGGTTGCACCGAATCTCGTTTTCAAGGCAGTGGTTTGGTTACCACGGCACAACAAGTTCCGTAAGTCTTACTTTCTTGTTCTTCATTTTAGCCTTGAAAACTCTTAATCTACAACACCAGATGCATCCAACGTGCCTAACTCTTTTAATGAGGCAAAAAAATTGATAAAAGATCTTGGTCTTCATTATGACAAGATTGATGCATGTCGTAATGATTGTATGCTGTATTGGAAGGAGTATGAAGCTGCGACGTCTTGCCATGTTTGTCATGCTTCAAGGTGGAAAGAAACAGAGACTGAAAACCAAGATGATATTAACAATCAGCCTTCTCAGAAAGTGCATAATGTCCCTGCAAAAGTTCTTTAGCATTTTCCTCTTAAACCAAGGCTTCAAAGATTGTACATGTGTTCAGAAACAGCAGAGCTATTGAAGTGGCATGATGAAGAAAGAGATAAAGATGAGTTACTGAGGCATCCGGTTGATGGTGAGGCGTGGAAAGAGTTTGATCTAAAGTACCCAAATTTTGCTAAAGAAGCACATAATGTTCGTTTGGGGTTTGCAAGTGACGGATTTAATCCATTTCGAACTATGAGCACACAACATAGTACATGGCTTGTTGTTCTAATTAATTACAACTTACCACCATGGTTGTGCATGAAGCCAGAATTCTTGATGTTGTCTCTCCTTATTCCCGGGCCCACCTCTCCTGGGAATGACATTGATGTCTACCTTCAACCATTGGTTCAAGAACTTAAAGATCTGTGGGAGTATGGGTTGGACACCTATGACGCGGAGAAGAGACAAACATTCAAGATGCATGCAGCTTTACAGTCAACGACCAGTGACTTTCCAGGTTATGCTATGTTATCTGGTTGGAGCACCAAAGGGAAGTTTGCATGCCCCTATTGTCACTACGAGACTGATCATCATCACTTGAGTAATAGTAACAAATTTTGCTACTATGCTCATCGTCAATAATTAGATGAAAATCATCCTTGGCGGCATGATATGGAGTATTTTAACGGAGAAAAGGAAGAGAGGACATCTCCAGATCCTTTAACAGGGACTCAAATTTCAAGCTTGATGGAAAATTGGGAAAACAAGTTTGGAAAGTTACAACCAAAGAAGAAATATCCAGATTTTCCATGGAGAAAGTCCTCTATCTTCCAAACTTTGCCATATTGGATAGATTGCGGGTGTCGCCATCATTGGGATGTCATGCACATAGAAAAAAAACATATGTGATAGTGTACTGGGAACTTTGTTAGACATACCTGGAAAGTCAAAAGATCATCATAAGGCTCGATTAGATCTGCAAGAAATGGGTATAAGGGAAGAACTACATCCTTTAGATACAGATGACGAGCGTTATGTTTTGCTGCCCAAAGCATCATTCTCAATGACGAAGGAAGAAAAAAGCATTTTTTGTAGTGTTCTGAAGAAGGCAAAGTTGCCACAAGGTTGTGGATCAAATATTGCAAGGTGTGTGCAAGTGAAGGAGGGAAAAATATTAGGGTACAAGAGTCATGATGCTCATATAATAATGCAACATTTGCTTCCAGCAACGATTAGGAAAACTTTCCCAAAGCATGTTGTGTTACCTCTTATTAGATTGAGTGGCGTTTTTAGGGAAATATGCAAGAGAGTCATCAATCCAAAAGATTTGGATCACCTTCAAGCTGAAATTGTTGAGACTCTTTGTGAACTTGAAAGAATATTTCCACCATCTTTTTTTGACATCATAGTCCACTTGCCGATTCATTTGGTTGATGAAATAAAGCGTGGTGGACCAGTGTGTGATTGGTGGATGTACCCTACAGAAAGGTACCTCGGAAAGCTAAAATCGTATGTTAAAAACGGATGTTTGTAGACACCTACTTTTGTCCCCATTCCCGAAAGGGAAAGGTTCGATGATGAAAGCATAAATCTCCACTTGACAACGCATCTCCTATAAAATAAGCGAATCTCAATTCCCCTTTTCATTTCACCCGAAACCTGCTATTTATGGAAACCTGCTAAAAATAGTAGTTGCCGTAATGGGCAGCTGTTAAAAGTGGCAAGTCATAAAAGATAGAAACCTGTCAGAATTAGGTGTTGCACTCCAACATAAATCCTAAATGAGATAGAAAACTGCGAGAATCCTATTCCTAATATGATTCGGAAATAAGAGTTACGTATTAATTAAAATCCTAACGAGCCTAGAGTTCGTAACGGGCCCAGATGCATTCCGTCATAAAATTGATACGCGCTAAAAGACTCGATTAAATCTCAAACTCTACGGATTTCAGGAATCCGAATCTAACTAAAGAAAACAGCCCAGACCCTATTTTCAACGCCTGGCTCTGGGCGCCGAAATCTTCGGCGCCCAGGCCTGGGCGTTGAAAATACCTGGGTACGTGTTTTTTCCTAATTCTTTGTAGATTAGAACTCTGCAATTCTATCTTTCCACGAACTCTTCCCTATAAATAGACCCCTAAATTCGACGTGAAAAGAACACACACACAACACACAATTATATTCTGAGTATTGACTCCAACCCTTAGCCTAAGCCTCACGCTGCGAAACTGTTCATGCGTTCTGTCGCAATCGATCCATAAATCGAACAGAACGTATCCTGTCCCATAATTGAGATTCGTTAAATAAAAAGGAGAAATAGCAAAGTCAAAGTGGTTAGTTTTCTGAGAACCGTGACGCACCTCTCAAGGGTGCGTCGTAATGTGCCCCTTCTCGATGATTTAATTGCTTTCCTCGCCCTTTTTATGAACTGTTGAACTAACTAAATCTGATTGTTCTATCACGCCTAACAAATATAATATTTCTGGGAAATTGGATTATCATGCTAGGTCCCTTAATGTTATTTAAATCATATAATCGCGATCGATCTAGTATTATATGTTGCATATTGCTAAAATCAACTCAGATTAGTTTAATAGTTAACGCATGTCCCTTCAATTATTTATGCTGAGCTAGTAAGGATATCCTGCCTCTGGAGTTATCGACGAGCGAAGTACTCCTCTCGGTAGTTATAGTCCCCCGAACCCTCAATCTCTACCTTGCGGGTGTATGTTGAGAGATCCCCACACCAGGGATCACAAGGGAACCTACGGCCGTCGTGGTCAAACATAATTGCACTCCCTTTATGTCACGATAACCGGGTTTTGTCAGTTTTTCTCATTGTCGTTAAAAACTGAATGGCGACTCCTATATTACTAGTCAATTGGGTGTATACTCACAGGAAATCCAATTACACTTGATTGAATAAAAAGAATCGTCACACCCACGAGGGACGAGGTCACGCATTAGCCTCGTGCTTTTTCGACCCCCTCACAGTGGCGACTCCACTGGGGATAGTGAAGGAAATACTCGTGCTTGTAGGTAATCAAAATAGCCGAAGGGTGAAACGATCCTACCCCGCGTTTATTTCCCCATCAAGTTGGGACGACCTGAAAGTCAGCATATTAATGTGAACGGGCAGAACCGCATAACGAATCTCGGCTCCCTCGGGAGTTGGGACTAAGGATACCTTTTTTCGCCAATAGGGGGGTGCATACGCCGCGCATGTTGCCCACTCGGTACTTGTGCAGGTAGTACACCTATCCCGAACCCAATCGCTCGCTCATTAGGTCCCTCTCGCCTGCATGCCCCCTTGGCTTGCACTTGCGGGTTGGCCTCTTGGGCGAAATTCGTCTGTTGAAGACACTACCTCGACCGGGGCATGTGTTGGATCTACCATAGAAGCGGTACCAAGCCAGGCGCAAATACTACCCATAGAAGCCTATCATAAACTACGTGACATATTTAATTTTCAAATCCATGTTTGTAATGTAGCTATGTGTAGCGAACTATGTGACTATGTTATGATTGTGCGTACAAATAATGTTAGAAAACCAAAGACCTTAAAAATTGCCCAAACATTCATAAACCAATTGGCCAAAGAGTTATACCACAATACGTGTTCCGCAAACTCAACGATCGCCACAAAAATAAGCGACGCTCGGGATGGCCTTTAACGGATCCCACAACGCCGCACAACGCGTAAAGGACGTTATTAGGCAAGCACGCAAAATTAAGTCGCACAAAACAAAAGAATATACGCGAACAGAAAACGAGTACCAGTCAGGGACGCATTTTCAGCGCCCCTGGCTGGGCGCCAATATTTCTCACGCCCTCTGTTGGGCGCTGAAATTGTTGCCTGGCCTTTTGGTCAAGCACATCAACCTCGGTGCCCACGCATGAAGAAAATACGTAGCAAAAAAAAAACTTTTCGTAAAAACAATTGCTACGAGGGCGTATGAAAAAGCACTCGATTCTAAAAACGACTTATAAAAAATAAATAACACTTTGTGTCGTTGTTAGGCCTCCTACGACGACGATGTTCGGCACCAAAACCGAGCATGCTAATTAAAATAACCTTGAATGTCACATGGGAAAAGTATTCAAAAAAATGATGTTCGAATAAAGTTTTCAAAGTAAAAATAATGTTCAAATAAAAAATCCAAGTCTAGACTAGGCTATGCCAAAGTACAATCTAAATCCTAAGTCTTAGTTGTCTTATCCATAGAATCGGTCCTAATGCTTGGTGTCATTCTGCAAATTAAAAGATTAAACCATATTGAGTCTCCCTTCCTAACGTTTAAATCAATAAGCACCCATATGTAATTGTCATCCCTTGCTAAGAGTCTACGGCCTCAATACTCTCTCTCACCCATAAAAAGAATATGTTATGTATTTGCAAAATGGAAACGGTCACATTCTGGAAATCATTCCCCCATAGTCGCACAACCCCCAAAGTGAACCTAAGGTGTTAATACCATTTGCAAAGAAAAAATTAATGGCCCCAAGGCTTATAATCACATTGGGTCACGACTATCATAGTCCTCTCGAGTTACTCGCTCCATGAAATACTACTAAGTACGGACTAAAAGATTTTCCATGAATGCAACATGACCAACCATGAAAATACCCAAATCGGCATGCCATAAGACAACCATTGGGGTAAAAGCAATACACACTAAGAGAGAAGCCGCACTAATGATTCTAGTCTTGCAAAAATAAAAATTCGATCTCCCCAATTAACTACCTTGCCAACATTAAGCAAAATGGCGCATGAAAAATTAACACCCAAGGGTTAAAATCTGAAGTGTCAACCAACGAAAGTTATGGCCTAATTAGCCTAAGTCTGAGAGTCGCTTGGTCAAGTAGGCTTATGCCACGTCATTATTTTGAGTCTAGGCCACCTCCTTGGATTCATACACGGGTTATAATCAGAAAGATTAATGAAAGTTTGAGTCTAAATCACAACTTCCAATTAAATCCCGAAAACTGTAAAAAATTATTTTCGATGTAATTCTTTCGTTAAATTTCAATAAGGTAAAAACAAGATTTCGAATCTACGCTATTTGCACATTTTAAACGGCTAAATACGCTTGCAAAGTAAGATGATTTAATGGCCCACCGTAGGCCTGCTAGAATTAAAGGTCCACCCTAGGCCCTACTAAAATTAAAAGGTCCACTATAGGCCTACCAGACGAGGCTCACTCAGTCTCGCCTCGTGACTCAAAGACCACAACCATCTACCTTTTAGCCCAAATAAATAAAAAATTGAAGGATTTATGTTGGGGAGAAATCCCAAGCAAAAGAAAAAAATAGAAAGAGAAAAGGGAGAGCGAAAAGAGCAAGCCATGAAATACTTAGCCCGTACCTCCCAAAGTGCGAAATTTACCCAAGTACACGAAGGAAAAGAATTGAGTCAACCAATCCAAATCACAAAATTCTACGATGTCTACCCTTTCCAATCCTTATGATCTTAGACGCCTTCGCTCTGGGGTCCCTGTTCAGCTCATTTAACCCATACATGCTCTCATTGCCATAACCCAAGAAACCACTACCTCGACTCTTGTTCTTGAACTTGTTGTCAACTGCAAACCACGCACGGCCATTGACACGTGCGTCATACCCATTATTTCCAAACCTGTTCTTACACCACCATTAGCATAATGACCATATAACTTGTGTGGATACATCCTGTTGATATACCCTTGAGCCGTCCCCATGCTACTCATTGGCCTTGGTTGATGTAAACTCGTGACACTAGCTTGGGGCTGCAAATTGCGAGTCCTAATAGATGTGATCCTTATGCTTGACCAATACATATACAAATCATCCTATCTCATTCGACCCGTCTTTCAAACCGTCTTGAGTCACGAGTAAAAAAAAGAAGACAAACGAAAAGTACGAAAAAGTAATAAATAATAAAAAAGAACTTTGCAAAGCGCCTCTAAAGTTAGTCTAAAAAGAAAAAGGAGCATTTAGCGCACCAAAAAAGATCCGCCCAGAAGTCATTTTCAGCGCCCACAGCTGGGCGCCGAAATCTTTAACGCCCCAGCCTGGGCGCTGATTCTCTATGCTCGCCAAATTTTGTCCAGAAGTGCTCGTCATTTTATCCGCACATGCACGGAAAAATAACGAACACTTGGAGGGGTACAGCACGTATTCAGATATACGTACCACCAAAAAATGTACTCAAAAAAAAAATATAAAACAAATTTTTGGCTTACGGCAAAGCAGCAGATTAAAATAAAAATAAACTTCACTTATTCTACCGTTTCAAATAATATGTTTCCACCTCAGAACGTACTTGTTTAGAATCGGCATTCTAAGAAACCATTTTCTAAGCTAAAGAACTACGCAAGACCTGATTCCAAATTAAATCTATTTAAGGCGGATACGTAGGCAATCCATGATTCGGTCCAACCAATTTGCAAAAATATTAAAGCCTATAGAATAACAAGAATAAGAAATAGAGTCCCTTATTGAAATTTAATTACTTGCAATCCAAGTCGAAAGAAAAATTGAAAGCACGAAGAAGAATCCAAGTCATCAAGATGCCAAAATGAGCACACATCGAAAAATAATAAGGGCACGTACCCTTGCCAGAAGGAGCACTCACACTCCTAGGCACTTAGCCAAGACTCAAAAAGATCGCTTTGCCTCAATTGAATGGGGGCTAGCGCAAGCGTCCATGACCTCTAAAGTACTCGACTTGACCTTCCCTAAAGCAAACTAACTCACTTAAAGACTTTCTTTCACCACTAGACATAGTTGCTCACTTGAAGACCTTCTTTCACCACTAGACACAGTCATGATCGCCAACAAGTAGTAAGGGCAGTAAGCTTGCAATAAAGAGGATTGTTCTACGGCATTGCCCCATCGTTCCTTCGAACTTAGGGCACCCGTTCATGGTAATTCAAATGCTTGCGAATCCCCTTTGAAAAAAACACAGACATTGTCAATAGGACTTGGCACTTAACCAAGGCTCACCCTACTCAGACATATGACACGGGCATCTAAAATCGAAATCTAAAAGCATCATTAATGGGAAGACATGATAGCAACTGGGGGCTAAAAATTGAAATGAAAGAGCTAGGGAGAGAACTAGGTATACCTTGACCTTTTATACGGACATACACCAAGTAAATCTAAGTCGATTTGAAAACGGTTTATATTCCCGCAATTCTGGAAAAAATGGCCCTTAAAGCCTGAAAGCATATGCCAAACGGGCACAAATATATCTTGACGCCTGCACCCTGACTTCTAGAAAATCCTTAGACAGCATTCCAAAAAATCGTAACAGTATTTTGTTTCACTCATGTAATCCTGTACGAACCCTTCTATAAGTCAACCTACTTGGGACACCTCGGATTGTACACAGTAGGACTCGGATTTTAAATAATTTTCAAATGATTTTTAAAGACTTCTTCGAACATAATAAAGTGTCGTTGGTTTAATCTAAATATGCGTTTTGCAAGTGAGTCAAAGATATTTCTAAATATAATTATGGGTAAAGAAAGGCACCTAGCTTTTGGTCAAGGCACACTTCGACATGTGACTACCTTGACCATGGCAATGTCGCACAATACGACATTTACAAGAGAAGCAGCAAAATCACTACTCGAACGTACCTCGCACTAAACGAGTCTGGTTCAAGCTATTCATGATCCATGTCACCATGAATGCATAAAGACGTATGCAAAGCATTATAGCACCAAGCCAATCCCGTAGCTACAATTGGGGGCTTGAGAAAAACACTCTAAAAATGCTTGAAATGACGATTTTATCGCAAATTCTCGACGCTAATGCTATACATATGTCATAGGGGCTCAATCCTAAGCTTTAAATCGTGTAAAACGAACCTTAGAATGGCTACAACCCCTCCCAAATTCTAAGCGCTACTTAGAATATATAAAGTCACCCCACTAACAAGGGTAACTGAAAATCGTGAGTCACCAAAACTCCGATCAAACTACTGCACATAACGCTCGCCCTACAAGCGCCCGTTACACAGTCTAAGTCGTTCCAAAGAAAAAGCGAAAGAAAAAATCAAGAAAGAAAAAAACTGTCAAAATTCTGCCCAGAAATCAATTTCAACGCCCAGAGCTGGGCGCCGATATCTTTAACGCCCCAGCCTGGGCGCTGAATCTTTCTGCTAGCCAAGTTTTGCCCAGATATAAAAATAAGAAAGAAACACCTACGAATCCTCGCATCGAACGAAGTAATAAGCCGTGCAAACCCACGCAGAAGGTGTCACACTTATTCAAGCACCTGAACAAGGCATGATGAAATACTCCAATGCAAATAATATCCCAACACCTAAAGGAATGTTCTAAGACACGCCGTTAGGCCACACAAGCCTACGTCGCACCATAAAGTTTAACCATCCCACAGTACAAGTGTAAAAAAGAGAGTAAGGCATACTAAACTAATGCGGGCACGACCAAAGAGTATGTGTAAAAGGGGCAAAGACTACTTATCGCCCAAATTCAAAATGCAAGACACACTACTTCTACATTAAGTATTAAAGGTAGCAAAACATTACCTACCATGGAAGGGATAGCTCGCACCTACACGAGTGGAACCCCAGGGCATCTTTCTCGAAAGAACCTACGAAAATCGTACGCCAAAAGGAAGCATCCCAGCATGCATACTTGGGGGCTCTTAGCTATGAAACAACCATAACAAAATAAAGAATCTCAAAGCAAATGTTTGAAAAAACCAAAGGGCACGATGTTTGAGCCCACTTCATGAATGGGCCTGAACCCTATCAAGCTTCTAAGCAAACTATTCAAAATCAGTCATTGCTCAAAAAAATTGATTCAAGCAAACTGATTAATGGACCGCACACAACGGCCATTCTATGAACGCTCGTTCACACATACATATCATCATTCTAAGTATCGAACATTCACGAACGCGTTCAAAAGGAAAAATACACAACAACAAGAGCGGTCAAAGTCTTACGCCTCAAGGTATGTTCCTCGGGCCATATAGACTCGCCCAACTATCGCAATAACTGTACGCCTTAAAGAGCAACAGTTCCTTAAAATAACCGCCCCAAAGAGACAAGCACCGTAGTCCACCAATCGGCTACGGCTTCTCAAGAAAATCATCACGTTCTAAAAATAAAGAAAAAATAAAAGAGAAGAGAATACATAGAACTTCCAAGAGGCGAACTGTGTCATCAAGAAAGCTATCCAGGAATTATTTTCAGCGCCCAGCGCTGGGCGCCGAAATCTTTAACGCCCAGGCTTGTGTGAGGGGGTCGAAAAAGCGCGAGGCTAATGCGTGACCTTGTCCCTCGTGGGTGTGACGATTCTTTTTATTCAATCAAGTGTAATTGGATTTCCTGTGAGTATACACCCAATTGACTAGTAATATAGGAATCGTCATTCAGTTTTTAACGACAATGAGAAAAACTGACAAAACCCGGTTATCGTGACATAAAGGGAGTGCAATTATGTTTGACCACGACGGCCGTAGGTTCCCTTGTGATCCCTGGTGTGGGGATCTCTCAATATACACCCGCAAGGTAGAGATTGAGGGTTCGGGGGACTGTAACTACCGAGAGGAGTAATTCGCTCGTCGATAACTCCAGAGGCAGGATATCCTTACTAGCTCAGCATAAATAATTGAAGGGACATGCATTAACTATTAAACTAATCTGAGTTGATTTTAGCAATATGCAACATATAATACTAATTCGATCGCGATTATCTGATTTAAATAACATTAAGGGACCTAGCATGATAATCTGATTTCCCAAAAATATTATATTTGTTAGGCGTGATAGAACAATCAGATTAGGTTAGTTTAACAGTTCATAAAAAGGGCGAGGAAAGCAGTTAAATCATCGAAAGGGGACACATTACGACGCACCCTTGAGAGGTGCGTCACGGTTCTCAGAAAACTAACCACTTTGACTTTGCTATTTCTCCTTTTTATTTAACGAATCTCAATTGTGGGGACAGGATATGTTCTGTTCGATTTATGGATCGATTGCGACAGAACGCGTGAACAGTTTCGCAGCGAGAGGCTTAGGCTAAGGGTTGGAGTCAATACTCAGAATAATTGTGTGTTGTTGTGTTCTTTCACAGCGAAACTAGGGGCCTATTTATAGGGAAGAGTTCGTGGAAAGATAGAATTGCAGAGTTCTAATCCATAAAGAATTAGGAAAAGAGACGTACCCAGGTATTTTAAGCGCCCAGAGCCAGGCGTTGAAAATAGGGTCTGGGCAGTTTTGTTTAGTCAGATTCGGATTCCTAAAATCCGTAGAGTTTGAGATTAATTCGAGTCTTTTAGTGCGTATCAATTTTATGACGGAATACGTCTGGGCCCGTTACGAACTCTAGGTTCGTTAGGATTTTAATTAATACGTAACTCCTATTTCCGAATCCTATTAGGAATAGGATTCTCGCGGTTTTCTATCTAATTTAGGATTTATGTTGGAATGCAACACCTAATTCTGACAGGTTTCTATCTTTTATGATTTGCCACTTTTAGACGCTACCTTTTACGGCAGTTACTATTTTTAGCAGGTTTCCATAAATAGCAGGTTTCGGGTGAAATGAAATGGGGAATCGAGATTCGTTTATTTTATAGGAGATGCGTTGTCAAGTGGAGTTTTTATGCTTTCATCATATAACCTTTCCCTTGCGGGAATGGGGACAAAAGTAGGTGTCTACAGTTAGCCCCCACTTTGACTGAGTCTTGGAGTAAGACGATGGTCAAAGTATTAGACGGAGTGCGTCACACAAGCCATGGTGTATATTACCTGTTTTGCGAGGGTCTCACGAGCCCCCGAGTGATAACATTTGACTTAAGGGTCATCACTTGAAGTGTCGACATATCCCTCACGTGTTATTGGGATTTGTCAACTGATAGTATAGAAACTTCCTCACTTTGTCATTGGAAGGATCTAAAGGTGCGTAGAAACTCCCTCACTTTGTCATTGGAAGGATCTAAAAGTGCGTAGAAACTCCCTCACTTTGTCATTGGGAGTAGCTACAGATGTTTTCGAAATCAAAGCTGTAAAGTGTAATTGGGCCTGGCCAAACCCAATCACGAGGTAAAACGTTTTTAAAGATTCAAATTTTCAGGGCTAGCTAAACGAGAAAACCCCCTTGTTTTTATAGGATGTAAAACGAAGGAAAATCCAGTATATCGTTCTTTTTTGGAAAAACGGAAAACCAATCCTTTAATTTTTGGAAAAAAGGGAAAACAAATCCTTTAATTTTTGGAAAAAGGGAAAACCAATCCTTTAATTTTTGGAAAAAGGGAAAACCTATCCTTTAATTTTTTGAAAAAGGGAAAACCGAAAATAGTTATCGCTGCAGCGACTAAGGACCTGCGCGGTTAGTGACGCAGACCCCGCCCGCTGAAGGTGGGCGAGCCTGTCCGCTGAGGGTGGACTCCCCGTCCGATAGAAGTGGACGAATCTGTTTTGATGTTTTTGAAAATAAGGACCTACGCGGTTTGTGACGTAGACCCCGCCGGCTGAAGATGGCGAACCTGTCCGCTGAGGGTGGACTCCCCGTCCGATAGAAGTGGACGAATCTGTTTTGAAATTTTATTTTATTTTTTTTTGAAAATAAAGACCTACGTGGTTTGCGCCGTAGACCCCGCCGGCTGAAGATGGCAAGCCTATTTTAAATTTGAAGATTTTATTTCTTTCGAAAACTGAGGACCTGCGCGGCTAGTGACGCTGACCCCGCCCACTGAGGGTGGGCGAGCCCATTTTGAATTTCTTATTTTGCCTATGTAGAAGGGCTTTTGTGATTACAACCTGTTGGTGGGTCGTAATATTTCCTGATTAGATGTGTCCTATAAGTGGGTCCACACTGTGTATGTTTTTGTTTAACAATATATTTTTTTTGAGATATCCAAACATCATATGGTGTGTGGCGCAGTCTGGGAATGTGATTTTGATTGTGCGTTCCTCGTTGGAGTTTATTTTTTCGCGAGCCCCCAAGCGTTGGGGCTCGTCGGTTGTTTTTTGCATCTTGTAATCATGTTTGGGGTCACGCTCGTATGTGCGAGCGACCTCCTATAGTAGTGTGCTATTTTAGCGAAGCCGTGGAGTGCGACTTCAGTTTTCAGGCGACATCCGATTTTGGCTTGGCCCGGATTAATCCTTTGACAGACAAACTTTTTTTTTATTTGGAAAACCAACGACTTAACGATACATATTTTTGGTGTTTCGAAGAATGACCATGATATTTAACTTGCTTTTTTGAAAAGTGTACATGAGCGTTTTCTGAGACGAGTCTAAGTTTCGACCAAGTTTTAATGTTATTATTTATTTTATTTTTTTTGCTTATTTGGGAGCTAAAGGTGCTTTGGGCTTGATCTTACTTGCAATAGGGCCTCGTGTTTTAGTAACACGGTCTTAAGTCCTTTCCTGTTCCGTGTTTTGTGAAATCTGGGCCTTGGGCTGCATTTTCAGCGCCCAAGCTCAGGCGTTAAACATTTCGGCGCCCAGGGGTGGGCGCTGAAAGTTCTTTCCTGGTAATATTTGATTTTCGGATTTCTAAACACGTTTCCGAATGGGATCAGGATGTTATTGGGTGCGTTCAGCTATATATAGGGGCTAGGTACGTCCTTATTTTCCACCACTCTCAAATTCTTTCTCTTTTTTTGCTGTGCTCTAATTATTTCTCACTCCAACGGACTGTTAGGCGTTGGCTACGAGCCCTTACTCCCACAGAAAAAGCTTTGTTAAAAAAATACCACTTAGAGGCACTTTTAGGTTTACAACAAATTAATATTGATTATAATTTTCTGCATGCTGCCCTAAGCTTTTGGGACTCCGATCATCATGTTTTTTTCTTTCGGGGCAATGAAATATGTCCTTTGCCCGATGAATTTGCTGCGATCCTTGGTTATCCTACTAATGCTACTCCTGTTACCCCTGGCACCATTGAAGAGGGTAAAACAACCATAAGGGCTTTCCTAGGTCTAGATGATAACATGTTTGCTGAAATTGTTGTAGATGATAAGGTTAACTTGGCGAAACTTGTAAAACATCACTTTAGGCCTAGTAAGAATATGACCGAACAAAAATTGAACATTCGAGCCCTTGTATTTTGCTTGCTGAATCATTACTTGCTGTCGAATAATAATGATGAGTTTGGTGATATAAGGTTGATCCCCTTGATTAGCCAGATGGAAAGTTGCTATTTTATTATGCCGTTGGTTGTTGCTGAGACTTTGCTGAGTGCGGATGAGCTGAAGAAGGATGCCAAATCTGAAAATTTTAAGGGGAGCCCCCTATTGCTGCAGGTAATCGATTTTTTCCTTGCGCACATGTATTTTTTGCACATATTTCTTTCTGCCTGGGGCTGAGTTTCAGCGCCCAGGGCTGGGCGCTGGAATATTCGGCGCCTGGTCCTGGGCGTTGAAACTGCGCCCCAGGAACCTTTTTTTCTTTCTTTTCATTCTTTTGATTCGATCGTACCTGTTTTTGCAGATTTGGCTTGCGGAACGGCTTAGACTTTTGGAAGCTCCTGCCGATCCTAAACATTACCGCCCTATAGCTTTGGGTAACCGAAAATACTTGCACCAAGGCCAGGACGAGGCCGAATGGACCTCTTTTTTACTTATGGCATTTGTTCTATTAAGTGGGTGGTACCATGGTGGGGTTTGACTACTATGACAGGGGGGTCTGATGTATCGGTTTATGTTTCTTTGTTGGGGCTATCTCGTCCCATTTATATTTTCCCTTACCGAGTCATGCATCAATATGGTTTAAGGCAGACTATCCCCTTTTGTGATACGGTACCACCTAAGGTAGCGGCTTTTTCACAAACACGGGTCTTAGCGTGGGCTAGCTATTATGATGGTCTCCCGCGTTGGGCCGTAGCTACAAATGGGTTTGTGGGTCTTTCTGAAAACTATAAGTTGTGGATGAGTTCCGATGACAAAGATGTGAGGACCGAGGCTCGTAACGGGAAGTCGGCTGAGCTTTTGATACCTCGTATTCGTGTTAAGTATGAGGGTCCTGATTCTGCCAGACCTCGTACCTATAGTTTTAAGACTGTGAAAGCTCGTCCTGATCGAAAGCGAAAGGAAGTTCTTCCCCGTTCCAGTGTCAGGCCTAAAAAGATGCCTAATATGAAGGGGCCTGCTGTTGTTAAAAGAAATGCAAGCTCTCGCGGAGATCGTCGCCGGAACAATGTATGGGTTAGGAAGGCTCAGCCGCCTGTAGAAACAGTGGCTAGTCCAGTTGATGATAGTAATCCTTCTCCCACCATTGTTTGTGCCCTTGAGGCTGAGCGGGCTATAACTGAGAATGTTTCTGAAGCTTTGGCATCTTTGGAAGTTAGTGTCCAGGAGCCGGTTCTTATGGAGATTGATATTGGGGCAGCGCAGAAGACTTTGGGGGTGGATCCTACGAACATTGCTCTCTACAAGACTTTATTTGATGATCCGGAAGAACTAGAGTAGTGTAGTTCTTTGCTAGGGTGTAGGTGCCCTTTATTTATTTCAGTTGTGTTTGTTTTTATTCCTAGCACTTTGTTTTCCTTCTTATTATATTTTAATAAAGGCGTATTTTTAGTTTCCATTCGATTTTGTTTCTCCTTTTTTATATGTCTAACACTTTTTACACAAAGAATATAATTTTTTTATTTGGACCGAATCCTTGGTAAGGATTGCCTACGTATCTTGTCAGAATCAGGTCGCGCGTAGTTCTGGTTTTAGAATAGGTTCTAGTATGCCGGATTTCAGTAGATATGTCATGAAGTGGAAACATATTACTTAATTGGTCAAATGAAATGAGTGAAGTATTTGCCATTATTTTCATCTGCCGTTTTCCCTAGGTTGCGTAAAATTCGACCAATTTTTATAGCTGTATTCTTGGTAAACCTATTTGGATACGTACTGTACCCCCCAAGTGTTCGTTATTTTTCCGTTGTGTACGGATAAAATGACGAGCACTTTCGAAAAAGAAAACTTTTGGCAGGCAGAGAGTTTCAACGCCCAGGCTGGGGCGTCAGAAATTTCGGCGCCCAGCCCTAGGCGCTGAAAATGACTTGGGCGGTCAATTTTAACGCTTTGCTTCACATGTTCTTGCGTTTATTTCTATTCTTTTTTTTGTGCCTTGATATTTTGCTTCGTAGTTTTAAGTAAATTTTGAGGCTATTTTGACTGTTAGCGTGAAACGCATTTTTGTCCAGATTAATTTTTTCTATTGGTGACTCAAAAAAGTTTTGAAAATGGAGTTAGGGTGCGGAATTTATGAAGATCTTTGTGTAGGCTTTGGAGGTAGGTTGGTAGTGAAGGGTATGATGGAATCAATGTTTTATGAATCTGTTTTTTTTTTTTGTAACATTTGCATTGTTTTAAATTTTTGATTTCCTTTGATTTTAGGTTGCATGGATTGGTTCTGACACTGGTTGGCTTTTTAGGTTTTGGGGATATGAATGGGATAGTGTGGTTTATTTTGTGGGTTTCGGGAATTGATTCTCATGGCACTATTTCAAAATCGAGTGGGCTTTGTTTGTTGGGCCTATAGTGGGCCGCTTCTTTATATTTTTTATTTTGCAAGTACATTTGGTGTTTATTTAGTGTTAGAATAAAATTTTCAGGAGAAATGTTACGCCTTTATTGATTCGGAAAGTAAGGAAAACACACTAAAATAAAACTGACCCATATTCTAAAGGGCCTTAGGACCATCTAAAGTCTCTATTATTTTTTTTCTATCAATCTAAAGAACTACTAGGCGCTTTTTACTAATGGTGCTCTATGTGGCTCAAGCCTGGGGTTTAGTCTCATAAAACTTCGGTCCTTCACCGGTACTCATCTTGAATTCCATTCCCTTTGCGTTGACCCACTGATATGTCTTCACCCATCCGTTCTCGACCTCTTCTAGTGTTGATGCAGGAGAGATTAACCGGGTTGGATCGAAACCTTCATCTTCTAAAGCTAGGGTAGTCATCACAAACTCGTCCTCCATAGGCCTCGATTCGTTAAACAATGTCCACAGAGCCTGGTTGTCCAATATTTCAGCTATTTTAGTCTTGGTGAGGTGGGGTGCCTCATCCAAGGTGTGGCAGTCATGGAAAATTTCAAATCCGGGTTTTAGCAAGCCATCCTGAACGAAGGGTTCAGGGAAATCACAGCATGGGTGTTCTTCTCCTTCCCGAATAAACATCCCGTTAAGGGTCCTTTGATATGGGGGAAGGAGGGTGGTTTGTTTGGTTTTGTTAAGGCGTGGCCTGGATAGGCGGTCAGCAATATCTTCCTCCGTTGGTTCATAACCTAAGCCAAAGGGAGTAGATTTTTCGGGAAAAGGATTGAATGTGCATTCCTTCTTCCTTATGCCCAGTGGGGTTCCTGGAAAATAGCCTTGAGCTAACAGCATTCTAGGGATGACTCGGGATGCATGCGGGTCTAGGAATGCTGGATCATAATCTTCGATGAACTGGATTGTTTCTTCCATTTGAAACCCATAAAGGTCGTCTGCAGTTTCGGCCGTTCCAACCATAGTACAACTGACGTCGAGAGGAGGGGCGCGGATTTCTAGTATTACCCCGTTATGGTTAAGTTTAACCATTTGGTGCAAGGTAGAAGCCACACCTCCTAAGTCATGGAGCCAAGGTTGCCCCAAGAGGAGGTTGAAAGTGGGCTTAATGTCGATAATTTGAAACTCTGTGGTGCGTGCCACAGGCCCGGTTTGTATGGTAAGGTTGATTTTTCCCAATACAGGCCTTCGGGAGTTATCATAAGCTCGTACCCCTTGCGTGGAGGTTTGGAAATCATCGTTTCCTAGCCCCAAGCAATGGGCGGTTCGCAATGGGCAGACATTAACCGCCGAACCATTATCTACGAGCGATAGGGGGATGTTTTGTCATTTGCATCCAACCACTAGGTAAAGGGCTTTATTGTAAGCACCCCCCTCTTTGGGTAAGTCTTTATCAGTGAAAACTATTGCCTTTTCTCCGGCATCTCTCGTGACATGGCTAACCAATGAGTCGGGTGTGATATCTGTAGGTACGGAGATGAGGTCAAGTGAGCGAATAAGCTTTTCGCGATGTTCCTTTGAAGTACACATAAGATCCCAGATGGTAATCTCAGCCTTGGTTCTTTTTAGTTGTTTCAAGAGAGGATTTTCAATGACTTCCGCGACGGTGGCGTGCCGCCTGTTCTCAGGAGTTTGCCTAACAGGGATGTCGTCCATAGGAGGCGGGTGAATATCCGATTGGTATATCCTTCCGGATCGGGTGAGGTTGTCGACCTCGGGCTCCTGATAGGTGGTATCAATGAGAGCATACCCGGGCCAAGTTTCAGTGAAGAGGTCCTGGCCCGAGACTTGAGATAGGTAAATATCTTCAGCATCATCATTCCACACACCGCACACTTCCCTCTCGATTCGATCCATAGGGGCCACAGCAAGTGGTGCACCTTGAGGTGTAATATACACCGTGGGGTCGAAATTCTCTGGTTGGTCGAGAGAGATGTGACAAGAGCCGAGTGGGCTCTTGTTGTTGTTGGGTTTGCCAACGTTAGGGAGAGGTATTACTTCATCCTCTATCATGTCCTGGATTATATGTTTTAGAGTCTAGCAGTTTTCAGTGTCATGCCCCTTTCCCTGATGGAATTTGCAGTAAGTACCTTCGACCCAATATTTGTTTTTGACAGGAGGGTCACGGGTGGGGCCTATAGGTCTCAACTTTCCTTGATTGGTTAGTCTTTCAAAGGCTTGTACCAAAGTTGACCCGAGTGGGGCAAACTTTCGGTCTCGGACCCATCTTACAGGGTATCTTCGGGCAGGAGCCTCTTCTACAGCATGGACTTCTTGGGCTTGGGATGTGTTACCCCGATTATAGGTGTTGGTCTTATATGTGGGTTTGCTCTGTATGGTTTTGGCGAGGTCGTCCTCGATTTTTATTCCCACATCATAAACTCTTTTGAAAGTGTCAAGCCCCAGGTACCTAAGGTGTTGTCTGTAAGCCGGGTCCAGGTTGTCAATGAATTTTTGGACCAATTCTGTTTCGGGAGGCCTATTGATTAGCTGGGCCACCTGGTCCCTCCATCTAGCAAAGTAGGTTGTGAAACCCTCATTTTTCTTTTGGAAGAGAACTTCCAGCTCGCGCATGGTGACTTGGAAATCCATGTTCGACGAGTATTGCTTGATGAAGACATTGACAAAGTCTTCCCAAGTTGGGAAGAGCTTAGGGTCCTGGTAATAGTACCACTTGAGCGGCACAGGTTCCAAGGACAAAGGAAAGGCAGGTAAGTACATGGATTTGTCCACGCCTTTCAAGTTCATGGCATTCACAAAGCTCAGTAGATGGTCACGGGGGTTGTCCGTGGCCTTGAACTTTGGTAAGTCAGATGAACTGAACTTTTCTGGTAATTTGCCAGGAAAAGGTTCAGGCTCGAGGGAGAAGTATTTGCTCCCCATGGTTTGCTGTAGGACCATTTTTTCAATCCTCTTCTCGTTTTCGAGGTCATTTTTGGCTTGCGCAGCCGCTAAGGCTTCGTTTTCCATTTTCAGTTGGCCCATAAGTTGGGTCATTTGGACCATCTGGTCTCGCAAATCTTCGATGGACATGTTTGGAGGTGCGAATCGAGGTTGGGGAAGCGGAGATCCTTGGAATAAGGGACGACGGACGGAGCTTGGAGTTACTAAACCTGGTGTTGGCGATGTATCTTCGAGACGCACTAGCCGTTGATTCTCTGATCGGCACCAAGTGGCAGGACCAGTCCTAGGCATAAGATAAGCTAAAGTTTAGGTTCCCAAAGTTTCAAGCATTACTTAGTCTAGACTTCGACTCTCTAAATTGGTTTTTTTTTTCGCTCTTTCTTCTGTCGGTACACTTTTTTGGTTTTTTTTATTTTGGTCATTCTTTGGATTTTCGAAACACTTGCCCGTGTGACATTCATAGTTATTAGCATGTTCGGTTTCGATGCCGAGCATTGCCGTCGTAGGAGGCCTAACAACGACACAAAGAGTTATTAATCTTTCGCGAGTCGCTTTTGAAATCGAGTGCGTTTCTTACCCCCTCGTAGCAATTCTTTTTTATGAACATTCTTTGCTACGTATTTTCCTTTCGTGCGGGCACCGAAGCTGCTGCGCCTGACCAGAAGGCCAAGCATCAACTTTTGCGCCCAGCTAGGGGCGTGAGAAATTCTGGCGCCCAGCCAGGGGCGTTGAAAATGCGTCCCTGGCTGGTTCTCGTGTTCTGTCTTTTGTTTATGCGACTTCGATTTGCGTGCTTGCCTAATAACGTCCTTTACGCGTGGCAGCGTTTTGTGGGATTCGTTACAGGCCACCCCGAGCGTCGCTTATTTTATGGCGATCATTCGGGTTTGCGGAACACGTGTTTCGGTATAACTCTTTGGCAAATTAGTCTATGAATGTTAGGGCAGTTTTTAAGGTCGTTGGTTTTCTAGGATAGTTTGTCACACACAATCACATATTTCGCTACACATAACTACAATACAAACATGGATTTGAAAATTAAATATGCCACGTAGTTTATGATAGGCTTCTATGGGTAGTTTATTTGCGCCTGGCTTGGTACCGCTTCTATCGTAGATCCAACACATGCCCCGGTCGAGGTAGTGTCTTCAACAGACGAATTTCGCTCAAGAGGCCAACCCGCAAGTGCAAGCCAAGGGGGCATGCAGGCGAGAGGGACCTAATGGGCGAGCGATTGGGTTCGGGATAGGTGTACTACCTGCACAAGTACCGAGTGGGAAACATGCGCGGCGTGTGCACCCCCCTATTGGCGAAAAAAAGGTATCCTTAGTCCCAACTCCCGAGGGAGCCGAGATTCGTTATGATGTTTTGCCCGTTCACATTAATATGCTGATTTTCAGGTCGTCCCAACTTGATGGGGAAATAAACGCGGGGTAGGATCGTTTCACTCTTCGGCTATTTTGATTACCTACAAGCACGAGTATTTCCTTCACTTTCCCCAGTGGAGTCGCCACTGTGAGGGGGTCGAAAAAGCGCGAGGCTAATGCGTGACCTTGTCCCTCGTGGGTGTGACGATTCTTTTTATTCAATCAAGTGTAATTGGATTTCCTGTGAGTATACACCCAATTGACTAGTAATATAGGAGTCGCCATTCAGTTTTTAACGACAATGAGAAAAACTGACAAAACCCGGTTATCGTGACATAAAGGGAGTGCAATTATGTTTGACCACGACGGCCGTAGGTTCCCTTGTGATCCCTGGTGTGGGGATCTCTCAATATACACCCGCAAGGTAGAGATTGAGGGTTCGGGGGACTGTAACTACCGAGAGGAGTAATTCGCTCGTCGATAACTCCAGAGGCAAGATATCCTTACTAGCTCAGCATAAATAATTGAAGGGACATGCATTAACTATTAAACTAATCTGAGTTGATTTTAGCAATATGCAACATATAATACTAATTCGATCGCGATTATCTGATTTAAATAACATTAAGGGACCTAGCATGATAATCTGATTTCCCAAAAATATTATATTTGTTAGGCGTGATAGAACAATCAGATTAGGTTAGTTTAACAGTTCATAAAAAGGGCGAGGAAAGCAGTTAAATCATCGAAAAGGGACACATTACGACGCACCCTTGAGAGGTGCGTCACGGTTCTCAGAAAACTAACCACTTTGACTTTGCTATTTCTCCTTTTTATTTAACGAATCTCAATTGTGGGGACAGGATACGTTCTGTTCGATTTATGGATCGATTGCGACAGAACGCGTGTACAGTTTCGCAGCGAGAGGCTTAGGCTAAGGGTTGGAGTCAATACTCAGAATAATTGTGTGCTGTTGTGTTCCTTCACGTCGAAACTAGGGGCCTATTTATAGGGAAGCGTTCGTGGAAAGATAGAATTGCAGAGTTCTAATCCATAAAGAATTAGGAAAAGAGACGTACCCAGGTATTTTAAGCGCCCAGGCCTGGGCGCCGAAGATTTCGGCGCCCAGAGCCAGGCGTTGAAAATAGGGTCTCGGCAGTTTTGTTTAGTCAGATTCGGATTCCTAAAATCCGTAGAGTTTGAGATTAATTCGAGTCTTTTAGTGCGTATTAATTTTATGACGGAATGCGTCTGGGCCCGTTACGAACTCTAGGTTTATTAGGATTTTAATTAATACGTAACTCCTATTTCCGAATCCTATTAGGAATAGGATTCTCGCGGTTTTCTATCTCATTTAGGATTTATGTTGGAATGCAACACCTAATTCTGACAGTTTTCTATCTTTTATGATTTGCCACTTTTAGACGCTACCTTTTACGGTAGTTACTATTTTTAGCAGGTTTCCATAAATAGCAGGTTTCGGGTGAAATGAAATGGGGAATCGAGATTCGTTTATTTCATAGGAGATGCGTTGTCAAGTGGAGTTTTTATGCTTTCATCATCGAACCTTTCCCTTGCGGGAATGGGGACAAAAGTAGGTGTCTACAGCTTGGGCGCCGAAAATGATCCCAGACCCTCTCTGACTTCTATAGGGTCCTGCCATATTCATTTGACTTGAGAGTTGCCGATTTCTTTACTGAAAGTCGCACCTCACGGCTTTGTTAAGAGTAGCACACCACTACAAAGATCGCTCGCACTTACGAGCACAATCCCAAACACGATCAAGGACATTACAGAATGCGTAGGAACCTCTTTGACAAGAAATGACCGTCATGCACGAATGCTTGGGGGCTCAAAGGAAAATATTTATTATGCAAAGTAAAAACAATATTCCCAGACTACGCTGTACGAAATCCCGTGTTTGGATGTCTCTAAAAATAAAACTGGTTTACGACCTCAAGACAAAGGTCGTCATTGACACTTATACATAGTCCCCTAATCAAGGACCCAGGTAGTGGCAAAATTGAGCCGAAAAGACTAGCTCAAAACCAGGAAAAGGTGATGACCACGAGACTATGGTCCATCTAAACACATTGTCAACCCACATTCAGGTTGCAACTAAATCCGAGCATCCCTCAGAAGAATTCGCTCCTACAAGAATGAATAAAAAGAAATTCTCATAAGAAATCACAAGTAAAAATGAAATAGGGACTTGCCCACCTCAATCAGGCAAGATCGAACCACGCGAGTTCCAAATTGAAAAACGAATTCAGGGACGTCCACCCTCAGCGGACACGGCTCGCCCACCTTCAGCGGGCGGGGTCTGCGTCACTAACCGCGCAGGTCCTCAGTTTTCATAAAATGAGATCTTCAAAACACAAACAGGCTCGCCATCTTCAGCCGGCGGGGTCTACGTCACAAACCGCGTAGGTCCTTATTTTCAAAAAGCACAAACAAATTTCAAAATAGATTCGTCCACTTCTATCGGACGGGGTGTCCACCCTTAGCGGACAGGTTCGCCATCTTCAGCCGGCGGGGTCTACGTCAGAAACCGCGTAGGTCCTTATTTTCAAATTTCAAAAACAGATTCGTCCACTTCTATATGACGGGGTGTCCACCCTTAGCGGACAGGCTCGCCATCTTTAGCCGGCGGGGTCTGCACCACTAACCGCGCAGGTCCTTAGTCGCTGCAGCGATAACTTTTTCTGGTTTTTCCTTTTCCAAAAATTAAAAGGATTGGTTTTCCGTTTTTTCCAAAAAAGAGCGATGTGCTGGATTTTCTTTCGTTTTACGTCCTATAAAAACAAGGGGGTTTTCTCGTTTAGCTGACCCTGAAAATGAGAATCTTTAAAAACATTTTTACCTCGTGATTGGGCTTGGCCAGACCCAATTACACTTTATAGCTTTGATTTCGAAAACATCTGTAGCTACTCCCAATGACAAAGTGAGGGAGTTTCTACGCACCTTTAGATCCTTCCAATGACAAAGTGAGGAAGTTTCTATACTATCAGTTGACAAATCCCAATGACACGTGAGGGATATGTCGACACTTCACGTGATGACCCTTAAGTCAAATGTTATCACTCGGGGGCTCGTGAGACCCTCGCAAAACAGGTCACATACACCATGGCTTGTGTGACGCACTCCGTCTAATACTTTGACCATCGTCTTACTCCAAGACTCAGTCAAAGTGGGGGCTAACTGTAGACACCTACTTTTGTCCCCATTCCCGAAAGGGAAAGGTTCGATGATGAAAGCATAAATCTCCACTTGACAACGCATCTCCTATAAAATAAGCGAATCTCAATTCCCCTTTTCATTTCACCCGAAACCTGCTATATATGGAAACCTGCTAAAAATAGTAGCTGCCGTAATGGGCAGCTGTTAAAAGTGGCAAGTCATAAAAGATAGAAACCCGTCAGAATTAGGTGTTGCACTCCAACATAAATCCTAAATGAGATAGAAAACTGCGAGAATCCTATTCCTAATATGATTCGGAAATAAGAGTTACGTATTAATTAAAATCCTAACGAGCCTAGAGTTCGTAACGGGCCCAGACGCATTCCGTCATAAAATTGATACGCGCTAAAAGACTCGATTAAATCTTAAACTCTACGGATTTCAGGAATCCGAATCTGACTAAATAAAACAGCCCAGACCCTATTTTCAACGCCTGGCTCTGGGCGCCGAAATCTTCGGCGCCCAGGCCTGGGCGCTGAAAATACCTGGGTACGTGTTTTTTCCTAATTCTTTGTGGATTAGAACTCTGCAATTCTATCTTTCCACGAACTCTTCCCTATAAATAGACCCCTAAATTCGACGTGAAAAGAACACACACACAACACACAATTATATTCTGGGTATTGACTCCAACCCTTAGCCTAAGCCTCACGCTACGAAACTGTTCACGCGTTCTGTCGCAATTGATCCATAAATCGAACAGAATGTATCCTGTCCCATATTTGAGATTCGTTAAATAAAAAGGAGAAATAGCAAAGTCAAAGTGGTTAGTTTTCTGAGAACCGTGACGCACCTCTCAAGTGTGCGTCGTAATGTGCCCCTTCTCGATGATTTAATTGCTTTCCTCGCCCTTTTTATGAACTGTTAAACTAACTAAATCTGATTGTTCTATCACGCCTAACAAATATAATATTTTTGGGAAATTGGATTATCATGCTAGGTCCCTTAATGTTATTTAAATCAGATAATCGCGATCGATCTAGTATTATATGTTGCATATTGCTAAAATCAACTCAGATTAGTTTAATAGTTAACGCATGTCCCTTCAATTATTTATGCTGAGCTAGTAAGGATATCCTGCCTCTGGAGTTATCGACGAGCGAAGTACTCCTCTCGGTAGTTACAGTCCCCCGAACCCTCAATCTCTACCTTGCGGGTGTATGTTGAGAGATCCCCACACCAGGGATCACAAGGGAACCTACGGCCGTCGTGGTCAAACATAATTGCACTCCCTTTATGTCACGATAACCGGGTTTTGTCAGTTTTTCTCATTGTCGTTAAAAACTGAATGGCGACTCCTATATTACTAGTCAATTGGGTGTATACTCACAGGAAATCCAATTACACTTGATTGAATAAAAAGAATCGTCACACCCACGAGGGACGAGGTCACGCATTAGCCTCGTGCTTTTTCGACCCCCTCACATTGTTGCCCTGAGGCTTCCATAGCAGAAGGTTATTTGGCTGAAGAATGCTTGATATTATGTTCTAGGTATTTGAATGTTGGTGCAAAGAAGCGATCTAAGTGACTGATGAAATTGATGAAGAGTCACCTTTATTCCCTAAGGCAGGTTATCCTCTTGGGAGGAAGAAGAAAGGGAATTCATACACTCTTGATTTAAACACAATGGCTCTAGCACATCGTTATGTGTTGTTTAATTGTCAAGATGCCCAAGTTGAGAATTACATCAAGTGAGTAATATTTTGAATATCTTGTCCATTATGTTTAAATTTATATTGTTTTATTTCCATACTTATATGGTTAATACTATGCAGGGAACATGAAGAGTTTGTAAAAATGAAGCCTAGAGACAGACGAAAAAGAAGGTGGAAAGAGGCACAAGAGCATAGAAATGAATTCATGGTTTGGTTTAGGGAAAAGGTTGAGCTGGATAATGTCCCTGGTCATATCAAGTGGCTAGCAATAGGTCCTTCTCGTATTGCAAGGAGGTACATTGGATATTTTTGTAATGGATATAAGTTCTACACAAGAGATCATGATGAAAAGTGTAAAACTCAGTATAGTGGAGTCTCTTTGACAACTTTGACTCCAAGCTTCGCGAGTAGCAAGGATCACAATCCCGTTCTTGGTAATGTCACATATTTTGGGATTGTAAAATCGATAATTGAGATAGATTATTGGAGTGCATTTAGTGTTGTGTTGTTCGAGTGTGTTTTGTTCCATGTGGAAGTAGATGATTATGGACTAACTCGTGTAAACTGTTAGGTTATGATACATATGACAATTCATAAATCATGCGGAAAAACCATAAAGCCAGGAATACATATTATTTACACATAATCATTTAGCATAGTTTAGATGCATACTCTTTGTTGCGTGCCTTCCCTAGCTGCGCCAGAACCGAACAAGAACAAGTCTTTAGGACTCCAAGTGTCGTCCCTCCGTAGATAGTCCACAGCACGTCCGGATCCGCCTTAAGATTGACCAACTAGAATCGCCCTTAAGGTACTATTATTTTCGGCACTTTTAGGCAATTGTGTGACTGAATTTTTCTCTCAAAAACTCACTTTGAATACTTGAAAACTCGTTGTAAATATGTGACCCTAGGCACCTATTTATAGAGTTATGGAAAAGGATTTGGAATCCTATTAGGATACTAATTTATTTAATTATAATCCTACTAGGACTCTAATTAAATAAACTAAATCTTTTAGGATTAGATTTAATCATATGATGAATCCCGGTAGCCTTAGGATTCGAGTAACACACTTCGAGTAATACGCTAGCACCGCACGCAGGCCTTGCGGCCCACGCACAGTGCCAGCCCACTCGTCGCAGCCCCGCGCGCGCGCCCAAGCTTCGGCTGGGCCTGGCTTTTGCGCTGGGCCTGGTCGCATGCTTGGCGTGTGGTTGTTGCGCTTGGCTTGCTGGGCGATGGCCCGGCTTCGTGCTGGGCCTTCGTCTGGCAGGCCTCGTCCGATGCTAATTCGTACGATGCGCTTCCGATTAAATTCTCGATTCCGGAATTCATTTCCGATACGAACAATATTTAATATTTCCGATTCCGGAATTAATTTCCGTTTCGAACAAATATTTAATATTTCCGTTTCCGGAATTATTTTCCGATTCCGATAATATTTCCGATTCTGACAATATTTCCGTTTCCGGCAACATTTCCGATTCCGGAAATATTTCCATTTCCGATAATATTTTCCGATACGTACCATGTTTCCGTTTACGGCAACATCTACGACTTGGATAATATTTATATTTCCGATACGATCCATATTTCCGTTTCCGGCAATATCATCGTTTCCGGAGTATTCATTTATTGCCTGTGACGATCTCAGCTCCCACTGAAACCAAGATCCGTCGATTCCGAATATCCATAGATGGAGTATTTAATGCCTTTAAATACTTGATCCGTTTACGTACTATTTGTGTGACCCTACGGGTTCAGTCAAGAGTAAGCTGTGGATTAATATCATTAATTCCACTTGAACTGAAGCGGCCTCTAGCTAGGCATTCAGCTCACTTGATCTCACCGAATTATTAACTTGTTAATTAATACTGAACCGCATTTATTAGACTTAACATTGAATGCATACTTGGACCAAGGGCATTATTTCCTTCAGTCTCCCACTTGTCCTTAAGGACAAGTGTGCATTTCCTAATTCCTTTGTCGCTCGATGCTTGCTCTTGAACATAAGGTAAGAGTTGTCATCCTTATTATGTCCAGAGGTGTTCCTCGGTTTCAGAGTTCAACTGATCAAATAAACAGATAATCATAGCCTATGATTCATCCGAGCACGGCCATGCATTTCACAGTTTCTAGCTCTCCGAGTGGCCTTGTACAACTTTTAAGCATCTCATCCCGATTTATGGGAGGAAAATCCCAATCTTGCGATCTTGAGATTAGACTTCGTTTGATAGGTGATTACCTGAGCGTTGCCTTTATAGCCTCCTTTTACGGTGCGACGGTTGGTCAACGTCAAAGCAACCAGTTCTCAAACAAGTAATCTCAAATCACTCAGGTATTGAGGATTTAGTGTCTAATAATTTTAATGAAATTTACTTATGACAGATTTTCATCTCTTACAGTAAAGTTTCATAGGTCTTGTCCAATACTAGTCTTCCCAAAGTAAGTATCTATGCAAATGATTATGACATTGCCATGTCCACATAGTTCAAGAAACAGAACTACTAGTCATCTTGCATTCTAATCGTCTAACGTTTTCTATGCGTCCAATTTTATAGAAAACTCCGACTAGGGACCATTTTCAACCTTTGACATTCAAGTTCACTTGATAGGCATTTCTTAGTCACAGGACTGGTCCTGACAGTCTATCTTGAATATATCGTCAAATTGAAGGGGCTCATCATTTAATACTAAACCAAGATTAAATGGAATATGAAAATACATTTCATATATGATAAATGTTCAACCCCTAATGTTTTACAACCATGGGCCTCGAACCCATCTTTAAAACATTTCATGGAATTCAAAGTTATGTTTGATTTCCAGTGCTACAATGTGAGTGTTGCTTCTCACTTGTTGCACAGGTTTAGTTATCATGCTTTGCCAATCTTAATATCTTTTTCATCGAATGATATTCGAGATAGGATGATAAGATCTTTTGAGTTTGTTTATTATGTGATCTAGTCTTTCTTACTTCGATAGTGGTTCTACGCATTTTGCAATGAAGAGCCATCAAGTTAGCAGACATGTGATCCACCCAAGTTCAATGAAGAACTCATTAATATAAACAACTCTGTTTTATTTCTTCTTAGGCAATAAGTACTTTTACTTCAACTGTTTAGGTTGCTAGTGATGCTTTGTTTGGATTTACTTATCCAACCAGTTCACAGACATGTGGAAGACTTTCCAGCTGTATCTTAGAACATAGAAATTAATATTTTAATTTCCCACGCAACAACTCATGGTCTCCAACCCATGTTGCCATTTTCAAAACATGATGCTCTATAGCTCGTCCTTGCCAATGGTTAACTCCAAGGGAATCTTGTTTGATCATTTGCCAGTGTTTTATGCGTGTAGCATCAATATTTAGCATATCTTTATTTCCGTGAATCAAGAACTATTCCTATGTACCTTTTTAAGTACCATAAGTTTTTCTTGATCTCAATCTAGTTGATCTTTACTTAGATCAATAGAGACTGGTATATTTTCGTCATGCCTAAAGCCATACGATACGTTTTTGGCGATCCTCATATTATATCATACATGATAAATTCTTTAGCAGAATAATTCCCAATTGAATTCTATTCATGTAACTTTAGCTTATTTAGTTTCAGTAGATACTAAATCCAGCTAAATTCTTTGACATATAATATAGGTTAAGAATCTTATTTAGATCCTTTGATGTTTAACTTAGTAAATGCTTATACATAGTTCAAACATCCTTTACTTAGATTTATTCACATGGGTCGAATATCTCCAATGGAGTCTTTCGTGTTTGATTTAGTAAATGCCATTACTTAATCCAAAACATTAATATAAGATCTTTGTAAATAGATCTTTAATACCCAGTATGTACTAAGTTTCGCCTTGGTCCATCATTGATGAATAATTTCAAATCTAAGTCATTAGCATTTGAATGTTATTTCACAATAGAGAGATATGTGTGTGATACACACAGGACCAATTAAGTTTTTATGTACTCCCACTAAACTTCTTATATATCTATAAGAATCATGTACATTTTATGAAACTAAAATACTTATTAGTTTCACTAAAATACAATTCCAATTCCCAATTGCTTGCTTAAATCTATACTTAGATTTCATAAGCTAACATTCATTTCTAGCATTATTTGGATCCACAAATCCTATGACATACCATGTACATAGTTTCTTCCGACATTTGACTGAGGAATACGTTTTGTCATCCAGTTGTCATATGTACCAATATGCAATCATTGCTTGAATTATACACTTGAGCATTACGATTATGCATGAGGTTTCAACACAATCCATGCCATGAATTTGCTTGTAACCTTTAGCAACTAATTTAGCTTTGTGTGTGAACACAATTCCATGTTTGATGGTTTAAAACAAACTTGCAACCAATAGGTGTGAAACTATTCTTGCAAATCAACAAAATTTCAATTTTGTCATCAAAACATTGATTATGTTTTATGGCCTTTAACCATCTAAAACATTTGAGTCTATATATGGCCTCTAACCATTTTAGGGAATCTGGGTTTCGTCATAGCTTTCTTACAGGTCACAAACTCATTAATCTACATGATAATAGTTTGACTGCAAGTTGTAGGTTTCTTCACTATCTAATGGAAGAATCGCATAGCTTCAATGACCTGAACTCCATGTTTCTTCACTATCTAATAGAAGAATCTCATAGTTCCAGTGACTTGAACTCTATTACTAGGGTATAGAACATCAAACAATAGAATATCAATAGCCACTTGAAAGTCCTTTGAATATTCTGTTCTCCTTGAAGCACTTGTAAAGTCTTCTAAGAGATGTCTATTCTTTAAAGCCACTTCTAAAGTCCTTAAAGAATAAGTTCGGATTTTCTGAAGCACTTCGAAAAAGCCTCCGGAATGTCCGTTTATGTTTGTTGTTAGCCTCGAAGACTTTCGAGGTCTATTTTCTCCCACTTGTCATTTTGGAAACGAATCTCCAAAAGGACATTATTTCGAGCAAACAAACATTATGTTCTCAAAATTCGTGGTAGAAACAATACCCTTGTGCCTCATTTGAATAAATCACAATGAAACATATATCTATACTTGGGCCTTAGTTTGTCGAATGACAAACACTAAGCTCCCACTGAGTTTTGCAACTCTCTAGATATATTTTATGAAATGTTATTCTGAAATTTCTTTTCAATAGCTTTGACGAATTTGGTTTAGTTTGGTGGTAGTTGAGCATTTTGTTTTAGAAATTATAGGAAAAGTCTTTATGATTCATCATTGATCGAATCAAGTACTAATTGACTTCGATCATTCCAACGTAGATATGCCATATCTTATGGAGCTAGATTGTGAAATTACAACACACAATCATTGATGATCATATTTGGTCTCAAGTAATCATCAACATGATCTAACCTAGATCTTTATGATTTCTTGCCAAGTGGATTTTATACTTCTGAATCTTTGAACTAGCCAAACAGATTCAACTTATATCACATTTGAGTAAATAAACCTATATTTGCTCAAATCCATGTGAAATAATAAAGTCATAAAATCTTTCTTTAGCTTTGAACTCTATTGTCTAGGCGTTCTAACAATAGTTCATATCTTTTGTTACTTTCAACAAGTAAGACTAGTTGTCTTAAATTGATTTAGAAATCAATGAACTTTCAAAAGTTCATAAAAATAGAGCTTTTGAATGTTAACTTGTTGATATGGTCTAAGCAACAATGCCAAAGATTAGTGGAACTCAAATCAAGGGGTTGATTTGAACCTAGTAAAGTTTTATTGTTAAAGAGTTGTTTGTTTTAATCAACCATATTGACTCAACCCGTAATTGACCATTTCATTCAAATAAACAAACAAACATTGTTTTTGTTTTCTTGAATGTGAGTCTTTCTGTGTTTGAAACAGAAATTTAGGTATGCTGATTATGGAACAAAATAGCATTAAGTTCCAGCCTTGAAGGACTTAAAACAAACTAGATGACCCTACAACTAATGTAGCATTGCCATGCTTCATTTTTCACTTGTAGGCCATTAGTGTAGCCTAGCTTCCATTATTTGAGTTATTACCGAAGTAAGAACCTCAAGCGGTATATGATACCAAGGAAGTTTGATTGCTAGGTCACTTCTCTTTAAACATAAACTTATAGGTAGAACCGGAATCGTAAACTTATAGATAAATGTGATCTAGTATGGCCCGACTTCATCTTGAAGCTTTAACTTCAAAGTCCGTCTTGAAAATCTCCGTGGGAGGCACCATTTTCTTCAAATAGGATAAGTTATAATTAAAACTAATTACAACTACGCAGACCATATTTGAATTGAAAAACAACGTTGGTACTTTAGACCAATTACATTCAAATTAATGGTACGCAGACCATATTTTCTATCCTATTTGGGCCATACTAGTCACTTCATAACCTGCAAAACAGTACATATACAATATATACCATTCACCCATTCGTTATCATGAATGGCCCACATAGCTGGTTAGTAAAACACATTATGCATCACGTAAACATTTGCAGCAATTAATCAAGGGCACCAATAATCTACCAATTATTCAGTCCTTATTAATTCTAATCAAGTTGTTTTAACCTTAAGTATTTGTAGACCTAATCAAGAGTTTATGACTAAAAGGGCTCCCACTTAAACCAATAAATTCATATGCTTTACTAATTTTAAACATAAAAATGTATTTCTAGTCTAACCGGAAACATACAAATTTAATTAAAATTTAAAGCTCATATAAATTTATAATTGAATCCAAAAAGTTTAATTTAATTTCAGTCGTATTTAAATTAATTCATGATTTTAATTTTAGTAAAATAATTAGAATAAATAAAATTTATTATAATTACAATATTCAAAATTAAAATCCAAGAAAATAATTTAAATTATTAATTTTAAAATTAATTAAAATTACGTAAACTAAAAATTTCAATATAAAATTTCAAAACGATCTAATCGCAACGCAACAACCCTACGCGACGTACGCCCATGGGCCACACGCACACAGCCATCGCTGGCCATGTGCGCGCAGCCCATGCGCTGCGTCGCATCGCTGCTGCTGCTTTCCTTCGCAAGGCCTCATGCGAGCTGGTGCTCGCTGCGCGCGCGCCAGCGCTCGATGCACGCGAGCCATCGCTCGCTGCGCTCGCTGTGCGCGCTCGCCAGCGCTTCATACAACATTTGTGGTTTTTTATTTACGAGTTTGTTACTGATTTTGATAGGGATATTATGATAGAGTCAGTAACTGGGCAATTGAGTTATATCAAAGATATTGTCGGTTATTATGACCCACCGCAATATCTATCTTCTATTGTTTCCTTATGGTTCTTACGACTGGGATTTAAACAGTCGAAGTTCGAGTGATAAAAAGTTGGCATGCCGAGATTTCTATGCATACACGTTTCAGGTGCATATTTCGAATAACTCTTTTTGTGCGTCTAATCCTTAAAATCTTATACTTATATTTTTCTGACCAAAACAAGTAGTTTGTGTTATAGACGCGACAACATCTTGATTCTCTAACCTTGAGAGGCAGTCGTCTACTCCAACAATTTGTTGTCGATAACCGTGTCAAAATACAAGCCAATAATTTGAGGTGGATTGCACTCAACCAAGATAAGATACGTGTTGATTTATACAAGGGTTTAGAGGATTCTTTAAATGTTGGGGAGCATAACTGAGATTCTAATTTTTCATTGAGATATGTTAGTTGTACCAAAATTATTTTAACTTCAATTCATACTTTCGCACGCATCGCGTGCATATAAGTTTGGAGTTGATAATGTTGCGTATGTTCTTTATATTGTGATAATATATATGTTTTTTTTCTTAACTTTGCAACCATGCATTTGTGATGGAATCTTCCAATAGATATTAAACTATTAAATAAAAATACTTTCTGAAGAAAAATATAGAGATAGTCATTCTATGATAATAAATATTGATTTATTAATGTTGGTTTACATGCACTCTAAAATTCACACATGCATCACGTGCATAAAATACTAGTCATTCAATATGTTAGGACGACTACCATATCTATACTAATTTTTTTTTTGGACATAGGATATCTATACTAATCTATACAAGAAGTTTTGAACAAAATGACGCCACTGTCTTTTTAATTTTAAATTTTTTTTTAAAAGTTTCTAAAATTCATCTTTTATTTTCATCTTTATCTATAGTTTCCTCTTCTCCTTAATGTCTTTTCACACAAAATGTTGTTTATATAATGGGTTGCACAATAATCATTGTGCAACCCTTTTTTTAAATGAACATATAGTTTAAATTCAAATATTACTCATACATAGAGAATTTATAGCTAGTAATGAACATATAGTTGAAATTCCAAAGAACATATATAAATAATTTTCCACTTGTATATGTACGAAATATTTCCCTATTTTAATTAGGTGATCAATGAATATTTATCGGAGTGCACGTGAGCAATATCTGGTTTATGCACCCGGGTGCATAATGCTCACCGTGCACCCTGTTTTTAAATGAAAGAACATTAGGGATAATTATAAAGAACATAGATAATAAAAAGCACATAAAGACAAAATACAAAGAACATTGATAAAATATAACAATTTATTCCATAAATTTAACATATTTTTTGAAAAGAAATCATTAACAAATATTCAAACTTTACATCAACTTCATGAATAAAAAAAAAACAAAAAAGAATTCGTAAACAACTAGAAGAACATTCCAGACTAAAGTAGAAAGAACTTATAGTTCAAACTCATAGAACATATACACTTATAGAACATATATACCCATAAAACATGTAGTTCAAACCTAAAGAACATATAACTCAAACTGAAAGAACACATACTATCAAAATTACCTACATTATAATCTAATGAACGTCATCATAAGAAAAGTAAATACCAAAACACATGAAAAAATAAAGAAAAAGTAAATACCAAAACACATGAAAAATTAAGAAATACGTTTTCTTTCAACAAAAAATTTGGAATGATAAGACGTTCAAATGTATAGAAAATTAAATCCTCTAATTTAGGATAGATGATTTTATATAACCGTACCTGCCTTTTGTTTTTTAATTTCCCAACTAAATATTTTTAAAAGATTCTATTCAACTTTCCTGCTAAAGAAAATGATATCTAAAAATCTGTTTTTTTTTTAATTACTTGAAATGTAAATAATGCTTAAAATTACGTCGTTTTACACGGGTGCAAACTGCAAAATGAGCAATGTGCATCCGGGTGTATAATCCAACTAGACTTTAGCCCGTGCGATGCACGGTTTCTATTAAATTGTTACGTTAAAATAAAACTCCTACATATATCAACTGCTATATTTTATATATTAGATTAAATTGATTTTTTTTTTTTTTTTTGGATTGAATTTCATTTTAGATTTTTTTTAATTATTATAGTGTTTGATTTTGGATGAAATTGTATATAAGAAATATTAATAATTATTTAATAAAAATATTTACGTGGCACCTAATTATTTATCTGCGTGGAATTCGACTTTTTAATTCAAATATAATTTTAAAGTATTATTTTTCATTGGCTGAAACCATTATATTTCCTACGTGGCGCTCTAATATTGGATTAATGTTTGATTTTAGATTGAATTTTATTTTAGACTAGATTAGATCCCGTGCACGCACGGATTTTGATCATCTTTTTCATAAAATATTTAAATGAATATCTCCCAAACTACTGCATATTTATAACATTTTTAACATACTCGTTTAAATTTATTCATCTAATATGCATATTTAAAATGCTAAGATGGTAATTTTCCTAAAATATTGAGTGATATATTTTCCATTATTAATATAGCGATTTGACTAAAATATTACCTATTTAGAATAATTATTATTACATCGTATCTGTTATTGCCATAATTTATAAACTAAATTTTGTTTCCATAGTCCATACATAAATAGTTTATAAAAAAGGTAGAGAATAAAAATAAAATAAAACAGCTAAACTTTTTTGGGAAAGTGATTTTTGGCGGGAAAAAATTGCACCAGAAATTGACATGCACGTGTCATTCCTGGTGTCTCTTTTAGTATATAGTAATAGATTAGTGTTTGATTTTGGATGAATTTTATTTTAGATTTATTTTTTAATTATTAGAGCGTTTGATTTTGGATGAAATTGTATATATTAGTAAGTAATTAATTAAATAATTTAAATATCTACGTGGCACCTAATTAATTATCTACGTGGCACTCGATTTTTTTAATTCAAAAATAAATTCGAAATCTTATTTTTCATTGGCCGAAACCATTAGTAATCCTAGGTGGCGCTCTAATAGTTCAGCAAATATGCCTCCTTTATATATGTACGTAATATTAGTTCAGCAAATATACCTCCTTTATATATGTATATTAGATTAGATTTGTGGCACGTAAGCATTGTGTACCTGAATGTAAAGTCCAAATTGCGTTTTTCTCATATAACTAATTTGTTTATTTCACATTTCATTTCAATTTTATCACACTTCAAATACATTATCTTCTATTGTTTTAAAATTTTAATATCAATTCCTATACTATATACTTGTGGACAGGATAAACAAAATTTTAAATTAAAAAATTTGATACATGGGTTAATAATCTAGGATTAAAACAAGGATTTAACAAATCATTCCGTATTTTTCTTTTCCATTAGTAGTATACTCCCTCCGTATTTATTTAAGGGATACACTTGCCTTTTCCGGCCGTATTTATTTAAGATATACACTTGTCATTTTTAGTAACTTATCAACCCCACCATCTAATTAAATAATACATCTAATTTAACATATAACCCACCATCCTATTAAACAAATAATTTCATAAACCCACCCCACCTCCCACCTCCCAAAATGACATGGTTCCCAATTGTTTATTTATTAAAATATCTACCCAACTCCACTTGCTTTATTATTTTATTTCATTCAATTCTTTTTCTTAATACCCGTGCCCGGTCAAGTGTATCTCTTAAATAAATACAGAATGAGTATATTGTAATAGAAAAAAGTTTAAAATTGATTCAATTTTGAGCCATTAACGACCCTAATAGGATCCTACTACATGTACACCTAGTGTACAAGGTATCTTGTACACCATGATTTTCTATTGGTTGAAGTGACATATTTATTGTCTTTCATTTTCATTTCATATCACTGATTTTTATTTGTCATAAAAGGAATAAAATCAAGGGAAAGCGGTATTCTCTCGGTCTTAAAAGATTGTCCAATTGTAATTTTTTGGTTAAAGTTTAAACTTTTATCACATTAGTCTATAAGAAATTATACAAACATGTGTGGGTAATGTTAGATTCGTTTCAATGTATATTTTGGAATATAATTTTTTTTTTTACGTGCGTAGGATTAGAGATATTTACGTTTTAAGTTGTACATTGGACACTTTAAAAACTCAAATAGTGTTAAGCTATATTAGGCATGTTAATATTATCCTAATTGTATTAATTAGTATGTTAAACTATAAGCTATATTAGGATGTTAATATTATCCTAATTGTATTAATTAGTAAATTAAACTATAAGCTATATTAGGATGTTAAGGTATATTAGGTGTTAGGAATTGTTTAATTAGTAGTATCCTAATATTAGGATTACTATAGTATTAGCATTATCTTAAAATAGGTTAGAAATTGTAACATAAATATTCATTGATTTAATAAGAAGAAGTAGCTTTTTGCTTCATATTTGTCATGGTATCAGAGCAAGGTAAGATTTTATTGTTTTTTTTTCCTCCACAAAATTGAGGGGAAAAAAAATTGGGGAGTTTTGAGGTCGTGTAATGGCGTAGGATGATGAGGTAACTCCGCCACCGAAGGATGAACTCGCGAAGGAATACTATCTAGGATCATCCGATGGTCCAGGAAATATAATTACACCAATTAAACTTAGAGGCTCTAAGAACTACGACGAGTGGTCTACATCGGTTCGTAGAGCTTTGATTTCAAAGAGAAAATTTGGCTTCATTGATGGAACAATAAAAGAACCCACAACAGACCCGGACCGACTTGCAGATTGGATTGCTGTCCAATCTATGTTGGTATTATGGATCACACACACGTTGGAGGAATCGTTGAGATCCACCGTAGGAGATTATGATAATGCCGGGACTTTGTGGCTTCACCTGAAGAAGCGCTTTTGCGTGGTCAGCGGCACACGTGTCTGCAAATTAAAAACAAGCCTAGGTGAATGCAAGCAGGGAGGTAATGAGACAGTGGCTGAGTATTATGGCAGGTTGTCAATTATCATGAAGGAACTTGTGAATTATGCAAGGGTACCTAAGTGTGATTATGGAGGTTGCATGTGTGATATTGCAACGCAGGTAGCGGAGATTAGAGAAGAGGATCATCTACATTATTTTTTGATTGGGCTTGACAAACCTTACGAAGCCATCCGAGCCCAATTACTAGGACAGACGCCTCTACCTTCGATGGATGAAGCATACCAGTCTGTGACTAATGCTGAGGATTTACGAGTAAAGGAAGGCCATCAACGTGAGGGTAACATTATGGCTTTCAAGACTGAAGTACGAGGTAAGTCAGGTTATAGAGATCATGCCAAAAGATTTTGTAACCATTGCAATAGGGAAGGCCACGAGGATGAGACGTGCTACCAGCTGGTTGGCTTTCCTGAATGGTGGGATGATAGGAGAAAAGGAGGAAGAGGCTCTGGCCGTAACAATAGTAGAGGCGGTCGTGGAAGCCGAGGTCGTGTCGGAGGCAATGGTGTTGCAGGGCCAAGTAATCAAGGGGCAGTAGGTGGTGTGCGAGCTAACAAACTTACAAGCCAAGCACATCACACTCCTTTGGCTGCTTCTGAGATAGCTGATGGGCTAGCAGGAGTATCCTCCACTCAAGTCCAGCAGATTATTGACCTATTGACATCAAAACCCAATACAAAATTGCAAGGTATATGTGAAAATAATTTATCAAGGATCGTTGATACGGGAGCATCAAATCATGTTACAAACGACCTCTCCATATTGATGAATGTGCGTACAATCCAAAATTGCCCCGTAGGCCTCCCAGATGGAAAATTTACTAACTCAAATCAAATTGGTTTGGTGGAATTGAACGGAGGATTAATACTTGATAATGTGTTATTTGTACCTACTTTAAATTGCAATTTAATTTCCGTGACACAGTTGAGTGGTGAATCAAATTGTGTGATTCAATTTACTAACAAAATATGTGTTATACAGGACCGGTTGACGAGGAAGATGATTGGCCTGGGTGAACGAACAGATGGACTTTATTTTTTTCGTGGAACTCCGTTGGTCAAGGTGTGCGCGGTTGAGATAGAGTGTGTGGTCGAACTGTGGCATCAACGAATGGGACATCCATCGGAAAAAATTGTGAAGCTTCTTCCTCCTGTGAGTTATGCTATTAGGAGAAATAATAATGTATGCGATATTTGTCCTCGTGCTAAGCATACTAGGAGTCCTTTTCCTGTCAGTGAAAATAAAGCTGGTGAAATGTTTGAGTTGATACATTTAGATTTGTGGGGGCCCTATAAGACACATTCGTCTTGTGGTGCTCGATATTTTTTAACTATTGTAGATGATTTTTCTAGAGGAGTATGGATTTATTTGCTTCGTAATAAAACTGAGGTTGAAGATGTGTTTATGAATTTTGTTGCAATGACTAAACGTCAATTTAATCAAGATATTAAGGTGATACAAAGTGATAATGGTACTGAATTTAATTGTCTGCAAGGTTATTTTTTTAAAAATGGAATTTGGTTTGAATCATCATGTGTTGGGACTCCCCAACAGAATGGTAGGGTAGAGCGGAAACACCAACATTTATTAAACGTGGCACGAGCTTTACGTTTTCAGGCTAAGTTACCAAAGAAATTTTGGGGGGAATGTATTTTAACGGCATGTTATCTGATAAATAGAACGCCAACTCCTTTGCTCAATAATAAAACGCCATATGAAATGTTGTTTGGTAAAATTCCGTCGTATGAGTTGATTCGTGTTTTTGGATGTCTTTGTTATGCACATAATCAACGGAGTAAAGTGGACAAATTTGATTCTCGGGGTAGAAAATGTATTCTTATTGGTTACCCGTTTGGCAAGAAAGGGTGGCAATTGTTTGATTTAGAAACACGAGAATTCTTTGTGTCGCGTGACGTTAAGTTTCATGAGAAGATTTTTCCTTATACCGAGGGTATGGGAGATGATGTTGTCGGAGTAATTGATAATGAGGAACATGTGGAAGTTTATGGGAGTGATGATGAGGCAAAATGTGTTAGTCGTCGCAATGCCAGGCAACATTTAAGGCCTAGTAGTAGTGAGGCGGAAGAAATAAGCGATAATGCACGGAACACATGGGCATCAAGTGTGCCAGTAGCTGCGAGTGATGGAGAAGTATTGCAGGAGGAGTTCAACGAGGTGACACATGAATCGCACGTCGAAGTGCATCAAGAGGCGCAGATCACAACACCTACTTCGAGAAGTGAGGAGGAGTTGGGTCGAGGGAAGAGACAAAAATACCCTTCCTTCAAACTTCGAGATTGTGTGATGCATACTATACCGAAAAATAAAGTTCCATCGGAAAGTTCATCCTTAACATCATCCTCCTCAGGTACTCCTTATCCTATAACATATTTTGTTAATTATGAAAGATTTTCTGCGAAACATAGAAATTTTATTGCAGCTATTACAGAGGGAAAAGCCCCAAAATCTTTTAAAGAGGCAATGAAACATGCACGTAGCAAGAGTGGCTTATATGTCTGTCAGCGGAAGTATGCTCTAGATATTATTTCAGAAACAGGTCTACTAGGTGCAAAGCCCTCGGATTTTCCTATAGAGCAAAATCATAAGCTAGCACTTGCAGAGGGGAAGGAACTGGAAGATGTAGAGAAATACAGGCGTCTCGTAGGCCGTCTAATTTACTTGGCCGTGACTAGGCCTGATCTGGCATATTCTGTGCATATTTTATCGCAGTTTATGCAGACACCAAAGGAGAAACATTGGGAGGCAGCATTGAGAGTAGTGCGATACTTAAAGAAGTGTCCTGGTCAAGGCATCCTTTTACGTTCTGACAGTGTTTTGCGATTAGAGGGATGGTGTGACTCAGATTGGGCTAGTTGTCCTTTAACACGTCGGTCGTTAACTGGATGGTTTGTTTTACTCGGTCATTCTCCGATTTCTTGAAAGACTAAGAAACAACATACAGTTTCACGCTCCTCAGCTGAAGCAGAGTATCGTTCGATGGCAGCATTAACATGTGAGTTAAAGTGGTTAAAGCAACTACTTAGAGATTTGGGTGTGGAGCCCAAGCAAGGTATGCGTGTGTTTTGTGATAGTCAGTCAGCACTTCACATTGCACATAATCCAATATTTCATGAGAGGACAAAACATATTGAGGTAGATTGTCATTTCATACGAGATGCAATCAAGGAAGGTATTATTTGTCCTTCTTATGTATCAACAAAGGTCCAATTAGCAGATATTTTTACAAAGGCGTTAGGAAAAGCGCAATTTGAATTTTTTCTTGACAAGATGGGCATTCGAGATCTACATGCTCCACCTTGAGGGGGGATGTTAAGCTATATTAGGCATGTTAATATTATCCTAATTGTATTAATTAGTATGTTAAACTATAAGCTATATTAGGATGTTAATATTATCCTAATTGTATTAATTAGTAAATTAAACTATAAGCTATATTAGGATGTTAAGGTATATTAGGCGTTAGGAATTGTTTAATTAGTGGTATCCTAATATTAGGATTACTATAGTATTAGCATTATCTTAAAATAGGTTAGAAATTGTAACATAAATATTCATTGATTTAATAAGAAGAGAGTAGCTTTTTGCTTCATATATGTCAAATAGGCCAATATTTAAGGGATCTATTGATGGTAAGAATATTAATCTTTTGTTCCATATTTGTGTCTCATTCTCTATATATCCCATCCCAATATGTCTCAGGCCCAGCTTTTGTTTTTTTGAAGGGTACTTAATGTTAGGTTATGATACATATGACACTACATAGATCATGCGGAAACAACCATTAACCCAGGACAACATATTATTTACACATAATCATATAGCATAATTTAGATGCATACTCTTTGTTGCGTGCCCTCCCTAGCTGCGCCCGAACCGAACAAGAACAAGTCTTTTAGGACTTCAAGTGTCGTCCCTCCGTAGATAGTCCACAGCACGTCCGGATCCGCCTTAAGATTGACCAACTAGAATCGCCCTTAAGGTACTAGAAAATTTCGGACTTTTTGAGCAAGATGTGTTTTAATTTTCTCTCAAAAAACTCACTTTTGAATACTTTGAAACTTGTGTATAAATTATGACCCCTAGGCCTTTATTTATAGAGTTATGGAAAAGGAATCGTAATCCTAGTAGGATACGAATTAATTGAAATTAGAATCCTACATGAATTCTATTTAATTAATTTATCCAATTAGGAATAGAAATTTAATCATACACTGACTCTTGTAGATTCAGGAATCACGCATGAGCACAAACTCACACACACACGGCAGCCACAAGGGCTGCCCATGCGCGTGCGAGCAGCAGCCCGCGCAGCACGGCCCACGCATCCGTGGCCCTTGGCGCGCGCTGGGCCTGCCTTGCGGTAGGCCTGGGCGCTGCCTTGGCTGGGCTTGTGGCGCGCATGCTTGCTGGGCGATGGCCCCGGCTTCGTGCTGGGCCTTCGTCCGGCAAGCCTCGTCCGATGCTAATTCGTACGATACGCTTCCGATTAAATTTCCATTTCCGGAATCTATTTCCGATACGAACAATATTTAATATTTCCGATTCCGGAATTAATTTCCGTTTCGAACAAATATTTAATATTTCCGTTTCCGGAATTATTTTCCGATTCCGGCAATATTTCCGATTCTGACAATATTTCCGTTTCCGGCAATATTTCCGATTCTGGTAATATTTCCATTTCCAATAATATTTTCCGATACGTACCATGTTTCCGTTTCCGGCAACATCTACGACTTGGATAATATTCATATTTCCGATACGATCCATATTTCCGTTTCCGGCCATATCATCGTTTCCGGAGTATTCATTTCTTGCCTGTGACGATCTTAGCTCCCACTGAAACCAAGATCCGTCGGTTCCGAATATTCATAGATGGAGTATTTAATGCCATTAAATACTTGATCCGTTTACGTACTATTTGTGTGACCCTACGGGTTCAGTCAAGAGTAAGCTGTGGATTAATATCATTAATTCCACTTGAACTGAAGCGGCCTCTAGCTAGGCATTCAGCTCACTTGATCTCACTGAATTATTAACTTGTTAATTAATACTGAACCGCATTTATTAGACTTAACATAGAATGCATACTTGGACCAAGGGCATTATTTCCTTCAGTCTCCCACTTGTCCTTAGGGACAAGTGTGCATTTCCTAATTCCTTTGTCGCTCGATGCTTGCTCTTGAACATAAGGTAAGAGTTGTCATCCTTATTATGTCCAGAGGTGTTCCTCGGTTTCAGAGTTCAACTGATCAAATAAACAGATAATCATAGCCTATGATTCATCCGAGCACGGCCATGCATTTCACAGTTTCTAGCTCTCCGAGTGGCCTTGTACAACTTTTAAGCATCTCATCCCGATTTATGGGAGGACAATCCCAATCTTGCGATCTTGAGATTAGACTTCGTTTGATAGGTGATTACCTGAGCGTTGCCTTTATAGCCTCCTTTTACGGTGCGACGGTTGGTCAACGTCAAAGCAACCAGTTCTCAAACAAGTAATCTCAAATCACTCAGGTATTGAGGATTTAGTGTCTAATAATTTAATGAAATTTACTTATGACAGACTTTCATCTCTTACAGTAAAGTTTCATAGGTCTTGTCCGATACTAGTCTTCCCAAAGTAAGTATCTATGCAAATGATTATGACATTGCCATGTCCACATAGTTCAAGAAACAGAACTACTAGTCATCTTGCACTCTAATCGTCTAACGTTTTCTATGCGTCCAATTTTATAGAAAACTCCAATTAGGGACCTTTTTCAACCTTTGACATTCAAGTTCACTTGATAGACATTTCTTAGTCACAGGACTGGTCCTGACAGTCTATCTTGAATATATCGTCAAGTTGAAGGGACTCATCATTTAATAAACCATAAATTAAATGGAAAAATGAATTTATTTCATTTATTGTGAATGATTAACCAATAATGTTTTACAAAGATTTAAACTCTAAAACTTTAAAACATTAAACAGAGACATCAAAGCCATTCTCCAATATGCTTGATTCCCATAGCTGCAGTGTGCGAGTTGTGCTTCGCTTGCGGCAGAGGTTTAGTTAATGGATCTGATATGTTGTCATCAGTTCCAATTTTGCTTATCTCGACTTCTTTTCTTTCAACGAACTCTCGTAGAAGGTGAAATCTACGAAGTACATGCTTGACTCTCTGGTGGTGTCTAGGCTCTTTTGCCTGTGCAATAGCTCCGTTATTATCACAATACAGGGCTATTGGTCCTTTAATGGAGGGGACTACACCAAGTTCTCCTATGAACTTCCTTAGCCATATAGCTTCCTTTGCTGCTTCATGTGCAGCAATGTACTCCGCTTCAGTTGTAGAATCCGCAATGGTGCTTTGCTTAGCACTTTTCCAGCTTACTGCTCCTCCGTTGAGGCAGAAGACAAACCCAGACTGTGATCTGAAATCATCTTTGTCGGTTTGGAAACTTGCGTCCGTATAGCCTTTAACAATTAATTCATCATCTCCAGCATAGACCAGGAAGTCATCTTTGTGCCTTTTCAGGTACTTCAGAATGTTCTTGGCAGCAGTCCAATGCGCCTCTCCTGGGTCTGACTGGTATCTGCTCGTAGCACTGAGTGCGTACGCAACATCCGGGCGTGTACATATCATAGCATACATTATTGAACCAATCAATGATGCATATGGAATCCCATTCATTCGTCTACGCTCATCAAGTGTTTTTGGGCACTGAGTCTTGCTTAGAGTCATTCCATGAGACATGGGTAGGTAGCCTCGCTTGGAGTCCGCCATCTTGAACCTATCAAGCACCTTATTGATATAAGTGCTTTGACTAAGTCCAATCATCTTTTTAGATCTATCTCTGTAAATCTTGATGCCCAATATGTACTGTGCTTCTCCTAGATCCTTCATCGAAAAACATTTCCCAAGCCAAATCTTGACAGAGTTCAACATAGGAATGTCATTTCCGATAAGCAATATGTCGTCGACATATAATACTAGGAAAGCAATTTTGCTCCCACTGACCTTCTTGTATACACAAGATTCGTCCGCGTTCTTGATGAAACCAAAGTCACTGACTGCTTCATCAAAACGTATATTCCAGCTCCTGGATGCCTGCTTCAATCCGTAGATTGACTTCTTTAGCTTGCATACCTTTTTAGCATTCTTTGGATCCTCAAAACCTTCAGGCTGTGTCATAAACACAGTTTCTGTTAAAACGCCGTTTAAGAAAGCAGTTTTGACATCCATCTGCCATATTTCGTAATCGTAATATGCAGCGATTGCTAACATTATTCGAATAGACTTTAGCATTGCAACTGGTGAAAAGGTTTCATCATAATCCACACCGTGGACTTGCCTGTAACCTTTTGCAACCAATCTAGCTTTGAAAACTTCAAGTTTCCCATCCTTGTCCTTTTTCAGTTTGAAAACCCATTTGCTTCCAATGGCTTGGTAGCCATCTGGCAAATCGACCAAATCCCATACTTGGTTTTCAGACATGGAGTCTAATTCAGATTGCATGGCTTCTTGCCATTGCTTGGAGCTAGGGCTCGTCATAGCTTGCTTGTAAGTCGCAGGTTCATCACTTTCAAGTAATAGAACGTCATAGCTCTCGTTCGTCAAAATACCTAAGTACCTTTCCGGTTGAGATCTATATCTTTGCGATCTACGCGGGGTAACATTTCTAGATTAACCATGATTCTCACCAGATTCTTCTAAAGATCTCTGAGTTTCATCCTGAATGTCATCTTGAGCATTCTCTAGAGTTTGTTGTTCGACTCGAATTTCTTCGAGGTCTACTTTTCTCCCACTTGTCATTTTGGAAATATGATCCTTCTCCAAAAAGACACCATCTCGAGCAACAAACACTTTGTTCTCAGATGTATTGTAGAAGTAATACCCCTTTGTTTCCTTTGGATAGCCCACAAGGATACATTTGTCAGATTTTGGATGAAGTTTGTCTGAAATTAATCGTTTGACGTATACTTCACATCCCCAAATCTTAAGAAAAGACACATTTGGAGGCTTTCCAAACCATAATTCGTATGGAGTCTTTTCGACAGCTTTAGACGGAGCTCTATTTATAGTGAGTGCAGCTGTATTTAGTGCATGTCCCCAAAATTCTAATGGAAGTTCGGCCTGACCCATCATTGACCTGACCATGTCTAGCAAGGTTCTGTTCCTCCGTTCTGACACACCGTTCCATTGTGGTGTTCCAGGAGGAGTCAATTCTGATAGAATTCCACATTCTTTCAGATGGTCATCAAATTCATAGCTCAGATATTCACCGCCTCTATCAGACCGCAGTGCCTTAATCTTCTTGCCTAATTGATTCTCTACTTCACTCTGAAATTCCTTGAATTTGTCAAAGGATTCAGACTTATGCTTCATTAGGTAGACATAACCATACCTACTGAAGTCATCAGTGAAAGTGATAAAGTAGCTGAAACCACCTCTAGCATTTGTACTCATTGGTCCACATACATCTGTATGGATTAAACCCAATAGTTCATTTGCTCTTTCTCCAACTTTAGAGAAAGGTTGCTTTGTCATTTTGCCAAGTAAACATGATTCGCATTTACCATAATCCTCTAAGTCAAATGGTTCTAGAATTCCTTCCCTTTGAAGTCTTTCTAAGCGTTTCAAGTTTATATGGCCTAATCGACAATGCCACAGATAGGTGAGATCTGAATCATCCTTTTTGGCCTTTTTGGTATTTATGTTATATACCTGTTTGTCGTGATCTAATAAATAAAGTCCATTGACTAATCTAGCAGATCCATAAAACATCTCTTTAAAATAAAACGAACAACTATTGTCTTTTATTATAAAGGAAAATCCCTTAGCATCTAAGCAAGAAACTGAAATGATGTTTTTAGTAAGACTTGGAACATGGAAACATTCTTCCAGTTCCAAAACTAGCCCGGAGGGCAACGACAAATAGTAAGTTCCTACAGCTAATGCAGCAATCCGTGCTCCATTTCCCACTCGTAGGTCGACTTCACCCTTGCTTAACTTTCTACTTCTTCTTAGTCCCTGTGGATTGGAACATAAGTGTGAGCCACAACCTGTATCTAATACCCAAGAAGTTGAATTAGCAAGTATACAGTCTATAACGAAAATACCTGAAGATGGAACGACTGTTCCGTTCTTCTGATCTTCCTTTAGCTTCAAGCAATCTCTCTTCCAATGCCCCTTCTTCTTGCAGTAGAAGCATTCGGATTCAGAAGTGGGTTGACTGACCTTCCTCTTTGCAGATTTGGCGCCAGTTTGCTTAGTTGGGCTGGCCTTGTTGCCACCTTTCTTAGCATTCCTCTTCTTTCCAGATTTCTTGAACTTGCCCCCACGCACCATAAGCACATCCTGCTTATCACTTTTGAGCGTCTTTTCAGCGGTCTTCAGCATACCGTGAAGCTCAGTGAGCGTTTTGTCCAGACTATTCATACTGTAGTTCAGTTTGAACTGATCATACCCGCTATGAAGAGAATGGAGGATGGTGTCTATAGCCATTTCCTGAGAAAATTGCTGATCCAGCCGACTCATATTCTCAATGAGTCCAATCATTTTGAGAACATGTGGACTTACGGGCTCGCCTTTCTTAAGCTTGGTCTCAAGAATTTGCCTATGAGTCTCGAATCTTTCGACTCGAGCCAGATCTTGGAACATGTTCTTCAACTCACTGATGATTGTGAAAGCATCTGAGTTGATGAACGTTTTCTGCAGATCCGCACTCATGGTGGCGAGCATTAGACATTTCACATCCTTGTTGGCATCAATCCAACGATTGAGGGCAGCCTGAGTGACCCCGTCGCCAGGAGCTTCGGGCATCGCCTCATCTAGGACATACTCCTTTTCTTCCTGCATAAGAACTATTTGCAAGTTCCTTTGCCAGTCAAGGAAGTTTTTCCCGTTCAACTTCTCCTTTTCGAGAATTGATCGAATGTTGAATGAATTGTTGTTTGCCATATTAAAAACTACAATTGAAAAGAATAAACAAATAAATAACCATTCACAGTTTCTCTTAATAAACTTAAATTCTAGCATACATGCATAATTCAATGTTTATTAAGCATTTTATTCAAGTTATGTGTTCCGGCAGGTGTGAATAAAATGATTCCAAGATCCTAAAATCATTGAAGAACTAAGCACAGTTTGTCGACTTAATCCTAGAACATCTTAGGTAAGCAAAAGCCTTTTGCTAATAGTCTAGAAACTATTCTTGGTTGATAGGTACGTCTAAGAACTTATTAGGTAAACCTATCGAATTTGCCACGACATAAAAGGACTCCTTACTTATATCGTTGAGTTTCACCAAAACTAACATGTACTCACAATTATTTGTGTACCTTGCCCCTTTAGGACCAATAAGTAACACCTCGCTGAGCGAAAACTATTACTAGATTGATGTAAAGGATATCCAAGCAAGTGTATATTTTGGCATGGCACCTTTTAACTCAATTTTTAAGTTTGGAACTTAAGGCTCTTACTATGTTGGTTAGATTTTAAGTGAACTAAAATCCTTAATCATGCAACATAATCAAGCTTATGATCTCATGCATTTTAAGACATATTTAAACAATAAATAACTTAAAACATGCATAAGATATTTGTGATCTAGTATGGCCCGACTTCATCTTGAAGCTTTGACTTCAAAGTCTGTCTTGAAAATCTCCGTGGGAGGCACCATTTTCTTCAAATAGGATAAGCTATAACTAATTACAACTATTTGATGGTACGCAGACCATATTTGAATTGAAAAATAACTTTGGTGCTTTAGACCAATTACATTCAAATTAATGGTACGCAGACCATATTTTCTATCCTATTTGGGCCATACTAGTCACTTCATAACCTGCAAAACAGTACATATACAATATATACCATTCACCCATTCATTATCATGAATGGCCCACATAGCTGGTTAGTAAAACACATTATGCATCACGTAAACATTTGCAGCAATTAATCAAGGGCACCAATAATCTACCAATTATTCAGTCCTTATTAATTCTAATCAAGTTGTTTTAACCTTAAGGATTTGTAGACCTAATCAAGAGTTTATGACTAAAAAGCGCTCCCACTTAAACCAATAAATTCATATGCTTTACTAATTTTAAACATAAAATTGTATTTCTAGTCTAACCGGAAACATACAAATTTAATTAAAATTTAAAGCTCATATAAATTTATAATTGAATCCAAAAATTTAATTTAATTTCAGTCGCATTTAAATTAATTCATCATTTTAATTTTAGTAAAATAATTAGAATAAATACCATTTATTATAATTATAATATTCAAAATTAAAATCCAAGAAATTAATTCAAATTACTAATTTTAAAATTAATTAAAATTACGTGAACTGAAATTTTCAAATTAAACATTCAAAACGATCTAATCGTAACGCAAACACCCTACGCGTTGCACGCCCATGGGCCGTACGCACACAGCCATTGCTGGCCATGTGCGCGCAGCCCATGCGCTCGTCGCATAGCTGCTGCTGTCCTATCGCAGGCCTCCGCACAGCGCCCCATCGCACGCGAGCTATCGCTCGCAGTGCGCGCGCGCGAGATCGCTCGCTGGGCGCGCGACATCGCTCGCTGGGCGCGCTGGCTCGCTCGCTGTGCGCGCGAGCCATCGCTCGCTGGGGCGCGACATCGCTCGCTGGGCGGGCGACATCGCGCGCTGTGCGCGCGAGCCATCGCTCGCTGGGGCGCGACATCGCTCGCTGGGCGAGCGACATCGCGCGCTGTGCGCGCGAGCCATCGCTCGCTGGGGCGCGACATCGCTCGCTGGGCGAGCGACATCGCGCGCTGCGCGCGCGAGTAGTGCTGGGCGCAGCGCTCGTGGCACGCGAGCTTGCGCTCGCTGCGCGCGAGGCTGCGCGCACTTGTGCGAGGCAGCGCGCGTTGTGGCGCAGCTCGCTTGCTGCCCACACGCGACTGCCTTGGCTCGCCCCTCGCCCATGCCCATTCGTTCATTGCTCGTGGCACACGACACAAGGCAGGGCTGCTGCCTTGTGCTCGTGCACTACGCCCTTGCTCATTGCATTCGTGCCGCACGGGCGACGAGCTCCCTTGCTCGTCGTCGCATGCCCGCATTATACAACACCATCTAAGGGTAACACGAAGCGTCCATTGCTTCGTGCGTGCAAGTTATTTGAACGAATCGCATAAAAATTTAAAATTTATATTTAAAATTAATGACAAATTAATAAATAATATTAATTTCATAATTTTAGGGCGAAAAAATCGAAAATTTATTATCCAATTGATTTCCGATTGATATGGATTCAAGTCTAGGTCATAAAAATTTAAAATTTATCGTAAATTTACAATTTTTATGGTGGTTTTTAATCATAGGTTTCTAATTAAATTACAATTAATTATGAAAATCAAATTAATTCTAAATTATTCTAATTTTCAACAAATTAATCATAATTACAAATTAGATTGCATAATTAACAAGACTAGGAATTCAAACTTGTTAAACATATGCAGTAGGTCAATCAAAAATTCAAGATTTATCAACAAGAATCGCAAATATTTAATTTAACATCTTAAATTTACGAAATTTTGCATTCGAAAAACTAAAACCTTCGAAAAGTCATAGTTAGGCTTCGAATTTGAGAATTCTGGGTTCGGCAGAAAAATACTATTTTTGTCAAAATTTTAGAATGCCTTTTACATGCGGAATTGACACAAAAATCACTCAATTCGGATGAGTAATAAAGAAACTGCCGAAAAACTGCGTACGTATAATTAAATAAACGCAATTTGCAATTAATTAACAATTACGAAAATTAATCACCCCTTTTAATTCTTGCAAATTTGTAATATTTAACCATGTTCATGCAATTTAGATTATGAAAATAATAAGGGGCTCGTGATACCACTGTTAGGTTATGATACATATGACACTACATAGATCATGCGGAAACAACCATTAACCCAGGACAACATATTATTTACACATAATCATATAGCATAATTTAGATGCATACTCTTTGTTGCGTGCCCTCCCTAGCTGCGCCCGAACCGAACAAGAACAAGTCTTTTAGGACTCCAAGTGTCGTCCCTCCGTAGATAGTCCACAGCACGTCCGGATCCGCCTTAAGATTGACCAACTAGAATCGCCCTTAAGGTACTAGAAAATTTCGGACTTTTTGAGCAAGATGTGTTTTAATTTTCTCTCAAAAAACTCACTTTTGAATACTTTGAAACTTGTGTATAAATTATGACCCCTAGGCCTTTATTTATAGAGTTATGGAAAAGGAATCGTAATCCTAGTAGGATACGAATTAATTGAAATTAGAATCCTACATGAATTCTATTTAATTAATTTATCCAATTAGGAATAGAAATTTAATCATACACTGACTCTTGTAGATTCAGGAATCACGCATGAGCACAAACTCACACACACACGGCAGCCACAAGGGCTGCCCATGCGCGTGCGAGCAGCAGCCCGCGCAGCACGGCCCACGCATCCGTGGCCCTTGGCGCGCGCTGGGCCTGCCTTGCGGTAGGCCTGGGCGCTGCCTTGGCTGGGCTTGTGGCGCGCATGCTTGCTGGGCGATGGCCCCGGCTTCGTGCTGGGCCTTCGTCCGGCAAGCCTCGTCCGATGCTAATTCGTACGATACGCTTCCGATTAAATTTCCATTTCCGGAATCTATTTCCGATACGAACAATATTTAATATTTCCGATTCCGGAATTAATTTCCGTTTCGAACAAATATTTAATATTTCCGTTTCCGGAATTATTTTCCGATTCCGGCAATATTTCCGATTCTGACAATATTTCCGTTTCCGGCAATATTTCCGATTCTGGTAATATTTCCATTTCCAATAATATTTTCCGATACGTACCATGTTTCCGTTTCCGGCAACATCTACGACTTGGATAATATTCATATTTCCGATACGATCCATATTTCCGTTTCCGGCCATATCATCGTTTCCGGAGTATTCATTTCTTGCCTGTGACGATCTTAGCTCCCACTGAAACCAAGATCCGTCGGTTCCGAATATTCATAGATGGAGTATTTAATGCCATTAAATACTTGATCCGTTTACGTACTATTTGTGTGACCCTACGGGTTCAGTCAAGAGTAAGCTGTGGATTAATATCATTAATTCCACTTGAACTGAAGCGGCCTCTAGCTAGGCATTCAGCTCACTTGATCTCACTGAATTATTAACTTGTTAATTAATACTGAACCGCATTTATTAGACTTAACATAGAATGCATACTTGGACCAAGGGCATTATTTCCTTCACTTAATTACTACCTCCGTTTCAGAAAATTCTTTACGCTTTGGAAAATGTGTCCAAAGTATAAAAAAAAAAAAAAAGTACTCCCTCCGTTTTTTTGTTCATTACGTTTTCTTTTTTAGGTGTTTTAAAAGGTCATTTAATCTTTCACATTTTTCTATTAAGATATTAAATTTTTCTCATTTTCTCAATATTCGAATTTCGATAAAAGTGAAAATATTTAAAAAATAAAATAAACAAAGGGAGTAAATACGATGAGATTGACTAATGAGGTGAAATAAGATACAGAGTAGAAATCAATAAAGATAAGATAACAAGATAAAGGATTTGCACTTGGGAAATGGTTATTAAGATACGTAAGAAGATTAGGTATGATAGAATTATTCTTTCCTTTGCCTAAATTAAAAAAAGTTGTAAAAAATAAATAAATTAGAAGGTCAATGTAGTTATTCTTTGTGAATTGTGATAGAATTTATTAATACTCCGTATGGCTTATACAAAAACCTAAGAGTATAAAACACGGTCTTTCATTTGAACAAAAACACACACATGGAAATTTGGTCAAAACCCTAATTAATTTGACTACAACAACACAATCTCCAATCAAGAAATTCCAACAGTCCAAACCCCCCAATTAAATTAGATTAAATCAAGCATTAAAAAATTTAACCGTTTCACATTATCCACCGGTTGAAATCTAGGATAATAATAGTCAAAACTAGAGGATAATATCAGTACAAATATAGGATAATATCAATATAATAACTCGTTTAAGATAACTTTATCCACTTAGGTATCTTAGTTTACCCAAAATACCCATCTCTAAATCCTATATAAACCACGCACCATCTCTTCTCATTCATCACAAACAAAACAAACTCAAGAGTTTTGAATAGGTTAAGTTTATACAAAAATATCAACCATGGGAAAGGGTGGAAATTCTAATGAAGCTTCCGAAAACATGGCCGCATGGCTTCTCGGTATCAACAATCTCAAGATTCAACCTTACAAACTTCCTGCACTCGGTACGTTAATATCGACTTTACGTATATTCTTTTATAATTTTGATTATTTATTATCTAGATTAATTAGATACTAAAAGGAGTTTCATTGTGTATACAGGGCCTAATGATGTAAGGGTACGAATGAAGGCTGTTGGAATTTGTGGTAGCGATGTTCACTACTTGAAGACAATGAGCTGTGGTGATTATCAAGTGAAAGAACCAATGGTTATTGGGCATGAATGTGCTGGTATTATTGAAGAAGTTGGTAGTGAAGTCGATTATCTTGTTGCCGGTGATAGAGTTGCTCTTGAGCCTGGGATTGGCTGCTGGCGTTGCAATCGCTGCAAAGAAGGAAGTTACAATCTTTGCCCTGATATGAAATTCTTTGCAACTCCACCTATTCATGGCTCTCTTGCTAATCAGGTATATACCTCCGTTTCAGAAAGTTATTTACCGTTACTCGTATTCTAAAGCGTGAACTTTCAGAAAGAAAAAGAAACGGAAAGTATAACGTTATTATCTTATAAGGTTTGGTTTAATAATGGGTTTATTTTGTTACTTGATTTAGATTGTGCACCCAGCAAATTTGTGCTTCAAACTACCTGATAACATGAGTTTGGAAGAAGGAGCAATGTGTGAACCACTAAGCGTTGGTGTCTACGGTTGTCGTCGTGCTGAGGTTGGGGCTGAGACAACAGTTCTGATAATTGGAGCAGGACCAATTGGTCTAGTTACACTGTTGTCAGCTAAGGCTTTTGGAGCACCAAGGATTATAGTGGCTGATGTAGATGAACATCGTCTTTCTGTTGCTAAGAGTCTTGGTGCTTATGCTGTTGTACAAGTTTCAACCAATAAGGATGATGTTGCTTCAGAAATTGAGAAACTTAAGAAAGCAATGGGAAAAGATATTGATGTAACTCTTGATTGTGCTGGTTTTGAGAAAACTGTATCAACTGCTTTTGGTGCTACTCGTAATGGAGGCAAAGTCTGCTTAATTGGGATGGGTCATTCTATCATGACTGTTCCCTTAACACCAGCTGCCTCTAGGTAACTTTTGTTTTCAATAATTAATTAAAATATTTAATTTTGAAAAAATAAATAAGATTTAATTTGTTCATTGGTGAATTGAATAATATTTCAGGGAGGTAGATGTATTGGGAGTTTTCCGGTACAAGAATACATGGGAACAATGCTTGGAGTTCATTAGTAGCGGAAAGATTGATGTCAAGCCTCTGATTACCCATAGATTCGGATTTTCTGAAGAAGAGGTGATTGAAGCTTTTGAGACCAGTGCAAAGGGTGGAAACGCAATCAAAGTTATGTTCAATCTATAAACACAACTGTTTTGATTATCAAGATTGAAGACTATTTCTAATTTCTATAAAAATAAATAAATTATGTCAGACAATTCGGGGGATTTAAGGTTTTTTTAGGAAAAATAATACATATTTTAAGGAAAGGTTTTATTGCACAATTATGGAACATATAGAAGTTTGTTTCTTTTGTTAATAATTTGATTGCTTGTTTTCTATAATACTCCGTATTTATCTATCTAATTGTGTTTTAAGCTTTTTGTTGTTAATAATTTGATTACTTCTATAATACTCCGTATTTATCTATCTAACTAGATTTTAGCCCGTATATTATATTAGATTAGTTTTTTGATTTTGGATTAAATATCATTTTAGATTTTTTTTTTAATTATTAGAGTGTTTGATTTTGGATGAAATTGTATACGCGTAATATTAGTAATTAATTTAAATAAAAAATAATTTTGAAATTTTATTTTTCATTGGCCGAAACCATTAGATTTCCTACGTGGAGCTGGATTAGTGTTTGATTTTGGTTTGAATTTTATTATAGACTAGACTTTAGCCCGTGCGATGCACTGTTTCTATTAAATTGTTACATTAAAATAAAACTACTGTTATATTTTATATATTAGATTAAATTGATTTTTTTTTTTTTTTGGATTGAATTTCATTTTAGATTTTTTTTCATTACTATAGTGTTTGATTTTGGATGAAATTGTATATAAGAAATATAAATAATTATTAATAAAAATATTTACGTGACACCTAATTATTTATCTACGTGGCATTTAAATTTTTAATTCAAAAATAATTTTGAAGTCTTATTTTACATTGGCTGAAACCATTAGATTTCCTACGTGGCGCTCTAATATTGGATTAATGTTTGATTTTGGATTGAATTTTATTTTAGATTAGTGTTTGATTTTGGATGAATTTTATTTTAGATTTATTTTTTAATTATTAGAGAGTTTGATTTTGGATGGAATTGTTTCAAAAATAATTTTGAAGTCTTATTTTACATTGGTTGAAACCATTAGATTTCCTACGTGGCGCTCTAATATTGGATTAATGTTTGATTTTGGATTGAATTTATTTTAGATTAGTGTTTGATTTTGGATGAATTTTATTTTAGATTTATTTTTTAATTATTAGAGAGTTTGATTTTGGATGGAATTGTATTAGAGAAGAAACCACCATAATCTGGAACAATCGACTTCATTTCTAATTAGAGAAGAAACCACCATGATCACAGGTTATGACCTGACTTTTCGTCAATTCTTTAAGCAACAATCGACTTCATTTGACCCAGATCTTACTAATCTGAATTGGGTCTTTTAGTTAAGCGAATTTGGTTTTCTACTTTTCTGGGAAATCCGTATTTAATAATCGAAGAACCCTCCTCCATGGATGACGCTTCTATTGGCGTTGCTTTTGGTATTAGAGGTAAGCTTGAAATTGGATCGAGCCAAATCCCTAACGCCGCCGCAGCAGTAACACCGTTCGCAGCAGCACCGGCAAGAATAGCACCGCCAGCAACAACACCAGCAAAAGCGATCAACTTTGTGCTCACTGCGTGGCTATGTGAGAAAGGTTGAAGATTCATTTTTCTTTTATACAACCTGGGATGGCCTCTTCTCTCAATTTTACGATGTGGGACTGTCGTACCCTTTGATTTTAGGGGTTTACACTTTACAACTCTCGCATTTTAGGCGTTTATAATTGAAATTAAATTGCGCTCTTTAGGCAATTGTAACTGAAATTAAATTGCTAAATTATGAAGGGTATTTCAGTCTATTTCATAAAAGAACCAAAAGTAAGATTATCAAAAAAGCTCTCAGCTCTTCCCTTATATAATAGAGATTATTTCCACGGGAATTTTTTTCAGGGTATTGTTAGGGTATCCTAATCTTAGATGAGGTGAACCATTGGGTGATTAACCAATTAAGTTCTTGGTAAATACTCCTGCACTAAAACATTTGTATTTTTAAGGACAACCTAATAACGACGGGTCAAAAATTTCGTCTCAAAAGCCTTTTGCGACGGGGTGAACAACCAAACAAAGACGGGAACAACCGTCGCAAATGTCTTTTACGACGGGTTAACGACGAGATTTTCCATTAATAACGCCCCCTTTTATGATGGGTTCGCAATAGGAAATCCCGTCATTAATCAACGATTATTGGCATTTAGCGACGGAAATTCCTGTCGTTAATGGTACAATTTCTTGTAGTGTTGTAATTCTTTTGTTTCCTCCATTACAACTTAAGAATACAAAGTTTTCTATAAGGAGGTCTTACACAAAAGACCACCTTGGTATCATATAAGTTAAGCAATGTAACCAATTAGTTAAACAATTGAACTAATTAGTTAAGCACTGAAACCAATTAGTTAAGCAAAGGAATTAATTAGTTAAACAATTGAATCAATTAATTAAGCAATGTAACCAATTAGTTAAGAAATTGAACCAATTAGTTAAGCAACCTAAGTGGTCTTTCCGGTAAGGTGGTCTTACACAAAAGTTGCCGACTTAAGAAAAGCTCACGCGTCGCCTATTATGGAATACGGACTTACGAGTACTTCGTATCGACAAAATCTGTGGTAATTCTTGTGTAATTTTACTTATCTTCTTTATTGTTTTTTTTCTTTATATTTCAATTAATTGTCCACCACTGATCAAACACGATACACCGCTAGAGGCGGTGTCTATAAGGGTTTCACAAATTCTTATTTACATGGGGTGTACGATAAATATTGTACACCGAAGTTAAAGTTGACGTAAAATGCTTAAAAGTCACCATTATATATGTAAAAGTTATCTACTTTTTAGTAATAAATTTTTTTATTTTAATAAAAAATATTTATTCAAAATCACTAATAATCACTACAGAATTTGTATCTTTAACGACAACCTAATTACTACGGGTCAAAAATCCCGTCGCAAAAGCCTTTTGCGACGGGGCTAACAACCAAACAATGACGGGAATAACCGTCGCAAATGTCTTTTACGACGGGTTTACGACAAATTTACGACGGGATTTCTATTAACGACGGCCCCCTTTTATGACGGGTTCGCGACAGGAAATCCCGTCGTTAATCAATGATTATTGGCCTTTCGCGACGGGATTTCCCGTCGTTAATAGTACCATTTCTTGTAGTGAATGTACAAAATTAATCATTTAACACTTTAAAATGTTTATCTATTAACTTTTTTTAATAGTATAAAAGTTAGAGAAAACTGAGTAAAAGTTAGAGAAAACTGGATTAAAGTTATGTTAGTGCACAATAAGTTTGTTATACAACTTGTGCACGCAAGATCTTTTGTAAGAGTTTAGTGGGTTCAACTGAACCCCTATTGAATTCTGAAAATTTGTGGTAAAAAAATAGGGAAAATCATATAGATAATTATTATTTTTCAGTGGTTGAATTCCCTTCCTTACTCCCCAGTCCCCACTGCGCATGGGGTCGATCCTCAACCACACTCTGCTATTTTATTCATGATAGTTTTCTTTAATTTGTTATGCTAATCAACCTTATTCTTTATTGTATAGGCATTAACTAGATTTCTTTACGAATAGAAAAATAATTAATTGTACGTTACTGTAAATTTACACTTGCCGTACCTTTGCATCCAATATTATGGGTGTAAGCAATACAAAATAATTTTGGCTTACTTTTTTTTTTTAAGATACCGAAATGTTAAGAGAAAATTCCTTGCACCGCCACTGTACGCCGCCCTATTTCATACAAACTTAGAGCAATTTGTACCCGATAGGCATGTTTATGTAGTCCATTTTGATAAGTTCATTCCTTCTTTGCTATTTAATATTCCCTCAGTCCCAAAATTATAGTCCTGTTTGACTAAAAGCACAGATTTTAAGAAAAGTGTAATTAAGTGTGTGAGAAATTGAAATATATAGTACATTGATGATGAAAAAGTAGAATATAATACATGTAAAAAAGAATAAAGAAAATGGGGAAGAGAAAATAGTAAATGTTAAAAGGAATAAAGTACATTTTCTTTTTGTTTTGTGGTCCCAAATGAGGGTAACATGAGAAATTTTTTGTGTTCAAATAAGGAAATAAGACTATAATTATAGGACGTTTGATTTAGAAAGCAGGACTATAATTTTGGGACGGAGGGAGTAGGTTAGTGGTATTGACATTACATTAAGAACAATTTGTACTTCAATCATATCCATCCTCCTCTTTGGACCAAACAATCAGATCACAGAGACTCTTCTTACTCTCATAAACTTTCATCAATCTCCAAACTCCACTTTGTTTGTGTTCATAGAAGAGAAGTACACTGGAGTTAGAGAACTCATATCCCTTCTAAGATGGACTAGGAGTATCATCCTACCAAGGCCCTGTTTTTTTGGCTTAATTTCAATTTCAAAGCTTAATTTTCATTTCAATTCAATACAGTTAATGAACATTTAGTTAAGTTCAGCTTAATTCAGTCAATTCAATACAGTTTATTATTATTGTCGGAACAATTCATATTAGCAACGTGTTTCCGCCAATACTCTATCAACTAACCTAGTTGACCTCTACCCCTAACGGTGCACATGAATGACAATCAATGGTATATTGTTGCATTGCATAAGCTATAGATAATGAAATAACTCACTTCATTATTCATTATCATTACCCCATTGCCTCAAAGAGGCTCCCGCAAGAAGCGGGGTAAGGGGGGTCGGACGTACGCAACCTTACCCCTGCAATTGCAGAGAGGTTGTTTCCAATTGACCCAAAAGCGATAATGGGACAACAACGGGACGACCATCTTCTACTTCATGGAAAGGAAGCGAAGAGGTATTAAGAGCCATTTTGATTTAGTCCATCACATCCCACAGCCAAAAGAACAAATGAATCTTTGGCTCCATCGGAATTAAAAGAGGCAATTCAGACATTCAGTAGGGACCATAATAATGCAGTATTCATATCGAACATCAATAATTCAGCTACAAAGCGGTCAAATCCACTCCAGTTCCTCTTTTAAGATCCAAGTTTATTTAATACTGAAAATCCTAGTTCATCAAGATTTGCAACTTGCCTACTTCAACTGATCCATGCCAAAGTTGAACTGAGTGAGACTACTATATTTTGCAAGCGGGTAAGGAGTTAGCAACATCGATAACAAAACGGTAGCGCACATCCGACTTAGCAAGGCGTTCCATAGCTGTGTTTATGTAGTCCATTTTGATGAGTTCTATATCTGCAGTAATGTTATGCTTTCCACAGAAATCAAGCATCTCCTGAGTTTCCTTCAGCCCACCAAAATCACTTCCTCCAACGAGTTTTCTACCTAAAAATGATTGTTTGGAAAACAGTAAATTATAACTGCAATATTATCGCCACTGTAAACAATTCCTGCAGGGTGGGGGAATAAAATGACAGCAATAATAGAAGATTTGGACTATTCACTAAACTAAGCATTTGAGCATCACAAATTCACAATACTTCCAATTACATCCAGGCAAATATGCAAGAAACTGGCAATAACTTACCGAAGACCAAGGGGAACACCGGAAGTTCCAGAGGTTTGTTTGGGAGACCAACAGTAATCAGCTTCCCGTTCAACTTCAGCAATCCAAGTAGTGGAAGCAACGAATGAACTGCAGATACTGTGTCAAGAATGAAGTCCATAGTTCCCATTGCACCCTAACATAAAACAATTTCAAGTCCAATTAGATCAAGGGTATATCTGTCAACAATGGTTTATATATCATTAAACCAAAATACAATTTCTGTTAGAAATTTTGGTGCGGAAGACTGAGTGGGCATTTGATGATGTTAATATGGAGAGCAATGGTGAGCTGAGATAATATATTGTATTTCATTTCTTTGCCACACCATACAACAATATATATCTATTTATAGCTGTAAAATGTTTTTCTCTAGAATTTTCTATCTATCTGTAGTTGTACAATATTGGTCATCTTGCTTCCCTATAATTTTCTACCTCATTTCTAGATAGTATTTTACACTAGATTTTTCTTACTACTAGATTTTTCTATAGTACATTTTAGACATGAGACTGCAAAGCTGTTGAATGGAAGTAATAGAATGCTAACCAGTTAAAAACCTTGTACATAACTATATATCATTAGTGAAACAGTAACTACAGACAGAACCAGGTCAACAGATTGTACATGCTCAAAATCATTGCAGGTTAAAATATTTACTACGGAGTAGCATTTTACCTTCATCTTTGCAGCATCCTTGCTGACAAGGAAACCATCCGCGCCAAGTCTGTTAAGAGCTTCATCCTCTTTATCAGGTGAGGAGCTAATCACGGTAACTTTAAGCCCAAAGGCTTTCCCAAACTTAACAGCAACATGACCAAGTCCGCCTAATCCACAAACTCCTAAATGCTTCCCACTCACTGCCATTCCATAATATTTCATAGGACTGTATACTGTGATCCCAGCACACAAGAGGGGTGCAGTAGCATCAAGAGGCAGGTTGTCGGGTATGTTAAGCACAAATCTTTGGTTAACAACAATCACATCAGAATAACCACCATAAGTCCTGCTCCCATCTTTGTCATTGGCATTATAGGTGAATACCATTTCAGGGCAGTAATTTTCCAAGTCTTGTTCACAACTTTCACATTTCTCACAGGATCCTACGATCACACCAACACCCACATGTTCTCCAACTTTGAATTTCTTCACATTATTCCCAACTTTTGTTACGATGCCCACAATTTCATGCCTAAAACAAGTGAATAAATGTTATTTCTCGAGCTTCTCATAACATGTAATGGTATATACCATGTGGTACAAAAAGTTCATTGATAAAAAGTGCAATTTTCTATGTACAACCAGATGTACCTTGTGCATGGTACAACACTACAACCAAATAACCAATGCTATTTACATGTATCTTGTGAGCACATGAGTTGAAAAATAGCCCTGATTGTACCTTGGAAGGTACAATCCTCGGTTAAAATTGTTAGAATGAAAAGAATATGACACAAGCAATTTGATTCATAGATTCCTGGAGCTTCTCATAATGTATAATGATACGGACCATGTGGTACGAAAAGTTCATTAACACAAATGGTCAAAATGACAATTAAATGTACAACCGGTTATACTCTGTGCATGGTACAACCAATGCTATACCTGAATGTACCTTGAAAGGTACAACCAATCGTACCTCTGTAAAAGTTGTTAGAATGAAAAAGAATATGGCAAAAGAAATTTACCCAGGAACCATGGGATATCTGCTGAAACCCCAATCATTCTTCACAGAGTGCAAGTCAGAATGGCATACTCCGCAGAATAGGATTTGAACATTTACATCTTCAGGACCAGTTTCCCTGTGACAAGACATACATACATACATAACCATTTTCAAAAAGCAAGGAATAAGAAGAGAACATGTAGGCATTTGATTGATATTCACTGATTTCTGAAATTATACGGTCACCTTTTATCATCTTTGACCATTAATATCACTATAATACGGAGTATGATAAACTTATTCAAACATTATTTTCTTCACTGAGACTACGCAACATAACTTTATTTGGAATAGTTTATTTAATCGAAGTCAAATGTGAGTGGTATCAAGAGAGTATCAACTTTCTACTAACAAATAAGGCATAGCTTTTCGTCATGCTCAATGTAGCAACAATCAAGGGTCATTCCGTTACAAAATAACCTTGATTTATATTGTACGAAATATCAACAATTAATGCCGGATTTTTTTATTGTTGTTATGTTTATCATCATAATTTGAGGGAAATCAAAACCCTAAATTTGTGTGCGACTACATTTGTGGTTACACACTTATATTTTATCAACAAAATTAATCATTGTTTTCAATCTTCACTGCTCAAAAACAATTGAGTTGCATTAATCAACTTGGTGCTTAAGCATCAACATCTCGTACAAAACAAAACAAAAAATAACAACACTAAAACTCCGTAATCTTGATAACAATTGATGTTCTACACCCTAAAATAAAATATTACATGTCATTTACAATGTTATGTCTCACACTCATAAAGTGCAGTAATTGTAATATATCCTAAACATTAAATCAGACAGGTGACAACTATCGTCTAAACAGAATTAATAATTATCACGTTGATAGTGTAATTTAAACGACTACGTAGTATTATGTACTATTAGATCCAGACATAAAAAGAGAGAAGGAGGGTTAAAGTTAATTACCTCCTAGAAAAATGGAAAGGAGAGAGTAAACCAGACGAATCAGTAGCAGCAAAGCCAAAAGCTTTAAGTGGGTGCTCTTGATCTTCTGCTGATTTTGCCATTCCTCAATTTATTTATAAATTAAATCTCTCTCTATTTTTTCCTCTTGAATCTGTATTTTTATTTTTATTTTTATGTGTGTGTGCATATATAGGCAGTAATTAAAGAGGGTGAAGGAAATGCAAAGCGTTAAGCGTTAGTTAGTGAGGGGTGTGAATGTGTGATGGTGTGGGGTTTGTGATAAATGGTGATGGTGTGGGCTTTGTGATAAATGGTGATGGGTGTGGCTCAGCACCAACACAATTCATTAGGTTAGGCCTCATTTAAGTCGTCAACTACCCTTGTCCATGCATTGGTTGCCTACTTGGATGCATAATACCAACTTATAAATTTGATTTTTGCGAGAAATTACCATATACAAAAACATTGTACTCCCTCCGTCCCGGAATACTTGACTTGTTTTCCTTATCGGGCCGTCCCTTAATACTTGACCTGTTTCTAATAATGGAAATATTCTAACAATATTATATTATTTCTCACTCCACCCCTATTAACCCACCTACCCCCTACTCCATACAAAAAATAATTAAAAATTCAACTCCTACTCTCCCCCAACCCCACCTCTTAACCCACCTCCCACTAACTACATTAAAATAATACCCCACTATCAACTACTACCTATTAAATTAAATAAGTCAATTCAAGTTCCTTAAACTCTGTGCCGGTCAAACTGGGTCGAGTATTCCGGGACGAAGGGAGTAATACTCTACCTTTAAAAAAATTATGTTGTAAAATATATATAAGTATTACATTTAGTCGGATTATGAACATCGATTTAAAATTCCGGGGTTCACTTTATTAGGTGCATCTTACGTGTCATTTCACGGGAAAGTGGTAATAAATGACATGTAAGATGCATATGGTAAAGTAAATCTCAAAATTTTAAATCAACGTTTATAATTCGGGAAAAAGTAGTACTCTGCTTATAACATAATTTTTTTTATAAGATGGTTAATTACAACATTTTTTTTTACTAGGGTAGTTTTCCTCAATAATACGATTTTATAAGTTAGTGTTTGACAAATTTGCCTTAAAAAATGTTGTGGCAATCGTATATCAAACAATTTTTGTCAGCAAAAATAAGTTCAGTTAAGTTAATTTTAGTCAAAATATAATCGAGCCAAACAACATTTAAAATAATAAAGGAAAAAAAAAAAATCTACGGAGTACAAATTACATGGATACTTGTGGTCAATATTCTTACGGAGTAATGGAGTATCCCAATCTCCCAATTTGGTATTGATATGCTGAGCATATTGATATGGTCCAATATGGAGTACCAAAACAAACATGGCACATATTATTGTGACAGTATTAAAGCGCACCCTTGTAATTTGCACTTTAAGGTAGGGATCTTATAAGAGGAATCATGATGCTTAACCGGAAATTGCACATTGATATTTTTGGTGTAATTTGCACTCAAGACTCGATTTTGGAAACATATCTCGATACCTTTTTTTTTTTTTTTTTTTTTTAGGGAGCGGTAACTTTTGTGTAAGACCGCCTTATCGGAAAGACCACTTTGGTTGCTTAACTAATTGGTTTCATTTCTTAACTAATTGGTTACTTTGCATAATTAATTGATTCAATTGCTTAACTAATTAATTTCTTTGCTTAACTAATTGGTTTCAGTGCTTAACTAATTAGTTCAAGTGCTTAACTAATTGGTTCCATTACTTAACTTATATGATAACAAGGTGGTCTTTTGTGTAAGACCGCCTTATAGAAAAGTTTGTATTTAGGGAAAACATATCTCGATACCTAGTATTGGTAAGTGATTTTGAAGGAAACAAAAGAAATTGAGATGTTTTCTACGTTTAACTAGGTAATTAACATCAACTCATCGTTAATAAAAGAAAATGAATATCAGTTTCATTGCTTCTTAAATGTTGATATTCTCTTGAAAATATTATTCCTTTTACGATTTTTCTTGGTAATACTAACTTTTTCATTTTTCTACGCACGTATTTATATTTTTCTGGAAAAGGATAGGGATACACTTGGTGTGCAAAGGTATCTTGCACACCACCTATTAAATTATGCCACCTCACAAATCCCACTAAAAAAAGAGAGGGAAAAGGGATGATGCTAGAGGTACACTTGGTGTACACTAGCATCTTACACACCAACTATAAAATGATGCCAACTCATTTTTTTTAAGATTCCCTTCAAATGAAATTTTCAATTTGAATTTCAAACTCAGTTTTAAATTTTTAATTTTGAAATTCAAATATCTTTTACCTTTCCAACAAACAATAATTAATTCCAAAAAATAAAAAAAAAAGAGGAGAGAGAAAACATTTTTTCCAATCTTCCCTTTCACGTTTCTCTCCATCTCTTGTTCTTCCTTGTTGTTCTTCATTTTTTTTCAATGGATTCAAGTTTTTTTCTGGTTTATCATTTTTTACATTGGTCTTGTTCTTATGGATGTTATACGGTATTTTCCGCTGGGTTTTTTCCCGGGCTCGTGAAGAGGGGAAGCACCGTAGACCGCCAGCGAATAAATTAATTGTTCTTGTTCTTATGCATGTTCTTGGTTTCAATTAATTGGCGGATGACTTTTACCGGCGGCGGAAAAGCGGCGGCGGTGGTGGTTTATCTTGCTTTTCCTTGTGGTTGTTCGTGTTCTTCGTAGTTAATTTGGGATTTTAAGGTTTTCTGTATTTTTAATTTGTTTCATTGAAATAATTTAATATGTTATTCTGATTTTAGTTATTTTGGGATTTTAGTTACTGTGGGATTCTAGTTAAATTGGGATTTAAGAGTTTTTCCGGCTTTAGGCTGTTCTTGTTGTTCTTCTTGCTGTTCTTGTTCATTAATTTGGCCGAATGAATGGTGGCCTTTGTCGGCGGCGGAAACGATGGCGACTTTTAGGGTTCTCGAATCCTTGTAAAGCCAAATAAATTTCATTATTATGACTATAATTTTTACGGGATCATTTCAAATTTTCAGAAAATCATAAAGAAATAGATACGAAGTATTAATTCAGTGTTATGGAAATCTATTTTGTTTTAAAAGGATCAAACAATATTTAGATAGGAAAAAAACATATTTGATTTCTTTATGTAAATATTGATCCCATAAGACATGTGATATTAAAAAAAACAAAATCCTAAGGTCTTATTAGGATTCGAAACCCGGTGTTTTATGAAGTTTAGGAAGCGTTCAAGTAACCAATATGACAAAGGGGTATCAGCACGTCTAATTTGCAATACAAATTTATTTGACACTTCAAATACGGATTCTTTTAAAAAGAATGATCCCATAAACTAATGTACCGATCGATTTAAAAAAAATACAACATGATTTTAGTTTCTTGGAAAGGGTTTGTAGTACATAGGATAAATAAAAGCCATAATGATTGTGGTTTATCGATTTTGATTTCGTCATGTGCTGTCAAAAAAAAAAAAAAAGATTTCGTCATGCAAATATTGATCCCATAAATATATGATATAAAAAAAAAATTCCTAATTTGAAATTTTATTATGAATTTTATTTATGAGTGGGGGCACTGGCAGTGATAATAAATTATATGCACATTTGAAACTATTTTAATTTTGATCAAAGTTGCACGAATTTTTTGGAGGGGTATATTTTACGTAAAATCTATTTTGTTTTAAAAGGATCAAACAATACTTAGATGGGGAAAAAACATAAAAAATGTATTTGATTTCTTTATGTAAATATTGATCCCATAAAACATGTGATATTAAAAAAAAAACAAAATCCTAAAGTCTTGTTAGGATTCGAACCCTGATGTTTTATGAAGTTTAGGAAGCGTTCAAGTAACCAATATGACAAAGGGGTATCAGCACGTCTAATTTGCAATACAAATTTATTTGACACTTCAAATACGGATTTTTTTAAAAAGAATGATCCCATAAACTAATGTACTGATCGATTTTTTTTAAAAAAAATTGCTCATGTTGCACGCATGTCAGGGTTGCAGTGACCATCATGACAAGCGGGTATCCACACGTCTATAGTTTAAACATAAATTATTTTCATCTATTTAGATGGAGAGTATGATTTTATTTGTTTGTTGATGTACTTAAAATTGTAATGATTCCACGACATCATAATTCATCTTAAAGTAGATGGTTTTAGTTGTTATCGTATTTTATTTATCATTGCAAAATCATCTGTTACGATGGCATTAGTTTAGAAAATTTTATAAGCGTTTTTATACAATAGGATTATTATGACCACACCTTTTCCTATAATACAATACAATAATAAAATAAGTCGTGAAGGCTTGACAAATGAATTAATTTCGCCACTTGAGTATTCACCACATGTTATAGATATGTTGAATTATGAACCCAAGTCCGATTCGTAATGCACAAAAAGGGTAATTGGGAGAAAATAGTTTTATTTTTATTTTGATTTATTTTGTTAATAATAATTTTATATTTGAGGAGTTCTTGTGTGAATTTGTGGGAGCATTACAAGTATAATAAAACCTATACACAATTAAACTTCTTATTAACTTCATTTAATTTGTTATTCCTCTATATAAAAAATTTGATAGCTTACTATGTTGTGCTGATACCCCCTGCTAAATTGGTTGCTTAATCATCTTTACACTATGGTAAACCCGTGTTCGATCCTACTGAATGGTGAAAAAAAAATTCCTCTTTTTTTTTCTATCTGGTTTTTTTTCTATTTGGTTTTTTTTACTTCTGGTTTTATGTGAGAGAGTATATTTTATTCAAATTCTAAATCAAAATACATTTATGTGTATCTTTTATTCAATTTATAGAATCATAGACATAACTCATACGATTTCATGTAGCTTCAACATCCCATTGTCGCTTAACTAAACAAAGCAGCCATTGTCACTTCCAATACATCATTTCCAGTTTCGAAAAGTCGAATAATAACACATTACATATCTAGTTCTCTTCTACACCTTCTTACACCCAGTATATCGTAACTGAAACTAATTAAATCTTAATGAAACTAAATGAAACTCTCTTAGTAATTTCATCAAACAGGTTATATGCATTATTAAACCATGGAAGTTTCTTTAAGGAAATTTTGTGAAAAACTACCTTTAAGTTTGGTGGTTTTGTGAATTGCTACCTTATAAAAACTTTTTTTAATTTAACTACCTTATAAGTTTGGTTTGTTTGACTAACACTACCATTTGACGTTTTTCGTTAATGTTTTCCGTCGTGTATTTCTTCTATTCTTTTAAATATCTTTGTTCATTTGTCATTTTGTGCATTTGCCATATTAAATAACCGTTGTAGTGGAGTCCAAAGACGTAAAACATTAACAAAAAACGGCAAATGGTAGTGTTAGTCAAACAAACCAAACTTATAAGGTAGTAAAATATAATTTCCTTTTTAAAAGGTAGCAATTCACAAAACCACCAAACTTAAAGGTAGTGTTTCACTAAATTTCCTTTCTTTAATGGCAAACGTTAAGCTGCATCAAAAATGTCATTTGCAGTACTTTAGAATTAGAAATTCATTGAGATAGTTACAAGCTTCGAAAATGGCGGAAAATATAAAGATAAATAGAAATTCAGAGTGGGAAAAAATAATCACATAATTTGCATTCACTTTAGAAATAAAAACCAGAAATATTCTTTGCTTTGCAGTTCCTCTTTTTATAAATGGAGGTGAAAGATGAAAGTTGAGGTGAAGAAATATTTTGGCGCAAAAATAAAAATGGGTATTTTGGCGCAAATACATCCCGCTCAAGAGAACAAAATGGCGCAAATCACTGAAAATAATTGCCGCCCAATTTTTTTTTTCACAAAGCTTTTCCCTCTCTTTTTTTAGTGGGATTTGTGAGGTGGCATAATTTAATAGGTGGTGTGCAAGATACCTTTGCACACCAAGTGTATCCCTAGCCTTTTCCAGGGAAAAGCTTTGTGAAAAAAAAAATTGGGCGGCAATTATTTTCAGTGATTTGCGCCATTTTGTTCTCTTGAGCGGGATGTATTTGCGCCAAAATACCCATTTTTATTTTTGCGCCAAAATATTTCTTCACCTCAACTTTCATCTTTCACCTCCATTTATAAAAAGAGGAACTGCAAAGCAAAGAATATTTCTGGTTTTTATTTCTAAAGTGAATGCAAATTATGTGATTTTTTTTTCCCACTCTGAATTTCTATTTATCTTTATATTTTCCGCCATTTTCGAAGCTTGTAACTATCTCAATGAATTTCTAATTCTAAAGTACTGCAAATGACATTTTTGATGCAGCTTAACGTTTGCCATTAAAGAAACTTCCATGGTTTAATAATGCATATAACCTGTTTGATGAAATTACTAAGAGAGTTTCATTTAGTTTCATTAAGATTTAATTAGTTTCAGTTACGATATACTGGGTGTAAGAAGGTGTAGAAGAGAACTAGATATGTAATGTGTTATTATTCGACTTTTCGAAACTGGAAATGATGTATTGGAAGTGACAATGGCTGCTTTGTTTAGTTAAGTGACAATGGGATGTTGAAGCTACATGAAATCGTATGAGTTATGTCTATGATTCTATAAATTGAATAAAAGATACTCATAAATGTATTTTGATTTAGAATTTGAATAAAATATACTCTCTCACATAAAACCAGAAGTAAAAAACCAGATAGAAAAAAAACCAGATAGAAAAAAAAAAGAGGAATTTTTTTTTCACCATTCAGTAGGATCGAACACGGGTTTACCATAGTGTAAAGATGATTAAGCAACCAATTTAGCAGGGGGTATCAGCACAACATAGTAAGCTATCAAATTTTTTATATAGAGGAATAACAAATTAAATGAAGTTAATAAGAAGTTTAATTGTGTATAGATTTTATTATACTTGTAATGCTCCCACAAATTCACACAAGAACTCCTCAAATATAAAATTATTATTAACAAAATAAATCAAAATAAAAATAAAACTATTTTCTCCCAATTACCCTTTTTGTGCATTACGAATCGGACTTGGGTTCATAATTCAACATATCTATAACATGTGGTGAATACTCAAGTGGCGAAATTAATTCATTTGTCAAGCCTTCACGACTTATTTTATTATTGTATTGTATTATAGGAAAAGGTGTGGTCATAATAATCCTATTGTATAAAAACGCTTATAAAATTTTCTAAACTAATGCCATCGTAACAGATGATTTTGCAATGATAAATAAAATACGATAACAACTAAAACCATCTACTTTAAGATGAATTATGATGTCGTGGAATCATTACAATTTTAAGTACATCAACAAACAAATAAAATCATACTCTCCATCTAAATAGATGAAAATAATTTATGTTTAAACTATAGACGTGTGGATACCCGCTTGTCATGATGGTCACTACAACCCTGACATGCGTGCAACATGAGCAATTTTTTTAAAAAAAAAATCGATCAGTACATTAGTTTAAGGGATCATTCTTTTTAAAAAAATCCGTATTTGAAGTGTCAAATAAATTTGTATTGCAAATTAGACGTGCTGATACCCCTTTGTCATATTGGTTACTTGAACGCTTCCTAAACTTCATAAAACATCAGGGTTCGAATCCTAACAAGACTTTAGGATTTTGTTTTTTTTTTAATATCACATGTTTTATGGGATCAATATTTACATAAAGAAATCAAATACATTTTTTATGTTTTTTTCCCTATCTAAGTATTGTTTGATCCTTTTAAAACAAAATAGATTTTACGTAAAATATACCCCTCCAAAAAATTCGTGCAACTTTGATCAAAATTAAAATAGTTTCAAATGTGCATATAATTTATTATCACTGCCAGTGCCCCCACTCATAAATAAAATTCATAATAAAATTTCAAATTAGGAATTTTTTTTGTATATCATATATTTATGGGATCAATATTTGCATGACGAAATCTTTTTTTTTTTTTTTTGACAGCACATGACGAAATCAAAATCGATAAACCACAATCATTATGGCTTTTATTTATCCTATGTACTACAAACCCTTTCCAAGAAACTAAAATCATGTTGTATTTTTTTTAAATCGATCGGTACATTAGTTTATGGGATCATTCTTTTTAAAAGAATCCGTATTTGAAGTGTCAAATAAATTTGTATTGCAAATTAGACGTGCTGATACCCCTTTGTCATATTGGTTACTTGAACGCTTCCTAAACTTCATAAAACACCGGGTTTCGAATCCTAATAAGACCTTAGGATTTTGTTTTTTTTAATATCACATGTCTTATGGGATCAATATTTACATAAAGAAATCAAATATGTTTTTTTCCTATCTAAATATTGTTTGATCCTTTTAAAACAAAATAGATTTCCATAACACTGAATTAATACTTCGTATCTATTTCTTTATGATTTTTTGAAAATTTGAAATGATCCCGTAAAAATTATAGTCATAATAATGAAATTTATTTGGCTTTACAAGGATTCGAGAACCCTAAAAGTCGCCATCGTTTTCGCCGCCGACAAAGGCCACCATTCATTCGGCCAAATTAATGAACAAGAACAGCAAGAAGAACAACAAGAACAGCCTAAAGCCGGAAAAACTCTTAAATCCCAATTTAACTAGAATCCCACAGTAATTAAAATCCCAAAATAACTAAAATCAGAATAACATATTAAATTATTTCAATGAAACAAATTAAAAATACAGAAAACCTTAAAATCCCAAATTAACTACGAAGAACACGAACAACCACAAGGAAAAGCAAGATAAACCACCACCGCCGCCGCTTTTCCGCCGCCGGTAAAAGTCATCCGCCAATTAATTGAAACCAAGAACATGCATAAGAACAAGAACAATTAATTTATTCGCTGGCGGTCTACGGTGCTTCCCCTCTTCACGAGCCCGGGAAAAACCCAGCGGAAAATACCGTATAACATCCATAAGAACAAGACCAATGTAAAAAATGATAAACCAGAAAAAAAACTTGAATCCATTGAAAAAAAATGAAGAACAACAAAGAAGAACAAGAGATGGAGAGAAACGTGAAAGGGAAGATTGGAAAAAATGTTTTCTCTCTCCTCTTTTTTTTTTTTTTTGGAATTAATTATTGTTTGTTGGAAAGGTAAAAGATATTTGAATTTCAAAATTAAAAATTTAAAACTGAGTTTGAAATTCAAATTGAAAATTTCATTTGAAGGGAATCTTAAAAAAAATGAGTTGGCATCATTTTATAGTTGGTGTGTAAGATGCTAGTGTACACCAAGTGTACCTCTAGCATCATCCAACTTAGCACAAGTTACACTGAAAAAATGGCTTCAGTTATTGTAACTATCCCTCTCTTGACCCCTTGCCAAATGGGTAAATTCGATCTTTCTCATAGGTGAGCATGAGCTTAATTCTGCCTTTTTAAATGGGTTTTTTTTTTTTCCGTTAAGTTCTGGTTAATCATTATGGAGTTTATTGTTTTTAATGACTTATTATAATTATTATTTTTGTTGCGAATATGCCGGGTAATATTGTTATGAATTAATGTCTGATTAATTCAATAAAGATCGGAAAATTTTGATTTTTGGGTTTTTTGGGCAAAAATGAAGAACAATAAATATCAAAATAAGAAAATGAGATTTATACTGGTTCACTCATCCAACATGAACTACATCCATTTTTGGGGAGGGAGATTAATTCTTGTATTCATCTATGAGGAGGTATGCAAGTAGAAATTGTGTGAGAATGATAATATATCTACTTTTTCTCTGTACCTCTCTTATATTTTTGTGTTTATCTCACTGTAAATTCATAAAATAAGTTTAATTGAAGTACAAAGGAATAAGCTAAAGATATGGAGGAAAATATACCACGTATTCCAAACAAAAGAAAGCCGTACAGGGTCGTACGGGCGTACGTTCGAGTGGTGCGGGCGCACCACGGAGGCAGACAATTAGGAATGGGCTGAAAATCGTGCGAGCGCACGACAAACCCGGGAGGACGCACGACAGGCCCGTGCTCAGACAGAAAACCCTTGCCGGGGCACTAGATCAAATGAAGCTGAAAAAATGCTTCATTTCTCCTTCTCTTTGCGGTTGGTGGGCTTCAGGGATGGTGGGCCCAGTGCCAACAAAATTGGCTGCCCAACTAATGAAAGTTACGTGCTTTCTTTCTTCTAAACAAAAGGGGTTTTATAATTTCTTTACTCCTTTTAACCCATTATTCCTTTCTCTACCATTAATTAAAAAAAAAACCAAGTATTTAATCCTTTAAGTTATGATTTAATTTACCTAATCTAATATATATATATATATATATATATATATATATATATATATATATATATATATATATATATAGGGGAGGGATCATGTGAAAATACATCCTTATGTGAGTATACACTATATATGAGAATGAATCTAATCCGTAAGATTAGATTCAATCTAATGGCTATGATTATATGAGAAAAACCATCCAACTTCCCAGTTAAACACAATCACTCTTTCATTAAACCCACGTAACTTTCTCTCTCTAAACCCTCCCTATTCACTCTCTCCCTCTCACGCGATTTTGTGACTACTCTCTGTTCTCCCCGCAGTTTTCTCTCTCCTCTGAAGGAAACCACCATCACAGCTACAAAACAGCCAAGCGCTCCTTCGTTGCAGCTTCAATTGTTGATTTAAGGTAAATTTGAGTTCAATTGTTCTACATTTCTTCTTTCCTTCTACAATTTTTCCTAATTTTAACCTAATTTATTCAATTGAAGATGAATGGAAAAGAAAAACAATACGAACGACGAAGGTAAGCATATTTGTAACCTAATTTCGAACTTCTTTCGTTGTTTTTATACATTAATCGAAGTTACCTTTCGTTAACCTTTGATTTTCAGCAAAAAAAAATAACATGAAAAACCATCAAAAAAATCCAGAAGATACACAAGAGTAAGAATTCGGTGCTTGAATTTTAGCGAAATTTATTTATTAATTTTTGATTAATTTTTGAATTTTTCAAAATTTTTCGGAATTTATTTTTGTGATTATTTGGTCTGCAAAGTTTTGAATGTTTTTAGCGCTTTTAAGATTTATTATGTTCCTTATATTTGATGTTTAATACAATCGTGAATGTTTCGAATTTTATACTCTCAATACTTTAGAACATGAAAGTTCAGAATGTAGAACATCATAGCTCACTGTGTAGAACAACTACACTGGATTTTCCCAGTTTATTGCTTTTGTGGTGAATTATGATCAAATTTCTAATTATTTCAGAAACAGAATATATATGATCTTATATTAACTAAGGTTTAGAACGAATCTAGATCATTTTAGTCTTATATCTTTCCATCTGTGTATTTGTCATCAATATTTTTGTCGTTGGTTATTGATACATAGTGCACTCTTTCCATCGTGTATTTGTGATTAGTTTTTTAATCTCATTATTAGGTTTATGATTGGACAATATATACCATAAGTTTCGCCCTCCAAAGAGTTTTCACCAAAGCGGGAGTTTGTTTTGATTTGATTTTCACTTAATACTAGAATTTATGATGTTTAATTGCGTTTTGTATGGAAAATGTTGGTATTTATTATATAAAATATATAATTTGGAAGTCAATCAAAATCGTATTGGTAGAATGCTGGTTGTAGATTAAATATGATTTGTTGCTTGTTTTGATCACGTTTGGTTTGTCAACGCATTCACATTTTAGATGAAACTGCACTGCATTCACATTTCAGACTGACTACGAGATTTTGTGCTCATGAATTAATGGAAGAGTGTACATTTGGATAAAGTTTCAATACTAGAACTAGGTAGTCAGTCATAGAATTGGTTTGTTCATTTCCTGTCGTCTTTACCATTTCTTTAGCACTTAGAAAGTGTAGTTTTGTTGTCTTTGTTGAATCGAGGCAGAAGTTGAATTCCTGGCACATATGTTTTTCTCTCCCATCACTCACGTTGATGGAAGCCTGACATCATATTGTTTATTTGTTTTCTTAGTTTAACTTTGAGCATCTATTACCATTTGGAATTGCTGAAAAATTATATTTTTTTGAAGTAGCTTAGCATTATACTATTTTATACTCTCATGAACAATTTAGAGTAATATTTTATACTCTCAATACTATAGAACATGAGGGTTAAGAATGTAGAACATGATACCTCACTGTGTAGAACATCATAGCTTATTGTGTAGAACATCATAATTGCATATGTTCTAATTATAAGTGCACATGTTCTGAATTTGATGAAATTACTATTTCTCATTATGTTAGAACTTAGAACATATAGCTTAACTGCTTAGAACATGAAGTTTAACTGACTAGAACATATAGGAATAATGTACTTTGGTAACAATCCAAAGAAAGGTGAGAGATGCCATTAAGGAACAATAAGCCTATTGTCAACAATAACTTGATGTTCTAAATTATATAACTTCATGTTCTAAATTATATAACTTGATGTTCTGAGTTATATAACATGATGTTCTAAAGTTATCAGAAGGCAAACAAGCACCTGGAGAAACCATTGATTGTCAACAACCTGTTAAAGAAAGTGCCCTTGGTTGTGGGTGGACCACATTTAAAGCCCTCAATGTTCCAAAACACGATTTTGGGTACTTGATCATACTTAAACTTCTGGTAATATTTCCAAACACCTCTGGAAATATTCTTTTTTGCATTCCTTTACAACAATGACTTGAGTTCACATCTCAATAATTAACTATCTTCGTGACTTTTATGATGCCTTCACTACGGTTTGTGGTCTTTACTAGAGAAGGATACATTGCCTTAAAATAGGCGTTTTAGAACATATGCTATGGATTTTAAGAATATTTTCTATGGGTTTTTAGAACATTTGCTATGTGCTTTTGCATATTTATTCAATATTTGAACTATTTTGGTAGTTTTTGTTGGGCAGCTATTTTGCTATGTTTGGCTGCTACTAGCAGTTTTGTGTCTGTGGTGTTGTTGTAAGTAGTGGTTTTCAATGCTTGTTGTTTTGAGACATTGCCTATTAGCTCAATCGGTAGAGCTTTGTGCAATTGCACAATGATGTAGGTTCGAATCCTACATAGGCAACTCTTTGTATTCTGTTTATGATATTAATTAATTTTCATATTTGATGATTCTTTACTTATGAATCACTTCTGCTTAATTTTTAGTATGTTCTATTTATTTAAGAACATATGTATACATTTTTAGAACACTAGCCTTGATCTTTAGAACATGAAATCTTACACTTGAACGGAAGGAGGCGTGAAACTTAAGTTATCATTTTAGAGTTCATCTTGTGGGTCTGGTTTAATTCATGCAGCAGAACCCCGAGGTTTCAGCAGACAGGATCTCCAATGCCTATGCACGCAAAACACAATATCGGATTTCATGATTTTGATGATGAGGACGATGATATTTAACAGGTGCATTTGAGCATCTGTTATTTAATTTTGGTCACATGTGCCCCATCTCATAATATAAATTAAGCAAACCTTCTGTGGAAAAAACAAATAAATATGACTGGTTTTTATTGACTGACTGGCTGGGGGGGGGGGGGGGCTGGATGAATATGTCATAGCGAAAGGGGTTAAATCTCTCGTCGGACTTATCCCTATAAATACATCGGAGATAAGTGGTGTTTGCTCAACAACCTATGTAGGATTTGAACCTACATCCATGTGCAATGGCACATTGCTCTACCATTTGAGCTAATAGGTTTTAACAAAATATTCAAACAAGTTATTCATTGTTGACAACTACTTATGTAAAGAAATAGAAATGAAATCCCAAAACAAATATAAACCTTTAGAACATAAGCAACATTAATTCAGAACATATGCACCGCTAGTTTAGAACATAAGAAAAGGGCAAGACTGTGTGGGTTTTGATCTGATGCCACTAAGTAATATTAGCCTAACTCATCAAGAAAAAAGAATATACAGAGTAGTATGGTATTAACACTAATTGGTGAACACGGTTAATGTATACTACGGAGTATATACATACAGATGCAAAAAAAAAAAACATTACTGTTGCACATGAAGGCGCGTGATGATACAAGATTAGCAACAGTTACTTTAGAAGCAATATTAACAAGAAAAGAGACTTCTCCATGAGCCGAACCTATGATGGTACATGAGCAATCACAGTTACTACAACTTCTTTAGTAAGACCAGAGGAAGCCACAAAGATGCAAGAAAAATACAAACCTAAAGGATTCCCCCGCATTTCAGTATCAGAAAATAGTTAAGGTATCCAAATCGTCTACCGGAAATATTAAAATGTTGGTTTCAGGACAAACCTTAACATATCTAAAAGATGGTTTTTGCGATGTTCCTAGTTTAGAACATAAGCGAGGATGATTTAGAACATAAGAAGGGGTGATTTAGAACATAAGCAAGGGTAATTTCTTCCTCTTATTTCACGCCTTTTTGTATTTTGCTGATAAAAAATGTACATTGAAGACCCCCATCAAACACACGCTTCTCTCCAAGTAAGATTGGCGGGGGACTCAAATCTCATATGTTGCTTCCACTATAATCTACCATCCAAGGGCACTCATGAGTAGACCTTCTGTTGGACCTTGTTGGCCTCAACCAAGCATGACGATTGGAGGAGGTGTTGTCTAGCTACTAAACCAACTGATATAGGTCTTCCCATACAACCAAACCCAAAAACTAGCTCAAAGATGGGAGAGTCAATAGCACGCACACACACACACACACCCACGCGCACACACACACACGCGCACACACAAACACACACACACAATCTCGACATGGAAGTCAGAAGTATACACCTTACAATTGGAATGTAACGAAGGACCACTGCGAAGCTGATATTTAGGTTTTTCGAACTGGATAGTAATATAGGTAGGACTTATAAATGCAGTCGGGAGTACGCCATTAACTATGGGCTCATATTGAGTTTGTGTGTTCGCTAGCTCATTTCTACAACACAAGCACTAATTCTTGTTATTTCAACACGAAATCCATTCTCTCGTTACTCCAGGACTTAATATAGGAATTACTTCAGTAGTAGCAACTACATTTGAATTAGAACAAATTGCATATCGTTCATTATTCACAACAAAATCTAGAAAAGAATAACAAAAAAAATTCAGAACATATATAACGGTTCCATAGAACATTGGGTTAAAAATGCAGAACATGTAAAGCAATAATTCAGAACAGCAAAAACAATGTCACGGAAAAATAGAGAAAACTATACAGAACACTAGAAGCAACTATTAAAAAACATGAGTATTACTCGGAACATTTTAAACGATTATGCATAAGATGTAATGCAATAATTCAGAAATCACAAACAATTTACAACTTGCATATTGTACATTATTCACAACAAATCGAGAAATACATAAAAAATAAACAATTCAGAACATGTATAATGTGTACATAGGGTTAAAAATGCAGAACATTTAAAGCGATTATTCAGAACGTTAAACATCAGACACATTAATAAGAAAACTCACTTGATTCCGTCAATGATGAGGACGAACTATGATGAACTTTCGATGACATTGCTCACAGAGAAAGAGTACTGATCGGTAAATCAAAAAGCATGAAACACACACATGATTAAATACGAATTTGAACACATAAATTAAGAAAACGAATTGTCATGAACCATTCGATAATAAAAAATCTAAAACAAAAAAAAAATCCAAATCAAAAATCAAAAATCAAAAATCAAAAATCAAAAATCAAAAATCAAAATAGAAAACAAATCAGAATATCAAAAACAAAACAAATCAATTATGAAATCAACAATCCAGTAATAAAAAACAACTCGCAAAATTGAAAATAAAAAAGCAGGTCACAAATTCAAAAAATCAAGAATAAGCAATTTGGTAATCAATAATTAGATAATTGCAATTCGATAATAATGAAATCAAAATCGACAACCAAAACTAGGTCAGAAATCGAAAAATTATCAAGCACAATACACAAAGCAGAATTGCAAAATTGAACGAAAATTGATAAAATACCTTGGAATAAGCAATTTGATGAATGTATTCGAGAATATAATTGAATTCTGAAGCAAGTTGTAGATGAATTTGACCTTGATTAAGGTCCAGTAATGGCGGCAAAAGAAAAGAGAGAGGAGAGAAAACAGGGAGATCGAGAAAACATAAGTTAGAGAGAGAAAGAAATAAACGTGAAAAGTGAAGGATATGGGTTGGGTATATCTTGAACAAATTTACAAAAATGCCATTAGTAATCCCTTGATTTTCGGCTGTTAGATTAGAAATGATCCAAAGGTCAAGATTTATTCTCACATAGGAGAGTGTTCTCACATAAAGGAGGTGTTCTCTTTATATATATATATATATATATATATATATATATATATATAAATTAAGTGTGTTCTCTTTATCTTAAAACAACCAGTTCCAATTCAAATAAGCTACAATTAAATCATATAAGTTTACTCTCTTGCAATAAGGTCAGATTACTACAAGAAATGGGGCATTTATCAGACAACCAAAATCGGTCGGTAAACTTTGAAAAACGGTCGGTAAATTATTTACCAAGCAGTAAAGATAGTCGTAATAACACTAGTCGTTAAATGAACTAATACGACTAACTTGGCAGTCGGTAAAATTCACCGACTACTAATATTTGTATAAAACTTTATTTTTTGTACTACTTTACCCACAACTTGTTAAAAAAAAGTTACAGTTGTATATTGAGTTACAAATTCGAATTGAAATACATTTTAGAGAAAAAAAAAACACATTTAATTGATTAAAAGAAAGCGTAACATTATTTTTTCCTATTCTTTTCTCTGTTAATTTCATGGTTTTATGTTTGATCTAATAAATTTCTAGAAAAGATATATAGATATATGATTTCATTAGAAAAAGAATAGAAATTAAGAAGAAAATGTGACTCAAATACGTAAATTTGGCCATTCAATTTTTATACATTCAAAAGAACGACTCGTTTTTAGTTGACTAGTTGTTGGCCGGCGCGCGATACCCCAAGGTAGGCAAAAAAACTTATGGCGTAATTATTTTTATTAAAATATCTCATGTATGGTTAATTAATACTCCGTATTATATATAACCATGTATTTGTAGGAAGAAATATATTGCTTAAGAGCATCCAACAATAGGTAAAGAGCTGAAGTAGATATATTGCTTTCACCTCATTTTGTAAAGTGGCTGAAATAGATATATTGTATATATATCATGTTGCAACCCCTCCAATTCCAACAAATGAGGATTCGAAATGATCAAAAATTACAATAATGCAAACACATGAGAGGTATATAAATAAGAAATCAGTTTTAAGAATTCGCCATTATGCAAACTCATGGGAACTATGTGCCTTTTATAGCAAACAACAGCAACCGACCAAGTCAACATGACCACTTTGCCTCTGCACAAACGAGAAGATGATGAGATATAAGAAAACTCTAGATTTTTTGCTTCTTCAAAATCACGTTTATAATAAACTAAAGAACAAACAAATATACACATCTGGTGCAATTCACAATGCTAATAACTCAGAAAGAAGAGAGAGGGCTTTCACCTCATTTATTTTATAATTATCCCTTCCAAATCATATTAAAAAGATTAAAAGTGAAGCAAAAGAGAGAGGGAACCAGTAATTAGCCCAAGAAAGACAATGACAATGGATACATTAATCGCAAAGTTCTATTACATGATTCCTTCAAAAAAAAAGTAAAAAAGTTCTATTACATGATATATCAAGTAAAAAGGGGAAAAAACCATACTTTACATCAAAACTCCAACTATTGCATCCTCGTTAGCATCCAACAAAAATATTGGCTTTGCAAGACTTGGAATTGCAACCTCAATCTGACAAAGAGCGAGATAGTGAACTGTGAACAACGGAGAGGATAAATGATTTATAAAAATTGCAAGTTACAAACTTCTATTTCCCTCAATTGAAATAAGACTATTTAGAAATCAAGAATCCCAATAAGTGCTTAACTCTTTCTATGGTTTCCAACTTTTTACAAATCAGTTAAGGTAGCAAGCATTACGTAACTTCTTAAACACCACTAGTTCGCATTGCCAAACACGCATATCTTGATTCTTGCATACCATGCATACAATTTATATAGAACCTGACCTCTGTTATTGATCCCATATTACAAAGCATATCACTATAGAAAGGTCAGCATTTCATAGCATATCATTATAGAAAGTCCAGATCAGAATCCCAAACATATCTTGTGGTTTTTATGTATGCCAAACAAAACTCAAACTTCAAGACATCATAAACAAACCTCATATCAGAATATTACAAAGAGACAATAGAAGAAACCTATAATACAAGAACAAAATCATGGTAACATTCAATGGCCTTTTCACTTCAGGGACTGTATATCACAGAAGAAGAAAAAAACTGAATTACTCAAAATTAAAACTATAATCTAAATAAAATTTCTCAGATTACCAATTCTAGAATACGAAATGTCACAACAAACTTAAAAATTGAAAAACATTGAGCAATTGAAAATTAAAGATGAACAAAATTGAACAAAATCATGAGAAATTAGAGCAAACCTGGTGAAATCAGCCAATAAAAATGATGTATTTGAATTCCAACGAGGAGTAGTTGGTGAGTTGCTGAAGAATTCAACTCCATTTTGTAAAAAAGAAAAAATTCAAAGATCGACCTTTGAAACCTTTTTTTTTTTCAATTTGTTGACTGGTTCTAATTATTGCAAGGAATGAAGCGTAAAAGTGTTGAATCTAGAGTGACATTCTTACTTTGACATGTCCAAATAGTTTTACATGAATTTAGATTATAGTAGTATCAAATAACTAAATATAAGGTTAGTTAAACGTCCTTCATTATCTTAATTACTAAGTTCAATTATGGATATGTAAATAAAAAGTCATGTATCCTCTTAAAATCAACTCTTTACTCGGTCTCTTTTATATCATCATACTTTGTTTAGAGCATGAACATTGGGGAGGATATATCTTACTCTCTTCACTCTCTCTAAAAAGGCTATATGTCTCATCTCTTCCTCTTTCCATCTTACTCCTCTTTTATGAGTTGGTTTTCTGAGTTGGAGGTCCTCTCTGAGAACAATCTCTTACAAGCACTTTTAGTTTTAAGACCTCTCTTTCCTTAACTTCTGGACATTAATATACTTAATTAAATAAACCATTCTCAATTTACATATCCTTAAAAACTTATCAGGAAAAAATGCACTACTAAGAAACTAATTAGTTATCCTACAACAACCATGATCAGTACTATGTAGTAATTTAAAAATGACTAATTATTGAGTAAGCAGCAAAACAGACACCTTTTCCCTCCTAATAAACTAAAACTGATCAATATGCATTACAAATTTACAACACTTTTCAAGCATTTAACTCCAGTGGTAGTGATAAAAATCATAAACATGTTGGCAAGAAGGAAGCTAATAACAGAAGAGGTATGGGAAAGGGGAAAAAAAGCCATAATAAACAACATTCACAAACTCAAACCATGGTTTTCAAAACCAAATTCTGTCACTTCATTTGAGTCACACTTCAAACATAACATATCATCCAACTAAAACTACCAGTCTTATCAAATTAAACTGTAGATATATGGACATTTTACTTTCTTTTTGTTCATGTTTCTTAGTATTTGTAGTAAATGAATACTTGTATCTGGACAAATTAGTTTTTAAGGTTTTTTTTTTCCTTTTCTGTACAGCTTACTACAACTTTTGTGTGCGTTGTTGTGCTTTCCTTTGTAGGGTTTTAAATGGTTGTACTATATAAAGGCATGCACATAATCTTTCTAGGTTTGAGAGCCCCTACACAAAAACTGTACCTCCATTCTCTTTCTCAAACAGAATCCTGAAACTTTCACATTACAAACTTTGATTTCTACATGGTATCAAGCTCATCAGGTTGTGAGTTTCATTAAAAACTGTTACTCGACGAGAAAGATTGAATCTCTCTAACAAAATCATGAAAGATTGAATCTCTCTAACAAAGTCATCAAAGATTAAATCTTTGATAAACCTGAAACTGAAAACTTGAAGAAACAGACTCAGTTTTAACACTGGGACACCAGATGGCACAAGGTATCTGTATGGTCGGTTCACAGAGAAGTACAGATGGGACGGTGCTGCAAAGAAAATGTGTGTTCCATAAACTCACTATGTTGTCTTTGAACTGAACACAACCTTCGTCGTATGCCTTGTGTTGGACACACTCTTTCAAACCTTTCTTAGCATCACTACTATCCTGGACCCTTACTACACGAGGCTCAGACCACAGAGTATATATATATATATATATAATTTCATTGTTAACCCTACCTACATACCAAAGAATGGAAAAGTATCTCATTTACTTGAACAACCTACAGCAAAGAAACTATTATCACGACTGCTAAACACAAACTAACCTGAGAAACACCCTTTCCCGTGTAGTCTTTACCTCCATCCTTGAGCTTAAGGGCTTCATAAATTCCTAATAATTCACAAGTAGAAGTTTGACGTCAAAAATCATAATCAATCGCTAGCCGTATACTTTATCAAATCTACAACTGCCAAATAAAATTGAAGAATCTGTTATAAACAAGGGGAACTCACCGGTGGATGCACCACTTTGGACATCAACTCTAGCGAGTGTTCCATCATGTAGATGAATATCAGCCTGAAAAAGCACACCCATACAATCAAAGTCAATGAACAAATTATAATTATATTCATTATGAACAAATCTCAGTCAATATTAATTACAAATATTTCACATAAATATTTTCAGCCCGGAACTTAACAAACGCATTTAATTAGATACCAAAATCACTTGCCTTTGGACTATACTACGTGTTCTTTAAAACCATAAAAAACAAAAAAAAAAAAAAAAGTCAAATGATTCTTCCAATAGTTATATCCATAACTATAATCTCATTTTATTTTGTCCAACACAATACAATGATTTATACTAGACTTAATATAATATAAAGATAACCATGCCGGCCTTATGGAAACAATATAACATCTCCTAAATACAAGATGAATCCTTCGATACACTACTCCGTTGAACAACACTAATAATGAATAACTCATATCTGATATAAACATAAGTGAAGTCTCGATTATTTTAGCTAACTAGATTAGATCCCGTGCACGCACGGTTTTGCCAATTTTTTCACAAAATATTTAACTGGATATCTCCTAAACTACTGCATAGTTATAATATTTTTAACATATTCGTTTAAATTTATTCATCTAATATGCATATTTAAAATGCTAATATGGTAATTTGATCAAAATATTGAGTGATATATTTTCTATTATTAATATAGCGATTTGACTAAAATATTACTAATTTAGAATAATTATTATTACGTCGTACCTATTATTGCCATAATTTATAAACTTAATTTTGTTTCCATAAATAAATAGTTAATAAAAAAAGGTAGAGAATAAAAATAAAATAAAATAGATACACTTTTTTAGGAAAGTGGTTTTTGGCGGGAAAAAATCACACTAGGAATTGACACGTGTCATTCCTGGTGTCTCTTTTAGTATATAGTAATAGATACTACAATAAAGTGTAACAAACTTCAAAATCATAAATTGGGTTAAAATTTTACTACAATTTGCATCCAGTGGTAGTGACTGAATTGGTTCATGAATCCGAAGAGCATATTATATGAGGAGGAAACACTATATACACCTGTTGCCAATTCGCTCAAAAGTTTATTTTTTTTTCAATATTTGACCTAACTCTTTGCACATTTATAGTTTTTTTTTTTTTTTTTTGACAGGCTTTGCACATTTATAGTTGGGTTTTCGATTTGAATTGAATTACCTTCATTAAAATATTCAGGAAAATAAAAATATCACCTGAGCACCACTCATCCTAGCAGCTTCAATAATTGAATTCGCTTGCAAAAAACTCAATTTCGCCGGTGGAGGATCAATACGAACGACTTCATCAGCAAATTTGACATGCAAACTATCCCGATCAGCGTCACTATAAACATCAACAGTTTGAAGCCCTAATTTCTTTGCAGTCCGCATTATTCTACACACAATTTCTCCCCTATTATCCACCAAAATCTTCTCAATCAGCTACTTTTCAACTTTCTGCATATTTTTTCAACAATTGATCTACAATTAATACAATATGGATGAACCCTAATTCAACAAAAGTATGAGAGATGAGAGTTAGAGAAAGGGGCGGGAGACCTGATGGGCGATGTCGGATTCCAGACAGAGGAGTAGAAGCGGGGGAACGTCATCGTCGGACACATTTGATTCGACGGAGGACGGGAGGAGTAGAGGAAGCGGGTGTGTTGATACAGAAGGTCAGGGTTGAAGGAGGGGAAAGGAGGAGTGAGAGACGGGATCGATGACCAAGAAACTATGGTAAACACATCTGAAAATGAGAAGGAGAAAAGAGCCCAAGGGGCAGAAATTTGACAGATGGTAGCTCATGGCACAATCTGAAACTAAGGGCAATGATGTAATTACCCTGTTCTTAAGGAAATTAAATTCCCAAATAAAATTGTGAAGGAAAATGGGGATAAATTGGTCTTTTCACTATTCTGTGAATAGTAATACCCAACTCCTTGCTTTTTAAAGGGTGTTAGATTTAGAGTCATAAGTTGTATTGTTGGAGTGCCGGATAAAACTTAGCATTAACATATAAGAAGTCATGGGTTTAACGATGGATAAAACTTATCATTAACATGTAAGAGGTCACGGGTTCAAGGATGAGGATGGGTAGCAACATTTTTTTGCGAGGACACAATAAACAGTCATGTGTGCATATGACGTGACGCTATGATGTCATGTCACATGTCAAGTTATCGTGACACATGGAGTATATAGATTTGTATTAATATTCATTTACGTATATTGATGGTCAAACTAGTGCAATGACATGTGTGTGAAGGTTGGCTTGTCAGTTATTATATATGAAAAAGAGGGAGTAGACAAAATTAAATGTTATTATGAAATACCCGCTCTGCCCCTTTTTATTCTTTACGTTTTGTATCATGCACGAGATTTAACAATAATTAATGCTAACAAAGATACTCGTTTTGTTCAACTTAAACAATGCAAATTGCTTTCATTAATGATATTTTCACATTTATCAAAAAAAAAAATTACATTGGAAATATGAGAAATATTTAATGTTCCAATGGGAAATTGTGATAGAATTAATGGTTAAAATGACCCAATGAATTTGATTGTTTAAAATAATTATTTAACACGATTTTTGACAGAATATTAGAGTCTTTTATACTACAATATAAAAGAAAATATTCTAAGTGTAAAGATTAAAATTGTGCACTAGAAACGAAAAGCGTAAAGAATAAATTGGGATGGAAGGAGTATATTATTGGATTTAAGGTGAGCAAGACCGGGTACTCGACCGGAATTTTGGAAACCAAAACTGTTTGTAAATGGAAATTGGAAAAAAAAACTGGTGGGTACCGATTCTGGGTACCCGATTATTTAACTTTTATAATTGATAATTCATTTTTTTACGAAAAATTCGGCCAACTTTCTTTTTTACTCTAAATGTAAGTTTTTTTTTTTGAAAGATCAACCCTTTTTTCGCCCTTATAAATATTATTACTTTAAGATAATGTCAGTAGAATAAAAACATGTGTTTAGATTCGGGGAACCAGGTAACCAACCTGTTTCGGTTCAAAAAGTTTGAAACCGGAACCGTTTTGAACCGGTTCCTAGTTTCATACCCGAAATCACCCCAACAAGTTCTAGTTTTGAAACCAGCAGTTCCTAACCGGTTTTAGTTCTAAAACAGATACCCACTTATTTTTCTCAACTCTAGATGGATTAGACACAATGTTTATTTTCATTATATTAATCTTTTATACCATTATTAATAGACAATTAGAGATAGTAGCAATTAAAATTATGCATCGACAAGTGTTCCATGAAGGGAGTACAGTAGTTTGCTTACCTAAAATGCAAGGAAAATTTGCCAAATACAACTTAATAAAGTTCTCTATTTTCCAATTACAACCTCAAATTTCTATTTTTGTCAATTACAACCTTAAACTTATACATCCATTTTAAATTACAACCCAAAATTATTTTCCGGCAAAAACCACCGGAAGATGATGTCATAATGTTTTTTTAAAAAATAGTTACATATTTTCTGTAAAAAAATTAAATCGATAAATAATAATTAAAACAAAATAAAATAAAATAATCGAAAAAATAATTTTTTATACAGATAGTATGTACTTCATAATTTTTTTTAATAACGTTATGACATCATTTTCCGGTGATTTTTGCCGGAAAATGGTTTCGGGTTGTAATTTAAAATAGATATACAAGTGTAACGCCCCGACCTCTAATTCAAGTATTAAAGCATAATTAGCAGCGGAATTAACCTAATTCGGTCGGGTCGTTACACGCTGTAAATCCCTCTTGGGAATCACAAGGCAACAATCAATCATATTCCATTAGAACTCCCAAAATAATATAATAGTCCTCAAAATAAAAGTACATAACTTACTAAAAGTCTTTAATTAAACTATTACAATATTAAGCATAAACTAAGTGAACATTATTATAGTAAATTCCTCGCCACTAATCGTTTCCATCGTTCCCCGCGGTACCTAAAACAGAAAACAAAACGGTGAGCCGAAGACTCAGTAACAACTATCCTAGCAGCGTAAATTAATTTCAATTCATTTTATTTAATAACACAGGGAGAATAGAATATAGTAAAACATTTTATAAAGTCCTTTATTTAATTCATTTATAGATTTAGGGTGCACATGCTAGCCGTGGCAAGTATGACATGGTGGAACGTCTTCCACGATGGATCGCTGTCCATAAAACATGGGGCCTTGGCCCGAAAAACATGAGAGCCTTGGCTCAATGGGCGGATGCCCCATGGGTACATGCATGACCGAGAATCGTAACCTGTGAACATATACTGCCAAGCGGACTAGGTATTTCACTTTCATTTATCATGTTTCGTTTAATTTTACATTTTAGCCTTTTCACTTTAATTGAAATAACATAATTCCTTTAGATCATGTGATCAACATAAACCATCAATTCTTTCATGGTTTCTTATAAATACTATTTTATAAGAAATTCACTCAATCATAATATCATTTTATAAGAAAATCCAATCAATTATAATATAGGGAATAAATCCATCAAATCATATAATAAATTATTCAATCAAACATAATTCATTTCCCGCAACTCAATAAAACATGTCAAAGCATTCAAATCATAAATTCAATCATAATGTCATAATTTCACAAACACATTTGGAAGGGAATTGCGGGTACTAGCAATAGCCGTTACCTTGATTCCGCGACTTTGCTAAGGGATTTTCGTTGGTTCGTTCGTCCTGAGCTCCGAGTCCAATTTCTTTCAAAATAGTAAATCATTAAATTAGTATTAAATCGGTAAATAATTTTAAAATCAATATTTTACAAATTATAAATTTAATATATATGAAGTTTAATAAAATATAATTTCGAATTTTTAAAGAAAATATTATAATTAATCGAATTTTAATCAAAATACATATATATATATATATATATATATATATATATATATATATATATATATATATATATATATATATATATATATATATATATATATATATATATATATATATATATATTTCATAACTCGATTTTTCATGTAAATAATATATAAATTTCATTTTGATACTAAAATCTTATTCTCGTAAAATTGATAATAAAACCTGAAAAATAATACACAATTTTATTAGTAAATATGCATTTATAAAAAAAATTATTAAATCATAAATATTGATAAATTAGAATCTGAAAATTGGAAATTAGGCTCAACTCACCCAATAAGCCCAAATTGTAAAATGGCCCAATTACTTTGTGGGTTTTAAGGAAAGTAAATCAAAACCAAAATAAGTTTTGGTTTTCTGGGAGCACGGCACGCACAAAACACGGGAGGGGAAGAAGGGACGCATGAGGAGGAGGAGAGGAGAAGAGGGAGGTGGCTGCCTGGGCTCGGTGGTTTGGCGCAGCGCCGGAGGTGAGGCGGCGATGGTGGTGGTTGACTGGTGGTGGCAGAACGGCGAGGGAGGCAGAGAAAGGCGCGAGAGGGCGGATGAGCAGGGGAGTTTTGTGGGGGGGTTTTCGATCGGTTTTCAGGAAGGGAGAGGGCGGTTCACCGGAGCTTTAGAGGCGTAGTGTGGTCGGCGAGAGGATGAAGGTGGTTGGGGGGGTGGTGCGTGGTGTGCTGTTGGTGCGGCGAGGCGGGGGAAGAGGGAGAAACAGAGGAGTGTGTCGAGAGGAGGGAGAGGGAGGAGGTGGTGCTTGCGGTGGTATTGTGGGGCGACGGTGGTTGGGGTGGTTGTGTGGTGTTGGACGGAGGTGGAAGTGGTGGTGGCCGGTGGTTGCAGTGGTGTTTGCGGTGGTTCGAAATTACAGAAAACAGAGGAGGTGAAGTGGGTTTGGTTTTTCTTTGATTTCTGATTTTTGGTTGAGGAATTGGTTTCCTGGTGTTGGATTTGTACTGGAAAAGAAGGAGGAGTTCATTTTGAACTTCCCGATTGAATGTAGACCAGATTAGGGAAAGGGGAGAAGGAAGGACGAAAATGATTTCTTCCTCTGGTTCACGTGGAAAGCAGGAGAAAGAAGTGAGAAAATGAAATTTTGTTCTTGAGGGTATTTTGGTCATTTCACAAGATTAGGCTAAAATTTCTGAAATTTGTTGCTATTTTTGGAAACTACTAAAAATGGAAATGTTTAGTTTAAAATAATTCTTAATAAAAATATCGTTAACGAAAAATAAATAAATTTTCGTTTATAAATTTATCGTTTAAAATAAATCGTAAAAACGTTTAAATTAACGGAATTCGATAATTCGTAATTATTTAAAACGAAATCAAGCTGATAAATATTTTTGATTTTAATAAATCGAGTTTAAAATTTCGGGGTATTACAACAAGTTTAAGGTTGTAATTGGCAAAATTAGAAATTTGAGGTTGTAATTGACAAGTAGAGAACTTTATTAGGTTGTATTTGGCAAATTTTCCAAAATACAATACAAGAAGAATCATTATCATATACTTCCTCTGTTTCATTATAGTTGCAACATTTTATATATTCTAATTTGTTTATTTTTTATGATCTATATTTAAGGAAAACCATATTCATGTGATATCTTTCTATTAATATATATACTTTTCGATCATCAATTATTATTATTATTATTTTATTATTTTTACTTATTAGTTAACAATATTAATTAGCAAGCGTGGAAATAAAGTGTTACAATTATTAAAAAGAAAAGGGGACGTACTAGTTATATACTTATACGCAGTATTACAATAATATGTTAATCAATTAACAAAGCGTTGCCTTCGTGTACCAACCTCAAGAGAAGAGGGGTGGGGTTAGATACCATGTGTAAATGTTGCAACTTAAGATATGAGACGTTGAAACATCTATTTAGAGATTGTGAGAGCGATGGATAGCTCAGTTGATAAGAGCTTCCATCTCGGTTTCAGGTGATTCTGGGATCGATTCTCATCTCCGCCATTATGACTCATTCGCACCAAAAAAATCTATTTAGAGATTGTGAAGTCGTGCAAAAGGAAGGTTTGGAGCAATGGCTTATTGGGACTGCAAGAGGGATATAGTAAATTAGTAATATCCCCATTAGTGCCTGGGTTAAGAACTACATCAGATTCTTCTTAAAGAGCGAACAAGCCGACGACACAAAACTGCTAACGTTCATAGCCACTATCTGGAGTATATGGCAGCACAAAAATGATACAGAGTATTATTTTTAGAAATACTCCCTCCGTATTTTAAAAAAGAGATAGACTTTGACCGGCACGTAGTTTTAGAAGAGTGAGTTCAATTTATTAAAATAAAATGAATGTGGTGTAGTGGATGAATTATTTATTATAGTAAAAAGGTGATGTGAGTAAGTGTGGGGATCACAAGAAAGAGAGAAATATTAATATAATTAGAATTAGGGACCAAGACATGTCAAAAAGGAAAGTGTATCGATCTCTTTTTAAAATACGACCGTTTAAGGAAAGTATATCTCTTTTTAAAATACAGAGGGAGTATGGTGCCTAATACAGAGGGTTTTATTCTTAGTGAAACCGAAAACTTTGGCAGGTTTTGGAAAATCATGGAAGGGAAGAAGACATGCAAGAAACCATATAAAACCCCCAACCAGAACGGAGTTTGAACCAGTTTTCTGGGCCTCTTGGAGTGTTGATGGCTCTGACCTGTTGATGCTAGAGATTGATGGAGCTTGGAAGAAGGATAAATCATCTAGTACGAAGGAATGGAACGCGGGGGCAGGGTGGTTTGGCTCGTGTGAAGGACATCAAAAGGAAGGCAACCATTACATCTTTGCGCCCACACCTCTACAAGATGAAACCACGACACTTTGGCTTGCGTTATAGGACATGAAAGTGTGGAAGGATCGTATTGACGTGAGAACTGACTCAGCGGAACTGGTGCGAGCGATTGCAGACCTACCACGAGCAAAAATGGAAATTCAAGTGCTGATTTCTAATATTATTTGTATTATTCATAATCTTGACTATTTATGCATTTCTAAGGTTCTTAGATTACATGTTGCTAAAACCCATAACCTAGCCATAAGGGCTAGGAAAGGGCTTAGTGTGTTGTTTTGTGTTTTTCCTTTTTCCAAAAAAAAAAAAAAAAATACTCCATCCGTTCTTGAATGTTAGTCTCTTTTGGAATCTAAGATAATCCAACAAAAGTACAATTGTCACATGAATTTCAATTCTTCCTCCGTTCCGGAAATATCGCACCATTTGTTTTTTACACTATTTACACTACGACTTTGGCCATTTTTTGTGATTTGTACGTAAAGAATTTTTCGTCATGTGGGACCATGTTAGATTCATATCTATATATATTTTCTAAATATTAATTTTTTATAATTTTTACTTGCACACGGTTTGAGATATTAAGAGTCAAAGTAATGGTTAGGAGAGTAAAAGTCAACCATGGTGCGATATTTGCGGAACGGAGAAAGTAGAATATAATCCATGTGGGTGAGAGAGAAATAATTGAGGGGGTTTTAATGGAGATTAAAATTTATTTGAGAGTAACCAAATGAGCCTGGATATTTATAAGGGTATAAAGAATAAATGTTAGGCAAATAAAAAAAGATTGCAAAAGGAACTAATAAAAAAAACAACTCAATTTAAAAAATGGATTAACGTTAAAAAACAGAGGGAGTAATGAGTTACGGAGTAATAAGTTAAGGAAATTTGGCGAAAAACTACCTTTAAGTTTAGGGGTTTTGTGAATTGCTACCTTTAAAAAAGAAAATTATATTTTACTACCTTATAAGTTTGGTTTGTTTGACTAACACTACTATTTGATGTTTATCGTTAATGTTTTCCGTCTTTGGACTTCACTACAATGGTTATTTAATATAACAAATGAACAAAACAATAAATGAGCAGCGATATTTAAAAGAATAGAAGAAATACACGACGGAAAACATTAACGAAAAAGTCAAATGGTAGTATTAGTCAAACAACCAAACTTATGAGTAGTCAAATTAAAAAACTTTTTTTTAATATAGAAATTTATAAAATCACCAAATTTAAAGATAGTGTTTCACAAAATTTCCATAAGTTAATAACCCATTAATAACTTACAGTGGAAATAAAACGGGAAATAACGCCAAAAGAGGAGGGATATGGAAGACCTAAAATCCCAATAAATAAATAATTCCCCTTTTTATTTTATTTTTATTTGTACAATCTAACAAAAATCCAAACAGCACCCGGAATTCTGTCCTTTGGGCGCTCACTGGCACCCACACACAGACACCCAATTCCTACAAGAACTAGAGAGAGAAAGTAGAGAGAGAAACCAAAAAAATAAAAAAGGAATTTAAAACTCTTCCATCTTCTTCTTCCTAACTTTGCTGCTGCTGCTTCTTCTTCTTGATTTTTCTGAGGTCACCGTATATTGTATTTCTTATATTGTATTAATTAATTACTCGTGTTATATTTCCTATCACAAATCACAATTCATTAGATTATAATACATATTCAATAATATTCATTATTACTTCTAATTCCAATTTTTTTTTAAAACCCAAAATTTGTCGAAATCCCAATACCCAATAACCCTTCAAAGGAGGAATTTTCTGGGTTCGAGACGAGCTTCAATTTCAGATCTGTAGGTAGTTTCAGTTTCATCTTCTACATTTTTTTTAAAATAATTATTTATGCTATTTACATCAATATTTTTGGTATGATAGATCTGATTATCGCTGTTTATTGCAGATTTATCCGACATAAATTGGTGGGGTCAGTTGTAAATAAAGAGTGGGTTGGAATGGATTTGGATGAATTCAAAGCGATATTGGGGAATTCAGGGGTTGATATTTGGGGATTAATAGAAACTGCAATAAAGGTAGCATCTTTAGATTATGGGGATGAACTTAGAGTTCGAAGAGATGGTATTGTTGAAAAATTATACACAAATAATTCTCATAACTTTGAGACACCTTTTAATACTAATAATAATAATGATGGTTTTGCCACTAATGCTGTGGTTGAGGCTGTTTTTGGGAGTGAGAGAGGAGGGATGATTACCCGGAAATCAAATTCGCCATCAACACCAGTTTCCATCGGTGGCGGCGATGATGATGAGGAGGAGGTGGATGTGGTGGAGGAGGAACAGGAGCAGGAGCAGCCTGATAGAAGGTTTGTTGAGAATGCGGATGAGGAAGATGAAGATGATGAGCTTAGGAGGATTCTATCTGTCAAAGAACAGATTGAAGACCCTAACCAGGTTGCTTTTCCTTCTTTTGTGTATGTGTATTGTTAATTTACTGATGATTTGGTTTGATTGACTCTGTAATGATTGTTATTTTGTTGATTTATTTTAGTCTGAGGATTCACTGGTTGATTTGCTTCAAAGTTTAGCTGATATGGATATTACATTCAAAGCTCTTAAGGTTAGTGTTAAGCTAATATTATCTTGAATTGCACACAAAACTTTGCGTAATATTGAGTTTATCATGGTGATTGATTGTGAAGGAAACTGATATTGGAAGGCATGTGAACCGATTGAGGAAACACCCGTCTGGCGATGTTCGGAGATTAGTTAAAGTGCTAGTCAGGTTTTGATTTAGTTCCTCTCAAGTTTGATGTTTTCATTGAATTGATTGAGTAGGTATGGAGTTGTTGAATTGGATGGTTTTGTGTGTTTGTTTTCTTGATAGAAAATGGAAGGATTTAGTTGATGAATGGGTTAAGTTAAACGTGCCTGGTGAGGTCCAATCCTCCAACAATCTTATTGGTTGAGCTCTCTTCCTTCTTTTAATTTGTTTTTTAGATTATAATTTTGAATCATACAGTATTTATTGTGCTGACTGCAAATTACTGCCTTCAGTGGACGGAGACTCGCCTCTGCAAACTGTTTCGAGGAATCACCAAAACGGAAATCACAATCAGGTATATGGAGTATGTTAAAGTGTTTCTTTTGCAATGAAGAATATGAATATGCAGAAAGCTTTCTTTTGCTTTTATTATTGTTCTCATAATCTCTTTATGAAAGATTCTTATTTTTGCATGTTTTTCTTTGCAGGTTCCTGATTTCGCTTACTCTCCAAATCCACACAGTAAGAAGAGAACCTGATTCTCTAAAGGCTTGCTTGCATTAATTTGTTGATGATTACGGTTGATATTCTTTTGTTTGATATTGTTTGTTTTCTTTGTATGGACAGATGGAAGTTATGGATCCGATAAGAATAATTCGGAGTTTGAACCTAAGAGAAAAGGTCCTCTCCCTCCTCCCCGTAGAGATCCTCCAGCGAAGCCCATGAAGAGCGCTTCTCCAGCATCAGCTCCTCCTCCCAATGTACTCCTTTTTCAAGATTTCAATTTGCTGTTTGGCTGATGAAAATAAAATAAAATAAGTAGAACTAGAAAACACAATGCAGTCTTCTGGTTTTCCTTTCACACAGCTCAGCATTTTCCAAAATCTCAAATTTGATTTTCCTCTGAATTTATCAAAATGTTTTTGCTGAAAGTTGGTCTTTTACGGAGGGGATTTGGAAAATTTGAAACAATTTAAAGTGAATGATAAGTTGGTTTATCATATCCGTTCCTGATTATTTTTCTGGGGGCACGGCTAAAGGTAATGTATTTCTACTGGAAAACTTCAAATTAAACTTTCGGATCATGAAAATTCCAAAGAATTTGATAAAAAGTTTTGCTGAAAATTGCATCTTTCAATGGTTAAACAAATTTTATTAGCTTAGGCCTAGGCCTCGTAGACTTGTCATGTTTTTGCGCTTATTAATATAACTCTTACCTTTTACCAAAAAAAAAAATGGTTAAACAAATTTTATTAGCTGAGGAACTGTGCTGGAAAAGTTTTCTCTTCAAGTTTTTAATGAACAACTCCCGTTGGGATGATGCAGAGGCAGAAAGAGGTGCAAATTGACCCAGATAGATTGGCTTCTGCTAGGAAAAGGCTTCAGGAAAACTACCAAGAAGCTCAAAATGGTTTGGCATTTTGAAACCCTATAACACAATCTTCTCAATTCATGATGATACTTGTCTTCCGTTGTGATACATACTGATGTATGTGCTTTTACTTTGCATTTTGGTTTGTGTTTGTTGAAGCCAAAAAGCAAAGAACAATCCAGGTGATGGACATCCACGAGATACCAAAACCCAGGAATTCCTTCTTTGGAAGAAACAAAGGTGGCTTTCAGAGGCACTAGTCAGCTCGTCGTGTTCTTGACATAATAAGAGAGCTACAAAAGATTATAGAGAAACAAACACACCTTTACACACAGAGAGGCTTTCTGAACCAAATAGGAAGAAAACCTGAGAAGGAAAGTAATGGTTTTTCCGTTGTCCCGCACATCTTTTTGAGTTATTTTTATTTTCAAGGAACAATGTTCCCCTTTTTGATGATTCCCCCCATCAATAATTCTTAGTAATTTGTCAAAGGATTTACAATAATTAAGCTGTGGACTGAGTTGAGTAAGGGGGTTTCCCAAGTAGTGGTTTTTTACTGGTTTGTACAAAGTGTGAAACTTCCTTGTTACCATAGAATTTTGTTAGGAGATTGTACTTGTTACTCTCGTCGTGTGTTCCAATTCTTCTCCTATCCACCATGTGAGCAAGTAAATCTAGTGGAAGGAGAAGAATTTGAGTACACAGACGTAAAATGTGGTACGTAATCCAAAATGTCGTTACAAATATTCGACAATGGAGAGGGTGTCGTTGCCTTGTCGGAAAATAACAGTCCCTCAGATTACAGGAGTTTGAAAATGTATCAGTTTAAGGATGTAAGTCCATAAATGTAATATTTCCATATTTGTGTAAATTCAGAGTGTTGCCCAATTCCCACCATTTTGGTGATAAATAGCCAAATAAGGAAGGTAGTAGGAGCCTAGGGGAGTATAGGAGGAGGTAGGATGATGCATAATAGGATCAGTTTTTCAGGTTAGAAAAAAGAAGTCAAAATGTTAGTGAGTGCCCATCATTGTATTTATTGAAAACTTTTTCATGTTTGTGGTTACATTTAATTGTGGGACCATTTTCATTCTTGTTTAAATGATGAGCAAAGTGTGATGTATCCCGTTAAATTTTTTCATCGACAATTATCTACTCCCTCCATTCCTTTATGTTGTTCCCATAAGGAATGTTGGGGGTTTTTTAAGAAAACTGAATCTTTATTTGTATTGGGATATGAGTAATGATTGGGTGTAAGAATAATGATTATGTGTAAGAGATTATATATTTAAAATAAAGGAAGGAGAGAGAAAATATTAAAGAAATAAGATAAATAGGAGATTTTATTATTAACAACAAAAAAAAAACCAGTTTAATTCAAACCAAAAAAATCAAGAAAAATCAAACCAAAACATTCAACAAACAATCAATAATTCGACCAAATCAACAATCAAGATTTCGAACAAAAAAACCAAGATTAAATTTGAACAAAAAACCCAAATTAAATTCGAACAAAAAAATCAGATTTGAAATCAACAAATCAACAAACAAAACAAACAATCAAGAAAATTTGACATAAATAAACCCAAAATTTCGGTACAATGAACCCAGAAGTTCGACATAAATAAACCCAGATGAAAATTACACCCAAAATTCATCCCAAAATTCAACCCAGAAATTCTAGATTTATTCTTGACAAAATATAACCCAGAAATTTGACCAAAACAACCCAAAAAATCGAGAAAATCAACCCAAAATTTCGCCCAAATCAACCCAAAAATTCGAATTAATCAACCTAGAAATTCGACAAGCAATTCAACCAAAATTAACCCAGAAATTCGACAACAACCAGCCCAAAAATTCGACCAAAATCAACCCAAAAATCCAACTACAATCAACCCACAAAATTCGACCAAAATCAACCAAAAAAATTTGACAAAAATCCGACCACAATCAACCCAAAAAATCAACAAAATTCGACCAAAATCAACCAAAAAAATTCGACATAAATCAACCAAAAAACCCGACCAAAATCAACCCAAAAATTCAATAAAAATTAACCAAGAAATTCGTCAAAATATCGAAATCAGCCATCTCAAAATTAATTCGAGAAAATTAAACCCAGACATTCGACTAAAAAACAGAAAATTAAACCTTGAAATTCGAGAAAATTATACCCAAAATCAACCACCAAATTTAACCCAAAAAAATCAGCCAAAATAACGACCAAAATCAATCCAAATTTTCGACAAAAATCACCCAAAAATTCGACAAAAACACACACAAAAATAAATTAATACTCACTTGATCCTTCGTATCACTCACGATTTTGAGGATTTAGAGGTCAAATTCGGCCATGAAAACTCTAGATCTAGAGTTTTTATGGTCGAATTTCACGATCTAAAGCCATAATACATGCGGCGGAGGTTTGGTTGCAGTGGTGGCGGTGATCTCGTTTTTAGATCTGAAGAATGGAGAGTTGTTTTGGAGGAGAGAGAGTGAAAAGTTGAGAGGAGGAGAGAAACGGATGAAGAGAGAATGAAGAGAGAATGAAGAGAGAGACTAAGAGATAAGAAAATGAAGAGAGAGTGAAGAGAGAGAGTAAGAAAATGAAGAGAGAGAGAGACATCCGAAAGAGGTGAGAGAGTGAAAGGGAGTGAAAGGGACGGGGAGTGGGTTTGGGTTATGGGGAGTGATTAAATAATTAAATAAGGTTGGTGGGGAAAAAGAGGGTGGAAAAAGGGTAGAATCTTAGGGTTTTTTGGTAAATAGTGGGGAATCTTAGGGTAAATTGGTAAAAAAATTATGACCAAAAATAGTAAAGATTCAGTAGGGGAACAACAAAAAGAAACGCCAAAAAAGGAAATGGGAACAACAAAAAGAAATGGAGGGAGTATAACTACAACAAAGCGATTTTTTTTTAATTTAAATTGCAATAGATATTTTTTCGGAAGCAAACATCTAGTACTCGGTATTTATTTTGTTCGTGTTTAGGGGACCTTTCTAGTTTCTACGATGGTCATCAATAAAGATGACCAAAGCTAGAAATTAATTATGGTCACATAAAATGATTTATTTTACCTTTAAATAATACTCCATCTGTTCCTTAATGTTGGTTACGTTTGGGAAATTAGGTGGTTTTAAGAAAAATAGATTCTTGATTTGTATTAAAATTTGAGTAATGATTGGTGTAAGAGATTGTATATTTAAAAAATAAAGTAAGGAGAGATAAAGTAATTAGGAAAATGAGATATAAGTAATTATTGGCTGTAAGAATAATAATTGGGTGTAAGAGATTGTATATTTAAATACAAACTTTTGTATAAGGCGGTCTTACCGTAAGACCGCCTTGATGGAAGTCTAGCTGCTGCCTTGATGGCAGTCCAGCTGCCAAGTAGGCAGTGACGTCAGCGTTTAAAAAAGAAACAAGTTCAAAAATATATATACCTATTTATGATTTATTTACCATTTATTTTCAAGCCTTTTCTCTCTCTTCCTCATTTCTCAGATTAGGGTTTTCTCCCTCCTCCCTCCTCCCCCTCCCATCACGTTTTCTCTCTCTTCCTCCTTCCATCACACACATGGCGGCGGCGACAGAGACGATGGTCGTCGTCGTAGCAGAGAATAATTTCCGCCAGAGTGGAAGAGCCGCATCGATGTGGAAGCAGGGAGCATAGGTGTCGAGACAATGTTAGGGTTTTGCGATGGAGAAGAGAGACGGAGAATTCGAGAAACTTATGTTGCTGTGGCGGTACGAATGAGAATGCGGTTTAATTTGGTGGTCGGAGGTACAAAGGTCGGTGGCTGAGGCGGAGGTACGAATGTGGATGCGGAGGCGAATGAGGAGGCAGAGGTACAAAGACATTGGTTGTGGCTGCAGCGATACCTCTCTTCTTCTTCTTCCCTCCTCCATTCTTCCTCATGCACAAAGACATTGGTTCTGACTTGTATTTTCGATCGATATTCTATTAATTCAGGTTTTTGTTTATTAATTTGGCGATTTCAATTGAATCGCAATATCTAGGGTTTCTCTTGCCACCAAGACCGCCTCAGCCACCGGATTCCGCCTTCAAAACAGGTTAGATTTTCTACAATCTGTAGATTTTTATTTTATTTATATGAAATTAGTATGTTCTTATGCTGGAGTTTTTGATTTCTGGAGTTTTTGATTTTTGGAGTTTTTGATTTTTGATGTAATTAGGTCAACTCTTTGATGTAATTAGGTCAACTCTTGCGATTTTTGAGGAGGAGGCTTTGCGGTGGTGGCGGTCTGGCTGATGGTTGTGCAGTGTTGGTGATGCGGTGTGTTGCCGATTATTGTGATAGAATCGCTGCAAACTGAGGATTCGTAGCGGGGAAGCACTGGTGTTTTAGTTTTAGTTAAGAATTGTAATGTTTTAGTTACACTTTTTTTGTATTTAGTTAAGAATAATTATGTTTTAGTTAGTTATAATTCTGAAATAATGGTATTCTCAGTGGAATTGCTGGACTGATTTTCTATGTTTTAGTTATGAATTTTTAAGTTTTAGTCACGATTTTTTTTGTTTTAATTAAGGTTTTTTGAATTTTAGTTACGTATTTTTTAGTTTTCATTCAGGGCTTTAGTTGTGATTTTTCGAGTTTTAGTTATGATTTTACCAGTTTAAGTTACGATTTTCTTGGATTTAGTTAACATTTTTTGAGTTTTAGTTATGTGTTTTTGAGTTTCAGAACAAATAGTTAAGCAATGTAACATATTAGTTAAGCTTCAGAACCAATTAGTTAAGCAATGTAATAAATTAGTTAAGTAATGTAACATATTAGTTAAACCATGTAACCAATTAGTGAAGCACTGAAACCAATTAGTGAAGCACCAGAACAATTAGTTATGCATTGGATTTAATTAAGTTATCACTGGAACTGATTAGTTAAGTTTAAAATTCAATTAGTTAAGCAACGAAACTAATTAGTTATGCAATGAAACCAATTAGTTAAGTACTGAACCAATTAGTTAAGCACTGAACCCAATTAGTTAAGCAATGAAATCAATTAGTTAAGCATTGCAACTAATTAGTTAAGATTTTATAAGTTTTAGTTAATAATAAGTTTGTTTAAAATTAATAACTATTTGACTCATAAGTTTAACTATTTGTCTTTATACCTTAACTATTTTGTTATTCAATTAGTTATGATTTTTTTTACTTTTAGTTATGTTTTACACTATTTTAATTAGTACCAAAAAAAATTGAAAATTTTAATTTCGAAAAAAATTTGAAAAAAAAAATAATTAAAGCCTGAAATCCAATTAGTTAAGCCTGAAATCCAATTAGTTAAGCTTGAAGTCCATTTAGTTAAGCCGGAAGTCCAATTAGTTAAACCTGGAAAATAAAATCAAAAAAAAAAATTCAAAAAAAAAAAATAAAAAATAAATTGTACATGCTGACGTCAGCATGACGTCAGCACACGCGCCGACATGGCTGCCAGCAAGACTGCCAACAAGGCGGTCTTTCCTGTGAGGCGGTCTCACACAAAAGTTTCTCATATTTAAAGAATAAGGAAAATTTGCTAATTACTTACTCCCTAGGTTTTTTGGGACTTTGCACATTACTACCTAGATTGTTAAAAGTTGCTAATTAATCCCTCCGTTTCTTTTTGTTTGTTACGTATTTCTTTTAGGGTGTTTCACAATGTTTGTTACGTGGGAGAATCTTTTCTGTTATAAACTTATTATACTATAATTTTTTGTGCCATCTTTTAATTTTAATTGAGACAATTTTTCCAACTCATTAAATATCTTTGTAATTTCCCAAATATGTTAAGTTAGCAATCTTTGTGCTTTTCCATTATTGGTTCATTTTGATAAATAAAACAATCTTATTGGTTGTTGTAATGATTAGTGGATTGAAGTTTTACTTGGATTTATATTTTTAATGAAAAAGAATCTTTATTTTACGTTAATAAACGTGCAAAAGTTCAAACGTAACAAACAAAAAGAAACTAAGGGAGTACTACCTAGATCTTTATTTATTGTTGTCAAGAAAATACCAAAAAAAAAAAAAAATCAAAACGTAATTAATTAAACAAGAATATAATCCCAAATTTAACAAATTCCCATTAAAATTACCAAAAAAATAACTGGGTAAAAAATCCCAAATCACCAAAATTACGTTGTTCCTCCCTCTCCTCATGAACTCTGCTACTGCCTACTGCTAATGAACGCTAACTCTTCTCCTCGCAAAAATTTTCTACTCTTCTACTCTAAACCTTTAAAAGATACACTAAAATTAAACAGGGAGAGGACACAAGAAAACGACCATACTAAGAAAAAACACTCTTTCTTCTCGAGTTGTCTGTAGTATGGAAGACAAGACAACGACCACAGGTATAGGAAAGAAGAAAAAGTTAGTGGTCACACGCTTAAATGGAACGAGGTTGGTTATACTAATTAAATTATTATTAACAACTACTTATTTAATTGCTAATTTTGGAATTTGTTGAATTTGATGATTGAATATTGATTATTGACCTAAAAATCGAATCTTTGAACTTTTTATTACTTTATGTTGATTAAATCAAGCATACAAACAATAGTAATTGTTTTTTTTTTTGCTACCTAATTCCTCATTATTTGTACAGGGTTGTGGCAAAAAACATTCCTGCCTTTGTTGGTTTGCGGTTGAATGTTGGGGGGAAGTTTGACATTAGGAACTCTCATGTAATTTGGTCAGGGGGGAAAGTGATCTTAGAGGGTGAAATATGCAGCAAAAGTTTTACTGTTGGTTTCTTGAATCAGTTTGTGATGGACACATTAAAGGTTAGGGCAGGAGAGTACAAAATCTGGTATAGAAAGAGCGGAAAGAATCTTACAACCGGGAGGAAGGTGATGATTGATCAGAGTGATATAGATGAGCTTTTTAAAAGAATTGATAAGGCAGATATGGTGACTGTGTATGTTGTGTTTGAAGGTGATGGATGGCAAAATAGGATAAATTTGGGTGTGGGTAATGTGGGGCCCAAGGTATCTCAGTCATTATTGGTAGGTTGTCACAAACCACCCATTGTTAATGCCCCTTCTTTATCCCAACCAGATATCCCAATCCCCTCCCTAAAAGACCCTTCAACCATTATCTATGTTTAACAAGTTAGGGAGTTTGCAGCTGCTTCATATGCCCCAAAACATAACATCCACAAATCCCAAAACACACCACCACCCCTTGACACGGTTGCATTTGTCATTTCTGAAGGAGAGTTAAATAACATAGAAACACCACCTGTAGCTTCTAAGAAAGGAAAGAGGGTTGTTGAATCTTCCAAAACCGGCAAGAACAAAAGAAAGAATCTGTGGGACAGTAGGTATAAGGTTTATGATGATGAGGATGATTACGTGGGAGTTGATCCAATTTATAACCTGTAGACATCTAATTTGTGTCTCCCCAATGGGATGATGACGATACCATTATCCTTGTTAGGTAGTTGGAGCAACTCCGTGGGGAAATTCCAATTGCTAAAAGCATGTCCAAAATCCAAGAGCCAAAATCCAATCCCCGAGGCCGTTCCCTTTCCGGAACTCGGTACAAAATACAAATTTCAAAGATCAATTTCAAAATCCAAATACAATCTCACCCAATGGACTATCCCATTGGTTTTACAAGGCCTTTTCCACTCAAAATCATATAAGGCAAGTCAAATTCGGGCGCCGACCCACAAAACCGAGCAAGCCGGGGCTCGTCCCTTAAAACCGAATTCAAAAACCCAAAACGGCTTGTTTTTAGACGAAAGCTAAGCCTTAATCCCCAAGCAATCACTACGTGCCAATTTCGTACAAGTCATACAATGGTACAACAATACAATCCAAAAGCAAGGACGGCATATTTCCGTCCTTTTTGGCAGCATCCACGCCACGTCACCGACGCTGGCAATGGCTGGCGTTTAGCAGCAAACTCCCCTATAAATACCCCTAATTCTGAGCAGTTTAGAGAGGGAAAATTGACATACAACGTCGTAATACAAAAATTGCACCTCAAATTTTAATACAAAAATCAATACAAAATCCTTCAAAAACACCATACAATCTTCAAGCTTTAAGCAATTGGGAGTTCTAATCGGAAAGCTTGCCTAAACCTAACTAGGTAATTCCGAATCCCAACCCTAATCTATTCAATGTTGCTTTGATTTTCTATTTCAAAATGATTAGTAAGTTGGCATTTTTACTCTTAAAAATGTCACTTGAACAATCATACATTTCTTCAAAATCCAAACTTTTCAAAATACAAAAATGCAAACTTTCAAGATTCAAGGATGTTCAAAGTTGTTTGTAATCACTTCTTTGAACTAGAATCATTCTCAAACATGGAGTAATCAAAGATGATGCCTTTCTAACTTTTAAAGGTCTAGTCTTTGAGATTCAAGACTCCATTTTTCAATATACAAGTTCAAGTTTTCAAATTTCAAGATCCAACAATGTTTAGGGTTGCTCATGACTACTTCCCTAAACTAGGATTCTTTCAAAGTAAGAGCACATCAAAGATCTAACATTTTCAACATTAAAAGGCCCGATCTTTGAAATTCAAGTCTCTTAACTTCAATATTTCAAGTTCAAGTTCAAGTATTTCAAGTTCAATATTTCAAGTTTCAAGCTTTCAAGTTCAAGTTCTATATGCAAAATCTAGGATACTTTGGGGTGAGCAACTTCTCCCTAGTTGAGATTTTTGGCTTTGAATTCGTGTCGAACGCACTTATTTTTAAGTAGCCGTCTGGCGTTCGGATTTCATGTGCCCAAGTTCAAATTTCAATATTGCAATTTCAATTATGCACCTTTAAATTCCGCACTTTCAATAACGCATTTCAATTTCGCACTTTCAATTATGCAACTTTACTTGCCTAGTCCTTCTAGGCAATTTGGACCTACTCCCTAGTCCATTTCTAGGGGGCCTTGTATTTACTAATTCCGCACTTATTTACTATTGTGATGTTGCTTTACTTGCTTTATTGCTTTCATCACCGCACATGCTAAATACAACAAAATGCAAGGTTACATCACGCTTAACAAAGATAATTTCTTGGACAAACCGATCTTAGGTTCCCTTAAATTAACTTTAAAGCAAAGTGACCACAATACAAAGTAGAAATTCAATTTGTTCCAAATTCAAACCCACATAGTCTAAACTAGGGTATTTTCGAAAATGTTGTGCCACGTACTTGAATAATTTCTAAAGCTCGCGGAATAAGAATCTCGTTCCCGTGCCCGGATCTCACCCATCCGTTTTGAAGATTCAAAGCCTTATCCAAATCGAGTCACTCTTGGTCTTTCCAAACGGGACCCTAAAATAATGTTTGGTGGCGACTCCTTCAAGATCCAAAAATTCAAAGGTTTCTAAAAACCGCCCCTTGTAGGGAAAAAAGCAAGCCGAGCACAAAAAATACCCCCTACAATTCTGGCGACTCTGCTGGGGATTTTCTAATTTCAATTTCGAAAATTCGAGCAGATTTTGAGTAGCAAGCCACTGATCTGCTTAAGTACTGGATGCCAGCACTGGCGCCAAGCACAACCACCTGCGCCAAACGCCGCTGCCTACATCCAGGAAGTGTCTCACAGTGGCCTGTTTCCCACTTTTGCTCAAATTTTCGTGTTGGGAGTTAGTCTATTTTTGAATCTTGAAGGACGCTCCCAAACCTCGAGAACGAATGTTGAAAAACGAGCTTTTCAAATACAACATTCAAGTGCGATTTCAATTTTCAATTTCTAGGCATTTCATGCATTTTTCGAAAACCATATTTGTGCAAAACGAATTTCTACCTTGCCCAAACGGATGTGTTCAACATTCGGGCTAGCCCCGGGGGCAACGAAATGGTGACTTTCCATACGGTTCCCGACCAAAGTGTGTGACCATTTCCGCGCCTACCAAAACTTGGCATTTACTTGACATTCCTGATGTCAAGTATGGAGGCCGTCTGCCGACACACACGTCCCTTAGGCGGATGTGCAAGTTGTCGCCGGATCCGTCTCTTAGTCAAGTACCTTTTGACACCCAAAGCCGACCACTTGAATCATACAAAACTAAGACCGACCTTAGGTTGAGAACTTTACATGTCGCATTCATATTCATGATTAGTGTGACAACGTGCTACTTGTGCATTGTGTGGGCGTCTTTGCACGCGTGTATGGCTAACCTCGAGTTCTAGCTTTGCCAAAACCACTTAGCCTCCAACTAGGAAACCAAACCCCTAGGAGCATCATTCAAACCTCATGCATCTAAAATCGCCGATTTAAGGTCTTTTAGGAGTGCCACTCCATTTGTTTCAAAACCCTCAAACACGCCTCACGCACAAATGCCAAATTCAAAAATCAATCCAACGGCGTCATAATGCCGGATTTTCCACTCCAAATTTCCAAGTTCCAAATTCAAAATTCAATCCAACGGCGTCATAATGCCGGATTTTCCACTCCAAATTTCAAATTCCAAGTTCAAATGCAATCCAACGACGTCACAATGCCGGATTTTCTAGTCAAAACTTCAATTTCCAAGTTCAAAACTCAAATCCAACGGCGTCATAATGCCGGATTTTCCAATTCAAACCTCGAGTTTCAATTTTTAAGTCCAAATCCAATGGCGTCATAATGCCGAATTTTCTAGTTCAAGACTCAAATCCAACGGCGTCATAATGCCAGATTTTCCAATTCAAACCTCGAATTTCAATTTTCAAGTCCAAGTCCAACGACGTCATAATGCCGGATTTTTCTAGTCAAATTAAATTTCAAATTCCAAATGCGAAACTCAAGTCCAATGGCATCATGCCAGACTTTCTAGTTCAAACATTCAAATCTACAAAACCTCAAACTCAAGTTGCCAATTCCAATCTCAAAGCCTCAAGTTCAAATGTCCAAACTCATTATCGGCGTAATGCCAACCTTTTCAACTCAATCTTTCAAACTTCAAGTCCTATACTCAAAGTTTCCAATTTCAAATCCATGATGGCATAACGCCGAATTTTCCTCTTTCAATTTCGTTTTCAAACACTTCAAAATTCCAAGTCCACGGCGGCATAATGCCGGACTTTCAACTTTCAAGTTCCTATTCAAATCCCTTTTTTTCAAAAGTCAAAGCTCCAAGTCAAATGCCTCAATTCCATGGCGGCGTAATGCCCGAATTTTCAAAACACAAGGCCTCATATTATATACAAAAGTGCGCCTTTTCAAAGTTCAAACTTCGAATCAAATCCAAATTTCAAGTTCATCTTCAAGCTACAAAAAATTCTTGCTTTCCATTGCTCCTAAGAACAAAATTCAAAATACTTCCAACGGGTTGAAAATCCCCTGAAATAATACAAACCCCATTTCCAAATACTTCCAACGGGTTGAAAATCCCCTGAAATAATACAAGTTCCAAATTGTCCAACGGGTTGAAACTCCCCTGAAATATTCAAAATCCAACGGGTTGAAACTCCCCTGAAATATTCAAAATTCAACGGGTTGAAACTCCCCTGAAATATTAAAAACCCAACGGGTTGAAACTCCCCTAAAATAATTCGTGATCTAGCGGGTTGAAATTCCTTTGAAATACTCCAAATCCAATGGGTTGAAATCCCCCTAAAATATTGACGGGTTGAAATTCCCTTGAAATAATACCAAATCAATTCCCTTTCAATCGGGTTGAAACTCCCCTGAAATATTCCAAATCCAATCGGGTTGAAATTCCCCTAAAATATTGACAGGTTGAAATTCCCTTGAAATAATACAAAATTCAATCTCCTAATACAAGTCCAATTTCCAAATTCTCGATGGGTTGAAATTCCCCTAAAATAGTTCAATTTCCAATAGGTCGAAAAATTCTTTTTCGATATTCCAAGTTCTAGTACAAGGAGTCAACTTCACAAAAGAATGAAGGCTCCTCTCAAACACTTCCAACGGGTTGCAAACCCTGAATACAAGTACAAAATCCAAAATCCCGAATCTTCGGAGTGGCACTTAGAGTCAAGTCTAGGTCTCATTCATTGCATGCATATCATATCATGTGTCGGGAAGTCCAAGTTCTAAAGTTCTAAATCATGTGGTAACTAGGTGCTCGGACTCATTCTCTCAGAATCCTATTCAAGATGACTTCACTAGCAACAGCTGTTGCAGAGCTCTATGAACGTGTTGAGGAAGCTGAGGTTCGTATAATGGCTCTCGAAGACAATCAAGAAACACTTTTCCATGCTGTGGGCCCTTTTGAGGTAGAGGAAATTTTTCATAACTAAAGGCTCGTGCCACACCTGGCGCAGCCAAGTGAAAGCTCGGAATCTGGGTTACCTCAAGGAGACATTTGTGGGATATGGGCCAGCGATGATGAAGACACATATCAGGACCCTCCTATTGAAAACCTCTTTGACGATGAATGCCGAGAAATTATGAGCGCCGACTGGTATTTGGACCCTAAGGCAGAAAACAGTGTTCAGGTCATGACTAGGTCCGGTTGAATTCAAGAGCCAGTCAACAGAACGACACCGACAACTAACATCCCTCTACCCACTGATGAAAACCCTTTGATCAAGCAATTGAAGCGCACTAAGGCAGAGGTTAATATTTGACAACTCATGGCTTCCTCTGTGGAGCACTGCACTGCTCTCATCAATGCTCTTGTCAAGTTAAACGTCACCCCAGAGGTCACTCCTGACGAGTTGGTCGGGTTACTTACAAATCTGGAAGAAGGAATTACTTTCACAAATGAAGACCTCCCACCTGAGGGGGCAAGCCATCACAAGGCTCTCTGTCTGACTGTCGAATACAAAGACAAATAACTTAAAGCATGCATAAGATAAATGTTATTTAGTATGGCCCGACTTCATCTTGAAGCTTCAACTTCAAAGTCCGTCTTGAAAATGGATTGGAAACTCCGTCTTGAATTTCACCGTGGGAGGCGCCATTTTCTTCAAATAGGATCAGCTATAATTAAACTAATTACAACTATTTGATGGTACGCAGACCATATTTGAATTGAAAAAACAAACTTTGGTGCATTAGACCAATTACATTCAAATTAATGGTACGCAGACCATATTTTCTATCCTATTTGGGCCATACTAGTCACTTCATAACCTGCAAAACAGTACATATACAATATATACCATTTACCCATTCATTATCATGAATGACCCATATAGCTGGTTAGTAAAACACATTGTTATGCATCACATAAATATTTGCAGCAATTAATCAAGGGCACCAATAATCTACCAATTATTCAGTCCTTATTAATTCTACTCAAGTTGTTTAACCTTAAAGGATTTGTAGACCTAATCAAGAGTTTATGACTAAAGGCTCCAAATTAAACCAATAACTTTATATGCTTTACTAATTTTAAACATAAAAATGTATTTCTAGTCTAACCGGAAACATACAAGTTTAATTAAAATTTAAAGCTCATATAAAATTATAATCAAATCCATTTAATTTATTTTCAGTTGAATTTAAGAATTTAAATTAATTCAAGGTTTAATTTTAGTAAAATAATTAGTATAAATAAACATTTATAATAATTATAATATTCAAAATTAAAATCCGAGAAAACAATTTAAATTATTAATTTTAAAATTAATTAAAATTATTTCGGAACTGAAAATTCAAATTAAAACCAAAACGTGTCAATCGTCGCAAGACGAGGCACTTGGGCTTGCGCCCAAGCCCCATCGAGCCTCGAGGCCGCATCGCCTTTAGATTACGAAAATTAATCACCCCTTTTAATTCTTTGCAAATTTGTAAAATTTAACCATGTTATGCAATTTAGATTATGCAAATAATAAGAGGCTCGTGATACCACTGTTAGGTTATGATACATATGAACAACATAAATCATGCGGAAAAACCTTAATGCCAGGAATCATATTAATTGCACATAATCATATAATTAGTCTAGGATGCATACACTTTGTAGCGTGCCCTCCCTAGCTGCGCCCGAACCGAACAAGAACAAGTCTTTAGCCCGAACAAGAACAAGAACTACAACTGAAAAGAATAAACAAATAAATAACCATTCACAATTTCTCTTAATAAACTTAAATTCTAGCATACATGCATAATTCAATGTTCATTAAGCATTTTATTCAAGTTATGTGTTCCGGCAGGTGTGAATAAAATGATTCCAAGACCCTAAAACCCATTGAAGAATTAAGCACATTATGTATTTAGACTCAAATCTTATAGGTAAGGAAAAGCCTTTTGCTAATAGTCTAGAAACTACTCTTGGTTGATAGGTACGTCTAAGAACTTATTAGGTAAACCTATCGATTTTTCCACGATATAAAAGGACTCCTTACTTATATCGTTGAGTTTCACCAAAACTAACATGTACTCACAATTTTGTGTACCTTACCCCTTTAGTATCGATAAGTAACACCTCGCTATGGCAGAAACCTATTACTAAGATCGATGTAAAGAATATCCAAGTAAGTGTTATTTTGGCATGGCACCTTTTAACTCAATTTTTAAGTTTGGAACTTAAGGCTCTTACTATGTTGGTTAGATTTTAATTGAACTAAAATCCTTAATCATGCAACATAATCAAGCCACAATCTCATGCATATTTAAGACATATTTAAAAGCAATAAATAACTTAAAGCATGCATAAGATAAATGTGATCTAGTATGGCCCGACTTCATCTTGAAGCTTCAACTTCAAAGTCCGTCTTGAAAATGGATTGGAAACTCCGTCTTGAATTTCACCGTGGGAGGCGCCATTTTCTTCAAATAGGATAAGCTATAATTAAACTAATTACAACTATTTGATGGTACGCAGACCATATTTGAATTGAAAAACAAATTTGGTGCTTTAGACCAATTACATTCAAATTAATGGTACGCATACCATATTTTCTATCCTATTTGGGCCATACTAGTCACTTCATAACCTGCAAAACAGTACATATACAATATATACCATTCACCCATTCATTATCATGAATGGCCCACATAGCTGGTTAGTAAAAACACGTTGTTTGCATCACATAAATATTTGCAGCAATTAATTAAGGGCACCAATAATCTACCAATTATTCAGTCCTTATTAATTCTAATCAAGTTGTTTAACCTTAAAGGATTTGTAGACCTAATCAAGAGTTTATGACTAAAAATACTCCCACTTAAACCAATAACTTTATATGCTTTACTAATTTTAAACATAAAAATGTATTTCTAGTCTAACCGGAAACATACAAATTTAATTAAAATTTAAAGCACATATAAAATTATATTTGAATCAATTGATTTAATTTATTTTTCAGTTGAATTAAATGAATTTAAATTAATTCAAGGTTTAATTTTAGTAAAATAAATAGTATGAATAAAATTTATAATAATTATAATATTCAAAATTAAATCCGTGAAAACAATTTAAATAATTAATTTTTAAATTTAATTAAAATTATTTCCGAACTGAAAATTTAAAATTAAAACGAAACGCATCAATACTTTGCAAGACGAGGCACTTGGGCTTGCGCCCAAGCCCCATCGAGCTACGAGGCCCATGCCCCGTGCCTATTGATCGTCGCACATACCCCGCACAGCTGTACGCACCCACGCCCAAGCCACGCACACACGCAGCCCTTGCGGGCTACGCGGCGCGCAGCATTGCTACGTCGTGGCTGCTGCTCCTTGGTGCGCATGGTGCGTTGTGGCGCAGCGTGCTGCTGCCCACACGCATCGTGCTATGCCGTGTGCCCATGCCCTCACCCATCGTCCTGCACGCACGCCTAGGCGCACGGCCTTGCGTGCCGCATAGCTCGTCGCTCGCTGCATTCGTACCGCAAGGGCGACGAGCTCCCTTGCTCGTCGTCGCGTGCCCGCACTATACAACACCCCTTAAGGGTAACACGTAGCTTCCATTGCTTTGTGCGTGCAACATTTATGGGCATTTTCTTAAAAATTTAAAATTTTTAATTTAAAATTAATGAAAAATTAATAAATCATATTAATTTCATTGTTTTAGGGCTAAAAATCAAAAATTTATTAATTAATTAATTTCCGATTAACATGGATTCAAATCTAGGTCATAAAAATTTAAAATTTAACACAAATTAACAATTTTTATGGTGGATTTTAATCATGGATACCTAATTAAATTATTAATTAATTATGAAATCAAATCAATTCTAAATTATTCGAATTTCAACAAATTAATCATAATGACAAATTAGGTTGTATAATTAACAAGTCTAGGCATTCATAATTGTTAAACATATACTGTAGGTCAATAAAAAACTCAAGATTTATCAACAAGAATCGCAAATATTCAATTTTAACATCTTAAATTTACAAACTTTGGCGTTCGAAAAACAAAAACCTCCGAAAAGTCATAGTTAGGCTTCGAATTTGGGAATTCTGGGTTTCGGCGAAAAAAACTACTTTTGTCAAAATTTTAGAATGCCTTTTACATGTGGAATTGACACAAAAATCACTCGATTTGGATGAGTAACGAAGAAACTGCCAAAAAACCGCGTACATATAATTAAATAAACGCAATTTGCAATTAATTACGAAAATTAATCACCCCTTTAATTCTTTGCAAAGCTGTAAAATTTAACCATGTTCATGCAATTTAGATTATGAAAATAATAAGAGGCTCGTGATACCATTGTTAGGTTATGATACATATGAATAAACATAAATCATGCGGAAAAACCATAAAGCCAGGAAACATATTATTTACACATAATCATTTAGCATAATTCAGATGCATACACTTTGTAGCGTGCCCTCCCTAGCTGCGTCCGAACCGAACAAGAACAAGTCTTTAGGACTCCAAGTGTCGTCCTTCCGTAGATAGTCCACATCACGTCCGGATCCACCTTAAGCTTGACCAACTAGAATCGCCCTTAAGGTACTATATATTTCGGCTAATAGGGAAAGTGTTTGTGGCTGGTTTTTGCTTGAAAATCTTACCTTTGAATACTTCAATTCTCGATGTAAATATGTGACCCTAGGCACCTATTTATGGAGTTATGGAAAAGGACTTGGAATCCTATTAGGATACTAATTTATTTAATTAGAATCTTATTAAAACTCTATTAAACAAATTCTATCTTTATTAGGATTAGGATTTAATCATAGAACAAATTCCATTAGCTTTAGGATTTGTATTGAAACACAAGCGTTGCACGAGCACGAGCATCGCACAAACCCACGCAGGCCTTGCAGCCCACACGAGCTGGCGCTGCTCGCAGCCCACGAGCATCAGCCCCCGCGCGCGCCTTGGCCTTTGCTGGGCTTGGCCTTGCGCTGGGCCTTGCGTGGCTGGCGTGTGTTTGTTGCGCTTCGACTTGCTGGGCGATGGCCCGGCTTCGTGCTGGGCCTTCGTCTGGCAGGCCTCGTCCGATGCTAATTCGTACGAAACGCTTCCGATTAAATTCTCGATTCCGGAATTCATTTCCGATACGAACAATATTTAATATTTCCGATTCCGGAATTAATTTCCGTTTCGAACAAATATTTAATATTTCCGTTTCCGGAATTATTTTCCGATTTCAATAATATTTCCGATTCTGACAATATTTCTGTTTCCGGCAATATTTCCGATTCCGGCAATATTTCCATTTCCAATAATATTTTCCGATACGTACCATGTTTCCGTTTCCGGCAACATCTACGACTTGGATAATATTTATATTTCCGATACGATCCATATTTCCGTTTCCGGCAATATCATCGTTTCCGGAGTATTCACTTGCTTGCCTTTGACGATCTCAGCTCCCACTGAAACAAAGATCCGTCGATTCCGAATATCCATAGATGCAGTATTTAATGCCATTAAATACTTGATCCGTTTACGTACTATTTGTGTGACCCTACAGGTTCAGTCAAGAGTAAGCTGTGGATTAATATCATTAATTCCACTTGAACTGAAGTGGCCTCTAGCTAGGCATTCAGCTCACTTGATCTCACTGAATTATTAACTTGTTAATTAATACTGAACCGCATTTATTAGACTTAACATTAAATGCATACTTGGACCAAGGGAATTATTTCCTTCAACCGAAGTCTAAGATGTTACTAAATAACATGTGTGAGAGCTTCAATAATGTCTTGAAGCAAGCAAGAGACAAGCCCATTTTGACACACATGGAATGGATGAGAAGATATGTTATGCAAAGAAACTGCCAGAAAAGGGAAGGAATGCATTATGTAGCCTGTAGGTTCATGCCTTATGTGAAGAAACAATTTGATTGGGCTGAGAAGATCAGAAAGTATAACAATCTGAGTAGGAGCACTGAGCATTTGTTTGAAGTAGAGAATAACAGTGAGAGGTTTTTGGTAAACCTAGAGGATAGGAAACGCACTTATTTCAGTTGGGAATTGACTGGTATTCCATGCCATCATGCCTATGCTTGTATCTTATACATGAGGGTTGATCCAGAGGATTATGTTGTTGATTTTTACTCAAAGAAAAGGTACATGGCTGCGTATGAGCGGGTGTTGCTTCCCATGCCAGGACCTAAAGAATGGGAGAAAACCCATTTCTAGAACCAGTTCCAGCACCTTTCAGAAAAATGCCTGGGAGACCTTCCAAGAATAAGAGGAAAAAAGATGTAAGAGAGGAACCCGAGAAGGCTGTTGAAGCTGCTGAAGCAGTCATAAAGCTTGGAGGAAAAGTCAACAAATGCTCTAACTGTAGACAGTACGACCACAACAGAAGGAGCTGCAAGAATCCCACTTTTGACCCATCTGTAGAGTCAGTGAACAAAGGCGGAAAACCTTTGTCACAAGATCCTTGGGCTATTCATATGAGAGAGAAAAGAGCACAAGGGAAAGGAAAGAAAACCCAACAACACGTATGGTTAATAATCATTTGTTTGCATTCCCTTCTTCCCGTCATTTGGTTTTGCACTTTTTGTACAGGTTGAAAATAACAAAACTAACTTATTTTTGCAAATTATTTTCAGCAGCAACTTAAGAATGTGGAAGCAGTTGCACAAGAAATCTCCTCCCAAGCTTCAAATATTACCTCAGCACGCCCACAAACTACCATCCCAAGCCACGTTGTAGAAGAATAGTTGTAGTTGTAGCTGTAATGATTGATTGTTGATGCTAGGAAAACAATGTAGTATCTTAGTTTCATCTTTCGTGAAGCCTTGAAGTATGCTAGCCATCTTTAAGGGTATAATTAAGAATGGTTTTGGGTTTATGGATTATGCTTCTGTTGATAATTATGAATAAGAATATTAAGTATGCTACAACTTATGCTTATGTTGATGCATAACAACAACTTGTTAATTCAGTGTGATGACATCAACAACTTGTTAATGTAGTATCTTAGTTTTCAGCTTTTTTGAAGCAGTTGCATTCTCTGTATCCTGACTCACAGATTGAATGACAATCACCGCAACTACAAAATATTGAAACTGATTCAAGATCAAACAGAAGGTATCCCTCAATATATAAGGATCACATGTCAAGTTTCAGCAAGTTTTTACCAACTCTCCACAACGCTGTTGTTGTTTTCCTGAAAAACAATTCAATACACATATATATACTCCCTGTATGACTCCAACAAAAAATCCATAAGAATCACTCATACAGAACATTTACTTTTCATTCATTCCTTGCCATCAAATAGCTTGTTACATCTTAATTTATAACGATATCCGATTTCAACTACATAGCAACAAACTTGAGACTAGTACACTTAGTACCCCTAGCTAGTCTGAGGCTCCAAGCCTTAAACGCTCTTACCAATAAACTAGAAAAATCCAATAGAATTACAACTACATAGATACATAAAACCATCCCTAAGTCTACCCCATTACGGTTCATCTTTGACATCACATATTGCGTTTTCATTTTCCTTGCATCATGGTTCACATTAGCAATCTTCTTCATCAACTCCTCATTCTCCTTGCACAGCTCCTTCTTTTGATCCAGCAGCCCCAAAATTATGTCCCTCTGCCAAAATGTCATTTCCTCATCATACCATATAAAGTATATGCATCCTCTCCTGTTTGTATCAGCATCGTAATCAGGACACGCAATAAATCTTCTTCCTGAATTTTCTTTGGTCCATCCGGTCCTAATTGAAGCCTTCAAACCACATTTACATGTCCATCCCATGGCTACTGCATAAATGCAAAAAACATTGACAAGTTAAAATCTACTTCATTAGTATTAACACTTGTGTAATCATACTGATAATGATATTTACCATGAATTAATTAATATAGTTCCAACACCTTTAATCCAAACTGTCCAACAACAAGCCACAATAATCCTTCCATGAAATAATTCTTCAAATGGAGAATCATTGATTAAGTTCTACATTCAAAGTGTTTAATTATATCCTTAATTGGCCAAAAAACATAAAAGCCCCAAAATTTCCAACAAACCCCCAATTTAATTGAAATAAGAACCCTAATTTACGAAATTAAACACTATAGGAAAATTGGCCTTACCTTAACGAAATTTCTATACAAAAAATATGGTTTGCAAGAAAACGAACCTTGGTAGAAAGAGAAAGATATAATTTCGCTCGTTTGAGAAGAAGAAGTAGCAAGAACTGTAATGTAAGACCGCGAAAATTAAAGAGAAGAGGGGAGAGATGAGCAGAGAAACCAACAAAGAGAGGAGCGAGAGAGACGAGCAACAACAAATCAATATGTAAATTAGCAAATTTCGTGTTTTTGGGATGAAGAACAATACAAAAATGATAACAATGGCAGTAGAAACAATGGCAGGGAGAGAGGAACGATGTTGAGGAGTTTAATTATTTACGTTTTGATTTTGTTTTGAATTTTTTTTTGTTTTTTTATTTTGGTATTTTTTTTTAATCAACCAAATTTTTTTTGAATTTTTTTAGATTTATTAATTAATTAAAATAATTAAAATACGATTAACAGTCGATTAGGAAATGATTAGTGATTAATTGGCCGGAATTTTGACTAAGGTAGTAATTGACAACAATAAATAAAGATCTAGGAAGTAATTAGCAACTTTTAAGAATCTAGGTAGTAATGTGCAAAGTCACCAAAGACCTAGGTAGTAATTAGCAAAATTCCAAAGAATAAAGTAAGGGAAGATGATACACATAAACTTCGTTTCACGTGCTGAGCGGGAAGGAGTTTTCACGGGTTGGAGCCAAAACCAAAAATGGGAGGGAAAGTTCCCGCTGGTTTCACGGAAATTTCTTGGCGCCATGAAAATTTGGGAACCGGGGATGAATATTACTCCATTACTTGCCACCCAAACCAGAAATAGTGGAGGAAGAAGATGAACAATGTTCTGTTGATTTGAAAGTTAAGCAGGAGGAAGACAAGCAGCCTCCCCAACTAACCCGTCGATTCGGAAGCAAATATGCTTTAATTAACTCGAATTGTTAAGGGATAACTTTCCGGTGATCCTTTTCATAGCAATCCAAAAGGTAAAACGTTGATCTGGATTTCATTCGTGTGTGTGCTTCCCATCCACTTGAACATATTTTTAACAACTAAATTGAATCATTAGTTGGAGTGGGCATATTTCTTGATTAGTTGTCGCTCGCTCGACACCATCGCCGGAGGCTAGATAGGCACTAATCACTAGGTCCATGGAGTTACTTTGTGTGATAGGCTATTACGCGTAGTATGAAATTAGGTTATATTGTATTGCTTTATTATTATCAAGTTATTTAACTTTGCATAATATATTATTATTTATGAATGTATGTGTAGAATGATCATTGATCTTAACGAGGACATTGATGATGATGATGTTGTGGAGGTCAATGATGATGAGGATGGGGAGGATGATGTTGTGGAGGTCAATGCTGATGAGCAGGGTCCCCCGATTCCTTGTAAATGGATGTGCTTTGTTTCAGGCAAAGAATTAGCAACATTATGTCACAATTATGCATATAAACTTGGATTCACCTTTTTTGTTCAGTCTAGCTTGTTGATGGATGAATACAAGGCACTTGGAGTTACACGTACCGGTGTAGGGAAATCAGAGATACAAAACCATATGCTCAAGCGATTAAGATTGCGTTGTAAGATGGGGGGTCGTAAACAGACTGTGAATTCTAAGGTGTCTAACTGCAAGGTGTTTGTTGAAGGAAGGATGATTGAGGGTCGTATGGAGATAACTGGGTGTATATTGGAACACAACCATACACTCCATCCGAATAGTAGCCATTTTATGGTTAATTATAGGAACATTGACTGTGCAACGCATAATATAATAGTTATCAATGATAGGTCTGCGATTCCAATAAGAAAGAACTTTAATCAACTCGTGGTTGAGAATGGAGGCCATGAAAATGTACCCTACAACCAACTAGATGTGAGGAATGTAGTGAACTTGGAGCGTCGTATGTCTAGGATTCAAGGGGATGCAGTTGCTCTTGAAGAATACTTCAGGAAGCAACATGATGCTGATAAAAACTTCTACAGTTGCATCCAAAAGGATGAAACAAGAACTTTGATGAACGCGTTTTGGTCTGATGCAAGGAGCAGGGCAACATGGAAATATTTTGGTGATATAATAACCTTTGACACAACATTCCTCACCAACATGTTAGCATTTATAAACCTGCCAGAAGTCTTGCATCTTTATTTTTGACATTTAATAAGATTTCACTACGTGTATTCGTTGCTGAAAACAGGTACAAGATGCCATTTGCACCATTTGTGGGTGTAAACCATCATGGCAAATCAATCGTGTTTGCATCTGCACTCCTTTCACACGAGGATTCAGATACACTTGTATGGGTATTTACACAGTGGCTTCTTTGTATGGGTAAACCCCTAGATGAAATTCTAATAGACCAGTGCCGAGCTATTGGGAGGGCGGTGCATTTAGTATTTCCGGATGCGAACCATAGATTGTGCCTATGGCACATACTACAAAATGCAGTAAAGAATTTAGGCAGCCTAACCAAATGGAGTGAAATAGGTGTGGCAATACATGAAGTAGTCCATGATTTTCTGGACGCAGATGAATTTGATGAAGCATGGCGTCTAATTATTGAAACATATGGGCTGCAAGCCAATCCTTGGATGAAGGAGATGTATGAAATTTGGCACCGGTGGGCTCCAGGGCACTGGCAAAGCACATTTTGGGCTGGAATGTCCTCGAACCAGAGAAGTGAAAGAATGAATCGCTTTTTTAAGGGCTATGCAAACGTTGAAACCGGATTGTCTCGATTTTTATTACAGTTTGAGGCTGCTATGAAGGTGAAAGTGGAAGAAGAGAAGATCATGGACTCTCAATCTGTTCACTGACCCCTCCCTGTGGATAAGACCGTACTAGTTGAGCATGTATTCCACAAGAAGTACACAAATGGAAAATTTGCAGAAGTAAGGAAACAATCAGTTGCTTTAAAGCACACAAATGCAACAAAGACGGGGACACTTGGTTCTCTTTTATTCTACAGAGCCGATGAGAATGTTGCGACCCGCATGGAATGGAAACAAAAAAAATCGTACTTTCTTACCATTGATAAGGAGAAGGGAGATTTTTCATGTTCTTGTAAACTGTTTGAGTTTGCTGGGATATTGTGCAAGCATATAATCCGCGTGATTGATACCGAGGTCATACAGGTAATTCCTGATAAATACATCTTGGATAGATAGCGGAAAGATATAGTTCATGGCTATGAGGATATTCGGGTTTCATACTATGACCCGGAAGAATCAGCTCGTGTGAAGAAGAATAGAGAATTGTCCTAGAGACACACATACTTGGGTAGCTTAGCCATGCACAATGATGCAAAGTTGTTGTTGTACAAGTAAGCTACTGAAAAAATACGCATCGCATTGGAGGTAGAAGTTGGAGTAGAAAACACTGGCACTGATAGACAAGGGGTTTGGGATGCCTCTGCACGCAGGGTTTATGGTCGGCGTCGATTATGTCCTAAGGAGCACAACCAACAACACCTTAAGAGGGAAGTAGAACCCATTGAAGGTGCTACGAAAGACCTGACAGACGTGGTAACGGGAGGGGGCTAAAAATAGAAATAGACATCCGATAGAGAGAATCCTGACTAAGAAGTATAAAACCTATGAGGAAATTGCTAGGAACCAGGTAATAACGAAGATCATACATACAAGTATAATATTTTACTTCAAAATGCTATGTATAATGATTATTGTTGTTATCAAAGCTAAATAACTAACACTGTGTTGTGCAGGACATTTTGTTATCTACTTTTGGGCCAACCTACGAAAACAGGCCTGCTTCTAATGGTGTTAATGGTTGCACAAGCTATGGAGGAATCATGCAACCTGGGGTTGGCACCAATTTGAGTATCCGACCATCTCCTTTAGAAAACATGGGTATTGGTAATGGTTGTCCCATTTCCGGAGCAAGCATGCAACCTAGGAGAGGCACCAATTTGAGTTCGCGGCCATCTCCTTCACATGTAATGGCTACTGGCTGTTCCATTGCCGGACCGAGCATGCACCATCGTTTTGACACCAGTATCAGGTTCCCGAAGTATCCTTCACTTCCACTTCCAAACCGTAGCAAGAGTAATAATGGCGGCTTTTCAAATGATGGAGGTTCCCAATCTGGACCGATGCACCACCACGGGTATGACAACGATCTAAGTGTTGGGCAGTCCCCTTCAGATCCGAACCTATCTCAGGGATTATCCCAACAGTTAAGTCATAATCCATATTGGCTACGTAGTACAACCAACCATTAGTGGAAGTGCTGGGTTGAAACATAAGATAACTGTCACTTGTATGTAGTGTGTTGTTGTATGTCGTTGATATTTTGTTAAGACAAATACGATAAATAAACATTCAGAAAATTTAATTATTTGGTCTTACTACTTCATACTACATACAGTGTGAATTTGCAATTTTATAAAGTTGTTGGTTGATCATTGTAGGGGGGTTTTTTGGATCTCCCGTTCCCTACGAGTGGGGGGTTTGGCACGCGATGGTTCGTTTAGAGAACCGTTGAATTGTTTTTGCACCTCGAAGGAGTCTATTTTTGGTCTCGTTTGGAAAGACCGCACAATGACTCTATTTTTGGATAAGGCCTTGAATCCTTGAAACGGATGGGTGAGATCCGGGCTCGGGAACGAAAATGCTTATTCGGCGGGCTTTAGAAATATTCAAGTACATTGGCACAACATTGTTTCGAAAATAAACCCTAAGATTAGACTATGTGGGTTTACAAATTAGAACAAAATAGAATTTCTAATTGTACGGTGGTCACTTTGCTTTAAAGATTGATTTAAGGAACCTAAGGCTGGTTTGTCCAAAAATATCTTCGTTAAGCGTGATGTAACTTTTGTATTTTGTTGTATTTAGCATGTTGGTGATGAAAGCGATAAAGCACATAAAGCAACATCACAATACTAAATAAAGTGCGGAATTATTAAATACAAGACCCCCTAGAAAAGGACTAGGGAGTAGGCCCACATTGCCTAGAAATGGACTAGGCAAGTAAAGGTGCGGAATCGAAAGTGCGAAATTGAAATTGCAGTATTGAAATTGCGGTATTGAAATTGCGGTATTGAAATTGCGGTATTGAAAGTGCGATATTGAAAGTGCGATATTGAAAGTGCGATATTGAAAGTGCGATATTGAAAGTTGTACTTGGGCACATGAGATTCGAACGCCAAGCGGCTCCTTAAAAATAAGTGCGCCCGACACGAATTCAAAGCCAAAAAATCTCAACTTGGGGGAGTTTGCTCAACCCAAATGTCCTAGATTTTGCATATTGAACTTGAAATTGAAAGCTTGAATATTGAAAGGCTTGAACTTGAAAAGATTGGAAGTTTGAACTTGAAATGATTGAAATTTGAAAACTTGAACTTGTATGTCGAAATTTGAAGACTTGAATTTGTAAATTGAAAAATGGAGTTTTGAATCTCAAAAGATTAAACCTTTAAATGATAAAAGGTGTCATCTTTGATTACTCCATGCTTGAAGGTGATTCTAGTTCAAAGAGATGAATGCAAGCAACTTTGAACATCCTTGAATCTTGAAAGTTTGTATTTTGTATGTTGAAAAAGTTTGTATTTTTGAAAAAAGCATGTGTGATTGTTGCAAGTGGTGTTTTTTATGACAAAAAGAACACCAACTTGCTAATCATTTGAAATCAAAATAGCATGATTAATTGAAATGGGATTCGGATTTACCTAGTTAAGCTTAGGCTCGAGCTCCTAATTGCTCTTGAATTTAGGACTTTTTGTATGTGTTTTGAAGAGTTTTGAAGTTTGTATTGTGAGGAGTAATGTCGAAATTACGGCGTTATGTGTGTTGTGCTCCCCCTTTTTCCGAAGGAAATGAGGGGTATTTATAGGAGGAAAATGGTGCAAAACGCCAACACACGACAGCGCCTGGCGCCAGGCCAGCGCTGGGCGCTGCTGACGTGGGCTGAATGCCGCCAAAAAGGACGGAAAGATGCCGTCCTTGATTTGTCTTGTATGGGTGTACCTTCGTACGAATAGTACGATGTTTGGCTTGTAGTTTTTTCTTGGAGGTTAAGGCTTGAATTTTCGTCTAAAAACCAACCTTTGAATTCCGGTTTTACGGGACGGGGCCCGGCATGCTCGGTTTTGTGGGTCAGCTCCCGAATTTGACTTGCCTTATATGATTTTGAGTGGAAAAGGCCTATTAAGACCAATGGGATGGTCCACTAGTTGAGATTGAACTTGTATTTTGAAATTGGATTTTAGAAGTTGTATTTTGTACCGAGTTCCGGGAGGGGAACGGTCTCGGGGATTGGATTTTGGACTTTGGATTTCGGAGGTGTTCTTAGCAATTGGAATTTCCGCTTGGAGTTACTCCAATCGCCTAACAAGGATAATGGTTTCGTCATCATCCCAAAGGGGAGACACAAATTAGGTGTCTACAGAAGCCCCCACTTTGACTGAGCGTTCGGTTAGGAAAGCGCAAGTGAAAGTATTTGGAAAGGGACGGAGAATGGTCAAGATGTTCTGCAATTGAGACCACTCTTTGTACGCCGGTACCTGCACAAAACAGGCGTTAGAAAAAGGACAGAGTCTACCTCGATGCGGTTGGTGATGACTCCGATTTGTACTTGTACTTTTCCGCCTTCAGTTCAGGACGGAGCTTGGCATCGAAAATTTGAATTTTTGAATCTTGAATTTTGAACTTTGATACCAGGAGGTAATCCGTTGGGATGGTGCCTTGCTGGGGATAAGAGATTTTTACTGGCCCTTAAAATTTTGAACTTTGACTGACTTTCCCGGAGCTTGGGTCCGTTGGGAGTTGGGCGCCTGAGTCGTTGTATTTTTTGGACTTTGTATTCTTGAAATATTCATCTATTTGTACTTGGAAATACAGGTGTATACCCGTATTTTCGACGGATGGTTCGATGCGACGTTTGATGCTTGGTGCGGAAGACCGTAGCAGCAAAGGGCGTGCAATCAGCACGGGAGACCGCGCGCGGCAGACCTGCCCATGCAGCAGGTCAGCGCTGGGCGCTGGTGCGGTGCTTGGCGCTGGGCAGCACTATATAAGTGCGCCCTTGCCGTGCTATTTTGAGGCACATTCATTTGAAATTTTTGCTTCTTTTCTTTCAAAGGTCGACTAGCTTCTCCCCTTGGTCTTGTTCTTGCCTTGTCCATGTAAGTTTTTCATGTTTTTGCTTATGAAATAACTCTAGGATCGCATGTAGTTTTAATTTTCTCGTACTTTGAAATGATGCTTGTATGCTTAAGTTTCTTGAATCTTGTAGAAAACTGTTTGATAGCCACTTGAACTTGAACTGTTGGAACTTGTACTATTGAACTTTTTTGAACTTGTATCTGCTTCGGCACGGATAGCCTAGGCGCTGATGTAGAGCTTGAATACCTGTTTCGGCGTGGATAGCCTAAGCGTTGGTGTAGAATTTGAATACCTGCTTCGGCGTGGGTAGCCTAGGCGTTGGTGTAGAATTTGAATACCTGCTTCGGCGTGGGTAGCCTAGGCGTTGGTGTAGAACTTGTACCTTGAATTAGAGGTCCACTGGGGATGTTGTTTTCAATTGAATTTTTTGACTTTGTTTAGGCTAGTATAGGATAGCCCCCAGTTTAGAATTTTGACACTTTGTATGCTGTTTGATTTAGTATGCCTCGTCACACTCGGAGAAAGCTCGCTGAGTCGTCTGTGGTTCGAGCTGCTGAGGAAGATGCTTCGGATGATGAAGCGGCTGCAATAACTGCACCAGGTGGGGGTATGGTTCCCTGGGATGCGCCCGCTTTCCCTGGTGCTGGTTGGACCCCTTCCGACCTGGTGTTTCGGCCGGATAGGCACTTGTCTCAGCGGCCTCGCGCTGGCATGGTGAGTCTTGTACTGTGTTTCGAATTTGTACTTTGTATTTGTATAGGTCTTGAGCTAACTCGTTCACCTGTAGGCCGACAGAAAGTCGTTCCGTACTTACTGGTCCTTGGCGGAGGTTCAGAGGGCCTTTAAGGCTCTCCGTGCTGATGAGGAGGCTATGGGGATTTGGTCGCAGATGGGCTTGGCCGATTTCTGGCGCACCATGGGAGGTTCCTCGAGGAGAACGGGGAATAAGAACCGTTTGTGGGCTTTGTTAGAGCTGTGGTGGGATACCACCAACACTTTCCACATGGCATGGGGGGAGATTACTATTACCCCTCTTGAGTTTGCTATAATTACAGGTCTCCCTTTATCTGAGAGGAATGTGACCTTTGACTCTGAGCTGACGTGGCGCTCGGCCGCTGCCAGGGACTTGCTCGGCCCTGTTGTTGATTTGTCAGAGGACGACTCCCACGCTTCTGTGACGGTGCTTGTAGATGCTATCTGCGGTGAGGGTGTGTCCGCGGAGCAGAGGGTTAGGCTCTTCCTCCTTGTTTTGGTTAGCAGAGTGATTGCCCCGAGTAGGAACAGTCGGGTGCATATTAGCTTTTTGTCCGCTCTGAGGGACCTGAGAGCTGTTCCGAGTTACAACTGGGGTGGTTTGGCCTATAGCCACCTCTTGTATGAAATGGGACGGGCCTCTCGGACTGCACTGGGGAGTGACCCGAGCATGGCTGCTCTGTGGAGCGTGCTGGAGGTATTCGAGACTCCTTGTACTTTGTACTTTGTATTTGTATGCTTGTATCTTGAACTTGACTGATGTTTTGTTTGTTACTTGAAATATTTGGATCTATGAGCACTTCCCGAATTTGGCGCCGGAGCGTACTAGAGATGCGGCTTACCCGTATGCTGCCTCTTGGATAGGAGCGGTGCGCGTTGGTGCGTCCCTGGCGGCTTCTCGCGAAGCTTAGAGAGTTTTGCCTGCTGATAGGGTAATCTTTTGTACTGTTTTGCTTTCTTCTATTTGTATTTGTACTGTTTCCTGAGTTGTCTGCTTTGTAGGTGGTATGGCACCCTTTTGCCAATGCAGTTGTACCTGCCTCAGCTGCTCGTGCCCAATTCCTGTCTGGGCGGTGGGTTTTGCTTCCAGGGCTGTACCGCCATATATGGTATCTGGGGGAGCGAGTGTCCCTTCAGCACAGTTCAGGGGATAGACTTGTCCCCAAGGATCCGCCGGAGTCCATGCTGGCGTTGGAGGAAGAGTTGGCCCGGCTTTATGCGGAGGCTAGGGGCGAGGCTGTTTGCCGCTCTTGGAGGGAGTTTGTACACAGGAAGGGGAGCTATGACGACTTCCTGAGGAGGTTAGCTCCACCAGTACTCTTTGTACTGCCGGTGAGCTTTGAACCTTGTATTCTTGTATTCTTGTATTGATTGCATGATTGTATGATTGTATGATTGTATGTAGGAGGAGGAGGTTGATCCTGAGGACATTCCTCATGCTGATAGGATCCTCCGCTATGAGAATTCGGACGGGGAAGAGGTGGTGGAGACCATTCCTTGGGCTTCTCCTCCGCACCGGAAATCATTTGATGCTGTACCCGAGCATTACGCCCCTGTAAGTACTGTTGCATTTTTGAAACTGTTTGTAACTTGTATTTGGAAATTGATCTTGAATTTTGTATGCAGGCGCCTCGGGCGAGAGTGCGTCGCTGGATGCTCTTGCTTGATTCTTGGAAGAGGCAGTGCGCCAAGCTGACCTGGAAGCTTTCTGGTCGGAACAGAGAGGTACCTCACTTGATTTCGAAACTTGTATACTGGAAATTTCAACTTGGGAAATTGATTCTTGAAATTGTATCTTGTATAGGAGCGTCGTCGTGACCGTAGAGACTTTGTTGACAGGGAGCCTCAGGCGGAGACGTCCTCGAGACAGGAGGGCCCGAGCTTGGAGCTGGGACAGGGGTCCGGTGCTGGTGCTCATCAGAGGCACTCTGATGTTGAGTGGGGAGCTTCCCCTTTCGTACATGTTGACCCCACCAGACATTCATTCAGAAGTGCTAGCGGTTCACGGCCCTTTGTTCCTCCTTCCGGCTACTACTTCGGAGGAAGTGGTCCTCAGCCTTGGGGTGCAGGTTCATGGGCTTGCTATGCGGAGATGGATAGGATGCGCCAGGCTCAGATGTATGGGTCGTATCCGTATATGCCGATGCCGCCGCCGTACAGTATTCCTCCCCTCAGCAGGGAGTTCATCCCTCCACTGGCACACTTCGTATTTCGGAGCAGGATCCTAGTACCCCTGGGACGGAGATGGATCAGGAGCTGGAGCGCCTTAGGAGGCGTAATAGGGACAAGGCACCTGTGGTTGACGTCACTGCTGATGATGACTCAGACTGACCCTGCATGGTAGCGAGTTCCAGCTTGCCTGGGTTGATTTTGTATAGGCTAGATGTATTGTATTTGTATGGATTGAAACTTGAATTTTTTGTATGGTTGTATGGTTTTGAACTTGAATTGGTTTGTAAAATTTTGAAGATTGGCTGTCGTATATTTGAATGCTTGAAATTGTATGCGTAGTGTGTGCCTTAAAATTTTGTAGCTATATGCATGCATGAAAATTTTGCGAAAAATTTTGAAAAAATCTGGCCATTTTTTTCGGGTGTATATACCCACTATGAGCCCCCACTTTGACTGAGGTTTTTTGGTTAGGAAAAGCGCAAGTCAAAGTATATTCAACTCTTGCTTATGCATATGCATACTCGACTTAGGACGCCGATCTAGGACTAGAATGCTTGAATTTTGAAAACTCGACAAGAAATCTTCCCGAAGCGTTGATCTGGACTGCTTGAAATTGCGCGGCTTGCGGCTTTGGAATCTTGAATAATGGAGGTTGTACTCTGCTGTCCGAAACACTAAAGAGTGTGTACTCGGAGTCATAAGAGAGGACGGTGGCCTCGTCCTTAGATGCAGGCCCCTGTGCCTGGCGCAGGCTTGGCGCCTGGCGCCTGTGAGCTGTCGTGCAAGCCAATTTTTGTATAAATAGGGAGCTTGTTGTATCATTTCTTGCATCAATCCTTCCCTGCTATCACTGCATACTGCTTCCTCTCGAAAAGAAAAGAAAATATGGCTGTGTCTTTTGAAAGTGCCTTGAACTCGTGGCTTGGTTCGCTAGGCAAGATGGAGAAAAGGGAGCTTGATGGCATGCATCTTGGGGTGCCCGTCTCTTTTCGATTTGTAAAGTTGGATTTGCACTTCATTCTTGCTGCTCTGGAGGCTTGGGACCTGAATCATCATGTCTTCCGCTTTGGAAATAATGAGGTATGTCCCCTCCCTGTGGAATTTAGCGCCATATTGGGGTGGCCTTTGATGCTGGAGCCATGCATGCCTAGTGTTGAAGAATACTTTTTCTTGAACTTTGAAAGGTAGTTGGGCCAGAACCCCCCACTTTTGAGTGCTGTTGTATATGGCAGAGGGGTGGATTTGTCCCTCTTTGTCACCTACTTTGCTGGGCTTGATGTTCCCAAAGTTTTTTGCTTGAGAGCCTTGAGTTTTTGTATATTTGCTCGCTTTCTCTTTTCGAAGTAGGGGTTTGGCAATGGTGATGCCTCCCTAATTGAGATTGTACAGCAGTTTGCTAATGGTCGGGACCCAATGCCGCTCGTGATTGGCGAAACATTGATGGGCCTTGACATGCTGAAATCGGACCCCTGTTCATTGCCGTCGGGAAGTCCGGTATTACTCCAAGTAAGGATCTGGAGCCTTCTTTGTATTGTTGAACTTGTACTTGTTCTTAAATTTTGAATGTTGAATTTTGAAATGTGCTTCTTGTATACTCCCCAAGGTTTGGCTTATGGAGAGGCTCATGTTGGTGGCACCACCGGAGAACATGGCGAGCTATAATAGAAAAGGATTCACCGTGCGACCCATGGTATATGGCCGGCTTTCATTGGATGAGTGGAGATGCGCACTCTCTGGGATTGAATCTTGTATAAGGTGGGTAGTTCCTTGGTGGGGAATTGCTGCTATGAAACATGCCCCTAGTTCTACTGTTTTGAGGGTGCCAAGCCTCACAATGCCAATCTTCTACTCGCCTGCTCGAGTGATGAGACAATATGGCTTGAAACAGGAGATTCCAGAATGTACTGAAGAGAACCCGAAACCTGTTGCGCTGAATGCAAATCGACTTGACGTTTGGAGGCGATATTGGATCGCCAAACCATTCTTGAGTATCCAGTTCCCACCTGAGCCAGTTGCTCTGTCTGCGGGGTACATTGTATGGATGAGAGGCCTAAGCCAGAGGGACATTTCTCTCTCCGGACCAGCTAGAGTCTGAGGTTCTAGAGCTAGACGTCCTGCATCAACTGACTATGAGGAAGGTGACGGGAGTGTGGCCCATCCGGTGCTTGACCGTTCGGAATCCAAAGGAGGTTCGTCGTCCTCCCGTCTTGGAAGGCTTGCAAGTTCCTTCTCCCGCCGCTTGGACAAGGGGAAGGTTGATGATTGATTGCGGGAGGGGCCAGGGGATAGTACTCAAGGTGCCAAGACTCAAGAGCATAGTCACCCGACCCTAGATCTTTGTAGGCTAAATGTGTTTGAAATTGTATTTGAAGGAATTGTGTTTAGAATGTGTTTGGAAAATGTGTTTAGAACATGTGTTTAGGAAGTGAAAAGGCTTTTGAACTTTGCTTCACTTGATCCTGACTTTGTATTTGAATTAGCTTTGAAGGCCTTAGGGCCAAATAAAGACACATTGTGTTAAATTCCGCTTGAACATGCTTTGCTTTGAATTGGCACATTTGGAATGACAACAACAACAACAATTTGAGTTTTAAAATTTGATTTGATTTGATTTTTAAGATGCCCTTAATTGAGGAAATTTTGAATTTTTTTTTTGTATTAAAGTGGCCGGGTCTCGAAATGAGGTTGCCTACGTGTCCCGTTAGGGAATCAGGCCGGACGTAGTTCTGACTACCTTACAAGACCTGAATTTGGATTCTTAAATTTGAACATGGAACTTAGACATAGAACTTCTTGAGTTGATCAAGGTTGGTAAGAGATCTGAATTCTGTTCCGTCGATGTCTGTTAGTTCAACTGCTCCCCCGGAGAGGATCTTCTTGACGATGTATGGGCCTGCCCAGTTGGGTTTGAATTTTCCCCTTGGGTCCATGGTACTTTTGCGAAGGGCTTTCAGGACAAGCTCTCCTTCCTTGATGTTTCGGGTTCTGACCCTTTTGTTGAAATGTCTGGCCACTCGGCGCTGATAGACTTGTACATGGTGAGCCGCTTGAAGCCGTCGCTCATCGAGCATGACTAGCTCGTCATACCTTGCTTGTACCCATGCAGCTTCTGGGATTTTGCTTTCTAGGATTATCCTTAGAGAAGGTATCTCCAGTTCGATAGGTTGTACTGCTTCCATTCCATAGACCAATGAGAACGGAGTTGCACCAGTTGAAGTGCGAATTGAAGTTCGATATCCCCACAATGCGAAATGCAGCTTTTGGGGCCAGTCCTTGTAATTGGTAGTCATTTTCATGATGATGGTCTTGACATTCTTGTTGGCTTCTTCGACTGCCCCATTGGTTTGTGGGCGATAAGGTGAAGAGCGAAGATGTTGAATTTCCCGGAGCATGGGTCCGTTGGGATTGTTGTATTTGAAGATTGTACTGTTGAAGTTTGAAGATGTTTTTAGAACTTGAACCTTTGGAGTTTGTAACTTGAATTTTGTACTTTGGAATTGTAGATCCCTTGCTTGGCACAACCTTGCTCGGTTAGAGATAATAGAACTTGAATTTTGAATCTTGGAATTGTAGATGCCCTGCTTGGCACAACCTAGCTCGGTTAGAGATTTTGTACTTTGGAATTGTAGATGCCTTGCCTGGCACAACCTTGCTCGGTTAGAGATTATAGAACTTGAATTTTGAATCTTGGGATTGTAGATGCCTTGCTTGGCACAACCTTGCTCGGTTAGAGATTATAGAACTTGAATTTTGAATCTTGTACTTGTTGAATGGGTCTTCACATTCTCCTTGGAAATGGGTTCCCTGATCACTGATGAACTTGTGAGGAACACTGTCTCTGCATATATTGTTTTCTTGTATGAACTGGGCCACTTTCTTGGAACCCAACACCTTGAATGATCTAGATACTTGGACTCTTGAATAAACCCGGCCTCTAGCTGCTTAGAGACTTCTTCTCGAATTTTGAGGGAAACGTCCGGTTTCATGCGACGGAGTTTATGCTTGATGGGCTTTGAACCTGGAATGAGGGGAATTGTATGCTGACCGATGCTTGGACCAACCCCTAGCATATCATGATAGGACCATGCGAAGACGTCTTCATACTCTGAAAGTAGCTTGATAAGATCGTCCCGCTCTGCTTGAGAAAGAGTTAAACCAATCTGAACTAGTTTTGAGTCACTGTTGTCAGAAAGGTTGATTTTTTCTGTTTCCTCAATTATGGGCGTCCTGTTTCCGTGATTTTCGATAGCTTTTAGAAATTCAAAGTCAGTTTCTTGTAAAGCAAAGTTGTTTGGATTAGGATTGTGTTTTGAATTAGGACTCGAAGAGTAAGTAGAAATTGAAGTGTTATTGAAATCAGCAATCATTACATCGACTGTTTGGACTTGAAGCTTGGCCTTTAGAGGCTCTTGATTGATGCAAGACTCTAGTTCTAGACACTTAGACTCATTGCTAGACTCAGACCCAGACTCATCCTCATACTCGGACTCGCTCATCATAGATCCTTCGCCCACAGTAATCTTGAACATTTTGCCATTTGAATTGATTCTTGAAAGGGACTTTCTCCAGGTTGGTATTGAGATTGGCTGCGGCGGCCATGAGCTGAGTGATTTGATCGACAGTGGCCATTTGAATTGATTCTTGAAAGGGACTTGAAGCTTGATTTGTAGAAGGTGAACTGGCTTCTCGTTCGATGCCGGCTATGAGGGAGGCTAGGGCTGATGGATTTCTTTTCAACCTCTCTCCTCTTCGGCGAACCCACAGGATCTTTGGACTCCTAGTTAGGACACACCAGACAATCTTAGAACTTGGACTTCCCGACACATGATATGATATGCATGCAATGAATGAGACCTAGACTTGACTCTAAGTGCCACTCCGAAGATTCGGGATTTTGGATTTTGTACTTGTATTCGGGATTTGCAACCCGTTGGAAATGTTTGAGAGGAGCGTTCATTCTTTTGTGAAAGTTGGCTCTTTGTACTAGAATTTGGGGGATCGAAAAGGAATATTTCGACCTATTGGAAATTGGACTTATTTGAAGGGGATTTCAACCCGCTCTAGGATTTGGAGATTGGACTTGTACTATGGAATTGAATTTTCAAGGGAATTTCGACCCATTGGAAATTGGAATATTTGAAGGGAATTTCAACCTGATTGAAAGAGAATTGGTTTTGTATTATTTAAAAGGGAATTTCAACCCGTCAATATTTTAGGGGAGTTTCAACCCATTGGACTTGGAATATTTGAAGGGAATTTCAACCCGATTTGAAAGGGATTAATATATTTTGTATTATTTAAAAGGGAATTTCAACCCGTTGGAATTTGTACTATTTCAGGGGATTTTCAACCCGTAGATTTGAACTTGTATTATTTATGGGGATTTTCAACCTGCTGGAAATATTTGGAATGGGGTTTGTATTATTTTAGGGGATTTTCAACCCGTCAATATTTTAGGGGGATCTCAACCCATTGGAATTGGAGTATTTGAAGGGAATTTCAACCCATTGAAATTTGTATTATTTCAGGGGATTTTCAACCCGTAGATTTGAACTTGTATTATTTCTGGGGATTTTCAACCCATAGATTTGAACTTGTATTATTTCTGGGGATTTTCAACCCGATTGGAATTTGAGTTTGACTCGAAGTTTGAATTTTGAAATGGAAAAGGACGCATTTTGTATGTAGAACATGAAGCTTCGTATTAGGAAAATCCGGCATTATGTTGCCGTGGATTTGAGACATTGAATTTGGGAACTTGAAAGTCCGGCATCATGCCGCCGTGGACTTGGAGTGTAGGATTTGAGATTTGAAGGTTTGGAATTTTTGAACTTCGAGCTTGAGGTTTGAAGTGCGGAATGGAAAATCGGCATTACGACGGCATGTATTTGGAATTTGAAGTTTTGAGCATAGGACTTGAAATTCGAAAGATTGACACGGAATATGAGGTTTGAAAATTGGAGTTGAAAAGTTGGCATTACGCCGGTCATGAACTTTGGCATTTGAACTTTTGAGGTTTTTGGCAACTTGACTTCGATGCTTGAAGACTTGAATGTTTGAAATAGAAAATCCGGCATGACGCCGTTGGCTTTGTGATTTTTGACTTTGAAGTTTGAAGTTTGAAATTTGGACTAGAAAAGTCGGCATTAAGGCCGTTGGATTGAGTCTTAACTTGGAACTTGAAACTCGAAATTTGGACTAGAAAATCCGGCATTATGGCGCCGTTGGGTTGTGTTCGAAGTGTTGGACTAGAAAGTTTGAATTTGAACTTGAAGCTTGAAGACTAGGAAATCCGGCATTATGACGCCGTTGGATTTGGACTTGAAAATTGAGGTTTTGAACTAGAACATTTGAATTGAACTTTGAAACTTGGAATTTGGACTAGAAAATCCGGCATTATGACGCCGTTGTACTTGACTTGAAGATTTGAGATTTTGGAATAGAAAATCCGGCATTATGACGCCGTTGGATTGCATTTTGAACTTGGAACTTGGAATTTCAACTCGAAAATCCGGCATTATGACGCCGTTGGATTGATTTTGAATTTGTAGCTTGGAATTTGGACTCGAAAATCCGGCATTATGACGCCGTTGGATTGAATTTGAATTTGGCATTTGTGCGTGAGGCGTGTTTAAGGGTTTTGAATCAAATGGAGTGACACTCCTAAAGACCCTAAAATCGGCGATTTAGATGCATGAGGTTTGAATGATGCTCCTAGGGGTTTGGTTTCCTAGTTGTAGGCTAATTGGTTTTGGCAAGCTAGAACTCGAGGTTAGCCATTCACGCGTGCAAAGGCGCCCACACAATGCACAAGTAGCACGTTGTCACACTAATCATGAATATGAATGCGACATGCAAAGTTCTCAACCTAAGGTCGGTGTAAGTTTTTTGTATGATGCAAGTGGTCGGCTTTGGGTGTCAAAAAGGTACTCGGCTAAGAGACGGATCCGGCGACAAGCTTTCACGTTCCGCCTAAGGGAAGTGTGTGTCGGAAGACGGCCTCCATACTTGACATCGGGAATGTCAAGCAAATGCCAAGTTTCGGTAGGCGCGAAAATGGTCACACACTTTGGTCGGGAACCGTATGGAGAGTCACCATTTCGTTGCCCCCGGGGCTAGCCCGTATGCAGAACACATCCGTCCGGGAAAAGGTAGAAATTCATTTTGCACAATATGGTTTTCGAAAAATGCATGAAATGCCTAGAAATTGAAATTGAAATCGTACTTGAATTTGTATTTGTAAAGCCCGTTTTTCGGCACTCGTTCACGAGGCTTGGGAGCGTCCTTCCAAATGCAAAAACAGACTAACTCCCAACACGAAAAGTTGAGCAAAAGTGGGCAACAAGCCACTATGAGCCACTGTCCTGGATGCAGGCAGCGGCGTTGGGCGCAGGGGCTGCGCCTGGCGCCAATGCTGTCATCCAGTACTTCGGAAGATCAGTAGCTGGTTGCTCGAAATCTGCTCTCATTTTCGAAATTGAAATTAGAAAATTCCCCAGCGGAGTCGCCAATTTACTGTAGGGGGGTTTTTTGGATCTTTCGTTCCCTACGAGTGGGAGGTTTGGCACGCGGCGGTTCGTTTAGAGAACATTGAATTGTTTTTGCACCTCGAAGGAGTCGCCACCAAACTTATTTTAGGTCTCGTTTGGAAAGACCGCACAATGACTCTATTTTTGGATAAGGCCTTGAATCCTTGAAACAGATGGGTGAGATCCGGGCTCGGGAACGAAAATGCTTATTCGGCGGGCTTTAGAAATATTCAAGTACGTTGGCACAATAAACCCTAAGATTAGACTATGTGGGTTTGCAAATTAGAACAAAATAGAATTTCTAATTGTACGGTGGTCACTTTGCTTTAAAGATTGATTTAAGGAACCTAAGGCCGGTTTGTCCAAAAATATCTTCGTTAAGCGTGATGTAACCTTTGTATTTTGTTGTATTTAGCATGTTGGTGATGAAAGCGATAAAGCACATAAAGCAACATCACAATATTAAATAAAGTGCGGAATTAGTAAATACAAGACCCCCTAGAAAAGGACTAGGGAGTAGGCCCACATTGCCTAGAAATGGACTAGGCAAGTAAAGGTGCGGAACTGAAAGTGCGAAATTGAAATTGCGGTATTGAAATTGCGGTATTGAAATTGCGGTATTGAAAGTGCGATATTGAAAGTGCGATATTGAAAGTGCGATATTGAAATTTGTACTTGGGCACATGAGATTCGAACGCCAAGCGGCTCCTTAAAAATAAGTGCGCCCGACACGAATTCAAAGCCAAAAAATCTCAACTTGGGAGAGGTTGCTCAACCCAAATGTCCTCGATTTTGCATATTGAACTTGAAATTGAAAGCTTGAATATTGAAAGGTTTGAACTTGAAAAGATTGAAACTTTGAACTTGAAATGATTGAAATTTGAAAACTTGAACTTGTATGTTGAAATTTGAAGACTTGAACTTGTATATTGAAAAATGGAGTTTTGAATCTCAAAAGATTAAACCTTTAAATGCTAAAAGGTGTCATCTTTGATTACTCCATGCTTGAAGGTGATTCTAGTTCAAAGAGATGAATGCAAGCAACTTTGAACATCCTTGAATCTTGAAAGTTTGTATTTTGTATGTTGAAAATTTTTGTATTTTTGAAAAAAGCATGTGTGATTGTTGCAAGTGGTGTTTTTTATGACAAAAAGAACACCAATTTGCTAATCATTTGAAATCAAAATAGCATGATTAATTGAAATGGGATTCGGATTTACCTAGTTAAGCTTATGCTCGAGCTCCCAATTGCTCTTGAATTTAGGACTTTTTGTATGTGTTTTGAAGAGTTTTGAAGTTTGTATTGTGAGGAGTAATGTCGAAATTACGACGTTATGTGTGTTGTTCTCCCCCTTTTTCTAAGGAAATGAGGGGTATTTATAGGAGGAAAATGGTGCAAAACGCCAGCACACGCCAGCGCCTGGCGCAAGGCCAGCGCTGGGTGCTGCTGACGTGGGCTGAATGCCGCCAAAAAGGACGGAAAGATGCTGTCCTTGATTTGTCTTGTATGGGTGTACCTTCGTATGAATAGTACGATGTTTGATTGTGGTGTTTGCTTGGAGGTTAAGGCTTGAATTTGCGTCTAAAAACAAACCTTTCTCGGGTTTTTGAATTCCGGTTTTACGGGACGGGGCCCGGCATGCTCGGTTTTGTGGGTCGGCGCCCGAATTTGACTTGCCTTATATGATTTTGAGTGGAAAAGGCCTAGTAAGACCAAAGGGATGGTCCACTAGTTGAGATTGAACTTGGATTTTGAACTTGGATTTTAGAAGTTGTATTTTGTACCGAGTTCCGGGAGGGGAACAGTCTCGGGGATTGGATTTTGGACTTTGGATTTCGGAGGTGTTCTTAGCAATTGGGATTTCCGCCTGGAGTTACTCCAATCGCCTAACAAGGATAATGGTTTCGTCATCATCCCAATGGGGAGACACAAATTAGGTGTCTACAATCATCAAAGTCATTCTTTTATGGTAATTATCAAACTTCAACAAATGAAGTGCAATTTCCTATGTTTCTGTCGAACAATGAATTTTTTCTTGGTTAGGTTTTTAACTTCAATTCTTCCCATACAATCAATCAGACGGGCCCATGTTTTAGTCCTAACCTATCAAGCCCCTCCATGTCATTGTGTATATGGTACCTCACATAAATTATGTTCCGTATACTCCGTAAACATTAGTTGGCGAGTGGCGGTTTATGTCAACTAAAAAAAGCCAAGATGAAAAAATTTAAATAATGTGTCATTGTAGGGATTCGACCCTGGATTAATTGTGTCAAACATTGAACACTCAACCGTTGGGGCAAGAAAAATTTGGCAACGTTTATCGGCATTTAAATATATTTATATCAATCTTTTTTTTGTGGGGGCGGCAATTGGCCTATCAAGGTAGGTACTTGCACACGATAAATTCAATTACAAACCCTACTAATGGTATTTACACACAAATGGGAGGGTAGTGAGGGGTATATATAGAGAGATCTTATTAATAACTGACAATTTGATGTCCTTTGTGATTAAGTAAGGACATTTTTCCATATTGAAAACGGACCAATTTATCAGTAGACCGCTGTTTTTTAATACATTATGGGAAATAAAAAATCAAATCTAAAATAACAAAGTAAAAGTACATAAGTATTACATAAGTAAAGGTTGTTTTCTTGTATCAAAGAAAACGCAATTCAACCATTCGATAATAATTAATAAAAGGTTGAAATTATAGAACAATGTTTAAAAAAATGTGTTTAAACTAATTAAAAACAATGGGAAATAGATGAAAACAATTAGAGTGAGCTGGTGATTAAAGACATTTTCAACCTTTTATGCATATTCTTAAGCGATCTTTCATATAAACTTATGGTAAGTTTGAATCCTTCAAACACAACCTGCCTATAAAGAAGGCGTTCCAATCCCTCAACCTCAAACACAACGCATTGATAAGTTCAAAGAAATTACAATCCTGGATACTCAATATTCTAGTTTCTAGCTGCATTGAGATTATTTTCTATGCGTGATGAGTGTAATCTGTTTGATGATGTTTGGATTATGAAGCAACATCAACCTGGTGATTTCGATTGTTGGATGAAATGGATCCCTTCGATATTCGAACATATTCTTGCTTTTTCATCAACTGACAAATGTTTGGTACAACCCTTCCCACGAGGAGCTAAAGGTGGTTGACCACTCCATTGTAGAATATGTTGAACATGCCGAAGGTATTGATTTTGACAGGGTTCCGATTGGGGCTCATCATCATGTTGAAAGTCTCGTCTCAACCAATTAGCAAGTGAATGTTTTGAGACGTGAATGTTTGTATCTTAATATTTTGTACTAATGTAGCTACTTTATATATGCAATAATTTTTTATCGTTGAGGTCACTTTGGGTGTAGGGTTTTCCTTTGTTTCGTTTTGATCGTTGAGTTTTTTCCATCGTACAACATACACATTCGCTTTTAATGGTTAAAATGCGATATGATCTTGATCGGTTATTAAAAGCCTGTGTATAAAGAAATAGCCAAAATGAAAGCCTCAGCTTGTGGACAATCGAGAAATCTACTAGTATGTAATATTACAACCTTTTGCACGGTTGAAATATGTTCTATACTACTTTAAATTAACCGAATGATACAAATTTTTATCTTTACATACTACTAGTATTTTGTTTATAGAGTCATGACTATTTACTCACTCATCATGTCCATCTCACCACCTTACCTACAATTCGAAAATCATGTCCAAAATGTCTAAACTCTCAAAAATGGAGAATCCAAGCATTGGGAGTGACAGATTTTCTTCTCTTCAGGATTCCCTTATGGTTGAGATTTTAAGGCTCCTCCCCATCCAATCCGCCGCTGCAACCTCCATCTTAGTCCGGCGTTGAGAACACCTTTGGACCCAACATCAGCACTTAAACTTCTGTTGCAGGGGATCGGGCTGTGATATCGCGTCATTCTTATAACAAGTCCATCACATCCTCAAAAAATGTACCTACCCTGAAATTGAAAGCTTCTCTATAGAACTACCATACCCTATTCGTCGACACTCTGAAATTGTCAAGTCGTTTTTATGTAAATGGGTTCCTGAACTTTGCACTCGAAAGTTGGTGAAGTTGAATATTGAAGCCCTGGAAGCAAGTGTGTATGAAACATCCTATGTTCTCCCAAGTGTTGTTTTTCAATTAGACACCCTGAAAAATCTCACAATGGTCGGCAATTTGCACTGCCAGCATCCTGAAAATGGTAAGTTTAATCTCCCTGGACTGCGCATTCTCTCTCTTTCTTTGGTAACATTAGAACCGTCCGTTTTTAGAGACCTGATTAAGTGTTTTACGGTGTTGAAGGTTTTACATTTAGATATCAAATTTAGTAAGGATATTACAGTAGATGTGTTTGCTCCTAAATTGAGTTGCTTCACAGTTACTACAATTGGCCCATCCAAGTCTAGTAGGTTCAATATAGATGCTCCGATGTTGGAAACAATACATATAACCGGTAGAATTGCTTATTACAGCTTTATTAGCCATCCACCTTTACTAAAATATGCTGAAATTATGTTAAGCAAGTTCTGGGTAGAAAGTCAGAATCAGTTAAGCACATAGATAACGGATTTACTCAGAGGAATTTCGTGTGCGAAGACGCTCGAAGTAGGCTATGATCTTGGTATGTTTGTAGAGTGGACTTTGAGGATGTTAACGATGAGACATGGTCAATGTTCTCTAATTTGAGGAATTTTGAAGTTCAGTTGACTTATGATACTCCACCAATACCACAATGTATATTAAGCAAGCTGAAGAGGTTAAAGGTATCTGGTGTTACGGGGGAAATGCAGCTGATTGTTAGGTTATGATACATATGACAATTCATAAATCATGCGGAAACAACCATTAAGCCAGGAATACATATTATTTACACATAATCATATAGCATAATTTAGATGCATACTCTTTGTTGCGTGCCTTCCCTAGCTGCGCCCGAACCGAACAAGAACAAGTCTTTAGGACTCCAAGTGTCGTCCCTCCGTAGATAGTCCACAGCACGTCCGGATCCGCCTTAAGATTGACCAACTAGAATCGCCCTTAAGGTACTAGAATTTTCGGCACTCTTAGGTAAGAAATATGACTGAATTTTTCTCTCAAAACTCACTTTGAATACTTGAATTTTTATCTCTGAAAATATGTGACCCTAGGCACGTATTTATAGAGTTATGGAAAGGGAATTGGAATCCTAGTAGGATACGAATTAATTAAACTTAGAATCCTACAAAAACTCTAATTAATTAATTTATCCTTTTAGGAATAGGAATTTAATCATATACTAATTCTAATAGTTTTAGGAATCATGCATGAACACAAACTCACACACACACGGCAGCCACGAGGGCCGCCCATGCGTGTGCGTGCGAGCAGCAGCCCACGCAGCGAGGCCATGGCCTTGGCGCGCGCTGGGCCTGCCTTGCGGTGGGCCTGGGCGCTGCCTTGGCTGGGCGCGCGTTTGGCTTGCTGGTTGATGGCCCGACTTCGTGCTGGGCCTTCGTCCGGCAGGCCTCGTCCGAAGCTAATTCGTACGATACGCTTCCGATTAAATTCCCGGTTCCGGAATTCATTTCCGATACGAACAATATTTAATATTTCCGATTCCGGAATCAATTTCCGTTTCGAACAAATATTTAATATTTCCGTTTCCGGAATTATTTTCCGATTCCGATAATATTTCCGATTCTGACAATATTTCCGTTTCCGGCAATATTTCCGATTCTGGCAATATTTCCATTTCCGATAATATTTTCCGATACGTACCATGTTTCCGTTTCCGGCAACATCTACGACTTGGATAATATTTATATTTCCGATACGATCCATATTTCCGTTTCCGGCAATATCATCGTTTCCGGAGTATTCATTTCTTGCCTGTGACGATCTCAGCTCCCACTGAAACCAAGATCCGTCGATTCCGAATATCCATAGATGGAGTATCTAATGCCATTAAATACTTGATCCGTTTACGTACTATTTGTGTGACCCTACGGGTTCAGTCAAGAGTAAGCTGTGGATTAATATCATTAATTCCACTTGAACTGAAGCGGCCTCTAGCTAGGCATTCAGCTCACTTGATCTCACTGAATTATTAACTTGTTAATTAATACTGAACCGCATTTATTAGACTTAACATAGAATGCATACTTGGACCAAGGGCATTATTTCCTTCAGTTTCCCACTTGTCCTTAGGGACAAGTGTGCATTTCCTAATTCCTTTGTCGCTCGATGCTTGCTCTTGAACATAAGGTAAGAGTCGTCATCCTTATTATGTCCAGAGGTGTTCCTCGGTTTCAGAGTTCAACAGATCAAATAAACAGATAATCATAGCCTATGATTCATCCGAGCACGGCCATGCATTTCACAGTTTCTAGCTCTCCGAGTGGCCTTGTACAACTTTTAAGCATCTCATCCCGATTTATGGGAGGACAATCCCAATCTTGCGATCTTGAGATTAGACTTCGTTTGATAGGTGATTACCTGAGTGTTGCCTTTATAGCCTCCTTTTACGGTGCGACGGTTGGTCAACGTCAAAGCAACCAGTTCTCAAACAAGTAATCTCAAATCACTCAGGTATTGAGGATTTAGTGTCTAATAATTTAATGAAATTTACTTATGACAGACTTTCATCTCTTACAGTAAAGTTTCATAGGTCTTGTCCGATACTAGTCTTCCCAAAGTAAGTATCTATGCAAATGATTATGACATTGCCATGTCCACATAGTTCAAGAAACAGAACTACTAGTCATCTTGCATTCTAATCGTCTAACGTTTTCTATGCGTCCAATTTTATAGAAAACTCCGACTAGGGACCATTTTCAACCTTTGACATTCAAGTTCACTTGATAGACATTTCTTAGTCACAGGACTGGTCCTGACAGTCTATCTTGAATATATCGTCAAATTGAAGGGACTCATCATTTAATAAACCACAAATTAAATGGAAAAATGAATTCTTTTCATTTATTGTGAATGATTAACCAATAATGTTTTACAAAGATTTAAACTCTAAAACTTTAAAACATTAAATAGAGACATCAAAGCCATTCTCCAATATGCTTGATTCCCATAGCTGCAGTGTGCGAGTTGTGCTTCGCCTGCGGCAGAGGTTTAGTCAATGGATCTGATATGTTGTCATCAGTTCCAATTTTGCTTATCTCGACTTCTTTTCTTTCAACGAACTCTCGTAGAAGGTGAAATCTACGAAGTACATGCTTGACTCTCTGGTGGTGTATAGGCTCTTTTTCCTGTGCAATAGCTCCGTTATTGTCACAATACGGGGCTATTAGTCCTTTAATGGAGGGGACTACACCAAGTTCACCTATGAACTTCCTTAGCCATATAGCTTCCTTTGCTGCTTCATGTGCAGCAATGTACTCCGCTTCAGTTGTAGAATCCGCAATGGTGCTTTGCTTAGCACTTTTCCAGCTTACTGCTCCTCCGTTGAGGCAGAAGACAAACCCAGACTATGATCTGAAATCATCTTTGTCGGTTTGGAAACTTGCGTCCGTATAGCCTTTAACAATGAATTCATCATCTCCACCATAGACCAGGAAGTCATCTTTGTGCCTTTTCAGGTACTTCAGAATGTTCTTGGCAGCAGTCCAATGCGCCTCTCCTGGGTCTGACTGGTATCTGCTCGTAGCACTGAGTGCGTACGCAACATCCGGGCGTGTACATATCATAGCATACATTATTGAACCAATCAATGATGCATATGGAATCCCATTCATTCGTCTACGCTCATCAAGTGTTTTTGGGCACTGAGTCTTGCTTAGAGTCATTCCATGAGACATGGGTAGGTAGCCTCGCTTAGAGTCCGCCATCTTGAACCTATCAAGCACCTTATTGATATAAGTGCTTTGGCTAAGTCCAATCATCCTTTTAGATCTATCTCTGTAAATCTTGATGCCCAATATGTACTGTGCTTCTCCTAGATCCTTCATCGAAAAACATTTCCCAAGCCAAATCTTGACAGAGTTCAACATAGGAATGTCATTTCCGATAAGCAATATGTCGTCGACATATAATACTAGGAAAGCAATTTTGCTCCCACTGACCTTCTTGTATACACAAGATTCGTCTGCGTTCTTGATGAAACCAAAGTCCTTGACTGCTTCATCAAAACGTATATTCCAGCTCCTGGATGCCTGCTTCAATCCTTAGATTGACTTCTTTAGCTTGCATACCTTTTTAGCATTCTTTGGATCCTCAAAACCTTCAGGCTGTGTCATAAACACAGTTTCTGTTAAAACGCCGTTTAAGAAAGCAGTTTTGACATCCATCTGCCATATTTCGTAATCGTAATATGCAGCGATTGCTAACATTATCCGAATAGACTTTAGCATTGCAACTGGTGAAAAGGTTTCATCGTAATCCACACCGTGGACTTGCCTGTAACCTTTTGCAACCAATCTAGCTTTGAAAACTTCAAGTTTCCCATCCTTGTCCTTTTTTCAGTTTGAAAACCCATTTGCTTCCAATGGCTTGGTAGCCATCTGGCAAATCGACCAAATCCCATACTTGGTTTTCAGACATGGAGTCTAATTCAGATTGCATGGCTTCTTGCCATTGCTTGGAGCTAGGGCTCGTCATAGCTTGTTTGTAAGTCGCAGGTTCATCACTTTCAAGTAATAGAACGTCATAGCTCTCGTTCGTCAAAATACCTAAGTACCTTTCCGGTTGAGATCTATATCTTTGCGATCTACGCGGGGTAACATTTCTAGATTGACCATGATTCTCACCAGATTCTTCTAAAGATCTCTGAGTTTCATCCTGAATGTTATCTTGAGCATTCTCTAGAGTTTGTTGTTCGACTCGAATTTCTTCGAGGTCTATTTTTCTCCCACTTGTCATTTTGGAAATGTGATCTTTCTCCAAAAAGACACCATCTCGAGCAACAAACACCTTGTTCTCAGATGTATTGTAGAAGTAATACCCCTTTGTTTCCTTTGGATAGCCCACAAGGATACATTTGTCAGATTTTGGATGAAGTTTGTCTGAAATTAATCGTTTGACGTATACTTCACATCCCCAAATCTTAAGAAAAGACACATTTGGAGGCTTTCCAAACCATAATTCGTATGGAGTCTTTTCGACAGCTTTAGACGGAGCTCTATTTATAGTGAGTGCAGCTGTATTTAGTGCATGTCCCCAAAATTCTAATGGAAGTTCGGCCTGACCCATCATTGACCTGACCATGTCTAGCAAGGTTCTGTTCCTCCGTTCCGACACACCGTTCCATTGTGGTGTTCCAGGAGGAGTCAATTCTGATAGAATTCCACATTCTTTCAGATGGTCATCAAATTCATAGCTCAGATATTCACCGCCTCTATCAGACCGCAGTGCTTTAATCTTCTTGCCTAATTGATTCTCTACTTCACTCTGAAATTCCTTGAATTTGTCAAAGGATTCAGACTTATGCTTCATTAGGTAGACATAACCATGCCTACTGAAGTCATCAGTGAAAGTGATAAAGTAGCTGAAACCACCTCTAGCATTTGTACTCATTGGTCCACATACATCTGTATGGATTAAACCCAATAGTTCATTTGCTCTTTCTCCAACTTTAGAGAAAGGTTGCTTTGTCATTTTGCCAAGTAAACATGATTCGCATTTACCATAATCCTCTAAGTCAAATGGTTCTAGAATTCCTTCCTTTTGAAGTCTTTCTAAGCGTTTCAAGTTTATATGGCCTAATCGACAATGCCACAGATAGGTGAGATCTGAATCATCCTTTTTGGCCTTTTTGGTATTTATGTTATAAACTTGTTTGTCGTGATCTAATAAATAAAGTCCATTGACTAATATAGCAGATCCATAAAACATCTCTTTAAAATAAAACGAACAACTATTGTCTTTTATTAAAAAGGAAAATCCCTTAGCATCTAAGCAAGAAACTGAAATGATGTTTTTAGTAAGACTTGGAAATGGAAACAATCTTCCAGTTCCAAAACTAGCCCGGAGGGCAACGACAAATAGTAAGTTCCTACAGCTAATGCAGCAATCCGTGCTCCATTTCCCACTCGTAGGTCGACTTCACCCTTGCTTAACTTTCTACTTCTTCTTAGTCCCTGTGGATTGGAACATAAGTGTGAGCCACAACCTGTATCTAATACCCAAGAAGTTGAATTAGCAAGTATACAGTCTATAACGAAAATACCTGAAGATGGAACGACTGTTCCGTTCTTCTGATCTTCCTTTAGCTTTGGACATTCTCTTTTGTAATGGCCTATTCCATCACAATAAAGACAGCTTGATGTGGACTTGTCCTGCTTTGATTCAGCATTGCCCTTGGACTTTCCACCTTTCTTGAACGGTCTCCTTCTAGCCTTGAGTAAATCTTTGGCTTCACAGTCCAGTATTATTTCAGCCTTTCTGACAAGGTGAACAAATTCTGCAACTGTTTCTTCTCTTGGTTCACTTAGGTATAGTTGCTTGAAGCGACCAAACCCACTGTGTAGTGAATTGAGCAAGATAGAGACTGCCATCCTTTCGCTTATTAGTGTTCCTAGTAGACTTAGGCGATCAAAGTATGAACACATAAGATCCACATGGAACCTCAGTGGGACGCCTACCCTCTGTTTAGTGCGAAGGAGCTGAACATGTGTTTCTTGGACCTTCATCCTATAACACCTGTTGGGAGAACCAACCTTTAGACCAGACGTTGATTCAATCAACTCATGGACGTTCAGGTCCCTGTCCTCCGTACTTCCACGACAGATATCCCTCAGATTCTTGATGAGCGTAAAAGGTTCATAAGCTACAAACCTTTTAGCCCAATCATCAGGGATATTGTTCAGCATGAGACTCATAACCTTTTTGAGATCCGCATCCCAGGCGTAAAATCTCTCAGGGGTCATGTCTCTGGCATAGTAGCTTGGCATGGGATGTGACAGTACATACTCAAGTCCATTGAGTTTGACTATTTCAACTAGCTTAGCTTCCCATTCAAGAAAATTTGCCAGGTTCAGCTTAACCATAAGCTCAGAACCCATGATGATGTTTTGATTGTTGTTTGCCATATTAAAACTACAATTGAAAAGAATAAACAAATAAATAACCATTCACAGTTTCTCTTAAAAAACTTAAATTCTAGCATACATGCATAATTCAATGTTTATTAAGCATTTTATTCAAGTTATGTGTTCCGGCAGGTGTGAATAAAATGAATCCAAGATCCTAAAATCATTGAAGAACTAAGCACAGTTTGTCGACTTAATCCTAAAACATCTTAGGTAAGCAAAAGCCTTTTGCTAATAGTCTAGAAACTATTCTTGGTTGATAGGTACGTCTAAGAACTTATTAGGTAAACCTATCGATTTTGCCACGACATAAAAGGACTCCTTACTTATATCGTTGAGTTTCACCAAAACTAACATGTACTCACAATTATTTGTGTACCTTGCCCCTTTAGGACCAATAAGTAACACCTCGCTGAGCGAAAACTATTACTAGATTGATGTAAAGGATATCCAAGCAAGTGTATATTTTGGCATGGCACCTTTTAACTCAATTTTTAAGTTTGGAACTTAAGGCTCTTACTATGTTGGTTAGATTTTAAGTGAACTAAAATCCTTAATCATGCAACATAATCAAGCTTTTGATCTCATGCATTTTAAGACATATTTAAAAGCAATAAATAACTTAAAACATGCATAAGATAAATGTGATCTAGTATGGCCCGACTTCATCTTGAAGCTTTAACTTCAAAGTCCGTCTTGAAAATCTCCGTGGGAGGCACCATTTTCTTCAAATAGGATAAGCTATAACTAATTACAACTATTTGATGGTACGCAGACCATATTTGAATTGAAAAATAACTTTGGTACTTTAGACCAATTACATTCAAATTAATGGTACGCAGACCATATTTGAATTGAAAAATAACTTTGGTACTTTAGACCAATTACATTCAAATTAATGGTACGCAGACCATATTTTCTATCCTATTTGGGCCATACTAGTCACTTCATAACCTGCAAAACAGTACATATACAATATATACCATTCACCCATTCATTATCATGAATGGCCCACATAGCTGGTTAGTAAAACACATTATGCATCACGTAAACATTTGCAGCAATTAATCAAGGGCACCAATAATCTACCAATTATTCAGTCCTTATTAATTCTAATCAAGTTGTTTTAACCTTAAGGATTTGTAGACCTAATCAAGAGTTTTTATGACTAAAAGGGCTCCCACTTAAACCAATAAATTCATATGCTTTACTAATTTTAAACATAAAAATGTATTTCAAGTCTAACCGGAAACATACAAATTTAATTAAAATTTAAAGCTCATATAAATTTATAATTGAATCCAAAAAGTTTAATTTAATTTCAGTCGTATTTAAATTAATTCATGATTTTAATTTTAGTAAAATAATTAGAATAAATAAAATTTATTATAATTACAATATTCAAAATTAAAATCCAAGAAAATAATTTAAATTATTAATTTTAAAATTAATTAAAATTACGTAAACTGAAAAATTTCAAATTAAACATTCAAAACGATCTAATCGCAATGCAAACACCCTACGCATTGCACGCCCATGGGCCGCACGCACACAGCCATTGCTGGCCATGTGCGCGCAGCCCATGCGCTCGTCATAGCTGCTGCATCTTCCATCGCAAGCCATCGCACGCTGTGGTGCTTGCTGCGCGCGCGCCAGCGCTCGACGCACGCGAGCCATCGCTCGCTGTGCGCGCTCGACAGCGCTCGCTGCGCGCGCGAGCCATTGCTCGCTGTGCGCGCGAGATCGCTCGCTGTGCGCGCGAGATCGCTCGCTGTGCGCGCGAGCCATTGCTCGCTGTGCGCGCGACCTCGCTCGCTGTGTGCGCGAGCCATTGCTCGCTGTGCGCGCGACATCGCTCGCTGTGCGCGCGAGCCATCGCGCGCGATCAACGCTGGGCGCAGTGCTCGTGGCACGCGAGCTTGCGCTCGCTGCGCGCTTGCTGCGCGCGCTTGCGCGAGGCAGTGCGCGTCGTGGCGCAGCTCGCTTGCTGCCCACACGCGACTGCCATGGCTTGCCTTTCGCCCATGCCCATTCGTCCATAGCTCGTGGCCCACGACACAAGGCAGGGCTGCTGCCTTGTGCTCGTGCACCATGCCTTGCTCATTGCATTCGTGCCGCACGGGCGACGAGCTCCATTGCTCGTCGTCGCATGCCCGCACTATACAACACCCCTTAACGGTAACACGAAGCGTCCATTGCTTTGTGCGTGCAAGTTATATGAACGAATCGCATAAAAATTAAAATTTATATTTAAAATTAATGACAAATTAATAAATAATATTAATTTCATAATTTTAGGGCGAAAAATCGAAAATTTATTATCCAATTGATTTCCGATTATTATGGATTCAAGTCTAGGTCATAAAATTTAAAATTTTTCATAAATTTACAATTTTTATGGTGGTTTTTAATCATAGGTTTCTAATTAAATTATAATTAATTATGAAAATCAAATTAATTCTAAATTATTCTAATTTTCAACAAATTAATCATAATTACAAATTAGATTGCATAATTAACAAGGCTAGGCATTCAAACTTGTTAAACATATACAGTAGGTCAATCAAAAATTCAAGATTTATCAACAAGAATCGCAAATATTTAATTTAACATCTTAAATTTACGAAATTTTGCATTCGAAAAACTAAAACCTTCGAAAAGTCATAGTTAGGCTTCGAATTTGAGAATTCTGGGTTCGGCAGAAAAATATTATTTTTGTCAAAATTTTAGAATGCCTTTTACATGCGGAATTGACACAAAAATCACTCGATTTGGATGAGTAACGAAGAAACTGCCGAAAACCTGCGTACGTATAATTAAATAAACGCAATTTGCAATTAATTAACAATTACGAAAATTAATCAACCCTTTTAATTCTTGCAAATTTGTAATATTTAACCATGTTCATGCAATTTAGATTATGAAAATAATAAGGGGCTCGTGATACCACTGTTAGGTTATGATACATATGACAATTCATAAATCATGCGGAAAAACCATTTAGCCAGGAATACATATTATTTACACATAATCATATAGCATAGTTTAGATGCATACTCTTTGTTGCGTGCATTCCCTAGCTGCGCCCGAACCGAACAAGAACAAGTCTTTAGGACTCCAAGTGTCGTCCCTCCGTAGATAGTCCACAGCACGTCCGGATCCGCCTTAAGATTGACCAACTAGAATCGCCCTTAAGGTACTAGAATTTTCGGCACTATTGAGCAAAGAATGTGGCTGAATTTTTCTCTTAAAACTCACTTTGAATACTTGAATAATCTCTGAAAATATGTGACCCTAGGCACGTATTTATAGAGTTATGGAAAGGGAATTGGAATCCTAGTAGGATACGAATTAATTAAACTTAGAATCCTACAAGAACTCTAATTAATTAATTTATCTTTTTAGGAATAGGAATTTAATCATATACTAATTCTAATAGTTTTAGGAATCATGCATGAACACAAACTCACACACACACGGCAGCCACGAGGGCCGCCCATGCGTGTGCGTGCGAGCAGCAGCCCACGCAGCGAGGCCATGGCCTTGGCGCGCGCTGGGCCTGCCTTGCGGTGGGCCTGGGCGCTGCCTTGGCTGGGCGCGCGTTTGGCTTGCTGGGCGATGGCCCGACTTCGTGCTGGGCCTTCGTCCGGCAGGCCTCGTCCGATGCTAATTCGTACGATACGCTTCCGATTAAATTCCCGGTTCCGAAATTCATTTCCGATACGAACAATATTTAATATTTCCGATTCCGGAATCAATTTCCGTTTCGAACAAATATTTAATATTTCCGTTTCCGGAATTATTTTCCGATTCCGATAATATTTCCGATTCTGACAATATTTCTGTTTCCGGCAATATTTCCGATTCTGGCAATATTTCCATTTCCGATAATATTTTCCGATACGTACCATGTTTCCGTTTCCGGCAACATCTACGACTTGGATAATATTTATATTTCCGATACGATCCATATTTCCGTTTCCGGCAATATCATCGTTTCCGGAGTATTCATTTCTTGCCTGTGACGATCTCAGCTCCCACTGAAACCAAGATCCGTCGATTCCGAATATCCATAGATGGAGTATCTAATGCCATTAAATACTTGATCCGTTTACGTACTATTTGTGTGACCCTACGGGTTCAGTCAAGAGTAAGCTGTGGATTAATATTATTAATTCCACTTGAACTGAAGCGGCCTCTAGCTAGGCATTCAGCTCACTTGATCTCACTGAATTATTAACTTGTTAATTAATACTGAACCGCATTTATTAGACTTAACATAGAATGCATACTTGGACCAAGGGCATTATTTCCTTCACAAACATCACACTGTATGGGCGGACTCGGTTGATGCAAAACTGATTTGGCGATTGATCAAAAAGTACAGTACGTGAATGGAGTTCTTCGTGAAATGAGTTCTCGAAGCTGACATTTGAAAAATGAAGGTGGTATTTTGGATTTAAATGGCATATTTTGTAATACTTAAGAATAATTACATAATGTTTTGTCGTAGTACTTTGGTTTCGTTTCACATTTGGACTTGTGTAATATTCTTTATTAAGGTTTTGCTCTATTACTCAAATTGCAGTACTTATCTATTACTCAAATAAATTCAGTTTTTGCTCTATTATTTAGAAAGACTTAAATCGCAGTACTTAATCTATTACTGAAATTGCAGTACTTATCTATTACTGAAATTGCAGTACTTAATCTATTACTGAATTTGCAGTACTTATCTATTACTCAAATTACAGTATTAAACAACGATATTATAATAGAGTATATTCCACTAGGAAAACTCTTTAATATACCTTTGTTTCTCATCAGCAGAAGAAACTGAACACGAAAACATTTTAATATGGTATAACCTGGAAAACAACAAAGCCTACTTATCCCAAATAGGGAAAGGAACAAATTTTCAAAGTACTAGATTAATTAAGGGTGATAAAGAGGAGAAAATCATAGGAGATTTCACAATAAAGAGAATAAAACAGGGGTGAAGTAAAAATACATCAACAGTTTTATTATAAGTAAAAAATAGATCACCAATTTTCCGTTTGATTTGAAGAATAATTTTATTGGAAGAAATAGATTTCAAAACATTATATAGATTACTAATGTTAGAAGTTGATCCCGAATAGGAAAACGACAAAGCCAACCTTTTTCCTACTTAGGAAAACGAAAGAAATTTTCAAAGTGTACAAGGATTTGTTAAAGAGGAAAAAATCATAAAATATCTTAATCATGGAAGAATTTGGAATAAAGAGAAAGAACACAGGGGTGAAGTAACAATAGATTACCAATTTTATTATAAGTTCCTAGGTTATTTTATGTTTGAATCATATTTTGTGAATAATTTTATTGGAGGAAATAGTTTTTAAAACATTTTATAGATTTGTTCATTCTTTTAAAAGTTCACCATTTTCTGTTCTATTGATTTGCTCTGCGGTTTCGAGATTTGAATTCAGAAGCCGTTTGGACTACAAGTGTTTGGTACACCATAATATATACAATTACATTATAAGAGAAGGTATTGTGTAATGCACCCTTCCTCAACCACATCGGCCTCCCCACATGGCTCATAGTGCAACGTCACCTCCCAGAACTAATTGTTCAACACCGTCATTAATTTCATTGATCGGGTGAAGTAAAAGATATTGTAGAGCGTACTCCCGAAATTTAAGTTCATACGTTGCGTAAGCCTGCAAATACGCCAAATATTCCGATAAGAAAGACTTTCGTGCACATTAAAATAAAGATAGATTAGGTTTGGAAACTTGGGTTTGCATTTGAAATACATGATTCGAGATCTAGAAATTGAAATTCTGAATTTCGAGTATTTGGAAAACTTTATAAATTTTAGAGCTGTGTTGGGCCAATAGTAAACGGTCGGGTAATAGACGGGCCCCGACCGGGCCCAATTGAAATAGGCGTTTGAATTCAGAGCTCTGCCCAGTCAATCTCCATGATTGGCGAGTAAAACATTGTCAAAATATACAATCTGCATATTTTGACGGCGAAAACCCTAATCGACGGCGAAATTAGACCGCGCAACTCACTATTCCAGCTCCCAAATCAATCCAACAAGTATAAAATCAACAAATCATGAAAATATAATGATCATATATATCACATGATAGGAAAATTCAACAAACACAACCAGAAATTGGAAAATGAAAATAAAAAATATACAAGATCTTAAAATTAATCTTTTCAATAAAAGCCCAAATTAAACAGACCTGGTGAGATTCGAGAAGATGAAGAGGTCAGCGTTGGTGGTTGGTTGCGGATCTATATTTCTTTATGTGCTTAGAATTGATTAACCGTTATTTCTTCTTCCCACGACCTTTAACAACCCTTTTAAATATAAACCCCCTACGCATCTAATCAAATAAAGGGCCCAACACGTTTTCAAACGGCTGAGCAGAGGCTTTTACTACAACATACTTTGTACTTCCAAATGCAATTTGGGGAAAGCCAATATACTTTTACTACACATCGTCATCACCGAGTATAATATTTGGCTTTCCCCAAATTGAAAAAAATAGTTCCCAAACATGTTATTTGAGGCAATTCCATCATTTTAAATGAAAAAATAGTATCCAAACAGGCCATTAGAGAATTCTCAACCATCCATCCCTAATCCAGGTCATATAACAATATAGCACATGCGGGATAGTATTATTCGATCTGCTGACCATGGAATATTGGACCAAGACCATGAGCAAATAAAAAAACCACTGTGTCTCTTTCACCCCTCGGTGCAATCATCTCCTTCCACCAAGGGGCTTAGGGAAATATTTCTTGGAGTCCAAAGGCGCCTCCAAAAGCCTTAATTGCTCCATTAGACATACATGTCATAAGAATTAAACCGCATATTGTGCCTTATGCCAGGTTGTGTTCTAGCAGGCCCCATGGGGCAGCCCATGCCTTGCTTAGCGTTGGTAGGAGCAGGAACAACATATAGGGCCTCACGCGCATGGCCAAGGTGTAGGAGCAGTAGCAACATATTGCCGCACGCGCATGGCCAAGGTGTTAGGCCTTGCCATCGCTGCAGCGCCGTTGCATGTGCTGGCGTGGGTTGACGCCAGTGCTAACGTGGCCTGCAGGCATTGGTAGTGCGCGATATTCCAACAAAAATTTACACAATACAACACAAAATATGTATTCACAATCACCCCAAAAAAGAATGCTTTCGATGTAAATCTTTCCATAAACCAACCAATAAAAACAGCCACAAGCACCTCAAAAGCTACAACCATCCCATGCTCCAAATATATATATATATATATATCTCCCAAACAAATACAAATCCATAATAGTGCAAGTGGACACTCCAAAAAGGCCAAAACTTAAAAGCGCCGTTGGGTCTGTTAGTCCTTAAATTATTTATGTAAGTTCTTTGTAAGAAATTGTATACCCTAGTTCATTTACAAAGTTACTTACCTGGTACAACACAAAAGACGTCATCACAATTACCCCAAAAAGGAATGCTTTCGATGTAAATCTTTCCAAAAACCAACCAATAAAAACAGCCACTAGCACCTCAAAAGCTACATCCATCCCATCCCCCAAACAACTACAAATCCATAGTACCAAACAGGCCAAAACTTAAAAGGGTCGTTTGCTCTGTTAGTCCTTAAATTATTAATGAAAGTTCTTTGTAAGAAATTGTATACCCTGATGCATTTACAAAATTAATTCACAAAGACCATTGTTAACCATCTAAGACAATTGTTAACCATGTGCAAAAAAATCACTATTTTCCATCTCTATATATCCACTTTCCCACTCATCATTTTTCATTTTCCCCATTTGCAAAAAAAATTCCATACCCCTCTCTTATCCATGAGCAAAAGAAAAACTCCTCACCCCTCTTTCTCTACCCCCACTTCCCTCTGTAATAACAACAATAATAATAAAAAAATAAAAAATAAGAAAATGAGTGATTACGTTTTTGGTACATATATCCTTAATAGATTACGCATGAGGTTAAAGATACCCAAAAAGCCTTTTACAACTCTTTGGGACATGGTCTCAATTGATTTTAAACTAGAATACACTCTATATTCTTCTTGTAAATCAAAGATGCATCTCACACAATAGATTCATCTTTCAAAGAACTTAAGAACTTATCATGGAGATAGAGAAGATCATCAAGTGTAATCGATTCATCATTTTGAGGAACAAAGGTGTAGTTGCCATTTTTTTTGGTGTTAAAAATATCAAAAAGAAAACCAAGGAAAACTAAACTAAAACTAGACTCGAATTCGAAAGCTAAACTCAATAAACAACAACCGCTCCCCGTCAACGGCGCCATTTTGACTAAGCGATTTTCGGGTCGTTGAACGAATACCACCAAATCAAACAAGATTTATAAGAACATAGAGTTGTAATGATTATAGCGGCAAGTTCGGGATCGTCCCAAGAGAACGGTGAGAATGAGTCTAACAAAATTAAGCTAGCTTAGAATAGGAAAATGAATTCGATAATAATAACTAACAATTCTACACTAATTAACAAGTCAATCAATAAGGAATAAGCTAGGGGAATTAGGGATGTTTTACTTGAATAAGCCGGACGGGGCCCACAATTTAATCCGCCCTATCAATACTCGCCACGTCATTGTGTATGTGGTACCTCAAACAATATTTCTTAATTCTATTTCTAAAACTCTAAATCCTACAATATTTCTTAATTCTATTTCTTAATTATGTGAGGTACCACATACACAATGACGTGGCGCACGGGTATTGATAGGGCAGACTTAATTGTGGGCCACGTCCGGCTTATTCAAATTTTCGTTTGGAATTTGAATTTGAATTTCAAATTTGAATTTTTTATTTTTTTAAAGCGTTCTGAAACTAGGTGGTTCTCTCTTTCTCTCTCTTCCTTTCAATCCTGAAAAAATGAATGACGTGGCATCCGTTGGTTTTCAGAAAAAATCTGAAAATTCAAAATTTCGGTTTGAAATTTTAAACCAAATTTGAATTGAAATTCAATTTTTTTTTATGTTTTTAATTAGTTAGGAGAGAGAAATTACGCTCTATGAGCAACTTCATCCCCAAATCTGAAGCCAAGCCGCCAAGTCAAGAATCACGATCTCAACACTCCTCACATCGTCATCATCGTCATGCTCCTCCTTTTTATCGTCATCTTCATTTTTAAATTTTGCATTTTCAGATTTTTTTCTGGCCAACCAAAGAAAACCCTAATCTTCTTTCAAACACAGAAGCTTTCCAAAGTACAAGAGACAAACAAATTTGGAAGATATTCCTCTATTTGGACGAAGAGCAACGATGAAACAAGCCTACCGTTCGTCCTCTTCTCTATAAGACTAACCCACAATTTCTTTGTTTGATGGGATATCCGTTTTCTACTATTGCAGATGATTTTTGTGCGATTCTTGTTGCTCTTCCCAGTTATTCAGTTACAAAGTTAGTCATATATTTTGATGCGCGCCCCACATACACAAATACGTGGCCCTCACTAGTTGGAGTGATAATAGAGCGGACGAATTAAAAAATAAAAATATATATTAATTTTTGAATTTTGAATTCAAATCTGATCCAATATTTCAAAACCAATTAGGAAAATTTGAGAAGTGGTCCTCCAAGTAGTGAGTGCCACGTATTTGTGTATGTGGGGAGCACACAAACAGGCCAAAACTTAAAAGCGTCGTTTTCTGTTAGGCCATGTTTAGTTCACCTTATTCATGACCTTATTCAGATTTAATCAGATCAGATCAGACCAGATGATCAGATCAGAAAAAATAAGTTCAAATCAGATCAGATCAGATGAGATCAGACCCAGACCAGATCAGATCAGGAGAAATAAGGTGAACTAAACGGGGCCTTAGTCCCTAAATTATTAATGAAAGTTTTGTGTAAGAAATTGTATAACCTGAATCATTTCCCCGTTCTGGTAGTTTTTCAGACTTTTATGTTTCCTATTTAATTTTCACTATACCCTTTTTGGTATGTTTTCAAAAATCGACAAGTTAATATCTTTTTGGCTGTTCTAAAGACCTGGGATTATGATGTGTTTATGATTGTTAGATGGGATTTTATGAGTTGAATTAAAATGTGTTTATGGATTCTTGTTCTTTAGTTTTTTTATTGACTACTAATATTGAAAGCGACTTTTTTTATTGGATATTTGATGCTGAAAATGTGGTTATACTCACGTGTTTGCAGTCACAATGATCTGTACAAATCAGTTCTGATGTGAACATATTGGTTCTACAAGGATTGTACATGATTGGTAAGAATCAGTTCTGATTGTACGTGATTTTCTTATGTGCGCCAAATATACACAACGATGTGGCATCTTTTGATATCTCGAAAAAAATTGGGTCCCTTTCCAAATTTTGAATTTTCAACCAGTTTTGAATTTGAAATTCAAAAAGTAATAGAGAGAGTGACGAATTAAAAAAATATATTAATTTTTGAATTTCAAATTCAAAACAGGTTGAAAATTTAAAACCCAACTTTTCAAAATTTGGAAAGGGACCCAATTTTTTCGTCTAATCAAAAGATGCCACATCGTTGTGTATAAATAAGAAATCTTATTTCTCATTGCCAAAATCTAATGTTTTTAAAAGCATTTTTTATTCTAAAATAAATTAGAAATATTATTTCTCATTTGTCGAAATCTAATGATTTCTTATGTGGCGCTCTAATAACTGAGAAAATATGCCCCCTTTAATTATATATATTATGTTAGTGTTTCATTTTGGATTGAATTCGTTATAGTTTTATTTTTAAATTATTAGAGTTTTTTTATTTATTTTGGATGGAATTGTATATATTACTCCCTCCATTCCTTTATGTTGTTCCCATAAGGAATGTTGGGGGTTTTTTAAGAAAACTGAATCTTTATTTGTATTGGGATATGAGTAATGATTGGGTGTAAGAATAATGATTATGTGTAAGAGATTATATATTTAAAATAAAGGAAGGAGAGAGAAAATATTAAAGAAATAAGATAAATAGGAGATATTTTATTATTAACAACAAAAAAAAAAAACCAGTTTAATTCAAACCAAAAAAATCAAGAAAAATCAAACCAAAACATTCAACAAACAATCAATAATTCGACCAAATCAACAATCAAGATTTCGAACAAAAAAACCAAGATTAAATTTGAACAAAAAACCCAAATTAAATTCGAACAAAAAAATCAGATTTGAAATCAACAAATCAACAAACAAAACAAACAATCAAGAAAATTTGACATAAATAAACCCAAAATTTCGGTACAATGAACCCAGAAGTTCGACATAAATAAACCCAGATGAAAATTACACCCAAAATTCATCCCAAAATTCAACCCAGAAATTCTAGATTTATTCTTGACAAAATATAACCCAGAAATTTGACCAAAACAACCCAAAAAATCGAGAAAATCAACCCAAAATTTCGCCCAAATCAACCCAAAAATTCGAATTAATCAACCTAGAAATTCGACAAGCAATTCAACCAAAATTAACCCAGAAATTCGACAACAACCAGCCCAAAAATTCGACCAAAATCAACCCAAAAATCCAACTACAATCAACCCACAAAATTCGACCAAAATCAACCAAAAAAATTTGACAAAAATCCGACCACAATCAACCCAAAAAATCAACAAAATTCGACCAAAATCAACCAAAAAAATTCGACATAAATCAACCAAAAAACCCGACCAAAATCAACCCAAAAATTCAATAAAAATTAACCAAGAAATTCGTCAAAATATCGAAATCAGCCATCTCAAAATTAATTCGAGAAAATTAAACCCAGACATTCGACTAAAAAACAGAAAATTAAACCTTGAAATTCGAGAAAATTATACCCAAAATCAACCACCAAATTTAACCCAAAAAATCAGCCAAAATAACGACCAAAATCAATCCAAATTTTCGACAAAAATCACCCAAAAATTCGACAAAAACACACACAAAAATAAATTAATACTCACTTGATCCTTAGTATCACTCACGATTTTGAGGATTTAGAGGTCAAATTCGGCCATGAAAACTCTAGATCTAGAGTTTTTATGGTCGAATTTCACGATCTAAAGCCATAATACATGCGGCGGAGGTTTGGTTGCAGTGGTGGCGGTGATCTCGTTTTTAGATCTGAAGAATGGAGAGTTGTTTTGGAGGAGAGAGAGTGAAAAGTTGAGAGGAGGAGAGAAACGGATGAAGAGAGAATGAAGAGAGAGACTAAGAGATAAGAAAATGAAGAGAGAGTGAAGAGAGAGAGTAAGAAAATGAAGAGAGAGAGACATCCGAAAGAGGTGAGAGAGTGAAAGGGAGTGAAAGGGACGGGGAGTGGGTTTGGGTTATGGGGAGTGATTAAATAATTAAATAAGGTTGGTGGGGAAAAAGAGGGTGGAAAAAGGGTAGAATCTTAGGGTTTTTTGGTAAATAGTGGGGAATCTTAGGGTAAATTGGTAAAAAAATTATGGCCAAAAATAGTAAAGATTCAGTAGGGGAACAACAAAAAGAAACGCCAAAAAAGGAAATGGGAACAACAAAAAGGAATGGAGGGAGTAGTAATTAATTAATTTATATATCTTCGTGGCACCTAATTATTTATATATGTGGCAATCGTCTTTTAATATTAAAAATGTAAATTTGACACATAATTTAGAAATATTATTTTTTATTTGCCAAAACTATTGGATTTCCTACGTGACACTCTAATATTGAATTAGTATTTGATTTTGGGTTGAATTTTATTTTAGATTTCATTTTTAAATTCTTGGGCGGAAATAACATCAGAAATTTTTGGGCGGAAATAAAATTTAAATTATTTTTAAATTAGCCGCTTATCTTATCTCCTCTTTAGGGTTTTCAAAAATCAGCGTTTATAGGGCGGAAATAGCAAAACAAAATCAGAAATTTGGTTATTTTCGACGCTTTCTCTTCAATTCTATTTTTTTGCGTTAGATCTAATAAAACTATTTCTTCTGTTCAGGAAATATCGCACCATTCGTTTTTTGCACTATTTACACTACAACTTTGGCCATTTTTTGTATTTGTATGTAAGGACATTTTAGTCACGTGGGGTCATTTGGGGTCTCTAAACAAAGGCTAATCCTAAGACACAATGCTAGACAGAAGGCTAATCCTAAGACACAATGCTAGACAGAAATCCGGCCAATCAACAAGTGCCGCGTCATTACGTATATTGACTTCCACATAACATACATGTAACATCATACTTCTGACACTAACAATTACTTTCGTATAAAACACAAAGTCTAGGACAAAAATGATTGGTTACCTCTAGCCAAGAGGCCCAATACTTGACTGATCGAATTGGTGGACTGAAGGACAAAGATGAGGCATAGCATTGGATTGTCAGCATTAATTTGTTCCTTGAAACTCGTTCTACAGAACACGAGTTCTATAACATTCGCTTGTGCTTGCCATGGAGGTGTTGACCCTAGAACCGCATTAAGAACCCTAAGGCACGAAGGAACCTGTAAAATTTTGCATTTAGAATTTTCCTTTAAGTGGCCAAAAACTTGATTGTCAATACCAATAAAAATATTTTATAACCAAACGACTTACCACTAGGTATCCTAGTTTGTTATACAACGGCAGAGAGGTGATCTCCTAGAGTCATACCTAATCAGCTTGAGGCTTGCAGTATCTATTATTTGTACAAACCACCAGTTCTTAATAAAGAAGGGCAGCACAAACTGCAAAACAAAAAAGAATCATGCATCATTGCTATAGATATAGATATTTGGTGTTTATCATTAATGGGGTATGAACTTTAAAGGTAAAGGCGAATATTACCTTGATCACATCTGTCAAAACAAGTTTGTGAAGCTCAATGTCAACCTTGACCGCATCAACGAGTCTATCCAAATTGTTGTCCGTGTATTTCTTGTCATAGTTTATGAATTGGGCGTCTAGGTAAGAACCCTGGTTTGGCCATAGATTAGCATCAAGCGTCAATTATTGTTCAACACGTAGCCATCTCTAACACAAAGTATCATACTACTATTAAAATTGAAGTACAATTTGAACTTTTACCAGAAGAAAGGGCGGGAACACATAGAACTGATTAGATTCACGATTATCATAGTTGCAGCAAGCAACAATGGCACCAATAACCTACGAGTATTGAAACTGTTATTCAATCGTCCAACAAAATATATTAACTAAACTTCAGGAAAAAAAATCAAAGTACACACCTCATTGATAATCTTGCCCCTCGAGTCAAAGCAGAATCTGAGGGTAGACCTAGTCAGGGAAATACCTATTTCTCTTACACTGAAAAGGATATGTGTCTCGTTCCTATAAGGACGAATACGCAATTAATATAAATGATTCATACGTCAAAGGCAACAATTCTCAAATAAGTGCTCACAGAACCTTAGTTTAGTTACAAACCCTTTATTATCTATAATCTCCCTAACCAATCTTCTGACGTCGGGCCTAAGTTATGAGGGAACCGGATATGTGGGATCCAGACGTTTTCTCTTCTTGGTTCTTCCAGCCAACTTATCAGCATTCCTTTCACGATGTACCTCCTGTAGAAGATTTCCGCCCGACACTCAGCAACAATAGCAGTACATACCAAGTAGTATATTATCAACAACACAACCAATCACAAAGTCAGGTTTGTTTTACCTCTTCGTTGACTGTGATTTTAATTCAGCAGCGCCTTGACTCCGTGTTCTCGGTGGGAATGACATTGTACCACGTTCACGCTCATCCTGCAATCAATATAGAAATCGAGACTTACAAAATTGCGTATAATGCAAGTGAAAATGTGAATTTTTGAGTCTTACCTCCAAGTGACCGGACTTCTCGCTGTTCAATTTTCTCTTCCTCGTGCGCTTGCCGCCATGGAAAATGGGTATGAACGCGTGGCGGGGAGGAGTAGGACGCTCTCGGGGGTTGAAGACAGGACCAGGCTCCGCGGTTTGATCAGTACCTAGTTTGTCCCAACTGGGTAACACATACGGTGTGCCAACTGGGTATTTCAGTCCATACATTACATTGTGAACCACCTGGTGCAAGAGCAACGTTACTCGTGTAACATGAATTTAACTACGACTATTACTATTGCGCAAATATAACTACGAGTACAATAGGAAGCGAGCCTAGCAATGTGAGAACTCTATCTAATATCAGACTTTCGAGTACTTTTATAAAAAATATGTACCTCCGCATGACCGTATTCCCCGTTTTGGTTTGTATCCCCTTGAATGGCGCATACCATGTCATCTTGTAGCCAAGTGGAAATTCTAGCCTCGTTTGTATTCCACCTTAGTCCCCTGTCATTTTGATACCTGATTCTGTCAAGGTAGGTAATCTACCATTCCAGAGAGTCAGTAAACAATCTATTTGAACCCAGATTTACAAACTTTAACAAATAATAGGATGAACGTATTAACAATATTAGACTTAAGAGAAGGACGATTCCATCACCCTTAGCTCCCTTCCCGACATCATCACTACGCCCATGCTTCTTCATCCAACGAAGCACAAACTCTGACCAATTCAAGCGGCGTGGCTCCTCAAGGAATCTACGCGACAGATAAATAACCAATTTGGGACTAATAAAATAATGTTTTGTCGCGCAGAGCAAGCATCCAAGAACCAATAGCGTGTAATGCCTCAAAAACAAGACCAAACTCTCTACCTCTGCAATGCATAGGTTGTAACGTAGTTGAACGTTATGTTATCATTTTCATTCTTGTAGAATTTGATCATAGCCTGTGCTTCAGGTTCTGTCATTGTAAGACCTTGAGGAAGGTTATCGGTTTTGTTTCCAAAGGGTAACCCAGTGATAAAGCCTATCACGTCTTCTGTAATAGCAACCACATACTCCTTTCTTATGGTCAGGGTTCCTGCATCCGCATCCCACCTTTTATGCAACCAACACATGAACTTTTTGTCCAGTTTACCGATTTTCAGTTCCAGTATAGCACGTAAGTGGGATTTCGCAATCCAGCTCTTCCTTTCATAACTCAGATATTGTTTCACGTCCATCACTTGCCAGGGCCTGAACCTACAGGTATAAGGGTGCATCAACATGTCCAAACAAACATGAATTAGTAAATATCACTAACTAACATAGTAACTTTGTTAAATGTTAATACCACCCCAAATTCATCTATGTTCAGAAAATGCAATATTTAGTTTTCAATATATAAAACCATGTTTTCAATAAGAAATTCAAGTCAATGAAGTGGATTAATTATTCTCAGTATGTAATTATCCTTCGTGATTGCGAAGAAACTCGTTCAGACAGTAAGTGAGACCATTACTGGTTTCCTCGCTTTTTTACAGGCTAATTTGGGTCTCCCCGCACCCCTCTTTTCCCCTGGTGCTGTAGGAGCCTTCAGTTGTGTAGTGGCTCTGGTCCTGCGCTTCCTCTTTTCCCCACGCTTTTTTCTGTGCCGGGTCATCGTCGCCTGCTACAACCAAATTAGAATCGCCCAAGCAAGAGATAAAGTTACTGTCACCATTGTGAAAAGGGCTAACAGGAAGACAGAGTTATTTATTCAAAATGATGTTATACTCCAGCAACATTATGCTATGAGGCTCTAGAATATTTAAATATTAAAAAACTATAACGAATCGTTAATAAACAAACCTATTTGTTTTAAACCATAATAGTTATTCAACATGAAAACTCCAGTTGCATTATGTTTTAAGTTGCACAAATGACAATTCAAAAAAATGTGCTTCATAAATGGATAAATAAAAATGAAAATCCAGAGGCATTGTGTACGCAAAGTCCTGTAGGGGTCTATGAAACGGAGTAAATAATTCATAAAAATAATACGAAGTAGAAAGTCAGTGAACAGGTCTCACACTCTCAGGAACGGAGCAAATAATTCATAAAAATAATACAAAGTACTAAACCTACTACGGTGGAGATCCGTTCGTACTCCAAGGTAGAACGATTCGTACTGCTTCGTGTGCGAGTTCAACCTAATTCGACACAATCACCAAGTTGATCGATTTCTCGTCTTCGTCTTCGTTGCCGCGTCACCATTGTTAACTGATTTTGACCTTCCATCATGAAAATGGTAGACGGATATATACGTGTTTTGATCTATTGTAATCTCGACTCTTGTTCGCCATTGCTGATTCAATCCAGAGTCTTCTGCATTCCTGCGTGAAAATGGAGGAGAGAGAAAGAGAGAAAGAAAACATGAAGGTAGAGGAGGGAGAAAGTATATTTTAAGCCTGGTTGATGGGCGGGTATATCACTTAATAACGGGGCGCCCCGATTGTCGGCCACTTAAAATCAATTATGGTAAGGGTAAGGGTCAGGGTTAGGTCATGCGGATGAAGGGAACTGTCCAAAAATGACCAAAACCGCCCGAATCCCCTTAACCGACCATGACCCAAAATTTTGTCTAAACATACAGATAAATCAAAACTGATAACCGATTTTAAACCGATGTTGTATGACTCGAACCCTACGCCCGACCGAACGCTAACCGATAACGAACTAACCCGAATGAAAAAAGATCAGAACCCAAAACCAGAACCGACAATGACCTAAACCCAATTTTTACCACGTCACTTAGTGACTCAACCTCTGGAGTACATATTTTACGCTTGAATATATTGAGTTGACTAAATCAGATATTGACGCGATCATCACTCGTGCCCGATAGCGAATTCGACCTGCGTTTTGACACACCCAAAAATTATCCGATCCGAACTTGACCCAATACCCGAGATTATATCTGCTTACAAACCCGATTCATACCCGACCCCAACATGACTTGCCCCGTACCCGAGATGACCCATCCGAAAGCCAACCCGACTGAACCTGACTTGCACCCGAGTGATAAAGTGATACGACATAACCCGACCCGATCATGGGCTGAGACCCGAGATGTCATGACCCGGACCCGACGACCTGTTTTGACACAATGTACTACTGGATCGTTGCTTGTAAAATTTAATAACGAAGTTTATGTAATTGGTAATTGAAAATAAAATAAAAGTAAAACTATAAACATGGGAGATGGAGATGAGTGGAGGTCTATTTGATTATTCAAATAAAATGTTATAAGGGCTTCCATTTAATACCGATTTAAAATTCTAACCAAAATTAGAAATTGGACCCATTTCTTACGGCAAATTATGAAGTGCCACGCCAAAGATTAGGTATGGCCCACGTCAAACTGTCCATCACTTGATCATGTTAATTTTGTTGTCAAAGTGGATGCTGCACACCCCCCTTTCTGCATCATATGCTATCATCTGTAGGGATGCACATCACAACTACATTTTTGGATTGGCTGGTGCCACCAATTTAGGGGCACCTTTTGCTGTTGAAAACACATGCAATACTCCTTGCAATCTCATGGGTAAATGCGAGGCAGTGGACAAGGGTCACAGATTTTCTACAATTGAGAGTTTAGAGACTCATTTTCATTTGCCGCATTTGCCCATAATTGAGCATCAACTCCATAACTGCAATATATAAGGATTACACACAGAAAAAAGCACATCATAAATCACCAACATAATTAAAAAGTAACAAGCCTACCTTCTCTAGCAACTCCAGTATCTGTTCCTTGAAAGGCTCCAATAACTGGAATTTGCAACGCTTCAGGTCCTTGCCATGCTGCAGATGCCGCTTGTGAGTGGCAGTCTTGAGATGCCCCTTATGATTCGTAGTCATCTGTCACTGGTGGTCCTGTTAGGAGGAGTTCATTCCTCGTTTCTTGATCATTGACGATATCACCAGGAAATTTATTGGTTTTCCAAGGATTTCATCCATATCGTTACTCGGTTTTCCAAGGATTTCATCCATATGATCCATATATATTGACGAAACAGTTATCATTGACTCTTGTATCACAAAACAATTTTATGTTGTTTAACTAAAATGTAACATTCTCACCATCCTAAACGAGCTCACATCGTTGACCAGGCTGGTGAAGTCAAAGTATTGGCCAAAATTAGACCTTGAATCCTCATCTTCCAGACGAACCTATAACAACAACAAGAGGTCACACACGTAATCAATCCCTTTCCTTAACTATGGGACACGCAATCAATCCATTTCACATGATCTATCATATCTCATCCTAGTGCACCCCCTCAACTATTTTGAGAACGTACATGGATCATATTTAGAGCACAAGAACCGTGGGACTTGATAAAACCATGAAGGACGGACTCATTTCATCTTGGCAGACTAGACTTACAAATGCAGACTAGACTAATAACAGACTGTAAAGAAGCAGTAGAGGAAATATAAGAGAACCAATAAATGCAGAGTAGACTAACAACACTTATTACAAAATGCACGCAACTACTTGGGAAAATGACAGGAATTAAAATAAGATTTGAGGGAATGGAGATAAACAAGCTAGCGGATGCACAGGGGCAAAGGAAGCACAGAAGGACAAGGAGTTCACATACACTGTCCTGGCTTTGCCACAAGTCCTCCACACTGAATTGCTCATCTTCGGTGAGGACAATCAAATCTTTTCCAGTGGTAGTCAGTTCAGTTGCCTTATCAAAAAAGGGCATGGTCATTACACAGTTATACTATTGGTTGCTTCAACAAAATTAGAATCCAAGGTTCTATTAGTACTAACCATTTCGGGTAAAGATATTGCCAAATCTCTCCTTACTTCAGATGTTGTAATATCTGTCAGTACTTGTTCTATTTCATTGAGTCCAGTGAATGTCAAGTCATCATCTGCATCTGCAATGGTATGATGTCCAACATTTCCCGGAACAACCCAGCCATTTTCTACGGGATCTTCAGCCTCGGACTGTGGTACCCTGGTTCAAGATATACTGGAAGTAACGTGCACACACCACAATCATTCATCAAAATGCATAATATCAAAGAGGGGCATTCACCAAACACATGAAAAGCCATATTCCTTAAACAAGTACATTTGAGGATTAACAATATAGACAGGAAACTTCATGTGTAGAAATTTTATGTATCATAATTAGGATATATAATTTGTATCTAGTTTCCTAATCCTAATCCTTCTAGGTTAACTTTGTTTAACCTTATACAAGTTGTAGTAGCCATGACTATTAACACAGATCGAAGTACATAATGTCTTTCTTGTTTTTATGATTTTTGACTCAACTTAATTAGCTAGTTCTGATCAATTTTATTAGATCTCCTGACTTCTCCGTATTTGCCAAGAAAGTTACGCTATTTTGTAAATAAACAAACACCACATGATAAAAACTTATTGTAAATGCAAAATTTGCATAGAAACAGGTATAGAAAACCATGCTTAGTGTACTTCAAATTTTCCAAATTTGGTTAACGAATATTGCGGGTCCTTATGTTCAAACCATGCTTAGAGTACTACATAATACACGCACAATTATAAAAGAACATTGGGAATCGCAAGTAATTCATGTGAATATAGAAATTGTCAATAACTCAAGGGATTCATGGTTTTACATGATTGTATAAAAAGAAAGTCTTACAGAGTCGCTTGAGAAAACCCAAGCACATGCAATAGAGATTTGGAAATTTATACAATAGCGCAACTAGTCTTGTGCTTGAAAACGGCATGATCTTGAAAACGGCTTGAAAACGTGAGGAAGAAGAGAGGGAACCGCCTTCAGAGGAAACGCCTTCAGAGAAAACAAGAGGAGAAAGAGAGATGAATACAGTGGGAAGAAGAAGTGGTATGAATTGGGAAGATGAAGTTGGGAAATGGAGTCATCATAAATGAAAGTGACTTTTCAAAAATGCAGCAACGTCGTCCAAGACCGTAGCGATTTGACTTAACATTTACAGTTTGATGTAGTATGAATTGGTTTTAATTTGCGTTTTTTTTAAAAAATAGGCTGTTTTATATAATGTACATCATTTTAACTAGAAGAAGGAGAATACAAATTGAACAATGGAAATATGATGTTGTGATTATCATGTGTATTAGGAATGTTTTTTATTAATCACCTTGTATAATCTTTTTTTATTAACCTTAATTCAAGTTATCAATTAATTACCTCGTATATAATCTATACTCACTTATTTTTCGAATTCGGTATTACCAAGATGTTTACGTATTACAATCCAAGATGCCACAGGTAATATATGAATATTACTTTTATCGTTAGGAAAACCATCATTTCAATTCGTCTTTTCCATATCTCCTCGAAAATGATATGTTCCGTATCCTTTATTATAATTTCAATTACGTTATACCCCTAACATCGCACGAGGGTAGTTGGATCATTTAATAGGGTGGTAATATAGAGAGGTGACTAGTATACTAAGCTATGATCTTTGTAGGTTCACAAACTAGGTAGAATACAAACTGAATAGGAAGTATGTTTTACATGAAATAAATACAAGTGTCAAATCAGAGAAAAAAAGCTGAAAAGTAGACTTCAATTACCAATGGATTTTCTTTACTATATCAAGCAAGCAATCTATCATTCGCAAATCAGAATTTACATTAATATTACTAGTTTAAGACTTACGTATAATCATATATTCGTATTAATTGTATTTCATAAATATATTTTGGTTTTCATTGCACTAATAATGTAATCAAAACCAAATAAGATAACCCGGTGGACCCTCTAATACAATGTACCTGTAAAAATTTCTCTATTATATAAGTAAAGAGGTGGGGTTATTTTAGTAAATTCACTTTTGGTGTTCTCTAATACAATGTACCATGTTAATCAATATGTTTATATGCATCCTGCTCTATCTAACTTATATGTTTCTTATATTCGCAAGCATCACATTTATATTATACTTTTTACAAGTTATTTCAGGTTTAAATGTAATTACACAACTATGTTTCTTATATTCGCACGCATCACATGCAATTAAGACTAGTTATGTTAATTGTAAGCAATCTTGCACTTTATAAATCAAATTATTCAAAATTACGGTCGTACAATAGATCTTGCACTTTATAACGTCTGCCGTATATAATGATGGAACATACATCCTTTTCAGATAGAGGGTCTAACGATATGTCGTAGTCGCGAAGATGATTTCCACTTGATTCATCCAAATGTACTCGAAATATTGATAATATGCTCAACAAGTGTAACACCCCAAATGTCATGGCCTTTTTAAAAACCAAAATATAATTAAACAAAACCACCCTATTAAACCACTTAGGGGCATTACTGCCACGTGATTACGTTAAAGGCTAACTAACTCAACTAATGCAACAGAACTAACTCAAAATGCTTATCTTTATTGTATAATAAAAACTGAAATAATAATAATGATGTATTTACTAAATAAATTCAGAATCACAACCTCAATAAGTGAACTATTTAAATAAAACCAACTTAAACAAAATCCTAAATAGGTGAAAATCTCCAATAATCTCGTATGTAAGCATGGCACATTATATGATTTTTGTTGAACTACTTGTGATTTCTTTTATTGATTTATTATCTTGAGTCGAGTGAACATGACACCTATATTGGCTTGAAATCTAGATATTATGTTGGCATAAATAGAAAAATGTGGTTATGGATATTTTGGGATATACATAACATGACTATAAGTTTTTTATCAGTAAAGAAAAACTGCATTTAGACGCTATTTAAATTTGAGGCTCTTTCAAAAACCTAGAACCACTATTTCATAAACTAAACTGCCGTTCTTTATACATCCGCCACTTCACACAAATTTCCGTTGGTCGGACATTGTAATTGGTAATGGAGAATTCGAAGATGAAGTATGATTTTCCCTATATCCTTGCTGAATTGTTTACCGATCATATCCTGCCCTGACTTCCGGTAAAGTCTCTAATTCGATTCAAATCTGCACCCTTAAGTACGTAATAGTAAGACATTAATAATAACCATGAGAATAATACAAGTAATATTGTTTGTAGGCAAGTAACTAATTAAGTTTGTTGTTCGGATTAGTGACCCTCTTTAAATATTTTGCTAATTTATATACGGAATGTGTTGATATCGTTTAAGTTCACTTTCTAAAAATATCGTTTGTGATACTGCTAAGGGTTTTGCACCCCTATGTAATAGTAAGACATTAATAATAACCATAAGAATAATAGAAATAATGATCCTCTTTAAGGGAAAAGCAGTCAAAATAACAAGTCTTCTAGTTATCAACTGACACACAAGCATACATATATACAAACAAAATACACAAGGTGATTGCCAACAAATACGACAGATTCTACTATTAATTACCAACAAATAGACTAATCACTGCTGAAGATGATTGCCTTAACTTTCGGGGGGTATTTACAAGTAACACAGAAAAGAATAACATCCTCCTTCTTAATACCCTGCTCGTTGAAGAAAGCATCCATGGAGTCGAACGAGCACCAACAAATAACTCCATTATGGGCCCTCTTCGTTCGCAACTTAATCTTGCACAACAAGTCCTTACAGCTAAAATCAAACTCCATTTCCGATCCTTGCCCAAAGTCCAAGTGGGGACGAGCGTAGTCCATTGGAATGTACTGTAACAAAAGACATGATGGTTTCAAATTTTCAAGCTACTTTAGTTTTAAACAACATAATGTATATAAACACAATGAATGTAAACAGAAAAAGTTAGGTCACCACTGATTTATTTGAAATACACAGCTCTTTGACGAGGTACGCACATCCCTCATTTTGTATCATTTTCATGTAGGCCAATGCTTTCTACACTTGGGGTGTAGAGGCATTTTTAGCAATCTCGTAAGCCCTTGGTATTCCGCGCCTTTTACTCAACCCACTAGGACTCTTAATTTCACCTTCAGCATCACTATCAACGTCAACACCAACACCACCTAACGAACTAGACACGGTATCAACATCAACATCCGCCTCAGGATCCCACTCCATATCCGCAACCCGGACTTTACCGTTTGGTAATTTGATTTGCGTCATCATAGACCCTTCAAACCCAAAATATTCAAATTCAATGGTGTCTCCAACAGCCACCTCATTGTCAACCAGGAATTCCTCCCATCCATTACCTTGGATTGAAAACCTGTTTTCGTCTACATCATAACGGTAGGTCACTGGCCAGCCTTCGTTTCCCCTCCAACCCCAACGAATTAAAGTGCCTCTGTTGAAAGGGTCTGTTTTATCGGGAGTGAAAGTGTCTGGAAATACTTAATAAAATATCAAAATCAAGAATTATAAACACAGGGGAAATGGATAATTGGTCTAAACAAAGGGCCAATAAAGGATGCAATGCAAGTAAATGATAGAAAGGTCTATACAAAGGGACAGTAAAAGATGATCTAAAAGTCAAATTAGATAATTGAGTGAAGATCATTAAGTGATAATTAAGGGAGAGTAAAAGATGATCTAGTAGATCAACAACACACACCACGCGCACTTGATCAGTCGAGCAACATGCTTTAGGGAAAATGTGACAATCACTTCCAATTACATCCTAAATGAACTACCCAAAGATGAGCCAATTACAGTGGCCAATTATAACATGGCCAATTAAACATGGCCAAAGCTTAAGGGAAATTTTCTCATTTATATATTGTATTATTAGCACATTATCATTTCATACCAATCAAATGGTAACTAAACTGACTTACTACACTGACTTACTAATAGATAAATTACAATTATATAAAATCCCTAAAACTACTTCAATTAAAACCCCTAATAGACACTACTTCAATTAAAATCCCTAATACTACATAAATATTAATTACTTTAAGACACAGAAAGTCAACTATTAAACCCAGAGTCAACATATTACTTCAAAACCTAAATAATCAACAAATAATCAACATCATGAGGATGAAACCTACATAATCAACACAGTACCACATATCCTAAATTAAAACCTGATAATCCCTTAATCTACTTAAATTAAAACCCCTAATAGACCTTGGATAAATTAAAACTCCTAATAACCCCAAATACTCCGTAATTCTGAATTACTTTAAAACTCATAAAGTCAACTAATAAACCCAGGATCAACAACATAACCTTTATAATCAATATATAATCAACAGCGTGAGAATGAAACCTACGTAGCCAACACAGTATCATAGATCCTAAATCAACAGAAAACTGACTATAGTGCATAAAGAATAAACAATTACACAAATTAAAAAACCCTAATTGCAATACGTTTCATAACAGTCAAATTCAGATAAACTATATCGATTTGGTAAGTATCACACAAATTACAAAAGCCTTATTTCCTTACAAGGAATCCCATCGTTGTCGCTATCAATTACAATCAGAAATTCTAAATTTGCAATAATCGATAAGAACTTACCATATTAGTTTCTATGCTTGTTACAAGGATGTTGAAAGACCACGTGCTAGGGAATTCAGCCATTTGTGCTTGAAGTTAAGCAACAAACTTGATAGAGAATCTCCGGACAACAGTGGTGTTTGAGTGAGATGCAGAAAAGAGAGATAAGAGGCAGAGAAGATGCATTAAAGAATGAAAAGATGAAGAGAGAGAAGATGCATTTGAAGAATGAAGAGAGAGAAGAGGCATAGTTTTTTCTCGGAAATTAAAGGAGTCTTCAATGTAACACCAATTAGAAAATGGTAAATATGAAATAAAAATTGAGGCGGTACGGAATATACAGAATTAATACATTTCATATTACTAGTAATCTAAACAAGGTAATTGACTTTACTTATTCTGACCGACTCCTATATTTTTCTAAAACACACAATAGTACTGTATTCCATACTTCTAATATTACCAAACAAGAGAAGTGACTTATCCAATTCTAAATAGCTTACGTCATCATGTCGATTCAACTTCCTATGAATTAAATTAAATGCCAATTATAAATAACATAGCTTGTTCTTTCAACTTCATCTTCAACCCTCTCCTAAAACGGGGTTTCATAAAATCCATCTCATAAATGGCGTACTCAACGAAGATTATGACTACCATATCGAGCGTCAGACAAGGGAGGTTGATAGTTTCAAATTTCACCCTGTTAATGGGAAATTTAATAACTATCAGGTTCATTTTCCGGAGCCAGAACTACATGCAGAGGAGAATGGAGTCCTCACCGACATTTTGGCGTCTCATGTGTTCCCAAAATTGGATGGGGTCTTTATGTTGCTCAAATTAGTAACACTGAGCAAATTCTGAGAAATCATGGCCGGCAAGCGACTACATGATGAGGAGTCTGTTGATTGGAGCTCCCTAGAGAAGCTATGTATTGAACGAGGAGGAAATGCTGAGTGTCAAGCCAGACACACAACAATTAAACAACTATCAAATTGAATAATGTGTAAGAAAAATGTTGGCTGGGTATGTAAGCTGTTCGAAGAAGCTAAAGATTTCTATAAGATAATATACGGCGGGTTGGAGCGTGAGAATTCCATGACAACATGGTCTCTACGAACTGCACTCCAGGACGAATGGAAGATGAAAAACGATATTTTCTATTTCCAAAAGTACTTAATTAAAGTTTTGTACATGTATGTTTCGTATTTGAATGTTTCCAAGTATTTTGTTATCCTTATATTTTGCTTGATAATCTCCTCCTAATTGGATGTTAAGGTTGGGAAAAAAGCTTGTTTTTTTTGTTTCGTGTGCGTAGTTTTAATGGACCATTGGATGTATGAGGTTGGGTGTGTTGAGGGTTTGCTGGACTTGATGTATGAGTAGTTCAGTACTGGTTGTTTTTTCATTTCGTGTTTGTAGTTTTATGGACCATTGGATGTATAAGGTTGGGTATGTTGAGGGTTTGCTGGACTTGAGTATTTTAAACTCCCACGAGACCATCTGTTAACCATGCCTTCATAGCCGCACCCTGCCTTCCCAGTGAGCTTGTTAGCCTGCATAATACCATTCCAAGCCCCTATATTTCTTTTGAATTATACTCTCATTGGGCATACTACACATCTATCCTTCACCTATTTATGTAAACAATCTGTATAAATATTGAATCTTGCTTTAAATTATACAAACTATACGAACAAAAGCCGGAAAAACAAAAAATTAGCAAAGGAAACACTAGTCAACTACAGTAAACGAAGGCTTGAGTAGCCGCAATTCATCATAAAAGGTCTTCACAACTTGGCTGCCAGGATTTCCCAGTTGATTAAAACCTTCCAACCAAACCAGCCCATCATCAGTACATTCTGTTCAAACAGAATGGAAGCAATGACCTCCTGCAGACCAAGAAGATCCCTGCCACCCTCTTCAACCTGAACTAGCTTTTTGCAGATGAAGCACTGACCTCCTACAGACCAGGAACTCAGGAAGGCCAACTGCAGAAAAGCCAAGCCCAACTGCAGACCAAAGGAATCTGCAGATTGCTGCAAAACAAGCGGACAACAACTCCAACAGAAAAAACCATTTGCTTCTTCAGCCAACAAACCAAGTCACAACTTATGCAAACTACAGTCAGTACTTAGTAGTCTCTGTAACCAAACAGTTCAGCTCCAAACAGTCGGCAGACAAAGCCACCAGCAGTCAAATTTTGCCACATACAGCCCATACAGATGCAAGCCAGTACTCTGTAGCAAGTTCTTCTCCTTGCTTAGGTTCGGTTCCTCATCATCAATGGCCATGCCTAACAACCTGTTTTATAATCTCATGTTTTTTTGGCTTTATCCTCTAATAGGTTCCTTGACCATGAACTGAAAACTTTACTTCTCTGATTTTTTTAAGTGGCCAGGGGAGATTTGTTTTTAATATTCTGTAAAAACGCTTCGTTGTTTTGGCATCTTAAGCCGAACTGATATGTGTTAGAGACTTATTGTTTTTTGCTGCTCAATGTGATATGTGGGTCACTGTAGTCCTTCCCTCCCTAGTTAGCATCAATTAAGTTAATTGTATCATATTCTTGGCAGTTATAATTATATTTTTTTGGTTTGATTGAATGCTGTGGAAAACTGGTTAATAGTCAGTGTGGTGTATCATATTATTGGGAAGTTATAATTATATCTTCTTGGTTTGATTGAATGCTATGGAAACTGGTGAATTGTGATTGCATAACCCAGATTTTTGTTTGAACTGTTTTTCTAATTATTTGTGTAAATAGTTACATAGAGAGAAATAAGTTGTTAATTTTAGTAGTGTTAAAGAATGTGTATGCTTGCCATGGCTAAAATTTTAAAATATTAAATCTACTCATTAGTTATAATAAACTAAGGCAAGGTTGTGAAGTGTATTTTCTTTTTATTAATGAGATGTCAATTTTTCTTATTTCTAATGGTGTAAAATAACAACAATGGATCGAAAATGGATGCTTGCTAGGTGTACCCGTGATGAATATGAGAAAGGGGTGGAGGAATTTATTACATTTTCTATTGATCATGCTGAAGATCCGAGTCGTATTTTGTGTCCATGTATCAATTGCAACAACTTGGTCCGACATAACATTGAGGATGTGAAAATCCATTTGGTGGTGAACGAAATTATTCAAACATACAAGTGTTGGATAAAACATGGTGAGACATTAGAGGATTTTCCTTCTTATGTGAGTACTGAGATGTATGGTGAGATGTATGGTGACACAGAAAATGATGAAACAGAAGCTGATGAAATGGAAGAGGATTTGGATGTGGATTGTTTAGAAGAGGATTTGGATGTGGATTGTTTAGAAGGAATGACACATATCTTAGGGCAGAACATTGAAGGTGGTTCTGAAATGTTTGAGACCTTGAGTAATGATGCAAAGACATCGTTGTACCCTGGTTGTACTAAATTTAGCAAATTATCTGCTGTACCAAAGCTTTATAACCTGAAAGCACGTGGTAGATTTCCCGATAATATTTTCACAAGCTTTCTTAAACTGGTGAAAGAGATGCTGCCTGCCGAGAATGTGCTTCCTGATCGAAATTATGAGGCAAGGAAGATGTTAAGCTCTGTCGGCATGGGTTATGAAAAAAATCCACGCATGGCCTAATGATTGCATTTTATATCGAAAGGAATATGCTTAATTAGAAAATTGCCCAGAGTGTAATACTCCACGGTACAAGAAAAAAATGTCCCATCCAAGGTTATGTGGTATTTTCCAATAGTACCCAGATTTAGACGCCTATTTAGCATTGCAGAAGAGGCAAAGAAATTGACATGGCATGCAGATGAGGGATTGAAAGATGGTTTACTTAGGAACCTATCCGATTCTCCACAATGGATCAAGATTGACAATGACTTTGAAGATTTTGGGAGTGAAGATAGAAATTTTTGTCTCGCGCTTGCTGCTGATGGGATGAATCCTTTTGGTAATTAGAGTTGCAATCACAGTACATGGCCAGTGAAGATATATAGAAACGACATAGATGTGTATTTGGAACCATTAATTGAAGATTTAAAGATGATGTGGGATTCAGGTATATAAGTTTTTTATGCTAATCGCAATGAGAATTTTAATGTGAAAGCCTTGCTTTATGGAATAATAAACGATTTTCCAGCATATGGAAATTTGGCGTGATATAGCGTTAAAGGATATGAGGCGTGCCCTATTTGTGAGGAGAATACATTCTCACCTTACTTGAATTTTTCTCATAAGAATGTCTACCCGAGATTTCGCAAATTTTTTCCTATTGACCATCAATATCGAAGGTGGAAAAAATCTTTTAATGGGGAAACTGAAGAAGGTACTCCTCCATTGCCGCCATCAGGAGATGAAATACTTGGGAAAATGAAGAAGTTGGATGTTAAGATTGGGAAAAGTTGTCAATATTCTTTGACCTTCCGTACTGGAGGACCTTGCATGTGAGACACTTCCTTGATGTCATGCATATTGAGAAAAACGTTTGTGAAAGTGTTATAAGTACTTTACTTAATGTGCCTGGTAAGACTAAAGATGGGGAGGCTGTTAGACTAGACTTGGTTGACTTGGAGATTAGAGAAAAATTGGCACCAATCAAGTGTAATAGTCGTACATATCTGCCACCAGCGTGCTATACTCTATATAGAAAGGAGAAAATTGCTTTTTGTGAGTGTCTTTATGGAGTTAAGGTTCCCGAGGGTTATTCTTCTAACATAAAAGCACTTGTGTCAATGAAAAAATTGTAGCTAATTGGCTTAAAGTCACATGATTACCACATTCTTATGGAGCATCTTCTTCCGGTAGCTATTCGATCCATTCTACAAGACGCTGTTCGAAATGCTATCACAAAACTTTGCATTTTCTTTAGCGAGATCTGTAGCAAAGAAATTGATCCTTTAAAGTTGAGTGATTTGCAAAAGGACCTTGTTATTACTTTGTGTCAGTTAAAAATGTATTTTCCGCCATTATTTTCTGACATTATGATACATTTAACAGTACATTTGGTTAGAGAACCTCAGCTATGTGAACCTGCTTATTTGAGATACATGTACGCCGTTGAGAGATTTATTTATGAAAATACTGATGGGATATGTCCACAGTGGAAGTCAACCAGAAGGTTGCATTGTTGAACGCACCTTGATTGAAGAAGCTCTTGAGTTTTGTATTCTTTATCCTTCTAATGTCGATGCAATAGGGCTTCCAAAGCCTAGGGATCCCGGAGGGTTTCAAGGAAAGTGGATTGTTGGAAAAAAAAGTGGTGTCTTTATCTCATGAACAATGGCATCAAGCACACTTATATGTCCTTCACAACAGTACAGAGGTTGATCCGTACGTGGAAGAACACATGTTGTTTTTGTAGGGGAATACAGTGAAACATAATAACATGTGCGGAAACAATCCCCAAAGCCATGAAGCATGTATAAAGCACAGATTAAGCATACTTACGTTTGAAGCGTGTTTTCCACAAATTGTCAACGAACACGAACTTAGAACTCCACTTGTCGTCCCTCTACTTGGTTCACCGACACGATCATATCCGTCTTGATTATCGTAGCTTAGACAATCGATCAAGATACTTTGCTTTTGGGAAGAACTCACTTTGGAGGCACATAGAGAATTAGGGTTCTCTGTGACTCTAGGGTTTGAGTATTACTGAATTGTATTATGTTGGAAAAAGGGTTAGAAGGTTATTAACATAACCTTACTAACCGACCAAGCCACAAGGGGCAAGGCCGGCCAGCAAGCCCGCGCACACGAGCACAAGCACAGCGCGCTGGGCCGTGGGCCTCGCTGCTGTTGCTGTGTCGTTGCTTCGGCCCACGCGCACACACGCGCAACTCGCTCGGCCATGGGCAAGCGCTGCCGTGTTGCTGCGGCCTTGCTTGCATGACCAGCGCGCCCATGGGCCTTGAGTGCCTCATGCACTCGGCTCGTGGGCCGCTCTTCGTAGTCGCGACTTAACATCGTTCCGGATATTATTTATCGTTTCGTATACGACGAATCACCGTCGTACGATATGATTTATTCGTGTCGCCTAGCTTACGAATATTCGCGATACGATATATGGTTCCGATCCAAGGTCGAATCGTATAATACGTTTTCCAACTAATTCCCGAAAAGCTATTAAATGAATTTCCGATTCATTTAATCCGGTGATCTGTTACGTGTCATTGGTGTGACCTTGTAGGTTCAGTCAAGAGTAAGCTGTGAGTTTAATATTCATTAGAACTCACTGATCGAAAGCATTGCTCCAGCTAGTTGTTCCGATCACTTGATCTCACTAAATTAATTGTTCGCAATTAATCTAAACCTTGGTATTAGACTTAATGCACCTTGGGTGAAGGACATATTTCCTTCAGTTTTTGACAGGCTTACATCCACGCAAGAGTTAACAATGGATAACGAAGAAACACAATCGGTCTTTCATTGAGTGGCTGCGAGTTCGAATTTCTGATGAATTAGCTAACTCACCCTTATCTATTTCTGACAAATTGGAATGGATTTCTTGAGGTCCTTGTTTTGAGGTTTTGTCATATTCTGGTTATAAAATAAATGGCTATACATTTTACACAAAGGATAGAGGCAAGGAGACAACCATGCAAAACAGTGGGGTAGCTGTGTTGGCAGAAGCTATGCACATCTCTAGTGCAAAAGATAAAAATCCAATCTATGCAAAATGACTTATTATAGAGTGATAATTTCAGATGCTTGAATTATGGAATCTGTCACCTAACTATAAAAATATGGCAGGAGCTACAAGCTTTTCCAAATAGCATTGGTAGTAAAAAAAACTTAAATCATGCATGTAAAATCGGTAGACATTTAACAAGAGCTCATCTGATAATTTTGTAATACTAGACGCTTTAACATATCCTCACCTGATAATTCTGCCCACAAGTGAAAGCTAACCTGTTTTCAGTTCTGCATAAATAAGGGCCCTTATCTAGGTACAAAACAGAAGTCTCAATGTGGTTTGGTGTCATGCAATACGCGTTCTAATTTTAAGTGGTTCATTTTGTTATAGTGAAATGTGAGTGATAACTGATAAAAGATCAGTGATTCAGCCAATAAATTTCTATTACAAATTTTTTGATTCAGCATCAATTATATGTCATAAACACAGTTTGTTCCTGTGATTATTTAGTCAAGCTGAAATTTCTAGTATGAGACTGAAAATTGAAAATTACCCAAGCTATGTACTTCCTTAACCGTTCCTTCTGGTTCATGTACCTCAAATCTTGTGGTACAGGTGCAACCCTTACCGGTTTCAGTCACAGTTACAGTTTTAGTTAAGATTCAGATATTCAGATTCAGATTCAGATTGAGTATGATATATGATATGCTCATATTTTATAGTGTTTTTACCCCCGTTTCTTAGTACTTTGTGATCTCAAATGAGCTCTTCGGAGTGATTTTTAGTACTAATGTGCTCCTTGTAGTGTGTTTGTAGTTTCATGTTCATCATTGTAGTTATTAGCATATTTTTGTGCATTTCCTACTCATTTGAATCAATACAAGAGATTATGTACTTTCGAGAGCACAAACATTGAGTTCGAAGAGTTTTCGAGCAAAGCGAATAGTGAAAGAAGTAGAAAACTGATAGGGCGTTTTTCCGTCGTTGAAAGATCAACGCCACAATCAAACAAAATTTATAGAACCACTAGACTAACCAACTATATGAACTATAGTGGCAAGTATAGGGATCGTCCCAAAGAAACGATGGTTCTCGAGTTTACATGTCAAGCTAGTTCGAACAAGAAGTTTGATTTGAATTATCACTATGAATCCAAACTAACAATTAAACTAGATTGAATCAAGGAAGGGAAACGTTAGGGAGTTGGGGATAGTCTAGGGAAATCGGGGGAAATGAACTACCATCTAGTAATCATGAATGATGCAATGAAATAGCACATAGGGGAATGAAAACAAATGACGTGCTCGCCACCTCTCAGATAGAGCACGCGAAGCAACCTAGCCTATAGAAAAGCTTTCGCATAGTCCTAAGCTAGATAAGCTTGAATATAATAGGAACTATCATTCACTTGCATGAATTAGGCTCACAATGTCTTGCCAAACCTAAATCATACATTCCAATCTAATTCAATCAACTAGCATTTGCAACTACTACTCAATTGATCATGGAAAATCCTAGCACTAAATCAATTTAATCACATCAATCATTCATCAATCAAATCATCAAATTCCCCTAATTAAGCCCCTAGATTCTCCCCTTTCCCTAACCTAATTCTACTCACTAATCATAATAGAAACCAAGAAATCCATTAATTCTAGACTAGCAAGCATGGAATTGAAGGATTAGAAAGAGAGAATCAAAGACTAGAACAATCAATTGAACAATCAACAAGAGAATTAAGGATCAAAGTACCTAAAGTAAAATCAAGAAGAATTCAAGAATTGAAGGAATTAAAGAAGAATCAACAATCACAACAAAAGCAAGAATTAAGAAATTGAATTGAATTGCACAAAATTAGAAGAAGAGTTTAGAGAATTACAAATTGATGCTTCAATGGAGGAGAGTTTCTCTCTCTAGAAATGCTGAGAAACTAACTTTTAGAATCTAAAATTGTCAACTAAAATTCTACACTTAACAAAATAAACGAAAAATCTATTTATAAGTTTCCCCAAATAGAAGCCAAAATTCGAATAAGTGCAGCCCGCGCAACCATTCAATCGCACAGACCCTTTGTGCGACCGAACGTAAAAGAACCGTTCGAGCAAACACTGAGACCTATGCGAGCGAAGGCAGCGAAGAACACTTCCTTCGTCATGTGCGGCCGAACGAGGAACCCTGTTCGGTCGAATGGGGTTTCTTTGGCTCATATCTCCTCTGCAGTATGATTCGCTCGAACAAAAGGTGCTGTGTGGGCGCACAACTCTTGTGCGGTCGCATCCCAAATTAGAGACATTCTGCCTCCAAAAATCCATTCTGTGCGACCGAACAACAGAGCACGTTCGACCGCACAGAACTGGATATTCCTTATGCCCATTTGCACTCCTCTGTTCGGGCGCACAAACCATCACTCGATTGCACAAGCCCTGTTTTGGCTTGATTCTACTTGTTTTCCATCACTTTTCATCATAATCACCTATAAAGCACAAGATGGAACGAAACTTATAAAATTCACACAAAAAGCTATAAAAACTATAAAAAAACATAAAAACTAACATAAAATCCTAAGCTAAGAGCGACATAAATGTCGCTCATCAAACTCCCCCAAGCTAAGCGTTTGCTAGTCTCTAGCAAACTAAACTCAAGTAGGAAAGAAAGATCAACTATTGGAATCCTAAAAACTGACTCAAACAAAAAAAACCAGCAAATCTAATCAAGGCAAGACTAAAAATTAAAAGCACGAACCAAGAAAAGAAAGAAAGAAAAGAAGAAGAAAAGAAAAGAAATTAAATTACAAAATCCAAGATAGGGCCTTTATTATGGAACGAGTACAAAAGAACACTAATATTACCAATCAAATAAATGAGTACACGCTAACTAATGTCCTAAATCGAGTGAAAGATTCAAGTGCCAAGCAAAGCGAACTAAGGGTGAACACTAATCAATTCCCCTTCAACCGAGCATAGCACGTCAAATCTCTAGAGCTTTTCCACCCTTGAGAGTAGCGTCTCGAGACACTGCGAAGGCGCCGGAGAAAATAAGATCGGCTACCCGACATCTCAGCATGACAATCCCATTCCATAAACTTGACCAAATCCTCCCTCCACCAAAAATGACTCAACTCTAAAGGTTCAAGAGGACTTTAAGGGCGTAACGTAGGCTAGGGGTAAGGTGTGGAAAAAATTTGGTAATTTGGTGCTCATACCTAAAGTGAAGCGCAATGATAGAACTCAACTCAAGCATATTGAACCAAAGACAAACCCGTAGCACTTATTTGGGGTACCCCCAAGCTTATTCAACAACAATTCTAAACTACAACTCTTTTTGCGCTTTTCTTGATTTGATTTTCTCTTTTTGTGTGTTTCAATTGAAACTTTTCTCATGCCTTGTTTTTTCTATTTTTGGCTTTTTCAAAACTTTGTTTCTCATATTTTTTCTTTTGCATCATTTATTCACTACATACAACACATTTCCCAAACTTTGCCATTCATACCAATAAGCATCATTCCTCAAATATGCATAATCATTCCAAAACCAACAAGCATCATACTCTAAGTTTCACTATCACTTCTAAGGGTGAAAACAAAACAAAGGCTATTAGGCTTGTAATGTGCTCATAAGAAATGAAGGGTCAAGGCTCAAATGGCTAGCAAGGGGGAAAATGAAGGAAATAATGCCCTTGGTCCAAGTATGCATTCAATGTTAAGTCTAATAAATGCGGTTCAGTATTAATTAACAAGTTAATAATTCAGTGAGATCAAGTGAGCTGAATGCCTAGCTAGAGGCCGCTTCAGTTCAAGTGGAATTAATGATATTAATCCACAGCTTACTCTTGACTGAACCCGTAGGGTCACACAAATAGTACGTAAACGGATCAAGTATTTAATGGCATTAAATACTCCATCTATGGATATTCGGAATCGACGGATCTTGGTTTCAGTGGGAGCTGAGATCGTCACAGGCAAGAAATGAATACTCCGGAAACGATGATATTGCCGGAAACGGAAATATGGATCGTATCGGAAATATAAATATTATCCAAGTGGTAGATGTTGCCGGAAACGGAAACATGGTACGTATCGGAAAATATTATCGGAAATGGAAATATTGCCGGAATCGGAAATATTGCCGGAAACGGAAATATTGTCAGAATCGGAAATATTATCGGAATCGGAAAATAAAGCGAGCGCTGGCGAGCGCGCGCAGCGAGCGCTGGCTCGCATGAAGCGAGCGCTGGCGAGCAAGCGCAGCGAGCGATGGCTCGCGTGCATCGAGCGCTGGCGCGCGCAGCGAGCACCATGCGTGAAGCCTTGCGATGGTGAGCAGCAGCGATGCAAGGCAGCGCATGGGCTGCGCGCACATGGCCAGCGATGGCTGTGTGCGTGTGGCCCATGGGCGTGCGATGCGTGAGGTTGTTGCGTTGCGATTAGATCGTTTTGAAATTTTAATTTGAAATTTTCAGTTTACGTAATTTTAATTAATTTTAAAATTAATAATTTAAATTATTTTCTTGGATTTTAATTTTGAATATTGTAATTATAATAAATTTTATTTATTCTAATTATTTTACTAAAATTAAAATCATGAATTAGTTTAAATACGACTGAAATTAAATTAAACTTTATGGATTCAATTATAAATTTATATGAGCTTTAAATTTTAATTAAATTTGTATGTTTCCGGTTAGACTAGAAATACAATTTTATGTTTAAAATTAGTAAAGCATATGAATTTATTGGTTTAAGTGGGAGCCCTTTTAGTCATAAACTCTTGATTAGGTCTACAAATCCTTAAGGTTAAAACAACTTGATTAGAATTAATAAGGACTGAATAATTGGTAGATTATTGGTGCCCTTGATTAATTGCTGCAAATGTTTACGTGATGCATAATGTGTTTTACTAACCAGCTATGTGGGCCATTCATGATAATGAATGGGTGAATGGTATATATTGTATATGTACTGTTTTGCAGGTTATGAAGTGACTAGTATGGCCCAAATAGGATAGAAAATATGGTCTGCGTACCATTAATTTGAATGTAATTGGTCTAAAGTACCAAAGTTGTTTTTCAATATGGTCTGCGTACCATCAAATAGTTGTAATTAGTTTTAATTATAGCTGATCCTATTTGAAGAAAATGGTGCCTCCCACGGAGATTTTCAAGACGGACTTTGAAGTTAAAGCTTCAAGATGAAGTCGGGCCATACTAGATCACATTTATCTTATGCATGTTTTAAGTTATTTATTGCTTTTAAATATGTCTTAAAATGCATGAGATCAAAAGCTTGATTATGTTGCATGATTAAGGATTTTAGTTCACTTAAAATCTAACCAACATAGTAAGAGCCTTAAGTTCCAAACTTAAAAATTGAGTTAAAAGGTGCCATGCCAAAATATACACTTGCTTGGATATCCTTTACATCAATCTAGTAATAGTTTTCGCTCAGTGAGGTGTTACTTATTGGTCCTAAAGGGCAAGGTACACAAATAATTGTGAGTACATGTTAGTTTTGGTGAAACTCAACGATATAAGTAAGGAGTCCTTTTATGTCGTGACAAAATCGATAGGTTTACCTAATAAGTTCTTAGACGTACCTATCAACCAAGAATAGTTTCTAGACTATTAGCAAAAGGCTTTTGCTTACCTAAGATGTTTTAGGATTAAGTCGACAAACTGTGCTTAGTTCTTCATTGATTTTAGGATCTTGGAATCATTTTATTCACACCTGCCGGAACACATAACTTGAATAAAATGCTTAATAAACATTGAATTATGCATATATGCTAGAATTTAAGTTTATTAAGACAAACTGTGAATGGTTATTTATTTGTTTATTCTTTTCAATTGTAGTTTTAAATATGGCAAACAACAATTCATTCAACATTCGATCAATTCTCGAAAAGGAGAAGTTGAACGGGAAGAACTTCCTTGACTGGCAAAGGAACTTGCAAATAGTTCTTATGCAGGAAGAAAAGGAGTATGTCCTAGAAGAGGCGATGCCCGAAGCCGCAGGCGACGGGGTCACTCAGGCAGCCCTCAATCGTTGGATTGATGCCAACAAGGATGTGAAATGTCTAATGCTCGCCACCATGAGTGCGGATCTGCAGAAAACGTTCATCAACTCAGATGCTTTCACAATCATCAGTGAGTTGAAGAACATGTTCCAAGATCTGGCTCGAGTCGAAAGATTCGAGACTCATAGGCAAATTCTTGAGACCAAGCTTAAGAAAGGCGAGCCCGTAAGTCCACATGTTCTCAAAATGATTGGACTCATTGAGAATATGAGTCGGCTGGATCAGCCATTTTCTCAGGAAATGGCTATAGACACCATCCTCCATTCTCTTCATAACGGGTATGATCAGTTCAAACTGAACTACAGTATGAATAGTCTGGACAAAACGCTCACTGAGCTTCACGGTATGCTGAAGACCGCTGAAAAGACGCTCAAAAGTGATAAGCAGGATGTGCTTATGGTGCGTGGGGGCAAGTTCAAGAAATCTGGAAAGAAGAGGAATGCTAAGAAAGGTGGCAATAAGGCCAGCCCAACTAAGCAAACTGGCGCCAAATCTGTAAAGAGGAAGGTCAGTCAACCCACTTCTGAATCCGAATGCTTCTACTGCAAGAAGAAGGGGCATTGGAAGAGAGATTGCTTGAAGCTAAAGGAAGATCAGAAGAACGGAACAGTCGTTCCATCTTCAGGTATTTTCGTTATAGACTGTATACTTGCTAATTCAACTTCTTGGGTATTAGATACAGGTTGTGGCTCACACTTATGTTCCAATCCACAGGGACTAAGAAGAATTAGAAAGTTAAGCAAGGGTGAAGTCGACCTACGAGTGGAAATGGAGCACGGATTGCTGCATTAGCTGTAGGAACTGGAAGAATGATTCCATGTTCCAAGTCTTACTAAAAACATCATTTCAGTTTCTTGCCTAGATGCAAAGGGATTTTACTTTTTAATAAAAGACAATAGTTGTTCGTTTTATTTTAAAGAGATGTTGTATGGATCTGCTAGATTAGTCAATGGACTTTATTTATTAGATCACGACAAACAAGTATATAACATAAATACCAAAAGGGCCAAAAAGGATGATTCAGATCTCACCTATCTGTGGCATTGTCGATTGGGCCATATAAACTTGAAACGCTTAGAAAGACTACAAAAGGAAGGAATTCTAGAACCATTTGACTTAGAGGATTATGGTAAATGCGAATCATGTTTACTTGGCAAAATGACAAAGCAACCTTTCTCTAAAGTTGGAGAAAGAGCAAATGAACTATTGGGTTTAATCCATACAGATGTATGTGGACCAATGAGTACAAATGCTAGAGGTGGTTTCAGCTACTTTATCACTTTCACTGATGACTTCAGTAGATATGGTTATGTCTACCTAATGAAGCATAAGTCTGAATCCTTTGACAAATTCAAGGAATTTCATAGTGAAGTAGAGAATCAATTAGGCAAGAAGATTAAGGCACTGCGGTCTGATAGAGGCGGTGAATATCTGAGCTATGAATTTGATGACCATCTGAAAGAATGTGGAATTCTATCAGAATTGACTCCTCCTGGAACACCACAATGGAACAGTGTGTCGGAACGAAGGAACAGAACCTTGCTAGACATGGTCAGGTCAATGATGGGTCAGGCCAAACTTCCATTAGAATTTTGGGGACATGCACTAAATACAGCTGCACTCACTATAAATAGAGCTCCGTCTAAAGCTGTCGAAAAGACTCCATATGAATTATGGTTTGGAAAGCCTCCAAATGTGTCTTTTCTGAAGATTTGGGGATGTGAAGTATACGTCAAACGATTGATTTCAAACAAACTTCATCCAAAATTTGACAAATGTATCCTTGTGGGCTATCCAAAGGAAACAAAGGGGTATTACTTCTACAATACATCTGAGAACAAGGTGTTTGTTGCTCGAGATGGTGTCTTTTTGGAGAAAGATCACATTTCCAAAATGACAAGTGGGAGAAAAGTAGACCTCGAAGAAATTCGAGTCGAACAACAAACTCTAGAGAATGCTCAAGATGACATTCAGGATGAAACTCAGAGATCTTTAGAAGAATCTGGTGAGAATCATGGTAAAACTAGAAATGTTACCCCGCGTAGATCGCAAAGATATAGATCTCAACCGGAAAGGTACTTAGGTATTTTGACGAACGAGAGCTATGACGTTCTATTACTTGAAAGTGATGAACCTGCGACTTACAAACAAGCTATGACGAGCCCTAGCTCCAAGCAATGGCAAGAAGCCATGCAATCTGAATTAGACTCCATGTCTGAAAACCAAGTATGGGATTTGGTCGATTTGCCAGATGGCTACCAAGCCATTGGAAGCAAATGGGTTTTCAAACTGAAAAAGGACAAGGATGGGAAACTTGAAGTTTTCAAAGCTAGATTGGTTGCAAAAGGTTACAGGCAAGTCCATGGTGTGGATTACGATGAAACCTTTTCACCAGTTGCAATGCTAAAGTCTATTCGGATAATGTTAGCAATCGCTGCATATTACGATTACGAAATATGGCAGATGGATGTCAAAACTGCTTTCTTAAACGGCGTTTTAACAGAAACTGTGTTTATCACACAGCCTGAAGGTTTTGAGGATCTAAAGAATGCTAAAAAGGTATGCAAGCTAAATAAGTCAATCTACGGATTGAAGCAAGCATCCAGGAGCTGGAATATACGTTTTGATGAAGCAGTCAGTGACTTTGGTTTCATCAAGAACGCAGACGAATCTTGTGTATACAAGAAGGTCAGTGGGAGCAAAATTGCTTTCCTAGTATTATATGTCGACGACATATTACTTATCGGAAATGACATTCCTATGTTGAACTCTGTCAAGATTTGGCTTGGGAAATGTTTTTCGATGAAAGATCTAGGAGAAGCACAGTACATATTGGGCATCAAGATTTACAGAGATAGATCTAAAAGGATGATTTGACTTAGTCAAAGCACTTATATCAATAAGGTGCTTGATAGGTTCAAGATGGCGGACTCCAAGCGAGGCTACCTACCCATGTCTCATGGAATGACTCTAAGCAAGAATCAGTGCCCAAAAACACTTGATGAGCGTAGACGAATGAATGGGATTCCATATGCATCATTGATTGGTTCAATAATGTATGCTATGATATGTACACGCCCGGATGTTGCGTACGCACTCAGTGCTACGAGCAGATACCAGTCGGACCCAGGAGAGGCGCATTGGACTGCTGCCAAGAATATTTTGAAGTACCTGAAAAGGCACAAAGATGACTTCCTGGTCTATGGTGGAGATGATGAATTAATTGTTAAAGGCTATACGGACGCAAGTTTCCAAACCGACAAAGATGATTTCAGATCACAGTCTGGGTTTGTCTTCGGCCTCAACGGAGGAGCAGTAAGCTGGAAAAGTGCTAAGCAAAGCACCATTGCGGATTCTACAACTGAAGCGGAGTACATTGCTGCACATGAAGCAGCAAAGGAAGCTATATGGCTAAGGAAGTTCATAGGTGAACTTGGTGTAGTCCCCTCCATTAAAGGACCAATAGCCCTGTATTGTGATAATAACGGAGCTATTGCACAGGCAAAGGAGCCAAGACACCACCAGAGAGTCAAGCATGTACTTCGTAGATTTCACCTTCTACGAGAGTTCGTTGAAAGAAAAGAAGTCGAGATAAACAAGATTGGAACTGATGACAACATATCAGATCCATTGACTAAACCTCTGCCGCAGGCGAAGCACAACTCGCACACTGCAGCTATGGGAATCAAGCATATTGGAGAATGGTTTTGATGACCCTGTTTAATGTTTTAAAGTTTTAGAGTTTAAATCTTTGTAAAACATTATTGGTTAATCATTCACAATAAATGAAAAGAATTCATTTTTCCATTTAATTTGTGGTTTATTAAATGATGAGTCCCTTCAATTTGACGATATATTCAAGATAGACTGTCAGGACCAGTCCTGTGACTAAGAAATGTCTATCAAGTGAACTTGAATGTCAAAGGTTGAAAATGGTCCCTAGTCGGAGTTTTCTATAAAATTGGACGCATAGAAAACGTTAGACGACTAGAATGCAAGATGACTAGTAGTTCTGTTTCTTGAACTATGTGGACATGGCAATGTCATAATCATTTCCATAGATACTTACTTTGGGAAGACTAGTATCGGACAAGACCTATGAAACTTTACTGTAAGAGATGAAAATCTGTCATAAGTAAATTTCATTAAAATTATTAGACACTAAATCCTCAATACCTGAGTGATTTGAGATTACTTGTTTGAGAACTGGTTACTTTGACGTTGACCAACCGTCGCTCCGTAAAAGGAGGCTATAAAGGCAACGCTCAGGTAATCACCTATCAAACGAAGTCTAATCTCAAGATCGCAAGATTGGGATTGTCCTCCCATAAATCGGGATGAGATGCTTAAAAGTTGTACAAGGCCACTCGGAGAGCTAGAAACTGTGAAATGCATGGCGGTGCTCGGATGAATCATAGGCTACGATTACCTGTTTATTTGATCAGTTGAACTCTGAAACCGAGGAACACCTCTGGACATAATAAGGATGACAACTCTTACCTTATTTTCAAGAGCAAGCATCGAGCGACAAAGGAATTAGGAAATGCACACTTGTCCCTAAGGACAAGTGGGAGACTGAAGGAAATAATGCCCTTGTTCCAAGTATGCATTCAATGTTAAGTCTAATAAATGCGGTTCAGTATTAATTAACAAGTTAATAATTCAGTGAGATCAAGTGAGCTGAATGCCTAGCTAGAGGCCGCTTCAGTTCAAGTGGAATTAATGATATTAATCCACAGCTTACTCTTGACTGAACCCGTAGGGTCACACAAATAGTACGTAAACGGATCAAGTATTTAATGGCATTAAATACTCCATCTATGGATATTCGGAATCGACGGATCTTGGTTTCAGTGGGAGCTGAGATCGTCACAGGCAAGAAATGAGTACTCCGGAAACGATGATATTGCCGGAAACGGAAATATGGATCGTATCGGAAATATAAATATTATCCAAGTCGTAGATGTTGCCGGAAACGGAAACATGGTACATATCGGAAAATATTATCGGAAATGGAAATATTGCCGGAATCGGAAATATTGCCGGAAACGGAAATATTGTCAGAATCGGAAATATTATCGGAATCGGAAAATAATTCCGGAAACGGAAATATTAAATATTTGTTCGAAACGGAAATTGATTCCGGAATCGGAAATGTTGAATATTGTTCGTATCGGAAATGAATTCCGGAATCGGGAAATTAATCGGAAGCGTATCGTACGAATTAGCATCGGACGAGGCCTGCCAGACGAAGGCCCAGCACGAAGCCGGGCCATCGCCCAGGCTGTGCCAGGCCCACCGCAAGGCAGGCCCAGCGCGCGCCAAGGCTACGGCAGCGTGTGGGCTTGCGGCAGTGTGTTGCGAGCTCGCGGGCTGCGCGCGCGCGCATGGCGCCCCTCGTGGGCTGCTGTGCGTGCGTATGTGTTTGTGTGCTACTTGAATCCTAAAGCTACCGGGATTTGTCATATGATTAAATCTAATCCTAAAAGATTTAGTTTATTTAATTTGAGTCCTAGTAGGATTATAATTAAATAAATTAGTATCCTAATAGGATTCCAAATCCTTTTCCATAACTCTATAAATAGGTGCCTAGGGTCACATATTTAAATCGAGCATTCAAGTATTCAAAGTGAGTTTTTGAGAGCAAAATTCAGTCATACAATTGCCTATAAAGTGCCGAAAATTCAGAGTACCTTAAGGGCGATTCTAGTTGGTCAATCTTAAGGCGGATCCGGACGTGCTGTGGACTATCTACGGTGGGACGACATTTGGAGTCCTAAAGACTTGTTCTTGTTCGGTTCGGGCGCAGCTAGGGAAGGCACGCAACAAAGAGTATGCATCTAAACTATGCTAAATGATTATGTGTAAATAATATGTTTTCCTGGCTTAATGGTTTTTCCGCATGATTTATGAATTGTCATATGTATCATAACCTAACAGAAAATGCAAACAAAAACATATGAGAAAAATAGAAAATAAAGTCCTAAACTAAAAAGAAAAATAGTCACCGAAAGAAATGCCTCTATCGTCCCCTAAAGTAGTTCGGTCGCGGTCTTGGGAAGGAAATAGTCAAATTCGGGAAGTAAGAAAGTCAATGCCAAGGACGCATGCCACTCAAAATATATGAATATGTGTTTGGGCTAATTTGAACATGAACCTCACATGGGAGCAAATACCACTCTCTCCGGTTTCAAATCACTAGAGAGATCGACACCATCTTACCACAAGCCAAGGGTTCAAGACGCATGCTACCCAAAGTTATAACCAACTTCCTTAACACCAAATCCTAAATTCGACCCAAGACATTAAAAACCGTGTAAACATCTACCAATTGGGAATAATAGCATTCTAGTCTACAAGTTCCAATTTTATTTGCCCAAATCAAGAATATTGCCTAAGAAAACCTAGAAAAACTTGCCTTGACAAAAGGAAAGGAAAAAGAAGAAAAAGAAAGAAAAAGGAAGAGAATAAGAAAACACACCAAAAAAAAAGGAAAACAAAAAGAAACAAACAAAACAAACTAAAAGAAAAGAAACTAAAATCAAACTAAAAACAAAGAAACTAACATATACAAGTGCACATAATGGTATGGTTTCCAAGACATGAGCATCACAAATAGGTAACTACACAACAAAACTCCCCCCAAGCTAGAATTAGGCCATGTCCTCAAGGCCTAAAACTAAACAAGGAGGGGCACAACTACCCATCCAACCCAAATACCCCATATGCAAGATGCCCGTCCCAAAGAATGCAAGTGAGATAGAAGGATATTACCGGAAATGTCGTGGGTGCAAGTCCCGCAAAGAACCGGTAAAAACCGAACACACTCACCAAAATATCGACGAACAAGGCATAGGTAGAAAGTGGGAACCCACAGCAACGAAACCAAACCAAAAGCATGCAAAGAAGCCGCGGGGTGCCTCCCGGGAGCGCTCGTTTAACGTCATTAGCTTGACGGATCCCCCCAAATTCATGGGGGGTCCTTGAGGTCGAAGGTAGCAAAAGATCCAATAGAGTCTCCCAAATAATAGTGTTTGAGCCGATGCCCATTCACTTTGAAGGACCCTGAATCATCATTCCGAATCTCGATAGCACCGTGGGGGAAAACCCGAACAACATCGAACGGACCGCTCCACCGGGATTTTATTTTTCCCGGGAACAACTTCAAGCGAGAGTTATAAAGGAGGACCTTCTCCCCCTCCTTGAACTCTCTCTTCTCAATCTTGGCGTCATGATATTGTTTAGAACGCGCCTTGTAGATGCTCGCCGAGTCATAGGCATTCATGCGGAGCTCTTCTAACTCATGGAGATCGAGCAAGCGCCGCTCACCTGCACTAGTAAGCTCCACCGGCAAGTGGAAATTCTTTCCATAAACAAGTTTGTAGGGAGTCATCCCAATTGGCGTCTTGGAAGCCGTTCTATACGCCCAAAAGGCGTCATCAAGTTTGATTGACCAATCCTTGCGGTTCTTGGCAACCGACTTCTCCAAAATAGACTTGATCTCCCTATTGGTGAGTTCCACTTGGCCGCTAGTTTGAGGATGATAGCCCACACCAACTTTGTGATGAACACCATACTTCCGCAAGAGAGCCTTGAACTTACCATGGGAAAAATAGGACCCCCCATCACTAATCAAAGCCCTAGGAACCCCAAAACGCGGAAAGATGATATTCTTCAAGAGGTTGACAACCACTTTGTGATCGTTAGTGGGAGATGCAATGGCTTCCGCCCACTTAGAAACATAGTCAACCGCTACAAGAATGTAGAGGTTGCCATAAGAAGAAGAGAAGGGACCCATGAAGTCGATTCCCCACACGCCGAACACCTCCAACTCTAGGATAGGATTTTGTGGCATTTTATGTCTCTTGGAAATCTTACCCGTTCTTTGACAACGATCACAAGACTTGACAAATGCCCAAGCATCCCGAAAAAGGGTAGGCCACCACAACATTCTTTGAAGAATCTTGGAAGCGGTTCTATCACCTCCCATATGCCCACCACAAGGGGAAGAGTGGCACATACGAAGAACACTAGGGAACTCCTCATCCGGAACACACCTCCTTAAAAGGCCATTCGGGCACCGTCTCAACAATGTGGGTCATCCCAAATATAGCGCCTAGAATCATACTTCAACTTGCGGCGCTCTTGAGTGGTGAGATCTTCGGGGATCGCCCCACAAGCCAAGTAGTTCACTATGTCAACAAATCAAGGGAGTTGGGAACTCCCAACCATGTACAAGGTATCATCTCTCAAAGCATCCTCGATTGGGACATCATCCGGAGCCACACTCCCAAGTTGTAGCCTAGATAGGTGGTCGGCCACCACATTCTCGGCTCCTTTCTTATCTCTAATCTCAATGTCTAATTCTTGAAAGAGTAGCACCCAACGAATGAGTCTCGGTTTGGCCTCCTTTTTCGCCATAAGATAGCGAATAGCCGCATGATCCGTGTACACAATTGTCTTTGACCCTACCAAATAGGTCTTAAACTTTTCAAATACATGCACAATGGCGAGAAATTCTTTCTCGGTCGTGGTGTAGTTGTCTTGAGCTTGATTAAGAGTCTTTGACATATAATAGATCACATAGAGCTTTTTTTCCTTTCGTTGACCAAGAACTCCCCCAACCGAGAAATCACTTGCGTCGCACATCAACTCGAAAGGTAGAGACCAATCCGGAGCTTGAACTATAGGAGTAGAAATAAGGGCACTCTTGATTGTGTTAAAGGCCTTGAGACATGCGGAATCAAAGGGAAAGTCACACTCCTTTTGGAGGAGGGTAGTGACAGGTCGAGCAATCGAGGAAAAGTCTTTAATGAATCGCCTATAGAATCCGGCATGCCCAAGAAAGGACCAGATCCCCTTAACATTCACCGGGGGAGGCAACTTCTCTATGACTTCGATTTTTGCTCTATCTACCTCAATCCCATGGTGAGAGACCTTGTGCCCTAGAACAATTCCTTCCTCCACCATGAAGTGGCATTTTTCCCAATTGAGCACCAAGTTGACTTTCTCACACCTCGCAAGGCACTTCCCAAGAATGATGAGGCATTCATCATAAGTGGATCCTCCCACCGAAAAGTCATCCATGAACACCTCCATTTCTTCTTCGAGCATATCACCAAAAATACTCATCATACACCTTTGGAACGTCCAAGGGCATTGCAAAGCCCGAATGGCATCCTCCTATAGGCAAAAGTCCCATAAGGGCAAGTAAATGTAGTTTTCTCTTGGTCTTCCGGGTTTATGGGGATTTGAAAGAACCCGGAATAACCATCAAGAAAGCTAAAATACTTGTGTTTGGTTAGACGTTCAAGCATTTGATCAATAAATGGTAGAGGAAAATGGTCTTTCTTAGTGGAAAGATTGAGTTGGCGATAGTCAATACACATGCTCCACCCGGTTACCGTGCGGGTGGAAATGAGCTCTACATGTGAATTCTTGACTACTGTCATCCCACCCTTTTTTGGAACCACATGGACCGGGGATACCCATCGACTATTAGAAATAGGATAGATAATACCGGCCGCCAAAAGCTTCATTATTTCCTTCTTAACTACCTCTCCCATAGGTGGATTAAGTTTTCTTTGCCTCTCACGATATGGGACGACATTGTCCTCAAGCTCTATATGATGCATGCAAAGGGTTGGGTGTAGACACCTACTTTTGTCCCCATTCCCGAAAGGGAAAGGTTCGATGATGAAAACATAAATCTCCACTTGACAACGCATCTCCTATAAAATAACGAATCTCAATTCCCCTTTTCATTTCACCCGAAACCTGCTATTTATAGAAACCTGCTATTTATGGAAACCTGCTAAAAATAGTAACTACCGTAAAGGGTAGCTTCTAAACGTGGCAAGTCATAAAAGATAGAAACTTTTCGGAATTAGGTGTTGCACTCCAACATAAATCCTAAATGAGATAGAAAACTGCGAGAATCCTATTCCTAATATGATTCGGAAATAAGAGTTACGTATTAATTAAAATCCTAACGAGCCTAGAGTTCGTAACGGGCCCAGACGCATTCCGTCATGAAATTGATACGCACTAAAAGACTTGATTAAGTCTCAAACACTACGGATTTCAGGAATCCGAATCTGACTAAGAAAATAGCCCAGACCCTATTTTCAACGCCTGGCTCTGGGCGCAAATTTTTGGCTATACCCGGGTACAGCCAAAGCTGGCTGTACCCCCATCCAAAATGATGTCGTTTGTGTTGTTTAAAATGAACATTAATATGCTGGTACAAAAATGAACATTTACTATTTCGGAAATGAACATTTATTTATTTATTTGGAATGAACATTTACTATTTTGGAAATGAACATTTATTTATTTATTTTGAAATAAACTACAAAAATGAACATTTACTATTTCGAAAATGAACATTTTTTTATTTATTTGGAAATAAACAATATAGGCTCTTGTAAAAACATAAAATTTGCTATTTAAGAGACATTGAACTCTATGCTTGACCTCAAACTGAGTTTGAGAGACAGTGTGCTTTACAGCAGGGACTTTGGCCAACCAGACAGCTAAATTCCCAGCTCTCCAAATATTATACACCAAGCTAGCTATAGCAGCAAGGGTCACTGCTTTCCTAGCTTTTACTTTGCAGTATCTTTGCACCCAAGTCATCAGAAGGGGAAGAGTTCTTCTGCCACAGTTAAAACCTAGCCATTGTAAAACATGTTTCCTGCATTCAGTGCTGAAATGGCATTCAAAAAGAAGATGATGTATAGTTTCAGTATGTGTACCACATATGGCACAAAGTTCATTGGTGCCTATGCCAAGTTTGTGAAGTCTGGCTTTAGTTTTGAGCCTGTTTTCCATTGCCATCCATAGAATGAACCTATGTTTGGGAATAGAGAATCTATTCCAAACCCATTGTTGCCAAATTACTTTCTCTCCTTGTTCTTTAAGAAGATAATACATTTCCTTGATAGAATACTTAGGAGCATGCATCCATTGAGTAGATTGCAGGTGAGCTGCACAACAATTCTTGACTTTACACACGAATTTCACCACCCAACTAGCTGCAGCAGGAGCAGTGAACTGGTCCCAAGCTTGTTTGCTTATTATCTTTCTTATTAGCTATGGCTCAAGCTTGTTTGCCAACAGCAGCTTGATTCCAAAGTAGCAAGTTCCTGAACCCTAACCCCCCTTGTGATTTAGGTTGACATACAGTGTCCCAAGAAATGGCACCTGGTCTACTGTCGTCAAAGGAGCCATGCCATAGAACATACCTGCAAATGGAATTAATCTTCTTGATCACTGATTTGAGAAAAATGAAAATTTGAGCCCAGTAAACACTGATGCTCAGAAGCACTGAATTCACCAGTTGAGATCTCCCAGCAAAAGATAAGTGTCTAGAACTCCAAACTTTGATTCTTGCTACCATTTTGTCGACCACCATATCACAATCACTAGCTTTTAACTTCCATGGGCTCACAGGCACTCCAAGGTATTTGAAAGGTAACACACCCACAACAAATCCTGATAACTTAGAGATATCCTTAACCACATCCTCCTTCATGCCACAACAATAAATAGAAGATTTGGAAGGGTTGACAGACAGTCCAGTGGTGGTGGAAAAGATATAAACCCCTCCAGCATTATCTGAATAGCCAACTTGTCACCTTTACAGAACATCAACAAGTCATCAGTAAAACAAATGTGGTTTAGGTGTAGCCCCCTGCGTCTAGAGTGAAACCTGAAGGAGGGATGTTCCCCACAGTGATTATGGCCCTTGAAAAATACTCCATGCAAAGAGTAAACAACAAAGGAGAGAGGGGATCTCCTTGTCTTAGGCCTCTTCTAGGGTGGATAAGCTTGGTAGGTTCCCCATTAATGAGAAGAGAGTATTGAGTTGTTAACAAGTAGGTCATTATAAGTTTAATAAAGTGAGCAGAAAAGCTTAACTCATGCATAATCTCCTCTATGGAATCTCACTCAACTGTGTCATAAGCCTTCTTGAGGTCAAGTTTTATAAGACAGTTGGTCCGGATTTGGCTTTTCCTGTACATTTTGATAATATCTTGGCATACTAAGACATTGTGAAGGATTGATCTACCTGAAACAAAAGCTCCTTGATTCTGTGAGATGATATCAGGAAGGACAACACCAAGTTTTTCACATAAAAGCTTTGAGATGCACTTGTATAGGACAGAACAACAAGCTATTGGTCTGAAGTCAGTGATAGATGAAGGAACACTGACTTTAGGAACCATGGTCATGGAGGTGACATTGATTTCCTTGAGCATCTTGCCTGTCTTGAAGAAATCCACAATTGCATCATGGATATCTTGCTTGATAATTTCCCATGCAGTCTTGAAGAAGTAGCTGTTGAAATCATTTAGACCTGGTGCCTTATTATTGGGAATGGAATCCATTACCCTCTTAACATCAGCCATATTGAAATTGCAGTCTAGAAGACTTCTATGATGATCAGTTAGCCTTGTGCCTCTGTCTAGGGTTTCAGATTTTACAGCAGCTCTGGTTTGCAGTTTAGAGCCAAATAAGTTATTGTAGTAAACCATGAATGCTTGCTTAATCCCATCTGGAGTATCAACCAATACTCCATCTTCATTCAAAATAGACGTGATCCTGTTATGCTTCCTTCTGTGTCTAATACTCTGGTAGAAATATCTATAGTTCTCATCCCCATGCTGTAGCCAGTGGAGTTTGGTTGTTTGCTGAAGGAAAGAAGTATATCTCATATGGGCTAATCTGAATTCCTCTGCAGTAGCTTTTTCCTCTGAAGCTAGAGAAGTGTCATCAGGGTTAGAATGCAGCTTGTCTTGGATATCAGATAGTTTCTTCTTAAGTCTCACTTGTTCCACCTCAACATTGCTGAAACCAGCTTTGTTTAGAGATTTCAGATCACCTTTGAGCTTTTGAACCACTCTGAACATGTGACATCCTTGAATGTGGGTGCTCCAATTTCTCTCAATAATTGGAACAAAATCACTGGAAGTAGTCCACGTATTGTAAAATCTAAATGGCTTCTTCTGGGTGGAAGTATTGTAAGTGGTCAAAATCATAGGGCAATGGTCATATTCCCCTTCTGGAAGGTACATGGCCTCTGCAGTTGTAACCAAAGTGTCCCAATTTGAGTTTGCTAGCACTTTGTCTATCCTGGTAAAGACTCTATCTCCTCCCTGCTGTTTGTTAATCCATGTATAATGTCTACCAATAGTCTTCACAACAGTCAATTGGCAAGTAGACATGCATTGTCTCATGAGAAGGATGTCAGTAAACCTGACAGCAGCACCAATTTTGTCCTCAAGTTCCATAATGGCATCAAAATCCCCCATGATGACCCAAGCAGTTCTAGTAGCAAGGTGAACTAAACTATTCCATAGAGGAATCCTGTCAGCTGCAGTATTGAACCCATACACAAATGTTGCAAAGAAGCTCCCCATAGCTCCCCTTAGAGTTATCTGGCAGTGAATTAGTTGGCTTTCCATATGTACAATATCCACAGTGAAAGCATCAGAGTCCCAAGCAAGGACAATTCTACCATTCTTATGGAAACTTAGGTTAGAGGTGAAACACCAATTAGGGTATACTGTAAGATACAAATCCCCCATTTTTGGAGCTTTCACCCTAGTTTCCAGGAGGCAAAACAACTTGATTTGATGAGAGTGGATAAAGCTTCTCACCTCTTTTTGCTTAGCCATTCTGTTCAGCCCCCTCACATTCCAGCAAAGAATCTTATCCATTAGGGATAGGGATTCTCACACCCCTCCCTAATGAGTTCCTCAATCCCCTTGGGGATTCCACATCCACATCAGTATCATTCTCAATTCCTTCACTGAGTGCTTGGAAGGAATTAGTGGTGACAACAGGCCTAAGAAACCCCTACTCCTGCTAAAACTTATACCTTGTGTAAACCATCTACAACAGCAATAGGCTCCCCTGGTTCCTGTGTTTTCCCTATTTCAGTAGGCATAACAATTCTCTTTTGGATAGGTTTCTTAACCCAAATCTTCTTCATTTTACTAGCTGGTTGCTTAGTACAATTCTCCAAAGCATGACCTAACCCTTTACAGGCAGTGCAAGTGATAGGTAGCCACTCATAGTTGACTTTCTGGTCAACTTTGACACCTTTTTGAATCAGGTTAGGGAATGGTTGATCAATAGCAACTTCTATCATGATCTTAGCAAACATGATCGAGTTTATCTCTATTTTGTGTTGCTTGATCAACCTTGATTACAATGCCTACTTGACCTGCAATCTTATCCAAACTCTTCCTCCCCCAACATTTAACATCAAGGCCAGGCAATTGTACCCAAATTGGGAGTTTTTTCACTGGTTCCTTAGTGATATTCATGTCCACAGACCAAGATTTTATTACTACTGGGTTAGAATCAAAGAAAACAACACCTCTATGAAGAACTTTGTGACAGTTCTCCATTGCTGTGAATCTCACAAGGTAAATACCCCTCCCTACCAGAGATACCTTGTCAACACCTAGTTTCCCCTAAATTCTTCGCACATATCCATCCATCACATGTTGAGGGGGGTTTACTCCAATAACATAACACACCACAGCAGATTCCCAAAATTCTACTTCCTCCTTAATGTCATCTAGATCAATTTGAGCAATTGCAGGTTAAAAAACACGAGGGTTGGGGGTGTTATCAACATTATGAATCGAAACAATAGGGGAACTATCATTATGAGTCACAGGAATTACAGGATCACAGTGATTAAGGGAAGAAATCAAATTCGACCCACTCCCGCCAAATTTTGAATTTGATTGAAAGTGAGGACGAGCATTCTTACCCCCACGGGGACCACCCAGCCACTACTGTTGGACGTTTTCTTACTATTTGATTGCTTAGAATTCCAGCCATTGGAGGCGCGTCGAGCTTGCCAGCGAGTGTTAGCCATGGCGTCGAAGGAGAGAGAACCCTCTTCGAACCCTCGCGCAAGCCAGGTTGTATAGTTGCTCTCCGTTTTTGCTCTACTTAACTAATTTATTTAGTTGGAAACCAAATAAAAAGGAGCAAAATTAAGGAGTTGGTTAAGTGGGGCCCACATGGATGAAAATTTGGATTAAATCCGTTAAAAATGGTTGTAACACCCTAATAATTCCTTACTAAAAGTAAACCCAATTCCAACTTAATAATAAGGAACTACCAAAGTATTACCCGGTTAAGGCTATTTTACCAGAATTACGCAGCGGAATAAAATAAACTTTAAAACAAATATAGATAGTTAATGGTCTCCATAAAAGTTGGAACATCTCGGCCCAAACCAAATAACGTAAAACCAAATCATTAACTAATTAAAACTTCATAGTTTAGGCAAATGAAATAAATAGAGTTTGAAACGATGCACGAGAAAAAGAAACTCGCTCAACCATTCCCATGCAAGATAACTTCTCTTGCTAGTCAACTCTACCAACCTGTTACCAATTCTACTCCCCAACAATGCGAGTGCAATTGAAGGATCATCATAGGGTCATTAAGGCATAGGCCATGACCAACACAAAGCACGTAATCAGCAAAAGTTGAGTACAAACAAGCTAGAATGAAATCCTATGCTAATATGCTTTATTCCAACAATCGTTAAACCACATGTAAAAGCCAATCAATAAACACTCAATCATGATGACAAGACTTAACTCTCAACTCGACTCTTGATTGTAGATTAATTAGAATAAACTTCGAACAAGCCTAAAGAAAATGTCCAAGGGACAGGTGTTAGGAGCTAACCACACACCTAAAATGATAATATAGAGTTGTCGGTGTTAGGTTATGATACATATGACAATTCATAAATCATGCGGAAAAACCATAAAGCTAGGAAAGCATATTATTTACACATAATCATTTAGCATAGTTTAGATGCATACACTTTGTTGCGTGCCTTCCCTAGCTGCGCCCGAACCGAACAAGAACAAGTCTTTAGGACTCCAAGTGTCGTCCCTCCGTAGATAGTCCACAGCACGTCCGGATCCGCCTTAAGCTTGACCAACTAGGATCGCCCTTAAGGTACTTAGAATTTTCGGCTAGTATAGGCAATTGTATGACTGAATTTTTGCTCTCAAAAATCACTTTGAATACTTGAATACTCTATTTAAAATAATGACCCTAGGCCTTTATTTATAGAGGTATGGAAAGGGAATCGTAATCCTATTAGGATACGAATTAATTAAATTAGAATCCTAATAGAATTCTTATTTAATTAATTCATCCTTTTAGGTTTAGGAATTTAATCATTAGTCGAAACCTGATAGCTTTAGGATTCGTATAGCACACCAACACACACGCACGCACAGCAGCCCACGAGGGGCGCCATGCGCGCGCGCGCAGCCCGCGAGCTCGCAGCCCATTGCTGCGAGGCCCACACGCTGCCGCAGCGTTGGCGCGCGCTGGGCCTGCCTTGCGGTGGGCCTGGCGCAGCCTTGGCTGGTGCGTTGTGGCGCGCTGGCTTGCTAGGCGATGGCCCGGCTTCGTGTTGGGCCTTCGTCTGGCAGGCCTCGTCCGATGCTAATTCGTACGATACGCTTTCCGATTAATTTCCCGATTCCGGAATTCATTTCCGATACGAACAATATTTAATATTTCCGATTCCGGAATTAATTTCCGTTTCGAACAAATATTTAATATTTCCGTTTCCGGAATTATTTTCCGATTCCGATAATATTTCCGATTCTGACAATATTTCCGTTTCCGGCAATATTTCCGATTCCGGCAATATTTCCATTTCCGATAATATTTTCCGATACGTACCATGTTTCCGTTTCCGGCAACATCTACGACTTGGATAATATTTATATTTCCGATACGATCCATATTTCCGTTTCCGGCAATATCATCGTTTCCGGAGCATTCATTTCTTGCCTGTGACGATCTCAGCTCCCACTGAAACCAAGATCCGTCGATTCCGAATATCCATAGATGGAGTATTTAATGCCATTAAATACTTGATCCGTTTACGTTTTTGTGTGACCCTACGGGTTCAGTCAAGAGTAAGCTGTGGATTAATATCATTAATTCCACTTGAACTGAAGCGGCCTCTAGCTAGGCATTCAGCTCACTTGATCTCACTGAATTATTAACTTGTTAATTAATACTGAACCGCATTTATTAGACTTAAAATAGAATGCATACTTGGACCAAGGGAATTATTTCCTCCAGTCTCCCACTTGTCCTTAGGGACAAGTGTGCATTTCCTAATTCCTTTGTCGCTCGATGCTTGCTCTTGAACATAAGGTAAGAGTTGTCATCCTTATTATGTCCAGAGGTGTTCCTCGGTTTCAGAGTTCAACTGATCAAATAAACAGATAATCATAGCCTATGATTCATCCGAGCACGGCCATGCATTTCACAGTTTCTAGCTCTCCGAGTGGCCTTGTACAACTTTTAAGCATCTCATCCCGATTTATGGGAGGACAATCCCAATCTTGCGATCTTGAGATTGGACTTCGTTTGATAGGTGATTACCTGAGCGTTGCCTTTATAGCCTCCTTTTACGGTGCGACGGTTGGTCAACGTTAAAGCAACCAGTTCTCAAACAAGTAATCTCAAATCACTCAGGTATTGAGGATTTAGTGTCTAATAATTTTAATGAAATTTACTTATGACAGATTTTCATCTCTTACAGTAAAGTTTCATAGGTCTTGTCCGATACTAGTCTTCCCAAAGTAAGTATCTATGCAAATGATTATGACATTGCCATGTCCACATAGTTCAAGAAACAGAACTACTAGTCATCTTGCATTCTAATCGTCTAACGTTTTCTATGCGTCCAATTTTATAGAAAACCCCGACTAGGGACCATTTTCAACCTTTGACATTCAAGTTCACTTGATAGACATTTCTTAGTCACAGGACTGGTCCTGACAGTCTATCTTGAATATATCGTCAAATTGAAGGGACTCATCATTTAATAAACCACAAATTAAATGGAAAAATGAATTCTTTTCATTTATTGTGAATGATAAACCAATAATGTTTTACAAAGATTTAAACTCTAAAACTTTAAAACATTAAACAGGGATATCAAAGCCATTCTCCAATATGCTTGATTCCCATAGATGCAGTGTGCGAGTTGTGCTTCGCCTGCGGCAGAGGTTTAGTCAATGGATCTGATATGTTGTCATCAGTTCCAATCTTGTTTATCTCGACTTCTTTTCTTTCAACGAACTCTCGTAGAAGGTGAAATCTACGAAGTACATGCTTGACTCTCTGGTGGTGTCTAGGCTCCTTTGCCTGTGCAATAGCTCCGTTATTATCACAATACAGGGCTATTGGTCCTTTAATGGAGGGGACTACACCAAGTTCACCTATGAACTTCCTTAGCCATATAGCTTCCTTTGCTGCTTCATGTGCAGCAATGTACTCCGCTTCAGTTGTAGAATCCGCAATGGTGCTTTGCTTAGCACTTTTCCAGCTTACTGCACCTCCGTTGAGGCAGAAGACAAACCCAGACTGTGATCTGAAATCATCTTTGTCGGTTTGGAAACTTGCGTCTGTATAGCCTTTAACAATTAATTCATCATCTCCACCATAGACCAGGAAGTCATCTTTGTGCCTTTTCAGGTACTTCAGAATATTCTTGGTAGCAGTCCAATGCGCCTCTCCTGGGTCTGACTGGTATCTGCTCGTAGCACTAAGTGCGTACGCAACATCCGGGCGTGTACATATCATAGCATACATTATTGAACCAATCAATGATGCATATGGAATCCCATTCATTCGTCTACGCTCATCAAGTGTTTTTGGGCACTGAGTCTTGCTTAGAGTTATTCCATGAGACATGGGTAGGTAGCCTCGCTTGGAGTCTGCCATCTTGAACCTATCAAGCACCTTATTGATATAAGTGCTTTGACTAAGTCCAATCATCCTTTTAGATCTATCTCTGTAAATCTTGATGCCCAATATGTACTGTGCTTCTCCTAGATCTTTCATCGAAAAACATTTCCCAAGCCAAATCTTGACAGAGTTCAACATAGGAATGTCATTTCCGATAAGTAATATGTCGTCGACATATAATACTAGGAAAGCAATTTTGCTCCCACTGACCTTCTTGTATACACAAGATTCGTCTGCGTTCTTGATGAAACCAAAGTCACTGACTGCTTCATCAAAACGTATATTCCAGCTCTTGGATGCCTGCTTCAATCCGTAGATTGACTTTTTTAGCTTGCATACCTTTTTAGCATTCTTTGGATCCTCAAAACCTTCAGGCCGTGTCATAAACACAGTTTCTGTTAAAACGCCGTTTAAGAAAGCAGTTTTTACATCCATCTGCCATATTTCGTAATCGTAATATGCAGCGATTGCTAACATTATCCGAATAGACTTTAGCATTGCAACTGGTGAAAAGGTTTCATCGTAATCCACACCGTGGACTTGCCTGTAACCTTTTGCAACCAATCTAGCCTTGAAAACTTCAAGTTTCCCATCCTTGTCCTTTTTCAGTTTGAAAACCAATTTGCTTCCAATGGCTTGGTAGCCATCTGGCAAATCGACCAAATCCCATACTTGGTTTTCAGACATGGAGTCTAATTCAGATTGCATGGCTTCTTGCCATTGCTTGGAGCTAGGGCTCGTCATAGCTTGTTTGTAAGTCGCAGGTTCATCACTTTCAAGTAATAGAACGTCATAGCTCTCGTTCGTGAAAATACCTAAGTACCTTTCCGGTTGAGATCTATATCTTTGCGATCTACGCGGGGTAATATTTCTAGATTGACCATGATTCTCACTAGATTCTTCTAAAGATCTCTGAGTTTCATCCTGAATGTCATCTTGAGCATTCTCTAGAGTTTGTTGTTCAACTCGAATTTCTTCGAGGTCTACTTTTCTCCCACTTGTCATTTTGGAAATGTGATCTTTCTCCAAAAAGACACCATCTCGAGCAACAAACACCTTGTTCTCAGATGTATTGTAGAAGTAATACCCCTTTGTTTCCTTTGGATAGCCCACAAGGATACATTTGTCAGATTTTGGATGAAGTTTGTCTGAAATTAATCGTTTGACGTATACTTCACATCCCCAAATCTTAAGAAAAGACACATTTGGAGGCTTTCCAAACCATAATTTATATGGAGTCTTTTCGACAGCTTTAGACGGAGCTCTATTTATAGTGAGTGCAGCTGTATTTAGTGCATGTCCCCAAAATTCTAATGGAAGTTTGGCCTGACCCATCATTGACCTGACCATGTCTAGCAAGGTTCTGTTCCTCCGTTCCGATACACCGTTCCATTGTGGTGTTCCAGGAGGAGTCAATTCTGATAGAATTCCACATTTTTTCAGATGGTCATCAAATTCATAGCTCAGATATTCACCGCCTCTGTCAGACCGCAGTGCCTTAATCTTCTTGCCTAATTGATACTCTACTTCACTCTGAAATTCCTTGAATTTGTCAAAGGATTCAGACTTATGCTTCATTAGGTAGACATAACCATATCTACTGAAGTCATCAGTGAAAGTGATAAAGTAGCTGAAACCACCTCTAGCATTTGTACTCATTGGTCCACATACATCTATATGGATTAAACCCAATAGTTCATTTGCTCTTTCTCCAACTTTAGAGAAAGGTTGCTTTGTCATTTTGCCAAGTAAACATGATTCGCATTTACCATAATCCTCTAAGTCAAATGGTTATAGAATTCCTTCCTTTTGAAGTCTTTCTAAGCGTTTCAAGTTTATATGGCTTAATCGACAATGCCACAGATAGGTGAGATCTGAATCATCCTTTTTGGCCTTTTTGGTATTTATGTTATATACTTGTTTGTCGTGATCTAATACATAAAGTCCATTGACTAATCTAGCAGATCCATAAAACATCTCTTTAAAATAAAACGAACAACTATTGTCTTTTATTAAAAAGGAAAATCCCTTAGCATCTAAGCAAGAAACTGAAATGATGTTTTTAGTAAGACTTGGAACATGGAAACACTCCTCCAGTTCCAAAACTAGCCCGGAGGGCAACGACAAATAATAAGTTCCTACAGCTAATGCAGCAATCCGTGCTCCATTTCCCACTCGTAGGCCGACTTCACCCTTGCTTAACTTTCTACTTCTTCTTAGTCCCTATGGATTGGAACATAAGTGTGAGCCACAACCTGTATCTAATACCCAAGAAGTTGAATTAGCAAGTATACAGTCTATAACGAAAATACCTGAAGATGGAACGACTGTTCCGTTCTTCTGATCTTCCTTTAGCTTTGGACATTCTCTTTTGTAATGGCCTATTCCATCACAATAAAGACAGCTTGATGTGGACTTGTCCTGCTTTGATTTAGCATCGCCCTTGGACTTTCCACTTTTCTTGAACGTCTCTTTCTAGCCTTGAGTAAATCTTTGGCTTCACAGTCCAGTATTATTTCAGCCTTTCTGACAAGGTGAACAAATTCTGCAACTGTTTCTTCTCTTGGTTCACTTAGGTATAGTTGCTTGAAGCGACCAAACCCATTGTGTAGTGAATTGAGCAAGATAGAGACTGCCATCCTTTCGCTTATTGGTGTTCCTAGTAGACTTAGGCGATCAAAGTATGAACGCATAAGATCCACATGGAACCTCAGTGGGACGCCTACCCTCTGTTTAGTGCGAAGGAGCTGAACATGTGTGTCTTGGACTTCCATCTTATAACACCTGTTGGGAGAACTAACCTTTAGACCAGACATTGGTTCAATCAACTCATGGACGTTTAGGTCCCTGTCCTCCGTGCTTCCACGACAGATATCCCTCAGATTCTTGATGAGCGTAAAAGGTTCATAGGCTATAAACCTTCTAGCCCAATCATCAGGGATATTGTTCAGCATGAGACTCATAACCTTTTTGAGATCCGCATCCCAGGCGTAAAATCTCTCAGGGGTCATGTCTCTGGCATAGTAGCTTGGCATGGGATGTGATAGTACATACTCAAGTCCATTGAGTTTGACTATTTCAACTAGCTTAGCTTCCCATTCAAGAAAATTTGCTAGGTTCAGCTTGACCATAAGCTCAGAACCCATGATGATGTTTTGATTGTTGTTTGCCATATTTAAAACTACAATTGAAAAGAATAAACAAATAAATAACCATTCACAGTTTCTCTTAATAAACTTAAATTCTAGCATACATGCATAATTCAATGTTCATTAAGCATTTTATTCAAGTTATGTGTTCCGGCAGGTGTGAATAAAATGATTCCAAGATCCTAAAATAATTGAAGAACTAAGCACAGTTTGTCGACTTAATCCTAAAACATCTTAGGTAAGCAAAAGCCTTTTGCTAATAGTCTAGAAACTATTCTTGGTTGATAGGTACGTCTAAGAACTTATTAGGTAAACCTATCGATTTTGCCACGACATAAAAGGACTCCTTACTTATATCGTTGAGTTTCACCAAAACTAACATGTACTCACAATTATTTGTGTACCTTGCCCCTTTAGGACCAATAAGTAACACCTCGCTGAGCGAAAACTATTACTAGATTGATGTAAAGGATATCCAAGCAAGTGTATATTTTGGCATGGCACCTTTTAACTCAATTTTTAAGTTTGGAACTTAAGGCTCTTACTATGTTGGTTAGATTTTAAGTGAACTAAAATCCTTAATCATGCAACATAATCAAGCTTTTGATCTCATGCATTTTAAGACATATTTAAAAGCAATAAATAACTTAAAACATGCATAAGATAAATGTGATCTAGTATGGCCCGACTTCATCTTGAAGCTTTAACTTCAAAGTCCGTCTTGAAAATCTCCGTGGGAGGCACCATTTTCTTCAAATAGGATAAGCTATAATTAAAACTAATTACAACTATTTGATGGTACGCAGACCATATTTGAATTGAAAAACAACTTTGGTACTTTAGACCAATTACATTCAAATTAATGGTACGCAGACCATATTTTCTATCCTATTTGGGCCATACTAGTCACTTCATAACCTGCAAAACAGTACATATACAATATATACCATTCACCCATTCATTAACATGAATGGCCCACATAGCTGGTTAGTAAAACACATTATGCATCACATAAACATTTGCAGCAATTAATCAAGGGCACCAATAATCTACAAATTATTCAGTCCTTATTAATTCTAATCAAGTTGTTTTAACCTTAAGGATTTGTAGACCTAATCAAGAGTTTATGACTAAAAGGGGCTCCCACTTAAACCAATAAATTCATATGCTTTACTAATTTTAAACATAAAAATGTATTTCTAGTCTAACCGGAAACATACAAATTTAATTAAAATTTAAAGCTCATATAAATTTATAATTGAATCCAAAAATTTTAATTTAATTTCAGTCGTATTTAAATTAATTCATGATTTTAATTTTAGTAAAATAATTAGAATAAATAAAATTTATTATAATTACAATATTCAAAATTAAAATCCAAGAAAATAATTTAAATTATTAATTTTAAAATTAATTAAAATTACGTAAACTGAAAATTTCAAATTAAAATTTCAAAACGATCTAATCGCAACGCAACAATCCCACGCAACGCACGCCCATGGGCCACACGCACACAGCCATCGCTGGCCATGTGCGCGCAGCCCATGCGCTGCGTCGCATCGCTGCTGCTCACCATCGCAAGGCATCACGCGAGCTGGTGCTCGCTGCGCGCGCCAGCGCTCGACGCAACAAGCATGCTGCCGCAGCCCATCGCTGGGCACAGCGCTCGTCGCACGTCGCAACAAGCAAGCGGCTTGCCATCGCTGGGCGCAGCGCTCGTCGCACGTCGCAACAAGCACGCTGCACGCCATCGCTGGGCGCAGCGCTCGTCGCACGTCGCAACAAGCACGCTGCACGCCATCGCTGGGCGTAGCGCTTGTCGCACGCACAATAGCGCTTGCTGCGCGCGAGCGACCGATGCTGGGCGTAGCACTCGTGGCACGCGAGCTTGCGCTCGCTGCGCGCGAGGCTCCGCACGTTTGCGCGAGGCAGTGCGCTCTGTGGCGCAGCTCGCTTGCTGCCCACACGCGACTGCTCGTGCCTTGCTCTCGCCCTCGCCCATTCGCCCATTGCACACAGCCCACGACACAAGGCAGGGTTGCTGCCTTGTGCTCGTGCACCATGGCTTTGCTCATTGCATTCGTACCACATGGGCGACGAGCTCCCTTGCTCGTCGTCGCATGCCCGCACTATACAACACCCCTTAAGGGTAACACGTAGCGTCCATTGCTTTGTGCGTGCAAGTTATATGAGCGAATCGCATAAAAATTTAAAATTTATATTCAAAATTAATGACAAATTAATAAATAATATTAATTTCATAATTTTAGGGCGAAAAATCGAAAATTTATTATTTAATTGATTTCCGATTAACATGGATTCAAGTTTAGGTCATAAAAATTTAAAATTTAACATAAATTTACAATTTTTATGGTGGTTTTTAATCATAGGTGTCTAATTAAATTATAATTAATTATGAAAATCAAATTAATTCTAAATTATTCCAATTTTCAACAAATTAATCATAATTAAAAATTAGATTGCATAATTAACAAGGCTAGGCATTCAAACTTGTTAAACATATACAGTAGGTCAATAAAAAATTCAAGATTTATCAACAAGAATCGCAAATATTTAATTTAACATCTTAAATTTACGAAATTTTGCATTCGAAAAACTAAAACCTCCGAAAAGTCATAGTTAGGCTTCGAATTTGAGAATTCTGGGTTCGGCCGAAAAATACTACTTTTGTCAAAATTTTAGAATGCCTTTTACATGCGGAATTGACACAAAAATCACTCGATTTGGATGAGTAACGAAGAAACTGCCGAAAAACTGCGTACCTATAATTAAATAAACGCAATTTGCAATTAATTAACAATTACGAAAATTAATCACCCCTTTTAATTCTTGCAAATTTGTAATATTTAACCATGTTCATGCAATTTAGATTATGAAAATAATAAGAGGCTCGTGATACCACTGTTAGGTTATGATACATATGACAATTCATAAATCATGCGGAAAAACCATAAAGCCAGGAAAGCATATTATTTACACATAATCATTTAGCATAGTTTAGATGCATACACTTTGTTGCGTGCCTTCCCTAGCTGCGCCCGAACCGAACAAGAACAAGTCTTTAGGACTCCAAGTGTCGTCCCTCCGTAGATAGTCCACAGCACGTCCGGATCCGCCTTAAGCTTGACCAACTAGGATCGCCCTTAAGGTACTTAGAATTTTCGGCTAGTATAGGCAATTGTATGACTGAATTTTTGCTCTCAAAAATCACTTTGAATACTTGAATACTCTATTTAAAATAATGACCCTAGGCCTTTATTTATAGAGGTATGGAAAGGGAATCGTAATCCTATTAGGATACGAATTAATTAAATTAGAATCCTAATAGAATTCTTATGTAATTAATTCATCCTTTTAGGTTTAGGAATTTAATCATTAGTCGAAACCTGATAGCTTTAGGATTCGTATAGCACACCAACACACACGCACGCACAGCAGCCCACGAGGGGCGCCATGCGCGCGGGCGCAGCCCGCGAGCTCGCAGCCCATTGCTGCGAGGCCCACACGCTGCCGCAGCGTTGGCGCGCGCTGGGCCTGCCTTGCGGTGGGACTGGCGCAGCCTTGGCTGGTGCGTTGTGGCGCGCTGGCTTGCTGGGCGATGGCCCGACTTCGTGCTTGGCCTTCGTCTGGCAGGCCTCGTCCGATGCTAATTCGTACGATACGCTTTCCGATTAATTTCCCGATTCCGGAATTCATTTCCGATACGAACAATATTTAATATTTCCGATTCCGGAATTAATTTCCGTTTCGAACAAATATTTAATATTTCCGTTTCCGGAATTATTTTCCGATTCGGATAATATTTCCGATTCTGACAATATTTCCGTTTCCGGCAATATTTCCGATTCCGGCAATATTTCCATTTCCGATAATATTTTCCGATACGTACCATGTTTCCGTTTCCGGCAACATCTACGACTTGGATAATATTTATATTTCCGATACGATCCATATTTCCGTTTCCGGCAATATCATCGTTTCCGGAGCATTCATTTCTTGCCTGTGACGATCTCAGCTCCCACTGAAACCAAGATCCGTCGATTCCGAATATCCGTAGATGGAGTATTTAATGCCATTAAATACTTGATCCGTTTACGTACTATTTGTGTGAACCTACGGGTTCAGTCAAGAGTAAGCTGTGGATTAATATCATTAATTCCACTTGAACTGAAACGGCCTCTAGCTAGGCATTCAGCTCACTTGATCTCACTGAATTATTAACTTGTTAATTAATACTGAACCGCATTTATTAGACTTAACATAGAATGCATACTTGGACCAAGGGCATTATTTCCTTCAGTCGGGCCATACCGATGGAATTCCAGCGCATAAAAAGAATGAAACAATGTCTTGTATCATTCATAGGAGCCAAGTTTTCCGGCAGACTCCGCCCATGTTCATACTTGAGGTATATACGTTCCAAGAGTTTTGAAGCTTGTTCTGGTTGCACTTTACGTTTATTAGTATGTTATTCACAAAGCCGACTCGAGACACAGTCAAGCAACACATTTAATAAACGGACAACAAAACAAGACTCCATTTTTAATTCATTAGGACTTGTGACCAATCAATCAAGACGCTAGTGAATTTATTCCCATTGTTCCTTCTCAACACTTGTTGAGTAACCAAGACATGCTTATTAACATGCGGGTTGTGCACTAGGCACGAAAGAATCCTCAATTCAATTGACTCAAAAGTCTACCCTACATATGCGGTGGCTAACATGAGTTATCCCTTCATATGTGGTAAATAACAATAGTACAACTAGGCACGATAACTTAGCTCAAAACATGCTAGACAATAGTATAAACCATTCCTTGCATGTGTATAAATCATACATGCATAATCATACTTGGACAGCATGCTCGTTATTCTATTCAACAAACATACCCGATCATAACATGCTTGCTTACTTCAATTCAACGAACATAAACAATCATAACATGCTTGTTTACTTCAATTCGACAAACATAAACCATATACATAACATGCTTGTTTTCACAATCAAACATGAATCACAATATAAAATCATCGCATGAATCACAATATAAAATCATCGCATGAATCATCATGGAAATAAGGTGGCCTCCCTAGACTTGCACATACCTTGAAGTTCTAAGAATGGGGGCCACTTTGCGATTCAAGCTACAACTCTAGAAATCTTCTCCTATCATTAAAATAGTGAAACTTAATTATTATCCATGTTCAATAAATGTTCAGCAACTTTATTAAATTTTAAAACGTTTGAATTAATTAGAAATTAATCGTTAATCGATAAAATAATAGTTCTAATTAATCCCTTAAAACCCTAGCATGAAATTTGGCTAATTTCATGCTTAAAACCATTAAAATTTAACACTTTATGTCTAAAACCAAATCTGAAAATTATAATTGATTACCATAATTAAAATTATCATCTAATTATGCTAAGCAATTAGCCATACGGTTTAGGGAAAAACCCTAACTTTAAATCATCATTAAAATCTTTAAAAATCCATTAAGATTGAAACTTTATCTCATAAAAAAAATCTGAATATTACTACTCTTCAAACAAAAATAATCCTCAACATTCTATTAATCACTAATCCCAAATACATAAGTAATCACAATCCATCATCAAAATATTAATAAAGATTCAAGCTTTAACCTAGAGAAGGCTCGAAAGAAGAGAAATATACCTAACCGACCTATAGAACGGTACGATTACTAACTATGTAATCGGGCACAAATGGAAAGCAATACGAGGCTTGGAAGGGACGAGCAAGGCAACAAGCTTGCGGCTTGCTTGCGGGCAGCGGCTGGGCGCAAGGTGCGCTGGGTGCGTAGCGCTGGTGCGGGAGCCGAGGGTCGCGCGCGCAGGGATGGGCAGCATCAGCGCCCAAGACACGAGGCACGCGAGGCGAGGGCTGGGCAGCTCGCTGACAGAAGCACTGAAGGAAAGAAAAAGAAGAAAGAAAGAGAGAAAGAAAGAGGAAACTTGGGAGAGAAGAAATAGAATTGTAGAGAGAGAAAGTGATCTCAAAATGTGTTGAAGAAATGAGAGGTTCCTCAAGGTATTTATAGGGTGAGAATATTTTGGGATTAGGGTTAAGGAAGATTCCTAGTAATTTCGTTTAACTCAAGTTGGGTTCCCTTAAACTAGGGTGAGGTATCCTAAGGTTTAGGAAATTTCCTTGTAATTTCCTACACCTTCCTACACTTTGAGTTTGGGATTTTGGATTGGGCTTTGAGTTATGCTTCTTGAATTCTAATTTCAAAACCCAAATAACTACTCAACTTGAAACTAAATTCTCTTTATAATTAATTAAAATAATAAATACTTTTAATTAATTAAATACATTTAAATAGCTTATTTAATTGCGATTTAAATTCACAAAATCTCAAAATACCTAATAAATATAATAAAATATATTTATAATTACTTCAAAAATACGAGGTATTACAGTGGTGAATACAAAACGTTTTATAAAATTAAAGTGATAAATATAAAAAACCTAAACTTAAATATTGGTAAAAATGAAAAAAATCCTTTGTAAAACTTTTATTAATCACAGTTATTTTTAAATTTTACAACTTACCGATACAAAATGGGTAGTGTAACTAAAAGTATGAATAACGACAAGATTTCAAGAACAAAAAGAACGAAAATGATAACAACAACTTTTGTGTAAGACCGCCTTACCGCAAAGATCACTCTGATTGGTTAATTAATTGGTTCTACTACTTAACTAATTTTTTCCATTGCTTAACTAATTAAGTGCATTGTTGAACTATTTGGTTTCATTATTTAACTAATTAGTTTCAGTGATTAACTAATTAGTTCCAATGATTAACTTATATGACACCAATGTGTTTTTTTTTGTGTAAGAACACCTTATATAAAAGTTTGTAAAATGATAAAGGTCGCAATTTGCGACCTTTAAGCCATGTCACAATAATGACATGACATGCTTATGTGTCATGTATGTAATTGGAAACTAAACTATTTAACTTATGTTACCTATTATACATGTTAGTATGTTACAAAATAGGTAGTAAAATCTTAATATTCTAAGAATTTGTATCTTTAACGACAATCTAATTACGACGGTTCAAAAATCCCGTCGCAAAAGCCTTTTGCGACGGGGCTAACAATCAAACAATGATGGAAAAAACGTCGCAAATGATTTTACGACGGATTAATGACGGGATTTCCCATTAACGATGGCCCCCTTTTATGACGGGTTGGCGACAGGAAATCCCGTCATTAATCAACGATTATTGGTCTTTAACGACGAGATTTTCCGTCGTTAATGTTACAATTTTTTGTAGTGTTATTATAAATATAATAAATATTTGTTTCCTTCTTAGCATAAACTACCTTGTTTATATATTTTCTTAGTAAAAATATTGCCTCGATAGTAAAAATATTTTGATGACGCGTAGCTTATATAGCGCCTATATATACCATTTAGAATCCGACACGTAAAATTACGACAACTAAATATTATCACAACGTGCAACCTTTATCATCATCCCACTACAAGAATTTGTATCTTTAACGACAACCTAATTACGACGGGTCAAATATCCCGTCGCAAAAGCCTTTTGCGACGGGGATAACAACCAAACAATGACGGGAATAACCGTCATAAATGTCTTTTACGACGGGTTTACACTACAAAAAAACAGTTTATTAACGACAACCCATTAATGACAGGGCCTAAATCCCGTCGTTATTGTGATAGGTTCTACGACAGGGCCCAAATCCCGTCGCTATTTGTGGTGGGTTTTACGACAGGCCCAAATCCCGTCGTTTTTGTGATAGAGTTTTACCCGCAGATAATTAAAAACCTACAGCAATGTCATATTTTCTCTCCTCCCTCATTTTGTTCCTTTCGCTCCATCAAACAAAGGCGACGAAGGCGATGAAGCTCCTCCGTAGAAACCGATGAAAATCGCAGGATTTCTTGAAATTCCTCCATAAAATCGAGCTTATTCAAGTTTTATTTGTCCAATTCTGCTGCAAATGAGAGATTATTTGATTAAAATCGAGCTTTATCAAGTTTAAATCTGGATGCAAGTTAATTAGGTTTTCTCCAAATTGATGATTCAAGTATTATCAGGTATATAATCTCTCTCCTATGGTCGTTTTTTTGATCTCCAGTTGAATTTGTTTGAGAATCTGTCACTCCAATTTTATTTGTGTTTATTTGATTTTTCCGAGAATTTGTAACTTCAATCTGATTTATCGGCAAATTTTACTAAATTGCTTCTCATTATAGTGGCGAATTAGTATATCCTGGTTATCTGGTGGTTTGTTTTGCTTTAGAATTTGATGTTTGGTTAATTCTAGCTTTAATAATCTGCAATTAAGGTTGTTAGAAGGTTTTTTTGGATTTATCTGAAATTAAGCAGCAAGTTGTTTGGTAATTATGGTTGTAAATTAGTTCAATACTCAATCAGAACATTTAGGATATGTAAAAAATTACGGCTATCAGGCCATCAGTTCTATCAGAAAAGTATGTTCATGCTCATAGTGAATATTCTAAACCATACGATAACAGAGTCTCTGTTATAAGTATGGTGAATTATGTTCAATCTCTTATTCTCCTAATTCCATTTGAATTTATGTGTAGAATTAGCATTATTTTAAAGTCTTGATTCATTGGTAATGGCTGCAGTAATGTTTTAAATTTGATTAATCAACATTGATATATAGTTATATTATTGGAAGAAGTGGGAATTGACTAATTGATCTCTCGGCCTCAACCTTTTGTTTAATAATATATGCTCCCAATTCCTAACCCAATATGTTTAATAATATATGCTCCCAATTCCTGACCAAAATTTACTTGGGAATTTTATCAAACAGGTTATCTGCATTGCTCACAAAGGGGTATTTTTATAAAATACCCAATCAATATGCTCCAAACGTCGTTTAAAACGTAATTACAACTACAATAAGATTTCCACGATTTGGTAATGCAAATGAGTACTCACCTTTCGGGGAAAGGTGAATTAAAATTTTATTTGGAATTTCAGGTCTTAGGTAAGAGTACTTTGCATATGGTAGATTGGTGTGTAACAGTGTAAATACAAAGTTCGCCAATTTACAATGACTGAAGAACAACAAAGAATTCAGGTAATTACATATATTATGGTTTGGATTGTGATTTAAAGATTGCTGCTACATTTTGAATAACTTGGAATGAGTTAGATTTAATCTATCACATACTCTTGTCTCTGGAAATGTAGGATGAGATGAACTTGTTGGGAAGATTGTCACATCCAAACTTGGCTCATTCATTAGGATATTGTTGGACTGAGGAGAAGTTTTATTTAGTCTCTGAATATATGCCCAAAGGAAGTTTGGATAATCATATACTCAACGGTAAATAGTTAATTGTTTGCTTTGGAGTTGGGCGTTGAACTGTTGATCAGTGTGGTCTAACTAGATTCTGGTATTTCCTCCGCAGGTAGAGTTAGTTATAAAAAATTGTACTAGTTGGTATAAGCAAGTAATTGTACTAGTTGTTATAATGTTTACATCAATTACTTTGTTTTCTAGAAGTGTGATATATTTTATTGAATTTTTGTAGGGTGAAAGTTCTGGAAATCCTCCAAGTTTTGGTTCTGTTAGGTTATGATACATATGACAATTCATAAATCATGCGGAAAAACCATAAAGCCAGGAAAGCATATTATTTACACATAATCATTTAGCATAGTATAGATGCATACATGTTGTAGCGTGCCTTCCCTAGTTGCGCCCGAACCGAACAAGAACAAGTCTTTAGGACTCCAAATGTCGTCCCTCCGTAGATAGTCCACAGTACGTCCGGATACGCCTCAAGTTAGACCAACTAGAATCGCCCTTAAGGTGCTTAGGATTTTCGGCTCTTATTGCAAGTGTATGGCTGATTTATATTTCAAAAACTTACCCTTTGAATACTTCAATCGTACCCATAAATTGTGACCCTAGGCACTTATTTATAGGAGTATGGAAAAGGAATTGTAATCCTACTAGGATGTGGATTTGTTAATTAGAACTTTATTAGGACTCTAAATAACAAAGCAAATCTAATAGGATTAGGATTTTAATCTTTGCACGAATCCTAATAGGATTAGGATTTCCCGCACACGCATCGTACAAGCCATGCACCCGCGCAGGCCTTGCGGCCCACGACAGGCGCACAGCCCATGTGCAGTGCTGCGCGCGCGCGCGCCCTTGGCTGGGCCTGGCCTTGCGCTGGGCCTGGTCGAGGCGTGTGTTGCTGCGTGCGGCTCGCTGGGCGATGGCCTGGCTTCGTGCTGGGCCTTCGTCTAGCGGGCCTCGTCCGATGCTAATTCGTACGATACGCTTCCGATTAAATTCCCGATTCCGGAATTCATTTCCGATACGAACAATATTTAATATTTCCGATTCCGGAATTAATTTCCGTTTCGAACAAATATTTAATATTTCCGTTTCCGTAATTATTTTCCGATTCCGATAATATTTTCCGATTCTGACAATATTTCCGTTTCCGGCAATATTTCCGATTCCAGCAATATTTCCATTTCCGATAATATTTTCCGATACGTACCATGTTTCCGTTTCCGGCAACATCTACGACTTGGATAATATTTATATTTCCGATACGATCTATATTTCCGGTTCCGGCAATATCATCGTTTCCGGAGTATTCATTTCTTGCTTGTGACGATCTCAGCTCCCACTGAAACCAAGATCCGTCGATTCCGAATATCCATAGATAGAGTATTTAATGCCATTAAATACTTGATCCGTTTACGTACTATTTGTGTGACCCTACGGGTTCAGTCAAGAGTAAGCTGTGGATTAATATCATTAATTCCACTTGAACTGAAGCGACCTCTAGCTAGGCATTCAGCTCACTTGATCTCACTGAATTATTAACTTATTAATTAATACTGAACCGCATTTATTAGACTTAACATAGAATGCATACTTGGACCAAGGGCATTATTTCCTTCAGGTTCGACACTCACAAAACAGGAATTATTTTAGACAAGCCCGAAACTGTGGAAAGACATGTAAGTTTATCTTCCTTCCTCTCTGTTTCTTAAGTTCCATAAGTGGGGTTTTCTTAAGTTCCATAAGTGGATTTTGAAACTTTGAAACCCTATGGGATATTGCAACTAACTTGATTTTTAATTCTTAAAGGAAATGATCAAGAAGACAATTCAAGAAAATCCAGAAATGGAGGGAAAACTTCAGGCCATTCTAGATGCTTTTAGAGATAAGTAAGGTAAATACTACAAATCTCCCTCTTTTAATCAAGTGATTGATTCCTCTTTAAATTTGATGATGATATGCATTTTCTTCATAATCTTGTGAAGTTTAATTTCTTTGCTTTACTTTTTTCAAGGTACAAAGAACTGTCACATTATATATATGAGTTGTGGTACATGTTTTCTGCTGTTCCTTTGTCTGCAACTGTAAATTCAGGTTGGTATTCCAGTACGTTTGTTTCTTGAATTCTTCATCTAAACATCTGCTTTAGTATTCGTTGGTTAAGAATATGCACTCATGGCCTCCCCCTAAGTTAAGAATACTCTAATCGCCCTTTCCTTTTCTCTGCTTTATTTGTCCTGTCGATCTGATAGTTTGGGCCAGTAGATTAAGGGCTGTAGTATAGTGTTATTAGAAGTTAGGCCTAAGATTAATGTATATGGGATCTTAGTTGTTAAGAAGTCGATCTAACTTTACTAAATGTACTTGATTCTGCAACAGGACTATTTACCACATTCTTAACTGATACATTTGATAACCAATGTATCTGTTAATAGGGCTGAAAAAACCAAACTTGAAAAAGGCTTTACTAGACTCTAATGTTTCTGAATCTCTTAAACATCTGACATGAAATTAGTGTCATTCCATCAATCTGACATGAAATTAGTGTCATTCCATCAAAAAAATATTGCTAATTAATCTAAGTCTGAAATATTTTGTTCCTGATACACTAACATAGTGAGATTGTATTGGTTTTGGAGTGCTAATGCAGTGTCGATGAGAAGACTTCGTCTTGTCTTTATGACTTTATAGTTTATAGAAAACATTGAAGTATATCTACAGATCATTGACAATTTACATAAATGCATGTTCTGAGTGATTTTTTTGTCAAAAATATGCAGTATCTGACATGCTGTTACTTCTCAGGTTGGTGCTGCTATGTGCTTCCTTGCTTCCTGCTGGGCTAATGTGCCTTGCTTCTACTATCTGCTGCAAACTTTGAATTTTATTTAAATTGCAGTAATCAGACCAAGTGTTATTGTGGTCTTATTTTTGATTTCTTGGGCATCAGACAATTGGTTGTGGTAGTTTTAATCATGGGCCATTGTTGTAGATTTGGATTTTGTGAAATGAACTTGATGGTACTTTTATAATCTGTTGATGGTATTAGTATGTATGTAGTAATCATTGATATTGATTCATAACTAGCAGGTGCATGATAAGCTAGAAGGTGCTATAAGAATCATTCTCATGGCCTTTTGCGACGGGGAGTGACCCTGTCATAGTTAGCTTTTTGCGACGGGAGGTTAGCCCGTCATGTTTGGCCTTTTGTGACGGGATTTTCCCATGTCATAATAGGCTTTTGCGACGGGATTTTTTCCTGTCACAATAAGCTTTTGCGACGGGGTCATGACGGGGTAGTCAATTACGACGCCCTCCTTTCATGACGGGCTTGTGACGGGTAATCCCGTCATAATTGGTCTTTTATGACGGGTCAATGACGGGATTTCCCGTCATAAATAGAACCTTTTTTTGTAGTGTTACGACGGATTTACGACGGGATTTTCTATTAACGACGGCCACCCTTTTATGACGGGTTCGCGACAGGAAATCCCGTCGTTAAGCAACGATTATTGGCCTTTCGCAACGGGATTTCCCGTCATTAATAGTACAATTTCTTGTGTCCAAAAAAATCAGAATGAATACAAAACGATTCAATATAAATGTAATACCCCACTAAGGCATAAAGAAAATTAATTAAATGGAGAAGAAAATTTGTCATTGGCTGATGGTGGATACTAATTAGATAAGGAGTGAAGAAAATTCAAAGAATATGGGCTAGTGTACGTATGATACTATGTTATGAATACTACGTGAATGATGATCATTCATGGATCATTAATCCTTGAACGTATGACTTTTCAACTCCGAATGTTTCTCTCCTCTTTAGTTTGCATTGTGATCATTTGGAATGATATTATGGTATTAGTCCTAAAGTTTCAGAAATAATTGTACATTTCTTCGCCTTAAAATGTTAGAAATTATTTATGGGATAAAGAATTAGGGTTAGTGATAATCATGCTTGTGTCTTTGATTCTTAATATGTAATCATATTGATAACCATATACTTATTGTGTACTTATCATATCTAATCTAATCTGATAATTTTAAAGCATAATTAATTTTAATCATTAGATCGAGCCTATCACGTGAAATTTTATTATTTAGAAATGCCTAAAATAATTGCTCCTTTCGTCTAACTAATCTTGATCATGTAGTCATATACGTATAGATATATTAAATGCATTGATACAAGTAAACCATATATGGTGATCAGTACGTATTCTACCTATAGAATTCAAGATATATAATTAGTCGGCTAATATTTAAGGATTCATGATTAATAACGTTGGGCCTAATGTTCTTGGTAACATGTCCTTGTAATACAAGTGGACAAGTGTCATCTATAGTTTTCCAAGCATGGGCCGGGGCTGCATATGCAATTCGTTGGTGCAAAAATATTGAAAAGAAAATACAAAATGAAATTATATGTATTATAACAATATAGGATTTAATTTGTCACCTGAATATCTACCACACATCATTCAAAACCCCTTATCTAAAATCTCTATAAATAACCAACATTTAGAATCAAATTTTCCAACCAAAACAATCATCAAATAAGTAAAAACAAAGAAGAAGAAGAAGAAAAGAGAGATTAAAGTAAAAAGTGTGAGGAGTGAAAATGATGAAGATGTTTGTAATAGTTATGGTGATGATGTCCATGATGGTTGGTACATCTATTGCAAGTGGTGAATGCAATATGTATGGAAGATGCCCCGCGGGGTATTGTTGTAGCAAGTATGGTTATTGTGGTCTTGGACCGGCATATTGTGGAGATGCAGAGCAGCAAGAAGCAGCTCATGCAACCATTAATGTCGTTCCTCAAACTCGCAAGGTTCGTGCTGCCACTGTTGCTGGAGCCGGTGTCCCTTGATACTCCAAATAATCTTAATGGACTATTGGTGGCATGGGTTACCTAATAATTAAGTATACTCATTGTGCCTCTATAGTTTGCTACTTGTTTATCCACGCTATATAAATTAGCTCCTATCGGAGTTTCTTTATGTTTTTTTTAATCAAACAAATCAATGTACGAATTGAACTTGTGTTTTGTATGTTATGCATTTCATCCTACTTGTGTACTGGTTTATTATAAAAGTCCCAAGATTATTGTGTGTGTGTTACCCTACTCTTCTAATCACGTAGTATATACGTACTAAACATAGTACTTGTTGCGCCTAAAGTTACAAACTAAAAATTAATTGACACATGAAGTGAAATCATAAATGACACATATTAGTTCTTGGTAAACAAAATTAATGTAAAATCATGTTTTGTTCGATTTTTTTTTTTTTATTATTTCAGTCAAAATAAGTTAAATAAGTATTTTCCCCGTATAAGGTAAATAGGATAAGTTTAAATAAACTAATTTTTCATACAATTTCACCCATAAATAAGATTTTTAGATAAAATAAGGTTAGACAAAATATCTTCACATGTAATTTTTTTTTTTTAATCCCTAATTCTTAAAGTTAGACTATTATATTTTCAATCCATAATTCTTCAAATTAGACTAAAATACTTAAGCTCATGGTATGAAAAAATTCAAAATATTTTTCCATAGTTTTGAAAATTGGAATTATGATTGCTAATAAGAAATTAATTATAGAGGTTCACATAGTAGGATGTAAGCTCAATGCATACTTGTTAATATAGCTTTGTCTATTCTATTATATATCTCTTTCTCATTTTACCCTACACTTATCTGACGATGTGGTACTGATAAACTTACCGAGCCTATATAATATGAGCCCGGATAAGAAAAGAGATTGACCACATATAAGTCCGACGAGATTCCATCCTAAAACTAACTTGATTAAGTCTCGTGCATGCACGGATATTCTAAAATTATTTGACTGAAATATTTCTCGTCCTAAAGTTACTACATGCCTTCCTCTCGTCCTAAAAGTTACTAATATTTCTCGTCCATGCCTTCCTCTCCCGTAAGTCGAGAGATTATTTACCTCTCCTTTGACTTGGATCGCTTCTTGTTTGTCAGCTGGATTATGGAGTGTGTTTCAATATATAAACAAATATTTTTTTTCCATACATAACTGGTAAATAAAAAAAGATAGAAACTAAAAAAACAGAGATTTTTTAGAAAGTTTTTGGTGGAAAATTTTTGTACCAGGAATTGGTTACGTGTCACTCATGGTGTCTGTTTTAGTATAACTAGCTTTTGAGCCCGTTCAATGAACGGGAAATTATATAGTGGTTGTTAAATAGTATTTTTAAGTGCTAATTTTGTTGAGGGCTTGTGATTTTTAGTAGGAATATATGATTATGTAGGTGAATTGAAAGTTGACAAAATATATAAATTAGATGGTGAATTAATAATGAGTATTAAAGAGGGAGATGAGGTGGAAGAGGTTATAAGAATTAAATGGTTGTAGACACCTAAATCGTGTCTCCCCATTGGGATGATGACGATACCATTATCCTAGCTAGGTGATTGGAACAACTCCGTGCGGAAGTCCCAATTGCTAGAATACATTTCAAAATCCAAGAGCCAAAGTCCGAACCCCGAGGCCATTCCCATCACGGAACTCGGTACAAAATACAATTTCCAAAAACCAATTCCAAAATCCAAGTACAATCTCACCCAATGGACCACTCCATTGGTTTTACAAGGCCTTTTCTAGTCGAAATGACACTAAGCAATCCAAATTTGGGCGCCGACCCACAAAACCGAGCAAACCGGGCCTAGCTCGTCCCGTAAAACCGAATTCCAAAACCTGAAACGGCTAGTTTTTAGTCGCAAGCTTCCTTATTCCCCAAGTAAGACTACGTGCCAAACAACGTACAATTCGTACAAAGGTACGCTCACTACAAGCCAAGCACAAGGACGACATTTTCTTCCCTGTTTGGCAGCTTCTGTGCCACGTCAGCTGCGCTGGACGCTGGCGTCAGCTGGCGTTTAGCCCTTCATTTTCCTATTTAAACCCCTAATTTTTAGCATTTTAGAGAGGCAATATACAATCAGAACGTCGTAATACAAAAATTTCTTCTCAAAATTCAAAGTGCAAAACTCTTCAAAAACTTCATACAAATCTCAAAATTCTAAGCAATTGGGAGCTCCAAGAGGAATTCTAGCCTAAACCTAACTAGGTATTTCCGAATCCAAATCTTAATCTACAATGTTTCTATGATTTCTATTTCAAAATGATTAGCAAAGTTGGCACTTTTATTCTTAAATGTGTCACCTGCAACAATCACACACTGGGACAAAATCAACACTTTCTATGATACAAATACAAATTAAGTTTCAAGATTCAATGATGTTTAAGGTTGTTTTCAATCACTTCCATAAACTATAATCATTTTCAAACCATGGAGTAATCAAAGGTGAGGTCTTTTCAATGTTAAAAGGTCTCATCTTTGAGATTCAAGACTCCATTTTTCAATATACAAGTTCAAGTTTCCAAATTTCAAGATTCAATGATGTTCAAGGTTGTTTGTAATCACTTCCTTGAACTAGAATCATTTCAATACTTGGAGAATATCAAAGATGAAATATTTTCAACATTAGGGTTCCTTGGTTTGGTTGTTTCGTAGGCTAGAGCAACAATCCCGGAGTATTAATTTGACTGCACCAATTCCCATGTGCTTCCCTTTTGGATTTAAGTGTGCTATTGATTCATAACTCAATTACCATATTTAAGCAATAATCTTTATCATTCAAGAAATACGGAGTATGCGTTATCATATATTTTCGTTGGCTATGTATTATAGAACTGCAATCATGTTTAGATTTGATATCAGCTTCAGACGACTGACCGATCAATCGATCATAAAATAAAAATAAATTAATCAACTAAAATTACTTTTCTAACATTCCTCCTTTCTTAAATATAATTAGAAAGCCCCTTAAAAAAAAAAAAAATTAGAAGGAGATAGTTTAAGTAAGTGAGGTTACCGGTAGAACTTCTTTTTGGCCTAGGTCTGTTTGGCAACACTATCTGAAATTAAACTGAAACTGATAAGACAGCTGAAACTGATAAAGTAGTACCTGAAACTGATAAGGTCCTGAAACTATAAGGTAGATGATTATGTTGTTTGTTTGGTAGAACTAGTTTTATAAGTACCTGAAATTTTTAGTAGTTTAATTGACATTCTATATATTTTAACATCTATAATTATTTTAATTGATGCATTACTCCATAAAAGTTAGTAGTACGAAATAGCTATTATTCTTAAATATAAATACTTTATGCTATAAATCTAAAAATGTTTTTAATACAAAATCAATATCCTGGTAACTTTATACGAAGCACCCTCAAAGAAATACAAAAACAGGTTCAGTTGTCCATAACTTCATATACAAAGCACCCTCAAAGAAAGATAAAACAATATCAATCAATCCTTTGTATGTTCTACGGAGTAAAAAAAACCTGATTTGATAGGTGTCCTCTTCATATACCACCTATTTGATATATTTCCCATTAATAAGAATACTGCATAAAACTTAATGTTGACACCCTCTCTTGCAGAGTTGCTGCATAGCCTCTTCTCCACACAACACAATTGTCCATCACTACTCAATGTGCAGTCACCATGTAATTCCAGCCTCGACATCACTACATTCACACGGCACCTGGTGGATGTGTGTTGACTACACCAACCTCTACAAGGCATGCCCTAAAGACAGTTTCCCATTGCCAAAGATCGACCGGCTAGTCGACTCCACGGCGGGGCATGCCATGATGAGCTTCATGGATGCATACTCGGGATTTCATCAGATTCCTCTGTGGCCTGACGACCAAGAAAAGACGTCATTTGTTACAGAGCAAGGGCTATATTGTTACAAAGTAATGTCGTTTGGGTTGAAGAACGCCCCGACCACCTTTCAACGTCTCATTAACACTGTGTTCAGTAAACAGCTCGGCAGAAACATTGAAGCTTATATTGATTATATGATAGTAAAAAGTAAGTAGCGAACGACACACATAGCTGATTTGAGGGAGACATTTGAGACTTATTCGTACTTACAACATGAGGTTGAATCCAAAGAATTGTGTGTTTGGGGTGACGTCGGGGAAGTTCCTAGGTTTCTTGATTGATGAAAGAGTAATTGAAGCCAGCCTAGACAAGATCCAGGCAGTAATTGATATGAGATCACCAAAAACGGTAAAAGAAGTTCAGCGGCTCATAGGTTGTTTGCCCGCCCTGGGAAGGTTCCTTTCCAGGGGCGGGGATAAATGTCACTACTTTTTTAGAGAAATCAGGAAGAAGTCCAAGTTTGAATGGTCAGATGAGGCAGAAGCGGCACTGGTGAAATGAAAAGATCATTTGCACTCATTACCTCGCCTTGTTAGCCCTTTGCAGGGAGAAATCTTATACATGTATCTTGCAGTATCCGAACACTCGCTGAGTGCCGTCCTGCTGACAGAAAGGGAAGGAATATAGATGTCTGTATACTTCGTGAGTCATGTACTTCAAAACGCTGAGATTAGATACCCAACGGTGGAAAAGTTTGGTCTAGCTTTGTTTATGGCCAGCAAGAAACTCCACCCTTACTTCCTAGCCCACAGATTAGTGGTTTACACTGACCAACCACTTAAACTTCCATTCACGAAGTTGGAGGCGTCAGGCCGAATGTTGAATTGGGCTATTGAGTTAATTGCTTTTGACATCACTTATGAACCAAGGAAAGCCATCAAGGGGCAAGCATTTGCAGATTTTATTGTGGAGATGACGAGGCCTGCCTTTGCCGAGAATACAAAAACGGTGTGGACACTCTACTTGGACGGATCTTCCACGCAGAATGGATGTGGAGCCGGGATAATCTATCAATCTCCAGAAGGGGATAATTTTGAGTATGCTATGAGGTTTAACTTCCAGGCGTCCAATAATGGGGTCGAGTACGAGGCTCTCCTCTGCGGCATTAAAATGTGCAAAGCGGCGGGTGCTGAGGAGATCCTGGCTCTGTCTGATTCTCAACTGATTGTGAGCCAATTCAATGGAAATTACGAGGCCAGGGATCCGACGATGATTAAGTATATGCAGGCCGTGTTAGGTTATGATACATATGAAAAACATAAATCATGCGGAAAAACCTTAATGCCAGGAAACACATTATTTACACATAATCAGTTAGCATAATTTAGATGCATACACTTTGTAGCGTGCCCTCCCTAGCTGCACCCGAACCGAACAAGAACAAGTCTTTAGGACTCCCAGTGTCGTCCCTCCGTAGATAGTCCACAGCACGTCCGGATCCGCCTTAAGATTGACCAACTAGAATCGCCCTTAAGGTACTATTATTTTCGGCTAATATGGGCAAGTAATGTGATTGATTTTTCTACTCAAAATCACAGCTTTTATTGTATGAATACTTGTTGAAAAACTCGTGTATAAATTTATGACCCTAGGCATATATTTATAGAACCATGGAAAAGGATTTAGAATCCTGTTAGAATACTAATTAATTAATTAGAATCCTTTTAGAACTCTAAATAATTAATTTTATCTTTTAGGATTAGGATTTAATCATAGCACGAATTCCGATAGCTTTAGGATTCGTATAGCACGCACACGAGCACCGCACGAACACCGCACAGCCCGCGCGCATGCCTCGCGGCCCACGCGAACTGCACGGCGCCTGGCCCATGCTCGCAGCCCACCTGATCCCTGCGCGCGCGCCAAGCCTTTGCTGGGCCTGGCCTTGCGCTGGGCCTGGCGAGGCTTTGGCGTGTGTTGATGCGTGTGGCTTGCTGGGCGACGGCCTGGCTTCGTGCTGGGCCTTCGTCTAGCAAGCCTCGTCCGATGCTAATTCGTACGATACACTTCCGACTAAATTTCCGATTCCGGAATTCATTTCCGAAACGAACAATATTTAACATTTCCGATTCCGGAATTAATTTCCGTTTCGAACAATATTTAATATTTCCGTTTCCGGAATTATTTTCCGATTCCGATAATATTTCCGATTCTGACAATATTTCCGTTTTCGGCAATATTTTCGATTCCGGCAATATTTCCATTTCCGATAATATTTTCTGATACTTACCATGTTTCCGTTTCCGGCAACATCTACGACTTGGATAATATTTATATTTCCGATACGATCCATATTTCCGTTTCCGGCAACATCATCATTTCCGGAGTATTCGTTTACTTGCCTTTGACGATCTTAGCTCCCACTGAAACCAAGATCCGTCAATTCCGAATATCCATAGATGGACCATTTAATGCCATTAAATACTTGATCTGTTTACGTACTATTTGTGTGACCCTACGGGTTCAGTCAAGAGTAAGCTGTGGATTAATATCATTAATTCCACTTGAACTGAAGCGGCCTCTAGCTAGGCATTCAGCTCACTTGATCTCACTGAATTATTAACTTGTTAATTAATACTGAACCGCATTTATTAGACTTACCATTAAATGCATACTTGGACCAAGGGCATTATTTCCTTCAGGCCGTCCACCAAGAGGTAGAGAAACTGAAAAGCTTTGAAGTAAGACAAGTCCCTCGCTCTGAGAACAATCAAGCCGATGCATTGTCAAAACTGGCCAGTTCTGCATCCTGTGATACCCCTCGGCATGTGTTTTGGGAAGTAAAATATTAGAAAAGCATTGAGAAAATGGAAGTAGCAACTCTGGATAGGACCTCCACATGGATGGATGACATAATTAACTTCAAAATGAATGGAGTCGTACCAGAGGACCCCAGACAAGCGGCAAAACTTCAGAAGAAATGCTCTTGGTTCGAAATGTGGAATGACACACTTTACAAAAAGGCGTATTCCCGTCCTTTGTTGCGGTGTGTGACGCCAGAGAAGGGGCAAGAAATTCTAGAAGATCTTTACCCAGGGCTGTGCAGCTCACATATTGGAGGAAGGGCCTTGGCAGAAAAAGCACTTCGAACTGGCTATTATTGGCCGACCCTGAAAGATGATGCAGTGTCATTGGTAAAGAAGTGTGATGCCTTGTCATTTACAAAGCACCCTCAAAGAAAGATAAAACAATATCAATCAATCCTTTGTATGTTCTACGGAGTAACAAAAACCTGATTTGACAAGTGTCCTCTTCATATACCACCTATTTGATATATTTCCCATTAATAAGAATACTGCATAAAACAAAATGTTGACACCCTCTCTTGCTGAGTTGCTGCATAGCCTCTTCTCCACATAACACAATTGTCCATCACTGCTCAAGGTGCAGTCACCATGTAATTCCAGCCCCGACATCACTACATTCTCCCTTTTCCAGCTCTTCACCAATCACAGATGACTTACACAACCCACCATCACCTATAATTCAATGTTTGACTGCAGCATCTCCCACTATTGCACGTTCAAATTGGTAAGGATTCTCAAAAAAATGCAAGCTTTGTCTATCTTGAACGGGTAAGGGTTACACATTACTATAAATACAAACCTAATTATGGACAAATAATATTTACATATTATTATGTCTAACATCTTTGAAATTGGTCATAGAGGACCATCAATTGGCATTATTGGCTCAAAAATCCCAATCACAATTCCTCATCTGTATAAATTGATCCAATTTTTTTCCCAGTTTTGTATTGATTTGGTTGTAGTCAAATAACTGCAACAATTATAGTTTACGATCGAAGACTTGCAATAAAAAGCATAAGAATCAAACTAGAAAAATTGACAACAATTCATCATATAATTTACAATTAAATTCAAAGAGAATGAATAAGAAAAATATAGAGTAGCATAAAGAAGATTGACATACTGAATACGATTGTCGAGTTCCAGAGCGCCGAGTCTGACGAGTTTCAGAGTGCTCTATTGACAGGGATGGATTATTTCACAGAGAAATATAACGTTTCATTAGGGTTTTTTCATTATTTAGGATTCTATTATCATTTTTTAAAAGAAAAAATAATATTTCAGGAGCTGAAACTCAAACGTTATTCTGATTAACGTTTCAATATCAGTCACTTTATCCAACTTATATTTTATTTCAGCTACCTGCCAAACACTCCTAATGGTTTAAGGTGACTTATCATATTAGCACCTAATGATTTAAGTTGACTGAAAGTGCTTACCAAATACACACACCCCATTGGCGAATTAAATCTTTCACACTTTTTTATTGGCGAATTCAATCTTTCACATTTTCCCAATGTCATATTTTGGATAAAACTGAAAACATTATAAATAAACGTAATTTGCATTGTTTAAATAAAAAATTAGAAAATCTTAATCCACATTAATTCATTTAATCACATCCATGATAACAAGTGTAAATAACAACAGTACAAGAGACAAGTACATTGATAAATAATTCAATTTTGGAACACCTTTATACGAGTAAACACGATTTTCTATGCAGTTAACCGTAAATATACCAAAATTACATTTTGATGTGTCGATATTCCTTCCATTGAGAAGTACGGAGTAAAAAGAGAAATTTGAGAAAGGATTTGTGTTCTCAAAGTTTCTCTCTCTAGGGTTTTCTCCTGCTCAAGATATACAGGAAGCCCGGAAGCCGCCGCCAGGGTCGCCGATAACTAGTAAAGCCTCCGTAAAACTGGTTGCCGGCGATCCCCTTCTCTTGCTTAATCATTTGAAGCGACCGAGCACTCCGATTACCGACTGAAATCAGATTGGGGCGAGTCCGATCCAACGGTGGTCAGTACCTGTTTCGTCGACTCATATCCGATCACTAATCAAGTTAAGTAATTGCTTTGCGGTATTGATTTGGCAATTTGATTGAAGTAGTTTTATTATCTTTAATTTGGGTCGATTTAGTTGTGGTAGGAAGGAAGCTGCAGTTTGGTATCTTGATTGTTGTGGTTTTATTATATTCGTTAGTTTATTTGTGGTAGGAAGGAGTTTGATTTCATGTGCTACTGTATGGGTGGATGCTTAATTTTATTTATTGGCTTCCTATTTAGTATTTGAAAGTTGTAAGGTGTTCGGGTTCTCCGTCTTTGTTGTTAGTGTTTAGCTCAATTTGTTGGAGTCTGCTTTCCTGTGGTGTCAGATCATTATAAGTATTGTTCTATTCTGATATGGACTTTGCTTTTGAGAATTCGGAGTATTGGAGGTTTAGGTTTGAAGTGTTGGGGGAGGATTTTAATTTGCATATGTTGAGAGTAGGAGATCTTGGTGAAGCCCCGGTTCAAGTTTTAGTGACTTGGGCATCTGGGTTGAAGGAGATAGGTAATTGCTACTTTAAGAAAGGGGAGTTTAAATCGGCAGTTATGGTTTATGAAACAGTCTTGGATGTTATTGTTTCTGAATTCTCCATGGAGGAAGCAATGGATAATAATATCACCATACTTGTCAATTCTTGTTTTTCGAACTTGTCAGCATGTGAATTAAAGCTTGGAAACTATGACACTGTCATTTCTTTATGTTCTGTCATCTTGGCTAGGGACCGAAACAACACCAAAAGCCTCTACAGAAGAGGTCAAGCGTATGCTAGATCTGGTGATGTCCGATCCGCTATGTCAGACTTTGAAAAAACATTAGCATTAGCACCTCTTGATAAAGCTAACAAAATTGAAATTTCAAGCCTTCATGAAAACATCAAAGGATACCATCTTGAGCAAGTGGTTTCCATCAACGGCGTTCCGAATGAACTTGCCAAATCAACAAGCTCTTTGACTAATGAGAGTCAACCAAAAGGGAGTTTTGATCCCTTTCATTTAATGACAAAGATTGGCCCATCAAGTGGAAAACGATCATCTGAAGTGGATATTTGTGAGATAGCTAAGGAAAGGAAAGGTAAAAAGGCCCTTTCAACTGCCCAGTTTTTGTCTACCTATACCAAGAAGGGGAAGGATGACAATCTTAATTGCTTTGAGAGCAATGGAGGAGATAGTTCAAATGCTAATGTGTGTATGTCTGAACAATTATCTATGGAAAGTTCTGGAAAGTAAAGTTCAAGCTTTAAATCTATTGGCAATGGAAAGAGGAAGGTTACATTCACCAACAAGAAGAAGAACTCCTCTCTGCAAATTTCACCCTCAACTTATGAACACCTCCTGCAAGGGAAACAAGTCAATGTTTATAAGCCTAAAGATTATACTTGGATGTCAGTGCGTATCACTCCGAAGAAAGGAACTAAAGATCAGGTGAACCAAAATCCTAGCTCTAAGAGTTGTGAGGGAAAGGATCAAACAGTTGAAAGTCTTGCAACAATGGAGGGCATGATCACCACCAAGGACATTAGCGAGTATGGTCTACAAATGGATATACTTGGATGTCAGTGCGTACCCGAGGCTTGTAACACTTTGGCACCCATTGAAACCCAAGCTTGCTTAGGGAGCTCGTCACCATCTATCCCTCTTGTTTTCTCAACATCGACACCAAATCACCGAATCCCCGCAACACGAAGGTCGGCTCATGTGAAAAGGAAAATGGTAAGTTACAACAAGCGCATGCTCTTTACCAAGGTAGGTATTGGTGACAAACGGAAAATGTCACATGTCCTTAGTCATTTCGAAAGCAATGTAAGAGCTAAAAAAGCTCGTAGCAGCAGTAGTAGTAGTTTTTCAATTTCTCTTTGTATGTTTTAGTTGTTCTTTGTGATTAGCTATTGTCAAAAAAGAGAAGTACGGAGTAATGAAATTTGAAAAGCTTGCAGCCTATGATAGTTTGTTGGCACACTTTTTAACGTACTAGTCAGAAACACGTGCCATGCACGTGTTGGTTCAACGTACAATTATAATTTTTACTACTCGTATTTATCACTTAAGGTTTTTTCTATAACATACAAGACATAGTTTTTTAACTGTTTACATCAAAAAAAAAATATTATCATTCTTATTTGCAAGTTAAGAAGTGTATATCCCTATCTCTATAAAAAGCTACATAAAGATGTTTACATTTACCAAAAAAAATTATTATATACTTCGTATCTATTATCCCTGTCTCTTTTTAGATGCATCACTATAAATTGCACAGTATTTAAGTACTAACTTTGACTTGGATATTTTACTAATGTATAAAAATCAAATGTTATTATGTAAAATGTTGTTTGATTAATCACTATGCCTATTTTAATTACAACAACTTTTTATAATTTATAGAAATAGAAAATGAAAGATAACTAATGGTTAGAAATGATGAAATGGCAAGTGTGACGGGTCTGACGGCAAGATAATTAATGGTCATAATGATGCAATAATAAGTGTGACGGTCTAAGTGATACATTTAAAAAGAAAGAGATGGAGTAATATTTATAGAAGGACATTAAAATCTAGATTTACATAGTTGTAGCTTATAGCAAGCTAAATTTATGAATGCACGCTTCAATGACATGTGTAGGCATTCTAATTGTTTGAATTTTATTTTGAGCAAATTGTACATACCTTATACGGAGTATGAAGTGTATGAATTTGTAACTGCATGCATAGTCGGATATTTCTAAATAACCAAGATTGTAAGTTCATTTACTTTCGCTAGTTAGGCAACATGCTAGAAACAATACCTTAAAACTAACATACGTACTTCCTAAATTACATTGAAAGTTAATTAATTGCAACATCACGAGCTTTCATGGATGATCTCTTATCTAAAACGGAGTAAACTACTACCAATCTATCATACTTCCTCAGTTTCCGAAAAAAAATACCATTTGGACTTTTACACTATTCACAATAGACATTTGGTCATTTTTTTGGGATTAGTACGTAAGAAAAACTATAGTCATGTGCGGTCTTATTAGATTAGTATCAATATATATTTTCTAAATATCAACTTTTAAAAAAAATCTTACACTTAATTCGAGACATTAAGAGTCAAAATCATGTGTTTAAGACCGTAAAGTCAACCCTGATGCAATATTTAAGAAACAGATGAAATACTTAACCTCTTTCTTGATCAATGCTGGACAATCATGCAAATAAAAATAAAAATAAATTAAATTGGCTAAAGGAACTTGTAATAATAACATTTCGTGTGTAAAACTACGCAAAAATTACGCAAAAAATTTGCAATCGATCGGCTTTTTAAAACTCCGTATGAGAAGAGATACGAAATATTTCGTTTCAAAGTAAATCGTTGGCCTATGATAGTTTGTTAGTTTGCATTGTAATTTAGCATGACATCATGGTCGTGATGTCACCTACTTCAGTCTTTAAAAGTTGGAAATAAGTGTAATAGCGACTAGTGCCAGCTAGACTAACACTGTAGAGAAGAGAATCGATCGTTCATTCATTTGTACAAGCATATTTCGATATTTACTAGGAGTACCTCTTAAGTTTTCAGTCGTATTCACCCTTTATAAAATATCTACTCTCTCCGGTCCCTTAATACTCGCACCGGTTTGATCGGTGCGAAATTTAAGACATTTAAATTGACTTATTAATTTAATAGGTGTTAATTGATAGTTGGATATTATTTTAATATAGTTAGTGAGAAATGTGTAAGAGGTGGGGAGTGATGAGTGGGAGTGTGAATTTTTAAATGATTTTTTGTAGGGAATAGGGGTGTAGGTGGGGTTAGTAAGTACAAAAGGTCTTGCGCGCACAAGGTGTACAATAAATTTATTGTACACCAAGATAACTTTAACCATTTTCTTTGTAACTTTAACCTAATTTTGATTAACTTTTATATTAGTAAAAAAAAATTGATAGATAAATATTTTAAATGGTTAAATGATTAATTTTATACATTATTAGTGATTTTGAAAAAATCAGTTTTACTAAAATGAAAAAATTTATCACTTAAAAATAGATAACTTTTACATATATAAGCTTAACTTTTAAGCATTTTGGGTTAACTTTTACTTTGGTGTACAATATTTATTGTACACCCATTGTAAATAAGAATTTGTGTAGTAAGTAAGTGTGAGAAATAATATAATATTGGTATAAATTTTCATTTAGAGAAGCGGTGCAAGTATTAAGGGACGACCCGAAAAGGAAAGCGGTGCGAGTATTAAGGGACGGAGGGAGTATTACATTATATTAAAACAGACATCAAGGATGACACATATATTATTTTCTAATGCAAAATTTTCCTGTCAAAAACCCTATCCTAAAAAAACATAGTTCATCCATTCCATAAATATCACACCATAGTTGACTTTTACTTACTTAACACATTACTTTGACTCTTAGTATCTCAAATCGTGTACTCTTAATATCTCAAATCGTGTGTAAGTAAAAATTATAAAAAATTCATATTTAGAAAAAATATATCGATACGAATCTAACATGACCCCAAATGACTACATTTTCTTACTTATGAATCACAAAAAATAGCCAAAGTTGTAGTGTGAATAGTGTAAAAAACTAAATGGTATGATACTTCCGGAACGGAGGAAGTATATACTTTATTCTTTATTATTATTATTATTATTATTATTATTATTATTATTATTATTATTATTATAGTAATAATAACAAAGTCAAACATTTTACAAATAATTAGTGGAAGCCGAGATACAATTTGGGCCTCCACTCCTCTGGCTATAGCAAAGCCTATCCTGGTGAAAATATGAACAACAGCACGAGCCCCAATGTCCTGTATCCTAGAAAACTTATGAATCCGCTTCAGCAACGCAACAACATCCTTATCCAACTCCCCCAAAGAAGAGAAAGAGACAGAAGAAACCCATAACCAATGGCCCTGCAACGTGCTTCGAACTTGACCCGCTTCCGAATAGCCGCATTAGTCACAACCCGGCCCGGGGCAAAGCCAGACAACCCAGACTGTGTTAAAGGAGAAAAAATAATTTTATTGTTATTTTCTCTCCTAATGTTTGTATATGGAAAAAATAATTTGATTATGGAATATGACATTATTAGAAAATCTAGGTAATATTTTAGTCATATCGTCATATCAATAATAGAAAATATTTTTATCAATATTTTTGTCAAATTGGCATATTAAGCATATCAAATATTTTGGCAACATCATATTATATGATGACAAGAGTACGTTCGAGATATTATTAATAACACAATAAATTTAATGATAAATATTTTATAAAATATTTGGCCAAATAATAATTTTCAAATATTCGTGCCTGCATGGGACCTAATCTAGTAATTTCATATTTATCACATTAATTTAATTTAATTAAACGTTTTATATTCACCATCTCTTAAAGAATTTCAACCCATTTTCTCTCCAATTTTTTTTATAGGCAAGGAAGAGAGAAGATTTTATAGCTCACATAAACAGTTTTACAACCAAAGGAGGAAAGCCAAAGCTAACCAAGCCAAACAAACAAAAGGCTAGAGCACTAGCCAAAAAAACTCAGAATGGGAGGCATTCACAAACTGTGAATCCAATCCCTATCTCTAGAACAAAATTTGCTATTTAAGAGACATTGAACTCTATGCTTGACCTCAAACTGAATTTGAGAGACAATGTGCTTTACAACAGGGACTTTGGCCAACCAGACAGCTAAATTCCCAGCTCTCCAAATATTATACACCAAGCTAGCTATAGCAGCAAGGGTCACTACTTTCCTAGCTTTTGCTTTGCAGTATCTTTGCACCCAAGTCATCAGAAGGGGAAGAGTTCTTCTGCCACAGTTAAAACCTAGCCATTGTAAAACATGTTTCCTGCATTCAGTGCTGAAATGGCATTCAAAAAGAAGATGATGTATAGTTTCAGTATGTGTACCACATATGGCACAAAGTTCATTGGTGCCTATGCCAAGTTTGTGAAGTCTGGCTTTAGTTTTGAGCCTATTTTCCATTGCCACCCATAGAATGAACCTATGTTTGGGAATAGAGAATCTATTCCAAACCCATTGTTGCCAAATTACTTTCTCTCCTTGTTCTTTAAGAAGATAATACATTTCCTTGATAGAATACTTAGGAGCATGCATCCATTGAGTAGATTGCAGGTGAGCTGAACAACAATTCTTGACTTTACACACGAATTTCACCACCCAACTAGCTGCAGCAGGAGCAGTGAACTGGTCCCAAGCTTGTTTGCTTATTTTCTTGCTTATTAGCTATGGCTCAAGCTTGTTTGCCAACAGCAGCTTGATTCCAAAGTAGCAAGTTCCTGAACCCTAACCCCCCTTGTGATTTAGGTTGACATACAGTGTCCCAAGCAATGGCACCTGGTCTACTGTCGTCAAAGGAGCCATGCCATAGAACATACCTGCAAATGGAATTAATCTTCCTGGTCACTGATTTGAGAAAAATGAAAATTTGAGCCCAGTAAACACTGATGCTCAGAAGCACTGAATTCACCAGTTGAGATCTGCCAGCAAAAGATAAGTGTCTAGAACTCCAAACTTTTATTCTTTCTACCATTTTGTCAACCACCATATCACAATCACTAGCTTTTAACTTCCATGGGCTCACAGGCACTCCAAGGTATTTGAAAGGTAACACACCCACACCAAATCCTGATAACTTAGAGATATCCTTAACCACATCCTCCTTCATGCCACAACAATAAATAGAAGATTTGGAAGGGTTGACAGACGGTCCAGTGGTGGTGGAAAAGATATAAACCCCTCCAGCATTATCTGAATAGCCAACTTGTTACCTTTACAGAACATCAACAAGTCATCAGCAAAACAAAGGTGGTTTAGGTGTAGCCCCCTGCGTCTAGAGTGAAACCTGAAGGAGGGATGTTCCCCACAGTGATTATGGCCCTTGAAAAATACTCCATGCAAAGAGTAAACAACAAAGGAGAGAGGGGATCTCCTTGTCTTGGGCCTCTTCTAGGGTGGATAAGCTTGGTAGGTTCCCCATTAATGAGAATAGAGTATTGAGTTGTTAACAAGTAGGGCATTATAAGTTTAATAAAGTGAGCAGAAAAGCTTAACTCATGCATAATCTCCTCTATGGAATCCCACTCAACTGTGTCATAAGCCTTCTTGAGGTCAAGTTTTATAATACAGTTGGTCCGGATTTGGCTTTTCCTGTACATTTTGATAATATCTTGGCATACTAAGACATTGTGAAGGATTGATCTACCTGAAACAAAAGCTCCTTGATTCTGTGAGATGATATCAGGAAGGACAACACCAAGTTTTTCACATAACAGCTTTGAGATGCACTTGTATAGGACAGAACAACAAGCTATTGGTCTGAAGTCAGTGATATATGAAGGAACACTGACTTTAGGAACCATGGTTATGGAGGTGACATTGATTTCCTTGAGCAGCTTGCCTGTCTTGAAGAAATCCACAATTGCATCATGGATATCTTGCTTGATAATTTCCCATGCAGTCTTGAAGAAGTAGCTGTTGAAACCATTTAGACCTGGTGCCTTATTATTGGGAATGGAATCCATTACCCTCTTAACATCAGCCATATTGAAATTGCAGTCTAGAAGACTTCTATGATGATCAGTTAGCCTTGTGCCTCTGTCTAGGGTTTCAGATTTTACAGCAGCTCTGGTTTGCAGTTTAGAGCCAAATAAGTTATTGTAGTAAACCATGAATGCTTGCTTAATCCCATCTGGAGTATCAACCAATACTCCATCTTCATTCAAAATAGACATGATCCTGTTATGCTTCCTTCTATGTCTAATACTCTGGTAGAAATATCTAGAGTTCTCATCCCCATGCTGTAGCCAGTGGAGTTTGGCTGTTTGCTGAAGGAAAGAAGTATATCTCATGTGGGCTAATCTGAATTCCTCTGCAGTATCTTTTTCCTCTGAAGCTAGAGAAGTGTCATCAGGGTTAGAATGCAGCTTGTCTTGGATATCAGATAGTTTCTTCTTAAGTCTCACTTGTTCCACCTCAACATTGCTGAAACCAGCTTTGTTTAGAGATTTTAGATCACCTTTGAGCTTTTGAACCACTTTGAACATGTGACATCCTTGAATGTGGGTGCTCCAATTTCTCTCAATAATTGGAACAAAATCACTGGAAGTAGTCCACGTATTGTAAAATCTAAATGGCTTCTTCTGGGTGGAAGTATTGTAAGTGGTCAAAATCATAGGGCAATGGTCATATTCCCCTTCTGGAAGGTACATGGCCTCTGCAGTTGGAACCAAAGTGTCCCAATTTGAGTTTGCTAGCACTTTGTCTATCCTGGTAAAGACTCTATCTCCTCCCTGCTGTTTGTTAATCCATGTATAATGTCTACCAATAGTCTTCACAACAGTCAATTGGCAAGTAGACATGCATTGTCTCATGAGAAGGATCTCAGTAAACCTGACAGCAGCACCAATTTTGTCCTCAAGTTCCATAATGGCATCAAAATCCCCCATGATGACCCAAGCAGTTCTAGTAGCAAGGTGAACTAAACTATTCCATAGAGGAATCCTGTCAGCTGCAGTATTGAACCCATACACAAATGTTGCAAAGAAGCTCCCCATAGCTCCCCTTAGAGTTATCTGGCAGTGAATTAGTTGGCTTTCCATATGTACAATATCCACAGTGAAAGCATCAGAGTCCCAAGCAAGGACAATTCTACCATTCTTATGGAAACTTAGGTTAGAGGTGAAACACCAATTAGGGCATACTGTAAGATACAAATCCCCCATTTTTGGAGCTTTCACCCTAGTTTCCAGGAGGCAAAACAACTTGATTTGATGAGAGTGGATAAAGCTTCTCACCTCTTTTTGCTTAGCCATTCTGTCCAGCCCCCTCACATTCCAGCAAAGAATCTTATCCATTAGGGATAGGGATTCTCACACCCCTCCCTAATGAGTTCCTCAATCCCCTTGGGGATTCCACATCCACATCAGTATCATTCTCAATTCCTTCACTGAGTGCTTGGAAGGAATTAGTGGTGACAACAGGCCTAAGAAACCCCTACTCCTGCTAAAACTTATACCTTGTGTAAACCATCAACAACAACAATAGGCTCCCCTGGTTCCTGTGTTTTCCCTATTTCAGTAGGCATAACAATTCTCTTTTGGATAGCTTTCTTAACCCAAATCTTCTTCATTTTACCAGCTGGTTGCTTAGTACGATTCTCCAAAGCATGACCTAACCCTTTACAGGCAGTGCAAGTGATAGGTAGCCACTCATAGTTGACTTTCTGGTCAACTTTGACACCTTTTTGAATCAGGTTAGGGAATGGTTGATCAATAGCCACTTCTATCATGATCTTAGCAAACATGATCGAGTTTATCTCTATTTTGTGTTGCTTGATCAACCTTGATTACAATGCCTACTTGACCTGCAATCTTATCCAAACTCTTCCTCCCCCAATATTTAACATCAAAGCCAGGCAATTGTACCCAAATTGGGAGTTTTTTCACTGGTTCCTTAGTGATATTCATGTTAGCAGACCAAGATTTTATTACTACTGGGTTAGAATCAAAGAAAACAGCACCTCCATGAAGAACTTTGTGACAGTTCTCCATTGTTGTGAATCTCACAAGGTAAATACCCCTCCCTACCAGAGATACCTTGTCAACACCTAGTTTCCCCCAAATTCTTCGCACATATCCACCCATCACATGTTGAGGGGGGTTTACTCCAATAACATAACACACCACAACAGATTCCCAAAATTCTACTTCCTCCTTAATGTCATCTAGATCAATTTGAGCAATTGCAGGTTAAAAAACAGGGGGTTGGGGGTGTTATCAACATTATGAATCGAAACAATAGGGGAACTATCATTATGAGTCACAGGAATTACAGGATCACAGTGATTAAGGGAAGAAATCAAATTCTACCCACTCCCGCCAAATTTTGAATTTGATTGAAAGTGAGGACGAGCATTCTTACCCCCACGGGGACCACCCATCCACTATTGTTGGACGTTTTCTTACTATTTGATTGCTTAGAATTCCAGCCATTGGAGGCGCGTCGAGCTTGCCAGCGAGTGTTAGCCATGGCGTCGAAGGATAGAGAACCCTCTTCGAACCCTCGCGCAAGCCAGTTTGTATAGTTGCTCTCCGTTTTTGCTCTACTTAACTAATTTATTTAGTTGGAAACCAAATAAAAAGGAGCAAAATTAAGGAGTTGGCTAACTGGGGCCCACATGGATGAAAATTTGGATTAAATTCGTTAAAAATGGTTGTAACACCTGTTAGGTTATGATTCATATGACAACATAAATCATGCGGAAAAACCATAAAGCCAGGAAAGCATATTATTTACACATAATCATTTAGCATAGTTTAGATGCATACACTTTGTTGCGTGCCCTACCTAGCTGCGCCCGAACCGAACAAGAACAAGTCTTTAGGACTCCAAGTGTCGTCCCTCCGTAGATAGTCCACAACACGTCCGGATCCGCCTTAAGCTTGACCAACTAGAATCGCCCTTAAGGTTGCTTAGGAATTTCGGCTATTAGGTGCAAGTGTATGGCTGAATTTTTCTTCAAAATCTTACCTTTAGAATACTTCAATTGTCTCTATAAATTATGACCCTAGGCTCCTATTTATAGAGGTATGGAAAAGGAATTATAATCCTACTAGGATTTGGATTTATTAATTAGAATCCAACTTGAACTCTAAATAATAAACTTAATCTATTAGGATTAGGATTTAATCATATATCGAATCCTGATAGCTTTAGGATTCGTATAGTACGCACACGAGCATCGCACGAGCACCGCACACTAGAGCAGGCCTTGCGGCCCACGCTGAGCGCACAGCCCTCGGCCCATGCTCGCTGCCTGTGTCCGCGCGCGCGCCCAAGGCCTTGGCTGGGACTGGCCTTGCGCTGGGCCTGGTCGAGGCTTGGCGTGTGATGGTGATGCGTGTGGCTTGCTGGGCGATGGCCTGGCTTCGTGTTGGGCCTTCGTCTAGCGAGCCTCGTCCGATGCTAATTCGTACGATACGCTTCCGATTAAATTCATGATTCCGGAATTCATTTCCGGTACGAACAATATTTAATATTTCCGATTCCGGAATTAATTTCCGTTTCGAACTAATATTTAATATTTCCGTTTCCGGAATTATTTTCCGATTCCGATAATATTTCCGATTCTGACAATATTTCTGTTTCCGGCAATATTTCCGATTCCGGTAATATTTCCATTTCCGATAATATTTTCCGACACGTACCATGTTTCCGTTTCCGGCAACATTTATGACTTGGATAATATTTATATTTCCGATACGATCCATATTTCCGTTTCCGGTAATATCATCGTTTCCGGAGTATTCATTTCTTGCTTGTGACGATCTCAGCTCCCACTGAAACCAAGATCCGTCGATTCCGAATATCCATAGATGGAGTATTTAATGCCATTAAATACTTGATCCGTTTACGTACTATTTGTGTGACCCTACGGGTTCAGTCAAGAGTAAGCTGTGGATTAATATCATTAATTCCACTTGAACTGAAGCGGCCTCTAGCTACGCATTCAGCTCACTTGATCTCACTGAATTATTAACTTGTTAATTAATACTGAACCGCATTTATTAGACTTAATATTATATGCATACTTGGACCAAGGGAATTATTTCCTTCAGTCTCCCACTTGTCCTTAGGGACAAGTGTGCATTACCTAATTCCTTTGTCGCTCGATGCTTGCTCTTGAACATAAGGTAAGAGTTGTCATCCTTATTATGTCCAGAGGTGTTTCTCGGTTTCAGAGTTCAACTGATCAAATAAACAGATAATCATAGCCTATGATTCATCCGAGCACGGCCATGCATTTTACAGTTTCTAGCTCTCCGAGTGGCCTTGTACAAATTTTAAGCATCTCATCCCGATTTATGGGAGGACAATCCCAATCTTGCGATCTTGAGATTATACTTCGTTTGATAGGTGATTACCTGAGCGTTGCCTTTATAGCCTCCTTTTACGGTGCGACGATTGGTCAACGTCAAAGCAACCAGTTCTCAAACAAGTAATCTCAAATCACTCAGGTATTGAGGATTTAGTGTCTAATAATTTTAATGAAATTTACTTATGACAGATTTTCATCTCTTACAGTAAAGTTTCATAGGTCTGTCCGATACTAGTCTTCCCAAAGTAAGTATCTATGCAAATGATTATGACATTGCCATGCCCACATAGTTCAAGATACAGAACTACTAGTCATCTTACATTCTAGTGGTCTAACGTTTTCTATGCGTCCAATTTTATAGAAAACTCCGACCAGGGACCATTTTCAACCTTTGACATTCAAGTTCACTTGATAGACATTTCTTAGTCACAGGACTGGTCCTGACAGTCTATCTTGAATATTTCGTCAAATTGAAGGGACTCATCATTTAATACTAAACCAAGATTAAATGGAATATGAAAATACATTTCATATATGATAAATGTTCAACCCCATTGTTTTACAACCATGGGCCTCAAACCCATCTTTAAAACAATTCATGGAATTCAAAGCTATGCTTGATTTCCAGTGCTACAATGTGAGTGTTGCTTCTCACTTGTTGCATAGGTTTAGTTATCATGCTTTGCCAATCTTGATATTCTTTTCTCGAATGTTCTTCGAGATATGATGATAAGATCTTATGAGTATGTTTATTTTGTGATCTAGTCTGTCCAGCTACAAGAGTGGTTCTACGCATTTTTGAATGAAGAATCATCAAGTCAGCAGACATGTGATCTACCTAAGTTCAATGAAGAACTCATTAATACAAACAACTCTGTTTTATTGCTTCTTAGGCAATAAGTACTTCTACTTCAACTGTTTAGGTTGCTAGTGATGCTTTGTTTGGATTTACTTATCCAAGCAGTTCACAGATATGTGGAAGACTTTCCAGCTGTATCTTTGAACATAGAAATTAATATTTTAATTTCCCACGCAACAACTCATGGTCTCCAATCCATGTTGCCATTTTCAAAACACGATGCTCTATAGCTCGTCCTTGCCAATGGTTAACTCCAAAGGGATCTTGCTTGATCCTTTACCAGTGTTTATGCGTGTAGCATCAATATTTAGCATATCTTTATTTCCTTGAATCAAGAACTATTCCTATGAGCCTTTTCAAGTACCATAAGTATTCTTGATCTCAATCTAGTTGATCTTCACTTAGATCAATAGAGATTGGTATATGTTCGTCATGCCTAAAGTCATACGATACGTTTTTGGCGATCCTCATATTATATCATACATGATAAATTCTTTTGCAGAATAATTCCCAATTGAATTCTATTCATGTAACTTTAGCTCATCTAGTTTTAGTAGATACTAAATCCAGCTAAATTCTTTGACATATAATATAGGTTAAGAATCTTACTAGATCCTTTGATGTTTAACTTAGTAAATGCTTATAGTTCAAACATTCTTTACTTAGATTTATTCACATGGGTCGAATATCTCCAATGGAGTCTTTCGTGTTTGATTTAGTAAATGCCATTACTTAATCCAAAACATTAATATAAGATCTTTGTAAATAGATCTTAATACCCAGTATGTACTAAGTTTCGCCTTGGTCCATCATTGATGAATAATTGCAAATCTAAGTCATTAGCATTTGAATGTTATTTCACAATAGAGAGATATGTGTGTGATACACATAGGACCAGTTAAGTTTTTATGTACTCCCACTAAACTTCTTATACATCTATAATAATCATGTACATTTTATGAAACTAAAATGCTTATTAGCTTCACTAAAATACAGTTCCAATTCCCAATTGCTTGCTTAAATCTGTACTTAGATTTCATAAGCTAGCATTCCTTTTCAAGCATTTATTTGGATCCACAAATCCTATGACATGCCATGTACATAGTTTTCTTCCAACATTTAATTGAGGAATACGTTTTGTCATCCAATTGCCATATGTACCAATATGCAATCATTGCTTGAATTATAGACTTAAGCATTACGATTTTGCATGAGGCTTCAACACAATCTACGTCGTGAATTTGCTTGTAACCTTTAGCAACTAATCTAGCTTTGTGTGTGAACACAATTCCATGTTTGATGGTTTTTATCCTTAAAACAAACTTGCAACCAATAGGTGTGAAACTATTCTTGCAAATCAACAAAATTTCAATTTTGTCATCAAAACATTGAGTATGTTTTATGGCCTCTAACCGTTTAAAACATTTGAGTCTATATATGGCCTCTAAACTTTTTAGGGAATCTGGGTTTCGTCATAGCTTTCTCACAGGTCACAAACTCACGATAATAGTTTGACTACAAGTTGTAGGTTTCTTCACTATATAATAGAAGAATCGCATAGCTTCAGTGACCTGAACTCCATGTTTCTTCACTATCTAATAGAAGAATCTCATAGTTTCAGTGACTTTAACTCTATGCCTACATGGGTATAGAACATCAAACAATAGAATATCAATAGCCACTTGAAAGTCCTTTGAATATTTGTTCTCCTTGAAGCACTTGTAAAGTCTTCTAAGAGATGTCTATTCTTTAAAAGCCACTTCTAAAGTCCTTAAAGAATAAGTTCGGATTTTCTGAAGCACTTCGAAAAGCCTCCGGAATGTCCGTTTATGTTTGTTGTTCGCCTCGAAGACTTTCGGGGTCTATTTTCTCCCAATTGTCATTTTGGAAAGAATCTCCAAAAGGACATTATTTCGAGCAAACAAACCTTATGTTCTCAAAAATTCGTGGTAGAAACAATACCCTTGTGTCTCATTTGAATAAATCACAATGAAACATATATCTATACTTGGGCCTTAGTTTGTTGAATAACAAACACTAAGCTCCAACTGAGTTTAGTAACTCTTTAGATATATTTGAAAAAGTATTCTGAAATTAATTTTTCAATAGCTTTGACGAATTTGGTTTAGTTTGGTGGTAGTTGAGCATTTTGTTTTAGAAATTATAGGAAAAGTCTTTATGATTCATCATTGATCGAATCAAGTACTAATTGACTTCGATTATTCCACGTAGATATGCCATATCTTATGGAGCTAGATCGTGATTTTACAACACACAATCATTGATGATCATTCTTGACTTAAGTAATCATCAACATGATCTGACCTAGATCTTTATGATTCCTTGCCAAGTGGATTTTCTACTTCTGAATCTTTGAACTAGCCAAACAGATTCAAACTTATATCACATTGAGTAAATAAACCTATATTCACTCAAATCTGTGTGAAATAATAAAGTCATAAAAACCTTTCTTTAGCTTTGAACTCTATTGTCTAGGCGTTCTAACAATAGTTCATATCTTTTGTTACTTTCAACAAGTAAGACTAGTTGTCTTAAATTGATCTAGAAATCAATGAACTTTCAAAAGTCCATCAAAATAGAGCTTTTGAATGTTAACTTGTTGATATGGTCTAAGCAACAATGCTAAAGGTTAGTGGAACTCAAATCAAGAGATTGATTTGAACCTAGTAAAGTTTTATTGTTAAAGATTTGTTTGTTTTAATCAAGCATATTGACTCAACCCGTAAATGACCATTTCATTCAAATAAACAAACAAACATTGTTTTTGTTCTTCTGAATGTGAGTCTTTCTGTGTTTGAAAACAGAAATTTAGGTATGCTGATTATGGAACAAAATAGCCATTAAGTTCCAGCCTTTGAAAGGACTTAAAACAAACCAGATGACCCTACAACTAATGTAGCATTGCCATGCTTCATTTCCCACTTGTAGGCCATTAGTGTAGCCTAGCTTCCATTGTTTGAGTTATTACCGAAGTAAGAACCTCAAGCGGTATATGATACCAAGGAAGTTTGATTGCTAGGTCACTTTTCTTTAAACATAAACTTTAAGGTAGAAACGGAACTGTAAATTCCTTTCATTTGTTCCTTGTTTTCCTATTTCTTGTACCCTTTCTTATAGCCTTAAGAATTGAATTCTCTAATGTTGACTTTTATACTTTGTTTAGAAATGTCCAATGTCACTCCAACAAAGTTCTTACCATTATATTTATGTTGAATGTTTTGCTTCAACTAGATGATCTTATCAGAAGCTTCTAAAGTTCTCTAAGCATCGATCTATTCGAATGTCTAGGGACTAGACTCATTCGAGAATTAAATGGACAAAGATGTTAGGTTGTTAACCATTGGTAAAACTGAGCGTTTAAGCTCAATGCTTAATGATCTCAAAACTACAGTGTATTTTGAATTCACAAGCACCAATTGGTTTGCCATTCGATTTTGATACTCGAAAACAACCATAAAAGTCTCTATAAGAAACGTACATTTTAAATTGCTCATTTTCTCTTATTTCCGTGAATCGTTCTTGGATTCACTACCAATCGAGGAAATTTACTGTTACCTTTCTAAAAGGATTTACTGCAGTACAAGACATTGAATTATAAACAATAATTAAAACATACATTGAAGTATGCAAAGTCTAAACATTTATCATGAATAATAACTTGAAATTAAAGCAATCATGCAATTTTAAACAAGTTATTGGCATTTTATTCGAATTTATTGTTCCGACAGGTGTGAATAAAATGATTCCAAGACCCTAAAATCATTGAAGAATTAAGAACATTATTTATTTTGACTCAATTCTAAAATATTTTAGGTAAGCAAAAGCCTTTTGCTAATAGTCTAGAAACTACTCTTGGTTGATAGGTACGTCTAAGAACTTATTAGGAAAACCTGTTAGGTTATGATACATATGACAATTCATAAATCATGCGGAAAAACCATAAAGCCAGGAAAACATATTATTTACACATAATCATTTAGCATAGTTTAGATGCATACTCTTTGTTGCGTGCCTTCCCTAGCTGCGCCCGAACCGAACAAGAACAAGTCTTTAGGACTCCAAGTGTCGTCCCTCCGTAGATAGTCCACAGCACGTCCGGATCCGCCTTAAGATTGACCAACTAGAATCGCCCTTAAGGTACTATTATTTTCGGCACTTTATAGGCAATTGTGTAATTGAATTTTGCTCTCAAAAACTCACTTTGAATACTTGAATTCTCTATATAAATATGTGACCCTAGGCACCTATTTATAGAGTTATGGAAAAGGATTTGGAATCCTATTAGGATACTAATTTATTTAATTATAATCCTACTAGGACTCTAATTAAATAAACTAAATCTTTTAGGATTAGATTTAATCATATGACGAATCCCGGTAGCTTTAGGATTCGAGTAGCACACAAACACACACGAACGCACAGCAGCCCACGAGGGGCGCAATGCGCGCGCGCGTGCAGCCCGCGAGCTCGCAGCCCACACGCTGCCGCAGCCTTGGCGCGCGCTGGGCCTGCCTTGCGGTGGGCCTGGCGCAGCCTTGGCTGGTGCGTTTGTGGCGCGCTGGCTTGCTAGGCGATGGCCTGGCTTCGTGCTGGGCCTTCGTCCGGCAGGCCTCGTCCGATGCTTATTCGTACGATACGCTTCCGGTTAAATTCCCGGTTCCGGAATTCATTTCCGATACGAACAATATTTAATATTTTTGATTCCGGAATTAATTTCCGTTTCGAACAAATATTTAATATTTCCGTTTCCGGAACTATTTTCCGATTCCGATAATATTTCCGATTCTGACAATATTTCCGTTTCCGGCAATATTTCCGATTCCGGCAATATTTCCATTTCCGATAATATTTTCCGATACGTACCATGTTTCCGTTTCCGGCAACATCTACGACTTGGATAATATTTATATTTCCGATACGATCCATACTTCCGTTTCCGGCAATATCATTGTTTCCGGAGTATTCATTTCTTGCCTGTGACGATCTCAGCTCCCACTGAAACCAAGATCCGTCGATTCCGAATATCCATAGACGGAGTATTTAATGCCATTAAATACTTGATCCGTTTACGTACTATTTGTGTGACCCTACGGGTTCAGTCAAGAGTAAGCTGTGGATTAATATCATTAATTCCACTTGAACTGAAGCGGCCTCTAGCTAGGCATTCAGCTCACTTGATCTCACTGAATTATTAATTTGTTAATTAATACTGAACCGCATTTATTAGACTTAACATAGAATGCATACTTGGACCAAGGGCATTATTTCCTTCAGTCTCCCACTTGTCCTTAGGGACAAGTGTGCATTTCCTAATTCCTTTGTCGCTCGATGCTTGCTCTTGAACATAAGGTAAGAGTTGTCATCCTTATTATGTCCAGAGGTGTTCCTCGGTTTCAGAGTTCAACTGATCAAATAAACAGATAATCATAGCCTATGATTCATCCGAGCACGGCCATGCATTTCACAGTTTCTAGCTCTCCGAGTGGCCTTGTACAACTTTTAAGCATCTCATCCCGATTTATGGGAGGACAATCCCAATCTTGCGATCTTGAGATTAGACTTCGTTTGATAGGTGATTACCTGAGCGTTGCCTTTATAGCCTCCTTTTACGGTGCGACGGTTGGTCAACGTCAAAGCAACCAGTTCTCAAACAAGTAATCTCAAATCACTCAGGTATTGAGGATTTAGTGTCTAATAATTTTAATGAAATTTACTTATGACAGATTTTCATCTCTTACAGTAAAGTTTCATAGGTCTTGTCCGATACTAGTCTTCCCAAAGTAAGTATCTATGCAAATGATTATGACATTGCCATGTCCACATAGTTCAAGAAACAGAACTACTAGTCATCTTGCATTCTAGTCGTCTAACGTTTTCTATGCGTCCAATTTTATAGAAAACTCCGACTAGGGACCATTTTCAACCTTTGACATTCAAGTTCACTTGATAGACATTTCTTAGTCACAGGACTGGTCCTGACAGTCTATCTTGAATATATCGTCAAATTGAAGGGACTCATCATTTAATAAACCACAAATTAAATGGAAAAATGAATTCTTTTCATTTATTGTGAATGATTAACCAATAATGTTTTATAAAGATTTAAACTCTAAAACTTTAAAACATTAAACAGGGTCATCAAAGCCATTCTCCAATATGCTTGATTCCCATAACTGCAGTGTGCGAGTTGTGCTTCGCCTGCGGCAGAGGTTTAGTCAATGGATCTGATATGTTGTCATCAGTTCCGATCTTGTTTACCTCGACTTCTTTTCTTTCAACGAACTCTCGTAGAAGGTGAAATCTACGAAGTACATGCTTGACTCTCTGGTGGTGTCTAGGCTCCTTTGCCTGTGCAATAGCTCCGTTATTATCACAATACAGGGCTATTGGTCCTTTAATGGAGGGGACTACACCAAGTTCACCTATGAACTTCCTTAGCCATATAGCTTCCTTTGCTGCTTCATGTGCAGCAATGTACTCCGCTTCAGTTGTAGAATCCGCAATGGTGCTTTGCTTAGCACTTTTCCAGCTTACTGCTCCTCCGTTGAGGCAGAAGACAAACTCAGACTGTGATCTGAAATCATATTTGTCGGTTTGGAAACTTGCGTCCGTATAGCCTTTAACAATTAATTCATCATCTCCACCATAGACCAGGAAGTCATCTTTGTGCCTTTTCAGGTACTTCAGAATATTCTTGGCAGCAGTCCAATGCGCCTCTCCTGGGTCTGACTGGTATCTGCTCGTAGCACTGAGTGCGTACGCAACATCCGGGCGTGTACATATCATAGCATACATTATTGAACCAATCAATGATGCATATGGAATCCCATTCATTCGGCTACGCTCATCAAGTGTTTTTGGGCACTGATTCTTGCTTAGAGTCATTCCATGAGACATGGGTAGGTAGCCTCGCTTGGAGTCCGCCATCTTGAACCTATCAAGCACCTTATTGATATAAGTGCTTTGACTAAGTCCAATCATCCTTTTAGATCTATCTCTGTAAATCTTGATGCCCAATATGTATTGTGCTTCTCCTAGATCTTTCATCGAAAAACATTTACCAAGCCAAATCTTGACAGAGTTCAACATAGGAATGTCATTTCCGATAAGTAATATGTCGTCGACATATAATACTAGGAAAGCAATTTTGCTCCCACTGACCTTCTTGTATACACAAGATTCGTCTGCGTTCTTGATGAAACCAAAGTCACTTACTGCTTCATCAAAACGTATATTCCAGCTCCTGGATGCCTGCTTCAATCCGTAGATTGACTTCTTTAGCTTGAATACCTTTTTAGCATTCTTTGGATCCTCAAAACCTTCAGGCTGTGTCATAAACACAGTTTCTGTTAAAACGCCGTTTAAGAAAGCAGTTTTGACATCCATCTGCCATATTTCGTAATCGTAATATGCAGCGATTGCTAACATTATCCGAATAGACTTTAGCATTGCAACTGGTGAAAAGGTTTCATCGTAATCCACACCGTGGACTTGCCTGTAACCTTTTGCAACCAATCTAGCCTTGAAAACTTCAAGTTTCCCATCCTTGTCCTTTTTCAGTTTGAAAACCCATTTGCTTCCAATGGCTTGGTAGCCATCTGGCAAATCGACCAAATCCCATACTTGGTTTTCAGACATGGAGTCTAATTCAGATTGCATGGCTTCTTGCCATTGCTTGGAGCTAGGGCTCGTCATAGCTTGTTTGTAAGTCGCAGGTTCATCACTTTCAAGTAATAGAACGTCATAGCTCTCGTTCGTCAAAATACCTAAGTACCTTTCCGGTTGAGATCTATATCTTTGCGATCTACGCGGGGTAATATTTCTAGATTGACCATGATTCTCACCAGATTCTTCTAAAGATCTCTGAGTTTCATCCTGAATGTCATCTTGAGCATTCTCTAGAGTTTGTTGTTCAACTCGAATTTCTTCGAGGTCTACTTTTCTCCCACTTGTCATTTTGGAAATGTGATCTTTCTCCAAAAAGACACCATCTCGAGCAACAAACACCTTGTTCTCAGATGTATTGTAGAAGTAATACCCCTTTGTTTCCTTTGGATAGCCCACAAGGATACATTTGTCAGATTTTGGATGAAGTTTGTCTGATATTAATCGTTTGACGTATACTTCACATCCCCAAATCTTAAGAAAAGACACATTTGGAGGCTTTCCAAACCATAATTCGTATGGAGTCTTTTCGACAGCTTTAGACGGAGCTTTTATAGTGAGTGCAGCTGTATTTAGTGCATGTCCCCAAAATTCTAATGGAAGTTTGGCCTGACCCATCATTGACCTGACCATGTCTAGCAAGGTTCTGTTCCTCCGTTCCGACACACCGTTCCATTGTGGTGTTCCAGGAGGAGTCAATTCTGATAGAAGTCCACATTCTTTCAGATGGTCATCAAATTCATAGCTCAGATATTCACCGCCTCTATCAGACCGCAGTGCCTTAATCTTCTTGCCTAATTTATTCTCTACTTCACTCTGAAATTCCTTGAATTTGTCAAAGGATTCAGACTTATGCTTCATTAGGTAGACATAACCATATCTACTGAAGTCATCAGTGAAAGTGATAAAGTAGCTGAAACCACCTCTAGCATTTGTACTCATTGGTCCACATACATCTGTATGGATTAAACCCAATAGTTCATTTGCTCTTTCTCCAACTTTAGAGAAAGGTTGCTTTGTCATTTTGCCAAGTAAACATGATTCGCATTTACCATAATCCTCTAAGTCAAATGGTTCTAGAATTCCTTCCTTTTGAAGTCTTTCTAAGCGTTTCAAGTTTATATGGCCTAATCGACAATGCCACAGATAGGTGAGATCTGAATCATCCTTTTTGGCCTTTTTGGTATTTATGTTATATACTTGTTTGTCGTGATCTAATAAATAAAGTCCATTGACTAATCTAGCAGATCCATAAAACATCTCTTTAAAATAAAACGAACAACTATTGTCTTTTATTAAAAAGGAAAATTCCTTAGCATCTAAGCAAGAAACTGAAATGATGTTTTTAGTAAGACTTGGAACATGGAAACATTCTTCCAGTTCCAAAACTAGCCCAGAGGGTAACGACAAATAGTAAGTTCCTACAGCTAATGCAGCAATCCGTGCTCCATTTCCCACTCGTAGGTCGACTTCACCCTTGCTTAACTTTCTACTTCTTTTTAGTCCCTGTGGATTGGAACATAAGTGTGAGCCACAACCTGTATCTAATACCCAAGAAGTTGAATTAGCAAGTATACAGTCTATAACGAAAATACCTGAAGATGGAACGACTGTTCCGTTCTTCTGATCTTCCTTTAGCTTCAAGCAATCTCTCTTCCAATGCCCCTTCTTCTTGCAGTAGAAGCATTCGGATTCAGAAGTGGGTTGACTGACCTTCCTCTTTACAGATTTGGCGTCAGTTTGCTTAGTTGGGCTGGCCTTGTTGCCACCTTTCTTAGCATTCCTCTTCTTTCTAGATTTCTTGAACTTGCCCCCACGCACCATAAGCACATCCTGCTTATCACTTTTGAGCGTTTTTTCAGCGGTCTTCAGCATACCGTGAAGCTCAGTGAGCGTTTTGTCCAAACTATTCATACTGTAGTTCAGTTTGAACTGATCATACCCGCTATGAAGAGAATGGAGGATGGTGTCTATAGCCATTTCCTGAGAAAATTGTTGATCCAGCCGACTCATATTCTCAATGAGTCCAATCATTTTGAGAACATGTGGACTTACGGACTCGCCTTTCTTAAGCTTGGTCTCAAGAATTTGCCTATGAGTCTCGAATCTTTCGACTCGAGCCAGATCTTGGAACATGTTCTTCAACTCACTGATGATTGTGAAAGCATCTGAGTTGATGAACGTTTTCTGCAGATCCGCACTCATGGTGGCGAGCATTAGACATTTCACATCCTTGTTGGCATCAATCCAACGATTGAGGGCTGCCTGAGTGACCCTGTCGCCTGCGGCTTCGGGCATCGCCTCTTCTAGGACATACTCCTTTTCTTCCTGCATAAGAACTATTTGCAAGTTCCTTTGCCAGTCAAGGAAGTTCTTCCCCTTCAACTTCTCCTTTTCGAGAATTGATCGAATGTTGAATGAATTGTTGTTTGCCATATTTAAAACTACAATTGAAAAGAATAAACAAATAAATAACCATTCACAGTTTCTCTTAATAAACTTAAATTCTAGCATACATGCATAATTCAATGTTTATTAAGCATTTTATTCAAGTTATGTGTTCCGGCAGGTGTGAATAAAATGATTCAAAGATCCTAAAATCATTGAAGAACTAAGCACAGTTTGTCGACTTAATCCTAAAACATCTGCCAGCGCTCGCTGCGCGCGCTTGCCAGCGCTCGCTTTGTGCGAGCCAGCGCTCGATCCTGCGAGCCATCGCTCGCTGCGCGAGGCATCGACGCTGGGCGTAGCACGCGTGGCACGCGAGCTTGCGCTCGCTGCGCGCGAGGCAGTGCGCGTTGTGGCGCAGCTCGCTTGCTGCCCACACGCGACTGCTTTGCCTTGCTTTCGCCCTCGCCCATTCGTCCATTTCTCACAGCCCACGACACAAGGCAGGGCTGCTGCCTTGTGCTCGTGCACCATGGCCTTGCTCATTGCATTCGTGCCGCATGGGCGACGAGCTCCCTTGCTCGTCGTCACATGCCCGCACTATACAACACCCCTTAAGGGTAACACGCAGCGTCCATTGCTTTGTGCGTGCAAGTTATATGAGCGAATCGCATAAAATTTAAAAATTTATATTTAAAATTAATGACAAATTAATAAATAATATTAATTTCATTATTTTAGGGCGAAAAATCGAAAATTTATTATTCAATTGATTTCCGATTAACATGGATTCAAGTCTAGGTCATAAAAATTTAAAATTTATCATAAATTTACAATTTTTATGGTGGTTTTTAATCATAGGTATCTAATTAAATTATAATTAATTATGAAAATCAAATTAATTCTAAATTATTCTAATTTTCAACAAATTTATCATAATTAGAAATTAGATTGCATAATTAACAAGGCTAGGCATTCAAACTTGTTAAACATATACAGTAGGTCAATCAAAAATTCAAGATTTATCAACAAGAATCGCAAATATTTAATTTAACATCTTAAATTTACGAAATTTTGCATTCGAAAAACTAAAACCTTCAAAAAGTCATAGTTAGGCTTCGAATTTGAGAATTCTGGGTTCGGCAGAAAAATACTATTTTTGTCAAAATTTTAGAATGCCTTTTACATGCGGAACTCGATTTGGATGAGTAACGAAGAAACTGCCGAAAAACTGCGTACGTATAATTAAATAAACGCAATTTGCAATTAATTAACAATTACGAAAATTAATCACCCTTTCTAATTCTTGCAAATTTGTAATATTTAACCATGTTCATGCAATTTAGATTATGAAAATAATAAGAGGCTCGTGATACCACTGTTAGGTTATGATACATATGACAATTCATAAATCATGCGGAAAAACCATAAAGCCAGGAAAACATATTATTTACACATAATCATTTAGCATATATAGTTTAGATGCATACTCTTTGTTGCGTGCCTTCCCTAGCTGCGCCCGAACCGAACAAGAACAAGTCTTTAGGACTCCAAGTGTCGTCCCTCCGTAGATAGTCCACAGCTTGTCCGGATCCGCCTTAAGATTGACCAACTAGAATCGCCCTTAAGGTACTATTATTTTCGGCACTTTATAGGCTATTGTGTAATTGAATTTTGCTCTCAAAAACTCACTTTGAATACTTGAATTCTCTATATAAATATGTGACCCTAGGCACCTATTTATAGAGTTATGGAAAAGGATTTGGAATCCTATTAGGATACTAATTTATTTAATTATAATCCTACTAGGACTCTAATTAAATAAACTAAATCTTTTAGGATTAGATTTAATCATATGACGAATCCCGGAAGCTTTAGGATTCGAGTAGCACACAAACACACACGCACGCACAGCAGCCCACGAGGGGCGCCATGCGCGCGCGCGCGCAGCCCGCGAGCTCGCAGCCCACTGCCGCAAGCCCACACGCTGCCGCAGCGTTGGCGCGCGCTGGGCCTGCCTTGCGGTGGGCCTGGCGCAGCCTTGCTGGTGCGTTTGTGGCGCGCTGGCTTGCTGGGCGATGGCCTGGCTTCGACCTGGGCCTTCGTCCGGCAGGCCTCGTCCGATGCTTATTCGTACGATACGCTTCCGATTAAATTCCCGGTTCCGGAATTCATTTCCGATACGAACAATATTTAATATTTCCGATTCCGGAATTAATTTCCGTTACGAACAAATATTTAATATTTCCGTTTCCGGAACTATTTTCCGATTCCGTTAATATTTCCGATTCTGACAATATTTCCGTTTCCGGCAATATTTCCGATTCCGGCAATATTTCCATTTCCGATAATATTTTCCGATACGTACCATGTTTCCGTTTCCGGCAACATCTACGACTTGGATAATATTTATATTTCCGATACGATCCATATTTCCGTTTCCGGCAATATCATTGTTTCCGGAGTATTCATTTCTTGCCTGTGACGATCTCAGCTCCCACTGAAACCAAGATCCGTCGATTCCGAATATCCATCGATGGAGTATTTAATGCCATTAAATACTTGATCCGTTTACGTACTATTTGTGTGACCCTACGGGTTCAGTCAAGAGTAAGCTGTGGATTAATATCATTAATTCCACTTGAACTGAAGCGGCCTCTAGCTAGGCATTCAACTCACTTTATCTCACTGAATTATTAACTTGTTAATTAATACTGAACCGCATTTATTAGACTTAACATAGAATGCATACTTGGACCAAGGGAATTATTTCCTTCAAAACCTATCGAATTTTCCACGACATAAAAGGACTCCTTACTTAAATTATATCGTTGAGTTTCACCAAAACTAACATGTACTCACAATTATTTGTGTACCTTACCCCTTTAGGACCAATAAGTAACACCTCGCTGAGCGAAAACTATTACTAGATTGATGTAAAGGATATCCAAGCAAGTGTTTATTTTGGCATGGCACCTTTTAACTCAATTTTTAAGTTTGGAACTTATGACTCTTACTATGTTGTTTAGATTTTAAGTGAACTAAAATCCTTAATCATGCAACATGATCAAACCACAATCTCATGCATAATTAAGACATATTTAAAGCAATAAATAACTTAAAGCATGCATAAGATAAATGTGATGTAGTATGGCCCGACTTCATCTTGAAGCTTCAACTTCAAAGTCCGTCATGAAAATGGATTGAAAACTCCGTCTTGAATTTCACCGTGGGAGGCGCCATTTTCTTCAAATAGGATACGCTATAATTAAACTAATTACAACTATTTGATGGTACGCAGACCATATTTAAATTGAAAAACAAATTTGGTGCATTATACCAATTACATTCAAATTAATGGTACGCAAACCATATTTTCTATCCTATTTGGGCCATACTAGTCACTCCATAACCTTCAAAACAGTACATATACAATATATACCATTCACCCATTCATTATCATGAATGGCCCACATAGCTGGTTAGTAAAACACGTTATGCATCACATAAATATTTGCAGCAATTAATTAAGGGCACCAATAATCTACCAATTATTCAGTCCTTATTAATTCTAATCAAGTTGTTTAACCTTAAAGGATTTGTAGACCTAATCAAGAGTTTATAACTAAAAATGCTCCCACTTAAACCAATAAATTCATATGCTTTACTAATTTTAAACATAAAAATGTATTTCTAGTCTAACCGGAAACATACAAATTTAATTAAAATTTAAAGCTCATATAAATTTATAATTGAATCCATTAATTTAATTTATTTCAGTTGAATTAAACGAATTTAAATTAATTCAAGATATAATTTTAGTAAAATAATTAGTATAAATAAAATTTATAATAATTATAGTATTCAAAATTAAAATCCAAGAAAACAATTTAAATTTCGAATTTTAAAATTAATTAAAATCGTTTCCGAACTGAAAAGTAAAAATTAAATTCAAAGCGCATCAATCGGGTCAAGACGAGGCCATGGGCTTGCGCCCATGCCCCGTCGTGTCCACGAGGCAGCATCGCCCCTCACGAGTGATCGCACAGCAAGGCACGAGCAGCTGCCACGCGCAAACACAGCAAGCCCAGCCACGCTTGCGCGCAGCATCGCTCGCTGCTACGTAGCGCAGCAGTTGCTTGGCGAGGCTGGGCGAGGCAGCGCTCGTGCTGCGAGGCACCCCTCGCTGCCCGCGCGCGCGCGCCTTGCTTCTTCGCCCATCCGCCCATGCATCATCGCAGCACTCGACGCAAGGCAGGGCTGCTGCCTTGTGCTCGCGTGCTACTCGCCTTGCTCGCTGCATTCGTACCGCATGGGCGACGAGCTCCCTTGCTCGCCGTCGCATGCACGCACTATACAACACCCCTTAAGGGTAACACGTAGCTTCCATTGCTTTGTGCGTGCAACATTAATGAGCGTTTTCAAAAAAAAATTAAAATTTTTAATTCAAAATTAATGACAAATTAATAAAACATATTAATTTCATAATTTTAGGGCGAAAAATAGAAAATTTATTAATCAATTAATTTTCGATTAACATGGATTCAAATCTAGGTCATAAAAATTAAAAATTTAACATAAATTAACAATTTTTATGGTGGATTTTAATCATGGATACCTAATTAAATTATTAATTAATTATGAAAATCAAATTAATTCTAAATTATTCGAATTTCAACAAATTAATCGTAATTACAAATTAGGTTGTATAATTAACAAGGCTAGGAATTCAAACTTGTTAAACATATATTGTAGGTCAACCAAAAATTCAAGATTTATCAACAAGAATCGCAAATATTTAATTTAACATCTTAAATTTACAAACTTTTGCGTTGGAAAAACTAAAACCTCCGAAGAGTCATAGTTAGGCTTCGAATTTGGGAATTCCGGGTTCGACCGAAAAACATTATTTTTGTCTAAAATTTAGAATGCCTTTTACATGCGGAATTGACACAAAAATCACTCGATTTGGATGAGTAACGATGAAACTGCCGAAAAACTGCGTACATATAATTAAATAAACGCAATTTGCAATTAATTAACAATTACGAAAATTAATCACCCCTTTTAATTCTTTGCAAATTTGTAAAATTTAACCATGTTTATGCAATTTAGATTATGAAAATAATAAGAGGCTCGTGATACCACTGTTAGGTTATGATTCATATGACAAAACATAAATCATGCGGAAAAACCATAAAGCCAGGAAAGCATATTATTTACACATAATCTTTTAGCATAGTTTAGATGCATACACTTTGTTGCGTGCCCTCCTTAGCTGCGCCCGAACCGAACAAGAACAAGTCTTTAGGACTCCAAGTGTCGTCCCTCCGTAGATAGTCCACAGCACGTCCGGATCCGCCTTAAGCTTGACCAACTAGAATCGCCCTTAAGGTTGCTTAGGAATTTCGGCTATTAGGTGCAAGTGTATGACATATTTTTTCTTCAAAATCTTACCTTTAGAATACTTCAATTGTCTCTATAAATTATGACCCTAGGCTCCTATTTATAGAGGTATGGAAAAGGAATTATAATCCTATGAGGATTTGGATTTATTAATTAGAATCCAACTTGAACTCTAAATAATAAACTTAATCTATTAGGATTAGGATTTAATCATATATCGAATCCTGATAGCTTTAGGATTCGTATAATACGCACACGAGCATCGCACGAGCACCGCACACTCGCGCAGGACTTGCGGCCCACGCTGAGCGCACAGCGCTCGGCCCATGCTCGCTGCCTGTGTCCGCGCGCGCCCCCAAGGCCTTGGCTGGGCCTGGCCTTGCGCTGGGCCTGGTCGAGGCTTGGCGTGTGATGGTGATGCGTGTGGCTTGCTGGGCAATGACCTGGCTTCGTGCTGGACCTTCGTCTAGCGAGCCTCGTCCGATGCTAATTCGTACGATACACTTCCGATTAAATTCCCGATTCCGGAATTCATTTCCGATACGAACAATATTTAATATTTCCGATTCCGGAATTGATTTCCGTTTCGAACAAATATTTAATATTTCCGTTTCCGGAATTATTTTCCGATTCCGATAATATTTCCGATTCTGACAATATTTCCGTTTCCGACAATATTTCCGATTCCGGTAATATTCCCATTTCCGATAATATTTTCCGACACGTACCATGTTTCCGTTTCCGGCAACATTTACGACTTGGATAATATTTATATTTCCGATACGATCCATATTTCCGTTTCCGGTAATATCATCGTTTCCGGATATTCATTTCTTGCTTGTGACGATCTCTGCTCCCACTGAAACCAAGATCCGTCGATTCCGAATATCCATAGATGGAGTATTTAATGCCATTAAATACTTGATCCGTTTATGTACTATTTGTGTGACCCTACGGGTTCAGTCAAGAGTAAGTTGTGGATTAATATCATTAATTCCACTCTAACTGAAGCGGCCTCTAGCTAGGCATTCAGCTCACTTGATCTCACTGAATTATTAACTTGTTAATTAATACTGAACCGCATTTATTAGAATTAATATTATATGCATACTTGGACCAAGGGCATTATTTCCTTCAACACCCTAATAATTCCTTACTAAAAGTAAACCCAATTCCAACTTAATAATAAGGAACTGCCAAAGTATTGCCCGGTTAAGGCTATTTTACCAGAATTACGCAGCGGAATTAAATAAACTTTAAAACAAATATAGATAGTTAATGGTCTCCATACAAGTTGGAACATCTTGGCCCAAACCGAATAACGTAAAACCAAATCATTAACTAATTAAAAATTCATAGTTTAGGCAAATGAAATAAATAGAGTTTGAAACGATGCACGAGAAAAAGAAACTCGCTCAACCATTCCCATGCAAGATAACTTCTCTTGCTAGTCAACTCTACCAACCTGTTACCAATTCTACTCCCCAACAATGCGAGTGAAATTGAAGGATCGTCATAGGGTCATTAAGGCATAGGCCATGACCAACACAAAGCACGTAATCAGCAAAAGTTGAGTACAAACAAGCTAGAATGAAATCCTATGCTAATATGCTTTATTCCAACAATCGTTAAACCACATGTAAAAGCCAATCAATAAACACTCAATCATGATGACAAGACTTAACTCTCAACTCGACTCTTGATTGTAGATTAATTAGAATAAACTTCGAACAAGCCTAAAGAAAATGTCCAAGGGACAGGTGTTAGGAGCTAACCACACACCTAAAATGATAATATAGAGTTGTCGGGCCATACCGATGGAATTCCAGCGCATAAAAAGAATGAAACAATGTCTTTTATCATTCATAGGAGCCAAGTTTTCCGTCAGACTCCGCCCATGTTCATACTTGAGGTATATACGTTCCAAGAGTTTTGAAGCTTGTTCTGGTTGCACTTTACGTTTATTAGTATGTTATTCACAAAGCCGACTCGAGACACAGTCAAGCAACACATTTAATAAACGGACAACAAAACAAGACTCAATTTTTAATTCATTAGGACTTGTGACCAATCAATCAAGACGCTAGTGAATTTATTCCCATTGTTCCTTCTCAACACTTGTTGAGTAACCAATACATGCTTATTAACATGCGGGTTGTGCACTAGGCACGAAAGAATCCTCAATTCAATTGACTCGAAAGTCTACCCCACATATGCGGTGGCTAACACGAGTTATCCCTTCATATGTGGTAAATAACAATAGTACAACTAGGCACGATAACTTAGCTCAAAACATGCTAGACATTACGTACAATAGTATAAACCATTCCTTGCATGTGTATAAATCATACATGCATAACCATACTTGGACAACATGCTCGTTATTCTATTCAACAAACATACCCGATCATAACATGCTTGCTTACTTCAATTCAACGAACATAAACAATCATAACATGCTTGTTTACTTCAATTCGACAAACATAAACCATATACATAACATGCTTGTTTTCACAATCAAACATGAATCCATACATAGTCCAAATACATGAATCACAATATAAAATCATCGCATGAATCATCATGGAAATAAGGTGGTCTCCCTAGACTTGCACGTACCTTGAAATTCTAAGAACGGGGGCCACTTTGCGATTCAAGCTACTACTCTAGAAATCTTCTCCTATCATTAAAATAGTGAAACTTAATTATTATCCATGTTCAATAAATTTTCAGCAACTTTATTAAATTTTAAAACGTTTGAATTAATTAGAAATTAATCGTTAATCGATAAAATAATAGAAATTAATTAGAAATTAATCGTTAATCGATAAAATAATAGAAATTAATCGTTAATCGATAAAAATCCTTTGTAAAACTTTTATTAATCACAGTTATTTTTAAATTTTTTACAACTTACCGATACAAAATGGGTAGTGTAACTAAAAGTATGAATAACGACAAGATTTCAAGAACAAAAAGAACGAAAATGATAACAACAACTTTTGTGTAAGACCGCCTTACCGCAAAGATCACTCTGATTGGTTAACTAATTGGTTCTACTACTTAACTAATTTTTTCCATTGCTTAACTAATAAAGTGCATTGTTGACCTATTTGGTTTCATTATTTAACTAATTAGTTTCAGTGATTAACTAATTAGTTCCAATGATTAACTTATATGACACCAATGTGGTTTTTTTGTGTAAGAACACCTTATATAAAAGTTTGTAAAATGATAAAGGTCGCAATTTGCGACCTTTAAGCCATGTCACAATAATGACATGACATGCTTATGTGTCATGTATGTAATTGGAAACTAAACTATTTAACTTATGTTACCTATTATACATGTTAGTATGTTACAAAATAGGTAGTAAAATCTTAATATTCTAAGAATTTGTATCTTTAACGACAATCTAATTACGACGGTTCAAAAATCCCGTCGCAAAAGCCTTTTGTGACGGGGCTAACAATCAAACAATGATGGAAAAAACGTCGCAAATGATTTTACGACGGATTAATAACGGGATTTTCCATTAACGACGGCCCCCTTTTATGACGGGTTGGCGATAGGAAATCCCGTCATTAATCAACGATTATTGGTCTTTAACGACGAGATTTTTCGTCGTTAATGTTACAATTTTTTGTAGTGTTATTATAAATATAATAAATATTTGTTTCCTTCTTAGCATAAACTACCTTGTTTATATATTTTCTTAGTAAAAATATTGTCTCGATAGTAAAAATATTTTGATGACGCGTAGCTTATATAGCGCCTATATATACCATTTAGAATCCGACACGTAAAATTACGACAACTAAATATTATCACAACGTGCAACCTTTATCATCACCCCACTACAAGAATTTGTATCTTTAACGACAACCTAATTACGACGGTTCAAATATCCCGTCGCAAAAGCCTTTTGCGACGGGCTAACAACCAAACAATGACGGGAATAACCGTCGTAAATGTCTTTTACGACGGGTTTACGACGGATTTACGACGGGATTTTCTATTAACGACGGCCACCCTTTTATGACGGGTTCGCGACAGGAAATCCCGTCGTTAAGCAACGATTATTGGCCTTTCGCAACGGGATTTCCCGTCATTAATAGTACAATTTCTTGTGTCCCAAAAAATCAGAATGAATACAAAACGATTCAATATAAATGTAATACCCCACTAAGGCATAAAGAAAATTAATTAAATGGAGAAGAAAATTTGTCATTGGCTGATGGTGGATACTAATTAGATAAGGAGTGAAGAAAATTCAAAGAATATGGGCTAGTGTACGTATGATACTATGTTATGAATACTACGTGAATGATGATCATTCATGGATCATTAATCCTTGAACGTATGACTTTTCAACTCCGAATGTTTCTCTTCTCTTTAGTTTGCATTGTGATCATTTGGAATGATATTATGGTATTAGTCCTAAAGTTTCAGAAATAATTGTACATTTCTTCGCCTTAAAATGTTAGAAATTATTTATGGGATAAAGAATTAGGGTTAGTGATAATCATGCTTGTGTCTTTGATTCTTAATATGTAATCATATTGATAACCATATACTTATTGTGTACTTATCATATCTAATCTAATCTGATAATTTTAAAGCATAATTAATTTTAATCATTAGATCGAGCCTATCACGTGAAATTTTATTATTTAGAAATGCCTAAAATAATTGCTCCTTTCGTCTAACTAATCTTGATCATGTAGTCATATACGTATAGATATATTAAATGCATTGATACAAGTAAACCATATATGGTGATCAGTACGTATTCTACCTATAGAATTCAAGATATATAATTAGTCGGCTAATATTTAAGGATTCATGATTAATAACGTTGGGCCTAATGTTCTTGGTAACATGTCCTTGTAATACAAGTGGACAAGTGTCATCTATAGTTTTCCAAGCATGGGCCGGGGCTGCATATGCAATTCGTTGGTGCAAAAATATTGAAAAGAAAATACAAAATGAAATTATATGTATTATAACAATATAGGATTTAATTTGTCACCTGAATATCTACCACACATCATTCAAAACCCCTTATCTAAAATCTCTATAAATAACCAACATTTAGAATCAAATTTTCCAACCAAAACAATCATCAAATAAGTAAAAACAAAGAAGAAGAAGAAGAAAAGAGAGATTAAAGTAAAAAGTGTGAGGAGTGAAAATGATGAAGATGTTTGTAATAGTTATGGTGATGATGTCCATGATGGTTGGTACATCTATTGCAAGTGGTGAATGCAATATGTATGGAAGATGCCCCGCGGGGTATTGTTGTAGCAAGTATGGTTATTGTGGTCTTGGACCGGCATATTGTGGAGATGCAGAGCAGCAAGAAGCAGCTCATGCAACCATTAATGTCGTTCCTCAAACTCGCAAGGTTCGTGCTGCCACTGTTGCTGGAGCCGGTGTCCCTTGATACTCCAAATAATCTTAATGGACTATTGGTGGCATGGGTTACCTAATAATTAAGTATACTCATTGTGCCTCTATAGTTTGCTACTTGTTTATCCACGCTATATAAATTAGCTCCTATCGGAGTTTCTTTATGTTTTTTTTAATCAAACAAATCAATGTACGAATTGAACTTGTGTTTTGTATGTTATGCATTTCATCCTACTTGTGTACTGGTTTATTATAAAAGTCCCAAGATTATTGTGTGTGTGTTACCCTACTCTTCTAATCACGTAGTATATACGTACTAAACATAGTACTTGTTGCGCCTAAAGTTACAAACTAAAAATTAATTGACACATGAAGTGAAATCATAAATGACACATATTAGTTCTTGGTAAACAAAATTAATGTAAAATCATGTTTTGTTCGATTTTTTTTTTTTTATTATTTCAGTCAAAATAAGTTAAATAAGTATTTTCCCCGTATAAGGTAAATAGGATAAGTTTAAATAAACTAATTTTTCATACAATTTCACCCATAAATAAGATTTTTAGATAAAATAAGGTTAGACAAAATATCTTCACATGTAATTTTTTTTTTTTAATCCCTAATTCTTAAAGTTAGACTATTATATTTTCAATCCATAATTCTTCAAATTAGACTAAAATACTTAAGCTCATGGTATGAAAAAATTCAAAATATTTTTCCATAGTTTTGAAAATTGGAATTATGATTGCTAATAAGAAATTAATTATAGAGGTTCACATAGTAGGATGTAAGCTCAATGCATACTTGTTAATATAGCTTTGTCTATTCTATTATATATCTCTTTCTCATTTTACCCTACACTTATCTGACGATGTGGTACTGATAAACTTACCGAGCCTATATAATATGAGCCCGGATAAGAAAAGAGATTGACCACATATAAGTCCGACGAGATTCCATCCTAAAACTAACTTGATTAAGTCTCGTGCATGCACGGATATTCTAAAATTATTTGACTGAAATATTTCTCGTCCTAAAGTTACTACATGCCTTCCTCTCGTCCTAAAAGTTACTAATATTTCTCGTCCATGCCTTCCTCTCCCGTAAGTCGAGAGATTATTTACCTCTCCTTTGACTTGGATCGCTTCTTGTTTGTCAGCTGGATTATGGAGTGTGTTTCAATATATAAACAAATATTTTTTTTCCATACATAACTGGTAAATAAAAAAAGATAGAAACTAAAAAAACAGAGATTTTTTAGAAAGTTTTTGGTGGAAAATTTTTGTACCAGGAATTGGTTACGTGTCACTCATGGTGTCTGTTTTAGTATAACTAGCTTTTGAGCCCGTTCAATGAACGGGAAATTATATAGTGGTTGTTAAATAGTATTTTTAAGTGCTAATTTTGTTGAGGGCTTGTGATTTTTAGTAGGAATATATGATTATGTAGGTGAATTGAAAGTTGACAAAATATATAAATTAGATGGTGAATTAATAATGAGTATTAAAGAGGGAGATGAGGTAGAAGAGGTTATAAGAATTAAATGGTTGTAGACACCTAAATCGTGTCTCCCCATTGGGATGATGACGATACCATTATCCTAGCTAGGTGATTGGAACAACTCCGTGCGGAAGTCCCAATTGCTAGAATACATTTCAAAATCCAAGAGCCAAAGTCCAAACCCCGAGGCCATTCCCATCACGGAACTCGGTACAAAATACAATTTCCAAAAACCAATTTCAAAATCCAAGTACAATCTCACCCAATGGACCACTCCATTGGTTTTACAAGGCCTTTTCCAGTCGAAATGACACTAGGCAATCCAAATTTGGGCGCCGACCCACAAAACCGAGCAAACCGGGCCTCTTCCCGTAAAACCGAATTCCAAAACCTGAAACGGCTAGTTTTTAGTCGCAAGCTTCCTTATTCCCCAAGTAAGACTACGTGCCAAACAACGTACAATTCGTACAAAGGTACGCCCACTACAAGCCAAGCACAAGGACGACATTTTCTTCCTTCTTTGGCAGCTTCTGTGCCACGTCAGCTGCGCTGGACGCTGGCGTCAGCTGGCGTTTAGCCCTTCATTTTCCTATTTAAACCCCTAATTTTTAGCATTTTAGAGAAGCAATATACAATCAGAACATCGTAATACAAAAATTGCTTCTCAAAATTCAAAGTGCAAAACTCTTCAAAAACTTCATCCTACTTGTGTACTGGTTTATTATAAAAGTCCCAAATATGTATACGTGTTTTGTCCTACTGCTCTTATTACTTACTAACCAAAATACTTCTTGTGCTCAAATTTACAAATTATAAAATATTAACTACTACAATACGTGTAGTATATGGTTTATATTTCGCCTAAAAAAAAAACTAGATGGTTTGTATTAATACAAATTGATTACTTGGACGAGATTTTGGTTTTTATATTTTAGTGTGAATAGTGTCAAAACTCCAATTGTGTCATATAAATAAGAATAGAGGAAGTATAAGTTAAGATAAGTTCAGATAAATATAGATAATATAAGTCCAGTTAAAATAAATCCAATAGAACAGAGCCTTAATTAATCATATAGGAATAACATTAAATATAAAATAAAAATGCAAAAGTTAAATTAGTTAGCCGCAGAGTAGTACTGTATTGACAATGTTTCGGATTAGTCATGGCCCGTTTGATATATGTCGTTCTATTCACCTCCTTTCCTATTATATGAACTTATTAGTTATTAATTTGTATAATATTTACGTTAAAAATAGGGACAAATTGTTTTTTTTACCATGTAACAAATTCGAAAAATTAACTTTGACCACCTAAAATACCAAAACTTGTATTTCATCAACTAAAAAATAATTAAAAAAATGTTATTTGGGGGGGGGGGGACAATAACGGCAATATTTTTTATATGTTCTCTTCTTCCACGATTTCATGTATTTAACTATCTTCTCATTCCCCGCTTTCTTATCTTCTATGAATTCACCTAATTTTTCATCAACATTAATTAATAAAATTGACAAAATTTACACTACAAGAAAAATCACGTACAGAGGCAACACATATATAATTGCCTCTAAAAACGGGGATGTAGCCTCTATTGCCTTTTTGAAGCAAAAAAGTGGATGCCTCTAATAAGTCCGTCGCTAATTAATGGTTGCCTCTAAAAGCCCCTTTTTAAGGCAATATAACACGTTGCTTTTAAAAGCACATACATTTGAAGGAAACCATATATCTTTGCCTCAAAATATAATCAGAGGGAATATAAAATTGCTTCTAGAAGTCGCATATATTTAGTGGCAACCATATAATGTTGCCTCGAAATATAGTTAGATGCAATATTAGAGTTGTCTTTAAAAGCCACATATATTTAGGGGCTACCATATAATTGTGCCTCGAAATATAATTAGAAGCCATATAAAAGGTTGCCTCTAAAAGCCACATATATTTAGAGGCAATCATATGATTTTGCCTCGAAATATAATTAGAGGAAATATATAAAGTTGTTTCTAAAATACACATATATTTAGTGGCAACCACATAATTTTGAATCGAAATATAATTAAAGGTAATATAAAAAATTGCCTCTAAAGCAACATGTTTAGGGGCAACAATATAATTTTGCCTCAAAATGTAATTAAAAGCAATATCTTATTTTTCAAATAATGATATTTAGATGCAATTGAGACTATCATGAAACAATTTTAGAGGCACCAGAAATAATCTAACGTATTATTTATTACATTTTTCAAGAACGGTCACCTATAAGCTTATTTTTTGGTACAAGCTCAACCAAATAAAACACCCTAGGCCTTGCAACAACCTGCAAGCCCAAAAAGTACAAAAAACTAAGCTAGCAAACCAAACTATAACTGGCCAATACCAAACCACAAAATTCCAATGTCAACCCAAGTCGGTCTAAAATAGCTTTAACTGACGACACCACAGGCTACATGTAACTCTTCTTCATATTTGCATCCACCTTCAGGCTTCAAGAAAAATAACGGCAATGTTGTTGAGCACACTGCAAGTCACACATCAATGAAATGAATATCAGCAGAACAACAATCATAACAGCAACAGAGCACCGAGAGCATCACAACACAATCACAACTTCTGCAACTCAGACTCAGATCAGAGACACCTAAGCCAACTAAACAAGACATACAACAGCATAACATAAACAAGCAATAAATCACCAGGAGAAAAGAAAAACAAAATTTGAACTTTAGCATAGATTATCATTATTGAAAAAGAACCCATGTAATTGTTTTTTAATTTGTACTTTTATTAAATAATCCCTCAAAATGTTTACCAAGAAATAATAGATGTTCTATATTTTTTTTCCCTAGATAGCAAACAAGTCAAGCTAGGTTCACTAATATAAAAAGCCAAATAACTACTTTTAGTTGCTTTATGAGATATATTTATGTTATTTCCCATTAAGCTTCTCAAAGAAACTTCATAGCCTGCATCATGACTAACTCTCAACTACAAGAAAAGGTCAGCATTTGGTACCTTGTTGTTGTAGTTAGCTTACCGTCTTCAATTACCCTGTTCACAAGCAATACAACCCTTCCTTGAACCTTGAACCTGCAATATCAAACGACAATATAAATATGGGGCCAACAAAAGATATCTAAACCATTATAAGGAGTTCAGACAGAATTTTCATTAAGATAACTAAAAGTGTCAATCACTTGAAATTTCAATAATAGAAGGAAGAGAAGGATATCAAGTTTACTATACTAACTCTTTTACCAGACCAGATGGGGCTATAGTGAAATTGATATAAAAAATAATTGCAAGACCCATTTAAAGAAGATACACCTTACCCTCTAACAAGGGAAGGAAAAAAAAAGACATAGCAACTAAAATGATACAATAGATAATTCCCACCATAAAGTCCCCATAGTATAGTAAATAATATACGATATTCCAGCTACATTCCTGCTTGCTCTTTTTTTTTTTTGTAGATTATAAAACTAAGAAATAAGTTAATAGAAGACATACATTATATTATTACTCCGTAAAGGATTTGTCAACAACAGGATAAGAAGGCTACTACAACGAAAGTAGCAAATTAAAGGTAAACCAACTGGTATAAAGGTAATACTCATGGATGATTATTCTAATTCTATGAAGACGAGAAAGGTTGTGGACTGGGCATATATATCATGGATTACCTTCTCGAGATTTCTGAGTCAGTCTTCATGAGGTGATTTATGAGTCTTCTGATTCTCGTTCTGCCTCACACAAGAGACTACTTCAATCTTGCTAATTCAGATATTGGATTGGCTAGATCTAAGGTTGGAAAAAACAAGAAGACCACTTAAATAAAGGGAAGTAATAAAATTTTAGACTATAATACTTTTTTAAGTTATCAAAAACTACATTAAATTGTGTCTAAACATATTCCACCCTCAATGTACATACATAAAAGATTCTGACTTTTTGGTGCTTTTAGAGAATGGTGAATTAATACAATGCCTTCTATTTACCTTACTGTGATAACTCAGGTTTTTCATTTTACACCTCAGAGCAATTACATGTGTGCAAGAAGAAAATGGAAGCCAATATGAAAATGTGCGAACAATAGCTAGGCAATGTTGTGAGCAATCGAGGTAATGCTAAATAGGATTACAGTCTTAAAGTATATAGCTAACATGAGCACAAGAACAGTTTTATAAGCCCAAGACAGTAGAACAACATAGCATAAACAGAAGCTTCAAAAGAAACTCACGAATCAGTTTAAAACAATGGAATGTAGAGGAGTTTTATTACATATCACCATAGAAAGATTAGAACAGGAATATTCGTAAAACTCAAATCATACAAATTTCTTAATTAAGAAACCCTAATTTAAGCCTTATAACCACACACAAAAATTCCAATTGTATTCGATTAATAATTTAAACTGCAACTTAAACTATGAAATTGAAGACAAATTCGAAGAAAAACATACCAAATAACCGTTCTTGTCGCCAATTCAAGACGCCAATCGCAATTTTTCTTACTTCCAATTCAGAGACCAAATGGTCATTTCGCTTGCTTGAAAGAACGACGAGGATGAACGAGGAGAAAGTGTTAAGGGTTTTGGGAGAAAACTGAATACTGATCGAACGGGAAAAAAAAATCGTATTAGGGATTTATTGAAACAATTTACTAAGTTTAGAGGCCCATAAGGCAACAACCATTGCAATATCTGATAAAAACTAAAATAAAATAAAAAATATTGTAATAAAATATGTAAATTAAAAGAAATAACCTTTTATAACACAAAATTTACGAGAAAAGATCTTATATAAGTTTTTGGGTGAAGTTAATTTCAACATAAAATTATTTTCGTGAGACAACATGAAACCACTTTTTTCCGTTATTGCCTTTTATTTTTCGGCTGTTGATAATCATGTGCAGGGCACATGACATGACTTTTGGATATTCTCACCATTTTCCCTCCAGAATTAATCAAACTGTGAAGAAGGCATGTATGACAAAATATGACTTGGAAGTTCCCTCAATTTTTTCGAATAAGAAAATTCTTCAAACTGTATGACAAACTACTACTTGTAAGTTCAATTCACTCAATTTTTTTTGGACTACTTTTTGTCAAAAACTTAAGTGGGTGTTATTGTATCTTTTCTATTTCTTGGATAAATGTGCCTTTACCCCAAGGGGACTTCAAGCTCTTGGCTTTGTTGGTATAGGGTTCGGTACTGGCTTGGAGCGGTTGAATTATAGCATCACATGTAAGTAGTTAGGGAATAGCTTGATTTACTTTATTTGGGATAAAATTATACTTTGTAACTCTTTTGTCTTTCTAGTCTTGTCTATATCTTTATCTGTTTGATTAAGTTTCTATATATGTTGATATGTCACTTTTTACACAAGTAATTGATTAATTGGTTCTTGATTTGTTTGATTATGTTTCAGTGGCTTGTTCATACTCAAGACAACATATTTATCCATTGTTTTTAAATAGATAGTGTAGAAAGTTCTTTCAATTTTATTTTGTGGCCAGACACCATGACATTATTAGACTCAATCCTATTTTGAAAATGCAACGACAATCATGTTGAGATTGAACGATAATAATTTTATTAGTATATTTTTCGATTTTGATGTGTTTATGACATTTTATGCACAATAACGCTATATGCAGTACGAGCAAACTTTTCTTTTTTTAATTTTTGTGCACGATAGCTCTTATATATGTAGCGTAACGTACTCGTTGCACGGGTGAAGGTTTGTAGTAATGCGTTCAATAAATAAATTCAATCAAAGTTAAAATAAGGTTCTATCAAGTCAATATATAAGTTCCAATAAACTTTAATCAGGTCAACACACGTTTAATCTAACTCTATAGTTTAGTCTCTTGCAAGCATGTATGAATAGGTCTAATTAGTTCAATTCAGATCAATCAAGTATTCAAGTGTAATCAGTTTTGATAAGTTCAATTAAGTTCAGGTTTAGGGGTTAGGGTTTAGGGTTTTGGTGTAACTTATTTTTCATTTATTTTAATTATAATAATAACAAACCTATATCCATGGCTACAAAATTAAATTTCGTATTATTTTAAATTAAAATTTAACTGGGAAGTTTCACTCTAAATATAATAAGACATTATTTGGCCAAACTTCTAGAAAATAACTTATGTTATTAATATATCTAAGAAGTATAAATTTTTTTTACTTTGTTTGGTCAATTGTTTATTCATAATAATTTCATATTTACAGTCCACTATTTATACCATTTGATATGTTTGCAATGAAGAAAGTAAAAAAACATTTTTTTGTATTAGAACCCACATTCTTTATATGAGCTTTTGTCTTTTATGGTTTAATCCATAATAATAAATTTATTTAAATAATTTTAAGGTCAAATAAGTTTCAATAAGTTCAAATAATTTCCTTCCATGTCATATAAGTTTCAACCAATTGTATAAGTTTACTCTCTTGTAATCAGGATGGATCAAGTCCAATTAGGTTCTATAAATTTCAATCATGTCCAATCAGAACAAATTATATTAAGATTAGTTTTTGTATTATAATGTGAACATAACCCACACGCTCTAAGTTTAAACAAAGGAATGTCTGAACACTCGGTTGAACACAATATCTCGAATCACTACGTATATCATTAGTTTAAAATCTCAGAAGACTAGACAAAATCGGCACAAAATAAAATATACGAACTGTTTGGTGTAACTTTTTTTTTTTCATTATTTTAATTATATTAATAACAAGGTCATATTCAATTAGATGACATTAAAATTTGTTTAAAGGATACACAAAGTAAGAAAAAATTTCGTACTATTTAAAAATAAATAAATTAAGTTGCCCCCAAAACAGAAAAAACAATAAGTTGAAAATTTTCCTCTAAAAAACAATTTCCCTCTAAAAACAAAATAAATGAAAAGTTAAGCGGTATTTTTCAATTTAAGGGGAAATTTTAAGCTGTGAAAAAAACCTCATTTCAATTTAAGAGTTGTCGTTCATTTCAGTAGCCGCAATTCAACAGGGGTTTTTCAATAAGGCCCTATTTGGTTCATTATTAGTAAAGGAAAGGAAGAGAAAAGAAAGGAAGGGAAAAGAAAGGAAAAGAAAGGAAGGGAAATAGGTTTTATTTTCCTGTGTTTGGTTTAGGGGAAAGAAATGAAGGGAAGAGAAGGGAAAGCTAAATGACAGCTTTTAATTTTCTCTTTCCTTCCGAATTCCTCCAATTTTGGAAGGAAAGGAAAGTGAAAATTTTGTAAATGAGTTTTCCTTCCAATTCCTTTCATTTCCTCCCACTTCCCATATAATTATTTGTACCAAATACAGGAAACCTTATTTTACCTTTCCTTTATTTTCTTTTCCTTCCAATTCCTCCCAACCAAATAAAGCCTTAAAAACCTAGCCTTGAATTCATTGCAAATTCTTCTGAAGGATCAAACATAAGGTTTCTCTTATTAGTGAAACTCACAATTCTCTTTCTCTTAACAAAGAAATACTAGAGCAATCTTGATTTAAATCACCGCCTTTTTTTTCATTATTGGGAAGAATTCGTCCGTATTGATTTCGCCAGTCTTCAATTAGGAAGATGAACTTGCAATCGGGGAGCACCAAAATTGAAGTCTTGATGCAGCTGGCGATCAAGAGGTAACTAGTAATCACCTCATTTCTTTGCTTCTGTGTTTGTTCTCGTTGATGTAGATTAGAATTATGTTCTATTGTAGGGTTTATGTTAATTTCACTATTTGTTTTGATTGCATTATTGTTTTGTTGGATTTATAGATACCCATTTAGATTTAATGGAAAATTATTGAAGAATTTGGCGTCTTTGGAATTTGGGTTGGAATCTTATAGATATTAGCTGTTGGGTTTTGGTGAAAGGCTGAAAGCTATAATCGTCTCAATTCTGGGAAATTTAGCTCAAGAAATCTATATATCAACAATATATATGAGATGTAGCATCCAGGCCTAGACAAACTTTGAGGCTTCTTGATGTTTTAATCTGTATCTTATCATCTTATACTTAGTTAGTTTGCTGTTTTTCTTTTCATCCCCTGAGCACTTCGTCTTCAACACAATACTTAAGGGTTACAATTGATCAACACATAAAAAGAATGTTTTATTGAGAAGGGAAGAACGTGGAATGATGATAGGCTAGGAGCCAAATAATCAGTATCATTGACCTGGAAAGCTTAAGGCTGGCTTTATCTCTTATTTTTCATTTGGTTGCATCTTACATTGTTAACGCTATAGTTTGCTGGAATTAAGAACCTGATGTTACTATTCAAACCACATTTACATTGTTTATTGAAGGTGGTTAAGTATACATCTTTTAATGGTGATTGAACTTTGAAGCACTTACTATCTTATTAGGAGCTTGTGGGGTTGGATTGAGCCATTTAGTACCCACGTGAAGATGCTTTTAGATGAATTCTGCAAGGCATTAGTGACGACAAGCCTTTTATGTGTTTGGTTGAAAAGGATTGGTCGAATTTTGTATGTTGTTGCTGCCCTGAGTGATTAGCTATGGAATAAAGTGAATTTTTTAGCTTCTTTATGGACTAGGTTAGCTGGGGTTTCCCAAATAATTCTAGGTGGGGGGGGGGGGGGGGATACAGAGGATTTGGGCTAATCTGTAATTTGTTTTAGTGCTTTCTTTTGAGGATACTTTCTCCTCCCCCTATTTTAACTATTCTGCAGTTTTTAATAAATAATACTTTTCCTGTCCAAAAACATAGGTGGTGTTACTGCAATGTTACAAAAGTACAGGAGGGACAAAGAAAATGATGACAGACCGTTGATGCTTATTTTGAGCAACAATTATCTTTGCTTGATATGGTAATTGGTGCCCTGAAAATATTCTTCTATTGGCTTACACATTGAACAAAGAAAAGCCTGGAATTGATTGATACAATCATATAAGCCTGGAATTTTATTTTTCTTTTACTTGTATCCTTGAGATCTTAATTAATTGTGCTTCATGTAAGTATGTTGTCATGTTTGGATGTTTTAGTTGGGGGGCCTCTTTTAAGTTTTTTTTCAGGCATTCAGGGTATTCTTGCAAACTGAACATTTTCAAGGATATCATACACCCAAGACGATGGGAGGCAAGTGAAGGGGTGCCGCAGTTTTCAGATTTGGCTACAAAGGCTAGCCTGCCTGTCTTGCTCAGTCACCTCATCTTCACAAGAAAATGTCAATTTCTGGTGATCTTAGGCGAGTTTTTGAAGTTGGTCCTGTTTTCAGAGCTGAGGACTCCTTTACTCATAGGCATCTCGTGTTAGCTAAATAAGTAATTGGAACGACTTAACTGGATGTTGCGTAATACGAACTGAAACGATTGTCGTGCCGTGGCCGGACCACTGCTCTAAAAGACAATTCCGCGCTACCTCCGATGCAGTAGAACGCTTGCGGTTGCCCTCCAGGGTTTACACGACACCGAGAATTATGTGCACTCACAATCCCCGATTGGAGACCAGAATATTTGCCCAGAAAGAGAGGAATTTGAGAGAGAGATTGATTGTAAGTTTCTATATCTTTTGTGGAAATAAACGATGAATTTATAATGAGGCTTTGGGAAACCGCAACAACAAAAAACGGCTAGTGGAGAAGTTACGGGAGTAATGGGGAACTGCAACAGTCATAAAACGGCTAGTGGGGAGTAATGACGTGATTAATGGAGCAGTTTCCAAAGTTAGTGGGTTGATTAAGTCTTCTGACTTAATCAAACCGCCCTTGACCAAAAAGAATAACCCGGCCCACAAAACCCACCCCACGCCCGCGAACCGCATTCGCCAAGTACCAAGTACCAATGCCCAAGGCCCATGGCCCACGGCCCTCGCCCGAGCCCGGCCCGGCCCGGCGCGCGCGCGCGCGTGTGTGTGTTGTGACCACCCATGCCACTCACATGCTTTCTTAAACAAATGTTTCCCTCAAACCCCCAAATATAAACATTGAATATGGTTTGTGTTTTTCCCATGTGGGACTTTTCATATTCCCACATTTTCCCACTCATTTTCTTTTGTTTTCTCACTAGGATTTCCAACAATCCCCCACAGGTCCGAAGATGAGAAGAAAAAGAAAGAAGTAAAAGAATTGAATTTCTGGGCAAAACAAACAATTGAATAGGTGTCAATGTCTTGCGACTTGAATTGACACTTAGTGACATTCAAGCTAGAATCTCTTTCCTACCAAGTGACTTTCGTATTGAACTTAATAGGGGGTTAGAAACTCATTACTCAAAGCACACAATTGAACATGTATGATATTCTGAATCTCCGCCAATAAAAGTGACGCATTATACTGGCCATACGTCCATAACCTGGATGCTCATAGGTGCTCTAGAGAATAGCCCATGCAATTCTCATAGGAAGCGGCCTCACTTCCACACCTAAGTAGGTGAATCCCATCAAGTGTGAGCTACATCTCACCACCAAAAATATGGATATGGGTTCATTAAGAGCCGTTTGCTCAACCTCGTTCAATAATAGCAAGCACATCATAAACATCTAAGGGATGGACAGAAAATAAAATTTGTGCTTCTGAATTATTACATAATGTTCCCCTTTGAACTCATGGTGAGTAGGAGTTCATTACCTTACAATTCATCCAATGGGCCTCAAGCCCATCCCCTCCGACGTTTCCAAAACTAGTTTCTTACATAGGCCTTTCGTTAACGGATCCGCGATGTTCTTTTCGGACTTGACATAGTCCAGTGATATCACTCCACTTGACAGCAATTCTTTGACAGCCTTGTGCCTCAAACGAATGTGTCTTTTCTTTCCATTGTAGGCTTGGTTGTTTGCCACGGCAATAGCAGATTGCGAATCACAATGAAGTGCAACTGAAGGAGCTGGCTTCCCCCACAGTGGAATATCTGCAAGCACGTTCCTCAACCATTCTGCCTCATGACCTGCCAATTCAAGAGCAATAAACTCAGATTCCATAGTAGACATAGCAGTACAAGATTGCTTACAGGATTTCCAAGAGACAGCTCCACCCCCTAGGGTGAAGACATAACCACTAGTGGAGTTGACTTCATCATTTCCGGATATCCAGTTGGCATCACAATAACCCTCCAATGCTCCTGGAAATTTGGAGTAGTGCAATCCCCAATCCATGGTACCCCTTAGGTACCTAAGCAATCGCCTTAACGCACCCCAATGCTCATTGCTTGGGTTATGGGTGTACCTGCTCAATCTACTTACAGAATAGGCAATGTCAGGTCTAGTATAGTTCATGAGAAACATGACACTACCAATAATTTTAGCATACTCAGATTGACAAACAGGATCACCTTTGTTTTTCTTTAAATGAATGCTTATATCATAAGGGGTCTTGATTGGATCGACATAAAATGAATCAAACTTTTTAAGAAGCTTTTCAACATAGTGAGCTTGGCTGAGACAAATGCCATTTGGAGTTCTAATAATTTTCACTCCCAAAATCACATCTGCCTCACCCATATCTTTCATTTCAAATTTTGAACTCAAAAATTCTTTTGTTTCATTCACTCGATCCAAATCAGTACCAAAAATTAGCATGTCATCCACATAAAGACAAATAATCACACAACCAGAAGAATCATGTTTATAACAAACGCAAGAATCACCTTCATTTACATGATAGCCATTACTAGTCATCGTCTTGTCAAACTTGTCATGCCATTGCTTAGGCGCTTGCTTAAGCCCATACAATGACTTGACCAGTTTACAAACTTTGTTTTCTTGACCTGGAACAACAAAACCTTCAGGTTGAACCATATAAATCTCTTCATCTAAATCACCATTCAAAAATGCAGTTTTCACATCCATTTGATGCACAACAAGATCATGAATGCATGCAAGAGCAATTAAGGTTCTAATGGTTGCAATCTTAGTTACAGGAGAGTATGTATCAAAATAATCAATGCCATGTTTTTGAGTAAAACCCCTTACCACAATCCTGGCCTTATATTTATCAATGGACCCACATGATTTCAACTTTTTCCTAAAAATCCACTTACAGGTGATGGGTTTACAACCTCTAGGCAGATCAACCAATTCCCAAGTATTATTACTTAGGATTGACTGAAGCTCGCTATCAATGGCCTCTTTCCAGAAAACTGCATCAACCGACCTCATTGCCTCTTCATAGGTTCTAGGGTCGTCTTCTAGGATAAATACATACACAAATCATCAGTAATCAAGAAAGGTTCAGTTAGGAAAGCAGTAACGAAATCATCACCATAACTTGTTTCCTTTCTTGCCCTTTTGCTTCTCCTTGGTTCTAAATGAGACTCATTATTAGTAGTGGAACAAGGAGCAATGGGTAAAGAATTAGAGGTGCTAGAGGATGGTACATCATTACTAATGCAAGAGATCTTTAAAGGGAAAGTGTTTTCAAAAAACTCAGCATCTCTTGCTTCAATAATGTTACCACTTGCATAAGAGTTGTTAGCACCTTTAACCAAAAAACGATAAGCAGAACTTTGATAAGCATAACCAATAAAGATAGAATCAACCGTTTTGGGACCAATCTTGTCTCTTTTGAAACTAGGTAAGGCAACCTTTGCTAAGCACCCCCACACTTTCAAGTATTTCAGGCTTGGTGCTCGACCTTTCCATAGCTCATATGGGGTCTTGTCCAGCTTCTTGTGGGGCACCCTGTTCAAAACATGACAAGCAGAAAGAATAACTTCCCCCCACATATTATCAGGAAGCCCAGAACTAATAAGCATTGAATTCATCATATTTTTTAAAGTTCTATTTTTCCTTTCAGCAATCCCGTTTTGTTCGGGTGTGTAAGGAGCTGTTGTTTCGTGAACTATACCATTCTGTTCACAAAACGCCTTAAGAGTGTTAGGGTCATACTCACCCCCCTATCACTCCTAAGTCTCTTGATTTTCCTGTCTAGCTGGTTTTCAACTTCAGCCTTGTACTTGAGGAACATCTCCTCAGCCTCATCCTTAGACCTGAGAAGATAAACCATGGTGAATCTAGAGCAGTCATCAACAAAAGTAATGTAATATCTTTTACCGCCCCTGCTTTCATAGTTTTTAAAATCCCCCAAGTCACTATGAACAAGTTCTAGTACTTCTGTCTGTCTATCTATTGATTTAAAGGGTTTCTTTGCAAATTTTGCTTCAACACATACTTCACATTTTGCAAAATCAGTTTTAGAAAAGCTTGGAATCATGTTCATTTGTTTGAGTCTTTTAATTGAAGCAATATTAACATGACCCAATCTAGCATGCCATAAATCAATAGACTCAGCAATATAAGCAGAAGAAGTACTAGCTTTCTTATTCATAATTTCAATGGAAACATCAAGAGTAAACAACCCCCCATTACAAAAACCCTTTCCCACAAATTCCCCATTGTGAGTAATAACTAGCCTATCAGAATCAAAGGACAACTTCAAACCAGCTTTCATAAGTAAACTACCGGAAATTAAATTCCTACGCATTTCTGAAACATGCAAAACATTAGTTAAAGTGAGTGTTTTTCCAGAAGTGAGAGTGAGAACGATCTTCCCTTTGCCTTGAACAGTTGCAGAAGCAGAGTTACCCATGAATACAATTTCACCATCAGTCTTCTCGTAGGAAGTGAACATTTCTTTGTTGGTGCAAATGTGCCTGGTTGCTCCTGTATCAACTATCCACTCAGCAACATCACCTGCCAGATTAGCTTCTGAAACAACAGCAATAAAATTGTTAGGATCAGCAACTGCTTCAACAAGGTGAGCTTGATTCTGATCTGGCTTCTTCTTGACCCTGCAATCCCTGGACTTGTGACCAGCCTTCCCACATTCAAAACAGTTACCCTTAAACTTATACTTCTGAATTTTCCCTTGAGGCTTGAACTGACTTCCCTTCCCTTTAAACTTATCAGAATAGAAATTGCCCCTAGGTTCAACCAGATTAGCTTTAGCAGACCCAGAAAATACAGATTGACCCTTATCCTTAATACGGTTCTCCTCCTCAATTTTTAGGTGACCTACGAGTTCCTCTAGGGTAAGGTCTTTCTTCTTATGCATTAACTGGTTTCTAAAGTCTTTCCATGAGGGTGGCAGTTTCTCAATTAAAACAATAGCAAGAGTTATATCACATATACTCAAACCCTCGGCAGCCATAGCAATACAGATATTCTCATATGCATGAATCTGATCAATAATAGGTTTATCATCTTCAACTTGAAAACCTAACCATTTACTAACACAATAACGTTTCGTACCGGCATCATCAGTTCCATACTTTTTCTCTAAACCATCCCAAATATCCCTAGCATGATTATAGCCCATGTAAATGTCAAGCAAAACATTCGACATATGATGCAACAGCATTCCCTTACAGGTTCTATCATCCTTAGCAAACTTAACCTCAAAATCATGCAATTCATCATCATTAACAGGTTTCACAACATCAGAAATAACATACGCAACATCAATTTGCTCCAAATAAAATCTCATCCTAACAGCCCAACGTTTATAGTTTTTCCCATCAAGAGGTTCCAATTTCGACATATCAGGAATAAGAAATTTCGACATATTCATAGCCATAACAGAATAATTGTCTTTTAGATTGTTAGCTAAATAAGTAATTGGAACGACTTAACTGGATGTTGCGTAATACGAACTGAAACGATTGTCGTGCCGTGGCCGGACCACTGCTCTAAAAGACAATTCCGCGCTACCTCCGATGCAGTAGAACGCTTGCGGTTGCCCTCCAGGGTTTACACGACACCGAGAATTATGTGCACTCACAATCCCCGATTGGAGACCAGAATATTTGCCCAGAAAGAGAGGAATTTGAGAGAGAGATTGATTGTAAGTTTCTATATCTTTTGTGGAAATAAACGATGAATTTATAATGAGGCTTTGGGAAACTGCAACAACAAAAAACGGCTAGTGGAGAAGTTACGGGAGTAATGGGGAACTGCAACAGTCATAAAACGGCTAGTGGGGAGTAATGACGTGATTAATAGAGCAGTTTTCAAAGTTAGTGGGTTGATTAAGTCTTTTGACTTAATCAAACTGCCCTTGACCAAAAAGAATAACCCGGCCCACGCCCGCGAACCGCATTCGCCAAGTACCAAGGCCCATGGCCCACGGCCCTCGCCCGAGCCCGGCCCGGCCCGGCGCGCGCGCGCGCGTGTGTGTGTTGTGACCACCCATGCCACTCACATGCTTTCTTAAACAAATGTTTCCCTCAAACCCCCAAATATAAACATTGAATATGGTTTGTGTTTTTCCCATGTGGGACTTTTCATATTCCCACATTTTCCCACTCATTTTCTTTTGTTTTCTCACTAGGATTTCCAACATCTCGGTGTGTTTATGGGTCTTGGCGTGGAAATGAAGATCAAAGCACACTATTCAGAGGTAGAACTTGCTTCTCAGGTCTCTTTGTCAAGGTGTATATATCTCGTATTACTGCAGGTTAAATAACGTTTCTCTTTGTTATTGGAGCTTATATTTATTTATTTTTATATTATTGAATCCTGTTTTCTTCCTCATATTTTTAAGATCAGGAGTGCCAAAGGCTGGGAGCTCGACTAGGTAAATCTAAACAGAGCTTCAACTTGGAATTTTCTGTTTTTAGAGCATTTCATTGGGAGAGAATATTACAACTTTCTTGTCATTGGTTCATTCAGTTTCTCTACTGATCAGTAACAGTTTTAACCTCCAAAATTAACTCGTAAATCTTACTAGGCTAGTCTGCTGATGTCCTCTTCTTGACCCTTCTGCTTAGACAATTGGATCAACTTTGTGGTTAGGTGGGTTCATCACATTAAACTAACAGAATATTTGAGGCAATAATAGAAGAGATGTTCTAATAATGATTGATTTCCCTCTAATATATGTAATCCTAAATTATACATTCATCTGATCCAATGAAACTGCAGTGTTGTTGCTGCTTACTGCTCTTCTTACTTACCGACCTACTGATCCTGCAACTTATTGAGTTAGGTAGAGGATTGTTGCTGCTTTGCTGCTCAATGTTCAAGTTTGGGAAGAGTTGGCTTCGGTTGACTTTTGCTGATCTGCTGAATGTTCAGGTTTGGGAAGAGTACCATGACACTTTTCTAATAAAAAGCCTATTAGCTCAATTGGTAGAGCTTTGTGCAATTGCACAATGATGTAGGTTCGAATCCTACATAGGCTACTATTAGTTCATGATATTATGCTCCTATTGGTTGATCAATTACTTTATTTTATGATATAGGAAGAACACCCCGACTAATCCAAGAAAAAAAATCAGAAACCTAATTCATGAAAAATAAGTCGGAAAAATGTACAGAAGAAAATACAAAACACAGTTATGAGAACAAAATTGGGATAAAAACAAAAGAACAATAAAAATCAAAGACCTGACAATTAAATTCGAAGAACAACAAAAAGTTGGTGAATTTAAGAAAAAAACTTTGATAAAATTTTTAATTCAAAATCGAATTGATCGAGACAAAAACAACAACAATAAACGAAATTAAAATAACTTACTTGGCAGAAATTTGCGAGAATGAGGAACCAAGATGTGACGTGAAAAGGTGTGAAGATCCAAAATTGAGAGTGGTGAGAAATCACAAAAGAAGAGAGAAAGGGTAGGAAGAGAGAGATAGGGAAATGAGGAAGACATTCCAGTGAAATTACAAGAACACCCTTAGTGAAGCGTGTAAGCTTATATCCGTTGGTTTTGACCGAGATCAACGATCTAGATAAGCTTTCAGTTCTCATTATAGGCATAGGTTCTGAAAAGATCTCAATTCTTTTACTATTGCTAAAATAACTTTTTGGGACAATTTAAATTTCACTAATACTTACAAAGGCTTTTAGATGCTACCTAAACTTTACTAATGCAAAAAAAAAAACATTTTAAGGCAATCTAAATTTCAATAATGCTAAAAGGTACTTTTAGAAGCAACTACAATATCCCGAGTTCTAACAAAGAACTTTAGGGGCAACATAAATTTCTCTAATGTAAAAAGAACCTTTAGAGCAAATCAAAATTTTACTGAAGCTAAAAAAAAACCAGTTGTAGAGGCAACCTTTATTTCGTTAATGCTAAAAAAATACTTTTTAGGGGCAACTTAAATTTCTCCGATGCTAAAAAATAATGATTTAGATGCGACCATTACTTCATTATTGTTAAAAGGTGATTTTTAAGGACAACTTAAACTTCACTGATGCTAAAAAAAATTTAGATGCAACCATTATTTCATTAATGCTAAAAAGTAATTTTTAGGAGCGACTTAAATTTCATTAATGCTAAAGAAAAAAGTTATTTGAGGCAACCATTATTTCATCAATGCTAAAAGGTACTTTTTAGGGGCAACTTAAATATTACCGATGATAAAAAAAATTTAGAGGCAACCATTATTTCATTAATGCTCAAAAATACTTTTAGGGGCAACTTAAATTTCACTGATGCTAAAAAATAGGTTTTAGAGGCAAGCATTTTTTCATTAATGCTAAAAATTACTTTTTAGGGGCAACTTAAAATTCATTGACACTAAAAAAACGTTTTGGAGGCAATTATTATTCATTAATGCTAAAATGTACTTTTTAGGGGCAACTTAAAAATTTTTGATGCTAAAAAATGTTTTAGGGGCAATCATTATTTTATTAATGCTAAAAAGTACTTTTAGGGGCATCCTAAAATTTCTCGACGCTAAAAATAATTTTTAGAGGCTACCATAACTAACTAATACTAAAAGACACTTTTAGAGGCCATAAATAATTAATTGCCTCAAGGTGTTGCCTCTATATGTAAATTTTCTTGTAGTGTTAATGAAAGTAAAGAGAGAAGGATAATCCCAACTTTCAGGTATATATTCTTAAAATAATCTAAACTATCAATCATCCTATGTACAATAGACCCCAAATGGTTTAATAATGATAAGAAAATAAGACTTCGGATTATTTTGAGAAGGTAACTTCAAAAATTTTGAATTATGTTAAAATAATATAAAGTTGCGATTATTTTAAGAAAATGAGTGAAAGTTGGGATTATTAATGTCATGACCTTGTTAAATTACACTGAAATATATAAGAATTATTCTTGCGTGGACCTGGTCCACAATAATATTAGTGTGGACCCAAAATTAATATTTTTCTCAAGCACCCTTTTTATACTCATAGTGACCTTTATTGTTCATATAGTAACTATATAATAAATTAAACACCAAAATTTTTAGACATAGTAACCATTTTTCGAAACATAGTAACCCTATGTTTTTAAAAGAGATTTGTGACTTAAAATCACATTATTCAAGCACAACATGTATCCACGACACTAATTTGATATTTTATTCATAATAATCCTAATAAAATGCCAAAATAAATTAGGAATAAGTTGTTGACTTTATTTTAAGACATGATCCACAATCAATTTAATGTGGACCAAGTCCATTTAAGAATTGGTGAATATATAAACATGGTGAAAAGTTTTACTTACGTAATTTCACCACAACAAACTAACCAATATTCACCAAAAAGATACTCATAGTCACTAAAAATCATATAATTTAATTTGAAAATAAAAAAAGAAATTAAAAATTAACCACTGGTTGATCGGATGCTCCATTGAATAAGGAATAAAGAAAATTCAAAGTATGTACTATGTAGACTGAAGTAAGCTTACACTGAAATAGATATGTCTACTAATGTTTAAGAATGTGTCATTATTGTCGTTGGTCCTAGTAACATGGGCTTGTAAACCAAGTGGACAAGTGGGAAAATAAGGTTTAACATGATGTAAAAATCAATTTCCACCATTTATATACTTCCTCCGTTTCTAAATAGTTGCACCGTTTTGACTTTTAAGTTTGTCAACGCATAACTTTGACCATCAATACTTATAATTATGTATTAGTAAAAATTATTAAAATTTGATATATTTAAAATATATATTAAGACAAACCTAATAATACTTTGTATAATAATTTTTATTTTTATTTTTTAGTAGAAAATTGAGGTCAAAGCAAGACAAGTGAATAGTGTCAAAAGTCAAAATGGTGCAACTATTTGGGAACGGAGGAAGTATATTATGTTAGTACACGATTTTGTCCACCAGTATCTCTAATCATTAAAATTATAAAAGTTTGATAATTATATTATTGAAATTATATATTGAACTATTAAATTAGTTACAATGAGATTCTAACAAATAGAATTAGATTTTACATATTCAAAAAAATCAAGTTAAATTATCTCATGCTGTCGACAAGTCGATCGACAAAATTTTAGGGTTCCTTCGTATATCCGTATATCCAAAGTTGAGATTATTCGTATAAGTCACACTTCTCACTATCATTTTCTCTCGTTTTCCAGATGGTCGCGACATATGCAATTTGTAGGTGCAAACAAATTGAACAGGTTACAGACTAGAGCAAAACTCAAGAAATTTGGAGTTTGGAATTGCGAGTACGAATCGCGAGTTAGCGACAACTCCACAATATTTCAAGAAGTTTAAGGCGTAAAGAAAAGTCATTGGCTGATTGGATACACATTGGATAAGAACTTAAGGAGTAAAAGAAAATTCAAAATATATGGGCTGGTGTACGTACGATAATAATGTCGCTATGAGTACTACGTGAATGATGTTGCAATTAGACTATTAGAGCCGATAATGTACTGGAGTTGGGTTTGGTTGGGTTGGGTAGGGTCGGAACTAGGTCGACCTATTAATAAATGTGTTAGAGATTATTTCATCCAGTTCGACCTGTTTACTTAAACGAGTTGAGATTTTCAATCCTACCAGTTTTATCGAGTCCACCCAAGGTTGACCCGCTTAATTTTTCCCCTTTAAGAATAACCTCAAGTACGTAGGATACTAATGTCGCTATGAGTACTACGTGAATGATGTTGCAATTAGAGCCGACAATGTACTAGAGTTGGGTTTGGTTGAGTTGGGTAGGGTCGGAACTAGGTTGACCTATTAATAAATGTGTTGAGATTATTTCATCTAATCCGACCTGTTTATTTAAACGAGTTGAAATTTTCAATCCTACCAGTTTTATCGAGTCCACCTAAGTTTGACCCGTTTAATTTTTTCCCTTTAAGTATAACCTCAAGTCATCAGTCACACTCACACCATCAACTTGATGGTGTGACGCGTTCACACTTATAAATAAGCCCAGCTTGTTTAAAGCCCATCGCGTTATAGTTAACGGAATATAAAAGTAACAGCAACATAGAAAATAAAGTAACACTACTCTATACAAGGAACATCTAACATGAAACTGCAATAAAACAAGAAAAGTAACGGCGGATATAATGTATAAGTAACACCAACATAAAAAGTCAAGTAACATCAGTCTATACAAGAAACCTATAACATGAAATTGAAGAAACTGCAATAATAAAAGTAACACTAACATAGAAAATCAAGTAACACAAGTCTATACCAAGAACTTGTAACATGAAATCGAAGAACTTGATAAAACAATAAAAGTAACGACTAATACAATGTATAAGTAACACCAACATAGAAAGTCAAGTAATATCAGTCTATACAAGAAACCTCTAACAAAAAAATTGAATAAACTGCAATAAAACAAGATAAGTAACAACCAATATATACAATGTATAAATGACACCACACTACTACAAAAAACCTTTTGGAGTCGCTTCTTAACCACTTATAGAGTCGCCTCATGGGCGACTCCACAAGGGGCGATTCTATAGGTACCCCCTTTATGTGTCGCCTGTGACCCGACGTTGTAGGTCGGTTTATATGTCGCGTCTTACGTTAGAGGCGACTCCAAAGAGGAATCTATGAATTTGTATGTACTTTTCTGAGTCGCCTAATTCATTTTAGGCGAAGCATGTGGGGGTGATACGCGTTGTAAGTATAAATCTACTTGAATTTGAAATTAAAGGGGTGATTGGAACAAAAGGGGTTGTAATACAACCCAAGGATCTCGGCTCCTCTCTGACTGATTGTTCATAAGCATCACCAACAATCGATCCATTAGACGACCTCGCAAAAGGTGGAATCGGAACATTAGGGGTTGTACTACAACCCAACGATGTCGATTCCGGTACAGGAGATGCCAATTTCACCTTCTGTATTCATGGTGCATTGTTGCTTGTTGGGTCGTCCCCTACCTTTAGCCATGACGGTGGCGGCTCACGTGAACAAATTCACAGTAACATGTGTTGGAGGGGAGACTTCACGAAGAAAAACAACGTGCAATATAATGAAATAGCTATGGGGGATATCAATATAATTAAAGTATGATTAATAGTTGAGTATGATATGTGTAGTGATTAATTGGCCGGAATATGGGACCTTGAACTTTTTAGAGATCTATTTGAATACTTCGTATATAGATTTATAATGCTAGCGTTAAAAATGATGTTTCTTTTTCTTTTTATTAGTGTTTGTGTGTGTTATTTGTTCAGAGACAACTACTGTAATAAAGTAAATCTCCTTCAAATATGGAAAACTCGTTTTCCTTTTTAATTGATAATCGCGCCAAGTTATTGTTATAATTTGGACTATTGTTATGAAAATCCAAAATTAAAGTTCATGAATTCTCCATGTATTTTATTACGACAGTTATAATATTTACTATTTACCTTTCAACTTTAACTCACTAATAGGAAAACAAATCATAATTTTTTTTGGACCCCCGTACATAAATTCGTGGATCCGTCCCTGCTTATATGACACCCACCTATCAACAATTTGGTAACTTAAGTGTGAAATCATTGTTTTTGTATTATTTAACCCAACAACCTTTTTGTGATTTTATCTTATTCTATCACATCATGGACATGAATGCTTATTTTTTCTTACTTCATATTCATGTTCTCGAAAATATTTTATTGCAGACATATTCCTGTTCTGTAAATGCCATCAAGAAATCTACCAAGAGAACTACTGATCATTTTAAAACACTATAATCTCGTGTTATTTGACAATTTTGATTTGAATAGATTCCACATTCGGTTCAATATAGATTATATCTATATTGAAGAGAATTTGAGTTGATTTTAGTCTTTTGTTTTGGAAGAAATTGATTGTGATTTTTATAACACAAACATGAATTTTGCGGATGTGAACAACTTGGAGCATTCTATCAATTATTTGAACCAGAACCTTGCTACTTTCGTCTTTTCGGGTTCGCTCTATCTGTTTGCCAATGATCCCTATACGTTTCTTATCTTTTTGTTTGACTTTCATTATAAGTTGTGCAATGTGAGTGGATTTTATTGGATTGGCTCAACCTAGGAGACTTCCCTTTGATGGTTCTTGAGCTTTTCTAGCAGTTTCCTTCATCTTCTTTTCTTTGAGGGAGGTTCTTAATGTATCATAAACATTCTATGGTAACTTGGATTTTAAGGAAGATCAAGGGTCTTTTAGAGCAGGTATCAGGTTTCTGAAGATTTGTAGAGTTTTTTTTAGCTCAGATGGGTGGGTTGTTAAGTCATGAAGAGAAAATAACACTATCCGTACATATTGTTTTGGTTTGTATTATATTTGTGGGACCCCTGTATCATTTATGTTGGATAAAATGGTTACCTAGAAGCTAGAACGGCTAAGATGCTGATTTTCTGAATTAATGATGTATCAATGATAAATATTGGAATGATGAACTTTGGATTGCTTCATGTGAAAGCACCGCGGAAGTGTGGAATCATCTATGTTGGGATTGGTGTAGAAATTTGCAAATATATCTTCAATTCTAAACCCATAATATGGATTAAGGCTTTTGTTCAAGAAAGAAATTATAATAACAGTCTCATCGAGGCAATGATAATTGGAGTTTGGCAACGTGGCTATTAAAGAAGATGTTTAAGGTTCTTTTAGAGTAGGTGCCATATTGTGAATTCTAGACCCATAATATGGATTCTTCCATTCAAGAAAGAAATTCTTATGGAAGTCTAATTGAGGCAGTATTGGTTTTTACCAAATATATCTTGAATTCTAGATTCTTAAGGATTAAGGCTTCCATCAAGAAATAAATTCCGATGGACCCTAAAATGTTGTTTAGCTATTGTATAATGATCTCTTGGAATACCTGCTTATTTTTGTTTATAACGTTATAAATCTTTTTATGTCTGTAAGGTTTGATACATGTGGCAAGGAAAGCTCTAAAAATTGCACATTCTCACTTTTTACTTGGCTTAATATACCAGAGATTGGGTCGGCCTCAAAAAATTGCTTCAACGTCTATTTCTTGGGCTTTAACTCAACACATGTGGCTTTTTTGACTAATTTGTAGAGTTGTCTTTCAGGCAGTGCTTGAATATGAGAAGGCAGCAGAGGTTTTTCTGTTCTGATGAGGAGATTGAAAACTAGAGTTGTTATCATTGGTCCAACTACATAATGCACAGGTTCGTGTTCTAATTTTTTTTTACCATGTTTCACTTCTTCGAATTCAGCTATTCACGGAGATTTGGTACCCAATAGCTTAGCTTTATCTTCTGGCCGGGAAGCTACTCTGTTCATTAATTATTGGATCCAGTCAAAGGATGGGAGAGAGAGAGAGAGAGAGAGAGAGAGAGAGAGAGAGAGAGAGAGAGAGAGAGAGAGAGAGAGGATACAATTTAAAACTCACGAATTTGGAAAATACAAACAAGAGTACGTAGGAGTGAGGGAAAGGGATATAAATGTGTAATAGAAGAAGAGGGGGGAGCCAGGAGAGAGAATTTTATATTTGATAGATTCACATTTGTTCATGCCATGAAAATCATAGCTGGTAACTGGTGAAAAAAATCTAAATGAGACCATCTTTCAATGATGAAACTAGGGAAGATGAGAAGGTGTACTTTCTCCATCTAGAACTTGAATTTCTTGCTTCAGCCAATGAAAATAAATATTTTGTGACTTGAAGATCTGAAATCAGGGAGGAGAGGAACCTCGCGGGATTCGAATATATAATATATGTCACCTAAACAACTAATTTAAGGAGAGAGTTCATGGAGCATCTTCTACGCCTACTTTGACTTCTTTTACCTCAGGCATCGCCTTTAATTTTTTTTCATGTTCTGGTGATTAAGGGCTAAATCGGAGTTGAATCACCATTATTGTTGCCATATTACATTAAATCATTTGGTTCTTTTATGTCTAATAGTTGAAGAAAAAGTTGTCTCAAGACAACGTTTGCTACCCTGGAGTACAATTTAACTAGTGTGTTGCATCATGATTTTGTGTATTGTATGTCAAAAAGAGTTATTTCAAGGGAAAAAGGCTAAATTGGATTTGTTGTCCCACAACTTTATAGTTTCAGCACATTGTATCTCTTTACTCAGAAATGGTTTACTGATTTGTTGTTTGGGTATGTTGTTTCATCTATTTTCTACTAGAATCTAGCTAAGCTTCAACTGGTTGGCTCAGTAGAAGTTTAAAGTTTCTAATGGATTTTCTTTGAAGAAAAGATGCCTTAAGACTTTCTGTTAGGTTATGATACATATGACAATTCATAAATCATGCGGAAAAACCATAAAGCCAGGAAAACATATTATTTACACATAATCATTTAGCATAGTTTAGATGCATACTCTTTGTTGCGTGCCCTCCCTAGCTGCGCCCGAACCGAACAAGAACAAGTCTTTAGGACTCCAAGTGTCGTCCCTCCGTAGATAGTCCACAGCACGTCCGGATCCGCCTTAAGATTGACCAACTAGAATCGCCCTTAAGGTACTTAGAATTTTCGGCACTTTATAGGCAATTGTATGACTGAATTTTGCTCTCAAAAACTCACTTTGAATACTAGAATGCTCGATGTAAATATGTGACCTTAGGCACCTATTTATAGAGTTATGGAAAAGGATTTGGAATCCTATTAGGATACTAATTTATTTAATTATAATCCTACTAGGACTCTAATTAAATAAACTAAATCTTTTAGGATTAGATTTAATCATATGACAAGTCCCGGTAGCTTTAGGATTCGAGTAGCACACAAACACACACGCACGCACAACACCCCACGAGGGGCGCCATGCGCGCGCGCAACCCGCGAGCTCGCAGCCCACTGCCGCAAGCCCACACGCTGCCGTAGCCTTGGCGCGCGCTGGGCCTGCCTTGCGGTGGGCCTGGCGCAGCCTTGGCTGGTGCGTTTGTGGCTCGCTGGCTTGCTGGGCGATGGCCCAGCTTCGTGCTGGGCCTTCGTCTGGCAGGCCTCGTCCGATGCTAATTCGTACAATACGATTCCGATTAATTTCCCGATTCCGGAATTCATTTCCGATACGAACAATATTCAATATTTCCGATTCCGGAATCAATTTCCGTTTCGAACAAATATTTAATATTTTCGTTTCCGGAATTATTTTCCGATTCCGATAATATTTCCGATTCCGACAATATTTCCGTTTCCGGCAATATTTCCGATTCCGGCAATATTTCCATTTCCGATAATATTTTCCGATACGTACCATGTTTCCGTTTCCGGCAACATCTACGACTTGGATAATATTTATATTTCCGATACGATCCATATTTCCGTTTCCGGTAATATCATCGTTTCCGGAGTATTCATTTCTTGCCTGTGACGATCTCAGCTCCCACTGAAACCAAGATCCGTCGATTCCGAATATCCATAGATGGAGTATTTAATGCCATTAAATACTTGATCCGTTTACGTACTATTTGTGTGACCCTACGGGTTCAGTCAAGAGTAAGCTGTGGATTAATATCATTAATTCCACTTGAACTGAAGCGGCCTCTAGCTAGGCATTCAGCTCACTTGATCTCACTGAATTATTAACTTGTTAATTAATACTGAACCGCATTTATTAGACTTAACATTGAATGCATACTTGGACCAAGGGCATTATTTCCTTCAGTCTCCCACTTGTCCTTAGGGACAAGTGTGCATTTCCTAATTCCTTTGTCGCTCGATGCTTGCTCTTGAACATAAGGTAAGAGTTGTCATCCTTATTATGTCCAAAGGTGTTTCTCGGTTTCAGCGTTCAACTGATCAAATAAACAGATAATCATAGCCTATGATTCATCCGAGCACGGCCATGCATTTCACAGTTTCTAGCTCTCCGAGTGGCCTTGTACAAGTTTTAAGCATCTCATCCCGATTTATGGGAGGACAATCCCAATCTTGCGATCTTGAGATTAGACTTCGTTTGATAGGTGATTACCTGAGCGTTGCCTTTATAGCCTCCTTTTACGGTGTGACGGTTGGTCAACGTCAAAGCAACCAGTTCTCAAACAAGTAATCTCAAATCACTCAGGTATTGAGGATTTAGTGTCTAATAATTTTAATGAAATTTACTTATGACCGATTTTCATCTCTTACAGTAAAGTTTCATAGGTCTTGTCCGATACTAGTCTTCCCAAAGTAAGTATCTATGCAAATGATTATGACATTGCCATGTCCACATAGTTCAAGAAACAGAACTACTAGTTATCTTGCATTCTAGTCGTCTAACGTTTTCTATGCGTCCAATTTTATAGAAAACTCCGACTAGGGACCATTTTCAACCTTTGACATTCAAGTTCACTTGATAGACATTTCTTAGTCACAGGACTGGTCCTGACAGTCTATCTTGAATATATCGTCAAATTGAAGGGACTCATCATTTAATAAACCACAAATTAAATGGAAAAATGAATTCTTTTCATTTATTGTGAATGATTAACCAATAATGTTTTACAAAGATTTAAACTCTAAAACTTTAAAACATTAAACAGGGTCATCAAAGCCATTCTCCAATATGCTTGATTCCCATAACTGCAGTGTGCGAGTTGTGCTTCGCCTACGGCAGAGGTTTAGTCAATGGATCTGATATGTTGTCATCAGTTCCGATCTTGTTTATCTCGACTTCTTTTCTTTCAACGAACTCTCGTAGAAGGTGAAATCTACGAAGTACATGCTTGACTCTCTGGTGGTGTCTAGGCTCCTTTGCCTGTGCAATAGCTCCGTTATTATCACAATACAGGGCTATTGGTCCTTTAATGGAGGGGACTACACCAAGTTCACCTATGAACTTCCTTAGCCATATAGCTTCCTTTGCTGCTTCATGTGCAGCAATGTACTCCGCTTCAGTTGTAGAATCCGCAATGGTGCTTTGCTTAGCACTTTTCCATCTTACTGCTCCTCCGTTGAGGCAGAAGACAAACCCAGACTGTGATCTGAAATCATCTTTGTCGGTTTGGAAACTTGCGTCCGTATAGCCTTTAACAATTAATTCATCATCTCCACCATAGACCAGGAAGTCATCTTTGTGCCTTTTCAAGTACTTCAGAATATTCTTGGCAGCAGTCCAATGCGCCTCTCCTGGGTCTGACTGGTATCTGCTCGTAGCACTGAGTGCGTACGCAACATCCGGGCGTGTACATATCATAGCATACATTATTGAACCAATCAATGATGCATACGGAATCCCATTCATTCGTCTACGCTCATCAAGTGTTTTTGGGCACTGATTCTTGCTTAGAGTCATTCCATGAGACATGGGTAGGTAGCCTCGCTTGGAGTCCGCCATCTTGAACCTATCAAGCACCTTATTGATATAAGTTCTTTGACTAAGTCCAATCATCCTTTTAGATCTATCTCTGTAAATCTTGATGCCCAATATGTACTGTGCTTCTCCTAGATCTTTCATCGAAAAACATTTCCCAAGCCAAATCTTGACAGAGTTCAACATAGGAATGTCATTTCCGATAAGTAATATGTCGTCGACAAATAATACTAGGAAAGCAATTTTGCCCCCACTGACCTTCTTGTATACACAAGATTCGTTTGCGTTCTTGATGAAACCAAAGTCACTGACTGCTTCATCAAAACGTATATTCCAGCTCCTGGATGCCTGCTTCAATCCGTAGATTGACTTCTTTAGCTTGCATACCTTTTTAGCATTCTTTGGATCCTCAAAACCTTCAGGCTGTGTCATAAACACAGTTTCTGTTAAAATGCCGTTTAAGAAAGCAGTTTTGACATCCATCTGCCATATTTCGTAATCGTAATATGCAGCGATTGCTAACATTATCCGCATAGACTTTAGCATTGCAACTGGTGAAAAGGTTTCATCGTAATCCACACCGTGGACTTGCCTGTAACCTTTTGCAACCAATCTAGCTTTGAAAACTTCAAGTTTCCCATCTTTGTCCTTTTTCAGTTTGAAAACCCATTTGCTTCCAATGGCTTGGTAGCCATCTGGCAAATCGACCAAATCCCATACTTGGTTTTCAGACATGGAGTCTAATTCAGATTGCATGGCTTCTTGCCATTGCTTGGAGCCAGGGCTCGTCATAGCTTGTTTGTAAGTCGCAGGTTCATCACTTTCAAGTAATAGAACGTCATAGCTCTCGTTCGTAAAAATACCTAAGTACCTTTCCGGTTGAGATCTATATCTTTGCGATCTACGCGGGGTAACATTTCTAGATTGACAATGATTCTCACCAGATTCTTCTAAAGATCTCTGAGTTTCATCCTGAATGTCATCTTGAGCATTCTCTAGAGTTTGTTGTTCGACTCGAATTTCTTCGAGGTCTACTTTTCTCCCACTTTAAGGGCGATTCTAGTTGGTCAATCTTAAGGCGGATCCGGACGTGCTGTGGACTATCTACGGAGGGACGACACTTGGAGTCCTAAAGACTTGTTCTTGTTCGGTTCGGGCGCAGCTAGGGAGGGCACGCAACAAAGAGTATGCATCTAAACTATGCTAAATGATTATGTGTAAATAATATGTTTTCCTGGCTTTATGGTTTTTCCGCATGATTTATGAATTGTCATATGTATCATAACCTAACAGTAATATCAGAGCAACAAACACCTTGTTCTCAGATGTATTGTAGAAGTAATACCCCTTTGTTTCCTTTGGATAGCCCACAAGGATACATTTGTCAGATTTTGGATGAAGTTTGTCTGAAATCAATCGTTTGACGTATACTTCACATCCCCAAATCTTCAGAAAAGACACATTTGGAGGCTTTCCAAACCATAATTCATATGGAGTCTTTTCGACAGCTTTAGACGGAGCTCTATTTATAGTGAGTGCAGCTGTATTTAGTGCATGTCCCCAAAATTCTAATGGAAGTTTGGCCTGACCCATCATTGACCTGACCATGTCTAGCAAGGTTCTGTTCCTCCGTTCCGACACACCGTTCCATTGTGGTGTTCCAGGAGGAGTCAATTCTGATAGAATTCCACATTCTTTCAGATGGTCATCAAATTCATAGCTCAGATATTCACCGCCTCTATCAGACCGCAGTGCCTTAATCTTCTTGCCTAATTGATTCTCTACTTCACTCTGAAATTCCTTGAATTTATCAAAGGATTCAGACTTATGCTTCATTAGGTAGACATAACCATATCTACTGAAGTCATCAGTGAAAGTGATAAAGTAGCTGAAACCACCTCTAGCATTTGTACTCATTGGTCCACATACATCTGTATGGATTAAACCCAATAGTTCATTTGCTCTTTCTCCAACTTTAGAGAAAGGTTGCTTTGTCATTTTGCCAAGTAAACATGATTCGCATTTACCATAATCCTCTAAGTCAAATGGTTCTAGAATTCCTTCCTTTTGAAGTCTTTCTAAGCGTTTCAAGTTTATATGGCCTAATCGACAATGCCACAGATAGGTGAGATCTGAATCATCCTTTTTGGCCCTTTTGGTATTTATGTTATATACTTGTTTGTCGTGATCTAATAAATAAAGTCCATTGACTAATCTAGCAGATCCATAAAACATCTCTTTAAAATAAAACGAACAACTATTGTCTTTTATTAAAAAGGAAAATCCCTTAGCATCTAAGCAAGAAACTGAAATGATGTTTTTAGTAAGACTTGGAACATGGAAACATTCTTCCAGTTCCAAAACTAGCCCGGAGGGCAACGACAAATAGTAAGTTCCTACAGCTAATGCAGCAATCCGTGCTCCATTTCCCACTCGTAGGTCGACTTCACCCTTGCTTAACTTTCTACTTCTTCTTAGTCCCTGTGGATTGGAACATAAGTGTGAGCCACAACCTGTATCTAATACCCAAGAAGTTGAATTAGCAAGTATACAGTCTATAACGAAAATACCTGAAGATGGAACGACTGTTCCGTTCTTCTGATCTTCCTTTAGCTTCAAGCAATCTCTCTTCCAATGCCCCTTCTTCTTGCAGTAGAAGCATTCGGATTCAGAAGTGGGTTGACTGACCTTCCTCTTTACAGATTTGGCGCCAGTTTGCTTAGTTGGGCTGGCCTTGTTGCCACCTTTCTTAGCATTCCTCTTCTTTCCAGATTTCTTGAACTTGCCCCCACGCACCATAAGCACATCCTGCTTATCACTTTTGAGCGTCTTTCAGCGGTCTTCAGCATACCGTGAAGCTCAGTGAGCGTTTTGTCCAGACTATTCATACTGTAGTTCAGTTTGAACTGATCATACCCGCTATGAAGAGAATGGAGGATGGTGTCTATAGCCATTTCCTGAGAAAATTGCTGATCCAGCCGACTCATATTCTCAATGAGTCCAATCATTTTGAGAACATGTGGACTTACGGGCTCGCCTTTCTTAAGCTTGGTCTCAAGAATTTGCCTATGAGTCTCGAATCTTTGGACTCGAGCCAGATCTTGGAACATGTTCTTCAACTCACTGATGATTGTGAAAGCATCTGAGTTGATGAACGTTTTCTGCAGATCCGCACTCATGGTGGCGAGCATTAGACATTTCACATCCTTGTTGGCATCAATCCAACGATTGAGGGCTGCCTGAGTGACCCCGTCGCCTGCGGCTTCGGGCATCGCCTCTTCTAGGACATACTCCTTTTCTTCCTGCATAAGAACTATTTGCAAGTTCCTTTGCCAGTCAAGGAAGTTCTTCCCGTTCAACTTCTCCTTTTCGAGAATTGATCGAATATTGAATGAATTGTTGTTTGCCATATTTAAAACTACAATTGAAAAGAATAAACAAATAAATAACCATTCACAGTTTCTCTTAATAAACTTAAATTCTAGCATACATGCATAATTCAATGTTTATTAAGCATTTTATTCAAGTTATGTGTTCCGGCAGGTGTGAATAAAATGATTCCAAGATCCTAAAATCATTGAAGAACTAAGCACAGTTTGTCGACTTAATCCTAAAACATCTTAGGTAAGCAAAAGCCTTTTGCTAATAGTCTAGAAACTATTCTTGGTTGATAGGTACGTCTAAGAACTTATTAGGTAAACCTATCGATTTTGCAACGACATAAAAGGACTCCTTACTTATATCATTGAGTTTCACCAAAACTAACATGTACTCACAATTATTTGTGTACCTTGCCCCTTTAGGACCAATAAGTAACACCTCGCTGAGCGAAAACTATTACTAGATTGATGTAAAGGATATCCAAGCAAGTGTATATTTTGGCATGGCACCTTTTAACTCAATTTTTAAGTTTGGAACTTAAGGCTCTTACTATGTTGGTTAGATTTTAAGTGAACTAAAATCCTTAATCATGCAACATAATCAAGCTTTTGATCTCATGCATTTTAAGACATATTTAAAAGCAATAAATAACTTAAAACATGCATAAGATAAATGTGATCTAGTATGGCCCGACTTCATCTTGAAGCTTTAACTTCAAAGTCCGTCTTGAAAATCTCCGTGGGAGGCACCATTTTCTTCAAATAGGATAAGCTATAATTAAAGCTAATTACAACTATTTGATGGTACGCAGACCATATTTGAATTGAAAAACAACTTTGGTACTTTAGACCAATTACATTCAAATTAATGGTACGCATACCATATTTTCTATCCTATTTGGGCCATACTAGTCACTTCATAACCTGCAAAACAGTACATATACAATATATACCATTCACCCATTCATTATCATGAATGGCCCACATAGCTGGTTAGTAAAACACATTATGCATCACGTAAACATTTGCAGCAATTAATCAAGGGCACCAATAATCTACCAATTATTGAGTCCTTATTAATTCTAATCAAGTTGTTTTAACCTTAAGGATTTGTAGACCTAATCAAGAGTTTATGACTAAAAGGGCTCCCACTTAAATCTAGTCTAACCGGAAACATACAAATTTAATTAAAATTTAAAGCTCATCTAAATTTATAATTGAATCCAAAAAGTTTAATTTAATTTCAGTCGTATTTAAATTAATTCATGATTTTAATTTTAGTAAAATAATTAGAATAAATAAAATTTATTATAATTACAATATTCAAAATTAAAATCCAAGAAAATAATTTAAATTATTAATTTTAAAATTAATTAAAATTACGTAAACTGAAAATTTCAAATTAAAATTTCAAAACGATCCAATCGCAACGCAACAACCCCACGCAACGCACGCCCATGGGCCACACGCACACAGCGATCGCTGGCCATGTGCGCGCAGCCCATACGCTGCGTCGCATCGCTGCTGCTGCTCTCCTTCGCAAGGCATCACGCGAGCTGGTGCTCGCTGCGCGCGCCAGCACTCGATGCACGCGAGCCATCGCTCGCTGCGCTCGCTCGCCAGCGCTCGCTTCATGCGAGCCAGCGCTCGCTGCGCGCGCTCGCCAGCGCTCGCTTTATGCGGGCCATTGCTCGCTGCGCGCGCTTGCCAGCGCTCGATCCTGCGAGCCTCGCTCGCTGCGCGAGGCATCGACGCTGGGTGTAGCACGCGAGCTTGCGCTCGCTGCGCGTGAGGCTCCGCACGCTTGTGCGAGGCAGTGCGCGCTGTGGCGCAGCTCGCTTGCTGCCCACACGCGACTGCTGTTCCTTGCTTTCGCCCTCGCCCATTCGTCCATTCCTCACAGCCCACGACGCAAGGCAGGGCTGTTGCCTTGTGCTCGTGCACCATGGCCTTGCTCATTGCATTCGTGCCGCATGGGCGACGAGCTCCCTTGCTCGTCGTCACATGCCCGCACTATACAACACCCCTTAAGGGTAACACGTAGCGTCCATTGCTTTGTGCGTGCAAGTTATATGAGCGAATCGCATAAAATTTAAAAAATTTATATTTAAAATTAATGACAAATTAATAAATAATATTAATTTCATAATTTTAGGGCGAAAAATCGAAAATTTATTATTCAATTGATTTCCGATTAACATGGATTCAAGTCTAGGTCATAAAAATTTAAAATTTAACATAAATTTACAATTTTTATGGTGGTTTTTAATCATAGGTATCTAATTAAATTATAATTAATTATGAAAATCAAATTAATTCTAAATTATTCTAATTTTCAACAAATTAATCATAATTACAAATTAGATTGCATAATTTACAAGGCTAGGTATTCAAACTTGTTAAACATATACAGTAGGTCAATCAAAAATTCAAGATTTATCAACAAGAATCGCAAATATTTAATTTAACATCTTAAATTTACGAAATTTTGCATTCGAAACACTAAAACCTCCGAAAAGTCATAGTTAGGCTTCGAATTTATAAATTCTGGGTTCGGCAGAAAAATAGTATTTTTGTCAAAATTTTAGAATGCCTTTTACATGCGGAATTGACACAAAAATCACTCGATTTGGATGAGTAACGAAGAAACTGCCGAAAAATTGCGTACGTATAATTAAATAAACGCAATTTGCAATTAATTAACAATTACGAAAATTAATCACCCCTTTTAATTCTTGCAAATTTGTAATATTTAACCATGTTCATGCAATTTTAGATTATGAAAATAAAAAGAGGCTCGTGATACCACTGTTAGGTTATGATACATATGACAATTCATAAATCATGCGGAAAAACCATAAAGCCAGGAAAACATATTATTTACACATAATCATTTAGCATAGTTTAGATGCATACTCTTTGTTGCGTGCCCTCCCTAGCTGCGCCCGAACCGAACAAGAACAAGTCTTTAGGACTCCAAGTGTCGTCCCTCCGTAGATAGTCCACAGCACGTCCGGATCCGCCTTAAGATTGACCAACTAGAATCGCCCTTAAGGTACTTAGAATTTTCGGCACTTTATAGGCAATTGTATGACTGAATTTTGCTCTCAAAAACTCACTTTGAATACTTGAATGCTCGATGTAAATATGTGACCCTAGGCACCTATTTATAGAGTTATGGAAAATGATTTGGAATCCTATTAGGATACTAATTTATTTAATTATAATCCTACTAGGACTCTAATTCAATAAACTAAATCTTTTAGGATTAGATTTAATCATATGACAAATCCTGGTAGCTTTAGGATTCGAGTAGCACACAAAAACACACGCACGCACAGCAGCCCACGAGGGGCGCCATGCACGCGCGCGCAGCCCGCGAGCTCGCAGCCCACTGCCGCAAGCCCACACGCTGCCGTAGCCTTGGCGCGCGCTGGGCCTGCCTTGCGGTGGGCCTGGCGCAGCCTTGGCTGGTGCATTTATGGCTCGCTGGCTTGCTGGGCGATGGCCCGAGTTCGTGCTGGGCCTTCGTCTGGCAGGCCTCGTCCGATGCTAATTCGTACGATACGCTTCCGATTAATTTCCCGATTCCGGAATTCATTTCCGATACGAACAATATTCAATATTTCCGATTCCTGAATCAATTTCCGTTTCGAACAAATATTTAATATTCCCGTTTCCGGAATTATTTTCCGATTCCTATAATATTTCCGATTCTGACAATATTTCCGTTTCCGGCAATATTTCCGATTCCGGCAATACTTCCATTTCCGATAATATTTTCCGATACGTACCATGTTTCCGTTTCCGGCAACATCTACGACTTGGATAATATTTATATTTCCGATACGATCCATATTTCCGTTTCCGGCAATATCATCGTTTCCGGAGTATTCATTTCTTGCCTGTGACGATCTCAGCTCCCACTGAAACCAAGATCCGTCGATTCCGAATATCCATAGATGGAGTATTTAATGCCATTAAATACTTGATCCGTTTACGTACTATTTGTGTGACCCTACGGGTTCAGTCAAGAGTAAGCTGTGGATTAATATCATTAATTCCACTTGAACTGAAGCGGCCTCTAGCTAGGCATTCAGCTCACTTGATCTCACTGAATTATTAACTTGTTAATTAATACTGAACCGCATTTATTAGACTTAACATTGAATGCATACTTGGACCAAGGGCATTATTTCCTTCACTTTCATCTTTGGTTATTCTACTGTTGAATATAGTTGGTGGACTGAACCTTGAATTGTTTTGAGTATATTTCTTCCATAGAAGTTGTTTTGAATGAAGGGGCTGATTTATTTAAAATAAACTCGTCTGTTGTAGTAGAAAATCTGAAAATATGCACATTTCTTTAATTTAACTGTAATTATCTAGAGCATGCTTATCTTTTATCCATGCTGCTGGAACTTGCAAGTATTTTGTTCAAATATCTTTCATTAATTCTTTTACTGAAGACTTGTACTGGAACGTTGGGTTTTGCTTACTTATGTCTCTTTCTTCTTTGAAAGTATCTTGTGTGCTACAAGCTGTCTTTTTCTTCTCTTACTATACATTTTTTTAGAAGTTAGGGACCACCGAATCTGAAACTTATTACTGTTTTGAGTTCCAATAATCGGGTGACTGTCGAGATTTTGTTGGTTTTTAAACTGGTCGATTACAACACTTCTTTCTCTTTCATCAGGCTTACTACCATGTCTTTACGCCACTGCCTGAATAACAAGCTCTCTCAATTATTTCCTTTCTCTCCAAGTAAAGAATCTGTTCTCATATTCTGTATGTTTTTTGTATATTTTAAACGAGAAATGCTAGATGGGGTCTGTTTGACCTCCTCTACCAATTTCTCCTCCATGTTCTATACAAAGATCTAATACGAGTTAATTGTCATATATGTGATTTGAATGAAGGTAAGGAGAGGGAGAAGATAAGGAGGGGGGGAGGGTGGGAGGGGGGGGGGGGGGTTGTAGTGGTATGGATGCATTTGATTTGATTTTTTTTGTCCTATCTTTCTAAATTGAAGAGATTTTGAGTTGATTTAAGTTTACGAGAATTGAATTATAATAATGGCTTAATTTGTGTTCTGTTTATGTTGGTGTTGGATTTTTTACTTGATCATAACTGGTTAGAAATTGGGGTTTTTTTTTTAATTTTGAGGGGGTTTAGTTTGTTGATCGATAGGGATTGGTGTATGCAGGACTATGGATAGTGTGGTCAAGGTAGAAGAGGAAATAATTGGCAGAGGGGATATGGCAATGGCAATGGGAAATTTTATACGGAGCCATCAACATTCAGTTAATCCATTTCCAATTTCGAGGGATAACATTAAGGGCTAGATCGCCCGAGTTCAGCCCCTAGTATTTTGTCTCTCTCAATGAATTTTTGTTCAGTTTGGTGTTTGATAATATAGTCTAATTCATAAAGTTAAATAGTTAAATTTATGTTATTAATTAGGGTGCTTCTCTAAGAACCTTGCAAAATGAGTTCATTACTCTAAATGAAGAAGCATTGAAAGCTCTTCTACCTAATTTTTAATATAACCAATCAACATAGTAAAGTATCCTTTTATTTCATACCGGGGAGCTGTAGGGGAATACAGTTAAACATACATAACATGTGCGGAACATCCCCAAAGCCAGGAAACATGTATAAAGCACATTTTAAGCAAACTTACATTCGAAGTGTGTTTTCCCGAGTATTGTATCAACGAACACGAACAAAGAACTCCACTTGTTGTTCATCTACTTGGTTCACCGACACGTTCAGATCCATCTTGATAATCGTAGCTTAGACAATCACTCAAGAGTTTGTGCTTTTGGAAAGAACACATCCATGGAGGCTGAGAGAGAATAGGGTTTTTCTCTCCTCCTTATGGTTTGATGTGTAATCTGAATTGTGTGCTTAGATTAGGAAAAACTGTGTGGAATAATATTATAACCCTTAGGTTATAATACTAACCGGCCAAGCCACAAAAGCAAGAACCGCACAGCAAGCACGCAAGCCCATACGCACAGCTACACAGGCGCTGGGCCTAGGGACGCGCTGTGTGTGCTGCTGCTGCTGCTCCTCACATGCGCGCGCTTCCAGCCGAGGCATGGGCCTTGTGCTCGCTGGCTCACTGCTACGCCTAGTGGGCCTTGCGCGCTTGCGCGCCTTGGCTCGTTGGGCTGGCAGCGTTGCCTTCTCGTATTTGCGTCCAATGCCTTACGACAATTATTTATCGTGTAGTACTTGACGATCCAATGTCGAACTATACGATTATTCGTTTCGCCTAGCTTACGAATATATGCAATACGATATACGATTCCAATCCAACGTCATATTGTATATTTGAGTTTTCCAAACTAATTCCCGAAAAGCTATTAAATGAATTTCCTATTAATTTAATCCGGTGATCTATTACATGTCATTGGTGTGATCTTATAGGTCCAGTCAAGAGTAAGTTGTGAGCCTAATATAGATTAGAACTCACTGATCGGAAGCATTGCTCCAGCTAGCTGTTCCGATCACTTGATCTTACTGAATTAGTTGTTCGCAATTAATCTAAACCTTGGTATTAGACGTAATGCACCTTAGGTGAATGACATATTTCCTTCAGGAGTTATTTGTGTGTTTCTTGTTATTTTGGTGGAGCGCAAAATGGGAGTTCACGGTTCTGGGAATGCACGTCTTCTTTGTGTGGGGAAAATGTATGCAGCATGCATTGAGATATTTTATGCTATGTGGGTAGGTTATATAGATACTTTAAAAGTACAATTGAACATCTTACTAATAGCTAGAAAAGGCTTAACTTTATTCGAAGTATTAGTTTAATTGCAGAGGTGATCTTCCGAGCTTTGTTTGTTCTCAATATAAGCACGCAGGTGACAATTCACTTTCTGGTGATCTCCCGAGCTTTATCTATGGCATGGCTTCGTTGGAGTAGCTCTCAATACCTTGCAACAATTTCTCTGGTGCGATAAGTGATGAAATCAGTAATTTTTTGAACCTTGCAAACTTGATCAATTCGGGCAATCACTTTTCTGGCCCATTTCCTGATGTCTTTGGTAAGCTAACCAAATTAGAGCAATTTGTGATGATGGGGTTTACCTTAGATTATGCATAAGAAAAGTGTTGACGAGTAATTATGGACTTGTGGTAGATGGCTCATTGTATTGATCATGGACAAACTTTGTTCAATGACATTGAGTTGTCAGCCTGTCTTTTGGACATTGTTCATAGAAAATATTTCCTCAATGATTTTCCTTTATGCCAGAAGGTATGCTTCCTTTAGCGAGGGAACTAGCGTGCATGGGTTAATGTTTTCTGTGCTCTACAGACACTTACGAATCCTTATAGCTAAATATTTTAGGATTAAGGCATGAAATAAGGCTACTGTTGGGACTATAACTGGGCCAGGTGTTGATTTGTGTAGTGAAGATAGGTTGTGTTCTATATTTTTTCTTTCTCATGTATAATCATTTAAGGCAGATAAGTCTTTGAAGAGCTTAATCCTTGGTTGATTGGTTGTACCGTTGTACTAGGAAGTGTAACCAGCACAGTTGAAGTTGTAAGAAATGTTATTGTATTTTATTTACAGTGCAACTTTTGAAATCTTAGTTTTATGTTTTAGTCTGATTTATTGTTTTATTGCTCGAGTGTGATTAAAACCCACTTTTTTTTTTCAGGATGTAATAAGCTATATTGAAAAGGCTTTTGGAGTAAGTTTTATGCTCAATCAAAGTTGATGGTGTGAGCATAGGCCAGCAAAAAACTTCAAACTTTATAGTGAAGTCCTCATCATTTCCCAACAATTCATCAGCCTTCGATGACTTCAATCCTGAGGGTACTGCCGCTGGAAATATGTAGAATGTTCCTTAGCAAGAACATTATCAAATGAAACAATCGAGTACCAGACCTTGCTATCAACACTCTATATCAACGAAACATATTCTGGGCATCTCATCTTTCAACATCAAATGATCTGTTGAGGACACCAGCTCAGCTGATCGGTCTACACCCACCTTTAATTTGAGGCTACAATTGCCCCTTTGCAAGATACAATTTTTTCTTCTCGCTAGAAATCTGAAGGCAGGTAACTGTGAAGTAAATTAGACAATGAACATTTGTTAAGATATGTTAAGATATTAGATATTATTCTGTGAATATTCTGTAGAGTCCTAACTATGGTAAGTTACCTAATGTGTACCTAGGGTTTAGGTAACTGAGTTGTACTATATATACGTGTGTTATTAATGAGAATGATACGAGATTACACAATATTTGACATGGTATCAATAGCCTAGGTTAAAAACCCTAGATTTTTTTCCGCACGAGTTTGAGAGAGTTTGAGAACAGCGAATTCCTTCGCTTGTTGAGTACTGCGTTCTGAGGAGTTACAAATTCCTAGGGCATAACAATGGGTAATGACGAGGAGCCACCACAAAAGACAATCGCCGCCGCCGTCGATCTGGACTACTATCTTGGGTCAGGTGACGGCCCCGGTATTGTCATCACCCCTGTAAAACTTCGAGGAGCGTCGAACTACGATGAGTGGGCCAAAGCGGTTCGTCGCTCGATGATTTCAAAATTCAAATTTGGTTTTCTTGATGGGTCTGTGAAGGAGCCCATTACGGACGAGACGAAGATGAAACATTGGATTGCGGTCAATTCGATGGTGGTGTCTTGGATCACAAACACCATTGACGAGAGTTTGCGTTCGAATCTGGAGGACTTTGATATTGCTCACGAGTTGTGGAGTCATTTGAGGACGCGGTACTGCGTCGTGTCGGGCACCAGGGTCTGCCATATTAAGATGGCTCTGAGTGGTTGCAAGCAGGGCACGTCTGAGGGCGTCATGGAGTACTATGGCCGCTTGTCGAAGGTATGGAAGGAGTACGTACAGTATGCACGAGTTCCCAGGTGTGTATGTGCGGGTTGTACGTGTAATATAGCGAAGCAGGTGGGGGACATTCACGATGAAGATCGTCTACACTATTTCCTAATTGGCCTGGATGATCACTATGAAGCCATTCGTGCACAACTGTTAGCACGATCGCCGTTGCCAGGACTCGACGAGGCGTACCAGACGGTTATGAATACCGAGACCATGCGCGCCAAGGCTGCGAGAGGTCCGGAGAGTGTCATGGCGTTCAAGGTCGAGACTAAGGCTCGGTCGAGGTCGGGAGATGTCAGTGGCAGATTTTGTGGTCATTGCAATCGTGAGGGTCATGAGGAAGAAACTTGTTATCAGCTGATTGGATTTCCTGAATGGTGGGATGAGAAGAAACGAGGTGGACGAGGGCCTGGTCGAGGAGGCAGGACGTCGATTAGAGGAGGCAGAGTAGCTCGTGGGGCAGCGTCGTCGACCAGTGGTGTCGCTCGTGCCAATGCCGTGAGCAATGCCACAGGAGGGGCGACAACCACTGTGACGAGTGGAGACGGATCGCAGGGTGCAGTGACGACAACCAATCATGAGCTTGTTGGGGTGACGAAGGAGCAAGTCCAGCAAATAGTTGACATCTTGTCACGACCTTCAAACAAGTTGCAAGGTAATCTTGATTTACGATGGATTGTTGACAGTGGGGCATCACGTCATGTGACGGGTGATATTTCAATCCTGAGAAATATCAAGACATCAAGAAATCAACAGGTTGTGTTGCCGGACGGTCAACCTGCAAATTCAAACCAATATGGTTCGGTGGTCTTGGAGGATGGTTTCGTGCTCGATAATGTTCTATTTGTGCCTAAATTGAACTGCAATTTAATTTCTGTAACTCAATTAAGTGACGAATTACATTGTGCTGCTCAATTTACTAACAAAATGTGTGTTCTTCAGGACCGCTCGACGAGGATGGTGATTGGCGTAGGTGATCGACAGGAAGGACTATATTTTTTCCGTGGGACTCCAAAGGTTCGTGTGCTAGCAGTGGAGTGTGTGGTCGACTTGTGGCATCAACGGATGGGGCATCCGTCGGAAAAAGTGTTGCAGTTACTTCCTCATGTGAGTCATAAGATTAGGAAGAATAAAACAATTTGTGATGTATGTCCGCGGGCGAGACAATGTAGGGAGAGTTTTCCAGTTAGTGTTAGTCGTGCTAGTCGCACATTTGAATTGGTTCATCTTGATTTATGGGGACCCTACAAGACTCCCTCGTCTTGTGGGGCAAAGTATTTTTTTACCATTGTTGACGATTATTCTAGAGGTGTGTGGATTTATTTACTGAGTAATAAAATGGAAGTTGCATCGACATTTCTTAATTTTGTTGCCATGATTAAGTGTCAGTTTAATAGATCCCTTCGAGTAGTACGCAGTGATAATGGTACTGAATTCAATTGCTTACAAAATTATTTTCGTCAACATGGGATTCTGTTTGAGTCGTCGTGTGTTGGGACGCCTCAACAAAATGGGAGAGTCGAGAGAAAACACCAACATATTTTGAATGTTGGGAGGGCGTTACGTTTTCAAGGAAATCTTCCAATAACATTTTGGGGGGAATGTATTTTGGCCGCCTGTTACTTGATAAACCGTACACCTACCCCGATCCTTGACAATAAAACACCTTATGAGATGTTGTTTGGTAAACCACCATCGTATGTGCCTATCCGCGTGTTTGGGTGTCTGTGTTATGCATATAATCTCCGGTGTAAAGGGGATAAGTTTGAGTCTCGGAGTCGCCGATGTGTGTTTTTGGGTTATCCGTTTGGCAGGAAGGGATGGCAACTTTATGATCTAGAGACACATGAGTTCTTCGTCTCACGGGATGTCAAGTTTCATGAAGGGACGTTTCCTTTTGTAGATGAATCGGATGTGTTGCCACTGGTGCATGATGCTCATGGGGGGATTGACCATTGGAGTTTGGATGAGAGTGGGACTACGGGTCCTGAGACCGTGTCGTCGCCTGCAGGTGATACTGCTGGGGTGTCGCCGCCTACAGGTGATACTGAGGGAGTGTTGTCGCATCCGGGAGCTGATGAGGGGGTGTCATTGACCAGTGGCGACGACAGGGGAGTGTCATCGCCTGTGAGGGAGGAACAACAACATGAAACACCTAGTCGAGTGGATTCAGACGTCGTCTCCTCACAGACAGGTGTAGAGGAGACGACGGGTAGTGACGAGAGTGAGACAAGGCAGTGTGTGGAGGATACGGAGTTAGGAAGGGGGAAGCGTGCGAAGTTTCCGTCGACAAAGCTGAAAGACTGTGTGATACATACAATACGGGAAAAATATAGTACTTCCGACAAAACACCTACGGCGTCATCACTCTCAGGTACTCCTTATCCTATCACATATTTTGTTAATTATGAGCGTTTTTCGTCAAAGCACAGGCATTATATAGCAGCATTGCAAGAAGGGCAAGTTCCTAAGAGTTTTAAACAAGCGATGCAGCATGAGGGGTGGCGTCAGGCAATGGCTGCTGAAATCGACGCGTTGGAGGAACAGGGGACATGGACGTTGGAAAATTTACCGGAAGGGAAGAAAGCACTGGGGAGTAAATGGGTGTATACTGAGAAGCGTGATGAGGATGGGAATTTGTTGAGACTGAAGGCTCGATTGGTATGTTTAGGGAATCATCAGGAGGAAGGGTTGGATTATAATGAGACATTTTCTCCCGTCGCGAAGATGGCGACAGTTCGAACTTTCCTAGCTGTCGCAGCTGTCAAACAGTGGGACGTGCATCAGATGGACGTCCACAATGCGTTCTTGCACGGTGACTTGGAGGAAGAGATCTATATGAAGATTCCTCCTGGATTCCAGAAGAATCACTTTGAAAAAGTGTGTCGAATGAGAAAGTCGTTGTATGGGTTGAAACAAGCACCTAGATGTTGGTTCCAGAAGTTGTCGACGGCATTGACGCACTATGGATTTCGACAGTCGCTGTCCGATTATTCGCTCTTTACTCTGTCTAAAGGTACGTTGCAGCTGAGTGTGCTCATTTATGTGGACGACATGATTATCGCAGGCAATAACAAGTTTGCGCTTGAGAGTTTTAAGGCATACTTGAAGGAGTGTTTTAAAATGAAAGACCTCGGGGCTCTGAAGTACTTCCTTGGGTTAGAGGTGGCACGAAGTAGTCAAGGGTTCTATGTATGTCAGAGAAAATATGCCCTCGACATCATCTCAGAGGCCGGATTGTTGGGAGCAAAGCCTGTGGACTTTCCCATGGAACAGAATCATAGGTTGGCATTGGCAGACGGGCCAGACCTGTCGGACGGTGAGCAGTATAGGCGTCTGATCGGACGTCTGGTTTATTTGGCTGTCACGCGACCAGACGTTGCCTACTCTGTACATGTCCTATCTCAATTTATGCAAGCACCAAAGGAGGCACATTGGGAAGCAGCTTTGCGAGTAGTGAGATATTTGAAGAAGTGTCCGGGTCAAGGTATACTACTTCGGTCGGACAGTGCGTTGCAGTTGGAGGGGTGGTGCGACTCGGATTGGGCAGGGTGTCCAATGACGCATCGGTCGGTGACTGGATGGTTTGTGTCACTTGGTATGTCGCCAGTTTCTTGGAAGACCAAGAAACAGCATACTGTTTCTCGGTCGTCTGCTGAGGCAGAATATCGATCGATGGCAGCTCTGACGTGTGAGTTGAAGTGGTTGAAACAACTACTACGCGACTTGGGGGTGACACACGACCAAGGCATGAGGATGTATTGCGACAGTCAGTCTGCGTTGCATATTGCACAGAATCCGGTGTTCCATGAAAGGACAAAACACATCGAGTCAGATTGTCATTTCATTCGAGATGCAATCAAGGAAGGGATCATCAGTCCGTCGTACGTGTCGACGAAGGTTCAGTTAGCAGATATCTTCACCAAAGCGTTGGGGAAGGCGCAATTTGAGTTTTTTTTGAACAAGATGGGCATTCGAGATCTACATGCTCCACCTTGAGGGGGGATGTTAAGATATGTTAAGATATTAGATATTATTCTGTGAATATTCTGTAGAGTCCTAACTATGGTAAGTTACCTAATGTGTACCTAGGGTTTAGGTAACTGAGTTGTACTATATATACGTGTGTTATTAATGAGAATGATACGAGATTACACAATATTTGACAACATTGCACATGCAATATGGGCAATTGCCCGCGAGCTTTAGGTACTTGATCTTAGGAATAATTCTTTCTTAGGACCAATCAAACTTGATTTTACCAAACTGTCTGAATTTATTATACTTGATCTTGCCAGTAATTTTCTCAAAGAGGCCATAGTATTCATAAATACACTAACCTCTTCATTAAGTCATACATACTACAAGTAGTTAACATTGATATGAGAGTTAGACGAAGAGAATTCAAATAAATTGCATTGTATATGAGTATGTGAGCATATAGTTAGTTCAAGTTTTAAGTTTGAAATGTGGAAGTTTGTATGATATGTTGATATGATTATCATTTATACCTCCCCTGCAAACGACATGCTAGCCAAGTAGCCACGATGATGAATGCTTCCACCCCATACCTAAGATTTCCAGCACTCCACCACTAAACTATTTCCATTTATTAATTAGGCCCGGGATTAGCATTGTTTTGGTAATTATTTATTATATTTTGGGGGACTGTGTGCGCTAGCGCACGGGCCAACAACTAGTTTTAGTAAGTAATGGAATTATTTTCTAATCCTACCTATACCACATAATTACCTCCTCTAGAATTTCACATTTCTCGACTATGATTGGAGGGGGTAATTTAAGTAAACGAGATCACGCATACAGAGTAAATTTAAACCTTTTTTATCCTATGATATTTTAATGTATAATAAGTTCCAAAAAGCCAAAAAAAGCATATATAATTGTAGTAATAAACCGATGCCTTATCTAGTGGCAATTACCGATAGTTTTTGGCCTAGGATAGTTTAATAGCGAGTGAATGATGATTGAAAACTACGGATCAAGATAATCAAACAAGATCTTGCATTGATATGTTTTTCAAAATTTACGTTTGAAACTATATATATATATATATATATATATATATATATATATATATATATATATATATATATATATATATATATATATTTCTAATAGGAATAACATTAAATGGCCCGTTTGATATATGTCATATAGTAATACTGTATTGACAATGTTTCGGATTAGTCATGGCCCGTTTGATATATGTCGTTCTATTCACCTCCTTTCCTATTATATGAACTTATTAGTTATTAATTTGTATAATTTACGTTAATAATAGGGACAAATTGTTTTTTTACCACGTAAAAAATTCGAAAAATTAGTTTTTACCACCTAAAAAACTAAAACTTGTATTTCGATCATCACCTAAAAAATAATTAAAACTTGTTTTTTACTACCTGAAAAAAATGGAAAATAGACGAAAATGTTATTTGGGGGGGGGGGGGGGGGGGGGGGGGACAATAACGACAATATTTTTTATATGTTATCTTTTCCACGATTTCATGTATTTAACTATCTTCTCATTCCCCACTTTCTTATCTTCTATGAATTAACCTAATTTTTCATCAACATTAATTAATAAAATTGACAAAATTTAATGGAAGTATAGAGAGAAGGATAAAAGAGTTAAAGAAAATCACAAAGGGAGTGTAAAAAATTGGAGGAAAATTGAATTAGGTAGCCATACATAAATGTTTCATCTATTTTCGTTTTTATGTGGTAAAACATAAGTTTGAATTATTTTTTAGGTGGTAAAATACAAATTTTAGTTTTTTAGGGGGTAAAAAACAATTTGTCCTGAAAAGAATGTCATTAATAATCCCAACTTTCACTTATCTTCTCAAAATAATCCCAACTTTGGATAAAAATTCTAAGATAGTCAGCATAAAGATGACCATGGTAAGGAATTAATCTAGACCACACAAATTGATTTTCTTTTATCTTTTCTTTTTTTCTTTTACCTTTTTTTTTTATCCAAAAATCTTTTAACTGATATTTTAGAAATATGAAAAATCAATATATTTAATTTTGTGAAAATCAATAAATAATTTCCAAAAATAATTAGGAAAATAATTAACTTGTGAGTGTTGTTAATTCATGGTTTAAGTTCAATTCTCTCTCCTCTCCCTCTCCTCCGCCGGCACCGAAAAACTCACTGGCGAAACCAAATCGAGGCGATCCACTCCTCCTTCTCAACTCTCTTGCCCCCGACATCCACTCCACTCCTCATTCTCAACTCTCTCAGTACACCATAAGATGATTTCCATCATCTTCAACCTCTGCTCATGCTACAGGAAACAAAAAAAATTTGAATGGCATAGGTTGTCAACGAGAGATACAACGTTTCCGAATGCAGATTAATTTGATGATATGGAGAAATGGTTGTCGAAGTTTGGTTAAGAATTGTAAAAAAATTGGTTTCTCAATTTTTTAGATCAGTGTTGCAAAATTATGTTTTAGATCTAGAAATTTTTCAGATCAGTGTTGCAAAATTATGTTTTAGATCTAGAAATTACTTTGTAATGTTGTTTGGTTGAATTCAAAGTTACACATTGACACTTTGGGTGCATGTAAGCTATTGGGGGTCCGAGGAAAAAGACGCTGAAAATTGCGTTTTGGGTTTGAAGGAAGAAGACGATGAACAGTAGTTTGTGGCCACTACCAAGGCACAATGATGATTAAAATACCAAGCACACTAGGGCATTACCAAGTATCTTTATGGACATCACCAACCATATAAGATGAACTATATAAGTCTAGTAGCTGAGTGAAATTACCAAATAGGTGTAGAAGTTACGAAAGATAAGATTGTTTATTTCCATGTTCACAAATAAAATAAATCTTAACATTATGAAACGGATTAAAACGATTAGTAATTTTGAAATGGAGGTATTATTTGTTAAAATAATAAAACAATTATTATTTTTCTCAAAATAAAAAGTATGAGTTTTCTGTATTAGTATTATAAATTGGTGAACATGTGTGGGTCCAACTATTCACATGGATGGATAACACCATATTCGTATACCAATTGGTCATTACCGACTTAAAACATGGTTCTATATTTAAGTTATTATCTTTAAGTAATTACCAAGATCAATCTGGGTAGTATCCCAAAAAATAAGTATCACTACTACAAAATAGGGCTATAGCAATGCCCTTTTAGATAACAGTTTTCCTGGCGTTGCTATATCATTGCTATTGCAACAGTTAAATAATTATTGCAACGCTTATATATTATGACTATTTTATTGCAATAGTTTTTAGTTTTTTAATAATTTTAATGAGATATTGCAACGTTTTTTTTGTCAAGCATTTAAAACATGTTAAAATTTAAAAATAAAATAAAACAAGAAATAGGTTTATTAAAAAAAATCCAGTACATATTGTTTTTTTGGTTTCCCTCCCCACTGCTTTTTACAATTTTTAAAACCCTTAGAGGCCTCTGCGTTCTTTTTCTCTTTCTACCTCCTCGGCTCCTCGTCGTTGTTTTTATCTTCCATCATCGTTCCTTGAAGCAAAATGCGATTGTAGATTGAATGTTCTGAATTGGCTATTGCGGATCTAGATTGGTGATATAGAAAGTGGCGAAATCATCCAATTGATGCCATGGTGGTAAGATAGTACGGAGTAAGAGATTATGGGACATAGGAATATTTTAGGGTAGCATTGGCCATTGCATTACTGCATTATACCTGAATTAATCTAATTTCTTCTATTTAGGCTCTGGTTTTTATGATGTTTCAATTTATTTATGATGTTTCAATTTATTGCAACCGAAGCATAACCCCAACTGTGTTAAATCTATTAGTAGTCCTAACTTTTTCCGGTGTTCATGAATTACCGGATTACTAGGAAAGAAGCATGAGGAATGTTAAAGCTACCGGTACATTATTTTCCTCTCCTATAATACAGGAATACTTTAAGCTTCATAGACTAGTTTATGAAGATATGTAGTTCATAAATTTTCTCTGTAATTTCACATTTTCAAATGTTGGCGTACCAAATCACAGGCAACATGAAAATCATTTGTTCATTCATAGTCCAATATTCTTTCTCTAGTGTTCGTAAGTTGGGATAACGAGTTCTTCATTCTGAATTATGTGTTCATATTTTTTTGTTCATGTATGGTTTTAGACATCACCAAGATCCGTTTGTTCGAATTAATCATATTATTTCATTTTAATTACATGCATTAATTTTCCTATAATATTGACTATTATTTTTCTGTTTAAAGGATGGTAGATAGAAGGAGAATGGTAGATAAAATGATGGAAGAAAGGGCATATATTGAAGTTATTTTGGACAGATAAATTCAATACTTGATAGATTCTAGACTGCTTGAACTATTAGTGCTTTTTGGAGATTTATTAGTTTTCTTAATTGATGTACTTAATGATTTTTGTTATTAGAATGATTGTTATGGATATTTTATTTTAATAATAAGTAAAACAAAAATTTGAAATAAATGTTTTCTTTTTGTAGTAGTTGGATATTTTGGTATAATATTTTCATTTTAATAATATGCTAAATAAACGCATATGAAACCGTTGCTATAAGCTCACATTAAAGTGCCGCAATAGTTATAGCAAGAAATATTGCTATATACTCACATAAAAATGTCGCAATAGTGTAGCAAGAAACGTTGCTATAGACTCATGTAAAAGTATTGCAATAGCAGTATCAAGAAACGTTGCTATATACTCATGTAAAGTGTCGCAATAATGGTATCACGAAATGTTGCTATAGACTACAAAAGTGTTGCAATATTAGAGCGATAACCGTGGTCATAAACCGGTGATAGTGTTGCTATAGATAATAAAAGTGTTAGCCTAAAGACTAAAACTGTTGCTAGAAATCCTAAATAATTGTAACTAAAGCTTAATAACTGTCGCCTTAGATATAATAAAACTGTTGGCAAAAGTTAAAAATTGTTGCTTAAGAAAAGTGTTGCTAATGATAACTATGGCAACAGTTTTATAAAGTTGTTGCCTAAGACATCACAACTGTTTCCATAGAGTTATAGCAGCGCCACCTATTGGCAACGCCATATAAACTGTTGCTATAGGTCTATGGCAACATTTAATGGATCTTTGCCAGCACATTCAGGCCGTTGCTATAGCCCTATTTTGTAGTAGTATCAGGGTCGAAAGGTAAATTTTGTGGTAGTTGGGTATGAGATTTAGTTAAAGTATTTTCATTTGGTCGTTACCGAGTAATCGGTTAGTAGTTACCGTAGAGAAAAACATGGTTCTAAATTTAAGTTATTATCTGTCAGTAAGGACCACGATATCTCCCGGTAGCTACCCACATAATAAATCTCAAAGTGCAAAGGTAAATTTTGTGGTAGTTGGATATGAGATTTATTTAAAGGATTTTAATCTATAAAATAGATCTCCATATGTATATTCCCCACCAAAATAATGGGTATTGGTTAGGGTGAGGGCTTTCTCATGGCTAAACATTTTTAAGATCAATTTCTATTGCAATGAATATGTGTGTTGTACTTATTAAATCCGTAAATAATGCTACTATTGAGTAAGGTGTACGTAGTAAGTTATGATGTTACTTTAACTCTAACTAATAACTCTTAGAGACATAAGGGTATTTACATTTGGTTTAACATTAATAAGGGGTCGGCGGGTTCATCTATGAAACTAATAGTGAAACTTAAATCAATATACTACTTAGTGGTCTTACACATTTAATTTCTCTAGATATGTAGTTGTTTTTTGTTTTTACTAATAATGAAAACAATTGAAATTGTAATGGATATTGTTGTTTTAATCGCCACGTGTTAGAATGTTGTTACTATAGGTAACACACATATAATAAACACCAATGCCCGATGAATGCGAGAGTGAATCTTGATGAGGAAATGGACTATAGGTAACACACATGTATTAAAATCCAATGCCCGATAAATGCGCGAGTGAATGTTGATGAGGAAGATCCATTTCTATTGCAATGAATATGTGTGTTGTACTTATTGGGTCCGTAAAGAATGCTACTAGTGACTAAGGTGTACGTAGTAAGTTATGATGTTACTTTAACTCTAACTAATAACTCTTAGAGACATAGGGGTATTTACATTTGGTTTAACATTAATAAGGGGTCGGCCGGTTCATCTATGAAACTAATAGTGAAACTTATATTAATATACTACTTAGTGGTGTTACACATTTAATTTCTCTAGATATGTAGTTGTTTTTTGTTTTTACTAATAATGACAACAATTGAAATTGTAATGGATATTGTTGTTTTAATCGCCACGTGTTAGAATGTTGTTACTATAGGTAACACACATGTGATAAACACCAATGCCCGATGAATGCGAGAGTGAATGTTGATGAGGAAATGGACTATAGGTAACACACATGTAATAAAATCCAATGTCCGATAAATGCGCGAGTGAATATTGATGAGGAAGTAGATTATAGGTAAAGCACATATAATAATGCCCAATAAATGCGAGACTAAATGTTGATGAGGAAATAGACGAGTTATTTAAAACCTCTTTCGATATTGAACAAATACAAGTGACACGTGTTATTTAAAACTTCTTTCTATATCAACTACAATTGACAGAGAAAACACATTAATCTAATATTTACACGTTATTGAGAGGGCGGGTGGGATCAAGCTCCAAGTGAACTCAGCTGTATTATAATCTTACTTAAATAAGAACAAGATATCTTTAATGGTTATTTTAAATGTACAAGTAGTATGATATGGAGATAAGAAAAATAGAATGACTAAGAAAACTTAAAATTAGTGTAAGAAATTGAGTAATGAGTTGATTAAGTCTATATTTAATGTCTATAGAAGTTAACTTGGTACGTACCTAGATATATATTGGTAATTACCTTAAGTATATTGGTGACATCGTGATTAAAAATTCGACCAGAAACGACAAAATAAGAACACATAATTGTTGGCGGGACTTTAAAAATTTTAAAAAAATTTAGTTTCTCCCAATTTTTCAATTCGCGGGTCATCCGAAATTCCTTGCCAAAAGTTTTATAAAAACCCCAATATTTTCTCTCTCTTCGGAAAACCTTTCTCTCTCCTAAACACCCTCCTCTAGTCCTCTCCCTCTTACCAAAAAACCCCCTAAAATCACCCTCCAATTTTGAACTCTGGTAAGGTCTGTTCTTAGATTTGCTTTGAAAATTCTTATTTTGCTTACAGAGTTATTGAATTTTCAAATTTCAGGTACTGTAATTTATAATTTCGCATTTCAATTGTCGCCGACTACACTTAAGTTCTCGTGTTCTGTTGGCAATACACTATGATTTTGAGGTCAGTTCATCCAAAGTACCAATTAATTATGTTTACGGTCTGAAAATTAAACTAGAATTGAAAATTATTGTTGCAGATACTTTTAAATTTCCTTTGATGTCGAGGGACGAATTGTACTTTTTTAAATCTGATATCTCATAGATGTTGGATCTCCCTCTCAATCTGAAGCCCGCAAGTGAAATTATTGGTGGCCTGTGTGAACTTTGGTTTGGAAATTATTGTTGCAGATCTTGCAGATCATATGATTTTTTAAAACAATTGGAGTTGAATATTTATTCAGTAAATGGGTTAATTTTCCCTTTAGGTTTATATGAATATACTATAGAATTATGGTGTCATTGTAAACCTTGATGAGCGTAGTTAGAACACAGGGGAAATGTTGTTAAATTTGTATTGGAAATAAATGTTATGCATACTGATTTTGCTTGCTTAACTACTGCAGAGGGGAACCTCCTTATGAGTTATCTGTGTTGTGAATTCATATGTCTGGATTGATCAAAGATTCATTACTTGGGAACTTAATTACCACAAAATGCTAAGGAGAATGCATACAAAGGGACTCTTCCATTCTCTATACTGATGGTTGGGAGACGGGCAAGGGAGAGAGGGAAAATAAAGTACTTATGGATTTATGTTCACTTAATGATTTGTAAATGTGTTACTTATTTCTATGGGGATATCAGTAATTAGTTCTTAAGTTTGGAACTCTCCATCTTGAGGTTGATTTCTTAAATATATGCAAGATGCTTGTAAGTTGGCGGTGACCAACCGACAGCGAGCTGCCTACTCCGCATGAACTACGTTCTTTAATGTACATTATACAACAATATTATATTGATCCTATAGTTGTAATTTTTCTAAGTTTGTTTCACCATTATTTTCTAAGAGGATCTAATTCGGATTTATTAGAGTTCAAAGTCGTTAATTATTCAAAATGTAATAATTCATATTTGTAAAGTGAGTACTTGAATTCCCACAAAAAAAAACTTTTGTGATGGGTTACCAATTAATGATTCGATAGTCACCAAGGTATGTGGCTGTCACAAAATTTTAGGATTCCATTACATTTATGGTCCTTAGTAACAACTTGATTCCCCACTATAAAAACCTCGTTAGTGACCAAGAAATATATATGGCTTTCATGATTTATATGTGATTGAGTTTGGTAGTGTCCTGTTCAAACTTGGTAATCGCCAGAAACTTAACCGTTCTCGTATTTTAACAGTTCAAATCTCTATGGCTTTTGGCAAGATATTTCAAGACATCTTTTATTCTCTAGAACTAGGTCTTGGACATAACCGTTCTCGTATTTTAACAGCCGTATGATCAATTTCTATTGTATTGAATACCTGGTGTACTTATTGCGTTGCATGGTAACTATGTAACTTTTACTCTTAATTGTAATGCCTAAAGACATTAGAATTCCCATTTGGTTCAACATTACACTTCCCATTTGGTTCAACATTAGAATTTCCATTTGGTTCAACCATATTGGGTTCACGACATAAGTAAATAATAAACTAGTTTTTGGGTAGGGCGATGCACGGAGACATTGTTTGGAAAACTTTAACCAACAAAAATATGTTGTGGTTCTTGGGCATTATATTTCAAGATATCTTTTATTCTCTAGAACTAGGTCTTGGACATAACCGTTCTCGTATTTTAACAGTCGTATGATCAATTTCTATTGCAATGAATACCTGGTGCACTCATTGCGTTGCATGGTATCTATGTAACGTTTACTCTTAATTGTAATGCCTAAATACATTAGAATTTAAATTTGGTTCAACATTAAAATTCCCATTTGGTTCAACATTAGAATTTCCTTTTGGTTCAACGATATTGGGTTCACGACATAAGTAAATAATAAACTAGATTTTGGGCTAGGGCGATGCAAGGAGACATTGTTTGGATAACTTTAACCAACAAAAATAGGTTGTGGTTCTTGGGCATGATATTTCAAGACATCTTTTATTCTCTAGAACTAGGTCTTGCACATAACTGTTCTCGTATTTTAACAGTCATATGATCAATTTCTATTGCAATGAATATCTGGTGCAGTCATTGCATTGCATGGTAACTATGTAACTTTTACTCTTAATTGTAATGCCTAAATACATTAGAATTTCAATTTGGTTCAACATTACAATTCCCATTTGGTTCAACATTAGAATTTCCTTTTGGTTCAACGATATTGGGTTCACGACATAAGTAAATAATAAACTAGATTTTGGGCTAGGATAACTTTAACTATGTTTTGTTGCCAAAAATCACCAAAAATAACTCAAATTCTTTTAAAGTTATTGATTTTTTAATCACATTATATTTCAACCACAAAAATATAAAGTGTAGCATAACATAGTCAAGTCGATAAGTGGTTTACATCTGCATGAAGTGGACACGAGGATAAGTCATTAGCATTCATATTAATAGTAAAGTTATAAAATTTGAAAAAGATATACTTAATATTTAATTAAGATAAAAAGGATCATCTACACTTTAGTATATGAGATAGTAAATTTAATTAATTTTCAATATTGTTTGTCTATCGTTGTAGTGTTGGTAGTGACCATTAAGAAAGTCAGTAAGTACTGTGATAAAGTGGAATATTGTTAGGACTTTTAAGCTAAAAGAAACCTGAATTTTCGTCCCGTGGTTCAAAATTGAAAGTTCTTTTTTAATTTTTGTTTTCGCGGGTTAGACGAAAAATATCCCCAAAATTTTGAACTTATACCCTAATTATTTTCTCTCTCCTCGCATAACTTCTCAACTTCTTTCTCTCTCAAAAAAACCTCTCTCTTAAAAACCTTTGCATTCATCTTCCAGTAACTGCTCAACCTTACGGTAGTTCTTGCTCTTCTTTCCATTTTTTAATCTTTCTTCTTTTCTTTCTCTGCAAAACAGTCTTCCGTTTATAATTTCAGGTACCCCGGTCTTGATTTCGTGGAAATATTATAGGCGACTATAATTCAGGCTTATCAGGTAATCCGCTTCTCGTTTTCTGTTGGTATAACACTTGAATTCTGCGTCAATTAAAACAAAGTATCATAAATTTTGTCATTTAAGGATTGAAGGTCTACAACTTAGGATTTAGGGTTTAGGGTTTAGAGGGTTAAGGGTGTAGTTGTTTTGTATTGTGTATATTTACGAGCCGTATATTTATGACGGATGAATATCCCGTAGAGTAAATAAATCTCTTGTTCATTCTTACATGATTTTGTACAGTGATGTTTAATTTCCCTCTGATTCTTGTTGCTATGGTAACTGTTTGATGAATATTGATTTTTTTTGCATTCCAAGTATTTTTGTATCTGTTGTGTTAATCAAACTGGCTATCTTTATAACAATGGAAATGGCCAACAATGAGGTGGGTTAGAATAGGATAAATAGAGTTTGGACATGTTCTTAATAGGACAGATAGCACATAAATTGTTGCTCTGGTAACTGGATGAATACTGATTTCATTTGCATTCCAATCAGTTGTTTTAATCAAACTGGCTATCTTTATAACAATGGATATGGCCAACAATGATGTTTATTTTCTGTTATGAGTGTGAGATGTGTACTCAATTGTTGAGGGCCTAATTTACTCTCGTTTAATATGAAGGTGAAATGGTAAGGCCAAAGAAAATAACAGTCAAGCGGAAAGCGCTTGCTACCAAAGCAACGCCCCCTACGGGTTCAAAACAAGCAGGTATTCGGAACAATAAGAAACATTCTGCAAAAAGTGCTCGACTTGAAAAAGGTAGAAGTAGCGATTTTATACCTGATATAAGGTTCAAGAATGAAGACTACCAAAAACTATTCCAAGTGAAATTCGGAGAACGATCGGTTTGGCCAGGGAAGAACATTGACTTTGAGTCTTTCACTAAAGGCAATGCGGAAATTGTGCATGAGTGGTTTTCGTTCCAAGGATGGGATGTCCTCCTACAGTATAAAGGGACGGTATGGGAAGATCTTGTGAGAGAGTTCTACACCCACATCGAGCCCTTCGGTAAAAAGGAAGGGTTTCTTCGTACATGGGTGAGAGATGTCACGATTTATCTAGATGACGAGAAGCTGGGACATATTCTCGGCATTCCGCATGAGGGGATCTATGATGATCCTGGGCTGTCTTGGAGTAAACATACAGATTTTAAAATCCAAGATTGCGTGAAGGCCTTGCTTGACGACGATGATTCCACTAGAGACACTAAGCCTCTCATTCAAGAATTGCCACCGCTAAATCGACTACTACACCTACTAATTCATGGAACCCTCAATCCTGGTCCCGGTAGAAAGTCATCCCTGACTTACCTTGATGTCTTTATTATGTTTTGCATTCTTCTGAAAAAGAAGATGAATCTCCCTAGAATGATTATCAACAATATTCGGAGTGCGCATAAAGAAAGCAGGACAAATAATCTTCCCTATGGTATGTGGTTGACAAAGGTGTTTAGACACTTTAAAATTGATACTAGTAAGGATGTTGCGCACACTAGTGCATGTCATACATTTTCTATCTCTACGCTCACCACATATATGAAGTGTACATATGATGAGTTGAACTCTGTATGGGTTCAGCCGGATGGTACCCAAGCAGGTATTGGTGCAGTGAGTAATCAAGAATCTGACCCACACCATGGTGGAGGTGAACTGGACAGGCAAGTTCAAGGTGAAGATCCAGAAAATTGTATCAAGGAGGTACATCTTACTATGTTCACCTTTGAAACTGCATTACGGGTTGGCATGGTCGAGTCGATGTTAAGGTATCTGCACCCGAATATATTTACTAAGGAAGTGATGCTCGATATTCACGATAAGGTATATACATCACTCAAATTGGAGTTCGGTATCCGTGAACCTAAAGAAGATCCCCTTGAAGAGGATCTCTTTCAAGGCCGCAACACTGAAACTGATAATTACGGTTAGTTTAGATTCCTTTGCTTGAAATGTTGTAAAATATTTGTTACATACCCTAAACCCTAAATATCTGTTCACTACAGAAGTGAATGACGGTGATGAGGGTTCGAATGGTGTTGAAATGGTGATGACGGTAGCGGAACTGGAGAAGAAGATGACGATGCTACTGGACCTGGAAGAGATGATGAAGCTCCAACAGATAATGAAGCTCCAGCAGATGATGACGACGCTACGGAACCTGGAATAGATGATGTAGCCAGAAAAGATGATAACGACGCTGAATCTCCAGCAGATGATGACGACGCTGCGGAACCTGGAATAGATGATGTAGCTGCAGAAGATGATGACGACTCTACCGGAACTGAAATAGATAATGACGACAATGAATAAAACAGTATGATAACTAGCTTATTGGATGGCCATGATGATTCGTCTCACCGTGTTATTAGTCTGAAAACAATTTTAATTTTGTATATGGTTAGCAGATACTCATTTGCTTTTGGTTAGTACTTGTGAACTAATGTTTTTGGTTAGTACTTGTCAACTAATGTCACCGGATGTGACCAAGTATGTTGTTGGTCTGTGTTTTAAGTCTGTGATTCTTGGCTATCACCGAGTTCATGTTGGGAAAGGACCAACTCTGGATTAAGAACCCTTTATTGCGTTGTGCATGTGATGGAGAATTGTTTTCTTTAAACGTATGAGAACAGTTTCTGGTTATGTCCTGATGTTGAAAAGGTAATTACCAAGACATAACAGGGATGGAAGCAAAACAGGGAAGGCAATGCAACAGACAGCATACCTTTAATCACAAGTTAAAAAACTTAATCACAATAAAAATAAACACATTCATACGATGAAACAATAGCCCGTGTCCTGAATTAAAAGCAACAATAATGAAACAATACCATGGTCATTTTTATGATGACTATCTTAGAATTTTTAAACAACAAGTGTCGTTGAATAATTAATAAAAAGATAAACATTCAACATTCAATTTGATTTACCTCAAATAACTAATTTGTTAACAAATTAATGACATTCTGAACCTGCTGGTACCGTCCAAACATGTATACGGTGACTACCACGAAGAACTAATTTTTTAACAAATTAAACCTGGGATTCTGACTAACTGGGTTCCTATACCCGTTTAAAAAAGAGGGTTACCTATTCGAACCGCTGCTATCCCCAAAAAATTTTCAAAATGTTATTTTATTGCCCATTTGCTCATTTGATTTTTATAGGTGCCCAAATTAGGAAATGTGCAACAAACAACGCTGTAACTACCCTTGCTGCCTTGGCCCCCAATCGAAAACTTTTGGTTCTGTTTTGTATTGGCTAACTTCATAGCTGTCAACGGCTTCAGAAGCCTCACCACTGGTATATGTTCCTGGCATTAAATCCCCCAAAAGGATAGACGGGTCACAAAGGCCAATGTTAGAGGTGGCAGCCGGAGTAGTCGGTGGTGACTGGTTGAGGTCAATGGACTTCGGCTTCTCGGGACTGTTGGATTTCTCTTGTGGCTTTGTGGCTTTCTTTTTAAGTCCCCTGCCAGCTTGCAAAACTTTAGGATCACCGATTCCGACCAATGTCTCTTTCTTTGGGATTACCTCGGCTTTCTCATCATGGGTTTCCAGAGAAATCAATACCTTTGAAAAAACATTCTTTAACCATAGTGACCCTTTGTAAGATGTAGCTGCCAACCTGCAGATTTGTATGCCTAACCCATTTAAATATGCAAATCTACCAACCATCGCAGTATCAGTCTGCTCTTTAAATTCGTCAAGTGTGTGACCATAATACAGACATGTCTTGGCATATTTCATCCATCTTCGAAGTATACAACCCCTTGGTATCTCGTTCATGCGTGCATACTTCATTACAGCAAACATGTGGCGACAGGGTATACCCACAGGTTCCAACTTCATGCAGCAGCAATACATCTTGTGGAGCTTAGCAATGTGTATTAAAACGTAGTGTGCTTTCCTGAACTTAGTATTACTCAACCAATAAATATTAGTTACCCCATCCAAATGTGTCTTATCCTGCCTAAACTTTACAACAAGATGCGATGACTCGTAGTTCATCTCTTTGTATAACATATCGTACGAGTTCCTTGTGTACACTGTTACAACATGTGTTTTCACACCTGAAAGGACCCCTTTGATTATCGGAGTTGTGTGCTTCGTTTGGTAGTCGAGGCCTGATTCTGTAAACCTTATATCTTTCAGCACTTGATCATACAATTCAACAAATTTGTACAACATAATTTTTTTATTAAAAACTGTCTTCAGTGAGCTGTTCATTGATTCACACCGTTGTGTACTTCTCATACCTGCATAAAACAAAATCAGTAAAAACGATAGTGACCTAAACACAATAAGGTAGGTTCCGTGCAAAAATATGAAGGGGTAGGTGAAATGTGTAGTGCCCAAAATATGCTATGGTAGGTACCTATCAAAATATAAAGGGGTACGTAAAATGGATAGTGACCTAAATATGGCTGTGAACTACTTACCTACGAAGAAATGACCATGCATGAAACATTCCGCCCATTTTCCCTTGTCATTGTAGAGTTCCTGTGCCCAAACTTCTTTCTCATAACCGTACGTGGTAATTAGCTCCTTCCAAGCCTGCTCAAACTCGGTGGGCGTACGGCATCTGTCAACACATTTCATGAAACCACTGCAGAACGTTTTTGAGCTATGTGCTTTTATATTCCTCATTAAATGCCACAAACACAGCCTATGTACTGCCTTCGGGAAAACAACTGATATAGCATTTGGCATTGCCTTGTCCCCGTCAGTCAAAACAGTGTGAGGAGCGACGTTATCCCCTGCTTCAGTCAACTGCTCCAATATCCACTTGAATGTCTCCTCCTTTTCATGGCTAACTAGAGAAACAACAAAAATAATACTTTGCCTGTGGTGATTTACACCGACAATCACCACAAGCGGCTTGTGGTACGCATTTACTTTTTATGTGTTGTCAAAGGCAATGGCGTTGCCAAATGCCCTGTAATCATTACGGGACGTCCCATCACACCAAAAGAGTTTATCCAGAGCATTATCTTCGTCTCATGTATATTTCAAGAAAAACCCGGGGTCAGTATTCTGTTTCCCGAGCAGGTATGCAAACACGGCCTCCGTGTCCCCATGCATCTTGAATATCTTCCTTCTGAATTCTTTGACAAGCATTGTACAAGTCCTTTTTAAGGAAAGGTAGTTTGTGAGGACCACACGCTTGTTGAACCAGATTCCTCATTGTCACGGCAGGAGATACCCCAGAATTTATCAATGCCTTGATACGGAGCTTGTCAGCATCTGAAAGACTTCTATGGCTTCTGCAATATAATTTACCAATTTAGAGAAAATACAGTCAAAACCTATAATATTTCTTAGTTGGGAAACCACTTTATTACAAGTGGACCATGCAAATAACAAACACTGGCTGTACAAGGTAGTGTCCAAGAAGAATTAAGGTAATGACCCAACGACTTGATCTGATAAAATACCTTATAAATCGGACTTCACTTGGGGAGACAGGATCATGATCATGGACCCCAACAAAGTCTCTCACGAACCAAGAGTCGTCACTTGGATTCCACTTGAACTTGATTACAGCTTGGCACCCACATCTAGTTTCCGGTCTTGATGGGCGCTTCCTATTTGGGTTTTCCAAGTACTTTAGCTGGCGTGCACCTTCCCTGTTGCACATCAGGTTTTTTGATGTGAATTTACCATCCAATTTGCTCCTTACAGCTGCTTTGTTTCGTGCTCCGAAACCTTTTGCCTTGGCATACATATAATAAAATGTTACACACATTTTCATTGATGCAAAGGACAATTTCTTCATATCGTCAAAATTAAAATCATCTAGTGCTTTTCCGATTTGTTCCCATACTTCAGGGGCAATGAAGTTTTCTGGAAGATTTTCGAGGTCTACACCACCAAAATTATCATCATACTCATCATTGGAGGGTGCTACTGATTTCACGTCATCAATCGGTTCATTGTGTGGGTTAGAATTTTTATCCACAGCCATTTATACCTAAACAAGCACGAGTATAAGTACCTGACGATATTGTAAGAAATTAGCATGACCATTTTGTAAATAATTAGGAGACTAGCAACAATAATTACCTAACGTATTTAGTGATGATAAAAGAGTTCCCACCTGCATAGAACTTGTAGTTATCACCTACCATACAGGTAGCTACTAGCCTACTACCAATAATATTAATGGTTGCTAAAGTGTGATTTAGGTACCAATTACTGTAAAAGTCATTCCTTTTGACATAACTAAACCAACCGACAAGTGAATTGTTATTTTTGACAAAATGAAACACACTCCACAACTCAATTGCTACATAATTCTCAAAATTGAATGAACTAGGATTTACGAAAGAGTCTTGTCAAAAATTGAAACCAAGGTAAAGGAACTGAATGATGAAATTACACCACGTACCTGAGAAAAGAACCGAAATATAAATCCAGTACATTTATTGCTTAGCTTAAAAAGTAAAAATTTACCTTTAACAGTGGTGGTTGGAGGTTGGAACCCTAGGTTGGAGAAGTACCTTTAGATGCTTCCAAAATAAGAGTTGGATAGTGAGAGAGAGAAGTTTGTGCATTTAATGAAGGACAAATATCTTAGTTAACATAATATAAATTAATATTATAATACTTCCTGAGTTCAGTTTGAATTTCAAAAGGCATTACCTTTTAAAAAAAAGTGAAACTATTAAAAGACATTTCAAACCCCCGCATTTCCCAATTCCAATTCCCCCCTTCTCTCTCCTCTCCATTCCTCTTCTTCTTTGGTATCATCCCTCAACTTTTTAAATTCCTAACTCAATTCCTCTGTTCGCGTTGTCACCCGCCGTTGAATTATCCGATTCAACGCAGAATTCACCGATTCTCTGCTGAATTCACCGATTATCCGCTCAAGTCTCTACTTCCTCGCTTCACTGAATATCGGTACTACTTAACCCTAATTCAGTTTGCATGCATGTGTTTGATTAATATAAATGATCTTCTCTGATGAATTGGTTTAATTACAATTGTGTTATGTATATTGAACTCAATTTGGGTGTAGTGAATTTTGTATATGTTGGTAAATAAATGGTTATGTTCTAAACGAAAATTGCACACACGGAAATTGTTACTCTGTGTATTGATTCGTAGTTGCGTTTTATGGTTTTTTTAGGTATCTACTGATTAAGTTTTATGTTACCTTAATCAGGGTACAAACATGTCTCCGAAAGTGGCTAAGAAACCAAAGCAGTACACATGGAATCCAATATGTGAATTGGAACTTCTTATATCAGTTGTTAAGGGATTGGATAGGGATAAAAGAAGAGTTATTCAAGAGATGGGTTTTGGGAATTTGTTCTGTTTTAACTGCAAAATAGTGAGAAAGACGATGTGCAAATGGATCATGGGCCACTTTGATACAAAAACTCGAACACCCAACATCAACAAGGTTCCAATAGTGGTGTCTCCAAGGCATGTAGAGTACCTGCTTGGGTTTGAAGACACTGGTTTAGACATTATAGAGAAACATCTTACCGTAACTGTTCCAGATGAATACCGTCGCCTTGCGTCTACTACTGCAGACTGCTTGGCCAGGGATATGGTTCGTTTAGATCACGACAGTCACCTCTTCAAAGCAACTTTTACGATGTTCTTCATTGCCACTTTTGCATCCCCAAATGTGATGAAAACTTCCAGAAGAGATTTGCTCCACCTAGTCATCGATCCTGAAAGAGCGGTGAAATGGATCGGGCAAAATACATTCTTGACAATACTGTTGATGCGGTATCAGAGTTCAGTATCTCCCCTACACCACCAATAGTGTTGGGAGGTGTCCTCTTTTGTTGATGGTAGGCTGTCTTGCCCATAAATTTATTTGATGAGTGTCTTATGTCAAAGTGTGTGGGATTATTTTTGGACTGCGCAACTTAAGGAATATGTATATTAGTGGTAGTTTCCCTCGTAAGCGTTTGGTTTGATACGTAATTTATTATGTATCATCCTTTATGTGCTCTATGTGATCCTCTGGAAGTGTCCATATATGTGTTTGCTAACGTCCATGTGGATTCTATTAATTGTCCATTGTTGACCATTTGTCTTAAGTTGGCAATTTCCACGTCGTTTTTTGGACCCTACCAGGATCGATTTTTTAAAATTCTACTTAAGGAATATGTGAATTAGTGGTAGTTTCCCTCGTAAGAGTTTGGTTTGATACGTAATTTATTATGCATCATCCTTTATGTGCTCTATGTGATCCTCTGGAAGTGTACATATATGTGTTTGCTAACGTCCATGTGGAGTCTATTAATTGTCCGTTGTTCACCATTTGTCTTAAGTTGGCAATTTCCACGTAGTTTGTTGGACCCTACCAGGATCGAGTTTTGAAAATTCTACTTAAGGAATATGTGAATTAGTGGTAGTTTCCCTCGTAAGCGTTTGGTTTGCTACGTAATTTATTATGCATCATCCTTTATGTGCTCTATGTGATCCTCTTGAAGTGTCCATACATGTGTTTGCTAACGTCCATGTGGAGTCTATTAATTGTCCATTGTTCACCATTTGTCTTAAGGTGGCAATTTCCACGTCGTTTGTTGGACCCTACCAGGATCGAGTTTTGAAAATTCTACTTAAGGAATATGTGAATTAGTGGTAGTTTCCCTCGTAAGAGTTTGGTTTGATACGTAATTTATTATGCATCATCCTTTATGTGCTCTATGTGATCCTCTGGAAGTGTCCATATACACTAAAGTTGGGGACGTCATTTTTTGGACCCTACTAGGATAGAGTTTTTAAAATTCAACGCATCCCACTCTATTTGTTTACACTTGAGTTTATATTTATTAGACGTGTGTTTTGAAGACCCTTTTTTTGGAGTGCTCTACCACAAGTTGTTTGGATCTACTCTGCAATTATTCACTACCTAGGATCCGTGATTGGAGTGACACATCCACCGAGAACTTGGATAATCATATTTTCAGCTTTGTGAACGATTACCAAACATCCAATGTAAGTACTTTGGACCATATTATTTTTCTATTTACATTATTTGCAAGTAATAACATGCAAGCAAGCAAACCTTGTCGCCAGCTTATGAAGTTAATCGAATCTACGAAGTTGTCCATCTCGCATAAGTTGGTCATAGATCATGATCGAAAGATGGAGTTAATGTTTAATCTTGTCCTTGACAAGCTTGAAGTGCTAAGAACGGATGTCAGCACTATGTATTACAGACAGAGTTAGTAACCATTTCAAACTTTGGTAGATATAATTGTGCTTCTGTTTTTTAAAAACCACATTTATCTAATTTCATTTGCGGTGGCGATGCAGTTTTTATAGAGAACTTATCGAGGGATAACAATGAAGGCCTATCGGGAGGACAGATAACTTGAGGAAATAGTGAAGGGACAGGAAATGAGGAGTATGGAAAAGAAGATGATAAGGAGACGGATGTCTTGGAAGTGGTGAAAAAACAGAAATCTGACGAAGGTAGTAGGTTTAGAATTCGTGACCTGCCTGCTGAACAAGGAATAGGATCTAGGAAGCTGGAGAAGGATAGAGACGAAAAAGATAATAGTGTGACTGTCGAGGAGTCTGGTAAAGACGCAGAAAACATGATGGCAGATGAGGCTGGGACAGACGAAAGAAAACTGAATGAAGAGGAGGATTATCAGAGAATACGGGAGGATAGGGAGAGGTTAGAGAAGGAAGAGAGGGAGAGGTTAGAGAACAACAAAGAGAGGGAGAGGTTAGCAAACGAAGAGAGGGAGAGGTTAGAGAACGAAGAGAGGGAGAGGTTAGAGATAGAGAAGCGGCAGGAGGTGGAGATGGAGAAAAAACAGGAGGAGAAAAGGGAAATGGAAAGACGTGAGCTGGAGAAACAAAGGCAGGAGGATAGGGTGGTTGAGGAAAGTGGGTGTTTGAATAGCGAAGAAACAACTAAGAATATGAACACGGAGGAGGCGAAGCTGGAGACAGACGAGAACGAAGAGAGAGATAACACTACGACAGAAAAAGAGAACATAAAACTGCAGGAGGAGAAACAGGAGCAAGAGAGGGTGGATATGGCGGAGTAGCTGAGGGTCTCTGAGGAAGCGGGTCGAAAAGTGGTGGAGGAGCCGGGGAGCCTGTAGACACCTACTTTTGTCCCCATTCCCGAAAGGGAAGGTTCGATGATGAAAACGTAAATCTCCACTTGACAACGCATCTCCTATAAAATAACGAATCTCAATTCCCCTTTTCATTTCACCCGAAACCTGCTATTTATAGAAACCTGTTATTTATGGAAACCTGCTAAAAATAGTAACTGCCGTAATGGGTAGTTGTTAAAAGTGGCAAGTCATAAAAGATAGAAACCTGTCAGAATTAGGTGTTGCACTCCAACATAAATCCTAAATGAGATAGAAATTGCGAGAGAATCCTATTCCTAATATGATTCGAAAGTAAGAGTCACGTATTAATTAATATCCTAACGAGCCTAGAGTTCGTAACGGGCCCAGACGCATCCCGTCACAAGGTTAATACGCACTAAAGGACTCAAATAAATCTCAAATACTCCGGATTCTAGGAATCCGGATCTGACTAAGAAAAACAGCCCAGACCCTATTTTCAACGCCTGGCTCTGGGCGCCGAAGATGGGCGCTGAAAATACCTGGTACGTGTTTTTTCCTAATTCCTCGTGGATTAGAGTTCTGCAATTCTATCTTTCCACGAACTCTTTTCTATAAATAGGGCCTTAAGTTCGACGTGAAAAGGACACAACACACAATTATATTCTGAGTATTGACTCTAAACCCCTAAGTCTAAGCCTCACGCTGCAAAACTGATCACGCGTTCTGTCGCAATCGATCCATAAATCGAACAGAACGTATCCCGTCCCATAATTTGAGATTCGTTAAATAAAAGGAGAAATAGCAAAGTCAAAGTGGTTAGTTTTCTGAGAACCGTGACGCACCTCTCAAGGGTGCGTCGTAATGTGTCCCTTTTCCATGGTTTAATTGCTTTCCTCGCCCTTTTATGAACTGTTAAACTAACTAAAATCTGATTGTTCGATCACGCTTAATAAATATGATATTTTTGGGAAATTGGATTACCATGCTAGGTCCCTTAAAACAATCTAAATCAGATAATCGCGTTCGATCTAGTACTATATGTTGCATATTGATAAAATAAACTCAGATTAGTTTAATAGTTAACGCATGTCCCTTCAATTATTTATGCTGAGCTAGTAAGGATATCTTGCCTCTGGAGTTATCGAAGAGCGAGTACTCCTCTTGGTAGTTACAGTCCCCCGAACCCTCAATCTCTACCCTGCTGGTGTACGTTGAGCGATCCCCACCACCAGGGATCACAAGGGAACCTACGGCCGTCGTGGTCAAACATAATTGCACTCCCTTTATGTCATGATAACCAGGTTTTGTCAGTTTTTCTCATTGTCGTTAAAAACTGAATGGCGACTCCTATATTACTAGTCAATTGGGTGTAAACTCACAGGAAATCCAATTACACTTGATTTGACAAAAAGAAGCGTCACACCCACGAGGGACGAGGTCACGCATTAGCCTCGTGCTTTTTCGACCCCCTCACAGTGGCGACTCTGCTGGGGATAGTGAAGGAAATACTCGTGCTTGTAGGTAATCAAAATAGCCGAAGGGTGAAACGATCCTACCCCGCGTTTATTTCCCAATCAAGTTGGGATGAACTCAAAATCAACATATTAATGTGAACGGGCAGAACCGCATAACGAATCTTGGCTCCCTTGGTGTTTCATCTCGGGAGTTGGGACTAAGGATACCCATCGCCAACCGGGGGGTGCATACGCTTCGAATGTTGTCCACTCGGCACTTTCGCTAGTAGTACACCCGTCCCAAACCCAATCGCTCGCCCATTAGGTCCCTCTCGCCTGCATGCCCCCTTGGCTTGCACTTGCGGGTTGGCCTCTTGAGCGAAATTCGTCTGTTGAAGACACTACCTCGACCGGGGCATGTGTTGGATCTACGATAGAAGCGGTACCAAGCCAGGCGCAAATAACTACCCATAGAAGCCTATCATAAACTGCATGACGTATTATTATTGCCTCATGATGGAATGATAGTTATGTGTAGCGAAATATATGATTGTGTGTGACAAACTGTCCTAGAAGAACCAACGACCTTAAAAATTGCCCAAACATTCATAAACTAATTTGCCAAAGAGTTATGCCGAAACACGTGTTCCGCAAACCTGAACGATCGCCACAAAAATAAGCGACGCTCGGGATGGCCTGTAACGAATCCCATAAACGCTGCACAACGCGTAAAGGACGTTATTAGGCAAGCACGCAAAATCGAAGTCGCGTAAACAAAAGTAGACGCAAACAGAAAACGAGAACCAGCTAGGGACGCATTTTCAACGCCCCTGGCTGGGCGCCAGAATTTCTCACGCCCTACGCTGGGCGCTGAAGTTGCTGCTTGGCCTTCTTGTCAGGCCCAACAGCCTCGGTGCCCGCGCAAAAGGAAAATACATAGCACAAAAAAACGTTCGTAAAAAGAATTGCTACGAGGGCGTAAGAAAAGCACTCGATTTCAAAAGCGACTCGTAAAAAATTAATAACTCTTTGCATCGTTGTTAGGCCTCCTACGACGACAATGCTCGGCACTAAAAACCGAACATGCTAATAATTATGAATGTCACACGGGCAAGTGTTTCGAAAATCCAAAGAATGGCCAAAAGAAAGAACTAAAAAGTGTACCAACAAAAGAAAGAGTGAAAAACCAATAGAGAGAGTCGAAGTCTAGACTAAGTAATACTTGAAACTTTGGGACCTAAACTTTAGCTTATCTTATGCATAGGACTGGTCCTGCCACTTGGTGCCGATCAGGAAATCAACGGTTAGTGCGCCTCGAAGATACATCGCCAACACCAGGTTTAGTGACTCCAAGCTCCATCCGTCATCCCTCATTTCAAGGATCTCCGCTTCCCCAACCTCGATTCGCACCCTCAAACATGTCCATCGAAGAATTGCAAGAGCAGATGGCTCAAATGACCCAACTCATGGGCCAATTGAAAATGGAAAACGAAGCCTTAGCGGCTGCGCAAGCCAAAAACGACCTCGATAACCAGAAGAGGATTGAAAAAATGGTCCTACAGCAAACCATGGGGAGCAAGTACTTCTCCCTCGATCCTGAACCTTTTCCTGGCAAACTACCAGAAAAGTTTAGTTCATCGGACTTACAAAAGTTTAAAGCCACGGATTATCCCCGTGATCATCTATTGAGCTTTGTGAATGCCATGAACTTGAAAGGCGTGGACAAGTCCATGTATTTACGTGCCTTTCCTTTGTCCTTGGAACCTGTGCCGCTCAAATGGTACTATCACCAGGACCCTAAGCTCTTCCCCACTTGGGAAGACTTTGTAAATGTCTTCATCAAGCAATACTCGTCGAACATGGATTTTCAAGTCACCATGCGCGAGCTGGAAGTTCTCTTCCAAAAGAAAAATGAGGGTTTCACAACCTACTTTGCTAGATGGAGGGATCAGGCGGCCCAGCTAATCAATAGGCCTCCCGAAACAGAATTGGTCCAAAAATTCATTGACAACCTGGACCCGGCCTACAGACAGCACCTTAGGTACCTGGGACTTAACACTTTCAAAAGAGTTTATGATGTGGGAATAAAGATCGAGGATGACCTCGCAAAAACAATACAAAGTAAACCCGCATACAAAAGCAATACCTACAATAGGGGCAACACATCCCAAGCCCAAGAAGTCCATGCCGTAGAGGAGACTCCCGCCCGAAGAAGCCTTGGAAGATGGGTCCGAGACCGAAAGTTTACCCCACTCGGGTCGACTTTGGTACAAGCCTTTGAAAGACTAACCAATCAAGGAAAGTTGAGACCTATAGGCCCCACCCGTGACCCTCCTGTCAAGAACAAATATTGGGTCGAAGGTACTTACTGCAAATTCCATCAAGGAAATGGGCATGACACTGAAAACTGCTGGAATCTAAAACATACGATCCAGGACATGATAGAGGATGAAGTGATACCTCTCCCTAACGTTGGCAAACCCAACAACAACAAGAGCCCACTCGGCTCTTGTCACATCTCTCTCGACCAACCAGAAAATGAGAACTTCGACCCTACGGTGTACATTACGCCCCAAGGTGCACCACCCGCTGTGGTCCCTATGGATCGAATCGAGAGAGAAGTGTGCGGTGTGTGGGATGATGATGCTGAAGATATTTACCTATCTCAAGTGTCGGGCTAGGACCTCTTTACTGAAACTTGGCCCGGGTATGCTATCATTAACACCACCCCTCAGGAGCCCGAGGTCGACAACCTTACCCGATCCGGAAGGATATACCAACCGGATATTCGCCCACCTCCTATGGACGATATCCCAGTTAGGCAAACTCCTGAGAATGGACGGCACACCACCGTCGCGGAAGTCATTGAAAATCCTCTCTTGAAACAACTAAAAAGAACCAAAGCCGAAATTACCATCTGGGATCTCATGTGTACTTCAAAGGAACATTGCGAAAAGCTTATTCGCTCACTCGACCTCATCTCAGTACCTACAGATATCACACCTGACTCACTGGTTAGCCATGTCACGAGAGATGCCGAAGAAAAGGCCATAGTTTTCACTGACAAAGACTTGCCCAAAGCGGGGGGTGCTCACAACAAAGCCCTTTATCTAGTGGTTGGATGCAAAGGACAAAACATCCCCCTAGCGCTCGTAGATAACGGTTCGGCGGTCAATGTTTGCCCATTGCGAACCGCCCATTGCTTGGGGCTAGGAAATGATGACTTCCAAACCTCCACGCAAGGGGTACGATCTTATAAGGCCTGTGTTGGGAAAAATCAACCTCATCATACAAACCGGGCCTGTGGCACGCACCACGGAGTTTCAAATAATTGACATCAAGCCCACTTTCAACCTCCTCTTGGGGCGACCTTGGCTCCATGACTTAGGAGGTGTGGCTTCTACCTTGCACCAAATGGTTAAACTTAACCATAACGAGGTAATACTAGAAATCCGCGCCCCTCCTCTCGACGTCAGTTGTACTATGGTTGGAACGGCCGAAACTGTAGACGACCTTTACGGGTTTCAAATGGAAGAAACAATCCAGTTCATCGAAGATTATGATCCAGCATTCCTAGACCCGCATGCATCCCGAGTTATCCCTAGAATGATGTTAGCTCAAGGTTATTTCCCTGGAACCCCATTGGGCATAAGGAAGAAGGAATGCACATTCCATCCTTTACCCAACAAATCTACTCCCTTTAGCTTAGGCTATGAACCAACGGAGGAAGATATTGCTGACCGCCTGTCTAGGCTACGCCTTAACAAGGCCAAACAAACCACCCTCCTTCCCCCATATCAAAGAACCCTTAACGGGATGTTCGTTCGGGAAGGAGAAGGACACCCATGCTGTGATTTCCCTGAACCCTTCGTTCAGGATAGCTTGCTAAAACCAGGATTTGAAATCTTCCATGACTGCCACACCTTGGATGAGGCACCCTACCTCACCAAGACTAAAACAACTGAAATATTGGACGACCAGGCTCTATGGACATTGTTTAACGAATCGAGGCCCATGGAGGACGAGACTGTGACGACTACCCTAGCTTTACAAGATGAAGGTTTCGATCCAACCCGGTTAATCGCTCCTGCATCAACACTAGAAGAGATCGAGAACGGATGGGTGAAGACATATCAGTGGGTCAATGCAAAAGGAATAGAATTCAAGATGAGCACCGGTGAAGGACCAAAGTTCTACGAGACTAAACCCAAGGCTTGAGCCACATAGAGCCCCATAGTAAAAAGCGCCTAGTAGTTCTTTAGATTGGTAGAAAAGTAATAAAGACTTTAGATGGTCCTAACACCCCTTAGAATATAGGTCAAGTTTGTTTCAGTGTGTTTTCCTTACTTTCCAAATTAATAAAGGCGTAATATTTCTCCTAAAATTTTATTCTAACACTAAGTGAACGCCAAATGTACTTGCAAAATACAAATAGGCGGACCCACTCTAGGTCCAACAAACAAGGCCCACTCGGTCTTGAAATAGTGGCATGGGAACCAGTTCCCGAAACCCACAAAATGAACCGCACCATCCCATTCATATCCCCAAAAACCTAAAAAGTCAACCAGTGTTATCACAAAGAGTCAATCCATGCAACCCAAAGAAATCAAAAGGAAATCAAAATCCAAAACAATGCAAATGTTACCAAAAAAACAGATTCATAAAACATAATTCCATCATACCCTTCACTAACAACGCGCACCTCAATCCACCCAAAAAGCCTACACAAAGATCTTTATATCTTCCACACCTTAACCCCATTTTCAAAGCCGTTTCGAGTCACATGATAGAAAAAATTAATCCGGACAAAAATGCATCTCACGCTAACAGTCAAAAAGGCCTCCAAATTAGCCTCAAAAGTGATTTTAAATACGAGCAAAATCAAAGCACTAAAAAAAAAGAGAAAAAAGAAATAAATGCAAGAACACGTGAAGCAAAGCGTCAAAAACGACCGCCCAAGTCATTTTCAGCGCCCAGGGCTGGGCGCCGAAATCTTTGACGCCCCAGCCTGGGCGTTGAAACTCTCTGCCTGCCTAAATTTTTTTAAGTGCTCGTCATTTTATCCGCACATAACGGAAAAATAACGAACACTTGGGGGGTACAACACGTATCCAAATAGGCTCACCAAAAAATATAGCCATACAAAAAGTAGTCGAATTTCATTTTTTTTACGCGACTTACGGCAAACAAAAAACGGCAGACGAAAATAATGATAATACTTCACTCATTTGACCGATTAAGTAATATGCTACCACCTCAGGGCATATCTATTAAAATCTGGCATCCTAGAACTTATTCTAGCCAGAACTACGCGCGACCTGATTCTGACAAGATACGTAGGCAATCCTTACCAAGGATTCGGTCCAATAAAAAAACAAACATACATAAATTGTGCAAAAAGTGTTAGACATGTAAAAATATAAAAGAAGGAGAAACAAAAAATGAAAATGAAAAAATAAAATACGCCTTTATTGAAAATAATAAGAAGGAAAACAAAGTGCTGAGGAATGAAAAAACAAACACAACAGAAATAAATAAAGGGCACCTACACCCTAGCAAGAACTACACTACTCTAGTTCTTCCGGATCATCAAATAAAGTCTTGTAGAGGGCAATGTTCGCAGGATCCTCCCCCACAGTCTTCTGTGCTGCCCCAATATCAATCTCTATAAGAACCGGCTCCTGGACACTAACTTTCAAAGATGCCAAGGCTTCAGAAACATTCCCAGTTATAGCCCGCTCAGCCTCAAGGGCACATACAATGGTGGGAGAAAGATTATTATCATCAACTAGACTAGCCGCTGTTTCTACAGGCGGCTGAGCCTTCCTAACCCATACATTGTTCCGGCGACGATCTCCGCGAGAGCTTGCATTTTTTTTAACAACAACAGGCCCCTTCATGTTAGGCATCTTTTTAGGCCTGAAACTGGAACGGGGAGGAACTTCCTTTCGCTTTCGATCAGGACGAGCTTTCACAGTCTTAATACCATAGGTACGAGGTTTGACAGAATCAGGACCCTCATACTTAACACGAATACGAGGTATCAAAAGCTCAGCCGGCTCCCCATTTCGAGCCTCGGTCCTCACAGCTTTATCATCGGAGCTCATCCACAACTTGTAGTTTTCAGAAAGACCCACAAAGCCATTTGTAGCTACGGCCCAACGCGGGAGACCATCATAATACTTAGCCCACGCTAGAACCCGTGCTTGTGAAAAGGCCGCTACCTTAGGTGGTACCGTATCAGAAAAGGGGATAGTCTGCCTTAAACCATATTGACGCATGACTCGGTAAGGGAAAATATAAATGGGCCGAGATAGCCCCAACAAAGAAACATAAACCGATACATCTGAACCCCCCGTCATAGTAGTCAAACCCCACCATGGTACCACCCACTTAATAGAACGAATGCCATAAGTAAAAAGGGAGGCCCATTCGGCCTCGTCCTGGTCTTGGTGCAAGTATTTTTAGTTACCCAAGGCTATAGGGCGATAATGTTTAGGATCGGCAGGAGCTTCCAAGAGTCTAAGCCGTTCCACGAGCCAAATCTGCAAAAAACGGGTACGATCAAAAAATGATAATAATAGAAAACGGTTCCTGGGGCGCAGTTTCAACGCCCAGGACCAGGCGCCGAAAATTCCAGCGCCCAGCCCTGGAGTGGCAGGGGTAGCATTAGTAGGATAACCAAGGATCGCAACAAATTCATCTGGCAAAGGACATATTTCGTTGCCCCGAAAGACAAAAACATGATGATCGGAATCCCAAAAGCTTAGGGCTGCGTAGCTAACGCCTAATAGCCCGTTGGAGTGACAAAGTGGGAATTGACATGACGAAAGCAAGGAGTAATTAAAACACAGCAAAGAAAGAAGGAAATTGAGAGTGTGGAAAATAAGGGACGTATCTAGCCCCTATATATAGCTGAACGCATCAAGTGACATCTTGATCCCATTCGGAAACGCGTTAAGAAATCCGAAAGTTAAAATTTGCCAGGAAAAGACTTTCAGCGCCCGAAGCTGGGCGCCGAAATATTTAACGCCCAGCCTTGGGCGCCAAAAATGCAGCCCAAGGCCCAGATTTCACAAAACGCGGGGCAGGAAAAGAATTAAAACCGTGTTGCTAGACACGAGGCCCTATGTACAATTAAGATCAAGCCTAAAAGCACCTTTAAGCTCCCAAATAGCAAAAATGAATGGTAAAACTTGGTCGAAACTTAGACTTGTCTCAAGAAACATGTATGTACACTTTTCAAAATAAAAAATATCGAGGTCATTCTTCGAAACACCAAAAAATGTTGTTAAGTCGTTGGTTTCTCAAAAAAAAAAAATGTTTGTCTGTCAAAGGATTAAATCGGGCCAAGCTAAACCGAATGATATTAAACTTTGTCGCCCGAAGACTGAAGTCGCACTCCATGGCTTCGCCAAAGTAGCACACCACTATGAAAGGTCGCTCGCACATACGAGCTCGACCCCAAACATGATTTAAAAACGTTATGAAGTATGCGAAAAATGACCACCAAAGCCCGAGTGCTTGGGGGCTCGCGAAAAGTATACTCCAACAGAGAGCGCGCGATCAAAATTACATTCCCGGGCTGCGCTATACACAAGTCCCGTGTTTGGATAATCTCAAAAAAGGGGAAAAAACGGTACTTTGCAATATCGTTAACAAAAAAATATACACAGTGTGGACCCACTTGTAGGACACACCTAATCGGGAAATGTTACGACCCACCAACAGGTTGTAATCACAAAAGCCCTTCTACATAGGCAAAATGAAAAGAAAGTAAGAAATTCAAAATGGGCTCGCCCACCTCCAACGGGCGGGGTCTGCGTCACTAGTCGCGCAGGTCCTCAGCTTTCGAAAAATAAAGTCTTCAAATTCAAAATAGGCTCGCCATCTTTAGCCGGCGGGGTCTACGTCACAAACCGCGTAGGTCCTTATCTTCAAAAAACAGATTCGTCCACTTCTATCGGACGGGGTGTCCACCCTTAGCGGACAGGCTCGCCATCTTTAGCCGGCGGGGTCTGCGTCACTAACCGCGCGGGTCCTTAGTCGCTGCAGCGATAACCTTTATCGGTTTTCCCTTTTTCCAAAAATTAAAGGATCGGTTTTCCCTTTTTCCAAAAATTAAAGGATCGGTTTTCCCTTTTTCCAAAAATTAAAGGATCGGTTTTCCCTTTTTCCAAAAATTAAAGGATTGGTTTTCCGTTTTTCCAAAAAAGAACGATGTGATTGGTTTTTCCGTTTTTCCAAAAAAGAACGATGTGCTGGATTTTCCTTCGTTTTACGTCCCATAAAAACAAGGGGGTTTTCTCGTTTAACTAGCCTTGAAAATGAGAATCTTTTAAAACATTTTTACCTCGTGGTTGGGCTTGGCCAGGCCCAATTGCACTTTATAGCTTTGATTTCGAAAACATCTGTAGCTACTCCCAATGACAAAGTGAGGGAGTTTCTACACTTCTTTAGATCCTTCCAATGACAAAGTGAGGAAGTTTCTATACTATCCGTTGACAAATCCCAATGACACGTGAGGGATATGTCGACACTCCAAGTGATGACCCTTAAGTCAAATGTTATCACTCGGGGGCTCGTGAGACCCTCGCAAAAACAAGTCACCATGGCTTGTGTGGCGCACTCCGTCTAGTACTTTGACCATCGTCTTATTCCAAGACTCAGTCAAAGCGGGGGCTAACTGTAGACACCTACTTTTGTCCCCATTCCCGAAAGGGAAGGTTCGATGATGAAAACGTAAATCTCCACTTGACAACGCATCTCCTATAAAAATAACGAATCTCAATTCCCCTTTTCATTTCACCCGAAACCTGCTATTTATAGAAACCTGCTATTTATGGAAACATGCTAAAAATAGTAACTGCCGTAATGGGTAGTTGTTAAAAGTGGCAAGTCATAAAAGATATAAACCTGTCAGAATTAGGTGTTGCACTCCAACATAATTCCTAAATGAGATAGAAATTGCGAGAGAATCCTATTCCTAATATGATTCGAAAGTAAGAGTCACGTATTAATTAAAATCCTAACGAGCCTAGAGTTCGTAACGGGCCCAGACGCATCCCGTCACAAGGTTAATACGCACTAAAGGACTCAATTAAATCTGAAATACTCCGGATTCTAGGAATCCGAATCTGACTAAGAAAAACAGCCCATACCCTATTTTCAACGCCTGGCTCTGGGCGCCAAAATCTTCGGCGCCCAGGCTTGGGCGCTGAAAATACCTGGTACGTGTTATTTCCTAATTCCTCGTGGATTAGAGTTCTGCAATTCTATCTTTCCACGAACTCTTTTCTATAAATAGGTCCTTAAGTTCGACGTGAAAAGGGCACAACACACAATTATATTATGAGTATTGACTCTAAGCCCCTAAGCCTAAGCCTCACGCTGCAAAACTGATCACGCGTTCTGTCGCAATCGATCCATAAATCGAACAGAACGTATCCCGTCCCATAATTTGAGATTCGTTAAATAAAAGGAGAAATAGCAAAGTCAAAGTGGTTAGTTTTCTGAGAACCGTGACGCACCTCTCAAGGGTGCGTCGTAATGTGTCCCTTTTCCATGGTTGAATTGCTTTCCTCGCCCTTTTATGAACTGTTAAACTAACTAAAATCTGATTGTTCGATCACGCTTAATAAATATGATATTTTTGGGAAATTGGATTACCATGCTAGGTCCCTTAAAACAATCTAAATCAGATAATCGCGTTCGATCTAGTACTATATGTTGCATATTCATAAAATCAACTCAGATTAGTTTAATAGTTAACGCATGTCCCTTCCATTATTTATGCTGAGCTAGTAAGGATATCCTGCCTCTGGAGTTATCGAAGATCGAGTACTCCTCTCGGTAGTTACAGTCCCCCGAACACTCAATCTCTACCCTACGGGTGTACGTTGAGCGATCCCCACCACCAGGGATCACAAGGGAACCTACGGCCGTCGTGGTCAAACATAATTGCACTCCCTTTATGTCACGATAACCGGGTTTCGTCAGTTTTTCTCATTGTCGTTAAAAACTGAATGGCGACTCATATATTACTAGTCAATTGGGTGTAAACTCACAGGAAATCCAATTACACTTGATTTGACAAAAAGAAGCGTCACACCCACGAGGGACGAGGTCACGCATTAGCCTCGTGCTTTTTCGACCCCCTCACACAGCCTTTTGGTGGAAGAGGAGAAGAAAAATTCGCAGGATAAGACTAATTAGCAGATGCCGGAAGGGGAGGATGAAGAACCTGGTGATGAAATGCACAACAATGATGGTGACAAAGGTAATGAGGATGACGATTACGCAGTGGGTGGTTCGAGTGAGAGTGTCAAAGGGAACGCCGGTGATGATGTGGACAACAATGATTGTGGCTCAGAATTGCTAATGTCCATACTGTGCGTGTTTCACTAAGTTGGTAATGTCCATACTGTGTTGTCCATACTATGCCTACCAACAGAAAGGATCTCATTTTGTACTTTGAAATATGAATTCTTTGCGTGTTTCACTAAGTTGGTAATGTCTATGATAGTATGATGGACATTGCCAACCCCAGATTTTTTCCTGTTATTGAAAATTACAGTTATCTTTGGACTTATTGCTATTCTGTGTCAGATTTTTGCTGGTAAAGATGAACAAGTTCTACCCTTCAAAATTGAAAGGTCGAAAATGAGAGCTGCCATGGGAAATATGTTGTCCACCTCTGCAAAGCACATAGCTGAGTATGTGTTTGACGATCGAAGAGATAAATGGTAAACTGAACTTCTTACGTGTGTTTTGGTAACATAGAACAGTGTATAGGTTTTTTATATTTGGGTTGGTCTGGGTTGTATGGATTCCACAGTGAAATCCTCGTCAAGTGCAAAGAGTTTAACGCATCAAGGCTGGAGTTACGCACTTTGTATCCCACGAGCTTAGTGTCGGGTCAGGTAAGGCTTGTCTACGTTTATGTTTCAGCATCCATTTTCAATCATCCCTTAAGTATTTATCAAATATTTATCAGGTGGTAAAGTTGGCTTGCATTCTGGTCTCGGTTGAGAATCTTAACTTGTGGTGTATTCTTACGACCCTACAGGTAAGTAATGTATTAAACTATACATAATTTCCTTATATAGAACATGCGTGAATATACATCATTTCCTCTCTCGTAGGTTATGGACTTGAAGAAATTACAGGGCGGGGCCATTGGGTGGAGCTTGCCATCGTATTTGACCGGTGATCCTGAAAAGTGCCAGAAGGTGATTTTCATTTGGCAGTTAGTTATGGATTATTTTACTTTATTTTGGGTTGGAATTATTAATGCTCTATGATCTACAATGATCATAGTGCAAGGAGATTGAAGCATCAAGGCTATACAATTGACATGAATTAATACTTACTACTTTTTGCCTGTTATGCTTTGCTTCTTTGTAGATATACATCCCCTGTTATTCAGAAAAACCAGATCATTGGTTTCTATTGGTTGTCGACATTTGTGGGAAGCAGGCTCAAGTTTATGATTCAAGTTACTCCGTTGGGCCATATAAAAAACGACAAAAAATTGCGCGAGACCAGGTGTTTATGAGTATTACGTGTATGTGTTTTACAAGTACGCAATGTGGGACTTAAGTTTTCTTAATATATGTGTTGAATGGCAATGCAGATGAAGAGGTTGTCCACTATCCTCTCCCCCGACTCGGAAAATGACAAAAGTAAGTTTCACGGAATGCAGATTTGGAGGTTGTCAAGGGCATCATCATATCCACAACAAGAAAACAAGTACGTTTTTGTTAAATTTCCACTCTTTTGGAAATCAATTTCGTGTAAACTGTTCTGTATTATTTAATATAAATTTCAGGTTTGATTCTGGGATGCATGTAATTAAGACCATGACGGAAACAAATCCGGAGAATTGGAAAAAAATAGAAAACTACAAGGTATAGTGCCTTGATAAAACTCTTAACTAAATTTAAGAAATTGATTGCTGTACATATATGCATGCCTTGATAATATCGTTACCTTAATTCAAGAAATTGATTGGTGTACATATATGCTCTCAGGAAATGAGTCGATTTCGTTTCGAAACGCTGGCAAGGTTTGTTGGTTGGGAACAGAACGAAATCAAAGAAGAGGTGGCCGGGAGGATTGCTTCATGTCTGGCTAGCAACGTGTCTGGCTAGCAACATGACTATGTAGATCGGAAAACAAAACAATCGAAAAAAACATCAATGTATTATGTGCATATTATGTATTAGTATTCCCTAAAACGTGTAGTTGGAACGCTACTGCTAGTTGTGTTGGTAGCTACCAGCCTCCTTGTAATGTAGTGTAATTTTGTGAAATAGCGTAACCACTAGGCCATGTTTTAGTGTACGTTATAATTATATAAAACTAAGGTATTAAATTCTATCCCTTTTATTAAAGTACCCGGCTCACAACTTAAACAAATTGACATCGAAATAAATTATTAATATTAGTAAACCTAGGAATGAATTCGCGAGAACGCTGATGGTATATACCATTACAGAAATTGGTAATGCTCGCACCTGTATATTTTGTTGTTCTTTTAGTTTAGTATAATTACGCGAAATTTGAAATGAGGTTAAGGAACTAAATTCATATTCAAATATAAATAAACTCAACTGCCCAACTCCCCCCCCCCTAAAGTTTAGTAATTTCTCTTCGTTCTCTCTCTCTCTCTCTCTCTCTCTCTCTCTCTCTCTCTCTCTCTCTCTCTCTCTCTCTCTCCTCGTATTCCATCGCCAGCCGCAAGTTTGAAAGCGTGGACGGCCATCAATACAGCACCACCGACCGTCTGGTAACGTTATTGTGGTATTCCAAAACTCGGGTAAATTTATGTTCTTTTAATTCGATTTTGGTACTTTTCTGCACTTTTAATTCGATTTGGTTGAACATTGATTGTTTAATTTTGGTAATTTGTTGTACTTTTAATTCGGTTATGTTCAACAATGATTGTTCAAATTTGTTACTATCTGAAGTGTTGAGTCGTTTTATTTCATGGGTTAATGTGGATGTGTTTGCTTCTATTTATTCTGTTGTGTATGGGTTTGATTAATGGCTGGGTTTTTATTATTAGTCGAAGAATGACAGAAGAAACAAGTACGGAGTAGTTATTTTCGATTGGTAATTGAATTATTATATTTTATAACTACCACCGCATATCTATCTATCGTGTATGCTTTGGATCTTGAAAGAATGCAATTGGAATAGTAAACTTGTTGATGTAATTTACATTTTTCAGGAAGGTAGGGTTAGAGCATGTCCTCAAGAAAGAATAAGTCGGTGAAGCAGGACAAGGGTATGTCCAGTTCTAGTCGACCAACAAACACGGTACGCAACAACTATAGCATGCTTTATGAACATATCCACTAGTTGTAAACAATAGTATCATGCATTGTTTGGTTGTTATCTCTGCACGCAGGAACCTTGGTCTGTACTGTCTAACTTGGATACGCTTGTAGATGTTGTGAAGGAACTTTCACCAGAGAAAAAGGAACTTATTACTGATTACGGTTTTGGAGCTTTGCATGAATTGAAATGTAGAACTGCAAGAAAATCAATGTGCAAATGGATCATAGACCGCTTTGATCCGGACAACCAAGAAAATCAATGTGCAAATAGCCAGGCGGTATGCACACACTACAACAAAATAAGCTTTTAATAGCGCTTTTTTCAGTGAAAGATAGCGCTTTTAAAGCGCTATTAATTAGCAGCGCTGTTAAAAAAACAACAGCGTTTTTAAAAAGCGCTGTTGATATTTCCCCGTTTAACAGCGTTCAATATATAAGCGCTATTAAACCTCTAGTATGGTGGCAAATTTTGTGCACCCAACAACTCATTTAATTTAGTAGCGTTCAAAATTGAATTTTTATCAGGATTTTTTAGTTTTGATTTTTAATTATTAAGTACCCGTAATTAAAAATAAAAAATAAATTAGAGCCTATATAGGATAATGTAAGAATTCAATATATGTCTTGCTCCCCACAAAAAACTCAAATAAAAAATAAAATTGAATACAAATTGAACATATATAAGATCCAACTTCATTTCAATCATATCAAATAAACGTCTCGATGTCTCATGCATAACTTAAATACACACTAGAATAAAAACACACTAGAAAACATATAAAATTAAAACGTTGTAAAGAAATTCCAGTCGAAAAACATAATTAATCGGTGCTAAGAAGACTCTTCCTTTGGTTGCCGCAACTGTCGTCAATGTATTCTTGATGTACTCAGAACGAGAATTTTTTATCCCCCTCAATTTTCTGTGCCAGTGAATAATCAGCTCTGCCAATCTGTTGAATTTTCAGTCAAACTTCACATACAACCAGTGTGATCAACTGCTTTAGAGATAGACGCCAGTACAATGTACAATGCTTCCTGCAACAACCAAATCAGTCGAGGCCACATTGTCTTCCCTTCCTGTAGAACCACAACCAACAAACAACTCACAGAGTCGCAGGTCATATTATAGGACATGATTTTCCTATTAAGTACAAAACTCTCACTCAAATTAAGTAATTCACGAAGGTCACATATTTTAGCAAAGAGATCTCTCATATCAGAGTTGAATAACCTGCGTGTATATGTGTGGAGAAATAATTCATTTGCTCCTGGATGCGAAAATTCATAAGTTTGCTAGATGACACCACAGAAAAATTGAGTAGTATCAGAGAAAAGAACACATGATTTCCCCTGGTGATACACAAAGAAAGGCAACACCACATTAGCTAAATAATGATAATTTCTAAAATCTCAATTAAAGGAGAAAGATAACACATAGGGACCAATTAAAGGTCCATTTTGGAGGAAAAGTAATAATAAGCATAGTAAGTCAGAAGAATTTCCTTCGAATGCCTGCATGGCTGCACCAAACCTCATGGTTATTGTATGGTATAGGTAGAATAACATTTTGGAAAATTTAAAAGCCCATACAGACTGAAAGATTATGTTAATAATCTTTTTGTATATCATATTTAGCAAGTAGACAATCTTGTGATATTATCTCCCTGATTTGTAGCCTTTTGTAGCCTACAACTAGCATATAAGGGTTGTATTACTTGTATATATTGGTAAGTATCCTAGATCGATTACATATTGACATTGTACAACATTAAGCTTCTACTCATGCATCTTCTTATATATAAATATAAACTTCTGAAGCAAAGCTCTGCCCGCATTGCAAAATTCATGAGCAGAAAGCGAGGCACTGATAGGAATCAGTGTAAGAACTCTAAAGCCCTTCTAACATCTATTACCCTCTAGGTCAATGGCATCATTCAGAAGTCCGTTTATATTCAGCAATTATTCAAACAACAGCAAGTTCAAGTCTGGATTCTCTATACTCCTCCACATATAATCATAAATTGGCAAACAAAAATCACCAAATAAAAATCTGACAATAAATCAATTTTAATCCAAAATAAGAAACAAAATTTATAAAAATCAAGATAGATTTTGAGTATTAAATTGCTAACTTAGTATGATTTCGAGTATTAGATTGTTGAACAAAAAAATTCAAAAAGATAATTAGTAACACATATAACGTTTAGGAATAATTGAACAAAGAAAAATACATACATCTTCAAATAAAGTTTGTTGCATATTTTAGCTGAAGCTGCAAGGAAATAGATCAACGACTTAATTTCAGAATATATTAACAAGACATCAGATCAACAAGAAAAGGTGAAGATAGAAGACTGACCTTTTTTCCATATTCACCTTTGTAACTAGTAACAAGTTTTGGATTCAAACCCAATTCCTTGAAACAAGTTTTCCCCTAAGTGTACATACTTGCCTTAAGAAAGTTGGCTCTCAACACAAGTAATAAACGGAAAGCGTTTTTCCTGTACAAAAATTGATTCGGGTGATTAGACCTCTAAATGTTTAAGACGGGTATGATTACATCAAATTCATGAAAAACACAGTGATTTAATTCAAACAAAGAAATTACTATGTGATAAACTACAACTGTTAAACGTGTTTTGTTACAAGATTAGCCCACAAGCTAGAATATAATTGAATTAGCATTCAGTAGGACCATGCTGCAATGAAAACATCAAGCAAAAATAGATTACCAGTTTATAAAAAGTTAAACAAGGATTTACTTGGAAACAAAAACACAAACAAAATGCACTTTCATATCATTTCTAGTTTTCAGTTTTTGATTTTGTGATTTTTGAAGTCACGTGATTTAGAGATTAATCAACTTTGAGCAACTGACCTCATGTTCACATATTTATAGAAACTTTAAACAACGGTTTAGCATTGTATCTAACAAGACTACAATTGTAGCTTGAAGTTTATCGTTTTTTTTTTCCAACTAAAGCTTCTAGCTCATATACATCTAGAGACATTTATAGTAGAAATTAAAAGCTTGCAATTTTCAGCATGTTAAATCTGAATATATTGTTTTATAAATCAAAATGAAAAAAGAAGTTGGTTTAGGATGCTTAGCTCTGGGCACAGAACACCCAATAAAACAAGCTTTTTTTTTTGAAGGAAAAAACGGGCACAGGGAGCATTTTATTAAGTGACAAGATCAAAGGACATCCAAACCCGCCAAAGCAACAATGCTTTGCGGGAAATTACAAACATAGATCTGCCCCCCCCCCCCCCCCACCCAAAGGCACCAATCTAGCAGCATGGTGAGCGACAGTATTACCAGTGCGTTTCACATGGTGCACCGAGAAGAAAATCAGCACATTGGTCATTTCCACAATGTCTTCTATGATGAGATCAACCTGGGACCTTCCAATCTTCTTGTTGCGTAAGACACTCACCAAATTCATTGCATCCATTTCAAGCCCAATCTTTCCGTAGCCCAAGCCTATCGCTACCTCAAGCCCGAACCTTGCAGCCATAGCCTCAGCAAGGTCCACACTCCAAACATCACTACATTTGCGAATCGCAACAGCCAGCAGACAATTTTATCTCTAACCACAACACCTAGCCTCACATCACAGCCATCGATCACAAAAGAGTCAGTATTGACTCTTACTCGGCTATGCACCGGAGGCATCCAACACGGCCTGGAAGGAGATGTTGTCATATGTGTTCTGCTGGCAGACCAGCCATGAATTCTGGTTCAAACGATCAAGCTAATACCCCGATTTTGTAGTAAAAATTCCATCACGGGCAGGCCACCAATAACGAATATCAGCAGGTTTCCTATGACTCAAGGGGATATCTTTGACCAACCTCAATGTTTACCAAGTTTGACTGAGAAAAGATGTAGAGCTAATGGCCTAATCCAATGACAATGATGTAAATCGACTCTCTAGACATATATATACTGAAAGACTCAAGAATTAAAGTTTGGCGATGTTTGAGTGCACATTGTAGGAGCTAAAATTTGAAAAATAAGCTTTTTAGAGGCAGGACAAATATCCAGCTTGTCTGTGGCAGGTACCAGGCACAAATTAACAATCTAAGTGGCTCTAAAATAGAGAAACTCATATGAGAAATAATAGTTCGAGTTGAGGTAAAACACTCATGCAGGTCTAGCTGAGGTACCCACCTGTCTGTGACCTCGAGAACCCAGATGTGGAGTTGCAATATGAAGCTTATGGGTTCTAGTTACAATCACAACACCAAAAATCAATCAAACATGCAAAATTGAGAACTTAAACATAACAGTCAATTAACATATTTCATCTAAAACACTGAAATCCAATAATTAAGCTACAATTACTAAACAACTAACCTGTCCATAAGTGAGGACGGTTCCACTATATCCCTTGTACAAAGCATCAACCAAAGGGGCAACAGATTTTTCAAAAATGCGAGAGATGGCTTTCCCCCATTTCCGAAAATGTAATCAAACATGAACGTATGTGAACCAATTTGCACCTAATTGCACAAAAATTCATATAAAATTAACCCTAATTTTCGAAAATGTTAGAAAGTGAATTGAAATCAAAAGAAAAGTCTTTAATTATTGACCTGAGGTTCACCAGGAAAGACGGAAATGCAGTCGCGCCGAGAAAAGTTCGCCGGAGAAGAAGCTTAAACACGAAAAATCGGGATTTGGATTGAAGGGAACTCTTTAATTTTGGATTTGGGAGATTTCGGTTTGAGTGGATTGGAATTGAACTCTTGATCGAATTCGGTATTGAACTTTTGGATTCGGCGCAGGGAAAGCGATCCTTAACTATGGTAATGGGGCGTGGAAGAAGGAACGAAGGAAGGAGATGGAGAACGTGCAGTGCGTGCGTGCGTGGAGGACTGGCGGAAGGTACGGTTTCTTTTTCTTTTTGGTGAAGACTATAGGTTTTTTTTAAGAAAACTTTTTAGCAATTAATCACAGCTTTTAAAGAAAAGCGCTGTATTATAATATGGTGGAAATTAAAATTACTTCTTTTAACAGCAATATAAAATAAAGTGCTGTTAGTTGATACAATTAATAGCGCTTATTGATAAGCGCTATTAATAAGGCGCTGTTAATTAATGTTTTTGTTGTAGTGACACCATAAACTTAATAGTATGGGGATACACAAAGGTAACTACCATAATATATGTTTGGCAACTACCAACCTAAATTAATGTCCGTATCAATCAAGAAGTGAATTTCTATTAATCCATCTTAATACATATAACGAAATAGTAGGTACCATGTCACAGCGTGGTGATAGCCAGGTGGTACACAAACCAAAGTTAATAGTATGGGGATACAAAAGGGTAATTACCATGAGGTGTGTTTGGCAACTACCAATATAAATGAGTGTCCGAATCAATCAAGAAGTGAATTTCTATTAATCCATCTTAATACATATAACGAAATGGTGAATACCATGAATAGTAACATATGATCTGGTCAATACTTTTTCCCATACATAACCAATGAAACAACTAATAAATTGATTATAAAAACAGGTTGCCTCTTGTTCTCTTTGTCAAAGAACAAAATAAAATACTTGGACTTGAACATCACCAAAGGTCACTACCAATACTATCCTTGGTACTTACCCAAACTAAAAGATGCGTATTGGTTAGTTCTTGGAGATATTCATAATAGGTTGGTAATTATGTAACGAATGTTTTGTACTCACCGAAGATACAACTTAAATTGATTGGTAACATATGATCTGGTTAATACTTTTTCCCATACATAACCAAAGTTAATAGTATGGGGATACAAAGGAAAATTTGGTAATATTAATCCAACCTTTGGCCGATTTTCTTTTATAAACCCCACCTACGACATATTTTTTAATAATCCCACCTATACCACCCAACGACTTTTATTGGGCCTAAAACGTCATAAACCTATTGTAGGCGATAATATGTCCCTACGTGGAAGTACTCTCCCTCGATATATTCAGTCATCATCATCAAATCATCACCATCTCGATGACTTTTTCACCGGTTATCGGTCACTTAAGCCCAATAAAAGTCGTTGGGTAGTAAAGGTGGGATTATTAAAAAATATGTCGTAGGTGGGATTAATAAAAGAAAACCGGCCAAAGGTTGGATTAATATTACAAAATTTTCCGGATACAAAAGGGTAATTACCATGAGGTGTGTTTGGCAACTACCAATATAAATTAGTGTCTGAATCAATCAAGAAGTGAATTTCTCTTAATCAATCTTAATACATATAATGAAATGGTGAATACCATGAATAGTAACATATGATCTGGTCAATAATTTTTCCCATACATAACCAATGAAACAACTAATAAATTGATTATAAACACAGGTAACCTAATTAAGAATACTCGAACAACATCTTATTTCTACTTGCATAACCACTACTGCAACTACAATGACTCCAAACATGAGGAAAGCCATGAATAGTAACATATGATCTGCTCCCCAATAGAAACCCAACGTACAAGTCAATTTAACAATCAAATATAGTTCTCCTAATAGGTTCAATATCTAGATACAGTTTCCTCACCCGTTGGTCCACTTCATCATACTGGTCAAGCAATTATTTGATGTACTCGCACAGATGAGGGCGGTTTGCAATGTGTAATGACTCGTGCAGCGACGTGAACAAATTCCTTTGAATTGACTTTAACCTCATCTTCTCTTCCTCGCAAATTTTAAGGCCGGTTGCCATTTCCTTATTCACTTCTGCAATTCCTTTCTCCACTTCATCATATCGTTCGAGCAAATACTTTAAAGTTTCCGAGTCATTGTCGTTGCCTTCCCAACGTAGGTTGGTAGTCCTATCGGATATGCATTCACGTAGAAATTTTTTCGCCCGCTTGATTTTGTCATTTTCCCTCTTAATGGAATGATTGTCTTGGGATTTTGGGGGTGGTTTGTGTGAGGGATCCATTGAATTTTTTAATGTTTGAACGATAAAAGATATTCAAGTTATTAAAATGTACCAACTGCGTACCCTATTTATAGAAAAAATATTACCCATAGAGGGGATTTATTTAATTTTTCTAAAACTTAAAAAAAAACAAAAAATAAAAAAAATAACTAGAAAATAACTGCCATAAATTAAATAATAATAACGGTAGTTGTACATGGAATAATAATAAACTATTAATAATAACTTTTGTTATAAAGGTTACTGGAGGGGTTTTTTTTTTGTGCTATTTGTTTCCCGTTATACAAGAGGGGCGGTTCTTTAGAAAACCATTGTATTTTTGTACCTCGAAGGAGTCGCCACCAAACATTGTATAAAGTCTCGTTTGGAAAGACCGCAAGTGACTCTTTTTTTGGATAAGGCTTTGAATCCTCGAAACGGATGGGTGAGATCCTGGCACGGGAACGAAATGCTTATTCCGCGAGCTTTAGAAATATTCAAGTACGTTGGCACAACATTTTCGAAAATATACCCTAGATTAGACTATGTGGGTTTGAATTTAGAGCAAATAGAATCTCTACTTTGTATGGTGGTCACTTTGCTTTAAAGATTGATTTAAAGGAACCTAAGGCCGGTTTGTCCAAGAAATTATCTTTGTTAAGCGTGATGTAACCTTGTATTTTGTTGTATTTAGCATGTCCGGTGATGAAAGCAATAAAGCAAATAAAGCAACATCACAATACTAAATAAAGTGCGAAATTAGTAAATACAAGTCCCCCTAGAAATGGACTAGGGAGTAGGTCCACATTTCCTAGAAATGGACTAGGCAAGTAAAGATGCGGAATTGAAAGTGCGGAATTGAAATTGCGGAATTGAAAGTGCGATATTGAAATTGTGGTATTGAAATTGCGGTATTGAAATTGCGGTATTGAAATTGCGGAATTGAAATTGCAATATTGAAAGGTGCATAATTGAAACTTGTACTTGGGCACATGAGATTCGGACGCCAAGCGGCTCCTTAAAAATAAGTGCGCCCGACACGAATTCAAAGCCAAAAATCTCAACTTGGGAGAGGTTGCTCAACCCAAATATCCTAGACTTTGCATATTGAACTTGAACTTGAAAGCTTGAATATTGAAGTATTGAACTTGAAATACTTGAAATTAAGAGACTTGAATCTCAAAGGTCAGGCCTTTTAATGTTGAAAAGGCTAGACCTTTGATATGCTCTCACATGAAAGGATCCTAGTTTAGGGAAGTAGTCATGAGCAACCCTAAACATGGTGGGATCTTGAAATTTAAAAACTTGAACTTGTACCCATTATAAGCCCCCACTTTGAATGAGGCTTTTTGGTTAGGAAAAGCGCAAGTCAAAGTATAATCAACTCTTGCTTATGCATATGCAGACTCCACTTAGGATGCCGATCTAGGACTAGAATGCTAAAATTGATCCGAAATCTGCCCGAAGCGTTGATCCGGACTGCTTGAAATTGCGTGGCTTGCGGCTTTAGAATCTTGAATAATGGAAGTTGTACTCTGCTGTCCGAAACACTAAAGAGTGTGTACTCGGAGTCATAAAAGAGGACGGTGGCCTCGTCCGTTGACGCAGGCCCCTGCGCCTGGTGCAGGCTTGGCGCCTGTGGGCTGTCGTGCAAGCCGACTCTTGTATAAATAGGGAGGTTGTCGGATCACTTCTTGCATCAATCCTTCCCTGCTATCATAGCATACTGCTTCCTCTCGAAAAGAAAAGAGAATATGGTTGTGTCCTTTGAAAGTGCCTTGAACTCGTGGCTTGGTTCGCTAGGCAAATTGGAGAAAAGGGAGCTTGATGGCATGCATCTTGGGGTGCTCGTCTCTTTCCGATTTGTAAAATTGGATTTGCACTTCATCCTTGCTGCTCTGGAGTCTTGGGATCCAAATCATCATGTCTTCCGCTTTGAAAATAATAAGGTATGTCCCCTCCCTGAAGAATTTGGTGCCATATTGGGGTGGCCCATTATGCTGGAGCCATGCATGCCCAGTGTTGAGGAACACTTTTTCTTGAGTTTTGAAAGGTATTTGGGCTTGGAGCCCCCACTTTTGAGAGCTATTGTATATGGCAGAGGGGTGGATTTGTCCCTCTTTATCACCTACTTTGCTGGGCTTGATGTTCCCAAAGTTTTCCGCCTGCGAGCCTTGAGTTTTTGTATATTTGCTCGCTTCCTTTTTTCGAAGCAGGGGTTTGGCAATGGTGATGCCTCCCTAATAGAAATTGTATAGCAGTTTGCTAATGGTCGGGACCCAATGCCGCTCGTGATTGGCAAAACATTGACGGGCCTTGACATGCTGAAGTCGGACCCCTCTTCTCTGCCGTCGGGAAGTCCGGTATTACTCCAAGTAAGGATCTGAATCCTTCTTGTATGTTGAATTTGTACTTGTATTTGAATTTTGAATTTCGAATTTTGAAATGCACTTATTGTATACTCCCCAAGGTTTGGCTTATGGAGAGGCTCATGCTGGTGGCACCACCGGAGAACATGGAGAGCTATAACAGAAATGGATTCACTGTGCGGCCCATGCAATATGGCCGGCTTTCATTGGATGAGTGGCGATGCGCACTCTCTCGGAAGGAATCTTGTATAAGGTGGGTAGTTCCTTTGTGGGGAATTGATGCTATGAGACATGCCCCTGGTTCTACTGCTTTGAGGGTGCTAAGCCTCATAATGCTGGTCTTCTACTCGCTTGCTCGAGTGATGAGACAGTATGGCTTGAAACAGGAGATCCCAAACTGTACTGAAGAGAACCCGAAACCTGTTGCGCTGAATGCAAATCGTCTTGATGTTTGGAGGCGGTATTGGGTCGCCAAACCATTCTTGAGTATTCAGTTCCCACCTGAGCCGGTTACTAGGTCTGCGGGGTACATTGTATGGATGAGAGGTCTAAACCAGAGGGACATTTCTCTCTCCGGACCAGCTAGAGTCCGAGGTTCTAGAGCTAGACGTCCTGCATCAATTGACTATGAGGAAGGGGACGAGAATGTGGCCTATCCGGTGCTTGACCGTTCGGAATCCAAAGGAGGTTCGCCGTCCTCCCGTCTTGGAAGGCTTGCAAGTTCCTTCTCCCGCCGCTTGGGCAAGGGGAAGATTGATGATTGATTGCGGGAGGAGCCAGGGGATAGTACTCAAGGTGCCAAGACTCGAGAGCATAGTCGCCCGACCCTAGATCTTTGTAGGCTAAATGTGTTTGGAATTGTATTGGAATGGATTGTGTTTGGAATGTGTTTGGAAGATGTGTTTAGAAAATGTGTTTAGGAAGTGAAAAGGCTTTTGAACTTTGCTTCACTTGATCCTGACTTTGTATTTGAATTAGCTTTGAAGGCCTTAGGGCCCAAATAAAAAGTTATTGTGTTAAATTCCGCTTGAACATGCTTTGCTTTGTATTGGCACATTTGGAATAAAGACAACAACAATTGAGTTTTGAAATTTGATTTGATTTTTAGGATGCCCATAATTGAGAAAATTTTGAATTTTTTTGTATTAAAGTAGCCGGGCCTCGAAATGAGGTTGCCTACGTGTCCCGTTAGGGATTCAGGCCGGACGTAGTTCTGACTACCTTACAAGACTTTGAATTGGATTCTTGAATTTGAACATGGAACTTAGACATAGAACTTCTTGATTTGATCGAGGTTGGTAAGAGATCTGAATTCTGTTCCATCGATGTCTGTTAGTTCGACTGCTCCCCCGGGGAGGATCTTCTTGACAATATATGGGCCTGCCCAGCTGGGTTCGAATTTTCCCCTTGGGTCCATGGTGCTTTTGCGAAGGGCTTTCAAGACAAGCTCGCCTTCCTTGATGTTTCGAGTTCTGACCCTTTTGTTGAAATGTCTGGCCACTCGGCGCTGATAGACTTGTACATGGTGAGCGGCTTGAAGCCGACGCTCATCGAGCATGACTAGCTCGTCATATCTTGCTTGTACCCATGCAGCTTCTGGGATTTTTCTTTCGAGGACTATCCTTAGAGAAGGTATCTCTTGCTTAATAGATTGTACTGCTTCCATTCCATAGACCAATGAGAACGGGATTTGCACCAGTTGAAGTGCGAATTGAAGTTCGATATCCCCACAATGCGAAATGCAGCTTCTGGGGCCAGTCCTTGTAATTGGTAGTCATTTTCATGATGATGGCTTTGACATTCTTGTTGGCTGCTTCGACTGCCCCATTGGTTTTTGGGCGATAAGGTGAAGAGCGATGATGTTGAATCTTGTACTCGGTGAATAGGTCTTCACACTCTCCTTGAAAATGGGTTCCCTGGTCACTGATGAACTCGTGAGGAACGCCGTATCTTCATATGATGTTTTCTTGTATGAACTTGGCCACTTGCTGGGAACCCAACACTTTTAATGACCTGGCCTTGACCCATTTGGTGAAATAGTCGATGGCGACCAGTATGAACTCATGACCCCCGGTGCCTGTTGGAGTGACTTTGCCGATGACGTCGATACCCCAGGCTGAGAATGGCCACGGTGATGACTGAGAGTATAGCAATGATGGTGGAATGTGCTTCAAATTTGCGCACTTATGTCATGTAGGACATTTCTTGACAAAGAAGTAGCAATCCCGTTCTAGGGTAGTCCAGTATTATCGAGCCCTGATGATCTTGAGGGCTAGCATTTTCCCATTCATGTGGGTGCCACAGACTCCAGCATGTATGTTGTCCATGACTCTTTGAGTTTCGTGCTTGTCAACACATCGGAGGTTAGGATCGCCAAGGGACCTTTTGTATAGAATGTCGCCTTCTATGACGAAATTGGCTGATTGTAATCGTAGAGCCCTTTGATTTTTGCTTGAAAAGTGTGGGGGATACTCTGAATTTTGTAGATACCTTTGAATGTCTGTAAACCAAGGTTCATCTTTGTCTTGCTCGACGTCGTCAATAGCATGGACATATGCTGCTTCTTGACGTGTTTCAATTGTAAGTGACATTTCAGCCATGCCATTTGGGATGTTGATCATTGAGGCCAGTTTTGCCAGTGCATCGCCGAATTGATTCTCCTCTCTTGGGAGGTATGTATAGCGAAGCTCTTCTATTTGTTCAGACAGCTGCTCAAAATAGGATTGGTATGGGGCCAAGCTCTCGCTCCTTACTTTCCATTTGCCGGAAATTTGATTGATGATTAGGGAGGAATCCCCGTACACTAGAAGTTTCTGGACGCCTAGTGCTAAGGTGGCTTCCACGCCCATGATGCATGCTTCATATTCTGCCGCATTGTTTGTGACGTTGAATTGCAGTTTTGCTGATATAGGAATGTGAGTGTCGTCTGGGGCTACTAGGGTTACTCCAACACCACATGCGTTCTGGTTGGAAGCACCGTCAAAATGCATTGACCAACTGTCATCACTGGTCATTAAGATTTGCTCGTCGGGTAAGTCATAATCTTCCTCTTCTGCCTCGATAGGACAGTCGGCTAGGAAATCTGAGACTGCTGAACCCTTGATAGACTTCTGTGGAATGTATTTGAGGTTGAATTCTGCTAGCATGACCAACCATCTGGACAACCGTCCGTTGAGTGCTGGTTTTTCGAATAGATATTTGAGAGGATCCGCTTTGCTGATCACATGTACTGTATGGGAGAGCATGTAGTGTCGTAGTTTCTTTGTGGCCCAAACCAAGACGATACTGAGTTTTTCGAGCTGAGTGTATTTGGTCTCGTACTCGATCAACTTTTTGCTTATGTAGTATACGGCATTCTCCTTGCCTTCAATTTCCTAGGCAAGCATAGCCCAACTGCTGCGTCTGTTGTCGTGAGGTAGAGCCTGAGGGGAATCCCTGGCATGGCGGGCTTTAGTACTGGTGGGTTGGAAAGGTAGCTCTTGATTGTATCGAATACATGCTGACAGTCGTCATCCCACACTTTGGGCTGCTTTTTCGGAGCTTTCGAAATACCGGTTCACAGATCATCGTGAGTCTTGAAATGAACCTGCTGATATATATATATATATTGTAGTCTGCCGAGAAAACCCCGAATTTCCTTTTCATTCGTTGGTGGTTGCATCTCGAGAATTGCTTTGATTTTCGAAGGATCAGCCTCTATGCCCCCGAGAGCTGATAACATATCCGAGTAACTTGCCTGACGTTACCCGAATGCACACTTTTGAGGATTGAGCCTCTTATTGTATTGTCTGAGGCGGTCGAAAAACTTTCGAAGTACTGAGGTATGCTCGTGCCGTTCTTTGGATTTGACAATCATGTCGTCGATATATACCTCAATTTCTCTGTGAATCATATCGCTCATGATGGCTGTGGCTGTGCTTTGATAAGTTGCTCCTGCGTTCTTTAGTCCGAACGGCATAACTGTATAGCAATATGTGCCCCACTGAGTGATGAAGGTTGTCTTCTCCATGTCTTCCTCTGCCATGGGAATCTGATTTTAACCTGCGTACCCGTCCATAAAAGAGAGTAAGGCATGATTTGCGGTGTTGTCGACCAAGATGTCGATGTGAGGCAATGGAAAACCGTCTTTAGGGCTGGCCCTGTTAAGATCTCTGTAGTCCACACACATTCGCACTTTGCCATCTTTCTTTGGAACTGGGACGACATTTGCAATCCATTCTGGATATTTTGCTTCTCGAATAAACCCGGCCTCTAGCTGCTTGGAGACCTCTTCTTGAATTTTGAGGGAAACATCCGGTTTCATGCGACGGAGTTTTTGCTTGTTGGGTTTTGAACCTAGAATAAGGGGAATTGTATGCTGACCGATGCTTGGATCAACCCCTGGCATATCATGATAGGACCATGCGAAGACGTCTACATACTCTGAAAGTAGCTTGATAAGATCGTCCCGCTCTACTTGAGAAAGAGTTAAACCAATCTGAACTAGTTTTGAATCACTGTTGTAAGAAAGGTTGATTTTTTCTGTTTCCTCAATTATGGGCGTCCTGTTTTCATTATTTTCGATGGCTTTTAGAAATTCAAAGTCAGTTTCTTGTGGAGCAAAGTTGTTTGGATTAGGATTGTGTTTTGAATTAGGACTCGAAGAGTAAGTAGAAATTGAAGTATAATTGAGATCAGCAATCATTACATCGACTATTTTGACTTGAAGTTCGGCCTTTAGAGGCTCTTGATTGATGCAAGACTCTAGTTCTAGACTCATTGCTAGACTCAGAAATTGAAAGACGGACTCTGGACCTAGACAAAGACACTTAATCGTAAAGATAGTTATCAGGGTATTCCCAGACATCTGCGTCATAATCGTCATAATCATCGAAGATGGGGCTGCATGCACAGATTTTCAGGACTTGATCTCAGACATGATTCCATGTGCTGTAAGGAAATGCGGCGAAGCTGCCTTTGCATGAAGTGTTGAGCCCTAAGAGGAACATTCTCACCATTTTTCCCTCTGGCAGCTCGGGCTGAATTGTACGAGCGGAGATTGCCCATCTGTGGTAGTATTCTTGTATGCACTCGTTCTTTTCCTGGCGTACAACCGGCTTTTGCTTGATGAGAGTGTCTCAGAAGCTTGAACCTTTGAGGGTGAGGCAGGCAGGGCCATCCAGTATTTCCTCGAACCAAGGCTCTCCGAATAGTAGGTCGAAGTTAGTAGGCACATCGATAACCAGGAACTCAGCACTGTCGTAATAGGTGTCAAAGGAGAAAACCAGCTCGAGGACTCCCGGGGCTTTGTATGTAACACCCTGGAGTTTGACAGTTTGTTGGGCACTCATCATGAAATCGTACTCGGAGAACCCTAAAGCCTTCAAAGTGGCGAGTGGACAGATGTTCTCTTGAATGTCGGTGGTTACCCTAGGTTCGGGGATCACCCAGTTTTGAGCACTCTGAAGTAGATGGCTTGGAACCATCAGCTCGTAACCTGGCTTGCATATTGTGGAGATCAGATTGCATGGAAACTCCTCTTCTTCATCTTCGCAGCCATAGGAGATGGCTTTCACGGAGGGGGTTTGCTTAGCCCCGGGTGGTAAGGGTAAGGTCTTGTTGTCGACCATGTTCTGGATCAAGTGCTTGAGCTTGTAGCAGTCTTCGATGTCATGACCCTTCCCTTGATGGTACTTGCAATGGGCTGCCGGATCCCAACTCTTGGATCTTTTGTCGACCGGCGGATCAGGTGTTGGACTGATTGGTGCTATGACTTGTTTTTCAACCAACCGATCGAATGCCTCACTGTAAGACATTCCGAGGATTGTGAAGACCCTTTGTGGCCTGCCTTGATAGTTGCGCTGATTAGCATTGCTTCTGAAGATGTTTGACTTTGGACCTTGAGGAGCCTCTAGGGCGTTAACCTCGTGAACTTTGTGTGTTGTCTCGGGTCTCTTTCCCTTCCACTTTTCAGCTTGTGGAGCTGGGGCTGTTGGTGCTTTCATCAGGTCATCCTCTATGTCGACCCCGATGTCGTAGGTTCTCTTAAAGGTTTCCAAGCCTAGGTATTTCATGTGAGTATTGTAATTCGGAAGAAGACCAGAAATAAAGATCTTGACTAATTCTATCTCGGAGGGCGGGGTCACCATTTGGGATGCCATTTCTCTCCACCGGTTGAGGTAAGTAGTGAAACCTTCCTGAGGCCCTTGCCTGAGAACTTCTAGTTCCCTTAGAGTAGTTTGGAGTTGAATGTTGGGCTGATATTGCTCCATGAATGATCGAGCAACCGCTTCCCATGTATTTGTTTGATGTTCCTTGAGTGAATAGTACCACTTCTGGCAGACAGGTTCTAGAGACATAGGGAATACCATTGGGTATAGCTCGAGTTCGACCCCCTTCATGGCCATTGTATCTCTGAAGTTCTTGAGATGGTACTTGGGATTGTCAGTTGATTTGAACTTTGGAATATCGTTGGCGGAGAATTTGTTTGGCAGATTTGCCTTCCCCTTGAGGTTGTCCTCCATTGAGGTGTCGAAGTAGTTCTCTTGATTGGTAACCTTACTGACAAGAATCTCGATCTTCTTGGTTAAATCATCAGTGGGAGCGCCCTGTTCCACGGCACCCAGTCGGTTGCTTATATTCTCCACATTGGCGCGGAGGCTGGCGAAAGCCGTTATGAGTTGAGTGAGTTGATCAGAGGAAGACATTTGAACTGTTTCTTGAATGGGGCTAGAAGTTTGATTTGTAGGAGATGAACTGGCTGCTCGTTTGATGCCGGCTATGAGGGAGGCTAAGGCTGATGGATTTCCTTTCAACCTCTCTCCTCTTCGGCGAACCCACAGGATCCTTGGACTCCTATTTAGAACACCACAAGATTTTAGAACTTGGAATTCCTGTAGACACCTACTTTTGTCCCTATTCCCGAAAGGGAAGGTTCGATGATGAGAACATAAATCTCCACTTGACAACGCATCTCCTATAAAATAACGAATCTCAATTCCCCTTTTCATTTCACCCGAAACCTGCTATTTATAGAAACCTGCTATTTATGGAAACCTGCTAAAAATAGTAACTGCTGTAATGGGTAGTTGTTAAAAGTGGCAAGTCATTAAAGATAGAAACCTGTCAGAATTAGGTGTTGCACTCCAACATAAATCCTAAATGAGATAGAAATTGCGAGAGAATCCTATTCCTAATACGATTCGAAAATAAGAGTTACGTATTAATCAAAATCCTAACGAGCCTAGAGTTCTTAACGGGCCCAGATGCATTCCATCATAAAATTAATACGCACTAAAAGACTCGATTAAAGTCTGATACACTCCGGATTCTAAGAATCCTAATCTGACAAAGAAACGGCCTAGACCCTATTTTCAACGCCTGGCTCTGGGCGCCGAAATCTTCGGCGCCCAGCCCTGGGCGCTGAAAATACCTGGGACGTGCTCTTTCCTAATTCCTCGTGGATTAGAGTTCTACAATTCTATCTTTCCACGAACTCTTTTCTATAAATAGGGCCCTGAGTTCGACGTGAAAAGAACACAAAAACACAATTATTATTCTGAGTATTGACTCTAAACCCCTAAGCCTAAGCCTCACGCTGCAAAACTGATCACGCGTTCTGTCGCAATCGATCCATAAATCGAACAGAACGTATCCTGTCCCATAACTTGAGATTCGTTAAATAAAAGGAGAAATAGCAAAGTCAAAGCGGTTAGTTTTCTGAGAACCGTGACGCACCTCTCAAGGGTGCGTCGTAATGTGTCCCTTTTCCATGATTTAATTGCTTTCCTCGCCCTTTTATGAACTGTTAAACTAATTAAATATGACTGTTCTATCACGCCTAATAAAGATAATATGTTGGGAAATTGGATTATCATGCTAGGTCCCTTAAAACAATCTAAAGCAGATAATCGCGTTCGGTTGCATATTGTTAAAATCAACTCAGATTAGTTTAATAGTTAACGCATGTCCCTTCTATTATTTATGCTGAGAAAATAAGGATATCCTGTCTTTGGAGTTATCAAAGAGCGAGTACTCCTCTCGGTAGTTACAGTCTCCCGAACCCTCAATCTCTACCTTGCGGGTGTATGTTGAGAGATCCCCACACCAGGGATCACAAGGGAACCTACGTCCGTCGTGGTCAAACATAATTGCACTCCCTTTATGTCACGATAACCGGGTTTTGTCAGTTTTTCTCATTGTCGTTAAAAACTGAATGGCGACTCCTATATTACTAGTCAATTGGGTGTAAACTCACAGGAATTCCAATTACACTTGATTTGACAAAAAGAAACGTCACACCCACGAGGGACAAGGTCACGCATTAGCCTCGTGCTTTTTCGACCCCCTCACAGTGGCGACTCCACTGGGGATAGTGAAGGAAATACTCGTTCTTGTAGGTAATCAAAATAGCCAAAGGGTGAAACGATCCTACCCCGCGTTTATTTCCCCATCAAGTTGGGACGACCTGAAAATCAGCATATTAATGTGAACGGACAGAACCGCATAACGAATCTTGGCTCCCTTGGATGTTTCATCTCGGGAGTTGGGACTAAGGATACCCATCGCCAACCGGGGGGTGCATACGCTTCGAATGTTGTCCACTCGGCACTTTCGCTAGTAGTACACCCGTCCCAAACCCAATCGCTGGCCCATTAGGTCCCTCTCATTGGTGCATGCCCCCTTGGCTTACATCGTGATTGGCCTCTTGGGCGAAATTCGTCTGTTGAAGGCACTACCTCGACCGGGGCATGTGTTGGATCTGCGATAGAAGCGGTACCAAGCCAGGCGCAAAAACTACCCATAGAAGCCTATCATAAACTACATGACATATTATTATTGCTTCATGATGTAATGTTAGTTATGTGTAGCGAAATATGTGATTGTGTGTGACAAACAATGTTAGCAAACCAAGGACCTTAAAAATTGCCCAAACATTCATAAACCAACTGGCCAAAGAGTTATACCAAGATACGTGTTCCGCAAACCCGAACGATCGCCACAAAAATAAGCGACGCTCGGGATGGCCTGTAACGAATCCCACAAACGCTGCACAACGCGTAAAGGACGTTATAAAGCAAGCACGCAAATTTAAAGTCGCAAAAACAAAAGTAGACGAAAGCAGAAAACGAGAACCAGCGAGGGACGCATTTTCAACGCCCCTGGCTGGGCGCCATAATTTCTCACGCCCTACGCTGGGCGCTGAAGTTGCTGCCTGGCCTTTTGGTCAGATGCAGCTGCCTCGGTGCCCGCGCAAAAAATATGTAGCAAAAAAAACTATTCGTAAAAAATTGCTGCAAGGGCGTATGTAAAGCACTCGATTCTTCGAGTCGTTGTTAGGCCTCCTACGACGACAATGCTCGGCACCAAAACCGAACATGCCAATAACTATGAATGTCACAATGGGCAAGTGTTTCGAAAATCCAAAAGAATGACCAAAAGAAAGAACTAAAAGTGTACCAACAAAAGAAAGAGCGAAAAACCAATAGAGAGAGTCAAAGTCTAGACTAAGTAATGCTTGAAACTTTGGGGCCTAAACTTTAGCTTATCTTATGCCACTTGGTGCCGATCGGGAAATCAAAGGTTAGTACGTCTCGAAGATACATCGCCAACACCAGGTTTAGTGACTCCAAGCTCCGTCCGTCATCCCTCATTTCAAGGGTCTCCGCTTCCCCAACCTCTATTCGCACCCTCAAACATGTCCATCGAAGAATTGCGAGACCAGATGGCCCAAATGACCCAACTCATGGGCCAACTGAAAATGGAAAACGAAGCCTTAGCGGCTGCACAAGCCAAAAATTACCTCGATAACGAGAAGAGGATTGAAAAAATGGTCCTACAGCAAACCATAGGGAGCAAGTACTTCTCCCTTGATCCTGAACCTTTTCCTGGCAAACTACTAGAAAAGTTTAGTTCATCTGACTTACCAAAGTTTAAAGCCACGGACAATCCCCGTGATCATCTATTGAGCTTTGTGAATGCTATGAACTTGAAAGGCGTAGATAAGTCCATGTATTTACCTGACTTCCCTTTGTCCTTGGAACCTGTGCCGCTCAAATGGTACTACCACCAGGACCCTAAGCTCTTCCCCACTTGGGAAGACTTTGTCAATGTCTTCATCAAGCAATACTCGTCGAACATGGATTTTTAAGTCACCATGCGCGAGCTGGAAGTTCTCTTCCAAAAGAAAAATGAAGGTTTCACAACCTACTTTGCTAGATGGAGGGACCAGGCGGCCCAACTAATCAACAGGCCTCCCGAAACAGAATTGGTCCAAAAATTCATTGACAACCTGGACCCGGCTTACAGACAACACCTTAGGTACCTGGGACTTGACACTTTCAAAAGAGTTTATGATGTAGGAATAAAGATCGAGGATGACCTCGCAAAAACAATACAAAGTAAACCCGCATACAAAAGCAACGCCTACAACAGGGGCAACACATTCCAAGCCCAAGAAGTCCATGCCATAGAGGAGACTCCCGCCCGAAGAAACCCTGGAAGATGGGTCCGAGACCGAAAGTTTGCCTACTCGGGTCGACTTTGGTACAAGCCTTTGAAAGACTAACCAACCAAGGAAAGTTAAGGCCTATAGGACCCACCGGTGACCCTTCTGTCAAGAACAAATATTGGGTCGAAGGTACTTACTGCAAATTCCATCAAGGAAATGGGCATGACACTGAAAACTGCTGGGCCCTAAAACATACGATCCAGGACATGATAGAGGATGAAGTGATACCGCTCCCTAACGTTGGCAAACCCAACAACAACAAAAGCCCACTCGGCTCTTGTCACCTCTCTCTCGACCAATCAGAAAATGAGAACTTCGACCCTACGGTGTATATTACACCTCAAGGCGCACCACTCGCTGTGGTCCCTATGGATCGAATCGAGAGGGAAGTGTGCGGTGTGTGGGATGATGATGCTGAAGATATCTACCTGTCTCAAGTCTCGGGCCAGGACCTCTTTACTTAAACTTGGCCCGGGTATGCTCTCATTGACACCACCCCTCAGGGACCCGAAGTCGACAATCTCACCCGATCCGGAAGGATATATCAATCGGATATTCGTCCACCTCTTATGGACGATATCCCAGTCAGACAAACTCCTGACAATGGACGGCACACCACCGTCGCGGAAGTCATTGAAAATCCTCACTTGAAGCAGCTAAAAAGAACCAAGGCCGAGATTACTATCTGGGACCTCATGTGTACTTTAAAGGAACATCGCGAAAAGCTTATCCGCTCACTTGACCTCATCTCGGTACCTACAGATGCTCGTTGGTTAGCCACGTCACGAGAGATGCTGGAGAAAAGGCCATAGTTTTCACTGACAAAGACTTGCCCAAGGAGGGGGGTGCTCATAATAAAGCCCTATATTTAGTGGTCGGATGCAAAGGACAAAACATCCCCCTAGCACTCGTAGATAACGGTTCAGCGGTTAAAGTTTTCCCATTGCGAACCGCCCATTGCTTGGGGCTAGGGAACGATGACTTCCAAACCTCCACGCAAAGGGTACGAGCCTATGATAACTCTCGAAGGCCTGTGTTGGGAAAAATCAACCTTACCATACAAACCGGGCCTGTGGCACGCACCACAGAGTTTCAAATAATCGACATCAAGCCTACTTTCAACCTCCTCCTGGGTCGACCTTGGCTCCATGACTTGGAAGGTGTGGCTTCTGCCTTGCACCAAATGGTTAAACTTAACCATAACGGGGTAATACTGGAAATCCGCGCCCCTCCCCTCGACGTCAATTGTACTATGGTTGGAACGGCCGAAACTGCAGACAACCTTCATGGGTTTCAAATAGATGAAGCAATCCAGTTCGTCGAAGATTATGATCCAGGATTCCTAGACCCACACGCATCCCGAGTCGTCCCTAGAATGCTGTTAGCTCAAGGTTATTTCCCAGGAACCCCAAGGAAGAAGGAATGCACATTCCACCCTTTACCCAACAAATCTACTCCCTTTGGCTTAAGCTATGAACCAGGCTCTATGGACATTGTTTAACGAATCGAGGCCTATGGAGGACGAGATTGTGATGACTACCCTAGCTTTACAAGATGAAGGTTTCGATCCAACCCGGTTGATCTCTCCTGCATCAACACTAGAAGAGATCGAGAACAGATGGGTGAAGACATATTAGTGGGTCAACGCAAAAGGAATAGAATTCAAGATGAGTACCGGTGAAGAACCAAAGTTTTACGAGACTAAACCCAAGGCTTGAGCCATATAGAGCACCATAGTAAAAAGCGCCTAGTAGTTCTTTAGATTGGTAGAAAAAATAAAGGCTTTAGATGGTCCTAAGACCCCTTAGAATATAGGATAATTTTATTTCAGTGTGTTTTCCTTACTTTCCAAATTAATAAAGGCGTAATATTCCTCCTAAAAAACTTTATTTCTAACACTAAAAGAGCACCAAACGTACTTGCAAAGAGGCGGCCCATTCTAGGCCCAATAAACAAGGCCCACTCGGTCTTGAATCGTGACATCGAAATTCATCAAACCCCAAAATGAACCACATTATCATATTACCAAAACATAAGGGTCTAACCCATGCAACCCAAAGAAAGCAAAAGAAACCATGCAAATGTTGCTCAAGAAAAAAACTCATAAAAATAAACACCGCCCCCGGCATCAACACGCACCTCAGCCCATTCAAAAGCCTATACAAAGATCTTCATATCCTCCACACACTAACCCCGTTTTCAAAACTGTTTCGAGTCACGAATAGAAAAAAATTAATCCGGACAAAAATGCGTCTCACGCTAACAGTCAAAAAATCCTTCGAAATAGCCTCAAAATTGATTTTAATACGAGTGAAAAAGCAAAAGCATAAAATAAAGAGAAAAGATATAAGTGCAAGAACATGTGAAACAAAGCGTCGAAAAATGACCGCCCAGAAATCATTTTCAGCGCCCAGTGCTGGGTGCCGAAATCTTTGACGCCCCAGCCTGGGCGTTGAAACTCTCTGCCTACCTAAACCTTTTTCCAGAAAGTGTTCGTCATTTTATCCGCACATAACGGAAAAATAACGAACACTTGGGGGGTACAGCACGTATCTAGATATGCATACCAAAAAAATAGCCGTACAAAAAACATGATTATCTAGATATGCATACCAAAAAATAGCCGTAAAAAAAAAAACTATTTCATTTTTATACACGGCTTACGGCAAAAAAAAAAAACAGCAGACGAAAATAATGATACTTCACTCATTTGACCGATTAAAATAATATGTTTCCACCTCAGGGCATATCTATCAAGACCCGGCATCCTAGAATTTATTCTAGCTAGAACTACGCGCGACCTGATTCTGACAAGATACGTAGGCAATCCTTACCAAGGATTCGGTCCGATAAAAAAAAAACATATATAAATTGTGCAAAAAGTGTTAGACATATATAAAAAATGAGGGAGAAACAAAAAAATGAAAATAAAATAAAACACGCCTTTATTAAAAAAATAATAAGAAGGAAAACAAAAGTGCTAGGAATAAAAAACAAACACAACTGAAATAAATAAAGGGCACCTACACCCTAGCAAGAACTACACTACTCTAGTTCTTCCGGATCATCAAATAAAGTCTTGTAGAGGGCAATGTTCGCAGGGTCCACCCCCACAGGTCTCTGCACTGCCCCTATATCAATCTCCATAAGAACCGGCTCCTGGATACTAACTTCCAAAGATGCCGAGGCTTCAGAAACATTCCCAGTTTGAACAGTTACAGCCTGCTCAGCCTCAAGGGCACAGACAATGGCGGGAGAAGGATTATCAACATCAACTAGATTAGTCACTGTTTCTACAGGCGGTTGAGCCTTCCTAACCCATACATTGTTCCGGCGATGATCTCCGCGAGAGCTTGCATTTCTTTTAGCAATAGCAGACCCCTTCATGTTAGGCATCTTCTTAGGCCTAGAACTGGAACGGGGAGGAATTTCCTTTCGCTTTCGATCAGGACGAGCTTTCACAATCTTAATACCATGGGTGCGAGGATTGATAGAATCACGGCCCTCATATCTAACCCGAATACGAGGTATCAAAAGCTCAGCCGGCTCCCCATTTCGAGCCTCGGTCCTCACAGCCTTATCATCGGAAGTCATCCACAACTTGTAGTTTTCAGAAAGACCCACAAAGCCATTTGTAGTTACGGCCCAACGCGGGAGACCATCATAATACTTAGCCCATGCTTGAACTCGTGCTTGTGAAAAGCCCGCTACTTTAGGTGGTACCGTATCAGAAAAGGGGATGTTCTGCCTTAAGCCGTATTGACGCATGACTCGGTAAGGAAAGATATAAATGGGCCGGGATAGCCCCAACAAAGAAACATAAACCGATACATCAGAACCCCCCGTCATAGTAGTCAAACCCCACCACGGTACCACCCACTTAATAGAACAGATACCATGAGTAAAAAAGGAGGTCCACTCGGCCTCGTCCTGGCCTCGGTGCAAACACTTCCGGTTACCCAAGGCTATAGGGCGATAGTTTTTAGGATCGACAGGAATTTCTAAGAGCATAAGTCGTTCCATGAGCCAAATCTGCAAAAGATGGGTACGATCAGATCAAAAAATAATAAATAAACAAACGAAGCCTGGGGCGCAGTTTCAACGCCCAGGACCAGGCGCCGAAAATTCTAACGCCCAGCCCTGGGCGCTGAAACTCAACTCCAGGCAGGACGAGTAAAAAAAAAGAATGCAAAAAAGGATGCGCAAGGGAAAGATCGATTACCTGCAGTAATAGGGGGCTCCCCTTAAAATATTTAGATTTGGCGTTCTTCTTCAGTTCATCCGCACTCAGCAAAGTCTCGGCAATGACCAATGGTATGATAGAATAGCAACTTTCCATCTGGCTAATCAAGGGGATCAACCTTATGTCACCGAACTCACCATTGTTATTCGACAGCAAATAATGATTTAACAAGCAAAATACAAGGGCTCGAATGTTCAATTTTTGTTCAGTCATATTTTTACTAGGTCTAAAGTGGTGTTTTATAAGCTTCGCCAAATTAACCTCATCACCTACAACAATCTCAGCAAGCATGTTAGCATCTAGTCCTAGGAAAGCCCCTATGGTTGTTTTACCCTCTTCAACGGTGCCAGGAGTGGCAGGAGTAGCATTAGTAGGATAACCAAGGATCGTGGCGAATTCGTCTGGCAAAGGACATATTTCGTTGCCTCGAAAGACAAAAAACATGATGATCGGAATCCCAAAAGCCTAGGGATGCATACAGGAAGTCATAATCAATATTAATTTGTTGTAAGCCTAAAAGTGCCTCTAAATGGTATTCTTTCAACAAAGCCTTTTCTGTAGGAGTAAGGGCTCGTAGCCAACGCCTAACAGCTTGTTGAAGTGAGAAAGGAGGAATCGACATAACAAAAGCAAGGAGTAATTAAAAACACAGCAATTACAAGAGAGAAGGAAATTGAGAGTGATGGAAAATAGGGACGTATCTAGCCCCTATATATAGCTGAACACATCAAGTGATATCCTGATCCCATTCGGAAACGCGTTAAGAAATCCGAAAACCGAAAATCGGTAGGAGAGGACTTTCAGCGCCCATGGCTGGGCGCCGAAATAATTAACGCCCTCCCTTGGGCGCTGAAAATGCAGCCCAAGGCTTAGATTTCACAAAACGCGGAACAGGAAAGGACTTAAAACCGTGTCGCTAGACGCGAGGCCCTATTGCAATTAAGATTAAGCCCAAAAGCACCTTTAGCACCCAAATATCAAAAAATGAATGTTAAAACTTGGTCAAAACTTAGACTCGTCTCAAGGAATATATATGTACACTTTTCAAAACAAATATGAGCAAAATAAATATCAAGGTCATTCTTCGAAACACCAAAAAATATTGTTAAGTCGTTGGTTTCTCAAAATAAAAAAAATGTTTGTTTGTCAAAAGATTAATCCGGGCCAAGCCAAACCGAATATTATTGAAAAATAAACTTTGTCGCCTGGAAACTGAAGTCGCACTCCACGACTTCGTCAAAATAGCATACCACTATAAAAGGTCACTCGCACATACGAGCATGACCCCAGACATGATTAAAAGACGTTATAAGCTACGTACCTCTCTTGGCGAAAAATGACCGATGAGCCCGATTGCTTGGGGGCTCGCGTAAAAATATATACTCCAACAAAGAGTGTGCAAGGTTAAAATCATGTTCCCGGACTGCGCTATACACAGTCCCGTGTTTGGATAAAGAAAAAAATGGTGTTTTTAAAAAAAAAATCGTTAAACCAAAATATACACAGTGTGGGCCCACTCATAGGACACACCTAATCAGGAAATATTGTGACTCACCAACAGGTTGTAATCACAAAGCCCTTCTACATAGGCAAAATGAAAAGAAAGTAAGAAATTCATAATGGGCTCGCCCACCTTCAACGGGCGGGGTCTGCGTCACTAGCCGCGCAGGTCCTCAGTTTTCGAAAAATAAAGTCTTCAAATTTAAAATAGGCTCGCCATCTTCAGCCGGCGGGGTCTACGTCACAAACCACGTAGGTCCTTATTTTCAAAAAGCACAAACAAATTTCAAAACAGATTCGTCCACTCTATCGGACGGAGCGTCCACCCTCAGCGGACAGGCTCGCCATCTTCAGCTGGCGGGGTCTACGTCACAAACCGCGTAGGTCCTTATTTTCAAAACATCAAAACAGATTCGTCCACTTCTATCGGACGGGGCGTCCACCCTCAACGGACAGGCTCGCCATCTTCAGCTGGCGGGGTCTGCGTCACTGACCGCGCAGGTCCTTAGTCGCTGCAGCGATAACTTTTTCTGGTTTTCCCTTTTTCCAAAAATTAAAGGATTGGTTTTCCGTTTTTCCAAAAAGAACGATGTGTTGGATTTTCCTTCGATTTACGTCCCATAAAAACAAGGGGGTTTTCTCGTTTAGCTAACCCTAAAAATGAGAATCTTTAAAAACATTTTTACCTCGTGATTGGGCTGGGCCAGGCCCAATTACACTCGAAAACATTTGTAGCTACTCCCAATGACAAAGTGAGGGAGTTTCTACATCTCTTTAGATACTTCCAATGACAAAGTGAGGGAGTTTCTATACTATCCGTTGACAAATCCCAATGACACGTGAGGGATATGTCGACACTTCAAGTGATGACCCTTATGTCAAATGTTATCACTCGGGGGCTCATGAGACCCTCGCAAAAGCAGGTCACCATGACTTATGTGGCGCACTCCGTCTAATACTTTGACCATCGTCTTACTCCAAGACTCAGTCAAAGTGGGGGCTAACTGTAGACACCTACTTTTGTCCCCATTCCCGAAAGGGAAGGTTCGATGATGATAACATAAATCTCCACTTGACAACGCATCTCCTATAAAATAACGAATCTCAATTCCCCTTTTCATTTCACCCGAAACCTGCTATTTATAGAAACTTGCTATTTTTGGAAACCTGCTAAAATAGTAACCGCCGTAATGGGTAGTTGTCAAAAGTGGCAAGTCATAAAAGATAGAAACCTGTCAGAATTAGGTGTTGCACTCCAACGTAAATCCTAAATGAGATAGAAATTGCGAGAGAATCCTATTCCTAATACGATTCGAAAATAAGAGTTACGTATTAATTAAAATCCTAACGAGCCTAGAGTTCGTAACGGGCCCAGATGCATTCCATCATAAGGTTAATACGCACTAAAGGACTCAATTAAATCTCAAATACTCCGGATTCTAGGAATCCGAATCTAACTAAGAAAAACAGCCCAGACCCTATTTTCAACGCCTGGCTCTGGGCGCCGAAATCTTCGGCGCCCAGGCCTGGGCGCTGAAAATACCTGGTACGTGTTTTTTCCTAATTCCTCGTGGATTAGAGTTCTGCAATTCTATCTTTCCACGAACTCTTTTCTATAAATAGGGCCTTAAGTTCGACGTGAAAAGGACACAACACACAATTATATTCTGAGTATTGACTCTAAACCCCTAAGCCTAAGCCTCACGCTGCAAAACTGATCACGCGTTCTGTCGCAATCGATCCATAAATCGAACAGAACGTATCCTGTCCCATAACTTGAGATTCGTTAAATAAAAGGAGAAATAGCAAAGTCAAAGTGGTTAGTTTTCTGAGAACCGTGACGCACCTCTCAAGGGTGCGTCGTAATGTGTCCCTTTTCCATGATTTAATTGCTTTCCTCGCCCTTTTATGAACCGTTAAACTAATTAAATCTGACTGTTCTATCACGCCTAATAAAGATAATATGTTGGGAAATTGGATTATCATGCTGGGTCCCTTAAAACAATCTAAAGCAGATAATCGCGTTCGATCTAGTACTATATGTTGCATATTGTTAAAATCAACTCAGATTAGTTTAATAGTTAACGCATGTCCCTTCAATTATTTATGCTGAGCTAGTAAGGATATCCTGCCACTGGAGTTATCGAAAAGCGAGTACTCCTCTCGGTAGTTACAGTCCCCCGAACCCTCAATCTCTACCTTGCGGGTGTATGTTGAGAGATCCCCACACCCGGGATCACAAGGGAACCTACGGCCGTCGTGGTCAAACATAATTGCACTCCCTTTATGTCACGATAACCGGGTTTTGTCAGTTTTTCTCATTGTCGTTAAAAACTGAATGGCGACTCCTATATTACTAGTCAATTGGGTGTGAACTCACAGGAAATCCAATTACACTTGATTTGACAAAAAGTAACGTCACACCCACGAGGGACAAGGTCACGCATTAGCCTCGTGCTTTTTTGACCCCCTCACACTTCCCGACACATGATATAATATGCATGCAATGAATGAGACCTAGACTTGACTCTAAGTGCCACTCCGAAGATTCGGGGTTTTGGATTTTTGTACTTGCATCTGGGATTTGCAACCCGTTGGAAATGTTTGAGAGGAGCCTTCATTCTTTTGTGGAAGTGGACTCTTTGTACTAGAACTTGGAATACCGAAAAATGAATATTTCGACCTATTGGAAATTGGACTATATATTTTAAAGGGAATTTCAACCCGTTCGGGAATTTTGGAAATTGGACTTGTACTAGGAAATTAAATTTTGTATTATTTCAAGGGAATTTCAACCCGTCAATATTTTAGGAGGATTTCAACCCGTTGGACTTGGAGTATTTTGAGGGAATTTCAACCCGATTGAAAGGAAATTGATTTTGTATTATTTCAAGGGGATTTCAACCCGTCCATATTTTAGGGAAATTTCAACCCATTGGAGAATTGGAACTTGTATTATTTTAGGGGAGTTTCAACCCAATTGAAAGGGAATTGATTTTGTATTATTTCAAGGGAATTTCAACCCGTCAATGTTTTAGGGGAGTTTCAACCCATTGGAGAATTGGAACTTGTATTATTTTAGGGGAGTTTCAACCCATTGGAAGTATTTGGAATGGGGTTTGTATTATTTCAGGGGATTTCCAACCCGGAGATAGAATATGGAATTTGAATTTGTATTATTTCAAGAGATTTTCAACCCGTTGGAAGTAGTTTGAATTTTGTACTGGGGAACAATAGAAAGAAAGAGTTTTTTGTGACTTGAAGATGAATTTGAAATTTGAATTTGACTCGAAGTTTGAACTTTAAAATGGAAAACACACACTTTTGTATATAGGATAGGAGGCTTTGTATTTTGAAGACTCCGGCAGCATGCCGCCATGGAGTTGAGGGATTGAATTTGGAAATTTGAAAGTCCGGCCTTATGCCGCCGTGGACTTGGAATCTTGAAGTATAGGACTTGAGATTGAATTGAGAACTTCGAACTTGAGGTTTGAAATATAGAATAGAAAAGTCGGCATTACGACGGCATGCATTTGGAATTTGACACTTGAAGTTTGAAATTTTGAAAGATCGAGTTGGAAAGTTGGCATTATGCCGGTATGGGTTTGGACATTTGAACTTGAGATTTTGAGATTGGAATTGGCAACTTGAGTTTGAGGTTTGACAACTTGAATGTTTGAATCCGGCATTACGCCGTTGGATTTGAGTTTTGAACTTGAAATTTGACTAGAAAATCCGGCATTATGACGCCGTTGGATTTGAGTTTTGAACTTGAAATTTGACTAGAAAATCCAGCATTATGACGCCGTTGGATTTGAGTTTTGAACTTGAAATTTTGATTAGAAAATCCGGCATTATGACGCCGTTGGATTGAGTCTTGAATTTGGAACTTGAAATTTGGACTTGAGAATCCGGCATTATGACGTCGTTGGATTGAATTTTGAACTTAAAATTTTGATTATAAAATCCGGCATTATGACGCCGTTGGATTGAGTCTTGAATTTGGAACTTGAAACTCGAAATTTGAACTAGCAAATCCGGCATTATGGTGCCGTTGGATTTGGACTTGAAAATTGAGGTTTTGGACTAGAAAATTTGAATTTGAACTTGAAACTCGAAATTTGGACTAGAAAATATGTCATTATGACGCCGTTGGATTTGAACTTTGACTTGGAAACTTGAGGTTTGGATTTGAAAATCCGGCAATATGACATCGTTGGATTGAATTTTGAATTTGGCATTTGTGCGTGAGGCGTGTTTAAGGGTTTTGAATCAAATGGAGTGACACTCCTAAATACCCTAAAATCGGTGATTTAGATGCATGAGGTTTGAATGATTCTCCTAGGGGTTTGGTTTCCTAGTTGGAGGCTAATGGGTTTTGGCAAGCTAGAACTCAAGGTTAGCCATTCACGCGTGAAAAGACGCCCACACAATACACAAGTAGCACGTTGTCACACTAGTCATGAATATGAATGCGACATGCAAAGTTCTCAACCTAAGGTCGGTCTAAGTTTTGTATGATGCAAGTGGTCGGCTTAGGGTGTCAAAAGGTACTCGACTAAGAGACGGATCCGGCGACAAACTTGCACATCCGTCTAAGGGAAGTGTGTGTCGACGGACGACCTCCATACTTGACATCGGGAATGTCACGTAAATGCCAAGTTTCGGTAGGAGCGGAAATGGTCACACACTTTGGTCGGGAACCGTATGGAGAGTCACCATTTCGTTGCCCCCGGGGATAGCCCGAATGTAGAACACATCCGTTTGGGCAAAGGTAGAAATTCATTTTGCACAAATATGGTTTTCGAAAAATCCATGAAATGCCTAGAAATTGAAATTGAAATTGAAATCGTACTTGAATTTGTATTTGTAAAGCTCGTTTTTCGGCACTCGTTCACGAGGTTTGGGAGCGTCCTTCCAGATTCAAAAATAGACTAACTTCCAACACGAAAAGTTGAGCAAAAGTGGGCGACAAGCCACTGTGAGCCACTGTCCTGGATGCAGGCAGCGACGTTGGGAGTAGGGGCTGCGCCTGGCGCCAGTGCTGGCATCCAGTACTTCAGCAGATCAGTGGCTTGCTGCTAGAAATCTGATCGCATTTTCGAAATTGAAATTAGTAAATTCCCAGTGGAGTCGCCAGAATTGTAGGGGGTTTATTTTGTGCAACTTGTTTCCCGTTCTACAAGAGGGGCGGTTCTTTAGAAAACCATTGTATTTTTGTACCTCGAAGGAGTCGCCACCAAACATTGTTTAAAGTCTCGTTTGGAAAGACCGCAAGTGACTCTTTGTTTGGATAAGGCTTTGAATCCTCGAAACGGATGGGTGAGATCCGGGCACGGGAACGAAATTCTTATTCCGCGAGCTTTAGAAATATTCAAGTACGTTGGCACATTATTTTCGAAAATATACCCTAGATTAGACTATGTGGGTTTGAATTTAGAGCAAATAGAATCTCTACTTTGTATGGTGGTCACTTTGGTTTAAAGATTGATTTAAAGGAACCTAAGGCCGGTTTGTCCAAGAAATTATCTTTGTTAAGCGTGATGTAACCTTGTATTTTGTTGTATTTAGCATGTGCGGTGATGAAAGCAATAAAGCAAATAAAGCAACATCACAATACTAAATAAAGTGCGAAATTAGTAAATACAAGACCCCCTAGAAATGGACTACGGAGTAGGTCCACATTGCCTAGAAATGGACTAGGCAAGTAAAGATGCGGAATTGAAAGTGCGGAATTGAAATTTCGGAATTGAAAGTGCGATATTGAAAGTGCGGTATTGAAATTGCGGTATTGAAATTGCGGAATTGAAATTGCAATATTGAAAGGTGCATAATTGAAACTTGTACTTGGGCATACGAGATTCGAACGCCAACCAGCTCCTTAAAAATAAGTGCGCCCGACACGAATTTAAAGCCAAAAATCTCAACTTGGGAGAGGTTGCTCAACCCAAATATCCTAGACTTTGCATTTTGAACTTGAACGTGAAAGCTTGAATATTAAAGTATTGAACTTGAAAGACTTGAGATTAAGAAACTTGAATCTCAAAGGTCGGGCCTTTTAATGTTGAAAAGGCTAGACCTTTGATATGCTCTCACTTGAAAGGATCCTAGTTTAGGGAAGTAGTCATGAGCAACCCTAAACATGATGGGATCTTGAAATTTGAAAACTTGAACTTGTATATTGAAAAATGGATTTTTGAATCTCAAAACACTAAACCTTTAAGAGTTAAAAGGGTGTCATCTTTGATTACTCCATACTTGAAGGTGATTCTTGGTTAAAGAGGTGATTGCGAACAACTTTTAACATCCTTGAATCTTGAAAGTTTGCATTTTTGTATTTTGAAAAGTTTTGATTTTGAAAAAATGTATGATTGTGTGAGAGGGGTCGAAAAAGCACGAGTCTAATGCGTGACCTCGTCCCTCGTGGGTGTGACGATTCTTTTTATTCAATCAAGTGTAATTGGATTTCCTGTGAGTTTACACCCAATTGACTAGTAATATAGGAGTCGTCATTCAGTTTTTAACGACAATGAGAAAAACTGACAAAACCCGGTTATCGTGACATAAAGGGAGTTCAATAATGTTTGACCACGACGGCCGTAGGTTCCCTTGTGATCCCTGGTGTGGGGATCTCTCAACATACACCCGTAGGGTAGAGATTGAGGGTTCGGGGGACTGTAACTACCGAGAGGAGTATTCGCTTGTCGATAACTCCAGAGGCAGGATATCCTTACTAGCTCAGCATAAATAATTGAAGGGACATGCGTTAACTATTAAACTAATCTGAGTTGATTTTAGCAATATGCAACATATAATACTAGATCGATCGCAATTATCTGATTTAGATTGCATTAAGGGACCTAGCATGATAATCCAATTTCCCAAAAATATTATATTTATTAAGCGTGATAGAAAAATCAGATTTAGTGAGTTTAACAGTTCATAAAAAGGGCGAGGAAAGCAATTAAATCATAGAAAAGGGACACATTACGATGCACCCTTGAGAGGTGCGTCACGGTTCTCAGAAAACTAACCACTTTGACTTTGCTATTCCTCCTTTTTATTTAACGAATCTCAAATTATGGGACAGAATACGTTCTGTTCGATTTATGGATCAATTGCGATAGAACGCGTGAACAATTTCGCAGCGTGAGGCTTAGGCTAAGGGTTGGAGTCAATACTCAGAATATGAATTGTGTGTTGTGTCCTCTTCACGTCGAACCTAGGGGTCTATTTATAGGAAAGAGTGGCGTAGAAAGATAGTTTTTCAGGAATTTAAATACGAAACGGATTAGGAAAAGAATCCGTCCCAGGTATTTTCGGCGCCCAGCTCTGGGCGTCAAAGATTTCGGCGCCCAGGGCTGGGCGTTGAAAATAGGGTCTGGCAGAATTCTTTGTCAGATTGGACTCTAGAGTACGGAGTTCATAAAAGAGACTTAATCCGAGTTATTTGGTGCGTCTCAATTTACGACGGAATGCGTCTGGGCCCTTTACGAACTCTAGGTTCGTTATGAGTTTAATTAATACGTTAACTCTTTTATCGAACAACGATAGGAATAGAATTCCTTTTACAATTTCCTTCTCTTTTAGGATTTATGTTGGAGTGCAACACCTAATTCTGACAGGTTTCTATCTTTTTATTCTTACTACTTTTAGCAACTACCCTTTACGGCAGTTACTATTTTTAGCAGGTTTCCATAAATAGAAGGCTTCAGGTGAAATGAAAAGGGGAATTGATATTCGTTATTTTATAGAAGATGCGTTGTCAAGTGGAGATTTACGTTTTCATCACCGAACCTTTCCCTTTCGGGAATGGGGACAAAAGTAGGTGTCTACAGTTAGCCCCCACTTTGACTGAGTCTCGGGATGAGACGATGGTCAAAGTATTTAGACGGAGTGCGTCACACAAGCCATGGTGTATGTGACCTGTTTTGCGAAGGTCTCACGAGCCCCCGAGTGATAACATTTGACTTAAGGGTCATCACTTGAAATGTCAACATATCCCTCACGTGTCATTGGGATTTGTCAACGGATAGTATAGAATACTCCCTCACTTTGTCATTGGAAGTATCTAAAGAGGCGTAGAAACTCCCTCACTTTGTCATTGGGAGTAGCTACAGATGTTTTCGAAATCAAAGCTATAAAGTGTAATTGGGCCTGGCCAAGCCCAATCACGAGGTAAAAATGTTTTTAAAGATTCTAATTTTTAGGGTTAGCTAAACGAGAAAACCCCCTTGTTTTTATGGGACGTAAAACGAAGGAAAATCCAGCACATCGTTCTTTTTTGGAAAAACGGAAAACCAATCTTTGAATTTTTTTTTGAAAAAAGGAAAGCTACTCACATCGTTCTTTTTTGGAAAAACGGAAAACCAAAAACTACTCACATCGTTCTTTTTTGGAAAAACGGAAAACCAAATGCTACTCACATCGTTTTTGGGAAAAACGGAAAACCAAAAGCTACTCACATCGTTTTTGGGAAAAACGGAAAACCAAAAAGAGTTATCGCTGCAGCGACTAAGGACCTGCGCGGTTAGTGACGCAGACCCCGCTGGCTAAAGATGGCGAGCCTGTCCGCTAAGGGTGGACACCCCGTCCAATAGAAGTGGACGAATCTGTTTTGAAATTTGTTTGTGTTTGAAAATAAGGACCTACGTGGTTTGCGCCGTAGACCCCGCCGGTTGAAGATGGCGAGCCTGTTTTATTTTGAACTTTAAAAATTTCATTTTTGGAAAACTGAGGACCTGCGCGGCTAGTGACGCAGACCCCGCCCGCTGAAGGTGGGCGAGCCCTGTCCGCTAAGGGTGGACATCCCTGAATTCGTTTTTTCGATTGGGGAACTCGCGTGGTTTGTGACGCGATCTTGCCAACTGAAGATGGGCAAGTTCCTATTTCTTTTGTTCTTTGTGATTTCTTTTGAGAATTTCTTTTTATTAATTCTTGCAAGAGCGAATTCTTTCGAGGGATGCTCGGATTTAGTTACAACCTGAATGTGGGTTGACAACGTGTTTAGACGGACCATTGTCTTGTGGTCATCATCTTTCATGGTTTTGAGCTAGTCTTTACGGCTCAATTTTGCCACTACCAGGGTCCTTGATTAGGGGACTATGTGTAAGTATCAACGGCGACCTTTGTCTTTGAGGTCGTAATCCGGTTTTATTTTTTTTGAGGTTATCCAAACACGGGACTTCGTACAGCGTAGTCTGGGAATATTGTTTTAACTTTGCATACTCTCTTTTGAAATATATATTTTCTTTCGAGCCCCCAAGCATTCGTGCTTGACGGTCATTTCTTGTAAAAGAGGTTCCTTGGGGATACGCATTCTGTAATGTCCTTGATCGTGTTTGGGATTGTGCTCGTAAGTGAGCGCGATCTTTGTAGTGGTGTGCTACTCTTGACAAAGTCGTGAGGTGCAACTTTCAGTAAGGAAATTGGTAATTTTCGAGTCAAATGGATGCGGCAGGGCCCAATAGAAGTTAGGGCCTTTTTTGAGCCTGGGTTCATTTGCGGCGCCAAGGCCTGGGCGTTGAAATAATTCACGCCCAGGTGGGGCGTTGAAAGTGTTGTTTGGGCTGGTCTTTTGATGACATAGTTGGCCTCTTGTTCATTCGTTTATTTCACTTGGAAGTTCTATGTATTCTCTTTTCTTTTGTTTTTTCTTTGTTTTTAGAACGTGATGATTTTCTTGAGAAGCCGTAGCAGTTTGGTGGACTACGGTGCTTGTCGCTTTGGGGCGATTATTTTAAGGAACTGTTGCTCTTAAGGCGTACAGTTATTGCGATAGTTGGGCGAGTCTATATGGCCCGAGGAACATACCTTGAGGCGTAAGACTTTGACCGCTCTTGTTGTTGTATATTTTTCCTTTTGAACGCGTTTGTGAATGTTCGATACTTAGAATGATGATATGTATGTGCGAACGAGCGTTCATAGAATGGTCGTTGTGTGCGGTCCATTAATCAGTTTGCTTGAATCATTTTTTTTTGAGCAATGACTGATTTTGAATAGTTTGCTTAGAATCTTGATAGGGTTCAGGCCTATTCACGAGGTGGGCTCAAACATCGTGCCCTTTCGATTGTTCAAACATTTGCTTCGAGATTTTTTTTATTTCGCTATGGTTGTTTCGCAGCTTGGAGCCTCCAAGTATGCATGTTGGGATGCTTCCTTTTGGCGTACGATTTTTGTAGGTTCTTTCGAGAAAGATGCCCTGGGGTTCCGCTCGTGTAGGTGCGAGCTATCCCTTTCGTGGTAGGTAATATTTTGCTACCTTTAATCCTTAATGTAGAAGTCGTGTGGCTTGCATTTTGAATTTGGCGATAATTAGTCTTTGCCTCTTTTACACATAGTCTTTGGTCGTGCCCGCATTAGTGGAGTATGCCTTACTCTCTTTTTTAGACTTGTACTGTGGGATGGTTAAACTTTATGGTGCGACGTAGGCTTGTGTGGCCTAACGGTGTGTCTTAGAACATTCCTCCAGGTGTTGGGATATCATTATTATTCTTTGCATTGGAGTACTTCATCACGCCTTGTTCAGGTGCTCGAACAAGTGTAGCACCTTCTGCATGGGTATCCACGACTTATTACTTCGTTCGATGCGAGGATTCATAGGTGTTTCTTTCTTATTTTTATATCTGGGAAAAACTTGGCTAGCAGAAAGAATCAGCGCCCAGGCTGGGGCGTTAAAGATATCGGCGCCCAGCTCTTGGCGTTGAAAATGATTTCTGGGCAGAATTTTAACAGTTTTTTTTATTTTTCTTTCACTTTTGCGTTGGAACGACGTAGACTGTGTAACGGGCGCTTTATAGGGCGAGCGTTATGTGCAGTAGTTTGATCGGAGTTTTGGTGACTCGCGATTTTCAGTTACCCTTGTTAGTGGGGTGACTTTATATATTCTAAGTAGTGCTTTAGAATTTGGGAGGGGTTGTAGCCATTCTAAGGTTCGCTTTACACGATTAAAGCTTAGGATTGTGCCCCTATGATGTATGTATAGCATTAGCGTCGAGAATTTGCGATAAAATCGTCATTTCGAGCATTTTTAGAGTGTTTTTCTCAAGCCCCCAATTGTAGCTACGGGATTGGCTTGGTGCTATAATGCTTTGCATACGTTTTTATGCATTCATGGTGACATGGATCATGAATAGTTTGAACCAGACTCGTTTAGTGCGAGGTACGTTCGAGTAGTGACCTGCTACTTCTCTTGCAAATGTCGTATTATGCGACATTGCCATGGTCAAGGTAGTAACATGTGGAAGTGTGCCTTGACCAAAAGTTAGGTGCCTTTCTTTACCCATAATCATATTTAGAAATCTTTTTGACTCACTTGCAACATCGGGATAAACGCATACTTAGATTAAACCAACGACTCTTTATTATGTTCGAAGAAGTCTTTGAAAATTATTTGGAAATTATTTAAAATTTGAATCCTCATGTGTCCAGTCCGAGGTGTCCTAAGTAAGTTGACTTATAGAAGGGTTCTTACAGGATTACATGAATAAATCAAAATACTTTTACGATTTTTGGAATGCTGTCTAAGGATTTGCTGGGAGCCAGGGTGCAGGCGTCAAGATATACTTGTGCCCGTTTGGCATATGCTTTAGGCTTTTGAGGCCATCTTTTCCAGAATTGCGGGAATATAAACCGTTTTCAGATTGACTTAGATTTACTTGGTGTATGTCTGCACAAGAGGTCAAGGTATACTTAGTTCTTTCCCTAGCTTTTTCATTTCAATTTTTTAGCCCCCAGTTGCTGTTATGTCTTCCCATTAATGATGCTTTTAGATTTAGATTTTAGATGCCCGTGTCATATGTCTGAGTAGGGTGAGCCTTGGTTAAGTGCCAAGTCCTATTGACAATGTATGAACTTTTTTCAAAGGGGATTAGCAAGCATTTGAGTTGCCATGAACGGGTGCCCTGAGCTCGAAGGAACGATGGGGCGACGCCGTAGAACAATCCTCTTTATTGCAAGCTTACTGCCTTTACTACTTGTTGGCGATTATGACTGTGTCTAGTGGTGAAAGAAGGTCTTTAAGAGAACGATTATGTCTAGTGGTGAAAGAAAGTCTTTAAGTGAGTTAGTTCGCTTTATGGAGGGTCAAGTCCAGTACTTTAGAGGTCATGGACGCTTGCGCTAGCCCCCATTCAATTGAGGCAAAGTGATCTTTTTGAGTCTTGGCTAAGTGCCTAGGAGTGTGAGTGCTCCTTCTGGCAAGGGTACGTGCCCTTATTATTTTTCGATGTGTGCTTGTTTTGACATCTTCATGATTTGGATTCTTCCTTTGACTTAAAATTTTCTTTCGACTTGGGTTGCAAGTAATTAAATTTCAATAAGGGACTCCATTTCTTATTCTTGTTATTCTATAGGCTCTTATAATTTTTGCAAATTGGTTGGACCGAATCATGGATTGCCTACGTATCCGCCTTAAATAGATTTAATTTGGAATCAGGTCTTGCGTAGTTCTTAGCCTAGAAAATGGTTTTTTAGAATGCCGAATTCGATAAGTATGTTCTGAGATGGAAACATATTATTTGAAACGGTAGAATAAGTGAAGTTTATTATTATTTTAATCTGCCGCTTTGCCGTAAGCCAAAAATTTGTTTTATATTTTTTTTCGAGTACATGTATTTTTTGGTGGTACGTATATCTGAATACGTGATGTACCCTTCCAAGTGTTCGTTATTTTTCCATGTATGTGCGGATAAAATGACGAGCACTTCTGGACAAAATTTGGCGAGCAGAGAGAATCAGCGCCCAGGCTGGGGCGCTAAAGATTTCGGCGCCCAGCTGTGGGCGCTGAAAATTATTTCTGGGCGGATCTTTTTTGGTGCGCTAAATGCTTCTTTTCCCTTTTTAGACCAACTTTAGAGGCGCTTTTGCAAAGTTTGCTTTTTTTACTATTTATTATTTTTTTGTACTTTTCATTTGTTTTCCTTTTTATTCGTGACTCAAGACGGTTTGAAAGATGGGTTGAGTGAGATAGGATAATTTGTATAGGTAAGCATGAGGATTATATCTGCTAGGACTCACAATTTGCAGCTTCGTGCTAGTGTCACGAGTTTACATCAACCAAGGCCAATGAGTAGCATGGGGACGGCTCAAGGGTATATCAACAGGATGTATCCACACAAGTTATATGGTCATTATGCTAATGGTGGTGTAAGAGCAGGTTTTGGAAATAATGGGTATGACGCACGTGTTAATGGCCGTGCGTGGTTTGCGGTTGATAACAAGTTCAAAAACAAGAGTTGAGGTAATGGTTTCATGGGTTATGGCAATGAGAACATGGATGGGTTAAATGAGCTGAACAGGGACCCCAGAGCGAAGGCGTCTAAGAGCATAAGGATTGGAAAGGGTAGACATCGTAGAATTTTATGATTTGGATTGGTTGACTCAATTCTTTTCCTTCGTTTACTTGGGTAGATTTCGCACTTTGGGAGGTACGGGCTAAGTATTTCATGGCTCTTTTCGCTCTCTCTTTTCTCTTTCTCTTCTTTTTGCTTGGGATTTCTCCCCAACATAAATCCTTCAATCAATTTTTTGTTTGGGCTAAAAGGTAGATGGTTGTGGTCTTTGAGTCACGAGGCGAGACTAAGTGAGCCTCATTTGGCAGGCCTATAGTGGACCTTTAACTTTAGTAGGCCTAGGGTGGACCTTTAGCTTTGGTGGGCCTAGGGTGGACCTTTTAAATTGTCTTACTTTGCAAGCGTATTTAGTCGTTTCTTAAAATGTGCAAATAGCGTAGATTCAAAATGTTATTTTTACCTTATTGAAATTTAACGAAAGAATTACATCGAAAATAATTTTTTTTGCTTCTTTTCAGATTCCAGTTTTCGGGATTTAATTGGAAGTTGTGATTTTAGACTCGAACTTTCATTAACTTTTCTGATTATACCCGTGTATGAATACAAGGAGGTGGCCTAGACTCAAAATAATGACGTGGCGTAAGCCTATAATACTTGACCAAGCGACTCTCAGACTTAGGCTAATTGGACCATAACTTTCGTTGGTTAACACTTTAGATTTTAACCCTTGGGTGTTCATTTGTCATGCCCCATTTTGCTTAATGTTGGCAAGGTAGTTAATAGGGGAGATCGGATTTTTATTTTTGCAAGGCTAGAGTCATTAGTGCGGGTTCTCTCTTAGTGTGTATTGCTTTACCCCAAGGGTAGCCTTATGGCATGCAGATTTGGGTATTTTCATGGTTGGTCATGTTGCATTCATGGAAAATCTTTTAGTCCGTACTTAGGAGTATTTAAAGGAGCGAGTGGCTCGAGAGGACTACGATGGTCGTGACCCAATGTGATCATAAGCCTTGAGGCCATTAATAATTTTTTGCCAATGGTATTGATACCTTAGGTTCACTTTGGGGGTTGTGCGACTATGGAGGAATGATTTTCAGAATGTGACTGTTTCCATTTTGCAAATACTATAATATATTATTTTATTGGTGAGAGAGAGTATTGAGGCCGTAGACTCTTAGCAAGGGATGACAATTACATATGGGTGCCTATTTTTTTAAATGTCAGGAAGGGAGACTCAATATGGTTTAACCTTTTAACTTGCAGAACGACACCAAGCATTAGGACCGATTCTATGGATAAGACAACTGAGACTTAGGATTCAGGTTGTACTTTCGCATAGCCTAGTCTAGACTCGGATTTTTTTTTTCGAACATTATTTTTCTTGAAAACTTCATTTGAACATTATTTTTTTGAATACTTTGCCCATGTGACATTCAAGGTTATTTCAATTAGCGTGCTCGGTTTTGGTGCCGAACATCGTCGTCGTAGGAGGCCTAACAACGACACAAAGAGTTATTTATATTTATTTTTTAGTCGCTTTTAGAATCGAGTGCCTTTTCATACGCCCTTGCAGCAATTTTTACGAAAAGTGTTTTTTTTTGCTACGTGTTTTTTTTGCGCGGGCACCGAGGCTGCTGTGCCTGACCAAAAAGGCCAGGCAGCAACTTCAGCGCCCAGTGATGGGCATGAGAAATTTTAGCGCCCAGCCAGGGGCGTTGAAAATGCGACCCTGGCTGGTTCTCGTTTTCAGTTTTCGTCTACTTTTGTTTTTGCGACTTTAACTTTGCGTGCTTGCCTTATAACGTCCTTACGCGTTGCAGCGTTTTGTGGGATTCGTTACAGGCCATCCCGAGCGTCGCTTATTTTTGTGGCGATCATTCGGGTTTGCGGAACACGTATTTCGGAATAACTCTTTGGCAAATTAGTCTATGAATGTTTGGGTAATTTTTAAGGTCGTTGGTTTTCTAGGATAGTTTATCACACACAATCACATATTTCGCTACACATAACTAACATTCATCATGAGGCGATAATAACATGTCATGTAGTTTATGATAGGCTTCTATGGGTAGTTATTTGCGCCTGGTTTGGTACCGCTTCTATCGCAGATCCAACACATGCCCCGGTCGGGGTAGTGTCTTCAGCAGACGAATTTCGCCCAAGAGGCCAACCCGCAAGTGCAAGCCAAGGGGGCATGCAGGCGAGAGGGACCTAGTGGGCGAGCGATTGGGTTTGGGACGAGTGTACTACTAGCGAAAGTGCCGAGTGGACAACATTCGAAGCGTATGCACCCCCTGATTGGCGATGGGTATCCTTAGTCCAAACTCCCTGAGGGAGCCAAGATTCATTATGCGGTTCTGCCCGTTCACATTAATATGCTGATTTTCAGGTCGTCCCAACTTGATGGGGAAATAAACGCGGGGTAGGATCGTTTCACACTTCGGCTATTTTGATTACCTACAAGCACGAGTATTTCCTTCACTATCCCAGTGGAGTCGCCACTGTGAGGGGGGTCGAAAAAGCACGAGTCTAATGTGTCACCTCGTCCCTCGTGGGTGTGACGATTCTTTTTATTCAATCAAGTGTAATTGGATTTCCTGTGAGTTTACACCCAATTGACTAGTAATATAGGATTCGCCATTCAGTTTTTAACGACAATGAGAAAAACTGACAATACCCGGTTATCGTGACATAAAGGGAGTGCAATTATGTTTGACCACGACGGCCGTAGGTTCACTTGTGATCCCTGGTGTGGGGATCTCTCAACATACACCCGCAGGGTAGAGATTGAGGGTTCGGGGGACTGTAACTACCGAGAGGAGTATTTGCTCGTCGATAACTCCAGAGGCAGGATATCCTTACTAGCTCAGCATAAATAATTGAAGGGACATGCGTTAACTATTAAACTAATCTGAGTTGATTTTAGCAATATGCAACATATAATACTAGATCGATCGCGATTATCTGATTTAGATTGCATTAAGGGACCTAGCATGATAATCCAATTTCCCAAAAATATTATATTTAGTAAGCGTGATAGAACAATCAGATTTAGTTAGTTTAACAGTTCATAAAAAGGGCGAGGAAAGCAATTAAATCATAGAAAAGGGACACATTACGACGCACCCTTGAGAGGTGCGTCACGGTTCTCAGAAAACTAACCACTTTGACTTTTCTATTTCTCCTTTTTATTTAACGAATCTCAAATTATGGGACATGATACGTTCTGTTCGATTTATGGATCGATTGCGACAGAACGCGTGAACAATTTCGCAGCGTGAGGCTTAGGCTAAGGGTTGGAGTCAATACTCAGAATATGAATTGTGCGTTGCGTCCTCTTCACGTCGAACCTAGGGGTCTATTTATAGGAAAGAGTGGCGTAGAAAGATAGTTTTTCAGGAATTTGAATACGAAACGGATTATGAAAAGAATCTGTCTCAGGTATTTTCGGCGCCCAGCTCTGGGCGTCAAAGATTTTGGCGCCCAGGGATGGGCGTTGAAAATAGGGTCTGGCATAATTCTTTGTCAGATTGGACTCTAGAGTACGGAGTTCATTTAAGAGACTTAATCCGAGTTATTTGGTGCGTCTCAATTTACGACGGAATGCGTCTGGGCCCTTTACGAACTCTAGGTTCGTTATGAGTTTAATTAATACGTTAACTCTTTTATCGAACTGCGAAAGGAATAGAATTCCTTTTACGATTTCCATCTCTTTTAGGATTTATGTTGGAGTGCAACACCTAATTCTTACAGGTTTCTATCTTTTTATTCTTACTACTTTTAGCAACTACCCTTTACGGCAGTTACTATTTTTAGCAGGTTTCCATAAATAGCAGGCCTCGGGTGAAATGAAAAGGGGAATTGAGATTCGTTATTTTATAGGAGATGCGTTGTCAAGTGGAGATTTACGTTTTCATCATCGAACCTTTCCCTTTCGGGAATGGGGACAAAAGTAGGTGTCTACAGATTGTTGCAAGTGACATTTTTAATAATAAAAATTCCAACTTGCTAATCATTTGGAAATCAAAACAACATGATTGAATATGGTGGGATTCGAAACTACCTATTTAGGTTTAGGCAAGAATTCCTTTTAGAGCTCCCAATTTCTTAGAATTAGAAATTTTGTATGTGTTTTGAAGGGTTTTTTATTTGTATTTTGAGGCGTAATGTCAGTATTACGACGTTGTATTTCGTTGTTCCCCTCTTTTGATGCTGAAAATGAGGGATATTTATAGGAGGAAAGGGTGCAAGACGCCAGCACACGCCAGCGCAGCACGCCGAGGCAGCGCTGGGCGCTGGTGACGTGGCGTGAATGCCGCCAAAGCAAGGACGCGGGCTGCGTCCTTGTTTCGTCTTGTAGTGCTGTACCTTTGTACGAATAGTACTAGGCTTGGAGTTTTGTGTTTTCTTGGAGGTTAAGGCATTATTTTGCGTCTAAAAACAAGCCTTTCTCGGGTTTTGAATTCCGGTTTTACGGGACGGGGCCCGGCATTCTCGGTTTTGTGGGTCGGCGTCCGAACTTGACTTGCCTTATATGATTTTAAGCGGAAAAGGCCTAGTAAAACCAATGGGATGGTCTACTAGATGAGATTGTACTTGCATTTTGAAATTGGTTTTTGAGAATTGTATTTTGTACAGAGTTCCGGGAGGGGAACGGCCTCGGGGATTGGATTTTGGATCTTGAATTTTGGAAATGTTCTTAGCAATTGGGATTTCCACCTGGAGTTATTCCAACCGCCTAGTAAGGATAATGGTATCGTCATCATCCAAGAGTGGAGACACAAATTAGGTGTCTACAGTTACATAATTATAACCTATTGTTGGTAAATTGAATTATAATAATCTAGGAGATATGCACACCATAAAGTTAATAGTATGGGGATACACAAAGGTAAATACCATAATATAATTTTGGCAACTACCAACCCAAATTAGTGTCCGGATCAATCAAGAAGTGAATTTCTATTAATCCATCTTAATAAATATAACGAAATAGTGGGTACCATGTCAAAGCGTGGTAATGGCCAGGAGGTATACATTGTGAATAATAATAATTGTTGTTGAATGATAATAACTGCTTATAGGTAATTGTTGTTGTTACCCATCTAGGGGGTGTATTGAATTGTTTAGTTCTTTGGTCATTACCTTTTCTTAATCGATGCAAAATGTTAGCAAAACAAAAATATTTTGCACCACAGGCCACTACCAATACTATCCTTGGTACTTACTGGTGAGCGACATTTATGTCGCTCTTAGATTAGGATTTTAGTTCATTTTATTAGCATTTTATTATTATTTTTGCTTAGTTTTATCGTTTTTAGTTCGTTTATTGCATTTTTGCATTTATCGTAACATTTTCTCGTCTTGCGTATATTTTAGTCGTTTTTGCTCTAAATGTGCCTTTTATGCGCATTCTCATTGCGTAAGAGTCATTTTGAGTTTTAACGTGTTAATATTGTGTCATTATGCTTGTAGACGAGTTACATGTTTTACGATTTGTAAAAATGTTAAACGAATTAATAATTTGATTTTCGATTTTTAGTAAAATGCTCTATGATTTAATAATGCTTTACGACACCTTTCTCTTGTGTGTTTGTGCAGACCAACAGCAACAAAGGGAGCTTGAGATTCTATTGCTTGCAAGCACGAGAAGAACAGCAGACCATCAGTAGCTATGCACAAACAGCTACAGCCGTGCTCAAACACACATAGCCTTTGTGCTCACAAATTCCACGAACTTTTAAATGTCTTTATAGCAGCAACTAAAGAGGTTATCAAGGCAAGAACAACAGCTACAGCTCAAGCAGAATAGCGAAGAAGATCAGCCATTGAAACTCATGCAAGAAGCCACAAAAGCAGCCTCTGTACATGTACAAACCGACAACATAGATGTTGTTGCTGTGCATGCTTTCAGTTATTGTTCATCACAGTACAGCAGCTCTCGTGCTCACCAAAAGCCTCACTTGAGTGCCTTGATTCAAGGCTTGTAGCATCACAATGCAGCAACAGCATGAGAAGAATAGTGCAGCAAGTACAGTACAGCAACACGCAGCAAGTACAGTACAACAACAACACGCAGAACAACAAGGCTGTAGATGTGCGAGCACACAGCCATTCTGTGCAAGCACACGGTTGCAGCTGTGCGATCACACAGATTACCTGTACGAGCACAAAAATCTGCAAAATTGATGCAATGTCTCAGTGGTGATTCGTGCGATCGCACGGCTGCTCTTGTGCGAACACACGGCTACGCGGAGGAGTTTAAATATGAAAATCGCGGACTTAGGTTTTACGTAATTTCATTTTCTAATTTTGCATTTCTTAGGATTCGCTTAGAATTCTAGAGAAAGAATCAGTTTAGGGCTTAGATTAGAGATTAGGATTAGGATTCTTAGCTTCAAATTCTTCATTCTTAGTTGAATTCAATCATCAAATTTCAGATTTCTTTTCTCTTTCCTTTGAGCTTTGTTCTTCATTTTTTTCTTCAAGTTTGATGCAATTTCTACAATTCAAGGTATAATTCTACTTTTCTTTTTGATTTGTTCTTTAATTCTTTAATTGCTTCATTAATTTCGTTTATGATTTGATTTCATGCTTGAATTCTAGAATTAGTTTCATATTTTGAATTTCATTGATTTTTCCCCAATTTTTGGATGTTTGAATTTTCTGAATTTTGTTGATTCAATTAGTTTCTTTAATTCAATTAGATTCATGATTAGGATTAATTTTAGTTTAATGTTGATGTTAATCATGCTAATTGAGTAGTTTAGTCTATAGGTTAGGGTTGAAGCCTTGGGATTGAATTTGGGAAATTTTTGGGAAGTTCATTATTGATGTTGTGATTAAATGTGATTTGGTGATAGGACATCCATGACTAATTGAGTAGTAGTTGAAAATGCTATTTTATTGGGATTTGATTGAAATGCATAGGCTAGGTTTGGCAAGACATTGTGAGCCTAATTTGTGCAAGTGAATAGTCGTTCCTATTATATGCAAGTTATCTAGTTTAGGATTAGGCGAAAGCTCTTCCATAGATTAGATGCTTCGCGTGCTCCATCCGAGAGGTGGCGAGCACATCATTCGATTCTATTCCCCTATGTGCTAAGTCGTTGCATATTCATGATTGTCTTGACCTTGTTCTTCCTTTGATTCAATTTCCATTGTCGATTCCCGAAATCTCTAGAATATCTTTATTTGTTTGCATTTCGTGCTTTTCTTTCTTTCATTAGATTAATACAAAAACTCAATTTTGATCCGAACTAGCTTTTGAACGCATTAGATTGAAAAGTCAAACATATTCATTCTCTTGGGACGATCCCTATGCTTGCAGCTATAGTCCATATAGGCGGTTAGTTAGTGGTTTATAAATTTTGTTTGGTGAGGTGGATTTCTATTCAACATCGGAAAAACACCCTATCAAAATGGCGCCGTTGCCGGGGAATGACATCATTGTTTGATTTCTCATTCTAGTTCTCTAGTCTAGTTCATTTTTCATTTTCTTTTTGTTTGAAAACCAAAAAAATGGCAAATTCCTTTGTTTCTCAAAATGACGAATCGATTACACTTGATGATCTTATATTTCTCCATGATAATTTCCTAAGCTCTTTGAATTTTGAATCTCCAAAATCATTGTTGGAGAGGCTCCTTTTCATAAAATATCTTGAAATTCAAGAAGAGCAAAGAATAGATTCTAGTTTGAATTCATTTGAGGTCATGTCCCAACAAGTTGTAAAAGGCTTTTTGGGAATTTCTAACCTAATGCAAGAATCTATTAAGGATGTTTCGTTGAGAAGAGATGAGTTCGAGGCTACATTGCAACCTATGACGCATGACATTGAGGAGTTGAGTATTAGAGAGTTTGTTCCTACTCGTTCCTCTTTGAGTGAATGCCTCGATGATTGTGATGAAAATCTACTTGCTCTTTTTTGCCTTGAAGTGCTTAAATCGATTCAAATTGAGGAAAAGAGTGAATGTGCCAACCAAAAACATTTAAAAGTGAATGAAGGATCTTATGTTGAGATTTCTTGTGCTCTTTGTGATGTGAGTGAAGTTGTTTGTGAAACTTTGGTTCCCACTCCCTTCCCTCATTCCCCATTCCGAAAGAAGAAACTCAACATCTATCCTTCATTTGCCATTTATTTTCCCTTTTTATCCCAACTCCCACCGCTTGAGGATTCTTTTTCCTCTATTGATCCTAATGATTCTCCTTCACCAAAGGAGCGTGAAGAAGGGAGTATGTCTTTTGTTTTTCGTTTAGTTTGTAGTTTTGATTCTTCTTCTTATTTTCTTATTTTTCCCTTTGATTTTTCTTCTTTTTCCCTCCCCACTACCCATAGGCATAGAGTTGCATTCTACTTTGTGCTTGCTTCTCATTTGACTCCTGCCTACTCAGTATTCTTGGATATGTTTGCCATTGCATATGACAAACTATTGCGATCATTGTCGGGGTACTTACTAGAGGTAATAGGCGTCAAGCTAATGACGTAAAAAGAGCGCTTCTCGGGAGGCAACCCGTGGGTGTTGGCCATTTGGCCCATGTATTCTAATTTTTCTTGATTTTTGAAGTTTTTTGTGCCTCAAGCTTTCTTGATGTGGAAATCTTTGCATCCATCTTCGCCATGTCCGGCTATTCCTATTGGTGAGTTCGTTCGTATTACGGTTCTTTGCGGGACTTTCTCCCACGACACTTCCGGTAATATCATTCTAACTCTCTTGCATTCTTTGGGGTCGGGCATTGGTTGGATGAGTAGCTGTGCCCCTCCTAGTTTCGTTTTAGACCTTGAGGACATGGCCTAATTCAAGCTTGGGGGGAGATTCTATTGTTTGGATTGCTACTTTGATCTCCATGTGATGGATCGCTTGATTTTGTGAATATTTTGGATTTTGTGCATATTTCTTGATTAGTTTCATTGATTTTCTTGATTTTCTTTTCCTTTATTTTTCTTTTCTTTTCCTTATTTTCTTTTTCATTTCTTTTCTTTCTTTTACCTTTTTGATCTTTGTCAAGGCAAGTTTTTCTAGCTTTTTAGGATTTATTCTTGATTTGGGCAAATAAAATTGGAACTTGTAGGTTAGAATGCTTTTATTCCTAATTGGTAGATGTTTACACGATTTTCAATGTCTTGAGTCGAATCTAGGATTAGGTGTTAAGAAAGTTGGTTGAACTTTGGGTAGCATGCGTCTTGAACCCTTGGCTTGTGGTAAGATGGTGCCGATCTCTCTAGTGACTTGAAACCGGAAAGAGTAGTATTTGCTCCAATGTGAGGATCATGTTCATTAGCCCAAACACATTGTTTACTCATATTGAGTGGCATGGATCCTTAGCATTGACTTTCTTATTCCCCGAGTTTGACTATTTCCTTCCCGAGACCGCGACCGAACTACTTTAGGGGACGATAGAGGCATTTCTTTCGGTGACTATTTTTCTTTTTAGTTTAGGACTTTATTTTCTATTTTTCATATATTTTTGTTTGCATTTTCCCCTTTGCTAGCCATTTGAGCCTTGACCCTTCATTTCTTATAAGCACATTACAAGCCCAATAGCCTTTGTTTTGTTTTCACCCTTAGAAGTGATAGTGAAGCTTAGAGTTATGATGCTTGATGGTTTTTGATTGATTATGCAATGTTGAGGAATGATGTTGTTGGAATGAATGGAAAAGTTTAAGAGTTATGTTGTATATAGTGGATGAATAAGCAAAAGCAAAGCAAAAGCAAAAAGAGAAAGGAAAGTTTTGAAAAAGCCAAAAACAGAGAAAAACAAGGCTATGAGAAAAGTTTCATTTGAAACACAAAAAAAGAAAAAATCAAATAAAGAAAAAGTTCAAAACAGAGTTTTAGTTTAGTGTAGTTGTTGAATAAGCTTGGGGGTACCCCAAATAAGTGGTATGCGTTTGTTGTGGTTCGAATTGCTTGAGTTGAGTTCATTAATTGTGCTTCACTTTAGGAATGAGCACCAAATCCCAAATTTGTTCCACACCTTTACCCCTAGGCTAATGCTTCATCCTAAAAAGTCCTCTTCACCCTTTTGAGTTGACTCATTGTCGGTGGAGGGAGGATTTGGTCAAGTTTAGGGAATGGATTGTCATGCTAAGATGTCGAGCAACCTTCTCTTCTCCCTTGCAATTCTTGTTTTCCGGCGCCTTCGCGGCGTCATGAGAAACTATTCTTAAGGGTGGATGGGATCTAGAGATTTGACGTGGTATGCTCGGTTGAAGGGGAATTGATAAGTGCTTACCCTTAGTTCACTTTTCTTGGCATTTGAATCTTTCACTCGATTTAGGACATTGGTTAGCGTGCATTTGTTTATTTAGTTAGTAATATTAGCATTCTCTCATACTTGTTCCATAATAAAGGCCCTTGTCTTGAATTTTGTAGTTTGATTTTTCTCCCTTTTTCTATTTTCTTTTCCTTTCCTTCTTTTCCTTTTATTTCTTTTTCTTTTCTTTCCTTTTCTTGTTTTGTTTTTCATTTAGGGTCTTGCCTTGATTGTGTTTTTGGAAGTGTTATGGGTGATACTCTTTGGAAACCCTTGCGAGATCCAACTCGTCCTCATGAGCGATTGTGGGATTTAAAGAGCATGTTGCATGTGCTTAAATGAAACCGTGATTCCTACGAAAGTGAGTTAGTGTGCATTCTTGTAGTTCTTATTTTCGTAATTTTCATTTTGAATAAATGAGCTCTTTCTCCTTCCCGTTTCTCATTCTAGCTTTGCTTGAGGACAAGCAAAGGTTTAGCTTGGGGGAGTTTGATGAGCGACATTTATGTCGCTCTTAGCTTAGGATTTTAGTTCATTTTATTAGCATTTTATTATTATTTTTGCTTAGTTTTATCAATTTTTGTTCGTTTATCGCATTTTTGCATTTATCGTAACATTTTCTCGTCTTGCGTATATTTTAGTCGTTTTTGCTCTAAATGTGCCTTTTATGCGCATTCTCATTGCGTAAGAGTCATTTTGATTTTTAACGTGTTAATATTGTGTCATTATGCTTGTAGACGAGTTACATGTTATACGATTTGTAAAAATGTTAAACGAATTAATAATTTGATTTTCGATTTTTAGTAAAATGCTCTACGATTTAATAATGCTTTACGGCACCTTTCTCTTGTGTGTTTGTGCAGAACAACAGCAACAAAGGGAGCTTGAGATTCTATTGCTTGCAAGCACGAGAAGAACAGCAGACCATCAGTAGCTATGCACAAACAGCTACAGCCTAGCTCAAACACACACAGCCTTTGTGCTCACCTATAAGTTGCCACAGTCCTTGCTGCTGCTCACAAATTCCACGAACTTTTAAATGTCTTTACAGCAGCAACTAAGGAGGTTATCAAGGCGAGAACAACAGCTACAGCTCAAGCAGAATAGCGAAGAAGATCAGCCTCAGCAACTCACGCAAGAAGCCACAACAAAAGCCTCTGTACACATACGAACAAACAACATAGATGTTGTTGTTGTGCACGCTTTCAACTATTGTTCATCACAGTACAACAGCTCTCGTTCTCACCAAAAGCCACACTTGAGTGCCTTGATTCAAGCCTTGTAGCATCACAATGCAGCAACAGCATGAGAAGAATAGTGCAGCAAGTACAGTACAACAACACGCAGCGCGTACAGTACAACAACAACACGCAGAACAACAAGGTTGTAGCTGTGCGAGCACACTGCCATTCTGTGGGAGCACACGGCTGCAGCTGTGCGAGCACACAGATTACCTGTGCGAGCACACAAATCTGCAAAATTGATGCAGTGGCTCAGTAGTGATTCGTGCAATCGCACGACTTCTCTTGTGCGAACACACGGCTACGCGGAGGAGTTTAAATATGAAAATCGCGGACTTAGTTTTTACGGAATTTCATTTTCTAATTTTCATTTCTTAGGGTTAGCTTAGAATTCTAGAGAGAGAATCAGTTTAGGGCTTAGATTAGAGATTAGGATTAGTGTCAAATATTGTGTAATCTCGTATCATTCTCATTAATCACACACGTATATATAGTACAACTCAGTTACCTAAACCCTGGGTTACACATTAGGTAACATACCATAGTTAGGACTCTACAAAATATTCACAGAATAATATCTAATATCTTAACATATCTTAACATCCCCCCTCAAGGTGGAGCATGTAGATCTCGAATGCCCATCTTGTTCAAAAAAAACTAAAATTGCGCCTTCCCCAACGCTTTGGTGAAGTTATCTGCTAACTGAACCTTCGTCGACACGTACGACGGACTGATGATCCCTTCCTTGATTGCATCTCGAATGAAATGACAATCTGACCCGATGTGTTTTGTCCTTTCATGGAACATCGAATTCTGTGCGATATGCAATGCGGACTGATTGTCGCAGTACATCCTCATGCCTTTGTCGTGTGTCACCCCCAAGTCGAGTAGTAGTTGTTTCAACCACTTCAACTCACACGTCAGAGCTGCCATCGACCGATATTCTGCCTCAGCAGACGACCGAGAAACAGTATGTTGTTTCTTGGTCTTCCAAGAAACTGGCGACATACCAAGTGACACAAACCATCCAGTCACCGATCGACGCGTCATTGGACACCCCGCCCAATCCGAATCGCACCACCCCTCCAACTGCAACGCACTATTTGATCGGGGTAGTATACCTTGACCTGGACACTTCTTCAAGTATCTCACTACTCGCAAAGCTAATTCCCAATGTGCCTCCTTTGGTGCTTGCATAAATTGAGATAGGACATGTACGGAGTAAGCGACGTCTGGTCGCGTGACAGCCAAATAAACCAGACGTCCGATCAGCCGCCTATACTGCTCACCATCCGGCAGGAATGGCCCGTCTGCCAATGCCAACTTATGATTCTGTTCCATGGGAAAGTCCACAGGCTTTGCTCCCAACAATCCAGCCTCTGAGATGATGTCGAGGGCATATTTTCTCTGGCACACTTAGAACCCTTGACTACTTCGTGCCACCTCTAACCCAAGAAAGTACTTCAGAGCCCCGAGGTCTTTCATTTTAAAGCACTCCCTCAAGTATGCCTTAAAACTCTCAAGCGCAAACTTGTTATTGCCTGCGATAATCATGTCGTCCAAATAAATGAGCACACTCAGCTGCAACGTACCTTTAGACAGAGTAAAGAGCGAATAATCCGACAGCGACTGTCAAAAGCCATAGTGCGTCAGTGCCGTCGACAACTTCTGGAACCAACATCTGGGTGCTTGTTTCAACCCATACAACGACTTTCTCATTCGACACACCTTGTCAGAGTTATTCTTCTGGAATAATCCAGGAGGAATCTTCATATAGATCTATTCCTTCAAGTCACCGTGTAAGAAAGCATTGTGTACGTCCATCTGATGCACGTCCCACTAGTTGACAGCTGCGACAGCTAGGAAAGTTCGAACAGTCCCCATCTTCGCGACGGGAGCAAATGTCTCATTATAGTCCAACCCTTCCTCCTGATGATTCCGTAGACATACCAATCTGGCCTTCAGTCTCAACAAATTCCCATCTTCATCACGCTTCTCAGTATACACCCATTTACATCCCAGTGCTTTCTTCCCTTCCGGCAAATTTTCCAACGTCCATGTCCCCTGTTCCTCCAATGCGTCGATTTCAGCAGCCATTGCTTGACGCCACCCCTCATGCTGCATCGCTTGTTTAAAACTCTTAGGAACTTGCCCTTCTTGCAATGTTGCTATATAATGCCTGTGCTTTGACGAAAAACGCTCATAATTAACAAAATTTGTGATAGGATAAGGAGTACCTGAGGGTGGTGACGCCGTAGGTGTTTTGTCGGAAGTACTATATTTTTCCCGTATTGTATGTATCACACAGTCTTTCAGCTTTTTCGACGGAAACTTTGCATGCTTCCCCCTTCCTAACTCCGTATCCTCCACACACTGCCTTGTCTCACTCTCATCACTACCCGTCGTCTCATCTACACCTGAGACGATGTCTGATTCCACTCGACTAGGTGTATCATGTTGTTGTTCCTCCCTCACAGTCGACAAGACCTCCTCCGTGTCACCCGCAGGCGACGACACCTCCTCTGTGGCACCTGCAGGTGACGACACTTCCTCATTGTCACCTGCAGGCGACACCTCCTGAGTACATCCAGTCCTACTCTCATCAAAACCCCATTGGTCAAGCACCCCATCACCATCATGCATTGCAGGCAACATAGTCGACATGTCAGCGAATGGAAACATCCATTCATGATTTCTTAGCTTCAATTAGGATTCTTAGCTTCAAATTCTTGATTCTAAGTTGAATTCAATCATCAAATTTCAGATTTCTTTTTTCTTTCCTTTGAGCTTTGTTCTTCATTTTTGTTCTTCAAGTTTGAGGCAATTTCTACAATTCAAGGTATAATTCTACTTTTCTTTTTTATTTGTTCTTTAATTCTTTAATTGCTTCATTAATTTCGTTTATGCTTTGATTTCATGCTTGAATTCTAGAATTAGTTTCATATTTTGAATTTCATTGAGTTTTCCCCAATTATTGAATGTTTGAATTTTCTAAATTTTGTTGATTCAATTAGTTTCTTTAATTCAATTAGATTCATGATTAGGATTAATTTTAGTTTAATGTTGATGTTAATCATGCTAATTGCGTAGTTTAGTCTAGAGGTTAGGGTTGAAGCCTTGGGATTGAATTTGGGAAATTTTAGGGAAGTTCATGATTGATGTTGTGATTAAATGTGATTTGGTGATAGGACATCCATGACTAATTGAGTAGTAGTTGCAAATGCTATTTGATTGGGATTTGATTGGAATGCATAGGCTAGGTTTGGCAAGACATTGTGAGCCTAATTTGTGCAAGTGAATAGTCGTTCCTATTATATGCAAGTTATCTAGTTTAGGATTAGGCGAAAGCTCTTCCATAGATTAGATGCTTCGCGTGCTCCATCCGAGAGGTGGCGAGCACGTCATTCGATTCTATTCCCCTATGTGCTAAGTCGTTGCATATTCATGATTGTCTTGACCTTGTTCTTCCTTTGATTCAATTTCCATTGCCGATTCCCGAAATCTCTAGAATCTCTTTATTTGTTTGCATTTCGTGCTTTTCTTTCTTTCGTTAGATTAATACAAAAACTCAATCTTTATCCGAACTAGCTTTTGAACGCATTAGATTGAAAATTCAAACATATTCATTCTCTTGGGACGATCCTTATGCTTGCCGCTATAGTCCATATAGCCGGTTAGTTAGTGGCTTATAAATTTTGTTTGGTGAGGTGGATTTCTATTCAACGACGGAAAAACACCCTATCACTTACCCAAACGAATGTTTGGTAATTGATTAGTTCCAAGTCCTATTGATGTTAAGTTGGTAATTACCCTTCCATTATCCGGTGGTTACCGGAAAAACAACTTCGGTTGTTCTATATGACAATACACAAATGTAAACAAGGCACAATTTCATGTTAAAAGTCTGTCCATTCAGTTGTTTTACACAATGCATTAAAAAGGAATTCAAACACTAAATTTTAATTGGATTAAAATACAAAATACACACACTTACTGGGGATTCAGATTACACACACTTAATGGTTATACACAACACACAAACACACACACTTGACGGGGATACGGATTACAGACACTGAATGGGGATACGGTAAACACACACTTATTGGGAAATAGGTGCAGGGGGTGCAGCGGCTGCATCGTTAGGGGGGGCAGCGGCGGCTGGTGCAACAGCATCCTCGACAAGGGGGGAAGCAGCATGCGGTGCCGCGACATCCTCCACAGAGGGTGCAGCGGGAATTTCTCCAGCAGGTCCAACGCCATCTTCGGCAGCAGGTCCCACCCCATCTTCGGCAGCAGGTCCATCGCCATCTTCACAAGCAGGTCCAGCGTCGTCTTCGTCTTCAGCGACTACATACCACCTTTCCACCATGTTCTTGTTGAAGACCCTTACATTAAATCGCCCACCCTTAGCGTAATAGAAATAAATATAATCTCCATTCTTGATATTCAAATCAAGAACGAACTGTTGCCATCCAAGTCCGATAACCACGTCCCCCTTGGAACGCCACAAATGCACGTGCCACATCCTTGCTGTATGCGCCATTCGTAGGAACCCATGATCCATGTCTCTACTAACAATGTCACGCACTTTATAACTGAAGTTTCCTGGTACATGCTGTTAAAACACGCAAAAAATTGTTAATTTAAATCACAAACAGCAGTACCATATAAAAAAAAATTACATGAAAAAAATTGCATAATCACAAGCAAAGTTAGGGGAAACTTTAGCATACCACTATCTCTCTATTTTTGTCTTTGTCAAAGAACAGGATAAAATACTTGGACTTGAACATCGCCATTGTTGTCGCTTGTTCTTTTCAGGATGAAATCGTTTATACGTTTGGTTTCTTATATAGAAGTCAGAAAAACGGTTTCAACCGCTTACAAAAAAGGTTATTTCAAAAACCAACCAACTTAAACATGGAAGTTATCAAATAAAAATATTGAAAAAAATAGTAAATACCCCTTAGATAATAAAACCGTGCCCCTCTGGAAATACATACATGGTTATTAAAAAAAGACCGAACTATAGTCCATTAACACGTTGCCAAATATTTACATATAAATAAGTCATGGTAGGCACCATTTTAGATCTTGGTAATGGCCAGGTGGTTTACACAACGTGAAGGTAATTCCCATAACTTATCTTGGCACCTACGAAGTAAAATAAGTGTAGCCGTGTAGGTACCCCATGAATGACTCGAGAAGTTAATTTCGTATAAGGTACCCCACTAGTTAACAAAAAAATTATTTGCAAATTTATTATCTTATGCTTCTAGAATAAATGAATAAATTATATGTTAGCATTTTCATTAAAAGATTTGCTTCTTTCAAAGAACTACAGTTCCGTTGGTAGTTACCAAACGGGACTTGGGAGTTGATGGGAAACAACTTCTGGTTAACATCCTAAATTCAAAAATATTCGAACATACATAACATCCTAAATGCGAATCACTAATGGAATCCTAAGGATACTCGAACAACATCTTAATTCTACTTGAATAAAACCACTAATGCAACTACAATCACTACAAACATCAAGAAACCCATGAATAGTAATATATGATCTGCTCCCCCATTCCTATTCATGAACCTCATTCTCGGGTACCTAAACTCTTCAATCTCTTTGTTCATAACATTCATCTCGATTTTCATCGACCTTTTTTCCAACAAGAGCTGGTTAATGACATCCCTCTGCCATGTAGTGTTATCCAAATCTAGCCACCAGAAATAGTTGCATCTCCTTGTTTTCGTTTCTCGATCATAGTACTTGCAAGCAATGAATTTTCTACCTGGATTTTCATGAGTCCAAGCAGTTAGCCTTGAAACAGGAGCTCCACAATAACAATAATCACGTGGTCCATGAACCTGCAACAATTAATTGACCTTTAAATCCCAGATTAAGAATCCCCGAAATTTTATAAACGAAGAACTCTAATTTAAGATTTTCAAAAATTACCTGCTTCACAACTTGAACCATGCTGATAATAGGGGCAAATTGCCGAATTTTGTTAGCTAAGGAATTTTAATTGGAAAATTGGAAGATTACTTGAATAAATTTGGGGGATTTGACGTGTTTTTGAGCTAGGTTTAGGTTTGTTAATGGAACTACGGTTTAAATAGAGGTAGGCAGAAGGAAAACAAGACCGAAAGCTCTTAGAACCATATAATTTGGGTCCCACAAGCGGAATATGTAAACAGGTGATTGACGGAACCGTTGGATGGCTGGCCGGTACCATGTTAAAGTTAGGTACTTGCCAACAACACACAGGATAATATCAATAACCTAGGGATGCAAGACGGTGATTAACTTTCACATCAAAACCCTTCATGATATAATTACTAACTAACAACTAAATAATTCAAATTCGAATTTCGGCTAAGGTAGCCACTAACAAACATCAAAACTACTCAAAAATAAACTACCGATTAATCTATAACTTAAATAACTGTTTGTATGAGGGAGCCATTTCCGTCGAGAATAAGAGGGGAAAAAGAAAGAAAAATATGGATGGTTGTTTGAAATGAGAAAGAAAGGGAAATGATGGATATTAGAAATAAAAAACAGATCTCTATTTATAAAGGTGTTAACAACTTAACATGCATTGGATTCTGCTTTCATGGTAGTTACCTGGGTAATTTACCACGGTTTGAACTTATGCTTGGTAATCACCAATGTATTTTCATACCTTAGTCTTCCAACAATACCTGACTTCTTTTAAAAAAAAAGCACTGAAAATTTATTTAAAGTCTTCAACAAGTTCATTGATTGAAATGAGTGGTCGTATCCCACTGTTTCCATGCGTGGTAGGTACCTGAATCATATGTCATAGATTGAATGCATGTAGGTACCTAGGTCTGTTTCTATGCTTGGTAAGTACCTGAATCATATGTTATTAAAAGAATGCATGTAGATAGGTCTATTTCCATGCTTGGTAGGTACCTGAATCATATGTCATTGATTGAGTGCATGTAGGTACCTAGGTCTTGTAGCCTTGCATTGTTTCGTTTCCCAATAACTAAGTTAGAAGCACTGAAAACTTTCAAAGCATGACATTTTCAGCTAGGAATCTGACTGGTATTTGCTTAGTGTTCAGTAATGTAACTATTCTTAATAAAAGTAACCAGATAAAACTAGTTAAATGTGTACTACATGCGGGTTGGTGGTATGAAAAGTAATCAGGTAAATGTGTATTACATGCGGGTTGGTGGTAGAAAAAAAAATGAAAAAAGTGAGATAACGTGAGAAAAAACATATACGTGTTGTAGGGAAGAAAGATAAGATGGTTTATTTCCATGTTCACAAATAAAATAAATCTTAACATTATGAAACGGACTAAAACGATTAATAATTTTGAAATGGAGGTATTATTTGTTAAAATAATAAAACAATTATTATTTTTCTCAAAATAAAAAGTATGAGTTTTCTGTATTAGTATTATAAATTGGTGAACATGTGTGGGTAATTACCAACTATTCACTTGGATGGATAACACCATATTTGTATACCAATTGGTCATTACCGACTTTTGTACAAAACATGGTTCTATATTACAAAACTTGAGTGAGAACCCCTTATTATAGTACTGCCTATGAATATTTGTGGCCACTACCAAGGCACAATGATGATTACAATAACCACGCACACTAGGACATTACCAAGTATCTTACTAGGACATTACCTAGTATCTTTATGAACATCATCAACCATATAAGTTGAACTATAATAGTCTAGTAGCTGAGTGAAATTACCAAACACGTGTAGAAGTTAGGACACTTATCAAACGTGTAAGAGAACAAACAAGTAAATCATATAGATTCAACAGATTATGAATTAAGAGATAAAACACAAACATAATTTTATATTATTAGGGTAACGTAAAAAACAACAAAAAAACAAAAAATATAGAGGCATATATAGCTCAACTTGGCTGCCACTAGATAATTAAAATGGGGGTACAGAAAACAGAAAATAAAACTAGTACATGAAACAGAGACTGCATCATCATCCATGGAAGCACCACCAGCTTCACCACCATCACTGCATGGACCAGACGTTCAAACAAGATTGTACATCTTGTTAAAACCGACTGAAACTGCTTCATATGTCCTAATGCTCTCATGCATTGTCGTTTCCGCTTTGATTCCAGCTATTGTTGCTATATCATCAGTCTGATAGCACAGATGAGCACCTCTAAACAGACGAGCATCTGTGCTCGTAGCCAGCCATGCATAAATCCCAGTCGGGGATTCCATATTAGACAAGTAATGGGTTCTGCCATGCCCTGCCAACTCATACTGTCTAGCCAACCGTGCATCAGACTCAAAATGTTCTTGGCGCCCCCCAAAATCAACAAAGGCATATCCTAAGAAACCAGACCCATCCCATTGTCCCCTCACCTTGGTTACCCTGAACCCAAGGCCGATGAGTTCATGTTTCAGCCAAGAAAGACTTCTGCTTGTTGGCTTCCCTCTGATGAACTCTATCGGCAAGTTTTTCATTACAATTGTGTAAGGATGAACGTACGGAACATTGGAAGCCATTTCTGTCGAGAATAAGAGGGGAAAAAGAAAGAAAAATATGGATGGTTGTTTGAAATGAAAAAGAAAGGGAAGTGAAGGGTGTTGGAAAACAGACCTCTATTTATAAAGGTCTTATCAACTTCACATGCATTGGATTCTGCTTTCAGGGTAGTTACCTGGGTAATTTACCACGGTTTGAATACATTCATGGTAATCACCAATGTATTTTCATACCTTAGTCTTCCAACAATACCTGACTTCTTTTAAAAAAAAGCACTAAAAATTTATTTAAAGTCTTCAATAAGTTCATTGATTGAATTAAGTGGTCGTATCCCACTCTTTCCACGCTTGGTAGGTACCTGAATCATATGTCATTGATTGAATGCATGTAGGTACCTAGTTCTTGTAGCATTGCATTGTTTCGTTTCCCAATAAATAAGTCAGAAGCAATGAAAATTTTCAATGCATGACATTTTCAGCTAGTAATTTGACTGGTATTTTCTTAGTGTTCACTAATGTAACTATTCTTAATAAAAGTAACCAGATAAAACTAGTTCCGTTGGCATGTATTTATCAGTACCACCACTGCTAGAACGATGGCATAGAGTATCAATAACTAATATGTTCCTGCTTGGTTGATCTGTAGTGTAGTAATGGCCTATGCGAAATACAGATACTACCCAAAACAATATAAACGTAAGATAACTAGAGTGTCACTAAGTAGCTGAATAACAAAAAATATTGATAAATTTGTAGTACATACGTGCGGGTTGGTGGTAGAAAAAAAAAATGAACAAAGTGAGATAACATGAGAAAAAAACATATACGTGTTGTGCGGAAGAAAGATAAGATTGTTTATTTCCATGTTCACAAATAAAATAAATCTTAACATTATGAAACGGCCTAAAACGATTAGTAATTTTGAAATGGAGGTATTATTTGTTAAAATAATAAAACAATTATTATTTTTCTCAAAATAAAAAGTATGAGTTTTCTGTATTAGTATTATAAATTGGTGAACATGTGTGGGTCCAACTATTCACATGGATGGATAACACCATATTTGTATACCAATTGGTCATTACCGACTTAAAACATGGTTCTATATTTAAGTTATTATATTTAAGTAATTACCAAGATCACTCTGGGTAGTATCCCAAAAAATAAGTATCAGGGTCGAAAGGTAAATTTTGTGGTAGTTGGGTATGAGATTTAGTTAATGTATTTTCATTTGGTCGTTACCGAGTAATCGGTTAGTAGTTACCGTAAAGAAAAATATGGTTCTAAATTTAAGTTATTATCTGTCAGTAAGGACCACGATATCTCCCGGTAGCTACCCACATAATAAATCTCAAAGTGGAAAGGTAAATTTTGTGGTAGTTGGGTATGAGATTTAGTTAAAGGATTTTAATCTATAAAATAGATCTCCATATGTATTTTCCCCACCAAAATAATGGGGTATTGATTAGGGTGAGGGCTTTCTCATGGGTAAACATTTTTAAGATCCCTTTCTATTGCAATGAATATGTGTGTTGTACTTATTGGGTCCGTAAAGAATGCTACTAGTGAGTAAGGTGTACGTAGTAAGTTATGATGTTACTTTAACTCTAACTATTAACTCTTAGAAACATAGGGGTATTTACATTTGGTTTAACATTAATAAGGGGTCGGCGGGTTCATTTATGAAACTAATAGTGAAACTTAAATCAATATACTACTTCGTGGTGTTACACATTTAATTTCTCTAGATATGTAGTTGTTTTTTGTTTTTACTAATAATGACAACAATTGAAATTGTAATGGATATTGTTGTTTTAATCGCCACGTGTTAGAATATTGTTACTATAGGTAACACACATATAATAAACACCAATGCCCGATGAATGAGAAAGTGAATGTTGATGAGGAAATGGACTATAGGTAACACACATGTAATAAAATCCAATGCCCGATAAATGCGCGAGTGAATGTTGATGAGGAAGTAGAATATAGGTAAAACACATATAATAATGCCCAATAAATGCGAGACTAAATGTTGATGAGGAAATGGACGAGTTATTTAAAACCTCTTTCGATATTGAACAAATACAAGTGACACGTGTTATTTAAAACCTCTTTCTATATCAACTACATTGACAGAGAAAACACATTAATCTAATATTTACACGTTATTGAGAGGGCGGCTGGGATCAAGCTCCAAGTGAAAACTCAGTTGTATTATAATATTACTTAAATAAGAACAAGATATCTTTAATGGTTATTTTAAATGTACAAGTAGTATGATATGGAGATAAGAAAAATAGAATGACTAAGACAACTTAAAATTAGTGTAAGAAATTGAGTAATGAGTTGATTAAGTCTATATTTAATGTCTATAGAAGTTAACTTGGTACGTACCTTGATATATACTGGTAATTACCTTTAGTGATTACCTAGATACATACTGGTAACTACCTTTGGCAAAAGAACCCACTAACCAACCAGGTAACATTTTAAATTTTTTGGGTTGTGTACAAATTTACTAATAGGAGAAAATGACAATATTTACCACAATTGTTGAAATTCATTTGCCTCTTCATTTACTCTGTGTTCATTTATCAAGCTTTGATTGTTTGTGATTTATGAGTGACTTTACCGGGATGGGGAAGTGATCATTTGAAATGACAAAGGGGAGGTAAGACAATATTTATACATTTCATATAAGAAAGACTAAAATAAAAATAATGTACCAGTTCCAAAAATGGTAATCGCCAGGAATACATAACATAATGTTAATAGTCTTGCGGATGCATATTGATAATTAGAGATGTGATGAACTGAATTTTGTCTAAGGTATCCTAACCAACAACAACACAATTCGTTTCTCATATATCTACTTAAGATAAAAGACAAGAATGGCAAAAAATAGCCAAGAAAAAACAAATGCCATTAAAAAGTTCTTCTTGTTCCTTGCAAAGTTCATCAGCTCAATTCGTGTTTGGCATAGCTCGTTCTTCATTTCTTGAACATCCTCCTCCAAATTCTCCTTCTTCATTTGCAGCTTCTTTACTTTTTCTTCCAAAAGATTCTTTTCCAACTCCAAATCAGCTATCATTTTGTCCTTCTCCAAGATCTGCAAGATCTGATATTCACGCTCTTCCATACTACCGCTATTTGGAATCCACTCGAAAAAACCGCAGTCTTCCCGCTGTGAATTTAAAAAAAAAAATTACAATGCCATACTAGAACGGTATGTAATTATTCAAAAAAGGTTTAACAACCTAATTAACTAGAATAAACTTACAGGCCATTTAGAACAACCAAGAAATTTGCACCCAGAGTTTGGCCTTTTTTTTACAACCCGGACGACTGCATCTATGTTATGCTCACACTTCATCTACGAATTCGATAACCCCCTAACGTTTGAAGAACAACCCAATCCTAAAGAATTAGGGTTCACCCCTGCCATACTCTTTGTTTTATCTAAGTTTGTGAAAATAAAGAATTTTGAGAAACAGAGGAAGCGAATGAAGCAGAGGGCCGGCATATTTAATTGCACTTGGTGGGTGGGGTTGTTCAAAGCAAGAATTAATTCGCCAACTAACTCTGCCACATTAGAACTATATTTATTATTGCAGGTTCTTGGTAACCACCATAAAACATTAACATGTACTTGGCTTCTATTAAATTGATTAGTAAGTTACTTTGTTTACATTGTTTCCAAATCATATAAGGATGTTGCATTCCAAAAGGTATCATTAATCTAACTATGGATCCAAAAGGTTTCGGTTTAACTATCATTCCAAAACGGTTACAGTATGACATGCTACGTTGCTGTCCAAAATATACATGTACGTCTAATTTTTCTTACTCGCGAACTGGAATTACTTGAAAACTTCAGAAGAAAATCGTTCGACAATGGTGCGATCATTGAACTTACTTGAGACGAGCTTGGCCAAACATTTTAGTCGTTCCACCCGCATGTCGGCCGTCTGCAATTTGGTTAAAATGTACACCAATCAATGGAAACACAGTTCGAACTTTTTTAGTTACAGTTTTTCATATAGTTACATTTCCAAGGAATAATATCGTAAAAAGAGTTGTTACCGTATAGGATATGTAAGGTATATCATCAACGTTTCCATCTTTGATATACTTGATTACATACATGCCACAATCATCTCTGAACAAACAAACATTAAATTATCAATCATCATCAACTAACTGATTAGTGTGAGAATATTAAATAAGATACGACTAGTGTGACATATGAAAATCACAATTCATACCCGTTCGGTTGGATCTTGCATTGAGTTTTATGATAAGCAAAGTGTGCAACATCTTGAAAAAGTGCATTCAACCTATAATTCTTGAATATTTCTGACGCCTTCCTCATCTATTACAATATAGCATTGATTTTTTAGCAATTTTAGTAGAGTATTGATTTGATCATGGACCAACATGTAGGTTGGTAAGTTCCTAAAGTATCCATGGTACTCACTAAAGAAACAATTTCAATTGTTCTAAATGACTACAGAAAAATGTAAACAAGGCAAAATTTATTTCTTACTGACCAGATCTAATGCGAGAGTGAATCGTGAACTCGAAACACCAATAGAATCCATAATCCACACCTCTTTATCATGTATTTTGACGACCAACAAAAACCAATGCTCACAGGATTCATTTTGAAAATCATATGCAGGAATGTACACCTACAATCACCAAACAAACAAAATTATTACAATAACTAGTTGCAATTTAAGGAACGGCATAGAACCATTGTACAAACCGTGCTAATCTGGGTCAAATCATCAGGTAGATATGAAGCGGTACGTTCCCAAGCATGTTGAATTATGTTTTCGTTAGCCATATACGCGTTACGTACATCATTTTTCAGAACAATAGCCTATAAGAAACGTTTGGTTTGTTGGTCTATAGAACTCACGCCTAAATAAAACGACCCAAATATAGTATTCTTAATAGATTGTTTACAGATTTTACTACCTGGAATAAAGTCGGCACAATCAACTTCGTATTCCCTTCATGCGTTGCGCGACGTTCCAGATCATACAAGTACATGTCAATAAAATGCAATTAAAAAATTATGTTAACAAACAATTTGATACTATCACTAGTAGAAAAAACCTCAAGTGCTTGGGGTAAAATGCCACTAAGTGATGGTGATTATGCCCCCATCACTTGAGGGTGAAGCACTTTGTAATATTTCAAGTGCTTGGGGTTGACCCCAAGCACTTAACATGTTAAGTGCTTGGGGTTCCAGAAACCCCAAGCACTTGACATGTTAAGTGCTTGGGGTTTACGAAAAACCCCAAGCACTTAACTTGGGATTTAAGGAAAACCCCAAGCACTTGACATGTTAAGTGCTTGGGGATTTTGGAAAACCCCAAGCACTTGACTTGTGAAGTGCTTGGGGTTTTCCAAAACACCCAAGCACTTGATATTAACAATATTTTTAAACAAAATCTGCTACTATCAAGAGCTTGGGGTATTTTTATAAAAAAAACCCCAAGCACATAATTTTATTTATTATTTTTTTTTTGTAAATTTTGCAAGGACCGTACCACTTTAGCACAATATGTTATAGCTATAAAACCTGTACCAACACCAAACAACCTCATTCAACCACAACATATATACTATACACCAATAAACATGCCATTGGCTCATCCATACACCATTCAATAACACAAGTGAAAAAAAATAAAAATAAACATCAAACAACGGGTTAAAACATATTGTATCTACATTGTTAATGGAAAAAGGTAGCAAACTACAATATTAGATTCATAATAATGCTAAAAAAGATAACAATCAAAGACATTCATTAGTAATAAATCGTGCCAACTTGTCCCGAACACATTTTATTTCATCGGTCGTGAAGTAACGCTCCCTTGGTTTGTTCATGAACACCTATAATCAAATCCAACAAAAAAACACGCAATAAATTAGTAAGAGAAATGAAAATTGTAAAATATAATATAAACATTATTTTAAAACAATAATTGAGTTATATGAACAATTTTACTTAAATGGCCATTTTCGGTCCCAACTCTTAACTAATGAACCTAAATAAGTATTTTGAACCTCTTGCACGTTTATATACTAAGTATTAGGTTGCTAAGATGCATTTTCATCTACTTTGGTCAAGTTATGCAAATTTCAGGCTCGTTTGACCGTAATAGAAAATATTTTGACAATAATGGTCATTTTCGCTCCCAACTCTCAACTAATGAACTTAAACACCTATTATAAGCCCTTTACATATTAAATATAGTTAATATTAGGTTTCTAAGACTCATTCTCATCTACTTTGGTCAAGTTATGCACAGTTAAGGTCTGTTTGACCGTTATAGGACATATTTTGACTATAATGGTCGTTTTTTGTCCCAACTCTCAACTAATGAACCTAAATAAGTATTTTGAACCTCTTACACGTTTATTTACTTAGTATTAGGTTGCTAAGACTCATAATCATCTACTTTGGTCAAGTTATGCAAATTTTAGGCTCGTTTGACCTTAATAGGACATATTTTGACTATAATGGTCATTTTCGCTCCCAACTCTCAACTAATGAACTTAAACACCTATTATAAGCCCTTTACATAGTAAATATAGTTAATATTAGGTTTCTAAGACTCATTCTCATCTACTTTGGTCATGTTATGCACATTTAAGGTCCGTTTGACCGTTATAGGACATATTTTGACTATAATGGTCGTTTTTGGTCCCAACTCTTAACTAATGAACCTAAATAAGTATTTTGAACCTATTACATGTTTATATACTTAGTATTAGGTTGCTAAGACGCATTCTCATCTACTTTGGTCAAGTTATGCAAATTTTAGGCTCGTTTGACCGTAATAGGACATATTTTGACTATAATGGTCATTTTCGCTCCCAACTCTCAACTAATGAACTTAAACACCTATTATAAGCCCTTTACATATTAAATATAGTTCATATTAGGTTTCTAAGACTCATTCTCATCTATTTGGTCAAATTATGCACATTTAAGGTCCGTTTGACCGTTATAGGACATATTTTGGCTATAATGGTCGTTTTCGGTCCCAACTCTTAACTAATGAACCTAAATAAGTAATTTGAACCTCTTACACATTTATATACTTAGTATTAGGTTGCTAAGACGCATTCTCATCTACTTTGGTCAGGTTATGCAAATTTAAGGCTCATTTGACCGTAATATGTAGGACATATTTTGACAATAATGGTCATTTTCGCTCCCAACTCTCAACTAATGAACTTACACACCTATTATAAAACCTTTACATATTAAATATAGTTAATATTACGTTTCTAAGACTCATTCTCATCTATTTGGTCAAGTTATGCACATTTAAGGTCCGTTTGACCGTTATAGGACATATTTTTACTATAATGGTCGTTTTCGGTCCCAACTCTTAACTAATGAACCTAAATAAGTATTTTGAACCTCTTACACGTTTATATACTTAGTATTAGGTTGCTAAGACGCATAATCATCTACTTTGGTCAAGTTATGCAAATTTTAGGCTCGTTTGACCGTAATAAGACATATTTTGACAATAATGGTCATTTTCGCTCCCAAGTCTCAACTAATGAACTTAAACACCTATTATAAGACCTTTACCTATTAAATATACTTAATATTAGGTTTCTAAGACTCATTCTCATCAACTTTGGTCAAGTTATGCACATTTAAGGTCCGTTTGACCGTTATAGGACATATTTTGACTATAATGGTCGTTTTTGGTCCCAACTCTTAACTAATGAACCTAAATAAGTATTTTGAACCTTTTACATGTTTATATACTTAGTATTAGGTTGCTAAGACGCATTCTCATCTACTTTGGTCAAGTTAAGCAAATTTTAGGCTCGTTTGACCGTAATAGGACATACTTTGATTATAATGGTCGTTTTCGCTCCCAACTCTTAAATAATGAACCTAAATAAGTACTCTTATCAAATTTTGAGGAACTTATGTCTATTTAAAACATCAATAGTTATAGTATAGTATATACCTTCTCGAGATCCTCAACTTCCAAACAACATGTGACTATATCGTACATAAACCTCATCACGTAGTAGCCACATTCTTGATTGCGTCTTTGTTGCGCACACTAAGATTTAAATCACACAAATAAGATGGATGTAAGTAAAAGTATGTTGTTGCAAAGTAACAAAGTAATGAATATTATACATTAATTAATTACCTTCACTGATTTCCATAATGGTGATCTTGATTTGTTTAGAGCGCTTCCACTTATTTTCTTCATCACGCTGCGCCTCCATAATATGAACTTTTAGTTGGAATATCATGTATAAGTACAAAATCAAATTTATATGTTAAACAATAAATATCAGTACCTATTTAACAATCCTTTAACTAGTAAGTTTCGTGGTGGATCTTGTCGGAGAGAATCAAATTGATAGATTGTGTAACTTGAAGGGCATATCAAATGGAGAACCCAATGGAGTCTACAAAAAAAATAAGTTATTTCTTGCAACTATTTTTGTACAATAGCATTCATTAAACAATATTATGAAACATACCCTTGTATAATCGGAGCAACGATGAACTTGACGTCTTTTCTTGATTTTTGGATATTATTTTCGATATAATACTTCACATCACCTGAATTGGACAAGCAGTTGTCATCACGAATCTCACTTGGACATAACCACCTAAACTTTGACTTGGAATTGCATTTACCCAAATCTTCATAAAGTATCCTAAAAGCACATCTAATCAAATAGAATATTAGAACTGAGCTTGGTGCGTCATTTATACTAATAAATAGCTAAAGTACAAATATATGGGATCACCTCATGAAGACTTGAATCAAAGATACGTTCAACATCTCTCCAGAGAGGAATTCCTTAACATCATCTTTATCCACCCATGTGGATACATCTTCCATGTAGTGGAACTGGGACATGTCCATAGGAACCTCTATAGGCTTTCCATCAGGCAAATAACTAGCACATGTATGCAACCAAGAACAATCGTAGAAGAGTGATTGAACCACCTCTTCACCTACGAGTAAAACTATGCTAGGCTTTTTAGATTGTGCCTTAACTTGTAAATTCTCCTTCTTCACTACCTTCTTTGCTGTTGTTTTTTCCTTTGCTTGTGAATCCACCTTTTTTTCTTTGTCATTGTTTCCTTTAACTTGTGAATCCTTCACATCTCCTATGCGCTTTTTGGATTTCCCCAAATCCTATAAGTTTACAAAATACAATGATCAATATAAAAAAAACCACATTTATAACATTATATAATTCTAGACTAATTATTACCTTATCTGAAAACTTCACCCTATTTTGCGGCCATTGCAGAACACAACCATGGACATCGCCCAACACTTCCCAATTATATTCCGGAATCGGGGTTAGAAGCGGGAAGTCTTCATAGCCACTTACGATGTTGTCTACATTCACCTCAAGATGATCAATATCCACTGCGTCAGCATTGAATGGAAGTGCATTCCCATAGGCAACCACTTTATAGGCAATTGTATGACTGAATTTTGCTCTCAAAAACTCACTTTGAATACTTGAATGCTCGATGTAAATATGTGACCCTAGGCACCTATTTATAGAGTTATGGAAAAGGATTCGGAATCCTATTAGGATACTAATTTATTTAATTATAATCCTACTAGGACTCTAATTAAATAAACTAAATCTTTTAGGATTAGATTTAATCATATGACAAATCACGGTAGCTTTAGGATTCGAGTAGCACACAAACACACACGCACGCACAGCAGCCCACGAGGGGCGCCATGCGCGCGCGCGCAGCCCGCGAGCTCGCAGCCCACTGCCGCAAGCCCACACGCTGCCGTAGCCTTGGCGCGCGCTGGGCCTGCCTTGCGGTGGGCCTGGCGCAACCTTGGCTGGTGCGTTTGTGGCGCGCTGGCTTGCTGGGCGATGGCCCAGCTTCGTGCTGGGCCTTCGTCTGGCAGGCCTCGTCCGATGCTAATTCGTACGATACGCTTCCGATTAATTTCCCGATTCCGGAATTCATTTCCGATACGAACAATATTCAATATTTCCGATTCCGGAATCAATTTCCGTTTCGAACAAATATTTAATATTTCCGTTTCCGGAATTATTTTCCGATTCCGATAATATTTCCGATTCTGACAATATTTCCGTTTCCGGCAATATTTCCGATTCCGGCAATATTTCCATTTTCGATAATATTTTCCGATACGTACCATGTTTCCGTTTCCGGCAACATCTACGACTTGGATAATATTTATATTTCCGATACGATCCATATTTCCGTTTCCGGCAATATCATCGTTTCCGGAGTATTCATTTCTTGCCTGTGACGATCTCAGCTCCCACTGAAACCAAGATCCGTCGATTCCGAATATCCATAGATGGAGTATTTAATGCCATTAAATACTTGATCCGTTTACGTACTATTTGTGTGACCCTACGGGTTCAGTCAAGAGTAAGTTGTGGATTAATATCATTAATTCCACTTGAACTGAAGCGGCCTCTAGCTAGGCATTCAGCTCACTTGATCTCACTGAATTATTAACTTGTTAATTAATACTGAACCGCATTTATTAGACTTAACATTGAATGCATACTTGGACCAAGGGCATTATTTCCTTCAGTCTCCCACTTGTCCTTAGGGACAAGTGTGCATTTCCTAATTCCTTTGTCGCTTGATGCTTGCTCTTGAACATAAGGTAAGAGTTGTCATCCTTATTATGTCCAGTGGTGTTTCTCGGTTTCAGAGTTCAACTGATCAAATAAACAGATAATCATAGCCTATGATTCATCCGAGCACGGCCATGCATTTCACAGTTTCTAGCTCTCCGAGTGGCCTTGTACAACTTTTAAGCATCTCATCCCGATTTATGGGAGGACAATACCAATCTTGCGATCTTGAGATTAGACTTCGTTTGATAGGTGATTACCTGAGCGTTGCCTTTATAGCCTCCTTTTACGGTGCGACGGTTGGTCAACGTCAAAGTAACCAGTTCTCAAACAAGTAATCTCAAATCACTCAGGTATTGAGGATTTAGTGTCTAATAATTTTAATGAAATTTACTTATGACAGATTTTCATCTCTTACAGTAAAGTTTCATAGGTCTTGTCCGATACTAGTCTTCCCAAAGTAAGTATCTATGCAAATGATTATGACATTGCCATGTCCACATAGTTCAAGAAACAGAACTACTAGTCATCTTGCATTCTAATCGTCTAACGTTTTCTATGCGTCCAATTTTATAGAAAACTCCGACTAGGGACCATTTTCAACCTTTGACATTCAAGTTCACTTGATAGACATTTCTTAGTCACAGGACTGGTCCTGACAGTCTATCTTGAATATATCGTCAAATTGAAGGGACTCATCATTTAATACTAAACCAAGATTAAATGGAATATGAAAAATACATTTCATATATGATAAATGTTCAACCCCTAATGTTTTACCACCATGGGCCTCAAACCCATCTTCTAAAACAGTTCATGGAATTCAAAGCTATGCTTGATTTCCAGTGCTACAATGTGAGTGTTGTTTCTCACTTGTTGCATAGGTTTAGTTATCATGCTTTGCCAATCTTAATATCCTTTTCATCGAATGTTCTTCGAGATATGATGATTAGATCTTTTGAGTATGTTTATTTTGTGATCTAGTCTTTCTTACTTAAATAGTGGTTCTACGCATTTTGCAATGAAGAACCATCAAATCAGCAGACATGTGATCCAGCCAAGTTCAGTGAAGAACTTTTAATGTAAACAACTCAGTTTTATTGCTTCTTAGGCAATAAGTACTTCTACTTCAACTGTATAGGTTGCTAGTAATGCTTTGGTTTGGATTTTCTTATCCAAGCAGTTCACGGATATGTGGAAGACTTTCCAGCTGTATCTTAGAACATAGAAATTAATATTTAATTTCCCACGCAACAACTCATGGTCTCCAATCCATGTTGCCATTTCAAAACACGATGCTCTATAGCTCGTCCTTATCAATGGTTAACTCCAAAGGGTCTTGCTTGATCCTTTGCCAGTGTTTATGCGTGTAGCATCAATATTTAGCATATCTTTATTTCCTTGAATCCAGAACTATTCCTATGTACCTTTTCAAGTACCATAAGTATTCTTGATCTTAATCTAGTTGATCTTCACTTAGATCAATAGAGATTGGTATATGTTCGTCATGCCTAAAGTCATACGATACGTTTTTGGCGATCCTCATATTATATCATTCATGATAAATTCTTTTGCAGAATAATTCCCAATTGAATTCTATTCATGTAACTTTAGCTCATCTAGTTTCAGTAGATACTAAATCCAGCTAAATTCTTTGACATATAATATAGGTTAAGAATCTTACTTAGATCCTTTGATGTTTAACTTTAGTAAATGCTTATACATAGTTAAAACATTCTTTACTTAGATTTATTCACATGGGTCGAATATCTCCAATGGAGTCTTTCGTGTTTGATTTAGTAAATTCCATTACTTAATCTAAAACATTAATATAAGATCTTTGTAAATAGATCTTAATACCCAGTATGTACTAAGTTTCGCCTTGGTCCATCATTGATGAATAATTTCAAATCTAAGTCATTAGCATTTGAATGTTATTTCACAATAGAGAGATATGTGTGTGATACACATAGGACCAATTAAGTTTTATGTACTCCCACTAAACTTCTTATACATCTATAAGAATCATGTATATTTTATGAAACTAAAATGCTTATTAGCTTCACTTAAAGTACAGTTCCAATTCCCAATTGCTTGCTTAAATCTGTACTTAGATTTAATAAGCTAGCTTTCCTTTTCAAGCATTTATTTGGATCCACAAATTCTATGACATACCATGTACATATTATATTCCAACATTTGATTGTGGAATACGTTTTGTCATCCAATTGCCATATGTACCAATATGCAATCATTGCTTGAATTATAGACTTAAGCATTACGATTTTGCATGAGGTTTCAACACAATCCATGCCATGAATTTGCTTTTAACCTTTAGCAACTAATCTAGCTTTGTGTGTGAACACAATTCCATGTTTGATGGTTTTTATCCTTAAAACAAACTTGCAACCAATAGGTGTGAAACTATTCTTGCAAATCAACAAAATTTCAATTTTGTCATCAAAACATTGAGTATGTTTTATGGCCTCTAACCATTTAAAACATTTGAGTCTATATATGGCCTCTAACCATTTTAGGGAATCTGGGTTTCGTCATAGCTTTCTTACAAGTCACTTCTAATAGTTTGACTGCAAGTTGTAGGTTTCTTTACTATCTAATAGAAGAATTGCATAGTTTCAGTGACCTGAACTCCATGTTTCTTCACTATCTAATAGAAGAATCTCATAGTTTCAGTGACTTGAACTCTATGCCTACTTGGGTATAGAACATCAAACAATAGAATATCAATACCCACTTGAAAGTCCTTTGAATATTCTGTTCTCCTTGAAGCACTTGTAAAGTCTTCTAAGAGATGTCTATTCTTTAAAAGCCACTTCTAAAGTCCTTAAAGAATACGTTCGGGTTTTCTGAACCACTTCGAAAAGCCTCCGGAATGTCTGTTTATGTTTGTCGTTCGCCTCGAAGACTTTCGAGGTCTATTTCCTCCCACTTGTCATTTTGGAAACGAATCTCCAAAAGGACATTATTTCGAGCAAACAAACATTATGTTCTCAAAAATTCGTGGTAGAAACAATACCCTTGTGTCTCATTTGAATAAATCACAATGAAACATATATCTATACTTGGGGCCTTAGTTTGTTGAATAACAAACACTAAGCTCCCACTGAGTTTAGGAACTCTTTAGATATATGAAAAGATATTTTGAAATTACTTTTCAATAGGTTTGACGAATTTGGTTTAGTTTGGTGGTAGTTGAGCATTTTCTTTTAGAAATTATAGGAAAAGTCTTTATGATTCATCATTAATGGAATCAAGTACTAATTGACTTCGATTATTCCAACTAAGATATGCCATATCTTATGGACCTAGATTGTGAAATTACAACACACAATCATTGATGATCATATTTGGTCTCAAGTAATCATCAACATGATCTAACCTAGATCTTTATGATTTCTTGCCAAATGGATTTTATACTTCTGGATCTTTGAACTAGCCAAACAGATTCAACTTATATCACATTTGAGTAAATAAACCTATATTCACTCAAATCCATGTGAAATAATAAAGTCATAAAATCTTTCTTTAGCTTTGAACTCTATTGTCTAGGCGTTCTAACAATAGTTCATATCTTTTGTTACTTTCAACAAGTAAGACTAGTTGTCTTAAAATGATCTAGAAATCAATCAACTTTCAAAAGTCCATCAAAATAGAGCTTTTGAATGTTAACTTGTTGATATGGTCTAAGCAACAATGCCAAAGATTAGTGGAACTCAAATCAAGGGGTTGATTTGAACCTAGTAAAGTTCTTTAAAGAGTTGTTTGTTTTAATCAAGCATATTGACTCAACCTGTAATTGACCATTTCATTCAAACATTGTTTTTGTTTTTCTTGAATGTGAGTCTTTCTGTGTTTGAAAACAGAAATTTAGGTATGTTGATTATGGAACAAAATAGCCATTAAGTTCCAGCCTTTGAAAGGACTTAAAACAAACTAGATGACCCTACAACTAATGTAGCATTGCCATGCTTCATTTCCCACTTGTAGGTCATTAGTGTATCCTAGCTTCCATTGTTTGAGTTATTACCGAAGTAAGAACCTCAAGCGGTATATGATACCAAGGAAGTTTGATTGCTAGGTCACTTCTCTTTAAACATAAACTTATAGGTAGAAACGGAATCGTAAATTCCTTTCATTTGTTCCTCGTTTTCCTATTTCTTGTACCCTTTCTTATAGTCTTAAGAATTGAATTCTATAGTGTTGACTTTTATACTTTGTTAGACATGTCCGATGGCATTCCAACAGAGTTCTTTACCATTTTATTTATGTTGAATATTCTGTTTCAACTAGATGATCTTACCAGAAGCTTCTAAAGTTCTCTAAGCATCGATCTATTCGAATGTCTAGGGACTAGACTCATTCGAGAATTAAATGGAAAAAGATTTTAGGTTGTTAACCATTGGTAAAGCTGAGCGTTTAAACTCAATGCTTTATGATCTCAAAACTACATTGTATTTTGAATTCACAAGCACCAATTGGTTTGCCATTCGATTTTGATATTCGAAAACAACCATAAAAGTCGCGAAAAGAAACGTACATTTTAAATTGCTCACTTTCTCTCATTTCCGTGAATCGTTCTTGGATTCACTACCAATCGAGGAAATTTACTGTTACCTTTCTAAAAGGATTTATTGCAGTGCAAGATATTTAATTATAAACAATAATTAAAACATTCATTGAAGCATGCAAAGTCTAAACATTTATCATGAATAATAACTTGAAAATGAAAGCAATCATGCAATTTAAACAAGTCATTAGCATTTTATTCGAATTATGTGTTCCGACAGGTGTTAATAAAATGATTCCAAGACCCTAAAACCATTGAAGAATTAAGCACAGTTTGTCGACTCAATTCTAAAACATTTTAGGTAAGCAAAAGCCTTTTGCTAATAGTCTAGAAACTACTCTTGGTTGATAGGTACGTCTAAGAACTTATTAGGTAAACCTATCGATTTTGCCACGACATAAAAGGACTCCTTACGTACTTATATCGTTGAGTTTCACCAAAACTAACATGTATTCACAATTATTTGTGTACCTTGCCCCTTTAGGACCAATAAGTAACACCTCGCTGAGCGAAAACTATTACTAGATTGATGTAAAGTATATCCAAGCAAGTGTATATTTTGGCATGGCACCTTTTAACTCAATTTTTAAGTTTGGAACTTAAGGCTCTTACTATGTTGGTTAGATTTTAAGTGAACTAAAATCCTTAATCATGCAACATAATCAAGCTTTGATCTCATGCATTTTAAGACATATTTAAAAGCAATAAATAACTTAAAACATGCATAAGATAAATGTGATCTAGTATGGCCCGACTTCATCTTGAAGCTTTAACTTCAAAGTCCGTCTTGAAAATCTCCGTGGGAGGCACCATTTTCTTCAAATAGAATAAGCTATAATTAAAACTAATTACAACTATTTGATGGTACGCAGACCATATTTGAATTGAAAAACAACTTTGGTCCTTTAGACCAATTACATTCAAATTAATGGTACGCAGACCATATTTTCTATCCTATTTGGGCCATACTAGTCACTTCATAACCTGCAAAACAGTACATATACAATATATAACATTCATCCATTCATTAACATGAATGGCCCACATAGCTGGTTAGTAAAACACATTATGCATCACATAAACATTTGCATCAATTAATCAAGGGCACCAATAATCTACAAATTATTCAGTCCTTATTAATTCTAATCAAGTTGTTTTAACCTTAAGGTTTTGTAGACCTAATCAAGAGTTTATGACTAAAAGGGGCTCCCACTTAAACCAATAAATTCATATGCTTTACTAATTTTAAACATAAAAATGTATTTCTAGTCTAACCGGAAACATACAAATTTAATTAAAATTTAAAGCTCATATAAATTTATAATTGAATCCACAAAGTTTAATTTAATTTCAGTCGTATTTAAATTAATTCATGATTTTAATTTTAGTAAAATAATTAGAATAAATAAAATTTATTATAATTACAATATTCAAAATTAAAATCCAAGAAAATAATTTAAATTATTAATTTTAAAATTAATTAAAATTACGTAAACTGAAAATTTCAAATTAAAATTTCAAAACGATCTAATCGCAACGCAACAATCCCACGCAACGCACGCCCATGGGCCACACGCACACAGCCATCGCTGGCCATGTGCGCGCAGCCCATGCGCTGTGGCGCAGCTCGCTTGCTGCCCACACGCGACTGCTCGTGCCTTGCTCTCGCCCTCGCCCATTCGCCCATTGCACACAGCCCACGACACAAGGCAGGGGTGCTGCCTTGTGCTCGTGCACCATGGCCTTGCTTCATTGCATTCGTACCGCATGGGCGACGAGCTCCCTTGCTCGTCGTAACATGCCCGCACTATACAACACCCCTTAAGGGTAACACGTAGCGTCCATTGCTTTGTGTGTGCAAGTTATATGAGCGAATCGCATAAAAATTTAAAATTTATATTCAAAATTAATGAAAAATTAATAAATAATATTAATTTCATAATTTTAGGGCGAAAAATCGAAAATTTATTATTCAATTGATTTCCGATTAACATGGATTCAAGTCTAGGTCATAAAAATTTAAAATTTAACATAAATTTACAATTTTTATGGTGGTTTTTAATCATAGGTATCTAATTAAATTATAATTAATTATGAAAATCAAATTAATTCTAAATTATTCTAATTTTCAACAAATTAATCATAATTACAAATTAGATTGCATAATTAACAAGGCTAGGCATTCAAACTTGTTAAACATATACAGTAGGTCAATCAAAAATTCAAGATTTATCAACAAGAATCGCAAATATTTAATTTAACATCTTAAATTTACGAAATTTTGCATTCGAAAAACTAAAACCTCCGAAAAGTCATAGTTAGGCTTCAAAATTTTAGAATGCCTTTTACATGCGGAATTGACACAAAAATCACTCGATTTGGATGAGTAACGAAGAAACTGCCGAAAAACTGCGTACGTATAATTAAATAAACGCAATTTGCAATTAATTAACAATTACGAAAATTAATCACCCCTTTTAATTCTTGCAAATTTGTAATATTTAACCATGTTCATGCAATTTAGATTATGAAAATAATAAGAGGCTCGTGATACCACTGTTAGGTTATGATACATATGACAATTCATAAATCATGCGGAAAAACCATAAAGCCAGGAAAACATATTATTTACACATAATCATTTAGCATAGTTTAGATGCATACTCTTTGTTGCGTGCCTTCCCTAGCTGCGCCCGAACCGAACAAGAACAAGTCTTTAGGACTCCAAGTGTCGTTCCTCCGTAGATAGTCCACAGCACGTCCGGATCCGCCTTAAGATTGACCAACTAGAATCGCCCCTAAGGTACTTAGAATTTTCGGCACTTTATAGGCAATTGTATGACTGAATTTTGCTCTCAAAAACTCACTTTGAATACTTGAATGCTCGATGTAAATATGTGACCCTAGGCACCTATTTATAGAGTTATGGAAAAGGATTTGGAATCCTATTAGGATACTAATTTATTTAATTATAATCCTACTAGGACTCTAATTAAATAAACAAAATCTTTTAGGATTAGATTTAATCATATGACAAATCCTGGTAGCTTTAGGATTCGAATAGCACACAAACACACACGCACGCACAGCAGCCCACGAGGGGCGCCATGCGCGCGCGCACAGCCCGCGAGCTCGCAGCCCACTGCCGCAAGCCCACACGCTGCCGTAGCCTTGGCGCGCGCTGGGCCTGCCTTGCGGTGGGCCTGGTGCAGCCTTGGCTGGTGCGTTTGTGGCGTGCTGGCTTGCTGGGCGATGGCCCGGTTTCGTGCTGGGCCTTCGTCTGGCAGGCCTCATCTGATGCTAATTCGTACGATACGCTTCCGATTAATTTCCCGATTCCGGAATTCATTTCCGATACGAACAATATTCAATATTTCCGATTCCGGAATCAATTTCCGTTTCGAACAAATATTTAATATTTCCGTTTCCGGAATTATTTTCCGATTCCGATAATATTTCCGATTCTGACAATATTTCCGTTTCCGGAAATATTTCCGATTCCGGCAATATTTCCATTTCCGATAATATTTTCTGATACGTACCATGTTTCCGTTTCCGGCAACATCTACGACTTGGATAATATTTATATTTCCGATACGATCCATATGTCCGTTTCCGGCAATATCATCGTTTCCGGAGTATTCATTTCTTGCCTGTGACGATCTCAGCTCCCACTGAAACCAAGATCCGTCGATTCCGAATATCCATAGATGGAGTATTTAATGCCATTAAATACTTGATCCGTTTACGTACTATTTGTGTGACCCTACGGGTTCAGTCAAGAGTAAGCTGTGGATTAATATCATTAATTCCACTTGAACTGAAGCGGCCTCTAGCTAGGCATTCAGCTCACTTGATCTCACTGAATTATTAACTTGTTAATTAATACTGAACCGCATTTATTAGACTTAACATTGAATGCATACTTGGACCAAGGGCATTATTTCCTTCAGGAACTTCAATAGTAGTTTGCAAGGGGTTTCCTCCTAAAAAATGTTTTTAATTAAATTACTAAAAAACCACATGGAACAAACAAGTAAATGCATATTTATTTGTTAAGTATATCATACCACTAACTCGTGAGACGACGAAAGATGACGCATATATGGTTCATCGATCACCGGATCCGCCTGGATAGATCTAGCCTGATTCGGCATACTAGATACATCTATGGGAGTGAATGTATTCTCCAACTTAGGAATTGAAATTCCCGCTTCTCGTAAGATGGCATTGAGATCCTCTTTCATCTCCTTCTTAAGCTCATCCCTAAGCTCATCCCTAAGCTCATCTCTTATCGAAGATCTTATGGACTCTATATCTGGTTGTATCGTATTTACACTTTGACTCGATTTTGTGGCAATTGAGTATTCCTTACCAAATACCTTTCTCACGCAAAGACGTACACCTCCCTCACCAACCATGCGTCCACCATGGTCCGGTCCCAAAACCGTGTACAAGGCATCTTTGTTCAGTTGAGGAATGAACTCGCCGGTAGCCTCTTTTTTCTTCAATTCAAGCTAATGACAAAGGGTAAGAAAAGGTGTTAAAATAATTGATAAATTAGAATAATTTGACATGTGAACAATTTGCCATTAAATGCTTAATTATGTGCAAAATGACACTCACCAAGTTATTAGCTACAATTTGTGTTCCAGGATCTGAAATGGCTCGTTTCCCATTTTCATCTAACCCGTGCATCGCGCACCAAAAATCGTATACACGATTAATATCCAATTCTGGAGGTGGTTCATCCGGAGGTGGTTAATCTGTAGTGGTTGATGACTTTGCGGTTGTTGATGCCTTTGTTGATCCGGGGTACAAACCAGAAGTTATCTATTTCTTTCTCGAATTCCCATAAGTTATGGGACCCAAATGATGATAATACTTCCTCTTTTTTGAATTAGATGAATTCTTAGCACGCTTTGCCTGTGGAATCACACAAAATATTTAAATATAAAGAACAAACCATATATTTAATAACATTAACTAGAAGTAAAATGCGTAGTGATACTTACAACGGCCTCCGGGGTAGTTTTTTTGGCTACAAATGCCTCCCACTCATGTGGTGTGATGAAGCTCCATATTTGAAAAGGCAAAGCTTCATTTCCATTTTCCTTTTCCTCTCCACCATTTTCAATTTCCTTTTCTTTATCAACTTTCTTCTTTCCTCTTCCAACTCTTTGTCTCGATTTAGTGATCCAACCACTTACTAACTTGGACTTGAAATCCGTGAATCTCTGGCTAACCGCACATAGAAATAACTCCTTCTTGACCGGATCATCTTCAATATTGAAAACATTCTAAACCAAAAAAAAACCAAGATTAGTGTAGTTTACATACTTTAGAAGCAAACAACAATATTGACTAAAAAAAGGCATCAAGTACAAATAGAACAAAGTGATAGCATTCAACAACTTCCAAGATAAATATGCTCACCATTGTATCTTCCCAAAGTGATTTCTTTACACCATCAGACACATCACTCCACGACTCCAAAATTGAGAGTTTGCGCAAACAAAGTCCAATTTGTGTCCCATACTTGAATCTCCACTTACCACAAGGTTGACCTTTATCATTGTACTCAAGGTGCATGGGACACGTCACTCTTAGACTCTTTATCGGACCCCTTCCTTTTCTTCTTTTTGGAACATCTCCCAACTTTATACTTGTGCTACGTCGTCGGGTTTCACCTTGTGTATTTCGAGTTGTCAGCTCACCATTTTCTTGAATTGCGGGAGCATTATCGGCCATTCTCTCAAATTGCTCCAACCTATCAAACAATACGTCAACAGCCCGATCTTCGGGTTCACCTTTATCCTCCTCTTTATCTGCATCATAGTCTTTGTCCTCATCACTATGAGAATCTTCAGAATCATTTTCTTCTATCTCCTCGTCGAGTAGCAAATCATTATCCATGATTTGTACTTACCTGAAATTATTAAAATAAAACTTAGTTAATAAAGTCAAATAAAACAAAATATGCAAATAATATCATCAAATTATCATATTTTACAGAATTATATAGGGACATATTCGTCAATGTTTTATGCAAAACAAAATATGCAAATAATTAATATCATCACATTATCGTATTTCCATAACTGGTTATGCAGCACATTCTGATTTAATTAGCATATTCTCTTATAGGTACATATTCGTCAATGATTTAGCATTATATAGGAACATATTCGTCAATGATTTAGCATATTCTCTTATGTTGTTTATAACTTATTATGACCTAAAAAAGGTAAATTATGTGTATAACTAACCAAAAAATGTTAAAAGATACCTCATACTACCATTTATAAGGTGTCAACAAGTATGCCTTCAGTGTGATCTGCACGCATGTAATGTGGATTTGTGTCTACATCGTTTGTCACAACAGTTTTGGGATAAGTGAAAGCAGGGGTGTCCTCGAACGCATCATACTCTTCCTTATCCTCAACGTCGCCAATGCCAAGGATATTTCTTTTCCCCGGTACAACAATAGACCACTTCTTATCAGCTGGATCGGTGACATAAAATACTTGTTTGACTTGTGATGCAAGTGTAAATGGCTCATCACTGTCACGCAAACGACCCATGTCTATGAAAGTGAACGTAGAAGGGTCACCCTTTCTTACGCAACGACGATTATTATCAACCCACTTACACTTAAAAAGACCAATCTTGAAATGATGGTAGTCAACCTCCCATATTTCTTGAATTCGACCATAAAAGGACAACTTGGAATCAATAGGAGATTTATCCTTAGCACTTGCATACTGTGTAGAAGACGCCACAAGTGAAACACCACTGGTTTGCACTGATAATGACTTCTCATCTCGACGCTCTGTCCAAAATGTATATCCGTTAACATCATAACCTTCGTATGACTGTAAACTATCGCGAGGACCATGTGCAAGCCATTGGACTAATTTTGGGAGAGTATTCAATACATCATCTGGAAGATCCAGTATTCGTGATCTAAACCAAGCAACAAAGGTTTTATTATGAAGCTGCATCAATTCATTTGTTCCTTTAGAAGGATTTTCGGACTTCAATTTGACATAATGCTCTTGAACATACGGATCTACAACACTAAAGTGATGCAACACATACAAGTGTGCCTGCAAGAGCGTGTTAGTAGAAGGACATATCAATTTTGAACCGATTGTGCCCTTGCCTCCAAGTCTTCCTTCATGTCGAGATTTAGGAATTCCAATAGGTTTCGCACTAGCTACATACTCGGCCACATAATTACCAACCTCAACACTAATAACCCCTTGAATCATTCTACCTTCTGGATGTGCAGGATTCCTCACATAACGGCTCAAAGTACCCATTTGCCTCTCAAAAGGATAGCTCCACCTCAAAAACACCGGACCACACATTTTGATTTCTCGAACAAGGTGGAAAACTAGATAAACCATTATGTCAAAGAAGGAGGGTGGAAAATACATTTCAAATTTGCATAAAGTTTCAATCACATTTGTCTGGAGAGCATCAAGTGTAGACGGAACATGCACTTTGTTGCATATTGTATTGAAAAAAGAACAGAGTTCTGTAATAGTGTCTCTGACATGCTTAGGCAATATCCCACGAATTGCGATCGGTAGGAACACTTGCATCCTGACATGACAATCGTGAGATTTCATACTTGTTAACTTCAACTCTCCATTTAAGGTCACAAATCTTTTCATATTCGATGAATACCCCGAAGGAACCTTAATGCCATGTAAAGACTCACAAAAGGATCTTTTCTCTGCTTTGGACATAGTGTAGCAAGCTGGAGGCAAATAATTCTTCTCTTCATCCTTTTCTTTACCTTTCTCTTTATTCTTGCTCGTTCCTTTTCGCTTTCTTTTTCCCTTTTTGTTTTCACCCTCTTTTTCTTTCTCCTTTCTTTTCTTAGTGTCCTTTGTCTGAGCCCACAATTCTGGTCGAAGCCCCACACTTTCCAAATATAGTCGCACGCCCTTGCTGTCCTTTGTCTTATTTGGAATATTCATAAGTGTCCCAAGAATGGCTTCGCAGACATTCTTCTCTATGTGCATAACATCAAGACAATGTCTAACTTGTAGATCTTTCCAATATGCAAGTTTCCAAAAGATAGACTCCTTTTTCCAAAGCCCCCTTGATTCTGAATCTTTTAATGATTTGCCGAATATCGTCTCAATACCCTTCACTTGCTCATAAACCTCATTACCAGTAAACGGCCTTCGAGCTATTTCTTCTTCCACTTCCCCATTAAATGCATTCTTCTTCTTACGGTACGGGTGATCGCGTCTGAGGAGCCTTCGCGTGCTCATGAAGACATACTTTTTACACTGAGGCAAGTATTTGGATGGCATGTCATCGATACAAACCGGACATGCTTTCATTCCTTTGTTCTTATAACCAGATAAGTTGCCGTATGCCGGAAAATCGTTGATGGTGCAGAAAAGCATAGCACGCAATGTGAACATCTCGTTAGCATGTGCATCATATACTGAAACCCCTTCATCCCACATCTTTTTCAAATCCTCAACGAGTGGTTCAAGATAAACATCTATGTCATTTCCAGGTTGAAACTCCTAATGAGTAAGTCTTGAACAGGTATCTAGGCATATGTAATGATGATCATGCATTAACTTCTATTATATATAACAACTTAACTAGAACATTTCCATCAAATAACTAACAATATCACGTACATTCAAATATTATACCTAGACTAAATACAAAGAGAAAGAATGAAATATTAGAAATACATACCAATATCAAAGCAAGCTATTAATTTCGATCGCTACACTCCTCACTAGCTCCAAGTTGAATCGTATCGCTACAAAATCAATCATAAATATAAGCACATTAATTAGCACATTTTTTTTACAGGAACTTATTCTACTTAATTCAGACAAAATAAATGTAGATAATTGCAAATAATTCACAAAATAATTCACAAAATAATTCACAATATTCACAAAATATTCTCAATATAATTCACATAATATTCAAAAAATATTTCACAAAATATTTCACAAAATATTCACAAAAAATAATTCACATAATAATTCACAAAATAATTCACAAAATATTCACAAAATATTCTCAATATAATTCACATAATATTCAAAAAATATTTCACAAAATATTTCACAAAATATTCACAAAATATTTCACAAAATATTCACAAAATATTTCACAAAATATTCACAAAATATTTCACCAAATATTTCACCAAATAATCACCAAATATTTCACCAAATAATCACCAAATATTTCACCAAATAATCACAAAAAAAAATCACAAAAAATTAAAAATTTAGGCAGTGTAGGAAAGTGACGAACCAGCCCAACAACCGAGTCAAACAGAGCCAGACATCGAAGAACAGAGCTTAAGCGCGGCGGTGGCGGTGCAAGAAGAAGGGCGGTGGCGGTGCAAGAAGAACGGTCAAGCGACGGCGGAGCGAAGAACAGCAAGAATGGAGCCAAGGACAGAGCCCAAGACGGAGCCAAGAAAGGAGAACGGAGCGAAGAACGGAGCCCAGGACGGATCAAAGAACGGAGGAATGAACGGAGCCGATAACCGAGCCACGAACGGAGCCGATAACCGAGCCACGAACGGAGCCAAGACCAGAGCAACCAGCGAAGAATTGAGAGCCAAGAACGGAGCAAGCTTCGCCGGAAGTATCGAAATGAACGGAGCAAAAAAACGGGCAGTACAACGGGGAAAGAAAACGGTGGTGCAAGTGTGCAACTGGAAGAAGGAAGCAAGAAGGGCAAGATTGTGCGTTAGGCGGGCAAATGAAAATTTGGAAGTGGAGGGAACTTTGGCATTGTAAATTGAAAATTAACCTAAGTGAAAAAATTGTAAAGGGGAAGGTTTAGTGCTTGGGGTGAATAGTAAACCCCAAGCACTTGTAAATTTACAACTTTGTGTTTGGGTGAATAGAAAACCCCAAGCATTTACTCATAATTTTTTTTTTGGGTTCAATTAAGTGCTTGGGGTTTCTCTAAAACCCAAGCACTTTGTTCAAAGTACTTGAAGGTTTTTCTACTAGTGTATTAGATTATTCAACGCCAATAGTAATACGTATGTGGCCTGTAACTCTTGAGTCTGGGCACACAACATGCGATTCTCCAAATGTGAGGTACATTTGGTAACCTGGGGGCCAGTATGCATGGTAGCCGGTGTTCTCTCGAGCTATATGTTGGCATATTTGTCTTTCCAATGGAGTTAGGGAACTCAAGCAGTCTAGGTAGATAGGACTTTGGCCTTCCGCTGATATGTTGGTGTGATCACTTGTATGAAGAACCTGGTTCACCTGCTTCATTTCTTGCAGAGTTTCAATGGGAGTTGATGCTTCCTGCACATCATTGTTGTTGTCCCAATTAAAGCGTATAAAAAGAGACTGTTAAATAAAATCCACATTCTCTAGGTGATGACCAAGTATGTTCACGGATATTACAATATCTGGATCTCTCAAATCTACCTGGGGTGATGAGAATACTTCACTAAGTCGTGGCCCATCCTGCACAACTCAAAAAGAATCACATCTAATGGCAAAACAGTGTTCCGTATCTATTAGGTGGTGATCAAAATTACAAGAAAAAATCACAACGTTTACTGTGAAAATAAAACAGGAATATACCTCCTCTCTAGGGTTAATAACACCAAGAATTTTTGGTGGTCTTCCCCTCTTTTGTTTTTCTAGAGGTAGACCTTTCCTCGTAACTGCAGGACTTTTGGGTGGTCTTCCCCTCTTTGGTTTTTCTGGAGGTACACGTTCCATAATGACTTCATTTTCTCCTCATCGCTCTGAACCAACATTAGTCTCCTCTTCCTGTTCTCCCGCACATATCAAACGACCAAGAGTCAGTTCGCTTTTACATTAATTAAATGCCAACAATGTAATTCATAGAGAATGTTTGGTTTGGTCATATCCACCTCATAATAGGTTGGCATATAAATATTCAGTTATGGCCAATACCCTGTTATAACTACGAAAGATGAACATAGTGCACAAGTGAGTAAGTTACCAGTTGTTTATCTTTGTTACCACGACGAGTTCCTCTTCTTTTTGTAATTTTTCTCTCTACCTGATTAGCATCGTGCGTTATGCCGCCTGTATTATCAGGACTCTTCTTAGTTGGAGCCTTCTCGGTTGTTTTCTTTTCCACCGGACTCGTCACAGGATCTTTTTTTCTTTTTATTGACCACATCAAGAATTGGGAATTCCATTAAAGTGTCCATCCCATCAGGCAACTGGGATGTCGTGAAGCGAATATCTCTAATGTAGATTGTTGGACCACCATCATCATCCGGGACTTCTCCGTTTTCATCCTGGTCAATAATCAATTTCCTTTTCACAGAATTCCCGACTGGAGTTAAGAACGGAGAATGTCCTCGATTACCCTTTAGGCTGTTATCGTTGATAGAGAATGGGGAATTAGGAGAACATCCTCGATTACCCTTTAGGCTGTCGTCGTTGATAAAGAATGGGGAACTCGGAGAACATCCTCGATTACCATCCCCTGTTTTCATCGACTTAATTATGAGGTCCTTCACTTCTTTCAATGTATACTCCAAGTTTCCAACCCTCCAATTGAGTTGATTCACATGGTTTTCTATAACACTCATTCGCTATTCAAGCAACCATGACATAGGAGAAGAGAAAACAAATAAGCAATTATCCAAACCCAGAAACAAATGAAAGACTTTTGTAATTCTAAATATAATCTACTTACATCTAAAACAATTTCAAGGGAACCTTTTCCATTTGTATCTTGTATCCGTTCGGACATGACCAACAACGTAGTTCGCCGTTACTAACCTGTATTTGGGAAGTGACCCGGATACCTCCGCCTGCATTTACAAAGAAACAAGGACCCATAATCATTATAAATTCTACAAATTATATGTACAATTCATTTAGGGTTTAGGGCCCGATTCACCTAAGAAGGGGCTTAAATTGAAATTAAAGAGAGCGAATTTAGGTTTTAGAAGAATAGAGTTTAAGATTATCCTTTAATGTACAATTCTGGGAGTGAGTTGAAGAGACCGATATTAGGTTTAAGAAGAATAGAATTTAGAGTTTGAATGTACAATTCTGGGAGAAAGCAAGAAAGTGTAGGGGAGAAAGCGGGAAACAGAGAAGAAGGGTTTCACTGTTGGGAGAAAAAAGGGGGAAATTACGGACACGTTTCACTAAATCATCATTTTGAATTGTGTTTGGGTACTACCCTTGATTGATGTTGGCAATTTTTGTAATACCTTAAGGGAGGTAGCTACCAACAATGTTTACGGATACTATCCTTGCAGATGTTAGTAAATTCATAAAGACATAAGGATGGTAATCATCACAAAAGTGTTTGGATACTAGCAGTAAACGATGTTAAAGAACATAAGGATATTCAGTAAAAACCTCGGTTCCTTCCTTCTCCCATGGCAGCGGCAGACCTGCAACTTTTTGTTAGGTTATGATACATATGAAAAAACATAAATCATTCGGAAAACCTTATGGCAGGAAACATATTATTTACATATAATCATTTAGCATAATTTAGGTGCATACACTTTGTAGCGTGCCCTCCCTAGCTGCGCCCGAACCGAACAAGAACAAGTCTTTAGGACTCCAAGTGTCGTCCCTCCGTAGATAGTCCACATCACGTCCGGATCCACCTTAAGATTGACCAACTAGAATCGCCCTTAAGGTACTATAATTTTCGCCTAATTATGGGCAAGCATGTGACTAATTTTTCTGCTCAAAAATCACTGTTTTATTGTATGAATACTTGTTGAAAAGTTCGTGTATAAATTTATGACCCTAGACATATATTTATAGAACCTTGGAAAGGATTTCGAATCCTGTTAGAATACTAATTAATTAATTAGAATCCTTTTAGAACTCTAAATAATTAATTTAATCTTTTAGGATTAGGATTTAATCTATGCACGAATTTCGATACCTTTAGGATTCGTATAGCACACACACACGTAGCGCACGAGCAACGCACGCCCATGCGCAAGCCTCGCGGCCCACGCTGAGCGCACAGCGCTGAGGCCCACTGCTCGCAGCCCATCGCTGGGCGCGCGCGCCAAGCCTTGGCTGGGCCTGGCCTTGCGCTGGGCCTGGTCGAGGCCTTGGCGTGTTGTTGGATGCGTGTGGCATGCTGGGCGACGGCCTGGCTTCGTGCTGGGCCTTCGTCTAGCAAACCTCGTCCGATGCTAATTCGTACGATATGCTTTCCGATTAAATTCCCGATTCCGGAATTCATTTCCGACACGAACAATATTTAACATTTCCGATTCCGGAATTAATTTCCGTTTCAAACAAATATTTAATATTTCCGTTTCCGGAATTATTTTCCGATTCCGATAATATTTCCGATTCAGACAATATTTCTGTTTCCGGCAATATTTCCGATTCCGGTAATATTTCCATTTTCGATAATATTTTCCGATACGTACCATGTTTCCGTTTCCGGCAACATCTACGACTTGGATAATATTTATATTTCCGATACGATCCATATTTCCGTTTCCGGCAATATCATCGTTTCCGGAGTATTCATTTCTTGCCTTTGACGATCTCAGCTCCCACTGAAACCAAGATCCGCCGATTCCGAATATCCATAGATGGAGTATTTAATGCCATTAAATACTTGATCTGTTTACGTACTATTTGTGTGACCCTACGGGTTCAGTCAAGAGTAAGCTGTGGATTAATATCATTAATTCCAATTGAACTGAAGCGGCCTCTATCTAGGCATTCAGCTCACTTGATCTCACTGAATTATTAACTTGTTAATTAATACTGAACTGCATTTATTAGACTTAACATTAAATGCATACTTGGACCAAGGGCATTATTTCCTTCAGTCTCCCACTTGTCCTTAGGGACAAGTGTGCATTTCCTAATTCCTTTGTCGCTCGATGCTTGCTCTTGAACATAAGGTAAGAGTTGTCATCCTTATTATGTCCAGAGGTATTTCTCGGTTTTAGAGTTCAACTAATCAAATAAACAGATAATCATAGCCTATGATTCATGTGAGCACGGCCATGCATTTTACTGTTTCTAGCTCTCCGAGTGGCCTTGTACAACTTTCTGCATCTCGTCCCGATTTATGGGAGGACAATCCCAATCTTGCGATCTTGAGATTAGACTTCGTTTGATAGGTGATTACCTGAGCGTTGCCTTTATAGCCTCCTTTTACGGTGCGACGGTTGACAACGTCAAAGTAAGCAGTTCTCAAACAAGTAATCTCAAATCACTCAGGTATTGAGGATTAGTGTCTAATAATTTTAATGAAATTTACTTATGACAGATTTTCATCTCTTACAGTAAAGTTTCATAGGTCTGTCCGATACTAGTCTTCCCAAAGTAAGTATCTATGCAAATGATTACGACATTGCCATGTCCACATAGTTCAAGAAACAGAACTACTAGTCATCTTGCATTCTAGTCGTCTAACGTTTTCTATGCGTCCATCTTTATAGAAAACTCCGACCAGGGACCTTTTTCAACTTTTAACATTCAAGTTCACTTGAAAGACATTTCTTATTCACAAGACTGGTCCTGACAGTCTATCTTGAATATATCGTCAAATTTAAGGGACTCATTTAATACTAAACCAAGATTAAATGGAATATGAAAATACATTTCATATATGATAAATGTTCAATCCCTAATGTTATACAACCTTGGGCCTTGAACCCATCTTTAAAACAACTAGTTGAATTCAAAACTATGCTTTGATTTCCAGTGCCACAATGTGAGTGTTGTTTCTCACTTGTTGCATAGGTTTAGTTATCATGCTTTGCCAATCTTAATATCCTTTACATCGAATGGTCTTTGAGATATGATGATAAGATCTTTTGAGTTTGTTTATTATGTGATCTAGTCTTTCTTACTTCGATAGTGGTTCCACGCATTTTTCAATGAAGAACCATCAGGTTAGCAGACATGTGATCCACCCAAGTTCAGTGAAGAACTCTTTAACTTAAACAACCCTGTTTCATTGCTTCTTAGGCAATAATTACTTTTACTTCAACTGTATAGGTTGTTAGTGATGCTTTGTTTGGATTTGCTTATCCAAGCAGTTCACGGATATGTGGAAGACTTTCCATCTGTATCTTAGAACATAGAAATTAATATTTAATTTCCCACGCAACAACTCATGGTCTCCAATCCATGTTGCCATTTTAAAACACGATGCTCTATAGCTCGACCTTGCCAATGGTTAACTCCAAAGGTTTATTTCTTGATCATTTGCCAGTGTGTATGCATGTAGCATCAATATTTATCATATCTTTATTTCCTTGAGTCAAGAATTGTTCCTATGTACCTTTTCAAGTACCATAAGTTTTTCTTGATCTCAATCTAGTTGATCTTCACTTAGATCAATAGAGATTGGTATATGTTCGTCATGCCTAAAGTCATACGATACGTTTTTGGCGATCCTCATATTATATCATACATGATAAATTCTTTTGCAGAATAATTCCCAATTGAATTCTATTCATGTAGCTTTAGCTCATCTAGTTTCAGTAGATACTAAATCCAGCTAAATTCTTTGACATATAATATAGGGTAAGAATCTTACTTAGACCCTTTGATGTTTAACTTAGTAAATGCTTATACATAGTTCAAACATCTTTTACTTAGATTTATTCATATAGGTCGAATATCTCCAATGGAGTCTTACGTGTTTGATTTAGTAAATGCCATTACTTAATCCAGAACAATATTATAAGATCTTTGTGAATGAATCTTAATACCCAGTATGCACTAAGTTTCGCCCTGGTCCGTCATTGATGAATAATTTTCAAATCTAAGTCATTAGCATTTGAATGTTATTTCACAATAGAGAGATATGTGCATGACACACATAGGACCAATTAAGTTTTATGTACTCCCAATAAACTTCTTATATATCTATAAGAATCATGTACATTTTATGAAACTAATATACTTATTAGCTTCACTAAAATACAATTCTAATTCCCAATTGCTTGCTTAAATCTGTACTTAGATTTCATAAGCTAGCATTCATTTCAAGCATTATTTGGATCCACAAATCCTATGACATGCCATGTACATAGTTTTCTTCCAACATTTGATTGAGGAATACGTTTTGTCATCCAATTGCCATATGTACCAATATGCAATCATTGCTTGAATTATAGACTTAAGCATTACGATTTTGCATGAGGTTTCAACACAATCCACACCGTGAATTTGCTTGTAACCTTTAGCAACTAATCTAGCTTTGTGTGTGAACACAATTTTATGTTTGATGGTTTTTATGCTTAAAAATAACTTGCAACCAATAGGTGTGAAACTATTCTTGCAAATCAACAAAATTTCAATTTTGTCATCAAAACATTGAGTATGTTTTATGGCCTCTAACCATTTAAAACATTTGAGTCTATATATGACCTCTAACCATTTTAGGGAATCTGGGTTTCGTCATAGCTTTCTTACAGGTCACAAACTCATTAATCTACATGATAATAGTTTGACTGCAAGTTGTATTCACTATCTAATAGAAGAATTGCATAGCTTCAATGACCTGAACTCCATGTTTCTTCACTAGAAGAATCTCATAGTTTCAGTGACTTGAACTCTATGCCTACTTGGGTATAGAACATCAAACAATAGAAGATCAATAGCCACTTGAAAGTCCTTTGAATATTCTGTTCTCCTTGAAGCACTTGTAAAGTGTTCTAAGAGATGTCTAGTCTTTAAAGCCACTTCTAAAGTCCTTAAAGAATAAGTTCAGATTTTCTGAAGCACTTCGAAAAGCCTCCGAAATGTCCGTTTATGTTTGTTGTTCGCCTCGAAGACTTTCGAGGTCTATTTTCTCCCACTTGTCATTTTGGAAACGAATCTCCAAAAGGACATTATTTCGAGCAAACAAACATTATGTTCTCAAAAATTCGTGGTAGGAACAATACCCTTGTGTCTCATTTGAATAAATCACAATGAAACATATATCTAAACTTGGACCTTAGTTTGTCGAATAACAAACACTAAGCTCCCACTGAGTTTAGGAACTCTTTAGATATATCATGAAAAGATATTCTGAAATTACTTTTCAATAGCTTTGACGAATTTGGTTTAGTTTGGTGGTAGTTGAGCATTTTGTTTTAGAAATTATAGGAAAAGTCATTATGATTCATCATTGATCGAATCAAGTACTAATTGACTTCGATCATTCCAACTTAGTGAAGGAAATAATGCCCTTGGTCCAAGTATGCATTCTATGTTAAGTCTAATAAATGCGGTTCAGTATTAATTAACAAGTTAATAATTCAGTGAGATCAAGTGAGCTGAATGCCTAGCTAGAGGCCGCTTCAGTTCAAGTGGAATTAATGATATTAATCTACAGCTTACTCTTGACTGAACCCGTAGGGTCACACAAATAGTAAGTAAACGGATCAAGTATTTAATGGCATTAGATACTCCATCTATGGATATTCGGAATCGACGGATCTTGGTTTCAGTGGGAGCTGAGATCGTCACAGGCAAGAAATGAATACTCCGGAAACGATGATATTGCCGGAAACGGAAATATGGATCGTATCGGAAATATAAATATTTTCCAAGTCGTAGATGTTGCCGGAAACGGAAACATGGTACGTATCGGAAAATATTATCGGAAATGGAAATATTGCCAGAATCGGAAATATTGCCGGAAACGGAAATATTGTCAGAATCGGAAATATTATCGGAATCGGAAAATAATTCCGGAAACGGAAATATTAAATATTTGTTCGAAACGGAAATTGATTCCGGAATCGGAAATATTAAATATTGTTCGTATCGGAAATGAATTCCGGAACCGGGAATTTAATCGGAAGCGTATCGTACGAATTAGCATCGGACGAGGCCTGCCGGACGAAGGCCCAGCACGAAGTCGGGCCATCGCCCAGCAAGCCAGCACGCCACAAACGCACCAGCCAAGGCAGCGCCCAGGCCCACCGCAAGGCAGGCCCAGCGCGCGCCAAGGCCATGGCCTCGCTGCGTGGGCTGCTGCTCGCACGCACACGCATGGGCGGCCCTCGTGGCTGCCGTGTGTGTGTGAGTTTGTGTTCATGCATGATTCCTAAAACTATTAGAATTAGTATATGATTAAATTCCTATTCCTAAAAGGATAAATTAATTAATTAGAGTTCTTGTAGGATTCTAAGTTTAATTAATTCGTATCCTACTAGGATTCCAATTCCCTTTCCATAACTCTATAAATACGTGCCTAGGGTCACATATTTTCAGAGATTAATTCAAGTATTCAAAGTGAGTTTTGAGAGAAAAATTCAGTCATATTTCTTACCTAAGAGTGCCGAAAATTCTAGTACCTTAAGGGCGATTCTAGTTGGTCAATCTTAAGGCGGATCTGGACGTGCTGTGGACTATCTACAGAAGGACGACACTTGGAGTCCTAAAGACTTGTTCTTGTTCGGTTCGGGCGCAGCTAGGGAAGGCACGCAACAAAGAGTATGCATCTAAACTATGCTATATGATTATGTGTAAATAATATGTATTCCTGGCTAAATGGTTGTTTCCGCATGATTTATGAATTGTCATATGTATCATAACCTAACAGTGTATCAGAGCCCCTTATTATTTTCATAATCTAAATTGCATGAACATGGTTAAATATTACAAATTTGCAAGAATTAAAAGGGGTGATTAATTTTCGTAATTGTTAATTAATTGCAAATTGCGTTTTATTTAATTATACGTACGCAGTTTTTCGGCAGTTTCTTCGTTACTCATCCAAATCGAGTGATTTTTGTGTCAATTCCGCATGTAAAAGGCATTCTAAAATTTTGACAAAAATAGTTTTTTTTTTCTGCCGAACCCAGAATTCTCAAATTCGAAGCCTAACTATGACTTTTCGAAGGTTTTAGTTTTTCGAATGCAAAATTTCGTAAATTTAAGATGTTAAATTAAATATTTGCGATTCTTGTTGATAAATCTTGAATTTTTGATTGACCTACAGTATATGTTTAACAAGTTTGAATGCCTAGCCTTGTTAATTATGCAATCTAATTTGTAATTATGATTAATTTGTTGAAAATTAGAATAATTTAGAATTAATTTGATTTTCATAATTAATTATAATCTAATTAGAAACCTATGATTAAAAACCACCATAAAAATTGTAAATTTATGATAAATTTTAAATTTTTATGACCTAGACTTGAATCCATGACAATCGGAAATCAATTGAATAATAAATTTTTGATTTTTCGCCCTAAAATTATGAAATTAATATTATTTATTAATTTGTCATTAATTTTAAATATAAATTTTAAATTTTTATGCGATTCGTTCATATAACTTGCACGCACAAAGCAATGGACGCTTCGTGTTACCCTTAAGGGGTGTTGTATAGTGCGGGCATGCGACGACGAGCAAGGGAGCTCGTCGCCCGTGCGGCACGAATGCAATGAGCAAGGGCATGGTGCACGAGCACAAGGCAAAAGCCCTGCCTTGTGTCGTGGGCCGCGAGCTATGAACAAATGGGCATGGGCGAAAGGCAAGCCAAGGCAGTCGCGTGTGGGCAGCAAGCGAGCTGCGCCACGACGCGCACTGCCTCGCGCAAGCGCGCGCGCAGCCTCGCGCGCAGCGAGCGCAAGCTCGCGTGCCACGAGCGCTGCGCCCAGCGATTGATCGCGCGCAATTAGCGAGCGATGGCTCGCGCGCACAGCGAGCAATGGCTCGCGCGCACAGCGAGCGATGGCTCGCGCGCACAGCGAGCAATGGCTCGCGCGCACAGCGAGCGATGGCTCGCGCGCAGCGAGCGCTGGCGAGCGCGCACAGCGAGCGATGGCTCGCGTGCGTCGAGCGCTGGCGCGCGCGCAGCGAGCACCATAGCGTGCGATGGCTTGTGATGGAAGATGCAGCAGCTATGCGACGAGCGCATGGGCTGCGCGCACATGGCCAGCGATGGATGTGTGCGTGCGGCCCATGGGCGTGCGATGCGTAGGGTGTTTGCGTTGCGATTAGATCGTTTTGAATGTTTAATTTGAAATTTTTCAGTTTACGTAATTTTAATTAATTTTAAAATTAATAATTTAAATTATTTTCTTGGATTTTAATTTTGAATATTGTAATTATAATAAATTTTATTTATTCTAATTATTTTACTAAAATTAAAATCATGAATTAATTTAAATACGACTGAAATTAAATTAAACTTTTTGGATTCAATTATAAATTTATATGAGCTTTAAATTTTAATTAAATTTGTATGTTTCCGGTTAGACTTGAAATACATTTTTATGTTTAAAATTAGTAAAGCATATGAATTTATTGGTTTAAGTGGGAGCCCTTTTGGTCATAAAACTCTTGATTAGGTCTACAAATCCTTAAGGTTAAAACAACTTGATTAGAATTAATAAGGACTGAATAATTGGTAGATTATTGGTGCCCTTGATTAATTGCTGCAAATGTTTACGTGATGCATAATGTGTTTTACTAACCAGCAATGTGGGCCATTCATGATAATGAATGGGTGAATGGTATATATTGTATATGTACTGTTTTGCAGGTTATGAAGTGACTAGTATGTCCCAAATAGGATAGAAAATATGGTCTGCGTACAATTAATTTGAATGTAATTGGTCTAAAGTACCAAAGTTGTTTTTCAATTCAAATATGGTCCGCGTACCATCAAATAGTTGTAATTAGTTTTAATTATAACTTATCCTATTTGAAGAAAATGGTGCCTCCCACGGAGATTTTCAAGACGGACTTTGAAGTCAAAGCTTCAAGATGAAGTCGGGCCATACTAGATCACATTTATCTTATGCATGTTTTAAGTTATTTATTGCTTTTAAATATGTCTTAAAATGCATGAGATCAAAAGCTTGATTATGTTGCATGATTAAGGATTTTAGTTCACTTAAAATCTAACCAACATAGTAAGAGCCTTAAGTTCCAAACTTAAAAATTGAGTTAAAAGGTGCCATGCCAAAATATACACTTGCTTGGATATCCTTTACATCAATCTAGTAATAGTTTTCGCTCAGCGAGGTGTTACTTATTGGTCCTAAAGGGGCAAGGTACACAAATAATTGTGAGTACATGTTAGTTTTGGTGAAACTCAACGATATAAGTAAGGAGTCCTTTTATGTCGTGGCAAAATCGATAGGTTTACCTAATAAGTTCTTAGACGTACCTATCAACCAAGAATAGTTTCTAGACTATTAGCAAAAGGCTTTTGCTTACCTAAGATGTTCTAGGATTAAGTCGACAAACTATGCTTAGTTCTTCAATGATTTTAGGATCTTGGAATCATTTTATTCACACCTGCCGGAACACATAACTTGAATAAAATGCTTAATAAACATTGAATTATGCATGTATGCTAGATTTTAAGTTTATTAAGAGAAACTGTGAATGGTTATTTATTTGTTTATTCTTTTCAATTGTAGTTTTTAATATGGCAAACAACAATTCATTCAACATTCGATCAATTCTCGAAAAGGAGAAGTTGAACGGGAAAAACTTCCTTGACTGGCAAAGGAACTTGCAAATAGTTCTTATGCAGGAAGAAAAGGAGTATGTCCTAGATGAGGCGATGCCCGAAGCCGCAGGCGACGGGGTCACTCAGGCAGCCCTCAATCGTTGGATTGATGCCAACAAGGATGTGAAATGTCTAATGCTCGCCACCATGAGTGCGGATCTGCAGAAAACGTTCATCAACTCAGATGCTTTCACAATCATCAGTGAGTTGAAGAACATGTTCCAAGATCTGGCTCGAGTCGAAAGATTCGAGACTCATAGGCAAATTCTTGAGACCAAGCTTAAGAAAGGCGAGCCCGTAAGTCCACATGTTCTCAAAATGATTGGACTCATTAAGAATATGAGTCGGCTGGATCAGCAATTTTCTCAGGAAATGGCTATAGACACCATCCTCCATTCTCTTCATAGCGGGTATGATCAGTTCAAACTGAACTACAGTATGAATAGTCTGGACAAAACGCTCACTGAGCTTCACGGTATGCTGAAGACCGCTGAAAAGACGCTCAAAAGTGATAAGCAGGATGTGCTTATGGTGCATGGGGGCAAGTTCAAGAAATCTGGAAAGAAGAGGAATGCTAAGAAAGGTGGCAACAAGGCCAGCCCAACTAAGCAAACTGGCGCCAAATCTGTAAAGAGGAAGGTCAGTCAACCCACTTCTGAATCCGAATGCTTCTACTGCAAGAAGAAGGGGCATTGGAAGAGAGATTGCTTGAAGCTAAAGGAAGATCAGAAGAACGGAACAGTCGTTCCATCTTCAGGTATTTTCGTTATAGATTGTATACTTGCTAATTCAACTTCTTGGGTATTAGATACAGGTTGTGGCTCACACTTATGTTCCAATCCACAGGGACTAAGAAGAAGTAGAAAGTTAAGCAAGGGTGAAGTCGACCTACGAGTGGGAAATGGAGCACGGATTGCTGCATTAGCTGTAGGAACTTACTATTTGTCGTTGCCCTCCGGGCTAGTTTTGGAACTGGAAGATTGTTTCCATGTTCCAAGTCTTACTAAAAACATCATTTCAGTTTCTTGCTTAGATGCTAAGGGATTTTCCTTTTTAATAAAAGACAATAGTTGTTCGTTTTATTTTAAAGAGATGTTTTATGGATCTGCTAGATTAGTCAATGGACTTTATTTATTAGATCACGACAAACAAGTATATAACATAAATACCAAAAAGGCCAAAAAGGATGATTCAGATCTCACCTATCTGTGGCATTGTCGATTAGGCCATATAAACTTGAAACGCTTAGAAAGACTTCAAAAGGAAGGAATTCTAGAACCATTTGACTTAGAGGATTATGGTAAATGCGAATCATGTTTACTTGGCAAAATGACAAAGCAACCTTTCTCTAAAGTTGGAGAAAGAGCAAATGAACTATTGGGTTTAATCCATACAGATGTATGTGGACCAATGAGTACAAATGCTAGAGGTGGTTTCAGCTACTTTATCACTTTCACTGATGACTTCAGTAGGTATGGTTATGTCTACCTAATGAAGCATAAGTCTGAATCCTTTGACAAATTCAAGGAATTTCAGAGTGAAGTAGAGAATCAATTAGGCAAGAAGATTAAAGCACTGCGGTCTGATAGAGGCGGTGAATATCTGAGCTATGAATTTGATGACCATCTGAAAGAATGTGGAATTCTATCAGAATTGACTCCTCCTGGAACACCACAATGGAACGGTGTGTCGGAACGGAGGAACAGAACCTTGCTAGACATGGTCAGGTCAATGATGGGTCAGGCCGAACTTCCATTAGAATTTTGGGGACATGCACTAAATACAGCTGCACTCACTATAAATAGAGCTCCGTCTAAAGCTGTCGAAAAGACTCCATACGAATTATGGTTTGGAAAGCCTCCAAATGTGTCTTTTCTTAAGATTTGGGGATGTGAAGTATACGTCAAACGATTAATTTCAGACAAACTTCATCCAAAATCTGACAAATGTATCCTTGTGGGCTATCCAAAGGAAACAAAGGGGTATTACTTCTACAATACATCTGAGAACAAGGTGTTTGTTGCTCGAGATGGTGTCTTTTTGGAGAAAGATCACATTTCCCAAATGACAAGTGGGAGAAAAGTAGACCTCGAAGAAATTCGAGTCGAACAACAAACTCTAGAGAATGCTCAAGATGACATTCAGGATGAAACTCAGAGATCTTTAGAAGAATCTGGTGAGAATCATGGTCAATCTAGAAATGTTACCCCGCGTAGATCGCAAAGATATAGATCTCAACCGGAAAGGTACTTAGGTATTTTGACGAACGAGAGTTATGACGTTCTATTACTTGAAAGTGATGAACCTGCGACTTACAAACAAGCTATGACGAGCCCTAGCTCCAAGCAATGGCAAGAAGCCATGCAATCTGAATTAGACTCCATGTCTGAAAACCAAGTATGGGATTTGGTCGATTTGCCAGATGGCTACCAAGCCATTGGAAGCAAATGGGTTTTCAAACTGAAAAAGGACAAGGATGGGAAACTTGAAGTTTTCAAAGCTAGATTGGTTGCAAAAGGTTACAGGCAAGTCCACGGTGTGGATTACGATGAAACCTTTTCACCAGTTGCAATGCTAAAGTCTATTCGGATAATGTTAGCAATCGCTGCATATTACGATTACGAAATATGGCAGATGGATGTCAAAACTGCTTTCTTAAACGGCGTTTTAACAGAAACTGTGTTTATGACACAGCCTGAAGGTTTTGAGGATCCAAAGAATGCTAAAAAGGTATGCAAGCTAAAGAAGTCAATCTACGGATTGAAGCAGGCATCCAGGAGCTGGAATATACGTTTTGATGAAGCAGTCAAGGACTTTGGTTTCATCAAGAACGCAGACGAATCTTGTGTATACAAGGTCAGTGGGAGCAAAATTGCTTTCCTAGTATTATATGTCGACGACATATTGCTTATCGGAAATGACATTCCTATGTTGAACTCTGTCAAGATTTGGCTTGGGAAATGTTTTTCGATGAAGGATCTAGGAGAAGCACAGTACATATTGGGCATCAAGATTTACAGAGATATATCTAAAAGGATGATTGGATTTAGCCAAAGCACTTATATCAATAAGGTGCTTGATAGGTTCAAGATGGCGGACTCCAAGCGAGGCTACCTACCCATGTCTCATGGAATGACTCTAAGCAAGACTCAGTGCCCAAAAACACTTGATGAGCGTAGACGAATGAATGGGATTCCATATGCATCATTGATTGGTTCAATAATGTATGCTATGATATGTACACGCCCGGATGTTGCGTACGCACTCAGTGCTACGAGCAGATACCAGTCAGACCCAGGAGAGGCGCATTGGACTGCTGCCAAGAACATTCTGAAGTACCTGAAAAGGCACAAAGATGACTTCCTGGTCTATGGTGGAGATGATGAATTAATTGTTAAAGGCTATACGGACGCAAGTTTCCAAACCGACAAAGATGATTTCAGATCACAGTCTGGGTTTGTCTTCTGCCTCAACGGAGGAGCAGTAAGCTGGAAAAGTTCTAAGCAAAGCACCATTGCGGATTCTACAACTGAAGCGGAGTACATTGCTGCACATGAAGCAGCAAAGGAAGCTATATGGCTAAGGAATTTCATAGGTGAACTTGGTGTAGTCCCCTCCATTAAAGGACCAATAGCCCTGTATTGTGACAATAACGGAGCTATTGCACAGGCAAAAGAGCCTAGACACCACCAGAGAGTCAAGCATGTACTTCGTAGATTTCACCTTCTACGAGAGTTCGTTGAAAGAAAAGAAGTCGAGATAAGCAAAATTGGAACTGATGACAACATATCAGATCCATTAACTAAACCTCTGCCGCAGGCGAAGCACAACTCGCACACTGCAGCTATGGGAATCAAGCATATTGGAGAATGGCTTTGATGTCTCTATTTAATGTTTTAAAGTTTTAGAGTTTAAATCTTTGTAAAACATTATTGGTTAATCATTCACAATAAATGAAAAGAATTCATTTTTCCATTTAATTTGTGGTTTATTAAATGATGAGTCCCTTCAATTTGACGATATATTCAAGATAGACTGTCAGGACCAGTCCTGTGACTAAGAAATGTCTATCAAGTGAACTTGAATGTCAAAGGTTGAAAATGGTCCCTAGTCGGAGTTTTCTATAAAATTGGACGCATAGAAAACGTTAGATGATTAGAATGCAAGATGACTAGTAGTTCTGTTTCTTGAACTTTGTGGACATGGCAATGTCATAATCATTTGCATAGATACTTACTTTGGGAAGACTAGTATCGGACAAGACCTATGAAACTTTACTGTAAGAGATGAAAATCTTTCATAAGTAAATTTCATTAAATTATTAGACACTAAATCCTCAATACCTGAGTGATTTGAGATTACTTGTTTGAGAACTGGTTGCTTTGACGTTGACCAACCGTCGCACCGTAAAAGGAGGCTATAAAGGCAACGCTCAGGTAATCACCTATCAAACGAAGTCTAATCTCAAGATCGCAAGATTGGGATTGTCCTCCCATAAATCGGGATGAGATGCTTAAAAGTTGTACAAGGCCACTCGGAGAGCTAGAAACTGTGAAATGCATGGCCGTGCTCGGATGAATCATAGGCTATGATTATCTGTTTATTTGATCAGTTGAATTCTGAAACCGAGGAACACCTCTGGACATAATAAGGATGACAACTCTTACCTTATGTTCAAGAGCAAGCATCGAGCGACAAAGGAATTAGGAAATGCACACTTGTCCCTAAGGACAAGTGGGAGACTGAAGGAAATAATGCCCTTGGTCCAAGTATGCATTCTATGTTAAGTCTAATAAATGCGGTTCAGTATTAATTAACAAGTTAATAATTCAGTGAGATCAAGTGAGCTGAATGCCTAGCTAGAGGCCGCTTCAGTTCAAGTGGAATTAATGATATTAATCCACAGCTTACTCTTGACTGAACCCGTAGGGTCACACAAATAGTACGTAAACGGATCAAGTATTTAATGGCATTAGATACTCCATCTATTGATATTCGGAATCGACGGATCTTGGTTTCAGTGGGAGCTGAGATCGTCACAGGCAAGAAATGAATACTCCGGAAACGATGATATTGCCGGAAACGGAAATATGGATCGTATCGGAAATATAAATATTATCCAAGTCGTAGATGTTGCCGGAAACGGAAACATGGTACGTATCGGAAAATATTATCGGAAATGGAAATATTGCCAGAATCGGAAATATTGCCGGAAACGGAAATATTGTCAGAATCGGAAATATTATCGGAATCGGAAAATAATTCCGGAAACGGAAATATTAAATATTTGTTCGAAACGGAAATTGATTCCGGAATCGGAAATATTAAATATTGTTCGTATCGGAAATGAATTCCGGAACCGGGAATTTAATCGGAAGCGTATCGTAGGAATTAGCATCGGACGAGGCCTGCCGGACGAAGGCCCAGCACGAAGTCGGGCCATCGCCCAGCAAGCCAAACGCGCGCCCAGCCAAGGCAGCGCCCAGGCCCACCGCAAGGCAGGCCCAGCGCGCGCCAAGGCCATGGCCTCGCTGCGTGGGCTGCTGCTCGCACGCACAAGCATGGGCGGCCCTCGCGGCTGCCGTGTGTGCATGTGTGAGTTTGTGTTCATGCATGATTCCTAAAACTATTAGAATTAGTATATGATTAAATTCCTATTCCTAAAAGGATAAATTAATTAATTAGAGTTCTTGTAGAATTCTAAGTTTAATTAATTCTTATCCTACTAGGATTCCAATTCCCTTTCCATAACTCTATAAATACGTGCCTAGGGTCACATATTTTCAGAGATTAATTCAAGTATTCAAAGTGAGTTTTGAGAGAAAAATTCAGTCATATTTCTTACCTAAGAGTGCCGAAAATTCTAGTACCTTAAGGGCGATTCTAGTTTGTCAATCTTAAGGCGGATCCGGACGTGCTGTGGACTATCTACGGAGGGACGACACTTGGAGTCCTAAAGACTTGTTCTTGTTCGGTTCGGGCGCAGCTAGGGAAGGCACGCAACAAAGAGTATGCATCTAAACTATGCTATATGATTATGTGTAAATAATATGTATTCCTGGCTAAATGGTTGTTTCCGCATGATTTATGAATTGTCATATGTATCATAACCTAACACTTAGATATGCCATATCTTATGGAGCTAGATCGTGAAATTACAACACACAATCATTGATGATCATTCTTGGTATAAGTAATCATCAACATGATCTAACCTAGATCTTTATGATTTCTTGCCAAGTGGATTTGTACTTCTGAATCTTTGAACTAGCCAAACAGATTAAAACTTATATCACATTTGAATAAATAAACCTATATTCACTCAAGTCCATGTGAAATAATAAATTCATAAAATCTTTCTTTAGCTTTGAACTCTATTGTCTATGAGTTCTAACAATAGTTCATATCCTTTGTTACTTTCACCAAGTAAGACTAGCTTGTCTTGAATTGATCTAGAAATCAACCAACTTTCAAAAGTCCATTAATAGAGCTTTAGAATGTTAACTTGTTGACATGGTCTAAGCAACAATGCTAAAGGTTTGTGGAACTCAAATCAAGGGGTTGATTTGAACCTAGTAAAGTTCTTATTGTTAAAGAGTTGTTTGTTTTAATCAAGCATATTGACTCAACCCGTAAATGACCATTTTATTCAAACATTTAATACCCGTAAATGTCTTTCTTGAATGTGAGTCTTTCTGTGTTTGAAGCAGAAATTTAGGTATGCTGATTATGGAACATAATAGCCATTAAGTTCCAGCCTTGAAAGGACTTAAAACAAATTGGATGACCCTATAACTAATGTAGCATTGCTATGCTTCATTTCCCACTTGTAGGTCATTAGTGTAGCCTAGCTTCCATTATTTGAGTTATTACCGAAGTAAGAAACTCAAGCGGTATATGATACCAAGGAAGTTTGATTGCTAGGACACTTATAGGTAGAAACGGAATCGTAAATTCCTTTCATTTGTTCCTTGTTTTCCTATTTCTTGTACCCTTTCTTATAGTCTTAAGAATTGAATTCTCTAGTGTTGACTTTCATCCTTTGTTAGACATGTCCAATGTCATTCCAAAGTTCTTACCATTTTATTTTATGTTGAATATTCTTTTCAACTAGATGATCTTACCAGAAGCTTCTAAAGTTCTCTAAGCATCGATCTATTCGAATGTATAGGGACTAGACTCATTCGAGAATTAAATGGAAAAAGATTTTAGGTTGTTAACCATTGGTAAAGCTGAGCGTTTAAACTCAATGCTTTATGATCTCAAAACTACATTGTATTTTGAATTCACAAGCACCAATCGGTTCGCCATTCGACTTTGATACTCGAAAACAACCATAAAAGTCGCTAAAAGAAACGTACATTTTGAATTGCTCATTTTCTCTCATTTCCGTGAATCGTTCTTCGATTCACTACCAATCAAGGAAATTTACTGTTACCTTTCTAAAAGGGTTTACTGCAGTCCAAGACATATAACTATAAACAATAATTAAAACATACATTGAAGCATGCAAAGTCTAAACATTTATCATGAGTAATAACTTGAAAATTAAAGCAATCATGCAATTTAAACAAGTCATTGGCATTTTATTCGAATTTTTGTTCCGACGGGTGTGAATAAAATGATTCCAGGACCCTTAAATCATTGAAGAATTAAGCACATTATGTATTTTGACTCAATTCTAATTTATTTTAGGTAAGCAAAAGCCTTTTGCTAATAGTCTAGAAACTACTCTTGGTTGATAGGTACGTCTAAGAACTTATTAGTAAACCTATTGATTTTGCCACGACATAAAAGGACTCCTTACTTATATCGTTGAGTTTCACCAAAACCAACATGTACTCACAATTATCTGTGTACCTTACCCCTTTAGGATCAATAAGTAACACCTCGCTGAGCGTAAAACTATTACTAGATTGATGTAAAGGTTATCCAAGTAAGTGTTATTTTGGCATGGCACCTTTTAACTCAATTTTTAAACTTTGGAACTTAAGGCTCTTACTATGTTGGTTTGATTTTAAGTGAACTAAAATCCTTAATCATACAACATAATCAAGCCAAAATCTCATGCATAATTAAGACATATTTAAAGCAATAAATAACTTAAAGCATGCATAAGATAAATGTGATCTAGTATGGCCCGACTTCATCTTGAAGCTTCAACTTCAAAGTCCGTCTTGAAAATGGATTGGAAACTCCGTCTTGAATTTCTCCATGGGAGGCTCCATTTTCTTCAAATAGGATCAGCTATAATTAAACTAATTACAACTATTTGATGGTACGCAGACCATATTTGAATTGAAAAAACAAACTTTGGTGCATTAGACCAATTACATTCAAATTAATGGTACGCAAACCATATTTTCTATCCCATTTGGGCCATACTAGTCACTTCATAACCTGCAAAACAGTACATATACAATATATACCATTCACCCATTCATTATCATGAATGGCCCACATAGCTGGTTAGTAAAACACATTGTATGCATCACATAAATATTTGCAGCAATTAATCAAGGGCACCAATAATCTACCAATTATTCAGTCCTTATTAATTCTAATTAAGTTGTTAACCTTAAAGGATTTGTAGACCCAATCAAGAGTTTATGACTAAAAATGCTCCCACTTAAACCAATAACTTTATATGCTTTACTAATTTTAAACATAAAAATGTATTTCTAGTCTAACCGGAAACATACAAGTTTAATTAAAATTTAAAGCTCATATAAAATTATAATCGAATCCATTTAATTTATTTTCAATTGAATTTAAGAATTTAAATTAATTCAAGGTTTAATTTTAGTAAAATAATTAGTATAAATAAAAATTTATAATAATTATAATATTCAAAATTAAAATCCGAGAAAACAATTTAAATTATTAATTTTAAAATTAATTAAAATTATTTCCGAACTAAAAATTTCAAATTAAAATTAAAACGAACCAATCGGGTCAAGACAAGGCCATGGGCTTGCGCCCATGCCTCGTCAAGTCCAACAAGCAACAAACCCCTTGTCACTCGATTGATCGTACCGCAAAGCCCAAGCAACAATGCACCAATGCGTCAGGCCCAGCGAGCCACGCTTGCGCGCAGCCCACTCGCCCATCGCCTTGGCGCGATGCTGGGCAACGCTTGCTGGACAGGCCAGCCAACGTTGCCCGCGTGCATGTTATGCTGCGCTTGTCGCTGCCTTGGCTTCTGCCTTGGCGTGCTGCTGGGCGAGGCAACGCACGTTGTGGCGCAGCATCCATCGCTGCCCACGCGTGCTTGCCTTGCTCGCTGCACTTGCTTGCCCATCGTCCCATCGCCCCACATGCGTAGCACACAGCCCCTAGGCAGCCATTGCCTTGTGCATGCTACGCTCATTGCTCGCTACATTCGTACCGCATGGGCGACGAGCTCCCTTGCTCGTCGTCGCATGCCCGCACTATACAACACCCCTTAAGGGTAACACGCAGCGTCCTTTGTTTTGTGCGTGCAACTTTTATGAGAGAATTATATAAAATTAAAACTTTTTAATTTAAAATTAATGACAAATTAATAAATCATATTAATTTCGTAATCTTAGGGCGAAAAATCGAAAATTTATTAATCAATTAATTTCCGATTAACATGGATTCAAATCTAGGTCATAAAAATTTAAAATTTATCACAAATTAACAATTTTTATGGTGGTTTTTAATCATGGATACCTAATTAAATCATCAATTAATTATGAAAATCAAATCAATTCTAAATTATTCGAATTTCAACAAATTAATCATAATTACAAATTAGGTTGTATAATTAACAAGTCTAGGCATTCAAATTTGTTAAACATATACAGTAGGTCAATCAAAAATTCAAGATTTATCAACAAGAATCGCAAATATTCAATTTAACATCTTAAATTTACAAACTTTTGCGATCGAAAAACTAAAACCTCCGAAAATTCATAGTTAGGCTTCGAATTTGGGAATTCTGGGTTCGGCCGAAAAAATGTGTTTTTGTCAAAATTTTAGAATGCCTTTTACATGCGGAATTGACACAAAAATCACTCGATTTGGATGAGTAACGAAGAAACTGCCAAAAAACTGCGTACATATAATTAAATAAACGCAATTTGCAATTAATTAACAATTACGAAAATTAATCACCCCTTTTAATTCTTTGCAAATTTGTAAAATTTAACCATGTCATGCAATTTAGATTATGTAAATAATAAGAGGCTCGTGATACCACTGTTAGGTTATGATACATATGACAAAACATAAATCATGAGGAAAACCTTAATGCCAGGAAATATATTATTTACACATAATCATTTAGCATAATTTAGGTGCATACACTTTGTAGCGTGCCCTCCCTAGCTGCGCCCGAACCGAACAAGAACAAGTCTTTAGGACTCCAAGTGTCGTCCCTCCGTAGATAGTCCACAGCACGTCCGGATCCGCCTAAAGATTGACCAACTAGAATCGCTCTTAAGGTACTATAATTTTCGGCTAATTATGGGCAAGAATGTGACTAATTTTTCTGCTCAAAAATCACTGTTTTATTGTATGAATACTTGTTGAAAAATTCGTGTATAAATTTATGACCCTAGACATATAGTTGTAGAACCTTGGAAAGGATTTCGAATCCTGTTATAATACTAATTAATTAATTAGAATCCTTTTAGAACTCTATATAATTAATACAATCTTTAAGAATTAGGATTTAATCTATGCACGAATTCCGATAGCTTTAGGATTCGTATAGCACACACACACGTAGCGCACGAGCACCGCACGCCCATGCGCAAGCCTCGCGGCCCACGCTGAGCGCACAGCGCTGAGGCCCACTGCTCGCAGCCCATCGCTGAGCGCGCGCGCCAAGCCTTGGCGTGTTGTTGGATGCGTGTGGCTTGTTGGGCGACGGCCTGGCTTCGTGCTGGGCCTTCGTCTGCAAGCCTCGTCCGATGCTAATTCGTACGATATGCTTTCCGATTAAATTCCCGATTCCGGAATTCATTTCCGACACGAACAATGTTCAACATTTCCGATTCCGGAATTAATTTCCGTTTCGAACAAATATTTAATATTTCCGTTTCCGGAATTATTTTCCGATTCCGATAATATTTCCGATTCTGACAATATTTCCGTTTCCGGCAATATTTCCGAATCCGGTAATATTTCCATTTGTGATAATATTTTCCGATACGTACCATGTTTCCGTTTCAGGCAACATCTACGAATTGGATAATATTTATATTTCCGATACGATCCATATTTCCGTTTCCGGCAATATCATCGTTTCCGGAGTATTCATTTCTTGTCTTTGACGATCTCAGCTCCCATTGAAACCAAGATCCGTCGATTCCGAATATCCATAGATGGAGTATTTAATTCCATTAAATACTTGATCCGTTTACCTACTATTTGTGTGACCCTACTCAGTCAAGAGTAAGTTGTGGATTAATATCATTAATTCCACTTGAACTGAAGCGGCCTCTAGCTAGGCATTCAGCTCACTTGCTCTCACTGAATTATTAACTTGTTAATTAATACTGACCCGCATTTATTAGACTTAACATCAAATGCATACTTGGACCAAGGGCATTATTTCCTTCACTTTTGCCAAGCAAATTCCAGGCATGGTAACCATCATTAAATCGACGGAAATTCCAGATTTAACACTAAAACATTATTATTATTCAACATATTTAACACTCCCGACGAATTGCCAAACTTTCGTCGGCACTGTCATTTCTCATTTCTACGGCTATGGCTACCGATAATTGTTGCAAATTCTATGGAACAAGCGCCGACATTTATTGCTCTTTAACACCTCCCTCTTTTGATTTCCAGATCTAACAACCCAAAACCCAGAATTTCAGATCTAACAACCCAAAACCCAGAATTTCGTGGTAAGATACAAGGACGAAACTATGAGAATATAAAAGAACTCCGGCGATACCCATGAACGATGAACGGCGAACGATGAACGACGAACGAGCTTTGTGAGGTCCATCACTAATTCACTGCAGGCCGATTTCCCGGCAATCGAAACTCCGGCGAAACCTTGGGTCAGCTTAAGCAAGAGGAGAGAGAAATAAACTTAATTGTTAATTAATAAACTTAATTGTTAATTAAGTTTCCTAATTATTTTATTTATTAATTTCAGATAATACAAAATGTATTTTTGGAAAATTCAGAAATTACAAAAGGTATTTTCATAAAAAGAAATTGTTTAATTAAATTTAAAGATAAAAGAAATAAATTGATTAAAATATATTATTTTCATTAAATTTAAAGATAAAAGAAAAGAATTTTGTGTGGCCCATCTATATAATATACTAAAAGAGAGGAAATCAATGTGGAGCTGACAAATGTCGCTCTATGATTTGCCTCTCTTTTAGTTATAATAATATATATTTTTTTAATTATAAAAATATGAAAGATATTATTGTCTTTGGTTTATTTTTGTTAAAAGATTATTGTAATATATAAACATATGTTGTATAAATCATAGACCTTTTTTACTCTTAAAACTGAAATCTTATTAAAGAAGATAAAGAGCTAGAGAATTAAATATAGGAGGTATATAAGGAAAAATATATTATAGATACATTTTTATCATTTATAACTAACTACATTCATTGTAATAATAATTTCTTTATAATATTGCACAGGTTTGAAAATATCGATTTATGCATATCATATTGGATGTTACGGAGTATTGTATAACCCAAATATTTCAAGAAATCGTGTGTAGTATTGAATGTCGGTTCTCTTTTTCACTCCTCTATTTTAGCTTTCACCTCTCACATTCTCCATTTCCACTCTAATATAGGATTATGAACTGAAAACTGAACTTAAACACTTGCGCCAGAGACATAGTGAGAAAATTCAAGCTTGAACTTCGTCGTAATATAAGAGTACTTAACTTTGTAGTTTTATTAGGAAAACTTTATAATTTTTAATTTTCTTAGGGAAACTTTATAATTTTTTAGTAGAGGAAATATTAAGAATAAGGGAAACTTTTACAATGAAAATAGAAACATTTATAGTAAAAAAAAGGTCGGGTAATTTCTTACATTATGTCTAATTAACAAGGGTCACCACGTACTCAATAATATTATTGTAAATCGGGGCACGCGGAATTTTTTATTGCGGGGATTCATTTTAGACATACATCAACAAATTTCAAATAAAGCGCTTGATGTAAAATGCATAACTTTTTTTAATAGATTTCAGAGATTTATATTTCTCGACAAGTCAAAGTTCGTTGCTAGCTATCTTATTCGTTATTTTTCTTTTTCGAGGGTAAATATTTTTATGTCGAATAATAATTTTTTCTAATAAATCAAAAGTGATCTTAATAATTTTTTTTACTTAGGATAAATATACAAGGAAGAAACAAAAAGAAAAACAAAACATAAAATCAATCGTTTTCTATATAGTACATCCAAGAGCTTTATCCAGTCCAACTGTCCAAATGATCTTAATATAATCTTGCAATAAACTAAAATATGTCATTCCCTAATCCCTATATATTGTTATTCTATATCCGAAGTGTATTATAGTCTTACAAACTAATATAGTATAGTATTACAAACTAATATAGCCTTATTTAGACCCTATTAAAATCTATATAATATACTAAAAGAGAGGAAATCAATGTGGTGATGGCATTTGTCACTCATTGATTGGCCTCTCTTTTAATATTTAAAATAAAGTTAAAAAAATAAAATTAAGCAACAAATATTTTACAACATAATAATATCACGTAATATATATTCGATTTACTGTATTTTATGGTAACAAAAATTAGTATGGAAAAATACATAAAGAATTAAAAGATTCATTAATATTTTTACTAACTTATATAGAGGATTTCCTATATATATGTATACATAATCAAATTCTACACATAATCTAATTCAAACATACATCGCATATATCATGATAAGTATTTGAAATTTATACGTTTTATAACAGCCATATATACCATAGAAATCTATCTATATCTATATCTATATAATATAAAAGAGAGGAAATCAATGTAGTGATGACAAATGTCACTTATTGATTCGCCTTTCCTATAAATATATATAAAAAAATACATGGAGTAATGTTTTGTATATTTTTATTTAAACCTTTTAATTACTTATGGTAATAAATCAATTACACTAAGAAATACTTATTGACTTATGGCAATAAATTTATTCATCTAAATACATTACTAAAATAACATGTTGAAATATACTGTGTATACATAGAGATCATTGACTAAAAAACTTATACTAAGAATCTTCTTCAATATCACAATATTTACAACATGACAATAATTTGTTCAAAAGAAAAATAAAAATATTTTAACAAGGTTGTTTAAAATATCGTTTTACTAAAAATATTTTAAAATCTCTTAGCATATATTAAAATATTGAACTTAAATTTACTAATGACTAATTGTATGTATTATCAATTTTTATTTAAAATATGTGTCTTAAATAGACTACGCATATGTATAACGAATATTAACCTTTTCTTTAACATTCGAAGTACTCCGTAGTATTTATCAAGGTTGTTTAAAACATGCTTATTTAAAAAAAATTGCTTAATAACTTTGTATCTTTTCTGTCTCGGATTATAATTTCTACTTATCCTTTTATTTAATAGCTTCTTAATCTTTTAAATAAATTTTTTTCCCAAAGTTTAATAGATTAATTTTATATTATTAGTTTCTTTGTCTTTAATCATTTGTTGGGGTATATTTGCCTTTATTTTACATTGTAATTTAATGAAAAATCTTTCCGTGCAATTTCGCGGATAACGAAAATTGATGTGGAGCTATGTTTCTCTCTAACTTGCATCTCCTATACTTGATTCTATTAAAAAAATTCTCATTATCTCCCATCATACCTACTTTTCTACTAAATTATAATATATAAGCTTACAATAACTTATCGTATAAGACTCCGTAAAAAGACTATTGCAACGATTAAATTCGGACTGAGAAAGTACATAATATAATATGTTGTTTATTTACTCAACTATTCAAATAAGACACTGGAATTGTAGAAGACTATATATATAGTAGAAGTTTAAATTCAAAATTCTCTTGCCAAAAAACAATTGTTGAATCCAGGAGTAGCTTAGAGGCGAGTGTGGATATACGGGTCGGTGGGTAATAGATCGAGGATGTGTTTAAATTTTTACATGTTAAGAACGAGATTAGGAGGGGTGAATATCTTTCCTGTCGTGGGTGACTGGAATAAGGATGAAAATTTTAGACGAGTACGGTGTGGAGACCCCGACCAGTTCCAAGGTCATGACTAGCTGAATAAAGTAAATATTGGAGTAGGGGTTAAATGATCGGGTAATGATGTAAATAATAAAATGATTAAGTATGTATGGCTATCGAAGCGAAGGGTGGATGAGAATAACACTATGATTGACACATATGAAGAACATAGATGAAAATAATATTGTTTCTGTACACTTATTTGTTTTTATTTTTTTAATAAATAAGACATTGAATGAGGCAATAACAAATTTATCCATAATTGATTTTAATTAGGAGAATATCTATAAGTTATATTTGTCCCAAGTATAGTGTAATCAGATAACCAAATTGTGAACAGGGCTTTAAAATTCAAAATTCTCTTACCAAAAATAATGTCGGGTCCAGCCGTATAGGTTTATGTTTGACAAATGTGATGAGTGGGGATGAAAATAATTTTTTTCTATGTACCCTTATTTGTGTTTTATTTTTTTAATAAATAATACATCGAATGGGGCACTAACAAACTTATCCATCATTAGTTCGTTTTAATAAGGAGAATATCTATAAGCTATATGTGTCCAAAGTATAATGTAATTAGACAATCAAATTGTCAAACACTCTAGAATAGGTTTTTAAAATTCAAAACTCTCTTACCAAAAATAACGTAAGTGTCCAGCCATCTAGGGCTAGGTTTGACGCATGGGGAAGAAAATAATTTTGTTTATGGACCCTTATTTTATTTTATTTTTGATAAATAAGACACTGAATGGGGGCAATAACAAATTTATCCATCATTAAATAATTAGGAAAATATCTATAAGCTATATGTTTACAAAATATAATGTAACCGGACAACCAAAATTTCAAATATTCTTAGAGTTTTAAAATTAAAAACCCTCTTATCAAAAAATAATGTCGGTTCCAGGCGTTTAAAGCTTGGTTTGAGGTGGGTATGGATACACGGACGGGTGATGAAGCGGAGTTAATTTTATTTTCCGTCTATGAGGCGGAGTTTAGGACGGGGACGGGCACGAGGATGAAAATTTTAGGCAGGTATAGGTGTTGAGGGACAAACCCCACCCCGCTTCGAAGTTATCTCTAGCTGAAAAAAGTATACGGTGGGGGGAGGTGTTAAATGATCGGTCAATGATGTAGATGACAGGGGAATATTAAGTGGGTGACACTATTGAAGTAAAGCTAGAGCGGATGAGAATAAATTTATGTTTGGCCTGGATTATGAAAGGGGAAGAAATTAAGGTTTTTAATTTGTTAAATAAATAAGACATGTAATGGGACAGTAACCGGCCTATCCATCATTAGTTTTAATAAGAATATTATCTATAAGCTCTATTTTGATTTGTCTATAGTAATAGTTTAAATATGTAAATTTAATATGCATATCATAAACCGTGCATTGCACGGGTACTATACTAATATTAATTCTAAAGAATGGTCATTTTTAAGGTGACCATGATAGAAACATCCAACTTTGGATTATTTTGGAATAATCCCAACTTTCAGGTATATCTTCTTAAAATAATCTAAACTATCAATCATCCTATGTACAATAGACCCCAAATGGTTTAATAATGACAAGGAAATAAGACTTCGGATTATTTTGAGAAGGTAATCCCAAAAATTTTGAATTATGTTATAGATCTTATGTATTAACTAAAATGGCCAAAGTCGTAGTGTGAATCTTCTTATATTAAAAAGTCGATGGAGTGCAAAAATTGTAATAGTCTGCCCATAAGAAGCTGCTTGCTTATCACACTCAGCCTATATTTAATCAGCTAAACTCAAACCAGCAACTCAAAGCCTCAATATAACATACCGATAATTACAAACAATTAATAGTAATCCAACGCAAAATAATAATAAAGATTTACATTCAACCCAAAATATCAAACTTCAATAAAGCTCAAATTACACTTGAGCGACTTAGAACATAATCTTTAATCATTTCCGCCATGACACAAGCAAACCTTGCATTAATCTCTAAACATTCCTTTGCCATTTACCTAGACATGATCATCCCAACCTGCAAAACATTTTAACACTGCCCCCACCAGGACAGGTTCAGAGAACAAAGTCAAGGAAATCGAGTACACACTGTCCAACCTCAAATACATTTGCATGTACGCTGCAACAAACCAGTCTGTTGCAGCGTACATCATTTTGTACGCTGCAACAAGTCTTGATTTTCGCCTAATTTTACACACTTGTTGCAGCGAACAAGTATATGCCCCCTGCAACAAAGCTGTGCTTTTGGCGGGAAAATTTTAGTTTTATTTATCTATAGCTAGGGTGTCTTGCACCAAATATAGGAACCTGTCAACAACAATAAATAAAATATCGCAACCTGTAGAACAAATATAAAAAATAATAACTGGTGTTTTGTATACATATATATATATATCCCAAAACCAAAGTGCACGTACTACATTCAAATATACGTTCCAATTTCAATGTACGCATACATTTTAATGGAAACGATTGTTCTATAACAACTAAACCACCTCGATCAAGCGCGCTCAAGCCAATAGTAAATACTTGCGGGTAAAACACTTAGCCCGTTGCTCACGAACCACATCAATTTCCTCACTAGTAGGCGCATTCCTCGGAGTGTAGACCTTTACAAAAACAGAAATTTCAACTAAGCATTAGATTAAATTCAAATTAAATATCACACTTTAACATTCAAGCAACTAATAACAATGTCCTAATAGTCTTGGAAACTTAAAGCTAAGCATATTAATCATGTAAAAGGTATAAAATGAATTCTTAGGTTATGTAGCTCAAATTTGGGAGCGAAAATGTCATTTTAGCCTAAATAAAACCTATAACGACCCAATGAGCCTTAAATGTGCGTAAATAGATTGGAATGAGTCTTATAAAGTTAAAACTATGCATATTAAACATGTAAAAAGTTTAAAATGAGTCATTAGGTTCTTGAGTTCAAATTTGGGAGCGAAAATATCATTTTAGCCTAAATAAGACCTATAACGACCCAATGAACCTTAAATGTGCATAAATAGATTGGAACGAGTCTTGGAAACTTAAAGCTAAGTATATTAATCATTTAAAAGGTTTAAAATGAGTCCTTAGGTTCTTTATTTCAAATTTGGGAGAGAAAATGCTCATTTTAGCCTAAATATGACCTATAACGACCCAATGAGCCTATAGGTGCATAAATAGATTGGAACGAGTCTTAGATCGTTAAAATTATGCATATTAAACATGTAATAAGTTTTAAATGAGTCCTTAGGTTCTTTATTTTAAAGTTGGGAGCGAAAATGCCTTATTTTAGCCTAGATATGACCTAGAACGATCAAACAAGCATTAAATGGGTATAAGTAGATTAGAATAAGTCTTAGAAACTTAAAACTAAGCATATTTATCATATAATAAGTGTAAAATGAGTCATTAGGTTCTTAAGTTCAAAGTTGGGAGCGAAAATGTCATTTTAGCCTAAATATGACCCATAACGACACAATGAGCCTTAAATGTGCATAAATGGATTGGAATGAGTCCTAGAAAGTTAAAAATAAGCATATAAAACATTTAGTAAGTTTAAAATGAGTCCTTAGGTTCTTTGGTTCATAGTTGGGACCTATAACGACCAAACAAGTCTCAAATGTGCATAATAGATAGGATTGAGTCTTGAAAAGTTAAAAATAATCATATGAATCATGTAATAAGTTTGAAATTAGTTTTTAAGTTCGTTAGATCAAAGTTCGGAGCGAAAATGTCATTTTAGCCTAAATATGACCTATAACGGCCAAAGAAGTCATGAATGTGCATAAATAGATTGGATTAAGTCTTGTAAAGTTAAAACTAATCATATAAAACATTTAATATGTTTAAAATGAGTCCTAAGGTTCTTTATTTCACATTTGGGAGCAAAAAAGCCTCATTTTAGCCTAATATGACCTATAACGACCAAACAAGCCTTAAATTTGCATAAGTAGATTGGAATGAGTGTTAGAAAGTTAAAACTATTCATATTAAACATGTAATAAGTGTAATACTCTGAGAAAATATGTAGCTTTCCTATTTGGTTTATTGTTCACAAATCAGGATCTTTGGACAACAACAAATGCTTATTAATCCAAGAAGCTTTTCCTATTTGGTTAAAACCCACACATTATTCACAATCTTCAACTTTTGTGATAATCATAAATCATAATGGACAAGCACTGTAGAATAGAGGTAGTCTAGATGCCTGAAAAACCTATAGCCTGGATATCGAACCTCCTAGTTAGATGAAAGCTCATACCTGACCAGATGCGGCCAATCCATCAGTTAAAAGAGAGACAGCCAACCAAACTTGCATACAGATTTGATGAGCAGCCATAGCTAGAGGACCTTGACGAGCAGCCATCGAGGTCCCAATCGTCATAGTTATCAAAACAGCCACAGTTCTTCCAATCAGAAATCCACTTGGAAAAAAGGTAAACATAAGGAAACAGACGGCAATCCAAACATGTACGAGTAACACTTTAAGTAGGTACAAACAATGGCCACTTAAGCAGACTAATTTAAGAAGTTTGTAATGGTGATTATTAAGTAGAAGGTTATTAAAATCAATGTGTTGGATAAAGAATCAAAAACAGAAAATAACCATAAACATTTCTCTGACACTCACCAGATTTTAAATAGACCCCAAACTTCACATCTCCAAATTTTGGAGGTAATAATATTACTCTCTTGCTAAGAAACCAAATCATCAATGTACAGACATAAAAAGTCAAAAAGTCAATATCTACACCTGCATTGGCCGTATCTGATCCCACAATAGAATTCAGTGAAGATTTACCAGTAGGACTATTAGAAAGAGCTAGCTGGCTAATCTGAGAAGTAGCAGACTCCAGAGATTGCTTTAAATTTGGATCTTTAACATCTGTCTCCTCCATATCCTCATCAGCTGAATATTTTGAGTTCTTAGCTCTATGAACGACAGCCTACCAAAGCCGAATTAACTAATCAATCTTCTGTTAAAAACTTAAAACATATATACAAATGGGGGGGGGGGGGGGGGGGGGGGGATTATACTATTTTGAGATTGAGGCTATCACGAATGATTTATTTTCAGGGATGAAGAAGCTATGCTGACCTAAAAATTATACTCACAAGCCAGAATGATTATCACCCGGAATCTACACTACAACAAACTAATAACCGACCTTACATATCATATGGAAAAATGGTAGCTGCAAAGAGATCATTGACTTCTTGGACTCTACCGAGATCTCACAACTTTATGAGAATAGCTGGGTACGACCTCTAAGAATAGTACTTTCATGAAAAAAATTATTACACTTTCAAATTAGGATGTCTTTTAAGCAAAAAGCTTGTAATGTGGAACAGAGATGAAGGCCAAAATATAATCATAACGGGAAGACCAGAACTCGTCATCAAAACATGATTTGGAATAAAGCAAGGGAAGTTAAGCCAAACCAATGAGTCAGTGACAACAACTGTACACTACCTCACTAAGTCTATATACAGGAAAATCTAGCAGAGGATGCGCATAGAAAATAGTTGCATTGTTACATTGATTTATTTTGTCAGTGTCTCTCACATACTCCTACCATGTTAGGCCTAGCTATAGTGACTGGACAAACGAATTGAACAAACAAATTAAACAAACCGTAAAAACAAATTGAACAAACCCTAAAAACGAATTGAACAAACGAATTGAACCCTAAAAACGAATTGAAAAAATGAATTGAATAAACGAATTGAACAAACCCTAAAAAAGAATTGAACAAACGCAAAGAACCCTAAAAACGAATTGAAAAACCCTAATTCTTAAAACAAAAATCAGGTAAACGAATCGAGCAAACCTAAAAGAGGGGACAGGTAGCCGCGGCGAAGAGGTTGACGGAAAATAGGACGCGAGCAACTTTCTTTCTTGAAACCACCGGCTCATGTTTCATTATCCAATCCCACATCTAATAAGACCACACCAAATATACTTGTGGAAGAAATCAAATTACTAGTCGTCTTATAATAAACAATGATTACATTCATGATACACAGACTACCAAATAAACAAAAATATCACATAAATGGAGGAAAAGATTGGCATTAGAATGCAGAACAATGAAATCCAACTATCTAATGGAACCAATTACAAAAATTTTGTATATATTTGATTTCCAGAATTCCTTGCTTTTCTACACAGTAACTGGTTGCAACATGTAATTATCTTTGCTCAGGAGTTTCTTAGCATAGGAAAAATAACACATGAAAATGAGATCCCCTATTAACCAAACCATACAATCGAATCTATGAACTGAATCCCCAATTAAAAGCTGACCCATGGTTCCTTTGCCAATCCCCCCCACATAAAAGGCTTTAAATTCAATCAAAACAAACAAATTCACAAGCATAACCAACTCAATTATACAGTAGCTCACACTTTATCATTACTTAATGGAAAAACCCAGTTAATGATGTTCAAATTCGCAGCAACAACAACAACAACAAAGAAAACTGAAATTGTGCATAAATTAAGGTGCTTAAGAGAAAATTTTACCCATTGTTAATTTGGCGACGTTTGGAGTCGACATCTTTGCTCAATCGAACCGCCTTCCTTTTCCGCACATCAAGAATAGGACTCAAACAAACAAAAAAAATTAAATGTATGAATCCACCAAAATCAAGTTCCGCAATTCCAATTGATTAGAAATTGCAACTCGACATCTACAATACCAAAACCTAGTTGTGAAATTGGAATCGAAATCAAAAGGCAGAATGATAGGCAGAATCAAAACGGCCGAGCAAGCTAATAGGTGGCCTCTGGCGAGGAGGCTAGAACCACCGACGAAGAGAAAGGGTTTTTTTTTGAGGGGATGACGCAGGGAAAGTTAAGGGAGAAGAAGGGAGTTGAGAGTGAGAGATGCTTAATTTGTTTTGAATTAGTTTCAACGAATATTGCAGCGAATTTTTTTTTACCCGGGTTATTGCAGGGGGCTTTAACAAGTACGCTGCAACAAAAACGAGCTATTGCAGCGGGCTTTTAAAATGTACGCTGCAACAAACTTTTTTGCAGGGAACAATTAAATTGTACGCTGCAATAACCCTTTAAAGGGTTTGACCCGCGTTGACCGACTGGTTGTTGAAGCGTATTAACACATGTACGCTGCAACAAGGGGGTTGCAACAGGGGTTTTTTCTACTAAAAGATTTAACTGAGAATTGTCCTACTTTGTGGGGAGTCCAAATGAGGGAGTCACTGCCATATGATGAGAAGACTACGCGGTTGAGGATACAAAAGAGGTTTTGCCTTTCCAGGATGTCGTGAGGTCGTAGTTCCCTTTTCCATGAGAATGTCCATTCCCATTTGAAACCTTCCCAAAAGCCAAAGGAAGAGACCATGCCATTTGAGTTGGTGGTTAGGAGAAAGAGCCTTGGACATATTGTTTTTAGAGCCTGATCACCGACCCAAATATCGTGCCAAAACAGTGTGTCATCTCCTAGCCCAATTTGTTTCCTTGTGCTAGTTAATGCAATTGTTTTAGCCGATTCATTATGTAAAATAGATGAACAGATACGTTTCCACGGGCCACCCCGAGGTGGGATTGCAAGATCTGATATGGTGAAGGAAGGCCCATAGTTGTATTTTTTTGTATCACTTGTCTCCAGAGGGCATGAGGATTGAAGAAATATCTCCATACCCACTTAAACAGTAAGGCTAAATTACGGTGTTGGAGATTTCCCACGTTGAGACCACCCAACATTTTGGGAAGCTGTATCAGATTCCATGAGACAAGCGGAAGATATTTCGACTCCAAGTTTCCTTTCCACAGGAATTGACGTTGAAGTTTTCCAATTTTTTCAATAACACCCACTGGTATTGGAAATATAGACATGTAATATAGTGGGAGACTTGAGAGAGAGGATTTTATTAGCGTGAGCCGACCTCCAATTGATAGGAGATTTCCCTTCCAAGATTTCACCGGTTCTTTATGTTACGGCTAGATTGAATTGGGGAAAAACTAATTGCTTCATCATCCTTCACATAAACCTCAGTTCTAGTTGCTGGAATTGCCGGAATTGGAGCGGAATTAGAGATTGAATTGGGGAAGAACATAATCCCTAGTTTAATTGAGCAGAATTCGTGCAGAATTCGTGCAATTTGGGAGCGCATCAGGTAATTACTCTTAAATTCGCAGTTTAGGGTTTGTAATTGAATATGATTGGTAATTTGTGAACTAGTTTTGTTGGTAATTGAATGGAATTTCGCGTTTATGTTTTGCCTTTTATTATGATGTTTTGTTGGGTAATTGAATGAAATTTCATGATTCTGGCAGTTGTTTGTTTGTGTAGAGGGTTGACAGTTGATGTTGTTTGAAGTTGTTAATCTGATTTTAGATACTAGTTTCATTGAATTATACTAGTTTTAATTGAATTGCAGTAATAAAATGAAGAGTGAGATGTTGTTGAATTGCCTAAGTTGACCTCTGTTGACTTTTAATGTGTGGCAGTTGTTTGAAGTTGTTAATATGATTTTAAATAGTTTAATTGAATTATACTAGTTTTAATTTAATTGCAGTAATAAAATGAAGAGTAAGATGTTGGAAATAAGTGACGATGATTTGGGGTGTAATGTTGTGCAAGAAATAAGTGATGATGATTCGGAGGATGATGTTGTGCAAACTATGGATTATGTGAAGGGGAGGATATTAGATTCGGAGGATGATGTTGTGCAAACTATGGATTATGTGAAGGGGAGGATATTAGATTCGGAGGATGATGTTGTGCAAACTATGGATGATGTTGTACAAACTATGGATGATCCAACAGTTGGGAGGATTGGGAGGATCGTTGGTTCGCCTCCAAAAACTCCTCAAAAAACTCCAACTGTTGGGATCATGGATTTTGTTCCAGAAACTCCAAAAACTCCAAGAGTAGGGATCATGGATGATGTTGTGCCACCTCCACAAGTTGGAATGGTGATAGGTACCACCATAGATCAGGAAAATGATTACTACAAGAGTTATGGAAGGCAAGAAGGGTTTGGGGTTGTCTGTTCTGGTGCTAGTGCTCCAAGAAAGGGTCCGGGTAAGGTTCTAACAACTGCCACATGGACGTGTGATTGCTTTGGTGAACCAGATAAACGACATAGAAGGCCCGTACAACCTAAAAGGGTTCTGAATCAAACAAATTTGAAAAACCCGAGAAAGTCTAGGAAATGTGGTGTTACAGATGGTCAGTGGGTAGTTAGAAAAGTCGTACTAGAGCACACAAACCACACCCCTACACCAAGTAAATCCAGGACAATTTTCCAGCACAGGGAGTACGAGCTAGGTAAATTACCGCTTGTGAAAAAAAAGATCTTTGAAGACACCGATTCTGGTATGAGTTTGCCTCAAATACATAGACAGATGACAAGGCAAAGAAATGGTTTTGAGGAACTTCCATTAACCTTGAAGGATATGCACAATTTGTTAGCAAAAAAGAGAAGAAAAGAAACAGCCGATGGAGATGCACAAGCGATGGACGATTATTTCAACAAAATGCAACAATGTAATCAGGACTTTTACCATATTCGTAGACTTGATGCGGAAGGATATTTGAAGGACGTGTTATGGGTTGATGCTAGAAGTAGAGCGGCATATAAGGACTTTGGGGATGCAGTTTTTTTCGATGCAACCTACCTCGTTAACAAATTTAACCTACCATTCGCTAACTTCGTCGGTGTCAATCACCATGGCCAGAGCATTTTGTTAGGCTCCGCTTTGATTTCACATGAAAACACAGAAACTTATACTTGGGTCTTTCAGAGTTGGTTGACTTCTATGGGGGGAAAATACCCCAATGCCATACTAACTGACCAAGATGGGGCAATGCGTAATGCATTGACTATTTCTATGCCACACACTAGGCATCGATGGTGCTTATGGCACATAACATCTAAATTCGGGGTTAAACTTGGAAAGAAGGAGAAGTATGAAGAACTGAAAGCAGAACTCTTAAATGTGATTTATGATAGTCTCGCGCCTAATGAATTTGAGCAGTGGTGGGAGGAATTTATGGAAAGGTTCAAGCTCCAAGAGGAAAAGTGGTTACTGGATATGTACAAGGAACGCCATATGTGGGTTCCTGCTTACATGAGAGATATATTTTGGGCAGGCATGAAAACAACGCAACGGGTTGAGAGCATAAATAGTTTTTTTGATGTATACCTTCATAAGAGCACAACGTTGTTAGAATTTGCTACGAAATACATGACTGCAATGGAGGATCGATGTCGTACTGAGGCGGAAGCGGATGCATCCCAATTCCGTTCTTTAAGAAGACGGGCAACGGATTTTAGGGTGAGTATTTCTTTATTTTCAGAGTGAGTATTTCTTTTGATCCCGTAACTTTCCTTGTTTGAAACTGACTTGAATGTATGGTATGTGAAGGTGGAGAGGGTGTTTCAACGGGTGTACACAGATGGGAAGTTCGTAGATGCGCAAAAACAATGCCAACGAATGGCATACTGTAATGGAAGGAAGGAGTGTGATTTGTCAGAAACCGTTGTAGAGCACATCATTGAGGACAGAGTTTGGATTTTGGTTGAAAGAAGAGAAGTTCCACTAGAGAAAACTCGAAAGAACTATAATGTGACATTTGACAAAGTATCACATGATGTACATTGTGAATGCAAATTATTTGAAACACATGGTATAATGTGTAAGCATACCCTTAAAGTATATGATTTACATATGCTAACTGATGTACCTAAAAAGTACATATTGGACAGGTGGCGACATGATATTCCTAGGAAGCACATGAGAATCAAGGTTGCGTATCATGATCCTTCTAAGACTATTGAAGTTCGAAGGTATGTGTAATAACCTAGTGACATCTACTAGAGTGTTCAAAGTTTCATGTGGCTTTATTTTTACACTTTATTTTTATACAGATATGATAAGATGGCGTTAGCTTTCGAACATGTATGTGCAAAGGCAATGGTTACGGATGGGAGTACGAAAATGGTGCTTACAAAGATCAAAGAGATTAATGACCAATTGGATAAGGGGATATTGGAGTCAGCACCAAACAGCAGCGTAGGGAATGGTGGTCCTGGTGGTGATGGAGGTCCTGGTGGTGATGGTTCTGCTTCAATAACCCTTAAAAGAAAACGGACTGTATATGATTGTCCTGTATCAACTCCTGATTCACTTACTCCTGGCACACAAGGAAGCGTTGTTAATGCGGGTGATAATGTTCTACCTTTGCATACTCCTAGCATAGATTCACTTACTCCTCTTAGCATACTAGTACCCACTGCTTCCACTGATACTGCTGCTATATTTCGTGCACCCACTGATATATTTCGTGCACCCACTGATGTTGTATTACCATTACCCACTGATACTGATGCTGATATGTTTCGTGCACCCACTGATGATATATTACCCACTGATTTTGTATTACCATTACCCACTGCTACTGGTAAAATAATAGCATTGGATCCTAAAAATAAGAGGAAAGCACACCGGCCGCGTAGTATGAGGTTCATGACTATTGCTAAGCAGGTCACCAAAAAGAAGGGCGCAACGACCAAAACGAAATTGGATGATTCAGAAACTCAGGTAATTTCTCAACATTTCAACGGATACGTTAGCAATAAACATTGGATACATGATACATGATACAAAATATATTTTACAGGAAACCCCTGCTGAAGAACAAGTCGCCGAAAAGAAGAAGGGCGCAACGGCCAAAAAGAAGTTGGATTTTTCAGAAACTCAGGTAATTTCTCAACATTTCAAATCTCAAACATTTCAAATGATACGTTAGCAATAAACATTGGATACATGATACAATATATTTTACAGGAAACCCCTGCTGAAGAACAAGTCACCAAAAAGAAGAAGGGCGCAAGGGCCAAAAATAAATTGGATTTTTCAGAAACTCAGGTAATTTCTCAAGAACATTTCAAACGATATGTTAGCAATAAACATTTGGATACATTATATTGATCAATATATTTTACAGGAAATCTCTATTGAGCCATTTGTAATACCACCAAGAGAACGTGTAGTAGCTAAATTACCGTTGTCGATAGGGGGAATCTGCATACCACAACATGGAAGCGGTGGTGTTCAGTATTTCACAAGCACCAGCGTAGACCTTGAACACAACCAACAACTTACAAGTGATCCATTAATTGATCGCAACGCCTTGCAGTGGGCGAACGACCAAGATACTATGTGGTACGATCAGGTTGGAAGTGAAATTGTATTAGATTAATAATGTCATTCTAGGTAACATCATTCTAATTTATTGATATTGATTCATTGGCAGCTCAAACAATGTGCCACATTTAATTACATGCTAGTATTATGGAATAATAGAATAATAGAATCACGCGCGAAAAGGTGAATATTAGTACATGAGATTAAATTAGAAAAGGTTAATTACTAACTGGTTTTAAAACCCTATTTGTTTAATTATAAATAGTTAGGCGAACTTTCCTTCCAAATTCGAAAGGGTGAATATTAGTGCATGAGATAAAATAACAGAGACACAAGTTTTATATAGATTTGGGGATAGTAATAACAATACCAACACATAATCTTGTAACAATTATAATAGAATGCGAGATTATTAGGCGAACTTTCCTTCAAATCGAATCATATGAGTTTAAAAAAGAAGAGAATAGATTTGGTTCCTCGTATTTAATAATAAAATCACAAGCTTACCATGAAATCATACTAGTATTGGAATAATGTAAGAACTTGAAATGTCGAAACAAGTTGAATCACATTGTTAAATTATAGTACAAGTTAACAAAACAATTTCTTAGGGATAGAAATAACTTACTGGGAGAAAGTAATAACTGTTTGTATTGGGTACAAACTTTGCGTGTTAAATTATATACAATTACATACCATTTATAGAGTAAATAGACACTCTTGTTATTCTTATATATTAGAGATAAACCTTAAATTATTTTCAAATATAAAGGAATTGTTTCTCCCCTAAAGTAAAGTTTATTACTATAATAATATTGGAATGATTTTTCTACTATAAAGGGAAAGTAATAAAAATACCAACATATGATCTTGAAACGATTGTAATAGAACACGGGATGTGAGGCGGACTTTCGGACAAATTCGAAAAGGTGAATATTAGTATAGAATACATTAGTCTCCTAGAATTTCATGTTATATTAATGGATTTAAAAATAAAGGTCGAATCACCACAACAAATCACAAAATCTAAAGACACAATGAATTGGATTAAAATTTCTCTGTGACAAATGTATCTTACTGTAGAGTAATAGTAAGTTGTTTGTATGGTTTAAAGACCTTACCATGAAATCATACTAGTATTGGAATAATGTAAGAACTTGAAATGTCGAAACAAGTTGAATCACATTGTTAAATTATCGTACAAGTTAACAAAACAATTTCATGGGGATAGAAATAACTTAATGGGAGAAAGTAATAACTGTTTGTAAGAACAAATACTACTTGTACATGGTTTCAAAACAAATCACATTAGTTTGAATAGTTAACATAAATAAAAATGAAATGGATTACAGTTTCTTGCGGATAAAAATAACTTAAATTATTGGTTTCAAAACGAATGTGATTCTTGCTTTATTAAATTATTAAGCTAAATATGGTTTCAAAACTAATGTGAAAACAAATACTACTTGGTTCCTTCAAATCATATGAGTTTTAATAACGGAAGCACAAGTTTAATATATAAAAATAAGAGAATAGATTTGGTTCCTCGTATTACAAGAAATATCTAAACACCAAAAATTATATGAGTTTTAATAATAGAAAATCACAAGCTTATAATGAATTGTGTTCAACTTTATTCGGGAGAAAAACAATCAACTTTGGAAAACAAATACTACTTGTACATGGTTTCAACACTACTTAAGTAATTATTATTCATTTATAAAATTAATAGAGATTCTTGCTTTGTTAAATTATTGGAGATAAAACTTATACTATAATTTGTTACTTGTTTATCCACGAAATCATACTAGTATTGGAATAATGTAAGAAATTGATGAATTTCACATCAAATGTCGAAACAAAACAAATCACATTAGTTTGAATAATAGAAAATTAAGCTAAATACTCGAATCATGTTCCCACTTTAAATGGATTACAATTTCATGCTGGAAAGAAATACCTTACTTGGAGAAAGTAACAACTGTTTGTATTGGGTACAAACCCTGCGTGTTAAATTATATACAGTTACATACCATTTATAGAGTAAATAGACACTCTTGTTATTCTTATATATTAGAGATAAACCTTAAATTATTTTCAAATATAAAGGAATGGTTTCTCCCCTAAAGTAATGTTTATTACCATAATAATATTGGAATGATTTTTCTACTATAAAGGGATAGTAATAAAAATACCGACATATGATCTTGAAATGATTGTAATAGAACACGGGATTGTGAGACGGACTTTCAGACAAATTCGAAAAGGTGAATATTAGTATAGAATACATTAGTCTCCATGAATTTTATGTTATATTAATGTATTTAAAAATAAAGGTCGAATCACCAAAACAAATCACAAAATCTAAAGACACAATGAATTGGATTAAAGTTTCTCCGTGACAAATTTATCTTACTGTAGAGTAATAGTAACTTGTTTGAATGGTTTAAAGACCTATTTATTTAATTATATATATTTAGGAAAACTTTCCTTCAAATTCGAAAAGTGAATATTAGTGCATGAGTTAAAATAACAGAAACACAAGTTTAAAAGAATAATAGAATAGATTTGGGGATAGTAATAACAATACCAACACATGATGTTGTTTTACAAGAAATATCTAAACACCAAAAATTATATGAGTTTTAATCATAGAATCACAAGCTTACAATGAAATGTGTTCAACTTTATTCGGGAGAAAAACAATCAACTTTTACTTGTACGTGGTTTCAACACTACTTATACATGGTTTCAAAACAAATCACATTGGTTTTAATAGTTAAGATAAATAAAAATGAAATGGATTACATGGTTTCAACACTACTTATTCTTGATTACAGTTTCTCGCGGATAAAAATAACTTAAATTATTGGTTTCAAAACGAATGTGATTCTTGATTTGTTTAGATGCTAACTTGTACATGTTTTCAACACTACTTATGTAATTTTTATTCATTTGTAGAGTTAATAGAGATTCTTGCTTTGTTAAATTATTGGAGATAAAACTTATACTATAATATGTTACTTGTTTCTCCACGAAATCACGCTTCACATGAAATGTCTTACATGTCTTACTTGTTTCTCCATGAAATCATACTAGTATTGGAATAATGTAAGAAATTGATGAATTTCACATCAAATGTCGAAACAAAATAAATCACATTAGTTTGAATAATAGAAAATTAAGCTAAATACTTGAATCATGTTCCCAGTTTAAATGGATTACAATTTCATGCTGGAAAGAAATGCCTTACTTGGAGAAAGTAACAACTGTTTGTATTGGGTACAAACCCTACGTGTTAAATTATATACAGTTACATACCATTTATAGAGTAAATAGACACTCTTGTTATTCTTATATATTAGAGATAAACCTTAAATTATTTTCAAATATAAAGGAATTGTTTCTCCCATAATGTAAAGTTTATTACCATAATAATATTGGAATGATTTTTCTACTATAAAGGGATAGTAATAAAAATACCAACAAATGATCTTGAAACGATTGTAATAGAACATGGGATTGTGAGGCGGAGTTTCGGACAAATTCTAAAAGGTGAATATTAGTATAGAATACATTAGTCTCCTAGAATTTCATGTTATATTAATGTATTTAAAAATAAAGGTCGAATCACCACAACAAATCACAAAATCTAAAGACACAATGAATTGGATTAAAGTTTCTCCGTGACAAATTTATCTTACTGTAGAGTACTAGTAACTTGTTTGAATGGTTTAAAGACCTATTTATTTAATTATATATAGTTAGGAAAACTTTCCTTCAAATTCGAAAAGTGAATATTAGTGCATGAGATAAAATAACAGAAACACAAGTTTAAAAGAATAATAGAATAGATTTGGGGATAGTAATAACAATACCAACACATGATGTTGTTTTACAAGAAATATCTAAACACCAAAAATTATATGAGTTTTAATCATATAATCACAAGCTTACAATGAAATGTGTTCAAATTTATTCGGGAGAAAAACAATCAACCTTTACTTGTACATGGTTTCAACACTACTTATACATGGTTTCAAAACAAATCACATTAGTTTTAATAGTTTAGATAAATAAAAATGAAATGGTTTACATGGTTCAACACTACTTATTCTTGATTACAGTTTCTCGCGGATAAAAATAACTTAAATTATTGGTTTCAAAACGAATGTGATTCTTGATTTGTTTAGATGCTAACTTGTACATGTTTTCAACACTACTTATGTAATTATTATTCATTTATATAGTTAATAGAGATTCTTGCTTTGTTAAATTATTGGAGATAAAATTTATACTATAATATGTTACTTGTTTCTCCACGAAATCATGCTTCACATGAAATGTCTTACTTGTTTCTCGAAACGAAATCATACTAGCATTGGAATAATGTAAGAACTTGATGAATTTCACATGAAATGTCGAAACAAAACAAATTACATTAGTTTGAATAATAGAAAATTAAGCTAAATAAAATGAAATGGATTACAATTTCTTGGGGATAGAAATAACTTACTGGGTGAAAGTAATAACCATTGTCATTTAGGTTCAAACCCTACTTGTTAAATTATATATGGTTATATACCATTTATAGAGTAAATAGACACTCTTGTTATTCTTATATATTAGAGATAAACCTTAAATTATTTTCAACTATAAAGCAATTGTTTATCCCCTAAAGTAAAGCTTATAATGAATTAAATTCCAGTGTTCACATTTGGGATTACATTTTTTAATTGATTAATCAATTCATACCCGGTGGAAACACATCATGAACGTGTAATAAAACTATTAAAATTTCCCAAACAAGGATATATACAATATCTGTGCACGTAGAGTATTGGCTATGGGCTCACGTCACAATGGTTACTGCATAAACATAGAGCTTTGCTTTCCCCTTTGGTTCCGAGGTTCGAATCCTGCTAAGCGCGCATAAAATCTTACTATACTCCCCCCCACCCCCATTTTGCTTTTTTTGTAAGATCTTCTAATTTATTTTATTATGTGGAATTACATTCCAGTGTTCACGTTTGATTACATTTTTTAATTGATTAATCAATTCATACCCTGTGGAAACATCATTAAAACACATCATGAACAATTGTAATAGAATAAGAGATGATTAGGGGAACTGTCCTCCAAATCATATGAGTTATAATAACAGAAACACAAGTTTAAAAGAATAAGAGAATAGATTTGGTTCCTCGTATTTCATTTTATATAAAATGATGTTACAAGAAATACTTGTACATGGTTTCAACACTACTTAAGTAATTATTATTCATTTATAAAATTAATAGAGATTCTTGCTTTGTTAAATTATTGGAGATAAAACTTATACTATAATATTTTACTTGTTTCTCCACGAAATCATGCTTCACATGAAATATCTTACATGTCTTACTTGTTTCTCCACGAAATCATACTAGTATTGGAATAATGTAAGAAATTGATGAATTTCACATCAAATGTCGAAACAAAACAAATCACATTAGTTTGAATAATAGAAAATTATGCTAAATACTTGAATCATGTTCCCACTTTAAATGGATTACAATTTCATGCTGGAAAGAAATACCTTACTTGGAGAAAGTAACAACTGTTTGTATTGGGTACAAACCCTGCGTGTTAAATTATATACAGTTACATACTAGACACTCTTGTTATTCTTATATATTAGAGATAAACCATAAATTATTTTCAAATATAAAGGAATGGTTTCTCCCCTAAAGTAAAGTTTATTACCATAATAATATTGGAATGATTTTTCTACTATAAATGGATAGTAATAAAAATACCGACATATGATCTTGAAACGATTGTAATAGAACACGGGATTGTGAGGCGGACTTTCGGACAAATTCGAAAAGGTGAATATTAGTATAGAATACATTAGTCTCCTAGAATTTCATGTTATATTAATGTATTTAAAAACAAAGGTCGAATCACCACAATAAATCACAAAATCCAAATACACAATGAATTGGATTAAAGTTTCTCCGTGACAAATTTATCTTACTGTAGAGTAATAGTAACTTGTTTGAATGATTTAAAGACCTATTTATTTAATTATATATAGTTAGGAAAACTTTCCTTCAAATTCGAAAAGTGAATACTAGTGCATGAGATAAAATAACAGAAACACATGTTTAAAAGAATAATAGAATAGATTTGGGGATAGTAATAACAATACCAAGACATGATGTTGTTTTACAAGAAATATCTAAACACCAAAAATTATATGAGTTTTAATCATAGAATCACAAGCTTACAATGAAATATGTTCAACTTTATTCGGGAGTAAAACAATCAACTTTTACTTGTACCTGGTTTCAACACTATACTTATACATGGTTTCAAAACAAATCACATTAGTTTTAATAATTAAGATAAATAAAAATGAAATGGATTACATGGTTTCAACACTACTTATTCTTGATTACAGTTTCTCGCGGATAAAAATAACTTAAATTATTGGTTTCAAAACGAATGTGATTCTTGATTTGTTTAGATGCTAACTTGTACATGTTTTCAACACTACTAATTATGTAATTATTATTCATTTATAGAGTTAATAGAGATTCTTGCTTTGTTAAATTATTGGAGATAAAAATTATACTATAATATGTTACTTGTTTCTCCACGAAATCATGCTTCACATGAAATGTCTTACTTGTTTCTCCACACGAAATCATACTAGTATTGGAATAATGTAAGAACTTGATGAATTTCACATGAAATGTCGAAACAAAACAAATCACATTAGTTTGAGTAATAGAAAATTAAGCTAAATAAAAATGAAATGGATTACAATTTCGTGGGGATAGAATTAACTTACTGGATGAAAGTAATAACCATTGTCATTTAGGTTCAAGCCCTACTTGTTAAATTATATATGGTTATATATCATTTATAGAGTAAATAGACACTATTGTTATTCTTATATATTAGAGATAAACCTTAAATTATTTTCAACTATAAAAGAATTGTTTATCCCCTAAAGTAAAGCTTATAATGAATTACATTCCAGTGTTCACATTTGGGATTATATTTTTTAATTGATTAATCAATTCATATCCTGTGGAAACACATCATGAACGTGTAATAAAACTATTAAAAATTCCCAAACACGGATATATACAATATCTGTGCACGTAGAGTATTGGCTATGGGCTCACGTCACAATGGTTACTGCATAAACATAGAGCTTTTCTTTCCCTTTGGTCCGAGGTTCGAATCCTGCTAAGCGCGCATAAAATCTTACTATACTCCCCCCCACCCCCATTTTGCTTTTTTTGTAAAATCTTCTAATTTATTTTATTATGTGGAATTACATTCCAGTGTTCACATTTGATTACATTTTTTTAATTGATTAATCAATTCATACCCTGTGGAAACACATCATTAAAACACATCATGAACAATTGTAATAGAATACGAGATGATTAGGGGAACTGTCCTCCAAATCATATGAGTTATAATAACAGAAACACAAGTTTAAAAGAATAAGAGAATAGATTTGGTTCCTCGTATTTCATGTTACATAAAATGATATTACAAGAAATACTTATATTATTCCCATGCTATTATAAAGGAAAGGAATAATAAAAAATAACAAACATGAACTCAATAAGTTTCCATTTTAGTATTATTTTTGGTAGTATTTGTGATTACTAAAATTTTAGTTGGTTTTAATGAATTTTGTATAGTCTAAAAAAAATATTAAAAATTCCCAAATAAGGATATATACAATATCTGTGCACATAGAGCAATGGCTTTGGCCTCACGTCACAATGGTTACTGCATAAACATAGAACTTTGCTTTCCCCTTTGGTCCGAGGTTCGAATCCTGCTAAGCGCGCATAAGATCTTACTATGCTCCCCCCCACCCCATTTTTCTTTTTTGTAAGATCTTCTAATTTATTTTATTATGTGCAATTACATTCCAGTGTTCACATTTGATTATATTTTTTTTATTGATTAATCAATTTATACCCCGTGGAAACACATCATCAAAACACATCATACGGGTGTAATTTTAACTTAACTTTATTGTAAAATATTTATTGTATAACATCTTTAAATAAGAGTTTGTGTTGATCAAAAGATGAAAACTACAACGACAAATTAGAAAAGAGCTTAACTTTGACACCAAGAAATATGTTGTTTAAATGGCACTATTCCATATGTTGATTAATCAATTTATACCCTGTGGAAACACATCATCAAAACACATCATGAACAATTGTAATAGAATACGAGATTATTAGTGAACTGTCCTTCAAATAATATGAGTTTTAATAACGGAAACACAAGTTTAATAAAATAAGAGAATAGATTGTGTTCCTCGTATTAGAAGAAATATCTAAACACCAAAAATTATATGAGTTTTAATAATAGAAAATCACAAGCTTATAATAAATTGTGTTCAACTTTATTCGGGAGAAAAACAATCAACTTTGGAAAACAAATACTACTTGTATATGGGTTCAACATTACTAATATAATTATTATTCATTTATAAAATTAAGAGGCATTCTTGCTTTGTTAAATTATTGGAGATACTTATATAATTTTATTATCTGCCAATACTTATATTATATGACTCATAAGTATTGTCTCATGTATTATTTCCATGCCACCATCATAATTGAGTGGAAATAACAAACCAACAAAGACGGGAACAACCGTCGCAAATGTATTTTACGACGAGTTAACGACGGGTCCATTAACGACGACCCCCTTTTATGACGGGTTCGCGACGGAAAATCCCGTCGTTAATCAACAATTATTGACCATATTTCCCGTCGTTAATAGTACAATTTCTCGTCGTTAATAGTAAAATTTCTTGTAGTGTATATACAGGAATAATAACAAATAAAAAACTTGAACTCAATAAGTTTCCACAATGGTTACTGCATAAACATAGAGCTTTGCTTTCCTCTTTTGTCCGAGGTTCGAATCCTGCTAAGCGCGCTTAGAATCTTAATATACACCCCTCATCCTAATTTTGCTTTTTTATAAGATCTTTTTTTTTTGGTAAGCAAGCAATATAATTTTTTTTTATAAGATCTTAGTATTTATTTTATTATGTGCAATTACATTGAAGTGTTCCTACATTTGATTATTGATTAATCAATTTATACCCTGTGGAAACACATCATAATAAAAGTTTTTATCCGTACTTTTACTTCGCTCGATATGATGATCAAAATAAAATGGGAACATGATTCAAGTGTTTTATCTAGGTTTTAATTATAAATGGCTGACCTAACTGAGTAAATGTGTACGTTTTATTATTGCACTAATTGCACACAGTTATCATCCACATTCATTGAATAGGGTGTTGCACTCCTAAGAGACTCCAAGAGTCACGTCATGAACCAATACAATCCAAAAAATAAAATTATGTAAATTAAAAATTGCATGCACTCCAAGAGTCACGCCACTTGCACTCCCAAGAGACTAAATTTTCTATAAAAAGGGCACAATAGTATGGTCACTCAACATTTCTGATATCTCCCTCCTCTCAAAACAAAACAAAGATCAGTGTAACAATGGAGGCACCAAACCATTCACGAAACCAAGAATCCCCTATTCTCGAAGTTGTTGATGATTCCAATCCCCCCAACCCAAACAAAACACAAGCTCCTCCCAACCCAAACAAACCACAAGCTCCTCCACGTTAGTTTCCTGAGTTGAAGGAACCCACATTGAGTGAGTTGGAAGAAGAAGAGCGAGAGGAGAGGGCAAAGAAGAGGAAGAGGAAACGACAAAAAAGGCGTCGAGAGGAGCATCGACGTGCCCGGAGGAAGACGAGAAGGCGCGAAGAGAAGTACTGGCCTTCCTACAATCTTGTACGGCGTAGGGAGGAGGGGGACATAGAGTCTGATTGTTCCGGCATGTATGGTCACGAACCTTACTGCTAAGTTTTTATTTCCCGTTCCTTCAAAAAAAAAATTTATTTCCTGAATTTTGCGTCCGTACGCGGACTTATGTTCTTTTTATTTCTATTAATATGTTTATCCATTTATTTCCTTCATTTACTTAATTTTTTTGTGGCTGTATTTATTTGTTCACTTATCACTATCATCTTCGAACCACAAAATTTGTTCGTGATTCAAGTTTCTTCGTGAAAATAATACCTTACTAAGAATTAGTACTAACTGGTTTATATGGTTTACAATCATATTCAAGCCTTAAGATAATTTGTTGCATACTTCTGCATAAAAAATGTAACCACTATAGTGTTCCATAAAACATGTTGGTCTACTACCACAACTAACACCTTTTCAAAATCTTTGAATTTATTCTAAAAAAACTAAAAATCTTGATACACGAAAACTACAGAATAATAAAGTTATATTCGATAAGAAATTAGTGTACAGAATTGTTTTTGTACTATTAGCATTTTAAATTAGCATTTTGAAAAAAACTAAATTTTAAAGGTATTTTTAATGACCAAATTTAATTATATATGTAAAAGAATATAAATACGGAGTACAAGTATAAAGTTAAAATCAAAAGTGAATAGTTTATGGACAAAAAATTACTAAACATAAATGTGACATGCATTTATTGTAAAATCTAGTAAATAGTTATAGACTTATGGGGAAGTAGAACCCATGATGACATATTAAAATTACTTCTATTGCACTACATAGCATTATTTTTGTTTATTTACATTCAGAATATTAAAAAAACTTACGATGAAAATTATGAATATTAGGCTACGTGTATAAAGCTCTAATGTAATATAAGTGTCAACGCGTTCAAAGATTGGGTTCTATGCCAAAAATTACGCTAGACTTATTATACTACAATCATGTTATCTTACTAAATTTGTTATACTACTGGGGAGTCAAAAGCATTGGCCTGCAAGAGGGTGGGCAAGAACCCATTTTGGCACATCAAATTGGGTCCTTCAAGTCGCTGAGGTGAGTCCGAGAGAGCTAGGCTCCGTCTTCGCTAGCTTTCCCTTTTCAAATCGAAAGCACTTAGCCTTTATCACGGGTAATTGCCCTGATTACAATCAATAATAAAGAATTCACAAGTTTCTATTTATCCATATTTATATCTATATTAATTACACAATTGTTTTTTCCTGTTCCTTCAATTTTTTTTTGTATTTCCTGTATTTTGCGTCCATACGCGGACCTATGTTCTTTTTATTTCTATTAATATGTTTATCCACTTTGTTTCCTTCATTTATTTAATTTTTTTTGCGGCTGTATTAATTTGTTCACTTATCACAATCATCTTCAAACCACAAAATTTGTTCCATACTTCTGATCACGATCCTTGCCTAAAAGTCTGATCATGATCTTCAACAACAACTTAAAAATGTTGAATCTCCTCCAAAATCCTCACTTCCTCACACTTCTCAACGAGTACACCAAGGCGACGAAACAATTGTAATAGAATACGGGTGTAGACACCTACTTTTGTCCCCATTCCCGAAAGGGAAGGTTCGATGATGAAAACATAAATCTCCACTTTACAACGCATCTCCTATAAAATAACGAATCTCAATCACCCTTCTCGTTTCACCCGAAACCTGCTATTTATAGAAACCTGCTATTTATGGAAACCTGCTAAAAATAGTAACTACCGTAAAGGGTAGCTTCTAAAAGTGGCAAGTCATAAAAGATAAAAACCTGTCAGAATTAGGTGTTGCACTCCAACATAAATCCTAAATAAGATAGAAAACTTCGAGAATCCTATTCCTAATATGATTCGGAAATAAGAGTTACGTATTAATTAAAATCCTAACGAGCCTAGAGTTCGTAACGGGCCCAGACGCATTCCGTCATGAAATTGATACGCACTAAAAGACTCGATTAAGTCTCAAACACTACGGATTTCAGGAATCCGAATCTGACTAAGAAAACAGCTCAGACCCTATTTTCAACGCCTGGCTCTGGGCGCCGAAATCTTCGGCGCCCAGGCCTGGGCGCTGGAATTACCTGGGTACGTGTTTTTTCCTCATTCTTTGTGGATTAGAGCTCTCCAATTCTATCTTTCCACAAACTCATTTCTATAAATATAGCCCAAGTTCGACGTGAAATCACAACACACAATTCATATTCTGAGTATTGACTCCAACCCCTAGCCTAAGCCTTATGCTGCGAAATTGTTCACGCGTTCTGTCGCAATAGATCCATAAATCGAACAGAACGTATCCTGTCCCATAATTTGAGGATCGTTAAATAAAAAGGAGAAATAGCAAAGCCAAAGTGGTTAGTTTTATGAGAACCGTGACGCGCCTCTCAAGGGTGCGTCGTAATGTGTCCCTTTTCTAGGATTTAATTGCTTTCCTCCCCCTTTTTATGAACTGTTAAACTAACTAAATCTGATTGTTCTACCACGCCTAACAAACATAATATTTTTGGGAAATTGGATTATCATGCTAGGTCCCTTAATGCTATTTAAATCAGATAATCGCGATCGATCTAGTATTATATGTTGCATATTGCTAAAATCAACTCAGATTAGTTTAATAGTTAACGCATGCCCCTTCAATTATTTATGCTGAGCTAGTAAGGATATCCTGCCTCTGGAGTTATCGAAGAGCGAGTACTCCTCTCGGTAGTTACAGTCCCCCGAACCATCAATCTCTACCTTGCGGGTGTATGTTGAGAGATCCCCACACCCGGGATCACAAGGGAACCTACGGCCGTCGTGGTCAAACATAATTGCACTCCCTTTATGTCACGATAACCGGGTTTTGTCAGTTTTTCTCATTGTCGTTAAAAACTGAATGGCGACTCCTATATTACTAGTCAATTGGGTGTGAACTCACAGGAAATCCAATTACACTTGATTTGACAAAAAGTAACGTCACACCCACGAGGGACAAGGTCACGCATTAGCCTCGTGCTTTTTTGACCCCCTCACACTTCCCGACACATGATATAATATGCATGCAATGAATGAGACCTAGACTTGACTCTAAGTGCCACTCCGAAGATTCGGGGTTTTGGATTTTTGTACTTGTATCTGGGATTTGCAACCCGTTGGAAATGTTTGAGAGGAGCCTTCATTCTTTTGTGGAAGTGGAAGTGGGCGCTGGAATTACCTGGGTACGTGTTTTTTCCTCATTCTTTGTGGATTAGAGCTCTGCAATTCTATCTTTCCACAAACTCTTTTCTATAAATATAGCCCAAGTTCGACGTGAAATGACAACACACAATTCATATTCTGAGTATTGACTCCAACCCCTAGCCTAAGCCTTATGCTGCGAAATTGTTCACGCGTTCTGTCGCAATAGATCCATAAATCAAACAGAACGTATCCTGTCCCATAATTTGAGGATCGTTAAATAAAAAGGAGAAATAGCAAAGCCAAAGTGGTTAGTTTTCTGAGAACCGTGACGCGCCTCTCAAGGGTGCGTCGTAATGTGTCCCTTTTCTAGGATTTAATTGCTTTCCTCCCCCTTTTTATGAACTGTTAAACTAACTAAATCTGATTGTTCTACCACGCCTAACAAACATAATATTTTTGGGAAATTGGATTATCATGCTAGGTCCCTTAATGCTATTTAAATCAGATAATCGCGATCGATCTAATATTATATGTTGCATATTGCTAAAATCAACTCAGATTAGTTTAATAGTTAACGCATGCCCCTTCAATTATATATGCTGAGCTAGTAAGGATATCCTGCCTCTGGAGTTATCGAAGAGCGAGTACTCCTCTCGGTAGTTACAGTCCCCCGAACCCTCAATCTCTACCTTGCGGGTGTATGTTGAGAGATCCCCACACCCGGGATCACAAGGGAACCTACGGCCGTCGTGGTCAAACATAATTGCACTCCCTTTATGTCACGATAACCGGGTTTTGTCAGTTTTTCTCATTGTCGTTAAAAACTGAATGGCGACTCCTATATTACTAGTCAATTGGGTGTGAACTCACAGGAAATCCAATTACACTTGATTTGACAAAAAGTAACGTCACACCCACGAGGGACAAGGTCACGCATTAGCCTCGTGCTTTTTTGACCCCCTCACACTTCCCGACACATGATATAATATGCATGCAATGAATGAGACCTAGACTTGACTCTAAGTGCCACTCCGAAGATTCGGGGTTTTGGATTTTTGTACTTGTATCTGGGATTTGCAACCCGTTGGAAATGTTTGAGAGGAGCCTTCATTCTTTTGTGGAAGTGGAAGTGGGCGCTGGAATTACCTGGGTACGTGTTTTTTCCTCATTCTTTGTGGATTAGAGCTCTGCAATTCTATCTTTCCACAAACTCTTTTCTATAAATATAGCCCAAGTTCGACGTGAAATCACAACACACAATTCATATTCTGAGTATTGACTCCAACCCCTAGCCTAAGCCTTATGCTGCGAAATTGTTCACGCGTTCTGTCGCAATAGATCCATAAATCGAACAGAACGTATCCTGTCCCATAATTTGAGGATCGTTAAATAAAAAGGAGAAATAGCAAAGCCAAAGTGGTTAGTTTTCTGAGAACCGTGACGCGCCTCTCAAGGGTGCGTCGTAATGTGTCCCTTTTCTATGATTTAATTGCTTTCCTCCCCCTTTTTATGAACTGTTAAACTAACTAAATCTGATTGTTCTACCACGCCTAACAAACATAATATTTTTGGGAAATTGGATTATCATGCTAGGTCCCTTAATGCTATTTAAATCAGATAATCGCGATCGATCTAGTATTATATGTTGCATATTGCTAAAATCAACTCAGATTAGTTTAATAGTTAACGCATGCCCCTTCAATTATTTATGCTGAGCTAGTAAGGATATCCTGCCTCTGGAGTTATCGAAGAGCGAGTACTCCTCTCGGTAGTTACAGTCCCCCGAACCCTCAATCTCTACCTTGTGGGTGTATGTTGAGAGATCCCCACACCAGGGATCACAAGGGAACCTACGGCCGTCGTGGTCAAACATAATTGCACTCCCTTTATGTCACGATAACCGGGTTTTGTCAGTTTTTCTCATTGTCGTTAAAAACTGAATGACGACTTCTATATTACTAGTCAATTGGGTGTAAACTCACAGGAAATCCAATTACACTTGATTGAATAAAAAGAATCGTCACACCCACGAGGGACGAGGTCACGCATTAGCCTCGTGCTTTTTCGACCCCCTCACAGTGGTGACTCCGCTGGGGATAGTGAAGGAAATACTCGTGCTTGTAGGTAATCAAAATAGCCGAAGGGTGAAACGATCCTACCCCGCGTTTATTTCCCCATCAAGTTGGGACGACCTGAAAATCAGCATATTAATGTGAACGGGCAGAACCGCATAATGAATCTTGGCTCCCTCAGGGAGTTTGGACTAAGGATACCCATCGCCAATCGGGGGGTGCATACGCTTCGAATGTTGTCCACTCGGCACTTTCGCTAGTAGTACACCCGTCCCAAACCCAATCGCTCGCCCATTAGGTCCCTCCCGCCTGCACGCCCCCTTGGCTTGCACTTGCGGGTTGGCCTCTTGGGCGAAATTCGTCTGTTGAAGACACTACCTCGACCGGGGCATGTGTTGGATCTACGATAGAAGCGGTACCAAACCAGGCGCAAATAACTACCCATAGAAGCCTATCATAAACTACATGACATGTTATTATCGCCTCATGATGAATGTTAGTTATGTGTAGCGAAATATGTGATTGTGTGTGACAAACTATCCTAGAAAACCAACGACCTTAAAAATTGCCCAAACATTCATAGACTAATTTGCCAATGAGTTATACCGAAATACGTGTTCCGCAAACACGAATGATCGCCACAAAAATAAGCGACGCTCGGGATGGCCTGTAACGAGTCCCACAAACGCTGCACAACGCGTAAAGGACGTTATTAGGCAAGCACGCAAATCGAAGTCGCATAAACAAAAGAAGACGCACACAGAAAACGAGAATCAGCCAGGGACGCATTTTCAACGCCCCTGGCTGGGCGCCAGAATTTCTCACGCCCGACGCTGGGCGCTGAAGTTGCTGCTTGGCCTTCTGGTCAGGCGCAACAGCCTCGGTGCCCGCGCAAAAGAAAAAAACACGAAGCACCAAAAAACGTTCATAAAAAAGGAATTGCTATGAAGGCGTAAGAAAAAGCACTCGATTCTAGAGCGACTCAAAAAAAACAAATAATAAATAACTCTTTGTGTCGTTGATAGGCCTCCTACGACGACAATGTTCGGCGCCAAAACCGAACATGCCAATAATTATGAATGTCACGCGGGCAAAGATTTTCGAAAATATAAAGAATTCAAAGTGCACACATAGTAGTCCAAATATACTAGTCCGACTTAAGGGTAGTCATAAAACGTCTAAAAACCGACTCACGAACAAACTAATGTGTCTCCTACTCCCCAACAATAATGCAGGGCCCCTGAATACCTACCCGTGATAAGCCATCAAGGAACGCGATGGAAGAAGCATATCCCGAGTATCTATACCTAGAGGTCGCACAAACCCAAGAGATGCATGCTCTGGAACACGACCCTTTACGTTCTCAAAGGCCACTCGCCTCAAAGAATCGTGCTATGCCAAAAACGCTCCCCAATTCACATGCTTTCGGGCTATTGTTTGGGTTAGAAAAGAAAAGAGCGAAGAATGAACCAGAAATTATGGCATTAGCTCTTCAAGATGAATTGTTCGATCCTACTAAATTGATCGCTCCATCACCCTCAAAAGATGACCAAATCCAACGAGGGTGGCGCAAGACTTTCAAATGGACTAATGCTCGTGGGATGAAGTTCAAGATATCTGCGGGAGAGGGTCCGATGTACGAAGAATTAGAGTCTGAATCCGAGTCTGACTCCGAGTCCGAACCTAGCAAAATTGTAACCCCTCCCAAAAATAGTTTAGACCCGGAAATATCTACTCCGGGAGATCTTTTTGATGTAATGCTTCATGACTTTAATAAGATAAACAAAACTTTTGAGTATATGCCGCTTAAAAAACAGAGTAATAATGCAGAATATCTCGTCGCTAATGAGCACGAAAAAGAGCCAGAAGAGGAATATACCGAATTGATAAAAGCTGTAAATGAGCAAGAACTCAAAACTCCTATAATTGAGGACACAGAATCGGTAAATATTGGAACAGAAGAAAATCCTAAAATCATTAAAATTGGCCTCACCTTAACTCCCACTGAAAAAGCCGATCTAATCTCCACTTTGCGGGAATTCGAGGGTGTCTTTGCTTGGTCCTACAAAGACATGCCAGGAATAGATCGAGAAATCGCTGAGCAAAAAATTCCGCTAGATCCCAAAATGACGCCAGTAAAACAAAAGCTACGGCGGCTCAAACCAGAGATAGCCTTGAAAATAAAAGAAGAAGTCACTAAACAATTAGACGCCGGCTTTATAAAAGTCTCCAACTACCAGAATGGGTGGCCAATATTGTCCCCGTAGCTAAAAAAGATGGACGCGTGCGAATGTGCGTAGACTTTCGAGACCTCAACAAAGCCAGTCCCAAAGATGACTTCCCTCTACCTCACATTGACATACTAGTAGACAACACCGCAGAGCACGCGCTCCTCTCCTTTATGGACGGGTACGCCGGATATAACCAAATACTCATGGCAGAAGAAGACATGGAAAAAACAACTTTCATTACCCCTTGGGGTACATATTGTTACACTGTAATGCCTTTTGGTTTTAAAAACGAGGGGGCCACCTATCAAAGAACAGCCACCACGTTACTCCATGACATGATACACAAAGAAATCGAGGTCTATGTGGACGACATGATCGTCAAATCTAAAGACCGGCACGGTCACCTCCCGGCACTTAAAAAGTTCTTCACCCGAATCTTGAAATATAACATGAGAATAAATCCACAAATATGTGTGTTCGGGGTAACCTCTGAAAAATTGCTAGGATATGTTGTTAGTACGCGAGGAATCGAGATTGACCCATCCAAGATCAAAGCCATCACCGAAATACCCCCACCGAAAACTGAAAAACAGATAAGGGGCTTCCTAGGAAAGCTGCAATACATTAGTAGGTTCATTTCCAAGCTTACTATGACTAGTGAGCCAATATTCAAAAAATTAAGAAAAGAAGAAAAAGTCGAATGGGATGAACAATGCCAAACTGCCTTCGATAAAATCAAAGAATATCTAAGCAAACCACCCGTCCTCTCCCTGTTAGGTTATGATTCATATGACAAAACATAAATCATGCGGAAAAACCATAAATCCAGGAAAGCATATTATTTACACATAATCATTTAGCATAGTTTAGATGCATACACTTTGTTGCGTGCCTTCCCTAGCTGCGCCCGAACCGAACAAGAACAAGTCTATAGGACTCCAAATGTCGTCCCTCCGTAGATAGTCCACAGCACGTCCGGATCCGCCTTAAGCTTGACCAACTAGGATCGCCCTTAAGGTACTTAGAATTTTCGGCTATTGTAGGCAATTGTATGACTGAATTTTTGCTCTCAAAATCACTTTGAATACTTGAATTGTGTATATAAATTATGACCCTAGGCACCTATTTATAGAGGTATGGAAAAGGAACTGGAATCCTATTAGGATACGAATCAAACTAGAATCCTAATAGAATTCTTATTTAATTAATTCATCCTTTTAGGTTTAGGAATTTAATCATATGTCGAAACCTGATAGATTTAGGATTCGTATAGCATACAAACACACACACGCACGCACAGCAGCCCACGAGGGGCGCCATGCACGCGCGCGCAGCCCGCGAGCTCGCAGCCCATTGCCACGAGGCCCACACGCTGCAGCAGCCTTGGTGCGCGCTGGGCCTGCCTTGCGGTGGGCCTGGCGCAGCCTTGGCTGGTGCGTTGTGGCGCGCTGGCTTGCTGGGCGATGGTCCGGCTTCGTGCTGGGCCTTCGTCTGGCAGGCCTCGTCAGATGCTAATTCGTACGATACGCTTCCGATTAATTTCCCGATTCCGGAATTTATTTCCGATATGAACAATATTTAATATTTCCGATTCCGGAATTAATTTCCGTTTCGAACAAATATTTAATATTTCCGTTTCCGGAATTATTTTCCGATTCCGATAATATTTCCGATTCTGACAATATTTCCGTTTCCGGCAATATTTCCAATTCCGGCAATATTTCCATTTCCGATAATATTTTCCGATACGTACCATGTTTCCGTTTCCGGCAACATCTACGACTTGGATAATATTTATATTTCCGATACGATCCATATTTCCGTTTTCGGCAATATCATCGTTTCCGGAGTATTCATTTCTTGCCTTGTGACGATCTCAGCTCCCACTGAAACCAAGATCCGTCGATTCCGAATATCCATAGATGGAGTATTTAATGCCATTAAATACTTGATCCGTTTACGTACTATTTGTGTGACCCTACGGGTTCAGTCAAGAGTAAGCTGTGGATTAATATCATTAATTCCACTTGAACTGAAGCGACCTCTAGCTAGGCATTCAGCTCACTTGATCTCACTGAATTATTAACTTGTTAATTAATACTGAACCGCACTTATTAGACTTAACAAAGAATGCATACTTGGACCAAGGACATTATTTCCTTCAGTCTCCCACTTGTCCTTAGGGACAAGTGTGCATTTCCTAATTCCTTTGTCGCTCGATGCTTGCTCTTGAACATTAGGTAAGAGTTGTCATCCTTATTGTGTCCAGAGGTGTTTCTCGGTTTCAGAGTTCAACTGATCAAATAAACAGATAATCATAGCCTATGATTCATCCGAGCACGGCCATGCATTTCACAGTTTCTAGCTCTCCGAGTGGCCTTGTACAACTTTTAAGCATCTCATCCCGATTTATGGGAGGACAATCCCAATCTTGCGATCTTGAGATTAGACTTCGTTTGATAGGTGATTACCTGAGCGTTGCCTTTATAGCCTCCTTTTACGGTGCGACGGTTGGTCAACGTCAAAGCAACCAGTTCTCAAACAAGTAATCTTAAATCACTCAGGTATTGAGGATTTAGTGTCTAATAATTTTAATGACATTTACTTATGACAGATTTTCATCTCTTACAGTAAAGTTTCATAGGTCTTGTCCGATACTAGTCTTCCCAAAGTAAGTATCTATGCAAATGATTATGACATTGCCATGTCCACATAGTTCAAGAAACAGAACTACTAGTCATCTTGCATTCTAATCGTCTAACGTTTTCTATGCGTCCAATTTTATAGAAAACTCCGACTAGGGACCATTTTCAACCTTTGACATTCAAGTTCACTTGATAGACATTTCTTAGTCACAGGACTGGTCCTGACAGTCTATCTTGAATATATCGTCAAATTGAAGGGACTCATCATTTAATACTAAACCAAGATTAAATGGAATATGAAAATACATTTCATATATGATAAATGTTCAACCCCATTATTTTACAACCATGGGCCTCAAACCCATCTTTAAAACAGTTCATGGAATTCAAAGCTATGCTTGATTTCCAATGCTACAATGTGAGTGTTGCTTCTCACTTGTTGCATAGGTTTAGTTATCACGCTTTGCCAATCTTAACATCCTTTTCATCGAATGTTCTTCGAGATATGATGATAAGAACTTTTGAGTATGTTTATTTTGTGATCTAGTCTTTCTTGCTACATTAGTGGTTCTACACATTTTGCAATGAGGAACCATTAAGTCAACAGACATGTGATCTTCCCAAGTTCAATGAAGAACTCATATAAACAACTCTATTTCATTGCTTCTTAGGCAATAATTACTTTTACTTCAACTGTATAGGTTGCTAGTGATGCTTTGTTTGGATCTACTTATCCAAGCAGTTCACAGATATGTGGAAGACTCTCCAACTATATCTTAGAACATAGAAATTATTATTTTAATTTCCCACGCAACAACTCATGGTCTTCAATCCATGTTGCCATTTCAAAACACGATGCTCTTTAGCTCGTCCTTGTCAATGGTTAACTCCAAAGGGTCTTGCTTGATCCTTTGCCAGTGTTTATGCGCGTAGCATCAATATTTAGCATATCTTTATTTCCTTGAATCAAGAACTATTCCTATGTACCTTTTCAAGTACCATAAGTGTTCTTGATCTCAATCTAGTTGATCTTCACTTAGATCAATAGAGATTGGTATATGTTCGTCATGCCTAAAGTCATACGATACGTTTTTGGCGATCCTCATATTATATTATATACATGATAAATTCTTTTGCAGAATAATTCCCAATTGAATTCTATTCATGTAACTTTAGCTCATTCAGTTACATTAGATACTGAATCCAACTAAATTCTTTGACATATAATATAGGTAAAGAATCTCATTAGATTCTTTGATGTTTAACTTAGTAAATGCTTATACATAGTTCAAACATTCATTACTTAGATTTATTCATATGGATCGAATATCTCCAATGGAGTCTTTCGTGTTTGATTTAGTAAATGCCATTACTAAACAATATCATAAAATCTTTGTAAATAGATCTTAATACCCAGTATGTACTAAGTTTCGCCTTGGTCCATCATTGATGAATAATTTCAAACCTAAGTCATTAGCATTTGAATGTTATTTCACAATAGAGAGATATGTGTGTGATACACACAGGACCAGTTAAGTTTTTATGTACTCCCACTAAACTTCTTATATATCTATAAGAATCATGTACATTTTATGAAACTAAAATACTTATTAGCTTCACTAAAATACATTTCTAATTCCCAATTGCTTGCTTAAATCTGTACTTAGATTTCATAAGCTAGCTTTCTTTTTCAAGCATTTATTTGGATCCACAAATCCTTTGACATACCATGTACATAGTTTATTCCAACATTTGATTGAGGAATACGTTTTGTCATCCAATTGCTATATGTACCAATATGCAATCATTGCTTGAATTATAGACTTGAGCATTACGATTATGCATGAGGTTTCAACACAATCCACACCGTGAATTTGCTTGTAACCTTTTAGCAACTAATCTAGCTTTGTGTTGTGAACACAATTTCATGTTTGATGGTTTTTATTCTTAAAACAAACTTGCAACCAATAGGTGTGAAACTATTCTTGCAAATCAACAAAATTTCAATTTTGTCATCAAAACATTGAGTATGTTTTATGGCCTCTAACCATTTAAAACATTTGAGTCTATATATGGCCTCTAACCATTTTAGGGAATCTGGGTTTCGTCATAGCTTTCTTACAAGTCACAAACTCATTAATCTACATGATAATAGTTTGACTGCAAGTTGTAGGTTTCTTCACTATCTAATAGAAGAATTGCATAGTTTCAGTGACCTGAACTCCATGTTTCTTCACTATCTAATAGAAGAATCTCATAGTTTCAGTGACTTGAACTCTATGCCTACAAGGGTATAGAACATCAAACAACAGAATATCAATAGCCACTTAAAAGTCCTTTGAATATTCTGTTCTCCTTGAAGCACTTGTAAAGTCTTCTAAGAGATGTCTATTCTTTAAAGCCACTTCTAAAGTCCTTAAAGAATAAGTTCGGATTTTCTGAAGCACTTCGAAAAGCCTCCGGAATGTCCGTTTATGTTTGTTGTTCGCCTCGAAGACTTTCGAGGTCTATTTTCTCCCACTTGTCATTTTGGAAACGAATCTCCAAAAGGACATTATTTCGAGCAAACAAACATTATGTTCTCAAAAATTTGTGGTAGAAACAATACCCTTGTGTCTCATTTGAATAAATCATAATGAAACATATATCTATACTTGGGCCTTAGTTTGTCGAATGACAAACACTAAGCTCCCACTGAGTTTTGCAACTCTCTAGATATATTTTATGAAAAGTTATTCTGAAATTTCTTTTCAATAGCTTTGACGAATTTGGTTTAGTTTGGTGGTACTTGAGCATTTTGTTTTAGAAATTATAGGAAAAGTCTTTATGATTCATCATTAATCGAATCAAGTACTAATTGACTTCGATTATTCCAACTAAGATATGCAATATCTTATGGACCTAGATTGTGAAATTACAACACACAATCATTGATGATCATATTTGGTCTCAAGTAATCATCAACATGATCTAACCTAGATCTTTATGATTTCTTGCCAAGTGGATTTTATACTTCTGAATCTTTGAACTAGCCAAACAGATTCAACTTATATCACATTTGAGTAAATAAACCTATATTCACTCAAATCCATATAAAGTCATAAAATCTTTCTTTAGCTTTGAACTGTATTGTCTAGGCGTTCTAACAATAGTTCATATCTTTTGTTAATTACTTTCAACAAGTAAGACTAGTCGTCTTAAATTGATCTAGAAATCAATGAACTTTCAAAAGTCCATCAAAATAGAGCTTTTGAATGTTAACTTGTTGATATGGTCTAAGCAACAATGCCAAAGATTTAGTGGAACTCAAATCAAGGGGTTGATTTGAACCTAGTAAAGTTCTTTAAAGAGTTGTTTGTTTTAATCAAGCATATTGACTCAACCTGTAATTGACCATTTCATTCAAATAAACAAACAAACATTGTTTTTGTTTTCCTTGAATGTGAGTCTTTCTGTTTTTGAAAACAGAAATTTAGGTATGTTGATCATGGAACAAAATAGCCATTAAGTTCCAGCCTTTGAAAGGACTTAAAACAAACTAGATGACCCTACAACTAATGTAACATTACCATGCTTCATTTCCCACTTGTAGGCCATTAGTGTAGCCTAGCTTCCATTGTTTGAGTTATTACCGAAGTAAGAACCTCAAGCGGTATATGATACCAAGGAAGTTTGATTGCTAGGTCACTTCTCTTTAAACATAAACTTACAGGTAGAAACGGAATTGTAAATTCCTTTCATTTGTTCCTTGTTTTCCTATTTCTCGTACTCTTTCTTATAGTCTTAAGAATAGAATTCTTTAGTGTTGACTTTTATACTTTGTTAGACATGTCCAATGTCACTCCAACAAGGTTCTTAATTACCATTTTAATTTATGTTGAATATTTTGTTTCAACTAGATGATCTTACCAGAAGCTTCTAAAGTTCTCTAAGCATCGATCTATTCGAATGTCTAGTGTCTAGACTCATTCGAGAATTAAATGGAAAAAGATTTTAGGTTGTTAACCATTGGTAAAGCTGAGCGTTTAAACTCAATGCTTTATGATCTCAAAACTACAGTGTTTTTGAATTCACAAGCACCAATTGGTTTGCCATTCGATTTTGATACTCGAAAACAACCATAAAAGTCGCTAAAAGAAACGTACATTTTAAATTGCTCATTTTCTCTCATTTCCGTGAATCGTTCTTGGATTCACTACCAATCGAGGAAATTTAATGTTACCTTTCTAAAAGGATTTACTGCAGTGCAAGATATTTAATTATAAACAATAATTAAAACATACATTGAAGCATGCAAAGTCTAAACATTTATCATGAGTAATAACTTGAAAATTAAAGCAATCATGCAATTTCAACAAGTTATTAGCATTTTATTCGAATTTATTGTTCCGGCAGGTGTGAATAAAATGATTCCAAGTTCCGGCCGAAAAACTGCGTACATATAATTAAATAAACCAAATTTGCAATTAATTAACAATTACGAAAATTAATCACCCCTTTTAATTCTTTGCAAATTTGTAAAATTTAACCATGTCATGCAATTTAGATTATGTAAATAATAAGAGGCTCGTGATACCACTGTTAGGTTATGATACATATGACAAAACATAAATCATGAGGAAAACCTTAATGCCAGGAAACATATTATTTACACATAATCATTTAGCATAATTTAGGTGCATACACTTTGTAGCGTGCCCTCCCTAGCTGCGCCCGAACCGAACAAGAACAAGTCTTTAGGACTCCAAGTGTCGTCCCTCCGTAGATAATCCACAGCACGTCCGGATCCGCCTAAAGATTGACCAACTAGAATCGCCCTTAAGGTACTATAATTTTCGGCTAATTATGGGCAAGAATGTGACTAATTTTTCTGCTCAAAAATCACTGTTTTATTGTATGAATACTTGTTGAAAAATTCGTGTATAAATTTATGACCCTAGACATATAGTTGTAGAACCTTGGAAAGGATTTCGAATCCTGTTATAATACTAATTAATTAATTAGAATCCTTTTAGAACTCGAAATAATTAATTTAATCTTTAAGGATTAGGATTTAATCTATGCACGAATTCCGATAGCTTTAGGATTCGTATAGCACACACACACGTAGCGCACGAGCACCGCACGCCCATGCCCAAGCCTCGCGGCCCACGCTGAGCGCACAGTGCTGAGGCCCACTGCTCGCAGCCCATCGCTGAGCGCGCGCGCCAAGCCTTGGCGTGTTGTTGGATGCGTGTGGCTTGCTGGGCGACGGCCTGGCTTCGTGCTGGGCCTTCGTCTGCAAGCCTCGTCCGATGCTAATTCGTACGATATGCTTTCCGATTAAATTCCCGATTGGAATTCATTTCCGACACGAACAATGTTTAACATTTCCGATTCCGGAATTAATTTCCGTTTCGAACAAATATTTAATATTTCCGTTTCCGGAATTATTTTCCGATTCCGATAATATTTCCGATTCTGACAATATTTCCGTTTCCGGCAATATTTCCGAATCCGGTAATATTTCCATTTCCGATAATATTTTCCGATACGTACCATGTTTCCGTTTCCGGCAACATCTACGACTTGGATAATATTTATATTTCCGATACGATCCATATTTCCGTTTCCGGCAATATCATCGTTTCCGGAGTATTCATTTCTTGTCTTTGACGATCTCAGCTCCCATTGAAACGAAGATCCGTCGATTCCGAATATCCATAGATGGAGTATTTAATGCCATTAAATACTTGATCCGTTTACGTACTATTTGTGTGACCCTACTCAGTCAAGAGTAAGCTGTGGATTAATATCATTAATTCCACTTGAACTGAAGCGGCCTCTAGCTAGGCATTCAGCTCACTTGATCTCACTGAATTATTAACTTGTTAATTAATACTGAACTGCATTTATTAGACTTAACATCAAATGCATACTTGGACCAAGGGCATTATTTCCTTCACTTTTGCCAAGCAAATTCCAGGCATGGTAACCATCATTAAATCGACGGAAATTCCAGATTTAACACTAAAACATTATTATTATTCAACATATTTAACACTCCCGACGAATTGCCAAACTTCCGTCGGCACTGTCATTTCTCATTTCTACGGCTATGGCTACCGATAATTGTTGCAAATTATATGGAACAAGCGCCGACATTTATTGCTCTTTAACACCTCCCTCTTTTGATTTCCAGATCTAACAACCCAAAACCCAGAATTTCAGATCTAACAACCCAAAACCCAGAATTTCGTGGTAAGATACAAGGACGAAACTATGAGAATATAAAAGAACTCCGGCGATACCCATGAACGATGAACGACGAACGATGAACGACGAACGAGCTTTGTGAGGTCCATCACTAATTCACTGCAGGCCGATTTCCCGGCAATCGAAACTCCGGCGAAACCTTGGGTAAGCTTAAGCAAGAGGAGAGAGAAATAAACTTAATTGTTAATTAATAAACTTAATTGTTAATTAAGTTTCCTAATTATTTTATTTATTAATTTCAGATAATACAAAATGTATTTTTGGAAAATTCAGAAATTACAAAAGGTATTTTCATAAAAAGAAATTGTTTAATTAAATTTAAAGATAAAAGAAATAAATTGATTAAAATATATTATTTTCATTAAATTTAAAGATAAAAGAAAAGAATTTTGTGTGGCCCATATTAATTCTAAAGAATGGTCATTTTTAAGATGACCATGATAGAAACATCCAACTTTGGATTATTTTGGAATAATCCCAACTTTCAGGTATATCTTCTTAAAATAATCTAAACTATCAATCATCCTATGTACAATAGACCCCAAATGGTTTAATAATGACAAGGAAATAAGACTTCGGATTATTTTGAGAAGGTAATCCCAAAAATTGAATAGGTTAAATTATCTCTTGTGTCGACAAGTTCGATCGACAAAGTTTTAGGATTCCTTCGTATATCCGTATATCCAAAGTTGGGATTATTCATATACCTCTCCCTTCTCACTATCATTTTCACTCGTTTTCCACTTGGTTTAAGACATGATCCACAATCAATTTAATGTGGACCAAGTCCATTTAAGAATTGGTGAATATATAAACATGGTGAAAAGTTTTACATACGTAATTTCACCACAACAAACTAACCAATATTCACCAAAAAGATACTCATAGTCACTAAAAATCATATAATTTAATTTGAAAATAAAAAAAGAAATTAAAAATTAACCACTGGTTGATCGGATGCTCCATTGAATAAGGAATAAAGAAAATTCAAAGTATGTACTATGTAGACTGAAGTAAGCTTACACTGAAATAGATATGTCTACTAATGTTTAAGAATGTGTCATTATTGTCGTTGGTCCTAGTAACATGGGCTTGTAAACCAAGTGGACAAGTGGGAAAATAAGGTTTAACATGATGTAAAAATCAATTTCCACCATTTATATACTTCCTCCGTTTCTAAATAGTTGCACCGTTTTGACTTTTAAGTTTGTCAACGCATAACTTTGACCATCAATACTTATAATTATGTATTAGTAAAAATTATTAAAATTTGATATATTTAAAATATATATTAAGACAAACCTAATAATACTTTGTATAATAATTTTTATTTTTATTTTTTAGTAGAAAATTGAGGTCAAAGCAAGACAAGTGAATAGTGTCAAAAGTCAAAATGGTGCAACTATTTGGGAACGGAGGAAGTATATTATGTTAGTACACGATTTTGTCCACCAGTATCTCTAATCATTAAAATTATAAAAGTTTGATAATTATATTATTGAAATTATATATTGAACTATTAAATTAGTTACAATGAGATTCTAACAAATAGAATTAGATTTTACATATTCAAAAAAATCAAGTTAAATTATCTCATGCTGTCGACAAGTCGATCGACAAAATTTTAGGGTTCCTTCGTATATCCGTATATCCAAAGTTGAGATTATTCGTATAAGTCACACTTCTCACTATCATTTTCTCTCGTTTTCCAGATGGTCGCGACATATGCAATTTGTAGGTGCAAACAAATTGAACAGGTTACAGACTAGAGCAAAACTCAAGAAATTTGGAGTTTGGAATTGCGAGTACGAATCGCGAGTTAGCGACAACTCCACAATATTTCAAGAAGTTTAAGGCGTAAAGAAAAGTCATTGGCTGATTGGATACACATTGGATAAGAACTTAAGGAGTAAAAGAAAATTCAAAATATATGGGCTGGTGTACGTACGATAATAATGTCGCTATGAGTACTACGTGAATGATGTTGCAATTAGACTATTAGAGCCGATAATGTACTGGAGTTGGGTTTGGTTGGGTTGGGTAGGGTCGGAACTAGGTCGACCTATTAATAAATGTGTTAGAGATTATTTCATCCAGTTCGACCTGTTTACTTAAACGAGTTGAGATTTTCAACAAAAGGTCTTGCGCGCACAAGGTGTACAATAAATTTATTGTACACCAAGATAACTTTTATGCAGTTTTTCGTAACTTTAACCTATTTTTCTGTAACTTTTATATTGTAAAATTAAAAAGTTGAGAGATAAACATTTTAAAGGGTTAATTGATTAATTTATACATTATTAGTGATTTTGAAGAAATAATTTTTTATTCAAATGAAAAATTTATCATTAAAAAATAGATAACTTTTACATATATAAATGTAACTTTAAAGCATTTTAAGTCAACTTTTACTTCGGTGTACAATATTTATTGTACACCCATTGTAAATAAGAATTTCCTACCAGCTTTATCGAGTCCACCCAAGGTTGACCCGCTTAATTTTTCCCCTTTAAGAATAACCTCAAGTCTTATATGTGACGCGTTCACACTTATAAATAAGCCCAGCTTGTTTAAAGCCCATCGTGTTAGTTAACGGAATATAAAAGTAACAGCAGCATAGAAAAAAAAGTAACACTACTCTATACAAGGAACATCTAACATGAAACTGCAATAAAATAAGAAAAGTAACGACGAATATAATGTATAAGTAACACCAACATAAAAAATCAAGTAACATCAGTCTATACAAGAAACCTATAACATGAAATTGAAGAAACTGCAATAATAAAAGTAACACGAACATAGAAAATCAAGTAACACAAGTCTATACCAAGAACTTCTAACATGAAATCGAAGAACCTGATAAAACAATAAAAGTAACGACTAATACAATGTATAAGTAACACCAACATAGAAAGTCAAGTAACATCAGTCTATACAAGGAACCTCTAACATAAAATTGAATAAACTGCAATAAAACAAGAAAAGTAACAACCAATACAATGTATAAATGACACCAGCACAGAAAGTCAAGTAACAACAGTCTATACAAGGAACCTCAAACATGAAACTGCAATAAATTAAACAAGAAAAATAAAAGCGAATACAAGGTATTCATAACACCAGCATATAAAGTCAAGTAACACCAATCTATACAAAGAACATCTTATATCAAATTGAAGAAACTGCAGTAAAACAAAAAAGTAACAGCGAATACAATGTATAAGTAACACCAGCATAAAAAGTCAAGTGACACAAGCTATTACCTTCTCCATAGTAGCTGCGCTCGTCGCACCATCAACTAAATGGTGTGGCTGGTCATACAGGATACGCGTTGTAAGTATAAATCGACTTGAATTTGAAACTAAAGGGGTGATTGGAAAAAAAGGGGTTGTGCTACAACCCAAAGATGTCGGCTCCTCTCTGACTGATTGTTCATAAGCATCACCATTAATCGATCCATTAGAAGACCTCTTAAAAGGTGGAATTGGAACATTAGGGGTTGTACTACAACCCAAAGATGTCGATTCCGGTACAGGAGATGCCGATTTCACCTTATGTGTTCATGGTGCAAGTTGTTGCTTCTTGGGTCGTCCCTTACCTTTAGCCGTGACGGTGGCGGCTAACATGAACAAACTCACAGTAACATGCGTTGGAGGAGAGACTTCACGAAGAAAAACAACCTGCAATATAATGAAATATCTATGGGGGATATCAATATAACTAAAGTATGATTAACAATTGTGTATGATATGAGCAGTGATTAATTGTCCAGAATATGGGATAAGGTAGCAATTGACAACAATAACTAAACAATTATGTATTAATTGACAACTTTTAACAAATTAGGTAGTAATTCGCAAAGTCATTAAAAACCTAGGTAGTAATTGACAAATTTACCTAAATGTAAATTTTTTTCCCTTTTCATCTTAAGCTTAAAAAACAAAAAATTTGACATAGTGAAGTGTGATTATGAGTACTGAAAAGAAAAACATTAACGAAAATATAATAATCAACTAATAATAAAGAAGCTAGAGGATTCGAGTCTATTTCTTATTCTTATTTTTCAATCATTTTCCTATTTTTTTGTGAAAAACAATGTGTAACCATGCAATTAACTGAACTGAGGCAATTAATATTTGTTAATCTTTTTCCAAACTGTAGAAAATTCAAAGTTTGTGGACTATGTTATGTGTTGCCATAGTCATGTGAGTGTAGACTTTTCTACATTTCGATTTCAATCGAAAGTGATACTTGTGATTGTTCTAGTAACTCACACGCACACCACATCATTCACAACAAGAGATTAACCCAACTAAATATATGACTAGACATTTTTGGGTTTTTAATAACCACCTGTAACATATTTTAGTAAGTTATGGGATTATTCTAATCCTACTTATACCACACAACCACCTCTTCTAAAATTTCACATTTCTAGATTATAACACCATAAAAAATTGTACCATTTACGACAGAAAATTCCGTCGTTAAAGGCCAATAATTGTTGATTAATGACGGGATTTCATGTCGCGAACTCGTCATAAAAGGGGGTCGTCGTTAATAGAAAATTCCGTCGTTAACCCGTCGTAAAAGACATTTGTGACGGCCGTTATATTCATGAGAAATCCATTATTCAATGCGAAAGCCATCACAACAAAATTTCAAGTTCATAAGATTTTCTTTAAGGTATTCTCATAGATATAATTCAAAATAAATATTTATGATTAAAAGATAATATACATATTCCTTTGGGGAAAGAGAACATGGATAGGGTCGGGTTACCGTAACCTCGCTCCCTATCTTGGTGGGGTCGTCACCCTCCTAGAAATCATTTGCTTGCAAGACTTAACCAGGACATGTTCTTATATACAGATCGCCATGCTCTAAACATACAGAGCACCATGCTCTAATTATACCGAGCGCCATGCTCTAATCATACAGAGCACCATGCTCTAATCATAACACATATATGTTCATCACTGATGTATGTGAGTGTCGTACTCAACGCATACACAGCTTATTTCCCCTTAACTATGGTAACATAGATATGATAGTTTATTAAATACTTATTGGCAATTTACTTTAATGTTATTCTAAGACACATTTCATTTCGCTTTGCCATGAATATTTTTTTCACCAATTTCATAAGTCTTAAACCATTAGTTAGACACAAACGCATGCCTTAAGGTTTCTACATACATCATAATTCAACATAGTTCTTTAACTTGATTAATCATCATCCTCAAGACTTTGTTGATTTCTTGTTTTACAGTACTCCAACCTTACTGATCTAGTTGAGACATAGACACTCTTCTTAATTATTCCTAGATTAGCTTCTTAGAAGCAATTTACTTGCCATTGGTGGCAATATCAATTAGACTCATGCTATGACTTCGTTATATTCTCCTTAACTTGAATCGCCTTTGTCATCGATTATACACATAGACCATTGACTAGTAATTGATCGCAAAGAGTGACAATCATTTAAGATCCTAAAGTTATTAATAGCTTATACTTTCCTCAAATCTGAATTCATTCTTTTATAACTTAGTGTGCCTGAAATGTATTTTATAAAACATTTGAACAATTCTTATGTTAAAACAACCTTCACTGAATAAGGAAATAACGATTGGTTTCTTTTTAAAATTATTAGTTCCAAAGACACCTTTGTTTAATCGCAATTTCAAATTATTTAACATTCTTAGAAATGATTTCATTATTCCTTAAATCAAAATCCTTTGTGAAACTTATTGAAAAAGTTATTTTTATTTATAAATCAAAAACATGTTCACACTAAAAATATATTTCAATTATCGTTGTTTAATATATATATATATATATATATATATATATATATATATATATATATATATATATATATATATATATATATATATATATATATATATATATATATATATATATATATATATATAAATGCTCTTTAAAGATCTTTTATCAACATTCAAAGCTATTCTTAATTAGCAATTAACGATTTTAGGAATACGTTTGACTTATAGGAAACTCAAATTAGATGTGGTTTTATAAAATAAATTTTTAAGGACGCTTTCTAAAAGAAATAAGAAATATGTTAAAACATGCTTTTTAGTTTCATGCATATTCAAACAACATTTTTAATTACATCATTATTAACTTGTGGTTAGAAGATAACGACCCATGATTGGATTTGATGCAACTTCATGACCATTTGAGTTTGACCTCCGTCTACATTAACCATTAGTATCCTTAATTATAATTTTCTTATTTTCAAAGCTCTACTTAGACCTTTAAATTCATTTACATATTCCATGATTAACCTTATCACTAATTTATTCTCAAATTCAACCTCAAGAACTCTTGATCAATTCAATTATCTAGTTGCACAACCTCTCAACTCAAACAATCTCTCACCTGAATTCCCGATCGACACAATTATTCATTCAAAAGAATAAAGGTTCTTAAAACATTACAATCCAATTTGCAAAGCATTGTTCAATTCAGAAAAAACAATTCAATTTGCAATACGTAATTCAACTTGAAAAACATGATTTCAATTTTCAAATCACAATTCAGAATTCATACACATACATAATAATTAAACACAAAATATAATTAACATTGAAGATGGTTGGACAATGTGTACATTGAATTATCGACGCATACAAACTCCAAGAGCTACACATTCAATCATCCATCTCTACTTATATTTCATAATTTTATGCTCCTTATTCATCTTCCCTAACATTCACCTCAGCGAACAAAGACACGAATTAATGCTTCATTCACTTAAATCAGATCAACTAAGTCAATTCCTCTTAGAGATCCCCCTAATCAATCTTTCAGAATTTCATTCTAAGCTACCCGCGTCTTAATTGAACCCCTTTTTAAAATCTGGAACCATTTTCGAAAACTTAGTTTTGAATTTATATAGCACACATTCTACCTTAAAAAAATGGGTTAGATTCTTGATAGGGGTTATAATTGAAATCATAATCGGAATATTTATTTGTTTTATAAACTCAATTCGAAAAACTCAAATCATATTCCATTTATAACTCTTAATTGTATAAAGAAACATTAATTCGAATTAATCAAATATAGTACCAAAATAAATCTAATTCAATACCCAAAATCATTTCTATATAATCAAAATAATTAATCAATGACAAATTAATTTCCAATAACTATTTCAATCTAATTTGGGCTAAACTAAAATAAACCAAAGGGGATTGAAGTATACCCTTAAATTTAAATGGAGGAGTAAGGTGGAATGGAAGAGACCAACCTCAGGGAATTAACAACTCCATCAATATCAACGACAACGGTCGCAGCTCCGGCAGCCGCCGTGGAGCTCCCACGGCAAGGAGGAGAGACACGGCAGGGGAGAGCAGAGGAGAGAGAGAGTAGCAGAGGGAGTTTACAGCAACAACAAGGCAACCAATCGATAGTCATCGGTGATGGTGGCGAGCCAACGGAGGCAATCGACAAGGAGGAAGTATTACCCCATATACTATATGGGGCTACAGTCCCCAATATAGCAAAAAAAAAGAACAATTATTTTATGACTGTGTAATTGGGTTTGAGTGAGCTGACATGGCAATGCTTAGATGGCAAATGGACTACGTATTCCATACGTATATTATCAAGAATACAATAGGAATACAATATGAATACATCATTTATTTTTTTCCCTCCTTTTTTTCCCTCCTTTTTTTTCCCACCTCTCTCCTTTTCTTCTTCACTGGCTCGTCTCTCTCCAATCTCCCTCAATTTTTTTTCTTCACCGGTTCTTTATGTTTTTTTTGATAATTTTGGGGGATTTCATTAATGAAATGTTTAATGGAGTTACAAAGCATGCCTTCCTGACAGTGAATGGAAAGCTATTCTCATACATTACATTGAAAACTCATGTTGTACTATGCAACTTCTACGTCCACTTTGCTCTACTATATCCATGCTAGGAATTCGTCTTTTCTTCGAAGACCTTGTTTGGCAAGGGCATCGGCTACGCTGTTCGAGGCTCGAGTCTTGTGTATTATGGAAATTTGCAGACCATTGCAAGAAGCGTTACGGATGAAGTTCAACACAAAATTGAGGTTCCAAGGACCTCCTGACTTAGCAATGCACCATTGTACTGCATTTGCTGAGTCTGACTCAATGATCAGATGATGATTGTTGATTCGCTCGCTACTCATGGATATTTTAATGGCTCTATGAATTGCAAAAATTTCGGCGGAGTTGATTTCCATTGGTGGGACGGGGGACGAGAACATACATATAAAACTTCCATGAGAGTTTCGAAGGACCCCTCCAATGGATGTTCTTTGTAAAGTAGGGCTGAGAGATGCGTCGACGTTCCATTTTAGAACATTTGCAGGGGGAGGGCACCATACTGGGATGGAGGGGGCAATGGCCGAATTAGTGACTATGGCACACGGGGTTGACCAGAGTAGACAGGTTGGGTTACGAATGACGTCCTGCGAGCTATATGGGAAAGGCTCACCCCATCCTTTGATCCACCAACTTAATCGAAGGAGGACCAATTCTTTTAGTTGACTTAGTGTTGCTGCAGCTTCTTGGAATATCCTATTGTTCCTTTCCCTCCATAGAGTCCATGAGATAATGAAAAAACTAGCAAGCCAAACCTTTTTAAAGAAAGTGCCTTTATACGGGCACGACCATTGATTGAAGGCTTCTTGAAGACTTGATGGGAAGACCCACTGTAACCCCCATAAATCATGCCACCAACACCACAAGTTCCATGAGAAGGAGCAGTGTAGGAGTAGATGGTTGCAGCATTCCGGGGCTGCGTTACATAGTATACATTGTGACTCGTCCATGGGAATAATGCCGAGGTGGGTTAGCTTCACCCTAGTATTTAGCTTACCCATAATAGCGAACCAGACAAAGATTTCTATACGGTGAGGGACGAGGCCCCTCCATAGACCTTTAATGGCATCCCGATGGTGAGTAGTAGTGGACTTGGCCATTTCAAGACTAAAAGATTTAACTGAGAATTGTCCTACTTTGTGGGGAGTCCAAATGAGGGAGTCACTGCCATATGATGAGAAGACTACGCGGTTGAGGATACATAAGAGGTTTTGCCTTTCCAGGATGTCGTGAGGTCGTAGTTCCCTTTTCCATGAGAATGTCCATTCCCATTTGAAACCTTCCCAAAAGCCAAAGGAAGAGACCATGCCATTTGAGTTGGTGGTTAGGAGAAAGAGCCTTGGACATATTGTTTTTAGAGCCTGATCACCGACCCAAATATCGTGCCAAAACAGTGTGTCATCTCCTAGCCCAATTTGTTTCCTTGTGCTAGTTAATGCAATTGTTTTAGCCGCTTCATTATGTAAAATAGATGAACAGACACGTTTCCACGGGCCACCCCGAGGTGGGATTGCAAGATCTGATATGGTGAAGGAAGGCCCATAGTTGTATTTTTTTGTATCACTTGTCTCCAGAGGGCATGAGGATTGAAGAAATATCTCCATACCCACTTAAACAGTAAGGCTAAATTACGGTGTTGGAGATTTCCCACGTTGAGACCACCCAACATTTTGGGAAGCTGTATCAGATTCCATGAGGCAAGCGGAAGATATTTCGACTCCAAGTTTCCTTTCCACAGGAATTGACGTTGAAGTTTTCCAATTTTTTCAATAACACCCACTGGTATTGGAAATATAGACATGTAATATAGTGGGAGACTTGAGAGAGAGGATTTTATTAGCGTGAGCCGACCTCCAATTGATAGGAGATTTCCCTTCCAAGATTTCACCGGTTCTTTATGTTACGGCAAGATTGAATTGGGGAAAAACTAATTGCTTCATCATCCTTCACATAAACCTCAGTTCTAGTTGCTGGAATTGCCGGAATTGGAGCGGAATTAGAGATTGAATTGGGGAAGAACATAATCCCTAGTTTAATTGAGCAGAATTCGTGCAGATTCGTGCAATTTGGGAGCGCATCAGGTAATTACTCTTAAATTCGCAGTTTAGGGTTTGTAATTGAATATGATTGGTAATTTGTGAACTAGTTTTGTTGGTAATTGAATGGAATTTCGCGTTTATGTTTTGCCTTTTATTATGATGTTTTGTTGGGTAATTGAATGAAATTTCATGATTCTGGCAGTTGTTTGTTTGTGTAGAGGGTTGACAGTTGATGTTGTTTGAAGTTGTTAATCTGATTTTAGATACTAGTTACATTGAATTATACTAGTTTTAATTGAATTGCAGTAATAAAATGAAGAGTGAGATGTTGTTGAATTGCCTAAGTTGACCTCTGTTGACTTTTAATGTCTGGCAGTTGTTTGAAGTTGTTAATATGATTTTAAATAGTTTAATTGAATTATACTAGTTTTAATTGAATTGCAGTAATAAAATGAAGAGTAAGATGTTGGAAATAAGTGACGATGATTTGGGGTGTAATGTTGTGCAAGAAATAAGTGATGATGATTCGGAGGATGATGTTGTGCAAACTATGGATTATGTGAAGGGGAGGATATTAGATTCGGAGGATGATGTTGTGCAAACTATGGATTATGTGAAGGGGAGGATATTAGATTCGGAGGATGATGTTGTGCAAACTATGGATGATGTTGTACAAACTATGGATGATCCAACAGTTGGGAGGATTGGGAGGATCGTTGGTTCGCCTCCAAAAACTCCTCAAAAAACTCCAACAGTTGGGATCATGGATTTTGTTCCAGAAACTCCAAAAACTCCAAGAGTAGGGATCATGGATGATGTTGTGCCACCTCCACAAGTTGGAATGGTGATAGGTACCACCATAGATCAGGAAAATGATTACTACAAGAGTTATGGAAGGCAAGAAGGGTTTGGGGTTGTCTGTTCTGGTGCTAGTGGTCCAGGAAAGGGTCCGGGTAAGGTTCTAACAACTACCACATGGACGTGTGATTGCTTTGGTGAACCAGATAAACGACATAGAAGGCCCGTACAACCTAAAAGGGTTCTGAATCAAACAAATTTGAAAAACCCGAGAAAGTCTAGGAAATGTGGTGTTACAGATGGTCAGTGGGTAGTTAGAAAAGTCGTACTAGAGCACACAAACCACACCCCTACACCAAGTAAATCCAGGACAATTTTCCAGCACAGGGAGTACGAGCTAGGTAAATTACCGCTTGTGAAAAAAAAGATCTTTGAAGACACCGATTCTGGTATGAGTTTGCCTCAAATACATAGACAGATGACAAGGCAAAGAAATGGTTTTGAGGAACTTCCATTAACCTTGAAGGATATGCACAATTTGTTAGCAAAAAAGAGAAGAAAATAAACAGCCGATGGAGATGCACAAGCGATGGACGATTATTTCAACAAAATGCAACAATGTAATCAGGACTTTTACCATATTCGTAGACTTGATGCGGAAGGATATTTGAAGGACGTGTTATGGGTTGATGCTAGAAGTAGAGCGGCATATAAGGACTTTGGGGATGCAGTTTTTTTCGATGCAACCTACCTCGTTAACAAATTTAACCTACCATTCGCTAACTTCGTCGGTGTCAATCACCATGGCCAGAGCATTTTGTTAGGCTCCGCTTTGATTTCACATGAAAACACAGAAACTTATACTTGGGTCTTTCAGAGTTGGTTGACTTCTATGGGGGGAAAATACCCCAATGCCATACTAATTGACCAAGATGGGGCAATGCGTAATGCATTGACTATTTCTATGCCACACACTAGGCATCGATGGTGCTTATGGCACATAACATCTAAATTCGGGGTTAAACTTGGAAAGAAGGAGAAGTATGAAGAACTGAAAGCAGAACTCTTAAATGTGATTTATGATAGTCTCGCGCCTAATGAATTTGAGCAGTGGTGGGAGGAATTTATGGAAAGGTTCAAGCTCCAAGAGGAAAAGTGGTTACTGGATATGTACAAGGAACGCCATATGTGGGTTCCTGCTTACATGAGAGATATATTTTGGGCAGGCATGAAAACAACGCAACCGGTTGAGAGCATAAATAGTTTTTTTGATGTATACCTTCATAAGAGCACAACGTTGTTAGAATTTGCTACGAAATACATGACTGCAATGGAGGATCGATGTCGTACTGAGGCGGAAGCGGATGCATCCCAATTCCGTTCTTTAAGAAGACTGGCAACGGATTTTAGGGTGAGTATTTCTTTATTTTCAGAGTGAGTATTTCTTTTGATCCCGTAACTTTCCTTGTTTGAAACTGACTTGAATGTATGGTATGTGAAGGTGGAGAGGGTGTTTCAACGGGTGTACACAGATGGGAAGTTCGTAGATGCGCAAAAACAATGCCAACGAATGGCATACTGTAATGGAAGGAAGGAGTGTGATTTGTCAAAAACCGTTGTAGAGCACATCATTGAGGACAGAGTTTGGATTTTGGTCGAAAGAAGAGAAGTTCCACTAGAGAAAACTCGAAAGAACTATAATGTGACATTTGACAAAGTATCACATGATGTACATTGTGAATGCAAATTATTTGAAACACATGGTATAATGTGTAAGCATACCCTTAAAGTATATGATTTACATATGCTAACTGATGTACCTAAAAAGTACATATTGGACAGGTGGCGACATGATATTCCTAGGAAGCACATGAGAATCAAGGTTGCGTATCATGATCCTTCTAAGACTATTGAAGTTCGGAGGTATGTGTAATAACCTAGTGACATCTACTAGAGTGTTCAAAGTTTCATGTGGCTTTATTTTTACACTTTATTTTTACACAGATATGATAAGATGGCGTTAGCTTTCGAACATGTATGTGCAAAGGCAATGGTTACGGATGGGAGTACGAAAATGGTGCTTACAAAGATCAAAGAGATTAATGACCAATTGGATAAGGGGATATTGGAGTCAGCACCAAACAGCAGCGTAGGGAATGGTGGTCCTGGTGGTGATGGTGGTCCTGGTGGTGATGGTTCTGCTTCAATAACCCTTAAAAGAAAACGGACTGTATATGATTGTCCTGTATCAACTCCTGACTCACTTACTCCTGGCACACAAGGAAGCGTTGTTAATGCGGGTGATAATGTTCTACCTTTGCATACTCCTAGCATAGATTCACTTACTCCTCTTAGCATACTAGTACCCACTGCTTCCACTGATACTGCTGCTATATTTCGTGCACCCACTGATATATTTCGTGCACCCACTGATGTTGTATTACCATTACCCACTGATACTGATGCTGATATGTTTCGTGCACCCACTGATGATATATTACCCACTGATGTTGTATTACCATTACCCACTGCTACTGGTAAAATAATAGCATTGGATCCTAAAAATAAGAGGAAAGCACACCGGCCGCGTAGTATGAGGTTCATGACTATTGCTAAGCAGGTCACCAAAAAGAAGGGCGCAACGACCAAAACAAAATTGGATGATTCAGAAACTCAGGTAATTTCTCAACATTTCAACGGATACGTTAGCAATAAACATTGGATACATGATACATGATACAAAATATATTTTACAGGAAACCCCTGCTGAAGAACAAGTCGCCGAAAAGAAGAAGGGCGCAACGGCCAAAAAGAAGTTGGATTTTTCAGAAACTCAGGTAATTTCTCAACATTTAAAATCTCAAACATTTCAAATGATACGTTAGCAATAAACATTGGATACATGATACAATATATTTTACAGGAAACCCCTGCTGAAGAACAAGTCACCAAAAAGAAGAAGGGCGCAAGGGCCAAAAATAAATTGGATTTTTCAGAAACTCAGGTAATTTCTCAAGAACATTTCAAACGATATGTTAGCAATAAACATTTGGATACATTATATTGATCAATATATTTTACAGGAAATCTCTATTGAGCCATTTGTAATACCACCAAGAGAACGTGTAGTAGCTAAATTATCGTTGTCGATAGGGGGAATCTGCATACCACAACATGGAAGCGGTGGTGTTCAGTATTTCACAAGCACCAGCGTAGACCTTGAACACAACCAACAACTTACAAGTGATCCATTAATTGATCGCAACGCCTTGCAGTGGGCGAACGACCAAGATACTATGTGGTACGATCAGGTTGGAAGTGAAATTGTATTAGATTAATAATGTCATTCTAGGTAACATCATTCTAATTTATTGATATTGATTCATTGGCAGCTCAAACAATGTGCCACATTTAATTACATGCTAGTATTATGGAATAATAGAATAATAGAATCACGCGCGAAAAGGTGAATATTAGTACATGAGATTAAATTAGAAAAGGTTAATTACTAACTGGTTTTAAAACCCTATTTGTTTAATTATAAATAGTTAGGCGAACTTTCCTTCCAAATTCGAAAGGGTGAATATTAGTGCATGAGATAAAATAACAGAGACACAAGTTTTATATAGATTTGGGGATAGTAATAACAATACCAACACATAATCTTGTAACAATTATAATAGAATGCGAGATTATTAGGCGAACTTTCCTTCAAATCGAATCATATGAGTTTAAAAAAGAAGAGAATAGATTTGGTTCCTCGTATTTAATAATAAAATCACAAGCTTACCATGAAATCATACTAGTATTGGAATAATGTAAGAACTTGAAATGTCGAAACAAGTTGAATCACATTGTTAAATTATAGTACAAGTTAACAAAACAATTTCTTAGGGATAGAAATAACTTACTGGGAGAAAGTAATAACTGTTTGTATTGGGTACAAACTTTGCGTGTTAAATTATATACAATTACATACCATTTATTTTCAAATATAAAGGAATTGTTTCTTCCCTAAAGTAAAGTTTATTACTATAATAATATTGGAATGATTTTTCTACTATAAAGGGAAAGTAATAAAAATACCAACATATGATCTTGAAACGATTGTAATAGAACACGGGATGTGAGGCGGACTTTCGGACAAATTCGAAAAGGTGAATATTAGTATAGAATACATTAGTCTCCTAGAATTTCATGTTATATTAATGGATTTAAAAATAAAGGTCGAATCACCATAACAAATCACAAAATCTAAAGACACAATGAATTGGATTAAAGTTTCTCTGTGACAAATGTATCTTACTGTAGAGTAATAGTAAGTTGTTTGTATGGTTTAAAGACCTTACCATGAAATCATACTAGTATTGGAATAATGTAAGAACTTGAAATGTCGAAACAACTTGAATCACATTGTTAAATTATCGTACAAGTTAACAAAACAATTTCATGGGGATAGAAATAACTTACTGGGAGAAAGTAATAACTGTTTGTAAGAACAAATACTACTTGTACATGGTTTCAAAACAAATCACATTAGTTTGAATAGTTAACATAAATAAAAATGAAATGGATTACAGTTTCTTGCGGATAAAAATAACTTAAATTATTGGTTTCAAAACGAATGTGATTCTTGCTTTATTAAATTATTAAGCTAAATATGGTTTCAAAACTAATGTGAAAACAAATACTACTTGGTTCCTTCAAATCATATGAGTTTTAATAACGGAAGCACAAGTTTAATATATAAAAATAAGAGAATAGATTTGGTTCCTCGTATTACAAGAAATATCTAAACACCAAAAATTATATGAGTTTTAATAATAGAAAATCACAAGCTTATAATGAATTGTGTTCAACTTTATTCGGGAGAAAAACAATCAACTTTGGAAAATAAATACTACTTGTACATGGTTTCAACACTACTTAAGTAATTATTATTCATTTATAAAATTAATAGAGATTCTTGCTTTGTTAAATTATTGGAGATAAAACTTATACTATAATTTGTTACTTGTTTCTCCACGAAATCATACTAGTATTGGAATAATGTAAGAAATTGATGAATTTCACATCAAATGTCGAAACAAAACAAATCACATTAGTTTGAATAATAGAAAATTAAGCTAAATACTCGAATCATGTTCCCACTTTAAATGGATTACAATTTCATGCTGGAAAGAAATACCTTACTTGGAGAAAGTAACAACTGTTTGTATTGGGTACAAACCCTGCGTGTTAAATTATATACAGTTACATACCATTTATAGAGTAAATAGACACTCTTGTTATTCTTATATATTAGAGATAAACCTTAAATTATTTTCAAATATAAAGGAATGGTTTCTCCCCTAAAGTAATGTTTATTACCATAATAATATTGGAATGATTTTTCTACTATAAAGGGATAGTAATAAAAATACCGACATATGATCTTGAAATGATTGTAATAGAACACGGGATTGTGAGACGGACTTTCAGACAAATTCGAAAAGGTGAATATTAGTATAGAATACATTAGTCTCCTAGAATTTTATGTTATATTAATGTATTTAAAAATAAAGGTCGAATAACCAAAACAAATCACAAAATCTAAAGACACAATGAATTGGATTAAAGTTTCTCCGTGACAAATTTATCTTACCGTAGAGTAATAGTAACTTGTTTAAATGGTTTAAAGACCTATTTATTTAATTATATATATTTAGGAAAACTTTCCTTCAAATTCGAAAAGTGAATATTAGTGCATGAGTTAAAATAACAGAAACACAAGTTTAAAAGACTAATAGAATAGATTTGGGGATAGTAATAACAATACCAACACATGATGTTGTTTTACAAGAAATATCTAAACACCAAAAATTATATGAGTTTTAATCATAGAATCACAAGCTTACAATGAAATGTGTTCAACTTTATTCGGGAGAAAAACAATCAACTTTTACTTGTACGTGGTTTCAACACTACTTATACATGGTTTCAAAACAAATCACATTGGTTTTAATAGTTAAGATAAATAAAAATGAAATGGATTACATGGTTTCAACAATACTTATTCTTGATTACAGTTTCTCGCGGATAAAAATAACTTAAATTATTGGTTTCAAAACGAATGTGATTCTTGATTTGTTTAGATGCTAACTTGTACATGTTTTCAACACTACTTATGTATTTTTTATTCATTTGTAGAGTTAATAGAGATTCTTGCTTTGTTAAATTATTGGAGATAAAACTTATACTATAATATGTTACTTGTTTCTCCACGAAATCACGCTTCACATGAAATGTCTTACATGTCTTACTTGTTTCTCCATGAAATCATACTAGTATTGGAATAATGTAAGAAATTGATGAATTTCACATCAAATGTCGAAACAAAATAAATCACATTAGTTTGAATAATAGAAAATTAAGCTAAATACTTGAATCATGTTCCCAGTTTAAATGGATTACAATTTCATGCTAGAAAGAAATGCCTTACTTGGAGAAAGTAACAACTGTTTGTATTGGGTACAAATCCTACGTGTTAAATTATATACAGTTACATACCATTTATAGAGTAAATAGACACTCTTGTTATTCTTATATATTAGAGATAAACCTTAAATTATTTTCAAATATAAAGGAATTGTTTCTCCCATAATGTAAAGTTTATTACCATAATAATATTGGAATGATTTTTCTCCTATAAAGGGATAGTAATAAAAATACCAACAAATGATCTTGAAACGATTGTAATAGAACATGGGATTGTGAGGCGGAGTTTCGGACAAATTCTAAAAGGTGAATATTAGTATAGAATACATTAGTCTCCTAGAATTTCATGTTATATTAATGTATTTAAAAATAAAGGTCGAATCACCACAACAAATCACAAAATCTAAAGACACAATGAATTGGATTAAAGTTTCTCCGTGACAAATTTATCTTACTGTAGAGTAATAGTAACTTGTTTGAATGGTTTAAAGACCTATTTATTTAATTATATATAGTTAGGAAAATTTTCCTTCAAATTCGAAAAGTGAATATTAGTGCATGAGATAAAATAACAGAAACACAAGTTTAAAAGAATAATAGAATAGATTTGGGGATAGTAATAACAATACCAACACATGATGTTGTTTTACAAGAAATATCTAAACACCAAAAATTATATGAGTTTTAATCATATAATCACAAGCTTACAATGAAATGTGTTCAACTTTATTCGGGAGAAAAACAATCAACCTTTACTTGTACATGGTTTCAACACTACTTATACATGGTTTCAAACCAAATCACATTAGTTTTAATAGTTTAGATAAATAAAAATGAAATGGTTTACATGGTTCAACACTACTTATTCTTGATTACAGTTTCTCGCGGATAAAAATAACTTAAATTATTGGTTTCAAAACGAATGTGATTCTTGATTTGTTTAGATGCTAACTTGTACATGTTTTCAACACTACTTATGTAATTATTATTCATTTATAGAGTTAATAGAGATTCTTGCTTTGTTAAATAATTGGAGATAAAATTTATACTATAATATGTTACTTGTTTCTCCACGAAATCATGCTTCACATGAAATGTCTTACTTGTTTCTCGACACGAAATCATACTAGCATTGGAATAATGTAAGAACTTGATGAATTTCACATGAAATGTCGAAACAAAACAAATTACATTAGTTTGAATAATAGAAAATTAAGCTAAATAAAATGAAATGGATTACAATTTCTTGGGGATAGAAATAACTTACTGGGTGAAAGTAATAACCATTGTCATTTAGGTTCAAACCCTACTTGTTAAATTATATATGGTTATATACCATTTATAGAGTAAATAGACACTCTTGTTATTCTTATATATTAGAGATAAACCTTAAATTATTTTCAACTATAAAGCAATTGTTTATCCCCCACTACTACAAAATAGAGAATAGAAAACGCTGAATAGAGGACGGTTAAATTTGTTAAGCGTTATCTAGGAGTATAGAGTACGCATTGCTCTCATAACAGTTGTGTGAAAAAAGAATAGAGTACGGTTACCTTACCTAACCGTCTTATATTTTTTACCATAATAAAAAAATATATAAAATTTAAAAATACTTAATAAAATATAAAATTGTTTTCAAGATAGCCGCTTCATATTCTTTTACAAAACTATTTTTACAATAAAAAAAAACCTTAATTAAACCAAGTGAACCATTTATTTTAAAATAATAAAAAAAAATAACAAAGCAATTCAAATTTTAAGCAGTACTCCCAAAAGTTAGGCGGCAGATCGAAAATGAATTCCCAAAACTTATGAGTTAGGCGCGGGGAATTTAGAAAATTAACCCTGCACGTACTCCAACCTCTACCTCTACTCGCAAGAAAAACCGAAAACCTCTACACCGTCGCTCCTCACTCTACCGTCGCTCCTCACTCTGCACCGTCGCTCTCTTGCACCCCTTTCCGGCCGCCTCCCAACCGCCGGTAAAACCCTCGGAAAAACACTCCAACCTCTGCTCGGAAGAAAACTTGCAACTCCTCCGCACCGCCGCTCTGCACCGCCCCTCCTCACGTTGCACCGCCTCTCCCTTTCACTGCTTTCCGTCCTCCTCCCAACCTCCGGTAAACCCTGGCTGCCCCACCGCTGCCTTCAATTTCAAGGGTTAGTATGTGCTTAATTCTGTTTCTCATTAATTTTATTTAACCTATAACCTAGGGATTATGAATATTTGTTTGTTTGTAATATATGATTAAAGAATTAAGTTTGATAATTGCCAAAATAAAAAAGAATAAGAAATTGTTTAGTTCAATCACGATTGATCAGCGTTGAATATGTTTATTGGCCTAATTGGTGTTTTCTTTGACCTGAATTTAATTTGGAACCGTGTTTTGATATTTACAATTGAATTTTGGTGACTAGCTATTTTCTCGTATCAATAGGATGTGTTGGTGTTAATATTAATGCTCTTCTAAGGGATGATTATGATTTTGGATTTGTCTCTGCCTTGTTAGAGGCTTTAATTGATTTATTTAACATTAGCAATCTTTCGTTTCCTTAATACTCCGTATTATGGTTTCTCTGTGACCCAAGTTCTATTTGCCTAATTTTAGCTCTTTAAGAATTCAGATTTTTAATTGCCAAAATAAAATAGAGTAATAAATTGTTTAGTTTTCAATCACGATCGATCAGCCTAGGATTGTTTAGGGCATTAAGCTCCCCTTAGAATGGAATCGCAACAAAGTGCCGGTTGGGGATAACAAAGATTACTTCGCATCTTACATTGGTGTTGTTGTTCGTGAATGTGTGAATATCAATTACACTGCATGGGATGAAGTTCCTAAAGAAGTCATCAATGAATTTTATGACTACATTACAGCAAGAAGGATATCCCTTCTAGTTTTTTTCTTCTCCCATTTGAATTTCGTTTTATTTTTCTTCAGTTTTTTCAGTTGAGATGCAAATTTTTGTTAGTTAATTGTTTAATCAGCCTGCAGTCAGGCTTCTTGGTTCTGTGTTGTTGTGTGTTGTGTGATGAAGAGTATTGCATCTCGTGGTTCTGTGTTTCTGCTTGGATTAGTAGCAGGGATGCAGGGTGTTTGTTTATGTCATTAGGTTGCCAACCAGAACTGATGCCAAATCAACTAAAATATCAAGTTATTTAACTGAAATCCTAGGGACAGAACCGGTCAGTACTGAACTGATAAGAACTGATCTGATAAGAACTTATTTGATCAAAACTAATCAGAACAGAACATTAGAACTGACCAGAACTAACTGTCGTGTGTTCTCGCCCTCTCACTTGTCTCTCGTGTTCTGCACAATTCAAGAGAAACTATAAGGCTGTGGGTCATATATTTAACTTTAGGTGATGGCACCTCAAAGCGTCTATCTAAGTGCTACGGGGTAAATTTCAATGATGACTAAGGAATTTTCTGTTTAGCAGTTTAGTAATAGACTAGTAGTATGTAAATCTTAATGTTTCGTGACTGAATCCGCTTCTTTCATAGAAAGAAACTCTGCAAGTTTATGGATTCAGGTAGTTTAACTGTGCAAGTGTATGAATCCTGCCTTTTAGACTGGTAGTTGTTTGTCCGAGCTGTCCAACAATTGCACTGATTGTCGTATGGTTTTGTTGCTGTTTGCAAATATTACTAAATGTTTATTGTGGATCTTATTTATGATTTCGGAACAAGGAAACTGTATTCCTGAGATAAATTATTTGTGTTCTGGAAATTGTATAGAAAATGTTTAGGAGAATTGACTTCTCTTTTCTAAAATGGAATTTTTCTTTCATGCCCCCCTTGAAAACAAGTGTTCGTGAAACTGGCTTATATGACGTCTCTTTTTGTTTGTGGGTTAATTATGATGTTGTTTAAAAAACAGAGTTTTCCCAGAGACTTTTGAGAGGTCGCAACAATCCCAGCTACCCAATACTCTCAAGAGGCCTTCCTTTCTGTCCTCCCTTCCCTTTTATTTACAATTTGGAATAATAAGACAAAAGCAATTAAAACAGCAGCTAGTGTATAAGACAACAGGCTTAATGAGCATTGTGTTCGTTGCCACCCAGTGTAGTGGTGCCTCCCTTTGCCAGAGTATCTGCAGCTTCAGTGTTCCCAGTGCCCAGTTGTCATTTCTGTCGCCTCCTTTCATATGTACGGAAAACATCAGGTGGGTGAGGTGAGTGTGTAGCATATACATATTGTTAAGTATAGCCAAATAGCAAATTGAAAGAATAGAATGGGCTTGTTTTAGTTCCTGATTTATTTTTGTTATCTTTCCATGTTTGTTGTCATCCCGAACTCCCGAACTCCTGCTGCTTGTAATTTCTGTTACATACTTTGTTGAACTATACAAATAATGATCTCTCAACCATAGATGAGCAAATCTTGTATGTGATCACTTAGAAGTTAGAAGTTAGAAGCATAGATCTTGCTGATATTTACATGTATATTTTGTTTGCTGCCTGCTTATGTTGTTGCAACAGCCTTATAGTTTCTCTTGAATTGTGCAGAAGGGATTCACAGTGCCTGAAGAACGTAGAAGGTACGTGTTAGGGCGAGCTTCAATTCAGTGGAGATGTTTCAAGGCTAGATTAAGGAAAGTCTTCATGTACGAGTCTAAGGGAGAGAATGAAAATGTGATAATAAGGACTCCACCTCCGTTGTATGGATGGATAACACAAACTGATTGGGACAAATTCATTGCAACATATACTGATCCTAAGTTCAAGGTACTTTCAATACTCCATGTCACTAATGCATAGTTACTACACATTCAAAAGAATTTTGTGCACTAACTTTTATGTGCATCATATGGATAGGAACTAAGTGACTTGAATCGAGAAAGGGCAAAACACAATACTTCAAGATATCGTGGAGGTCGAAAAGGGTACTTGTATTATGAAGAAGAGATTGTAAGTTCAGAACGATCACATATAATCTAATACTGAAAACTTAAACATATGATTCTTATTCTTATGATTATTATTTTATATTGTTAGGCCGAAGAGCTTCAGGAACAAGGAGTCCAACTCACTGATGTGCCTCGACATTTTGTTTGGTTAAGAGCCCAATTTCGTAACAATATTAGTTTGTTAATACGTTGTATTCTTAGGTGCTTAATTATGATGTAAACTTTCTTGTGTAATAGTGCCCTCGCCAACCTCCAGGCTCCAAGGAAAGTGGATATTATGTTGGTCGCTACATGATTGAAACAATAGCTTTGAGGCAAATGTTCATTCGTGAAAAGGTATTACTTGCTTCTGATGCATTGAAACTCATGCTTATTTTTTATTCTATAATCTATTGCATCGAAACTCTCTTCCTATTTCTACTATATTTGCTGTATTTGAAGTATTTTTGGGGTCTTTGGATTGTTTGCTGGATTTTGTTTTATTCTGGAATAAAGCACTGTTGTTTGGTTGTGGACAATGTGCTTGGCTTTTAATGTCTTAACATCCTTTCTGAAATAGCAAATTGATCTTCTGATAATATAGTAGGGCCATTCTTTTCAGCTTATGCGAAATCAAATCAGTTCCATTAAAATTAGTTGATCATGTGATAAAAGCATTAGTGAATTAGCAATAGTCAATATTAAGGTGGGAATTTTCCGAAATCGAGGAACTGAAGAACTCTAGATGGTTCATTTGGTAATTAGTAATTCAGATTTGATAAGTTAATCGTCTGGTGTAGTTGCATTTGTCCACAAGGTAGTTTGGCTACTGTCACTAGTGGTCTTTGCTGCTGTCATTTGATTTTCATTACTTTCCTACAAGTTTGTTCCTAAAATACAATTGAAGCGTTTTAAAAAAACAAAAAATGCCAAAGTTGTAACTATCTTTTTCTATGGAGAACTGAGAACAGAAACTTAATCATAGAAACATGATGAGGTTTGTATGACTAGCAATATGTCTTCCAGTTCTGAAATGTAATTTGCAACCAAATTTCCTAGTCTATATTATGATCAGTAAGAGTGAAGTAAGAAAGCTATGATTTCTTGTGACATCATAAATATCATGATAGACTTTTAGCACACCATTCCTTCAGCAAAAGCCGTGGGCAAAGTGGAACTTGAATCGTAAGCACAGCATGACTATGACAGGTAAGCTCACTGGTATATTGTGATACAGAATAGTAGAACACTGGTATATTGTGATATTGTAAACTCTATTCCATGATTTAGTATTCAGGGTTCTTGTACTAGTGATTCTCCTGTAAATCTCCTTCAGTCCATCCTCCTCTCCCAAGTTCCATCAAAGTGAAAAAGTCCCACAGCTACATAAGTAGCAATAGACTCAAGAGCTTGCACATAGTTCACATGCCATTGATGGATAAGATACGATCAAAGAGGGCTATTATAGCTCTCTTATATCATATTTGGACTTGACACTATCAAACTTGATGCTGACCAGGATTGTTCATACGGGGGAATGTTTCACGCACTCAAAGCCGAGCTCATGTTTTGCAGCTTACCTCCTGTCTTGGTTAGCAGTGAACTAAAAGTACCCAGTTTCGTAACAGTGGATGATGAGACTTTCTTAATCAGTTTCATTGGACTGATGGAGTGGATTAAGTTTTATCTAATGTATTTGCAAGAGTTATACTATAATAAATACTGACCATATAAATACTTGTCTTGTAGTATTTTGCCAAAACTCCCACGTATTCTCAAACTACGATTGACGAGCTAAGGGAGAGGTGGATCTCATATGTTACCGAATATCCCCAACCAAATAACGATGAAGATGAATATGATGATGACGATGATCTAGTGTGACTTAAGCTAGCTCATCAAGGAGATGGTTGTTGTTGTTCCTGCTGCAGTTGTTGCTGTTGCTGCAGTCTGTTCCTGCTGCAGACGTTGCTGTTGCTGTTGAGTTCTTGCTGTTGCTGTTGAGTTCTTGCGGTTCCTGTCTGTTGTTGTTCAGTTCGTGCTGTTGCTGTTAAGTTCCTGCGGTTGTTTTTGAGTTTTTTTTTTTCACAGTGATATTGGATTTTTTTTACAGTGATTTTTATTTTTATTTTATCAATGAATAATAGAATTTTGTTATTGAATGAACAATATTATTTTGTTATTGAATGGAATGATTGTTTGGAAAGATCGTGTGGATATAATTTTTGTTCTATCATTTTATATTTGTTTTACATACTAGAATCGTAATATCCTCTTTTTAAATAATATTAATAAAAAATGCGTGGGCTGTTTTTAAATAATATTAAAAAAAGGGGGTAGAATATAGAACGTTTGTGTAAGGAAACAACTTTATATATTAATATTAAGCATGAAGTATATAGTACGCCTATGTACGGAAGATGTTCTGTATCTCAATATTTAATAGGAAGAATAGAGGACGGTTATGTACGGGAGGCGCGCTTTATTATAGAGTATAGGAGACGGTTATGTACGTTAACCGTTCTATATTCCTTCTTCATTTCCTGATTTTAGGAAGGGAATAGAGGACGCTTATCTCTTATCACGTACTGTACTTTATAACTAGGTATATAAAACGCTTCTTTTACCCGTTTTATAAACTTTATAGTGCGTTGAGTTGGAGAACGCCTCTAAGGCGTCCTATAAAGTGTATTTCAACAGTACTCTATGCCCTTTTTTGTAGTAGTGCCCTAAAGTAAAGCTTATAATGAATTAAATTCCAGTGGTCACATTTGGGATTACATTTTTTAATTGATTAATCAATTCATACCCTGTGGAAACACATCATGAACGTGTAATAAAACTATTAAAATTTCCCAAACAAGGATATATACAATATCTGTGCACGTAGAGTATTGGCTATGGGCTCACGTCACAATGGTTACTGCATAAACATAGAGCTTTGCTTTCCCCTTTGGTTCCGAGGTTCGAATCCTGCTAAGCGCGCATAAAATCTTACTATACTCCCCCCCACCCCCATTTTGCTTTTTTTGTATGATCTTCTAATTTATTTTATTATGTGGAATTACATTCCAGTGTTCACGTTTGATTACATTTTTTAATTGATTAATCAATTCATACCCTGTGGAAACATCATTAAAACACATCATGAACAATTGTAATAGAATAAGAGATGATTAGGGGAACTGTCCTCCAAATCATATGAGTTATAATAACAGAAACACAAGTTTAAAAGAATAAGAGAATAGATTTGGTTCCTCGTATTTCATGTTATATAAAATCATGTTACAAGAAATACTTATATTATTCCCATGCTATTATAAAGGAAAGGAATAATAACAAATAACAAACATGAACTCAATAAGTTTCCATGATAGTATTATTTTTGGTAGTATTTGTGATTACTAAAATTTTAGTTGGTTTTAATGAATTTTGTATAGTCTAATAAAAATATTAAAAATTCCCAAACAAGGATATATACAATATCTGTGCACATAGAGCAATGGCTTTGGCCTCACGTCACAATCAACTTTGAAAAACAAATACTACTTGTACATGGTTTCAAAACAAATCACATTAGTTTGAATAGTTAAGATAAATAAAAATGAAATGGATTACAGTTTCTTGCGGATAAAAATAACTTAAATTATTGGTTTCAAAACGAATGTGATTCTTGCTTTATTAAATTATTAAGCTAAATATGGTTTCAAAACTAATGTGAAAACAAATACTACTTGGTTCTTTCAAATCATATGAGTTTTATTAACAGAAACACAAGTTTAATATATAAAAATAAGAGAATAGATTTGGTTCCTCGTATTACAAGAAATATCTAAACACCAAAAATTATAAGAGTTTTAATAATAGAAAATCACAAGCTTATAACGAATTGTGTTCAACTTTATTCGGGAGAAAAACAATCAACTTTGGAAAACAAATACTACTTGTACATGGTTTCAACACTACTTAAGTAATTATTATTCATTTATAAAATTAATAGAGATTCTTGCTTTGTTAAATTATTGGAGATAAAACTTATACTATAATATTTTACTTGTTTCTCCACGAAATCATGCTTCACATGACATATCTTACATGTCTTACTTGTTTCTCCACGAAATCATACTAGTATTGGAATAATGTAAGAAATTGATGAATTTCACATCAAATGTCGAAACAAAACAAATCACATTAGTTTGAATAATAGAAAATTATGCTAAATACTTGAATCATGTTCCCACTTTAAATGGATTACAATTTCATGCTGGAAAGAAATACCTTACTTGGAGAAAGTAACAACTGTTTGTATTGGGTACAAACCCTGCGTGTTAAATTATATACAGTTACATACTAGACACTCTTGTTATTCTTATATATTAGAGATAAACCATAAATTATTTTCAAATATAAAGGAATGGTTTCTCCCCTAAAGTAAAGTTTATTACCATAATAATATTGGAATGATTTTTCTACTATAAATGGATAGTAATAAAAATACCGACATATGATCTTGAAACGATTGTAATAGAACACGGGATTGTGAGGCGGACTTTCGGACAAATTCGAAAAGGTGAATATTAGTATAGAATACATTAGTCTCCTAGAATTTCATGTTATATTAATGTATTTAAAAACAAAGGTCGAATCACCACAATAAATCACAAAATCCAAATACACAATGAATTGGATTAAAGTTTCTCCGTGACAAATTTATCTTACTGTAGAGTAATAGTAACTTGTTTGAATGATTTAAAGACCTATTTATTTAATTATATATAGTTAGGAAAACTTTCCTTCAAATTCGAAAAGTGAATACTAGTGCGTGAGATAAAATAACAGAAACACATGTTTAAAAGAATAATAGAATAGATTTGGGGATAGTAATAACAATACCAAGACATGATGTTGTTTTACAAGAAATATCTAAACACCAAAAATTATATGAGTTTTAATCATAGAATCACAAGCTTACAATGAAATATGTTCAACTTTATTCGGGAGTAAAACAATCAACTTTTACTTGTACCTGGTTTCAACACTATACTTATACATGGTTTCAAAACAAATCACATTAGTTTTAATAATTAAGATAAATAAAAATGAAATGGATTACATGGTTTCAACACTACTTATTCTTGATTACAGTTTCTCGCGGATAAAAATAACTTAAATTATTGGTTTCAAAACGAATGTGATTCTTGATTTGTTTAGATGCTAACTTGTACATGTTTTCAACACTACTTATGTAATTATTATTCATTTATAGAGTTAATGGAGATTCTTGCTTTGTTAAATTATTGGAGATAAAAATTATACTATAATATGTTACTTGTTTCTCCACGAAATCATGCTTCACATGAAATGTCTTACTTGTTTCTCCACACGAAATCATACTAGTATTGAAATAATGTAAGAACTTGATGAATTTCACATGAAATGTCGAAACAAAACAAATCACATTAGTTTGAGTAATAGAAAATTAAGCTAAATAAAAATGAAATGGATTACAATTTCGTGGGGATAGAAATAACTTACTGGGTGAAAGTAATAACCATTGTCATTTAGGTTCAAACCCTACTTGTTAAATTATATATGGTTATATATCATTTATAGAGTAAATAGACACTCTTGTTATTCTTATATATTAGAGATAAACCTTAAATTATTTTCAACTATAAAGGAATTGTTTATCCCCTAAAGTAAAGCTTATAATGAATTACATTCCAGTGTTCACATTTGGGATTATATTTTTTAATTGATTAATCAATTCATATCCTGTGGAAACACATGATGAACGTGTAATAAAAATATTAAAAATTCCCAAACACGGATATATACAATATCTGTGCACGTAGAGTATTGGCTATGGGCTCACGTCACAATGGTTACTGAATAAACATAGAGCTTTGCTTTCCCTTTGGTCCGAGGTTCGAATCCTGCTAAGCGCGCATAAAATCTTACTATACTCCCCCCCACCCCCATTTTGCTTTTTTTGTGAAATCTTCTAATTTATTTTATTATGTGGAATTACATTCCAGTGTTCACATTTGATTACATTTTTTAATTGATTAATCAATTCATACCCTGTGGAAACACATCATTAAAACACATCATGAACAATTGTAATAGAATACGAGATGATTAGGGGAACTGTCCTCCAAATCATATGAGTTATAATAACAGAAACACAAGTTTAAAAGAATAAGAGAATAGATTTGGTTCCTCGTATTTCATGTTATATAAAATGATATTACAAGAAATACTTATATTATTCCCATGCTATTATAAAGGAAAGGAATAATAAAAAATAACAAACATGAACTCAATAAGTTTCCATTTTAGTATTATTTTTGGTAGTATTTGTGATTACTAAAATTTTAGTTGGTTTTAATGAATTTTGTATAGTCTAAAAAAAATATTAAAAATTCCCAAATAAGGATATATACAATATCTGTGCACATAGAGCAATGGCTTTGGCCTCACGTCACAATGGTTACTGCATAAACATAGAACTTTGCTTTCCCCTTTGGTCCGAGGTTCGCATCCTGCTAAGCGCGCATAAGATCTTACTATGCTCCCCCCCACCCCATTTTGCTTTTTTGTAAGATCTTCTAATTTATTTTATTATGTGCAATTACATTCCAGTGTTCACATTTGATTATATTTTTTTTATTGATTAATCAATTTATACCCCGTGGAAACACATCATCAAAACACATCATACGGGTGTAATTTTAACTTAACTTTATTGTAAAATATTTATTGTATAACATCTTTAAATAAGAGTTTGTGTTGATCAAAAGATGAAAACTACAACGACAAATCAGAAAAGAGCTTAACTTTGACACCAAGAAATATGTTGTTTAAATGGCACTATTCCATATGTTGATTAATCAATTTATACCCTGTGGAAACACATCATCAAAACACATCATGAACAATTGTAATAGAATACGAGATTATTAGTGAACTGTCCTTCAAATAATATGAGTTTTAATAACGGAAACACAAGTTTAATAAAATAAGAGAATAGATTGTGTTCCTCGTATTAGAAGAAATATCTAAACACCAAAAATTATATGAGTTTTAATAATAGAAAATCACAAGCTTATAATAAATTGTGTTCAACTTTATTCGGGAGAAAAACAATCAACTTTGGAAAACAAATACTACTTGTATATGGGTTCAACACTACTAATATAATTATTATTCATTTATAAAATTAAGAGGCATTCTTGCTTTGTTAAATTATTGGAGATACTTATATAATTTTATTATCTGCCAATACTTATATTATATGACTCATAAGTATTGTCTCATGTATTATTTCCATGCCACCATCATAATTGAGTGGAAATAACAAACCAACAAAGACGGGAACAACCGTCGCAAATGTATTTTACAACGAGTTAACGACGGGTCCATTAACGACGACCCCCTTTTATGACGGGTTCGCGACGGAAAATCCCGTCGTTAATCAACAATTATTGACCATATTTCCCGTCGTTAATAGTACAATTTCTCGTCGTTAATAGTAAAATTTCTTGTAGTGTATATACAGGAATAATAACAAATAACAAACTTGAACTCAATAAGTTTCCACAATGGTTACTGCATAAACATAGAGCTTTGCTTTCCTCTTTTGTCTGAGGTTCGAATCCTGCTAAGCGCGCTTAGAATCTTACTATACACCCCTCACCCCAATTTTGCTTTTTTATAAGATCTTTTTTTTTTGGTAAGCAAGCAATATAATTTTTTTTTTTATAAGATCTTAGTATTTATTTTATTATGTGCAATTACATTGAAGTGTTCCTACATTTGATTATTGATTAATCAATTTATACCCTGTGGAAACACATCATAATAAAAGTTTTTATCCGTACTTTTAATTCGCTCGATATGATGATCAAAATAAAATGGGAACATGATTCAAGTGTTTTATCTAGGTTTTAATTATAAATGGCTGACCTAACTGAGTAAATGTGTACGTTTTATTATTGCACTAATTGCACACAGTTATCATCCACATTCATTGAATAGGGTGTTGCACTCCTAAGAGACTCCAAGAGTCACGTCATGAACCAATACAATCCAAAAAATAAAATTATGTAAATTAAAAATTGCATGCACTCCAAGAGTCACGCCACTTGCACTCCCAAGAGACTAAATTTTCTATAAAAAGGGCACAATAGTATGGTCACTCAACATTTCTGATATCTCCCTCCTCTCAAAACAAAACAAAGATCAGTGTAACAATGGAGGCACCAAACCATTCACGGAACCAAGAATCCCCTATTCTCGAAGTTGTTGATGATTCCAATCCCCCCAACCCAAACAAACCACAAGCTCCTCCCAACCCAAACAAACCACAAGCTCCTCCGCGTTAGTTTCCTGAGTTGAAGGAACCCACATTGAGTGAGTTGGAAGAAGAAGAGCGAGAGGAGAGGGCAAAGAAGAGGAAGAGGAAACGACAAAAAAGGCGTCGAGAGGAGCATCGACGTGCCCGGAGGAAGACGAGAAGGCGCGAAGAGAAGTACTGGCCTTCCTACAATCTTGTACGGCGTAGGGAGGAGGGGGACATAGAGGAGGGGGACATAGAGTCTGATTGTTCCGGCATGTATGGTCACGAACCTTACTACTAAGTTTTTATTTCCCGTTCCTTCAAAAAAAAAATTTATTTCCTGTATTTTGCGTCCGTACGCGGACTTATGTTCTTTTTATTTCTATTAATATGTTTATCCATTTATTTCCTTCATTTACTTAATTTTTTTTGTGGCTGTATTTATTTGTTCACTTATCACTATCATCTTCGAACCACAAAATTTGTTCGTGATTCAAGTTTCTTCGTGAAAATAATACCTTACTAAGAATTAGTACTAACTGGTTTATATGGTTTACAATCATATTCAAGCCTTAAGATAATTTGTTGCATACTTCTGCATAAAAAATGTAACCACTATAGTGTTCCATAAAACATGTTGGTCTACTACCACAACTAACACCTTTTCAAAATCTTTGAATTTATTCTAAAAAAACTAAAAATCTTGATACACGAAAACTACAGAATAATAAAGTTATATTCGATAAGAAATTAGTGTACATAATTGTTTTTGTACTATTAGCATTTTAAATTAGCATTTTGAAAAAAACTAAATTTTAAAGGTATTTTTAATGACCAAATTTAATTATATATGTAAAAGAATATAAATACGGAGTACAAGTATAAAGTTAAAATCAAAAGTGAATAGTTTATGGACAAAAAATTACTAAACATAAATGTGACATGCATTTATTGTAAAATCTAGTAAATAGTTATAGACTTATGGGGAAGTAAAACCCATGATGACATATTAAAATTACTTCTATTGCACTACATAGCATTATTTTTGTATATTTACATTCAGAATATTAAAAAAACTTACGATGAAAATTATGAATATTAGGCTACGTGTATAAAGCTCTAATGTAATATAAGTGTCAACGCGTTCAAAGATTGGGTTCTATGCCAAAAATTACGCTAGACTTATTATACTACAATCATGTTATCTTACTAAATTTGTTATACTACTGGGGAGTCAAAAGCATTGGCCTGCAAGAGGGTGGGCAAGAACCCATTTTGGCACATCAAATTGGGTCCTTCAAGTCGCTGAGGTGAGTCCGAGAGAGCTAGGCTCCGTCTTCGCTAGCTTTCCCTTTTCAAATCGAAAGCACTTAGCCTTTATCACGGGTAATTGCCCTGATTACAATCAATAATAAAGAATTCACAAGTTTCTATTTATCCATATTTATATCTATATTAATTACACAATTGTTTTTTCCTGTTCCTTCAATTTTTTTTTGTATTTCCTGTATTTTGCGTCCATACGCGGACCTATGGTGTTTTTATTTCTATTAATATGTTTATCCACTTTGTTTCCTTCATTTATTTAATTTTTTTTGTGGCTGTATTAATTTGTTCACTTATCACAATCATCTTCAAACCACAAAATTTGTTCCATACTTCTGATCACGATCCTTGCCTAAAAGTCTGATCATGATCTTCAACAACAACTTAAAAATGTTGAATCTCCTCCAAAATCCTCACTTCCTCACACTTCTCAACGAGTACACCAAGGCGACGAAACAATTGTAATAGAATACGGGTGTAGACACCTACTTTTGTCCCCATTCCCGAAAGGGAAGGTTCGATGATGAAAACATAAATCTCCACTTTACAACGCATCTCCTATAAAATAACGAATCTCAATCACCCTTCTCGTTTCACCCGAAACCTGCTATTTATAGAAACCTGCTATTTATGGAAACCTGCTAAAAATAGTAACTACCGTAAAGGGTAGCTTCTAAAAGTGGCAAGTCATAAAAGATAAAAACCTGTCAGAATTAGGTGTTGCACTCCAACATAAATCCTAAATAAGATAGAAAACTGCGAGAATCCTATTCCTAATATGATTCGGAAATAAGAGTTACGTATTAATTAAAATCCTAACGAGCCTAGAGTTCGTAACGGGCCCAGACGCATTCCGTCATGAAATTGATACGCACTAAAAGACTCGATTAAGTCTCAAACACTACGGATTTCAGGAATCCGAATCTGACTAAGAAAACAGCTCAGACCCTATTTTCAACGCCTGGCACTGGGCGCGGAAATCTTCGGCGCCCAGGCCTGGGCGCTGGAATTACCTGGGTACGTGTTTTTTCCTCATTCTTTGTGGATTAGAGCTCTGCAATTCTATCTTTCCACAAACTCTTTTCTATAAATATAGCCCAAGTTCGACGTGAAATCACAACACACAATTCATATTCTGAGTATTGACTCCAACCCCTAGCCTAAGCCTTATGCTGCGAAATTGTTCACGGGTTCTGTCGCAATAGATCCATAAATCGAACAGAACGTATCCTGTCCCATAATTTGAGGATCGTTAAATAAAAAGGAGAAATAGCAAAGCCAAAGTGGTTAGTTTTCTGAGAACCGTGACGCGCCTCTCAAGGGTGCGTCGTAATGTGTCCCTTTTCTATGATTTAATTGCTTTCCTCGCCCTTTTTATGAACTGTTAAACTAACTAAATCTGATTGTTCTACCACGCCTAACAAACATAATATTTTTGGGAAATTGGATTATCATGCTAGGTCCCTTAATGCTATTTAAATCAGATAATCGCGATCGATCTAGTATTATATGTTGCATATTGCTAAAATCAACTCAGATTAGTTTAATAGTTAACGCATGCCCCTTCAATTATTTATGCTGAGCTAGTAAGGATATCCTGCCTCTGGAGTTATCGAAGAGCGAGTACTCCTCTCGGTAGTTACAGTCCCCCGAACCCTCAATCTCTACCTTGCGGGTGTATGTTGAGAGATCCCCACACCAGGGATCACAAGGGAACCTACGGCCGTCGTGGTCAAACATAATTGCACTCCCTTTATGTCACGATAACCGGGTTTTGTCAGTTTTTCTCATTGTCGTTAAAAACTGAATGACGACTCCTATATTACTAGTCAATTGGGTGTAAACTCACAGGAAATCCAATTACACTTGATTGAATAAAAAGAATCGTCACACCCACGAGGGACTGAAGGAAATAATGCCCTTGGTCCAAGTATGCATTCTATGTTAAGTCTAATAAATGCGGTTCAGTATTAATTAACAAGTTAATAATTCAGTGAGATCAAGTGAGCTGAATGCCTAGCTAGAGGCCGCTTCAGTTCAAGTGGAATTAATGATATTAATCCACAGCTTACTCTTGACTGAACCCGTAGGGTCACACAAATAGTACGTAAACGGATCAAGTATTTAATGGCATTAAATACTCCATCTATGAATATTCGGAACCGACGGATCTTGGTTTCAGTGGGAGCTAAGATCGTCACAGGCAAGAAATGAATACTCCGGAAACGATGATATTGCCGGAAACGGAAATATGGATCGTATCGGAAATATGAATATTATCCAAGTCGTAGATGTTGCCGGAAACGGAAACATGGTACGTATCGGAAAATATTATTGGAAATGGAAATATTACCAGAATCGGAAATATTGCCGGAAACGGAAATATTGTCAGAATCGGAAATATTGCCGGAATCGGAAAATAATTCCGGAAACGGAAATATTAAATATTTGTTCGAAACGGAAATTAATTCCGGAATCGGAAATATTAAATATTGTTCGTATCGGAAATAGATTCCGGAAATGGAAATTTAATCGGAAGCGTATCGTACGAATTAGCATCGGACGAGGCCTGCCGGACGAAGGCCCAGCACGAAGCCAGGCCGTCGCCCAGCAAGCACGCACGCCACAAGCCCAGCGCGCGCCAAGGCCACGGATGCGTGGGCCTTGCTGCGTGGGCTGCAGCTCGCACGCATGGGCAGTCCTTGTGGCTGCCGTGTGTGTGTGAGTTTGTGCTCATGCGTGATTCCTGAATCAGCAAGAGTCAGTGTATGATTAAATGTCTATTCCTAATTGGATAAATTAATTAAATAGAATTCATGTAGGATTCTAATTCCAATTAATTCGCATCCTACTAGGATTACGATTCCTTTTCCATAACTCTATAAATAAAGGCCTAGGGGTCATAATTTATACACAAGTTTCAAAGTATTCAAAAGTGAGTTTTTTGAGAGAAAATTAAAACACATCTTGCTCATAAAAGTGCCGAATTTTCTAGTACCTTAAGGGCGATTCTAGTTGGTCAATCTTAAGGCGGATCCGGACGTGCTGTGGACTATCTACGGAGGGACGACATTTGGAGTCCTAAAAGACTTGTTCTTGTTCGGTTCGGGCGCAGCTAGGGAGGGCACGCAACAAAGAGTATGCATCTAATTATGCTATATGATTATGTGTAAATAATATGATTCCTGGGTTAATGGTTGTTTCCGCATGATTTATGTAAATGTCATATGTATCATAACCTAACAGTGGTATCAGAGCCCCTTATTATTTTCATAATCTAAATTGCATGAACATGGTTAAAATATTACAAATTTGCAAGAATTAAAAGGGGTGATTAATTTTCGTAATTGTTAATTAATTGCAAATTGCGTTTATTTAATTATATGTACGCAGTTTTTCGGCAGTTTCTTCATTACTCATCCGAATTGAGTGATTTTTGTGTCAATTCCGCATGTAAAAGGCATTCTAAAATTTTGACAAAAATAGTATTTTTCTGCCGAACCCAGAATTCTCAAATTCGAAGCCTAACTATGACTTTTCGAAGGTTTTAGTTTTTCGGATGCAAAATTTCGTAAATTTAAGATGTTAAATTAAATATTTGCGATTCCTGTTGATAAATCTTGAATTTTTGATTGACCTACTGCATATGTTTAACAAGTTTGAATGCCTAGTCTTGTTAATTATGCAATCTAAATTGTAATTATGATTAATTTGTTGAAAATTAGAATAATTTAGAATTAATTTGATTTTCATAATTAATTGTAATTTAATTAGAAACCTATGATTAAAAACCACCATAAAAATTGTAAATTTACGATAAATTTTAAAATTTTTATGACCTAGACTTGAATCCATAACAATCGGAAATCAATTGGATAATAAATTTTCGATTTTTTCGCCCTAAAATTATGAAATTAATAATATTTATTAATTTGTCATTAATTTTAAATATAAATTTTAAATTTTCTTGCGATTCGTTCAAATAACTTGCACGCACGAAGCAATGGACGCTTCGTGTTACCCTTAAGGGGTGTTGTATAATGCGGGCATGCGACGACGAGCAAGGGAGCTCGTCGCCCGTGCGGCACGAATGCAATGAGCAAGGGCGTAGTGCACGAGCGCAAGGCAGCAGCCCTGCCTTGTGTCGTGTGCCACGAGCAATGAACGTATGGGCATGGGCGAGGGGCGAGCCAAGGCAGTCGCGTGTGGGCAGCAAGCGAGCTGCGCCACAACGCGCGCTGCCTCGCACAAGTGCGCGCAGCCTCGCGCGCAGCGAGCGCAAGCTCGCGTGCCACGAGCGCTGCGCACAGCATCACTCGCGCGCACAGCGCGCGATGTCGCCCGCCCAGCGAGCGATGTCGCGCACCAGCGAGCGATGGCTCGCGCGCGCGCAGCGAGCGATCTCGCGCGCCAGCGAGCGATCTCGCGCCCCAGCGAGCGATGGCTCGCGCGCGCAGCGAGCGAGCTTGCGCGCCCAGCGAGCGATCTCGCGCGCCAGCGAGCGATGTCGCGCGCGCGCGCTGCGAGCGATAGCTCGCGTGCGATGGGCGCTATGCGGAGGCTTGCGTTGGGACAGCAGCAGCTATGCTACGAGCGCATGAGCTGCGCGCACATGGCCAGCAATGGCTGTGTGCGTACGGCCCATGGGCGTGCAACGCGTAGGGTGTTTGCGTTACGATTAGATCGTTTTGAATGTTTAATTTGAAAATTTCAGTTCACGTAATTTTAATTAATTTTAAAATTAATAATTTGAATTAATTTCTTGGATTTTAATTTTGAATATTATAATTATAATAAATGGAATTTATTCTAATTATTTTACTAAAATTAAAATCATGAATTAATTTAAATGCGACTGAAATTAAATTAAATTTTTGGATTCAATTATAAATTTATATGAGCTTTAAATTTTAATTAAATTTGTATGTTTCCGGTTAGACTAGAAATACAATTTTGTGTTTAAAATTAGTAAAGCATATGAATTTATTGGTTTGAGTGGGAGCGCTTTTTAGTCATAAACTCTTGATTAGGTCTACAAATCCTTAAGGTTAAAACAACTCGATTAGAATTAATAAGGACTGAATAATTGGTAGATTATTGGTGACCTTGATTAATTACTGCAAATGTTTACGTGATGCATAATGTGTTTTACTAACCAGCTATGTGGGCCATTCATGATAATGAATGGGTGAATGGTATATATTGTATATGTACTGTTTTGCAGGTTATGAAGTGACTAGTATGGCCCAAATAGGATAGAAGATATGGTCTGCGTACCATTAATTTGAATGTAATTGGTCTAAAGTACCAAAGTTATTTTTCAATTCAAATATGGTCTGCGAACCATCAAATAGTTGTAATTAGTTATAGCTTATCCTATTTGAAGAAAATGGTGCCTCCCACGGAGATTTTCAAGACGGACTTTGAAGTCAAAGCTTCAAGATGAAGTCGGGCCATACTAGATCACAAATATCTTATGCATGTTTTAAGTTATTTATTGTTTTAAATATGTCTTAAAATGCATGAGATCATAAGCTTGATTATGTTGCATGATTAAGGATTTTAGTTCACTTAAAATCTAACCAACATAGTAAGAGCCTTAAGTTCCAAACTTAAAAATTGAGTTAAAAGGTGCCATGCCAAAATATACACTTGCTTGGATATCCTTTACATCAATCTAGTAATAGTTTTCGCTCAGCGAGGTGTTACTTATTGGTCCTAAAGGGGCAAGGTACACAAATAATTGTGAGTACATGTTAGTTTTGGTGAAACTCAACGATATAAGTAAGGAGTCCTTTTATGTCGTGGCAAATTCGATAGGTTTACCTAATAAGTTCTTAGACGTACCTATCAACCAAGAATAGTTTCTAGACTATTAGCAAAAGGCTTTTGCTTACCTAAGATGTTCTAGGATTAAGTCGACAAACTGTGCTTAGTTCTTCAATGATTTTAGGATCTTGGAATCATTTTATTCACACCTGCCGGAACACATAACTTGAATAAAATGCTTAATAAACATTGAATTATGCATGTATGCTAGAATTTAAGTTTATTAAGAGAAACTGTGAATGGTTATTTATTTGTTTATTCTTTTCAATTGTAGTTTTTAATATGGCAAACAACAATTCATTCAACATTCGATCAATTCTCGAAAAGGAGAAGTTGAACGGGAAAAACTTCCTTGACTGGCAAAGGAACTTGCAAATAGTTCTTATGCAGGAAGAAAAGGAGTATGTCCTAGATGAGGCGATGCCCGAAGCTCCAGGCGACGGGATCACTCAGGCAGCCCTCAATCGTTGGATTGATGCCAACAAGGATGTGAAATGTCTAATGCTCGCCACTATGAGTGCGGATCTGCAGAAAACGTTCATCAACTCAGATGCTTTCACAATCATCAGTGAGTTGAAGAACATGTTCCAAGATCTGGCTCGAGTCGAAAGATTCGAGACTCATAGGCAAATTCTTGAGACCAAGCTTAAGAAAGGCGAGCCCGTAAGTCCACATGTTCTCAAAATGATTGGACTCATTGAGAATATGAGTCGGCTGGATCAGCAATTTTCTCAGGAAATGGCTATAGACACCATCCTCCATTCTCTTCATAGCGGGTATGATCAGTTCAAACTGAACTACAGTATGAATAGTCTGGACAAAACGCTCACTGAGCTTCACGGTATGCTGAAGACCGCTGAAAAGACGCTCAAAAGTGATAAGCAGGATGTGCTTATGGTGCGTGGGGGCAAGTTCAAGAAATCTGGAAAGAAGAGGAATGCTAAGAAAGGTGGCAACAAGGCCAGCCCAACTAAGCAAACTGGCGCCAAATCTGCAAAGAGGAAGGTCAGTCAACCCACTTCTGAATCCGAATGCTTCTACTGCAAGAAGAAGGGGCATTGGAAGAGAGATTGCTTGAAGCTAAAGGAAGATCAGAAGAACGGAACAGTCGTTCCATCTTCAGGTATTTTCGTTATAGACTGTATACTTGCTAATTCAACTTCTTGGGTATTAGATACAGGTTGTGGCTCACACTTATGTTCCAATCCACAGGGACTAAGAAGAAGTAGAAAGTTAAGCAAGGGTGAAGTCGACCTACGAGTGGGAAATGGAGCACGGATTGCTGCATTAGCTGTAGGAACTTACTATTTGTCGTTGCCCTCCGGGCTAGTTTTGGAACTGGAAGAATGTTTCCATGTTCCAAGTCTTACTAAAAACATCATTTCAGTTTCTTGCTTAGATGCTAAGGGATTTTCCTTTATAATAAAAGACAATAGTTGTTCGTTTTACTTTAAAGAGATGTTTTATGGATCTGCTAGATTAGTCAATGGACTTTATTTATTAGATCACGACAAACAAGTATATAACATAAATACCAAAAAGGCCAAAAAGGATGATTCAGATCTCACCTATCTGTGGCATTGTCGATTAGGCCATATAAACTTGAAACGCTTAGAAAGACTTCAAAGGGAAGGAATTCTAGAACCATTTGACTTAGAGGATTATGGTAAATGCGAATCATGTTTACTTGGCAAAATGACAAAGCAACCTTTCTCTAAAGTTGGAGAAAGAGCAAATGAACTATTGGGTTTAATCCATACAGATGTATGTGGACCAATGAGTACAAATGCTAGAGGTGGTTTCAGCTACTTTATCACTTCCACTGATGACTTCAGTAGGTATGGTTATGTCTACCTAATGAAGCATAAGTCTGAATCCTTTGACAAATTCAAGGAATTTCAGAGTGAAGTAGAGAATCAATTAGGCAAGAAGATCAAGGCACTGCGGTCTGATAGAGGCGGTGAATATCTGAGCTATGAATTTGATGACCATCTGAAAGAATGTGGAATTCTATCAGAATTGACTCCTCCTGGAACACCACAATGGAACGGTGTGTCAGAACGGAGGAACAGAACCTTGCTAGACATGGTCAGGTCAATGATGGGTCAGGCCGAACTTCCATTAGAATTTTGGGGACATGCACTAAATACAGCTGCACTCACTATAAATAGAGCTCCGTCTAAAGCTGTCGAAAAGACTCCATACGAATTATGGTTTGGAAAGCCTCCAAATGTGTCTTTTCTTAAGATTTGGGGATGTGAAGTATACGTCAAACGATTAATTTCAGACAAACTTCATCCAAAATCTGACAAATGTATCCTTGTGGGCTATCCAAAGGAAACAAAGGGGTATTACTTCTACAATACATCTGAGAACAAAGTGTTTGTTGCTCGAGATGGTGTCTTTTTGGAGAAGGATCACATTTCCAAAATGACAAGTGGGAGAAAAGTAGACCTCGAAGAAATTCGAGTCGAACAACAAACTCTAGAGAATGCTCAAGATGACATTCAGGATGAAACTCAGAGATCTTTAGAAGAATCTGGTGAGAATCATGGTCAATCTAGAAATGTTACCCCGCGTAGATCGCAAAGATATAGATCTCAACCGGAAAGGTACTTAGGTATTTTGACGAACGAGAGCTATGACGTTCTATTACTTGAAAGTGATGAACCTGCGACTTACAAGCAAGCTATGACGAGCCCTAGCTCCAAGCAATGGCAAGAAGCCATGCAATCTGAATTAGACTCCATGTCTGAAAACCAAGTATGGGATTTGGTCGATTTGCCAGATGGCTACCAAGCCATTGGAAGCAAATGGGTTTTCAAACTGAAAAAGGACAAGGATGGGAAACTTGAAGTTTTCAAAGCTAGATTGGTTGCAAAAGGTTACAGGCAAGTCCACGGTGTGGATTACGATGAAACCTTTTCACCAGTTGCAATGCTAAAGTCTATTCGAATAATGTTAGCAATCGCTGCATATTACGATTACGAAATATGGCAGATGGATGTCAAAACTGCTTTCTTAAACGGCGTTTTAACAGAAACTGTGTTTATGACACAGCCTGAAGGTTTTGAGGATCCAAAGAATGCTAAAAAGGTATGCAAGCTAAAGAAATCAATCTACGGATTGAAGCAGGCATCCAGGAGCTGGAATATACGTTTTGATGAAGCGGTCAGTGACTTTGGTTTCATCAAGAACGCAGACGAATCTTGTGTATACAAGAAGGTCAGTGGGAGCAAAATTGCTTTCCTAGTATTATATGTCGACGACATATTGCTTATCGGAAATGACATTCCTATGTTGAACTCTGTCAAGATTTGGCTTGGGAAATGTTTTTCGATGAAGGATCTAGGAGAAGCACAGTACATATTGGGCATCAAGATTTACAGAGATAGATCTAAAAGGATGATTGGACTTAGTCAAAGCACTTATATCAATAAGGTGCTTGATAGGTTCAAGATGGCGGACTCCAAGCGAGGCTACCTACCCATGTCTCATGGAATGACTCTAAGCAAGACTCAGTGCCCAAAAACACTTGATGAGCGTAGACGAATGAATGGGATTCCATATGCATCATTGATTGGTTCAATAATGTATGCTATGATATGTACACGCCCGGATGTTGCGTACGCACTCAGTGCTACGAGCAGATACCAGTCAGACCCAGGAGAGGCGCATTGGACTGCTGCCAAGAACATTCTGAAGTACCTGAAAAGGCACAAAGATGACTTCCTGGTCTATGGTGGAGATAATGAATTAATTGTTAAAGGCTATACGGACGCAAGTTTCCAAACCGACAAAGATGATTTCAGATCACAGTCTGGGTTTGTCTTCTGCCTCAACGGAGGAGCAGTAAGCTGGAAAAGTGCTAAGCAAAGCACCATTGCGGATTCTACAACTGAAGCGGAGTACATTGCTGCACATGAAGCAGCAAAGGAAGCTATATGGCTAAGGAAGTTCATAGGAGAACTTGGTGTAGTCCCCTCCATTAAAGGACCAATAGCCCTGTATTGTGATAATAACGGAGCTATTGCACAGGCAAAAGAGCCTAGACACCACCAGAGAGTCAAGCATGTACTTCGTAGATTTCACCTTCTACGAGAGTTCGTTGAAAGAAAAGAAGTCGAGATAAGAAAAATTGGAACTGATGACAACATATCAGATCCATTAACTAAACCTCTGCCGCAAGCGAAGCACAACTCGCACACTGCAGCTATGGGAATCAAGCATATTGGAGAATGGCTTTGATGTCTCTGTTTAATGTTTTAAAGTTTTAGAGTTTAAATCTTTGTAAAACATTATTGGTTAATCATTCACAATAAATGAAAGGAATTCATTTTTCCATTTAATTCGTGGTTTATTAAATGATGAGTCCCTTCAACTTGACGATATATTCAAGATAGACTGTCAGGACCAGTCCTGTGACTAAGAAATGTCTATCAAGTGAACTTGAATGTCAAAGGTTGAAAATGGTCCCTAATCGGAGTTTTCTATAAAATTGGACGCATAGAAAACGTTAGACGATTAGAATGCAAGCTGACTAGTAGTTCTGTTTCTTGAACTATGTGGACATGGCAATGTCATAATCATTTGCATAGATACTTACTTTGGGAAGACTAGTATCGGACAAGACCTATGAAACTTTACTGTAAGAGATGAAAGTCTGTCATAAGTAAATTTCATTAAATTATTAGACACTAAATCCTCAATACCTGAGTGATTTGAGATTACTTGTTTGAGAACTGGTTGCTTTGACGTTGACCAACCGTCGCACCGTAAAAGGAGGCTATAAAGGCAACGCTCAGGTAATCACCTATCAAACGAAGTCTAATCTCAAGATCGCAAGATTGGGATTGTCCTCCCATAAATCGGGATGAGATGCTTAAAAGTTGTACAAGGCCACTCGGAGAGCTAGAAACTGTGAAATGCATGGCCGTGCTCGGATGAATCATAGGCTATGATTATCTGTTTATTTGATCAGTTGAACTCTGAAACCGAGGAACACCTCTGGACATAATAAGGATGACAACTCTTACCTTATGTTCAAGAGCAAGCATCGAGCGACAAAGGAATTAGGAAATGCACACTTGTCCCTAAGGACAAGTGGGAGACTGAAGGAAATAATGCCCTTGGTCCAAGTATGCATTCTATGTTAAGTCTAATAAATGCGGTTCAGTATTAATTAACAAGTTAATAATTCAGTGAGATCAAGTGAGCTGAATGCCTAGCTAGAGGCCGCTTCAGTTCAAGTGGAATTAATGATATTAATCCACAGCTTACTCTTGACTGAACCCGTAGGGTCACACAAATAGTACGTAAACGGATCAAGTATTTAATGGCATTAAATACTCCATCTATGAATATTCGGAACCGACGGATCTTGGTTTCAGTGGGAGCTAAGATCGTCACAGGCAAGAAATGAATACTCCGGAAACGATGATATTGCCGGAAACGGAAATATGGATCGTATCGGAAATATGAATATTATCCAAGTCGTAGATGTTGCCGGAAACGGAAACATGGTACGTATCGGAAAATATTATTGGAAATGGAAATATTACCAGAATCGGAAATATTGCCGGAAACGGAAATATTGTCAGAATCGGAAATATTGCCGGAATCGGAAAATAATCCCGGAAACGGAAATATTAAATATTTGTTCGAAACGGAAATTAATTCCGGAATCGGAAATATTAAATATTGTTCGTATCGGAAATAGATTCCGGAAATGGAAATTTAATCGGAAGCGTATCGTACGAATTAGCATCGGACGAGGCCTGCCGGACGAAGGCCCAGCACGAAGCCAGGCCGTCGCCCAGCAAGCACGCACGCCACAAGCCCAGCGCGCGCCAAGGCCACGGATGCGTGGGCCTTGCTGCGTGGGCTGCAGCTCGCACGCATGGGCAGTCCTTGTGGCTGCCGTGTGTGTGTGAGTTTGTGCTCATGCGTGATTCCTGAATCAGCAAGAGTCAGTGTATGATTAAATGTCTATTCCTAATTGGATAAATTAATTAAATAGAATTCATGTAGGATTCTAATTCCAATTAATTCGCATCCTACTAGGATTACGATTCCTTTTCCATAACTCTATAAATAAAGGCCTAGGGGTCATAATTTATACACAAGTTTCAAAGTATTCAAAAGTGAGTTTTTTGAGAGAAAATTAAAACACATCTTGCTCATAAAAGTGCCGAATTTTCTAGTACCTTAAGGGCGATTCTAGTTGGTCAATCTTAAGGCGGATCCGGACGTGCTGTGGACTATCTACGGAGGGACGACATTTGGAGTCCTAAAAGACTTGTTCTTGTTCGGTTCGGGCGCAGCTAGGGAGGGCACGCAACAAAGAGTATGCATCTAATTATGCTATATGATTATGTGTAAATAATATGATTCCTGGGTTAATGGTTGTTTCCGCATGATTTATGTAAATGTCATATGTATCATAACCTAACAGGGACGAGGTCACGCATTAGCCTCGTGCTTTTTCGACCCCCTCACAGTGGCGACTCCGCTGGGGATAGTGAAGGAAATACTCGTGCTTGTAGGTAATCAAAATAGCCGAAGGGTGAAACGATCCTACCCCGCGTTTATTTCCCCATCAAGTTGGGACGACCTGAAAATCAGCATATTAATGTGAACGGGCAGAACCGCATAATGAATCTTGGCTCCCTCAGGGAGTTTGGACTAAGGATACCCATCGCCAATCGGGGGGTGCATACGCTTCGAATGTTGTCCACTCGGCACTTTCGCTAGTAGTACACCCGTCCCAAACCCAATCGCTCGCCCATTAGGTCCCTCCCGCCTGCACGCCCCCTTGGCTTGCACTTGCGGGTTGGCCTCTTGGGCGAAATTCGTCTGTTGAAGACACTACCTCGACCGGGGCATGTGTTGGATCTACGATAGAAGCGGTACCAAACCAGGCGCAAATAACTACCCATAGAAGCCTATCATAAACTACATGACATGTTATTATCGCCTCATGATGAATGTTAGTTATGTGTAGCGAAATATGTGATTGTGTGTGACAAACTATCCTAGAAAACCAACGACCTTAAAAATTGCCCAAACATTCATAGACTAATTTGCCAATGAGTTATACCGAAATACGTGTTCCGCAAACACGAATGATCGCCACAAAAATAAGCGACGCTCGGGATGGCCTGTAACGAGTCCCACAAACGCTGCACAACGCGTAAAGGACGTTATTAGGCAAGCACGCAAATCGAAGTCGCATAAACAAAAGAAGACGCACACAGAAAACGAGAATCAGCCAGGGACGCATTTTCAACGCCCCTGGCTGGGCGCCAGAATTTCTCACGCCCGACGCTGGGCGCTGAAGTTGCTGCTTGTCCTTCTGGTCAGGCGCAGCAGCCTCGGTGCCCGCGCAAAAGGAAAAAACACGAAGCACCAAAAAACTTTCATAAAAAAGGAATTGCTACGAAGGCGTAAGAAAAAGCACTCGATTCTAGAGCGACTCAAAAAAAACAAATAATAAATAACTCTTTGTGTCGTTGATAGGCCTCCTACGACGACAATGTTCGGCGCCAAAACCGAACATGCCAATAATTATGAATGTCACGCGGGCAAAGATTTTCGAAAATATAAAGAATTCAAAGTGCACACATAGTAGTCCAAATATACTAGTCCGACTTAAGGGTAGTCATAAAACGTCTAAAAACCGACTCACGAACAAACTAATGTGTCTCCTACTCCCCAACAATAATGCAGGGCCCCTGAATACCTACCCGTGATAAGCCATCAAGGAACGTGATGGAAGAAGCATATCCCGAGTATCTATACCTAGAGGTCGCACAAACCCAAGAGATGCATGCTCTGGAACACGACCCTTTACGTTCTCAAAGGCCACTCGCCTCAAAGAATCGTGCTATGCCAAAAACGCTCCCCAACTCACATGCTTTCGGGCTATTGTTTGGGTTAGAAAAGAAAAGAGCGAAGAATGAACCAGAAATTATGGCATTAGCTCTTCAAGATGAATTGTTCGATCCTACTAAATTGATCGCTCCATCACCCTCAAAAGATGACCAAATCCAACGAGGGTGGCGCAAGACTTTCAAATGGACTAATGCTCGTGGGATGAAGTTCAAGATATCTGCGGGAGAGGGTCCGATGTACGAAGAATTAGAGTCTGAATCCGAGTCTGACTCCGAGTCCGAACCTAGCAAAATTGTAACCCCTCCCAAAAATAGTTTAGACCCGGAAATATCTACTCCGGGAGATCTTTTTGATGTAATGCTTCATGACTTTAATAAGATAAACAAAACTTTTGAGTATATGCCGCTTAAAAAATAGAGTAATAATGCAGAATATCTCGTCGCTAATGAGCACGAAAAAGAGCCAGAAGAGGAATATACCGAATTGATAAAAGCTGTAAATGAGCAAGAACTCAAAACTCCTATAATTGAGGACACAGAATCGGTAAATATTGGAACAGAAGAAAATCCTAAAATCATTAAAATTGGCCTCACCTTAACTCCCACTGAAAAAGCCGATCTAATCTCCACTTTGCGGGAATTCGAGGGTGTCTTTGCTTGGTCCTACAAAGACATGCCAGGAATAGATCGAGAAATCGCTGAGCAAAAAATTCTGCTAGATCCCAAAATGACGCCAGTAAAACAAAAGCTACGGCGGCTCAAACCAGAGATAGCCTTGAAAATAAAAGAAGAAGTCACTAAACAATTAGACGCCGGCTTTATAAAAGTCTCCAACTACCAGAATGGGTGGCCAATATTGTCCCCGTAGCTAAAAAAGATGGACGCGTGCGAATGTGCGTAGACTTTCGAGACCTCAACAAAGCCAGTCCCAAAGATGACTTCCCTCTACCTCACATTGACATACTAGTAGACAACACCGCAGAGCACGCGCTCCTCTCCTTTATGGACAGGTACGCCGGATATAACCAAATACTCATGGCAGAAGAAGACATGGAAAAAACAACTTTCATTACCCCTTGGGGTACATATTGTTACACTGTAATGCCTTTTGGTTTTAAAAACGAGGGGGCCACCTATCAAAGAACAGCCACCACGTTACTCCATGACATGATACACAAAGAAATCGAGGTCTATGTGGACGACATGATCGTCAAATCTAAAGACCGGCACGGTCACCTCCCGGCACTTAAAAAGTTCTTCACCCGAATCTTGAAATATAACATGAGAATAAATCCACAAAAATGTGTGTTCGGGGTAACCTCTGGAAAATTGCTAGGATATGTTGTTAGTACGCGAGGAATCGAGATTGACCCATCCAAGATCAAAGCCATCACCGAAATACCCCCACCGAAAACTGAAAAACAGATAAGGGGCTTCCTAGGAAAGCTGCAATACATTAGTAGGTTCATTTCCAAGCTTACTATGACTTGTGAGCCAATATTCAAAAAATTAAGAAAAGAAGAAAAAGTCGAATGGGATGAACAATGCCAAACTGCCTTCGATAAAATCAAAGAATATCTAAGCAAACCACCCGTCCTCTCCCTGTTAGGTTATGATTCATATGACAAAACATAAATCATGCGGAAAAACCATAAATCCAGGAAAGCATATTATTTACACATAATCATTTAGCATAGTTTAGATGCATACACTTTGTTGCGTGCCTTCCCTAGCTGCGCCCGAACCGAACAAGAACAAGTCTTTAGGACTCCAAATGTCGTCCCTCCGTAGATAGTCCACAGCACGTCCGGATCCGCCTTAAGCTTGACCAACTAGGATCGCCCTTAAGGTACTTAGAATTTTCGGCTATTGTAGGCAATTGTATGACTGAATTTTTGCTCTCAAAATCACTTTGAATACTTGAATTGTGTATATAAATTATGACCCTAGGCACCTATTTATAGAGGTATGGAAAAGGAACTGGAATCCTATTAGGATACGAATTAAACTAGAATCCTAATAGAATTCTTATTTAATTAATTCATCCTTTTAGGTTTAGGAATTTAATCATATGTCGAAACCTGATAGATTTAGGATTCGTATAGCATACAAACACACACACGCACGCACAGCAGCCCACGAGGGGCGCCATGCACGCGCGCGCAGCCCACGAGCTCGCAGCCCATTGCCACGAGGCCCACACGCAGCAGCAGCCTTGGCGCGCGCTGGGCCTGCCTTGCGGTGGGCCTGGCGCAGCCTTGGCTGGTGCGTTGTGGCGCGCTGGCTTGCTGGGCGATGGCCCGGCTTCGTGCTGGGCCTTCGTCTGGCAGGCCTCGTCAGATGCTAATTCGTACGATACGCTTCCGATTAATTTCCCGATTCCGGAATTTATTTCCGATATGAACAATATTTAATATTTCCGATTCCGGAATTAATTTCCGTTTCGAACAAATATTTAATATTTCCGTTTCCGGAATTATTTTCCGATTCCGATAATATTTCCGATTCTGACAATATTTCCGTTTCCGGCAATATTTCCGATTCCGGCAATATTTCCATTTCCGATAATATTTTCCAATACGTACCATGTTTCCGTTTCCGGCAACATCTACGACTTGGATAATATTTATATTTCCGATACGATCCATATTTCCGTTTCCGGCAATATCATCGTTTCCGGAGTATTCATTTCTTGCCTTGTGACGATCTCAGCTCCCACTGAAACCAAGATCCGTCGATTCCGAATATCCATAGATGGAGTATTTAATGCCATTAAATACTTGATCTGTTTACGTACTATTTGTGTGACCCTACGGGTTCAGTCAAGAGTAAGCTGTGGATTAATATCATTAATTCCACTTGAACTGAAGCGGCCTCTAGCTAGGCATTCAGCTCACTTGATCTCACTGAATTATTAACTTGTTAATTAATACTGAACCGCACTTATTAGACTTAACAAAGAATGCATACTTGGACCAAGGACATTATTTCCTTCAGTCTCCCACTTGTCCTTAGGGACAAGTGTGCATTTCCTAATTCCTTTGTCGCTCGATGCTTGCTCTTGAACATTAGGTAAGAGTTGTCATCCTTCTTGTGTCCAGAGGTGTTTCTCGGTTTCAGAGTTCAACTGATCAAATAAACAGATAATCATAGCCTATGATTCATCCGAGCACGGCCATGCATTTCACAGTTTCTAGCTCTCCGAGTGGCCTTGTACAACTTTTAAGCATCTCATCCCGATTTATGGGAGGACAATCCCAATCTTGCGATCTTGAGATTAGACTTCGTTTGATAGGTGATTACCTGAGCGTTGCCTTTATAGCCTCCTTTTACGGTGCGACGGTTGGTCAACGTCAAAGCAACCAGTTCTCAAACAAGTAATCTTAAATCACTCAGGTATTGAGGATTTAGTGTCTAATAATTTTAATGAAATTTACTTATGACAGATTTTCATCTCTTACAGTAAAGTTTCATAGGTCTTGTCCGATACTAGTCTTCCCAAAGTAAGTATCTATGCAAATGATTATGACATTGCCATGTCCACATAGTTCAAGAAACAGAACTACTAGTCATCTTGCATTCTAATCGTCTAACGTTTTCTATGCGTCCAATTTTATAGAAAACTCCGACTAGGGACCATTTTCAACCTTTGACATTCAAGTTCACTTGATAGACATTTCTTAGTCACAGGACTGGTCCTGACAGTCTATCTTGAATATATCGTCAAATTGAAGGGACTCATCATTTAATACTAAACCAAGATTAAATGGAATATGAAAATACATTTCATATATGATAAATGTTCAACCCCATTATTTTACAACCATGGGCCTCAAACCCATCTTTAAAACAGTTCATGGAATTCAAAGCTATGCTTGATTTCCAATGCTACAACGTGAGTGTTGCTTCTCACTTGTTGCATAGGTTTAGTTATCACGCTTTGCCAATCTTAACATCCTTTTCATCGAATGTTCTTCGAGATATGATGATAAGAACTTTTGAGTATGTTTATTTTGTGATCTAGTCTTTCTTGCTACATTAGTGGTTCTACACATTTTGCAATGAGGAACCATTAAGTCAACAGACATGTGATCTTCCCAAGTTCAATGAAGAACTCATATAAACAACTCTATTTCATTGCTTCTTAGGCAATAATTACTTTTACTTCAACTGTATAGGTTGCTAGTGATGCTTTGTTTGGATCTACTTATCCAAGCAGTTCACAGATATGTGGAAGACTCTCCAACTATATCTTAGAACATAGAAATTATTATTTTAATTTCCCACGCAACAACTCATGGTCTTCAATCCATGTTGCCATTTCAAAACACGATGCTCTTTAGCTCGTCCTTGTCAATGGTTAACTCCAAAGGGTCTTGCTTGATCTTTTGCCAGTGTTTATGCGTGTAGCATCAATATTTAGCATATCTTTATTTCCTTGAATCAAGAACTATTCCTATGTACCTTTTCAAGTACCATAAGTGTTCTTGATCTCAATCTAGTTGATCTTCACTTAGATCAATAGAGATTGGTATATGTTCGTCATGCCTAAAGTCATACGATACGTTTTTGGCGATCCTCATATTATATTATATACATGATAAATTCTTTTGCAGAATAATTCCCAATTGAATTCTATTCATGTAACTTTAGCTCATTCAGTTACAGTAGATACTGAATCCAACTAAATTCTTTGACATATAATATAGGTAAAGAATCTCATTAGATTCTTTGATGTTTAACTTAGTAAATGCTTATACATAGTTCAAACATTCATTACTTAGATTTATTCATATGGATCGAATATCTCCAATGGAGTCTTTCGTGTTTGATTTAGTAAATGCCATTACTAAACAATATCATAAAATCTTTGTAAATAGATCTTAATACCCAGTATGTACTAAGTTTCGCCTTGGTCCATCATTGATGAATAATTTCAAACCTAAGTCATTAGCATTTGAATGTTATTTCACAATAGAGAGATATGTGTGTGATACACACAGGACCAGTTAAGTTTTTATGTACTCCCACTAAACTTCTTATATATCTATAAGAATCATGTACATTTTATGAAACTAAAATACTTATTAGCTTCACTAAAATAAATTTCTAATTCCCAATTGCTTGCTTAAATCTGTACTTAGATTTCATAAGCTAGCTTTCTTTTTCAAGCATTTATTTGGATCCACAAATCCTATGACATACCATGTACATAGTTTATTCCAACATTTGATTGAGGAATACGTTTTGTCATCCAATTGCTATATGTACCAATATGCAATCATTGCTTGAATTATAGACTTGAGCATTACGATTATGCATGAGGTTTCAACACAATCCACACCGTGAATTTGCTTGTAACCTTTTAGCAACTAATCTAGCTTTGTGTTGTGAACACAATTTCATGTTTGATGGTTTTTATCCTTAAAACAAACTTGCAACCAATAGGTGTGAAACTATTCTTGCAAATCAACAAAATTTCAATTTTGTCATCAAAACATTGAGTATGTTTTATGGCCTTTAACCATTTAAAACATTTGAGTCTATATATGGCCTCTAACCATTTTAGGGAATCTGGGTTTCGTCATAGCTTTCTTACAAGTCACAAACTCATTAATCTACATGATAATAGTTTGACTGCAAGTTGTAGGTTTCTTCACTATCTAATAGAAGAATTGCATAGTTTCAGTGACCTGAACTCCATGTTTCTTCACTATCTAATAGAAGAATCTCATAGTTTCAGTGACTTGAACTCTATGCCTACAAGGGTATAGAACATCAAACAACAGAATATCAATAGCCACTTAAAAGTCCTTTGAATATTCTGTTCTCCTTGAAGCACTTGTAAAGTCTTCTAAGAGATGTCTATTCTTTAAAGCCACTTCTAAAGTCCTTAAAGAATAAGTTCGGATTTTCTGAAGCACTTCGAAAAGCCTCCGGAATGTCCGTTTATGTTTGTTGTTCGCCTCGAAGACTTTCGAGGTCTATTTTCTCCCACTTGTCATTTTGGAAACGAATCACCAAAAGGACATTATTTCGAGCAAACAAACATTATGTTCTCAAAAATTTGTGGTAGAAATAATACCCTTGTGTCTCATTTGAATAAATCATAATGAAACATATATCTATACTTGGGCCTTAGTTTGTCGAATGACAAACACTAAGCTCCCACTGAGTTTTGCAACTCTCTAGATATATTTTATGAAAAGTTATTTTGAAATTACTTTTCAATAGCTTTGACGAATTTGGTTTAGTTTGGTGGTAGTTGAGCATTTTCTTTTAGAAATTATAGGAAAAGTCTTTATGATTCATCATTAATCGAATCAAGTACTAATTGACTTCGATTATTCCAACTAAGATATGCCATATCTTATGGACCTAGATTGTGAAATTACAACACACAATCATTGATGATCATATTTGGTCTCAAGTAATCATCAACATGATCTAACCTAGATCTTTATGATTTCTTGCCAAGTGGATTTTATACTTCTGAATCTTTGAACTAGCCAAACAGATTCAACTTATATCACATTTGAGTAAATAAACCTATATTCACTCAAATCCAGATAAAGTCATAAAATCTTTCTTTAGCTTTGAACTGTATTGTCTAGGCGTTCTAACAATAGTTCATATCTTTTGTTACTTTCAACAAGTAAGACTAGTCGTCTTAAATTGCTCTAGAAATCAATGAACTTTCAAAAGTCCATCAAAATAGAGCTTTTGAATGTTAACTTGTTGATATGGTCTAAGCAACAATGCCAAAGATTTAGTGGAACTCAAATCAAGGGGTTGATTTGAACCTAGTAAAGTTCTTTAAAGAGTTGTTTGTTTTAATCAAGCATATTGACTCAACCTGTAATTGACCATTTCATTCAAATAAACAAACAAACATTGTTTTTGTTTTCCTTGAATGTGAGTCTTTCTGTTTTTGAAAACAGAAATTTAGGTATGTTGATCATGGAACAAAATAGCCATTAAGTTCCAGCCTTTGAAAGGACTTAAAACAAACTAGATGACCCTACAACTAATGTAACATTACCATGCTTCATTTCCCACTTGTAGGCCATTAGTGTAGCCTAGCTTCCATTGTTTGAGTTATTACCGAAGTAAGAACCTCAAGCGGTATATGATACCAAGGAAGTTTGATTGCTAGGTCACTTCTCTTTAAACATAAACTTACAGGTAGAAACGGAATTGTAAATTCCTTTCATTTGTTCCTTGTTTTCCTATTTCTCGTACTCTTTCTTATAGTCTTAAGAATAGAATTCTTTAGTGTTGACTTTTATACTTTGTTAGACATGTCCAATGTCACTCCAACAAGGTTCTTAATTACCATTTTAATTTATGTTAAATATTTTGTTTCAACTAGATGATCTTACCAGAAGCTTCTAAAGTTCTCTAAGCATCGATCTATTCGAATGTCTAGTGTCTAGACTCATTCGAGAATTAAATGGAAAAAGATTTTAGGTTGTTAACCATTGGTAAAGCTGAGCGTTTAAACTCAATGCTTTATGATCTCAAAACTACAGTGTATTTTGAATTCACAAGCACCAATTGGTTTGCCATTCGATTTTGATACTCGAAAACAACCATAAAAGTCGCTAAAAGAAACGTACATTTTAAATTGCTCATTTTCTCTCATTTCCGTGAATCGTTCTTGGATTCACTACCAATCGAGGAAATTTAATGTTACCTTTCTAAAAGGATTTACTGCAGTGCAAGATATTTAATTATAAACAATAATTAAAACATACATTGAAGCATGCAAAGTCTAAACATTTATCATGAGTAATAACTTGAAAATTAAAGCAATCATGCAATTTCAACAAGTTATTAGCATTTTATTCGAATTTATTGTTCCGGCAGGTGTGAATAAAATGATTCCAAGTTCCGGCCGAAAAACTGCGTACATATAATTAAATAAACGCAATTTGCAATTAATTAACAATTACGAAAATTAATCACCCCTTTTAATTCTTTGCAAATTTGTAAAATTTAACCATGTCATGCAATTTAGATTATGTAAATAATAAGAGGCTCGTGGTACCACTGTTAGGTTATGATACATATGACAAAACATAAATCATGAGGAAAACCTTAATGCCAGGAAACATATTATTTACACATAATCATTTAGCATAATTTAGGTGCATACACTTTGTAGCGTGCCCTCCCTAGCTGCGCCCGAACCGAACAAGAACAAGTCTTTAGGACTCCAAGTGTCGTCCCTCCGTAGATAATCCACAGCACGTCCGGATCCGCCTAAAGATTGACCAACTAGAATCGCCCTTAAGGTACTATAATTTTCGGCTAATTATGGGCAAGAATGTGACTAATTTTTCTGCTCAAAAATCACTGTTTTATTGTATGAATACTTGTTGAAAAATTCGTGTATAAATTTATGACCCTAGACATATAGTTGTAGAACCTTGGAAAGGATTTCGAATCCTGTTATAATACTAATTAATTAATTAGAATCCTTTTAGAACTCGAAATAATTAATTTAATCTTTAAGGATTAGGATTTAATCTATGCACGAATTCCGATAGCTTTAGGATTCGTATAGCACACACACACGTAGCGCACGAGCACCGCACGCCCATGCCCAAGCCTCGCGGCCCACGCTGAGCGCACAGCGCTGAGGCCCACTGCTCGCAGCCCATCGCTGAGCGCGCGTGCCAAGCCTTGGCGTGTTGTTGGATGCGTGTGGCTTGCTGGGCGACGGCCTGGCTTCGTGCTGGGCCTTCGTCTGCAAGCCTCGTCCGATGCTAATTCGTACGATATGCTTTCCGATTAAATTCCCGATTGGAATTCATTTCCGACACGAACAATGTTTAACATTTCCGATTCCGGAATTAATTTCCGTTTCGAACAAATATTTAATATTTCCGTTTCCGGAATTATTTTCCGATACCGATAATATTTCCGATTCTGACAATATTTCCGTTTCCGGCAATATTTCCATTTCCGATAATATTTTCCGATACGTACCATGTTTCCGTTTCCGGCAACATCTACGACTTGGATAATATTTATATTTCCGATACGATCCATATTTCCGTTTCCGGCAATATCATCGTTTCCGGAGTATTCATTTCTTGTCTTTGACGATCTCAGCTCCCATTGAAACGAAGATCCGTCGATTCCAAATATCCATAGATGGAGTATTTAATGCCATTAAATACTTGATCCGTTTACGTACTATTTGTGTGACCCTACTCAGTCAAGAGTAAGCTGTGGATTAATATCATTAATTCCACTTGAACTGAAGCGGCCTCTAGCTAGGCATTCAGCTCACTTGATCTCACTGAATTATTAACTTGTTAATTAATACTGAACTGCATTTATTAGACTTAACATCAAATGCATACTTGGACCAAGGGCATTATTTCCTTCACTTTTGCCAAGCAAATTCCAGGCATGGTAACCATCATTAAATCGACGGAAATTCCAGATTTAACACTAAAACATTATTATTATTCAACATATTTAACACTCCCGACGAATTGCCAAACTTCCGTCGGCACTGTCATTTCTCATTTCTACGGCTATGGCTACCGATAATTGTTGCAAATTCTATGGAACAAGCGCCGACATTTATTGCTCTTTAACACCTCCCTCTTTTGATTTCCAGATCTAACAACCCAAAACCCAGAATTTCAGATCTAACAACCCAAAACCCAGAATTTCGTGGTAAGATACAAGGACGAAACTATGAGAATATAAAAGAACTCCGGCGATACCCATGAACGATGAACGACGAACGATGAACGACGAACGAGCTTTGTGAGGTCCATCACTAATTCACTGCAGGCCGATTTCCCGGCAATCGAAACTCCGGCGAAACTTTGGGTCAGCTTAAGCAAGAGGAGAGAGAAATAAACTTAATTGTTAATTAATAAACTTAATTGTTAATTAAGTTTCCTAATTATTTTATTTATTAATTTCAGATAATACAAAATGTATTTTTGGAAAATTCAGAAATTACAAAAGGTATTTTCATAAAAAGAAATTGTTTAATTAAATTTAAAGATAAAAGAAATAAATTGATTAAAATATATTATTTTCATTAAATTTAAAGAAAAGAATTTTGTGTGGCCCATATTAATTCTAAAGAATGGTCATTTTTAAGATGACCATGATAGAAACATCCAACTTTGGATTATTTTGGAATAATCCCAACTTTCAGGTATATGTTCTTAAAATAATCTAAACTATCAATCATCCTATGTACAATAGACCCCAAATGGTTTAATAATGACAAGGAAATAAGACTTCGGATTATTTTGAGAAGGTAATCCCAAAAATTGAATAGGTTAAATTATCTCTTGTGTCGACAAGTTCGATCGACAAAGTTTTAGGATTCCTTCGTATATCCGTAACGTATATCCAAAGTTGGGATTATTCATATACCTCTCCCTTCTCACTATCATTTTCACTCGTTTTCCACTTGGTTTAAGACATGATCCACAATCAATTTAATGTGGACCAAGTCCATTTAAGAATTGGTGAATATATAAACATGGTGAAAAGTTTTACATACGTAATTTCACCACAACAAACTAACCAATATTCACCAAAAAGATACTCATAGTCACTAAAAATCATATAATTTAATTTGAAAATAAAAAAAGAAATTAAAAATTAACCACTGGTTGATCGGATGCTCCATTGAATAAGGAATAAAGAAAATTCAAAGTATGTACTATGTAGACTGAAGTAAGCTTACACTGAAATAGATATGTCTACTAATGTTTAAGAATGTGTCATTATTGTCGTTGGTCCTAGTAACATGGGCTTGTAAACCAAGTGGACAAGTGGGAAAATAAGGTTTAACATGATGTAAAAATCAATTTCCACCATTTATATACTTCCTCCGTTTCTAAATAGTTGCACCGTTTTGACTTTTAAGTTTGTCAACGCATAACTTTGACCATCAATACTTATAATTATGTATTAGTAAAAATTATTAAAATTTGATATATTTAAAATATATATTAAGACAAACCTAATAATACTTTGTATAATAATTTTTATTTTTATTTTTTAGTAGAAAATTGAGGTCAAAGCAAGACAAGTGAATAGTGTCAAAAGTCAAAATGGTGCAACTATTTGGGAACGGAGGAAGTATATTATGTTAGTACACGATTTTGTCCACCAGTATCTCTAATCATTAAAATTATAAAAGTTTGATAATTATATTATTGAAATTATATATTGAACTATTAAATTAGTTACAATGAGATTCTAACAAATAGAATTAGATTTTACATATTCAAAAAAATCAAGTTAAATTATCTCATGCTGTCGACAAGTCGATCGACAAAATTTTAGGGTTCCTTCGTATATCCGTATATCCAAAGTTGAGATTATTCGTATAAGTCACACTTCTCACTATCATTTTCTCTCGTTTTCCAGATGGTCGCGACATATGCAATTTGTAGGTGCAAACAAATTGAACAGGTTACAGACTAGAGCAAAACTCAAGAAATTTGGAGTTTGGAATTGCGAGTACGAATCGCGAGTTAGCGACAACTCCACAATATTTCAAGAAGTTTAAGGCGTAAAGAAAAGTCATTGGCTGATTGGATACACATTGGATAAGAACTTAAGGAGTAAAAGAAAATTCAAAATATATGGGCTGGTGTACGTACGATAATAATGTCGCTATGAGTACTACGTGAATGATGTTGCAATTAGACTATTAGAGCCGATAATGTACTGGAGTTGGGTTTGGTTGGGTTGGGTAGGGTCGGAACTAGGTCGACCTATTAATAAATGTGTTAGAGATTATTTCATCCAGTTCGACCTGTTTACTTAAACGAGTTGAGATTTTCAACAAAAGGTCTTGCGCGCACAAGGTGTACAATAAATTTATTGTACACCAAGATAACTTTTATGCAGTTTTTCGTAACTTTAACCTATTTTTCTGTAACTTTTATATTGTAAAATTAAAAAGTTGAGAGATAAACATTTTAAAGGGTTAAGTGATTAATTTATACATTATTAATGATTTTGAAGAAATAATTTTTTATTCAAATGAAAAATTTATCATTAAAAAATAGATAACTTTTACATATATAAATGTAACTTTAAAGCATTTTAAGTCAACTTTTACTTCGGTGTACAATATTTATTGTACACCCATTGTAAATAAGAATTTCCTACCAGTTTTATCGAGTCCACCCAAGGTTGACCCGCTTAATTTTTCCCCTTTAAGAATAACCTCAAGTCTTATATGTGACGCGTTCACACTTATAAATAAGCCCAGCTTGTTTAAAGCCCATCGTGTTAGTTAACGGAATATAAAAGTAACAGCAGCATAGAAAAAAAAGTAACACTACTCTATACAAGGAACATCTAACATGAAACTGCAATAAAATAAGAAAAGTAACGGCGAATATAATGTATAAGTAACACCAACATAAAAAATCAAGTAACATCAGTCTATACAAGAAACCTATAACATGAAATTGAAGAAACTGCAATAATAAAAGTAACACGAACATAGAAAATCAAGTAACACAAGTCTATACCAAGAACTTCTAACATGAAATCGAAGAACCTGATAAAACAATAAAATTAACGACTAATACAATGTATAAGTAACACCAACATAGAAAGTCAAGTAACATCAGTCTATACAAGGAACCTCTAACATAAAATTGAATAAACTGCAATAAAACAAGAAAAGTAACAACCAATACAATGTATAAATGACACCAGCACAGAAAGTCAAGTAACAACAGTCTATACAAGGAACCTCAAACATGAAACTGCAATAAATTAAACAAGAAAAATAAAAGCGAATACAAGGTATTCATAACACCAGCATATAAAGTCAAGTAACACCAATCTATACAAAGAACATCTTATATCAAATTGAAGAAACTGCGGTAAAACAAAAAAGTAACAGCGAATACAATGTATAAGTAACACCAGCATAAAAAGTCAAGTGACACAAGCTATTACCTTCTCCATAGTAGCTGCGCTCGTCGCACCATCAACTAAATGGTGTGACTGGTCATACAGGATACGCGTTGTAAGTATAAATCGACTTGAATTTGAAACTAAAGGGGTGATTGGAAAAAAAGGGGTTGTGCTACAACCCAAAGATGTCGGCTCCTCTCTGACTGATTGTTCATAAGCATCACCATTAATCGATCCATTAGAAGACCTCTTAAAAGGTGGAATTGGAACATTAGGGGTTGTACTACAACCCAAAGATGTCGATTCCGGTACAGGAGATGCCGATTTCACCTTATGTGTTCATGGTGCAAGTTGTTGCTTCTTGGGTCGTCCCTTACCTTTAGCCGTGACGGTGGCGGCTAACATGAACAAACTCACAGTAACATGCGTTGGAGGAGAGACTTCACGAAGAAAAACAACCTGCAATATAATGAAATATCTATGGGGGATATCAATATAAGTAAAGTATGATTAACAATTGTGTATGATATGAGCAGTGATTAATTGTCCAGAATATGGGATAAGGTAGCAATTGACAACAATAACTAAACAATTAGGTATTAATTGATAACTTTTAACAAATTAGGTAGTAATTCGCAAAGTCATTAAAAACCTAGGTAGTAATTGACAAATTTACCTAAATGTAAATTTTTTTCCCTTTTCATCTTAAGCTTAAAAAACAAAAAATTTGACATAGTGAAGTGTGATTATGAGTACTGAAAAGAAAAACATTAACGAAAATATAATAATGAACTAATAATAAAGAAGCTAGAGGATTCGAGTCTATTTCTTATTCTTATTTTTCAATCATTTTCCTATTTTTTTTGTGAAAAACAATGTGTAACCATGCAATTAACTGAACTGAGGCAATTAATATTTGTTAATCTTTTTCCAAACTGTAGAAAATTCAAAGTTTGTGGACTATGTTATGTGTTGCCATAGTCATGTGAGTGTAGACTTTTCTACATTTCGATTTCAATCGAAAGTGATACTTGTGATTGTTCTAGTAACTCACACGCACACCACATCATTCACAACAAGAGATTAACCCAACTAAATATATGACTAGACATTTTTGGGTTTTTAATAACCACCTGTAACATATTTTAGTAAGTTATGGGATTATTCTAATCCTACCTATACCACACAACCACCTCTTCTAAAATTTCACATTTCTAGATTATAACACCATAAAAAATTGTACCATTTACGACAGAAAATTCCGTCGTTAAAGGCCAATAATTGTTGATAAATGACGGGATTTCATGTCGCGAACTCGTCATAAAAGGGGTCGTCGTTAATAGAAAATTCCGTCGTTAACCCGTCGTAAAAGACATTTGTGACGGCCGTTCCCGTCTTTGTTTGGTTGTTAGCCCCGTCGTAAACGCTTTTGCGACGGGATTTTTGACCCGTCGTAATTAAGTTGTCGTTAAAGATACAATTTCTTGTAGTATAAATAGAAGGGGTAATTTAAGTAGTGAAATCACGCATACAGAGTAAATTTAAAACGTTTTTGACCTATGATAGTTTGATAGTGGGTAGAGTAATGTTTAAGTTAAAAAAAAAAAACAAAATAGCTAATATAATGGTGGTATCAAACCAATGTGTTCTAGTAGAAAATAACGATAGTTTTTCGGCCTAGGAAAGTTTAATAATGAGTGAATGATAATTTAAAACAGGGATTAATTTAATCAAATAAAATCTTGCATTAATATGTTTTTTAAAGTTACGTTTGAATCTATACATATTTCAAATAAGACCAACATTAAATATAAAATAAAAAAGGAAGAAGTTAAATTAGTTAGCAGTAATTATATTTATTATGTTTCGGATTAGTCATGGCTCGTTTGATATATGTCGTTCTATTCACCTCCTTTCCTATTATATGAACTTTTTAGTTATTACTTTGTATAATTTATGTTAATAATAAATTTAACTGACCTTGTTAAGTTATACTGAAATATATAAACAAGGTGAATGGTGAAAAGTTGTACAAACGTAAATTATATACTTTAATTTGTAAATAAAAATGGAAACCGAAAATTAACCACTGGATGATCGGGTACTTCATTGGATAAGGAATAAGAAAAATTCAAAGTATGTACTATGTACACTGAAATAAACTTACACTGAAATAGATATGTACATGATTATCATTAGTCTAGCTATCTAATTCAAGATTTATCATCTAATGTTTAAGAATCCGACATTAATGTCGTTGGTCCTAGTAACATGGACTTGTAAACCAAGTGGACAAGTGGGAAAATAAGGTTTAACATGATGTAAAAAATCAATTTCCACCATTTTATATGTTTTATTTAGTTCACGACTTTGTCCACTAATATCTCTAATAATTAAAATTATAAATATTTGATAGTTATATTTTTTAAATTATACATTGAACTATTAAATTAGTTACAATGAAATTTAAACAAATAGAATTAGATTTTACAAATTCCAAAAAATAAGTTAAATTTTATCCAATTGATGACGACTTCGATCGACAACGTTTTAGGTTTCTTCGTATATCTGTATTTAGTTACCTCACCTTTCTCACTATCAATTTCTCTCGCGCGTTTTTCAAATTGTGGCGGCATGCCGGCATATGATTATGCAATTTGTAGGTGTAAAACAAATTGGAAAAAAAATACAATGAAATTATTATTTGAAAAAGAAAAAGAAAAAGAAAAAATATTAATGTTGGGGCAATACGACTTTATCCACCATTATCTCTAATAATTAAAATTATTAAAGTTTGATAATTATATTTTTGAAATTATATATTGAACTATTAAATTAGTTACAATGAAATTCTAACAAATAGAATTAGATTTTACATATTCAAAAAAATCAAGTTAAATTATATCCAGCTGGCGACAAGTTCGATCGACAAAGTTTAGGGTTTCTTTCGTATATCTGTATTTAGTTACCTCACATTTCTCACTATCATTTTCTCTGGTTTTCCAAATGTTGGCGGCATATGCAATTTGTAGGTGCAAAACAAAATGAAAAAAAATGAAATTATTATTTAATTGAAAAAGAAAATGAAAATATATTAATATTGGGCCAATAGGATTTGTCATCCTCCAAAATCCTCTATCTAAAAACTCTATAAATACCCCTCATTGATAACTGTATTTGACACTCCAAACAATATACCATCAGTAAAACAAAACTAAAGAAGAGAAAAGAGCTAGAAAGTTGAAAGAGTAATTAAGAAGTGAAAATGATGAAGAAGTTAGTGATAGTTATGACGATCATGTCCTTGATGGTGGCTACTTCAATGGCAAGTGGTGAATGTAATATGTATGGCAGATGCCCAGCAGGGTATTGCTGTAGCAAGTATGGTTATTGTGGTCTTGGACCGGCATATTGTGGCGATGCCGAGCAACAAGAAGCAGCTCATGCAACCATTGATGTCGTTCCTGAAACTCACAATGTTACGGTTACCCCTGTTGCTGGAGCTGGTGCCCCTTAATTATCCAAGTGATGTTAGTCGATTAATGGCATGAGTTACCTAATTGGTATACTCATTATGCCTATCTATTATATTTTACGTACTACTCCTTGCTTATCCACGTACTATAAATAATCTCCTATTATTGGAGTTTCTTTATGTTCTTCTTTATAAATTAAGGATTTGTTTTTAATCAAACAAGTCATTATAATGTTTCATCCATGTACTTATTGTTGTATGTCATGCTTCCTAGTACTTGTACTAGTTTATTATAGAAGTCCCAAAAAATGTTGTTGTTGCGTGTTGTCCCACTCTTCGATCCGATCGATCTCCTTATTCTTGCATACATTCAATTACATCTATAAGTAATCTCGTTAGAGATATGGACTCACCTATCTCTTTTTACCTCAAACTTCTCTTTTCGCCCAAAACATATTTCAATTAAGCATATTCTAAATAGAATACATTTATATTCAGGACCACATCGATTGAAGGTATAGTTTATTACGAGGTAATAAAAGTAAACCTAAAATATTTGAAAGGTGATTGTAAGGAGAACGGAGTAACAGAAGCTCAGTGTGAGCAGCCCCGGTCTTGACATTTTGGGGGTCCTAGGCGAAATAATGGATCGGGGCCCCTCCTAAAATGATATAAATCTTATGTATTAACTAAAATGGCCAAAGTCGTAGTGTGAATCTTCTTATATTAAAAAGTCGATGGAGTGCAAAAATTGTAATAGCCTGCCCATAAGAAGCTGCTTGCTTATCACACTCAGCCTATATTTAATCAGCTAAACTCAAACCAGCAACTCAAAGCCTCAATATAACATACCGATAATTACAAACAATTAATAGTAATCCAACGCAAAATAATAATAAAGATTTACATTCAACCCAAAATATCAAACTTCAATAAAGCTCAAATTACACTTGAGCGACTTAGAACACAATCTTTAATCATTTCCGCCATGACACAAGCAAACCTTGCATTAATCTCTAAACATTCCTTTGCCATTTACCTAGACATGATCATCCCAACCTGCAAAACATTTTAACACTGCCCCCACCAGGACAGGTTCAGAGAACAAAGTCAGGGAAATCGAGTACACACTGTCCAACCTTAAATACATTTGATAGATGGCTCAAATAGTTTTATTTTTTGTTTTATGTTTATTTTGGAAAGCACTTCACTTGTTCAAATCACATTACTTAGAAAACATTGTTTGATAAAAGCATCAAAATTCATTTGAAATCCGTTTCACGATTTCACGAAGCCATTATCATTCAATCAATAGTTTAGAATACGAAATATCCACATATCATAATCTTCACACATAGCTTCCAAATTCACAATTCATCAAAAGTTAGTCTCATGACTTATTGACTCATCTAATTATTTTCATATTCTTGATCATTTCCAATCATACTTCATCTGACACTTACTCATAACGACAACCCATATATTTCTTCAAATGTAACCTTTTCCAAACAATGAAATATGCCTCAAAGTAAAATTCATATATATATATATATATATATATATATATATATATATATATATATATATATATATATATATATATATAAATATCAATGAAACACTCATTTCCACAACATTGCCAAGTTTTGCTTCGTAATATTCTTACCGACAAAATTCTATTGCATAATGCATATTCATGAGAAATCCATTATTCAATGCGAAAGCCATCACAACAAAATTTCAAGTTCATAAGATTTTCTTTAAGGTATTCTCATAGATATAATTCAAAATAAATATTCTTTATGATTAAAAGATAATATACATATTCCTTTGGGGAAAGAGAACATGGATAGGGTCGGGTTACCGTAACCTCGCTCCCTATCTTGGTGGGGTCGTCACCCTCCTAGAAATCATTTGCTTGCAAGACTTAACCAGGACATGTCCTTATATACAGATCGCCATGCTCTAAACATACAGAGCACCATGCTCTAATTATACCGAGCGCCATGCTCTAATCATACAGAGCGCCATGCTCTAATCATACAGAGCACCATGCTCTAATCATAACACATATATGTTCATCATTGATGTATGTGAGTGTCGTACTCAACGCATACACAGCTTATTTCCCCTTAACTATGGTAACATAGATATGATAGTTTATTAAATACTTATTGGCAATTTACTTTAATGTTATTCTAAGACACATTTCATTTCGCTTTGCCATGAATATTTTTTTCACCAATTTCATAAGTCTTAAACCATTAGTTAGACACAAACGCATGCCTTAAGGTTTCTCCATACATCATAATTCAACATAGTTCTTTAACTTGATTAATCATCATCCTCAAGACTTTGTTGATTTCTTGTTTTACAGTACTCCAACCTTACTGATCTAGTTGAGACATAGACACTCTTCTTAATTATTCCTAGATTAGCTTCTTAGAAGCAATTTACTTGCCATTGGTGCAATATCAATTATACTCATGCTATGACTTCGTTATATTCTCCTTAACTTGAATCGCCTTTGTCATCGATTATACACATAGACCATTGACTAGTAATTGATCGCAAAGAGTGACAATCATTTAAGATCCTAAAGTTATTAATAGCTTATACTTTCCTCAAATCTGAATTCATTCTTTTATAACTTAGTGTGCCTGAAATGTATTTTATAAAACATTTGAACAATTCTTATATTAAAACAATCTTTACTGAATAAGGAAATAACGATTGGTTTCTTTTTAAAATTATTAGTTCCAAAGACACCTTTGTTTAATCGCAATTTCAAATTATTTAACATTCTTAGAAATGATTTCATTATTCCTTAAATCAAAATCCTTTGTGAAACTTATTGAAAAAGTTATTTTTATTTATAAATCAAAAACATGTTCACACTAAAAATATATTTCAATTATCGTTGTTTAATATATATATATATATATATATATATATATATATATATATATATATATATATATATATATATATATATATATATATATAAATGCTCTTTAAAGATCTTTTATCAACATTCAAAGCTATTCTTAATTAGCAATTAACGATTTTAGGAATACGTTTGACTTATAGGAAACTCAAATTAGATGTGGTTTTATAAAATAAATTTTTAAGGACGCTTTCTCAAAGAAATAAGAAATATGTTAAAACATGCTTTTTAGTTTCATGCATATTCAAACAACATTTTTAATTACATCATTATTAACTTGTGGTTAGAAGATAACGACCCATGATTGGATTTGATGCAACTTCATGACCATTTGAGTTTGACCTCCGTCTACATTAACCATTAATATCCTTAATTATAATTTTCTTATTTTCAAAGCTCTACTTAGACCTTTAAATTCATTTACATACTCCATGATTAACCTTATCACTAATTTATTCTCAAATTCAACCTCAAGAACTCTTGATCAATTCAATTATCTAGTTGCACAACCTCTCAACTCAAACAATCTCTCACCTAATTCCCGATCGACACAATTATTCATTCAAAAGAATAAAGGTTCTTAAAACATTACAATCCAATTTGCAAAGCATTGTTCAATTCAGAAAAAACAATTCAATTTGCAATACGTAATTCAACTTGAAAAACATGATTTCAATTTTCAAATCACAATTCAGAATTCATACACATACATAATAATTAAACACAAAATATAATTAACATTGAAGATGGTTGGACAATGTGTACGTTGAATTACCGACGCATACAAACTCCAAGAGCTACACATTCGATCATCCATCTCTACTTATATTTCATAATTTTATTCTCCTTATTCATCTTCCCTAACATTCACCTCAGCGAACAAAGACACGAATTAATGCTTCATTCACTTAAATCAGATCAATTAAGTCAATTCCTCTTAGAGATCCCCCTAATCAATCTTTGAGAATTTCATTCTAAGCTACCCGCGTCTTAATTGAACCCCTTTTTAAAATCTGGAACCATTTTCGAAAACTTAGTTTAGAATTTATATAGCACACATTCTACCTTAAAAAAATGGGTTAGATTCTTGATAGGGGTTATAATTGAAATCATAATCGGAATATTTATTTGTTTTATAAACTCAATTCGAAAAACTCAAATCATATTCCATTTATAACTCTTAATTGTATAAAGAAACATTAATTCGAATTAATCAAATATAGTACCAAAATAAATCTAATTCAATACCCAAAATCATTTCTATATAATCAAAATAATTAATCAATGACAAATTAATTTCCAATAACTATTTCAATCTAATTTGGGCTAAACTAAAATAAACCAAAGGGGATTGAAGTATACCCTTAAATTTAAATGGAGGAGTAAGGTGGAATGGAAGAGACCAACCTCAGGGAATTAACAACTCCATCAATATCAACGACAACGGTCGCAGCTCCGGCAGCCGCCGTGGAGCTCCCACGGCAAGGAGGAGAGACACGGCAGGGGAGAGCAGAGGAGAGAGAGAGTAGCAGAGGGAGTTTACAGCAACAACAAGGCATCCAATCGATAGTCATCGGTGATGGTGGCGAGCCAACGGAGGCAATCGACAAGGAGGAAGTATTACCCCATATACTATATGGGGCTACAGTACCCAATATAGAAAAAAAAATGAACAATTATTTTATGACTGTGTAATTGGGTTTGAGTGAGCTGACATGGCAATGCTTAGATGGCAAATGGACTACGTATTCCATACGTATATTATCAAGAATACAATAGGAATACAATATGAATACATCATTTATTTTTTTCCCTCCTTTTTTTCCCTCCTTTTTTTTCCCACCTCTCTCCTTTTCTTCTTCACTGGCTCGTCTCTCTCCAATCTCCCTCCATTGTTATTCTTCACCGGTTCTTTATGTTCCGGCAAGATTGAATTGGGGAAAAACTAATTGCTTCATCATCCTTCACATAAACCTCAGTTCTAGTTGCTGGAATTGCCGGAATTGGAGCGGAATTAGAGATTGAATTGGGGAAGAACATAATCCCTAGTTTAATTGAGCAGAATTCGTGCAATTTGGGAGCGCATCAGGTAATTACTCTTAAATTCGCAGTTTAGGGTTTGTAATTGAATATGATTGGTAATTTGTGAACTAGTTTAGTTGGTAATTGAATGGAATTTCGCGTTTATGTTTTGCCTTTTATTATGATGTTTTGTTGGGTAATTGAATGAAATTTCGCGATTCTGGCAGTTGTTTGTTTGTGTAGAGGGTTGACAGTTGATGTTGTTTGAAGTTGTTAATCTGATTTTAGATACTAGTTTCATTGAATTATACTAGTTTTAATTGAATTGCAGTAATAAAATGAAGAGTGAGATGTTGTTGAATTGCCTAAGTTGACCTCTGTTGACTTTTAATGTCTGGCAGTTGTTTGAAGTTGTTAATATGATTTTAAATAGTTTAATTGAATTATACTAGTTTTAATTGAATTGCAGTAATAAAATGAAGAGTAAGATGTTGGAAATAAGTGACGATGATTTGGGGTGTAATGTTGTGCAAGAAATAAGTGATGATGATTCGGAGGATGATGTTGTGCAAACTATGTATTATGTGAAGGGGAGGATATTAGATTCGGAGGATGATGTTGTGCAAACTATGGATTATGTGAAGGGAGGATATTAGATTCGGAGGATGATGTTGTGCAAACTATGGATGATGTTGTACAAACTATGGATGATCCAACAGTTGGGAGGATTGGGAGGATCGTTGGTTCGCCTCCAAAAACTCCTCAAAAAACTCCAACTGTTGGGATCATGGATTTTGTTCCAGAAACTCCAAAAACTCCAAGAGTACGGATCATGGATGATGTTGTGCCACCTCCACAAGTTGGAATGGTGATAGGTACCACCATAGATCAGGAAAATGATTACTACAAGAGTTATGGAAGGCAAGAAGGGTTTGGGGTTGTCTGTTCTGGTGCTAGTGGTCCAGGAAAGGGTCCGGGTAAGGTTCTAACAACTGCCACATGGACGTGTGATTGCTTTGGTGAACCAGATAAACGACATAGAAGGCCCGTACAACCTAAAAGGGTTCTGAATCAAACAAATTTGAAAAACCCGAGAAAGTCTAGGAAATGTGGTGTTACAGATGGTCAGTGGGTAGTTAGAAAAGTCGTACTAGAGCACACAAACCACACCCCTACACCAAGTAAATCCAGGACAATTTTCCAGCACAGGGAGTACGAGCTAGGTAAATTACCGCTTGTGAAAAAAAAGATCTTTGAAGACACCGATTCTGGTATGAGTTTGCCTCAAATGCATAGACAGATGACAAGGCAAAGAAATGGTTTTGAGGAACTTCAATTAACCTTGAAGGATATGCACAATTTGTTAGCAAAAAAGAGAAGAAAAGAAACAGCCGATGGAGATGCACAAGCGATGGACGATTATTTCAACAAAATGCAACAATGTAATCAGGACTTTTACCATATTCGTAGACTTGATGCGGAAGGATATTTGAAGGACGTGTTATGGGTTGATGCTAGAAGTAGAGCGGCATATAAGGACTTTGGGGATGCAGTTTTTTTCGATGCAACCTACCTCGTTAACAAATTTAACCTACCATTCGCTAACTTCGTCGGTGTCAATCACCATGGCCAGAGCATTTTGTTAGGCTCCGCTTTGATTTCACATGAAAACACAGAAACTTATACTTGGGTCTTTCAGAGTTGGTTGACTTCTATGGGGGGAAAATACCCCAATGCCATACTAACTGACCAAGATGGGGCAATGCGTAATGCATTGACTATTTCTATGCCACACACCAGGCATCGATGGTGCTTATGGCACATAACATCTAAATTCGGGGTTAAACTTGGAAAGAAGGAGAAGTATGAAGAACTGAAAGCAGAACTCTTAAATGTGATTTATGATAGTCTCACGCCTAATGAATTTGAGCAGTGGTGGGAGGAATTTATGGAAAGGTTCAAGCTCCAAGAGGAAAAGTGGTTACTGGATATGTACAAGGAACGCCATATGTGGGTTCCTGCTTACATGAGAGATATATTTTGGGCAGGCATGAAAACAACGCAACGGGTTGAGAGCATAAATAGTTTTTTTGACGTATACCTTCATAAGAGCACAACGTTGTTAGAATTTGCTACGAAATACATGACTGCAATGGAGGATCGATGTCGTACTGAGGCGGAAGCGGATGCATCCCAATTCCGTTCTTTAAGAAGACTGGCAACGGATTTTAGGGTGAGTATTTCTTTATTTTCAGAGTGAGTATTTCTTTTGATCCCGTAACTTTCCTTGTTTGAAACTGACTTGAATGTATGGTATGTGAAGGTGGAGAGGGTGTTTCAACGGGTGTACACAGATGGGAAGTTCGTAGATGCGCAAAATCAATGCCAACGAATGGCATACTGTAATGGAAGGAAGGAGTGTGATTTGTCAGAAACCGTTGTAGAGCACATCATTGAGGACAGAGTTTGGATTTTGGTTGAAAGAAGAGAAGTTCCACTAGAGAAAACTCGAAAGAACTATAAAGTGACATTTGACAAAGTATCACATGATGTACATTGTGAATGCAAATTATTTGAAACACATGGTATAATGTGTAAGCATACCCTTAAAGTATATGATTTACATATGCTAACTGATGTACCTAAAAAGTACATATTGGACAGGTGGCGACATGATATTCCTAGGAAGCACATGAGAATCAAGGTTGCGTATCATGATCCTTCTAAGACTATTGAAGTTCGGAGGTATGTGTAATAACCTAGTGACATCTACTAGAGTGTTCAAAGTTTCATGTGGCTTTATTTTTACACTTTATTTTTACACAGATATGATAAGATGGCGTTAGCTTTCGAACATGTATGTGCAAAGGCAATGGTTACGGATGGGAGTACGAAAATGGTGCTTACAAAGATCAAAGAGATTAATGACCAATTGGATAAGGGGATATTGGAGTCAGCACCAAACAGCAGCGTAGGGAATGGTGGTCTTGGTGGTGATGGTGGTCCTGGTGGTGATGGTTCTGCTTCAATAACCCTTAAAAGAAAACGGACTGTATATGATTGTCCTGTATCAACTCCTGATTCACTTACTCCTGGCACACAAGGAAGCGTTGTTAATGCGGGTGATAATGTTCTACCTTTGCATACTCCTAGCATAGATTCACTTACACCTCTTAGCATACTAGTACCCACTGCTTCCACTGATACTGCTGCTATATTTCGTGCACCCACTGATATATTTCGTGCACCCACTGATGCTGTATTACCATTACCCACTGATACTGATGCTGATATGTTTCGTGCACCCACTGATGATATATTACCCACTGATGTTGTATTACCATTACCCACTGCTACTGGTAAAATAATAGCATTGGATCTTAAAAATAAGAGGAAAGCACACCGGCCGCGTAGTATGAGGTTCATGACTATTGCTAAGCAGGTCACCAAAAAGAAGGGCGCAACGACCAAAAAGAAATTGGATGATTCAGAAACTCAGGTAATTTCTCAACATTTCAACAGATACGTTAGCAATAAACATTGGATACATGATACATGATACAAAATATATTTTACAGGAAACCCCTGCTGAAGAACAAGTCGCCGAAAAGAAGAAGGGCGCAACGGCCAAAAAGAAGTTGGATTTTTCAGAAACTCTGGTAATTTCTCAACATTTCAAATCTCAAACATTTCAAATGATACGTTAGCAATAAACATTGGATACATGATACAATATATTTTACAGGAAACCCCTGCTGAAGAACAAGTCACCAAAAAGATGAAGGGCGCAAGGGCCAAAAATAAATTGGATTTTTCAGAAACTCAGGTAATTTCTCAAGAACATTTCAAACGATATGTTAGCAATAAACATTTGGATACATTATATTGATCAATATATTTTACAGGAAATCTCTATTGAGCCATTTGTAATACCACCAAGAGAACGTGTAGTAGCTAAATTACCGTTGTCGATAGGGGGAATCTGCATACCACAACATGGAAGCGGTGGTGTTCAGTATTTCACAAGCACCAGCGTAGACCTTGAACACAACCAACAACTTACAAGTGATCCATTAATTGATCGCAACGCCTTGCAGTGGGCGAACGACCAAGATACTATGTGGTACGATCAGGTTGGAAGTGAAATTGTATTAGATTAATAATGTCATTCTAGGTAACATCATTCTAATTTATTGATATTGATTCATTGGAAGCTCAAACAATGTGCCACATTTAATTACATGCTAGTATTATGGAATAATAGAATAATAGAATCACGCGCGAAAAGGTGAATATTAGTACATGAGATAAAATTAGAAAAGGTTAATTACTAACTGGTTTTAAAACCCTATTTGTTTAATTATAAATAGTTAGGCGAACTTTCCTTCCAAATTCGAAAGGGTGAATATTAGTGCATGAGATAAAATAACAGAGACACAAGTTTTATATAGATTTGGGGATAGTAATAACAATACCAACACATAATCTTGTAACAATTATAATAGAATGCGAGATTATTAGGCGAAGTTTCCTTCAAATCGAATCATATGAGTTTAAAAAAGAAGAGAATAGATTTGGTTCCTCGTATTTAATAATAAAATCACAAGCTTACCATGAAATCATACTAGTATTGGAATAATGTAAGAACTTGAAATGTCGAAACAAGTTGAATCACATTGTTAAATTATAGTACAAGTTAACAAAACAATTTCTTAGGGATAGAAATAACTTACTGGGAGAAAGTAATAACTGTTTGTATTGGGTACAAACTTTGCGTGTTAAATTATATACAATTACATACCATTTATAGAGTAAATAGACACTCTTGTCATTCTTATATATTAGAGATAAACCTTAAATTATTTTCAAATATAAAGGAATTGTTTCTCCCCTAAACTAAAGTTTATTACTATAATAATATTGGAATGATTTTTCTACTATAAAGGGAAAGTAATAAAAATACCAACATATGATCTTGAAACGATTGTAATAGAACACGGGATGTGAGGCGGACTTTCGGACAAATTCGAAAAGGTGAATATTAGTATAGAATACATTAGTCTCCTAGAATTTCATGTTATATTAATGGATTTAAAAATAAAGGTCGAATCACCACAACAAATCACAAAATCTAAAGACACAATGAATTGGATTAAAGTTTCTCTGTGACAAATGTATCTTACTGTAGAGTAATAGTAAGTTGTTTGTATGGTTTAAAGACCTTACCATGAAATCATACTAGTATTGGAATAATGTAAGAACTTGAAATGTCGAAACAAGTTGAATCACATTGTTAAATTATCGTACAAGTTAACAAAACAATTTCATGGGGATAGAAATAACTTACTGGGAGAAAGTAATAACTGTTTGTAAGAACAAATACTACTTGTACATGGTTTCAAAACAAATCACATTAGTTTGAATAGTTAAGATAAATTAAAATGAAATGGATTACAGTTTCTTGCGGATAAAAATAACTTAAATTATTGGTTTCAAAACGAATGTGATTCTTGCTTTATTAAATTATTAAGCTAAATATGGTTTCAAAACTAATGTGAAAACAAATACTACTTGGTTCCTTCAAATCATATGAGTTTTAATAACGGAAGCACAAGTTTAATATATAAAAATAAGAGAATAGATTTGGTTCCTCGTATTACAAGAAATATCTAAACACCAAAAATTATATGAGTTTTAATAATAGAAAATCACAAGCTTATAATGAATTGTGTTCAACTTTATTCGGGAGAAAAACAATCAACTTTGGAAAATAAATACTACTTGTACATGGTTTCAACACTACTTAAGTAATTATTATTCATTTATAAAATTAATAGAGATTCTTGCTTTGTTAAATTATTGGAGATAAAACTTATACTATAATATGTTACTTGTTTCTCCACGAAATCATACTAGTATTGGAATAATGTAAGAAATTGATGAATTTCACATCAAATGTCGAAACAAAACAAATCACATTAGTTTGAATAATAGAAAATCAAGCTAAATACTCGAATCATGTTCCCACTTTAAATGGATTACAATTTCATGCTGGAAAGAAATACCTTACTTGGAGAAAGTAACAACTGTTTGTATTGGGTACAAACCCCGCGTGTTAAATTATATACAGTTACATACCATTTATAGAGTAAATAGACACTCTTGTTATTCTTATATATTAGAGATAAACCTTAAATTATTTTCAAATATAAAGGAATGGTTTCTCCCCTAAAGTAATGTTTATTACCATAATAATATTGGAATGATTTTTCTACTATAAAGGGATAGTAATAAAAATACCGACATATGATCTTGAAATGATTGTAATAGAACACGGGATTGTGAGGCGGACTTTCAGACAAATTCGAAAAGGTGAATATTAGTATAGAATACATTAGTCTCCTAGAATTTCATGTTATATTAATGTATTTAAAAATAAAGGTCGAATCACCAAAACAAATCACAAAATCTAAAGACACAATGAATTGGATTAAAGTTTCTCCGTGACAAATTTATCTTACTGTAGAGTAATAGTAACTTGTTTGAATGGTTTAAAGACCTATTTATTTAATTATATATATTTAGGAAAACTTTCCTTCAAATTCGAAAAGTGAATATTAGTGCATGAGTTAAAATAACAGAAACACAAGTTTAAAAGAATAATAGAATAGATTTGGGGATAGTAATAACAATACCAACACATGATGTTGTTTTACAAGAAATATCTAAACACCAAAAATTATATGAGTTTTAATCATAGAATCACAAGCTTACAATGAAATGTGTTCAACTTTATTCGGGAGAAAAACAATCAACTTTTACTTGTACATGGTTTCAACACTACTTATACATGGTTTCAAAACAAATCACATTGGTTTTAATAGTTAAGATAAATAAAAATGAAATGGATTACATGGTTTCAACACTACTTATTCTTGATTACAGTTTCTCGCGGATAAAAATAACTTAAATTATTGGTTTCAAAACGAATGTGATTCTTGATTTGTTTAGATGCTAACTTGTACATGTTTTCAACACTACTTATGTAATTTTTATTCATTTGTAGAGTGAATAGAGATTCTTGCTTTGTTAAATTATTGGAGATAAAACTTATATTATAATATGTTACTTGTTTCTCCACGAAATCACGCTTCACATGAAATGTCTTACATGTCTTACTTGTTTCTCCATGAAATCATACTAGTATTGGAATAATGTACGAAATTGATGAATTTCACATCAAATGTCGAAACAAAACAAATCACATTAGTTTGAATAATAGAAAATTAAGCTAAATACTTGAATCATGTTCCCAGTTTAAATGGATTACAATTTCATGCTGGAAAGAAATGCCTTACTTGGAGAAAGTAACAACTGTTTGTACTGGGTACAAACCCTACGTGTTAAATTATATACAGTTACATACCATTTATAGAGTAAATAGACACTCTTGTTATTCTTATATATTAGAGATAAACCTTAAATTATTTTCAAATATAAAGGAATTGTTTCTCCCATAATGTAAAGTTTATTACCATAATAATATTGGAATGATTTTTCTACTATAAAGGGATAGTAATAAAAATACCAACAAATGATCTTGAAACGATTGTAATAGAACATGGGATTGTGAGGCGGAGTTTCGGACAAATTCTAAAAGGTGAATATTAGTATAGAATACATTAGTCTCCTAGAATTTCATGTTATATTAATGTATTTAAAAATAAAGGTCGAATCACCACAACAAATCACAAAATCTAAAGACACAATGAATTGGATTAAAGTTTCTCCGTGACAAATTTATCTTACTGTAGAGTAATAGTAACTTGTTTGAATGGTTTAAAGACCTATTTATTTAATTATATATAGTTAGGAAAACTTTCCTTCAAATTCGAAAAGTGAATATTAGTGCATGAGATAAAATAACAGAAACACAAGTTTAAAAGAATAATAGAATAGATTTGGGGATAGTAATAACAATACCAACACATGATGTTGTTTTACAAGAAATATCTAAACACCAAAAATTATATGAGTTTTAATCGTATAATCACAAGCTTACAATGAAATGTGTTCAACTTTATTCGGGAGAAAAACAATCAACCTTTACTTGTACATGGTTTCAACACTACTTATACATGGTTTCAAAACAAATCACATTAGTTTTAATAGTTTAGATAAATAAAAATGAAATGGTTTACATGGTTCAACACTACTTATTCTTGATTACAGTTTCTCGCGGATAAAAATAACTTAAATTATTGGTTTCAAAACGAATGTGATTCTTGATTTGTTTAGATGCTAACTTGTACATGTTTTCAACACTACTTATGTAATTATTATTCATTTATAGAGTTAATAGAGATTCTTGCTTTGTTAAATTATTGGAGATAAAATTTATACTATAATATGTTACTTGTTTCTCCACGAAATCATGCTTCACATAAAATGTCTTACTTGTTTCTCCACACGAAATCATACTAGCATTGGAATAATGTAAGAACTTGATGAATTTCACATGAAATGTCGAAACAAAACAAATCACATTAGTTTGAATAATAGAAAATTAAGCTAAATAAAAATGAAATGGATTACAATTTCTTGGGGATTGAAATAACTTACTGGGTGAAAGTAATAACCATTGTCATTTAGGTTCAAACCCTACTTGTTAAATTATATATGGTTATATACCATTTATAGAGTAAATAGACACTCTTGTTATTCTTATATATTAGAGATAAACCTTAAATTATTTTCAACTATAAAGCAATTGTTTATCCCCTAAAGTAAAGCTTAGGAAAAATTGATATTGACAGTTCCAACTATGGCCGTTTAACTTTTAAAGGTCTCAACTTTTGATTATTCTAGAGTGGTCTCAACTTTAAGGTGTGTTTTCCAAGAATGGTCCTTTGGTTTATTAAACTATTAATTAAGTTGATTTAAGCATATCATACTGTTCCATTTACTTCATTTAATTAAAAAAGATGATTATTGCACGAGAGATATGAGTGTTAATTAAGTTATTTAGCACTTAATTTTAACTAAGGGACCATTTTTGGAAAACACTCTCTATAGTTGGGACCACCCTGACATAATCAAAAGTTGGGACCTTTTAAAGTAAATCGGCCATAGTTGGGACCGATAATATCAATTTTTCCTAAAGCTTATAATGAATTAAATTCCAGTGTTCACATTTGGGATTACATTTTTTAATTGATTAATCAATTCATACCCTGTGGAAACACATCATGAACGTGTAATAAAACTATTAAAATTTCCCAAACAAGGATATATACAATATCTGTGCACGTAGAGTATTGGCTATGGGCTCACGTCACAATGGTTACTGCATAAACATAGAGCTTTGCTTTCCCCTTTGGTCCGAGGTTCGAATCCTGCTAAGCGCGCATAAAATCTTACTATACTCCCCCCCACCCCCATTTTGCTTTTTTTGTAAAATCTTCTAATTTATTTTATTATGTGGAATTACATTCCAGTGTTCACATTTGATTACATTTTTTAATTGATTAATCAATTCATACCCTGTGGAAACACATCATTAAAACACATCATGAACAATTGTAATAGAATACGAGATGATTTGGGGAACTGTCCTCCAAATCATATGAGTTATAATAACAGAAACACAAGTTTAAAAGAATAAGAGAATAGATTTGGTTCCTCGTATTTCATGTTATATAAAATGATATTACAAGAAATACTTATATTATTCCCAAGCTATTATAAAGGAAAGGAATAATAAAAAATAACAAACATGAACTCAATAAGTTTCCATTATAGTATTATTTTTGGTAGTATTTGTGATTACTAAAATTTTAGTTGGTTTTAATGAATTTTGTATAGTCTAAAAAAAATATTAAAAATTCCCAAATAAGGATATATACAATATCTGTGCACACAGAGCAATGGCTTTGGCCTCACGTCACAATGGTTACTGCATAAACATAGAACTTTGCTTTCCCCTTTGGTCCGAGGTTCGAATCCTGCTAAGCGCGCATAAGATCTTACTATGCTCCCCCCCACCCCATTTTGCTTTTTTGTAAGATCTTCTAATTTATTTTATAATGTGCAATTACATTCAAGTGTTCACATTTGATTATATTTTTTTTTATTGATTAATCAATTTATACCCCGTGGAAACACATCATCAAAACACATCATACGGGTGTAATTTTAACTTAACTTTATTGTAAAATATTTATTGTATAACATCTTTAAATAATAGTTTGTGTTGATCAAAAGATGAAAACTACAACGACAAATCAGAAAAGAGCTTAACTTTCACACCAAGAAATATGTTGTTTAAATGGCACTATTCCATATGTTGATTAATCAATTTATACCCTGTGGAAACACATCATCAAAACACATCATGAACAATTGTAATAGAATACGAGATTATTAGTGAACTGTCCTTCAAATAATATGAGTTTTAATAACGGAAACACAAGTTTAATAAAATAAGAGAATAGATTGTGTTCCTCGTATTAGAAGAAATATCTAAACACCAAAAATTATATGAGTTTTAATAATAGAAAATCACAAGCTTATAATGAATTGTGTTCAACTTTATTCGGGAGAAAAACAATCAACTTTGGAAAACAAATACTACTTGTATATGGGTTCAACACTACTAATATAATTATTATTCATTTATAAAATTAAGAGGCATTCTTGCTTTGTTAAATTATTGGAGATACTTATATAATTTTATTATCTGCCAATACTTATATTATATGACTCATAAGTATTGTCTCATGTATTATTTCCATGCCACCATCATAATTGAGTGGAAATAACAACCCAACAAAGACGGGAACAACCGTCGCAAATGTATTTTACGACGAGTTAACGACGGGTCCATTAACGACGACCCCCTTTTATGACGGGTTCGCGACGGAAAATTCCGTCGTTAATCAACAATTATTGACCATATTTCCCGTCGTTAATAGTACAATTTCTCGTCGTTAATAGTAAAATTTCTTGTAGTGTATATACAGGAATAATAACAAATAACAAACTTGAACTCAATAAGTTTCCACAATGGTTACTGCATAAACATAGAGCTTTGCTTTCCTCTTTTGTCCGAGGTTCGAATCCTGCTAAGCGCGCTTAGAATCTTACTATACATCCCTCACCCCAATTTTGCTTTTTTATAAGATCTTTTTTTTTTTGGTAAGCAAGGAATATAATTTTTTTTTTATAAGATCTTAGTATTTATTTTATTATGTGCAATTACATTGAAGTGTTCCTACATTTGATTATTGATTAATCAATTTATACCCTGTGGAAACACATCATAATAAAAGTTTTTATCCGTACTTTTACTTCGCTCGATATGATGATCATAATAAAATGGGAACATGATTCAAGTGTTTTATCTAGGTTTTAATTATAAATGGCTGACCTAACTGAGTAAATGTGTACGTTTTATATTGCACTAATTGCACACAGTTATCATCCACATTCATTGAATAGGGTGTTGCACTCCTAAGAGACACCAAGAGTCACGTCATGAACCAATACAATCCAAAAAATAAAATTATGTAAATTAAAAATTGCATGCACTCCAAGAGTCACGCCACTTGCACTCCCAAGAGACTAAATTTTCTATAAAAAGGGCACAATAGTATGGTCACTCAACATTTCTGATATCTCCCTCCTCTCAAAACAAAACAAAGATCAGTGTAACAATGGAGGCACCAAACCATTCACGAAACCAAGAATCCCCTATTCTCGAAGTTGTTGATGATTCCAATCCCCCCAACCCAAACAAACCACAAGCTCCTCCCAACCCAAACAAACCACAAGCTCCTCCGCGTTAGTTTCCTGAGTTGAAGGAACCCACATTGAGTGAGTTGGAAGAAGAAGAGCGAGAGGAGAGGGCAGAGAAGAGGAAGAGGAAACGACAAAAAAGGCGTCGAGAGGAGCATCGACGTGCCCGGAGGAAGACGAGAAGGCGCGAAGAGAAGTACTGGCCTTCCTACAATCTTGTACGGCGTAGGGAGGAGGGGGACATAGAGGAGGGGGACATAGAGTCTGATTGTTCCGGCATGTATGGTCACGAACCTTACTACTAAGTTTTTATTTCCCGTTCCTTCAAAAAAAAAAATTATTTCCTGTATTTTGCGTCCGTACGCGGACTTATGTTCTTTTTATTTCTATTAATATGTTTATCCATTTATTTCCTTCATTTATTTAATTTTTTTTGTGGCTGTATTTATTTGTTCACTTATCACTATCATCTTCGAACCACAAAATTTGTTCGTGATTCAAGTTTCTTCGTGAAAATAATACCTTACTAAGAATTAGTACTAACTGGTTTATATGGTTTACAATCATATTCAAGCCTTAAAATAATTTGTTGCATACTTCTGCATAAAAAATGTAACCACTATAGTGTTCCATAAAACATGTTGGTCTACTACCACAACTAACACCTTTTCAAAATCTTTGAATTTATTCTAAAAAAACTAAAAATCTTGATACACGAAAACTACAGAATAATAAAGTTATATTCGATAAGAAATTAGTGTACAGAATTTTTTTTGTACTATTAGCATTTTAAATTAGCATTTTGAAAAAAAGTAAATTTTAAAGGTATTTTTAATGACCAAATTTAATTATATATGTAAAAGAATATAAATACGGAGTACAAGTATAAAGTTAAAATCAAAAGTGAATAGTTTATGGACAAAAAATTACTAAATATAAATGTGACATGCATTTATTGTAAAATCTAGTAAATAGTTATAGACTTATGGGGAAGTAGAACCCATGATGACATATTAAAATTACTTCTATTGCACTACATAGCATTATTTTTGTTTATTTACATTCAGAATATTAAAAAAACTTACGATGAAAATTATGAATATTAGGCTACGTGTATAAAGCTCTAATGTAATATAAGTGTCAACGCGTTCAAAGATTGGGTTCTATGCCAAAAATTACGCTAGACTTATTATACTACAATCATGTTATCTTACTAAATTTGTTATACTACTGGGGAGTCAAAAGCATTGGCTTGCAAGAGGGTGGGCAAGAACCCATTTTGGCTCATCAAATTGGGTCCTTCAAGTCGCTGAGGTGAGTCCGAGAGAGCTAGGCTCCGTCTTAGCTAGCTTTCCCTTTTCAAATCGAAAGCACTTAGCCTTTATCACGGGTAATTGCCCTGATTACAATCAATAATAAAGAATTCACAAGTTTCTATTTATCCATATTTATATCTATATTAATTACACAATTGTTTTTTCCTGTTCCTTCAATTTTTTTTTTGTATTTCCTGTATTTTGCGTCCATACGCGGACATATGTTCTTTTTATTTCTATTAATGTGTTTATCCACTTTGTTTCCTTCATTTATTTAATTTTTTTTGTGGCTGTATTAATTTGTTCACTTATCACAATCATCTTCAAACCACAAAATTTGTTCCATACTTCTGATCACGATCCTTGCCTAAAAGTCTGATCATGATCTTCAACAACAACTTAAAAATGTTGAATCTCCTCCAAAATCCTCACTTCCTCACACTTCTCAACGAGTACACCAAGGCGACGAAACAATTGTAATAGAATACGGGTGTAGACACCTACTTTTGTCCCCATTCCCGAAAGGGAAGGTTCGATGATGAAAACATAAATCTCCACTTGACAACGCATCTCCTATAAAATAACGAATCTCAATCACCCTTCTCGTTTCACCCGAAACCTGCTATTTATAGAAACCTGCTATTTATGGAAACCTGCTATTTATGGAAACCTGCTAAAATAGTAACTACCGTAAAGGGTAGCTTCTAAAAGTGGCAAGTCATAAAAGATAAAAACCTGTCAGAATTAGGTGTTGCACTCCAACATAAATCCTAAATGAGATAGAAAACTGCGAGAATCCTATTCCTAATATGATTCGGAAATAAGAGTTACGTATTAATTAAAATCCTAACGATCCTAGAGTTCGTAACGGGCCCAGACGCATTCCGTCATGAAATTGATACGCACTAAAAGACTCGATTAAGTCTCAAACACTACGGATTTCAGGAATCCGAATCTGACTAAGAAAACAGCTCAGACCCTATTTTCAACGCCTGGCTCTGGGCGCCGAAATCATCGGCGCCCAGGCCTGGGCGCTGGAATTACCTGGGTACGTGTTTTTTCCTCATTCTTTGTGGATTAGAGCTCTGGAATTCTATCTTTCCACAAACTCTTTTCTATAAATATAGCCCAAGTTCGACGTGAAATCACAACACACAATTCATATTCTAAGTATTGACTCCAACCCCTAGCCTAAGCCTTATGCTGCGAAATTGTTCACGCGTTCTGTCGCAATAGATCCATAAATCGAACAGAACGTATCCTGTCCCATAATTTGAGGATCGTTAAATAAAAAGGAGAAATAGCAAATTCAAAGTGGTTAGTTTTCTGAGAACCGTGACGCGCCTCTCAAGGGTGCGTCGTAATGTGTCCCTTTTCTATGATTTAATTGCTTTCCTCGCCCTTTTTATGAACTGTTAAACTAACTAAATCTGATTGTTCTACCACGCCTAACAAACATAATATTTTTGGGAAATTGGATTATCATGCTAGGTCCCTTAATGCTATTTAAATCAGATAATCGCGATCGATCTAGTATTATATGTTGCATATTGCTAAAATCAACTCAGATTAGTTTAATAGTTAACGCATGCCCCTTCAATTATTTATGCTGAGCTAGTAAGGATATCCTGCTTCTGGAGTTATCGAAGAGCGAGTACTCCTCTCGGTAGTTACAGTCCCCCGAACCCTCAATCTCTACCTTGCGGGTGTATGTTGAGAGATCCCCACACCAGGGATCACAAGGGAACCTACGGCCGTCGTGGTCAAACATAATTGCACTCCCTTTATGTCACGATAACCGGGTTTTGTCAGTTTTTCTCATTGTCGTTAAAAACTGAATGGCGACTCCTATATTACTAGTCAATTGGGTGTAAACTCACAGGAAATCCAATTACACTTGATTGAATAAAAAGAATCGTCACACCCACGAGGGACGAGGTCACGCATTAGCCTCGTGCTTTTTCGACCCCCTCACAGTGGCGACTCCGCTGGGGATAGTGAAGGAAATACTCGTGCTTGTAGGTAATCAAAATAGCCGAAGGGTGAAACGATCCTACCCCGCGTTTATTTCCCCATCAAGTTGGGACGACCTGAAAATCAGTATATTAATGTGAACGGGCAGAACCGCATAATGAATCTTGGCTCCCTCAAGGAGTTTGGACTAAGGATACCCATCGCCAATCGGGGGGTGCATATGCTTCGAATGTTGTCCACTCGGCACTTTCGCTAGTAGTACACCCGTCCCAAACCCAATCGCTCGCCCATTAGGTCCCTCCCGCCTGCATGCCCCCTTGGCTTGCACTTGCGGGTTGGCCTCTTGGGCGAAATTCGTCTGTTGAAGACACTACCTCGACCGGGGCATGTGTTGGATCTACGATAGAAGCGGTACCAAACCAGGCGCAAATAACTACCCATAGAAGCCTATCATAAACTACATGATATGTTATTATCGCCTCATGATGAATGTTAGTTATGTGTAGCGAAATATGTGATTGTGTGTGACAAACTATCCTAGAAAACCAACGACCTTAAAAATTGCCCAAACATTCATAGACTAATTTGCCAATGAGTTATACGGAAATACGTGTTCCGCAAACCCGAATGATCGCCACAAAAATAAGCGACGCTCGGGATGGCCTGTAACGAGTCCCACAAACGCTGCACAACGCGTAAAGGACGTTATTAGGCAAGCACGCAAATCGAAGTCGCATAAACAAAAGAAGACGCACACAGAAAACGAGAATCAGCCAGGGACGCATTTTTAACGCCCCTGGCTGGGCGCCAGAATTTCTCACGCCCGACGCTGGGCGCTGAAGTTGCTGCTTGGCCTTCTGGTCAGGCGCAGCAGCCTCGGTGCCCGCGCAAAAGAAAAAAACACGAAGCACCAAAAAACGTTCATAAAAAAGGAATTGCTACGAAGGCGTAAGAAAAAGCACTCGATTCTAGAGGCGACTCAAAAAATACAAATAATAAATAACTCTTTGTGTCGTTGATAGGCCTCCTACGACGACAATGTTCGGCGCCAAAACCGAACATGCCAATAATTATGAATGTCACGCGGGCAAAGATTTTCGAAAATATAAAGAATTCAAAGTGCACACATAGTAGTCCAAATATACTAGTCCGACTTAAGGGTAGTCATAAAACGTCTAAAAACCGACTCACGAACAAACTAATGTGTCTCCTACTCCCCAACAATAATGCAAGGCCCCTGAATACCTACCCGTGATAAGCCATCAAGGAACGCGATGGAAGAAGCATATCCCGAGCATCTATACCTAGAGGTCGCACAAACCCAAGAGATGAATGCTCTGGAACACGACCCTTTACGTTCTCAAAGGCCACTCGCCTCAAAGAATCGTGCTATGCCAAAAACGCTCCCCAACTCACATGCTTTCGGGCTATTGTTTGGGTTAGAAAAGAAAAGAGCGAAGAATGAACCAGAAGTTATGGCATTAGCTCTTCAAGATGAATTGTTCGATCCTACTAAATTGATCGCTCCATCACCCTCAAAAGATGACCAAATCCAACGAGGGTGGCGCAAGACTTTCAAATGGACTAATGCTCGTGGGATGAAGTTCAAGATATCTGCGGGAGAGGGTCCGATGTACGAAGAATTAGAGTCTGAATCCGAGTCTGACTCCGAGTCCGAACCTAGCAAAATTGTAACCCCTTCCAAAAATAGTTTAGACCCGGAAATATCTACTCCGGGAGATCTTTTTGATGTAATTCTTCATGACTTTAATAAGATAAACAAAACTTTTGAGTATATGCCGCTTAAAAAACAGAGTAATAATGCAGAATATCTCGTCGCTAATGAGCACGAAAAAGAGCCAGAAGAGGAATATACCGAATTGATAAAAGCTGTAAATGAGCAAAAACTCAAAACTCCTATAATTGAGGACACGGAATCGGTAAATATTGGAACAGAAGAAAATCCTAAAATCATTAAAATTGGCCTCACCTTAACTCTCACTGAAAAAGCCGATCTAATCTCCACTTTGCGGGAATTCGAGGGTGTCTTTGCTTGGTCCTACAAAGACATGCCAGGAATAGATCGAGAAATCGCTGAGCATAAAATTCCGCTAGATCCCAAAATGACGCCAGTAAAACAAAAGCTACGGCGGCTCAAACCAGAGATAGCCTTGAAAATAAAAGAAGAAGTCACTAAACAATTAGACGTCGGCTTTATAAAAGTCTCCAACTACCCAGAATGGGTGGCCAATATTGTCCCCGTAGCTAAAAAAGATGGACGCGTGCGAATGTGCGTAGACTTTCGAGACCTCAACAAAGTCAGTCCCAAAGATGACTTCCCTCTACCTCACATTGACATACTAGTAGACAACACCGCAGAGCACGCGCTCCTCTCCTTTATGGACGGGTACGCCGGATATAACCAAATACTCATGGCAGAAGAAGACATGGAAAAAACAACTTTCATTACCCCTTGGGGTACATATTGTTACACTGTAATGCCTTTTGGTTTGAAAAACGAGGGGGCCACCTATCAAAGAACAGCCACCACGTTACTCCATGACATGATACACAAAGAAATCGAGGTCTATGTGGACGACATGATCGTCAAATCTAAAGACCGGCACGGTCACCTCCCGGCACTTAAAAAGTTCTTCACCCGAATCTTGAAATATAACATGAGAATAAATCCACAAAAATGTGTGTTCGGGGTAACCTCTGGAAAATTGCTAGGACATGTTGTTAGTACGCGAGGAATCGAGATTGACCCATCCAAGATCAAAGCCATCACCGAAATACCCCAACCGAAAACTGAAAAACAGATAAGGGGCTTCCTAGGAAAGCTGCAATACATTAGTAGGTTCATTTCCAAGCTTACTATGACTTGTGATCCAATATTCAAAAAATTAAGAAAAGAAGAAAAAGTCGAATGGGATGAACAATGCCAAACTGCCTTCGATAAAATAAAAGAATATCTAAGCAAACCACCCGTCCTCTCCCTGTTAGGTTATGATTCATATGACAAAACATAAATCATGCGGAAAAACCATAAATCCAGGAAAGCATATTATTTACACATAATCATTTAGCATAGTTTAGATGCATACACTTTGTTGCGTGCCTTCCCTAGCTGCGCCCGAACCGAACAAGAACAAGTCTTTAGGACTCCAAATGTCGTCCCTCCGTAGATAGTCCACAGCACGTCCGGATCCGCCTTAAGCTTGACCAACTAGGATCGCCCTTAAGGTACTTAGAATTTTCGGCTATTGTAGACAATTGTATGACTGAATTTTTGCTCTCAAAATCACTTTGAATACTTGAATTGTGTATATAAATTATGACCCTAGGCACCTATTTATAGAGGTATGGAAAAGGAACTGGAATCCTATTAGGATACGAATTAAACTAGAATCCTAATAGAATTCTTATTTAATTAATTCATCCTTTTAGGTTTAGGAATTTAATCATATGTCGAAACCTGATAGATTTAGGATTCGTATAGCACACAAACACACACACGCACGCACAGCAGCCCACGAGGGGCGCCATGCGCGCGCGCGCAGCCCGCGAGCTCGCAGCCCATTGCCACGAGGCCCACACGCTGCAGCAGCCTTGGCGCGCGCTGGGCCTGCCTTGCGGTGGGCCTGGCGCAGCCTTGGCTGGTGCGTTGTGGCGCGCTGGCTTGCTAGGCGATGGCCCAGCTTCGTGCTGGGCCTTCGTCTGGCAGGCCTCGTCCGATGCTAATTCGTACGATACGCTTCCGATTAATTTCCCGATTCCGGAATTCATTTCCGATACGAACAAAATTTAATATTTCCGATTCCGGAATTAATTTCCGTTTCGAACAAATATTTAATATTTCCGTTTCCGGAAATATTTTCCGATTCCGATAATATTTCCGATTCTGACAATATTTCCGTTTCCGGCAATATTTCCGATTCCGGCAATATTTCCATTTCCGATAATATTTTCCGATACGTACCATGTTTCCGTTTCCGGCAACATCTACGACTTGGATAATATTTATATTTCCGATACGATCCATATTTCCGTTTCCGGCAATATCATCGTTTCCGGAGTATTCATTTCTTGCCTTGTGACGATCTCAGCTCCCACTAAAACCAAGATCCGTCGATTCCGAATATCCATAGATGGAGTATTTAATGCCATTAAATACTTGATCCGTTTACGTACTATTTGTGTGACCCTACGGGTTCAGTCAAGAGTAAGCTGTGGATTAATATCATTAATTCCACTTGAACTGAAGCGGCCTCTAGCTAGGCATTCAGCTCACTTGATCTCACTGAATTATTAACTTGTTAATTAATACTGAACCGCACTTATTAGACTTAACATAGAATGCATACTTGGACCAAGGGCATTATTTCCTTCAGTCTCCCACTTGTCCTTAGGGACAAGTGTGCATTTCCTAATTCCTTTGTCTCTCGATTCTTGCTCTTGAACATTAGGTAAGAGTTGTCATCCTTATTGTGTCCAGAGGTATTTCTCGGTTTCAGAGTTCAACTGATCAAATAAACAGATAATCATAGCCTATGATTCATCCGAGCACGGCCATGCATTTCACAGTTTCTAGCTCTCCGAGTGGCCTTGTACAACTTTTAAGCATCTCATCCCGATTTATGGGAGGACAATCCCAATCTTGCGATCTTGAGATTAGACTTCGTTTGATAGGTGATTACCTGAGCGTTGCCTTTATAGCCTCCTTTTACGGTGCGACGGTTGGTCAACGTCAAAGCAACCAGTTCTCAAACAAGTAATCTCAAATCACTCAGGTATTGAGGATTTAGTGTCTAATAATTTTAATGAAATTTACTTATGACAGATTTTCATCTCTTACAGTAAAGTTTCATAGGTCTTGTCCGATACTAGTCTTCCCAAAGTAAGTATCTATGCAAATGATTATGACATTGCCATGTCCACATAGTTCAAGAAACAGAACTACTAGCCATCTTGCATTCTAATCGACTAGGGACCATTTTCAACCTTTGACATTCAAGTTCACTTGATAGACATTTCTTAGTCACAGGACTGGTCCTGACAGTCTATCTTGAATATATCGTCAAATTGAAGGAACTCATCATTTAATACTAAACCAAGATTAAATGGAATATGAAAATACATTTCATATATGATAAATGTTCAACCCCATTGTTTTACAACCATGGGCCTCAAACCCATCTTTAAAACAGTTCATGGAATTCAAAGCTATGCTTGATTTCCAGTGCTACAACGTGAGTGTTGCTTCTCACTTGTTGCATAGGTTTAGTTATCACGCTTTGCCAATCTTAACATCCTTTTCATCGAATGTTCTTCGAGATATGATGATAAGAACTTTTGAGTATGTTTATTTTGTGATCTAGTCTTTCTTGCTACATTAGTGGTTTTACGCATTTTGCAATGAGGAACCATTAAGTCAACAGACATGTGATCTTCCCAAGTTCAATGAAGAACTCATATAAACAACTATATTTCATTGCTTCTTAGGCAATAATTACTTTTACTTCAACTGTATAGGTTGCTAGTGATGCTTTGTTTGGATCTACTTATCCAAGCAGTTCACAGATATGTGGAAGACTCTCCAACTATATCTTAGAACATAGAAATTATTATTTTAATTTCCCACGCAACAACTCATGGTCTTCAATCCATGTTGCCATTTCAAAACACGATGCTCTTTAGCTCGTCCTTGTCAATGGTTAACTCCAAAGGGTCTTGCTTGATCCTTTGCCAGTGTTTATGCGTGTAGCATCAATATTTAGCATATCTTTATTTCCTTGAATCAAGAACTATTCCTATGTACCTTTTCAAGTACCATAAGTGTTCTTGATCTCAATCTAGTTGATCTTCACTTAGATCAATAGAGATTAGTATATGTTCGTCATGCCTAAAGTCATACGATACGTTTTTGGCGATCCTCATATTATATTATATACATGATAAATTCTTTTGCAGAATAATTCCCAATTGAATTCTATTCATGTAACTTTAGCTCATTCAGTTACAGTATATACTGAATCCAACTAAATTCTTTGACATATAATATAGGTAAAGAATCTCATTAGATTCTTTGATGTTTAACTTAGTAAATGCTTATACATAGTTCAAACATTCATTACTTAGATTTATTCATATGGATCGAATATCTCCAATGGAGTCTTTCGTGTTTGATTTAGTAAATGCCATTACTAAACAATATCATAAAATCTTTGTAAATAGATCTTAATACCCAGTATGTACTAAGTTTCGCCTTGGTCCATCATTGATGAATAATTTCAAACCTAAGTCATTAGCGTTTGAATGTTATTTCACAATAGAGAGATATGTGTGTGATACACACAGGACCAGTTAAGTTTTTATGTACTCCCACTAAACTTCTTATATATCTATAAGAATCATGTACATTTTATGAAACTAAAATACTTATTAGCTTCACTAAAATACATTTCTAATTCCCAATTGCTTGCTTAAATCTGTACTTAGATTTCATAAGCTAGCTTTCTTTTTCAAAAATTTATTTGGATCCACAAATCCTATGACATACCATGTACATAGTTTATTCCAACATTTGATTGAGGAATACGTTTTGTCATCCAATTGCTATATGTACCAATATGCAATCATTGCTTGAATTATAGACTTGAGCATTACGATTATACATGAGGTTTCAACACAATCCACACCGTGAATTTGCTTGTAACCTTTTAGCAACTAATCTAGCTTTGTGTTGTGAACACAATTTCATGTTTGATGGTTTTTATCCTTAAAACAAACTTGCAACCAATAGGTGTGAAACTATTCTTGCAAATCAACAAAATTTCAATTTTGTCATCAAAACATTGAGTATGTTTTATGGCCTCTAACCATTTAAAACATTTGAGTCTATATATGGCCTCTAACCATTTTAGGGAATCTGGGTTTCGTCATAGCTTTCTTACAAGTCACAAACTCATTAATCTACATGATAATAGTTTGACTGCAAGTTGTAGGTTTCTTCACTATCTAATAGAAGAATTGCATAGTTTCAGTGACCTGAACTCCATGTTTCTTCACTATCTAATAGAAGAATCTCATAGTTTCAGTGACTTGAACTCTATGCCTACAAGGGTATAGAACATCAAACAACAGAATATCAATAGCCACTTAAAAGTCCTTTGAATATTCTGTTCTCCTTGAAGCACTTGTAAAGTCTTCTAAGAGATGTCTATTCTTTAAAGCCACTTCTAAAGTCCTTAAAGAATAAGTTCGGATTTTCTGAAGCACTTCGAAAAGCCTCCGGAATGTCCGTTTATGTTTGTTGTTTGCCTCGAAGACTTTCGAGGTCTATTTTCTCCCACTTGTCATTTTGGAAACGAATCTCCAAAAGGACATTATTTCGAGCAAACAAACATTATGTTCTCAAAAATTTGTGGTAGAAACAATACCCTTGTGTCTTATTTGAATAAATCATAATGAAACATATATCTATACTTGGGCCTTAGTTTGTCGAATGACAAACACTAAGCTCCCACTGAGTTTTGCAACTCTCTAGATATATTTTATGAAAAGTTATTCTGAAATTTCTTTTCAATAGCTTTGACGAATTTGGTTTAGTTTGGTGCTAGTTGAGCATTTTGTTTTAGAAATTATAGGAAAAGTCTTTATGATTCATCATTAATCGAATCAAGTACTAATTGACTTTGATTATTCCAACTAAGATATGCCATATCTTATGGACCTAGATTGTGAAATTACAACACACAATCATTGATGATCATATTTGGTCTCAAGTAATCATCAACATGATCTAACCTAGATCTTTAGGATTTCTTGCCAAGTGAATTTTATACTTCTGAATCTTTGAACTAGCCAAACAGATTCAACTTATATCACATTTGAGTAAATAAACCTATATTCACTCAAATCCATATAAAGTCATAAAATATTTCTTTAGCTTTGAACTGTATTGTCTAGGCGTTCTAACAATAGTTCATATCTTTTGTTACTTTCAACAAGTAAGACTAGTCGTCTTAAATTGCTCTAGAAATCAATGAACTTTCAAAAGTCCATCAAAATAGAGCTTTTGAATGTTAACTTGTTGATATGGTCTAAGCAACAATGCCAAAGATTTAGTGGAACTCAAATCAAGGGGTTGATTTGAACCTAGTAAAGTTCTTTAAAGAGTTGTTTGTTTTAATCAAGCATATTGACTCAACCTGTAATTGACCATTTCATTCAAATAAACAAACAAACATTGTTTTTGTTTTCCTTGAATGTGAGTCTTTCTGTTTTTGAAAACAGAAATTTAGGTATGTTGATCATGGAACAAAATAGCCATTAAGTTCCAGCCTTTGAAAGGACTTAAAACAAACTAGATGACCCTACAACTAATGTAGCATTACCATGCTTCATTTCCCACTTGTAGGCCATTAGTGTAGCCTAGCTTCCATTCTTTGAGTTATTACCGAAGTAAGAACCTCAAGCGGTATATGATACCAAGGAAGTTTGATTGCTAGGTCACTTCTCTTTAAACATAAACTTACAGGTAGAAACGGAATTGTAAATTCCTTTCATTTGTTCCTTGTTTTCCTATTTCTCGTACTCTTTCTTATAGTCTTAAGAATAGAATTCTTTAGTGTTGACTTTTATACTTTGTTAGACATGTCCAATGTCACTCCAACAAGGTTCTTAATTACCATTTTAATTTATGTTGAATATTTTGTTTCAACTAGATGATCTTACCAGAAGCTTCTAAAGTTCTCTAAGCATCGATCTATTCGAATGTCTAGTGTCTAGACTCATTCGAGAATTAAATGGAAAAAGATTTTAGGTTGTTAACCATTGGTAAAGCTGAGCGTTTAAACTCAATGCTTTATGATCTCAAAACTACAGTGTATTTTGAATTCACAAGCACCAATTGGTTTGCCATTCGATTTTGATACTCGAAAACAACCATAAAAGTCGCTAAAAGAAACGTACATTTTAAATTGCTCATTTTCTCTCATTTCCGTGAATCGTTCACTACCAATCGAGGAAATTTACTGTTACCTTTCTAAAAGGATTTACTGCAGTGCAAGATATTTAATTATAAACAATAATTAAAACATACATTGAAGCATGCAAAGTCTAAACATTTATCATGAGTAATAACTTGAAAAATAAAGCAATCATGCAATTTCAACAAGTTATTAGCATTTTATTCGAATTTGTTGTTCCGGCAGGTGTGAATAAAATGATTCCAAGATCCTAAAATCATTGAAGAATTAAGCACAGTTTGTCGACTTAATCCTAAAACATCTTAGGTAAGCAAAAGCCTTTTGCTAATAGTCTAGAAACTATTCTTGGTTGATAGGTACGTCTAAGAACTTATTAGGTAAACCTATCGATTTTGCCACGACATAAAAGGACTCCTTACTTATATCGTTGAGTTTCACCAAAACTAACATGTACTCACAATTATTTGTGTACCTTGCCCCTTTAGGACCAATAAGTAACACCTCGCTGAGCGAAAACTATTACTAGATTGATGTAAAGGATATCCAAGCAAGTGTATATTTTGGCATGGCACCTTTTAACTCAATTTTTAAGTTTGGAACTTAAGGCTCTTACTATGTTGGTTAGATTTTAAGTGAACTAAAATCCTTAATCATGCAACATAATCAAGCTTTGATCTCATGCATATTTAAGACATATTTAAAGCAATAAATAACTTAAAGCATGCATAAGATAAATGTGATCTAGTATGGCCCGACTTCATCTTGAAGCTTCAACTTCAAAGTTCGTCTTGAAAATCTCCGTGGGAGGCACCATTTTCTTCAAATAGAATAAGCTATAATTAAAACTATTTACAACTATTTGATGGTACGCAGACCATATTTGAATTGAAAAACAACTTTGGTACTTTAGACCAATTACATTCAAATTAATGGTACGCAGACCATATTTTCTATCCTATTTGGGCCATACTAGTCACTTCATAACCTGCAAAACAGTACATATACAATATATACCATTCACCCATTCATTATCATGAATGGCCCACATAGCTGGTTAGTAAAACACATTATGCATCACATAAACATTTGCAGCAATTAATCAAGGGCACCAATAATCTACAAATTATTCAGTCCTTATTAATTCTAATCAAGTTGTTTTAACCTTAAGGATTTGTAGACCTAATCAAGAGTTTATGACTAAAAATGCTCCCACTTAAACCAATAAATTCATATGCTTTACTAATTTTAAACATAAAAATGTATTTCTAGTCTAACCGGAAACATACAAATTTAATTAAAATTTAAAGCTCATATAAATTTATAATTGAATCCAAAAAGTTTAATTTAATTTCAGTCGTATTTAAATTAATTCATGATTTTAATTTTAGTAAAATAATTAGAATAAATAAAATTTATTATAATTACAATATTCAAAATTAAAATCCAAGAAAATAATTTAAATTATTAATTTTAAAATTAATTAAAATTACGTAAACTGAAAATTTCAAATTAAAATTTCAAAACGATCTAATCGCAACGCAACAATCCCACGCAACGCACGCCCATGGGCTACACACATACATCGATTGCTGGCCATGTGCCCGCAGCCCATGCGCTGCGTCGCATTGCTGCTGCTCACCATCGCAAGGCATCAATCGAACACGCGAGCTGGTGCTCGCTGCGCGCGCCAGCGCTCGCTGCGCTCGCTTGCCAGCGCTCGATCCATGCGAGCCATCGCTCGCTGCGCGCGCTTGCCAGCGCTCGATCCATGCGAGCCATCGCTCGCTGCGCACCTGCCTTTCCCGCACACGAGCTTGCGCACATCGCACGAGGCAGCAGTATGCGAGCTGACGCTCGCTGCGCGCGAGCCATCGACGCTGTGCGTAGCGCTCGTGGCACGCGAGCTTGTGTACGCTGCGCGCGAGGCTCCGCATGCTTGCGCGAGGCAGTGCGCGCTGTGGCGCAGCACGTTTGCTGCCCACACGCGACTTCTCGTGCCTTGCTCTCGCCCCTGCCCACACGCCCATTGCTCACAGCCCACGACACAAGGCAGGGCTGCTGCCTTGTGCTCGTGCACCATGCCCTTGCTCGCTGCATTTGTACCGCATGGGCGACGAGCTCCCTTGCTCGTCGGCGCATGCCCGCACTATACAACACCCCTTAAGGGTAACACGTAGCGTCCATTGCTTTGTGCGTGCAAGTTATATGAGCGAGTCGCATAAAAATTAACAATTTATTCAAAATTAATGACAAATTAATAAATAATATTAATTTCATAATTTTAGGGCGAAAAATCGAAAAATTATTATTTAATTGATTTCCGATTAACATGGATTCAAGTCTAGGTCATAAAAATTTAAAATTTAACATAAATTTACAATTTTATGGTGGTTTTTAATCATAGGTATCTAATTAAATTATAACTAATTATGAAAATCAAATTAATTCTAAATTATTTCAATTTTCAACAAATTAATCATAATTACAAATTAGATTGCATAATTAACAAGGCTAGGTATTCAAACTTGTTAAACATATACAGTAGGTCAATCAAAAATTCAAGATTTATCAACAAGAATCGCAAATATTTAATTTAACATCTTAAATTTACGAAATTTTGCATTCGAAAAACTAAAACCTCCGAAAAGTCATAGTTAGGCTTCGAATTTGAGAATTCTGGGTTCGGCCGAAAAAACACTATTTTTGTCAAAATTTTAGAATGCCTTTTACATGCGGAATTGACACAAAAATCACTCGATTTGGATGAGTAACGAAGAAACTTCCGAAAAACTGCGTACGTATAATTAAATAAACGCAATTTGCAATTAATTAACAATTACGAAAATTAATCACCCCTTTTAATTCTTGCAAATTTGTAATATTTAACCATGTTCATGCAATTTAGATTATGAAAATAATAAGAGGCTCGTGATACCACTGTTAGGTTATGATTCATATGACAAAACATAAATCATGCGGAAAAACCATAAATCCAGGAAAGCATATTATTTACACATAATCATTTAGCATAGTTTAGATGCATACACTTTGTTGCGTGCCTTCCCTAGCTGCGCCCGAACCGAACAAGAACAAGTCTTTAGGACTCCAAATGTCGTCCCTCCGTAGATAGTCCACAGCACGTCCGGATCCGCCTTAAGCTTGACCAACTAGGATCGCCCTTAAGGTACTTAGAATTTTCGCCCAAATTAGGCAATTGTGTGACTGAATTTTTGCTCTCAAAATCACTTTGAATACTTGAATTGTGTATATAAATTATGACCCTAGGCACCTATTTATAGAGGTATGGAAAAGGAACTGGAATCCTATTAGGATACGACTTAAACTAGAATCCTAATAGAATTCTTATTTAATTAATTCATCCTTTTAGGTTTAGGAATTTAATCATATGTCGAAACCTGATAGCTTTAGGATTCGTATAGCACACAAACACACACACGCACGCACAGCAGCCCACGAGGGGCGCCATGCGCGCGCGCGCAGCCCGCGAGCTCGCAGCCCATTGCCACGAGGCCCACACGCTGCAGCAGCCTTGGCGCGCGCTGGGCCTGCCTTGCGGTGGGCCTGGCGCAGCCTTGGCTGGTGCGTTGTGGCGCGCTGGCTTGCTGGGCGATGGCCCGGCTTCGTGCTGGGCCTTCGTCTGGTAGGCCTCGTCCGATGCTAATTCGTACGATACGCTTCCGATTAATTTCCCGATTCCGGAATTCATTTCCGATACGAACAATATTTAATATTTCCGATTCCGGAATTAATTTCCGTTTCGAACAAATATTTAATATTTCCGTTTCCGGAATTGTTTTCCGATTCCGATAATATTTCCGATTCTGACAATATTTCCGTTTCCGGCAATATTTCCGATTCCGGCAATATTTCCATTTCCGATAATATTTTCCGATACGTACCATGTTTCCGTTTCCGGCAACATCTACGACTTGGATAATATTTATATTTCCGATACGATCCATATTTCCGTTTCCGGCAATATCATCGTATCCGGAGTATTCATTTCTTGCCTTGTGACGATCTCAGCTCCCACTGAAACCAAGATCCGTCGATTCCGAATATCCATAGATGGAGTATTTAATGCCATTAAATACTTGATTCGTTTACGTACTATTTGTGTGACCCTACGGGTTCAGTCAAGAGTAAGCTGTGGATTAATATCATTAATTCCACTTGAACTGAAGCGGCCTCTAACTAGGCATTCAGCTCACTTGATCTCACTGAATTATTAACTTGTTAATTAATACTGAACCGTACTTATTAGACTTAACATAGAATTCATACTTGGACCAAGGGCATTATTTCCTTCACTCCCCGCCTTTGCCTGGAATCCCTTTACGCCTATACCTAACCGTCACGGATACTGCAGCGGGAGCTATGCTCTCACAGTGTGTGCATGGATCCGAGCGATCCATTTACTACTTGAGCAAGAAGTTCATACAGTACGAGACGAGATACACAGAACTTGAGAAAACCTGCCTAGCCCTCGTCTGGGCATCCAAAAAACTCAGATATTACCTATTGGCCCACACTGTTCATATAGTGTCACAACTAGACCCCTTAAAATACATGTTCGAAAATCCCGCCCTAAATGGTCGCCTGTCCAGGTGGCTAGTCATGCTCTCAGAATTCGACCTAAAATTCATGCCAGAAAAAACAATCAAAAGAAGAGCGGTAGCCGAATTCCTGGCCGAGCATGCCACGAATGAGGAAACCACGGAAGCTTACCTCCTCCCTGGCGAGGAACTACTGATGATACTAGACGACTATTGGACACTATACTTCGATGGCGCGTCCAACCAGAAAGGATGCGGCGTCGGAGTTCTCCTAGTCAGTCCCGAAGGGGCCCATATACCAATTTCCGTCAAACTTGACTTCGAGGCCACAAACAACGCCGCCGAATACGAGGCCTGCATAGTTGGGCTAGAGGCCGCAGTTAGCCTCGGAGTCAAACATCTACAATTCTTCGGGGATTCTTCCCTAATAATCAACCATATATCCAAAAGATGGAAGGTCCGAAGCACTAGTCTCTCAAAATATCAAGCTCACTTAGACCAAATAGTCGAGCAATTTGAAAAAAATCGAGTATACGTACTTACCAAGAGACGACAACCAATTCGCGGATGCACTAGCGAAGCTAGCTTCAATGCTCAACATCCCGAATGAATGGGACGGGATGACCCTTCGGGTCGAGCGAAGGAAAGAGCCGGCTTATTGCTGTGTCATAGACTCCGAACCTGAAAACACCGAAGAAGAACCATGGTATACGGACATCCTTCGTTACAAAACAAGTGGGGAATTCCCCCCAAACACCTCCCCGCGAGCACAAAAGGCCCTACGCCTCCTCGCTTCACAATATAGCATAATTCTGGGAGAACTATACAAGTACACGCCGAATAAAATCAAGTTACTTTGTGTCCACCAAAACCAAGCCCAAAGACTAATGGAAGAATACCATAACGGCGTGTGCGGACCCCATATGAACGGAAAAATGCTATCCCGAAAAATATCCCGCTCAGGGTACTATTGGACCACTATGGAAACCGATTGCCATCACTTTGTAAAAACTTGCCCAAAATGCCAAATCTTCAGTAACCTTAACCACTTGCCTCCTTCAGAACTATACACCTTCACTTCTCCATGGCCCTTTTCCACCTGGGGTATAGATATAATCGGCAAGGTAACACCAACAGGCGTAGGGGGACACGAGTACGTTTTAGTCGCAATTGATTACCTCACTAAATGGGTAGAGGCAGTCTCCTATGCTAAATTAACGGCCAAACATGTCGCTCGATTCCTAGAAAAGAACATATTCTGTCGATACGGGGTTCCACATGAAATCATAAGTGACCAAGGTTCCCACTTTAGGGCCGAAGTCCAAGACCTGCTCGAAAAATATCATGTCAAACACCATAAATCCTCTCCCTATAGGCCGCAAATGAACGGCGCGGTAGAGGTGGCCAACAAAAATATTAAAGTCATAATCGAAAAAATGGCCGAAAATTAAAAGGATTGGCCCAACAAATTACACTTCGCATTATGGGGCTATCGAACCTCAATCCGCACCTCCATTGGAGTAACACCCTACTCCTTGGTATACGGAATGGAAGCAGTTCAACCGATCGAGTTGGAAATTCCCTCCCTCCGGATCGTCCTAGAAAGCAAGCTACCCGAGGCTGATTGGGTTCAAGCTAGGTACGACGAGCTCGTCCTTTTAGACGAACGGAGGTTGAGAGCTTTACATCACGTGCAAGTGTACCAAAAGCGCATCGCAAGGAAATTCAACAAAAGAGTCAAACCTCGAAATATCAAAGAAGGCGATTTTGTATTAAAAGAAGTCCGCGCACCTACTACGGACCCTCGAGGAAAATTCCGGCCTAACTGGACAGGACCATATTTTGTAAAGACCATCCTACCTGGCGGAGCAGTCCAACTAGCTGACATAGATGGAGCGGAATTCGCTAACCTCACGAACTTAGACCAATTGAAAAAGTACTATATTTAATAAAATTCAGTCCAGAGTTAAGGCATCTATTAAAACACGTTAAGACTCATAAGCAAGCATTCTGCACATTACTCTAAGCAAACGGCATAAAACTCGATAAAGTAGAAAAAGGCGAAGGACCATATTTTAACGCCCAGGACCGGGCGCTGTTATTTTTCACGCCCAGGCCTGGCGCCGATATTTCCTACGCCCGTGTATGGGCGTCATTCTCTCTTGCCACCTATCCTCCCGCTTCTGCAAGTGTTCGTACTCCTTTTTCGAACCATCAAAAGAACAACGAACACTTGGGGGGGGGGGGGGGAAGCAGACGTGTAATGAACACCCTTTCAAAAAAGTTTCAAAAAGCTAGAACTACGCGCGACCTGATTCTAACAAGATACGTAGGCAATCCTTATCAAGGATTCGGTCCAATAAAAATTAAAAAATAATAAAGTCATGCAACGCATCAAGAAGAAAGGATATTGCAAAGGGCACTATACCCTAACCCATGCACGGGCAAGACCAAATAGAATTAAAAACAAAGCCACAAGAATTTTCAGGAACAAGCCCAACAAAGGAGTATGGCACGAGTCGGCAAAAAACGAAAAATAGTGAACATGCATATGTAATACCCCAAGTAGTCGGTTAGTCTAAAAATATGTGTGCACTCTTGTATGAACTCATTATTTTTACGGAATTCTTTCTCTTTTCAAAATTCGTCGTTGGTTTAGAAAGCTAATATTACTATAATATGTTAAAGCAAAGCCCACAGAAGGCTCAAAACATTCTTGCACCAAAAAAATCGCAAAAAAATATACATACATGCGGAATACAAGAATGAATATATACAAAACAGGAGATAAGCCTAAGGCTCGTCATCGGCTTCATGTCTCCAAGCCTCGCCGGTCCATCCACTCCACTCCCCGTGGTATGAGGATCCCCAGCCAGAATCACCCCAAAAATGAGGCTGTGACTGCAACTCGGGGCTAGGCTCTCGGGCCACCGACACGGAACGTCGCCTACGCTCCGGCTCGGACCTCTCCCCGGAAGAACTCACCCCCGCGTCGAAACGGCGATGCCGTAGGGGCGAGTGTCGTGCCCTCTCTCTCTCACGACCGTGTCCCCCGCCCGAGGTACCCACGTCGTCGGCCCCGGCTCGTCCAGCACCCGTCTACAAGAAAAGACAAAAAGAGGGTGAGTAACAGAAAGCCAAACAAAAGGTACAGATCAAAAGAAAAAAGAAGGCACCGAAAAAGCCCCGACCGTCTGCATATGTACCCGCTCTCCCAGGTACCAGACAGGGTCCCGGCGGCCAACGAACAAGACCCGCATCTGGCTCAGGGCATAACTATCCCTGACCGAAGCATAAGTACCCCTAAAAGAGATCCATGGGGTCCAAACCACCTGTTTTTGTACAAACACGGTCAGATCTCGCACATAGAAAATAAAAAGAATGACGAAATACGAGATAGAGGATAAGATTCTACACATGCTCAGGGTTCCCGTCCCGAATGAGATCCCACACGGTATCGGGCGGTGGACGCACTGTCAGCTTCTTCTTCCAACCCCAACGACGACCAGCAGGGTACTCCAAAGGCCTCTGCCCCTTTCGGGGAGCCAGCCAAGGTAAGTGCTCAAAGGCCCACGGCTACAAAAGGAAAAGACAATAAAACATCAAAAAAAGAGGCCCGGTAAAAGCGAGAAAACAAAGGAAAGTCTAGGCACATACCTCGATCAAACACGGCACTCCCGCTAATGTAATGACAAAGTGACGTTTACTCGGGTCCGAGTCGCACACCGCCAAACTCATCTGGCCGACGAGCGCCGCATAGCCCAAATCGCCCCAGCAATAGTCACCCAGTGTAGACACGTCCTCCACCATGCCTATCCACCTCAGGTCAAAGGTGTCAGTCGGACCCGATAGAAAAGTGGAAGTAATAAAATGGAGGTAGAACAGCCGAGCCTGTCTCGAAGACGACTCCTCTACCCCATGCTCCAAGGCCCACATCAGGTCAGCGAAAGGTATCCCACGGGGCTGGTACGAAGGCAATCTCATGCCCATCCACGAGCCCAGGAGCCTGGTACCCTCAGCAACAGTCGGCGGTGGGCCATCTGACCTCAGACGAACGGGGTTCCCTGTAAAGGTCAAGCCCGTCAAAGCCGTGTAGTCCTCGGGAGTGATCGTCATCTCACCCCAAGGAAAATGGAAGGTGTTGGTGGTATCCCACCACCACCTCATGAACGACCGCATAAAGGACAGGGAGATGTTAAGCTGCAGTATCTCCCAGAAGGTCTCGACCACCGGAAACAGTGAGCTCGCCCTCACCAAAGCCTGGGCGTCCGAGCTCAGGAAACTAAAAACGGTCTCACTCGTCGCTGCGCCGTAGCCGCGAACCGTAGTCTCTCTCCTCGCGTGAAGGCGGGAAGTCACGTGGTGCTCTAGGTCGTAGCGCAGATCACGACCGTCGTAGAGCTCAGGACCCATCCATAGGGGACCCGCGCCAGTAGACTGACGCGTCATGCCACGCTCCTTGTGGCCACCAGAAGGAGGTGACGACTCGTCAGGCATGCTGATCAATAATACAATAAGGCATTATACCTTTAACAAAATTGGCACTCACACCAATCACTAAAGGAGTGCATTCCACTCAATAAAATGGAGTCATACAATTCTTGTTCCCTAAGACATGATACTAAGTTCATATCGAGCAAAAAATTCCCTAAGTGAAATTTTTTTAATTAACTCCAACAAAATGAAAATTCTTCCATAATTTGTCATTCATGAATTATGAGGAACGCAAGCAATATACCAAAAACACCTACATTGTAAGAAAACACTAGAGTCGTAGGTATACTTGGGGGCTAGCATAAAAATGCCCAAATTCAACAAGAATCAACATACTTGCGAAAATTAACATGCACAAACTAATTAACATGTTATGTGAAAACATTTCCAACTATCTAATTGAAGGAAAGGGGCACAGAATCAAAAACCCCCAAATCAATTTCATGCATAAAAATACTTGACAAAAATACTGAAATTGACAAAAAAGCTCAAAATTACTGAAAATTACTTACATTGGGAAGATTAGGAAGTGATTTGGAGTAGAATTCGTAAAGAAAAGTGAAGAAACGAGCAAGAAATCAGTTGAAAGAGGTGAGGAAAAGTCATCGGGCACGCGCAATCCCCTATTTTGTGTAAAATATCTGTTATCTTGATATTTCTTTCCCAAGAACGGTATTTTGCAATATCGTTAAAAATATACACAGTGTGGACCCACTTATAGGACACACCTGATCAGGAAATATTGCGACCCACCAACAGGATGTAATCACAAAAGCCCTTCTACATAGGCAAAATAAGAAATTCAAAATGGGCTCGCCCACCCTCAGCGGGCGGGGTCTGCGTCACTAGCCGCGCAGGTCCTCAGTTTTCGAAAAATAGAATCTTCAAAAACAAAATGAAATAGGCTCGCCATCTTCAGCCGTCGGGGTCTACGGCGTAAACCACGTAGGTCCTTATTTTCAAAAAAAATAAACACAAACAAATTTCGAAACAGATTCGTCCACTTCTATCGGACGGGGTGTCCACCCTTAGCGGACAGGCTCGCCATCTTTAGCCGGCGGGGTCTGCGTCACTAACCGCGCAGGTCCTTAGTCGCTGCAGCGATAACTCTTTTTGGTTTTTCGTTTTTTCCCAAAAACGATGTGAGTAGCTTTTGGTTTTCCGTTTTTCCTAAAAACGATGTGGGTAGCTTTTGGTTTTCCGTTTTTCCAAAAAAGAACGATGTGAGTAGCTTTCCTTTTTCCACAAAAAATTCAAAGATTGGTTTTCCGTTTTTTCCAAAAAAAGAACGATGTGCTGGATTTTCCTTCGTTTTACGTCCCATAAAAACAAGGGGGTTTTCTCGTTTAGCTAACCCTAAAAATGAGAATCTTTAAAAACATTTTTACCTCGTGATTGGGCTTGGCCAGGCCCAATTACACTTTACAGCTTTGATTTCGAAAACATTTGTAGCTACTCCCAATGACAAAGTGAGGGAGTTTCTACGCACCTTTAGATCCTTCCAATGACAAAGTGAGGAAGTTTCTATACTATCAGTTGACAAATCCCAATGACACGTGAGGGATATGTCGACACTTCAAAGTGATGACCCTTAAGTCAAATGTTATCACTCGGGGGCTCGTGAGACCCTCGCAAAAAAACAGGTCACCATGGCTTGTGTGGCGCACTCCGTCTAATACTATGACCATCGTCTTACTCCAAGACTCAGTCAAAGTGGGGGCTAATTGTAGACACCTACTTTTGTCCCCATTCCCGAAAGGGAAGGTTCGATGATGAAAACATAAATCTCCACTTGACAACGCATCTCCTATAAAATTACGAATCTCAATCACCCTTCTCGTTTCACCCGAAACCTGTTATTTATAGAAACCTGCTATTTATGGAAACCTGCTAAAAATAGTAACTGCCGTAAAGGGTAGCTTCTAAAAGTGGCAAGTCATAAAAGATAGAAACCTGTCAGAATTAGGTGTTGCACTCCAACATAAATCCTAAATGAGATAGAAAACTGCGAGAATCCTATTCCTAATATGATTCGGAAATAAGAGTTACGTATTAATTAAAATCCTAACGAGCCTAGAGTTCGTAACGGGCCCAGACGCATTCCGTCATGAAATTGATACGCACTAAAAGACTCGATTAAGTCTCAAACACTACGGATTTCAGGAATCCGAATCTGACTAAGAAAACAGCTCATACCCTATTTTCAACGCCTGGCTCTGGGCGCCGAAATCTTCGGCGCCCAGGCCTGGGCACTGGAATTACCTGGGTACGTGTTTTTTCCTAATTCTTTGTGGATTAGAGCTCTGCAATTCTATCTTTCCACAAACTCTTTTCTATAAATATAGTCCAAGTTCGACGTGAAATCACAACACACAATTCATATTCTGAGTATTAACTCCAACCCCTAGCCTAAGCCTTACGCTGCGAAATTGTTCACGCGTTCTGTCGCAATCGATCCATAAATCGAACAGAACGTATCCTGTCCCATAATTTGAGATTCGTTAAATAAAAAGGAGAAATGGAAAATTCAAAGTGGTTAGTTTTCTGAGAACCGTGACGCGACTCTCAAGGGTGCGTCGTAATGTGTCCCTTTTCTATGATTTAATTGCTTTCCTCGCCCTTTTTATGAACTGTTAAACTAACTAAATCTGATTGTTCTACCACGCCTAACAAACATAATATTTTTGGGAAATTGGATTATCATGCTAGGTCCCTTAATGCTATTTAAATCAGATAATCGCGATCAATCTAGTATTATATGTTGCATATGTAACACCCCCGATTTACTAACTTTAAATAAATAAGAATAATATAGACTTTATAAAAATTTGCGGAAGCTTACACTTAAATCGGAGGTATCACCGCCACACTTGACCACATTGTCAAGTGCTAAGTCTTACAAGACTTAAACTATTACAACTTGATTACTAGGTGATCTATTTACAACTGTACAACTGAAAAGACTAAACGATAACACTTGAGCTCCTTCAACTTGAACTGCGATCTTTCACGATCAATCTGCTACAATCAATATTGACTTCTCACCATAGAGGACAAATTCCAAAAGGGTCGTCGCAGAGCCACCATAAGAAAAAGACATGGCCACAAACACACATAACAAATAAACACACACGTCAGCAAAAGGCTGAGTAATCACCTGAAATAAAAACATACCAATATAGAATAATAAATGATCATTTAAACAATGTAGTACGAAACTACATTTCAAGTATAGTCCCAAAAAAATACTTAGCTCCATAGCCTATAGATACTCTAGATCTTCCTTTCAACTGAACCTCAATATATTGATATAATCTTTTTCCTCTACTAAACTTACTTAAACCAATAGGTGCCATGTTTGCTCTTTGTTTTATACCTAGCCTTGGACATGGGTAATTTGAATAAATAAACCAACAAGTATAAAAACTTGAAACTCTCAATATATAGCTACTAGAAAGACTCTCTGAGTCAAGGCCACTTTTGGACCAAATCTCACTTTGGGGATATTAAGAAAATAATAAAGAATGTATCTTGCTCCTCTACTAATGGTTATCATCTCCTTACCAACATGTCAAGGACTAAGGTATATAACGTTGAGCCTCAAACCAAAAATATAGTAACAATTTCTCAATATTTTCTAGTGATCTCATAATTTGATCAATATAATACCCATTTAGGGTTAAAATAAATAATCCTCATTAATGGCACAAAATCCCAAACTATATACAATAATTCAACTCTTTCCCATCCAACAAATACCAATATTGAATCAAAATTCTAAACCCTAATATAATACAACCCCTTGGTTCATGCGGAGTACTATACTTAAGCTCTTATGGGCACAATACATCGCATCACTATACTTCTCATTCGATCTCAAACATAATATAACCTGACTCCCAAAATATGAGTTGGTCAAACCCAATTATATAAAAATCTAACCCTTCAATGACATACTCTACAATATTAAATTACAAATACATCACTAATCAACTTCATCCATTCTATTTGCGCAAAGCAATATAATGAATCAATATAGGGAATATCTATCACACGCATAATCAACGCACATTATACAATGCAATTAAACGTCTCCAATTAAGTAGCGCTAAAGCCAATAAATAAAATATATGAATAATGTGAACAGATTAAATGAACTTACAATCTTGATTATTTAGAAATACCCGACTATGCATGCAGTTCTAAATCCATAAACTTCATATATAGGGTATGTACAATTTGCTCAAAATAATATTCAAATAATTATAATACCCACACATGTCATTGAAGCGTGCACTCATAAATTTAGCTTGCTATAAGCTACAACTATGTAACTGTAGATTTTAATATCCTCCTATAAATACTACTCCCTCTCTTTCTTTTAAATGTATCACTTAGACCGTCACACTTACCATTGTATCATTATGATCATTAATTATCTTTCATTTTCTATTTCAAAAAATTATAAAAAGTTGTTATAATGAAAATATGCGCCGTGACTTATCAAATAACATTTTACATAATAACATTTGATTTTAATATATTAGTAAATTATCCACATAAATACGGTAAAATTTATAGTGATGCATCTAAAAAGAAACGGAGATAATAGATATATAATAATTTTTTTGTAAATCAAACATCTTCTTATGGCTTTTTATAGAGATAGGAATATACACTTCTTAACTTGCAAATAAGAATGATAATTTTTTTTTATGTAAACAGTTAAAAAAATGTGTCTTTTATGTTATAGATAAAACATTAATTAATTAATACGAGTAGTAAAAATTATAATTGTCCGTCGAACCAACACGTGCATGACACGTGCTTCTGACTAGTAGTGTAAAAAATAAATGATGCGATATTTCCGGAACGGAGGAAGTATTAAAAAAATACCCACTATCAACTAACAACCATTAAATTAGTAAGTCAATTCAAATGTATTAAGCTCTACACCGGTCAAAACGGTGCGAGTATTAAGGGGTGGAGGGAGTAACTAATTAGCATAATGTATACATAACTACTAGGGAATAAACAACTTTGCATGACAGTAGATAGTTGGTCTATTCGTTGATGAAGCGAATAATTTTCATTGCTAAGAGCCTAAGACTATAGTTGGTCCATTTCCATGGCTAAAATTAGTATCTCATAGTAATAAACCTTATTTTCGTAATAGTATGCAGAGTGGATATGCTATCCTTGAAAGAAACTAGCAATTTCGGAAAATTCCATTAATCAGATTGTCCTTGTTAGTCTCGATAGGATCTGAAACAAACGTGTAGTTCTTTTGTGACCTCTGCTTCCGTGCATACACTGAGGTCACAAAAGGAGGTTGTTTTTCTCATATCAGATATGTGTGGTAACACACATATCAGCTAAAAGACAAATAGTTGAAAGACAAAATAGGAAGTATCATTCTGTAAAAAAAAAAAAAGTACTATTCTGTAAAAAAAAAAAAAAAAAAGGTACCATTTTTGTTTTAAAAAAAGTACCATTTAATTTTTTTTTGTCTTTTTTCATATTTTGTCTTTTGCTATGATATGTATTTGCAAGCACATACTTCCTCCGTTTCTGAAAGTTCTTTACGCTTTGAAATATGTGTCCAAAATATGAAAAGTTTGACCGTAAATTCTCACTATTATATACATCAAAACATTACATGTAAGATATTGTTGGATTGGTTTCGGTATGTATTATCAGAATATCAAGTTTTATAATTTTTCCACTTACGAAATTGGATATATTAGTAGTTAAATATTGCATTGCATTTCGTGCAAATAATAACTATAAAGAACTTTCTAAAACGGAGGTAGTATGTGATATAAGAAAATATTTCCTCGTCACAAAAGAGCTACACCTTTGTTTCACATTGCATATTCAAGGAACGGATAATCAGTGTAGCCAACAACAGGATCAGATGTGTAAAATGTTTCTCTATGATACTCATTCAAAGGCGCATTAAGCTCAAATCTTCTAGGCAAATCAGGATTCGCCAAAAACAAGCGACCATAAGCTACAAGATCAGTGTAACCATTCATCACAGCTTTATTCCCATCTTCCCTGTCATAACTGTTGGAACATATAGATGCATAAAGCGGAATTTCAGGAAATAATTTCCTAACATCTATCACAGGATCTCATGCATAACAATAGTATAGATCAGATTAAGTCGAAAGAATAATCACCTTTGTAGCGTGTTCGCCCGTTCGTATGCAAGCTTCGAAGATCTTAGAACCCCACTTGTTGCTCCTCTACTTAGTCCACAAGCACCAATTGAATCCCACGTACTCTAGTACGGAAGAGAATGATCACGATCAATCTCTTGCTTTGTTTGGGAAGAACGGCGTTTCAGAGAATAAGAATTAGGGTTTTGTGTTTTCCTTCTTGTCAGATATTAAATTACGTAATTTCTAAATCCCTGACATTATAGCTATTATAATGTGAGAGTTTTAGGTTAACCCAAAACCAAAGCCCAACATTCTTTCCCTTAATAGACCGATTGCCATCGGACCTTTTGGGCCCATTCCAATTAATGCTTATATGTGTGACCTTATAGGATTAATATATTTTAGTTGTAGGTCCAATCAATATTTTCCTACTAATCACATTTATTCTCTAGCAAGTAAATATGATTACTAAAATAATTAACTTATTATCTTCATAATTAATTCCTATTTATATTTAGTAATTTCCGGAAATGTCTAAGGACATAATTCCTTCAATCTCCCACTTGTCCGAAGACAAGAACGCAATGCTAAATTTCTTAAGTCTCTTAATGCCAAAATTTGATAACACACTGTTATTCTCAAATTCTAGTTTCTTGATCGCCGAGTTCGAACTGTTCAAATAAAGATTAACTTTTAATCCCATTCCGCATGGCCATGCAATTTTCAGTTCTCGCTCATCAAGAGGCCCAGACACCATTCCTATCAAATAGGAGGACTTATTCACTCTTGTATGACCATAACTCCCACTCAATTCTTAGCCCACCTGATCACTGCTTTTATAACCTCCTTTTACGGCGCGGCGTTTAACAGCGTCAAAGTTAAACTAATTGTCTCGTGGTTACTAAGACATACTCATGTCTAAGGAATCCACTAAATATAGAAGTTTGATTCTACTTTTAGAATCTAGTTAGGTCAAGTCTCAATGCATCAAGTATACATCCATATAATCAATTAGACATCCCTATGTCTCCATAGCCCATGGAACTGCACTATCAATTAATTACATGCTAGTCTTCACATAAATCACTTATGTCCAATTTAGTGATTTAGACTAGGGACTTAATAAGTTGTGATTTCAGTTCACTTTATAGGGTTCCATTATCAAAACGTTTTCGATAATCCTATTTGAAAACACAAGTTATTTGGACATTTTATTTAATACTAAACCAAACAATTAAATAAGAATGAACTTTTATCGATAAACATTCAAAACATAATAAATGTCTTTACAATTGTAAACATAAAGTAAACAAACTAAAGCCATTCTCCCATATGCCTAAGCCCCATAGACCTAGTATGACTCTCATGCTTAGGTTGAGCAAGCGGTTTAGTCAGAGGATCAGCCACGTTATCCTCAGTATGAACCTTGCTTACTTTCACATCCCCTCTTTTAAAGATCTCTCGAATAAGATGGAATCTCCTGAGCACATGTTTGGATTTTTGGTGCGATCTGGGTTCCTTGGACTGGGAAATGGCACCATTGTTGTCACAATACAACTCAATGCCATTTTCAATGCTAGGAACTACACCAAGTTCACTAATGAACTTTTTGATCCAAACAGCTTCTTTTGCTGCATCACTTGCTGCAATATACTCAGCCTCTGTTGTAGAATCTGCGATGGTACTCTGCTTAGAACTCTTCCAGCTCACAGCCCCTCCATCGAGACAAAATATGAAACCAGATTGTGATCGGAAATCATCTTTGTCACTTTGGAAGCTTGCATCGGTGTATCCAGTGGCAACCAACTCATTATCTTCACCATAGACCAAGAAATTATCCTTAGCCCTTCTTAAGTACTTAAGGATATTCTTTGCTGCCATCCAGTGCGCCTCTCCTGGGTTTGACTGGTATCTGCTGCACATACTCAAAGCATATGCAACATCCGGTCGAGTGAATACCATGGCATACATAATGGACCCTACTGCAGAGGCATAAGGAACATTACCCATGCGCTTGACCTCATCAGGTGTCGAAGGACACTGAGTCTTGCCAAGTGAAATGCCATGTTGCATGGGAATGAAACCTCTTTTGGAGTTTTCCAGCTTGAACCTTGCAAGAACCTTATCAATATAAGTCTCTTGGCTAAGTCCAATCAGCCTTTTGGATCTATCTCTATGGATCCTTATTCCCAATATATATTCAGCTTCTCCTAGGTCTTTCATGGAAAAACAACTTTTAAGCCATTCCTTGACTGACTCAAGCATGGTCTTGTCGTTTCCTATGAGAAGTATGTCATCCACATACAAGACTAGGAAAGCAATACTACTCCCACTCAACTTCTTGTATATACAAGATTACTCTTCATTTCTAAGGAAGCCAAAAGATTTGACTGCCTCATCAAATCTGAGGTTCCAACTTCGGGATGCTTGCTTAAGCCCATAAATGGACTTCTTAAGCTTGCAAACTTTTCTTGGACTGTTTGGATCTTCAAAACCTTGTGGTTGTGTCATGTACACATCCTCTTTCAAGAACCCATTCAAGAAAGCAGTTTTGACGTCCATCTGCCATATCTCATAGTCATGAAAGGCAGCAATCGCAAGAATTATCCTAATGGATTTCAGCATAGCTACTGGTGAGAAGGTTTCATCATAGTCAATACCATGAATTTGTCTAAAACCTTTTGCCACTAGTCTTGCCTTAAAGACATCAATGTTTCCATCTTTATCCTTTTTCAGTTTGAAAATCCATTTGCAACCTATGGGTTTAACCCCATCAGGCAAAGCAACCAAGTCCCATACTTGATTTTCAAACATCGAATCCATTTCGGATCTCATGGCTTCAAGCCATTTCTCGGAGTCTTGACTCGTCAAAGAATTTGTGTAGCTAGTAGGTTCCTCATGTTCTAAAATCTCTATTTCAGAACTTTCAGTCAAAAGGAAATCAATATATCTCTTTGACGGAATGACGGTCCTACTAGACCTACGTTGGGGAACAACAGGAGAAGTTTTCACCTCATTAGGTTGAGGGACTTCGCATGGATTATCTCCAAGTGGGACGGTAGAAGGCGCATGAATGAAATGCACCGCCTCCTGAGCATTTTCATGCTGGGTCGTCTCTGACGAGGTGTGAACCTCATCCATTTGTTGCTCATCTCGAATTTCTTCGAGATATACATTACTCCCACTTGTTTTTCTGGAAATAAACTCCTTTTCCAGAAAGACACCATCGCGAGCAACAAACACTTTGTTTTCGCTTTGGTTGTAGAAGTAGTATCCCTTAGTCTGTTTTGGGTAACCCACAAAAAGACATTTATCAGACTTGGGTGAAAGCTTATAAGATAGTAAACATTTTACATAAACTTCACAACCCCATGTCCTTAGAAAAGACAATTTTGGAACTTTTCCAGTCCACATCTCATATGGCGTCTTTTCTACTGCTTTGGACGGAGCTCTGTTGAGTGTGAATGCCGCTGTTTCAAGCGCAAATCCCTAAAATAAGGCAGGAAGGTTAGCAAGACTCATCATGGACCGAACCATATCTAACAGAGTTCGGTTCCTTCTTTCGGAAACCCCATTCAATTGTGGTGTCCCTGGTGGAGTCAATTGCGAAAGTATTCCCTGATTTGAGAATTCCATCCTTATGAAGTTTCTCTATGCGCTTTGAGCTTATGTAGCCTAATCGACAATGCCATAGGTAAGTAGGGTTCAAATCATTTGGTTTGTGTTTCTTGTTTTCTATGTGATAGATATGGTTTTGTAAGTCTAGTACATACAAACCATTTGATAATTTAGCAGAGACATAGAACATACCATTCAAATATGCTGAACAACAATTATTCATAATTTGAAATGAAAAACCTTCCGAATCCAAAATCGAAATAGAAATTATGTTCTTGGTAATAACTGGAACGTAATAACAATTATAAAGTTCTAATATTAAACCAGAAGGCAAGCGTAAACTATAATCTCCTACAGCTAAAGCACCAACTCTTGCTCCATTGCCTACTCGGAGATCCACTTCGCCTTTGCTCAAGCTCCTACTTCTTTTTAGTCCCTGCACATTACCAATAATGTGAGATCCACAAGCGGTATCAAATACCCAAGAAGCAGTTGTAGCTAAATTAACTTCTATGACTTAGATACCTACAGTTGAAGCACCAGTCTTCTTATCCTCCAGATATTTGGGGCGGTTCCTCTTCCAATGACCAATCTTGTGGCAGTGGTAGCACTCATGTTGAGCAGCTACCTTAGCCTTGGGAGTGGCCTTTGGCTTGGTTGAAGAGTTCTCATTGGCAACCACCTTGCCCTTGTTCTTCTTCATGGGAGCCCCTTTCTTCTTGAACTGCTTACCTTTACTAACCATTAAAACATCCTTATGTTTAGGTTTACTTGGTAAGTTTCTCTCAGCCTGAATTAGTGAACCATGCAACTCTTGCAGGGTAGCCTCCCCTCCTTGCATGTAGAAGTTCAACTTAAAGTTATGAAAATCTTCAGGCAAGGATCTGATGACTATGTCAGTTGCCAGGTCCTTAGGATAAGGGAAACCCAATTTCTCCATGGTCTGAAAATGTCCAATCAAATCGAACACATGCGGACCAACGGGCTTCCCCTCTTCCAACTTGGAATCCAGAAGTTTGCAGTTTGCTTCAAATCTCTCCAATCTAGCATTTTTCTGAAACAAAGTTTTCAGTTGCTGGATTATGCTGTAGGCATCCAGACCATCAAAACGTTTTTGATACTCTGGTTCCATGCAAGCAAGCATCAAGCATGTTACTTGCAAGGAGTTATCCTCTAGAGTTTGTCTAGCTCGCCTTTGAGCTGCAGTAGCATTTTCTGACAGGGGTTCAGGGAGAGGATTGTCAAGAACACTTTCTTTTCCTTCCGCTCTGAGAACAATTCTCACAACCATTTGCCATTGTAGGAAGTTGGTAGCATTCAGTTTGTCTTTTTCAATTAGAGGGCGCAAGTTAAAAGTAGAGTTGTTTGCACCAGACATGATAACTACAATAAAAAGTAAAGCAAGATTCAATATAATGTTTATCAAAAGTAGCAATTAAACAAATTCAATTCACTACTACCCTTTATTCAAAATTAGAAGTCCCCATTGAATAAAGAATTAACCAAGATCCCCTCCCACTACAATCAAACGGACTTTAGCCCTGCTACTTTAATTTATAGTATTCGAGGTAAGTAAACATTTTACTAATTATAACTGATTATAACTCTTGGTAGACAGGTTAACAACTCTTTGTATTTTCCTATCTCTTAGCTTCAAAACCCAAAACTTTGTCTTTTGATAGTTTTGTTGAGTTAAACCAAACATTAACATGTAAGTTTCAAAAACCTACCCTACTATCCCCGGAATTATAAGCAACACCTTGCTTTGGCAGAACCTATTACTCATGATCTAAGGCTTTATAGGTGTTGTATGGAAAAGCACATAAACTCAATATTATTTGGGACCTAAGTTTACTATGTTGGTTAATTAAAAGTGAACACATTGCTTTAAATAACCACATACATAAACTCAATAAGCATTTTAAGGCAATATAAAATGCATAAAAATAAATGTGATCCTAGTATGGCCCCTAAAAAATAAGCTCAAATCTTTTTGGGTTCCTGCTCATCTTTCTTGGATCTCCATCCTTGAATTTCTGATTGAACCTTCTTACTCCATCGAGCTCATAATACGAACTTTATAATCTAATTTAAGTTTTAAATTAAATTACAACAATACAGAACGATGCGCAGATCGTATTTCAAAATTTACAAGAATACAAAACGATACGCATATCGTATTTTCTATCCTATTTTGGGCCATACTAGTCACTCGCCTGTAACAAAATATCATATATATTCCATACACGCATATAATATCAAACTATATTAAACACAAATTATTTACTTATTAACTGTTAATAAGCAAATAACTTTTCCAAAATAATTATAAAAACTTAAACAATTTAAGTTCAATATTACTTAGGAAACTTTATTATTTTAATTCAATTACTTATTTAAATATGGCTAGAATAATCTTATTAATCTCTAATTTGCATTTAAATGAAATTTATTGATTTACGCTCAACATAGAAAATATGATTTTCCAAAAATAATAATTTCAAATTACTCATAATAATAAGACTATTTTAAATTTATAATGGCTAAACTAAAATAATTTCAAAAAAAATAAAATTAATTTCCAACTTTTCGAAATTGGACCTTGTTTAGGAAAATCAGATTTTCCTTTCAATGTGTTGTCAAACTGATTTACTTATTTGGACCTTTTCCTTTTTTTTTTTTATAATTATTATGAGTTAAACACAGCATCACAGCATCATCCTTCCCAAAACTCTCGACAGAAACCAAGTTTTAAACGGAGCTCACGATTATTTTACCGGGCATCGCCGGCCAGCAACCACCAGGGTCGCCGGCCAGCAGCCACTCCGGCCGACCCGACCACCAGCAGAAAATCGGCCGACCCGCGATACATCGCAACTGCAGCGACTCAGGCGCAACAACAGCCAGGCGCAAGCAACGTCAATACGCCGCCTGTCCTGCCACCCTGCCGCCGCCCGTATTCCTGCCGGAAGGTCGCCCTAATTCACCCGCCACCGTGGCTCCACCGTCGCAGGTGGTGGCCACCCAGCCATGGGGGTTGTTCTTTTAATTTGTGTAACAATTACCTAAATTAAATTAATCTTTATTCAACTTTTGTTAAAGATTAACAAAATTAATTAGGGTTTAATTATCCGAAAATAATGCTAGAAATTTTGAATAAATCAACAAACCTTAAACTGAATTTTAGGGTTGTTAAGAATCAGATTTCAATTTAAATATTTATTAAAATTAAATCTAATAAGAATTCAAGATTCAAGGCATAATTATCTCATTTTATTCAAATAATTCAGAAAAATAACAATTATAATCCGAAAAATTCAAATTAAATTATTAGGAGGTTCTATTGAATTTTCTTAACAAATAAAATCAAAAATTTTAATTGTTATCCTTAAATTTTATGATTAATCGAATTAAACATAAAAATTAACCAAATTCAATGATTAATATACAAAAATTCCGAAAAATAGTTAAAAAATTACCAAAAAATTTCGGCTATTGTATAAAAATTAAGGGATAATCAGTAGATTTATTTAACTAATTAAAAATCAAATCTTTAATTGTTAACAAATTATTTCCATGATTAATCTTATTAACCAATAAATAATTAAAAATCTGACGAATTTAATTTTAAAAAATCCGAAAATTTTAATGTGATATTAACTGTTAATTTCGACCCTGTGATAAAAATTTCGGAATTTAATAAATTTTTTTTGAGCAAAAATTAATTAAATCACGATTTAATGATTCCAATCAATTAATATCATATATTAATTTTGCAAATTCAAGCCATAAATAAATCTTCTCTTAATTGAATCAAAATAATAATGTTGCATACAATCATGATCATAAAATATTATGCAAGAGGCTAAAACTGATACCACTGTTGGAACATATAGATGTATAAAGCGGAATTTCAGGAAACAATTTCCTAACATCTATCACAGGATCTCATGCATAACAATAGTATAGATCAGATTAAGTCGAAAGAATAATCACCTTTGTAGCGTGTTCGCCCGTTCGTATGCAAGCTTCGAAGATCTTAGAGCCCCACTTGTTGCTCCTCTACTTAGTCCACAAGCACCAATTGAATCCCACGTATGCTAGTACGGAAGAGAACGATCACGATAAATCTCTTGCTTTATTTGGGAAGAACGGCGTTTCAGAGAATAAGAATTAGGGTTTTGTGTTTTCCTTCTTGTCAGATATTAAATTACGTAATTTCTAAATCCCTGACATTATAACTATTATAATGTGAGAGTTTTAGGTTAACCCAAAACCAAAGCCCAACATTCTTTCCCTTAATAGACAGATTGTCATCGGGCCTTTTGGGCCCATTCCAATCAATGCTTATATGTGTGACCTTATAGGATTAATATATTTTAGTTGTAGGTCCAATCAATATTGTCCTACTAATCACACTAGTGGAAAAAGGGTCATTTGCATCGCACTTTTAAGCACATTTGCATCGCACATTGTGCGTGGCAAAAGATCTCGATGCAAATGACTAAAAGTCATTTGCATCGCACAAAAGTGCGATGCAAATGACCCTTATTTGCGTCGCACATTAAGCAAATGTGCGTGGCAAATGACTTTTCAGGCACCATGTTGAAAAGTCATTTGCCACGCACATTAGCTTAAAGTGCGTGGCAAATGACTTTCAGGCGCCAAAAAAAAAGTCATTTGCCACGCACAATAGCTTAATGTACGACGCAAATGACAATTTGAGCGCCAAAAAATTAAGTCATTTGCCTCGCACATTAAGCTAACGTGCGTGGCAAATGACTTATTTTTTGTTTTTTTTTAAATTGGTTTTTTAATATTTTATTGGAAATTCCGACATGATCGTCTTTGAAAGTAGACGCTTCCCAATACCGGGAATACATTTATAAATAATACTTGTCACAATAGTTTACAACGTAATTAACGTTCCCAATAAAAGGCAATTAAATTCGTCATAGATCAACCAACATGTTACAACAAACATAAAATTACTACAACAAAGGTATCTAGCTAGAGATCGAGTTCATATTACAAATTAAGCTAAAAGTCGACATTGTTCATAAAGTAATCTGCCCAAAAATCTTTCACCTCATTAATCTCCTCCGGTGAATAAGGCAATGTTCTTGAAAAATCCTGAAAAAGTGTAAATAATTCAATTTATCAACGATCGATCAATATAATAGTTTTGGGTACTTATTACACGTTTAATCTAATGGAAACGCTATGGGATATGAGAGCCAGTCACCCAAACACTCAACTGACAGATTATGGGACTAAATCTAGACACTTAGCAGGTCCAAAGTAGTAGGTTCACAATTGGGATGTTAGAGTTGTGTTTCAATACACTTTGACCCTGTTGAGGAGCAACGATAAAATATTTTTTTTGGGGAATAGTTGTCAGATAATGCAAATTTTAGGCCATCTCTAATGTCAGAATACTAGAAGGCTGGCCAAATTTCCATTTAGAAATTAGAGTACATGCATCCATAACCTATTAAGAAGTAAAATCTGGCTAAAATGCAAAACCAACCACACTAAACTGTTGACGGTTGTGGAATTTGGTTTGTATTGATGCAATTTGAGTACCTATCAAACAGTATTTTTTTATTTAGATTTTATCTAAAACCAACAAACTACATCACATGAGCACTTAAACATTCTTGGTTACTCTTTTCTCAATATTAATCGCATGTCCTTCAAGACACCGCAAAAATACATACCTACCAATAGAACCAAAAACAAAACAAAAAACATCCAAATTGCTAACAAAATTTTAAACATACCGAGTTACATTGATTTCGGTGGACTCTTCATACTTCATAGACAATCAAGAAAAGTTTAAGCAGTAAAATCTAGGCATAAACAGCTTAGACATGCTTTTTACCAAATGACAACAACAATCATCAAAACCCACAGAAACTATTGAGAGGCTTACAACCCGTTCCTTTTAGTATTGAGGTAATAGAAACCAGGTTAGCAAGAGAAAGATTGGCAAGATACCTATCACTTTCACTAATAATATCATATTACACCAATGCTCAGCTTTGGGTTCCTCCTGTTCACCATACTTTAAGAGTTACATATGAGGTTACTAACAGAATGAAGGAATGTCATTCTGCATTATTGGCAACGGATAAGATCTTGTAGATGACCATAGGAGAGGCCTCAAATATAAACTAAAAGAAGATATTACTACTTAATGTAAAAGAATTTCAAGCTAAGATAAAGTAGCTAGAGTGCTACTCCCTCCCCCATCCCCAATTTTTACTTTGTTAAAAGTTCTATTGAGAAATTTGGTAGATTTATCATTAAGCGTGTGGGATGGCGCAGTCCATGTTATCAAAAGAGGAAATGGAGCAAGTTCTTAGGGATGGCCCAAAAAGGAAGATGGGGCAAACTTTTAGGGATGGAGGGAGTATTGAGTAATGCTTAAACTTCTATATTACGATTAAGACTGAAGTAATACGATACATGACAAACATTATGTCTAATATCTTGGGGTCAAAATTGAGAAGTTCATAGGGATGTAATAGATAACAACCTAAGAAGTAAAATCCACAACATCTACCAAACATCTGTGATCACACTACTAAAGATCCGTGATACATCAAGGTCCAATGGCACATCAGCATCTGGAGCTCGATTTTCTATCTCTGATAAGTCTTACATGTCGCTTACCATATAAAATACAATAAATATATTCTATTTTTCAAATACTAACATGTAATTAAGGGTAAGAAAGGGTGGATCACACAATAAGAATAATTAACTTCCAAAATCTCAAAGTTTAACATGTATATTGAATGAGTGGTTCGAAAACTACAAGTAACAATCTAAATTACTAACTACTAAAGAAAAACTAATCAAAATATATAGAAGTGAGAAGTCACGAACTCACGACAAGCAAGACTAATAAACTCCATAAGCACTGGCTTAAACTTCAGCTTCAGAATTATAAGATATATATTAACATAAACCTTGAGTAATTCTTGGTTCCAATCAATAGGTTAACTTATAGAGACTTAGATAACAAAGACACCCTATCGTAAGCTATGTATGAAAGTATAGTATCCAAACACAGTATACCGAGTGCAAAGCTATCTAATTGTCAAAGAAGTGGCCATTTTTAACTTCCTTCCGATTCTGTTGACCAACATAATGCAGCTACAAGGTAACCAATAGAGATAAACAAACAGCTAAAGAAAATACCATACAACAAATTCAGAAGGGGAAATGTTAAGACAACTAGATAGTCGCAACCACGGCAATTAGACCTGTCAAAAATCGACCCGACCCGAAAACCGACCCGAACCCGACCCGAAAATACTGGGTCCTGAACAAGATTTTATGACCCGTAACCCGATTTTATCCGAACCCGAGAAACCCGAAAATTAATGGGTCAAAACCCGTCCGAACCCGTTTTGGACCCGACCGATTGAAAATCATTGTATTTATTGTAATAAATGAGATTATGAGAAAATTTAAGCATAATAAACACGCAGTTTTTACTATTGTTGTGTGTAATATGATTTTAATTTGGATTATACTCCATTTTATGGTTGAATTTGACTAAATATAAACTTGTGTAGGAAAATTTGTTAATTTGTGCCTATATTTTGTATATTTATCATCTAAATTAATGAAAATATAATGCGCGTTTTAAAATCTCTCAACCCGTTGGGTCGACCCGAACCCGAAAGTTCTGGGTCTTGAACAAGCATTTGTAAACCCGAACCCGAAAGTGACCGACCCGATTCAACCAGAACCCAAAAATATTTTTTTACAACCCGACCCGACCGACCCGTTTGACAGGTCTAACGGCAATAAATCTCAGCAAAAAGAGAGTGCAGCATTGTACAATGGACATTCATATAAATCAACAGCAATAGTACAAGAGACGTGGAAATAAGTATACTCAATAATATCTGAGGAACCATTGTAAGCAGAAAAGGAAGTCAAAACCAAAGCAATCTTAACAGCAATTAGAGATATTATAAGAAAAACAATGCTCAGCTCTGAACATGTTCTCTGTGCAATTCATCATAACTGACAGTCTGACATCATAACATCAAATAATGACAACTACAACAGCAACAACAAAATGATTAGCATCAACTATCATTATTACCATCATCATCACCAAGCACATTCTGCCAGTACAACAAAAATTAAAACAGCTGTCAAGGAGATCCCATTCAAAGAAATTCCATGTTTTACTAGGAATTACACTTACAGCCAAAGCAGCAGCACAAAAAAAATATGTAAATGTAATCTTACCTTCGAAGTAATATCCTTTGTGCTTGCTTGGACAATACTAGCAGCTGATTGAGCAACCAAAGACAACTTCCCAATTCCCTGATCAATCATTTACCCAAAAGAACAGGACTAAAAACAATCATTCCAAAAAACCAATAAAAACACATAATCCACAATAACTGAAACCAAAAACACACCTGAGAAACAACAGAGAAAACATCACCCTGGGAATTATTATTCCTGGGCGTCGGGTTAGGGTTAGGGTTAGACCCAAACCCAACATACTTCCTAGTAAAACAAGATCAAGAAATCAAGTTATTATAATATAATATGGCATAGTTATTATAATATGGCACTTGATTGTTTCATACTAAGTCAAGAAATCAAGATTGCAACTAATAAAAGAGATTGTTTCAATTACCCGTTCTTGCTGCGGAAATCTGTTCTGCTCAGACCCCATTTGTAATTTGTAATTTGTAATTAAAAGAGACGACAATGAACGAGGGCGGCTGAGTGGGTGGTGGCGTGGGCGGCGGCGTGGGCGGCGGCTCTAAAAACGGAGCAGGGCAGTGAATTAAGCAGTGAGGGGAAGCAGTGAAGCGCGCAGTACGTGAATCAGCGAAGGAACGCCGGCGCGGCAACGATGGAAGGCGGCGAAGCAACGACGGCAGTGCCGCCGGTGAGAACAAAGCAACTAGTGTTGGTGTTGGTGGTGGTTTCGTTGGGGAGGGCGCAACGTTAAGGGTGAGCTTTGCAATAACCTAAGTCATAATGAATATTCGTTTTGCAATTAAGGGTGAGCGCGAATTCGAAAAAAAAAAATCAAAAACCAGTGCATCGCAGATTTATAATTCTGCGTGGCAAATGACTCTAGGAGCATCCTAGAGTCATTTGCCACGCAGAATTATAAATCTGCGATGCACTTAAATGAGTCATTTGCGTCGCAGATTTATAATTCTGCGTGGCAAATGACTCTAGGGTGCTCCTAGAGTCATTTGCCACGCAGAATTATAAATCTGCGACGCAAATGACTAAATTTTATGCTAAAATTTGTTATTTGCTTCGCATGTTCAGAATGGCGTGGCAAATGCGGGGATGCAAATAAGCCTTTTTCCACTAGTGTCACATTTATTCTCTAGCAAGTAAATATGATTACTAAAATAATTAACTTATTATCTTCATAATTAATTCCTATTTATATTTAGTAATTTCCGGAAATGTCTAAGGACATAATTCCTTCAATAACCTCCCGCAACAATGAAACTACCATTGAAAGCTTTTCTCATGGGAAGTAAACTATGATGACATTCCTTCTTCTCTCCGGCAGTTATCATCCTAGGTTCAACTGCATGGCAAAACAGAATTCCATGTTTGCTGAGGGATTCAGCCATGTAAAGGCCCAAAGCTTCTGGATTTGAGTCTCCTGATTCTAGATAATTCGCAAAGGGAGAAATACGAAACCCAACTCTATCTGCACCAATCTCATTTGCAACTGCTTCGACTACTTCCAGAGCAAATCTACAACGATTCTCTAAAGATCCACCATAGTGGTCTGTTCTGTCATTTACTTGATCTTTCATAAACTGAACGATAAGATACCCATGTGCTCCATGTAGTTCAACACCATCAAACCTTGTATATATATAAGATAATCTTCAATTGTATAAGGTAATCATGAAACCAAACTAACAGTCACAGCCTTACTTAACAAAACACTATGTCTGCATCATTAAAAAGTACAGAAACACCAGGTTATTCGGACTAGGGTGCCCATGTCTGACACGGGTACATGTCCAAGCTAGTGTACGACTTGGCTATTTTGTGAAAAACATTCATGATTTGGTCCAAAATAAAGTGTCGGTTCTAGTTTCCATATCCATGTCCGAGTATTGAGGATCTAACACGGTTGGACATGTAACATGGTATCTTATTCCATTCCGACGTATTTCCCCCGACCAAGAGTTATACATTATCAAACACCTTGAGGTTCTATCATGGACACACATATATACAAAACTTCAATCTCCATTAATAACTCTCACGTTAAGCAGAAATTTACCAGCTTCTATGGCATTCCTAGCAGCAAGTCGGAAATCATTCACAACGGAAGGTATCTCTTCTGTTGTTAGTCGTCTCGGGGTTGAGAACTCCGCAGTCATAGCATCGGACAGAATTTGTGGTGTTAATGGCTTATCTGTGCAAGAGATTGGAGCTTGGCCATTTGGCTGGAAACCTGTTGCAAATTGCAATAAGAAATTTTTGGTTGGCACAATCCACGGAAAATTAAGCAAAAAGGGTTAAAAAACACTCAAATAAGTGATACAAAGAAAAATTACATGAAACACAAAATATTATAATCTAGCTAAAATTCAATTAATATAAAATGCAAAACTATTCAAAATCTAGCCTTTACAAAACAAATATCAATAGATCTTTAATGAGCCACATTTATACATGGATACTTTAGATGGATTTATGCTACTTTTTCCTTCTAACAAATAAGTCCACCCATAAAAAGTCATCTACCCTTTGACTCGATCTATAAACAAACAACAACTTTTGTGTAATACCGTCTTACCGAAAAGCCATTTTGATTGTTTAACTATTTGGTTCTATTGGTTAACTAATTAGATCCATTCCTTAACTAATTATTTTCATTCCTTAACTAATTAGTTGAGTTGTTTAACTAGTTGATTCCATTGCTTAACTTATATGATATCAATGTGGTCTTTTGTGTAAAACCGTCTTATATAAAAGTTTATAATAAACAAATATAGAGTACATAAAATTAAATCAAATAAAAACTTCATTTCAACAAAGCTACGATCATTGCACATTGAACATCTGTTAGGTTATGATTCATATGACAAAACATAAATCATGCGGAAAAACCATAAAGCCAGGAAAGCATATTATTTACACATAATCATTTAGCATAGTTTAGATGCATACGCTTTGTTGCGTGCCCTCCCTAGCTGCGCCCGAACCGAACAAGAACAAGTCTTTAGGATTCCAAGTGTCGTCCCTCCGTAGATAGTCCACAGCACGTCCGGATCCGCCTTAAGCTTGACCAACTAGGATCGCCCTTAAGGTACTTAGAATTTTCGGCTATTGTAGGCAATTATATGACCGAATTTTTGCTCTCAAAATCACTTTGAATACTTGAATACTCGATAAAAATTATGAGCCCTTAACTAATATTTATAGACCATGGAATAAGTAATCGAATCCTACTAGGATACGAATTAATTAAATTAGAATCCTAGTAGAATTCTTATTTGATGAATTTATCCTTTAGGATTAGGAATTTTAATCATTAAACAAATCCTATACTCTTTAGGTTTCGTATGTGAACACAAACTCTACACGAGCATGACCCGCAAGCGTGTAGGCCATGCCCGCGCACAGCCCACACGGCCGTTCGGCCCACGCGAGCTACAAGCCCACGCGAGCTGCAGCAATGCTCGCAGCCCATTGCTGCGCGCGCTGCGCGCGCTGCCATGGCCTGCTGGGCCTGGCCTTGCGCTGGGTCTGGCGTGGCCTTGGCTGTTCGTGTGGCGCGCTTGGCTTGCTGGGCGATGGCCTGGCTTCGTGTTGGGCCCTCGTCCGGCAGGCCTCGTCCGATGCTTATTCGTACGATACGCTTCCGATTAAATTCCCGGTTCCGGAATTCATTTCCGATACCAACAATATTTAATATTTCCGATTCTGGAATTAATTTCCGTTTCGAACAAATATTTAATATTTCCGTTTCCGGAATTATTTTCCGATTCCGATAATATTTCCGATTCTGACAATATTTCCGTTTCCGGCAATATTTCCGATTCCGGCAATATTTCCATTTCCGATAATATTTTTCCGATACGTACCATGTTTCCGTTTCCGGCAACATCTACGACTTGGATAATATTTATATTTTCGATACGATCCATATTTCCGTTTCTGGCAATATTATCGTTTCCGGAGTATTCATTTCTTGCCTGTGACGATCTCAGCTCCCACTGAAACCAAGATCCGTCGATTCCGAATAACCATAGATGGAGTATTTAATGCCATTAAATACTTGATCCGTTTACGTACTATTTGTGTGACCCTACGGGTTCAGTCAAGAGTAAGCTGTGGATTAATATCATTAATTCCACTTGAACTGAAGCGGCCTCTAGCTAGGCATTCAACTCACTTGATCTCACTGAATTATTAACTTGTTAATTAATACTGAACCGCATTTATTAGACTTAACATAGAATGCATACTTGGACCAAGGGCATTATTTCCTTCAGTCTCCCACTTGTCCTTAGGGACAAGTGTGCATTTCCTAATTCCTTTGTCGCTCGATGCTTGCTCTTGAACATAAGGTAAGAGTTGTCATCCTTATTATGTCCAGAGGTGTTCCTCGGTTTCAGAGTTCAACTGATCAAATAAACAGATAATCATAGCCTATGATTCATCCGAGCACGGCCATGCATTTCACAGTTTCTAGCTCTCCGAGTGGCCTTGTACAACTTTTAAGCATCTCATCCCGATTTATGGGAGGACAATCCCAATCTTGCGATCTTGAGATTAGACTTCGTTTGATAGGTGATTACCTGAGCGTTGCCTTTATAGCCTCCTTTTACGGTGCGACGGTTGGTCAACGTCAAAGCAACCAGTTCTCAAACAAGTAATCTCAAATCACTCAGGTATTGAGGATTTAGTGTCTAATAATTTTAATGAAATTTACTTATGACAGATTTTCATCTCTTACAGTAAAGTTTCATAGGTCTTGTCCGATACTAGTCTTCCCAAAGTAAGTATCTATGCAAATGATTATGGCATTGCCATGTCCACATAGTTCAAGAAACAGAACTACTAGTCATCTTGCATTCTAATCGTCTAACGTTTTCTATGCGTCCAATTTTATAGAAAACTCCGACTAGGGACCATTTTCAACCTTTGACATTCAAGTTCACTTGATAGACATTTCTTAGTCACAGGACTGGTCCTGACAGTCTATCTTGAATATATCGTCAAATTGAAGGGACTCATCATTTAATAAACCACAAATTAAATGGAAAAATGAATTCTCTTCATTTATTGTGAATGATTAACCAATAATGTTTTACAAAGATTTAAACTCTAAAACTTTAAAACATTAAACAAGGATATCAAAGCCATTCTCCAATATGCTTGATTCCCATAGCTGCAGTGTGCGAGTTGTGCTTCGCCTGCGGCAGAGGTTTAGTCAATGGATCTGATATGTTGTCATCAGTTCCAATTTTGCTTATCTCGACTTCTTTTCTTTCAACGAACTCTCGTAGAAGGTGAAATCTACGAAGTACATGCTTGACTCTCTGGTGGTGTCTAGGCTCCTTTGCCTGTGCAATAGCTCCGTTATTATCACAATACAGGGCTATTGGTCCTTTAATGGAGGGGACTACACCAAGTTCACCTATGAACTTCCTTAGCCATATAGCTTCCTTTGCTGCTTCATGTGCAGCAATGTACTCCGCTTCAGTTGTAGAATCCGCAATGGTGCTTTGCTTAGCACTTTTCCAGCTTACTGCACCTCCGTTGAGGCAGAAGACAAACCCAGACTGTGATCTGAAATCATCTTTGTCGGTTTGGAAACTTGCGTCCGTATAGCCTTTAACAATTAATTCATCATCTCCACCATAGACCAGGAAGTCATCTTTGTGCCTTTTCAGGTACTTCAGAATATTCTTGGCAGCAGTCCAATGCGCCTCTCCTGGGTCTGACTGGTATCTGCTCGTAGCACTGAGTGCGTACGCAACATCCGGGCGTGTACATATCATAGCATACATTATTGAACCAATCAATGATGCATATGGAATCCCATTCATTCGTCTACGCTCATCAAGTATTTTTGGGCACTGAGTCTTGCTTAGAGTTATTCCATGAGACATGGGTAGGTAGCCTCGCTTGGAGTCTCCCATCTTGAACCTATCAAGCACCTTATTGATATAAGTGCTTTGACTAAGTCCAATCATCCTTTTAGATCTATCTCTGTAAATCTTGATGCCCAATATGTACTGTGCTTCTCCTAGATCTTTCATCGAAAAACATTTCCCAAGCCAAATCTTGACAGAGTTCAACATAGGAATGTCATTTTCGATAAGTAATATGTCGTCGACATATAATACTAGGAAAGTAATTTTGCTCCCACTGACCTTCTTGTATACACAAGATTCGTCTGCGTTCTTGATGAAACCAAAGTCACTGACTGCTTCATCAAAACGTATATTCCAGCTCCTGGATGCCTGCTTCAATCGGTAGATTGGCTTCTTTAGCTTGCATACCTTTTTAGCATTCTTTGGATCCTCAAAACCTTCAGGCTGTGTCATAAACACAGTTTCTGTTAAAACGCCGTTTAAGAAAGCAGTTTTGACATCCATCTGCCATATTTCGTAATCGTAATATGCAGCGATTGCTAACATTATCCGAATAGACTTTAGCATTGCAACTGGTGAAAAGGTTTCATCGTAATCCACGCCGTGGACTTGCCTGTAACCTTTTGCAACCAATCTAGCTTTGAAAACTTCAAGTTTCCCATCCTTGTCCTTTTTCAGTTTGAAAACCCATTTGCTTCCAATGGCTTGGTAGCCATCTGGCAAATCGACCAAATCCCATACTTGGTTTTCAGACATGGAGTCTAATTCAGATTGCATGGCTTCTTGCCATTGCTTGGAGCTAGGCCTCGTCATAGCTTGTTTATAAGTCGCAGGTTCATCACTTTCAAGTGATAGAACGTCATAGCTCTCGTTCGTCAAAATACCTAAGTACCTTTCCGGTTGAGATCTATATCTTTGCGATCTACGCGGGGTAACATTTCTAGATTGACCATGATTCTCACCAGATTCTTCTAAAGATCTCTGAGTTTCATCCTGAATGTCATCTTGAGCATTCTCTAGAGTTTGTTGTTCAACTCGAATTTCTTCGAGGTTTACTTTCTCCCACTTGTCATTTTGGAAATGTGATCTTTCTCCAAAAAGACACCATCTCGAGCAACAAACACCTTGTTCTCAGATATATTGTAGAAGTAATACCCCTTTGTTTCCTTTGGATAGCCCACAAGGATACATTTGTCAGATTTTGGATGAAGTTTGTCTGAAATTAATCGTTTGACGTATACTTCACATCCCCAAATCTTAAGAAAAGACACATTTGGAGGCTTTCCAAACCATAACTCATATGGAGTCTTTTCGACAGCTTTAGACGGAGCTCTCTTTATAGTGAGTGCAGCTGTATTTAGTGCATGTCCCCAAAATTCTAATGGAAGTTTGGCCTGACCCATCATTGACCTGACCATGTCTAGCAAGGTTCTGTTCCTCCGTTCCGACACACCGTTCCATTGTGGTGTTCCAGGAGGAGTCAATTCTGATAGAATTCCACATTCTTTCAGATGGTCATCAAATTCATAGCTCAGATATTCATTGCCTCTATCAGACCGCAGTGCCTTAATCTTCTTGCCTAATTGATTCTCTACTTCACTCTGAAATTCCTTGAATTTGTTAAAGGATTCAGACTTATGCTTCATTAGGTAGACATAACCATATCTACTGAAGTCATTAGTGAAAGTGATAAAGTAGCTGAAACCACCTCTAGCATTTGTACTCATTGGTCCACATACATCTGTATGGATTAAACCCAATAGTTCATTTGCTCTTTCTCCAACTTTAGAGAAAGGTTGCTTTGTCATTTTGCCAAGTAAACATGATTCGCATTTACCATAATCCTCTAAGTCAAATGGTTCTAGAATTCCTTCCTTTTGAAGTCTTTCTAAGCGTTTCAAGTTTATATGGCCTAATCGACAATGCCACAGATAGGTGAGATCTGAATCATCCTTTTTGGCCTTTTTGGTATTTATGTTATATACTTGTTTGTCGTGATCTAACAAATAAAGTCCATTGACTAATCTAGTAGATCCATAAAACATCTCTTTAAAATAAAACGAACAACTATTGTCTTTTATTAAAAAGGAAAATCCCTTAGCATCTAAGCAAGAAACAGAAATGATGTTTTTAGTAAGACTTGGAACATGGAAACATTCTTCCAGTTCCAAAACTAGCCCGGAGGGCAACGACAAATAATAAGTTCCTACAGCTAATGCAGCAATCCGTGCTCCATTTCCCACTCGTAGGTCGACTTCACCCTTGCTTAACATTCTACTTCTTCTTAGTCCCTGTGGATTGGAACATAAGTGTGAGCCACAACCTGTATCTAATACCCAAGAAGTTGAATTAGCAAGTATACAGTCTATAACGAAAATACCTGAAGATGGAACGACTGTTCCGTTCTTCTGATCTTCCTTTAGCTTCAAGCAATCTCTCTTCCAATGCCCCTTCTTCTTGCAGTAGAAGCATTCGGATTCAGGAGTGGGTTGACTGACCTTCCTCTTTACAGATTTGGCGCCAGTTTTCTTAGTTGGGCTGGCCTTGTTGCCACCTTTCTTAGCATTCCTCTTCTTTCCAGATTTCTTGAACTTTCCCCCACGCACCATAAGCACATCCTGCTTATCACTTTTGAGCGTCTTTTCAGCGGTCTTCAGCATACCGTGAAGCTCAGTGAGCGTTTTGTCCAGACTATTCATATTGTAGTTCAGTTTGAACTGATCATACCCGCTATGAAGAGAATGGAGGATGGTGTCTATTGCCATTTCCTGAGAAAATTGCTGATCCAGCCGACTCATATTCTCAATGAGTCCAATCATTTTGAGAACATGTGGACTTACGGGCTCGCCTTTCTTAAGCTTGGTCTCAAGAATTTGCCTATGAGTCTCGAATCTTTCGACTCGAGCCAGATCTTGGAACATGTTCTTCAACTCACTGATGATTGTGAAAGCATCTAAGTTGATGAACGTTTTCTGCAGATCTGCACTCATGGTGGCGAGCATTAGACATTTCACATCCTTGTTGGCATCAATCCAACGATTGAGGGCTGCCTGAGTGACCCCGTCGCCTGCGGCTTCGGGCATCGCCTCTTCTAGGACTTACTCATTTTCTTCCTGCATAAGAACTATTTGCAAGTTCCTTTGCCAGTCAAGGAAGTTTTTCCCGCTCAACTTCTCCTTTTCGAGAATTGCACTAGTAGAAAAAACCCCTGTTGCAGCCCCCTTGTTGCAGCGTACAAGTATAAATACGCTTCAACAACCAGTCGGTCAACGCGGGTCAAACCCTTTAAAGGGTTATCGCAGCGTACATTTTAGTTATTCGCAACAAATGCGTTTGTTGCAGCGTACAAAATAAAAGCCCGCAGCAACAACCCGAAGTTATTGCAGCGTACATGTTAATGCCCGCTGCAACAAGTCCGCGTTTCAAATTAAAATTTTTACTTTCCTAGTTGCAACGTACAAACCGCGCTCAAACGAGAAACGTACGTACGTTGTTCCTTCTCTGCTATAGCTCCAAGCCTTTTCCCTTAAACAAATATCCAAGGTCGCCGTCGAACTCAGCCCTGCGTCGCCGTCGAACCCAAGAGTTGCTCAGCCCTGCGTCGCTGTCTTGGTTCCGTTGGTTGCTCATCTCCCCGTCGCGTCGTGGTTCAGCCCTGCGTCGCTGTCTTGGTTCCGTGGTTCCGTGGTTCAGCCCTGCGTCGCTGTCTTGGTTCCGTGGTTCAGCATCTCCCCGTCGCGTCGTGGTTCCGGTGGTTGCTCGGCGTCGTGGTTCCGGTGGTTTCGGTATGGTGTGTTCAATTTCTATTTTCGTTTTTTATTTTCGTTTTCAGATTAAGGTTCAATTTTAGTTTTTGATTTTCGTTTTCAGATTAGGGTTCAATTTTAGGTTTATGATTGACAAAATCACATAGTTTTGAGTTCGATGATTTATGGGTTTCTTAGGGTTTGTTCAAATGATGTTTATGGGTTTTTAATCATTCATTACTTCATACAAAATCTTGATTTGTGCGAAATGTTGGATATTTAGGGTTTAGTTTAAGAATAGTATTGGAATTTGGATGTTTTTGTTGTTTACGCTTGTGAAATGATGGAGAAGTTTTGAGTGGTCAAATGAGGGCTCTACAAGATTATAAGAAGGTGATTGTGTCTGAGTATAGTTTGTGTGAGTTGTTGACTTCTTTGTATGTTGCTATGGAGATTAAACTCGTTTTGCTGTCCTGCGCTTGTTATAAAAGGGAAGGTTTTGTGTTCCTGGGTTGTGATTCTCATTTATGGGGTTTGTGGAATGTCTTGTGAACTGGACAACTCCTCTTTCATTTTCCAGCATCAGCGTTACGAATTAGAATCTGTGTGCTTCATATATTCCGTGGGTTTAGTCGAGATAACAATGTAATTTGATTAGGAACTGCATTGTGTCCTGAAGATTTAGGGTTGTGAGTCACGATTAAAGAAATTAAGTTAAGATGTATGTTTGCATTAAAGGTTGTTGTTGACTTCTTAATTTATATGTAGAGAATAAGTCAATCAGACATGTATGGCATGATTAATTTTCTAAAGTTAATGTAAACTTGTGCTTGTAATGATGTGCTTGTATATGTTGTACGGTATATTCATAAAATTCAGTTGGATTTATTTATTTATTTAGGAGGTGGGCCGTCGGAGGGGGGGAGGGGGATTGACATAAATTTTGTACTCGTATATGGTGATATTCTAGTATATGAAGTTGTTGCAATTGAGGTTTTATTTTGCTTGGTGAAGGGTTTGGATTTTCTCATAAATTTTGAGGATTGTTTCAAAAATCTTTAAGGAATTGTGGTCGACCTTCTTGTCCTGTTTTTCTAGTTGAAGCCTTGGTATAAAGAATGTAGTATTAGAACTAGCTTATTTGGATCATTAGACAGTATGGAAGACTCATTCACACCATAGCAGACATTGAACAGGCTTTGTAGAATTGATGTTACTCGAGTTTTTTCGTAAGTGTTTAAAACTCAATGAGTTGGAAACGGTCACAAATTGAAGGAAATAATGCCCTTGGTCCAAGTATGCATTCTATGATAAGTCTAATAAATGCGGTTCAGTATTAATTAACAAGTTAATAATTCAGTGAGATCAAGTGAGCTGAATGCCTAGCTAGAGGCCGCTTCAGTTCAAGTGGAATTAATGATATTAATCCACAGCTTACTCTTGACTGAACCCGTAGGGTCACACAAATAGTACGTAAACGGATCAAGTATTTAATAGCATTAAATACTCCATCTATGAATATTCGGAACCGACGGATCTTGGTTTCAGTGGGAGCTAAGATCGTCACAGGCAAGGAATGAATACTCCGGAAACGATGATATTGCCGGAAACGGAAATATGGATCGTATCGGAAATATAAATATTATCCAAGTCGTAGATATTGCCGGAAACGGAAATATGGTACGTGTCGGAAAATATTATCGGAAATGGAAATATTGCCAGAATCGGAAATATTGCCGGAAACGGAAATATTGTCAGAATCGGAAATATTACCGGAATCGGAAAATAATTCCGGAAACGGAAATATTAAATATTTGTTCGAAACGGAAATTAATTCCGGAATCGGAAATAATAAATATTGTTCGTATCGGAAATGAATTCCGGAATCGGAAAATTTAATCGGAAGCGCATCGTACGAATAAGCATCGGACGAGGCCTGCCGGACGAGGCCCAGCACGAAGCCAGGCCATCGCCCAGCAAGCCAAGCGCGCCGCACAAACAGCCACGCCAGGCCCAGCGCAAGGCCAGGCCCAGCAGGCTGCGCGCAGCGCGCAGCGCGCACAGCGCGCACAGCACGCGCAGCGCGCAGCGCGCGCGGGCGCTGAGTGGGCTGCTGCTCGCGCGCACGCATGGGGCCCATCGTGGCTGCCGTGCGTGTGTGTGCAAGTGTTTGTGTTCGTTCACGTTTCCTAAAACATGCAGAGTTCGGTTAATGATTAAATTCCTAATTCTATTTGATAAATTAATTAAATTAGAGTTCTTGTAGGATTCTAGGTTTAATTAATTTGTATCTGAATAGGATTTCGATTCCCTTTCCATACCGCTATAAATATGAGGCTAGGGCTCACAATTTATAACACAAGTTTCAAAGTATTCAAAGTGAGTTTTTGAGAGAAAAATTCAGTCACACATTTGCCTATAAAGTGCCGAAAATAATAGTACCTTAAGGGCGATTCTAGTTGGTCAATCTTAAGGCGGATCCGGACGTGCTGTGGACTATCTACGGAGGGACGACACTTGGAGTCCTAAAGACTTGTTCTTGTTCGGTTCGGGCGCAGCTAGGGAAGGCACGCAACAAAGAGTATGCATCTAATCTATGCTAAATGATTATGTGTAAATAATATGTTTTCCTGGGTTTATGGTTTTTCCGCATGATTTATGAATTGTCATATGTATCATAACCTAACAGTGGTATCAGAGCCCCTTATTATTTTCATAATCTAAATTGCATGAACATGGTTAAATATTACAAATTTGCAAGAATTAAAAGGGGTGATTAATTTTCGTAATTGTTAATTAATTGCAAATTGCGTTTATTTAATTATACGTACGCAGTTTTTCGGCAGTTTCTTCGTTACTCATCCGAATTGAGTGATTTTTGTGTCAATTCCGCATTTTGACAAAAATAGTTTTTTTCTGCCGAACCCAGAATTCTCAAATTCGAAGCCTAACTATGACTTTTCGAAGGTTTTAGTTTTTCGAATGCAAAATTTCGTAAATTTAAGATGTTAAAATTAAATATTTGCGATTCTTGTTGATAAATCTTGAATTTTTGATTGACCTACTGCATATGTTTAACAAGTTTGAATGCCTAGTCTTGTTAATTATGCAATCTAATTTGTAATTATGATTAATTTGTTGAAAATTAGAATAATTTAGAATTAATTTGATTTTCATAATTAATTGTAATTTAATTAGAAACCTATGATTAAAAACCACCATAAAAATTGTAAATTTACGATAAATTTTAAATTTTTATGACCTAGACTTGAATCCATAACAATCGGAAATCAATTGGATAATAAATTTTCGATTTTTCGCCCTAAAATTATGAAATTAATATTATTTATTAATTTGTCATTAATTTTAAATATAAATTTTAAATTTTTATGCGATTCGTTCATATAACTTGCACGCACGAAGCAATGGACGCTTCGTGTTACCCTTAAGGGGTGTTGTATAATGCGGGCATGCGACGACGAGCAAGGGAGCTCGTCGCCCGTGCGGCACGAATGCAATGAGCAAGGGCGTAGTGCACGAGCACAAGGCAGCAGCCCTGCCTTGTGTCGTGTGCCACGACCAATGGACGAATGGGCATGGGCGTAGGGCGAGTCAAGGCAGTCGCGTGTGGGCAGCAAGCGAGCTGCGCCACAACGCGCGCTGCCTCGCACAAAAGCGCGCAGCCTCGCGCGCAGCGAGCGCAAGCTCGCGTGCCACGAGCGCTGCGCCTAGCATTGCTCGCGCGCACAGCGAGCGATGTCGCCCGCCCAGCGAGCGATGTCGCGCGCCCAGCGAGCGATGGCTCGCGCGCCCAGCGAGCGATGTCGCGCGCCCAGCGAGCGATGGCTCGCGCGCCCAGCGAGCGATGTCGCGCGCCCAGCGAGCGATGTCGCGCGCCCAGCGAGCGATGTCGCGCGTGCACTGCGAGCGATAGCCCGCGTGCGATGAGCGCTGGCGCGCGCAGCGAGCACCAATGCGTGCGGAGGCTTGCGATAGGGATGCAGCAGCTATGCGACGAGCGTATGGGCTGCGCGCGCATGGCCAGCGATGGCTGTGTGCGTGCGGCCCATGGGCGTGCTACGCGTAGGGTGTTTGCGTTACGATTAGATCGTTTTGAATGTTTAATTTGAAAATTTCAGTTCACGTAATTTTAATTAATTTTAAAATTAATAATTTAAATTATTTTCTTGGATTTTAATTTTGAATATTATAATTATAATAAATGTTATTTATTCTAATTATTTTACTAAAATTAAAATCATGAATTAATTTAAATGCGACTGAAATTAAATTAAACTTTTTGGATTCAATTATAAATTTATATGAGCTTTAAATTTTAATTAAATTTGTATGTTTCCGGTTAGACTAGAAATACATTTTTATGTTTAAAATTGGTAAAGCATATGAATTTATTGGTTTAAGTGGGAGCGCTTTTTAGTCATAAACTCTTGATTAGGTCTACAAATCCTTAAGGTTAAAACAACTTGATTAGAATTAATAAGGACTGAATAATTGGTAGATTATTGGTGCCCTTGATTAATTGCTGCAAATGTTTACGTGATGCATAATGTGTTTTACTAACCAGCTATGTGGGCCATTCATGATAATGAATGGGTGAATGGTATATATTGTATATGTACTGTTTTGCAGGTTATGAAGTGACTAGTATGGCCCAAATAGGATAGAAAATATGGTCTGCGTACCATTAATTTGAATGTAATTGGTCTGAAGTACCAAAGTTATTTTTCAATTCAAATATGGTCTGCGAACCATCAAATAGTTGTAATTAGTTATAGCTTATCCTATTTGAAGAAAATGGTGCCTCCCACGGAGATTTTCAAGACGGACTTTGAAGTTAAAGCTTCAAGATGAAGTCGGGCCATACTAAAACGTTTTAAGTTATTTATTGCTTTTAAATATGTCTTAAAATGCATGAGATCAAAAGCTTGATTATGTTGCATGATTAAGGATTTTAGTTCACTTAAAATCTAACCAACATAGTAAGAGCCTTAAGTTCCAAACTTAAAAATTGAGTTATAAGGTGCCATGCCAAAATATACACTTGCTTGGATATCCTTTACATCAATCTAGTAATAGTTTTCGCTCAGCGAGGTGTTACTTATTGGTCCTAAAGGGGCAAGGTACACAAATAATTGTGAGTACACGTTAGTTTTGGTGAAACTCAACGATATAAGTAAGGAGTCCTTTTATGTCGTGGCAAAATCGATAGGTTTACCTAATAAGTTCTTAGACGTACCTATCAACCAAGAGTAGTTTCTAGACTATTAGCAAAAGGCTTTTGCTTACCTAAGATGTTTTAGGATTAAGTCGACAAACTGTGCTTAGTTCTTCAATGATTTTAGGGTCTTGGAATCATTTTATTCACACCTGCCGGAACAATAAAATCGAATAAAATGCTAATAACTTGTTTGAATTGCATGGTTGCTTTAATTTCAAGTTATTATTCATGATAAATGTTTAGACTTTGCATGCTTCAATGTATGTTTTAATTATTGTTTATAATTAAATATCTTGCACTGCAATAAATCCTTTTAGAAAGGTAACAGTAAATTTCCTCGATTGGTAGTGAATCCAAGAACGATTCACGGAAAAGAGAGAAAGTGAGCAATTTAAAATGTACGTTTCTTATATCGACTTTTATGGTTGTTTTCGAATATCAAAATTGAATAGCAAACCAATTGGTGCTTGTGAATTCAAAATACACTGTAGTTTTGAGATCATAAAGCATTGAGTTTAATACGCTCAGCTTTACCAATGGTTAACAACCTAATATCTTTGTCCATTTAATTCTCGAATGAGTCTAGTCCCTAGACATTCGAATAGATCGATGCTTAGAGAACTTTAGAAGCTTCTGGTAAGATCATCTAGTTGAAACAAAATATTCAACATAAATCAAAATGGTAAAGAACCTTGTTGGTGACATTGGACATGTCTAACAAAGTATAAAAGTCAACACTAAAGAATTCAATAAGACTATAAGAAAGGGTACAAGAAATAGGAAAACGAGGAACAAATGAAAGGAATTTACAATTCCGTTTCTACCTATAAATTTATGTTTAAAGAGAAGTGACCTAGCAATCAAACTTCCTTGGTATCATATACCGCTTGAGGTTCTTACTTCGGTAATAACTCAAACAATGGAAGCTAGGATACACTAATGACCTACAAGTGGGAAATGAAGCATGGCATTGCTACATTAATTGTAGGGTCATCTAGTTTGTTTTAAGTCCTTTCAAAGGCTGGAACTAAATGGCTATTTTGTTCCATAATCAGCATACCTAAATTTCTGCTTCAAACACAGAAAGACTCACATTCAGAAGAACAAAAAAAATGCTTGTTTGTTTGTTTATTTGAATGAAATGGTCATTTACGGAATGAGTCAATATGCTTGATTAAAACAAACAACTCTTTAAAGAACTTTACTAGGTTCAAATCAACCCCTTGATTTGAGTTCCACTAATCTTTGGCATTGTTACTTAGACTATATCAACAAGTTAACATTCAAAAGCTCTATTTTAATGGACTTTTGAAAGTTCATTGATTTCTAGATCAATTTAAGACAACTAGTCTTACTTGTTAAAAGTAACAAAAGATATGAACTATTGTTAGAACGCCTAGACAATAGAGTTCAAAGCTAAAGAAAGATTTTATGACTTTATTATTTCACATGGATTCGAGTGAATATAGGTATATTTACTCAAATGTGATATAAGTTGAATCTGTTTGGCTAGTTCAAAGATTCAGAAGTATAAAATCCACTTGGCAAGAAATCATAAAGATCTAGGTTAGATCATGTTGATGATTACTTGAGACCAAATATGATCATCAATGATTGTGTGTTGTAATTTCACAATCTAGCTCCATAAGATATGGCATATCTACGTTGGAATGATCGAAGTCAATTAGTACTTGATTCGATCAATGATGAATCATAAAGACTTTTCCTATAATTTCTAAAACAAAATGCTCAACTACCACCAAACTAAACCAAATTCGTCAAAGCTATTGAAAAGTAATTTCAGAATATCTTTTCATAATATATCTAAAGAGTTCCTAAACTCAGTGGGAGCTTAGTGTTTGTTATTCAACAAACTAAGGCCCAAGTATAGATATATGTTTCATTGTGATTTATTCAAATGAGACACAAGGGTATTGTTTCTACCACGAATTTTTGAGAACATAATGTTTGTTTGCTCAAAATAATGTCCTTTTGGAGATTCGTTTCCAAAATGACAAGTGGGAGAAAATAGACCTCGAAAGTTTTCGAGGCGAACAACAAACATAAACGGACATTCCGGAGGCTTTTCGAAGTGCTTCAGAAAATCCGAACTTATTCAAAGGACTTTAAGTGGCTATTGATATTCTAATGTTTGATGTTCTATACCCAAGTAGGCATAGAATTCAAGTCACTGAAACTATGAGATTCTTCTATTAGATAGTAAAGAAACATAGAGATCAGGTCAATGAAACTATGAGATTCTTCTATTAAATAGTGAAGAAACCTACAACTTGCAGTCAAACTATTATCATGTAGATTAATGAGTTTGTGACTTGTAAGAAAGCTATGACGAAACCTAGATTCCCTAAAATGGTTAGAGGCCATATATAGACTCAAATGTTTTAAATGGTTAGAGGCCATAAAACATACTCAATGTTTTGATGACAAAATTGATAACAGTGTTGATTTGCAAGAATAGGTTCACACCTATTGGTTGCAAGTTTGTTTTAAGGATAAAAACCATCAAACATGGAATTGTGTTCACACACAAAGCTAGATTAGTTGCTAAAGGTTACAAGCAAATTCATGGTGTAAATTGTGTTGAAACCTCATGCATAATCGTAATGCTCAAGTCTATAATTCAAGCAATGATTGCATATTGGTACATATAGCAATTGGATGACAAAACGTATTCCTCAATCAAATGTTGGAATAAACTATGTACATGGTATGTCATAGGATTTGTGGATCCAAATAAATGCTTGAAAGAGAAAGCTAGCTTATAAAATCTAAGTACAGATTTAAGCAAGCAATTGGGAGTTGGAACTGTATTTTAGTGAAGCTAATAAGTATTTTAGTTTCATAAAATGTACATGATTCTTATAGATGTATAAGAAGTTTAGTGGGAGTACATAAAAACTTATTTGGTCCTATGTGTATCACACACATATCTCTCTATTGTGAAATAACATTCAAATGCTAATGACTTAGATTTGAAATTATTCATCAATGATGGACCATGGCGAAACTTAGTACATATTGGGTATTAAGATCTATTTACAAAGATCTTATAATATTGTTTTAGATTAAGTAATGGCATTTACTAAATCAAACACGAAAGTCTCCATTGGAGATATTCGACCCATGTGAATAAATCTAAGTAAAGAATGTTTGAACTATGTATAAGCATTTACTAAGTTAAACATCAAAGAGTCTAAATGAGATTCTTAACCTATATTATATGTCAAAGAATTTAGCTGGATTCAGTATCTACTAAAATTGAATGAGCTAAAGTTACATGAATAGAATTCAATTGGGAATTATTCTGCAAAAGAATTTATCATGTATGATATAATATGAGGATCGCCAAAAACGTATCGTATGACTTTAGGCATGACGAACATATACCAATCTCTATTGATCTAAGTGAAGATCAACTAGATTGAGACCAAGAATACTTATGGTACTTGAAAAGGTACATAGGAATAGTTCTTGATTCAAGGAAATAAAGATACGCTAAATATTGATGCTACACGCATAAACACTGGCAAAGGATCAAGCAAGACCCTTTGGAGTTAACCATTGATAAGGACGAGCTATAGAGCATCGTGTTTTGAAATGGCAACATGGATTGGAGACCATGAGTTGTTGCGTGGGAAATTAAAATATTAATTTCTATGTTCTAAGATATAGTTGGAGAGTCTTCCACATATCTATGAACTGCTTGGATAGGTAAATCCAAACAAAGCATCACTAGCAACCTATGCAGTTGAAGTAAAAGTAATTATTGCCTAAGAAGCAATAAAACAGGGTTGTTTAAAGTTCTTCACTGAACTTGGGTAGATCACCTATCTGCTGGCTTGATGGTTCTTCATTGAAAAATGCGTGGAACCACTCTTGAAGCAAGAAAAACGTCTGCTAACTTAATGGTTCTTCATTGCAAAATGCGTAGAACCACTAATGTAGTAAGAAAGACTAGATCACATAATAAACAAACTCGAAAAGATCTTATCATCATATCTCAAAGAACATTCGATGAAAAGGATGTTAAGATTGGCAAAGCATGATAACTAAACCTATGCAACAAGTGAGAAGCAACACTCACATTGTCGCACTGGAAATCAAGCATAGCTTTGAATTCCATGAATTGTTTTAGAAAATGGGTTTGAGGCCCATGGTTGTAAAACATTGGGGTTGAACATTTATCATATATGAAATGTATTCCATTTAATCTTGGTTTAGTATTAAATGATGAGTCCCTTCAAATTTGACGAAATATTCAAGATAGACTGTCAGGACCAGTCCTGTGACTAAGAAATGTCTATCAAGTGAACTTGAATGTCAAAGGTTGAAAATGGTCCCTAGTCGGAGTTTTCTATAAAATTGGACGCATAGAAAACGTTAGACGACTAGAATGCAAGATGACTAGTAGTTCTGTTTCTTGAACTATGTGGACATGGCAATGTCATAATCATTTGCATAGATACTTACTTTGGGAAGACTAGTATCGGACGAGACCTATGAAACTTTACTGTAAGAGATGAAAGTCTGTCATAAGTAAATTTCATTAAATTATTAGACACTAAATCCTCAATACCTGAGTGATTTGAAGATTACTTGTTTGAGAACTGGTTGCTTTGACGTTGACCAACCGTCGCACCGTAAAAGGAGGCTATAAAGGCAACGCTCAGGTAATCACCTATCAAACGAAGTCTAATCTCAAGATCGCAAGATTGGGATTGTCCTCCCATAAATCGGGATGAGATGCTTAAAAGTTGTACAAGGCCACTCGGAGAGCTAGAAACTGTGAAATGCATGGCCGTGCTCGGATGAATCATAGGCTATGATTATCTGTTTATTTGATCAGTTGAACTCTGAAACCGAGGAACACCTCTGGACATAATAAGGATGACAACTCTTACCTTATGTTCAAGAGCAAGCATCGAGCGACAAAGGAATTAGGAAATGCACACTTGTCCCTAAGGACAAGTGGGAGACTGAAGGAAATAATGCCCTTGGTCCAAGTATGCATTCTATGATAAGTCTAATAAATGCGGTTCAGTATTAATTAACAAGTTAATAATTCAGTGAGATCAAGTGAGCTGAATGCTTAGCTAGAGGCCGCTTCAGTTCAAGTGGAATTAATGATATTAATCCACAGCTTACTCTTGACTGAACCCGTAGGGTCACACAAATAGTACGTAAACGGATCAAGTATTTAATAGCATTAAATACTCCATCTATGAATATTCGGAACCGACGGATCTTGGTTTCAGTGGGAGCTAAGATCGTCACAGGCAAGGAATGAATACTCCGGAAACGATGATATTGCCGGAAACGGAAATATGGATCGTATCGGAAATATAAATATTATCCAAGTCGTAGATATTGACGGAAACGGAAACATGGTACGTGTCGGAAAATATTATCGGAAATGGAAATATTGCCAGAATCGGAAATATTGCCGGAAACGGAAATATTGTCAGAATCGGAAATATTACCGGAATCGGAAAATAATTCCGGAAACGGAAATATTAAATATTTGTTCGAAACGGAAATTAATTCCGGAATCGGAAATATTAAATATTGTTCGTATCGGAAATGAATTCCGGAATCGGAAAATTTAATCGGAAGCGCATCGTACGAATAAGCATCGGACGAGGCCTGCCGGACGAGGCCCAGCACGAAGCCAGGCCATCGCCCAGCAAGCCAAGCGCGCCGCACAAACAGCCACGCCAGGCCCAGCGCAAGGCCAGGCCCAGCAGGCTGCGCGCAGCGCGCAGCGCGCACAGCACGCACAGCACGCGCAGCGCACAGCGCGCACAACACGCGCAGCGCGCGCGGGCGCTGAGTGGGCTGCTGCTCGCGCGCACGCATGGGGCCCATCGTGGCTGCCGTGCGTGTGTGTGCAAGTGTTTGTGTTCGTTCACGTTTCCTAAAACATGCAGAGTTCGGTTAATGATTAAATTCCTAATTCTATTTGATAAATTAATTAAATTAGAGTTCTTGTAGGATTCTAGGTTTAATTAATTTTATCTGAATAGGATTTCGATTCCCTTTCCATACCGCTATAAATATGAGGCTAGGGCTCACAATTTATAACACAAGTTTCAAAGTATTCAAAGTGAGTTTTTGAGAGAAAAATTCAGTCACACATTTGCCTATAAAGTGCCGAAAATAATAGTACCTTAAGGGCGATTCTAGTTGGTCAATCTTAAGGCGGATCCGGACGTGCTGTGGACTATCTACGGAGGGACGACACTTGGAGTCCTAAAGACTTGTTCTTGTTCGGTTCGGGCGCAGCTAGGGAAGGCACGCAACAAAGAGTATGCATCTAATCTATGCTAAATGATTATGTGTAAATAATATGTTTTCCTGGGTTTATGGTTTTTCCGCATGATTTATGAATTGTCATATGTATCATAACCTAACACAAATCACAATGAGTCTTCTCCATATGTTAGATCATTACGAGATTGACAGGTTTGCTATTGTCAAATCAAATGCATTGAGTTTAAGTGGAGTGTTTTTTTTGTTTTGTTTTGTTTTGTTCTTTGAGTTTAAATGGAGTTTTTAGTTTTCCTTTCATTGAATGAGCTGAAAACTAGTGGAGTAAGTGATTGATTCTAATGTCTGATTTCAATGAAATTAAGATGACGGATAATTAGCTGGCTTTACTTCTGTGATTTTTTTTTTTGAAAAAACACTCTGTAAATGGTGCTATGCTACTTTAGATCTCTTCATATGGGATGCACTCTATGAACTACTGTTTAGTTCAGCTATTTGATCCTGCCACTGATGTGTACTCTACTTACTTATTTGAGCATAAGCTGATCTCTAGAATCCCACTGTATTGCAAAAGACCCTTTAGTAATGAAATTGCTTACCATGTTAGATATACACCTATGCCTTTTTCCACCGCCAAGAAAAGTGAGTCAGTAAATTTTGTTTATACAGAGTATGATCTTGGTTATGCGTTTTACTATGTTACTAGGTCCCTTACCAGAAATATACTCTCATGGCTTTAGTAGTTCTGTTGAAATTGTGAGTCATTGAACCACCTGTCCAAATTGGTTAGTGCATGAGTCCTGAAAGGCAGAACTGCAGAAATATACTCAACTTTATAATGGATTAGTCGAATGGTTGTACACTTATTTTCTGAAGCTAAGTCGAACAATTAGACCTAAAGTTTTTTGCAAATGATGGTCAAGACAGGCAATGGGTTGTGAAAAGTTAAAATTGTAATTCATTATCCAATCAATCTTATATTCTGCTCCTCTTTATACTGAAGTGCATACTTGAGTAAGGAAATTGATATTCTGTTGTAGGTTTCTCTTAGTTAAAAATGCGTATCCTAGTTGTAGGATTATCTTGAAATCAGTGACTGAATGTGCATGATCAAATTCTGGTACTTCAGCACATAGACATGATTGTCATGAACCTAGATGACACTCTAGGTCAATGTTTGAGCATACTGGAAGTATTTATATAGGAATATCCTGCAAGTGATTTGTAATCGTCTGTGATATGAAATCTTTGGTTTCAAGATCCAAAGTATGGAAGTAAATCATCATGCATTTTTTTTAAAGGTATGAAAAATGGACAACACATGCTGATCTTAAGTTAAATATTGTGTTGCAGCTACAACTGTGTAAGATAATTTTCTTTCTGTTTATTAGTAAAATTATATTCAAGCATATGATAAATGAAATAATTATCAACAAGCAAGATGTATTGTGGGCTATCTGATTTTCGCAGCAATGAATTATGTTAACAGCATTTTCCTGCACGTTTCTCACTTTCTCCAAATAAAATGTATTGGGAGAGAGAAGTCTTGGCTTGTTGATTAACTCTTTTTTTGTTGATTAACTTGTGATTGCCTTAAAGATGCGTAGTGTGAAGATTTTTTTAACTGTAAATATGACTAGAAAATCTGTGTGTGTTTTTGCTTTGGAGTACCAGTTCGTTACTTCGACTGCATTTGGTATTCATTTGTCTCTCTTGTTCAGTTGGTCCCTACTTTGAGCCTTATCAATCCTTAATGCTTTGGGGTGCTTACTGGAGCCATTTTTCAATTTTACAGGATAATAAGCACACAATTATCCTAATGCAGACATCACATAACAGATCATCTCGAACATTTATGGATTATGAGTCGATAAGCCAAGCAATGGATGGTAGGTTGTTATTTTTGGTTTATTATACAAACTTTAGTACGGGAGTTTGAACTTTTTCATATGAGCTGTTTCATTATTTGGTAAAAGAAGCTTTACTGGTTGAATGAGGATGAAACCTAAATAAAGGAACCATGCTTACAAGACTTACAATCTTGTATTCATCTATGTCATGTGGGCAAGGTTTGTAAAAGATCCACCTTACCCTAATCAATTTCAACCAGTAGCGTCTTTTAGACGAACTAAATAATATTAAAAAGATCAATAGTAATTACTAAAGCTGGTTTACTCTATCACTACTTATTTCTGATTTTTTTTTTCGATGCCTACTTGTGGTATTTTCTTGGGGATAAGTAAATGAAATATGAGTGCAGTACACTTTTTAATTAATTTATTCCTAAGTTTGTTTGGAAGTCATTAGTTTCTTGAATGTTAAAATGTGATATTTAATTTGTATTTAATCTAATGTTTAATTTAAATTTCTGTTTTTGTAAAGGTCTACACTCCGAGGATTGCGCCTTATGCGAGGAATTTGATGTGGTTCGTGAGCAATAGGCTAAGTTTTTTACCAACAAGTATTTATTATTGGCTTTAGCGCGCTTGATCGAGTTGGTTTAGTTGTTATAGAATAAATTTTATATTAAAATGTATGTTTATGTTGAAATTGGAACATATATTTAAATGTAATATGTGCACTTTGGTTTTGGGATATATAGTATACAAAACTCCAGTTGTTGTTTTTATATTTGTTATACAGGTTGCGTTATTCTATTATTGTTTTGACAGGTTTCTATATTTGGTGCAAGGCACTCTAGGTATCCCTAAACAAAATTAGAATTTTCCCGCCAAAAGTGCTTTTTTGCAGCGTACATATATGTTGTACGCTGCAACAAGGGAAAAAAAATTCGCAAAAATTCAGACTTGTTGCAGCGTACAAATAAATGTACGCTGCAAAAAATTGAGTAATTCAGACTTGTTGCAGCGTACAAATAAATGTACGCTGCAAAAAGTTGAGTCTTTTGCAGCGTACATATATATGTACGCTGCAACAAGTCCAAAATTTTGCCAATTTTTTGGCACTTGTTGCAGCGTACATCTAAAAGCCCGCTGCAACAAATCACTTTTTGCAGCGAACATTGTACGCTGCAACAAGTTCAGACTTGTTGCAGGCCCCCCAGTTGCAGCATACGATGTACGCTGCAACAGGGGTCTAAAAGCCCGCTGCAATAAGGGTTTTTTCTACTAGTGTTGATCGAATGTTGAATGAATTGTTGTTTGCCATATTTAAAACTACAATTGAAAAGAATTAACAAATAAATAACCATTCACAGTTTCTCTTAATAAACTTAAATTCTAGCATACATGCATAATTCAATGTTCATTAAGCATTTTATTCAAGTTATGTGTTCCGGCAGGTGTGAATAAAATGATTCCAAGATCCTAAAATCATTGAAGAACTAAGCACAGTTTGTCGACTTAATCCTAAAACATCTTAGGTAAGCAAAAGCCTTTTGCTAATAGTCTAGAAACTATTCTTGGTTGATAGGTACGTCTAAGAACTTATTAGGTAAACCTATCGATTTTGCCACGACATAAAAGGACTCCTTACTTATATCGTTGAGTTTCACCAAAACTAACATGTACTCACAATTATTTGTGTACCTTGCCCCTTTAGGACCAATAAGTAACACCTCGCTGAGCGAAAACTATTACTAGATTGATGTAAAGGATATCCAAGCAAGTGTATATTTTGGCATGGCACCTTTTAACTCAATTTTTAAGTTTGGAACTTAAGGCTCTTACTATGTTGGTTAGATTTTAAGTGAACTAAAATCCTTAATCATGCAACATAATCAAGCTTTGATCTCATGCATTTTAAGACATATTTAAAAGCAATAAATAACTTAAAACATGCATAAGATAAATGTGATCTAGTATGGCCCGACTTCATCTTGAAGCTTTAACTTCAAAGTCCGTCTTGAAAATCTCCGTGGGAGGCACCATTTTCTTCAAATAGGATAAGCTATAATTAAAACTAATTACAACTATTTGATGGTACGCAGACCATATTTGAATTGAAAAACAACTTTGGTACTTTAGACCAATTACATTCAAATTAATGGTACGCAGACCATATTTTCTATCCTATTTGGGCCATACTAGTCACTTCATAACCTGCAAAACAGTACATATACAATATATACCATTCACATGAATGGCCCACATAGCTGGTTAGTAAAACACATTATGCATCACATAAACATTTGCAGCAATTAATCAAGGGCACCAATAATCTACAAATTATTCAGTCCTTATTAATTCTAATCAAGTTGTTTTAACCTTAAGGATTTGTAGACCTAATAAAGAGTTTATGACTAAAAAGGGCTCCCACTTAAACCAATAAATTCATATGCTTTACTAATTTTAAACATAAAAATGTATTTCTAGTCTAACCGGAAACATACAAATTTAATTAAAATTTAAAGCTCATATAAATTTATAATTGAATCCATAAATTTAATTTAATTTCAGTCGTATTTAAATTAATTCATGATTTTAATTTTAGTAAAATAATTAGAACAAATAAAATTTATTATAATTACAATATTCAAAATTAAAATCCAAGAAAATAATTTAAATTATTAATTTTAAAATTAATTAAAATTACGTAAACTGAAAATTTCAAATTAAAATTTCAAAACGATCTAATCGCAACGCAACAATCCCACGCAACGCACGCCCATGGGCCACACGCACACAGCCATCGCTGGCCATGTGCGCGCAGCCCATGCGCTGCATCGCATCGCTGCTGCTCACCATCGCAAGGCATCAATCGAACACGCGAGCTGGTGCTCGCTGCGCGCGCCAGCGCTCGATGCACGCGAGCCATCGCTCGCTGCACTCGCTTGCCAGCGCTCGATCCATGCGAGCCATCGCTCGCTGCGCGCCTGCCTTTCCCGCACGCGAGCTTGCGCTCATCGCACGAGGCAGCAGTATGCGAGCTGGCGCTCGCTGCGCGCGAGCCATCGACGCTGTGCGTAGCGCTCGTGGCACACGAGCTTGCGCTCGCTGCGCGCGAGGCTCCGCATGCTTGCGCGAGGCAGTGCGCGCTGTGGCGCAGCACGCTTGCTGCCCACACGCGACTGCTCGTGCCTTGCTCTCGCCCCTGCCCACACGCCCATTGCTCACAGCCCAGGACACAAGGCAGGGCTACTGCCTTGTGCTCGTGCACCATGCCCTTACTCGCTGCATTCGTACCGCATGGGCGACGAGCTCCCTTGCTCGTCGTCGCATGCCCGCACTATACAACACCCCTTAAGGGTTACACGTAGCGTCCATTGCTTTGTGCGTGCAAGTTATATGAGCGAGTCGCATAAAAATTAAAATTTATATTCAAAATTAATGACAAATTAATAAATAATATTAATTTCATAATTTTAGGGCGAAAAATCGAAAATCTATTATTTAATTGATTTCCGATTAACATGGATTCAAGTCTAGGTCATAAAAATTAAAATTTAATATAAATTTACAATTTTTATGGTGGTTTTTAATCATAGGTATCTAATTAAATTATAACTAATTATGAAAATCAAACAAATTCTAAATTATTCCAATTTTCAACAAACTAATCATAATTACAAATTAGATTGCATAATTAACAAGGCTAGGCATTCAAACTTGTTAAACATATACAGTAGGTCAATCAAAAATTCAAGATTTATCAACAAGAATCGCAAATATTTAATTTAACATCTTAAATTTACGAAATTTTGCATTCAAAAAAACTAAAACCTCCGAAAAGTCATAGTTAGGCTTCGAATTTGAGAATTCTGGGTTCGGCCGGAAGGTCGCCCTAATTCATCCGCCACCGTGGCTCCACCGTCGCAGGTGGTGGCCACCCAGCCATGGGGGTTGTTCTTTTAATTTGTGTAACAATTACCTAAATTAAATTAATCTTTATTCAACTTTTGTTAAAGATTAACAAAATTAATTAGGGTTTAATTATCCAAAAATAATGCTAGAAATTTTGAATAAATCAACAAACCTTAAACTGAATTTTAGGGTTGTTAAGAATCAGATTTCAATTTAAATCTTTATTAAAATTAAATCTAATAAGAATTCAACATTCAAGGCATAATTATCTCATTTTATTCAAATAATTCAGAAAAATAACAATTATAATCCTAAAAATTCGAATTAAATTATTAGGAGGTTCTATTGAATTTTCTTAACAAATAAAATCAAAAATTTTAATTGTTATCCTTAAATTTTATGATTAATCGAATTAAACATAAAAATTAACCAAATTCAATGATTAATATACAAAAATTCCGAAAAATAGTTAAAAAATTACCAAAAAATTTCGGCTATTGTATAAAAATTAGGGGATAATCAGTAGATTTATTTAACTAATTAAAAATCAAATCTTTAATTGTTAACAAATTATTTCCATGATTAAACTTATTAACCAATAAATAATTTAAAATCTGACGAATTTAAAAAATCCGAAAATTTTAATGTGATATTAACTGTTAATTTCGACCCTGTGATAAAAATTTCGGAATTTTATAAATTTATTTTAGGCAAAAATTAATTAAATCACGATTTAATGATTCCAATCAATTAATATCATATATTAATTTTGCAAATTCAAGCCATAAATAAATCTTCCCTTAATTGAATCAAAATAATAATGTTGCATACAATCATGATCATAAAATATTATGCAAGAGGCTAAAACTGATACCACTGTTGGAACATATAGATGCATAAAGCGGAATTTCAGGCAACAATTTCCTAACATCTATCATAGGATCTCATGCATAACAATAGTATAGATCAAATTAAGTCGAAAGAATAATCACCTTTGTAGCGTGTTCGCCCGTTCGTATGCAAGCTTCGAAGATCTTAGAGCCCCACTTGTTGCTCCTCTACTTAGTCCACAAGCACCAATTGAATCCCACGTATTCTAGTACGGAAGAGAACGATCACGATCAATCTCTTGCTTTGTTTGGGAAGAACGGCGTTTCAGAGAATAAGAATTAGGGTTTTGTGTTTTCCTTCTTGTCAGATATTAAATTACGTAATTTCTAAATCCCTGACATTATAACTATTATAATGTGAGAGTTTTAGGTTAACCCAAAACCAAAGCCCAACATTCTTTCCCTTAATAGACCGATTGTCATCGGGCCTTTTGGGCCCATTCCAATTAATGCTTATATGTGTGACCTTATAGGATTAATATATTTTAGTTGTAGGTCCAATCAATATTGTCCTACTAATCACATTTATTCTCTAGCAAGTAAATATGATTATAAAATAATTAACTTATTATCTTCATAATTAATTCCTATTTATATTTAGTAATTTCCGGAAATGTCTAAGGACATAATTCCTTCAATAACCTCCCGCAACAATGAAACTACCATTGAAAGCTTTTCTCATGGGAAGTAAACTATGATGACATTCCTTCTTCTCTCCGGCAGTTATCATCCTAGGTTCAACTGCATGGCAAAACAGAATTCCATGTTTGCTGAGGGATTCAGCCATGTAAAGGCCCAAAGCTTCTGGATTTGAGTCTCCTGATTCTAGATAATTCGCAAAGGGAGAAATACGAAACCCAACTCTATCTGCACCAATCTCATTTGCAACTGCTTCGACTACTTCCAGAGCAAATCTACAACGATTCTCTAAAGATCCACCATAGTGGTCTGTTCTGTCATTTACTTGATCTTTCATAAACTGATCGATAAGATACCCATGTACTCCATGTAGTTCAACACCATCAAACCCTGTATATATATAAGATAATCTTCAATTGTATAAGGTAATCATGAAACCAAACTAACAGTCACAGCCTTACTTAACAAAACACTATGTCTGCATCATTAAAAAGTACAGAAACACCAGGTTATTCGGACTAGGGTGCCCATGTCTGACACGGGTACATGTCCAAGCTAGTGTACGACTTGGCTATTTTGTGAAAAACATTCATGATTTGGTCCAAAATAAAGTGTCGGTTCTAGTTTCCATATCCATGTCTGAGTATTGAGGATCTAACACGGTTGGACATGTAACATGGTATCTTATTCCATTCCGACGTATTTCCCCCCACCAAGAGTTATACATTATCAAACACCTTGAGGTTCTATCATGGACACACATATATACAAAACTGCAATCTCCATTAATAACTCTCAGGTTAAGCAGAAATTTACCAGCTTCTATGGCATTCCTAGCAGCAAGTCGGAAATCATTCACAACGGAAGGTATCTCTTCTGTTGTTAGTCGTCTCGGGGATGAGAACTCCGCAGTCATAGCATCGGACAGAATTTGTGGTGTTAATGGCTTATCTGTGCAAGAGATTGGAGCTTGGCCATTTGGCTGGAAACCTGTTGCAAATTGCAATAAGAAATTTTTGGTTGGCACAATCCACGGAAAATTAAGCAAAAAGGGTTAAAAAACACTCAAATAAGTGATACAAAGAAAAATTACATGAAACACAAAATATTATAATCTAGCTAAAATTCAATTAATATAAAATGCAAAACTATTCAAAATCTAGCCTTTACAAAACAAATATCAATAGATCTTTAATGAGCCACATTTATACATGGATACTTTAGATGGATTTATGCTACTTTTTCCTTCTAACAAATAAGTCCACCCATAAAAAGTCATCATCTACCCTTTGACTCGATCTATAAACAAACAACAACTTTTGTGTAATACCGTCTTATCGAAAAGCCATTTTGATTGTTTAACTAATTGGTTCTATTGGTTAACTAATTAGATCCATTCCTTAACTAATTATTTTCATTCCTTAACTAATTAGTTGAGTTGTTTAACTAGTTGATTCCATTGCTTAACTTATATGATATCAATGTGGTCTTTTGTGTAAAACCGTCTTATATAAAAGTTTATAATAAACAAATATGGAGTACATAAAATTAAATCAAATAAAAACTTCATTTCAACAAAGCTACGATCATTGCACATTAAACATCGTGCACTTGTAGGTAGAGCTGGCAATGAGTTAGCTTGGATCGGAATCAGCTCGACCCATTTATAAACGGGTTGAGATTTTTCAAACCCAACCTAATCCGACTATAAACGAGTTGACCTAAAATTGACCCGTTTATGTTTTTTCTCATTTAAGTGTAAATTGACTTAACTATATACTTACGGGATGATTTATTTTAGGCAAATCTCATAGCAAAAAGTAATACTCCAATATGTATTTGACATGAATCAAAAGCTCGATTAATTATTCAACGTTGAAGGAAAAAATGAGAAATAAAATCATTCAAATAACATTCTACAGATCTATATTACATATTTGCTTGAACTTGAATAGTTGGTGAAATAATTTAACAACAATTTAAATAAATGAATGAAGGACAGTCAGGTGAGGAAAATTGGTCATCCAATAAATCTAAGGAGAGGCGGCAGTCAGATGCTAAGAAGGGCTCACTGTTTACTTTTTTTTTCTTCTCTCGTCTTCCTTCATTCTTATTAAGGAAATGACCATATTGAGACCAAATCTAGGTTGATAGTTTTCGAGATGAGGCAGAGAAGATAGATATTTAGAGAGAAAAATAAGTAATGGCGGTTGTTTAGGCATTATTTAAAGTTTTTCAAATTTATAATTTGTAAAAAAAAAACTAGAAAGACCAAAATTAAATTCTTATGCGAGTTGACCTGATCCAATTAGTTATACGGGTTAGGCTAGTTATTTCCAGGTTGAAATTTCAACCTGACCTAACCCATTTAATTAAACGGGATGAAAATTTTGATCTAATCCTTTATTATTGGATTGTATTCGGGTTGAGTTGGTGGGTTGAGTCAGATTTTGCCATCTCTACTTATAAGGTTACTTTTTTGAACTCATCAATCATTGAAAACTAGATTTAATCCCGTGCAATTGACGGGTTAATTTATGTTGTGCTGTATTATATGATTTTACTTTTTAGCATTTTTTGAAAAATATGTCAAATTTATAAAATAATTTTCTTGACTGGATTCAGATCATATTCAAATATATAATTCAATATCGAACCAGATTAAATTATCATTATTTTGAGTTTTGTATTTTTCAAATAATTATCTTTTACGGAGTACTTCGTGAAAGATTAACTCTTTACTCTGCTTAAAAAAAATTCACTTGTCAAATTAACTTCCATTGTGTTTTATTCCATCGATACTCCACAGTTCAGTCTAATTGAATTCTTCTTGAAATTATCTTTTTATTTTTACTTTAATATAATATTATTCATTTTTTTTGTTTTTTAAAATATGATAAATATGTATCTTTATCTTATAATGAGACATTAAGTTTTATCTTTTGATTAAACATGTTATATCTTATCATAAACTCATTTTATCTTTTTTTAATTAATTTAAAATATATTAATAATGATTCGTGACTGGACATTCATATGTGGACACTCTCAATACTCTTGAAAAAACTCCCTTAATAAAACTACCTTATAAAATAGATTTTTTTGTGGAAAATAAACTACCTTATAAAAAATATTGTAATTAACTACCTTATTTAAAATTTATGTTGTAAGATACTACCTTTATTTAAAACAATAACTTTACTGGTTTTTCACAAAAAAATTAATTAATTACAACATTTTTTTATAAGTTATTTTTTCACAAAACTTATATATATTAGATTTGAAAGTAGCCAACTTAAAGAAAGTTGTAAAACCAACCAAAACATAGGGTAAGATGAAAATAAAAAGTTTGATCGGCAAGAAAGTGAGTGAGAGGTTGAAGTTAGTTACCATTATTTGAAACCCGGCCAGCATGCCATATCTGACAGAAAAATATAGCGCCTTTAGCGTGCACAGCAGTCAGCATCAACAATAGGTTTCCATGCCTCAACCTGCTCGTTTGTCCATATACCAGGTGTATCTGGGTACCTGCACAATTCAAGTTTTGAGATGAATTTCTTGTTCCTCTTTTCACTGAAAACTGTTGATATGATTGAGCTTCCTACGTCAAACGTACGTACCCTTGAGCAGTGTCAGAAATTACAGTTGCTTCTGATATGAGCAAACCTCCATTTGTACTCCGCTGAGAATAGTATAAAATTGCATGTGGTTGAGGAACATTTCCATATGACCTCTGCCTGGTCAATGGTGCTAAAACAACCCTGATAATTAAGTTACAATATCATCAATTAACTTCATACAATTTTATTTTATTTGGTGCGAATGACCTACACAGGTGATAGTGTGATACTGCCCCCGTGTTATTTAAGAGTTACAATTACTACTTCCGCACGTATTTTTTAACGAGTTACGGACATATTGGAGGGAGAAAGCTTATTGTGTATTAAGCATGTTGAGGAGTGTAAATGATTGAACTTAAGGTGGAGAATTATTGTGACTAGATTTAAGCCCGTGCTATGCACGGATTTACAATGCTAATCAAACCATAGATCTCATAAATATTTTTTAGTTGTTATCGGAATTATTATTGCACCTATTTTACAATTAAATTTCATTACTTTATCTTTTAACTCTATATATGTTAATTATATCATTAATTTTTTTCTATATTCTCCGTGTAAATAAATAACAACCTTTGCCTACATTATTGTTGATAGTTTGAACAATATAGTTGAGGTTTTATTAATCTAGTTCTATAAATATCATCCTTACTCTCATTTTTTCAAATCTTCCTATGTTAATTATCTCTTTATACCTAGTCTTTATCTTAAAATATTTTTTTGATGGAAATCTTTATCTTAAAATACTATTGTACGTATATTATTACTTTGTATATCTTATAAAATTCTCGTATAAGATTGCACAATTGATAGTATAGCTTTAAATAACTTATAATTTAGGTAATAAAAGATAAGAAAAATAATTGTGAGAATCTTTAACCTTTCATATAGAACTTTTAGATATTGTTCGAAACATATGAAAGCATATAATGTAATGTATTGTCTTTCACATGGAACTTTCCATCGCCTACTTCATCATGTATCCTTCGCTTGTATATTTGTATATAGAAGTACGTCATACTTATTTTTGGTTTCATCTGTGAAAGTGGAATTGTCATATTACATTTATTTACTCATTCACATACATCAACCATATATATTCGTGACACTAATTGGCCGTTGTCAACCAAATAATAAATTAAGATATTAGAAGGATAACGTACATATAAAGTAGTGTATAATCAACAAATTTCCAATCACTAATGGAACTGGAAGGACGTAAAAGCAGTTACATAACTTCAAAATTAATTAACAAAGTAGATGATGAAAAACATACCAACCAAGCAATGCTGAAGAAGAGGGTTATGGTAGTGCTACCAAAAATTGGAAAAAGACATGATCTCTCTTGTATACGTTCAATATATATTGGGTAGAGACTATCTTATACTGAAATTCTTAGAATTTTATCTCATTATCCTTAATACTTATCTTATACATCATGATATACTACGTATATCTTATATATCCTAAATTTATTTTTATCTTATATATGAGCTTAAAATAAAATTAGTTTTGATTATGTGACTGTATAATTCTATATGGATCCTTTAAATGCTCTTTAAAAAACCTTATATATATATATATATATATATATATATATATATATATATTAGATTAGGTAAATTAAATCATAACTTAAAGGATTAAATACTTGGTTTTTTTTTTAATTAATGGTAGAGAAAGGAATAATGGGTTAAAAGGAGTAAAGAAATTATAAAACCCCTTTTGTTTAGAAGAAAGAAAGCACGTAACTTTCATTAGTTGGGCAGCCAATTTTGTTGGCGCTGGGCCCACCATCCCTGAAGCCCACCAACCGCAAAGAGAAGGAGAAATGAAGCATTTTTTCAGCTTCATTTGATCTAGTGCCCCGGCAAGGGTTTTCTGTCTGAGCACGGGCCTGTCGTGCGTCCTCCCGGGTTTGTCGTGCGCTCGCACGATTTTCAGCCCATTCCTAATTGTCTGCCTCCGTGGTGCGCCCGCACCACTCGAACGTACGCCCGTACGACCCTGTACGGCTTTCTTTTGTTTGGAATACGTGGTATATTTTGCTCCATATCTTTAGCTTATTCCTTTGTACTTCAATTAAACTTATTTTATGAATTTACAGTGAGATAAACACAAAAATACAAGAGAGGTACAGAGAAAAAGTAGATATATTATCATTCTCACACAATTTTTACTTGCATACCTCCTCATAGATGAATACAAGAATTAATCTCCCTCCCCAAAAATGGTTGTAGTTCATGTTGGATGAGTGAACCAGTATAAATCTCATTTTCTTATTTTGATATTTATTGTTCTTCATTTTTGCCCAAAAAACCCAAAAATCAAAATTTTCCGATCTTTATTGAATTAATCAGACATTAATTCATAACAATATTACCCGGCTCATTCGCAACAAAAATAATAATTATAATAAGTCATTAAAAACAATAAACTCCATAATGATTAACCAGAACTTAACGGAAAAAAAAAACCCATTTAAAAAGGCAGAATTAAGCTCATGCTCACCTATGAGAAAGATCGAATTTACCCATTTGGCAAGGGGTCAAGAGAGGGATAGTTACAGAAACTGAAGCCATTTTTTCAGTGTAACTTGTGCTAAGTTTGAATGAATTTGATCCAAACTCACTTCATAATTACTCATACAAGAAGCAGGTATTTTATTATAGGAATCATGGTACAATAAATACTGACCAATATTACTTAAGTTGCGTGATGATGGGACCATCGCCCACTTGCCCACATTAAAGTGACTGGAGGAAGAAAATAAAAGTTTTTCAGTACGTAAAGATAATAGGAATAGTGAATTGAGTGGGAGAGTGGGTGGCCACGTCTTATTCTTAGAGCATGTATGTTCGGGCCCCCTGTGGGACCCACCTTTTTACATAAATTACCAAAATACCCTCCTAAAGGAAAATACTGAAAATACCCTCAAACACAAACCTCCTAATGGGCTCAAACCAGAAGTTAGGGGCCCATATCTCAGCCTCCTACAAGCCCAAGAGTCCATACCCCTACACTTGCCTATATTTACTAATAATGCCATCCTGCATTACTATAAATACATTTCACCTAATCATTACTCAGGTATGCAATTATTCCCACACTGACTCTCTCACTACTTTCTCTCTCTACAAGAACTGACTTGAGCGTCGGAGAGGGTTTTCTCGGGAACCCCCCCGAGCCAGTTTACGTTTGCCGCTTTTGTAGGACAAACCACAACCGATTGGAGGAAAACGACAGCCTGGTTGAAGAGGCTTCCCCTATTTTCACACTTAGCATTTTCTTCGCAGAAACAGTTGGCGTCGTCTGTGGGGAAGTCAACTACAAGCCATGGTTAACACTCGACGAACCAGGCAACACTCCTCCTCTCATCGATCAGAGTCCCATCCCAATTACGTGTTGATGCCTACTCCGAGGAACGGAGATGATCACGATGGTGATCAGGACCATGAGAATCAACAGCCCCATGTCGAGGGTCACCCTGAGAACTTGGTCACCCGAAAGGATCTAGAGTATTTGGCTGCTCAAGTCAATGAGGCTATCCACAACCTCCAAGGAATGGGAGAAGGACCTTCAAGGAAACATCCAAACCACCCTACCAGCTCAAAGGTGAGCACAACATCTCATACCATCCACAGGGCACAACCCCGAAGTGTGAAGGACAGGCTAGGTGACAGGGGTGGGGCACAGCCTCGCCCTCGCCAATCAAGGGCCAGCCAAGATGCACGCCGGGTAATTGAAGATCGACAACTGCACAGAGGAGACCTTGATGCTCGAGACCTCTTGCACAGAAGGCGCCTCGAACAAGCCAGAGAAGCCATCAGGAATGATAGGATCACCCGAGGTCTATCCCCCTCTAGTGCTAAGACTACGGCCTCCGCACGAGACTACCCCACTCCTTCAAGACAAGTCAGACCGATCGAGGTCAGCTCTCGAAGGACATCTCTCAGGAGGCACTCACCTTCTCCTATAAGGAGATGTCACTCACCCTCTAGCCGGGCTAGAGGCCGTTCCCCCAGGATAAGGGTTTCACCCCTCGATCAACAGCCAGGGGCTCATTCATCTTCTCATCGCCCAAGGCATCGCTGACCCTCAAGAATAGGAAGGATCCCTCCACGCCGTGAGCGAACATACTCACCTCTCCAGAGAGTAGAGATAGGCATACCTCCTCAAGAGGAAGATGGGACTCCCCTCCACCAAGAACTGATAGGCACAGACATACCTCGTCATTGCAAGAGGCTCTCACTCCCTTCTCCCAAGAAATAATGAACACCCCCCGCCGAGACAAAGTGAAGGTCCCTACCATCGAGCCTTTCGATGGAACTACGGATCCAGAAGAACACATGGCCGCCTATGCGGCTCAAATGAACGTTCAGACTGGATGCGGAGCTACTTGGTGCAGATATTTTCCAACCACCTTGAAGGGTCTTGCCCTTATATGGTTCAACAAGCACGTACCAAAGGGAAGCATCAAGAGCTACAGTGAGCTTGAAAAGGTTTTCATCAGCCAATTCGCGGCGGGTCGGAGGCACCAAAGGACAAGTGTCAACTTAATGGCAGTCAGACAGGGAGAGACGGAGACCCTTCGCAATTATATTAAGAGATTCAATGAAGAAGTCCTAAAGATACACAATCTCAAGGACGAAACCAAGTTCGCAGCCCTCTTGGCAGGTCTTCAGCCAGATGACTTCAAGTTTGAATTGGTCAAGTCCGGGGTGTCCAACCTCGAGGAAGCAATGGAGAAGGCCCAAATGCACATTCAAGCCACAGATATTTGTAAGATCAATTGGGGTGGTGAGAGTGGAACAAGGCAAAAACAAAAGCCAAGACCTAGCGGCAGCCACGACCAAACTCAGCCCTCCCTCAAAAAGTCGGTTATGGTTGATGACCATGGTGAGGATCCGAGGTACAACTGCAATAGGCGGGAGATTTACCTTGATCTCAAAGGAAAAGACATCCTCCCTAAGCCACCTGCAATCCGTACGCCCGAAGCAAAGCGAGACAAGTCACTTTGGTGTGAATTTCACCACGAGTGCGGGCACACCACAAAGAACTGTAAGGAGCTGAGAAAAGCACTGGATCACTTGGCTGACAAGGGCAAGCTGAATAATTACTTAAGGAAGAATCCTCCCCCAAAAGCAAAAGCCAAAGAAAAGGAGTCCCTTAGTGATGATACGGGAGACTACATTGGAGTGATAGCCGGAGGCTTGGCAACAGGAGGGTCTGTGAGCAAGGCGAAGGATAGCTTATGGGCACTGGAACATCAAGTCCTAAAAGTGGCATCGGCTTCTCAAATAGCCCCGGTGATGACATTTGGTGGGAACACTAGCCATCCAATTCAAGAGTCCCATGACAATCCGCTGGTCATCGAGATGAAAGTCGCTAACTCAACGGTAGGGCGAGTGTTAGTAAATAGTGGATCATCCGCCGACATCATTACTCTAAAGTGTCTAGAAGGGCTCAAGTATTCCAAAGATGATCTGAAAACCATCTCCCAGCCACTCACTGGATTTGGAGGTCAAGCCGTCCATCCTCAAGGCACCATCAAGCTACCTGTCAGGTTGGGTCCTAAAAACAAGGGAAGACGGTTGTTGGTAGACTTTCTTGTCGTGGACGTCTCCCTACCATACAACATCATCTTAGGCCGACCTCTACTAAGCAAAATAAAAGCCGCAATCTCTGTGTACCAACTTCTCATGCAGTTTGAGTTGGAAAATGGCTCCGTGGGAAAAATCTTTGGGGATCAACAAGTGGGCAGGCGATGCTACGTTAACAGCCTCAAGAGAGGGACAAGTACCCCCCATCCACTGGCCAAGAAAGCCAAGCCAGAAGCCCCTCCCTCGCCCATGGAACGCCAACAACCTTAGAAGGTTTTATGTTCAATCTCCTAAGAATTTCTCCCTTCCTCAAAAGTACTTAGTTTTATAGCTCACAGCCATAGTTTTCAATGATGAAAGTGGGGGTAAGATACATGTAAGCCCGCCATAGGCTAAATAACATCCCATCATTGTAAACAAAGCTTTATATCTTCAAGGCAATAGTAAAGAGCTCGACCAGTAATATTACTTAGCAAATTTCGTTCCTAGAATGTTGCAAGTAGAAGGCAAACATTGGCCATGCAAGCGCAACACACGTCAAAAGGAAAAGACAAGCCAAGTTCAAGCACATGAACTCATACTTAGTGAAATAATCTAAGTCATTTTCTAGAATGGTGCTTCATCGTTCGCCCAAGCATGGGGCTCATTAGTCCCTTTGGAGAACAACAACCCATTCCCATACTTAGCAAAAATATCTAAGTCATTTTCAAGAATGGTGCATCATCGTTCGCCCAAGCATGGGGCTCATTAGCTCCTTTGGAGAACAACAACCCATTCACATACTTAGCAAAATAATCTAAGTCATTTTCAAGAATGGGGCATCATTGTTCGCCCAAGCATGGAGCTCATTAGCTCCTTTGGAGAACAACAACCCATTCCCATACTTAGCAAAATATCTAAGTCATTTTCAATAATGGTGCATCATCGTTCGCCCAAGCATGGGGCTCATTAGCTCATTTGGAGAACAACAGCCCATTCCCATACTTAGCAAAATAATCTAAGTCATTTTCAAGAATGGCGCATCGTCGTTCGTCCAAGCATGGGGCTCATTAGCTCCTTTGGAGAACAACAGCCCATTCCCATACTTATCAAAATTTATCTAAGTCATGTGCGGAAAGTAGAAGCCACGACACCATAAGTAGAAGCCATGGCACCATCATGTGTATGACAAGTAGAAGCCATGGCACAATCATGTGCGGCGAGTAAAAGCCACGACACCATCATGCGCGGCAAGTAGAAGCCATGGCACCGTAAGTAGAAGCCATGGCACCATCATGTGTGGCAAGTAGAAGCCATGGAACAATCATGTGCGAAAAGTAGAAGCCATGGCACCATCACGTGTGGCAAGTAGAAGCCATGGCACAATCATGAGAGGAAAGTAGAAGTCATGGCACCATCATGTGCGGCGAGTAAGAGCCACGACACCGTCATGTGCGGCGAGTAGAAGTCATCGCACCATCATGTGCGACTCTCTCTCACGCACCGCACCCGACATCGGGCGACAAAACAGCAGCCACGCCAAGAGAAAGCATCAGCCACCATCCTAAAAGCCAAGCCCATCCTTGTGCCCGCGCCCTTGGGGCGGAAAACAAAAGCCAAGCCCAGCTTTGTGCCCGCGCCCTTGGGGCGGAAAACAAAAGCCAAGTCGAGCCTTGTGCTGGCACCCTTGGGGCGGAAAACAAAAGTCAAGCCTAGCCTTGTGCCCGCGCCCTTGGGGCGGAAAACAAAAGTCAAGCCGAGCCTTGTGCCCGCGCCCTTGGGGCGAAAACAAAAGCCAAGCCTACCCTTGTGTGCCTTCCCCCTTACGGGCTCGGCCGGGAAGGAGCAGCCACGCCCGGCACGCCTTCCCTCCGCCCGGCTTCGAAAAAAAAAAAAAAATAAATAAATAAATAAATTTTACAGCAGCCACGCCGAGGAAGGAGCAGCCACGCCCGGCATGCCTTCCCTCCGCCCGGCTTCGAAAAAAAAAAAAAAAAAAAATTTACAGCAGCCACGCCGAGGAAGGAGCAGCCACGCCCGGCATGCCTTCCCTCCGCCCGGCTTCGGAAAAAAAAAAAAAAAAAAAAAACGCCCGCCCTCGACCGAACAACGAACAGCCAATACCTTTGGCGTGCTCATGTAGGCGCGCATCACGCTGAAAACAACAGCCAAGCCTCGGCTGCCCACTCAAGTGCGCATCTCGCGTAGCAGCAACCGCCTAACCCGACCGAGGGTCCCTCCCCCGTGACACCTCCTACGTGCGACATACGCGGAAACATGAGGCATAACACATCAAATGCCCAACAAGACTTAGCAAAAATCTATAAAATCTTGAAACCGCGGAAAACAATCGCCAAGCCCAGCCTTGTACCCGAGTGATGAAACGTCGGCTCAATCGAGGCTCCGATCGCTCAAACGTCTCCCACATTATGTAACGAGACTCCTCGCACACCTTGTGCGCCAAGATGCAAGCAAGAGAGGGCACGACCCTCGCCCCGCATAGCCAACACGAAAAAGAGAAGCCACGCAAGGGAGCATCAAAATCACTCAGCCCCCCGCGTGCAAGATAACTGCCCAGGCTTGGCCGATCACGTCAGCCACGCCAAGTGGTGGGGCTTGGCACGTCACGACAACAACAGCCAATCTTACCCCAACCTTGTCCGCCTAGCATGGACCTTGCCCAGCTCATTCTGCAAGCACTAGCCGCCAGGTTGCACGTATCTATCGCCCAGCCACAAGCCTCGCCCAACATTGCCGACTTGGCACCATCCCACCTAATGCACTCTGCACCCCCCTGCACCCAAACAAAGCAAACGCCCAACTTGGGCCTATCAAGCAACGATTTGTCTTTAAGCCCAGCCACATCAGCCACGCCCACAATTGGGGCTTGGCACATCACGACAACAAATAGCCAAGCCATGGCGCATAATGCCCGTCCCAGCGACAGTTCCTTAAAAGCCAAGCATCGCCGTTCGCTCAAAACAACAAAGAGGTTTAGAACTTGGATATTCCGCCAAACTCCCGAGTCCTTAGCCAAACTCGCAAATTTGGCGTGGGGCTAATGTTCGGGCCCCCTGTGGGACCCACCTTTTTACATAAATTACCAAAATACCCTCCTAAAGGAAAATACTGAAAATACCCTCAAACACAAACCTCCTAATGGGCTCAAACCAGAAGTTAGGGGCCCATATCTCAGCCTCCTACAAGCCCAAGAGTCCATACCCCTACACTTGCCTATATTTACTAATAATGCCATCCTGCATTACTATAAATACATTTCACCTAATCATTACTCAGGTATGCAATTATTCCCACACTGACTCTCTCACTACTTTCTCTCTCTACAAGAACTGACTTGAGCGTCGGAGAGGGTTTTCTCGGGAACCCCCCCGAGCCAGTTTACGTTTGCCGCTTTTGTAGGACAAACCACAACCGATTGGAGGAAAACGACAGCCTGGTTGAAGAGGCTTCCCCTATTTTCACACTTAGCATTTTCTTCGCAGAAACAATGTATATTGAGGTTTTTGGAGGAGTTAAGATAGAGGTTAGGGTCTAACCTTTTGATTTTTTCACCTTTTAATCTACACTTTTTCTTTTTTCACCGTTTGAGACCTCATCCAAATTTTTCGGCCACTTAACCCACAGTTAGTTAATAAAAGGTTGATGTCCTTTAAAATGAGTTTTTATTTATTTTACAATAGCCATATAAGAAATTAAAGTGCAATTAATTGCAAACAGAAAATTAAAAAAAAAAATCAAAATCCAACATTTGAAGATTTTTTTGTTTGAGATTTTTAAATAACGTCAGAATCTTAGAGTCCATTAATTACGTATTGCAAAAGGAGAGAGAGAATCTAATAGTCTGTGTGGGAAGAATCATCGAAAAATGATGGAACTATTGAGTATTTTTAGGATTAATGGGTGATAACAATGTTTGTAAATATTTCCAATGGTAGGGGTGTACAATCGGTGCGCCTATACAGGCATGAGCTTGGGCTCCAAAATTGACTTAGAGGTCCATCAAGAGGTTGTCGTTGTCGTCGAAGGTGTTTGTGTAATTTTTCTTTGGAGGGTAGTTTGGCATTTTTCGTGTTTGGGAGTCCATCCGGCAAATACTAATCTACTTTAGCGCCAAACAAAATGTATATGATGGTCTATTAATGTATGGTGTTAAACTGTTATCGATGTCTAGATCAGATTTATTTATTTTTTTTATTTTTTTTTTGACATAGGCTTAACATACATACATAAAAAATAAAAAAAAATAAAAAAAAATAAAAAAAAAATCAATTACAACCCTACTACTACTAGGTCAGAAATATTCATTGATAATTTAATTGAAGTTATATTTATTGGCATAGTTATTTAGTTATAGTATATTGGGTTTGCATTCCTATAATTGCAAAGGCATATTTTTGTACTACATCTGTTTCAAAATAATATTTACGGTTACTATTTGCATAAATATTAAGACAAATAGGAAGAGTGTGTGAAAAAGTGTATGGATATAATAAAATATGATAAAGTAAGGTTGATGTATAAAAATGTGGTGAATGTTAGGGGGGGAAAAATTAGTGGAAAACTAGTATAATACCCGTGCGATGCACGATTTACAATATAAAATTATATATAATTTTCATGAAATCTAAACTATATTTATAGACAATAACCAAAATAGAGCTTGTACATATTTTTCTAATTAAAACTTATGATGGATATTTGTTATTGTCCCATCACTTATCTTACTTTATTGAAAAAATAAAAATAAAACAGACTACGTAGATACAATTATTTTCATTTTCGCTCATCACATATGTCAAACATAAAGTTATTCTCGTATACCCTTTATTTTGATAGTCACACTAACCTATTACTTGCCCCACCATTTACCACGTTATTCCATCGCTTAACACTTACACACATCATGTACTTTATTCAACTATAGATGCCTTTTACGCACTTTTACATCTTCTTAACCCAAAATGGTCGAGGAGAGGAAATGTTCTTATTTTTAGGATACTCCCGAGAATAGATCTAGTGGAGACGGGGTGGGGTCTGTATCTCAGAGGATTAGAGCATGTGACTACGAACCACGTTGTCGGAGGTTTGAATCCCTCCTTGCCCACAATCGACCCCAAAGGGAAAGACTTTTCCCCTTTAGGAGTAGAAAAGCATGATCGAGATTGTCCCCCCACACTCGTTACCACCTACACACCTCATCCTCATCCCCGCACCCACGATATGTACGTTACACTTCTACAAAACAAAGTTCATTTCCGCTCCAACACCCACCCGTTTATCCTATCCCGCCTCAAAGTTCAAACACACCTTATACCCATGGTTTTTTTTGGTTGGAGAGTTTTTAATTTTTAAACTCTTTTAGATATTTGACAATTTGTCTTATTGGAGTAGTTGAATAAATAAATAAAATGTTATAATATGTATAATCAATTCAATGAAGGATATGCCAGGCGCATCTACAAAACAAAATTCATTTCTTCTCCAACATTCACCCTTTCATCCAAACCCGCCTCAAACCTAACCTATACCCAAGTTTATAATTTTTAAACTCTGTTTTAGATATTTGACAATTTGGTTGGCTTATTAGGGTAACTGGATAAATAAACAAAATGTTACAATATGTAGGTTAGTTGGTATCAATAATCAATTAGATGAAGGATATGCGAGGCAGGAGGGTTCAATTAAAAATCTATGTTTGCCGTGTCACCCGAGGCGCATCTACAAAACAAAATTCATTTCCGCATCACCCAACTGTTTAAACATTCCTCCACCCCCCCCCCCCCCCCCACACACACACACTTGCGGCGGTTGAGTAGGAGTCTCCAGAAAATCCTCCCACTGATAAACTGAAATTTATGTATGTGATAAATTATCCATGTTACCTTCAGTTAACTTTCGAATATACTCCTGGCCTCCGATCCCTTTGATTGATCCATATCCAAAATTCACTTTGTTAAAAATTGAGTTTAAAATGTGCACATGAGTTAATGAAGCTGTCACATGAAGAGAGAGCAAGTGGGAAAACTTTCCGTTTAATGTATGAAGTAATTTTAAAGGAACAATCCAAAGATGAATATGAGGCAAATAAAGGGACAGATTGAGTATTGAATAAAACACTTGAGAAAGAGTAGGAATGTATTTTCAAAACCTTGTGCTGAAGTGATTTTTTTGGAGATATACTTCCTTCGTTTCTATATAGTTGGAACATACTCTTTTTTCACACTTTAATTTAAGAAAAATGAATCAATCTTCTTTAATATATACAAGAGTAAAAATGGAAAGCGGTTATATTATTTTATTTGGTGTATGAGAGGTTAGTAGATAATAAAGAAAAGTAAAATGAGGTGTCAAATCATACAAATTAGTTTTCTATTTATAATGTTGCAAGTATTGTGATTTTTCTGTTTTAGGGAACTGTTGCAAATAAAAAGAAACAGATAAATTTCTATTTTATACATTTTTGTAAATAATAGTTGAAATTCTTATTTTATATACCATAATGATGTTTCAACTTTTAGTTTTCATATTTGCCAATGCACATTTTGTATCATTTATATCTCTAATTATATATTAGCAAAAAGAGATAAATTTTACTACGCATTGTATATACCCCGTAGTACGCATGCATACCCATTTGGAATAAACATACATTCTACTATATTTATTTTTGTCATAACTTTGTGTTAACAAAAAATAAGAATATAATTTTTGAGCAATCAAATAAACATACACCCTCATTTATATGGAGCATATGTATTTCATAAATTAATTTAGTCATAAGTTTTTGTTAAATATCTTGTTATTTACCGTATAAAAGATGTCAAATGAGTATATTATTTTGGTATTGTACATATATTATGTCAAAAATATTATCCATAATATCTTTGTGATAACAATATAAGTCATATCTTTAAAATAAATAGTTTCTTTAATTTAGTAAATAGAAATTATGTTATACCATGTATTCAATATTATAGATTGTGTATACTTAGCAAGTAATACAAATGATATACATTTAGACATTAAAAATAAAGAGTAAAAAAAAATTGCCACGTGTTAGCACCACATCGAGGTACCCTCTCTTTTAGTATATTATATAAATAGATAGAAGATTAGATAGATAGATTATAGATAAAAGGTAAAATATTACTATCAATGGCAGTGATAATTATCACATTTAGTTTCTAAATATACTACGTATAAAATAGTACAATCAATGGCGGTTATAATTATCGAATAAAGTTGTTAAAATAGTATAGAGTTATTGTAAAAAAAATTATACACTATCATGCTTGATTGATTTTCTAAATTATTTGTATTTTGATTATGTAAGTAAAAACTATTAGACTACATGCACTAAAATTTTTATAATGGATTAATTTTTTGTAAAATGATAATCTATATTGGTTAGATTTATAATTTATAAAATATTCTCCATGTATAGAATGAAATATTTTTCTTAGTTTTTGAGGAAAATAAAATCAAATATTTTGAGGTAAAAGTTAACAAAATATAGAAAAGATAATTTACAAAATATTCTCCATGTATAGAATGAATTTTTTTCTTACTTTTTGAGGAAAATAAATTCAAATATTTTGAGGTAAAAGTTAAGAAAAATAATTATACAATCAAGTTTTTTTAATAATTTTTTTATACTATAAGAGAGGAAAATCAGAGAGCAACATTTGTCATCTCTACATTAATTTCCTCTCTTTTAATATAATATATAGATTTAAGAAATTTATTACTATACATAAATATGTATTTCATCGGGTTTATGTATAAAAAAAAAGAAAATGGACAACAATAAGAAAACAAACAAAATCATAATTCAGAATTATTTACCTTTTTATCCACCAACATTAATTCATGAGTGCCGATTATAATTGAAATCTGGTTGTTCCCAAAACTTCACAATCCTCACCTTCAATCTCGATGATTATTTTAGGGGAGTGATATCTTTTATTATAGTGAATTCCATAATATTTAGTATTAGTACGGATAATAGATAAATTGAAACTGATGTTTTAACCCTATAATGTAATTCATTTATATAGGGCCATCTTAACGCATATTCCGTATATTATATTATGGAATTTATTGTTTGCTTGGCTGTGAATTATGATCAAATACATGTTATAATAATCCTCTAATATTTCATACATTATATGTTGCAGAGGTGAGTTGAAAATAGCAAAGATGGCATATAAGTTTCATCTCCAAAATATTCTTTGTTGACAGAAATTCTAGCAGTTGAAGATTTCATAGATTTTTTAATTTTATTTTGGAATGGAATGAGTGTCATTGTTGGCATATGGCAAAATAATACTAAGTATTATGCTTTTGGTTGCGTCAATATGTTAATTAGTTTATGGGCCGTAAATTTTGTGAAAAAATATACGGGCCAGTTATGCGTTATATACATGTTGAAAGAAGGATATATTTTCAGCCCATTATTGGACTTTGAAATATTGCTTGCTTTAATTACTTTATAGGTCGTAGATTTCCCGAAAAAATAAGATTTTGTTTTAATCTCAAATTAGTAACCCACCTACAAAAGATGGGTAGCTGTTTTAATTCAAAAAACAAAAATTTAGTTAAGAAAAATATGGGCCAGTTATGCTTTATACATGGTAAAAGAAGGATATTTTCTCAGCCCAGCTTTTTTTTGGAAGTTGTACATAAATTATGTGATAATATGTGATATTAGGAGAGGATTTTAAACTTGTTTTCCTAAAATGATGACATATTGGCGCAACACGGCGATATTATGCGTTATACATGGTGATTATTTTTTGGAAGTTGGAACATATTTGACGTGATATTAGTGGACGTAGTATTATTTGTTGGTTAATTTTTTAAAAACTTAATTATTTATATTAAAAGAGAGGCCAATCGATGAGTGACAAATGTCATCACCACATTGATTTCCTCTCTTTTAGTATATTATATAGATAGTAAATTTTGTGGGAGTACGAGAGGTAAGATAGTAAATTTTAATGTCCAAAAATAGAATAACGCATAATGTAAAGAGCATTATGAAACAAACTAAAACGAAAAGTGTAATGGTCATTTTAAAACGGGGGTAGTATATGAAAGTTGGTCATTGTATATCCAAGTATGATTTTATAAGGGCAAATTTACCAAAAAGGATCTTTTATAACCCAAATTTTGCGAGAAAGGACTTTATATAATTTTTTTTTGTCAAATCACATCTTAATGTAATTTTTTTTTGCGAATGACAACCTAAGGGAAGTTTTCGACATTGAATGAGTTTTTCCGGCCATTGACTTGCACGTGAGCAGCACGTGTCACTTAAGGCTAAAGACACTTATTTCCCGAGTCTTGAATTTTTTAACTTGATTTTTTTTTCGATTTTTTTTTCAACTTTATGTTTTAAAGCTTAGAATTTTGGAGGAAAATTGGGGGTAGTTAGCAAAATAAAGTCACACGTGATTTTCACGTACAAGTCAATGCCCTGAAAAACCCAGTCAATGCCGGAAACCTCCATTTGGTTGTCTTTCGCTAAAAAAAACTTTACATTAAGGTGTGTTTTCACAAAAAAATTTACATTAAGGTGTGTTTTCACAAAAAAATTTACATTAAGGTGTGTTTTCACAAAAAAATTATATAAGGTCCTTTCTCGCAAGAGTTGGATTATAAAAGGTCATTTCTGACAAATTTTTCTTTTATAAGATATCCTTGCAGGGTGACTAAAAGAAAAAAGGTAATTACAATTTTAAAATTTCCAAACCCCCTTATTGTTTTGCATGCAGGTAAAGTTACAAGTTTTAAAATTCGGTTAATTTAATATATATTAAAAATAACTCGAAATTTTTAAAAACTTGCTTATACACGAGATAAAGGCGAGGGAAAAATCCATAAAATAAAATAAAAAATCGAAAATAAAAATAGTTAAAACACGAGTACCTAAAATGAAAAATAAAATTATTAAAGTATAGGAAATAAATAACAACTTGAATTACTTAAATCTAAAAGTTCTTTGAAAAAACTACAAACAATATTGCTTGTGTGTTTGTAATATCTATTTATTTTTGTTGGTAGTTACTTAAAATAATTTCTAGATTTAAGGCTATGTTCTATTGGAATTATTTTGACTGTACTTATATTATATGAATTTATCTGAACTTATTTCATCTGAAAAAACTTATTTCGCCTGAAATAAACTTAGGCGTAGTTCTTTTGGACTTATTTTGACTGAACTCGTATTACCTGAACTTAACTGAACTTATTTTATCTGAAAAAACTTATTTTGTCTGAAATAAACTTATTTATGTATAAAAATGTCTGAAAAATACCTTTTTTTTCCTGAACTTATATTATCTGAACTTATTTTGTCTGAAATAAGTCAAAATAAGTCGAACATAACAAAATCTTATTTGTGTGTGAAAATGTCGGAAAAAAACTTATTTTTGCTGAACTTATATTATCTGAACTTTTCTAAACTTAACTGAACTTATCTGAACTTAACTGAACTTATTTTCTCTGAAATAAGTCAAAATAAGTCGAACATAACATAACCTAAGTATTGAAATTTTGTAGAAAATTGTATTATGAAATAAATACCCCCTCTGTCCCTTAATGTTTTTTCAAGTTGGAATTGGGGACATGATTAAGAAAAATGAAATCTTGATATAATTGAATGTAAGAATAATAATTGCGTGTACTCCGTAAGAGAATTTACTTTTTCAATAAATGAAAGAGAGCGAAAATAATAAAGAAAGAAATAAAAGAGAGATATTTATTTAAAAAATTATAAAATAAAGTGGGTGAATGAATTGGGGGTGTGAATAAACAAACTAAGGTGGGTGGGGAAATCAATGAGAATAATTAGGTAAGTGGATGAAATAAAAGTAGAATATGATAGAAAATTAAATTGTAGAATGAGGGTATTTTGATTAAAAAAAAAAAAAGATGGCAAAAAACAGTAAAGATTTGAACTGAGAAGAACAAAAAATAACGCAAATCGGGAAACGAAAAGAGCATTTAGGAACTGAGGGAGTATATATTAATAATATCCCTTCAATACGTTGGTAATCACCTAAGGAGTATTATTTTAATCAATTGTCCATTTAGAAAACTTAATTGGTACTCCCTCCGTCCCATAATATAGTGCCTGTTTTCCTAAAATGGTGTCCCTAAATGATGTGCCTATTTCTATTTTAAACCATTAATTTTTACTTTGAAAATTGTACTTTTTGACTTTTATTCAACCCATGTGCTTGATTTTTGTCCTTTTTAGGCCTATTTATTATGTACACACCTTTAATCTATAATTTATCTCTCCATTTTTGCCAACTAACATGTACTTTATCTTGAAAGTACAAATCATTATTGTTTTTATTATCAATGTTATCTTTTACCTTAATAACCGTGATTTTGGTCAAACGGGCACTATATTATGGGACGGAGGGAGTACAATTTATGAAATACGACTATTTTAAAACTTATATTTCCTCCGTTCCGGAAATATCACATTATTTGTTATTTACGCTATTCACACTACAACTTTGACCATTTATTGTGATTCATACGTAAGAAAATTTTAGTCATGTGGGGTACGTCAGTTAGATTCATATCGATATATATTTTTTAAATATTATTTTTTTGTTATTTTTACTTGAACACGATTTGAGATAATAAGAGTCAAAATAATGGTTAGAGGAGTAAAAGTCAACCATGGTGCGATATTTAGGAAACGGATGAAGTATCCTATTCTGTATCGAAATGAAACTTATTTACTAAACTACTGTCCACGTAGAATTGGCTAATGGTATTCGTTTTTTTTCCAGATCAAAACCACTATATGAGATAGCGGTTATACCAATAAAACCGCTATATGAGATCGCAGTTATACCAGTAATTTATTGTTTTAATTTTGTACCATTAAAATTCATCTTTTTAATCATTACATCTACATGACCTGCACGCTCGGGACAACGCCAAAAATTAGAGTTGACCATCGAAAAAATGGGTAAACGTCATCTTACAACAACAACAACAAAAAAAAAAAAAAAAAAAACAATTTTACTTTCCATCTCGAAACAATTTTTTATAAGGTCATTTATCACAATTTTTGGACTTTAAAAACATCCAACTTAAAATGAGAGGTGGAATGATAGAGGTAGTAAAGGTAAAGTTCGAGAAACTACCCCTCTTCTGCTTTGTGTGTGGAACACTCGGCCATGGAGAAAAGGATTGCGACCACGCAACCAATGTGTCAACACCAAAGCACAAATTCACTGATAAACTGAAAGCTTCTCCTTGGCAAGCTTATTAAGGAGACAATAGCGAAGAGGACATGGGACAGACCAGACCTATCTGTTCACGTAGATTCCAAGAACCAATGAATCCTCCAATGTTAGGTGTGTTAGTTAGATGAATGAAAACAAGAACTCCAGTTTCAACGTTCCCCATCAAAGCTTACCTCTTACCACAAAAGGCTCTATTGGAGATGCAAAATCATGAGTATGACAACTTGACAAACCTTGTTGATTTCAGAAGTAGAACTTCTTCAAAAAACCCAAATTTCGTTGTTGACTCGTATGATTCTGCGGAATTCTGAACTACCATTGAACAAACCATCCAACCAAAATAATTTGAGTTACAAGATTACATTTCTAATATGAAGTGTGCAATTAACTACGAGGGAATAACTTTGCATGACAGTAGATAGTTGGTCCATTCGTGGATGAAGCGAATAATTTTCATTGCTAAGACTATATATAGTTGGTCTATTTCAATGGTTAAAATTAGGATCTCATAGTAATAGATCTTATTTTCTTAGTGTGTGCAGAGTGGATATTCTATCTTGAAAGCACTAGCAATTTTGGAAAATATTTGTGTTACCTTAAAACGGGACTAGACCCCTTCAATCTTGCATCTTTGATTGTCCCGGTTTCTTCAAACTACCCAAAATTCCATTAATCAGCTTGTCCTTCTTAGTCTCAATAGGATCTGAAACAAACGTGTAGCTCTTTTGTGACCTCTGCTTCCGCGCATGCACTGCAGAAGCAGAAGTACAACCAGCAGCAGTTTCACCTTTGACACTGGTGTTGGATGATTGAGGCAACTCACATTCCTCCTTAAAACAGTCTACTAAACCCTTGGCATGAGAACCATGATCCTGAGGTTCGCCTTCATCCTTGGTGCTGTACCATGAATCCAAGATTTGCAGTAGCGAGCTGTCCTCCTCATCCACCCTAGACCTGTTATGATCATCTGCTTTAACTGGGGATGAAGCTTCGTCCTCTTCCAATTCTGAAAATTCATCATCTGATACAGAAGCCTCATAATTACCATTCACCGAGCTTGGAGAGAACCCTCTCTCCTGTTTCGCAACTGGACCAAGTTCTTCCCATTGATATTCACCATCCTCATTCTTCCTTGGTGAATCAGACACGTCACCATCTGAACCTGAACACTTCTCTGCGAGGCCCAAAGACTCAATACCGGGGGAGTAAACCACAGTATCTGGAAAAATACAAGCAGATTCTACTTTCACACCAGGCATTATCTGAAGGAGTGATACCAGTTTCGGGTAACCAAGCTTTTGGTGATCAAGATAATATCCATACTTCTCTAGGAAATGCTTTTTGAAGAGACCCATGTTGTAACCTTCAGGGTACTGCGATACAAGTTCATCCAAAAGCTTCTGACAGTCTGCTAGGACCTCACTTCTGGAGTTTTCAGAAGGCTTCTTGTGCAAAGCAGAGGAAACCTTCAATTGAGGGTCTTCTTTAGAAGGTGAGTTCTTAAACATAGAACTTAACCCAGTTGAACTCTGATGTTGGCCACTCTGAGGTTGAAATTCTGCAGAGCTTTCCTCGGGAGGGTTAACAATTCTGAAACGAGGAGTTTGTGTTGGGAACTCCTTAATCAATTTCTTTTCCGAAACTAGTAAATTTATCAAGTGCTGAAGATCACTTCCATGCAAAGGTCGAAGAACCAAAGGTCCTTCTTTCTGAAGCCTTTCAGCAAATTGTTCCCTAAGACGAAATCCCAGAATTAGCAAATAATAATTACCTTGAACATTAGCATCAATATTACGAGTTAACTTTTACTTTTGTGAACCAGTGACAGTATTCTGCATAAGTTCTGCCACTAAATTTCTTCTGGGAATCCTAGTTGGTCTACTTTAGAGCATTATATGAAGCCTCTCGAAATAGAAAATACACCTTCAACATTACTCCATTTATAGCAAATACTGGAAACTAATTCCAATACGAAAGCAGGAATTGAATAGGTATCAGACATCGGTCAGTTTAAAAATAAATAACACATACTCGCTACACCAATAACTTTACACCCCTCCCTGCCGCCTGTGGGGGTTGTGTGTGTGTGTGTGGGGGGGGGGGGTGTTAAAAGAATCACGAACCATAAGAAGGCTTAACTCATATCCGCAGATACAAAATCAAATGCACAAGTGGGAAATTCTGTGTTAACTGTGAAATGAATACCTGGATGTTGAATTTAAAACAATGTCAGATCCTCTTCGTGTTCTGAAAAATGATTGAAGACCAATCCAGAAAGTATCGTTAAAGAACAGCTCATGTTTTCTTGGGTGTGAAGCATCATCCGACATCTGTGAATTTTCTTCTATAAAGCCTGGCTCTTCACTCGATTGTTCATTTGTTGTCCTGACTGATGAATTCCTCCATGATTTACACCAGCTTATTACCCTTGTAATGAAACTCAGACTAGCTTCGGGTTTATCAGATACATTACGTTTGGCATCCTCAGCTAACACAGTAGACGAATGTGCTGGGTGTTGACTGCCATGCTGGTTGGTTAACTTAGCCTCCTCTACTTTGGGAATTGACATTTTTGGGCTACCATTAGATGTATTCAATTTACCAGGAATATCATTACTTGTGTCCTCCGCATCTGTACTAGTGCCAAACCATAACCGTTTTAACAAACCAACTTTTCTTTTTGAACTTTGTTCTTCCTTAGCAGCCACAGGAATCTCAACTACATCATCTTTTAATGCTTCCTTTCCAGGGAGCTCCTTAGTCGAAGCTACTATGTTGTCATTTTGGGAAACATCTAATGCTTTTTTGTCCTCTTCCACTGTTTTCTTTATACGATCAACATAAGGGGACACGGGCAACTGTGGGTCAATATCCATCATTCTGGTAATTTTGTGAGTCTGAGCATTTGCTTCTTTGGCCACCTCGGCGTCCTGCTTCTTCTTCTTCTCAGTCATGGACCCTACAGAAGTATCATTCCCTTCTACAATATTTCGAACTTGTGGAGTAACAGGGCGTAGAAAGAACTGACCATCAGGATGAGGTTCAACCTTTACAATGTGAGGTATTGACAGCAGAAAGCGGGACATTTTTTTATGACCGTAGAAGTCTTTATCAAAAGGCACTTTCATTCTTGTCATTTCAGATCGAAGTTCTACAATGGTAAGTCCTTCGGGATATGCGTTAACAATACGACGTAGCTGCCTCAAAACTGCAATGGGTACGGCACGGTGGTTAGAGCCGTTAGACTCTGAGGAGGGCTCGGGCTTGGATGAATTGTTAGCCGTCAAAGAGTTTTGCTGCTCAGGTACTTGGTATGGATCCTCAAGAGGTCCTTTGTAGTGGCCATACCAAGAATTGAAGGGGCCATCTGGTGGCTGGTTAAAATGCCTACCAGAAAGGTTTTCCCCTTTAGCTAATTCATTCCAGTGCCACATGATGCTTGCAGCACTACAGAGGACACCAGGAGTATGTTTGCCTTCTTTACCAGCAAGGAGTATATTGTAATTGTTCATTCTCAATTTGTGCAAGATACCGGCGAAATCCCTGTCACCAGATATCAAAAAGATATGTGCAGGTGGAGGATTTTGAGACACCCAATACATAAGGTCCACAAGAAGGGACCTATCAGCACTATTCTTTCCACCTGACCAGGAGGACAAGGGAAAAAACACACAGCACAAAATATGTCAGCTTTGCGTTACTGGCCAGATCAAATGTCTTTTGAGTAAAATATTAATAAAAGATTACAAATTACACATAACGGTCAAGAAACTTGTTCTATAGCTGCGAGCCATCTGTAGCAAATGGTCAAAATCTCTGAGAACTATCAGTCTTACACCAATAGATAATAAGGTGGTTAGATACATAGCAGAGATGGAAATTTGAAGGAAAACTCATATAAAATTGGATGAAGAAGACCATCTCTATCTTTTAAGCAGAAGATATTGAGATTCCTATTTAATGCAATCAAATCTGTCAGTTGCCGAAACTCAGAAAGTGGCAACATCAGTTACAACCTGGGTCACCTTAGCTCTTTTCAAATTTCTATGAATCCAATCATCAATCCTTTAGTAATATGATTTGATACAATCACCCACCTTTGGCAGATGGGTAGTTCTGTTCGAATTTCTAACCCTTGGTTTAAGGGAAACATTGTCATCTTAAAGCACCTTTAAAGAAGAAAGGGATAACCTAAGTCAAGTCTTTGATAAAGTGAACCATAAAATTATTGAAGGATTCATGAAAGTGTGAGTTTTTTCCACCTCAGAGCAATGGACTATTCAGGGACCAAGCCGGGGGGGGGGGGTGTACTGAGAATAGCATCAAAGTTTCTTACCAACTATGATATCTACTTTGTTACAGCAACAAAAGAACCATCAGCAACAAAGGGAATATACCCTTAGAAAGAGAATTTTAGGTTTCTTTCAACCTAGAAGATATTCACCTTAGGGTCACAAGGGAAAAAGATACAGGGTGAGCCTCAAATGCAAGTTCTGAATTTGAATCGACTAGCTTTCAAATGCTTTGCTAAGTCCTCATTCATATGTGGTTTAATATTTTGCAACTTCCACGTTATGCCCATGAAAGAGAAAAAAAAATCCTAAAGGAGACGATTTGTGCAGTTATCGCAGTACTCTATGCAAAATTTCTGTAGCATAGTCAGAGTTATAGATTTCTCAAGAGCTTATCAGGCATCACAGTAGTCTCAAGCAAACATGACCACAAAAAGGCAATGAGGTAAAGATAAGGGTATGACCACAAACACTCACTTCCTTCAACTTCCTTGCTCTCTTATCCACAAGATAGTATTTAGCTGACACCAATTAATCACAGCATGACCTTCCTAATGCTTAGTTGAAACCTCAAACACCAATTACACAGCACATTATACAGTTACAGAAATGCTACCTATTTATCACATTTGAGACTATCAGTAGGTGCTTTGACTTTCAAACCTTCCTATACTTGTTTTATTTCTTTAGAAACACTCAAACACCAAAGAAATACGTTGAAGGCTGCTCTCAAAACAGACAACTTGAAAGTATCTGTAATGTTTATAAACTCTTCCAAATAAACGAAATAGGATACCCACGTGGGCTGATTCATCAACCCGACTCACACACAACACACAAGAAATGGTGCACACAATTCACGATTCACAATTCACAATTTCACAGTATGCAAAATGATTTGGAGGGACGCTTTTAAAGTGACTATAATCTTTGTTGTAGTCAATAGAACAAATAATTCTACACCGATTATAGTACACAAGTAGTGGCTACATTGAGATACAAGATGTAGATTTTCTAATTTAGAGTATTTTTCCAATCTACCTTGGACCGATTACAATACGGAGTATCAAACAATGAGAAATTCGCTACAATGAATTTTTTTGAAAGAACAACAAAACAACAATAAATTTTCCCTAAAACACAACAAAATTAATAAACCAACTGCGCCACGAAATTTCGAACATACTTCATCAAAATTTGAGAGACAAAATTAACAAGTTGATTACAAATAAAACATGAGACACACTAATCCTATCATAGGCACCAAGTTGCCTCAATAACACCTTCTCTTAGTGACAACTGAAAAGTCCAGCCTTTGCGTATCTTCCGTCCCAAATCATATCAAGGGGGAAATCCACCAAAATGGGTAATCCACCATTTAGAACAAAAGAAAAATCAAATAGCTCAAAATTCAGAATACTCAACAACAAAAAAAAATTATACCATGGGGGATGTGAACAAGGTTGACACCAGTGCTAGACAAAGCCTCCTGATTAGCCCTAGTAAGGCACACAACATCCCCAAATGCGTTAACTTGAACAGGACCCTTAATCCCATTTGCTCTAACTGCTGAAGTAATTGAGTGGGTAATCTTAAAAACGTTAACCCCAGTTGGTACGGTGCAATTCTCGATATCCCACCACACTGAAACCCTCACACTCTTGCTATCTTCGTCATGCCGCCGCGAGGGCGATTGCGAAGTCGAAGAAGAGTAATTCTGGTAAGAAGATGACGAATTAGAGGTGGAAAAGAGAGATACGCAGAGGATTTTTGAGGGCGGGGAAGATCGAGATAGGAGGAAATGGTAAATGGGTTTTGACCTTGAGGTGAGTGAACTCATGGTGGTGCGATTAAATTGAGGAACTGAAGGTTTGTTTAAGGGAGGAGAGATATTGAATTGAGGAGTGAGGAAATGTTCATTTGATTTTGAGTTCCATTTTCATGGAGGTTTTCTGAAAGTGAGGTTTTGAGGAGGTGGTTAGAATTTAGGCGAAATGGGGCTTAAACCCTCCTTAAACCTATGAACATGTGCTACTCACGTGGATTTATTTGCTATCAAGTAGGGTTTATGAGGAAATTTCATAAGATCAATTTCCTTTCTCTCAATAATCTCAAAATAATGGTTGTAAACTTGTAATGGTGTTTGTTTAGAGCACAGTGAGTGTTTCAGATTCGAGTTAGTTTGATGTATGGATTTGGTTGACTCGTTTGAGAAGGAGTTTAACTTGACGTCTCGATATTATAGTTTGAATATTGGAGTTTGAAATTGTTACAATTTCCTTTCTCCCAATAACTAAACTTACAAAGAAAAAGTATTTCTTAATACACAGTCCAAGTAGAACAGTAGAACACCAATATGATGTCGAGCAACGACAAAACCTTGATCCAGTCATCCAGAGTATTTTATCGTGCTTATGATTATTTTGAACATTGTTGGCTCAAACTCAAGAATATACATGTTAAGCCAAAATCAGAATAGTCTTTTGGTTTGAGACAAACTCAACCTAAGTTCAAAGGGGTAGGATCGTGTTAGAGTTTGGCTTGATTTGTGATGTGGCCAAAGCACGACGTTAATTAAATACTAAGGCTTCACACAAGTAATACAATTTAGTCTACTTGACTCAATTCTATGACAGTACAATAAGTATAGTAGACAAGGGCTAAGTAAGGGGTTGGACTCTCGGATATCAAGAGTTTTTACACTAGAAAAGCACATGTAATCACTATAGCACACTTCACTTCAAACACAATCAATGATAGGGTTGTTTGCACAACTAATTGTCACGAATTACGCAAACTGCGTAAACTATATAAAGGGATAGGACTAGGAAAGAGAGATTCCACCTAGTAATCTAGTATAGCCATGACAAGTCAAGGTCTCTTCTACTCTACCCAAGCATGAAGAATTTGCGAATTGCAAGTTAGTCTAGGGAGCATTGCGCACTACTACAGGCTATTCCCACCCGATGGTCGCGGTGTGGTTCAAGAGTCTAGAGTTGTGTTTTCGATTTCCTATCTAGGTTTCCGATGGTCACGGTGATAACTAGGTAAATAGAAATGAGGCTCAACACTCACTATAATCACGCTCCTAGAGTCAACACGAAGAACATGCGTTTTCCCCCGTGTCAAAGGGAGCGATTCCGGTGTCAACGACTCCGTGCTCAATGCCTATCTAGGAAAACAACTATGACGCGTGGATCACAACTTTTTCTTGGGGTTTGGAACAAGGAAACAAACAAGCAAGACCAACCTAAGTCCATCTAACATGCGTATACACTCATCACAAGCGAGTAAATAATCCCACAACAACTAGCAAAGCCCAACAAACACCAAATTTTACATACAAAAGTAGATAGAATGAAGTTTCATGCTATAATTCTAATAGAGTTCACCCAACCCTAGGCGTAAGAGAACTACTCACACATAGTAGAACTTAAACCTAAAAGATATAAGCAACCATACATGAAAAGATGACTTTCTATTTCTGTAACACCCTAATAATTCCTTACTTTGATAAAACCGTTTTCCAACTTAAAATAAAGGAATTACTAAGATATTACCGCCACCGTGATAACGGTTAAGGCTGTTACCAGAATTACGAAGCGGAATTTAACTAACTTTCAAAACATAATAATAGTTAATGGCCTTCATACAAATCGAAACCATTACAGCCCAAAACCAAAACATGCATTTAATAATCCATTAACTAACAGTTTAAAAATAGTTTAAATAGTTTATGTAGTCGTGACTAGAAAATAGTAGAGTTTATAAATGCTGAAGAAAACATCTCTCAAACTCATTCCCATGCTCGATAACTTCTCCCGCAAGTTATCTCTACAAACCTGTTATTGAAAATCTACTCCCCAACAACGCAAATGCAATGATGGATCATCATAGGGTTATTAAGGCAAAGGCTATGAACAAAAGAAACATGAAGCACGAAGTCAACGAAAGATTAGTACGGACAAGCTAGAACGAAATCCTAGTAAATGTCGAACCCGGGCCCAAAAGAAATATCCATAAAAGGAAGGGTATTGGGAGCCCACCAAACACCAAAATAATAATAAAGTAAATGTCGGACCATACTGACGGAGTTCCAGCGCATAAAAAGAATGAAACAACGTCTTGTATCATTCGTAGGAGTACAAGTTTTCCGGCAAGACTCCCCCCCCATTGTTCATACTCAAGGTATATACGTTCCAAGAGTTTTGAAGCTTGTTAAGGTTGTACTTTACGTTAATTAATATTTTATGTACAAGGTGAACTCAAGACACAACAACAAGACATAAAATACAAGCAACCAAACAATGACACTTCATTTTAATCCTTTAGGACTTGTGATCAATCATGCAAGACTCAAGTGATATTACTCCCATTGTTCCTTCTCAAAATACTATTGAGATAACCCGGCATTACCAGTTAACAAGAGGGGTGTGCACAAAGCACGAAAAATCCTTAATTCAATTCACATAGACTTCCCAAACATACCTGTAGCGGGTGTTTTTGAGTTCTCATCGCAAGTATGCTCTTTCCCTACAAGGGGCGTTTTTTAGAAAACCATTGCATTTTTGTACCTCGAAGGAGTCGCCACCAAACGTTATTTAAAGTCTCGTTTGGAAAGACCTCAAGTGACTCTATTTTGGATAAGGCTTTGAATCCTCGAAACGGATGGGTGAGATCCGGGCACGGGAACGAGATGCCTAGCTTTAGAAATTATTCGAGTACGTGACATAGCATTTTCGAAAATATACCCTAGATTAGACTACGTGGGTTTGAAATTTAGAGCAAATAGAAACTCTAATTGTATGGTGGTCACTTTGCTTTAAAGGTAATTTAAAGGAACCTAAGGCCGGTTTGTCCAAGAAATTATCTTTGTTAAGCGTGATGTAACCTTGCATTTTGTTGTATTTAGCATGTATGGTGATCAAAGCAATAAAGCAAATAAAGCAACATCACAATTGTAAATGAGTACGGAATTAGTAAATACAAGACCCCCTAGAAAAGGACTAGGGAGTAGGTCCACATTGCCTAGAAGGACTAGGCAAGTAAAGATGCGAAATTGAAATGCGGAATTGAAAGTGCGATATTGAAATTGCGGAATTGAAAGTGCGATATTGAAATTGCGGTATTGAAAGGTGCATAATTGAAATTGCAATATTGAAAGGTGCATAATCGAAATTGCGATATTGAAATTTGTACTTGGGCACATGAGATTCGAACGCCAAGCGGCTCCTTAAAAATAAGTGCGCCCGACACGAATTCAAAGCCAAAAATCTCAACTTGGGAGAAGTTTCTCATCCCAAAGTATCCTAGATTTTGCATATAGAACTTGAAATTGAAAGTTTGAATCTTGAAATAATTGAACTTGAATTTGAAATATTGAACTTGTACTTTAAATATTGAACTTTAAGAGACTTGAATCTCAAAGGTCGGGCCTTTTAATGTTGAAAAGGTTAGATCTTTGATGTGCTCTTATTTTAAAAGGATCCTAGTTTAGGGAAGTAGTCATGAGCAACCCTAAACATTGCGGGATCTTGAAATTTGAAAACTTGAACTTGTATATATTGAAAAATGGAGTTTTGAATCTCAAAAGACTAAACCTTTAAAAGCTAGAAAGGTGTCATCTTTGATTACTCCATACTTGAAAGTGATTCTAGTTCAAAGAAGTGATTGCAAACAACTTTGAACATCCTTGAATCTTGAATCTTGAAAGTTTGCATTTTTGTATTTTGAAAAGTTTGGATTTTGAAAAGATGTATGATTCTTGCAAGTGACATTTTCAGTAATAAAAATGCCAACTTTCTAATCATTTTTGAAATAGGAAAATCAAAGAAACATGATTGGATATTGTGGGATTCGGAATCACCTATTTAGGTTTAGGCAAGAATTCCTTTTAGAGCTCCCAATTGCTTAGAACTTGAAGTTTGTATGTGTTTTTGAAGGATTTTTGGACTTGAATTTGAGGCGTAATTTTTGTATTACGACGTTGCATATTGAAGTTTCCTCCCTTAATGCTGAAAATTAGGGGGTATTTATAGGAAAAATGGCTGGAAACTTCCAGCCATTGCAAGCGCTGGTGACGTGGCATGCGTGCTGCCAAAATCAAGGACGCGGGCTCCGTCCTTGATTTGTCTTGTATTGATGTACCTTCGTACGAATAGTACGATGCTTGGCACGTAGTGCTTTCTTGGAGGTTAAGACTTGATTTTGCGTAAAAAAAGAAGCCGTTGCGGGTTTTGAATTCCGGTTGTACGGGGCGGGGCCCGGCTTGCTCGGTTTTGTGGGTCGACGCTCGAATTTGACTTGCCTTATATGATTTTGAGTGGAAAAGGCCTAGTAGGACCAATGGAATGGTCTACTAGATGAGATTGTACTTGAATTTTGAAATTGGTTTTTGAGAATTGTATTTTGTACCGAGTTCCGGGAGGGGAACGGTCTCGGGGGTTGGATTTTGGATCTTGTATTTTGGAGATGTTCTTAGCAATTGGGATTTCCGCACGGAGTTATTCCAACCGCCTAGTAAGGATAATGGTATCGTCATCATCCCAGAGGGGAGACACAAATTAGGTGTCTACAGAAGCCCCCACTTTGACTAAGCGTTCGGTTAGGAAAGCGCAAGTCAAAGTATTTCGAAAGCGACGGAGAATGATCAAGATGTTCTGCAATCAAGGCCATTCTTTATACGCTGGTACCTGCACAAAACAGGCGTTAGAAAAAAGGATAGAGTCTACCTCTGTTCGGCTGTGACGACAAAGGTTTGTACTTGTACTCTCTTCCGCCATCGGTTCGGACGAAGCATGGCATCGAAAATTTTGAATCTTGAATTTTTGAATCTTGAATTTTGAATACCTGGAGTTGATCCTTTGGGGATGTGCTTTGCTGGGGATAAGAGCTTTTTACTGGCTCTTGACATTTCGGCTGACTTTCCTGGAGCTTGGGTCCGTTGGGAGTCGAACGCCTAAATTGTTGTATTTTTTGGACTTTGAAACGCTTGCTGACATGATGCTTGTATGATAGTAGGCTTCTTGAATCTTGTAAAAATTGTTTGATAGCCACTTGAACTTGAACTGTTGGAACTTGTAGATTTGAATTTTTGAATTTTTGAAATTTCTCTCGCACTTTGTACTTGCTTTGGCATGGATAGCCTAGGCGTTGGTGTAGAACTTGTATACCTGCTTCGGCATGGATAGCCTAGGCGTTGGTGTAGAACTTGTATACCTGCTTTGGCATGGATAGCCTAGGCGTTGGTGTAGAATTTGTATACCTGCTTCGGCATGGATAACCTAGACGTTGGCGTAGAATTTGTATGTTGAAGTAGAGGTCCCTGACTGAACTAGCACTGGGGATTTTTGAACTTTTGACTTTCTATAGGCTAGCATAGGATAGCCTTATGAATTTCGATTTTGCATGGGCTAGTATAGGATAGCCCCCAGTTTAGAATTTTGACACTTTGTACTCCACTTGATTTAGTATGCCTCGTCACACTCGGAGGAAGCTCGCCGAATGTTCGGTGGTTCGAGCTGCTGAGGAGGATGCTTCGGATGATGAAGCGGCTGCGATAAATGCGCTGGATGGGGGTATGATTCCCCGGGGAACACCTGTTTTTGTTGGTACTGGGTGGAGCCCTTCCGACCTGGTATTTCGACCGGAGTTCCACTTGTCTCAGCGGCCTCGCGCTGGCTTGGTGAGTCTTGTACTTATGTTTTGAATTTGTATTTTGTACTTGTATAGGTTTTGAGCTGACTCGTTCACATGTAGGCCGATGGAAAGCCGTTTCGCACTTTCTGGTCCTTGGCGGAGGTCCAGAAGGCCTTTAAAGCCCTTCGTTTTGATGAGGAGGCCATGGAGATCTGGTCACAGACGGGCCTGGCTGATTTCTGGCATGTCATGGGAGGCACTTCGAAGAGAACGGGGATCAAACCCCGGCCGTGGGCTTTGTCGGAGCGGTGGTGGCATACCACCAACACCTTCCACATGACCTGGGGGGAGATCACCATTACCCCCTTTGATTTTGTTATGATTACGGGTCTTCCTTTTTCTGAGAGGAATGTGACCTTTGATTCGGAGCTGACGTGGCGCTCGGCCGCTGCCGTGGACTTGCTCGACCCTGTTGTTGACTTGTCAGAGGACGACATCCATGCTCCGTGACGGTGATTGTGGATGCTATCTATGGTGTGGGTGTGTCCGCAAAGCAGAGGGTTAGGCTCTTCCTTCTAGCTTTGGTGAGTAGAGTTGTGGCCCCGAGCAGGAACAGTCGGGTGCATATTAGATTCCTGGCAGTTCTGCAGGACTTGAGGGCTGTATCGAGCCACAACTAGGGTGGTTTGGCATATGGCCACCTCTTGTACGAAATGAAGTGGGCTTCCCGGACTGCGCCGGAGAGTGAGCCGAGCATGGCTGCCCTGTGGAGTGTGCTGGAGGTATTGAAGACTCCTTGTACTTTGTACCTTGTACTTGTATGTTTGTATTTAAACTTGACTGATGTTTTGCTTGCTTTTGAAAGATTTGGATATATGAGCACTTTTCGACTTTGGCGCCGGATCGTGCTGGAGTTGCGGCTTACCCGTATGCTGCCTCTTGGATAGGAGCGGTGCGCAGGAGGGTGCCTCTGGCGGCCTCCCGCAGAGCTTGGAGAGTTCTACCTACTAATGAGGTAATCTTTTTGTACTGTTTGCTCTTCTTGTATTTGTATTTGTATAGTTGCATGAGTTGTCTGCTTTGCAGGTGGTGTGGCGTCCTTTTGCCAACACGCCTGTACCTGCCTCGGCTGCTCGCGCCCATTTCTTGTCTGGATGGCGGGTTTTGCTTCCAGGGGTGTACCCCCATATGTGGTATTTGGGGGGAGCGAGTGTCCCTTCAGTACCATTCGGGGGATAGGCTTGTCCCCAAGGAACCACCGGAGTCCATGCTGGCGCCGGATGAAGATCTTGCCCGGCTCTATGTGAATGCTAGGGGCGATGCGGTTTGCCGCCCTTGGAGGGATTTTATACAGAGGAAGGGTAGCTATGACGACTTCCTGAGGAGGCTGGCTCCACCAGTACGCTTTGTACTGCCGGTGAGCTTTGAACTTTGTATCTTGTATTCTTGTATTCTTGTATTCTTGTATTCTTGCATTCTTGTATTCTTGTATTCTTGTATTCTTGTATTCTTGTATGATTGTATGATTGTATGATTGTATGTAGGAGGAGGAGGTTGATCCTGAGGACATTCCCCATGCTGATAGGATCCTCCGCTATGAGAACTCGGACGGGGAACAGGTGGAGGTGACCATTCCTGTATCTTCTCCTCCGCACCGGAGACCGTATGATGCTGTACCTGAGCATTATGCCGCTGTAAGTACTGTTGCATTTTCTTTAAACTGATTGTAATCTTGTATCTGGAAATTGATCTTGAATTTTGTATGCAGGCGCCTCGGGCGAGAGTGCGTCGCTGGATGCTCTTGATTGATTCCTGGAAGAGGCATTGTGCCAAGCTGACCCGGAAGCTTTCTGGCTGGGATAGAGAGGTGCTTTACTTGATCTCGAAATTTGTATTCTGGAAATTTGAACTTTGGATGTTGATTCTTGAAATTGTATTTTGTATAGGAGCGCCGTCGAGATCGCAGAGGTTCCGTTGATAGGGAGCCCCAGGCGGAGACGTCCTTGAGGCAGGAGGGGCCGAGCTTGGACCTGGGACAGGGGTTCGGTGCTGGAGCTCATCAGAGGCATTCGGATGCTGATCAGAGGGCTGCCTCTTTTGTACATGTTGATCCTACCAGGCATTTGTTTGGAGGTGCAAGCAGTTCGAGGCCCTTTGTTTCTCCTCCCGGTTACTACTTCGGAGGGAGTGGTCCTCAGCCTTGGGGTGCAGATTCATGGGCTTACTATGCGGAGATGGAGAGGATGCGTCAGGCTTAGATGTTTGGGTCGTACCAGTACATGGCGATGCCGCCGCCTTATCAGTATCCCTCTCCTCAGCAGGGAGTTCATCCCTCTCTTGGCACACTTCGTATCTCGGAGCAGGATCCTAGTACCCCTGGGACGGACTGGATCGAGATCTGGAGTGCCTTAGGAGGCGAAATAGGGAAAAGGCGCCTGTGGTTGACGTCACCGCTGATGATGACTCAGACTGACCCTGCATGGTAGCGAGTTCCAGCTTGCCTGGGTTGATATTGTATTGGCTGGGTTGTATCTGTATGGATTTGTATGGTTTGGAACTTGAATTTTTGTATGGTTGTAAGGCTTTGAACTTGAATTGGTTTGGAAACTTTTTGAAGATTGACTTTTGTATGTTTGAATGCTTGATCTTGTATGCGTTGTGTGTGCCTTGAAATTTGTAGCTATATGCATGCATGATAATTTTGCATAAAATTTGAAAAAAAAAAGAAATTGCCCATTTTTTCGGGTGTATATACCCACTATAAGCCCCCACTTTGACTGAGGTTTTTTGGTAAGAAAAAGCGCCAGTCAAAGTATATTCAACTTTTGCTATGCATATGCAGGCTCGACTTAGGACGCCGATCTAGGACTAAAATGCTTGAATTTTGAATAGATTGATCCGAAATCTGCCCGAAGCGTTGATCCGGACTGCTTGAATTTTGCGCGGCTTGCGGCTTTGGAATCTTGAATAATGGAGGTTGTACTTTGCTGTCCGAAACACTAAAGAGTGTGTACTCGGAGTCATAAAAGAGGATGGTGGCCTCGTCCTTTGCTGCAGGCCCCTGCGCCTAGCGCAGGACATGGCGCCTAGCGCCAGTATGCTGTCGTGCAAGCCGACTCTTGTATAAATAGGGAGTATTTCGGATCATTTCTTGCATCAATCCTTCCCTGCTACTCCTTATATACTGTGTCCTCACGAAAAAGAAGAGAGAACATGGCCGTGTCCTTTGAAAATGCCTTGAACTCGTGGCTTGGTTCGCTAGGCAAATTGGAGAAAAGGGAGCTTGATGGCATGCATCTTTGGGTACTCGCCTCCTTCCGGTTTGTAAAGATGGATGTGCACTTCATTCTTGCTGCTTTGGAGGCCTGGGGATTCGAATCATCATGTTTTCCGCTTTGGGAATAATGAGGTATGTCCCCTCCCTGAAGAGTTTAGTGCCATATTGGGGTGGCCCATTATGCCGGAGCCATGCATACCCAGTGTTGAAGAACACTTTTTCTCGAGTTTTGAAAGATATTTGGGCTTGAAGCCCCCACTTTTGAGTGCTGTTGTATATGGCAGAGGGGTGGATTTGTCCCTCCTTGTCACCTACTTTGCTGGGCTTGATGTTCCCAAAGTTTTCCGCTTGAGCGCCTTGAGTTTTTGTATCTTTGCTAGCTTCCTCTTTTCGAAGCAGGGGTTTGGCAATGGCGATGCCTCCCTAATAGAGAGTGTAGAGCAGTTTGCTAATGGTCGGGACCCAATGCCGCTTGTGATTGGCGAAACATTGTTGGGCCTTGACTTGTTGAAGTCGGATCCCTCTTCTTTGCCATTGGGAAGTCCGGTGTTACTCCAAGTAAGGATCTGGAGCTTCTTGTATTTTGAATTTGTACTTGTATTTGAATTTTGAATGTTGAATTTTGAAATGTGTTTCTTGTATACTCCCCAAGGTTTGACTTATGGAGAGTCTCATGCTGGTGGCACCACCGGAGAATATGGAGAGCTATAATAGGAAGGGGTTCACTGTGCGGCCCATGACATATGGCCGGCTTTCATTGGACGAGTGGCGATGCCCACTCTCTGGAATTGAATCTTGTATAATGTGGGTAGTTCCTTGGTGGGGGATTGCTGCCATGAGACATGCCCCTGGTTCTACTGCTTTGAGGGTGCCAAGCCTCACAATGCTGGTCTTCTACTCGCCTGCTCGAGTGATGAGACAGTATGGCTTGAAACAGGAGATCCTGGACTGTGCTGAAGAGAACCCGAAACCTGTTGCTGAAGGAAATATGTCCTTCACCCAAGGTGCATTAAGTCTAATACCAAGGTTCAGATTAATTGCGAACAATTAATTCAGTGAGATCAAGTGATCGGAACAGCTAGCTGGAGCAATGCTTCCGATCAGTGAGTTCTAATGGATATTGAACTCACAACTTACTCTTGACTGAACCTACAAGGTCACACCAATGACACGTAACAGATCACCGGATTAAATGAATCGGAAATTCATTTAATAGCTTTTCGGGATTTAAGTTGGAAACGTATTATACGATACGACCTTGCATCGGAATCGTATATCGTATCGCGAATATTCGTACGCTAGGCGAGACGAATAAATCGTATCGTACGACGGTGATTCGTCGTATACGAAACGATAAATAATATATCGGAAATATATTAAACGCGAATACGAAGAGCGGCCCACGAGCCAAGTGCACGAAGCACTCGAGGCCCATGGGCGCGCGCTAGGAAAGCAAGCAAAGGCCAAGGCAACACGGCAGCGCTGGCCCATGGCCGAACGGAGCTGCGCGTGTGCGCGCGGGCCTGTGCAGCGACACAGCCACAACAGCGAGGCCCATGGCCCAGTGCGCTGTGCTTGTCTCACGCGTGGCTTGCTAGCCGGCCTTGCCTCCAGGCTTGGTCGGTTAGTAAGGTTATGTAAATAACCTTATGACCTAATTTCCAACTTACTGCAATCACAATTCAGATTACTCAAAACCCTAGAGACACAGAGAACCCTAATTCTCTCTGTGCCTCCAAAGTGAGTTCTTCCCAAAAGGCAAAGTATCTTGATCAATTGTCTAAGCTACGATTATCAAGACGGATCTGATCGTGTCGGTGAACCAAGTAGAGGAACGACAATTGGAGTTCTTTGTTCGTGTTCGTTGACGGATTATTGTGGAAAACACGCTTCGAATGTAAGTATGCTTAATATGTGCTTTATACATGTTTCCTGGCTTTGGGGATTGTTCCGCACATGTTATTATGTTTAACTGTATGTTTAAGCTGAGTTCCGCACATGTTATAATTTCATGGGTCAGTGGCTAATTTTAAAAATTATTGGATTAAAATTTTGAATGGTTTCGTTAATTTTAATCGCACTTAAACCAAATTATTAATAATCTGAAATTTAATTGTTTATGAACGATATAAAGTTTCGGATTTTATGAATTAAAAGTTCAAACTTTAAAGTTGATTCGATCGTTCTTAAAAGTTTGAATATTGTTAGCCTTTGATTTATTAATTTTACGAAATTGGATTGTCGTTAAAGTTTATTAAATCGTTAAAAATCGTTGTTTTTCAAAAATTAAATCGTAACCTTTTTGAAAAATAAAATTAATGCAAGTTCTTGAATTAAATTAAATTTTAATTAAGTTGGTCCGTTTTATGAACCAAAAACACGAACATGGGCATGATGGAAGTATGGCTCGTCAAGCCATACGAGGCCATTGTGCTCGCCGCGCCATGCGACACGGGCAGCAGCACAAGGCTGCGTGCCTCGTGCGCGCTAGGCAAGGCAGGGGCAGGCATGTTGCTTGCGGGGCTGCGACGAAGCAAGCACAAGGCTTGCGACGTCCAGCACACTCGACGCACAACACACACGCAGCGCAGGGGCAGCTAGGCTGCGGGTACGCGATGCGTGCGCGCGAGCGATGGCGCGCGAGCGATGGGGCACGAGCGATGGGGCGGGGTGCGCGAGCAGTGCTCGTGTGCTCCTGGGCCTCTCGCACGATGGGCTGGGGCGCGCGGGCAGTGCTCGTGTGCTCTTGGGCCTCTCGCACGACGGGCTGGGCGCAAGCCTAGGCCGTTTAATTGAACTTTTTTTATGAATCGTTTAATTAGTTGGGCTTCGTATATTTGCATTAATTTGGGCTAACGGGATATTTAATTTAATATTTTATTTGCTTGGGCCGGGCCGCGAGTTTTAATTTAATATTTCATAATTAATTATCCGGAATAATTATTGGTTTGAGTGGGAGCCACTAAATGAAATTAAAATGAAATAATTATTTTAATTGTTTCGTAGGTCGCATTATTTTAATTAAATTCAATTTTAATTAGAATAAAGTCTAAGGATTAATAATTTGGAAATTGATTAATATTTTAGGACGCGTTTATGTGAACGTGAATTTTAATTAATTCACGTAAATACTTGCATATTTACATGGGCCATTCGTTTTAGCATACGAATGGGTGAATGCGTAGGATATATATTTTATGCAATGCAGGTACTCCAAGTGACTAGTATGGCCAAATTTAGGATAGTTAAATACGGTCTGCGCACCGTTCTATCTTTGAATGTAAAGTTTTAAATATGGTCTGCGTACCATGGAAATTTTGATGTAATTTATTATTTTTAAGTATTTCTAGTTTAGAACTTTAAGTTAGCATTTGAACGAAGATTCAAGAAGATGCCAAGCTAACAAGGTGGTGATGAAGATTGGATGCTTCAAGACAAGAAGTTTTGGGCCATACTAGATCACCAATTATTTATGCAATTTAATATATATATTATGCGTGAATGTATGAATGTATGTATGCTTTGCATGAACAGGTTGTTTCCTATGAATCGATTAGTTTTAAGTTCACTAAATAATCGAACCAACATAGAAACAACTAGGTCCAAGTAATATTGAGTTTTAAAAATTGCCTTCCAAATCAACACTTACAAAAATCTAGGGATCTAAGATAGTAGGTTTACGCTAAAGCGAGGTGCTATTTTAGTTGACTTAGGTGGTAAGGCGTCCTAAAGGAGCGCGTTGATTGTGGTTACAACTCAAACAACAATGGCATTAAGTTGTGGCAATGGGATAAATTATGGCATTAATTTATTAACCAAGAGTAATTTGGAGATTACTAGCAATAGGTTTTGCTTACCTAAAATCTTAAACTACTTAAGACATGCTAAAGCTGCTTAAGGATTTAGGACTTTTGGGGTCTTGGAATCGTTTCATTCATTTATGACCATGTTTTTGCTTTTTGCATGAATGAAATGTTTTAATAACTTTAATGATTGCATGTTTTGCTTTTATTTCAAAGTTATTGAATTGTATGAATGGTTATTTATTGCAAATTCTTTTCGATTGTAGTAATCAAAATGGCCGCAATAAAAACACAACTCAAAGTAACTGAAATTCTGGATGTAAAATTGAACCTATCAAACTTTCTTGATTGGGAGAGGAAGCTTCGGCAAGTCCTCAGGTGGAACAACATTTAATATGTAGTTGACCATCCCATCCCCAGCTATTACTCAAAGGATATGACTCCGGAAAAGCACTATACGTGGGCAAGCCACGTATCGCTAGTGATGGATCTTATTCTTGGCTTTATCCCCAATGATTGGAGTGCAAGGTTCGTTGCATACGAGCCATGGGCACTCCTAAGGCATCTTAGGGATATATGTCGTGGTAGATTCCAACATAGTGGTCAACATGTCGACCAAAATGTTTTTGAATTGGTAAATTCATTTGAGGATCTAAAGCTTAACGCTCCACTGGGTTGTTGCTTTGACGTCGAAAGACAAAAAGCAAGGGAAAGGGTCATTGATCTTGAAATGACAGAACGGACACCAATCAGAACTCATACAAAGAAAATGGTTGGGCTTCTCAACCGGCTTGAGTTACTTGGTGATCCATTCCCAGATTCTGCAGCTGCGGGAATACTTTTGAATTCTCTTCACCCTGGTTATAAGAAATTCAAACTACACTATTTTTCCAAGAAAAGGGAGAATACTCTTAGTGAACTAATTTACTTGCTTCATCAGTACGAATTGGACTTTGTAGGTGATAAGCAAGCATCACTAAAAGTAAAGAGTAAGAAAATCAAGAAAAAGGTTCCGGGGAAGATCCAAAGCAAGGGTGTATCTCCATCTACTTCAGGAAGGCAAGTGGCGCCATCCAAGAAGAAGATGAAGAAGGATCGTTCTCCATCTACATTGCAATGCTTCAATTGTAATGAAATTGGTCATTACAAGCGAGATTGCCCCAAACTAAAGGAAGAGAAGAAGGACGGAAACGTTGCTTCTCCTTCAGGTATGTATGTATACATTGTAATCTAGCTAATTCTACTTCTTGGGTATTAGATACTGGTTGTGGCTCACACTTATGTTCCAATCCACAGGGACTAAGGAGAAGTAGAAAGCTTGATAAAGGCGAGATGGATCTACGCGTGGGAAATGGAGCACGGATTGCTGCATTAGCCGTAGGATCTTATTTTATTTCTTTGCCTAGTGGGTTTGTTTTGGAACTAGAAAACTGTTACTATGTTCCTAGTATCACCAGAAACATCATTTCCGTTTCAAGTTTGGATTCTAAAGGTTTTAGTTTTCAATTTAAAGACAATAGTTGTTCTTTTGCTTTGAATGGAATGTTTTATGGTTCAGCACAACAAGAAAACGGTCTTTACGTGCTAGATACGAGCAAACACATTTATAACATAAATACCAAAAAGGCTAAAACTGGTGATTCGAATCTCACATTTCTGTGGCATTGTCGATTAGGTCATATAAACATAAAGCGCATGGAATTACTTCAACGGAAAGGAATTCTAGAATCATTCGACTTAGAGAAGATTGATCAATGCGAATCTTGTTTACTTGGCAAAATGACAAAGCAACCTTTCTCAAAGGTGGGAGAAAGAGCAATGAGTACGAAAGCTAGAGGTGAGTTCAGCTATTTCATAAAGTTTACGGACGACTTCAGTAGATATGGCTATATTTACTTAATGAAGCACAAGTCTGAATCGTTTGAGAAATTCCGAGAATTTCAAAATGAAGTAGAGAATCAACATGGCAAGAAAATCAAAGCTCTAAGATCGGATCGAGGAGGTGAATATCTTAGCCACGAGTTTGATGACCATCTAAAAGAATGCGATATTCTTTCTGAATTGACTGCTCCGGGGACACCTCAATGGAATGGAGTGTCGGAACGGAGAAACAGGACCTTACTCGATATGGTCAGGTCAATGATGGGTCAGGCCGAACTTCCTTTACAGTTCTGGGGACATGCGTTGCAAACTGCAGCACTCACACTGAATCGTGCTCCGTCAAAAGCTGTTGAAAAGACTCCATACGAATTATGGACTGGGAAACTTCCAAAGTTGTCTTTTCTGAAGATTTGGGGTTGCGAAGCATATGTCAAGCGATTAATTTCGGAGAAGCTACAACCTAAATCTGACAAATGTTTCTTCGTTGGGTATCCAAAGGAAACTATGGGGTATTACTTCTACAACAAGTCAGACAACAAGGTATTCGTTGCTCGTGACGGTGTCTTTTTGGAAAGAAATCATATTTCCAAATTGACAAGTGGGAGAATAATAGACCTCGAAGAGATTCGAGACGAACAACGAACTCAGAACTCTTTAGAAGCAGTTCAAGTTGATGAACCTCCAAGGTCTTTAGAAGAGCCAGTGGGAGTAGTTCCTCAAAACGTTGTTGCCCCTCGTAGGTCAAACAGAACTATTTTTCAGCCGGACAGATGGACAGGCGTCCTCTTGACTGAAAACTTAGACGTTCTCATATTGGATAGTGATGAACCTTTGACTTACAAGCAAGCTATGACGAGCCCAAGCTCCACAAAATGGTTAGAGGCCATGCAATATGAAATAGACTCCATGTCTGAAAATCAAGTCTGGGATTTGGTTGATTTGCCGGATGGGTTCACACCTATCGGATGCAAATGGGTCTTCAAATTGAAGAAAGACAAAGATGGAATTGTATACATATACAAGGCTAGATTGGTAGCAAAAGGTTACAGGCAAGTTCACGGCGTTGACTACGATGAAACCTTTTCTCCAGTCGCGATGCTTAAGTCTATTCGGATAATCCTTGTGATAGCCGCTTTTCATGACTATGAAATATGGCAAATGGATGTCAAAACTGCCTTCTTGAACGGTGTTCTTGAAGAGACTGTGTTCATGACACAGCCGGAGGGTTTTGTCGATCAAAAGAACCAAGGAAAGGTATGCAAGCTTAAGAAGTCCATCTACGGACTAAAGCAGGCATCAAGGAGTTGGAATAAACGATTTGATGAAGCAATCAATAAGTTTGGCTTCATCAAGAATCAGGACGAATCTTGTGTATACAAGAAGGTCAGTGAGAGTAAAATTTCATTCCTAGCCTTGTATGTTGACGACATACTGCTTATTGGAAACGACATTCCTATGTTGGAGTCTGTAAAGACTTGGCTCGGGAAGTGTTTCTCAATGAAGGACTTAGGAGAGGCACAATACATATTGGGCGTCAAGATCTATAGGGATAGATCTAAAAGGATGATTGGTCTAAGCCAAAGCACTTACATTGACAAAGTGCTAGCTAGGTTCAATATGATGGAAGCCAAGAGAGGCCATCTACCCATGTCACATGGCATATATCTAAGCAAGAATCAGTGTCCCAAAACATCTGATGAGCGTAGAAAGATGAGTGGAATTCCATACGCTTCGGCTATTGGATCCATCATGTATGCTATGATTTGTACAAGGCCGAATGTTTTGTTCGCACTCAGTGCAACGAGCAGGTACCAGTCAGAACCAGGTGAGGCGCATTGGATTGCTGCCAAGAACATCCTAAAGTACCTGAAAAGGACCAAGGATCAGTTTCTGGTTTATGGTGCTACAGATGAGTTGATTGTTAAGGGCTATACGGACGCAAGCTTTCAAACCGACAGAGATGATTTCAGATCACAGTCTGGGTTTATGTTCTGCCTCAACGGCGGAGCAGTAAGCTGGAAAAGTGCTAAGCAAAGCACTATTGCGGATTCTACAACTGAAGCCGAGTACATTGCTGCCTCAGAAGCAGCAAAGGAAGCTGTTTGGATTCGGAAGTTCATCGAAGAACTTGGTGTTGTCCCCTCCATTAAAGGACCAGTGGCTTTGTATTATGACAATAGCGGAGCCATTGCCCAGGCAAAGGAGCCTAGGAGCCACCAGAAGTCCAAGCACGTACTGCGGCGATTTCATATACTTCGAGAGATTGTTGAAAGAAAGGAAATCGAGATTTGCAAGGTTGGAACTGCGACAACGTCGTGGATCCATTGACTAAACCGTTGCCACAAGTGAAACACAACGCACATGTAGTAACCATGGGAATCAAGCATGTTGGAGAATGGCTTTGATTTTCTAAGTATTGTTTTAGAACATCTGTTAGATCTATGTTTAAAACAATTGGTTTAACCATTTCATATTTATGAAATTTATTATTTCATATTCATTTAATGGTGGTTTAGAATTAAATGATAAGTCCATGTGATTCAAATCATTCAAATGGGATGTCAAGATGGATTCTTTGGCAAAGAAACACCCATAAGTGAACTTGAATATTGAAGTCACAAAGGATCCCTAATCCAGGTCATTGAAAGGTGGACGACCAATGACTAATGAAGATTAGATTGCAAGTAGATTACTTAGTTCTGTTTCTTGAACTAGAGTGACTGGATGTCAGAATCTGTTGCATAGATACTTATTGGATCTTGTATCGGATTGACCATGAGAACGCTTTAAGAGATCAAAGTCATGTCATAGGTAGTTCTCATTAATGGTGATTAGAAATCGTTCCTCAGAACATGAGCGATTATGTCTGCTCGTTTGAGAATTAGTTCGCTTTGATAGTAGCTAAACGTCGTGTTAGGTTATGATACATATGACATTACATAGATCATGCGGAAACAACCATTAACCCAGGACAACATATTATTTACACATAATCATATAGCATAATTTAGATGCATACTCTTTGTTGCGTGCCCTCCCTAGCTGCGCCCGAACCGAACAAGAACAAGTCTTTAGGACTCCAAGTGTCGTCCCTCCGTAGATAGTCCACAGCACGTCCGGATCCGCCTTAAGATTGACCAACTAGAATCGCCCTTAAGGTACTAGAAAATTTCGGCACTTTTATGAGCAAGATGTGTGTTTTAATTTTCTCTCAAAAACTCACTTTTGAATACTTTGAAACTTGTTATAAATTGTGAGCCCTAGCCTCATATTTATAGGGGTATGGAAAGGCAATCGAAATCCTATTCAGATACAAATTAATTAAACCTAGAATCCTACAAGAACTCTAATTTTAATTAATTTATCAAATAGAATTAGGAATTTAATCATTAACCGAACTCTGCATGTTTTAGGAAACGTGCACGAACACAAACACTTGCACACACACGCACGGCTGCCACGATGGGCCCCATGCGTGCGCGCGAGCAGCAGCCCACGCAGCGCCCGCGCGCGCTGCGCGCTGCGCGTGCTGTGCGCGCTGTGCGCGCTGCGCAGCCTGCTGGGCCTGGCCTTGCGCTGGGCCTGGCGTGGCTGTTTGTGCGGCGCGCTTGGCTTGCTGGGCGATGGCCTGGCTTCGTGCTGGGCCTCGTCCGGCAGGCCTCGTCCGATGCTTATTCGTACGATGCGCTTCCGATTAAATTTTCCGATTCCGGAATTCATTTCCGATACGAACAATATTTAATATTTCCGATTCCGGAATTAATTTCCGTTTCGAACAAATATTTAATATTTCCGTTTCCGGAATTATTTTCCGATTCCGGTAATATTTCCGATTCTGACAATATTTCCGTTTCCGGCAATATTTCCGATTCTGGCAATATTTCCATTTCCGATAATATTTTCCGATACGTACCATGTTTCCGTTTCCGGCAACATCTACGACTTGGATAATATTTATATTTCCGATACGATCCATATTTCCGTTTCTGGCAATATCATCGTTTCCGGAGTATTCATTTCTTGCCTGTGACGATCTTAGCTTCCACTGAAACCAAGATCCGTCGGTTCCGAATATTCATAGATGGAGTATTTAATGCCATTAAATACTTGATCCGTTTACGTACTATTTGTGTGACCCTACGGGTTCAGTCAAGAGTAAGCTGTGGATTAATATCATTAATTCCACTTGAACTGAAGCGGCCTCTAGCTAGGCATTCAGCTCACTTGATCTCACTGAATTTATTAACTTGTTAATTAATACTGAACCGCATTTATTAGACTTAACATAGAATGCATACTTGGACCAAGGGCATTATTTCCTTCAGTCTCCCACTTGTCCTTAGGGACAAGTGTGCATTTCATAATTCCTTTGTCGCTCGATGCTTGCTCTTGAACATAAGGTAAGAGTTGTCATCCTTATTATGTCCAGAGGTGTTCCTCGGTTTCAGAGTTCAACTGATCAAATAAACAGATAATCATAGCCTATGATTCATCCGAGCACGGCCATGCATTTCACAGTTTCTAGCTCTCCGAGTGGCCTTGTACAACTTTTAAGCATCTCATCCTGATTTATGGGAGGACAATCCCAATCTTGCGATCTTGAGATTAGACTTCGTTTGATAGGTGATTACCTGAGCGTTGCCTTTATAGCCTCCTTTTACGGTGCGACGGTTGGTCAACGTCAAAGCAACCAGTTCTCAAACAAGTAATCTCAAATCACTCAGGTATTGAGGATTTAGTGTCTAATAATTTAATGAAATTTACTTATGACAGACTTTCATCTCTTACAGTAAAGTTTCATAGGTCTTGTCCGATACTAGTCTTCCCAAAGTAAGTATCTATGCAAATGATTATGACATTGCCATGTCCACATAGTTCAAGAAACAGAACTACTAGTCATCTTGCATTCTAATCGTCTAACGTTTTCTATGCGTCCAATTTTATAGAAAACTCCGATTAGGGACCATTTTCAACTTTTGACATTCAAGTTCACTTGATAGACATTTCTTAGTCACAGGACTGGTCCTGACAGTTTATCTTGAATATATCGTCAAATTTGAAGGGACTCATCATTTAATACTAAACCAAGATTAAATGGAATATGAAAATACATTTCATATATGATAAATGTTCAACCCCAATGTTTTATAACCATGGGCCTCAAACCCATTTTCTAAAACAATTCATGGAATTCAAAGCTATGCTTGATTTCCAGTGCGACAATGTGAGTGTTGCTTCTCACTTGTTGCATAGGTTTAGTTATCATGCTTTGCCAATCTTAACATCCTTTTCATCGAATGTTCTTTGAGATATGATGATAAGATCTTTTCGAGTTTGTTTATTATGTGATCTAGTCTTTCTTACTACATTAGTGGTTCTACGCATTTTGCAATGAAGAACCATTAAGTTAGCAGACGTTTTTCTTGCTTCAAGAGTGGTTCCACGCATTTTTCAATGAAGAACCATCAAGCCAACAGATAGGTGATCTACCCAAGTTCAGTGAAGAACTTTAAACAACCCTGTTTTATTGCTTCTTAGGCAATAATTACTTTTACTTCAACTGTATAGGTTGCTAGTGATGCTTTGTTTGGATTTACCTATCCAAGCAGTTCATAGATATGTGGAAGACTCTCCAACTATATCTTAGAACATAGAAATTAATATTTTAATTTCCCACGCAACAACTCATGGTCTCCAATCCATGTTGCCATTTCAAAACACGATGCTCTATAGCTCGTCCTTATCAATGGTTAACTCCAAAGGGTCTTGTTTGATCCTTTGCCAGTGTTTATGCGTGTAGCATCAATATTTAGCGTATCTTTATTTCCTTGAATCAAGAACTATTCCTATGTACCTTTTCAAGTACCATAAGTATTCTTGATCTCAATCTAGTTGATCTTCACTTAGATCAATAGAGATTGGTATATGTTCGTCATGCCTAAAGTCATACGATACATTTTTGGCGATCCTCATATTATATCATACATGATAAATTCTTTTTCAGAATAATTCCCAATTGAATTCTATTCATGTAATTTTAGCTCATTCAATTTCAGCAGATACTGAATCCAGCTAAATTCTTTGACATATAATATAGGTTTAAGAATCTCATTTAGACTCTTTGATGTTTAACTTAGTAAATGCTTATACATAGTTCAAACATTCTTTACTTAGATTTATTCACATGGGTCGAATATCTCCAATGGAGACTTTCGTGTTTGATTTAGTAAATGCCATTACTTAATCTAAAACAATATTATAAGATCTTTGTAAATAGATCTTTAATACCCAATATGTACTAAGTTTCTCCATGGTCCATCATTGATGAATAATTTCAAATCTAAGTCATTAGCATTTGAATGTTATTTCACAATAGAGAGATATGTGTGTGATACACATAGGACCAAATAAGTTTTTATGTACTCCCACTAAACTTCTTATACATCTATAAGAATCATGTATATTTTATGAAACTAAAATGCTTATTAGCTTCACTTAAAATACAGTTCCAATTCCCAATTGCTTGCTTAAATCTGTACTTAGATTTTATAAGCTAGCTTTCCTTTTCAAGCATTTATTTGGATCCACAAATCCTATGACATGCCATGTACATAGTTTATTCCAACATTTGATTGAGGAATACTTTTGTCATCCAATTGCCATATTTACCAATATGCAATCATTGCTTGAATTATAGACTTGAAGCATTACGATTTTGCATGAGGTTTCAACACAATCCACATCGTGAATTTGCTTGTAACTTTTAGCAACTAATCTAGCTTTGTGTGTGAACACAATTCATGTTTGATGGTTTTTATCCTTAAAACAAACTTGCAACCAATAGGTGTGAAACTATTCTTGCAAATCAACAAAATTTCAATTTTGTCATCAAAACATTGAGTATGTTTTATGGCCTCTAACCATTTAAAACATTTGAGTCTATATATGGCCTCTAACCATTTTAGGGAATCTGGGTTTCGTCATAGCTTTCTTACAAGTCACAAACTCATTAATCTACATGATAATAGTTTGACTGCAAGTTGTAGGTTTCTTCACCATCTAATGGAAGAATTGCATAGTTTCAGTGACCTTAACTCCATGTTTCTTCACTATCTAATAGAAGAATCTCATAGTTCCAGTGACTTGAACTCTATGCCTACTAGGGTATAGAACATCAAACAATAGAATATCAATAGCCACTTGAAAGTCCTTTGAATATTCTGTTCTCTTTGAAGCACTTGTAAAGTTTTTTTTTTAAGAGATGTCTATTCTTTAAAGCCACTTCTAAAGTCCTTAAAGAATAAGTTCGGATTTTCTGAAGCACTTCGAAAAGCCTCCGGAATGTCCGTTTATGTTTGTTGTTCGCCTCGAAAGTTTTCGAGGTCTATTTTCTCCCACTTGTCATTTTGGAAACGAATCTCCAAAAGGACATTATTTCGAGCAAACAAACATTATGTTCTCAAAAATTCGTGGTAGAAACAATACCCTTGTGTTTCATTTGAATAAATCACAATGAAACATATATCTATACTTGGGCCTTAGTTTGTTGAATAACAAACAGTAAGCTCCCACTGAGTTTAGCAACTCTCTAGATATATATTATCGAAAAGATATTCTGAAATTACTTTTCAATAGCTTTGACGAATTTGGTTTAGTTTGGTGGTAGTTGAGCATTTTGTTTTAGAAATTATAGGAAAATTCTTTATGATTCATCATTGATCGAATCAAGTACTAATTGACTTCGATTATTCCAACTAAGATATGCCATATCTTATGGACCTAGATTGTGAAATTATAACACACAATCATTGATGATCATATTTGGTCTCAAGTAATCATCAACATGATCTAACCTAGATCTTTATGATTTCTTGCCAAGTGGATTTTATACTTCTGAATCTTTGAACTAGCCAAACAGATTCAAACTTATATCAAATTGAGTAAATAAACCTATATTCACTCAAATCTGTGTGAAATAATAAAGTCATAAAATCTTTCTTTAGCTTTGAACTCTATTTTCTAGGCGTTCTAACAATAGTTCATATCTTTTGTTACTTTCAACAAGTAAGACTAGCTGTCTTAAAATGATCTAGAAATCAATCAACTTTCAAAAGTCCATCAAAATAGAGCTTATGAATGTTAACTTGTTGATATGGTCTAAGCAACAATGCCAAAGATTAGTGGAACTCAAATCAAGGGATTGATTTGAACCTAGTAAAGTTCTTTAAAGAGTTGTTTGTTTTAATCAAGCATATTGACTCAACCTGTAATTGACCATTTCATTCAAATAAACAAACAAACATTGTTTTTGTTTTTCTTGAATGTGAGTCTTTCTGTGTTTGAAAACAGAAATTTAGGTATGTTGATTATGGAACAAAATAGCCATTTAGTTCCAGCCTTTGAAAGGACTTAAAACAAACTAGATGACCCTACAACTAATGTAGCATTGCCATGCTTCATTTCCCACTTGTAGGTCATTAGTGTATCCTAGCTTCCATTGTTTGAGTTATTACCGAAGTAAGAACCTCAAGCGGTATATGATACCAAGGAAGTTTGATTGCTAGGTCACTTCTCTTTAAACATAAACTTATAGGTAGAAACGGAATCGTAAATTCCTTTCATTTGTTCCTCGTTTTCCTATTTCTTGTACCCTTTCTTATAGTCTTAAGAATTGAATTCTTTAGCGTTGACTTTTATACTTTGTTAGACATGTCCAATGTCACCAACAAGGTTCTTTACCATTTTAATTTATGTTGAATATTTTTGTTTCAACTAGATGATCTTATCAGAAGCTTCTAAAGTTCTCTAAGCATCGATCTATTCGAATGTCTAGGGACTAGACTCATTCGAGAATTAAATGGACAAAGATATTAGGTTGTTAACCATTGGTAAAGCTGAGCGTATTAAACTCAATGCTTTATGATCTCAAAACTACAGTGTATTTTGAATTCACAAGCACCAATTGGTTTGCCATTCGATTTTGATATTCGAAAACAACCATAAAAGTCGATATAAGAAACGTACATTTTAAATTGCTCATTTTCTCTCATTTCCGAGAATCGTTCTTGGATTCACTACCAATCGAGGAAATTTACTGTTACCTTTCTAAAAGGATTTATTGCAGTGCAAGATATTTAATTATAAACAATAATTAAAACATACATTGAAGCATGCAAAGTCTAAACATTTATCATGAATAATAACTTGAAATTAAAGCAACCATGCAATTCAAACAAGTTATTAGCATTTTATTCGATTTTATTGTTCCGGCAGGTGTGAATAAAATGATTCCAAGATCCTAAAATCATTGAAGAACTAAGCACAGTTTGTCGACTTAATCCTAGAACATCTTAGGTAAGCAAAAGCCTTTTGCTAATAGTCTAGAAACTATTCTTGGTTGATAGGTACGTCTAAGAACTTATTAGGTAAACCTATCGAATTTGCCACGACATAAAAGGACTCCTTACTTATATCGTTGAGTTTCACCAAAACTAACATGTACTCACAATTATTTGTGTACCTTGCCCCTTTAGGACCAATAAGTAACACCTCGCTGAGCGAAAACTATTACTAGATTGATGTAAAGGATATCCAAGCAAGTGTATATTTTGGCATGGCACCTTTTAACTCAATTTTTAAGTTTGGAACTTAAGGCTCTTACTATGTTGGTTAGATTTTAAGTGAACTAAAATCCTTAATCATGCAACATAATCAAGCTTTTGATCTCATGCATTTTAAGACATATTTAAAAGCAATAAATAACTTAAAACATGCATAAGATATTTGTGATCTAGTATGGCCCGACTTCATCTTGAAGCTTTGACTTCAAAGTCTGTCTTGAAAATCTCCGTGGGAGGCACCATTTTCTTCAAATAGGATAAGCTATAACTAATTACAACTATTTGATGGTACGCAGACCATATTTGAATTGAAAAATAACTTTGGTACTTTAGACCAATTACATTCAAATTAATGGTACGCGGACCATATTTTCTATCCTATTTGGGCCATACTAGTCACTTCATAACCTGCAAAACAGTACATATACAATATATACCATTCACCCATTCATTATCATGAATGGCCCACATAGCTGGTTAGTAAAACACATTATGCATCACGTAAACATTTGCAGCAATTAATCAAGGGCACCAATAATCTACCAATTATTCAGTCCTTATTAATTCTAATCAAGTTGTTTTAACCTTAAGGATTTGTAGACCTAATCAAGAGTTTATGACTAAAATACGCTCCCACTTAAACCAATAAATTTATATGCTTTACTAATTTTAAACATAAAAATGTATTTCTAGTCTAACCGGAAACATACAAATTTAATTAAAATTTAAAGCTCATATAAATTTATAATTGAATCCAAAAATTTAATTTAATTTCAGTCGTATTTAAATTAATTCATGATTTTAATTTTAGTAAAATAATTAGAATAAATGAAATTTATTATAATTACAATATTCAAAATTAAAATCCAAGAAAATAATTTAAATTATTAATTTTAAAATTAATTAAAATTACGTGAACTGAAATTTTCAAATTAAACATTCAAAACGATCTAATCGTAACGCAAACACCCTACGCGTTGCACGCCCATGGGCCGCACGCACACAGCCATTGCTGGCCATGTGCGCGCAGCCCATGCGCTCGTCGCATAGCTGCTGCATCCCCATCGCAAGCCTCCGCACGCATTGGTGCTTGCTGCGCGCGCCAGCGTTCATCGCACGCGAGCTATTGCTCGCAGTGCGCGCGCGACATCGCTCGCTGGGCGCGCGAGCCATCGCTCGCTGGGCGCGCGACATCGCTCGCTGGGCGGGCGACATCGCTCGCTGGGCGGGCGAGCAATGCTGGCTGTGCGCGCGAATAATGCTGGGCGCAGCGCTCGTGGCACGCGAGCTTGCGCTCGCTGCGCGCGAGGCTGCGCGCTCTTGTGCGAGGCAGCGCGCGTTGTGGCGCAGCTCGCTTGCTGCCCACACGCGACTGCCTTGGCTCGCCCTTCGCCCATGCCCATTCGTCCATTGCTCGTGGGACACGACACAAGGCAGGGCTGCTGCCTTGTGCTCGTGCACTACGCCCTTGCTCATTGCATTCGTGCCGCACGGGCGACGAGCTCCCTTGCTCGTCGTCGCATGCCCGCATTATACAACACCCCTTAAGGGTAACACGAAGCGTCCATTGCTTCGTGCGTGCAAGTTTTATGAACGAATCGCATAAAAATTTAAAATTTATATTTAAAATTAATGACAAATTAATAAATAATATTAATTTCATAATTTTAGGGCGAAAAAATCGAAAATTTATTATCCAATTGATTTCCGATTGTTATGGATTCAAGTGTAGGTCATAAAAATTTAAAATTTATCATAAATTTACAATTTTTATGGTGGTTTTTAATCATAGGTTTCTAATTAAATTACAATTAATTATGAAAATCAAATTAATTCTAAATTATTCTAATTTTCAACAAATTAATCATAATTACAAATTAGATTGCATAATTAACAAGACTAGGCATTCAAACTTGTTAAACATATGCAGTAGGTCAATCAAAAATTCAAGATTTATCAACAAGAATCGCAAATATTTAATTTAACATCTTAAATTTACGAAATTTTGCATTCGAAAAACTAAAACCTTCGAAAAGTCATAGTTAGGCTTCGAATTTGAGAATTCTGGGTTAGAATGCCTTTTACATGCGGAATTGACACAAAAATCACTCAATTCGGATGAGTAACGAAGAAACTGCCGAAAAACTGCGTACGTATAATTAAATAAACGCAATTTGCAATTAATTAACAATTACGAAAATTAATCACCCCTTTTAATTCTTGCAAATTTGTAATATTTAACCATGTTCATGCAATTTAGATTATGAAAATAATAAGGGGCTCTGATACCACTGTTAGGTTATGATACATATGACATTACATAGATCATGCGGAAACAACCATTAATCCAGGACAACATATTATTTACACATAATCATATAGCATAATTTAGATGCATACTCTTTGTTGCGTGCCCTCCCTAGCTGCGCCCGAACCGAACAAGAACAAGTCTTTAGGACTCCAAGTGTCGTCCCTCCGTAGATAGTCCACAGCACGTCCGGATCCGCCTTAAGATTGACCAACTAGAATCGCCCTTAAGGTACTAGAAAATTTCGACTCTTTTATGAGCAAGATGTGTGTTTTAATTTTCTCTCAAAAACTCACTTTTGAATACTTTGAAACTTGTTATAAATTGTGAGCCCTAGCCTCATATTTATAGGGGTATGGAAAGGCAATCGAAATCCTATTCAGATACAAATTAATTAAACCTAGAATCCTACAAGAACTCTAATTTTAATTAATTTATCAAATAGAATTAGGAATTTAATCATTAACCGAACTCTGCATGTTTTAGGAAACGTGCACGAACACAAACACTTGCACACACACGCACGGCTGCCACGATGGGCCCCATGCGTGCGCGCGAGCAGCAGCCCACGCAGCGCCCGCGCGCGCTGCGCGCTGCGCGTGCTGTGCGCGTTGTGCGCGCTGCGCAGCCTGCTGGGCCTGGCCTTGCGCTGGGCCTGGCGTGGCTGTTTGTGCGGCGCGCTTGGCTTGCTGGGCGATGGCCTGGCTTCGTGCTGGGCCTCGTCCGGCAGGCCTCGTCCGATGCTTATTCGTACGATGCGCTTCCGATTAAATTTTCCGATTCCGGAATTCATTTCCGATACGAACAATATTTAATATTTCCGATTCCGGAATTAATTTCCGTTTCGAACAAATATTTAATATTTCCGTTTCCGGAATTATTTTCCGATTCCGGTAATATTTCCGATTCTGACAATATTTCCGTTTCCGGCAATATTTCCGATTCTGGCAATATTTCCATTTCCGATAATATTTTCCGATACGTACCATGTTTCCGTTTCCGGCAACATCTACGACTTGGATAATATTTATATTTCCGATACGATCCATATTTCCGTTTCTGGCAATATCATCGTTTCCGGAGTATTCATTTCTTGCCTGTGACGATCTTAGCTCCCACTGAAACCAAGATCCGTCGGTTCCGAATATTCATAGATGGAGTATTTAATGCCATTAAATACTTGATCCGTTTACGTACTATTTGTGTGACCCTACGGGTTCAGTCAAGAGTAAGCTGTGGATTAATATCATTAATTCCACTTGAACTGAAGCGGCCTCTAGCTAGGCATTCAGCTCACTTGATCTCACTGAATTTATTAACTTGTTAATTAATACTGAACCGCATTTATTAGACTTAACATAGAATGCATACTTGGACCAAGGGCATTATTTCCTTCACGTCGCACCGTAAAAGGAGGCTATAAAAGAAGTTATTGGGCGTACTATGAATCAAAGTGAGTGTTCATAGATTGCAAGAATGGATTGTCCTCCTATCTTTGATAGGATATGGTGTTGTTGTGTAACAAGGCCTCTCGGAGAGTTAGATACTGTAAAATGCATGGCCGTGCTCAGAATGGTTAGGCTTAACCTTCTGCAAAAGTTTGACAGTTGAACTCTGTAATCCGAGAAACACTTCTGGACCTAATCAGGATGGCTTGGATCTTACCTTATGTTCAGTAAGTAACACTAAGCGACAAAGGAATGTGGATGCACACTTGTCTGAATGACAAGTGGGAGATTGAAGGAAATATGTCCTTCACCCAAGGTGCATTAAGTCTAATACCAAGGTTCAGATTAATTGCGAACAATTAATTCAGTGAGATCAAGTGATCGGAACAGCTAGCTGGAGCAATGCTTCCGATCAGTGAGTTCTAATGGATATTGAACTCACAACTTACTCTTGACTGAACCTACAAGGTCACACCAATGACACGTAACAGATCACCGGATTAAATGAATCAGAAATTCATTTAATAGCTTTTCGGGATTTAAGTTGGAAACGTATTATACGATACGACCTTGCATCGGAATCGTATATCGTATCGCGAATATTCGTAAGCTAGGCGAAACGAATAAATCGTATCGTACGACGGTGATTCGTCGTATACGAAACGATAAATAATATATCAGAAATATATTAAACGCGAATACGAAGAGCGGCCCACGAGCCGAGTGCACAAAGCACTCGAGGCCCATGGGCGCGCGCTAGGCAAGCAAGCAAAGGCCAAGGCAACACGGCAGCGCTGGCCCATGGCCGAGCGGAGCTGCGCGTGTGCGCGCGGGCCTGTGCAGCGACACAGCCACATCAGCGAGGCCCATGGCCCAGCGCGCTGTGCTTGTCTCACGAGTGGCTTGCTAGCCGACCTTGCCTCCGGGCTTGGTCGGTTAGTAAGGTTATGTAAATAACCTTATGACCTAATTTCCAACTTACTACAATCACAATTCAGATTACTCAAAACCCTAGAGACATAGAGAACCCTAATTCTCTCTGTGCCTCCAAAGTGAGTTCTTCCCAAAAGGCAAAGTATCTTGATCAATTGTCTAAGCTACGATTATCAAGACGGATCTGATCGTGTCGGTGAACCAAGTAGAGGAACGATAATTGGAGTTCTTTGTTCGTGTTCGTTGACGGATTATTGTGAAAAACACGCTTCGAATGTAAGTATGCTTAATCTGTGCTTTATACATGTTTCCTGGCTTTGGGGATTGTTCCGCACATGTTATTATGTTTAACTGTATTCCCCTACAGTTGCGCTGAATGCAACTTGTCTTGAAGTTTGGAGGCGGTATTGGGTCGCCAAGCCATTCTTGAGTATCCAGTTCCCACCTAAGTCAGTTACTCTGTTTGCGGGGTACATTATATGGATGAGAGGCCTAAGCCAGAGGGACATTACTCTCTCCGGACCAGCTAGAGTCCGAGGTTCTAGAGCTAGACGTCCTGCATCAACTGACTATGAGGAAGGTGACGGGAGCGTGGCCCATCCGGTGTTTGACCGTTCGGAGTCCAAAGGAGGTTCGTCGTCCTCCCGTCTTGGAAGACTAGCAAGTTCCCTCTCCCGCCGCTTGGGCAAGGAGAAGATTGATGATTGATTGCGGGAGGAGTCAGGGGATAGTACTCAAGGTGCCAAGACTCGAGAGCATAGTCGCCCGACCCTAGATCTTTGTAGGCTAAATGTGTTTGAAATTGTATTGGAAAGAATTGTGTTTAGAATGTGTTTGGAAGATGTGTTTAGAAAATGTGTTTAGGAAGGGAAAAGGCTTTGAAATTTGCTTCACTTGATCCTGACTTTGTATTTGAATTAGCTTTGAAGGCCTTAGAGCCAAATAAAGAGTTATTGTGTTAAATTCCGCTTGAACATGCTTTGCTTTGAATTGGCACATTTGGAATAAAGACAACAACAATTGAGTTTTGAAATTTGATTTGATTTTTAGGATGCCCTTAATTGAGGAAATTTTGAATTTGTTTTGTATTAAAGTGGAAATTTTGATTTTTTGTATTAAAGTGGCCGGGCCTCGAAATGAGGTTGCCTACGTGTCCCGTTAGGGAATCAGGCCGGACGTAGTTCTGACCACCTCACAAGACTTTGAATTGGATTCTTGAATTTGAACATGGAACTTAGACATAGAACTTCTTGAGTTAATCGAGGTTGGTCAGAGATCTGAATTCTGTTCCATCGACGTCTGTTAGTTCGATTGCTCCCCCGGAGAGGATCTTCTTGACAATGTATGGGCCTGCCCAGTTGGGTTTGAATTTTCCCCTTGGGTCTATGGTGCTTTTGCGAAGGGCTTTCAGGACAAGCTCGCCTTCTTTGATGTTTCGGGTTCTGACCCTTTTGTTGAAATGTCTGGCCACTCGGCGCTGATAGACTTGTACATGGTGAGCGGCTTGAAGCCGACGCTCATCGAGCATGACTAGCTCGTCATATCTTGCTTGTACCCATGCAGCTTCTGGGATTTTGCTTTCGAGGACTATCCTTAGAGAAGCTATCTCCAGCTCGATAGGTTGTACTGCTTCCATTCCATAGACCAATGAAAATGGAGTTGCACCAGTTGAAGTGCGAATTGAAGTTCGGTACCCCCACAATGCGAAGTGCATCTTCTGGGGCCAGTCCTTGTAATTCGTAGTCATTTTCATGATGATGGTCTTGACATTCTTGTTGGCTGCTTCGACTGCCCCATTGGTTTGTGGGCGATAAGGCGAAGAGCGATGATGTTGAATTTCCCGGAGCATGGGTCCGTTGGGATTGTTGAATTGAAGATTGTACTGTTGAAGCTTGAAGATGTTTTTAGAACTTGAACCTTTGGAGTTTGTAACTTGAATTTTGTACTTTGGAATTGTAGATGCCTTGCTTGGCACAACCTTGCTCAGTTAGAGATTATAGAACTTGAATTTTGTACTTTGGAATTGTAGATGCCTTGCTTGGCACAACCTTGCTCGGTTAGAGATTATAGAACTTGAATTTTGAATTTCGTACTTGTTGAATGGGTCTTCACATTCTCCTTGGAAATGGGTTCCCTGATCACTGATGAACTTGTGAGGAACACTGTATCTGTATATGATGTTTTCTTGAATGAACTGGGACACTTTCTTGGAACCCAATACCTTGAATGATCTGGATACTTGGACTCTTGAATAAACCCAACCTCTAGCTGCTTAGAGACTTCTTCTTGAATTTTGAGGGAAACGTTCGGTTTCATGCGACGGAGTTTCTGCTTGATGAGTTTTGAACCCGGAATGAGGGGAATTGTATGCTGACCGATGCTTGGATCAACCCCTAGAATATCATGATAGGACCATGCGAAGACGTCTATGTACTCTGAAAGTAGCTTGATAAGATCATCCCGCTCTTCTTGAGATAGAGTTAGACCAATCTGAACTAGTTTTGAATCACTGCTGTTAGAAAGGTTAACTTTTTCTGTTTCCTCAATTATGGGCGTCCTGTTTTCATGGTTTTCAATAGCTTTTAGTATTTCAAGGTCAGTTTCTTGTGAAGCAAAGTTGTTTGGATTAGAAGTGTGTTTTGTATTTAGACTCGAAGAGTAAGAGGAAATTGAAGTGTTATTGAAATTGGCAATCATTACATCGACAGTTTTGACTCGAAGGTCGGCCTTTAGAGGCTCTTGATTGATGCAAGACTCTAACCCTAGACTCGCTCATCATAGATCCTTCGCCCACAGTAATCTTGAATATCTTGCCATTTGGAGCAGAGATTTTGAGGGACTTCCTCCAGCCTTATGCATTGAAAAGAGTTTCTTGATTGTCTTCGAGAGCCTTTATGCGAGACTCAGCTTCCTCAAACGGTCATAGAGCTCAGCTACATCCATTGCCAATGAAGTCATCTAGAATTGGATTTTGAGAGCAGGAGTCCGAGCACCTATTTAGCACATGATTTTGAACCTTAGAACTTGAACTTCCCGACACATGATATGATATGCATGCAAATGAATGAGACCTAGACTTGACTCTAAGTGCCACTCCGAAGATTCGGGATTTTGAATTTTGTACTTGTATCCGGGATTTGCAACCCGTTGGAAGTGTTTGAGGGGAGCCTTCATTCTTTTGTGGAAGTTGACTCTTTGTACTAGAATTTGGAATATCGAAAGAGAATTTCGACTCATTGGACCTTGGCCTATTTTAGGGGAATTTCAACCCATTGAGAATTTCGAAATTGGACTTGGAGTATTTTAGGGGAATTTCAACCCATTGATAGGATGCGAAATTTGAACTTGTACTATTTCAGGGGATTTTCAACCCATTGGGGAATTGGAACTTGTATTATTTCAGGGGATTTTCAACCCATTGGAAAGGAGGGTTTTGAACTTGTATTATTTTAGGGGATTTTCAACCCATTTGACAATTGGACTTGTATTATTTCAGGGGATTTTCAACCCATTGATAGAAGGTGGAACTTGAATTTGTACTATTTCAGGAGATTTTCAACCCATTGGAAGTGTTTTGAGGGATCGAATTTGTATTATTTCAGGGGAGTTTCAACCCATCGAATAGGAATTTTGAACTTGTATTATTTCTGGGGAGTTTCAACCCATTGGAAATGTTTGGAATTTTGAATTTGAGAGCAATGGAAGGCAAGGATTTGCAGCTCGAAAATGAGTTTGAAGTTGGAATTTGATTCGAAGTTTGAACTTTGAACTGGAAAGGACGCACTTTTGTATGTAGAATGTGAGACTTTGAATATGGAAAATCCGGCATTATGCCGCCATGAATTTGAGACATTGAATTTGGGAATTCGAAAGTCCGGCATTATGTCGCCGTAGACTTGGAATTTTGAAGTGTTTGAAAATGAGATTGAATGAGGGAGATTATGCCATCATGGATTTGGAATCGAAAAGTTTCGAACATAGGACTTGAGATTTGAGAGTTTGGAATTTTTGAACTTCGAACTTGAGGTTTGAAATGTGGAATGAAAAAGTCGGCATTACGACGGTATGAATTTGGAACTTGAACTTGATGTTTTGAGATTGGCATTGGCAACTTGAACTTGAGGTTTGAAGACTTGAATGTTTGGACTAGAAAATCCGGCATGACGCCTTTGGATTTGGGCTTTAAACTTGGAATTTGAAATTTTGACTAGAAAATCCGGCATTATGACGCCATTGGATTTGAGTCTTGACTTGGAACTCGAAACTTGAAATTTGAATTGGAAAATCCGGCATTAGGACGCCGTTAGATTTGGATTTGAACTTGAAATAGGAGTTTTGACTAGAAAATCCGGCATTATGGCGCCGTTGGATTGAGTCTTGACTTGAAACACGAAACTTGAAATTTGAATTGGAAAATCCGGCATTAGGACGCCGTTGGATTTGGATTTGAAAATTGAGGACTCAAAATTTGGACTAGAAAATCCGGCATTATGACGCCGTTTGATTTGAATTTGAATTTGGAATTTGAGGTTTTGAAATGGAAAATCCGGCATTACGACGCCGTTGGATTGCATTTTGAATTTGGAACTTGGAATTTGGACTCGAAAATCCGGCATTATGACGTCGTTGGATTGAATTTTGAATTTGGCATTTGTGTGTGAGGCGTGTTTGAGGGTTTTGAATCAAATGGAGTGGCACTCCTAAAAGACCTTAAATCGGCGATTTTAGATGCATGGGGTTTGAATGATGCTCCTAGGGGTTTGGTTTCCTAGTTGGAGGCTAATTGGTTTTGGCAAAGCTAGAACTCGAGGTTAGCCATTCACGCGTGCAAAGACGCCCACACAATGCACAAATAGCACGTTGTCACACTAACATGTATATGAATGCGACATGCAAAGTTCTCAACCTAAGGTCGGTCTAAGTTTTGTATGATGCAAGTGGTCGGCTTAGGGTGTCAAAAAGGTACTTGACTAAGAGACGGATCCGGCGACAACTTGCACATCCGCCTAAGGGACGTGTGTGTCGGCAGACGACCTCCATACTTGACATCGGGAATGTCAAGCAAATGCCAAGTTTCGGTAGGCGCGGAAATGGTCACACACTTTGGTCGGGAACCGTATGGAGAGTCACCATTTCGTTGCCCCCGGGGCTAGCCCGAATGTATATAGAACACATTCGTTTAGGCAAGGTAGAAATTCATTTTGCACAATATGGTTTTCGAAAAATGCATGAAATGCCTAGAAATTGCAATTTGAAATCGTACTCGAATTTGTATTTGTAAAGCTCGTTTTTCGACATTCGTTCACGAGGTTTGGGAGCAACCTTCCAGATTAAAAAAAGACTAACTCCCAACACGAAAAGTTGAGCAAAAGTGGGCGACAAGCCACTATGAGCCACTGTCCTGGATGCAGGCAGCGGCGTTGGGCGCAGGTGGCTGCGCCTGGCGCCAGTGCTGGCATCCAGTACTTAAGAAGATCAGTGGCTTGCTGCTCGAATCTTCTCGCTTTTCAAAATTGAAATTAGTAAAGTCCCCAGCGGAGTCGCCAGAATTGTAGGGGGTGTTTTTGAGTTCGCATCGCAAGTATGCTCTTTCCCTACAAGGGGCGGTTTTTTAGAAAACCATTGTATTTTTGTACCTCGAAGGAGTCGCCACCAATCGTTATTTAAGTCTCATTTGGAAAGACCGCAAGTGACTCTATTTTGGATAAGGCTTTGAATCCTCGAAACGGATGGGTGATCGAGATCCGGGCACGGGAACGAGATGCTTATTCCGCGAGCTTTAGAAATTATTCGAGTACGTGACATAGCATTTTCGAAAATATACCCTAGATTAGACTACGTGGGTTTGAAATTTAGAGCAAATAGAATCTCTAATTGTATGGTGGTCACTTTGCTTTAAAGGTAATTTAAAGGAACCTAAAGCCGGTTTGTCCAAGAAATTATCTTTGTTAAGCGTGATGTAACCTTGCATTTTGTTGTATTTAGCATGTATGGTGATGAAAGCAATAAAGCAAATAAAGCAACATCACAATTGTAAATGAGTGCGGAATTAGTAAATACAAGACCCCCTAGAAAAGGACTAGGGAGTAGGTCCACATTGCCTAGAAGGACTAGGCAAGTAAAGATGCGAAATTGAAATGCGGAATTGAAAGTGCGATATTGAAATTGCGGAATTGAAAGTGCGATATTGAAATTGCGGTATTGAAAGGTGCATAATTGAAATTGCAATATTGAAGGTGCATAATCGAAATTGCGATATTGAAATTTGTACTTGGGCACATGAGATTCGAACGCCAAGCGGCTCCTTAAAAATAAGTGCGCCCGACACGAATTCAAAGCCAAAAATCTCAACTTGGGAGAAGTTGCTCATCCCAAAGTATCCTAGATTTTGCATATAGAACTTGAACTTGAAAGTTTGAATCTTGAAATATTGAACTTGAAATAATTGAACTTGAATTTGAAATATTGAACTTGTACTTGAAAGATTGAAATTTAAGAGACTTGAATCTCAAATATCGGGCCTTTTAATGTTGAAAAGGTTAGATCTTTGATGTGCTCTTATTTTGAAAGGACCCTAGTTTAGGGAAGTAGTCATGAGCAACCCTAAACATTGTGGGATCTTGAAATTTGAAAACTTGAACTTGTATATATTGAAAAATGGAGTCATGAATCTCAAAAGACTAAACCTTTAAAAGCTAGAAAGGTGTCATCTTTGATTACTCCATACTTGAAAGTGATTCTAGTTCAAAGAAGTGATTGCAAACAACTTTGAACATCCTTGAATCTTGAAAGTTTGCATTTTTGTATTTTGAAAAGTTTGGATTTTGAAAAGATGTATGATTCTTGCAAGTGACATTTTTAGTAATAAAAATGCCAACTTGCTAATCATTTTTGAAATAGAAAAATCAAAGAAACATGATTGGATATTGTGGGATTCGGAATTACCTATTTAGGTTTAGGCAAGAATTCCTTTTAGAGCTCCCAATTGCTTAGAACTTGAAGTTTGTATGTGTTTTTGAAGGATTTTTGGACTTGAATTTGAGGCGTAATTTTTGTATTACGACGTTGTATATTGAAGTTGCCTCCCTTAATGATGAAAATTAGGGGGTATTTATAGGAAAAATGGCTGGAAACTTCCAGCCATTGCCAGCGCAGCACGCCAAACCAGCGTTGGGCGCTGGTGACGTGGCATGCGTGTTGCAAAAATCAAGGACGCGGGCTCCGTCCTTGATTTGTCTTGTATTGATGTACCTTCGTACGAATAGTACGATGCTTGGCACGTAGTGCGTTCTTGGAGGTTAAGACTTGATTTTGCGTAAAAAAACAAGCCGTTGCGGGTTTTGAATTCCGGTTGTATGGGGCGGGGCCCGGCTTGCTCGGTTTTGTGGGTCGGCACCCGAATTTGACTTGCCTTATATGATTTTGAGTGGAAAAGGCCTAGTAGGACCAATGGAATAGTCTACAAGATGAGATTGTACTTGGATTTTGAAATTGGTTTTTGAGAATTGTATTTTGTACCGAGTTCCGGGAGGGGAAAGGTCTCGGGGGTTGGATTTTGGATCTGTTATTTTGGAGATGTTCTTAGCAATTGGGATTTCCGCACGGAGTTATTCCAACCGCCTAGTAAGGATAATGGTATCGTCATCATCCCAGTGGGGAGACACAAATTAGGTGTCTACAATACCCTACAGACGAGGTAGAATAAATAGTGCAACAAGGTACGAATACTTGGCTCAAAGTATGCTAGACATTACGTACAATAGCATAAACATAAATCCTTGGATGTGAAACACCCATACATGCATATAAAACATGAACAACATGCTTGACATTAAATTCAACGATTAATAATAATCACAACATGCTTGTTCACATAGAATTCATAAATTCAATAATAATCCATAACATGCTTGTTCACAACATCAAACATGAATCCAATATTAATCCCAGACACATGATTTACAATAATAAAGTATCACATAGTCCTTGATCATGTACTCGGTGGTCACCCTAGACATGTACGTACCTCGAATATCTAAGTACGTGGGCCACTTTGCGAATCACGACTCAAGGTTATAAATCACCTCCTATAATTACAATAATAAAACTTAGTTATTATCCATGCTTACTAAATTTCCAGCAACTTTTATAAATTCTAAAACCCTTGAATTAGTTAGAAATCAATTGCTCATAATTAAAATAATAGTCTCAATTGAAAAAGTAATGTCCTAGTATGAAAATATTAATTTTCCGCCTTTAAAATCATCAAAATCGACAATTTTAAGCTTTGAAATAAATCTGAAAATTACATTTGATTTCCATAATTGAAATTAACATTAAATTATGTAAATCAATCAATCGTTAAATTGGATCCTAACCCTAATTAATCATAAAAATCACTTTAAAATATTAAAAATCGACACTTTATTAAATAAACTAATCTGAAAATTATTGTACTTTAATTAAAATGTTCATCATCGATCCAGACACATAAATCATCAAAATCCAGTGTTCATAACCGTTCCCAGCAGTTTAATTAATTAAAATCAATAACAACAATATAAAATTAAAATTCGAAATTGAAATAGAATAGGTAAGGAAGAAGAGAATTACACCAAACCGACCTATAGCACGGTAAAATCACGATTTGAATGTGATTGGGTGCAAAAGTATCAACGAAATGGAGTATAATACACACAACAACACACGACCGTGCGTGTGTGTGTGTGTGCGCGCGAGGTGTGCGACGCAAGCAGGGGCTACAACAACACTACTCGGGAGCGAGCACGAGTGAGGGAGAGAAAGCGTACGGAGTGTGCGAGTGAGCGGGTTGGGCGACGAGGGCCACACGCAGCGACAACAACAACACAACAGAAACACTCGGCGTGAGGCGCGAGCACTACTACAAAAGATGGAATAAGAAACGCAGAATAGAGAACGGTTAAGTTTGTTAAGCGTTTTCTAGGAGTATAGAGTACGCATTTCTTTTATAACAGTTGTATGAAGAAAAGAATAGAGAACAATTACCTAACCTAACCGTCTTGTAATCTTTACCATAATAAAAAAATAATTAATAAAATTTAAATACTTGATAAAATATGGAGTAGTGTTTATGATAACCGTTGAGTATTATAGCTTTTAGAAAATATTTTTTTAATAATTAATTTATTGTTTTGTTAGGGGCTATGGCGCTGCAACATTCAACAGTCTAATTGAAAGCCCAAAGGTTATTACTCAATTAGGCGACCAATTCCCATTATACTCCCAAAACCAAAATAAACTTGCAAATTCAAAGAACGAGATTGAGAGCTCCTGCAAAAGAAAAGCATAAACGCGCCTATCCTACCGTCCTTCACCAATCTCCTCCATTTACTTTCGTCTCCAGCACTAATTTTCCCGCCGCCTCCAAACCTCCCGTTGACGATGTGTGTTCCGCCGCTCCCATCAATTCCGAGGTTAGTATTCTTAATTTGTTTTTCATTTTACTTATTCAAGTAATAGCCTAGGGATTATGAATATTTAACCATCTAATTTTAATATATGACTAAGGAATTATAGCCTGTTAATTGACAATATAAAAAAGAGTAAGGAATTTTTGTTATATTTGGTCAAATTAATTTAACCGAGTCATTTCCGCTTGATGAATACACAAAGGACTAGAGCTGGCAAAAATTGACCCAACCCACCAACCTAACCCGAACCCAACCCAATAATAAAGGGTTGGGTCAAGATTTTCAACCCGTTTAATTAAATGGGTCAACCCAACCCAACACGTTTAATTAAATGGGTTGGGTCAGGTTGAAATTTTCAACCCAAAAACAACCCGTCTAACCCGTTTAAGTGCAAGCAAATATGTAATATATATATATGTATAATGTGTTTTGAAAGATTTTATTTCTCAGTTTCCCTTCAACATTGAATAATTATTTGACGTTTTGATTCATGTCAAATACATATTGAAAAATTACTTTTTGCAATGAGATATGCCATAACAAAATCACCTCGCAATTCTATAGTCAAATCAATTTACAATTAAAAGTGGGAAAAAAAAAAATTAAACGGGTCAACTTCAGGTCAACCCATTTATAGTTGGGTTGGGTTGGGTTGAAAATCTCAACCCGTTTAATTAAACAGGTCGGGTTGGGTTGGGAAAATCTCAACCCGTTTATAAATGGGTCGACCTGATTTCGACCCAACCCAACCCATTGCCAGCTCTACAAAGGACCAACAATTAAATCGAATTACATCTGTTGAGTTATTGTCGATTGAGTTTGTTGAGTTAAGGTCTTATTGAAATAATTTTCTTTTAATTATCATGGTTTAGGCCGAATAAAAATTCTCAGTTAGAATCGAAATCAAAGAGGGGGAAGGATAAATTTATGTCCGCTGGGAGTAAGAGACAGAAATAGGTGGGAAAAGAATACTTAAGTGAGTGAAATAATATTCAAATTTGTGGTTTTTAATGGGAGCTCATCTAATTTCATTAATTTTTAGATTGTTGTAACTGTGATTTGCAAGTTGTGATGTTTATCAGATGATCTGCAGTTGGGTTTTTTGTTCAGCTGAGTTGTGTTGGTGTTGTCTGCTTTACATGCTGCAATCTGGTTCAATTAGAAGAATGGGGCATACACCAAATTAGCAATAGCAGAGCTCTTACTAAGTTACTATTATGGTTTCCATGAGGGTGGTTTCAAGGTACACGTTTCTGCTTATTCCGACCCATAATCCAGACTATCAACACAACAGAATTTGTAAATTCTTAATTTAATCTTTATCATTTTTTAGTTAATTTTTGCTAAACTTCAGATCTTTCTTGCCAATAGCCAACCTATATGTATATCCTTCAGTGCCAGTTGATGAGAAAAAGTGATTTTTTTCTTGCTCACTTGAATTTGTCACTAGTCCTATATATTTGTGTAATTAGCTAAGCTTCTTTACTGAGGTGTTCTCGTTTGCCTTTTTTATTTTGCAGATATGTAATAAGTAATGCTTACAAAAGGCCAAACAGAAGGGCACATTTTTCTTCCCATTGAGCTTTCTCCGACGGTCATGGCTAGGAAATTCAATCAAGAGATCTGCTTTCTTTGACTGTGAGTTATGGATACTAAATAGTTGGACTTTCTTTGATAGGTTGATTATGAGTACAACATGTCAAATGACACCTTCAACCCTCTATATCTCTATGGTGAAGAGCATTTTCGGTAGAATTTATCCATCATCTTGCAGTGGTCGCCATATCAAACTGAAGCCACACTTATGAAGCATGTTAGCTTATAAAGTCTCTGATGAGTATTTTCTCTATGTCTCACCAATTCAAGGACTAGAAAATCCATTTATTACTGATATTATGCATGACATAGTCCCTGAATTAGATAGTTCCTGAATTAGAGATTAATTGATGACTTGAATTTTAAACACTCTATTTCTAGCAGTGATCCCTCTTGGCTGTGAGACCAAAGCGTGGTAGTCTATTCTGTTTTGTTATTTCACGCTCATGCTTGTGTACTTAATAGCCTTCTTGATAGATATCTCTTTAATACCCTTATTGATAACTCTCTCTTTAATAGACTTGCCAGTGATCATAATAATTTGATGAAATGTTGATAATTTTGGTCTCCTACAACTGAATTAATAATAATTTGTAGCAAGTAAGTCTCTTAATGTATTTTTAATAAGCTTTCTATGGTGATGGACATTGAGATTATCTATTGTGCATAGTATTTTTGGTACTTAGATGGAAATTCTCTCTTTACTAAAGACTCTATTTCTATTGCAATGAGTTTAGTAACTTCCCTATAACTGCTAGGTCTCAATTTTTTGAAAGAATTACTATGAATGGATTTTGCAGTGCATCTATACTTAGTTTTATTGTTTTATCTCTTATGTCTTATTACTCTCAAACATGTTGACTTTGAATAACAATGCCTGCGTGATCATACTATGGATAACACTTGTAATTCGATGTTACCCTTCCCATGTTTTATCTCCTTATTTCTTTATCTTTGGGATGGAGAGAGAGACTACCTCACACAAAAACTTCCTCCCTTTATAGAAAGTACTGCTCCAATTAATTACTTGTTCACTGTTCATATATGTTTTTAGATCTTATTAAAGATGGTAGTGCAGGACATGGTTGATACTCTTCACAAGCAGGGCCACAGGGAGTAAGAGAGAGAAAAGGGGGGAAAAAGAAAACCGAATGGAGTAAGGCATGGTTGAACTCTTCACACGAGCGTTTCTACTTATTCCGGTCCAGAATCTAGACTATTAACACACTGGAATATATAAATTCTAGTGTAAGGTCTAAATTTAATCTTTCTATTTTGTTTAGTTAATTTTTGTTACTCTTATGCAGATCTTTCTTTAAATTCTAGTGTAAGTTATAAATTTGCTCTAATTTTCTAATCGGTGTTCACCGCACTAACTCTAACTTTCTTATAGTTACACTAACTATTTATTTCATTCAACCTTTTGACATTGATACCGTGAAAATAGCGAAGACTTCACAACATACACTGATGTTTGCTTTAGAGAATTTGGTGATAGGGTTCCATACTGCACTTCTATCAATGAGGCGAATATATTTATCATGGGTGGTTATGATATTGGGGATCCACCACCTGGTAGATGTTCCCTCCCTTTCGTCCTTCATTGCATGAAAGGAAACTCAACAACTGGCCCTATATTGCTACTCATAATGTAGTGCTAACTCATTCTTCAGCTGCTAGGCTCTATAGGGAGAAGTGTAAGGTATAACTAAAAATGCACGTCATTTTGTTGAATAACTGTATGATTTCACATCTACTGTCCTCGATTCACATACTGTCATAAAAAAAGGGGGGAATAGAGGACGATTATCTAAGAAAACCGTCCTCTATCTTAATGTAAAAAAAGGAAGAATAGAGTTCGCCTATCTAAGCAAGTTGTCCTCTGTTTTAGTAAATACATAACAATTAAGTGTCTCAACCGTTCTCTATTCCTTCTATATTTGCTGATTTAAGGAAGGGAATAGAGAACGGTTAGCTTAGCCTATCGTACTCTATTCATATGTATAAAGAAGCCTGTCCCAACCGTCCTCTAAACTATAGATATCACTCAGCAGGAGAACGGTCCTCAGGCGTCCTCTAAAATTTATTTGAACAGTTCTCTATTCCCTTTTTTGTAGTAGTAGAGTGATGTGCGACAAAGGGAGAGCGAGAGCGAGAGTGAGTGTGAGGGTGTGCGGTGCGTGCTGTGCAAGAGACAACATCAGCGTGCAACAAGAGAGGCGAGGGACAAGTGTTGTGCGAGCACGAGGGCACATAGCAACAACGAGCAAGGTGCTCGGGCTGTGCGTGTGTGCGGGCGAAGGGGAACGAGAGAGAAGAGGAGAGGGAGCCGGGTGCAAGGGAACAAAAGAGGAGAGAGAAAATTAATGATGGGAAGTGGGGATCAATTAATGAAGTGGGTTATATTTATAGGCTTCCCCAATCCCTAATGGGCTAGGTTTAGGAATTAAATATTGGGCTTTGCAATTTGGAAATAGGTAATTGGGTTTGAATTGGAAATTGAGCTTTGAAATCTCAGTTAGGCTCAACTAGTGGAACAAGTTGGGCTTATAATTAATTCAAACCATATAGAAATACGACCCAATAAATTTCCCGATTCAAATAATAAATTCGTTTTGGATTTAATAAAATAATAATCATTTTACTTAAATAAAAATAAATTTAAATCATAATTAAATGCAATTTAAATTCTAAAATTCATAAAAATACTTTATAAATACAATAAAATATATTTATAAATTCAGAAAAATACGAGGTATTACAATTTTAGGTAAATGAACTCAACCTAAAAGATGAACTTGAGGATGAACACCAAAAACATACTCCCTCCGTCCCTTAATACTCTCCCCGATTTGACCGGCACATTGTTTTAGGCAAACTAACTGACTTATTAATTCATTAGGTCACTAGAGGAAAAAACCTCAAGTGCAGGCTCATTTTAAGGGGTTTAGTGCGGGCTTTTACATGTGCAACACATGGCCTGCCCGCACTTGATGTTTCAAGTGCTGCCAATGTGGAAAATAAGCCCGCACTTGACATATTTTGTGCTGCCAATTTTACAATATGAGCCCGCACTTGATATATTTGGTGCTGCCAATTTTGAAAATGAGCCCGCACTTGACATATTTGGTGCTGCCAATATTGAAAATGAGCCCGCACTTAACATATTTGGTGCTGCCATATCTACTGAATTTGTCAAAGGATTCAGACTTATGCTTCATTAGGTAGACATAACCATATCTACTGAAGTCATCAGTGAAAGTGATAAAGTAGCTGAAACCACCTCTAGCATTTGTACTCATTGGTCCACATACATCTGTATGGATTAAACCCAATAGTTCAGTTGCTCTTTCTCCAACTTTAGAGAAAGGTTGCTTTGTCATTTTGCCAAGTAAACATGATTCGCACTTACCATAATCCTCTAAGTCAAATGGTTCTAGAATTCCTTCCTTTTGAAGTCTTTCTATGCGTTTCAAGTTAATATGGCCTAATCGACAATGCCACAGATAGGTGAGATCTGAATCATCCTTTTTGGCCTTTTTGGTATTTATGTTATAAACTTGTTTGTGGTGATCTAATAAATAAAGTCCATTGACTAATCTAGCAGATCCATAAAACATCTCTTTAAAATAAAATGAACAACTATTGTCTTTTATTAAAAAGGAAAATCCCTTAGCATCTAAGCAAGAAACAGAAATGATGTTTTTAGTAAGACTTGGAACATGGGAACAGTCTTCCAGTTCCAAAACTAGCCCAGAGGGCAACGACAAATAATACGTTCCTACAGCCAATGCAACAATCCGTGCTCCATTTCCCACTCGTAGGTCGACTTCACCCTTGCTTAACCTTCTACTTCTTCTTAGTCCCTGTGAATTGAAACATAAGTGTGAGCCACAACCTGTATCTAATACCCAAGAAGTTGAATTAGCAAGTATACAGTCTATAACGAAAATACCTGAAGATGGAACGACTGTTCCGTTCTTCTGATCTTCCTTAAGCTTCAAGCAATCTCTCTTCCAATGCCCCTTCTTCTTGCAATAGAAGCATTCAGATTCAGAAGTGGGTTGGCTCACCTTCTTCTTTTCAGATTTGGCGCCGCCTGGTTGCTTAGTCTGGCTGGCCTTGTTGCCATCTTTCTTAGCATTCCTCTTCTTACCAGATTTCTTGAACTTGCCCCCACGCACCTTAAGCACATCTTGCTTATCACTTTTGAGCGGTCTTTAGCATAACGTGAAGCTCAGTGAGAGTTTTGTCCAGACTATTCATACTGTAGTTCAGCTTGAAATGATCATACCCGCTATGAAGAGAATGGAGGATGGTGTCTATAGCCATTTCCTGAGAGAATTGTTGATCCAGCCGACTCATATTCTCAATGAGTCCAATCATTTTGAGAACATGTGGACTTACGAGCTCGCCTTTCTTAAGCTTGGTCTCAAGAATTTGCCTATGAGTCTCGATTCTTTCGACTCGAGCCAGATCTTGGAACATGTTCTTTAACTCACTAATGATCGTGAAAGCATCTAAGTTGATGAACGTTTTCTGTAGATCTGCACTCATGGTTGCAAGCATTAGACATTTCACATCCTTGTTGGCATCAATCCAACGATTGAGGGATGCCTGAGTGACCCCGTCGCCCGCGGCTTCGGGCATCGCCTCCTCCAGGACATACTCCTTTTCTTCCTGCATAAGAACTATTTGCAAGTTCCTTTGCCAGTCAAGTATGTTTTTCCCGTTCAACTTCTCCTTTTCGAGAATTGATTGGATGTTGAATGAATTGTTGTTTGCCATAGTTAAAACTACAATTGAAAAAGAATAAACAAATAAATAATCATTCACAGTTTCTCTTAATAAACTCAAATTCTAGCATACATGCATAATTTAAAGTTCATTAAGCATTTTATTCAAGTTATGTGTTCCGGCAGGTGTGAATAAAATGATTCCAAGACCCTTAAATCATTGAAGAATTAAGCACATTATGTATTTTGACTCAATTCTAAAATATTTTAGGTAAGCAAAATGCCTTTTGCTAATAGTCTAGAAACTACTCTTGGTTGATAGGTACGTCTAAGAAATTATTAGGTAAACCTATCGAATTTGCCACGACATAAAAGGACTCGTTACTTATATCGTTGTGTTTCACCAAAAATAACATGTACTCACAATTATTTGTGTACCTTACCCCTTTAGAATCAATAAGTAACACCTCGCTATGGCGGAAAACTATTACTAAGATTGATGTAATGGTTATCCAAGTAAGTGTTATTTTGGCATGGCACCTTTTAACTCAATTTTTAGGTTTGAAACTTAAGGCTCTTACTATGTTGGTTAGATTTTAAGTGAACTAAAATCCTTAATCATGCAACATAATCAAGCCATAATCTCATGCATAATTAAGACATATTTAAAAGCAATAAATAACTTAAACATGCATAAGATATAAATGTGATCTAGTATGGCCCGACTTCATCTTGAAGCTTCAACTTCAAAGTCCTTCTTGAAAATGGATTGGAAACTCCGTCTTGAATTTCACTATGGGAGGCACCATTTTCTTCAAATAGGATCAACTATAATTAAACTAATTACAACTATTTGATGGTACGCAGACCATATTTAAAAGCAATAAAATTTGGTACTTTAGACCAATATTACATTCAAATTAATGGTACGCATACCATATTTTCTATCCTTTTTGGGCCATACTAGTCACTTCCATTAACCTGCAAAACAGTACATATACAATATATACCATTCACCCATTCATTATCATGAATGGCCCACATAGCTGGTTAGTAAAACACATGTTATGCATCACATAAATATTTGCAGCAATTAATCAAGGGCACCAATAATATACCAATTATTCAGTCCTTATTAATTCTAATCAAGTTGTTTAACCTTAAAGGATTGTAGACCTAATCAAGAGTTTATGACTAAAGGCTCCCATTTAAACCAATAACTTTATATGCTTTACTAATTTTAAACATAAAATTGTATTTCTAGTCTAACCGGAAACATACAAGTTGAATTAAAATTTAAAGCTCATATAAAATTATAATTGGATCCGCTTTTTAATTTATTTTCAGTTGAATTAAACAATTGAATTTAAATTAATTCAAGGTTTTAATTTTAGTAAAATAATGGTCTAAAGTATGTTTTAATTATTGTTTATAATTAAATATCTTGCACTGCAGTAAATCCTTTTAGAAAGGTAACAGTAAATTTCCTCGATTGGTAGTGAATCCAAGAACGATTCACGGAAATGAGAGAAAATGAGCAATTTAAAATGTACGTTTCTTTTAGCGACTTTTATGGTTGTTTTCGAATATCAAAATCGAATGGCAAACCAATTGGTGCTTGTGAATTCAAAATACAATGTAGTTTTGAGATCATAAAGCATTGAGTTTAAACGCTCAGCTTTACCAATGGTTAACAACCTAAAATATTTTTTCCATTTAAATTCTCGAATGAGTCTAGTCCCTAGACATTCGAGTAGATCGATGCTTAAAGAACTTTAGAAGCTTCTAGTAAGATCATCTAGTTGAAACAAAATATTCAACATAAATTAAAATGGTAAAGAACCTTGTTGGTGACATTGGACATGTCTAACAAAGTATAAAAGTCAACACTAAAGAATTCAATTCTTAAGACTATAAGAAAGGGTACAAGAAATAGGAAAACAAAGGAACAGATGACAGGAATTTACAATTCCGTTTCTACCTATAAGTTTATGTTTAAAGAGAAGTGACCTAGGAATCAAACTTCCTTGTTATCATATACCGCTTGAGGTTCTTACTTCGGTAATAACTCAAATAATGGAAGCTAGGCTACACTAATGGCCTACAAGTGGGAAATGAAGCATGGCAATGCTACATTAGCTGTAGGGTCATCTAGGTTGTTTTAAGTCCTTTCAAGGCTGGAACTAAATGGCTATTTTGTTCCATAATCAACATACCTAAATTTCTGCTTCAAACACAGAAAGACTCACATTCAGAAGAACAAAAACAATTCTTGTTTGTTTGTTTATTTGAATGAAATGGTCATTTACGGGTTGAGTCAATTTGCTTGATTAAAACAAACAACTCTTTAACAATAAAAACTTTACTAGGTTCAAATCAAACCCTTGATTTGAGTTCCACTAATCTTTGGCATTGTTGCTTAGACCATGTCAACAAGTTAACATTCACAAGCTCTATTTTAAAGGACTTTTGAAAGTTGGTTGATTTCTAGATCAACTTAAGACAAGCTAGTCTTACTTGTTGAAAGTAACAAAGAATATGAACTATTGTTAGAACGCCTAGACGATAGAGTTCAAAGCTAAAGAAAGGTTTTATGACTTTATTATTTCACATGGATTTGAGTGAATATAGGTTTATTTACTCAAATGTGATATAAGTTGAATCTATTTGGCTAGTTCAAAGATTCAGAAGTATAAAATCCACTTGGCAAGAAATCATAAAGATCTAGGTTAGATCATGTTGATGATTACTTGAGACCAAATATGATCATCAATGATTGTGTGTTGTAATTTCACAATCTAGGTCCATAAGATATGGCATATCTTAGTTGGAATAATCGAAGTCAATTAGTACTTGATTCGATCAATGATGGATCATAAAGACTTTTCCTATAATTTCTAAAACAAAATGCTCAACTACCACCAAACTAAACCAAATTCGTCAAAGCTATTGAAAAGTAATTTCAAAATATCTTTTCATAATATATCTAAAGAGTTCCTAAACTCAGTGGGAGCTTAGTGTTTGTTATTCAACAAACTAAGGCCCCAAGTATAGATATATGTTTCATTGTGATTTATTCAAATGAGACACAAGGGTATTGTTTCTACCACGAATTTTTGAGAACATAATGTTTGTTTGCTCGAAATGATGTCCTTTTGGAGATTCGTTTCCAAAATGACAAGTGGGAGAAAATAGACCTCGAAAGTCTTCGAGGCGAACAACAAACATAGACGGACATTCCGGAGGATTTTCGAAGTTCTTTAGAAAATCCGAACACGTATTCTTTAAGGACTTTAGAAGTGGCTTTAAAGAATAGACATCTCTTAGAAGACTTTACAAGTGCTTCAAGGAGAACAGAATATTCAAAGGACTCTCAAAGTGCCTGTTGATATTCTATTGTTTGATACCCAAGTAGGCATAGAGTTCAGGTCAATGAAACTATGAGATTCTTCTAATAGTGAAGAAACCTACAACTTGCAGTCAAACTATTAATGAGTTTGTGACCTGTAAGAAAGCTATGACGAAACCCAGATTCCCTAAAATGGTTAGAGGCCATATATAGACTCAAATGTTTTAGATGGTTAAAGGCCATAAAACATAACCAATGTTTTGATGACAAAATTGAAATTTTGTTGATTTGCAAGAATAGTTTCACACCTATTGGTTGCAAGTTTGTTTTAAGGATAAAAACCATCAAACATGGAATTGTGTTCACACACAAAGCTAGATTAGTTGCTAAAGGTTACAAGCAAATTCATGGCATGGATTGTGTTGAAACCTCATGCATAATCGTAATGCTCAAGTCTATAACTCAAGCAATGATTGCATATTGGTACATATGACAATTGGATGACAAAACGTATTCCTCAATCAAATGTTGGAAGAAAACTATGTACATGGCATGTCATAGGATTTGTGGATCCAAATAAATGCTTGAAAAGGAATGCTAACTTATGAAATCTAAGTACAGATTTAAGCAAGCAATTGGGAATTGGAACTGTATTTTAGTGAAGCTAATAAGAATTTTAGTTTCATAAAATATACATGATTCTTATAGATATATAAGAAGTTTAGTGGGAGTACGTAAAACTTATTTGGTCCTATGTGTATCACACATATCTCTCTATTGTGAAATAACATTCAAATGCTAATGACTTAGGTTTGAAATTATTCATCAATGATGGACCAAGGCGAAACTTAGTACATACTGGGTATTAAGATCTATTTACAAACATCTTATAATATTGTTTAGTAATGGCATTTACTAAATCAAACACGAAAGACTCCATTGGAGATATTCGATCCATATGAATAAATCTAAGTAATGAATGTTTGAACTATGTATAAGCATTTACTAAGTTAAACATCAAAGAATCTAATGAGATTCTTCACCTATATTATATGTCAAAGAATTTAGTTGGATTCAGTATCTTCTATAACTGAATGAGCTAAAGTTACATGAATAGAATTCAATTGGGAATTATTCTGCAAAAGAATTTATCATGTATATAATATAATATGAGGATCGCCAAAAACGTATCGTATGACTTTAGGCATGACGAACATATACCAATTTCTATTGATCTAAGTGAAGATCAACTAGATTGAGATCAAGAACACTTATGGTACTTGAAAAGGTACATAGGAATAGTTCTTGATTCAAGGAAATAAAGATATGCTAAATATTGATGCTACACGCATAAACACTGGCAAAGGATCAAGCAAGACCCTTTGGAGTTAACCATTGACAAGGACGAGCTAAAGAGCATCGTGTTTTGAAATAGCAACATGCATTGAAGACCATGAGTTGTTGCGTGGGAAATTAAAATAATAATTTCTATGTTCTAAGATATAGTTGGAGAGTCTTCCACATATCTGTGAACTGCTTGGATAAGTAGATCCAAACAAAGCATCGCTAGCAACCTATACAGTTGAAGTAAAAGTAATTATTGCCTAAGAAGCAATAAAATAGAGTTGTTTATATGAGTTCTTCATTGAACTTGGGAAGATCACATGTTTGTTGACTTAATGGTTCTTCATTGCAAAATGCGTAGAACCACTAATGTAGCAAGAAAGACTAGATCACAAAATAAACATACTCAAAAGTTCTTATCATCATATCTCGAAGAACATTCGATGAAAAGGATGTTAAGATTGGCAAAGCGTGATAACTAAACCTATGCAACAAGTGAGAAGCAACACTCACGTTGTAGCACTGGAAATCAAGCATAGCTTTGAATTCCATGAACTGTTTTAAAGATGGGTTTGAGGCTCATGGTTGTAAAACAATGGGGTTGAACATTTATCATATATGAAATGTATTTTCATATTCCATTTAATCTTGGTTTAGTATTAAATGATGAGTCCCTTCAATTTGACGATATATTCAAGATAGACTGTCAGGACCAGTCCTGTGACTAAGAAATGTCTATCAAGTGAACTTGAATGTCAAAGGTTGAAAATGGTCCCTAGTCGGAGTTTTCTATAAAATTGGACGCATAGAAAACGTTAGACGATTAGAATGCAAGATGACTAGTAGTTCTGTTTCTTGAACTATGTGGACATGGCAATGTCATAATCATTTGCATAGATACTTACTTTGGGAAGCCTAGTATCGGACAAGACCTATGAAACTTTACTGTAAGAGATGATAATCTGTCATAAGTAAATTTCATTAAAATTATTAGACACTAAATCCTCAATACCTGAGTGATTTGAGATTACTTGTTTGAGAACTGGTTGCTTTGACGTTGACCAACCGTCGCACCGTAAAAGGAGGCTATAAAGGCAACGCTCAGGTAATCACCTATCAAACGAAGTCTAATCTCAAGATCGCAAGATTGGGATTGTCCTCCCATAAATCGGGATGAGATGCTTAAAAGTTGTACAAGGCCACTCGGAGAGCTAGAAACTGTGAAATGCATGGCCGTGCTCGGATGAATCATAGGCTATGATTATCTGTTTATTTGATCAGTTGAACTCTGAAACCGAGGAACACCTCTGGACATAATAAGGATGACAACTCTTACCTTATGTTCAAGAGCAAGCATCGAGCGACAAAGGAATTAGGAAATGCACACTTGTCCCTAAGGACAAGTGGGAAACTGAAGGAAATAATGCCCTTGGTCCAAGTATGCAGTCATATAATCGCCCTTAAGGAACGTCCGGAAATGGAAAATATTATCGGAAATTCAGTCATATAATTGCCTACAATAGCCGAAAATTCTAAGTACCTTAAGGGCGATTCTAGTTGGTCAAGTTTAAGGCGGATCCGGACGTGCTGTGGACTATCTACGGAGGGACGACACTTGGAGTCCTAAAGACTTGTTCTTGTTCGGTTCGGGCGCAGCTAGGGAGGGCACGCAACAAAGTGTATGCATCTAAACTATGCTAAATGATTATGTGTAAATAATATGCTTTCCTGGCTTTATGGTTTTTCCGCATGATTTATGTTTTGTCATATGAATCATAACCTAACACCGGCAATATTTCCATTTCCGATAATATTTTCCGATACGTACCATGTTTCCGTTTCCGGCAACATCTACGACTTGGATAATATTTATATTTCCGATACGATCCATATTTCCGTTTCCGGCAATATCATCGTTTCCGGAGCATTCATTTCTTGCCTGTGACGATCTCAGCTCCCACTGAAACCAAGATCCGTCGATTCCGAATATCCATAGATGGAGTATTTAATGCCATTAAATACTTGATCCGTTTACGTACTATTTGTGTGACCCTACGGGTTCAGTCAAGAGTAAGCTGTGGATTAATATCATTAATTCCACTTGAACTGAAGCGGCCTCTAGCTAGGCATTCAGCTCACTTGATCTCACTGAATTATTAACTTGTTAATTAATACTAAACCGCACTTATTAGACTTAACATAGAATGCATACTTGGACCAAGGGCATTATTTCTTTCAGTTTCCCACTTGTCCTTAGGGACAAGTGTGCATTTCCTAATTCCTTTGTCGCTCGATGCTTGCTCTTGAACATAAGGTAAGAGTTGTCATCCTTATTATGTCCAGAGGTGTTCCTCGGTTTCAGAGTTCAACTGATCAAATAAACAGATAATCATAGCCTATGATTCATCCGAGCACGACCATGCATTTCACAGTTTCTAGCTCTCCGAGTGGCCTTGTACAACTTTTAAGCATCTCATCCCGATTTATGGGAGGACAATCCCAATCTTGCGATCTTGAGATTAGACTTCGTTTGATAGGTGATTACCTGAGCGTTGCCTTTATAGCCTCCTTTTACGGTGCGACGGTTGGTCAACGTCAAAGCAACCAGTTCTCAAACAAGTAATCTCAAATCACTCAGGTATTGAGGATTTAGTGTCTAATAATTTTAATGAAATTTACTTATGACAGATTTTCATCTCTTACAGTAAAGTTTCATAGGTCTTGTCCGATACTAGGCTTCCCAAAGTAAGTATCTATGCAAATGATTATGACATTGCCATGTCCACATAGTTCAAGAAACAGAACTACTAGTCATCTTGCATTCTAATCGTCTAACGTTTTCTATGCGTCCAATTTTATAGAAAACTCCGACTAGGGACCATTTTCAACCTTTGACATTCAAGTTCACTTGATAGACATTTCTTAGTCACAGGACTGGTCCTGACAGTCTATCTTGAATATATCGTCAAATTGAAGGGACTCATCATTTAATAAACCACAAATTAAATGGAAAAATGAATTCTTTTCATTTATTGTGAATGATTAACCAATAATGTTTTACAAAGATTTAAACTCTAAAACTTTAAAACATTAAACAGGGATCACTAGTAGAAAAAACCCTTATTGCAGCGGGCTTTTAGACCCCTGTTGCAGCGTACATCGTATGCTGCAACTGGGGGGCCTGCAACAAGTCTGAACTTGTTGCAGCGTACAATGTTCGCTGCTAAAAGGGGTTTTTTGCAGCGTAAATATGTATGTACGCTGCAACAAGTGCCAAAAAATTGGCAAAAATTTGGACTTGTTGCACCGTACATATATGTGTACGCTGCAAAAGACTCAACTTTTTGCAGCGTACATTTATTTGTACGCTGCAACAAGTCTGGAATTTTGCGAAATTTTTTTCCCTTGTTGCAGCGTACAATATATATGTACGCTGCAACAAAGCACTTTTGGCGGGAAAATTCTAATTTTGTTTAGGGATACCTAGAGTGCCTTGCACCAAATATAGAAACCTGTCAAAACAATAATAGAATAACGCAACCTGTATAACAAATATAAAAACAACAACTGGAGTTTTGTATACTATATATCCCAAAACCAAAGTGCACATATTACATTTAAATATATGTTCCAATTTCAACATAAACATACATTTTAATATAAAATTTATTCTATAACAACTAAACCAACTCAATCAAGCGCGCTAAAGCCAATAATAAATACTTGCTGGTAAAAAACTTAGCCCATTGCTCACGAACCACATCAAATTCCTCGCATAAGGCGCAATCCTCGGAGTGTAGACCTTTACAAAAACAGAAATTTAAATTAAACATTAGATTAAATACAAATTAAATATCACATTTTAACATTCAAGAAACTAATGACAATGTCCTAATAGTCTAAAATGAGTCCTTAGGTTCTTTAGTTCAAAGTTGGGAGCGAAAATGTCATTTTAGCCTAAATATGACCTATAACGACCCAATGAGCCTATAGGGGCATAAATAGATTGGAACGAGTCTTAGATCGTTAAAATTATGCATATTAAACATGTAATAAGTTTTAAATGAGTCCTTAGGTTCTTTATTTTAAAGTTGGGAGCGAAAATGCCTTATTTTAGCCTAGATATGACCTATAACGATCAAACAAGCATTAAATGGGTATAAGTAGATTAGAATAAGTCCTAGAAACTCAAAACTAAGCTTATTAATCATATAATAATTTAAAAATGAGTCCTTAGGTTCTTAAGTTCAAAGTTGGGAGCGAAAATGTCATTTTAGCCTAAATATGACCTAAAACGACACAATGAGCCTTAAATGGGCATAAATGGATTGGAATGAGTCCTAGAAAGTTAAAACTAGAATATAAAACATTTAGTAGGTTTAAAATGAGTCCTTAGGTTCTTTAGTTCATAGTTGGGAGCGAAAATGTCATTTTAGCCTAAATATGACCTACAACGACCTAATGAGCCTTAAAGGTGCATAAATAGATTGGAACGAGTCTTATAAAGTTAAAATTATGCATATTAAACATGTATTAAGTTTAAAATGAGTGCTTAGGTTCTTTATTTTAAAGTTAGGAGCGAAAATGCCTCATTTTAGCCTATATATGACCTATAACTATCAAACAAGCATTAAATGTGCATAAATAGATTAGAATAAGTCTTAGAAACTTAAAAATAAGCATATTAATCATATAATAAGTTTAAAATGAGTCATTAGGTTCTTAAGTTCAAAGTTGGGAGCGAAAATGGCACTTTAGCCTAAATATGACCTATAACGACACAATGAGCCTTAATATGCATAAATGGATTGGAATGAGTTCTAGAAAGTCAAAACTAAGCATATAAAACATTTAGTAAGTTTAAAATGAGTCCTTAGGTTCTTTAGTTCAAAGTTGGGAGCAAAAATGTCATTTTAGCCTAAATATGACCTATAACGACCCAATGAGCCTTAAATGTGCATACATAGATTGGAATGAGTTTTAGATAGTTAAAACTATGCGTATTAAACATGTAATAAGTATAAAATAGTTCTTAGGTTATTTAGTTCAAAGTTGGGTGCGAAAAGGTTATTTTAGCCTAAATATGACCTATAACGACCCAATGAGCATTAAATGTGTATAAGTAGATTGGAATGAGTCTTGAAAACTTAAAGTTAAGCATATTAATCATGTAAAAGGTTTAAAAAATGAATCCTTAGGTTCTGTTGCTCAAATTTGGGAGGGAAAATGTCATTTTAGCCTAAATAAAACCTACAACGACCCAATGAGCCTTAAATGTGCATAAATAGATTGAAATGAGTCTTAGAAAGTTAAAACTATGCATATTAAACATGTAATAAGTATAAAATGAGTCATTAGGTTCTTTAGTTCAAAGTTGGGAGCGAAAATGTCATTTTAGCCTAAAATGCTTCATGCTTAGGAAAAGAAGTGAGAAATCACAACAGACGGGAAAAACTAACCCCCATTATATTACCCAAGCTAAATTACCTGACTCAATCCGGAATTACATGACTCTATTTTTAACCAAATCGAAAAAGTCCAAACCTGAAAATGATCATGACTATTAACCAAAATATAAGCTAACTAAAACTGACCCAAACAGAACAGAATGAATCTGCATCCGAATGTCGCACACTCACATGAACCGAACCAATCTTAACTACAAAAATCACACCCTCAATGTAACCCCAAACGAAAAGCACCCCTGCAGTTAAGAGTAGTTAAAAATTTGACCTCATCCTTACAAACAGGAACTTCTTAAGTGCAGGCTCCTATTTGTACTGTATTTGTCCGCGCAATATTAGCAACAGGGCAGCATTCATGACATAGGTTAAGTAGTTTCTTAAATCTGCAAACTAATCAATATTAGTGTATAAGACTGTTAAAATATCTTACTATCTTGCGTACTTCATGGTTTTATTGAGGGGCTAGATTGTTCTTTTACGAGTATAGTTAACAGAAGAACATTGAGGTACATACACTAGAAGAGAACAAATTTATGCATGTCATATTGCCATGATAGAATAACTAAAAGAAGTCCACCACTCTGATATGATCAATTACAGAATCTAGAATGATTGAGTTCTGCAATACTGTTAGATTTTTAGGATGAAACTTTTAGCTGCAAGATTGTCTATGCCTAATTTGAATTCTTTAATTCGATTTATGATCTGTCCCAGGCTGGTAATTTGCGTTATCAGCACAAATTCGCCATTTCTAACTTCTAACAAAAAGAAGTGTCTAGTTCTCAGAAACTTGAATAAGTAGTCAGACACAAGATCTAGAATGCATTACAAGGTTACTATATCCAGATACATGAATCGTCAAATCCTTTCATGATCTATCAATTTTTAATAAACCTTTTCCTATTTTTGGTTTCTAACAATCAGTAGAAAGCAGCTCACATCCACTATGAAAGTTGTATAGTAATTCCATCAAGATGATGAAGAATAGCATGATATTTCTCTTTAGTTTGTAATGACAATGAACACAAACAGAGAGAGCAGTGTGAAATTTTCAAGGATGGTCAGAAAGTAGATAGATCATACCTTCACTTTCTTTGAGTTAGGAATGATCTTTTATAATTTTGTTTTCTCCTTCTTCTGGCTTTTCTAAGGATTTCTGCAGTGTCTAGCTCCAATTCGTCCATAAAATTATTATCTGCATTTCGTGTGACATAAAACAGTGAACTTAGTGGTTATGAATCAGTTTCTGTTTGTAAGGAACGCAAACAACCAACTATGAAAGATAATGAACATACTGCACCATCAAATAATTGTTATTCTAATCTTATCAATTGATCAATATGTGCCATGAAATTCCAGATGACATAATTCCACAGCCGACAAATGAGATTGCAATATCTAAATCAACTCCGGAATCGTCTGAAGACAGTTCAAGAATATTTACTAAGGTTGGCACACCTGAAAAACTTAGTATCCAGGATGAAGGAACTGGGACAAATTTTGAATTTCCTTCCCCATTTCCAACTGCAATTCTGAGGTCAGGCCTGATGGGAATATGGCCACTATCTTCTCAGACAAAAAAAAGTACACAAACATGTGGAACCTGATACACGAACATGTCCTGTCAAATGAAGCAACAATAACTAGAAAGCAAGAAGTCAAAGACGAGGAACAAGGTGATGACAATGACACAAACACATTCCAAACAATTAATGCTTCAGATTCAACCCAGAGTACTGAACTGAAGAAATCCAAGGTAGACGAAGATAATCAAAGTCGAGTCTTTGATCAGTCGGCTGCTATAATTCTGGTGAAGGAAGCAATCGATGCAATCCTACAATGTCACAAGCAGACATCTGACCAACGATCCAGTCAAGACCATGGTAGAAGTGTTGATAGTGCTAAAATACTTTGTAACACAACTGCTCTAGCTTCCATACAAGAAAACTCTGAAGGGGAGAGAGTGGAAAAGAAAAGAAATTCAGAACCAAAACAAATATGGCTGATACTAATCCAGTAATCCCTACTGATTCATCAAAACTAGATACTCTAACTTGTAACATTTCTACCATGATCACAAAGGCAAAATAACCCAAGAATAACCCCACGGCATACTGAACCTACTGAGTATTCGCAGCCATTTCAACAGCATACTGAGCCTACCATCTACATCTTGCTAGAGAATCCAATCCTCGGCCAGATTCCTCCTTTTGCTCCTCGGTCTACCAATCAATAAATGGAATTCCTAATATATTCCCCTCTTTTCTAATAAACAGACCCCAACACCAAGAAACAACCACCAACAGCACCAAATTTTGATTAATTGACTATTCAAAATGGTTTCAGCTATTGCAAAACCATCCAACTCCCCAAAAAAGAAAATCCCGAAAACCCCAAAAGATCATTTCCCGATATGAGATGAACTTGAACAAGATTAAATCAACACTTTCAAACTACTAATTCAAAACAACAATAATAGCAAATTAAACTTAAAAGTATCATAATTTCAGAAGAAAGAAAGAATTACCAATCTGTGAACTGAAGAGCAAGAACAGGAAAGAAACCAATCTGCATAATCGCATACCTCTGTAGAATAACATCTCAAGTCTCACAAATTTGAAAATTTGAAAACCCAGAAATTGTTGTTATAATTACTGTTATTATAAATCTTGTTCATGAAACAAAATTTCAAAACCCCAGAAAAATATTTCAACTTGAAATTGAAGATCCCATTGATAAATCTTAACTCTCAAAATAAATGCTCAAAATTCACTGAAAAATTTCCCAATAATTGAGCATAAAAAATTGAATCCCATAAATTTCTTACTGTAACTACTGTTTGAATTAGGTAGAGCTGCATCATTTCAGAGAAAAATGCATGACATGAGAAAGCATAACAGTACTCTCCCCTTTCATCCATATCAAGATTATTTTTAGACAATATCAATGAAATTCATGCACGTATTATCAAACCTGGATGAAAACATTTGATGATGCATACATAAAACATTTTTTTAGGAGAAAAAGGAATCATGAAAGACAAGTTTCCTCAAAGACCACAACTTCTCTCAAAGTAGCCCTTGAAAAATCACATTTCAATAGTACGTACAATGCAATTAACAACAGTCAACCCACCTCCCCTGCTCCACCCCACCACGACCGCCACCACCACCACCACCATTCTCTAATTCCAACACCGCCCCATCTTTATCTATGAATAAACCCTAAAAACGAATTGAACAAACGAATTGAACAAACCCTAAAAACGAATTGAACAAACGAATTGAACAAACCCTAAAAACGAATTGAACAAACGATTGAACCCTAAAAACGAATTGAACAAACGAATAGAACAAACCCTAAAACGAATTGAACAAACAAATTGAACCAAACCTAAAACGAAGCACAGAACTCAAAAAATGAATTGAACAAAACGGCACCTGCAGAGGAGGCGAGAAAAGAGACCCACCGGCGATTGGCGAGGAGGCCAGAACCACCGACGACTCGACGAGGAAGCTAGATTGATGACGCAGGAATGGTTTTTTTTTTGAGGGGGGCGACGCAGGGAAAGCTAAGGGGAAGAAGAAGGGAGTTGAGCGCGAGAGCTGAAATTTTGAGATGCTTAATTTGTTCTGAATTACTCCGAAGTATTCAACCAATATTGCAGCGAATTTTTTTTTATCCGGGTTATTGCAGGGGGCTTTTAAATGTACGCTACAATAAAAACGGGCTATTGCAGGGGGCTTTTAAAATTTACGCTGCAACAAACACTTTTGCAGGGAACAATTAAATTGTACGCTGCAACAACCATTTAAATGGTTTGACCCGCGTTGACCGACTAGTTGTTGAAGCGTATTAATACATGTACGCTGCAACAAGGGGGCTGCAACAAGGGTTTTTCTACTAGTGGATATCAAAGCCATTCTCCAATGTGCTTGATTCCCATAGCAGCAGTGTGCGAGTTGTGCTTCGCCTGCTGCAGAGGTTTAGTCAATGGATCTGATATGTTGTCGTCAGTTCCAACCTTGTTTATCTCGACTTCTTTTCTTTCAACGAACTCTCGTAGAAGGTGAAATCTACGAAGTACATGCTTGACACTCTGGTGGTGTCTAGGCTCCTTTGCCTGTGCAATAGCTCCGTTATTATCACAATACAGGGCTATTGGTCCTTTAATGGAGGGGACTACACCAAGTTCACCTATGAACTTCCTTAGCCATATAGCTTCCTTTGCTGCTTCATGTGCAGCAATGTACTCCGCTTCAGTTGTAGAATCCGCAATGGTGCTTTGCTTAGCACTTTTCCAGCTTACTGCACCTCTGTTGAGGCAGAAGACAAACCCAGACTGTGATCTGAAATCGTCTTTGTCGGTTTGGAAACTTGCGTCCGTATAGCCTTTAACAATTAATTCATCATCTCCACCATAGACCAGGAAGTCATCTTTGTGCCTTTTCAGGTACTTCAGAATATTCTTGGCAGCAGTCCAATGCGCCTCTCCTGGGTCTGACTGGTATCTGCTCGTAGCACTGAGTGCGTACGCAACATCCGGGCGTGTACATATCATAGCATACATTATTGAACTAATCAATGATGCATATGGAATCCCATTCATTCGTCTACGCTCATCAAGTGTTTTTGGGCACTGAGTCTTGCTTAGAGTTATTCCATGAGACATGGGTAGGTAGCCTCGCTTGGAGTCTGCCATCTTGAACCTATCAAGCACCTTATTGATATAAGTGCTTTGACTAAGTCCAATCATCCTTTTAGATCTATCTCTGTAAATCTTGATGCCCAATATGTACTGTGCTTCTCCTAGATCTTTCATCGAAAAACATTTCCCAAGCCAAATCTTGACAGAGTTCAACATAGGAATGTCATTTCCGATAAGTAATATGTCGTCGACATATAATACTAGGAAAGCAATTTTGCTCCCACTGACCTTCTTGTATACACAAGATTCGTCTGCGTTCTTGATGAAACCAAAGTCACTGACTGCTTCATCAAAACGTATATTCCAGCTCCTGGATGCCTGCTTCAATCCGTAGATTGACTTCTTTAGCTTGCATACCTTTTTAGCATTCTTTGGATCCTCAAAACCTTCAGGTTGTGTCATAAACACAGTTTCTATTAAAATACCGTTTAAGAAAGCAGTTTTGACATCCATCTGCCATATTTCGTAATCGTAATATGCAGCGATTGCTAACATTATCCGAGTAGACTTTAGCATTGCAACTGGTGAAAAGGTTTCATCGTAATCCACACCGTGGACTTGCCTGTAACCTTTTGCAACCAATCTAGCTTTGAAAACTTCAAGTTTCCCATCCTTGTCCTTTTTCAGTTTGAAAACACATTTGCTTCCAATGGCTTGGTAGCCATCTGGCAAATCGACCAAATCCCATACTTGGTTTTCAGACATGGAGTCTAATTCAGATTGCATGGCTTCTTGCCATTGCTTGGAGCTAGGGCTCGTCATAGCTTGTTTGTAAGTCGCAGGTTCATCACTTTCAAGTAATAGAACGTCATAGCTCTCGTTCGTCAAAATACCTAAGTACCTTTCCGGTTGAGATCTATATCTTTGCGATCTACGCGGGGTAACATTTCTAGATTGACAATGATTCTCACCAGATTCTTCTAAAGATCTCTGAGTTTCATCCTGAATGTCATCTTGAGCATTCTCTAGAGTTTGTTGTTCGACTCGAATTTCTTCGAGGTCTACTTTTCTCCCACTTGTCATTTTGGAAATGTGATCTTTCTCCAAAAAGACACCATCTCGAGCAACAAACACCTTGTTCTCAGATGTATTGTAGAAGTAATACCCCTTTGTTTCCTTTGGATAGCCCACAAGGATACATTTGTCAGATTTTGGATGAAGTTTGTCTGAAATTAATCGTTTGACGTATACTTCACATGCCCAAATCTTAAGAAAAGACACATTTAGAGGCTTTCCAAACCATAACTCATATGGAGTCTTTTCGACAGCTTTAGACGGAGCTCTATTTATAGTGAGTGCAGCTGTATTTAGTGCATGTCCCCAAAATTCTAATGGAAGTTTGGCCTGACCCATCATTGACCTGACCATGTCTAGCAAGGTTCTGTTCCTCCGTTCCGACATACCGTTCTATTGTGGTGTTCCAGGAGGAGTCAATTCTGATAGAATTCCACATTCTTTCAGATGGTCATCAAATTCATAGCTCAGATATTCACCGCCTCTATCAGACCGCAGTGCCTTAATCTTCTTGCCTAATTGATTCTCTACTTCACTCTGAAATTCCTTGAATTTGTCAAAGGATTTAGACTTATGCTTCATTAGGTAGACATAACCATATCTACTGAAGTCATTGGTGAAAGTGATAAAGTAGCTGAAACCACCTCTAGCATTTGTACTCATTGGTCCACATACATCTGTATGGGCACATACATCTGTATGGATTAAACCCAATAGTTCATTTGCTCTTTCTCCAACTTTAGAGAAAGGTTGCTTTGTCATTTTTCCAAGTAAACATGATTCGCATTTACCATAATTCTCTAAGTCAAATGGTTCTAGAATTCCTTCCTTTTGAAGTCTTTCTAAGCGTTTCAAGTTTATATGGCCTAATCGGCAATGCCACAGATAGGTGAGATCTGAATCATCCTTTTTGGCCTTTTTGGTATTTATGTTATATACTTGTTTGTCGTGATCTAATAAATAAAGTCCATTGACTAATCTAGCAGATCCATAAAACATCTCTTTAAAATAAAACGAACAACTATTGTCTTTTATTAAAAAGGAAAATCCCTTAGCATCTAAGCAAGAAACTGAAATGATGTTTTTTTTTTTTAGTAAGACCTGGAACATGGAAACACTCTTCCAGTTCCAAAACTAGCCCGGAGGGCAACGACAAATAATAAGTTCCTACAGCTAATGCAGCAATCCGTGCTCCATTTCCCACTCGTAGGTCGACTTCACCCTTGCTTAACTTTCTACTTCTTCTTAGTCCATGTGGATTGGAACATAAGTGTGAGCCACAACCTGTATCTAATACCCAAGAAGTTGAATTAGCAAGTATACAGTCTATAACGAAAATACCTGAAGATGGAACGACTGTTCCGTTCTTCTGATCTTCCTTTAGCTTCAAGCAATCTCTCTTCCAATGCCCCTTCTTCTTGCAGTAGAAGCATTCGGATTCAGAAGTGGGTTGACTGACCTTCCTCTTTACAGAATTGGCGCCAGTTTGCTTAGTTGGGCTGGCCTTGTTGCCACCTTTCTTAGCATTCCTCTTCTTTCCAGATTTCTTGAACTTGCCCCCACGCACCATAAGCACATCCTGCTTATCACTTTTGAGCGTCTTTTCAGCGGTCTTCAGCATACCGTGAAGCTCAGTGAGCATTTTATCCAGACTATTCATACTGTAGTTCAGTTTGAACTGATCATACCCGCTATGAAGAGAATGGAGGATGGTGTCTATAGCCATTTCCTGAGAAAATTGCTGATCCAGCCGACTCATATTCTCAATGACTCCAATCATTTTGAGAACATGTGGACTTACGGGCTCGCCTTTCTTAAGCTTGGTCTCAAGAATTTGCCTATGAGTCTCGAATCTTTCGACTCGAGCCAGATCTTGGAACATGTTCTTCAACTCACTGATGATTGTGAAAGCATCTGAGTTGATGAACGTTTTCTGCAGATCTGCACTCATGGTGGCGAGCATTAGACATTTCACATCCTTGTTGGCATCAATCCAACGATTGAGGGCTGCCTGAGTGACCCCGTCGCCTGCGGCTTCGGGCATCGCCTCTTCTAGGACATACTCCTTTTCTTCCTGCATAAGAACTATTTGCAAGTTCCTTTGCCAGTCAAGGAAGTTTTTCCCGTTCAACTTCTCCTTTTCGAGAATTGATCGAATGTTGAATGAATTGTTGTTTGCCATATTTAAAACTACAATTGAAAAGAATAAACAAATAAATAACCATTCACAGTTTCTCTTAATAAACTTAAATTCTAGCATACATGCATAATTCAATGTTCATTAAGCATTTTATTCAAGTTATGTGTTCCGGCAGGTGTGAATAAAATGATTCCGAGATCCTAAAATCATTGAAGAACTAAGCACAGTTTGTCGACTTAATCCTAAAACATCTTAGGTAAGCAAAAGCCTTTTGCTAATAGTCTAGAAACTATTCTTGGTTGATAGGTACGTCTAAGAACTTATTAGGTAAACCTATCGATTTTGCCACGACATAAAAGGACTCCTTACTTATATCGTTGAGTTTCACCAAAACTAACATGTACTCACAATTATTTGTGTACCTTACCCCTTTAGGACCAATAAGTAACACCTCGCTGAGCGAAAACTATTACTAGATTGATGTAAAGGATATCCAAGCAAGTGTATATTTTGGCATGGCACCTTTTAACTCAATTTTTAAGTTTGGAACTTAAGGCTCTTACTATGTTGGTTAGATTTTAAGTGAACTAAAATCCTTAATCATGCAACATAATCAAGCTTTTGATCTCATGCATTTTAAGACATATTTAAAAGCAATAAATAACTTAAAACATGCATAAAATAAATGTGATCTAGTATGGCCCGACTTCATCTTGAAGCTTTAACTTCAAAGTTCGTCTTGAAAATCTCCGTGGGAGGCACCATTTTCTTCAAATAGGATAAGCTATAATTAAAAACTAATTACAACTATTTGATGGTACGCAGACCATATTTGAATTGAAAAACAACTTTGGTACTTTAGACCAATTACATTCAAATTAATGGTACGCAAACCATATTTTCTATCCCATTTGGGCCATACTAGTCACTTCATAATCTGCAAAACAGTACATATACAATATATACCATTCACCCATTCATTATCATGAATGGCCCACATAGCTGGTTAGTAAAACACATTATGCATCACATAAACATTTGCAGCAATTAATCAAGGGCACCAATAATCTACAAATTATTCAGTCCTTATTAATTCTAATCAAGTTGTTTTAACCTTAAGGATTTGTAGACCTAATCAACAGTTTATGACTAAAAAGGGCTCCCACTTAAACCAATAAATTCATATGCTTTACTAATTTTGAACATAAAAATGTATTTCTAGTCTAACCGGAAACATACAAATTTAATTAAAATTTAAAGCTCATATAAATTTATAACTGAATCCAAAAAGTTTAATTTTATTTCAGTCGTATTTAAATTAATTCATGATTTTAATTTTAGTAAAATAATTAGAATAAATAAAATTTATTATAATTACAATATTCAAAATTAAAATCCAAGAAAATAATTTAAATTATTAAATTTAAAATTAATTAAAATTACGTAAACTCAAAATTTCAAATTAAAATTTCAAAACGATCTAATCGCAACGCAACAATCCCACGCAACGCACGCCCATGGGCCACACGCACACAGCCATCGCTGCTGCTCACCATCGCAAGGCATCACGCGAGCTGGTGCTCGCTGCGCGCGCCAGCGCTCGACGCAACAAGCATGCTGCCGCAGCCCATCGCTGGGCGCAGCGCTCGTCGCACGTCGCAACAAGCAAGCTGCTCGCCATCGCGGGGCGCAGCGCCCGTCGCACGTCGCAACAAGCACGCTGCACGCCATCGCTGGGCGCAGCGCTCGTCGGACGTCGCAACAAGCACGCTGCACGCCATCGCTGGGCGCAGCGCTCGTCGCACGTCGCAACAAGCACGCTGCACGCCATCGCTGGGCGCAGCGCTCATCGCACGCACACTAGCGCTCGCTGCGCGCGAGGCTCCGCATGCTTGCGCGAGGCAGTGCGCGCTGTGGCGCAGCTCGCTTGCTGCCCACACGCGACTGCTCGTGCCTTGCTCTCGCCCTCGCCCATTCGCCCATCGCACACAGCCCACGACACAAGGCAGGGCTGCTGCCTTGCGCTCGTGCACCATGGCCTTGCTCATTGCATTCGTACCTCATGGGCGACGAGCTCCCTTGCTCGTCGTCACATGCCCGCACTATACAACACCCCTTAAGGGTAACACGTAGCGTCCATTGCTTTGTGCGTGCAAGTTATATGAGCGAATCGCATAAAAATTTAAAATTTATATTCAAAATTAATGACAAATTAATAAATAATATTAATTTCATAATTTTAGGGCGAAAAATCGAAAATTTATTATTTAATTGATTTCCGATTAACATGGATTCAAGTCTAGGTCATAAAAATTTAAAATTTAACATAAATTTACAATTTTTATGGTGGTTTTTAATCATAGGTATCTAATTAAATTATAACTAATTATGAAAATCAAATTAATTCTAAATTATTCCAATTTTCAGCAAATTAATCATAATTACAAATTAGATTGCATAATTAACAAGGCTAGGCATTCAAACTTGTTAAACATATACAGTAGTTCAATAAAAAATTCAAGATTTATCAACAAGAATCGCAAATATTTAATTTAACATCTTAAATTTACGAAATTTTGCATTTGAAAAACTAAAACCTCCGAAAAGTCATAGTTAGGCTTCGAATTTGAGAATTCTGGGTTGGGCCGAAAAATAATTTTTTGTCAAAATTTTAGAATGCCTTTTACATGCGGAATTGACACAAAAATCACTCGATTTGGATGAGTAACGAAGAAACTGCCGAAAAACTGCGTACGTATAATTAAATAAACGCAATTTGCAATTAATTAACAATTACGAAAATTAATCACCCCTTTTAATTCTTGCAAATTTGTAATATTTAACCATGTTCATGCAATTTAGATTATGAAAATAATAAGAGGCTCGTGATACCACTGTTAGGTTATGATACCTATGACAATTCATAAATCATGCGGAAAAACCATAAATCCATGAAAGCATATTATTTACACATAATCATTTAGCATAGTTTAGATGCATACACTTTGTTGCGTGCCCTCCCTAGCTGCGCCTGAACCGAACAAGAACAAGTCTTTAGGACTCCAAGTGTCGTCCCTCCGTAGATAGTCCACAGCACGTCCGAATCCGCCTTAAGCTTGACCAACTAGGATCGCCCTTAAGGTACTTAGAATTTTCGGCACATATAGGCAATTATGTGACTGAATTTTTGCTCTCAAAAATCACTTTGAATACTTGAATTCTCTATTCAAAATAATGACCCTAGGCCTTTATTTAAAGAGGTATGGAAAGGGAATTGTAATCCTATTAGGATATGAATTAATTAAACTAGAATCCTAATAGAATTCTTATTTAATTAATTCATCCTTTTAGGTTTAGGAATTTAATCATATGTCGAAACCTGATAGCTTTAGGATTCGTATAGCACACAAACACACACACGCACGCACAACAGCCCACGAGGGGCGCCATGCGCGCGCGCGCAGCCCGCGAGCTCGCAGCCCATTGCCACGAGGCCCGCACGCTGCCGCAGCCTTGGCGCGCGCTGGGCCTGCCTTGCGGTGGGCCTGGCGCAGCCTTGGCTGGTGCGTTGTGGCGCGCTGGCTTGCTGGGCGATGGCCCGGCTTCGTGCTGGGCCTTCGTCTGGTAGGCCTCGTCCGATGCTAATTCGTACGATACGCTTCCGATTAATTTCCCGATTCCGGAATTCATTTCCGATACGAACAATATTTAATATTTCCGATTCCGGAATTAATTTCTGTTTCGAACAAATATATAATATTTCCGTTTCCGGAATTATTTTCCGATTCCGATAATATTTCCGATTCTGACAATATTTCCGTTTCGGGCAATATTTCCGATTCCGACAATATTTCCATTTCCGATAATATTTTCCGATACGTACCATGTTTCCGTTTCCGGCAACATCTACGACTTGGATAATATTTATATTTCCGATACGATCCATATTTCCGTTTCCGGCAATATCATCGTTTCCGGAGCATTCATTTCTTGCCTGTGACGATCTCAGCTCCCACTGAAACCAAGGTCCGTCGATTCCGAATGTCCATAGATAGAGTATTTAATGCCATTAAATACTTGATCCGTTTACGTACTATTTGTGTGACCCTACGGGTTCAGTCAAGAGTAAGCTGTGGATTAATATAATTAATTCCACTTGAACTGAAGCGGCCTCTAGCTAGGCATTCAGCTCACTTGATCTCACTGAATTATTAACTTGTTAATTAATACTGAACCACACTTATTAGACTTAACATAGAATGCATACTTGGACCAAGGGCATTATTTCCTTCAACGGGTTCAGTCAAGAGTAAGCTGTGGATTAATATCATTAATTCCACTTGAACTGAAGCGGCCTCTAGCTAGGCATTCAGCTCACTTGATCTCACTGGATTATTAACTTGTTAATTAATACTGAACCGCATTTATTAGACTTAACATTGAATGCATACTTGGACCAAGGGCACTATTTCCTTCAATATCACGATCCAATGTTAAATCGTATAATTATGTTTTTCGAACTAATTTCCCGAAAAGCTATTAAATGAATTTCCGATTCATTTAATCCAATGATCTGTTACATGCCAATGGTGTGACCTTATAGGTTCAGTCAAGAGTAAGTTGTGAGCCTAATATAGATTAGAACTCACTGATCGGAAGCATTGCTCCAGCTAGCCGTTCCGATCACTTGATCTTACTAAATTAATTGTTCGTAATTAATGTGGACCTTGGTATTAGACTAATGCACCTTGGGTGAAGGACATATTTCCTCCAAATGGCTCATATAACTCTTGGTCTGTGTCAAGCAATGAGGGAATTGATGTCACATGAATCCTTACTTTACCCAAGTGCAGTTCTATTAATCATCGAATTAATGCTTGCTTGCGTACTTAATGTAAAGTTTGTTTGTGTTAGAAGGAGAAAGTTAAATTCTTGCTTGTGTACTTAATGTAAAGTCTGTTTGTGTTAGAAGGAGAAAGTTTGGGGATTTCGTGAATATTTTATCTGGTCAAATGAGTAAATTAACATATACTTCCTCCGTTTCTGAAAGTTCTTTACGCTTTGAAATACGTGTCAAAAATATGAAAACTTTGACCGTAAATTCACTATTATATACATCAAAACGTTACATGTAAGATCTTGTTAGATTAATCTCGGTATGTATTTTCATAATATCAACTTTTTATAATTTTTTCACATACGAAATTGGATATATTAATTAGTAGTTAAATATTGCATTGGAGATCGTGCAAATAGTAATTGTAAAGAGCTTTCTGAAATGGAGGTAGTATGTTTTTAGTAGTAACAATTATATCAGAATTAATGATTTCAGGGAACGTACTTTGTTATCACTATTAGTTTCATATTTAATGAATGCCATCATAAGAGGAACCAGGGTTTAATTTGGTGCATATAAAAGGCATTGATTAGTGGTGTTGGCTGCATATCACGTCCATCTCATTTCACAATTTCATGCACCCATTCAACATGTTTTTCCTCCACTGCGTTTGAAAGTTGAAATGAGTTCTTTAGAATTTTAGTCCTCATGATCTTCTCACTGTCTCTTACCACATTGAACGTGTATTTCTCATGTCAGGCTACTGTTAATCGCTAAAAAGGGAATCATGCATACAGGCATATTGTGCAGATCTGATAAAAAGGAGTTGCTACTGTGGAGTTTCATGTAATGTGATGTCTACGGCGATCAGTTTGTTAGACGTATACACCCATCTAGTTCTCGTGACTTTATCAGAAATCACCACTTTGGGTTGATTTCTTCACAAGCTAAATATCAGCTTGCTGATTAGAAAGAGAGAGAGAGAATAAGGAAACAGAATTTAGCTAAAGCTTTCTTTTTATTGAATTGAATTGAACGAATTACAGCAAGCAACATATATATATACAAGTGTGATGATGTGGCTCAACCAATAAGATGGCCTTATATGTACACATCAGCTGTTACAAGCTAGGAGAGAATCAGTTACAAGAATGATGTCATTACATGATGCATAACAGAATCCATAACAGAATGAGAAAGTTGTTAGAGCTGTGATGTCATCATGAAGCTTCTAGAATGTTGCATTGCTGTTGTTTGGTTGCCTCGAGCTGTTTAGATGCTTGTGGTGTAGGACTGCAGAGAGCAGAAGGGAAGCAGTAGCAGTAGGTGAGTAAACACCAACACCCCCCCTCAAACTTGGGGTGGGAAGAAAATTTACCATGCCAAGTTTGGAGGATAAAACCCTATGCTGTAGACCAGGAAGGATTTTAGTAAAAATATCAGCTAATTGATTAGAAGTAGGAAGATAACTTAGATGAATTAAGCCCTCAAGAACCTTGTCTCTAGTGAAGTGACAGTCAACTTCGATATGTTTAGTTCTCTCATGGAAAATGGGATTCTTGGCAATATGCAAAGCAGATTGGTTATCACAATGAAGGTGAACTGGTTGTAGATCATGAATACCCAATTCTGTGAGCAATCTAACAATCCAAGTCACTTCACTAGCTGCTTGAGACATAGCCCTGTATTCTGCTTCAGAAGAACTCCTGGAAATTGTAGATTGTTTCTTGGATTTCCAACTGATTGGTGAGTTTCCAAGAAGAAGAATATAACCAGTGACAGATCTTCTGGTGGTAGGGCAAGCAGCCCAATCAGAGTCACAAAATGCTTGTAAAGTGAGCTGTTCAGTAGCCTTTAGGAGAATTCCTTGCCCAGCTGTGTGATTAACATATCTGAGAGTATGAGTGAGGGCATCAAGATGAGAAGTGGTTGGGGCATGCATAAATTGGCTGAGAGACTGAACAGCAAAAGCCAAATCAGGTCTGGTGTGAGTGAGAAAATTAAGTTTGCCAACAAAACACCTGTAAAGATCAGGATTGGGGCATGCTTGACCTTCGATTGAGAGGAAAAGGAGTGACAACAGGCTTAGAGATATCAAGTTCACAGTCACTAAGCATTTCCTTTGTGTACTTTCTTTGTGTAAGAATGTAACCTTCAGCAGTGTGAGTAACTTCAATCCCTAGGAAGAAATTTAGGAGACCAAGATCCTTAATACTGAAAGTATGATGTAAATGAGCTTTGAGAGCATCAATGGTGGTTTCATTTGATCCTGTGATAATAATATCATCAACATAGACAGCAACTATGGTGATATCAGAAGAATCATGTTTAATAAATAAGCTGTAGTCATTTTTGCTCTGAGTGTACCCTTGGGATTTCAATTCATCAAGTAGTCTAGCAAACCACTGCCTAGAAGCTTGTTTTAGACCATACAAAGATTTTGTAAGCTTGCAGACATGACCAGTAGGAGCTGAAACACCCTCAGGAACTTTCATATAAACCTCCTCATCTAGATTGCCATGTAGAAAAGCATTGTTGATGTCAAGTTGAAACAATTTCCAGTTTCTGCTGGCAGCAAGAGAAATGATGCATCTAATAGTTGACATATTGACAACAGGAGAAAAAGTTTCATGGTAATCAATGCCATATTTTTGTGTGAAACCCTTAGCTACCAATCTGGCTTTGTATCTTTCAATGGTGCCATCTGCATTCTTTTTAATTCGAAACACCCATTTACAGCCAATAGCTTTCTTGCCCTTGGGAAGCAAAACAAAATCCCAAGTATGATTGTTGTTCAATGCTGTGATTTCCTTTTCCATAGAAACTAACCAATTGGAGTCTTTGGCTGCCTCTTGATAAGAAGTTGGTTCAATGTAATCCATGTGAGCAGCAATAAGGGTCTTCTGTTGCTCAGGGAGGCTATCATATGCAACCAAATTACACCAATGTTTCACAGGTTTTGAACACACAAAATCATTGAGATGAGAGGGTGGTTTTGAAACTCTTGTTGATTTTCTTTGAGGTTGTTCAGGTGGTTCTGTGGGAGAAGAGATAGAAATATGAGGTGGAGAATGTTCAGAAGTGTGAGTGAGAGAAGAAGGTGTTGATATTGGTGTTGATATTGGGGATGGTGAAGCAGATGGAGAATGAAGGTTGTCTAGTATAGGAGAAGAGATAGGATTAGAATCTGTAAATGGAGTGGTAATAGGAAGAAAAAATTGGTTAGAATATGCCTGTTTGGGAGAAGAGGAATAATGGAAAGGGAAATGTTTTTCATAGAAAGTTACATCTCTGGAAATGATCAAGCTGTTGGTAGCTAGATTTAGGACTTTATAAGCCTTCTGGTTTGGTGGATAACCTAAGAAAACACATGGTTCTGCTCTCTTGTCAAATTTGGATCTGTGGATCTTAGGTGTGGTTATGTAACATAAGCAACCAAATATTCTCAAGTGAGAAAGATCAGGTTTGGTTTTGTATAGTCTTTCATAAGGAGTGCAGAAGTCAATGCTTTTCAAGGGCATTCGATTTATCAGATATGTTGCAGTAAGAATACAGTGGTTCCAGTGTCTGTCAGGTAGCTTTGATTGAAAAGCTAAAGCTCTAGCAGTTTCTAGAAGGTGTTTGTGCTTTCTTTCCACAACACCATTTTGTTGAGGAGTATAAGAACAACTCTTTTGATGTAGTATGCCTTTGCTAAGGAACAAATCCTTCATTTTTCCTTCAGTAAGATCAAGAGCATTATCTGACCTAATATATTTGACTGATAGTTCAAACTGTGTTGCAACATCAATGAAAAATTGAGACATAATCTTGACTGAATCTGTTTTATTTTTCATGAAATATGTCCAAGTCATTCTGGTGTAATCATCAACAATAGTAAGAAATTGATTACATCCAGAAAAATCTAAAACTGAATATGGCCCCCATACATCAATGTGTAATAGTTCAAAAGGTCTAGTAGACTTAATACAGCTATTTGGGAATGGAAATCTAGTCTGCTTTGCTAGAGGACAAATCTGACAGAAAGATTCAGCTATACAACCCTGTACATTTACACCTTGTAGGTTTTTTATTTTGCCAAATGACATATGTCCTAGTCTTAGGTGCCATAATTTGGCTTCTTGAACTTCAGCTGAACTGGTAGAAGAAAGTGCACATTTAGGAGATGCTATATTGGATTCTGTCACCAAGAATTCCTCACTTAAACTGTATAGACCTTTCTCCAATTTACCAAGCAGAGTATGCTTGTTCTTGGAATGGTCCTGGATAAGACATTCACCACTTGTAAATGAAACTGAACAGTTTGTATCATGACACAATTTTGATATAGAAATCAGATTGAACTGGAAAGTTGGAACATGAAGAACATCTCTGAGTGTGATTCCTCCACTCAGATTAATGATACCTTTATGTTTCACTTGGAGTTCAGTACCATCAGGTATAGTTATTGAATGTTTACCATCAATCACAGGTTCAAAAGATTTGAATAAAGACAAATCAGAACACATGTGATCACTGGCTCCACTGTCTAAAATCCAATTTCTATTAAATTTAGACATGAGACAGAATGTACCTTGAGGTTGATAGGTAGTTGCTAGACCAAGAGAGTGAGAGCTAGAATTCTCTGCTTGACTAGCAACTTGTTGAGTATGCAAGCATTGCATCAGCTGAGTGTACTGATCTTCAGTGAAAGTAGCATGAACTACTCCTGATCCTTCATCTGTCTTGTTTGCTGTTGGAATGTACTCATCTAACTGAGCTGCTGCTGCTATTCTTTTTCCTTTTCCCTTGAAATCTTTAGGATACCCATGTAACTTCCAACACTTGTCAATTGTGTGATTTTTCATCTTGCAATGTTCACAATATAGGTTGTTTCTGTTGGTGAAATTTTTGTATTGATTTCCAGTTCCTGTATTCTGAGAATTAGGGCTGTTGTTGTATGGTCCTTTGTAAGGTTTATTGTCAAATCTCCTAGCATTAAATGCAGTGGACTCTGTGTGTGACTGATGTTTGTGATTGTGTACTTCTTTCTGCTGTTCTTCTTGAAGGAGCAGTCCATATGCCTTTGAAATTGTAGGTAAAGGACTCATCATAAGTATAGTGCTCTTAGGATGCTCATATTTGTCATTCAGCTTCATTAAAAACTGAATTAGCCTTTGATTCTGCTGTGTTTTGAGCAACTGTTGTGTGAGTGTGCAGCTACATCCAGTGCAAACACAAACAGGTAATGGCTCTAGTCCATCTAGCTGATCCCATAGCATTTTGATCTTTGTGAAGAAACTAGCTACTTCTTCTTCATCTCCTTGTGTTAACTCACTCAATTGTTGTTGAACTGAGAACAGTTGAGGACCAGATTCCCTGCAATATCTATCTTCCAACTCAAGCCAAATTGCTCTTGCAGTTTTGAGATAAAGAACACTCCTAGCAATCTTTGGCTCAAGAGAAGCTAGCATCCAAGAGATTACTAGATCATTACACCTGATCCATATTCTGTGATTTGCAGAATTTGGTGCTGGCTGATTCAAACTGCCATCAACAAAACACAATTTATTTCTGGCTGAAAGTGCAATCATCATTGACCTCCTCCAATCACTGAAACATTTTCCTTCAAATTCAATGCTCACTAATTTTGTGGCATTCAAATCACTATTGCTTAGATAATAAGCAGAGTTAGGATTCTGAGAAGGTTCTTGCTGATCTGCAGGCATTTTGCTAACAGAAACACACAATCTCTTCGAAGAATTTTGATCAGAAAAATTTATGATCAATTGATCAAACTATGAACAAAGCTAGGAGGAATTTGCAGCAGGATCATACGATCATCTGCTCTGATACCATATCAGAAATCACCACTTTGGGTTGATTTCTTCACAAGCTAAATATCAGCTTGCTGATTAGAAAGAGAGAGAGAGAATAAGGAAACAGAATTTAGCTAAAGCTTTCTTTTTATTGAATTGAATTGAACGAATTACAGCAAGCAACATATATATATACAAGTGTGATGATGTGGCTCAACCAATAAGATGGCCTTATATGTACACATCAGCTGTTACAAGCTAGGAGAGAATCAGTTACAAGAATGATGTCATTACATGATGCATAACAGAATCCATAACAGAATGAGAAAGTTGTTAGAGCTGTGATGTCATCATGAAGCTTCTAGAATGTTGCATTGCTGTTGTTTGGTTGCCTCGAGCTGTTTAGATGCTTGTGGTGTAGGACTGCAGAGAGCAGAAGGGAAGCAGTAGCAGTAGGTGAGTAAACACCAACAGACTTCAACTGAATGATCTTAGTCTCTTTGGATATTAAAGGATAAGAGAGTTGGAATTAAAATATTTGTGTGGTGGGCCAAAGTGAGAAAATGACATCTATTAAAATCTACTCACTCCGTATTTTAAAAAGAGATACACTTTGACCAGCATATATTTTTAGGAGATTGAATTGAATTTATTAAAATAAGATGAAAGTGGGGTAATGAGTGAATTATTTATTATAGTAAAAAGATGATGTAAGTAAGTGTAGGACCACAAGAAAAAGAGAAATATTAATAAAATGGAAGTGGGGACCAAAATATGTCAAAAAAGAAAAGTGTATCTCTTTCTAAAATACTATCATTTAAGAAAAGTGTATCACTTTTTAAACTACAGTCTACATAGGAAGTAATAAAAACTTTTATAAAATGGGTCGAAAAAAATTATAACGAGTAATTTGGTACAGATGAAAAAGAAAAGTATAACGAGTTTTGGGACGGAGGAAGCACAAATGTCTATTTACTTCACAATTAAATAAATAATTTTATTTATATGAAATATCAAAGTTGACTGACGCGTCAAAGCACACGGCGATTCAACTAGTAGAGGAAAAGAAAAAGGAGATCTAGTCGTTGTACCTTAGTAAAGCCGACTGGTTACACATAGAAAGTTGCCCAAAGCTAAGTACTCCGTAGTTAATTTGATCTAGAGAGGTATCCATTATATACTCGAAGCGGTAGCTCAAAATAAGCAAATGAGTTCAAAAAATAAATCGTTTGCCACTAAGGGTGTGTTCTCTTTAATTTATAAGGCCTGAATTAATTTGAATTTATCTGGACTTATTTAATCTGAATTTATCCGAACTTATAGGAATTTATCTGAACTTATTTTATATGAACTTATAGGACCTTATTGGAACTTATATGACCTTATTGAAACTTATAAGAGTTTATATGAATTTATACGACCTTATTGGACCTTATAGGACTTTATTGGAACTTATAGGACTTATTGGACCTTATATGACCTTATAAGATCTTATTAAACCTTATTAGAATTTATTTAAAGTTTGATAGATTATTACTAAACTTTTGACCATTATAATATTGAAAATAATTATCCAAAATTTATACTCTGATGATTGAAGCAATCAATTGATAAGATATATAAATATGATACCTCTAAATATTTATAGACGGTGTTGCAAAACGTTGTGATTACTACTACGTACATGTTATTTGTTGTATGTCTCACCAAAAAGACCGTCAATTGATTTGTGATGTACACGTAATATTTAAAAGTAAGTTTTCCTCTTAAAATTATATTGATGATAAATTAATAATAACTTAATTAATACTTACAAGTAATTGCTAATTATCCCCTCAAAAAAAAAAAAAAGTAATTGCTAATTATTAACTTCAATTAGTGATCACAAACAATTTTAATATAATAACATAAATATGATGTATTTATAAAACAACGCAAATAATCATAATATTACATATTTTATTTAAAAACTTATAGAAACTTATACAACCTTATTGAAACTTATAGAACCTTGTTGGAATTTATAAGACCTTATTGAAACTTATTGAAGTTATTGAAACTTATCTGAACTTATAGAACCTGAAAATAAGGTCCTATAAGTTAAAGAGAACAAGACCTAAATATAATCGGGTATTTAATAAATATAATTAGCACCGTACCCATTATGGCCAATTGGCTACTGCCCGCTAGTTTGATGGAAAATCATGAAATGTTGAAGGTATGCCGAGAAAATATTTTCGGATATTTGATATGTGCTTGCAAATGCATATCATAGTAGACAAAATAGGAAAAAAGACAAAAAAGAAATTAAATGGTACTTTTTAAACAAAAATGGTACTTTTATTTTTTACAGAATTGTACTTTTTTTAACATGAATGATACTTTTTTTTTTGTCTTTTAGCTATTTGTCTATTAGCTGATATGTGTGTTGCCACACATATCCGATATCCGAAAAAACGACCCCGCCGTATGCCCTATTCTCGATTGTTTCTGCTACCGGATTGTAAGTGTATTTTTTTTAAAGAATCACAAAAGGACAATGATGTAAACGATATCTTACACTTAATATAACTATAACCAATCAATGTAACTAATTAACATCTACATCGATCATAATTCGATCAAGTAGTAGACACTTAAAATAACTATAACCTATCAAGATAACTAATTAACATCCGCATTGATCATAATTCGATCAAGTAGTAGACACTTAATTATATAACTATAACCAATCATGATAACTAATTAACCTCCACATCGATCATAATTCGATTAAGTAGTAGACATTTTTTTGGTGTTACCACCCGGTTTACCCTTATTTAATACGGTTTCGGGGCGAGTTTTGGGTGGATAAATACTAATCTCCTCCCAATTATTGTTGTGGAGGATCGAACACGCGGTCCTCCCTACCTAGTAAAGCCTCAATCACCACTAAACCAACAAACAATTGGTAGGATACACTTAATATAACTATAACCAATCAAGGTAACTATCCACAATTCCACATCGATCATAATTCGTCGAGTAGTAGTTCAAATGTAATGGTGAACGATGGATAACTAGATCAATCCCACTCAATTTTAGTAGCATATATACATATATGTCTAATTTGGTAAAGATGTGAGATGTTTATCAGAATGAGATTGATTTCACACATATACGCGGACAATCTTTCCTTTTGTAGAATAATGAGAGAAAGCTTAGGTCAGTTCAATCTCGATCGATCTGCTTTAATTCTTAGTTGCTTTTAAGAAAGTTGCATGCAAATAATTAAATCTTGTTGAAGTAATTGATTTGATGATTTCTTAGGATGCTAAAAACTAACGAACACCATAAACTTCACTTTCTAATATTGGACCATGATCTTCAACTTCACCTTTTATAATTTTTAATTGTTAGGTTTGTCCAAAGTTGATAAGTTTCAATCATTGCTGTTTATTTACGTACTAAGTTTAATGCAATTATTAGATTTTACAACGTGTTTATGGACTATCTACTAAGTTTTATGTTGGACGGTTCGCTTATCATTAACTAGTTTTATATGCACATATTACGTGCGAAATTACTTAAATACGGAGTAGAAAGCAAATTAAAATATAACTAAAGAGGAAAATGATTGATTTTTGGAAGTAAATTATGGAGCGATTAAGGGGTTTTCTATATTTTTATTGTGCTTGTTTTGTCAATAATACTTTTAAGCTGTCAATTATATGAAGTATATATATTTAGTAGTAGCCGTATATATTGATTGATTTGGCCTTTGTTATTATTAGAGATATTTTAGACCATTTTAGACCATTGTTAATCATGTGCAAAAAAAATTCTCATCCCTCTCTCTCTACCCACTTTCTCACTCATCATTTTCCAATTTCCCCATTTGCATTTTATTTTTCCCCACCACCCTCTTATCCATGTGCAAAAAATTCTCCCCTTCCTACTCTCTCTACCCACCACTTCTCTCTCTACCACATTCTCCATCAACTATATACCTACCTTATTAATATTAGTTATATAATTATGTTTATTAATAAATATATTTATGTTAATTAATGACGTTTAAGTAAATACTTCCTCCGTCTTTTAATACTCGCAACGTTTGGACTTTTGTCACTATTCATATAGTATACTTTGACTATTCGTAGTGTTTTTTATATAAGATAAAACATAGTCATGTGGGATCTTGTTAAATTCGTCTCAATATGTATTTTCAAAATATCAACTTTTTATATTTTTTGCATAAAGAGAATTTAAGATATAAATGATCAAAGTTGTGCATTGGCATGCGTGAAACTAAGGAACGTTGCGAGTATTAAAAGACGGAGGAAGTACTACTTATACATAATAACTAATTATTTAAAATTTATTAATTAAATTTAGATAAATAATAACAAAATTACTAATTAATAGTAGTAAATAATGAGTAATTTTATTAATTGAACATACGATTACATTAAAGGATTATACAACTCTAAAAATAAGATAAGACTTAAAGAACTAGTACATTGATGGATCAAACTCATTCTTTAAATTAAAGCCTTGATGTTGGGGATATCAAAGTCGGTCAATAATTTAATGATTGTTGCGTCCAAATTTTTGCCAAATGTGTTCCATTAAATCATGTTTAAGGGAGTCATGCACTTCTCTATTACGCATAGCGGTTCTTCTAGTCAGATAATTGTTTAAGTTGATCGGCCTCCCTAAGTTAACCTCAAAAGGTTCATCGTTATTTACCGTCGTGCTTGAACTGGCCCCTCCTGTAGCGCGCGGAGGAGGTCGTTGTTCATAAGAATTTCTTAACTCTTCGTAGCGCATATAAGTATGGCGTTCATCCTCAACAACCATGTTATGCATAATTATACAAGCTTTCATGATATCGCCTAATATGTCTTCGTTAAACACAAGTGATGGCTGCCTTAAAATTGCAAATCTCGCTTGTAAAACTCCAAAAGCACGCTGAACATCTTTTCGAACCGCGGATTGCTTTACCGAAAAGAGTCTTTGCTTATCGGTTTGAGGCAGAGTAATTCCTTGGATGAAGGTAGCCCAGTTCGGATAGATACCATCGGTTAGGTAGTATGCCATGTTGTATTGATGCCCATTAACAGTAAAACGTATAGGGGGTGCTACACCTTGCAAAACATCATCAAAAACAGGAGAGCGATATAGGACATTAAGGTCATTGCACGTACCTGGAATACCAAAAAAAGCATGCCAAATCCAAAGATCATAGTCAGCAACAACTTTCAAATTGAGAGTTGCTGATCCACTACGGCCAGCATACTGAGCTTTCCAACCCATAGGGCAATTCTTCCACTCCCAATGCATGCAGTCAATACTACCAATCATTCCGGGAAATCCACGCTCTTTATTTCGATGAAGGATCATCCGTAAGTCTTCATCTGTTGGACTCCTCAAGTAGTCAGCTTCAAAGTGCTTGATTACCCCACTAATGAAATGTAGTAGCGAGTTTTTTCCCGTTGATTGACTTATAAGCAGGTATTCGTCAACCGCATCTGGAGCTAAGCCGTATGCTAACATTCTTATAGCCGTTGTGTGTTAGGTTATGATACATATGACAAAACATAAATCATGCGGAAAAACCTTAATGCCAGGAAACATATTATTTACACATAATCATCTAGCATAATTTAGGAGCATACACTTTGTAGCGTGCCCTCCCTAGCTGCGCCCGAACCGAACAAGAACAAGTCTTTAGGACTCCAAATGTCGTCCCTCCGTAGATAGTCCACAGTACGTTCGGATCCGCCTCAAGTTAGACCAACTAGAATCGCCCTTAAGGTTACGAGGAATTTCGGCTATTGTGTTTGCAAGTGTATGGCTGATTTTTCTTTCAAAAATTTACCTTTGAATACTTCAATTGTATCTATAAATTATGACCCTAGGCTCTTATTTGTAGAGGCATGGAAAGGGAATTGGAATCCTAGTAGGATACAAATTAATTAAACTTAGAATCCTATACGAACTCTAATTAATTAATTTATCCTTTTAGGAATAGGAATTTTATCATATACCAAATCCTAATAACTTTAGGAATCGTGCATGAACACAAACACACACACGCACGGCAGCCACGAGGGCCGCCCATGCGCGTGCGTGCGAGCAGCAGCCCACGCCACGAGGCCCACACAGCCGTGGCCTTGGCGCGCGCTGGGCCTGCCTTGCGGTGGGCCTGGGCGCTGCCTTGGCTGGGCGTGTGGCGCGCGTTTGGCTTGCTGGGCGATGGCCCGGCTTCGTGCCGGGCCTTCGTCCGGCAGGCCTCGTCCGATGCTTATTCGTACGATACACTTCCGATTAAATTCCCGGTTCCGGAATTCATTTCCGATACGAACAATATTTAATATTTCCGATTCGGGAATTAACTTCCGTTTCGAACAAATATTTAATATTTCCGTTTCCGGAATTATTTTCCGATTCCGATGATATTTCCGATTCTGACAATATTTCCGTTTCCGGCAATATTTCCGATTCCGGCAATATTTCCATTTCCGATAATATTTTCCGATACGTACCATGTTTCCGTTTCCGGCAACATCTACAACTTGGATAATATTTATATTTCCGATACGATCCATATTTCCGTTTCCGGCAATATCATCGTTTCCGGAGTATTCATTTCTTGCTTGTGACGATCTCAGCTCCCACTGAAACCAAGATCCGTCGATTCCGAATATCCATAGATGGAGTATTTAATGCCATTAAATACTTGATCCGTTTACGTACTATTTGTGTGACCCTACGGGTTCTGTCAAGAGTAAGCTGTGGATTAATATCATTAATTCCACTTGAACTGAAGCGGCCTCTAGCTAGGCATTCAGCTCACTTGATCTCACTGAATTATTAACTTGTTAATTAATACTGAACCGCATTTATTAGACTTAACATTGAATGCATACTTGGACCAAGGGCACAATTTCCTTCAGTCTCCCACTTGTCCTTAGGGACAAGTGTGCATTTACCTAATTCCTTTGTCGCTCGATGCTTGCTCTTGAACATAAGGTAAGAGTTTTCATCCTTATTATGTCCAGAGGTGTTTCTCGGTTTCAGAGTTCAACTGATCAAATAAACAGATAATCATAGCCTATGATTCATCCGAGCACGGCCATGCATTTTACAGTTTCTAGCTCTCCGAGTGGCCTTGTACAACTTTTAAGCATCTCATCCCGATTTATGGGAGGACAATCCCAATCTTGCGATCTTGAGATTAGACTTCGTTTGATAGGTGATTACCTGAGCGTTGCCTTTATAGCCTCCTTTTACGGTGCGACGGTTGGTCAACGTCAAAGTAACCAGTTCTCAAACAAGTAATCTCAAATCACTCAGGTATTGAGGATTTAGTGTCTAATAATTTTAATGAAATTTACTTATGACAGATTTTCATCTCTTACAGTAAAGTTTCATTGGTCTGTCCGATACTAGTCTTCCCAAAGTAAGTATCTATGCAAATGATTATGACATTGCCATGTCCACATAGTTCAAGAAACAGAACTACTAGTCATCTTGCATTCTAGTCGTCTAACGTTTTCTATGCGTCCATCTTTATAGAAAACTCCGACCAGGGACCATTTTCAACTTTTGACATTCAAGTTCACTTGATAGACATTTCTTAGTCACAGGACTGGTCTTGACAGTCTATCTTGAATATATCGTCAAATTTGAAGAGACTCATCATTTAATACTAAACCAAGATTAAATGGAATATGAAAATACATTTCATATATGATAAATGTTCAACCCCAACGTTTTACAACCATGGGCCTCAAACCCATCTTTAAAACAGTTCATGGAATTCAAAGCTATGCTTGATTTCCAGTGCTACAACGTGAGTGTTGCTTCTCACTTGTTGCATAGGTTTAGTTATCATGCTTTGCCAATCTTAATATCCTTTTCATCGAATGTTCTTCGAGATATGATGATAAGATCTTTTGAGTTTGTTTATTATGTGATCTAGTCTTTTTTACTTCGATAGTGGTTCTACGCATTTTGCAATGAAGAACCATCAAGTCAGCAGACAGGTGATCTACACAAGTTCAGTGAAGAACTCTTTAAAACAACCCTGTTTTATTGCTTCTTAGGCAATAAGTACTTTTACTTCAACTGTTTAGGTTGCTAGTGATGCTTTGTTTGGATTTACTTATCCAAGCAGTTCACAGATATGCGGAAGACTTTCCAACTATATCTTGGAACATAGAAATTTTTATTTTAATTTCCCACGCAACAACTCATGGTCTCCAATCCATGTTGCCATTTCAAAACACGATGCTCTTTAGCTCGTCCTTGCCAATGGTTAACTCCAAGGGGATCTTTCTTGATCCTTTGCCAGTGTTTATGCGTGTAGCATCAATATTCAGCATATCTTTATTTCCTTGAATTAAGAACTAATCTTATGTACTTCTTGAAGTACCATAAGTATTCTTGATCTCAATCTAGTTGATCTTCACTTAGATCAATAGAGATTGGTATATGTTCGTTATGCCTAAAGTCATACGATACGTTTTTGGCGATCCTCATATTATATCATACATGATAAATTCTTTTGCAGAATAATTCCCAATTGAATTCTATTCATGTAACTTTAGCTCATTCTAGTCTCAGTAGATACTGAATCCAGCTAAATTCTTTGACATATAATATAGGTTAAGAATCTCACTTAGATCCTTTGATGTTTAACTTAGTGTGAGGGGGTCGAAAAAGCACGAGGCTAATGCGTGACCTCGTCCCTCGTGGGTGTGACGCTTGTTTTTGTCAAATCAAGGGTAATTGGATTTCCTATGAGTTTACACCCAATTGACTAGTAATATAGGAGTCGCCATTCAGTTTTTAACGACAATGAGAAAAACTGACAAAACCCGGTTATCGTGACATAAAGGGAGTGCAATTATGTTTGACCACGACGGCCGTAGGTTCCCTTGTGATCCCTGGTGGTGGGGATCGCTCAACGTACACCCGCAGGGTAGAGATTGAGGGTTCGGGGGATTGTAACTACCGAGAGGAGTACTCGCTCTTCGATAACTCCAGAGGCAGGATATCCTTACTAGCTCAGCATAAATAATTGAAGAGACATGCGTTAACTATTAAACTAATCTGAGTTGATTTTAACAATATGCAACATATAGTGCTAGATCGAGCCCGATTATCTGATTTAGATTGTTTTAAGGGACCTAGCATGATAATCCAATTTCCCAAAAATATCATATTTATTAGGCGTGATCGAACAATCAGATTTAGTTAGTTTAACAGTTCATAAAAGGGCGAGGAAAGCAATTAGACCATGGAAAAGGGACACATTACGACGCACCCTTGAGAGGTGCGTCACGGTTCTCAGAAAACTAACCACTTTGACTTTTCTATTTCTCCTTTTATTTAACGAATCTCAAATTATGGGACAGGATACGTTCTGTTCGATTTATGGATCGATTGCGACAGAACGCGTGATCAGTTTTGCAGCGTGAGGCTTAGGCTTAGGGGTTTAGAGTCAATACTCAGAATAATAATTGTATGTTATGTGTCCTTTTCACGTCGAACTTAAGGCCCTATTTATAGAAAAGAGTTCGTGGAAAGATAGAATTGCATAACTCTAATCCACGAGGAATTAGGAAAAAACACGTACCAGGTATTTTCAGCGCCCAGGCCTGGGCGTCGAAGATTTCGGCGCCCAGAGCCAGGCGTTGAAAATAGGGTCTGGGCTGTTTTTCTTAGTCAGATTCGGATTCCTAGAATCCGGAGTATTTGAGATTTAATTGAGTCCTTTAGTGCTTATTAACCTTGTGACGGGATGCGTCTGGGCCCGTTACGAACTCTAGGCTCGTTAGGATTTTAATTAATACGTGACTCTTACTTTCGAATCATATTAGGAATAGGATTCTCTTGCAATTTCTATCTCATTTAGGATTTATGTTGGAGTGCAACACCTAATTCTGACAGGTTTCTATCTTTTATGACTTGCCACTTTTAACAACTACCCATTACGGCAGTTACTATTTTTAGCAGGTTTCTATAAATAGCAGGTTTTGGGTGAAATGAAAAGGGGTAATGAGATTCGTTATTTTATAGGAGATGCGTTGTCAAGTGGAGATTTACGTTTTCATCATCGAACCTTCCCTTTCGGGAATGGGGACAAAAGTAGGTGTCTACAGTTAGCCCCCACTTTGACTGAGTCTTGGAGTAAGGACGATGGTCAAAGTATTAGACGGAGTGCGTCACACAAGTCATGGTGACCTGTTTTTGCGAGGGTCTCACGAGCCCCCGAGTGATAACATTTGACTTAAGGGCCATCACTTGAAGTGTCGACATACCCCTCACGTGCCATTGGGATTTGTCAACGGATAGTATAGAAACTTCCTCACTTTGTCATTGGAAGTATCTAAAGAAGTGTAGAAACTCCCTCACTTTGTCATTGGGAGTAGCTACAGATGTTTTTGAAATCAAAGCTATAAAGTGTAATTGGGCCTGGCCAAGCCCAACCACGAGGTAAAAATATTTTTAAAGATTCTCCTTTTCAAGGCTAGTTAAACGAGAAAACCCCCTTGTTTTTATGGGACGTAAAACGAAGGAAAATCCAGCACATCGCTCTTTTTGGAAAAAACGGAAAACCAATCACATCGTTCTTTTTTGGAAAAACGGAAAACCAATCCTTTAATTTTTGGAAAAAGGGAAAACCGATCCTTTAATTTTTGGAAAAAGGGAAAACCGATCCTTTAATTTTTGGAAAAAGGGAAAACCGATCCTTTAATTTTTGGAAAAAGGGAAAACCGATAAGGGTTATCGCTGCAGCGACTAAGGACCTGCGCGGTTAGTGACGCAGACCCCGCCGGCTAAAGATGGCGAGCCTGTCCGCTAAGGGTGGACACCCCGTCCGATAGAAGTGGACGAATCTGTTTTTGAAATTTGAAGATAAGGACCTACGCGGTTTGTGACGTAGACCCCGCCGGCTAAAGATGGCGAGCCTATTTTGAATTTGAAGATTTTATTTTTTCGAAAACAGAGGACCTGCGCGGCTAGTGACGCAGACCCCGCCCGCTGAAGGTGGGAGAGCCCTGTCCGCTGAGGGTGGACGTCCCTGAATTCGTCTTTTCTTGATTTGGAATTCGCGTGGTTCGATCTTGCCCGATTGAGGTGGGCAAGTCCCTATTTCATTTTTTTTCTTGTGATTTCTTTTGAGAATTTCTTTTTATTCATTCTTATAGGAGCGAATTCTTCCGAGGGATGCTCGGATTTAGTTGCAACCTGAATGTGGGTTGACAATGTGTTTAGATGGACCATAGTCTCGTGGTCATCACCTTTTCATGGTTTTGAGCTAGTCTTTTCGGCTCAATTTTGCCACTACCTGGGTCCTTGATTATGGGACTATGTATAAGTATCAACGGCGACCTTTGTCTTGAGGTCGTAAACTGGTTTTATTTTTTGAGACATCCAAACACGGGACTTCGTACAGCGTAGTCTGGGAATATTGTTTTAACTTTTCATACTCTCTTTTGAAATATATATTTTCTTTCGAGCCCCCAAGCATTCGTGCTTGACGGTCATTTCTTATCAAAGGGGTTCCTTGGGGACACGCAATTTGTGATGTCCTTGATCATGTTTGGGATTGTGCTCGTAAGTGCGAGCGATCTTTGTAGTGGTGTGCTACTCTTGACAAAGTCGTGAAGTGCGACTTTCAGTAAGGAAATCGGCAATTTTTGAGTCGAATGGATGCGGCAGGGCCCAATAGAAGTTAGGGCCTTTTTTGAGTCTAGGTTCATTTTCGGCGCCCAGGCCTGGGTGTTGAAATAATTCACGCCCAGGTGGGGCGTTGAAAGTGTTGTTTGGGATGGTCTTTTGATGACACAGTTGGCCTCTTGTTCATTCGTTTATTTTACTTGGAAGTTCTATGTATTCTCTTTTCTTTTCTTTTGTTTTTTCTTTGTTTTTAGAACGTGATGATTTTCTTGAGAAGCCGTAGCCGATTGGTGGACTACGGTGCTTGTCGCTTTGGGGCGATTATTTTAAGGAACTGTTGCTCTTAAGGCGTACAGTTATTGCGATAGTTGGGCAAGTCTATATGGCCCGGGGAACATACCTTGAGGCGTAAGACTTTGACTGCTCTTGTTGTTGTATATTTTTCCTTTTGAACGTGTTCGTGAATGTTCGATACTTAGAATGATGATATGTATGTGCGAACGAGCGTTCATAGAATGGCCGTTGTGTGCGGTCCATTAATCAGTTTGCTTGAATCATTTTTTTTGAGCAATGACTGATTTTGAATAGTTTGCTTAGAAGCTTGATAGGGTTCAGGCCCATTCATGAAGTGGGCTCAAACATCGTGCCCTTTCGATTGTTCAAACATTTGCTTCGAGATTTTTTTATTTTGCTATGGTCGTTTCGTAGCTTGGAGCCCCCAAGTATGCATGTTGGGATGCTTTCCTTTTGGCATACGATTTTTGTAGGTTCTTTCGAGAAAGATGCCTTGGGGTTCGGCTCGTGTGGGTGCGAGCTATCCCTTCCGTGGCAATATTTTGCTACCTTTTATCCTTAATGTAGGAGTCGTGAGGCTTGCATTTTGAATTTGGGCGATAAGCAGTCTTTGCCTCTTTTACACATGCTCTTGGTCGTGCCCACATTAGTGCGATATGCCTTCCACTTTTTTTAGACTTGTACTGTGGGATGGTTGAACTTATGGTGCGACGTAGGCTTGTGTGGCCTAACAGCGTGTCTTAGAACATTCCTCCAGGTGTTGGGATATCATTATTATATTTTGCATTGGAGTACTTCATCACGCCTCGTTCAGGTGCTTGAACAAGTGTAGCACCTTCTGCGTGGGTTTGCACGGCTTATTACTTCGTTCGATGCGAGGATTCATAGGTGTTTCTTTCTTATTTTTATATCTGGGCAAAACGTGACTAGCAGAAAGATTCAGCGCCCAGGCTGGGGCGTTAAAGATATCGGCGCCCAGCTCTGGGCGTTGAAAATGATTTCTGGGTATATTTTGACAGTTCTTATCCTTTATTTTTTTCTTTCGCTTTTGCTTTGGAACGAGGTAGACTGTGTAACGGGCGCTTGTAGGGCGAGCGTTATGTGCAGTAGTTTGATCGGAGTTTTGGTGACTCGCGATTTTCAGTTACCCTTGTTAGTGGGGTGACTTTATATATTCTAAGTAGCGCTTAGAATTTGTGAGGGGTTGTAGCCATCCTAAGGTTCGTTTTACGCGATCAAACCTTAGGATTGTGCCCCTATGATGTATGTATAGCATTAGCGTCGAGAATTTGCGATAAAATCGTCATTTCGAGCATTTTTAGAGTGTTTTTCTCAAGCCCCCAATTCCAGTTACGGGATTGGCTTGGTGCTATAATGCCTTGCATACGTTTTTGTGCATTGATGGTGACATGGATCATGAATAGTTTGAACCAGACTCGTTTAGTGCGAGGTACGTTCGAGTAGTGATCTGCTACTTCTCTTGTAAATGTCGTATTGTGCGACATTGCCATGGTCAAGGTAATCACATGTTGGAGTGTGTCTCGACCAAAAGCTAGGTGCCTTTCTTTACCCATAATCATATTTAGAAATATCTTTGACTCGCTTGCAAAACGTATACTTAGATTAAACCAATGACACTTTATTATGTTCGAAGAAGCCTTTGAAAATTATTTGAAATCCGAGTCCTACTGTGTACAATCCGAGGTGTCCTAAGTAGGCTGACTTATAGAAGGGTTCGTACAGGATTACATGAGTGAATCAAAAGACTGTTACGATTTTGGAATGCTGTCTAAGGATTTGCTGGAAGCCAGGGTGCAGGTGTCAAGATATACTTGTGCTCGTTTGGCATATGCTTTAGGCTTTTAAGGCCATCTTTTCCAGAATTGCGGGAATATAAACCGTTTTCAAATTGACTTAGATTTACTTGGTGTATGTCTGCACAAAAGGTCAAGGTATACTTAGTTCTTTCCCTAGCTCTTTCATTTCAATTTTTTAGCCCCCAGTTGCTGTCATGTCTTCCCATTAACGATGTTTCAGATATCGATTTTAGATGCCCGTGTCATATGTCTGAGTAGAGTGAGCCTTGGTTAAGTGTCAAGTCATATTGACAATGTCTGATTTTTATTTATTTATTTATTTTTATTTTTTAAAGGGGATTCGCGAGCATTTGAGTTACCATGAACGGGTGCCCTGAGCTCGAAGGAACGATGGGGCGACGCCGTAGAACAATCCTCTTTATTGCAAGCTTACTGCCTTTACTACTTGTTGGCGATTATGACTGTGTCTAGTGGTGAAAGAAGGTCTTTAAGCGAACGACTATGTGTAGTGGTGAAAGAAAGTCTTTAAGTGAGTTAGTTCGCTTTAGGGAGGGTCAAGTCGAGTACTTTAGAGGTCATGGACGCTTGCGCTAGCCCCCATTCAATTGAGGCAAAGCGATCTTTTTGAGTCTTGGCTAAGTGCCTAGGAGTGTGAGTGCTCCTTCTGGCAAGGGTACGTGCCCTTATTATTTTTTCGATGTGTGCTCATTTTGGCATCTTGATGACTTGGATTCTTCTTCGTGCTTTCAATTTTTCTTTTGACTTAGATTGCAAGTAATTAAATTTCAATAAGGGACTTCTATTTTATTCTTGTTTTTCTATAGGCTTTAATATTGGTTGGACCGAATCATGGATTGCCTACGTATCCGCCTTAAATAGATTTAATTTGGAATCAGGTCTTGCGTTCTTAGCCAGAAAATGGTTTCTTAGAATGCCGAATTCGATAAGTATGTTCTGAGGTTGAAACATATTATTTGAAACGGTAGATTAAGTGAAATATTATCATTATTTTAATCTGCTGCCTTGCCGTAAGCCAAAAATTTGTTTTATATTTTTTTGAGTACATGTATTTTTTTTGGTGGTACGTATATCTGAATACGTGCTGTACCCCCCAAGTGTTCGTTATTGTTCTGTGTATGTGCGGATAAAATGACGAGCACTTCTGGACAAATTTTAGCAAGCAGAGAGATTCAGCGCCCTGGATGGGGCGCTAAAGATTTCGGCGCCCAGCTGTGGGCGCTGAAAATGACTTATGGGCGGATCTTTTTAGGTGCGCTAGATGCTTCTTTTCCTTTTTAGACTAACTTTAGAGGCGCTTTGCAAAGTTTGCTTTTGTATTATTTACATTTTTTGTACTTTTCATTTGTCTTCTTTTTTATTTTTTATTTTTTTTATATTCGTGACTCAAGACGGTTTGAAAGATGGGTTGAATGAGATAGGATAATTTGTATAGGTATTGGTCAAGCATGAGGATTATATTTGCTAGGGCTCACAATTTGCAGCCTCGAACTAGTGTCATGAGTTTACATCAACCAAGGCCAATGAGTAGCATGGGGACGGCTCAAGGGAATATCAACAGGATGTATCCAAACAAGTTATATGGTCATCATACTGATGGTGGTGTAAGAGCAGGTTTTGGAAATAATGGGTATGACGCACGTGTCAATGGCCGTGCGTGGTTTGCGGTTGATAACAAGTTCAAGAACAAGAGTCGGGGTAATGGTTTCTTGGGTTATGGCAACGAGAACATGGGTGGGTTTAAATGAGCTGAACAGGGGCCCCAGAGCGAAGGCGTCTAAGAACATAAGGATTGGAAAGGGTAGACATCGTAGAATTTTATGATTTGGATTGGTTGACTCAATTCTTTTCCTTCGTTTACTTGAGTAAATTTCGCACTTTAGGAGGTACGGGCTAAGTATTTCATGGGTCTCTCTTTTCGCTCTCCCTTTTCTCTTTCTTTTTAAGTATTTCATGGCTTGCTCTTTTCGCTCTCCCTTTTCTCTTTCTATTTTTTCCTTTTTGCATGGGATTTCTCCTTCAAATTTTTCATTTGGGCTAAAAGGTAGATGGTTGTGGTTTTTGAGTCACGAGGCGAGACTGAGTGAGCCTCGTTGGTAGGCCCATAGTGGACCTTTAATTTTAGTAGGCCTAGGGTGGACCTTTAAATTGTCTTACTTTGCAAGCGTATTTAGTCGTTTCTTAAAATGTGCAAATAGCGTAGATCCAAAAATGTTGTTTTTACCTTATTGAAATTTAACGAAAGAATTACATCGAAAATAATTTTTTGCTTCTTTTTAGATTCCAGTTTCTGGGATTTAATTGGAAGTTGTGATTTAGACTCGAACTTTCATTAATCTTTCTGATTATAACCCGTGTATGAATACAAGGAGGTGGCCTAGACTCAAAAAAATGACGTGGCGTAAGCCTATAACACTTGACCAAGCGACTCTCAGACTTAGGCTAATTGGACCATAACTTTCGTTGGTTGACACTTTAGATTTTAACCCTTGGGTGTTCATTTGTCATGCGCCATTTTGCTTAATGTTGGCAAGGTGGTTAGTTGGGGAGATCGAATATTTATTTTTGCAAGACTAGAATCATTAGTGCGGCTTCCCTCTTAGTGTGTATAGCTTTACCCCAATGGTAGCCTTATGGTATGCCGATTTGGGTATTTTCATGGTTGGTCATGTTGCATTCATGGAAAATCTTTTAGTCCGTACTTAGGAGTATTTCAAGGAGCGAGTGGCTCGAGAGGACTATGATAGTCGTGACCCAATGTGATCAAAAGCCTCGAGGCCATTAATTTTTGCTAATGGTATTGACACCTTAGGTTCACTTTGGGGGTTGTGCGACTATGAGGGAATGATTTTCAGAATGTGACTGTTTCCATTTTGCAAATACTATAATATATTATTTTTATTGGTGAGAGAGAGTATTGAGGCCGTAGATTCTTAGCAGGGAATGACAATTACATATGGGTGCTTATTGATTTAAATGTTAGAAAGGGAGACTCAATATGGTTTAACCTTTTAACTTGCAGAACGACACCAAGCATTAGGACCGATTCTATGGATAAGACAACTAAGACTTAGGATTTAGATTGTACTTTGGCATAGCCTAGTCTAGACTCGGATTTACTTTTTATTCGAACATTATTTTTCCTTAAAAACTTCATTTGGACATTATTTTTGAATACTTTGCCCATGTGACATTCACAATTATTAGCATGTTCGGTTTAGATGCCGAGCATTGTCGTCGTAGGAGGTCTAACAACGACACAAAGAGTTATTTATTTTTTATAAGTCGCTTTTAGAATCGAGTGCTTTTTCATATGCCCTCGTAGCAATATTTTTTTTCACGAAAAGTTTTTTTTTTTTTTGCTACGTATTTTCTTCATGCGTGGGCACCGAGGCTGCTATGCCTGACCAAAAGGCCAGGCAGCAACTTCAGCGCCCAGCGATGGGCGTGAGAAATATGGGCGCCCAGCCAGGGGCGCTGAAAATGCGTCCCTGGCTGGTTCTCGTTTTGTGTCTGCGTCTACTTTTTTGTTTATGCGACTTTGATTTTGTGTGCTTGCCTAATAACGTCCTTTACGCGTTGTGCAGCGTTCGTGGGATTCGTTACGGGCCATCCCGAGCATCGCTTATTTTTGTGGCGATCGTTCGGGTTTGCTGAACACGTATTTCGGTATAACTCTTTGGCCAATTGGTTTATGAATGTTTGGGCAATTTTTTAAGGTTGTTGGTTTTCTAACATTGTTTGTCTCACACAATCACGTGTTTCGCTACACATAACTAACATTACATCATGAGGCAAGATAATAATATGTCATGTAGTTTATGATAGGCTTCTATGGGTAGTATTTGCGCCTGGCTTGGTACCGCTTCTATCGCAGATCCACCACATGCCCCGGTCGGGGTAGTGCTTTCAACAGACGAATTTCGTCCCAGAAGGCCAACCCGCAAGTGCAAGCCAAGGGGGCATGCAGGCGAGAGGGACCTAGTGGGCGAGCGATTGGGTTTGGGACGGGTGTACTACTAGCGAAAGTGCCGAGTGGACAACATTCGAAGGGTATGCACCCCCCGGTTGGCGATGGGTATCCTTAGTCCCAACTCCCGAGATGAAACACCAAGGGAGCCAAGATTCGTTATGCGGTTCTGCCCGTTCACATTAATATGCTGATTTTCAGGTCGTCCCAACTTGATGGGGAAATAAACGCGGGGTAGGATCGTTTCACCCTTCGGCTATTTTGATTACCTACGAGCACGAGTATTTCCTTCACTACCCCAGCGGAGTCGCCACTGTGAGGGGGTCGAAAAAGCACGAGGCTAATGCGTGACCTCGTCCCTCGTGGGTGTGACGCTTCTTTTTGTCAAATCAAGTGTAATTGGATTTCCTGTGAGTTTACACCCAATTGACTAGTAATATAGGAGTCGCCATTCAGTTTTTAACGACAATGAGAAAAACGGAAAAAACCCGGTTATCGTGACATAGAGGGAGTGCAATTATGTTTGACCACGACGGCCGTAGGTTCCCTTGTGATCCCTGGTGGTGGGGATCGCTCAACGTACACCCGCAGGGTAGAGATTGAGGGTTCGGGGGACTGTAACTACCGAGAGGAGTACTCGCTCTTCGATAACTCCAGAGGCAGGATATCCCTACTAGCTCAGCATAAATAATTGAAGGGACATGCGTTAACTATTAAACTAATCTGAGTTGATTTTAACAATATGCAACATATAGTGCTAGATCGAGCGCGATTATCTGATTTAAATTGTTTTAAGGGACCTAGCATGATAATCCAATTTCCCAAAAATATCATATTTATTAGGCGTGATCGAACAATCAGATTTAGTTAGTTTAACAGTTCATAAAAGGGCGAGGAAAGCAATTAGACCATGGAAAAGGGACACATTACGACACACCCTTGAGAGGTGCGTCACGGTTCTCAGAAAACTAACCACTTTGACTTTGCTATTTCTCCTTTTATTTAACGAATCTCAAATTATGGGACAGGATACGTTCTGTTCGATTTATGGATTGATTGCGACAGAACGCGTGATCAGTTTTGCAGCGTGAGGCTTAGGCTTAGGGGTTTAGAGTCAATACTCAGAATAATAATTGTATGTTGTGTGTCCTTTTCACGTCGAACTTAAGGCCCTATTTATAGAAAAGAGTTCGTGGAAAGATAGAATTGCAGAACTCTAATCCACGAGGAATTAGGAAAAAACACGTACCAGGTATTTTCAGCGCCCAGGCCTGGGCGCCGAAGATTTCGGCGCCCAGAGCCAGGCGTTGAAAATAGGGTCTGGGCTGTTTTTCTTAGTCAGATTCAGATTCCTAGAATCCGGAGTATTTGAGATTTAATTGAGTCCTTTAGTGCGTATTAACATTGTGACGGGATGCGTCTGGGCCCGTTACGAACTCTAGGCTCGTTAGGATTTTAATTAATACGTGACTCTTACTTTCGAATCATATTAGGAATAGGATTCTCTCGCAATTTCTATCTCATTTAGGATTTATGTTGGAGTGCAACACCTAATTTTGACAGGTTTCTATCTTTTATGACTTGCCACTTTTAACAACTACCCATTACGGCAGTTACTATTTTTAGCAGGTTTCCATAAATAGCAGGTTTCTATAAATAGCAGGTTTCGGGTGAAATGAAAAGGGGTAATGAGATTCGTTATTTTATAGGAGATGCGTTGTCAAGTGGAGATTTACGTTTTCATCATCGAACCTACCCTTTCGGGAATGGGGACAAAAGTAGGTGTCTACACTTAGTAAATTCTTATACATAGTTCAAACATTCATTACTTAGATTTATTCATATGGATCGAATATCTCCAATGGAGTCTTTCGTGTTTGATTTAATAAATGCCATTACTTAATCCAAAACAATATCATAAGATCTTTGTAAATAGATCTTAATATCCAGTATGTATTAAGTTTCGCCTTGGTCCATCATTGATGAATAATTTCAAACCTAAGTCATTAGCATTTGAATGTTATTTTACAATAGAGAGATTTGTGTGTGATACACATATGACCAATTAAGTTTTTATGTACTCCCACTAAACTTCTTATATATCTATAAGAATCATGTACGTTTTATGAAACTAAAATACTTATTAGTTACACTAAAATATAGTTCCAATTCCCAATTGCTTGCTTAAATCTGTAGTTAGATTTCATAAGCTAGCTTTCCATTTCAAGCATTTATTTGGATCCATAAATCCTATGACATACCATGTACATAGTTTATTCCAACATTTGATTGAGGAATATGTTTTGTCATCCAATTGCCATATATACCAATATGCAATCATTGCTTGTTTTGTAGACTTGAGCATTACGATTATTCATGAGGTTTCAACACAATCCACGCCGTGAATTTGCTTGTAACCTTTAACAACTAATCTAGCTTTGTGTTTGATGGTTTTTATCCTTAAAACCAATTTGCAACCAATTGTTGTAAACCATTCTTGCAAATCAACAAAATTTTCAATTTTGTCATCAAAATATTGAGTATGTTTTTATGGCCTTTAACCAATTAAACATTAAGTCTATATATGGCCTCTAACCATTTTAGGAAATCTGGGTTTCGTCATAGCTTTCTTACAGGTCACAAACTCATTAATCTACGTGATAATAGTTTGACTGCAAGTTGTAGGTTTCTTCACTATCTAATAGAAGAATATCATAGTTTCATTGACCTGAACTCTATGTTTCTTCACTATCTAATAGAAGAATCTCATAGTTTCAGTGACTTGAACTCTATGCCTAGTTGGGTATAGAACATCGATCAAACAATAGAATATTAACAGCCACTTGAAAGTCCTTTGAATATTCTGTTCTCCTTGAAGCACTTGTAAAGTCTTCTAAGAGATGTCTATTATTTAAAGCCACTTCTAAAGTCCTTAAAGAATACGTGTTCGGATTTTCCAAAGAACTTCGAAAAGCCTCCGAAATGTCCGTTTATGTTTGTTGTTCGCCTCGAAGACTTTCGAGGTCTATATTTTCTCCCACTTGTCATTTTGGAAACGAATCTCCAAAAGGACATTATTTCGAGCAAACAAACATTATGTTCTCAAAAATTCGTGGTAGAAACAATACCCTTGTGTCTCATTTGAATAATTCACAATGAAACATATATCTATACTTGGGCCTTAGTTTGTTGAATAACAAACACTAAGCTCCCACTGAGTTTAGGAACTCTCTAGATATATGATGAAAAGATATTCTGAAATTACTTTTCAATAGCTTTGACGAATTGTGGTTTAGTTTGGTGGTAGTTGAGCATTTTGTTTTTAGAAATTATAGGAAAAGCCTTTATGATCCATCATTGATCGAATCAAGTACTAATCGACTTCGATCATTCCAATTTAGATATGCCATATCTTATGGAGCTAGATTGTGAATTTTACTACACACAATCATTGATGATCATTTTGGTCTCAAGTAATCATTAACATGATCTATCCTAGATTTTTATGATTTCTTGCCAAGTGGATTTCATACTTATGAATCTTTGAACTATCCAAACAGATTCAAACTTATATCACTTCGAGTAAATGAACCAACATTCACTCAAATCTAGGTGAAATAATAAAGTCATAAAATCTCTTTCTTTAGCTTTGAATTCTATTGTCTAGGCGTTCTAACAATAGTTTATATCTTTTGTTACTTTCAACAAGTAAGACTAGCTTGTCTTGAATTGATCTAGAAATCAATCAACTTTCAAAAGTCCATTAAAATAGAGCTTATGAATGTTAACTTGTTGATATGGTCTAAGCAACAATGCCAAAGATTAGTGGAACTCAAATCAAGGGGTTGATTTGAACCTAGTAAAGTTTTTATTGTTAAAGAGTTGTTTGTTTTTAATCAAGCATATTGACTCAACCCGTAAATGACCATTTCATTCAAATAAACAATAACAAGCATTGTTTTTGTTCTTTTGAATGTGAGTCTTTCTGTGTTTGAAGCAGAAATTTAGGTATGCTGATTATGGAACAAAATAGCCTTTAAGTTCCATCCTTGAAAGGACTTAAAAACTAACTAGATGACCCTACAACTAATGTAGCATTGCCATGCTTCATTCCCACTTGTAGGTCATTAGTGTAGCCTAGCTTCCATTGTTTGAGTTATTTACCGAAGTAAGAACCTCAAGCGGTATATGATACCAAGGAAGTTTGATTGCTAGGTCACTTCTCTTTAAACATAAACTTATATGTAGAAACGAAATCGTAAAATTTCTTTCATTTGTTCCTTATTTTCCTATTTCTTGTACCCTTTCTTATAGTCTTAAGAATTGAATTCTTTAGTGTTGATTTTTATACATTGTTTAGACATGTCCAATGTCACTCCAACAAAGTTCTTACCATTTAATTTATGTTGAATATTTTGTTTCAACTAGATGATCTTACCAGAAGCTTCTAAAGTTCTCTAAGCATCGATCTATTCGAATGTCTAGGGACTAGACTCATTCGAGAATTAAATGGACAAAGATTTTAGGTTGTTAACCATTGGTAAAGCTGAGCGTTTAAACTCAATGCTTTATGATCTCAAAACTACATTGTATTTTAAATCCACAAGCACCAATCGGTTCGCCATTCGATTTTGATACTCGAAAACAACCACAAAAGTGACTAAAAGAAACGTACATTTAAATTGCTCAATTTCTCTCATTTCCGTGAATCGTTCTTGGATTCATTACCAATCAAGGAAATTTACTGTTACCTTTCTAAAAGGATTTACTGCAGTGCAAGATATTTAATTATAAACAATAACTAAAACATTCATTGAAGCATGCAAAGTCTAAACATTTAACATGAATAATAACTTGAAAATTAAAGCAATCATGCAATTTAAACAAGTTATTGGCATTTTATTCGAATTTATTGTTCCGGCAGGTGTGAATAAAATGATTCCAAGATCCTAAAACCATTGAAGAATTAAGCACATTATGTATTTTGACTCAATTCTAAAATATTTTAGGTAAGCAAAAGCCTTTTGCTAATAGTCTAGAAACTACTCTTGGTTGATAGGTACGTCTAAGAACTTATTAGGTAAACCTATCGATTTTTCCACGACATAAAAGGACTCCTTACTTATATCGTTGAGTTTCACCAAAACTAACATGTACTTACAATTATTTGTGTACCTTACCCCTTTAGTATCGATAAGTAACACCTCGCTATGGCGGAAAACTATTACTAAGATCGATGAAGAAAGGATATCCAAGTAAGTGTTATTTTGGCATGGCACCTTTTAACTCAATTTTTAAGTTTGGAACTTAAAGCTCTTACTATGTTGGTTAGATTTTAAGTGAACTAAAATCCTTAATCATGCAACATAATCAAGCTTTGATCTCATGCATATTTAAGACATATTTAAAAGCAATAAATAACTTAAAACATGCATAAGATAAATGTGATCTAGTATGGCCCGACTTCATCTTGAAGCTTCAACTTCAAAGTCCGTCTTGAAAATCTCTGTGGGAGGCGCCATTTTTTTCAAATAGGATAAGCTATAATTAAACTAATTACAACTTATTGATGGTACGCAGACCATATTTGAATTGAAAAACAATTTTGGTACTTTAGACCAATTACATTCAAATTAATGGTACGCAGATCATATTTTCTATCCTATTTGGGTCATACTAGTCACTTCATAACCTGCAAAACAGTACATATACAATATATACCATTCACCCATTCGTTATCATGAATGGCCCACATAGCTGGTTAGTAAAACACGTTATGCATCACATAAATATTTGCACCAATTAATCAAGGGCACCAATAATCTACCAATTATTCAGTCCTTATTAATTCTAATCAAGTTGTTTAACCTTAAGGGATTTGTAGACATAATCAAAAGTTTATGACTAAAAATGCTCCCACTTAAATCAATAAATTCATATGCTTTACTAATTTTAAACATAAAAATATATTTCTAGTCTAACCGGAAACATACAAATTTAATTAAAATTTAAAGCTCATATAAATTTATAATCGAATCCATTAATTTAATTTATTTCAGTTGAATTAAACGAATTTAAATTAATTCAAGATTTAACTTTAGTAAAATAATTAGTATAAATAAAATTTATAATAATTATAATATTCAAAATTAAATCCAAGAAAACAATTTAAATTTCGAATTTTAAAATTAATTAAAATCGTTTCCGAACTGAAAATTAAAATTAAAATCAAAACGTACCAATCGTCGCAAGACGAGGCACTTTGGGCTTGCGCCCAAGCCCCATCAAGCTACGAGGCAGCGCGCCCCGCTCGATTGATCGTAGCACAAAGCATACACCGCCACCATGCCACAGCTGGCCATGCTGCGCGCAGCCTTGTGCTGTGTCGCGTGTTGCTACGCAGGCCAGCGCGCGCCGAGCGAGGGATACCTGCTCGCGCGTTCTGCTTGCTGGCTGGGCGAGCCAGGCGCGCTGTGGCGCGGCAGCATCGCTGCCCACACGCGTCTTGCTCGTCGCTCGTGCCTTGCATCGTCGCCCTCGCCCATCGTATAGCACATACGGCACACACACACAGGCTCCCATGCCTCGTGCGCGCGCCATGTGCTATGTTGCTCGCTGCATTCGTACCGCACGGGCGACGAGCTCCCTTGCTCGTCGTCGCGTGCCCGCACTATACAACACCCCTTAAGGGTAACACGTAGCTTCCATTGCTTTGTGTGCAACATTAATGAGCGTTTTCATAAAAATTTAAATTTTTTAATTCAAAATTAATGACAAATTAATAAAACATATTAATTTTATAATTTTAGGGCGAAAAATCGAAAATTTATTAATCAATTAATTTCCGATTAACATGGATTCAAATCTAGGTCATAAAAATTAAAAATTTAACATAAATTAACAATTTTTATGGTGGATTTTAATCATAGATACCTAATTAAACTATTAATTAATTATGAAAATCAAATTAATTCTAAATTATTCGAATTTCAACAAATTAATCATAATTACAAATTAGTTTGTATAATTAACAAGGCTAGGCATTCAAACTTGTTAAACATATACTGTAGGTCAATCAAAAATTCAAGATTTATCAACAAGAATCGTAAATACTTAATTTAACATCTTAAATTTACAAACTTTTGCGTTCGAAAAACTAAAACCTCAGAAAAGTCATAGTTAGACTTCGAATTTGGGAATTCTGGGTTCGGCCGAAAATTATTATTTTTGTCAAAATTTTAGAATGCCTTTTACATGCGGAATTGACACAAAAATCACTCGATTTGGATGAGTAACGAAGAAACTGCCGAAAAACTGCGTACATATAATTAAATAAACGCAATTTGCAATTAATTAACAATTACGAAAATTAATCACCCCTTATAATTCCTTGCAAATTTGTGAAATTTAACCATGTTTATGCAATTTAGATTATGAAAATAATAAGAGGCTCGTGATACCATTGTTAGGTTATGATACATATGACGAAACATAAATCATGCGGAAAAACCTTAATGTCAGGAAACATATTATTTACACATAATCATTTAGCATAATTTAGGAGCATACACTTTGTCTAGCTGCGCCCGAACCGAACAAGAACAAGTCTTTAGGACTCCAAATGTCGTTCCTCCGTAGATAGTCCACAGTAGGTCCGGATCCGCCTCAAGTTAGACCAACTAGAATCGCCCTTAAGGTTACTAGGAATTTCGGCTATTGTGTTTGCAAGTGTATGGCTGATTTTTCTTTCAAAAATTTACCCTTTGAATACTTCAATTGTATCTATAAATTATGACCTTAGGCTCTTATTTATAGAGGCATGGAAAGGGAATTGGAATCCTAGTAGGATACGAATTAATTAAACTTAGAATCCTATAAGAACTCTAATTAATTAATTTATCCTTTTAGGAATAGGAATTTAATCATATACCAAATCCTAATAACTTTAGGAATCGTGCATGAACACAAACACACACACGCACGGCAGCCACGAGGGCCGCCCATGCGCGTGCGTGCGAGGAGCAGCCCACGCCACGAGGCCCACACAGCCGTGGCCTTGGCGCGCGCTGGGCCTGCCTTGCGGTGGGCCTGGGCGCTGCCTTGGCTGGGCGTGTGGCGCGCGTTTGGCTTGCTGGGCGATGGCCTGGCTTCGTGCTGGGCCTTCGTCCGGCAGGCCTCGTCCGATGCTTATTCTTACGATACGCTTCCGATTAAATTCCCGGTTCCGGAATTCATTTCCGATACGAACAATATTTAATATTTCCGATTCCGGAATTAACTTCCGTTTCGAACAAATATTTAATATTTCCGTTTCCGGAATCATTTTCCAATTCCGATAATATTTACGATTCTGACAATATTTCCGTTTCCGGCAATATTTCCGATTCCGGCAATATTTCCATTTCCGATAATATTTTCCGATACGTACCATGTTTCCGTTTCCGGCAACATCTACGACTTGGATAATATTTATATTTCCGATACGATCCATATTTCCGTTTCCGGCAATATCATCGTTTCCGGAGTATTCATATCTTGCTTGTGACGATCTCAGCTCCCACTGAAACCAAGATCCGTCGATTCCGAATATCCATAGATGGAGTATTTAATGCCATTAAATACTTGATCCGTTTACGTACTATTTGTGTGACCCTGCGGGTTCAGTCAAGAGTAAGCTGTGGATTAATATCATTAATTCAACTTGAACTGAAGCGGCCTCTAGCTAGGCATTCAGCTCACTTGATCTCACTGAATTATTAACTTGTTAATTAATACTGAACCGCATTTATTAGACTTAACATTGGACCAAGGGCACTATTTCCTTCACTGTGCACTTTTGTAAACCGGTTAAACCGAGCCTCCCGGTAGCATCTGGCATTTGCTGAAAGAAAACATCATCTGCAACCAAGGTGTTCATGATACGACAGAAAAGAGGTCTGCTCATTCGAAACCTCCGTCGAAACATGTCGGCTTTGTACACCGGATTAGGTGCGAAGTAGTCATTGTATAAACGGCGATGCCCTTCTTCTCGATCCCGATCTTGCGGGACGATAAGGTTACCATTGTTATCTGTTTTATAAACTCTTGGACCTCTTCGGGTTGGTGGGGGTAATAGCATGTTTTGCAAGTTATTATTGACGAAATTATCAACCATCTCGTCAATTTCTTCATACTGATCATCATCAGAAGAAGAGCTTGAGCTAGAGCTTTTTGGAAATAACATGTGTTTTTTTAATTCCAATTAATTGGTGTAGGAAGAAATGTCAATGTGGTAGAAATACAAGCATAAACGTATGATGTTATTCCAGTAGGAACACGCACAAGAGGGGGGGGGGGGGGTGAATTGTAATTAGAACTTTGATAAAGTTTCTTGCGGAACTTAAGAAACAATCAAGAAACTGAGAATAGAGAAGACAATAACAACAATTGTGAAAACTTCTTGATACTAATCAAGAAGAGAATTCTTTTATTATGGTAATGCCTCGATTACAATAATCTCTCCAACACAAGTTCCTCTCAAACTCGTGTTCCTCACAGTAATCTACTTCGATTACAACTCCTTAACTTCTCTTTCTCAGACTTAAACTCTAAGTCTAAACAGGATAACTCTATCCTTACTAATACAAAATATAATTCGTGTTTGGATAACTCTAGATATTAATAATGCTTTTGTGTGGATATAAGGAACTTAGGAACTTTGAATTAACTAGGACACAAACTGTTTTAGAAAATCTTAGACAAAACGTTTTTAGGAAAGCAAGAACTCTCAGAATGTTTGTGTACTTTAAACCAAAAACGATTTCCCTTTTATAGTGTTTATCCTTAGGGTTAGTTCCCTTCAAAACCTCAACTGCTAACTGCCAGCACTTTGGTCTCCACGTCCCTTGACTTGAGGAACAAGGGGAAGACCACTTCCCACGTTCAGCCATAAAGCAGTTAGTGATTTGACTCAATCAAAGCCTAAAATATTTCTCTAAAACAGATTTTATTTATCTACAAAAACTTAGGAGAATTTTTAGGAAAATAAGTTTTGTTTAAATAAAATAAAACGTAAATCTATTTTATATTAAATATGCAAAACTTGTTTTTATTTATGAAAATGTTTTCCATAAAAATCGCTTCCAATAAAATAAATGACCTAATTAAATCATAAGTTCCTTGGGTACTCTATATACCATTAGCATAATTAATATTTACATAAAATTCTAAGTACAGTGGACTACCTAGACTTTATGTCTTCCCTTTGTCTGGAACTTGCAACTCAGAAGCTTCAGACGTTCCAGTCAAGGAACATTGATGAGTTCCTCTCTAGCTAACACAGGAACTCTTGGCTATGAGTCTGTAATAGTTCTTGTGGATATTCGGAACTCTTGATATGTAACTGTGTTGCTCCTCTTGTGACTTCAAACTGGAACAGATACAACTTCCAGCTCTGAAACTCCATTGACTGTTCCAAGTGTACCTCAGGAACTTCACCAGTTTATTCAAGTTCCTATCCTAATAGAAACTTGGGCATATGCCTGTTCAAAGTCATTTAGCAACCATAATCAGGAAGTTTGCAATATGTGTGTGTCATCAACCAAAACTTAGGAACAACAATATTCCCCCTTTTTGGTGATGACAACACTTGCAAACTTTTTACAAAGAGAGTAAGTACAAACAAACAAGAACTTATACAGACTATTGTGAAACAGAACATAAAAATTGAAAAACAAAAGAGAAAGATTAGAGAGAAGAAAGAGGAGCACCCTTGGCTTACAGAGAGATTCAGAGAGATTGATTCAGGAACTGGATTGAGTGTGCCTTGGAAGTTTGCACCCATGACTTCCCCCTGTTGACATCAACAAAAAGCATAGCACGAAATATAGCCATTCCAAACACAGTGCCCCACGATCAACGTTTGGCAAGTTAAGCTAGCCTCAAAGTATTAAACTAACTCATACAATAAATTGAAAGCAAGCAGTAATGATCAAGACTAGAAAGCATAGATATGTGTAACCAAGCAAGTCAAAATAAGATGGAACAAATACCCAAGTTTAAAAATTATACAAACCGAAAGCAAATTAAAAAGATTGTTCCATGGCAAAAGATAAAAGAAACATGGGATAGGGTGATTTAGGCTTGGGATGGGGAACCAGAACCAGCAGTTTCTTCTATCACAGTCTCCTCAAAAGATTCCAGATTGTTGATCTTGGTGAGGATTGTGGCACGAGTTGCATTGGCTTGTTCTGAGTAGTGGTGAAGATCGTTTTGGAGAGTCTTGACACTTGTAACCAATGCACCTATGTGGGCCTGCATTGAGCTAATCCTGTGATCTGTTCCCTCCTGTAGTTCCACCAGACGAGCAACTGTTGCCTTTAGCTCCAATATCTGATCATCCTTTGTGTTCCAGGCACCCCCATGATCTTGAACATGTTCCTGTTCAGATGGAACACGACGAGCTTTGGACTTTTTGGAGGATCTGGGTGTCCTTTTTCTTGGCCTAACAGTTTCAGGCAGTTCCTCTTGATTCAGTGGAACAGCATCCTCCTCTATGGGCATCTCCTTGACATCCCCTTCCTCATTTATTTCCATGAAGACAGGCCCTCTTTTCTTGTTCTCCTTCATTGCTACCCTCATGCTCTTTCTTTTTCCTACACTCTTCCTGTTCCCTCGAGGTAAAGGGACCTCTATTTGTTCGAGTTCCTCTTCCTCCTCCACTTCTTCTTTAACTGCAATTCCTTCCTGATCTTCCTCATCTTGTTTCTCTTCCTTTCCAGCCCTAATGACTTTACCCTGAACCACTTTAAGATTTAATAGATGGAGCATTTCAAGTTGAAGGATTTGGGTGGATTTTAAGGGAATCACAAAGTATGGGCTAAGGTCAACTGAGAAGCTTTTGAAGATTTCTGTAAGAAGGGAGGAGTATGGAATTTTGAATTTGGGGATACAGGTGGATAAGTGTTTGATCATGATTGCAGGAAAGTTTATGGGAATTTTCCTTTCAAGACAATACATGAGACATGCATCAAACAGACTTGCTATGTTCCTTTTCTGAGTTCGAGGAACTACACCTCTCCACACAATATTAAACAGTAATTTTTGAAGAGGTGAAAAGCAGTTGTGTGAGGTGGAGGTGGATACTTTAGAATCTCCTCCAATGGAACCAACTATATCTTTCTCATCTACATTATCTATGGTCACTGTGATTTGACCTTTGAGCCACATATCAAAACCCCTATTGGGTGTACCAAACAGCTGTTCCAGATAAGAGGCATCAAATTCGATGCGAGTTCCATTCACTTTACTTGAACATACATTATCAACACATGCAAAGTTCTTGCAGAATTCTTTCATAGCTTCAGGAATTAAGGGGGATTTGGCATAGGTACTCAACAGACTTACCCACTTTTGTTGTTCAAGGATTTCCATCAACTCTTTAAATTTCGTGGCTTCACACCATGTTGAGTTGATTGCGAACCCCTCGACCAGATTGTTTTCCTTTGCAGTGAGTTTCTTGGACCCTTTTGCTTCCCCCTGAGTTTGAGCATTCTCCTCTGTTTCCTCGATGTTTTCACCAGAAGCTTCCACTCGTCGTTTTTTGGATTTTCTTGTGGAGGATCTAGGGTTTGAGATTGGGGATTTCATTTCGATGTCAGTGTTGGTTTGTTCCCCCTGAGTGATTGCGAGCATTGGATTGTGGGATCGAAGAGGAATTGGCGATTGAATGGGTGAGGTATCCATGGGAACAGGAGATGAAGGGTTTCTTTTTCGTTTGAGGGATGTGAGATCAGTGTTGTTGCTTGTGAGAACCATGGTTGAGGTTTTTATAGGTGGAAGGAGAGGTGATGTCAGTGGAGAAGGCGTGTGAGAGAGAGAAAGGGGGTTGCATGGATTGATTGTGGAAAGTGAAGAGTTTCTCCTATTTATTGCCAATGGAACCGTTCCAAACATTCTTTGAATATGGGTATTCGGTTTTTAATTAAAAAAATAAATAGATAAAAATAAAAGGAAAATGAAAAAAAATTGTGTTTGACTTTGACTTGCTTAATTTCGTATCTCTGACTTAACTAGTTTGAAAGGAACTGCTTACCTTGCTCATTTGAAGTGTGAGTGAATTTGCCACGATGGTAAGCTTCAACTATGTTTGCACACAAGATTTTGTGTTTGTAATAGTCTATATGTACCATGATTTTTGCTTTTGCCTTAGAGGAACTCCAATTTGGCAATTACCTTAGCTTGATCATTCCGAGTTCCATTCTCATTTTCTCATGTTTCTCTCTGTTCAAAGGCTTAGTTAAAATATCAGCAATTTGGTGATCAGTTTGGCAAAAATCTAATTTGATCAAACCTTTCTCAACATTATCTTTAAGGAAATGGTGTCTGATGTGGATGTGTTTGACTCGGGAATGATGAACCGGATCTTTTGAAATACAAATAGCACTAGTGTTATCACAATAGATAGGAACACAATCATAGATAATACCAAAATCTCTTAGCTGTTGTTTTATCCATAGAATTTGTGAGCAACAAGCTGCAGCAGCTACATACTCAGCTTCAGCTGTGGATAGAGCAACAGTATTCTGTTTCTTGGAACCCCAAGAAACCATGCATGGACCTAGGAACTGTACCATACCTGATGTGCTTTTTCTATTCACTAAGTCACCTGCATAATCAGCATCTGCATATCCTCTTAGCTCGAAGGATCCACTTCTTGGATAGTAAAGGCATAGGTCATCAGTTCCTTTGAGATATCTTAGTATTCTTTTCACCGCAGTTAGATGGGACTCTTTTGGATTTGATTGAAATCTTGCACATAGTCCTACACTAAAAGAAATGTCAGGTCTACTGGCTGTTAAATATAATAGAGATCCAATCATACCTCTGTATTTTGTTTGATTCACACTTTTCCCATTTGGATCAGTGTCTAATCTGGTAGCAGTTCCCATGGGAGTGTGATTTACTTTGGCTGATTCTAGCTCATATTTCTTTAGGAGTTCCTTCACATACTTTTGTTGGTGTATCATGATTCCCTCCTCGGTTTGCTTGATTTGTAAACCAAGGAAGAAGTTGAGTTCCCCCATCATACTCATTTCAAATTCACTGCTCATCAAGCTTGCAAAATCCTTGCACAAATTTTCATTAGTTGCTCCAAATAATATATCATCAACATAAATTTGAACTACTAACAAGTCAGTTCCTCTAGATTTTAAGAATAAGGTTTTGTCTATTCTACCTCTTTTAAAATCATTTTGAAGGAGGAACTTTGATAATCTCTCGTACCAAGATCTAGGGGCTTGTTTTAGTCCATAGAGAGCCTTATCTAATTTGTAAATGTGATTTGGAAATTCGGGATTTTCAAATCCAGGGGGCTGTTCCACATAAACATCTTCCTCTAAGAAACCGTTTAAGAAAGCACATTTAACATCCATTTGATAAAGTTTAAAACCCATGAAAGCAGCAAAAGCAATTAAGATTCTAATGGCTTCTAATCTAGCAACAGGTGCAAATGTTTCTTCAAAGTCAATGCCTTCCTGTTGATTATAACCTTTGACCACTAACCTTGCTTTGTTCCTTATGATTGTTGCATGTTCATCTTTCTTGTTCCGGAACACCCATTTTAGCCCTATCACCTTCTGGTGCTTTGGTTTGGGTTCCAAGTGCCATACCTTGTTTCTTTTGAATTCATTTAATTCTTCTTGCATGGCAATGATCCAGTCAGCATCTTCCAGAGCCTCAGTGTGATTTCTTGGCTCAAATATGGAGAGGAACGCGTGGAATGCGCAAAAGTTCCTTAGTTGTGACCTTGTCTGAGTTCCTTTTCTGATGTCACTCACAATGAGTTCCATTGGGTGGGACTTTAGATGCTTCCAAGGTTTAGGTTGAAATTGAGCTACTGGTGTTGTGGCATTTTCGTCAGTTCCTTCTATGACCTGAGTTCCCTGTTGGGGTTCCTCTGGTGTTGTTTCTGGATCTTCTTGGTTTTCTGCTTGTTCCTCTAGTACGGGAACTTCTTGATTTTGTTGAGCAGTTCCTCTTGCTGTGTGTTTGCTTATTTGGAACTCCTCATCATTTTCTGCAGCACGAGATAAACCAATCTCGAAAAATTCTTGTTCCTGTACTATGTCAGTTTTGTTAGATTCATCAAATATTATATGTACACTTTCCTCAACACACATAGATCTTTTGTTATAAACTCTATAAGCCTTGCTATTTAAGGCATATCCTAGGAACACTGCCTCGTCGCTTCTTTCATCAAACTTCCCCAAGTTCCTTTTTCCATTGTTGTGGACAAAACATTTGCTCCCAAAGGCTCTAAAGTAAGAGATGTTGGGTTTTATACCTTTTAGTAGCTCATAGGGGGTTTTGTTTAGGATTGCTCGAATCATAACTCTATTTATAATGTAACAAGCAGTATTGACTGCTTCAGCCCAGAAGTTCCTAGGCAAGGAACTGGCTATTAGCATGGTTCTTGCCATGTCCTCTAGGGTTCTATTTTTCCTCTCAACAACTCCATTTTGTTGTGGAGTTCTGGGAGCTGAGAAATTGTGGTCCATACCTTGTTCCTTGCAGTATTCATCGAATTTGTAGTTTTCAAATTCTGTTCCATGATCTGATCTTATATGGATCAGTTGGTGACCTGTGGTTTTCTGGATTTTCTTTGAAAATGTAACAAACTCATCAAACGTTTCATCCTTGCTTGTTAGAAATATGACCCAAGTAAAGCGAGAGTAATCATCAACAATAACTAATACATATTTTTTCCCACTTCTGCTTTGAATTCTCATTGGTCCACATAAGTCCATATGGATGAGTTCCAATGGTTTTGTGGTGCTTACCAATTTCTTAGATTTAAAGGAACTTCGGACATGCTTGCCTTTTGCACATGCATCACACACTTTATCAGTTAGGAACTTGATTGAGGGGAGTCCTCGAACCAGTTCCTTTGATCTTAGTTTGTCAAGCAGCGAGAAACTAGCATGTCCGAACCTCCTGTGCCATAGTAGGGAATTTTCTTCAAGGGCACTGAGGCAGGTTAGATTGTTCCTGGGAAATGTATTGAGATCCACAGAATATGTGTTCCCTTTACGAGTTCCTTCCAAAATAACCTTCCCAGTGTTATTGTTTATGATTTGACAGTTTTCAGAAGTAAAACTTACAGAGTTTCCTTTGTCACAGAATTGAGAGATGCTTAGTAGACTGTGCATCAAACCCTCGACTAAAAATACATTTTCAATGGCGTAGGAACTTGACCTTCCAACTTTTCCAATTCCAATAATTTCTCCTTTCATGTTGTCTCCAAAGGTCACAGTTCCTCCATTGTAGGCTTCTAGTGAGAGGAATTTAGATTTGTCTCCTGTCATGTGTTTGGAACACCCGCTGTCGAGATACCACGAGCTGTTCCCCTTCACTAGAATCTGTAAAGAGATCAAAGGTTAGTTACAGGAACTCGGGTTTCCTCGAGTTCCTTTTCAACTATAACTTCAGACTTCTTAACCCATTTTTGCTTTACATAATTTATGTTTCTTTGATCCTGTTCCTTCATCTTGGAACACTCAGTACTTATGTGACTTCCACTTCCACATGAGAAGCAGACTTTTACACTAGGAAGATCCACATACTTCTTCTTATGACTATTTTTATGGTTAAAGCCCAATCCTTCTGTTCTCTTAGATTGAGCATTCTCAATCCATTTGGGAGGAACTTTAGGTGGTTGTCTCTGTGCCCTGGCCATGGATAGTTCCCTTTCCAGTTTCTCTTTTTGTTCCTTTGTGGTGATCAGATCTTTGTTTAAATTTTCTAAGTCGATGTTAAAAATTCCCATGTTGATTTCCAAGGATTTTGTAGGATCTAAACTTAAATTAAACATCTTATATTGACTGAGTTGAACTTGTAGAAGGATGTTTTCATTTCTAATTTTTTCGAATGACTCATTAATAGAGGTATTTCTATCTAGTAATTCAAAGAACCTGCCTTGGACATCAGATCTAATATTGTTCAGATAATTTATGTGGTCTTTACTGAGTTCCAAGGCTCTATCACTTTGTGCTTTTAATGTACTTAGCTTTTTGTAATCATCTAGAGTTTCTAGCAACAGTTCAATTAGTTTTGACTTTGAGAGACACTGAAGAGTGGAGGAACTTACTTCTTCTGATGGAACTTGATCAGTTCCTTCTGTTCTAGCCATAAGGCAGAGATTTGCAGTTTCTTCATTTGGTTGTTCCTCATCGTCTTCTGAGTCTGTTGCTTCGCCCCATGCAGCTATCATGGCCTTCTTGAAGTTTGGTCTGTTGAAGGTAGACTTGTTAAAGCGATCTTTGACCTGTTCCTTCCCTTTTCCTCTGGTCTTGTCGTTCTCCCACAGAGGGCATTCACGAATTTGATGATCAGTTTCTCCACATTTGAAGCAACCTTGCTCAGTTTTGGAACTAGTGATTTTCTTGGCAAAGTTCCTTCCTTTCTGGTTTCCTGGTTTGAAGTTCCTATAGAGCTTTCTCATTCTTCTGACCAGCATGGCAGCCTCTTCTTCATCTGGTTCAGATTCATCGAGTTCCTCAGCCTTTAGAGCAAGTCCTCGACTTCTTGAGCTCTCGGGAACAGCAGCTCCAAGATGCAGTTCGTGTGTCATCAAGGAACCAGCAAGTTGTTCAATGTTGAACTTGGTGAAGTCCTTGGTCTCAAACAGTGCAGTGACCTTTGTTCTCCAGCGATCATCTTGTGGCATGCTTCTTAGTATTTTTCTTACCTGTTCATCTGTGGGAATGATTCTACCAAGAGAAACTAATTCATTGGTTATGTTAGTAAATCTAGTGAACATTTCTTGAATAGTTTCTTTTGGAAGCATCTCAAATCTTTCATATTTAGACATCAAAAGGTCAATTTTGGAACGCTTAACTTCATTAGTTCCTTCGTGGGTTACTTGAAGTAGTTCCCAAATCTGTTTTGCGTTCTTGCACCCCATGACTCTGTTGTGTTCATGAGGTCCAAGCCCGCAATGCAAGATTTTGACAGCCATGGCATTCATCTCATATTTATCAAAGTCTTCTTTAGAAAATTCAGACATTGGTTTAGGAACTACCTCGTTTTCAGCATTGGTCTTTGTTACCTCGAAGTCTCCAACTTCAATTACACGCCAAACTTGGTAATTTTCAGCTTTGATGAATATCTCCATTCTATTCTTCCAGTATGAGTAGAACTTGCCATTGAACATAGGTGGCCTTTGTGTCGAGTAACCTTCTTCCAGTTTCTCTTGTGAGTTCATACTTTCAGGAACTTGACTCAAACAGGGTTTCCTGTGTTTTAGTGAGTACTGGCTCTGATACCAACTGTTATTCCAGTAGGAACACGCACAAGAGGGGGGGGGGTGAATTGTAATTAGAACTTTGATAAAGTTTCTTGCGGAACTTAAGAAACAATCAAGAAACTGAGAATAGAGAAGACAATAACAACAATTGTGAAAACTTCTTGATACTAATCAAGAAGAGAATTCTTTTATTATGGTAATGCCTCGATTACAATAATCTCTCCAACACAAGTTCCTCTCAAACTCGTGTTCCTCACAGTAATCTACTTCGATTACAACTCCTTAACTTCTCTTTCTCAGACTTAAACTCTAAGTCTAAACAGGATAACTCTATCCTTACTAATACAAAATATAATTCGTGTTTGGATAACTCTAGATATTAATAATGCTTTTGTGTGGATATAAGGAACTTAGGAACTTTGAATTAACTAGGACACAAACTGTTTTAGAAAATCTTAGACAAAACGTTTTTAGGAAAGCAAGAACTCTCAGAATGTTTGTGTACTTTAAACCAAAAACGATTTCCCTTTTATAGTGTTTATCCTTAGGGTTAGTTCCCTTCAAAACCTCAACTGCTAACTGCCAGCACTTTGGTCTCCACGTCCCTTGACTTGAGGAACAAGGGGAAGACCACTTCCCACGTTCAGCCATAAAGCAGTTAGTGATTTGACTCAATCAAACCCTAAAATATTTCTCTAAAACAGATTTTATTTATCTACAAAAACTTAGGAGAATTTTTAGGAAAATAAGTTTTGTTTAAATAAAATAAAACGTAAATCTATTTTATATTAAATATGCAAAACTTGTTTTTATTTATGAAAATGTTTTCCATAAAAATCGCTTCCAATAAAATAAATGACCTAATTAAATCATAAGTTCCTTGGGTACTCTATATACCATTAGCATAATTAATATTTACATAAAATTCTAAGTACAGTGGACTACCTAGACTTTATGTCTTCCCTTTGTCTGGAACTTGCAACTCAGAAGCTTCAGACGTTCCAGTCAAGGAACATTGATGAGTTCCTCTCTAGCTAACACAGGAACTCTTGGCTATGAGTCTGTAATAGTTCTTGTGGATATTCGGAACTCTTGATATGTAACTGTGTTGCTCCTCTTGTGACTTCAAACTGGAACAGATACAACTTCCAGCTCTGAAACTCCATTGACTGTTCCAAGTGTACCTCAGGAACTTCACCAGTTTATTCAAGTTCCTATCCTAATAGAAACTTGGGCATATGCCTGTTCAAAGTCATTTAGCAACCATAATCAGGAAGTTTGCAATATGTGTGTGTCATCAACCAAAACTTAGGAACAACATATGATTTTATATAGCAAGTGTGAGCAATCAATGTTGATTTATTTTGGTGTCATTGGATGCCAAACATTATTGTAAGGTGTTTTGGATTGTCATGACAAATACTATTTGATTTAGACAATACACCAAAAGTATAAAGATTCCTTAGGCGTGCAAGTTTACTATGACATCTTAAATGATTGACTGAAATATTGTTGATGGACTAATGTCTACATATTGTCTGAAAAATTAAAAAGTACACTGAAAATAATATTATTTTAGAAACTTGTCTAATATATTTGAATCACGTACAATAAACAACTTATAAATTAATTCAAAATAACACTAATAAAAAAGTAACGCAATTAAAATTTTATTAAAACGTCAATAACACATATTCTTCTATTACTACAACAATAAAAACTTAACAAGTACTATAACTGATACAATAATACAACAACACATAATGTAAACTTAAGCACTAGAATCATACAATTTAAACACATATTCTAAATTAAGGAGTTGAACCATACAACTCCATCATCAAATGGTCTTTGAACTTCTCTTCATGTGGAGTTAGCTCTGCCTTATTGCACAATGCAGTCAACGTATCAAATTTAGACTTCATCAGATCCATTCGAATATTTTCTTGTCGGTGCACAAAATTCCTTTGCTCCAACTCCAGTTGTTTCTCCCTCCGGTCTTCCTTAAGCCGATCAAATTCCAATTTATTTTTTTTGTAGTCCATATTGTTGTCTCGAACTCTTGAGTTGATCATGAGGCTTTCGCTGACGGCCATTGCAACTTCGTCGGCCACCTCTTTCTCTTTTCCTTTTCGCAAGTTGGCTTTCGTTTTTTTTACACCGTCCGGGCGAGGGGTTCTTCCAGACATGTAAGAACCACCGGCTACGACGGTTACATCTTCATCCTCGGCTCGAACTCTCTTCTCACTACCAGAGCTATCTGGTTCGGAAATTTGATTAAGGCGGATCCTATCTTCCTTGGACATACCCCACTGCACCCTTTCTTCCCATTTTTTGTACTTCGACAACATTTTCCATGATGTTTCATACCTGAAATTGCTTTTGTTGCTGTTACAGTACAGAGTGTGAGCCAATTGTTTAAGATCATCTACTTGCATACCACTCTTGTCCATTCGCTTTGCTTCCTCATAGTGAGCGAGAAACGCCATGACATCCCTTCCCAACCTTCTCCACCTACTCTCGATCATTCTCACATTCCAAGCTTTTGTAAGTTCCATTGGTCTTGATTTCCGAGCCGCGTCGTAGCTTTGTTTAACCTTCCTCCAAACTACAGCTGCTTTCTGGTCAGTACCGACAACTATGTCAGTGCAATGCTCCATGTAGCTACTTATCAAAGCTTCATCCTCTCTTGTAGACCAACTGGTAGATGATTTTCCATCTCGCCCACGTTGACTATTTTTGGGCGCCGTATGTTAATGCGTTAGTATGGGTTCCGGTTGTGTCTCGGGAACGGTTTCAGCATTAGCATCAACATCAACTTCATCTTCATCTTCATCATCGTTATCTTCATACTGACTATTGCTACCTTGATACATAGCTTGTAATTTTGGGGGGGCGTAAGAATAATTTGGTGGTGGCATTTGTTGTGAAATATTTTGTGAAGGGGTAGTTTGTGGCAAATAATTCGAATTTCCACTCATCCTTCGCATGAAAACAGAAAAGCTTGGATGATTAACAAAATCATCAGGTAAATCATCCAGATTTGTAGAAAAGGATCCATTTTTTGTTTTTTCAATATTCGGAATAAAACTAAAATAATAACGCTAACAAAAATAACAAAATTAGTTTAAAAAAAATTAGTGATGATAATAACAATAAATATATCTGAAATTTAATAGCTATTTTTTTTTTCAATATATTGTAATTTGAATGTTTACAAAAAATAACAACTAATAACACTAACAATAACAAATAATAATAATAATAATAATAATAATAATAAATAATAATAATAATAATAATAATAACAATATTAATTTTAATAATAGAAAACGAAATATGGAATAACTATTAATAATGAAAACTTGTTTACGAAATAAGAGAGAGAAATGGTTTTTTTTTTTTGTGTCAAAATTTATGGAAATTTTGGTATTTACTACCTTTAAAATACACCATTTTTGTATTTACTACCTTATGAAATTTTTATTTTAAATTACTACCTTAAACTTCAAGATTTTATTTATTTACTACCACTTTACAGTTTTCTCATTTTAAAATTAAGATATCTCTTTCGTTTCTTAATCGTTTAAAGTGATTCGAAGTTCATTATTTTCCTTTTTCTATAGGGATTTCATTGAGAACGTCATTTCAAAAATATTCGTTTGATAATTCATAAATATTTTAAAAATTTAAAAATAATATTTAATTTGTTTAAACTTTTACGAAATGTTAAAAAGTAAGATCCATATGGAATCCTTACATATGAATGAGAATAATGAGTTTTGAATCACTTAAAATGATTAAGTAACGAAAGAGATATCTTAATTTTAAAATGAGAAAAATGTAAAATGGTAGTGAATACAAAAAAAAATGGAACTTTAAGGTAGTAATTTAAAATAAAATTTTCATAAGGTAGTAAATACAAAAGTGGTGTATTTTTAAGGTAGTAAATACCAAAAAAATCTATATGAAAATGGATGTCAATTTATAGATCTTGAAAAAATATGGCCGTTGGTATTTTTTTTTTTTTAATAATCAGAACATACAAAAAATAGCCGTTGAAATATTAACGTTACAAAATTTAAACAAGGAATCTGATTGGTTACTGCCAGGACACGTGTCACGCAACCATTGGGCGCGCTGACGCGCCTGGCAGGTTGCTGGGTGCAATTTTTTTTTTGTTATTTGCGACCAAAGTGACGTGTTTTAGTGTTTAATTCATCAAAACTATGTGTTTTGGTCTGTATATAGTCTTTTTTTTAAAACCAACCTTTATTTTCAGAATCGGTGGGCCCATTTGGAGGGGGATTTTTAGAAGGAAAGGTTCATTTTTGCACGTCCCAAGTGGGTTTTGCATTCTCCCCTTCCCAAGTGTATTTTTTCCCCCACCATTAATCCCCATATTTTCCATTTTCCCCCTTATTTTTCCCCAAGTGCAAAAAAAAACCCACCATTAACAATGCTCTTATAGGGGACATCAAAAGTCATTTATATTACCAAATTTGTCAAAAACTACGTACCTTATAATTTCGGTTTTTGTGAAAAACTACTTTATAAAAAGATGTTGCAATTAACTATCTTACAAAAAAAATGTGGTAAGATACTATCTTTTCCCGAATTATGAACGTTGAACCAAAATTCCGGGATTGATTTTATCATGTATCTCCCGTGTCATTTAATTACCCATTTCCCGTGAGATGCCACGTGAGATGCACCTAATAAAGTCAATCCCGAAATGTTTAATCAATACTTAAAGTAAAGTGTCTAGTGAGTGCATGTCACTTGCTAGTGTAGAAAGCGCTTGATTCCCTAGAGTTCGACCCCTTACTTACCCCTTTACTACTATACATTGTTGAGTGCCATAGGATTGAGTCAAGTGGAAAAAAAATTGTATCACTTGTATGCCGCACCCATGATTAGTGACTAGTGGGAGCGCATCAGTTGGTGATTGAAATAAATGCGGATTGTGTGTTGGAAGTTATGTATTGGAGATTGAAGGCATGCACTTGTTCAACCATTTTCTTGTTTGAAATCATAATTTGTATGTTTTTATGATGATAAAATACGAATTTGAGTTGCATATTCTATTTTGATTTGAATCGACTAGCCTTGATTTGGTTTGATCAATTATGATTTTAAGAATATGAGTATATTATATATATATATATATATATATATATATATATATATATATATATATATATAGAGAGAGAGAGAGAGAGAGAGAGAGAGAGAGAGAGAGAGAGAGAGAGAGAGAGAGAGAGAGAGAGAGAGAGAGAGAGAGAGAGAGAGAGAGAGAGAGAGAGAGAGAGAGAGAGAGAGAGAGAGAGAGAGAGAGAGAGAGAGAGAGAGAGAGAGAGAGAGAGAGAGAGAGAGACTCTCGTAAGAACACTTTACTCGGTAAGAACACTTCCTACGGTAAGAACGCTATATGTTAATGGCATTTTCCTAATTTTTATAAACAAATACCCCAACCTGATTTTTCTTTCGATCACCGTATTTTTTTCATTTTTTCGGCGCTCTTTCTCTCTCTTCATTCCCCTCTCTCTCCTTTTCGAACACTTCGGTCGCTGATCGCCGCCGCTGATCGTCTCTCGCCTCTCGTCGCTGCTCGGTGCAATTCTAATCGCCGGTCGCTGCAAACCAGAAAATCGAAATCGATTCTTCGAACTCGATTCATCGAAATTGCCAATCGATTTCAATTGATTTACAATGAGAACCTCTGTGAACCAATTTATCAATCGATTTACCGACAATTCTCAGCACTGAGAACCTCTGGCGGCAGTGGTGGCGGCTGCGAATCCTAGTTCTGGCGGTTAAATCGATTTATCAGCACTTCTCAATTCACCGGTTGCTGCTCGTGGTGGTTCGTTGCACAATTTCAGGTGTTTAATCTGAATTATCTACCTTACTAGCTCAAACTTTGTAAATAAGTTAAGGAAAACTGATTCTTCTTTAATACTGGAATTGGTTCAATTGGCAGTGCGGCAGATTAAATTGATTTTGCTTTATTAATATAATTGGATAAATTGACAGTGTAATAAATCGAATTAACTATTTTAAATTGTTCTAACATACTAAAATCTGAATTTTTTAGGTTAAAAAATGGCAATTTGGTGATTTCGTGGAAAAATGTACTCGGATCTTGAAAAATGCAAAAATTCAAACATATTTTAATAATATTAGATCATGCTTGAAATATTTTAGAACATGATTGAATAAAATTTGAACATTGTTGAATAAAGTTAGAACATGCTTGAATAAATTTAGAACATGCATGAATAAATTAAGAACATGCTTGAATAAATTTAGAACATGCATGAATAAATTAAGAACATGCTTGAATAAATTTTGAAACACGGTTGAATAAAGTTAGAACATGCTTCGATAAATTTAAAAAGCTTGAATAAATTTTGAACATGCTTGAATGTATTTAGAGCATAGTTGAATAAATTTAGAACATGGTTGAATAAATTTATAACATGTTTAATAATTTTAGAACATGCTTTAATTAATTTAGAACATGAGCTTGAATTTTTAGAACGTGTATGTATGTATATGTGTTGACTAGGTTCTCATGTTCTAAATTTAGAACATCGTTGAATAAATTCCGAACATGCTAGCTAGAATAAATTTAGAACATGGGCTTGAAAATATAGAACATGGTTGAATAATTTTAGAACATGCTTGAATTAATTTAGAACATGAGCTTGAAAATTTAGAACATGTTTGAATAAATTTAGAATATGCTTCAATAAATTTAGAACATCGTTGAACAAACTTAGAACATCGTTGAATAAATTTAGAACATGCTTGAATAAATTTAGAAAATGAGATTGAAAATTTAGTACATGGTTGAATAATTTTAGAACATGCTTGAATTAATTTAGGTCATGAGCTTAAAAATTTAGTACATGGACGAATAAAATTAAAACATGCCTAAATAAATTTAGAACATGGTTGAAAAATTTAGAACATGGTTGAATAAATTTAGAACATGCTTGAATAAACTTTGAACATAAGCTTGAAAATATAGAACATGGTTGAATATTTTTAGAATATGCTTGAATTAACTTAGACCACGAGCTTAAAAATTTAGAACATGGTTGAATAAAATTAAAACATGCTTGAATAAATTTAGAACATCGTTGAACAAATTAGAACATCGTTGAATAAATTTAGAACATGCTTGAATAAATTTAGAACACGAGCTTGAAAATTTAGAACATGGTTGAATAAATTTAGAACATGGTTGAAAAAATTTAGAACATGGTTGAACAAATTTAGAACATAGTTGAACAAATTTAGAACATAGTTGAACAAATTTAGAACTCATCTCTAGCTAGTTATTAACTCGTTAGTCCAACCATGTCGATATGTGTTAGATCAAAAGTTCAATGAAATAGATCTTTCTCCTTTTTCGTAAAAGGTGATCTTGTCATTTATTCTTATTGACCTAGATTCACATACATAAAATGATTCATAATCGAATGATGTTTAGAATTCCATCCTTTTGGAGCTTGTTTATGTGTTTCGTGCTAATGTGACATAAAATACATTTCTAGAGATAAGTGAGTGTCGAATCATTTAAAATTATGTTATAAATATGGAAATCTAAATCTTGCATTAAGAGTCCAGTAATTTAGCATTGGCATATGACATGTCATTTACTGAACAATGATTGTGCTTTTATGATATGTTTTTGTGAATGCAAATAATAAATAACAATTATTTAATTCAAAAACTAAACCATAAGGTAAGGATATAGTACAAGCTACTATAGTTAGACCATCAACGTTTGATTGATTTTACGGAATTTTCATGAAATACCTCCGAGTTTTGGCAAAATTCACAAAATGCCCCTCACATATAATTTATTACCTAAAATACCCTTATACTTAGCAGACGCTAAGTCTCCGTTTGCTTGACTTTACTATTTTTCCCTTACTTTGCTTTTGGGCTCCATAACACATCCTTATCACTTCGTTCCTTTCTATGGTTAATAAAAAACGCTACTCCTAAACTACCTATCTTTCCCCTGTTCTTCCTCATTCATCCACCATAACTGCATCCTCCAATCACCCAAATGCTTTAGAATTTTGTGTTCTTAGGTTCTCGCATCGTGTAAGGTATGTAATGACAATTGCACTATTTTATTTTCAAATTTTCAAACTTCTGTTGCGCAAATTTTAGGGTTTAGGGTTTCTGAAAATTTGATGTTGGAAATGACTTGTTTGTTTGCTTTTTCATGAAATAAAGTATGAATTAGTTTTTCCGTGCGTTGAATTGGATCATCAAATTTCCCCATTTCCCCCCAAATTTGTTGTTTTGACTTCAATTTAATCTCCTTTTTTCCCTAATTCATGTTTTCAGCATTGTTAGATTGATACTCGTGTTTTGCTGATCAATTTTTGGTTATAATTGAGGGTTTTGATCTTGTATCGTAATTATGAAGGAAATAATGCCCTTGGTCCAAGTATGCATTCAATGCTAAGTCTAATAAATGCGGTTCAGTGAGATCAAGTGAGCTGAATGCCTAGCTAGAGGTCGCTTCAGTTCAAGTGTAATTAATAATATTAATCCACAGCTTACTCTTGACTGAACCCGTAGGGTCACACAAATAGTACGTGAACAGATCAAGTATTTAAGTGAATTAAATACTCTATTATTGAACATTCAGAAACGACGGATCTCGGTTCCAGTGGGAGCTGAAATCGTCAAAAGGCAAAATATAGAATGCTCCGGAAATGATGATATTGCCGGAAACGGAAATATGGATCATGACGGAAATATATATATTATCCAAGTCGTAGATGTTGCCGGCAACGGAAACATGGTACATATCGGACAATATTATCGGAAATAGAAATATTGCCGGAATCGAAAATATTGCCGGAAACCGAAATATTGTCGGAATCGGAAATAAATTCCGGAATAGAAAATATTAAATATTTGTTCGAAACGGAAATAAATTTCGGAATCGGAAATATTAAATATTTGTTCGAATCGGAAATGAATTCCGGAATCGGAAAATGAATCGGAAGCTCGACTTACGAGCGATCGGCGAACGAGCTTGCATGACGCAAGGCCCATCACAAAGCCAGGCCCAACGCCCAGCAAGCCCGCATGCACAGAGCAGGCCGAGCAGCAGCAGCGTCCAAGTGGGCCGCGTGCATGCTGCTAGCGCCCTTGGGCCAGCGAGCAAGCAGCAACGCCATTCGTGGGCTTGCGTGCTGCACGCTGCGCATGGCTGCGGGCTGTGCAAGCTACACGACCATTACCTTGGCCGCTTAGGATTACTTCGTTGTAAAGTAATCGCGTTTTCCTAATTCTACTGAAATTGGATATTTTAGTTAAATCTTAAATACTTAGGTATTTGATTAAACGTAAAATTCTAATGATATAATTTAACTAGAATCCTAATGGATTTAGTTATTCGAATCCTAGTAGAATTCTAACTCCGTTATTTCCACGCTATAAATATGTGGGTCATGATCACAATTTATAATGCAATTCATTAGTATTCCAATACATTAAGTTCAAGAGAGAATTTAATATTTGCCTAACTTTATTGTAAGTTTCCCAAGTGCACAAAATACCTTAGAGAATTATGCTAATTGAGTATGTGGAAATTAGTTTGGATTCCTGGCTTTATGGTTTTTCCGTATGAAATATATTGTTTATATTTTTCATAACCTAACAAATTATTCATATTCAATTCAGTGGTTTTATTTAGTATATGTCGCATGTAATTCTAACGGGGAAACTAACATTGCTGAAGGTCTCAAGAAGGGTGCTAAGGTAATGTTAGAACGGAAGTACAAGAACCTAGTTAGGAGTACCATCCTTTTATATGATGGAAAGGAAACATATACTATGAATGGTCCTGCTGGAGCACAATCACAGACAAATTATAAATCACCTCTTCCAAATTCTATCCAACAGAAATTTGGAACACGCTTCCAAATACCAGTGCATACGTTTGGCTTTGTTGCAGATCATGATTTTGTTTCAATGTATTCTATCTCTGAAGGTCTTGGAGGTACATTCTCCTTCATAGAGTCTGGTGTGATTCAGGATGCTTTTTCCCAGTGCATGGGCGGTCTGCTGAGTGTGGTTGTACAAGAGCTAGAATTGGAGTTTAAGTGCATACACTCTAGTTTGCAAATTGGCTCAATTAAATATAGAAGCTACCATTCTCGGATGATGGATGATGCAAGAAAGGGTTGCATAGCTGTTGGAGACTTGTATGTCGAAGAAGAAAGGCATTGTTAGATTGATCCTCATGTTTTTGATGTTGCATAGCTGGGTGTTCTTGTTGTTACAGGTTTCTATTGTTTGTGTTTTATGTTGTATGCACTGTGCATAAATTGTGTGTTGTTTCTAAGATGCACTTTATGCTAGAATGTGAGGAAGAAGATTCTGTAATAGTTTATAACTGGTTCTACTTGATTTGTGCAGACTGGTTGCTTTGTAAGAGGTGGTTGCAGGTTGTTTTGTGTTGTGTACTGCTATTACGTTCTCTTGTTGTAGTCTGTTGATGTGGTGTTGCTGCTGGTTGTTCATTGCAGCTTCTGTTTCTGTTGGTTCGTGCAGTGTATGATTGTTGCAGTTGTTCTACATCTCTCCATGTTGTTTCTAGTACACTGGTTGTTGCTGTGTTTCTTGCTGGTTGCTTGTTGTATACACCTAAATCATGTATTCCCTAACGGGATGATGACGATACTATTACCCTAGCTAGGTGGTTGGTACAAATATGTGCGGAAGTCCCAATTGCTAAAATGCATTCCAAAATCCAAAATCCAAAGTCCAATTCCCGAGCCCGTTCCCATTACGGAACTCGGTACGTACAAAATTCAATTTTCAAAACTCATTTTCAAAATCCAAACACAATCTCACCCAATGGACATCTCCATTGGTTTTATAAGGCCTTTTCCAGTCAAAATGACATTAAGCAATCCAAATTCGGGCGCCGACCCACAAAACCGAGCATACCGGGCCCCGTCCCGTAAAACCGAGTTCAAACACGAAATCGAAATTCAAAACGGCTTGTTTTTAGACGCAAATCAAGTCTTAATCCCCAAGCAATAACTACGTGACAAGGTCGTACAAACTGTACCAAGGTACAACTATACAAGACAAAGGCAAGGACGGTGTCATCGTCCTTGCTTTGGCGGATTCTAGGCCACGTCACCTGCGCCAGGCGCAACTGGCTTTTGGATTTTAGCCGATTAATCCCCTATTTAAACCTTCGTTTCCTAAGCATTTGAGGTAGAAAATCATAAACACATTGTCGTAATTTCAAAATCCTCTCTCAAAATCAAATACAAAAATCAAATCCTAAACTACAAATTCCTATACAATTTCAAGCATTTAAGCAATTGGGAGCACTAATCGGAAAGCTAGCCTAACCCTAAATAGGTGATGTGGTTTTGTACGCACTTTCAATAATTCCTTTAATTATTGTGATGATGCTTTACTTGTTTATTGCTGTCATCACCTCACATGCTAAATTCAACAACATACAAAAGGTCACATCACGCTTAACGAAGATAATTCTTGGAAAAACCGGCCTAGGTTCCTTTAATTAACTTTAAAGCAAAGTGATCACATACAAGTAGCGATTTCCATGTCCTAAATGCATGTTCAAACCAACCTAGTGTCATGATTAGGGTTATCCGAAAATAATCCTTGTCTTGCACTCGAATGTATTTCTAAAGCTCGCTAAATAAGCATCTCGTTCCCTTGCCCACCCATCCGTTTTTAAGATTCAATGCCTTATCCACAAAGAGTCAACTTTGGTCTTTCCAAACCGGACCCTTAAAAATTGTTTGGTGGCGACTCCTTCGAAATTCAAAATCTTCCAAAACTCGGTAGGGAAAAAAACGTGCAAAAAAAACCCCCTAAACTTGTTCTGATGTGACCCGTGCTGCTGTTTTTGTGCTACTAGGTACTCCCCCTTGTAGAGTTGTAGTTGCTAATTGATTTTTTTTGGTTTGGTTTGCGTTCTGTGCACCCTTTTCTATAGGTTGTTGTTTCCTTGTTTGGTTTCAACTGATTCGTACTTTGGTAATAGAGTTCTTAATTTACACAAAAAAAAATATGCGAAAACAATTATAATTTATAAAATTTGAAGTAATTGCCCATTGATTGATTCACTTCATGATTACAAATAGTATGATTACTAACATCAATATTCTCATTTGTATTACAACTTTAACTATTTTTGTTGCTGTTTTAGTTTCTTCTTCATTTGCTTCAATTCTCAAAACAAAAACTAGTTTCTTCTTCCCATTTGCTTATTCTCCATTTTGAAAGAAAACTCATGACAAAAATGATATGAAATTAACAAAACCATAGGAAAACTACAATACACAGCCAAAAATTGGGTATTTATAAGCAAACAATAAGACTAATTTTCAAATACAAAAACTAGCCGTTTAGCATCAAAATGGGTAATTTTAAGTTATGGGTATTTGGTGAGTTATGTTTCAGAATAGGGGTATTTGGTGACATAAATATTAACATAGGGGTATTTGGTGAATTTGAAATTAGGCTAACGGAGGAGTACCTGCGCATCATTAGTTAGGGTATTTTGGGTAATAAGTCATTTATGAGGGGCATTTGGTGTATTTCTGAAAGTCAAGGGGCATTGTGAATTTCGCCAAATCTCGGGGGTATTTCATTAAAAATCCGTTGGTTTTAACATGTGGGTCTACCTTTATTTAGCCAATAATTTACTTCTTGACTTACATTTCTAATTTGTGTGAAGAAACAACGAGTAACTCATACCCAAGAAGCAATACACTAAGTTAATGACATAAATGCTCAAAATAGAAACAAAATTCTTAATTCGTTTATTTTGTGTGTTTCTTCTTATTTTCTTTTGTTTACACTTTTACTTTGATAACCTTAGAACTTTTTTCTTAGGTTTGACTTTTATACTATGTTCTATATTTTCAAGCATCATATGCATCTAAAACTTCTGTTCTCCATTCATGTTGAGTTGAATTTAACTTTAATGAGTCAGACTCATTTTGGAGAGAGTGAACAATGTTGGTATTCAACTGTTGACAATTTGAGTCTTACCCATCCTTTTATATTTTTAAAATGACCTTGGTTTTGAGTACATAAAATCCAACTATTTCTCGAGTTATATACTCGACATTTTCCTTAAATGTCTCAAATCTCTTAGTGTTGTGGCACCATCTTGAGATAGATTAGGAATCATGGTGTCAAGAAATGTTCTCTCTTCTTTTCTTTGAGAACTTTTCTCAAATTTCGATACCAATCGAGAAAATCAATGTCATTCAACTAACTTAAATACATTCTTAAGATGCATAATAAAAGTAATAATTAAATCTATAATTATAACAAATGCAAAGTATAAATTATATTTTTCATACAAAAGCTAAAACATGATTTAAATACAAATAAGGTAATGTACATTTTATTCAATCAAATTTTGTCCTTTAGAATAAAATGATCCCAAGATCCTATTCCACAAAGTTTTATGCGTACTTTAGCACTTCCTTAAATTCATTGTGGTCAAGGTAAGTAAACCCGTTTACTAATTATAACATTTATAATTATTGGTTAATAGGTTACATCTTATGTCAAACCTATTCATATGCCTCATAATCCAAAACTTTGTCTTTTGATGATTTCGTTGAGTGCTACCAAATCAATATATGCTATAAATCCCTTACATAGATTTACCCGTACTATCCTAAGGTCAATGAAGAGACACCCCATTTTGGCAAAAACTATCCTCTGTATTCCCAAGGCCTCATAGGTTATGATTTGGAAAGGCATCACCTCAATTTTACTTTAAGGGACCTAAGTGTTACTATGTTGGTTCGTTTACTAGTGAACTAATAACATAAACTAGAAACATACATAAAGTTAGATAGGAATTTTAAAGAAATATAAAATGCATAAAACTAAAAGTGATCCTACTATGGCCCCTAAAATTCTAAGATAAAATCTTCAAATGTTCTTGTTCATCTTTCTTGGATCTCTATCCTTGAATCTTGATTAGACCTTCTTGCTTCATTGTTCTTACAATGGTGTATTTCACAAAAGAGAGACAAATCAGAAATATCAAAATTCAAGACAGCCACAGAGACTGTAATGTTACCTCTGAAGGAAATAATGCCCTTGGTCCAAGTATGCATTTAATATTAAGTCTAATAAATGCGGTTCAGTATTAATTAAACAAGTTAATAATTCATTGAGATCAAGTAAGCTGAATGCCTAGCTAGAGCCCGCTTCAGTTCAAGTGGAATTAATGATATTAATCCACAACTTACTCTTGACTGAACCTGTAGGGTCACACAAATAGTACGTAAACGGATCCAAGTCGTAGATGTTGCCGGAAACGGAAACATGGTAAGTATCGGAAAATATTATCGGAAATGGAAATATTACCGGAATCGAAAATATTGTCGGAAACGGAAATATTGCCAGAATCGGAAATATTATCGGAATCGGAAAATAATTTCGGAAACGGAAATATTAAATATTTCTTCGAAACGGAAATTAATTCCGGAATCGGAAATGTTAAATATTGTTCGTAACGGAAATGAATTCCGGAATCGGGAATTTAATCGGAAGCGCATCGTACGAATTAGCATCGGACGAGACTTGCTAGACGAAGGCCCAGCACGAAGCCAGGTCCGCGCCCAGCAAGCCAAGCGCCCAACACACACGCCAAAGCCTCGCCAGGCCCAGCGCAAGGCCAGGCCCAGCAAGGCATGGCACCTGCGCGAGCTATGTGGGCTGTGAGCAGTGCAGCTCGCGTGGGCCGCGAGGCTTGCGCAGGCTGTGCGGTGCTCGTGCTCGTGTACGGTTGTGTGCGATACGAATCCTAAAGCTATTGGAATTCGTTCTATGATTAAATCCTAATCCTAGTAGATAGAATTTATTGAATAGAGTCCTAAAGGGATTCTAATTAAACTAATTGGTATTCTAATAGAATTCAAAATCCTTTTCCATACTATATAAATATGTGCCTTGGGTCACAAATTTATACACGAGATTTCAAGTATTCAAAGCTAGGATTTTTAAGCAGAAAAATCAGTCAAAAATCTTGCCTTATTTAGTCGAAAATAATAATACCTTAAGGGCGATTCTAGTTGGTCAATTTTAAGGCGGATCCGGACGTGCTGTGGAATTTCTACGGAGGGACGACACTTGGAGTCCTAAAGACTTGTTCTTGTTCGGTTCGGGCGCAGCTAAGGAGGGCACGCTAGAAAGTGTATGCATCCTATACTAATTATATGATTATGTGAAATTAATATGATTCTTGGCATTAAGGTTTTTCCGCATGATTTATGTTGTTCATATGTATCATAACCTAACAGTGGTATCACGAGCCCCTTATTAATTGCATGATCTATAATTTCTTAAACATGGTTAAATTTTACAAATTTGCAAAGAATTCAAAAGGGGTGATTAATTTTCGTAATTGTTAATTAATTGCAAATTGCGTTTATTTAATTATATGTACGCAGTTTTTTCGGCAGTTTATTCGTTACTCAACCAAATCGAGTGATTTTTGTGTCAATTCCGCATGTAAAAGGCATTCTAAAATTTTGACAATTCGGCCGAACCCATAATTCTTAAATTCGAAGCCTAACTATGACTTTTCGGAGGTTTTAGTTGTTCGAACGCAAAAGTTTGTAAATTTAAGATGTTAAATTGAATATTTGCGATTCTTGTTTATAAATCTTGAATTTTTGATTGACCTATTGTATATGTTTAACAAATTTGAATGCCTAGACTTGTTAATTATACAACCTAATTTGTAATTATGATTATTTTGGTTAAATTCGAATAATTTAGAATTGATTTGATTTTCATAATTAATTAATAATTTAATTAGGTATCCATGATTAAAAACCACCATAAAAATTGTTAATTTGTGATAAATTTTAAATTTTTATGACCTAGATTTGAATCCATGTTAATCGGAAATTAAATAATTAATAAATTTTCGAATTTTCGCCCTAAAATTATAAAATTAATATGATTTATTAATTTGTCATTAATTTTGAATTAAAAATTTTAAATTTTTATGAAAAACGCTCATAAATGTTGCACGCACAAAGCAAAGGATGCTACGTGTTACCCTTAAGAGGTGTTGTATAGTGCGGGCACGCGACGACGAGTAAGGGAGCTCGTCGCCCATGCGGTACGAATACAGCGAGCAAGGCGAGTAGAACGCGAGCACAAGGCAGCAGCCCTGCCTTGCGTCGAGTGCTGCGATGATGCATGGGCGGATGGGCGAAGAAGCAAGGCGAGCGAGAACTAATTATTTAAATTGTTTTCTCGGGATTTAATTTTGATTATTATAATTATTATAAAATTTAATTTATACTAATTATTTTACTAAAATTAAACCTTGAATTAATTTGAATTCGTTTAATTCAACAGAAAATAAATTAAATTAATGGATTCGATTATAATTTTATATGAGCTTTAAATTTTAATTAAACTTGTATGTTTCCGGTTAGACTAGAAATACATTTTTATGTTTAAAATTAGTAAAGCATATAAAGTTATTGGTTTAAGTGGGAGCATTTTTAGTCATAAACTCTTGATTAGGTCTACAAATCCTTTAAGGTTAAAACAACTTGATTAGAATTAATAAGGACTGAATAATTGATAGATTATTGGTGCCATTGATTAATTGTTGCAAATATTTATGTGATGCATAACAATGTGTTTTACTAACCAGCTTTGTGGGCCATTCATGATAATGAATGGGTGAATGGTATATATTGTATATGTACTGTTTTGCAGGTTATGAAGTGACTAGTATGGCCCAAATAGGATAGAAAATATGGTATGCGTACTATTAATTTGAATGTAATTGGTCTAATGCACCAAAGTTTTTTTTTTCAATTCAAATATGGTCTGTGTACCATCAAATAGTTGTAATTAGTTTAATTATAGCTTATCCTATTTGAAGAAAATGACGCCTCCTATGGTGAAATTCAAGACGGAGTTTCCAATCCATTTTCAAGATGGACTTTGAAGTTGAAGCTTCAAGATAAAGTCGGGCTATACTAGATCGCATTTATCTTATGCATGTTTTAAGTTATTTATTGCTTTAAATATGTCTTAATTATGCATGAGATTATGGCTTGATTATGTTGCATGATTAAGGATTTTAGTTCACTTAAAATCTAACCAACATAGTAAGAGCCTTAAGTTCCAAAGTTTAAAAATTGAGTTAAAAGGTGCCATGCCAAAATAACACTTACTTGGATAACCTTTACATCAATCTAGTAATAGTTTTACGCTCAGCGAGGTGTTACTTATTGATCCTAAAGGGGTAAGGTACACAAATAATTGAGAGTACATGTTAGTTTTGGTGAAACTCAACGATATAAGTAAGGAGTCCTTTTATGTCGTGGCAAAATCGATAGGTTTACCTAATAAGTTCTTAGATGTACCTATCAACCAAGAGTTGTTTCTAGACTATTAGCAAAAGGCTTTTGCTTACCTAAAATATTTTAGAATTGAGTCAAAGTACATAATGTGCTTAATTCTTCAATGATTTAAGGATCTTGGAATCATTTTATTCACACCTGCCGGAACAATAAATTCGAATAAAATGCTAATGACTTGTTTAAATTGCATGATTGCTTTAATTTTCAAGTTCTTAATCATGATAAATGTTTAGACTTTGCATGTTTGAATGTATGTTTTAATTATTGTTTATAATTAAATATCTTGCACTGCAGTAATTTCTTTTAGAAGGAAATAATGCCCTTGGTCCAAGTATGCATTTAATGTTAAGTCTAATAAATGCGGTTCAGTATTAATTAAACAAGTTAATAATTCAGTGAGATCAAGTGAGTTGAATGCCTAGCTAGAGGCCGCTTCAGTTCAAGTGGAATTAATGATATTAATCCACAACTTACTCTTGACTGAACCCGTAGGGTCACACAAATAGTACGTAAACGGATCAAGTATTTAATGGCATTAAATACTCCATCTATGGATATTCAGAATCGACGGATCTTGGTTTCAGTGGGAGCTGAGATCTGTAGGGGAATACAGTTAAACATAATAACATGTGCGGAACAATCCCCAAAGCCAGGAAACATGTATAAAGCACAGATTAAGCATACTTACATTCGAAGCGTGTTTTCCACAATAATCCGTCAACGAACACGAACAAAGAACTCCAATTGGCGTTCCTCTACTTGGTTCACCGACACGATCATATCCGTCTTGATAATCGTAGCTTAGACAATTAATCAAGATACTTTGCTTTTTGGGAAAAACTCACTTTGGAGGCACAGAAAGAATTAGGGTTCTCTGTGTCTCTAGGGTTTTGAGTAATCTGAATTGTGATTGCAGTAAGTTGGAAATTAGGTCATAAGGTTATTTACATAACCTTACTAACCGACCAAGCCCGGAGGCAAGGCCGGCTAGCAAGCCACGCGTGAGACAAGCACAGCGCGCTGGGCCATGGGCCTCGCTGCTGTGGCTGTGTCGCTGCACAGACCCGCGCGCACACGCGCAGCTCCGCTCGACCATGGGCCAGCGCTGCCGTGTTGCCTTGGCCTTTGCTTGCTCGCCTAGCGCGCGCCCATGGGCCTCGAGTGCTTCGTGCACTCGGCTCGTGGGCCGCTATTCGTATCCGCGTTTAATATATTTCCGATATATTATTTATCGTTTCGCATACGAAGAATCACCGTCGTACGATACGATTTATTCATTTCACCTAGCTTACGAATATTCGCGATACGATATACGATTCCGATGCAAGGTCGTATCATATAATACGTTTCCAACTTAAATCCCGAAAAGCTATTAAATGAATTTCCGATTCATTTAATCCGGTGATCTGTTACGTGTCATTGGTGTGACCTTGTAGGTTCAGTCAAGAGTAAGTTGTGAGTTCAATATCCATTAGAACTCACTGATCGGAAACATTGCTCCAGCTAGCTGTTCCGATCACTTGATTCACTGAATTAATTGTTCGCAATTAATCTGAACCTTGGTATTAGACTTAATGCACCTTGGGTGAAGGACATATTTCCTTCAATCTCCCACTTGTCATTCAGACAAGTGTGCATCGACATTCCTTTGTCGCTTAGTGTTACTTACTGAACATAAGGTAAGATCCAAGCCATCCTTATTAGGTCCAGAAGTGTTTCTCGGATTACAGAGTTCAACTGTCAAACTTTTGCAGAAGGTTAAGCCTAACCATTCTGAGCACGGCCATGCATTTTACAGTATCTAACTCTTCGAGAGGCCTTGTTACACAACAACACCATATCCTATCAAAGATAGGAGGACAATTCATTCTTGCAATCTATGAACACTCGCTTTGATTCATAGTACGCCCAATAACTGCTTTTATAGCCTCCTTTTACGGTGCGACGTTTAGCTAGTATCAAAGCGAACTAATTCTCAAACGAGCAGACATAATCGCTCATGTTCTGAGGAACGGTTTCTAATCACCATTAATGAGAACTACCTATGACATGACTTTAATCTCTTAAAGCGTTCTCATGGTCAATCCGATACAAGATCCAATAAGTATCTATGCAAAAGATTCTGACATCCAGTCACTCTAGTTCAAGAAACAGAACTAAGTAATCTACTTGCAATCTAATCTTCATTAGTCATTGGCCGTCCACCTTTCAATGACCTGGATTAGGGATCCTTTGTGACTTCAATATTCAAGTTCACTTATGGGTGTTTCTTTGTCAAATAATCCATCTTGACATCCCATTTGAATGATTTGAATCACATGGACTTATCATTTAATACTAAACCAAGATTAAATGAACTATGAAATATAATTTCATAAATGATAAATGTTTAAACCAAATGCTTACCAATTTGTGGGCCTCTAACCCAAAATCAAGCATTTAATGTTTTACAGATATAGGCCTTTCACCCAATACTTAAAACATTCATGGAACTCAAACTTGATTCCATATCTGCATATGAATGTTGTGTATCATTCAATGCAGAGGTTTAGTTTATCATACTTTGCTATCCTTAGCATCTTTTCAATCGAAAGCCTTTCGATGTAAGATGAAAAGATCTTTGAATATGTTTCTAGAATGATCTAGTCTTTCGTTGCTGTTTAGAATGATAATCATATCTAAAATAGAAAATCATCTAGGTAGCAGACCTGTGATCAACCTGAGTTCATTGAAGAACTCCCACTAAAAACAATTCCCTTTCATTGCTTCTTAGGAAACAATGAATTCATTTCAATTATGTAGAATTTCAAATGATGCCATCCTTTTGGAATACTCCAACTAGTTCACAGAGATACATCTTTCAACTGAGAACTTGGAAACTAATCATTGATTCAGTTTCCCATGCATCACATATGGTTTAGAACCTATGTAACCACCTTTTAATCACGACGCCCAATTGCCCGTGTATGTTTGTGGTTTGCCTAACAACAAGATTCAACTTTTGCTTAGGCAAATGCATGTAGCATCAAAACTTTAGTTATCTTCACTTCCTCTTATCAAGTGCTCATCCTACATCTCCAAATGTATTGGATGTTCTTGATACTGTTCCAATGATCTTTGATCTAGATCAATAGAGATTGGTATAAACTCGTCACGATCCAATCTTCACGAGTTATCTTGGCGATCTGTATATCACATTATACATGATTGATTGTAATGCAAAAACCATTCGCATTTTAAAATCCATCCATGTAACTTTTAGCTTCATTCTGTTTCAAGAAACACTGAATCTTGCTAAAATCTTGGCATTGCCATGTGATATAAGGTGAAGGGACCTCTTCAAGGTCCTTCATGATTAACTTTAGTGATAATATCCTAGCTTTAAACTTAGTTAAAGCATTCATAACTTAGACTTACTCATATGGGTTGAGAGTCTCTTTTGAGTCTCTCCATTGTGTTTGATTTAGTAATTACTTTTACAGAATCCAAACAACGCTTTAGATCCTATCCAATAGATCTTTAACCCAATATGTTCTAAGTTTCGCCATGGTTCTAATATTGAAAAATACTTTCAAATCTAACCATTTAGAATTTGAATGTCATTTTCAATACAGAGATATGTATCTCATATATAGAACCAATAAACTTGACTTGGCTCCCACTAAACTCCTCATCTATAAGATGATCCATATTTTCATAAAGCTATGATTGCTCAATAGCCTTTTAGACAAATATGGTCAAATTCCCACTTGCATGCTTTAATCTATGAATAGATTTCTTAAGCTTGCTCTTTTATCTAGCATCCAAAACTTTTACATTGTGTGATGCACACAATTCCTTTCTCTAAGTCCAATTGAGTAAGGTGTTTCGTTTTTGCAATTGCCATATTGCCATATGCAATGATTGCTAGATTTATCCAAAATGTTTCAAGCATTCCGACTTGGTGAAAAAGATTTCAACATTATCAACGCCGTGAAGTTGTTTACAATCTTTAACCACCAATCTAGCTTCTCTTTTGTATGAGTATACAATATCATCTCTGTATGTTTTGAAAACATGTTTGCAACCAATGGGAGTAAACCCTTTATGCAAATCAACGTTGTATGTTTAGAAAACATTTTTGCAACCAATGGGAGTGAACCCGTTATGCAAATCAACGTTCTATGTTTAGAAAACATGTTTGCAACTAACGGGAGTGAACCCTTTATGCAAATCAACCGAATCATAGATTTGATTCTTCAAGATGAAGGTACTTTGGATGAAATGGCCTCAAACCATACTTTATGTTTCTGATGGACTCAAACCATACTTGGGAATTTTTAATTCGTCGTAGCTAACCTGTAAGTCGTATGTTTTGAAGCACTTTCCAAAGTCTTCATAGTTTTCATTCCTCGAGATATCTATGTATCTTTCTTGGTTGAATTCTATTCCTTATACGATTTACCTAGGTATTGAACATCAAACGTTAGTGTCTATAAAGACATTACTCAAGTCCTTTAAGTATTAGGATTCTCTTGAAGCACTTCTAAAGTCTTCATGAAGCTCTTCCAAAGGCTTCTAAATACGGAGCTTTTCCAAAGACTCCTAAGTATCCAACATTTGTTTGTTTCTTGACTCGAAGTCCATTCGAGGTCATTTTTCTCCCACTTGCCTTTTTGGAAAAATGATGGTTTCCTAAAAGACATTATCTTAAGCAACAACCATATGTTCTCAGATTTGTGGTAGAATCAATACCTTTTGTTTCAATGAGTCGCTCATAAAGAAACATATATCTATCCTTGAGTTTGTTTGATGTAAACACTAACTCCCACTGGGTTCGACAACCCTAGATATATATGTACTGAAAAGATGTACTGAACCGAAGTTCAATCCTTATGACATCTTATCCTTAGCTTTGACAACTTTGTTTAGTGTGAAAGTCACTTGAGAGTACCATTTAGAAACTATATAGGAAAATAGTTGTGATTATCGTTAATCGAAAGAGATTCCGATTTCTCCATTTGGACATACCATATTCTTATGGAGCTTTGATTGTTATAATGCCATATAAACAATCTAGATAATCTTTCTTGGCTCATGCAAACATCACCTTGACCCAGCCTAGATGTTCAAAAATTCTTGCCAAGTTGATTTTATACCCTTTTGTGAATTGCATCGAAGCATTTCACACATTTCACTTCGAGTAAATATAGCCATATTTTCTCAAACTCTTGTGAAATAGGTAGGTCATAAAATCCATCTTTGGCCCATGAACTTCATTGTCTAGAAACTCCTAACAATAGTCCATTTCTATGTGATGTTCAACATGTTAGGTTATGATACATATGATATTACATAAATCATGCGGAAACAACCATTAACCCAGGATTACATATTATTTACACATAATCATATAGCATAATTTAGATGCATACTCTTTGTTGCGTGCCCTCCCTAGCTGCGCCCGAACCGAGCAAGAACAAGTCTTTAGGACTCCAAGTGTCGTCCCTCCGTAGATAGTCCACAGCACGTCCGGATCCGCCTTAAGATTGACCAACTAGAATCGCCCTTAAGGTACTAGAATTTTCGGCACTTTTGAGCAAGATGTGTGGCTGAATTTTTCTCTCAAAAACTCACTTTGAATACTTTGAAACTCGTTATAAATTGTGAACCCAGGCCACATATTTATAGGGGTATGGAAAGGGAATTGGAATCCTATTCAGATACAAATTAATTAAACCTAGAATCCTACAAGAACTCTAATTTAATTAATTTATCAAATAGAATTAGGAATTTAATCATTAACCGAACTCTGCATGTTTTAGGAAACGTGCACGAACACAAACACTTGCACACACACGCACGGCAGCCACGATGGGCCCCATGCGTGCGCGCGAGCAGCAGCCCACGCAGCGCCCGCGCGCGCTGTGCGCGCTGCGCAGCCTGCTGGGCCTGGCCTTGCGCTGGGCCTGGCGTGGCTGTTTGTGCGGCGCGCTTGGCTTGCTGGGCGATGGCCTGGCCTCGTCCGGCAGGCCTCGTCCGATGCTTATTCGTACGATACGCTTCCGATTAAATTTCCGATTCCGGAATTCATTTCCGATACGAACAATATTTAATATTTCCGTTTCCGGAATTATTTTCCGATTCCGGTAATATTTCCGATTCTGAAAATATTTCCGTTTCCGGCAATATTTCCGATTCTGGCAATATTTCCATTTCCGATAATATTTTCCGATACGTACCATGTTTCCGTTTCCGGCAACATCTACGACTTGGATAATATTTATATTTCCGATACGATCCATATTTCCGTTTTCGGTAATATCATCGTTTCCGGAGTATTCATTTCTTGCCTTTGACGATCTCAGCTCCCACTGGAACCAAGATCCGTCGATTCCGAATATCCATAGATGGAGTATTTAATGCCATTAAATACTTGATCCGTTTACGTACTATTTGTGTGACCCTACGGGTTCAGTCAAGAGTAAGCTGTGGATTAATATCATTAATTCCACTTGAACTGAAGCGGCCTCTAGCCAGGCATTCAGCTCACTTGATCTCACTGAATTATTAACTTGTTAATTAATACTGAACCGCATTTATTAGACTTATCATAGAATGCATACTTGGACCAAGGGCATTATTTCCTTCACAACAAGCAAGACCCACGTGTCTTAAATTAACCAACTTTCAGAAATCTATGCCATGGAATCTTAGAATGTTGACTTGTTGATATGGTCGTATGACATTGCCAAAGATATGTGGAACACAAATCAAATGTTTGATTTGAACCTTCTGAAGTTTGAGTGTGAAGAGATTCGTTTGTTTATTAATCAATCATGTGACTCAACCCTTAAATGACCATTTCATTCAAATAAACACTCAACGAATGTTTTTGTTTACTTTGAATGTGAGTCTTTCCGTTGTCCAAACAGAAATTGATTATGATGATTAATGGAATATAATACCATTAAGTTCCAGCCTTTAGAAGGAATTTAAAACAAACATGATGACCCTACAATTAATGTAGCACAACTTTGCTTCATTTCCCACTTGTAGGTCAATAACCAGACTTAGCTCCAGAAATTTGAGTTCTTAACAAGAGTTTAGAACCTCAAGCGGTAATCTAATACCATAGGAGTTTATTTGCTAAGTCGTTTCTCTTTAACACAAACTTTTAGGTAGAAATTGAATATTGAATTCATTTCTTTTGTTCCCCTTTCCTATCCTTTCCAGCACGTTTTCTTATAGTCCTAAAGATTTTACTGTTTGCTTGATCTTCTTACTTTGTTATGCGTACAAAGTCCCTTTCTTTTATTCACTTTGAATGACCACATCCAATGAGTCTAGTTCATTATCGAATCAAAAGAAGATTGGTTTTTAACCATTGGTTATACATGAGTCTTTAACTCAATACTTCATTATTTCAAAACTACCCAGTATTTTGAATATATGAGGTCCAATTGGTCTACCATTCAAATTTTTAGTTTGAAAACAACCATGAAGATCACTATAAGAAAATAGCCTTCAAGATACGCTCTCATTCTCCTTTTCTTTGAGAATCTCTCTCAAAATAGTTACCAATCGATCGAGGAAATATCGCAGTTCTATCGTCCGAACGCAATAAAGTTGAAGATTTACGATTCTACAAAATGAACTAGCAAAGAAAAACATTTATCATACTTTAATAACTTGAAATAAAAGCATTCACGCAATCATCAAAGCTATTAAACATTTCATTCATGCAAAAAGCAAAAACATGGTCCAAAATGAATGAAACGATTCCAAGACCCCAAAAGTCCTAAATCCTTAAGCAGCTTTAGCATGTCTTAAGTAGTTTAAGATTTTAGGTAAGCAAAACCTATTGCTAGTAATCTCCAAATTACTCTTGGTTAATAAACTAATGCCATAATTTATCCCATTGCCACAACTTAATGCCATTGTTGTTTGAGTTGTAACCACAATCAACGTGCTCCTTTAGCACGCCTTACCACCTAAGTCAACTAAAATAGCACCTCGCTTTAGCCTAAACCTACTATCTTAGATCCCTGGATTTTTGTAAATGTTGATTTGGAAGGCAATTTTTAAAACTCAATATTACTTGGACCTAGTTGTTTCTATGTTGGTTCGATTATTAAGTGAACTTAAAACTAATCGATTCATAGGAAACAACCTGTTCATGCAAAGCATACATACATTCATACATTCACGCATAATATATATATATTAAATTGCATAAATAATTGGTGATCTAGTATGGCCCAAAACTTCTTGTCTTGAAGCATCCAATCTCCATCACCTCCTTGTTAGCTTGGCATCGTCTGAATCTTCGTTCAAATGCTAACTTAAAGTTCTAAACTTAGAAATACTTGAAAATAATGAATTACATCAAAATTTCCATGGTACGCAGACCATATTTAAAACTTTACATTCAAAGATAGAACGGTGCGCAGACCGTATTTAACTATCCTAAATTTGGCCATACTAGTCACTTGGAGTACCTGCATTGCATAAAATATATATTCTACGCATTCACCCATTCGTATGCTAAAACGAATGGCCCATGTTAATATGCAAGTATTTACGTGAATTAATTAAAATTCACGTTCACATAAACCCGTCCTGAAAGATTAATCAATTTCCAAATTATTAATCCTTAGACTTTATTCTAATTAAAATTGAATTTAATTAAAATAATGCGACCTACTAAACAATTAAAATAATTATTTCATTTTAATTTCATTTAGTGGCTCCCACTCAAACCAACAATTATTCCGGATAATTAATTATGAAATATTAAATTAAAACTCGCGGCCCGGCCCAAGCAAATAAAATATTAAATTAAATATCCCGTTAGCCCAAATTAATGCAAATATACGAAGCCCAACTAATTAAACGATTCAAAAAAAAAAGTTCAATTAAACGGCCTAGGCTTGCGCCCAGCCCGTCGTGCGAGAGGCCCAAGAGCACACGAGCACTGCCCGCGCGCCCCAGCCCATCGTGCGAGAGGCCCAGGAGCACACGAGCACTGCTTGCGCACCCCGCCCCATCGCTCGCGCGCACGCATCGCGTACCCGCAGCCTAGCTGCCCCTGCAATGCGTGTGTGTTGTGCGTCGAGTGTGCTGGACGTCGCAAGCCTTGTGCTGCTGCCCGTGTCGCAGGGCGCGGCATGCACAATGGCCTCGTATGGCTCGACGAGCCATACTTCCATCATGCCCATGTTCGTGTTTTTGGTTCGTAATACGGACCAACATAATTAAAATTAAATTTAATTCACAAACTTGCATTAATTTTATTTTTCAAAAAAGGTTACGATTTAATTTTTGAAAAACAACGATTTTTAACGATTTAATAAACTTTAACGACAATCCAATTTCGTAAAATTAATAAATCAAGGGCTAACAATATTCAAACTTTTAAGAACGATCGAATCAACTTTAAAGTTTGAACTTTTAATTAATAAAATCCGAAACTTCATATCGTTCATAAACAATTAAATTTCAGATTATTAATAATTTGGTTTAAGTGCGATTAAAATTAACGAAACCATTCAAAATTTTAATCCAATAATTTTTAAAATTAGCCACTTCTATATATAAATTATACCCCGTTCCCCAATTCAACGAATTATTAATCCAAAATTAATTAAAATTCAATTAGAGTTGTAAATTTTACAAATTGGGGAAAGGCAAAATTAGGGTTTATACATATCTTAAAAATCGGAAATTTTTACCATAAATCAAGCATGTACCCAGCAACATTGTGTCAAAGTTTCAAGCAATTCCGAGTAGCTTAGGTCGACCTTTTAATTGAATTACTGTCCGACACATTTAATTTTTAATAAAAAATTAACAAAAATGCCCAAAAACTGATGCTTCGAGGCCTGTTTTCGCAATTCTATTCCCATGACTTGATCTTAGAAAATCGATTTCCATCAGATTAGGGTTTTAAAAATTGAAAAAGCGAATATTTTTGATTTCGGAACTACCAATTTCGCAATTAATCCCATAATTCGAAAAAATTCCGAAAAATCAACAAAAATTCCAAAAATTTCGACAATGCAAAAACAATAATAACCATGCTAATTTATGCTTTGGATATATAAGGCTCATGATACCACTGTAGGGGAATACAGTTAAACATAATAACATGTGCGGAACAATCCCCAAAGCCAGGAAACATGTATAAAGCACAAATTAAGCATACTTACATTCGAAGCGTGTTTTCCACAATAATCCGTCAACGAAAACGAACAAAGAACTCCAATTGTCGTTCCTCTACTTGGTTCACCGACACGATCATATCTGTCTTGATAATCGTAGCTTAGACAATTGATCAAGATACTTTGCCTTTTGGGAAGAACTCACTTTGGAGGCACAGAGAGAATTAGGGTTCTCTGTGTCTCTAGGGTTTTGAGTAATCTGAATTGTGATTGCAGTAAGTTGGAAATTAGGTCATAAGGTTATTTACATAACATTACTAACCGACCAAGCCCGGAGGCAAGGCCGGCTAGCAAGCCACGCGTGAGACAAGCACAGCGCGCTGGGCCATGGGCCTCGCTGCTGTGGCTGTGTCGCTGCACAGGCCCGCGCGCACACGCGCAGCTCTGCTCGGCCATGGGCCAGCGCTGCCGTGTTGCCTTGTCCTTTGCTTGCTCTCCTAGCGCGCGCCCATGGGCCTCGAGTGCTTCGTGCACTCGGCTCGTGGGCCGCTCTTCGTATTCGCGTTTAATATATTTCCGATATATTATTTATCGTTTCGTATACGACGAATCACCGTCGTACGGTACGATTTATTCGTTTCGCCTAGCTTACGAATATTCGCGATACGATATACGATTCCGATGCAAGGTCGTATCGTATAATACGTTTTCAACTTAAATCCCGAAAAGCTATTAAATGAATTTCCGATTCATTTAATCCGGTGATCTGTTAAGTGTCATTGGTGTGACCTTGTAGGTTCAGTCAAGAGTAAGTTGTGAGTTCAATATCCATTAGAACTCACTGATCGGAGGCATTGCTCCAGCTAGCTGTTCCGATCACTTGATCTCACTGAATTAATTGTTCGCAATTAATCTGAACCTTGGTATTAGACTTAATGCACCTTGGGTGAAGGACATATTTCCTTCAAGATCGTCAAAGTCAAGTAAATGAATACTCCGGAAACGATGATATTGCCGGAAACGGAAATATGGATCGTATCGGAAATATAAATATTATCCAAGTCGTAGATGTTGCCGGAAACGGAAACATGGTACGTATCGGAAAATATTATCGGAAATGGAAATATTACCGGAATCGGAAATATTGCCGGAAACGGAAATATTGTCAGAATCGGAAATAATATCGGAATCGGAAAATAATTCTGGAAACGGAAATATTTAATATTTGTTCGAAACGGAAATTAATTCCCGAATCGGAAATGTTAAATATTTTTCGTAACGGAAATGAATTCCGGAATCGGGAATTTAATCGGAAGTGCATCGTACGAATTAGCATCGGACGAGACTTGCTAGACGAAGGCCCAGCAAGAAGCCAGGCCTGCGCCGAGCAAGCCAAGCGCCCAACATACACGCCAAAGCCTCGCCAGGCCCAGCGCAAGGCCAAGCCCAGCAAGGCATGGCGCGAGCTATGTGGGCTGCGAGCAAATGGGCTGCGAGCTGTGCAGCTCGCGTGGGCCGCGAGGCTTGCGCGGGCTGTGCGGTGCTCGTGCTCGTGCTCGTGTACGGTTGTGTGCGATACGAATCCTAAAGCTATTGGAATTCGTTCTATGATTAAATCCTAATCCTAGTAGATAAAATTTATTTAATAGAGTCCTAAAGGGATTCTAATTAAACTAATTGGTATTCTAGTAGGATTCTAAATCCTTTTCCATACTATATAAATATTTGCCTAGGGTCACAAATTTATACACGAGATTTCAAGTATTCAAAGCTAGGATTTTTAAGCAGAAAAATCAGTCAAAACTCTTGCCTTATTTAGCCGAAAATAATAGTACCTTAAGGGCGATTCTAGTTGGTCAATCTTAAGGCGGATTCGGACGTGCTGTGGACTTTCTACGGAGGGACGACACTTGGAGTCTTAAAGACTTGTTCTTGTTCGGTTCGGGCGCAGCTAGGGAGGGCACGCTACAAAGTGTATGCATCCTAGACTAATGATATGATTATGTGCAATTAATATGATTCCTGGCATTAAGGTTTTTCCGCATGATTTATGTTGTTCGTATGTATCATAACCTAACAACCTCAGAAATACGACGCACCAATTACAGTGCATAAAGAAAGAAGAAAAGAAACTAGACATACTATAACAACATAGCAGATGACCCAACAAGAGATTTTAATGATTGTAAACCTGGTTAAATTGAAACATCCACACTTAAAGACTCAATCACCCAACAACTGAATTTTAGCGACAGGCAGCAGTGTATAAAAAGAGCACTAAAGCGATAAGAACCCTAAAGCCTAAACATTCCTGCATAAAATAAAAATTAAAACAGAAAAAAAGAATTTCGATGAAGTGCAGAAAAGAGCGCTTTAAAATGCGCTTCTTCCAAAACGCTTTGCCTAGGACAAATTAAGCGCACTTTTTCATACACTGCTGACGAGGTTCCTAACCCTTCCATAACCACAACACAGGAAGTATAAGAATTTAATTTTCAGTGCTATACTAGTGTACTCCAGGAGAAGATGCAAAAACGAACTAAAAAAGTCCATGATAGATTTTCAGCGGGACAAGTGAGTAGTTGGTGTCTGCAGCATATCTATTCTACAAGTTTCCAAAGTTTCCTTAGCCTAACTTCTAAACCCCCCCCCCCCCCAATACACACACAAATCTTCCTATCCTGGCTATCTACCTCTTGATTAAAGCTAATGAATCAACTACGAGTGACATAGAGTGACCTGGTCAAGCTAGGGGTGTATATATCATTTACTAGGTCTAAGTCTCTCATGCCTTGATGGTCAGCCTTCTAAGTTCCAACTAATATTTGAGGTAGATTGCCTACTAATTTTTAGGAAATCCATAAAATACTGTGACCTTTTTAACAAAAAAATCCAAAAAAAATGATAATTTTTTTTTGTTTTCATGATATAATGGAAAGGGGGGAAGCAGCAGGGTTGAATTAGAACAGGGGCATTTGAGAAGAAAATGTAAATGATCATTAGAATCGCTGCTGCATTAAGTTTATGGATGTGCTGCTATTGTACTCGATTGTAAAATTTGGAAGCAATAACAAAACCAAGTTGCAAGCTAGCCTAAAACCTATACAAACAATAACAAAACCAAGTTGCAAGCTAGCCTAAAAGCTATACAAACAATATCAAAACACAACAGTACATTAGTAGTACATTGTAACTAACCAGCACAAAAAAGCGGAACTAAGTAAGTAGGCGGACCTGACTACCAGAACCGAAGAACTCGGAATAAACAAAAAATCAGAAAACAACAGCCAGCATGGTCGACTTTGGAACAAAACACACAAAGTCAACATTTTAGGTTATAAGTAGGTAGAACATTACTCAACAAAGAAGCTCAAAAAATAAAACTAAGCATTAAAAATAACCTAAGCACAAAAAATAGAACTAAGCAGACCAGGAACATCCAAAGGGGCAAACGCATTCCCTTATCCAAATATTACCAAAAAAATATATAATAAGTATATTAAAGAAACTAAAACTGATTGGATTGGTTATCCTTAAATTAGGTAACCCCTATGACTCAGGAATCGGGATATCCTCAATAGCAAGCATCCAATCCCAATCCGTATCATCATGGTCAGAGTCAACTTCAGGCTCAGCCGGAACATCTAACAAATCACTTATGTTTATAGATTGTACTTCACCACCGGCTCTTGCATGAATATCATTTGCATCAACATGAGGCATGCCATTACAATTGAAATCAATAGGATCCTCCCAATATGTTTCCTTATTTAGCTCTTCCTCAAAATTAAAAAGATCTCTTGGAACATCCTGCATAACATACTGAATATCATTTTCAACTGGATCTTGGGAGAAGTAAACTTGTTGAACTTGAGAAGCCAATACAAAAGGATCATCTTTGGAACATTTCTTCTTGAAATTGACATATGTAAGCTAACACTCATCGACATCACCAAGGAACCAATCACACTTAAATAACACAACACTGAATTGAGACCAAAAGTCTAATTCAATAATTTCTTCTATAACACCATAGTAGGTAACATCTCCATCTACAGGATTTCGGTCCCTTGAGCTAGCAAAACTTGAAGTCAAGGCTGTTAAAGTGACTCCGCTGTTTTGCGTCTTTATTCTTGAGTCGCGCTCTCTTGTGTAAAACTTATAACCATTAATACAATATCCAGTGTACCTCCTGGCCTTAGGATTAGGACCCTTAGACAACCAAAAAATGTCACCAATAACTTGTTCCATTTGAACCTTTTCCTGAAACCAAACAATAAAATCTCTACTATGACTTTGTGCGGTATCCCGTCTACGCTTTCGACCCTGGCTATTCACCCAAGTTTGGTGTTCTCTAAATTTGAAGAAAAAAATTTTATTAGTCATTATTAAAATAAAAATGAAGTGAATAAAAAATATTTATAACATCTTACCTGATATAAGTTTCCACTGTAACATCGCCGCAATTGAAGATGATATATCTATGAGCTTGCTTCAAACTTTGAAAATCCAAAGTAAATCCCTTCCCTTTTCTTTTCCCTTTTCTTTTCCCTTTTCCTCCAGGAGGATATCCTATATTAGGAAAAATAGATGATTCCTCATCCCTATCAGCCACCCCGAAATTCCTAGCATATCTTATGTCCAGTCTAGTGTTTACACCTTCACGTAAATATCGAGAAATAAATGTCAAGCATTCTTCCATCATATACCCTTTTGCTATGCTTCCTTCGGGGTTACTCCTGTTTCAGACATATGACTTCAACCTACCAAGATACTCTCAATAAAGTACATCCATCGATATTGCACAGGTCCACCAAATTTGATTTCCTCTACTAAATGAACGGGTAAATGCATCATAACATCAAAGAAAGCAGGAGGAAATATCATTTCGAATTGACAAATTACATCAACCACTTCAGATGCTAATCTGTCTAATTCTTTAAGATCGACAATTTTACTACATATACCCTGAAAAAAATTACCCAATCTAATCAAAGGTACTGCTACAGTTTTTGGCAATGTTTTTCTAACAGCAACCTGAAGCAAGTGATGAAGCACAACGTGTGCATCATGAGTTTTGTAACCAGCAAACTTTATTTCTTTAACTTGTGCACATCTCCCTATATTCGATGCATACCCAGAAGGTAACTTTGTTTCTTTAATAACTTTAAGGAACAAATCCTTCTCTTCATTACCCATTGTATAAGGTGCCGGTGGAAATAACATGTGGTTTCCATCATCAGAAATATAAGGGTGGAGATGTGGTTTTAGGCCAAGGGCCACTAAATCAAGATGCGCATTGATGTGGTCCTTAGTCTTTCCTGGAATGTCTAAAAACGTGCCAACAATATTTTCAAAAACATGTTTATCAATATGCATGACGTCAAGATTATGACGACATTTGATATTAGACCAATATGACAATTGAAGAAAAGCTGGTTTCTTTTTCCATGGACCTTTACTTCCTCCACCTTTCTTTGTTTTCCCGAAATCATTTACAAAGTTCTCTAATTCATTTACTAGGTCAGTGTCTGATAACGGAGAAGGTCCACACCTATCCTCTGTTTCTCCATTAAATGATTTCTTATCCTTTCGCCATGGATGACTTGCATCAAGAAGCCTACGGGTGTCCATATAACAATTTTTTTTTGCTGTGAGGCAAATATTTCGGTGTCACATCATGGTTACAATTAGGACATGCATAATTTCCTTTAGTAGACCATCCAGATAACATAGCATAAGCCGACAAATCATTTATCGTCCCCCATTAAAGCAGCATGCAATTGAAATGATTGCTTTTTATAAATGCATCTATGTCTCAACCCCAAACTCCCATAATTCCTTCAGTTCATCAATCAACGGTTGCAAATAAACATCTATGTCATTTCCAGGAGACTTAGGGCCCGAAATTAACAAAGACAACATAAAATATTCAGGTTTCATAGAAAACCAGGGTGGAAGGTTATAATTAATCAACACAACAGGCCATGTGCTATGAGCAACACTCATAGTTCGAAATGGATTAAATCCATCGCTAGTAAGAGCTAGTCGAACATTTCTTGGTTCTTTTTTAAAGTCAGGATACGTCTAATCAAAGTCCTTCCAATATTGTGCATCTGCTGGATGTCTAATTTTGTCATCTTTTGTTCGCTCTTTATCATGCCAAACCATTGACTCGGCTATTTTAGAACACATGAAAAGTCTTTGGAGTCTAGGCTTCAAAGGAAAATGCCTCAAAACCTTTGCAGGGATATTCTTAGACTTCCACCTTGATGTTTCACACTTGGGACAAACATAAGCTCCTTCATACTCCTTCCTGTAAAAAATGCAATCGTTGGGACAAGCATGTATCTATTTATAATCAAGACCCAAATCCTTAATTATATTCTTAGATTTGTTATAGGATTTTGGAAGTTGAACCATAGGAAACGCCTCTCTTAATAACTCTAAGAGATCCCCAAAGGCCGTATTGCTTAAACCATTAAGGACCTGGAAGAGAAATAAACGGATTATGAAGGATAACATTGAGAAAGTTTTACGACCCGGATAAAGCTCTTGCTTCCCTTCTTCTACTAGCTTATAAAACTTTCTAGCCTCCTCATTTGGCTCACTTGGAACACCTTGATCTCCATTTAAACCTTCTTCCACCTCAATAAAAGTATCATGTAATAAACCATCAATATCATCATATGTATTTTGATCATTAATTCCAGAAATATCGTTACTTGTAGATGAAGATGCTTCCCTTTGAACGATCCACTCCCTGAATCCCTTTACGAACCCGTCAACAATCAAATGATCATAAACGACGTCTCTAGAATGGCAAAAACGCCTAGAACACTTTTTACAAGGGCAAAAAGTTTGTCCTCCAATAGCATCCTTTGCAAAATAACCATCAAGAAAAATATTCAAAGTAGCTTTAAAACCTTCTGACCCTCTAGGGAAGTTCATCCAATTTTGATCCATTGTTAAATATATTCCACAACGACAATGCCTAAATTACAGAAAAAAGAGAGTCTATAGATCACAAATATTTTGCAACGAATAATAGATTTGTTGGATATAGACATAATTAACAAATAAGAGACTTAAGCAGACTGTTCGGTAAATAATCAATCAAAATATAGACATCAACTTAAAATTCGCAGCCCCTAATTGGTAATGTATAATTTAAAAGCAATTAGAAAAAGTTAAATATATAAATTGTCTGATCTAGAGAATACAATAAAAGGAACAGAAGCATAAAGAAGTAGAATAGGGGACCAACTCAACTAACCTACATCAACTTCAACATAGCTAAGACACTAATTATGGGCTAAATAACTAGTAATTTCAGTTACAACTAATTAAGTGCCGAAAAATGAAATGCAGAAATTTATACCTTCGGGCATTCTAACACTACTTGTAATCTTAATATGCCAATGCGCAAAACAACATTTAGCTATAAGATTGGACATGAAATAAAACCAATAGCTATAGATTTTACCTTAAGTTAAAATACTACTAATGGAAACAGAAATGGGCTTAAGAAGTTAGAAACCAAAGTAAACACAACAATTGGTCAACTTTACTTTGCTTTAGCAAACTAACAGATTATTACATCAGAAGAAAACATACAGTAGTTGTTTTTCTTTTTAAGTTTGTCACGTCAGTGTCTCAATTATGTGTTGCAGAAAGAGATAAGACATTCAGGTATCTGCTCGGCAACAGTATAGATCACAGCAGCAAATTGCAACTCAACATTCTCACCAAATAAGCAACTGATCAAGACAACAAAAGAACGAAACAAAACTGCAGAATAACAACTGAATACATACTAAATAACCTATTGAGTCCGTGAGTCTGTGACCACTAAATCGCAAACCAATTACAGGAACACTATTATTCTCCCTAGATCAGACAGCCGTTTGTTTAGCGAACTCACAAGCAGTAGAAGGAAAGCATCTTTTAGTGGAAAATCTAATCAGTATTCACACTCAAATCCCATCCAAACAACACATAATGTCCGTGTGGATGTGACAGAATCCAACTAATCCAAAAGAACATGACATAAGCTATAGTCATTTTCGCTACAAACGCCTAGAAAGACTCCAAATGAAAATTACCAGCCAACATCTTCAATTTAACATAAACAGAATATTAATAATCGGGAGCAATATAAGAATCTCAAGAAGAGCATTATGAAAAAGTCTCATCAATACAAATTTATAATAACATTCCAATCCAAAACCAAGAAAAAAATTAGAACTTACTAGTTTGCGGAACTCAAGTGCGACAATTTCCTTTTAACCACAGAACTTCGCCGGAGTTATTTTGCAGAAATCTGCTTGGTGAATATCAACAACCTGCATAACATCAAATAACAGCTTCCTTATTAATAGATTATTCCCCTCCACATCTCAACATAAGTACGCATAATAACTTCCACCAAGAATTTAGAAACATGCCTTCAAGCATGTGGCTTCTAGGAGAGAAACATGCCTTCAGGATTTAGAAAACAACCACTCACATGCAATTTTAATATATTCACCACCAAGAATCAAATGTTATTCATATTTATACTCACATAGCTTGTTAGCCAGCGGCGTTCTTTTCTGGAATTTTTATGTCTATAGAAGCAGGCAAGCAACAAGAAACAGAGAAACCCGGTTACCCCTTGTCACCCCCCGCTCCCCAAAATAGGGAAAGAAAAGAAAAGATGCAACTGATAATAGTAGAGTAAATGGAGGTTACTGCTATGAATTACATAGCGTAGACATCAAATAAGCAGATTGCAAGGAACAAGATGGGTGATTTTGATTAATAATCTGGAATATACAGAAAATGTAACCAGTATTCAAGCTTTCGTTGTTCTTGATTCTCTCACAAGTGAACACTTCAAAACTCAATACAACTTTATGCATATATCCAACATCACATTCCCTCCCTAACATGCTCTGCTACTTTATACATATATGGAAGTATTCCCTCCATATATTTCCATGTTGAAAACGAGTAGCAGTAGTATAACAGTAGCAGTATAGAACAGGGTAGTGCAGAGCAGAACGAGAAAAAAAACCAACATAACATCATCACCGAGCAACCAACTGATCCAAACTTAATAAATAAGCCAAAATAACCATTGAAATCAACAAAAACACCATGAATAAAATCAACCAAATTCCCCAATCATCCATATTCCCCAATTAACCGAATTCCCTAATTTAGAACTCAAAAAAACACAACAAAATCCATTATAATCGGTTGAAAACTTTAACAACAAAATTATGAGCAAATTTAAGAGCAAAATTATGAAAACTAATGTGGTTCTTCGCGCAAATTCAGAACTGGATTTCGTCACTTTCTATATGTTGCTTCAAAGGAACGATGATGGAAGATAAAATCTGTTGCTTCAAGGAACGCAAAGGAGGAAGGCGAAAGAGAACAAGGAACGCAGAGGCCTCTAGTGAAGAAGAACGCAAAGGCCTAAACCGTGAAAAGCAGTGAGAGGGAAACCGAAAATAAACGCAATCTGTTGGAAAAAAAAAACGCGCCCATATGAAATATTTTTAATAAACCTATTTCTTATTTGATTTTATTTTTAATTTTTAACATGTTTTAGATGTCTCACAAAAAAACCGTTGCAATATCTCATTAAAATATTAAAAAACAAAAAACTGTTGCAATAAAATAGTCATAATATCTCCTAACCTTGGTGGATATCCTCCATCTTATTACCCTTCTAGATTTCTAAACAATTATAACAATCCTTTTATTACGTATTCGTACAATTCTGGTAGCAACGGCTATGATGGACATGGAATACAGAGAAATGGAGATGTTAAGATTGGTAATGGAAACGGAAATATTAAATGCAAAGAACGCAACAATACAATAATTGGTGGATCTCATGGAAATATAGGCGGCCATCAGGTGGTTGGAAATGTTATCTTAGGTGACTGACGCTAAAAGCTGCTTGTGTGAAGTGTGCAAAATTCGTGTGTCTCATGTAATAAAAGGTCTGCCTATCGCAGCTGTTAGTGTGCAAAATTCAGCTGTTAGTGTTCAAAATTCAGCTGTTAGGCTGCACTTATCCCCAACTTCCAAAATACATCCGGTCTTTCATGTTTCACTGTTAAAAGCTGATGTTGGCGATGTAATTGTTTCCCCAACAATCCCTGACCAACTATCTGCTTATTTGGTTTTGGAAGCACAACTAGAGGCTGTGTTGGGTGTGCGACTGAATGGAACAACAAAAGAAATCCTAATCTGTCGGTTGTTTTTGATGATTTTGTTAGGTTATGATACATATGACAAAACATAAATCATGCGGAAAAACCATAAAGCCAGGAAAACATATTATTTACACATAATCATTTAGCATAGTTTAGATGCATACACTTTGTTGCGTGCCCTCCCTAGCTGCGCCCGAACCGAACAAGAACAAGTCTTTAGGACTCCAAGTGTCGTCCCTCCGTAGATAGTCCACAGCACGTCCGGATCCGCCTTAAGCTTGACCAACTAGAATCGCCCTTAAGGTAGCTTAGGAATTTCGGCTATTTAGGTGCAAGTGTATGGCTGATTTTTCTTCAAAATCTTACCTTTAGAATACTTCAATTGTTTCTATAAATTATGACCCTAGGAACCTATTTATAGACGTATGGAAAAGGAATTATAATCCTACTAGGATTTGGATTTATTAATTAGAATCCAACTTGAACTCTAAATAATAGATTTAATCTTTTAGAATACACGAATTCCGATAGGATTAGGATTCGTTACGAACATGAGCATCGTATGGCCACGAGCATCGCACCACCCGCGCAGGCCTTGCGGCCCACACGAGCAGTCGCTGCTCGCAGCCCAACAGCATGCTCAGCGTGCGCGCCCCAAAGGCCTTGCTGGGCCTGACCTTGCGCTGGGCCTGGCGAGGCTGTGGCAGCTCCATGTTGGGCGCACGACTTGCTGGGCGCGGGCCTGGCTTCGTGCTGGGCCTTCGTCTAGCAACCCTCGTCAGATGCTAATTCGTACGATGCGCTTCCGATGAAATTCCCGATTCCGGAATTAATTTCCGTTTCGAACAAATATTTAATATTTCCGTTTCCGGAATTATTTTCCGATTCCGATAATATTTCCGATTCTGACAATATTTCCGTTTCCGGCAATATTTTCGATTCCGGTAATATTTCCATTTCCAATAATATTTTCCGATACGTACCATGTTTCCGTTTCCGGCAACATCTACGACTTGGATAATATTTATATTTCCGATACGATCCATATTTCCGTTTCCGGCAATATCATCGTTTCCGGAGTATTCATTTCTTGCTTGTGACGATCTTAGCTCCCACTGAAACCAAGATCCGTCGATTCCGAATATCCATAGATGGAGTATTTGTAGGGGAATACAGTTAAACATAATAACATGTGCGGAACAATCCCCAAAGCCAGGAAACATGTATAAAGCACAGATTAAGCAAACTTACATTCCAAGCGTGTTTTCCACAATAATCCGTCAACGAACACGAACAAAGAACTCCACTTGTCGTTCCTCTACTTGGTTCACCGACACGATCAGATCCGTCTTAATTATCGTAGCTTAGACAATCGATCAAGAGATTTGCTTTTTTGGATGAACACACTATGGAGGAACAGAGAGAATTAGGGTTCTCTGTTTTCTCTTAGGGTTGTGTGTAATCTGAATTATGATTGCCTTAGTTGGAAATAAGGTCATAAGGTTATTTACATAACCTTACTAAACCGACCAAGCCCGTAGGCAAGGCCGGCCAGCAAGCCGTGCGTGCGACAAGCACAGCGCGCTGGGCCATGGGCCTCGCTTGCTGTGGCTGTGTCGCTGCACATGCCCGCGCGCACACGCGCAGCTATGCTCGGCCATGGGCCTAGCGCTGCCGTGTAACCTTGGCCTTTTGCTCGCTCGCCCAGCGCGCCCATGGGCCTCGAGTGCTTCGTGCACTCGGCTCGTGGGCCGCCCTTCGTATTCGCGTTTAATATATTTCCGATATATTATTTATCGTTTCGTATACGACGAATCACCGTCGTACGATACGATTTATTCGTTTCGCCTAGCTTACGAATATTCACGATACGATATACGATTCCGATGCACGGTCGTATCGTATAATACGTTTCCAACTTAAATCCCGAAAAGCTATTAAATGAATTTCCGATTCATTTAATCCGGTGATCTGTTACGTGTCATTGGTGTGACCTTGTAGGTTTAGTCAAGAGTAAGTTGTGAGTTCAATATCCATTAGAACTCACTGATCGGAAGCATTGCTCCATCTAGCTGTTCCGATCACTTGATCTCACTGAATTAATTGTTCGCAATTAATCTCAACCTTGGTATTAGACTTAATGCACCTTGGGTGAAGGACATATTTCCTTCAATCTCCCATTTGTCATTCAGACAAGTGTGCATCCACATTCCTTTGTCGCTTAGTGTTACTTACTGAACATAAGGTAAGATCCAAGCCATCCTTATTAGGTCCAGAAGTGTTTCTCGGATTACAGAGTTCAACTGTCAAAGTTTTGCAGAAGGTTAAGCCTAACCATTCTGAGCACGGCCATGCATTTTACAGTATCTAACTCTCCGAGAGGCCTTGTTACACAACAACACCATATCCTATCAAAGATAGGAGGACAATCCATTCTTGCAATCTATGAACACTCACTTTGATTCATAGTACGCCCAATAACTGCTTTTATAGCCTCCTTTTACAGTGCGACGTTTAGCTAGTATCAAAGCGAACTAATTCTCAAATGAGCAGACATAATCGATCATGTTTTGAGGAACGGTTTCTAATCACCATTAATGAGAACTACTTATGACATGACTTTAATCTCTTAAAGTGTTCTCATGGTCAATCCGATACAAGATCCAATAAGTATCTATGCAAAAGATTTTGACATCCAGTCACTCTAGTTCAAGAAACAGAACTAAGTAATCTACTTGCAATCTAATCTTCATTAGTCATTGGTCGTCCATCTTTCAATGACCTGGATTACGGATCCTTTGTGACTTCAATATTCAAGTTCACTTATGGGTGTTTCTTTGTCGAAGAATCCATCTTGACATCCCATTTGAATGATTTGAATCACATGGACTTATCATTTAATACTAAACCAAGATTAAATGAACTATGAAATATAATTTCATAAATGATAAATGTTTAAACCAAATGCTTACCAATTTGTGGGCCTCTAACCCAAAATCAAGCTTTTAATGTTTTACAGATATAGGCCTTTCACCCAATACTTAAAACATTCATGGAAATCAAACTTGATTCCATATCTGCATATAAATTTTGTGTATCACTCAATGCAGAGGTTTAGTTTATCATACTTTGCTATCCTTAGAATCTTTTCTATCGAAAGCCTTTCGATGTAAGATGAAAAGATATTTGAATATGTTTCTAGAATGATCTAGTCTTTCGTTGCTGTTTAGAATGATAATCATATCTAAAATAGAAAATCATCCAGGTAGCAGACTTGTGATCAACCTGAGTTCATTGAAGAACTCCCACTAAAAATAATTCCCTTTTATTGCTTCTTAGGCAACAATGAATTTATTTCAATTATGTAGAATTTCAAATGATGCTTCCTTTTGGAATGCTCCAACCAGTTCATATAGATGTGGGAGATACATCTTTCAACTGAGAGCTTGGAAACTAATCATTGATTCAGTTTCCCATGCATCACATATGGTTTAGAACCTATGTAACCACCTTTTAATCACGACGCCTAATTGCCCGTGTTTGTTTGTGGTTTGCCTACCAACAAGATTCAACTTTTGCTTAGGCAAATGCATGTAGCATCAAAACTTTAGTTATCTTCACTTCCTCTTATCAAGTGCTTATCCTACATATCCAAATGTATTGGATGTTCTTGATACTGTTCTAATGATCTTTGATCCAGATCAATAGAGATTGGTATAAACTCGTCATAATCCAATGTTCACGAGTTATCTTGGCGATCTATATATCACATTATACATGATTGATTGTAATTCAAAAACCATTCACATTTTAAAATCCATCCATGTAACTTTTAGCTTCATTCTGTTTCAAGAGATACTGAATCTTGCAAAAAACTTGACATTGCCATGTGATATAAGGTGAGGCACCTCCTCAAGGTCCTTCATGCTTAACTCTAGTGATAACAGCCTAGCTTTATACTTAGTTAAAGCATTCATAACTTAGACTTACTCATATGGGTTGAGAGTCTCTTTTGAGTCTCTCCATTGTGTTTGATTTAGTAATTACTTTTACAGAATCCAAACAACACTTTAGATCCTATCCAATAGATCTTTTACCCAGTATGTTCTAAGTTTCGCCATGGTTCTAATATTGACAAATACTTTCAAATCTAACCATTTGAATGTCATTTTTCAATAGAGAGATATGTATCTCATATATAGAACCAATAAACTTGACCTAGCTCCCACTAAACTCCTCATCTACAAGATGATCCATATTTTCATAAAGCTATGATTGCTCAATAGCCTTTTAGAAAAATATGTTCCAATTCCCACTTGCATGCTTTAATCTACGAATAGATTCCTTAAGCTTGCTCTTATATCTAGCATCCAAAACTTTTACATTGTGTGATGTACACAATTCCTTTCTACAAGTCCAATTGAGTAAGGTGTTTCGTTTTTAAATTTCCATATTGCCATATGCAATGATTGCTAGATTTATCCAAAATAGTTCGAGCATTCCGACTTGGTGAAAAAGATTTCAACATTATCAACGCCGTGAAGTTGTTTACAATCTTTAACCACCAATCTAGCTTCTCTTTTGTACGTGTATACAATATCATCTTTGTATGTTTTGAAAACATGTTTGCAACCAATGGGAGTAAACCCTTTATGCAAATCAACGTTGTATGTTTAGAAAACATGTTTGCAACCAATGGGAGTGAACCCTTTATGCAAATCAACGTTCTATGTTTAGAAAACATGTTTGCAACTAATGGGAGTGAACCCTTTATGCAAATCCACCAAATCATAGATTTGATTCTTTAAGATGAAGGTACTTTGGATGAAATGGCCTCAAACCATTTTGTATGGCCTCGAACCATACTTATGTTTCTGATGTCCTCAAACCATACTTGGGAATTTTTAATTCGTCGTAGCTAACCTGTAAGTCGTATGTTTTTGAAGCACTTTCCAAAGTCTTCATAGTTTTCATTCCTCAAGATATCTATGTATCTATCTTGGTTGAATTCTATTCCTTATACGATTTACCTAGGTATTGAACATCAAACGTTAGTGTCTATAAAGACATTACTCAAGTCCTTTGAGTATTAGGATTCTCTTGAAGCACTTCTAAAGTCTTCCTGAAGCTCTTCCAAAGGCTTCTAAGTACGGAGCTTTTCCAAAAACTCCTAAGTATACTACATTTGTTTGTTGCTTGACTCGAAGTCCATTCGAGGTCAATTTTCTCCCACTTGCCTTTTTGGAAATATGATGGTTTCCTAAAAGACATTATCTTAAGCAACAACCATATGTTCTCAGATTTGTGGTAGAATCAATACCTTTTGTTTCTATGAGTCTCTCATAAAGAAACATATATCTATCCTTGAGTTTGTTTGATGAAACACTAACTCCCACTGGGTTCGACAACCCTAGATATATATGTACTGAAAAGATGTACTGAACCGAAGTTCAATCCTTATGACATCTTATCCTTAGCTTTGACAACTTTGTTTAGTGTGATAGTCACTTGAGTGTATCATTTAGAAACTATATAGGAAAATAGTCGTGATTATCGTTAATCGAAATAGATTCCGATTCCTCCATTTGGACATACCATATTCATATGGAGTTTCGATTGTTATAATGCAATACAAACAATCTAGATAATCTTTCTTGGCTCATGAAAACATCACCTTGACCCAGCCTAGATGTTCCAAAATTCTTGCCAAGATGATTTTATACCCTTTTGTGAATTGCATTGAAGCATTTCACATATTTCACGTTTAGTAAATATAGTCATATTTTCTCAAATTCTTGTGAAATAGGTAAGTCATAAAATCCATCTTTGGCCCATGAACTTCATTGTCTAGAAACTTCTAACAATAGTCCATTTCTATGTCATGTTCAACAAGCAAGACCCACGTGTCTTAAATTAACCAACTTTCAGAAATCCATGCCATGGAACTTAGAATGTTGACTTGTTGATATGGTCGTATGACATAGCCAAAGATATGTGGAACATAAATCAAAATGTTTGATTTGAACCTTCTGAAGTTTGAGTGTGAAGAGATTCGTTTGTTTATTAATCAATCATATGACTCAACCCTTAAGTGACCATTTCATTCAAATAAACACTCAACGAATGTTTTTGTTTACTTTGAATGTGAGTCTTTCCGTTGTCCAAACAGAAATTGATTATGATGATTAATGGAAAATAATACCATTAAGTTCCAGCCTTTAGAAGGACTTTAAAACAAACATGATGACCCTACAATCAATGTAGCACAACTTTGCTTCATTTCCCACTTGTAGGTCAATAACCAGACTTAGCTCTCGGAATTTGAGTTCTTAACAAGAGTTAGAATCTCAAGCGGTAATCTAATACCATAGGAGTCTATTTGCTAAGTCGTTTCTCTTTAACATAAACTTCAAGGTAGAAATTGAATCTTGAATTCATTTCTTTTGTTCCCCTTTCCTATCCTTTCTAGCACGTTTTCTTATAGTCCTAAAGATTTTACTCTTTGCTTGATCTTCTTACTTTGTTATGCTTACAAAGTCCCTTTCTTTTGTTCACTTTGAATGACAACATCCAATGAGTCTAATTCATTATCGAATCAAAAGAAAAATTGGTTGTTAACCATTGGTTATACATGAGTCTTTAACTCAATACTTCATTATTTCAAAACTACCCAGTATTCTGAATATATGAGGTCCAATTGGTCTACCATTCAAATTTTAGTTTGAATACAACCATGAAGATCACTATAAGAAAATAGCATTCAAGATATGCTCTCACTCTCGTTTTCTTTGAGAATTGCTCTCAAAAATAGTTACCAATCGATCGAGGAAATATCGCAGTTCTATTGTCCGAACGCAATAAAGTTGAAGATTTACGATTCTACAAAATGAACTAGCAAAGAAAAACATTTATCATACTTTAATAACTTGAAATAAAAGCATTCACGCAATCATCAAAGCTATTAAACATTTCATTCATGCAAAAAGCAAAAACATGGTCCAAATGAATGAAACGATTCCAAGACCCCAAAAGTCCTAAATCCTTAAGCAGTTTTAGCATGTCTTAAGTAGTTTAAGATTTTAGGTAAGCAAAACCTATTGTTAGTAATCTCCAAATTACTCTTGGTTAATAAATTAATACCATAATTTATCCCATTGCCACAACATAATGTCATTTGTTGTTTGAGTTGAAACCACAATCAACGTGCTCCTTTAGGACGCCTTACCACCTAAGTCAACTAAAATAGCACCTCGCTTTAGCGTAAACCTACTATCTTAGATCCCTAAATTTTTGTAAGTGTTGATTTGGAAGGCAATTTTTAAACTCAATATTACTTGGACCTAGTTGTTTCTATGTTGGTTCGATTATTTAGTGAACTTAATCTAATCGATTCATAGGAAACAACCTGTTCATGCAAAGCATACATACATTCATACATTCACGCATAATATATATATATAGAAGTGCATAAATAATGGTGATCTAGTATGGCCCAAAACATCTTGTCTTGAAGCATCCAATCTTCATCACCTCCTTGTTAGCTTGGCATCGTCTTGAATCTTCGTTCAAATGCTAACTTAAAGTTCTAAACTTAGAAATACTTGAAAATAATAAATTACATAAAAATTTCCATGGTACGCAGACCATATTTAAAACTTTACATTCAAAGATAGAACGGTACGCATACCGTATTTAACTATCCTAAATTGGCCATACTAGTCACTTGGAGTACCTGCATTACATAAAATATATATTCTATGCATTCACCCATTCGTGTGCTAAAACGAATGGCCCATGTAAATATGCAAGTATTTACGTGAATTAATTAAAATTCACGTTCACATAAACGCGTCCTAAAAGATTAATCAATTTCCAAATTATTAATCCTTAGACTTTATTCTAATTAAAATTGAATTTAATTAAAATAATGCGACCTACGAAATAATTAAAATAATTATTTCATTTTAATTTCATTTAGTGGCTCCCACTCAAACCTATAATTATTCCGGATAATTAATTATGAAATATTAGATTAAAACTCGCGGCCCGGCCCAAGCAAATAAAATATTAAATTTAAAATCCCGTTAGCCCAATTAATGCAAATACACGAAGCACAACTAATTAAACGATTAAAAAAAAAAAATTAATCAAACGGCCTAGGCTTGCGCCCAGCCCGTCGTGCGAGAGGCCCAAGAGCACACGAGCATTGCCCGCGCGCGCCCAGCCCATCGCACCGCATAGCATGCCATCGCGTCGCGCGCCATGCCTTGCGCATGCGCATCGCGTACCCGAAGCCTAGCTGCCTTGCGTTACGTGTGTGTTGTGCATCGTGGGCGCTCCACGTCGCAAGCATCGCGCTTTTCTTCGTCGCAGCCCCGCAGGCATCGCCCGCCCTTGCCTTGCCTAGCGCGCACGAGGAACCCAGCTCGTGCTGCTGCCCGTGTCGCATGGCATGGCTCGCATAACGGCCTCGTATGGCTCGACCAGCCATACTTCCATCATGCCCATGTTCGTGTTTTTGGTTCGTAAAACGGACCAACCTAATTAAAATTAAATTTTAATTCACGAACTTGCATTGATTTTATTTTTCAAAAAGTTACGATTTAGTTTTTCGAAAAACAACGATTTTTAACGATTTAATAAACTTTAACGACAATCCAATTTCGGAAAATTAATAAATCAAGGGCTAACAATATTCAAACTTTTAAGAACGATCGAATCAACTTTAAAATTTGAACCTTTAATTAATAAAATCCGAAATTTTACATCGTTCATAAACAATTAAATTTCAGATTATTAATAAATTGGTTTAAGTGTGATTAAAATTAACGAAACCATTCAAAATTTTAATCCAATAATTTATAGAATTAGCCACTGACCCATGAAATTATACCCCTTTCCTAATTAACCGAATTATTAATCCATAATTAATTAAAAATCAATTAGGGTTGTAAATTTTATGAATTGGGGAAAGGCAAAATTAGGGTTTATACTTATCGGAAAAATATGAAATTTTTACCATAGATCAAGCATGTACCCAGAAATATTGTGTCAAAATTTCAAGCAATTCCGAGTAGTTTAGGTCGACCTTTTAATTGAATTACTTTCCGACACATTTAATTTTTAATGAAAAATTAACAAAAACGCCCAAAAACTGATGCTTCGAGGCCTGTTTTCGCAATTCTATTCTCATGAATTGATCTTAGAAAATCGCTTTCCATCAGATTAGGGTTTTAAAAATCGAAAAAGCGAATATTTTTGATTTCGGAACTGCCAATTTCGCAATTAATCCCATAATTCGAAAAAATTCCGAAAAATCAACAAAAATTCCCAAAAATTCGACAATGCAAAAACAATAATAATCATGCTAATTCATGCTTTGAATACATAAGGCTCATGATACCACTGTAGGGGAATACAGTTAAACATAATAACATGTGCAGAACAATCCCCAAAGCCAAGAAACATGTATAAAGCACAGATTAAGCAAACTTACATTCGAAGCGTGTTTTCCACAATAATCCATCAACGAACACGAACAAAGAACTCCATTTGTCGTTCCTCTACTTGGTTTACCGACACGATCAGATCCGTCTTGATTATCGTAGCTTAGACAATCGATCAAGAGATTTGCTTTTTGGGGTGAACACACTATGGAGGCACAGAGAGAATTAGGGTTCTCTGTTTTCTCCTAGGGTTGTGTGTAATCTGAATTGTGATTTCCTTAGTTGGAAATAAGGTCATAAGGTTATTTACATAACCTTACTAAACCGACCAAGCCCGTAGGCAAGGCCGGCCAGCAAGCCGTGCGTGCGACAAGCACATCGCGCTGGGCCATGGGCCTCGCTTGCTGTGGCTGTGTCGCTGCACAGGCCCGCGCGCACACGCGCAGCTATGCTCGGCCATGGGCCTAGCGCTGCCGTGTTGCCTTGGCCTTTTGCTCGCTCGCCTAGCGTGCCCATGGGCCTCGAGTGCTTCGCGCACTCGGCTCGTGGGCCGCTCTTCGTATTCGCGTTTAATATATTTCCGATATATTATTTATCGTTTCGTATACGACGAATCACCATCGTACGATACGATTTATTCGTTTCGCCTAGCTTACGAATATTCGCGATACGATATACGATTCCGATGCAAGGTCGTATCGTATAATACGTTTCCAACTTAAATCCCGAAAAGCTATTAAATGAATTTCCGATTCATTTAATCCGGTGATCTGTTACGTGTCATTGGTGTGACCTTGTAGGTTCAGTCAAGAGTAAGTTGTGAGTTAAATATCCATTAGAACTCACTGATCGGAAGCATTGCTCCAGCTAGCTGTTCCGATCACTTGATCTCACTGAATTAATTGTTCGCAATTAATCTGAACCTTGGTATTAGACTTAATGCACCTTGGGTGAAGGACATATTTCCTTCAGTATTTAATGCCATTAAATACTAGATCCATTTACGTACTATTTGTGTGACCCTACGGGTTCAGTCAAGAGTATGCTGTGGATTAATATCATTAATTCCACTTGAACTGAAGCGGCCTCTAGCTATGCATTCAGCTCACTTGATCTCACTGAATTATTAACTTGTTAATTAATACTGAACCGCATTTATTAGACTTAATATTATATGCATACTTGGACCAAGGGCATTATTTCCTTCAGATTTGCTTTTATTTAGTATATACTTTAATACTTAAACCTTTTATCGGTTGTTTTTTTTCACGTGTCAGTCTGATGATCAACTTTCTCGAGAATTTAGTTGTACCTATCACTGCGGGATTCATAGTGTGCTACTACCATAAGTGGTACCGCAATTCAACTTGTAAATTGATCTAGGGAGATGATTTCTTATGAAAACATTGTAGTTTACCTCTCAGCTCTGAACGAATAGGTTATTGTTAAGCAAATTATTACGTGCTCGAATGTCACAAAAATATATTGTTGCTAATTTGCTATAATGCTGATTCACCCGTCTTTGAACTTCAATTTTTCAAGATTCAAGCTTCTTCTGTCCTAAAATGTATGTTGCTGGAAGGTTGGTCTTAAGAACAAAAAATTAGGCTAACATCACAATTACAGACTAGATATGGAATTGGCTCGGTATGTTTCAAAAACAAGAAGACACAGACATCAACAAAGCTGCTTACTTTACGGTTACTCTTTGGTCAAATTGGTGTATGAGAAATGATATTACTTTCAACAACAAGAATTTCAATGCCAAGATCATTTTGGAGCAAATTGAGAGGTATTACAGGTCTGAAATGATAAGTGTGGAGAAAAATAAGGGCTAGCAGTAATAGGGAAAATTGAGAGTGATCCAATTGAAGGAAATATGTCCTTCACCCAAGGTGCATTAAGTCTAATACCAAGGTTCAGATTAATTGCGAACAATTAATTCAGTGAGATCAAGTGATCGGAGCAGCTAGCTGGAGCATGCTTCCGATCAGTGAGTTCTAATGGATATTGAACTCACAACTTACTCTTGACTGAACCTACAAGGTCACACCAATGACACGTAACAGATCACCGGATTAAATGAATCGGAAATTCATTTAATAGCTTTTCAGGAATTAGTTGGAAAACGTATTACACGATACGACCTTGCATCAGAATCGTATATCGTATCGCGAATATTCGAAAGCTAGGCGAAGCGAATAAATCGTATCGTACGACGGTGATTCTTCGTATACGAAACGATAAATAATATATCGGAAATATATTTAATCACGGATACGAAGAGCGGCCCACGAGCCGAGTGCACGAAGCACTCGAGGTCCATGGGCGCGCGCTGGGAAAGCAAGCAAGGCCACGGCAACACGGCAGCGCTGGCCCATGGCCGAGCGAGCTGCGCGTGTGCGCGCAGGCCGAAGCAGCGACACAGCCACAACATCGAGGCCCATGGCCCAGCTCGATGTGCTTGTCTCACGCGGGGCTTGCTGGCCGGCCTTGCCTTATGGCTTGGTCGGTTAGTAAGGTTATGTTAATAACCTTCTAACCTCTTTTCCAACATAACACAATTCATACACACAACCCTAGGAGAAAACAAAGAACCCTAATTCTCTCTGTGCCTCCACAGTGCGTTCATCCCAAAAGCACAAACTCTTGATCGATTGTCTAAGCTACGATAATCAAGACGGATCTGATCGTGTTGGGGAACCAAGTAGAGGAACGACAACTGGAGTTCTAAGTTCGTGTTTGTTGACAGATTATTGTGGAAAACACGCTTCGATTGTAAGTTTGCTTAATCTGTGTTTTATACATGTTTCCTGGCTTTGGGGATTGTTTCCGCACATGTTATTATGTTTAACTGTATTCCCCTACAGTGGCATCATGAGCCGTATGTATTCAAAGCATGAATTAGCATGATTTTATTGTTTTTGCATCTGTCGAAAATTTTGAAATTTTTGTGGAATTTTCGGAATTTTTACGAATTATTGGATGAATTGCGTAATAATGAGGTCCGAAATCAAAAATATTCATTTTTTCGAGTTTTAAAACCCTAATATGATTGAAAAGGATTTTCTAAGATCAACTCATGAGAACGGAATTGCAAAAACAGGCCTCAAAGTGTCGGTTTTTGGGCCTTTTTGTTAATTTTTCATTAAAAATTAAAAGTGTCGGACAGTAATTCAATTAAAAGGTCAACTTAAACTACTTGGAATTGCTTGAAATGTTGATACAATGCTACTGGGTATATTATTGATCTATGGTAAAAATTTCAGATTTTTCCGATAAGTATAAACCCTAATTTTGCCTTTCCCGAATTCGTAAAATTTGAAACCCTAATTGAATTTTAATTAATTTTGGTTTAATAATTTGGTTAATTGGGAAAGGGGATATAATTTCATGGGTCAGTGGCTAATTTTAAAAATTATTGGATTAAAATTTTAAATGGTTTCGTTAATTTTAATCGCACTTAAACCAAATTATTAAAAATCTTAAATTTAAATGTTAATGAACGATTTAAAGCTTCGGATTTTATTAATTAAAAGTTCAAACTTTAATGTTGATTCGTTCGTTCTTAAAAGTTTGAATAATGTTAGCCCTTGATTTAATAATTTTACGAAATTGGATTGTCGTTGGAGTTTATTAAATCGTTAAAAATCGTTGTTTTTCGAAAATAAAAATCGTAACTTTTTGAAAAATAATATTAATGCAAGTTCGTGAAATTAAAGTAAATTTTAATTAAGTTGGTCCGTATCACGAACCAAAGGCACGAACACAAGTGTGGTGGACGTATGGCTCGACGAGGCATACAGGCTGCTATGCGTTGGCCGAGCCGCAACGACACGGGCAGCAGCAAGCGTGCTGCGTGTCTCGTGCGCGTTGGGCGAGGAAAGGGGCAGACGATTGCTTGCGGGGGCCGCGACGAAGCAAGGAACAAGGCCATGCGACGTCCAACGCACGAAGGCACAACGAAGTAGCGCAGGGGCAGCGATGGTTGCGGGCACGCGCGCGCGCGATGGCTTGGGGTGTGCGAGCTTGCTCGTGCGCCTCGTAGGCCACACGCAAGGGCATCGGGCTGGGCGCAAGCCTAGCCCAACTACGTAATCGGACTTTTTTCGTTGAAAATTGTTTATTTCGTTGGGCTTCGTACATTTGCATTAATTTGGGCTAACAGGATATTTAATTTTATATTTTATTTGCTTGGGCCGGGCCGCGAGTTTTAATTTAATATTTCATAATTAATTATCCGGAATAATTATTGGTTTGAGTGGGAGCCACTAAATGAAATTAAAATGAAATAATTAGTTTTAATTATTTTCGTAGGTCGAATTATTTTAATTAAATTCAATTTTAATTAGAATAAAGTCTAAGGTAATAATTTGGAAATTGATTAATCTTTTAGGACGCGTTTATGTGAACGTGAATTTGAATTAATTCACGTAAATACTTGCTTATTTACATGGGCCATTCGTTTTAGTACACGAATGGGTGAATGCATAGAATGTATATTTTATGTAATGCAGGTACTCCAAGTGACTAGTATGGCCATTTAGGATAGTTAAATACGGTCTGCGTACCGTTCTATCTTTGAATGTAAAGTTTTAAATATGGTCTGCGTACCATGGAAATTTTAATGTAATTTATTATTTTCAAGTATTTCTAAGTTTAGAACTTTAAGTTAGCATTTGAACGAAGATTCAAGACGATGCCAAGCTAACAAGGAGGTGATGAAGATTGGATGCTTCAAGACAAGATGTTTTGGGCCATACTAGATCACCATTCCTTTATGCAATTTAATATATATATTATGCGTGAATGTATGAATGTATGTATGCTTTGCATGAACAGGTTGTTTCATATGAATCGATTAGATTAAGTTCACTAAATAATCGAACCAACATAGAAACAACTAGGTCCAAGTAATATTGAGTTTAAAAATTGCCTTCCAAATCAAGCACTTACAAAAATCTAGGTATCTAAGATAGTAGGTTTACGCTAAAGCGAGGTGCTATTTTAGTTGACTTAGGTGGTAAAGCGTCCTAAAGGAGCACGTTGATTGTGGTTTCAACTCAAACAACAATGGCATTAAGTTGTGGCAATGGGATAAATTATGGCATTAATTTATTAACCAAGAGTAATTTGGAGATTACTAGCAATAGGTTTTGCTTACCTAAAATCTTAAACTACTTAAGACATGCTAAAGCTGCTTAAGGATTTAGGACTTTTGGGGTCTTGGAATCGTTTCATTCATTTTGGACCATGTTTTTGCTTTTGCATGAATGAAATGTTTTAATAGCTTTAATGATTGCATGTTTGCTTTTATTTCAAAGTTATTGAATTCTATGAATGGTTATTTATTGCAAATTCTTCTCGATTGTAGTAATCAAAATGGTCGCAAACATAACAACAGTCATATCACCTGAAATGCTGGATGTCGAGTTAGACTTGACTAATTTTCTTGAATGGAAAGGGAAACTTGTCGAAGTTTTGAAAGTTAATGGCATACACTATGTCATTGAGCAACCTTTTCCTAGCTATGATGCGCAAGGCATGACTCCTAAAAAGTACAGAAGTTGGGCACTTCACAAGTACCTTGTCACGGAGTTCATCCTTAAGTCTATCCCTGGGAGTTGGAGAGGAAGGTTCATCACTTTTGAATCTCAAGCTCTCCCAAGTAGCCTCGAGGATAAGTGTGCGGGTTTTCGACCCTTGTGTCAAACTGGTGGCAATAGGGTTGATGAATTAGCTAATTCAATGAGCAATCTCAAGCTCATAACCCCACGCAAGTCTTGCCTAGAAATCGAACTTCTAGAGGCATAAAGGCGCATTTACTCTGTCAAGATGGACAAAAACACATCAATTCGGTCTCATGTGGATATGATGTCTGGATTATTTTTCACAATTGAGAGAGTTGGTGGTTCCATCAAAGAGTCGATAGCTATTGCACTAGTGCTGAATTCTCTTCATAAGGATTATGAGGGTTTTAAGATGCACTATCTCTTTCATCAGAAAGAGAACACATTATGTGAACTTGTGGAATTACTCGTGAAATGCGAGGAAATCCTTAAGTTCAATCAAGACCCTTTGAATGTGAGGTGCACTAAATTTAAGAAAGTAGGCAAGGGGAAGAAAAGCAAGGCTGCATCTTCGTCCACTCCCGGAGGGCATATGGCGCCTTCCAAGAGCAAGATGAAGAGGAATGCTTCTCCTTCCACATCGCAATGCTTCAATTGTAATGAAATTGGTCATTACAAGCGAGATTGCCCCAAATTAAAGGAAGAGAAGAAGGACGGAAACGTTGCTTCTCCTTCAGGTATATATGTTATACATTGTAATCTTGCTAATTCTACTTCTTTGGTATTAGATACTGGTTGTGGCTCACACTTATGTTCCAATTCGTAGGGACTAAGGAGAAGTAGAAAGCTTGATAAAGGCGAGATGGATCTACGCGTGGGAAATGGAGCACGGATTGCTGCATTAGCCGTAGGATCTTATTTTATTTCTTTGCCTAGTGGGTTTGTTTTGGAACTAGAAAACTGTTACTATGTTCCTAGTATCACCAGAAACATCATTTCCGTTTCAAGTTTGGATTCTAAAGGTTTTAGTTTTCAATTTAAAGACAATAGTTGTTCTTTTGCTTTGAATGGAATGTTTTATGGTTCAGCACAACAAGAAAACGGTCTTTATGTGCTAGATACGAGCAAACACATTTATAACATAAATACCAAAAAGGCTAAAACTGGTGATTCGGATCTCACATTTCTGTGGCATTGTCGATTAGGCCATATAAACATAAAGCGCATGGAATTACTTCAACGGAAAGGAATTCTAGAATCCTTCGACTTAGAGAAGATTGATCAATGTGAATCTTGTTTACTTGGCAAAATGACAAAGCAACCTTTCTCAAAGGTGGGAGTGTTAGGTTATGATACATATGACAATTCATAAATTATGCGGAAAAAACCATAAAGCTAGGAAAACATATTATTTACACATAATCATTTAGCATAGTTTAGATGCATACTCTTTGTTGCGTGCCTTCCCTAGCTGCGCCCGAACCGAACAAGAACAAGTCTTTAGGACTCCAAGTGTCGTCCCTCCGTAGATAGTCCACAGCACGTCCGGATCCGCCTTAAGATTGACCAACTAGAATCGCCCTTAAGGTACTACTTATTTTCGGCTAAATGGGCAAGAGTTATGGCTGATTTTTCTGCTTAAAAATCCTAGCTTTGAATACTTGAAAACTTGTATATAAATAATGACCCTAGGCCCTTATTTATAGAGGTATGGAAAAGGAATTGTAATCCTACTAGGATGTGGATTTGTTAATTAGAACTTTATTAGGACTCTAAATAACAAAGCAAATCTAATAAGATTAGGATTTTAATCTTCGCACGAATCCTAATAGAATTAGGATTTCCCGCACACGCATCGTACAAGCCGTGCACCCGCGCAGGCCTTGCGGCCCACGACAAGCGCACAGCCCATGTGCGGTGCTGCGCGCGCGCGCGCCCTTGGCTGGGCCTGGCCTTGCGCTGGGCCTGGTCGAGGCGTGCGTTGCTGCGTGCGGCTCGCTGGGCGATGGTCTGGCTTCGTGCTGGGCCTTCGTCTAGCGGGCCTCGTCCGATGCTAATTCTTACGATACGCTTCCGATTAAATTCCTGATTCCGGAATTCATTTCCGATACGAACAACATTTAATATTTCCGATTCCGGAATTAATTTCCGTTTCGAACAAATATTTAATATTTCCGTTTCGGGAATTATTTTCCGATTCCGATAATATTTCCGATTCTGACAATATTTCCGTTTCCGACAATATTTCCGATTCCGGCAATATTTCCATTTCCGATAATATTTTCCGATACGTACCATGTTTCCCTTTCCGGCAACATCTACGACTTGGATAATATTTATATTTCCGATACGATCCATATTTCCGTTTCCAGCAATATCATCGTTTCCGGAGTATTCATTTCTTGCCTGTGACGATCTCAGCTCCCACTGAAACCAAGATCCGTCGATTCCGAATATCCATAGATGGAGTATTTAATGCCATTAAATACTTGATCCGTTTACGTACTATTTGTGTGACCCTACGGGTTCAGTCAAGAGTAAGTTGTGGATTAATATCATTAATTCCACTTGAACTGAAGCGGCCTCTAGCTAGGCATTCAGCTCACTTGATCTCACTGAATTATTAACTTGTTAATTAATACTGAACCGCATTTATTAGACTTAACATAGAATGCATACTTGGACCAAGGGCATTATTTCCTTCAGTCTCCCACTTGTCCTTAGGGACAAGTGTGCATTTCCTAATTCCTTTGTCGCTTGATGCTTGCTCTTGAACATAAGGTAAGAGTTGTCATCCTTATTATGTCCAGAGGTGTTCCTCGGTTTCAGAGTTCAACTTATCAAATAAACAGATAATCATAGCCTATGATTCATCCGAGCACGGCCATGCATTTCACAGTTTCTAGCTCTCCGAGTGGCCTTGTACAACTTTTAAGCATCTCATCCCGATTTATGGGAGGACAATCCCAATCTTGCGATCTTGAGATTAGACTTCGTTTGATAGGTGATTACCTGAGCGTTGCCTTTATAGCCTCCTTTTACGGTGCGACGGTTGGTCAACGTCAAAGCAACCAGTTCTCAAACAAGTAATCTCAAATCACTCAGGTATTGAGGATTTAGTGTCTAATAATTTTAATGAAATTTACTTATGACAGATTTTCATATCTTACAGTAAAGTTTCATAGGTCTTGTCCGATACTAGTCTTCCCAAAGTAAGTATCTATGCAAATGATTATGACATTGCCATGTCCACATAGTTCAAGAAACAGAACTACTAGTCATCTTGCATTCTAATCGTCTAACGTTTTCTATGCGTCAAATTTTATAGAAAACTCCGACTAGGGACCATTTCCAACCTTTGACATTCAAGTTCACTTGATAGACATTTCTTAGTCACAGGACTGGTCCTGACAGTCTATCTTGAATATATCGTCAAATTGAAGGGACTCATCATTTAATAAACCACTAATTAAATGGAAAAATGAATTCTTTTCATTTGTTGTGAATGATTAAACAATAATTTTTTACAAAGATTTAAACTCTAAAACTTTAAAACATTAAACAGGGACATCAAAGCCATTCTCCAATATGCTTGATTCCCATAGCTGCAGTGTGCGAGTTGTGCTTCGCCTGCGGCAGAGGTTTAGTTAATGGATCTGATATGTTGTCATCAGTTCCAATCTTGTTTATCTCGACTTCTTTTCTTTCAACGAACTCTCGTAGAAGGTGAAATCTACGAAGTACATGCTTGACCCTCTAGTGGTGTCTAGGCTCCTTTGCCTGTGCAATAGCTCCGTGTGCACAATACAGGGCTATTGGTCCTTTAATGGAGGGGACTACACCAAGTTCACCTATGAACTTCCTTAGCCATATAGCTTCCTTTGCTGCTTCATGTTCAGCAATGTACTCCGCTTCAGTTGTAGAATCCGCAATGGTGCTTTGCTTAGCACTTTTCCAGCTTACTGCACCTCCGTTGAGGCAGAAGACAAACCCAGACTGTGATCTGAAATCATCTTTGTCGGTTTGGAAACTTGCGTCCGTATAGCCTTTAACAATTAATTCATCATCTCCACCATAGACCAGGAAGTCATCTTTGTGCCTTTTCAGGTACTTCAGAATATTCTTGGCAGCAGTCCAATGCGCCTCTCCTGGGTCTGACTGGTATCTGCTCGTAGCACTAAGTGCGTACGCAACATCCGGGCGTGTACATATCATAGCATACATTATTGAACCAATCAATGATGCATATGGAATCCCATTCATTCGTCTACGCTCATCAAGTGTTTTCGGGCACTAAGTCTTGCTTAGAGTTATTCCATGAGACATGGGTAGGTAGCCTCGCTTGGAGTCCGCCATCTTGAACCTATCAAGCACCTTATTGATATAAGTGCTTTGACTAAGTCCAATCATCCTTTTAGATCTATCTCTGTAAATCTTGATGCCCAATATGTACTGTGCTTCTCCTAGATCTTTCATCGAAAAACATTTCCCAAGCCAAATCTTGACAGAGTTCAACATAGGAATGTCATTTCCGATAAGTAATATGTCGTCGACATATAATACTAGGAAAGCAATTTTGCTCCCACTGACCTTCTTGTATACACAAGATTCGTCTGCGTTCTTGATGAAACCAAAGTCACTGACTGCTTCATCAAAACGTATATTCCAGCTCCTGGATGCCTGCTTCAATCCGTAGATTGACTTCTTTAGCTTGCATACCTTTTTAGCATTCTTTGGATCCTCAAAACCTTCAGGCTGTGTCATAAACACAGTTTCTGTTAAAACGCCGTTTAAGAAAGCAGTTTTGACATCCATCTGCCATATTTCGTAATCGTAATATGCAGCGATTGCTAACATTATCCGAATAGACTTTAGCATTGCAACTGGTGAAAAGCTTTCATCATAATCCACACCGTGTACTTGCCTGTAACCTTTTGCAACCAATCTAGCTTTGAAAACTTCAAGTTTCCCATCCTTGTCCTTTTTCAGTTTGAAAACCCATTTGCTTCCAATGGCTTGGTAGCCATATGGCAAATCGACCAAATCCCATACTTGGTTTTCAGACATGGAGTCTAATTCAGATTGCATGGCTTCCTGCCATTGCTTGGGGCTAGGGCTCGCCATAGCTTGTTTGTAAGTCGCAGGTTCATCACTTTCAAGTAATAGAACGTCATAGCTCTCGTTCGTCAAAATACCTAAGTACCTTTCCGGTTGAGATCTATATCTGTGCGATCTACGCGGGGTAACATTTCTAGATTGACCATGATTCCCACCAGATTCTTCTAAAGATCTCTGAGTTTCATCCTGAATGTCATCTTGAGCATTCTTTAGAGTTTGTTGTTCGACTCGAATTTCTTCGAGGTCTACTTTTCTCCCACTTGTCATTTTGGAAATGTGATCTTTCTCCAAAAAGACACCATCTCGAGCAACAAACACCTTGTTCTCAGATGTATTGTAGAAGTAATACCCCTTTGTTTCCTTTGGATAGCCCACAAGGATACATTTGTCAGATTTTGGATGAAGTTTGTCTGAAATTAATCGTTTGACGTATACTTCATATCCCCAAATCTTAAGAAAAGACACATTTGGAGGCTTTCCAAACCATAATTCATATGGAGTCTTTTCGACAGCTTTAGACGGAGCTCTATTTATAGTGAGTGCAGCTGTATTTAGTGCATGTCCCCAAAATTCTAATGGAAGTTTGGCCTGACCCATCATTGACCTGACCATGTCTAGCAAGGTTCTGTTCCTCCGTTCCGACACACCGTTCCATTGTGGTGTTCCAGGAGGAGTCAATTCTGATAGAATTCCACATTCTTTCAGATGGTCATCAAATTCATAGCTCAGATATTCACCGCCTCTGTCAGACCGCAGTGCCTTAATCTTCTTGCCTAATTGATTCTCTACTTCACTCTGAAATTCCTTGAATTTGTCAAAGGATTCAGACTTATGCTTCATTAGGTAGACATAACCATACCTACTGAAGTCATCAGTGAAAGTGATAAAGTAGCTGAAACCACCTCTAGCATTTGTACTCATTGGTCCACATACATCTGTATGGATTAAACCCAATAGTTCATTTGCTCTTTCTCCAACTTTAGAGAAAGGTTGCTTTGTCATTTTGCCAAGTAAACATGATTCGCATTTACCATAATCCTCTAAGTCAAATGGTTCTAGAATTCCTTCCTTTTGAAGTCTTTCTAAGCGTTTCAAGTTTATATGGCCTAATCGACAATGCCACAGATAGGTGAGATCTGAATCATCCTTTTTGGCCTTTTTGGTATTTATGTTATATACTTGTTTGTCGTGATCTAATAAATAAAGTCCATTGACTAATCTAGCAGATCCATAAAACATCTCTTTAAAATAAAACGAACAACTATAGTCTTTTATTAAAAAGGAAAATCCCTTAGCATCTAAGCAAGAAACTGAAATGATGTTTTTAGTAAGACTTGGAACATGGAAACATTCTTCCAGTTCCAAAACTAGCCGGAGGGCAACGACAAATAGTAGGTTCCTACAGCTAATGCAGCAATCCGTGCTCCATTTCCCACTCGTAGGTCGACTTCACCCTTGCTTAACTTTCTACTTCTTCTTAGTCCCTGTGGATTGGAACATAAGTGTGAGCCACAACCTGTATCTAATACCCAAGAAGTTGAATTAGCAAGTATACAGTCTATAACGAAAATACCTGAAGATGGAACGACTGTTCCGTTCTTCTGATCTTCCTTTAGCTTCAAGCAATCTCTCTTCCAATGCCCCTTCTTCTTGCAGTAGAAGCATTCGGATTCAGAAGTGGGTTGACTGACCTTCCTCTTTACAGATTTGGCGCCAGTTTGCTTAGTTGGGCTGGCCTTGTTGCCACCTTTCTTAACATTCCTCTTCTTTCCAGATTTCTTGAGCTTGCCCCCACGCACCATAAGCACATCCTGCTTATCACTTTTGAGCGTCTTTTCAGCGGTCTTCAGCATACCGTGAAGCTCAGTGAGCGTTTTGTCCAGACTATTCATACTGTAGTTCATCTTGAACTGATCATACCCGCTATGAAGAGAATGGAGGATGGTGTCTACAGCCATTTCCCGAGAGAACTGCTGATCCAGCCGACTCATATTCTCAATGAGTCCAATCATTTTGAGAACATGTGGACTTACGGGCTCGCCTTTCTTAAGCTTCGTCTCAAGAATTTGCCTATGAGTCTCGAATCTTTCGACTCGAGCCAGATCTTGGAACATGTTCTTCAACTCACTGATGATTGTGAAAGCATCTGAGTTGATGAACGTTTTCTGCAGATCTGCACTCATGGTGGCGAGCATTAGACATTTCACATCCTTGTTGGCATCAATCCAACGATTGAGGGCTGCCTGAGTGACCCCGTCGCCTGTGGCTTCGGGCATCGCCTCTTCTAGGACATACTCCTTTCCTTCCTGCATAAGAACTATTTGCAAGTTCCTTTGCCAGTCAAGGAAGTTTTTCCCGTTCAACTTCTCCTTTTCGAGAATTGATCGAATGTTGAATGAATTGTTGTTTGCCATATTGAAAACTACAATTGAAAAGAATTAACAAATAAATTACCATTCACAGTTTCTCTTAATAAACTTAAATTCTAGCATTCATGCATAATTCAATGTTCATTAAGCATTTTATTCAAGTTATGTGTTCCGGCAGGTGTGAATAAAATGATTCCAAGATCCTAAAATCATTGAAGAACTAAGCACAGTTTGTCGACTTAATCCTAAAACATCTTAGGTAAGCAAAAGCCTTTTGCTAATAGTCTAGAAACTATTCTTGGTTGATAGGTACGTCTAAGAACTTATTAGGTAAACCTATCGATTTTTCCACGACATAAAAGGACTCCTTACTTATATCGTTGAGTTTCACCAAAACTAACATGTACTCACAATTATTTGTGTACCCTGCCCCTTTAGGACCAATAAGTAACACCTCGCTGAGCGAAAACTATTACTAGATTGATGTAAAGGATATCCAAGCAAGTGTATATTTTGGCATGGCACCTTTTAACTCAATTTTTAAGTTTGGAACTTAAGGCTCTTACTATGTTGGTTAGATCTTAAGTGAACTAAAATCCTTAATCATGCAACATAATCAAGCTTTTGATCTCATGCATTTTAAGACATATTTAAAAGCAATAAATAACTTAAAACATGCATAAGATAAATGTGATCTAGTATGGCCCGACTTCATCTTGAAGCTTTAACTTCAAAGTCCGTCTTGAAAATCTCCGTGGGAGGCACCATTTTCTTCAAATAGAATAAGCTATAATTAAAACTAATTACAACTATTTGATGGTACGCATACCATATTTGAATTGAAAAACGACTTTGGTACTTTAGACCAATTACATTCAAATTAATGGTACGCAGACCATATTTTCTATCCTATTTGGGCCATACTAGTCACTTCATAACCTGCAAAACAGTACATATACAATATATACCATTCACCCATTCATTATCATGAATGGCCCACATAGTTGGTTAGTAAAACACATTATGCATCACATAAACATTTGCAGCAATTAATCAAGGGCACCAATAATCTACAAATTATTCAGTCCTTATTAATTCTAATCAAGTTGTTTTAACCTTAAGGATTTGTAGACCTAATCAAGAGTTTATGACTAAAAAGGGCTCCCACTTAAACCAATAAATTCATATGCTTTACTAATTTTAAACATAAAATTGTATTTCTAGTCTAACCGGAAACATACAAATTTAATTAAAATTTAAAGCTCATATAAATTTATAATTGAATCCAAAAAGTTTAATTTAATTTCAGTCGTATTTAAATTAATTCATAATTTTAATTTTAGTAAAATAATTAGAATAAATAAAATTTATTATACTTACAATATTCAAAATTAAAATCCAAGAAAATAATTTAAATTATTAATTTTAAAATTAATTAAAATTACGTAAACTGAAAATTTCAAATTAAAATTTCAAAACGATCTAATCGTAACGCAACAACCCCACGCAACGCACGCCCATGGGCCACACGCACACAGCCATCGCTGGCCATGTGCGCGCAGCCCATGCGCTGCGTCGCATCGCTGCTGCTCACCATCGCAAGGCATCACGCGAGCTGGTGCTCGCTGCGCGCGCCGGCGCTCGACGCACGAGCATGCTGCCGCAGCCCATCGCTGGGCGCAGCGCTCGTCGCACGTCGCAATAGCGAGCTGCTTGCCATCGCTGGGCGCAGCGCTCGTCGCACGTCGCAACAAGCACTCGCACGCCATCGCTGGGCGCAGCGCTCGTCGCACGCACAACAAGCACTCGCACGCCATCGCTGGGTGCAGCGCTCGACGCATGTCGCAACAAGCACTCGCACGCCATCGCTGGGCGCAGCGCTCGTTGCACGCACAACAGCGCTCGCTGCGCGCGAGCGATCGATGCTGGGCGTAGCACTCGTGGCACGTGAGCTTGCGCTCGCTGCACACGAGGCTCCGCACGCTTGCGCGAGGCAGTGCGCGCTGTGGCGCAGCTCGCTTGCTGCCCACACGCGACTGCTCGTGCCTTGCTCTCGCCCTCGCCCATTCGCCCATTGCACACAGCCCACGACACAAGCCAGGGCTGCTGCCTTGTGCTCGTGCACCATGGCCTTGCTCATTGCTTTCGTACCGCATGGGCGACGAGCTCCCTTGCTCGTCGTCACATGCCCGCACTATACAACACCCCTTAAGGGTAACACGTAGCGTCCATTGCTCTGTGCGTGCAAGTTATATGAGCGAATCGCATAAAAATTTAAAATTTATATTCAAAATTAATGACAAATTAATAAATAATATTAATTTCATAATTTTAGGGCGAAAAAATCGAAAATTTATTATTCAATTGATTTCCGATTAACATGGATTCAAGTCTAGGTCATAAAAAATTTAAAATTTAACATAAATTTACAATTTTTATGGTGGTTTTTAATCATAGGTATCTAATTAAATTATAACTAATTATGAAAATCAAATTAATTCTAAATTATTCCAATTTTCAACAAATTAATCATAATTACAAATTAGATTGCATAATTAACAAGGTTAGGCATTCAAACTCGTTAAACATATACAGTAGGTCAATCAAAATTCAAGATTTATCAACAAGAATCGCAAATATTTAATTTAACATCTTAAATTTACGAAATTTTGCATTCGAAAAACTAAAACCTTCGAAAAGTCATAGTTAGGCTTCGAATTTGAGAATTCTGGGTTCGGCCGAAAAATATTATGTTTGACAAAATTTTAGAATGCCTTTTACATGCGGAATTGACACAAAAATCACTCGATTTGGATGAGTAACGAAGAAACTGCCGAAAAACTGCGTACGTATAATTAAATAAACGCAATTTGCAATTAATTAACAATTACGAAAATTAATCACCCCTTTTAATTCTTGCAAATTTGTAATATTTAACCATGTTCATGCAATTTAGATTATGAAAATAATAAGAGGCTTGTGATACCACTGTTAGGTTATGATACATATGACAATTCATAAATCATGCGGAAAAAATCATAAAGCCAGGAAAGCATATTATTTACACATAATCATTTATCATAGTTTAGATGCATACTTTTTGTTGCGTGCCTTCCCTAGCTGCGCCCGAACCGAACAAGAACAAGTCTTTAGGACTCCAAGTGTCGTCCCTCCGTAGATAGTCCACAGCACGTCCGGATCCGCCTTAAGATTGACCAACTAGAATCGCCCTTAAGGTACTACTACTATTTTCGGCTAAAAGGGCAAGAGTTATGGCTGATTTTTCTGCTTAAAAATCCTAGCTTTGAATACTTGAAAACTTGTATATAAATAATGACCCTAGGCCCTTATTTATAGAGGTATGGAAAAGGAATTGTAATCCTACTAGGATGTGGATTTGTTAATTAGAACTTTATTAGGACTCTAAATAACAAAGCAAATCTAATAAGATTAGGATTTTAATCTTCGCACGAATCCTAATAGAATTAGGATTTCCCGCACACGCATCGTACAAGCCGTGCACCCGCACAGGCCTTGCGGCCCACGACAAGCGCACAGCCCATGTGCGGTGCTGCGTGCGCGCGCGCCCTTGGCTGGGCCTGGCCTTGCGCTGGGCCTGGTCAAGGCGTGCGTTGCTGCGTGCGGCTCGCTGGGCGATGGCCTCGCTTCGTGCTGGGCCTTCGTCTAGCGGGCCTCGTCCGATGCTAATTCGTATGATACGCTTCCGATTAATTCCTGATTCCGGAATTCATTTCCGATACGAACAACATTTAATATTTCCGATTCCGGAATTAATTTCCGTTTCGAACAAATATTTAATATTTCCGTTTCGGGAATTATTTTCCGATTCCGATAATATTTCCGATTCTGACAATATTTCCGTTTCCGGCAATATTTCCGATTCCGGCAATATTTCCATTTCCGATAATATTTTCCGATACGTACCATGTTTCCGGTTCCGGCAACATCTACGACTTGGATAATATTTATATTTCCGATACGATCCATATTTCCGTTTCCGGCAATATCATCGTTTCCGGAGTATTCATTTCTTGCCTGTGACGATCTCAGCTCCCACTGAAACCAAGATCCGTCGATTCCGAATATCCATAGATGGAGTATTTAATGCCATTAAATACTTGATCCGTTTACGTACTATTTGTGTGACCCTACGGGTTCAGTCAAGAGTAAGCTGTGGATTAATATCATTAATTCCACTTGAACTGAAGCGGCCTCTAGCTAGGCATTCAGCTCACTTGATCTCACTGAATTATTAACTTGTTAATTAATATTGAACCGCATTTATTAGACTTAACATAGAATGCATACTTGGACCAAGGGCATTATTTCCTTCAGGGAGAAAGAGCAAGCGAACTACTAGGGCTAATACATACGGACGTATGTGGGCCTATGAGTACGAAAGCTAGAGGTGAGTTCAGCAATTTCATAACGTTTACGGACGACTTCAGTAGATATGGCTATATTTACTTAATGAAGCACAAGTCTGAATCGTTTGAGAAATTCAGAGAATTTTAAAATGAAGTAGAGAATCAACATGGCAAGAATATTAAATCTCTAAGATCGGATCGAGGAGGTGAATATCTTAGCCACGAGTTTGATGACCATCTAAAATAATGCGGTATTCTTTCTGTTGTGACTGCTCCTGGGACACCTCAATGGAATGGAGTGTCGGAGCGGAGAAACAAGACCTTACTCGATATGGTCAGGTCAATGATGGGTCAGGCCGAACTTCCTTTACAGTTCTGGGGACATGCGTTGCAAACTGCAGCACTAACACTGAATCGTGCTCCGTCAAAAGCTGTTGAAAAGACTCCATACGAATTATGGACTGGGAAACTTCCAAAGTTGTCTTTTCTGAAGATTTGGGGTTGCGAAGCATATGTCAAGCGATTAATTTCGGACAAGCTACAACCTAAATCTGACAAATGTTTCTTCGTTGGGTATCCAAAAGAAACTATGGGGTATTATTTCTACACCAAGTCAGACAACAAGGTTTTCGTTGCTCGTGACGGTGTCTTTTTGGAAAGAAATTATATTTCCAAATTGACAAGTGGGAGAATAATAGACCTCGAAGAGATTCGAGACAAACAACGAACTCATAACTCTTTAGAAGCAGTTCAGGTTGATGAACCTCCAAGGTCTTTAGAAGAGCCAGTGGGAGTAGTTCCTCAAAACGTTGTTGCCCCTCGTAGGTCATATAGAACTATTTTTCAGCCAGACATATGGACAGACGTCCTCTTGACTGAAAACTTAGACGTTCTCATATTGGATAGTGATGAACCTATGACTTACAAGCAAGCTATGAAGAGGCCAAGCTCCATTAAATGGTTAGAGGCCATGCAATCTGAAATAGACTCCATGTCTGAAAATCAAGTCTGGGATTTGGTTGATTTGCCGGATGGGTTCACACCTATCGGATGCAAATGGGTCTTCAAGTTGAAGAAAGACAAAGATGGAATTGTATACATATACAAGTCTAGATTGGTAGCAAAAGGTTACAGGCAAGTTCACGGCGTTGACTACGACGAAACCTTTTCTCCAGTCACGATGCTTAAGTCTATTCGGATAATCCTTGCGATTGCCGCTTTTCATGACTATGAAATATGGAAAATGGATGTCAAAACTGTCTTCTTGAATGGTGTTCTTGAAGAGACTGTGTTTATGACACGGCCGGAGGGTTTTGTCGACCAAAAGAACCAAGGAAAGGTATGCAAGCTTAAGAAGTCCATCTACGGACTAAAGCAGGCATCAAGGAGTTGGAATAAACGATTTGATGAAGCGGTCAATAAGTTTGGCTTCATCAAGAATCAGGACGAATCTTGTGTATACAAGAAGGTCAGTGGGAGTAAAATTGCATTCCTAGTCTTGTATGTTGACGACATACTGCTCATTGGAAACGACATTCCTATGTTGGAGTCTGTAAAGACTTGGCTCGGGAAGTGTTTCTCAATGAAGGACTTAGGAGAGGCACAGTACATATTGGGCATCAAGATCTATAGGGATAGATCTAAGAGGATGATTGGACTAAGCCCAAGCACTTACATTGACAAAGTGCTAGCTAGGTTCAATATGATGGAAGCCAAGAGAGGCCATCTACCCATGTCACATGGCGTATATCTAAGCAAGAATCAGTGTCCCAAAACATCTGATGAGCGTAGAAAGATGAGTGGAATTCCATACGCTTCAGCTATTGGATCCATCATGTATGCTATGATTTGTACAAGGCGAGACATGGGTTCCTGATTCCGGAATTCATTTCCGATACGAACAACATTTAATATTTCCGATTCCGGAATTAATTTCCGTTTCGAACAAATATTTAATATTTCCGTTTGGGGAATTATTTTCCGATTCCGATAATATTTCCGATTCTGACAATATTTTCGTTTCCGGCAATATTTCCGATTCCGGCAATATTTCCATTTCCGATAATATTTTCCGATACGTACCATGTTTCCCTTTCCGGCAACATCTACGACTTGAATAATATTTATATTTCCGATACGATCCATATTTCCGTTTCCAGCAATATCATCTTTTCCGGAGTATTCATTTCTTGCCTCTGACGATCTCAGCTCCCACTGGAACCAAGATCCGTTGATTCCGAATATCCATAGATGGAGTATTTAATGCTATTAAATACTTGATCCGTTTACGTACTATTTGTGTGACCCTACGGGTTCAGTCAAGAGTAAGCTGTGGATTAATATCATTAATTCCACTTGAACTGAAGCGGCCTCTAGCTAGGCATTCAGCTCACTTGATCTCACTGAATTATTAACTTGTTAATTAATACTGAACCGCATTTATTAGACTTAACATAGAATGCATACTTGGACCAAGGGCATTATTTCCTTCAGTCTCCCACTTGTCCTTAGGGACAAGTGTGCATTTCCTAATTCCTTTGTCGCTTGATGCTTGCTCTTGAACATAAGGTAAGAGTTGTCATCCTTATTATGTCCAGAGGTGTTCCTCGGTTTCAGAGTTCAACTGATCAAATAAACAGATAATCATAGCCTATGATTCATCCGAGCACGGCCATGCATTTCACAGTTTCTAGCTCTCCGAGTGGCCTTGTACAACTTTTAAGCATCTCATCCCGATATATGGGAGGACAATCCCAATCTTGCGATCTTGAGATTAGACTTCGTTTGATAGGTGATTACCTGAGCGTTGCCTTTATAGCCTCCTTTTACGGTGCGACGGTTGGTCAACGTCAAAGCAACCAGTTCTCAAACAAGTAATCTCAAATCACTCAGGTATAGAGGATTTAGTGTCTAATAATTTTAATGAAATTTACTTATGACAGATTTTCATCTCTTACAGTAAAGTTTCATAGGTCTTGTCCGATACTAGTCTTCCCAAAGTAAGTATCTATGCAAATGATTATGACATTGCCATGTCCACATAGTTCAAGAAACAGAACTACTAGTCATCTTGCATTCTAATCGTCTAACGTTTTCTATGCGTCCAATTTTATAGAAAACTCCGACTAGGGACCATTTTCAACCTTTGACATTCAAGTTCACTTGATAGACATTTCTTAGTCACAGGACTGGTCCTGACAGTCTATCTTGAATATATCGTCAAATTGAAGGGACTCATCATTTAATAAACCACTAATTAAATGGAAAAATGAATTCTTTTCATTTGTTGTGAATGATTAAACAATAATGTTTTACAAAGATTTAAACTCTAAAACTTTAAAACATTAAACAGGGACATCAAAGCCATTCTCCAATATGCTTGATTCCCATAGCTGCAGTGTGCGAGTTGTGCTTCGCCTGCGGCAGAGGTTTAGTTAATGGATCTGATATGTTGTCATCAGTTCCAATCTTGTTTATCTCGACTTCTTTTCTTTCAACGAACTCTCGTAGAAGGTGAAATCTACGAAGTACATGCTTGACTCTCTGGTGGTGTCTAGGCTCCTTTGCCTGTGCAATAGCTCCGTGTGCACAATACAGGGCTATTGGTCCTTTAATGGAGGGGACTACACCAAGTTCACCTATGAACTTCCTTAGCCATATAGCTTCCTTTGCTGCTTCATGTTCAGCAATGTACTCCGCTTCAGTTGTAGAATCCGCAATGGTGCTTTGCTTAGCACTTTTCCAGCTTACTGCACCTCCGTTGAGGCAGAAGACAAACCCAGACTGTGATCTGAAATCATCTTTGTCGGTTTGGAAACTTGCGTCCGTATAGCCTTTAACAATTAATTCATCATCTCCACCATAGACCAGGAAGTCATCTTTGTGCCTTTTCAGGTACTTCAGAATATTCTTGGCAGCAGTCCAATGCGCCTCTCCTGGGTCTGACTGGTATCTGCTCGTAGCACTGAGTGCGTACGCAACATCCGGGCGTGTACATATCATAGCATACATTATTGAACCAATCAATGATGCATATGGAATCCCATTCATTCGTCTACGCTCATCAAGTGTTTTCGGGCACTGAGTCTTGCTTAGAGTTATTCCATGAGACATGGGTAGGTAGCCTCGCTTGGAGTCCGCCATCTTGAACCTATCAAGCACCTTATTGATATAAGTGCTTTGACTAAGTCCAATCATCCTTATAGATCTATCTCTGTAAATCTTGATGCCCAATATGTACTGTGCTTCTCCTAGATCTTTCATCGAAAAACATTTCCCAAGCCAAATCTTGACAGAGTTCAACATAGGAATGTCATTTCCGATAAGTAATATGTCGTCGACATATAATACTAGGAAAGCAATTTTGCTCCCACTTACCTTCTTGTATACACAAGATTCGTCTTCGTTCTTGATGAAACCAAAGTCACTGACTGCTTCATCAAAACGTATATTCCAGCTCCTGGATGCCTGCTTCAATCCGTAGATTGACTTCTTTAGCTTGCATACCTTTTTAGCATTCTTTGGATCCTCAAAACCTTCAGGCTGTGTCATAAACACAGTTTCTGTTAAAACGCCGTTTAAGAAAGCAGTTTTGACATCCATCTGCCATATTTCGTAATCGTAATATGCAGCGATTGCTAACATTATCCGAATAGACTTTAGCATTGCAACTGGTGAAAAGCTTTCATCATAATCCACACCGTGGACTTGCCTGTAACCTTTTGCAACCAATCTAGCTTTGAAAACTTCAAGTTTCCCATCCTTGTCCTTTTTCAGTTTGAAAACCCATTTGCTTCCAATGGCTTGGTAGCCATATGGCAAATCGACCAAATCCCATACTTGGTTTTCAGACATGGAGTCTAATTCAGATTGCATGGCTTCCTGCCATTGCTTGGAGCTAGGGCTCGTCATAGCTTGTTTGTAAGTCGCAGGTTCATCACTTTCAAGTAATAGAACGTCATAGCTCTCGTTCGTCAAAATACCTAAGTACCTTTCCGGTTGAGATCTATATCTGTGCGATCTACGCGGGGTAACATTTCTAGATTGACCATGATTCTCACCAGATTCTTCTAAAGATCTCTGAGTTTCATCCTGAATGTCATCTTGAGCATTCTTTAGAGTTTGTTGTTCGACTCGAATTTCTTCGAGGTCTACTTTTCTCCCACTTGTCATTTTGGAAATGTGATCTTTCTCCAAAAAGACACCATCTCGAGCAACAAACACCTTGTTCTCAGATGTATTGTAGAAGTAATACCCCTTTGTTTCCTTTGGATAGCCCACAAGGATACATTTGTCAGATTTTGGATGAAGTTTGTCTGAAATTAATCGTTTGACGTATACTTCATATCCCCAAATCTTAAGAAAAGACACATTTGGAGGCTTTCCAAACCATAATTCATATGGAGTCTTTTCGACAGCTTTAGACGGAGCTCTATTTATAGTGAGTGCAGCTGTATTTAGTGCATGTCCCCAAAATTCTAATGGAAGTTTGGCCTGACCCATCATTGACCTGACCATGTCTAGCAAGGTTCTGTTCCTCCGTTCCGACACACCGTTCCATTGTGGTGTTCCAGGAGGAGTCAATTCTGATAGAATTCCACATTCTTTCAGATGGTCATCAAATTCATAGCTCAGATATTCACCGCCTCTGTCAGACCGCAGTGCCTTAATCTTCTTGCCTAATTGATTCTCTACTTCACTCTGAAATTCCTTGAATTTGTCAAAGGATTCAGACTTATGCTTCATTAGGTAGACATAACCATATCTATTGAAGTCATCAGTAAAAGTGATAAAGTAGCTGAAACCACCTCTAGCATTTGTACTCATTGGTCCACATACATCTGTATGGATTAAACCCAATAGTTCATTTGCTCTTTCTCCAACTTTAGAGAAAGGTTGCTTTGTCATTTTGCCAAGTAAACATGATTCGCATTTACCATAATCCTCTAAGTCAAATGGTTCTAGAATTCCTTCCTTTTGAAGTCTTTCTAAGCGTTTCAAGTTTATATGGCCTAATCGACAATGCCACAGATAGGTGAGATCTGAATCATCCTTTTTGGCCTTTTTGGTATTTATGTTATATACTTGTTTGTCGTGATCTAATAAATAAAGTCCATTGACTAATCTAGCAGATCCATAAAACATCTCTTTAAAATAAAACGAACAACCATTGTCTTTTATTAAAAAGGAAAATCCCTTAGCATCTAAGCAAGAAACTGAAATGATGTTTTTAGTAAGACTTGGAACATGGAAACATTCTTCCAGTTCCAAAACTAGCCCGGAGGGCAACGACAAATAGTAGGTTCCTACAGCTAATGCAGCAATCCGTGCTCCATTTCCCACTCGTAGGTCGACTTCACCCTTGCTTAACTTTCTACTTCTTCTTAGTCCCTGTGGATTGGAACATAAGTGTGAGCCACAACCTGTATCTAATACCCAAGAAGTTGAATTAGCAAGTATACAGTCTATAACGAAAATACCTGAAGATGGAACGACTGTTCCGTTCTTCTGATCTTCCTTTAGCTTCAAGCAATCTCTCTTCCAATGCCCCTTCTTCTTGCAGTAGAAGCATTCGGATTCAGAAGTGGGTTGACTGACCTTCCTCTTTACAGATTTGGCGCCAGTTTGCTTAGTTGGGCTGGCCTTGTTGCCACCTTTCTTAGCATTCCTCTTCTTTCCAGATTTCTTGAACTTGCCCCCACGCACCATAAGCACATCCTGCTTATCACTTTTGAGCGTCTTTTCAGCGGTCTTCAGCATACCGTGAAGCTCAGTGAGCGTTTTGTCCAGACTATTCATACTGTAGTTCATCTTGAACTGATCATACCCGCTATGAAGAGAATGGAGGATGGTGTCTACAGCCATTTCCCGAGAGAACTGCTGATCCAGCCGACTCATATTCTTAATGAGTCCAATCATTTTGAGAACATGTGGACTTACGGGCTCGCCTTTCTTAAGCTTCGTCTCAAGAATTTGCCTATGAGTCTCGAATCTTTCGACTCGAGCCAGATCTTGGAACATGTTCTTCAACTCACTGATGATTGTGAAAGCATCTGAGTTGATGAACGTTTTCTGCAGATCTGCACTCATGGTGGCGAGCATTAGACATTTCACATCCTTGTTGGCATCAATCCAACGATTGAGGGCTGCCTGAGTGACCCCGTCGCCTGTGGCTTCGGGCATCGCCTCTTCTAGGACATACTCCTTTCCTTCCTGCATAAGAACTACTTGCAAGTTCCTTTGCCAGTCAAGGAAGTTTTTCCCGTTCAACTTCTCCTTTTCGAGAATTGATCGAATGTTGAATGAATTGTTGTTTGCCATATTTAAAACTACAATTGAAAAGAATTAACAAATAAATAACCATTCACAGTTTCTCTTAATAAACTTAAATTCTAGCATTCATGCATAATTCAATGTTCATTAAGCATTTTATTCAAGTTATGTGTTCCGGCAGGTGTGAATAAAATGATTCCAAGATCCTAAAATCATTGAAGAACTAAGCACAGTTTGTCGACTTAATCCTAAAACATCTTAGGTAAGCAAAAGCCTTTTGCTAATAGTCTAGAAACTATTCTTGGTTGATAGGTACGTCTAAGAACTTATTAGGTAAACCTATCGATTTTTCCACGACATAAAAGGACTCCTTACTTATATCGTTGAGTTTCACCAAAACTAACATGTACTCACAATTATTTGTGTACCTTGCCCCTTTAGGACCAATAAGTAACACCTCGCTGAGCGAAAACTATTACTAGATTGATGTAAAGGATATCCAAGCAAGTGTATATTTTGGCATGGCACCTTTTAACTCAATTTTTAAGTTTGGAACTTAAGGCTCTTACTATGTTGGTTAGATCTTAAGTGAACTAAAATCCTTAATCATGCAACATAATCAAGCTTTTGATCTCATGCATTTTAAGACATATTTAAAAGCAATAAATAACTTAAAACATGCATAAGATAAATGTGATCTAGTATGGCCCGACTTCATCTTGAAGCTTTAACTTCAAAGTCCGTCTTGAAAATCTCCGTGGGAGGCACCATTTTCTTCAAATAGAATAAGCTATAATTAAAACTAATTACAACTATTTGATGGTACGCATACCATATTTGAATTGAAAAACGACTTTGGTACTTTAGACCAATTACATTCAAATTAATGGTACGCAGACCATATTTTCTATCCTATTTGGGCCATACTAGTCACTTCATAACCTGCAAAACAGTACATATACAATATATACCATTCACCCATTCATTATCATGAATGGCCCACATAGTTGGTTAGTAAAACACATTATGCATCACATAAACATTTGCAGCAATTAATCAAGGGCACCAATAATCTACAAATTATTCAGTCCTTATTAATTCTAATCAAGTTGTTTTAACCTTAAGGATTTGTAGACCTAATCAAGAGTTTATGACTAAAAAGGTCTCCCACTTAAACCAATAAATTCATATGCTTTACTAATTTTAAACATAAAATTGTATTTCTAGTCTAACCGGAAACATACAAATTTAATTAAAAGTTAAAGCTCATATAAATTTATAATTGAATCCAAAAAGTTTAATTTAATTTCAGTCGTATTTAAATTAATTCATAATTTTAATTTTAGTAAAATAATTAGAATAAATAAAATTTATTATACTTACAATATTCAAAATTAAAATCCAAGAAAATAATTTAAATTATTAATTTTAAAATTAATTAAAATTACGTAAACTGAAAATTTCAAATTAAAATTTCAAAACGATCTAATCGTAACGCAACAACCCCACGCAACGCACGCCCATGGGCCACACGCACACAGCCATCGCTGGCCATGTGCGCGCAGCCCATGCGCTGCGTCGCATCGCTGCTGCTCACCATCGCAAGGCATCACGCGAGCTGGTGCTCGCTGCGCGCGCCAGCGCTCGACGCACGAGCATGCTGCCGCAGCCCATCGCTGGGCGCAGCGCTCGTCGCACGTCGCAATAGCGAGCTGCTTGCCATCGCTGGGCGCAGCGCTCGTCGCACGTCGCAACAAGCACTCGCACGCCATCGCTGGGCGCAGCGCTCGTCGCACGCACAACAAGCACTCGCACGCCATCGCTGGGTGCAGCGCTCGTCGCATGTCGCAACAAGCACTCGCACGCCATCGCTGGGCGCAGCGCTCGTTGCACGCACAACAGCGCTCGCTGCGCGCGAGCGATCGATGCTGGGCGTAGCACTCGTGGCACGTGAGCTTGCGCTCGCTGCGCACGAGGCTCCGCACGCTTGCGCGAGGCAGTGCGCGCTGTGGCGCAGCTCGCTTGCTGCCCACACGCGACTGCTCGTGCCTTGCTCTCGCCCTCGCCCATTCGCCCATTGCACACAGCCCACGACACAAGCCAGGGCTGCTGCCTTGTGCTCGTGCACCATGGCCTTGCTCATTGCTTTCGTACCGCATGGGCGACGAGCTCCCTTGCTCGTCGTCACATGCCCGCACTATACAACACCCCTTAAGGGTAACACGTAGCGTCCATTGCTCTGTGGGTGCAAGTTATATGAGCGAATCGCATAAAAATTTAAAATTTATATTCAAAATTAATGACAAATTAATAAATAATATTAATTTCATAATTTTAGGGCGAAAAATCGAAAATTTATTATTCAATTGATTTCCGATTAACATGGATTCAAGTCTAGGTCATAAAAAATTTAAAATTTAACATAAATTTACAATTTTTATGGTGGTTTTTAATCATAGGTATCTAATTAAATTATAACTAATTATGAAAATCAAATTAATTCTAAATTATTCCAATTTTCAACAAATTAATCATAATTACAAATTAGATTGCATAATTAACAAGGTTAGGCATTCAAACTCGTTAAACATATACAGTAGGTCAATCAAAATTCAAGATTTATCAACAAGAATCGCAAATATTTAATTTAACATCTTAAATTTACGAAATTTTGCATTCGAAAAACTAAAACCTTCGAAAAGTCATAGTTAGGCTTCGAATTTGAGAATTCTGGGTTCGGCCGAAAAATAATATGTTTGACAAAATTTTAGAATGCCTTTTACATGCGGAATTGACACAAAAATCACTCGATTTGGATGAGTAACGAAGAAACTGCCGAAAAACTGCGTACGTATAATTAAATAAACGCAATTTGCAATTAATTAACAATTACAAAAATTAATCACCCCTTTTAATTCTTGCAAATTTGTAATATTTAACCATGTTCATGCAATTTAGATTATGAAAATAATAAGAGGCTTGTGATACCACTGTTAGGTTATGATACATATGACAATTCATAAATCATGCGGAAAAAACCATAAAGCCAGGAAAGCATATTATTTACACATAATCATTTAGCATAGTTTAGATGCATACTTTTTGTTGCGTGCCTTCCCTAGCTGCGCCCGAACCGAACAAGAACAAGTCTTTAGGACTCCAAGTGTCGTCCCTCCGTAGATAGTCCACAGCACGTCCGGATCCGCCTTAAGATTGACCAACTAGAATCGCCCTTAAGGTACTACTACTATTTTCGGCTAAATGGGCAAGAGTTATGGCTGATTTTTCTGCTTAAAAATCCTAGCTTTGAATACTTGAAAACTTGTATATAAATAATGACCCTAGGCCCTTATTTATAGAGGTATGGAAAAGGAATTGTAATCCTACTAGGATGTGGATTTGTTAATTAGAACTTTATTAGGACTCTAAATAACAAAGCAAATCTAATAAGATTAGGATTTTAATCTTCGCACGAATCCTAATAGAATTAGGATTTCCCGCACACGCATCGTACAAGCCGTGCACCCGCACAGGCCTTGCGGCCCACGACAAGCGCACAGCCCATGTGCGGTGCTGCGTGCGCGCGCGCCCTTGGCTGGGCCTGGCCTTGCGCTGGGCCTGGTCGAGGCGTGCGTTGCTGCGTGCGGCTCGCTGGGCGATGGCCTCGCTTCGTGCTGGGCCTTCGTCTAGCGGGCCTCGTCCGATGCTAATTCGTACGATACGCTTCCGATTAATTCCTGATTCCGGAATTCATTTCCGATACGAACAACATTTAATATTTCCGATTCCGGAATTAATTTCCGTTTCGAACAAATATTTAATATTTCCGTTTCGGGAATTATTTTCCGATTCCGATAATATTTCCGATTCTGACAATATTTCCGTTTCCGGCAATATTTCCGATTCCGGCAATATTTCCATTTCCGATAATATTTTCCGATACGTACCATGTTTCCGGTTCCGGCAACATCTACGACTTGGATAATATTTATATTTCCGATACGATCCATATTTCCGTTTCCGGCAATATCATCGTTTCCGGAGTATTCATTTCTTGCCTGTGACGATCTCAGCTCCCACTGAAACCAAGATCCGTCGATTCCGAATATCCATAGATGGAGTATTTAATGCCATTAAATACTTGATCCGTTTACGTACTATTTGTGTGACCCTACGGGTTCAGTCAAGAGTAAGCTGTGGATTAATATCATTAATTCCACTTGAACTGAAGCGGCCTCTAGCTAGGCATTCAGCTCACTTGATCTCACTGAATTATTAACTTGTTAATTAATATTGAACCGCATTTATTAGACTTAACATAGAATGCATACTTGGACCAAGGGCATTATTTCCTTCAGGGAGAAAGAGCAAGCGAACTACTAGGGCTAATACATACGGACGTATGTGGGCCTATGAGTACGAAAGCTAGAGGTGAGTTCAGCAATTTCATAACGTTTACGGACGACTTCAGTAGATATGGCTATATTTACTTAATGAAGCACAAGTCTGAATCGTTTGAGAAATTCAGAGAATTTTAAAATGAAGTAGAGAATCAACATGGCAAGAATATTAAATCTCTGAGATCGGATCGAGGAGGTGAATATCTTAGCCACGAGTTTGATGACCATCTAAAAGAATGCGGTATTCTTTCTGTTGTGACTGCTCCTGGGACACCTCAATGGAATGGAGTATCGGAGCGGAGAAACAAGACCTTACTCGATATGGTCAGGTCAATGATGGGTCAGGCCGAACTTCCTTTACAGTTCTGGGGACATGCGTTGCAAACTGCAGCACTAACACTGAATCGTGCTCCGTCAAAAGCTGTTGAAAAGACTCCATACGAATTATGGACTGGGAAACTTCCAAAGTTGTCTTTTCTGAAGATTTGGGGTTGCGAAGCATATGTCAAGCGATTAATTTCGGACAAGCTACAACCTAAATCTGACAAATGTTTCTTCGTTGGGTATCCAAAAGAAACTATGGGGTATTATTTCTACAACAAGTCAGACAACAAGGTTTTCGTTGCTCGTGACGGTGTCTTTTTGGAAAGAAACTATATTTCCAAATTGACAAGTGGGAGAATAATAGACCTCGAAGAGATTCGAGACAAACAACGAACTCATAACTCTTTAGAAGCAGTTCAGGTTGATGAACCTCCAAGGTCTTTAGAAGAGCCAGTGGGAGTAGTTCCTCAAAACGTTGTTGCCCCTCGTAGGTCATATAGAACTATTTTTCAGCCAGACATATGGACAGACGTCCTCTTGACTGAAAACTTAGACGTTCTCATATTGGATAGTGATGAACCTATGACTTACAAGCAAGCTATGAAGAGGCCAAGCTCCATTAAATGGTTAGAGGCCATGCAATCTGAAATAGACTCCATGTCTGAAAATCAAGTCTGGGATTTGGTTGATTTGCCGGATGGGTTCACACCTATCGGATGCAAATGGGTCTTCAAGTTGAAGAAAGACAAAGATGGAATTGTATACATATACAAGTCTAGATTGGTAGCAAAAGGTTACAGGCAAGTTCACGGCGTTGACTACGACGAAACCTTTTCTCCAGTCACGATGCTTAAGTCTATTCGGATAATCCTTGCGATTGCCGCTTTTCATGACTATGAAATATGGAAAATGGATGTCAAAACTGTCTTCTTGAATGGTGTTCTTGAAGAGACTGTGTTTATGACACGGCCGGAGGGTTTTGTCGACCAAAAGAACCAAGGAAAGGTATGCAAGCTTAAGAAGTCCATCTACGGACTAAAGCAGGCATCAAGGAGTTGGAATAAACGATTTGATGAAGCGGTCAATAAGTTTGGCTTCATCAAGAATCAGGACGAATCTTGTGTATACAAGAAGGTCAGTGGGAGTAAAATTGCATTCCTAGTCTTGTATGTTGACGACATACTGCTCATTGGAAACGACATTCCTATGTTGGAGTCTGTAAAGACTTGGCTCGGGAAGTGTTTCTCAATGAAGGACTTAGGAGAGGCACAGTACATATTGGGCATCAAGATCTATAGGGATAGATCTAAGATGATGATTGGACTAAGCCCAAGCACTTACATTGACAAAGTGCTAGCTAGGTTCAATATGATGGAAGCCAAGAGAGGCCATCTACCCATGTCACATGGCGTATATCTAAGCAAGAATCAGTGTCCCAAAACATCTGATGAGCGTAGAAAGATGAGTGGAATTCCATACGCTTCAGCTATTGGATCCATCATGTATGCTATGATTTGTACAAGGCCGGATGTTTCGTTCGCACTCAGTGCAACGAGCAGGTACCAGTCAGAACCAGGTGAGGCGCATTGGACTGCTGCTAAGAACATCCTAAAGTACTTGAAAAGGACTAAGGATCAGTTTCTGGTTTATGGTGGTACAGATGAGTTGATTGTTAAGGGCTATACGGACGCAAGCTTTCAAACCGACAGAGATGATTTCAGATCACAGTCTGGCTTTGTGTTCTGCCTCAATGGCGGAGCAGTAAGCTGGAAAAGTGCTAAGCAAAGCACTATTGCGGATTCTACAACTGAAGCCGAGTACATTGATGCCTCAGAAGCAGCAAAGGAAGCTGTTTGGATTCGGAAGTTCATCGAAGAACTTGGTGTTGTCCCCTCCATTAAAGGACCAGTGGCTTTGTATTGCGAAAATAGCGGAGCCATTGCCCAGGCAAAGGAGCCTAGGAGCCACCAGAAGTCCAAGCACGTACTGCGGAGATTTCATATACTTCGAGAGATCGTTGAAAGAAAGGAAATTGAGATTTGCAAGGTTGGACCTGACGACAACGTCGCGGATCCATTGACTAAATCGTTGCCACAAGTGAAACACAACGCACATGTAGCAACCATGGGAATCAAGCATGTTGGAGAATGACTTTGATTTTCTAAGTATTGTTTTAGAACATCTGTTAGATCTATGTTTAAAACAATTGGTTTAACAATTTCATATTTATGAAATTTATTATTTCATATTCATTTAATTGTGGTTTAGAATTAAATGATAAGTCCATGTGATTCTAATCATTCAAATGGGATGTCAAGATGGATTCTTCGACAAAGAAACACCCATAAGTGAACTTGAATATTGAAGTCACAAAGGATCCCTAATCCAGGTCATTGAAAGGTGGACGACCAATGACTAATGAAGATTAGATTGCAAGTAGATTACTTAGTTCTGTTTCTTGAACTAGAGTGACTGGATGTCAGAATCTTTTGCATAGATACTTATTGGATCTTGTATCGGATTGACCATGAGAACACTTTAAGAGATTAAAGTCATGTCATAGGTAGTTCTCATTAATGGTGATTAGAAACCGTTCCTCAGAACATGAACGATTATGTCTGCTCGTTTGAGAATTAGTTCGCTTTGATGCTAGCTAAACGTCGCACCGTAAAAGGAGGCTATAAAAGTAGTTATCAGGCGTACTATGAATCAAAGTGAGTATTCATAGATTGCAAGAATGGATGGTCCTCCTATCTTTGATAGGATATGGTGTTGTTGTGTAACAAGGCCTCTTGGAGAGTTAGATATTGTAAAATGCATGGCCGTGCTCAAAATGGTTAGGCTTAACCTTCTGCAAAAGTTTGACAGTTGAACTCTGTAATCCGAGAAACACTTCTGGACCTAATAAGGATGGCTTGGATCTTACCTTATGTTCAGTAAGTAACACTAAGTGACAAAGGAATGTGGATGCACACTTGTCTGAATGACAAGTGGGAGATTGAAGGAAATATGTCCTTCACCCAAGGTGCATTAAGTCTAATACCAAGGTTCAGATAAATTGCGAACAATTAATTCAGTGAGATCAAGTGATCGGAACAGCTAGCTGGAGCAATGCTTCCGATCAGTGAGTTCTAATGGATATTGAACTCACAGCTTACTCTTGACTGAACCTACAAGGTCACACCAATGACACATAACAGATCACCGGATTAAATGAATCGGAAATTCATTTAATAGCTTTTCGGGAATTATTTGGAAAACGTATTATACGAAACAACCTTGCATCGGAATCGTATATCATATCGCTAATATTCGTAAGCTAGGCGAAACGAATAAATCGTATCGTACGACGGTGATTCGTCGTATACGAAACGATAAATAATATATCCGAAATATATTTAATCGCGGATACGAAGAGCGGCCCACGAGCCGAGTGCACGAAGCACTCGAGGCCCATGGACACGCGCTGGGCAAGCAAGCAAGGCCACGACAACACGGCAACGCTGGCCCATGGCCGAGCGAGCTGCGCGTGTGCGCACGGGCCGAAGCAGCGACACAGCCACAACAGCGAGGCCCATGGCCCAGCTCGCTGTGCTTGTCTCACGCGGGGTTTGCTGGCCGGCCTTGCCTTATGGCTTGGTCGGTTAGTAAGGTTATGTTAATAACCTTCTAACCTCTTTTCCAACATAACACAATTCATACACACAACCCTAGGAGAAAACAGAGAACTCTAATTCTCTCTGTTCCCCCATAGCAAGCATCGAGCAACAAAGGAATTAGGAAATGCACACTTGTCCCTAAGGACAAGTGGGAGACTGAAGGAAATAATTCCCTTGGTCCAAGTATTCATTTAATGTTAACTCTAATAAATGCGGTTCATTATTAATTAACAAGTTAATAATTCAGTAAGATCAAGTGAGCTGAATGCCTAGCTAGAGGTCGCTTCAGTTCAAGTGGAATTAATGATATTAATCCACAGCTTACTCTTGACTGAACCCGTAGGGTCACACAAATAGTACGTAAACGGATCAAGTATTTAATGGCATTAAATACTCCATCTATGGATATTCAGAATCGACGGATCTTGGTTTCAGTGGGAGCTGAGATCGTCAAAAGCAAGAAATGAATACTCTGGAAACGATGATATTGCTGGAAACGGAAATATGGATCGTATCGGAAATATAAATATTATCTAAGTCGTAGATGTTTCCGGAAACGGAAACATGGTACGTATCGGAAAATATTATCGGAAATGGAAATATTACCGGAATCGGAAATATTGCCGGAAACGGAAATATTGTCAGAATCGGAAATATTATCGGAATCGGAAAATAATTCCGGAAACGGAAATATTAAATATTTGTTCGAAACGGAAATTAATTCCGGAATCGGAAATGTTAAATATTGTTCGTATCGGAAATGAATTCCGAAATCGGGAATTTAATCGGAAAGCGTATCGTACGAATTAGCATCGGACGAGGCTTGCTAGACGATGGCCCAGCACGAAGCCAGGCCGACGCCCAGCAAGCCACACGCATCCAACACGCCAAGTGCTCGACCAGGCCCAGCGCAAGGCCAGGCCCAGGCAAGGCCAGGCCCACCCAAGCCTTGGCGCGCGCGAGCTCAGCGATGGGCTGCGAGCAAGTGGGCCTCAGCGCTGTGCGCTGTGCGTGGGCCGCAAGGCTTGCGCATGGGCGTGCGGTGCTTGGGCGCTGCGTGCATGCGTGCTACACGAATCCTAAGGCTATCGGGATTCGTCATATGATTAAATCCTAATCCTAATAGATAAAGTTTATTTAATAGAGTCCTAGCAGGATTCTAATTAAACTAAATTAGTATTCTAATAGGATTTTAAGTCCTTTTCCATAACTCTATAAATAGGTGCCTATGGTCACAAATTTATACATCATATTCAAGTATTCAAAGGTAAGATTTTGAAGCAAAAATCAGCCAAACACTTGCAACCATTTAGCCGAAATTCCTAGGAACCTTAAGGGCGATTCTAGTTGGTCAAGCTTAAGGCGGATACGGACGTGCTGTGGACTATCTACAGAGGGACGACACTTGGAGTCCTAAAGACTTGTTCTTGTTCGGTTCGGGCGCAGCTAGGGAAGGCACGCAACAAAAAGTATGCATCTAAACTATGCTAAATGATTATGTGTAAATAATATGCTTTCCTGGCTTTATGGTTTTTTCCGCATGATTTATGAATTGTCATATGTATCATAACCTAACAGTGGTATCACAAGCCTCTTATTATTTTCATAATCTAAATTGCATGAACATGGTTAAATATTACAAATTTGCAAGAATTAAAAGGGGTGATTAATTTTCGTAATTGTTAATTAATTGCAAATTGCGTTTATTTAATTATACGTACGCAGTTTTTCGGCAGTTTCTTCGTTACTCATCCAAATCGAGTGATTTTTGTGTCAATTCCGCATGTAAAAGGCATTCTAAAATTTTGTCAAACATAATATTTTTCGGCCGAACCCAAAAATCTCAAATTCGAAGCCTAACTATGACTTTTCGAAGGTTTTAGTTTTTCGAATGCAAAATTTCGTAAATTTAAGATGTTAAATTAAATATTTGCGATTCTTGTTGATAAATCTTGAATTTTGATTGACCTACTATATATGTTTAACAAGTTTGAATGCCTAACCTTGTTAATTATGCAATCTAATTTGTAATTATGATTAATTTGTTGAAATTCGAATAATTTAGAATTGATGTGTTTTTCATAATTAATTAATAATTTAATTAGATATCCATGATTAAAAACCACCATAAAAATTGTTAATTTATGTTAAATTTTAAATTTTTATGACCAAGATTTGAATCCATGTTAATTGGAAATTAATTGATTAATAAATTTTCGATTTTTCGCCCTAAAATTATGAAATTAATACGTTTTATTAATTTGTCGTTAATTTTGAATTAAAAATTTTATATTTTTATGAAAAACGCCCATAAATGTTGCACGCACAAAGAAATGGAACCTACGTGTTACCCTTAAGGGGTGTTGTATAGTGCGGGCACGCGGCGACGAGCAAGGGAGCTCGTCGCCCGTGCGGTACAAATGCAGCGAGCAACCAAGGCATGGCGCGCGCACGAGGCAAGGGAGCCTAGGCGTGTGTGCTGTGTGCTATGGGCGAAGGGCGATGGGCGTGGCACAAGACGAGGCGCGCGCGCGAGGGCGAAAGCTGGGTAGCCCAGCGATCGCTGCTCCGCGCACCAGCGAGCGCTGCCTCGTCACGAGAGCTTGCTTGCGCCTAGCGAGTGAGCACTTCTTCGGTAGCTGCTGCGATGCATGCGGGCGAGCAGGCTGCACACAAGCGTGGCTTGGCTGGCTGCGTTTGCGCATGGCTGCTGCTGCATTGTGTCATGGGCGTGCGGTCGGTCGTGCACTCGATGGGGCTTGGGCGCAAGCCCAAGTGCTCGTCGTGTTACGATTGAGTCGTTTTGAATTTTAATTTGACATTTTCAGTTCGAAATAATTTTAATTAATTTTAAAATTAATAATTTAAATTGTTTTCTTGGATTTTAATTTTAAATATTATAATTATTATAAATTTTAATTTATATTAATTATTTTACTAAAATTAAACCTTGAATTAATTTAAATTCGTTTAATTCAACTGAAAATAAATTAAATAAATGGATTCGATTATAATTTTATATGAGCTTTAAATTTTAATTAAACTTGTATGTTTTCGGTTAGACTAGAAATACAATTTTGTGTTTAAATTTAGTAAAGCATATAAAGTTATTGGTTTAAGTGGGAGCATTTTTAGTCATAAACTCTTGATTAGGTCTTCAAATCCTTTAAGGTTAAACAACTTGATTAGAATTAATAAGGACTAAATAATTGGTAGATTATTGGTGCCCTTGATTAATTGCTGCAAATATTTATGTGATGCATACAACGTGTTTTACTAACCAGCTATGTGGGCCATTCATGATAATGAATGGGTGAATGGTATATATTGTATATGTACTGTTTTGCAGGTTATGAAGTGACTAGTATGGCCCAAATATGATAGAAAATATGGTCTGCGTACCATTAATTTGAATGTAATTGGTCTAATGCACCAAATTTGTTTTTCAATTCAAATATGATCTGTGTGCCGTCAAATAGTTGTAATTTGTTTAATTATAGCTGATCCTATTTTGAGAAAATGGCGCCTCCCACCGTGAAATTCAAGACCATTTTCAAGACGGACTTTGAAGTTGAAGCTTCAAGATGAAGTCGGGCCATACTAGATCACATTTATCTTATGCATGCTTTAAGTTATTTATTGCTTTTAAATATGTCTTAAATATGCATGAGATTGAAGCTTGATTATGTTGCATGATTAAGGATTTTAGTTCACTTAAAATCTAACCAACATAGTAAAAGCCTTAAGTTCCAAACTTTAAAAATTGAGTTAAAAGGTGCCATGCCAAAATAACACTTACTTGGATAACCTTTACATCAATCTAGTAATAGTTTTACGCTCAGAGAAGTGTTACTTATTGATCCTAAAGGGGTAAGGTACACAAATAATTGTGAGTACATGTTAGGTTTGGTGAAACTCAACGATATAAGTAAGGAGTCCTTTTATGTCGTGGCAAAATTGATAGGTTTACCTAATAAGCTCTTAGACGTACCTATTAACCAAAAGGCTTTTGCTTACCTAAAAGATTTTAGAATTGAGTCTAAATACATAATGTGCTTAATTCTTCAATGGTTTTTAGACTATTAGCAAAAGGCTTTTGCTTACCTAAAAGATTTTAGAATTTAGTCTAAATACATAATGTGCTTAATTCTTCAATGGTTTTTAGGGTCTTGGAATCATTTTATTCACACCTGCCGGAACACATAACTTGAATAAGATGCTTAATAAACATTAAATTATGCATGTATGCTAGAATTTAAGTTTATTAAGAGAAACTGTGAATGATGATTAATTATTTGTTTATTCTTTTGCAATTGTAGTTTTAATTATGGCAAACAATAATTCTTTCAACATTCGATGAATTCTCGAAAAGGAGAAGTTGAACGGGAAAAACTTCCTTGACTGGCAAAGGAACTTGCAAATAGTTCTTATGCAGGAAGGAAAGGAGTATGTCCTGGAAGAGGCGATGCCCGAAGCCGCAGGCGAAGGGGTCACTCAAGCAGCCCTCAATCGTTGGATTGATGCCAACAAGGATGTGAAATGTCTAATGCTTGCAACCATGGGTGCAGATCTGCAGAAAACATTCATCAACTCAAATGCTTTCACGATCATCAGTGAGTTAAAGAACATGTTCCAAGATCTGGCTCGATTCGAAAGGTTCGAGACCCATAGGAAAATTCTTGAGACCAAGCTTAAGAAAGGCGAGCCCGTAAGTCCACATGTTCTCAAAATGATTGGACTCATTGAGAATATGAGTCGGCTGGATCAGCAGTTCTCTCGGGAAATGGCTGTAGACACCATCCTCCATTCTCTTCATAGCGGGTATGATCAGTTCAAGATGAACTACAGTATGAATAGTCTGGACAAAACGCTCACTGAGCTTCACGGTATGCTGAAGACCGCTGAAAAGACGCTCAAAAGTGATAAGCAAGATGTGCTTATGGTGCGTGGGGGCAAGTTCAAGAAATCTGGAAAGAAGAGGAATGCTAAGAAAGGTGGCAACAAGGCCAGCCCAACTAAGCAAACTGGCGCCAAATCTGAAAAGAGGAAGGTAAGTAACCCACTTCTGAATCTGAATGCTTCTACTGCCAGAAGAAGGGGCATTGGAAGAGAGATTGCTTGAAGCTAAAGGAAGATCAGAAGAACAGAACAGTCGTTCCATCTTCAGGTATTTTCGTTATAGACTGTATACTTGCTAATTCAACTTCTTGGGTATTAGATACAGGTTGTGGCTCACACTTATGTTCCAATCCACAGGGACTAAGAAGAAGTAGAAGGTTAAGCAAGGGTGAAGTCGACCTACGAGTGGGAAATGGAGCATGGATTACTGCATTAGCTGTAGGAACTTATTATTTGTCGTTGCCCTCTGAGCTAGTTTTGGAACTGGAAGAGTGTTTCCATGTTCCAAGTCTTACTAAAAACATCATTTCTGTTTCTTGCTTAGATGCTAAGGGATTTTCCTTTTTAATAAAAGACAATAGTTGTTCGTTTTATTTTAAAGAGATGTTTTATGGATCTGCTAGATTAGTCAATGGACTTTATTTATTAGATCACGACAAACAAGTTTATAACATAAATACCAAAAGGCCAAAAAGGATGATTCAGATCTCACCTATCTGTGGCATTGTCGATTAGGCCATATTAACTTGAAACGCATGGAAAGACTTCAAAAGGAAGGAATTCTAGAACCATTTGATTTAGAGGATTATAGTAAGTGCGAATCATGTTTACTTGGCAAAATGACAAAGCAACCTTTCTCTAAAGTTGGAGAAAGAGCAACTGAACTATTGGGTTTAATCCATACAGATGTATGTGGACCAATGAGTACAAATGCTAGAGGTGGTTTCAGCTACTTTATCACTTTCACTGATGACTTCAGTAGATATGGTTATGTCTACCTAATGAAGCATAAGTCTGAATCCTTTGACAAATTCAAGGAATTTCAGCCCAACTCGGTCGGTTGGTTAGCCCACCTAACAGATGATGAGATTCTCGGAGTGAAGTAGAGAATCAATTAGGCAAGAATATTAAGGCACTGCGGTCTGATAGAGGCGGTGAATATCTGAGCTATGAATTTGATGACCATCTGAAAGAATGTGGAATTCTGTCAGAATTGACTCCTCCTAGAACACCACAATGGAACGGTGTGTCGGAACGGAGGAACAGAACCTTGCTAGACATGGTTAGATCAATGATGGGTCAGGCCGAACTTCCAATAGAATTTTGGGGACATGCACTAAATACAGCTGCACTCACTATAAATACAGCTCCGTCTAAAGCTGTTGAAAAGACTCCATATGAGTTATGGTTTGGAAAGCCTCCAAATGTGTCTTTTCTTAAGATTTGGGGATGTGAAGTATACGTCAAACGATTAATTTCAGACAAACTTCATCCAAAATCTGACAAATGTATCCTTGTGGGCTACCCAAAGGAAACAAAGGGGTATTACTTCTACAATACATCTGAGAACAAGGTGTTTGTTGCTCGAGATGGTATCTTTTTGGAAAAGAATCACATTTCCAAAATGACAAGTGGGAGAAAATTAGACCTCGAAGAAATTCGAGTCGAACAACAAACTCTAGAGAATGCTCAAGATGACATTCAAGATGAAACTCAGATATCTTTAGAAGTATCTGGTGAGAATCATGGTCAATCTAGAAATGTAACCCCGCGTAGATCGCAAAGATATAGATCTCAACCGGAAAGGTACTTAGGTATTTTGACGAACGAGAGCTATGACGTTCTATTACTTGAAAGTGATGAACCTGCGACTTACAAACAAGCTATGACGAGCCCTAGCTCCAAGCAATGGCATGAAGCCATGCAATCTGAATTAGACTCCATGTGTGAAAACCAAGTATGGGATTTGGTCGATTTGCCAGATGGCTACCAAGCCATAGGAATGGGTTTTCAAACTGAAAAAGGACAAGGATGGGAAACTTGAAGTTTTCAAAGCTAGATTGGTTGCAAAAGGTTACAGGCAAGTCCACGGTGTGGATTACGATGAAACCTTTTCACCAGTTGCAATGCTAAAGTCTATTCGGATAATGTTAGCAATCGTTGCATATTACGATTACGAAATATGACAGATGGATGTCAAAACCGCTTTCTTAAACGACGTTTTAACAGAAACTGTGTTTATGACACAGCTTGAGGGTTTTGAGGATCCAAAGAATGCAAAAAAGGTATGCAAGCTAAAGATATCAATCTACGGATTGAAGCAGGCATCAAGGAGCTTGAATATACGTTTTGATGAAGCAGTCAGTGACTTTGGTTTCATCAAGAACGCAGACGAATCTTGTGTATACAAGAAGGTCAGTGGGAGCAAAATTTCTTTTCTAGTATTATATGTCGACGACATATTACTTATCGGAAATGACATTCCTATGTTGAACTCTGTCAAGATTTGGCTTGGGAAATGTTTTTCGATGAAGGATCTAGGAGAAGCACAATACATACTGGGCATCAAGATTTACAGAGATAGATCTAAAAAGATGATTGGACTTAGTCAAAGCACTTATATCAATAAGGTGCTTGAAAGGTTCAAGATGGCAGACTCCAAGCGAGGCTACCTACCCATGTCTCATGGAATGACTCTAAGCAAGACTTAGTGCCCAAAAACACTTGATGAGCGTAGACGAATGAATGGGATTCCATATGCATCATTGATTGGTTCAATAATAAATGCTATGATATGTACACGCCCGGATGTTGCGTATGCACTCAGTGCTACGAGCAGATACCAGTCAGATCCTGGAGAGGCACATTGGACTGCTGCCAAGAACATTCTGAAGTACCTGAAAAGGCACAACGATGACTTTCTGGTCTATGGTGGAGATGATGAATTAATTGTTAAAGGCTATACGGATGCAAGTTTCCAAACCGACAAAGATGATTTCAGATCACAGTCTGGGTATGTCTTCTGCCTCAACGGAGGTGCAGTAAGCTGGAAAAGTGCTAAGCAAAGCACCATTGCGGATTCTACAACTGAAGCGAAGTACATTGCTGCACATGAACCAGCAAAGGAAGCTATATGGCTAAGGAAGTTCATAGGTGAACTTGGTGTAGTCCCCTCCATTAAAGGACCAATGGCCCTGTATTGTGATAATAACGGAGCTATTGCACAGTCAAAGGAGCTTAGACACCTCCAAAGAGTCAAGCATGTACTTCGTAGATTTCACCTTCTACGAGAGTTCGTTTAAAGAAAAGAAGTCAAGATAAGCAAGATTGGAACTAATGACAACATCTCAGATCCATTGACTAAACCTCTGCCGCAGGCGAAGCACAACTCGCACACTGCAACTATGGGAATCGAGCATTTTGGAGAATGGCTTTGATGTCCTTGTTTAATGTTTTAAAGTTTTAGAGTTTAATACTTTGTAAAACATTATTGGTTAATCATTCACAATAAATGAATAGAATTCATTTTTCCATTTAATTTGTGGTTTATTAAATGATGAGTCCCTTCAATTTGACGAAATATTCAAGATAGACTGTCAGGACCAGTCCTGTGACTAAGAAATATCTATCAAGTGAACTTGAATGACAAAAGTTGAAAATGGTCCCTGGTCGGAGTTTTCTATAAAGATGGACGCATAGAAAACGTTAGACGACTAGAATGCAAGATGACTAGTAGTTTTGTTTCTTGAACTATGTGGACATGGCAATGTCATAATCATTTGCATAGATACTTACTTTGGGAAGACTAGTATCGAACAGACCTATGAAACTTTACTGTAAAAGATGAAAATCTGTCATAAGTAAATTTCATTAAAATTATTAGACACTAAATCCTCAATACCTGAGTGATTTGAGATTACTTGTTTGAGAACTGCTTACTTTGACGTTGACCAACCGTCGCACCGTAAAAGGAGGCTATAAAGGCAACGCTCAGGTAATCACCTATCAAACGAAGTCTAATCTCAAGATCGCAAGATTGGGATTGTCCTCCCATAAATCGAGATGAGATGCTGAAAGTTGTACAAGGCCACTCGGAGAGATAGAAACTATAAAATGCATGGCCGTGCTTAGATGAATCATAGGCTATGATTATCTGTTTATTTGATCAGTTGAACTCTGAAACCGAGAAACACCTCTAGACATAATAAGGATGACAACTCTTACCTTATGTTCAAGAGCAAGCATCGAGCAACAAAGGAATTAGGAAATGCACAATTGTCCCTAAGGACAAGTGGGAGACTGAAGGAAATAATTCCCTTGGTCCAAGTATGCATTTAATGTTAAGTCTAATAAATGCGGTTCAGTATTAATTAACAAGTTAATAATTCAGTGAGATCAAGTGAGCTTAATGCCTAGCTAGAGGCCGCTTCAGTTCAAGTGGAATTAATGATATTAATCCACAGCTTACTCTTGACTGAACCCGTAGGGTCACACAAATACACTAGTAGAAAAAACCCCTGTTGCAGCCCCTTGTTGCAGCGTACATGTATTAATACGCTTCAACAACCAGTCGGTCAACGCGGGTCAAACTCTTTAAACAGTTGTTGCAGCGTACAAATTAATTGCCCCCTGCAAAAATGTTTGTTGCAGCGTACATTGTAAAAGCCCCCTGCAATAGCCCTTTCTGTTGTAGCGTACGTTGTAAAAGCCCCCTGCAATAGGTCGTTGTCAAAAAAATTCGATGCAATGGATATTTGGTTAATTAACACCAACATAATCTCAAAAGGCAAGAGACCAAATTTTCAAAGTCCCGCGCTCAGCTCCGTTCTTCAATTCTTCCCTCAGCTTTCCCTGCTGGTGGGTCTCGTCGGTGGTTCTCTCCCTCTAGCTTCCTCGTTGGTGGTTCTCTTTTCTCGACGATGGTTCTCCCCATCTAGCCTCCGCGTCGGTGGTTCTCTTTTCTCGTCGGTGGTTCTCCTCATCTAGCTTCCTCGTCGGTGGTTCTCGCCACCTAACTTCTCCGTCGCTAAACCAGCTAGCTTGCTCGGCCGGTGGTTCAGCTCGCGTCCTGTTCTTCGTCAATATTTTCACCGCGGTAAGTAATTATCTTCCCTGTCCCTTCTTGATTTTCGTTTTAAGAATTAGGGTTAATTAGGGTTTGTTCAATTTGTTTTTTTTGGCGATATTAAGTGTTGTTTAAGGTAGGAAGGGGCTAATTAATGATATTAAGTGTTGTTATTGTACAGTGTCGAGTCTGAAATATATCATCTGACTTTGTATACTACTGTAAGATTTTGAAACCCCTATGTTCATGGGTTCCCATTACTGTTCAAAGCTTACTCTCTTTCTATTATCAATTTTGGTCGAAGTCAACTACAACTAAATTTCTCTTGCAAAAATGCTGTTGGGTGTTTTTATTTTTATTTTTAAATGTATACATGGATGTGGTCTATATTCTGAATTAAGTTTAATTTAAACAATGGGTTAATGTTAACCCCCTTCGTCAATCTATTCTTTGATGTTTTATTGATAAAGAAAACGTATTATTCTGTTTACTGGCCGGAAGGCATGCTTTCATTTGTCAAGAGGAAGGTTTACAGGCCATTTATATACAGTAACCTATAATATATTAGGCCTCATAAATCTACTTGGTAATAATCTGAAATGTTTAACATAATTATTACGAGTAAACTTTAAGAAAAACTTTTTTAGTAGAATACTAATATGTTGAGGCAACCTAAAAGAGAAACTTAATAATTACCTTGGATAGATCAAGATGTTGAGTGGAGATTTTCTAAGATTACAGCATATGTAGTGAACCTGTGATGTGCATTTGAAAACGAATAGAAGTTGAGATGACTTGATCCCCTAAGCCAAAGGCTATAACTTATGATAGTGTGGTTAATTGAAGGATCTCTCAAAAAGGATCCTACTTAGAGTTTAAGGGTTATGCTTTCTGATAAATAGGATTTAAGTCATGTTTGCACAGAATCAAGGGATTCTGAACAAAGGTTATAATCAATTACCAATCATTAAAGGTTATAATCAATTACCAATCATTTAATTCATATTGCTATTTGACCTAAGGAAACATCCAAGTAGTTGAGTGGTGATATTGATATTTATATAAACACTGTATGATTGTAGTGAACCTCTTCATTAAGCTTGAAAAGAACTTGGACTAGACTCTAGAGTTCCCGATTAGAGCGATGGTTTTGAGGTTTTCTTGTGAGTTGTGAGGGATCATGAGGCAGGGTTTTGATACCTAAGCTTCTTCTAGAAATTATTTGAGGACAATTGGTGTTAGGATGCTCAGCGTATATGGATGTTCGGTACTAGCTCAGATATTTCTTTTGAGGATTCATGGAGTGATTGATGGTAACTAAAAGTGGAAGGTGTTGTTTTGAGGAAATGTACTGGAGTTGCAAACCTTGGATCCCTGAAATGGAAAAGTATTGAGAAACTATATAAGCAATGTTGAAAGACATCCTGAAAGGTGATGTGAGACATCCTAAAGTTATCTTCTAAGCTCTCTAGTACATAGAGATGGTACTAGGGTTCTTGGACACTTCAATTTCTTGGGTTAGATCCAGAGGTCACACAACGAAAAACGAGTTTAGGTTGCTTAACTGCTTAAACCATGAGAGTGGTAAGTGCTGACACATCCATGTTAAAATCTTTCTGAGAAAGGAGAAAGACATTACTTAGGTGAATTATTCTAATTATAGAAATTGGAAGAACAAATCGAAGTGTCCAAAATCCAAATACTCACATAAAATAAAACATCCCAAACCTAGGTATCTATGATTTGTTCCTGTCTATCCACTGTAGTTAAAATACAGGAAAAACCCCACAACACTTGTACTTTGATTAATGAGAAAATGCAGCTTATACGTTTAGTTTCTTTGAATTGTAAAAATGATCCCTAGAGTTCCCCCAAACACTTCAGTAGGACACACATGTCTCTTTTGGCTGCTTAATTGGTGGTCCTGATGTCCTATTGAAGTGTTTGAGGTAGTTCTTGGGGGGTTATGAGGCTATGATGAAATTAAAAGACTGCAATTTTACCTGCCAATATATTTTTTATTTTCACGCTTATACTTACGAATCTAAAATCTCTTTTATGTCCAGGTCGGAGCTACTCTGGTTGCTATTTGTATCTTGTTGGAAATCAAGGTCGGATGTTCAGTAATCTAACCTGCACAGGGCATACTTATTCATATTCCCCAAAGCCATTTCCCCTGTGAGTTCCTTTTTTTTTGTCTATGCATTGAGTTAATATTGATGGTTAAGTGCAAAGCAGAATCAAAGTTGATATTGTTTGTGGTCAATATGCCTTTTTTGTTGGATATTCATAGGTTGACATTACATATGGTTTTTATTTCTTGCTGTGCAACTGCATTCCTTTAAATGAAGTATGGGTCAATTGGCCATGAGAAGTGAAGTAAGAGAGGGACTGGAGACAGAAAAAGGGTGGATAAAGGAACACTACCTTCAGGATTATATTCTGCACATTCATATTTCTCCAAAGCCATATTCTAGACTAGGTTCATGTTCTGCATTTGTACATAGTCTATCTTTGGTTACGTTTTCTCGTTTTACCTTAAATTCTCAGGATCTTTCAGTTACTCCAGAATAATAGCAAAAATGTTACAGTATAAATTTGTAATAGAGAGCTTTAATTATTGTCAAGCAACACAGCTAGGTGCCCTCAAGAGTTCCCTTGAACACTTCAATGGACACACCAATTATATAGGCCCTATCCAGGGGTGGCTTTTGTCTGCTGAAGTGTTTGGGGGAACTTCAGGTGGTGCTTGACACTGTAGCACGATGCTTATTAGATAAAAACACTTAATATTTATAACTTTTTTGGGCTGATAAACTTCAATGAAGTTTTTCTTTAACATATAAATATCTTTTCTTATCAAATGAACATGCTAGATATATTTTCTTTTTGGTTTTCTGTTCAATTTCAACACATTTTTTTTCCATTTGTATAAAAATCATATATTCATAGTTAGATTTTGTTTCCGGTGTTATAAACACTGTAGCATATGCAGAGCTACTTAATTTATGGGGGTTTCCGGTGTTAGAATTTTTGTGTTCACATATCCCCTCGACGCTTTGATGTCTTTAGAAAATGTAATCATTCTTGTAACTACATTACCGTTGCACCATCTAACAATAAAAGTTATAAATATTCCTCCTATGAAGCTCTTTCTTATTAGCTAACTCATAAGTCATAATAATCACACTATTTTGTTGTGCAATAAATCAGCAGCAAGAGTAGCTCTACTAAGTCATGCTTGCATTATCCCTTGAAGGATCAGATTACAACTAAGCCTTGTTGAACTGAGATGTGGCTGTAAGTTATCTGTCTTATTTATCCAGATTAGTCCTAGCGCTGCAGACTTGGGGGAGACTTTATGCTCCCTGAACTTTGGTAGTCGAGTCAAGGGAATCGAATATGGTCCAGCTCGCAAGCAGACAGATTTTTCTGAGCTCCTCAAGTATAAGCATCTGGTATGTTCTATGAGAATTTTTTAGAATAATATTGTTGTTGAGTTTTGCCTGCTGTTTATGCTCGTATTTCTTTCAATAGGCTAAGAAATCAAAGCATGATGAAAAAGAAGCAAAGAAACTGCAGGACAATGTACAATCTTTGCAGCTAAGACTTTCTGCCATAGAGCATATCTGCAGAAATCTCCAAGAGAAGGTATTGTTGCTACTCTCTCTCTTAAGATGATATCTGCAGTCTGCTTGGTCAACTTGTCCTAAGTTGACATTGTTTGCAGTAATCGATCAAAAGTTTATAATATAAACTAAATAACTTTCATATTTGGTTGGTTGCTTTTTTGTTCTGTTATGTGAGATATTGGTGCATTCCCGTTGTGTATTAGCTAGAAATTTACCCCCTGAGTATGAACATATATTGGAAATATGGTAGAATATGAAATGAATCAGGCTTTTAAGTGATACAGTCTACATCAGCTGAAGGTACAATATCATGGAATATTTAGGTAGAGGCAGCCAGGCAGGATTTTGTTAATTTATTTGAAGCAGGATTTTGACCCTTATATGATTATATCATAATTCATGGAAGTAACCTAATACCTATAAAAAAAACCTGTAGTGTGTTGCTTCATTGTACTTCGACTAGCTTGTTTTATGATGATTGTTTCAAGATGATCTTGCATGGAGTATGTGATGATTGAGAACTTCATACTTATTTCTTATTTTAGTTTGTTGGCTTCAGCTTACTAAAATTTATGTATTTTAAGGTTTTTGCTGCAATTTTCCTATTCTTCTTATCCAATAAACAACTTGCTGATGCTCACGTGTCTTAAAAAATCACCATGATATAGAAGCTGATTTCTTGATCCGAAAGGAGTAAATCCATCTGTAACTTGGTTCTTTAGCTGCTTTTGACTTTGTTTTGCATGTACTTGGTTGTCTGTACCTGTGGTTTATATAAGTGAATCAACCTGCCAATTTCCTGTTCTAACCTTATCTATATCTGTGTTTTTTTTGGGTGGGAATTTATTAGTTTATGCAGATGGAAGATCTGTCTTGACATTCTATAAAACCAATGGAGTCCCATATATGATGTTGCTGCTATCCTAACGTCAATTCAGGTAACAAGTTAGCCTTGAGGAATTTCTTGGGATTTTAGGCACATATTTATAATTAGTATCTCTTGTTTATAGTAGTAATTAGTATCTTCTTTTACATGCTTGTGATTCACTGAAGAGTTCATTTTGATCCATGTTGAGAAAGAGGAAAAAAGTGTGTTGAAATGGTTTTATTCAATAAATATTTAAAAAGCTATAGGAGATTTTCATCTTTTGAATCCTCGTTCTATCTAGTGCTTTAAGGAACTCCAAGTATAGAGAGGTGTTCTTTTATTCTTATTACATGATTAATATGCATAGTTTTAACTTTCTAAAACTCATTCCAATCTATTTATATACATTTAAGGCTCATTGGGTTGTTATAGGTCATGTTTAGAGCTAAAATGACATTTACGCTCCCAACTTTGAACTAAAGAAACTAAGGACTCATTTTATTCTTATTACATGATTAATATGCATAGTTATAACTTTTTAAAACTCATTCCAATCTATGTAAGCACTTTTAAGGCTCATTGAGTCGTTAGAGGTCATATTTAGAGCTAAAACGACATTTTCACTCCCAACTTTGAACTAAAGGTCCTAAGGACTCATTTTATTCTTATTACATGATTAATATGCATAGTTTTAACTTTCTAAAACTTATTCCAATCTATGTATGCACATTTAAGGCTCATTGAGTCGTTATAGGTCATATTTACTTTTAACTAAAGAACCTAAGGACTATTTGATTCTTATTACATGATTAATATGCATAGCTTTAACTTTCTAAAACTCATTTGAATCTATTTATGCACATTTAAGGCTCATTGGATCGTTATAGGTCATATTTAGAGCTAAAATGACATTTCCGCTCCCCAACTTTGAACTAAAGAACCTAAGTACTCATTTTATTCTTATTACATGATTAATATGCTTAGTTTGAAGTTTCCAAAACTCATTTCAATCTACTTATGCACATTAAAGGCTTGTTTGGTCGTTATAGGTCATATTTAGGCTAAAATGAGCATTTTCGCTCCCAAATTTTAAATAAAGAACCTTAGGACTCATTTTAAACTTACTAAGTGTTTTATATGCTTAGTTTTGACTTTCTAAGACTCATACCAATCTATTTATGCACATTTAAATCTCATTGGGTCATTATAGGTCATATTTAGCATAAAAAGACATTTTCGCTCCCAACTTTGAACTAAAGAACTTAAGGACTTATTTTAAACTTATTACATGATTTGTATGTTTAGTTTTAAGTTTGCAAGACTTATTCCAATCTACTTATGCACATTTAAGGATTGTTTGGTCGTTATAGGTCATATTTAGGCTTAAATGAGACATTTTCGCTCCCAAATTTGAACTAAAGAACCTAAGAACTCATTTTATACTTATTATACATTTATTATGCATAGTTTTAACTTTCTAAGACTCATTCGAATCTATTAATGCACATTTAAGGCTAATTGGTTCGTTATAGGTCATATTTAGGCTAAAATGATATTTTCGCTCCCAAATTTGAAATAAAGAACCTAAGGACTTATTTTAAACCTTTTACATGATTAATATGCTTAGTTTGAAGTTTCGAAGACTTATTCCAATCTATTTATGCACATTTAAGGTTTGTTTGGTCGTTATTAGCCATATTTAGGCTAAAATGAGCATTTTCTCTCCCAGATTTGAAATAAAGAACCTAAGGACTCATTTTAAACTTATTAATGTTTTACATGCTTAGGTATAACTTTCTATGACTCATTCCAATCTATTTATGCACATTTAAGGCTCATTGGGTCGTTATAGGTCATATTTAGCCTAAAATGACATTTTCGCTACCAACTTTGAACTAAAGAACCTAAGGACTCATTTTAAACTTAGTACATGGTTATTATGTTTATTTTTAAGTTTCCAAGACTTATTCCAATAAACTTATACATATCAAATTTTTGTTTTTTGTAAGGTCTATACTCCGAGGACTGCGCCTTATGGTAGTGAGGAAATTGATGTGGTTCGTGAGCAATGGGCGAAGTTTTTTTACCAGCAAGTATTTATTATTGACCTGAGGAAGCTTGATCGAGTTGGTTTAGATGTATAGAACAATCTTTTATGTTAAAATGCATGCGTACGTTGAAATTGGAACGTATGTATATTTAAATGTATTAGTACGTGCACTTTGGTTTTGGAATATATACAAAACTACAGTTATTGTTTATATATTTGTTATACAGGTTGCGATATTCTATTATTGTTATGACAGGTTTCTATATTTGGTGCAAATTCCCTAAACAAAATTAGAATTTTCCCGCCAAAAGTGCTTTGTTGCAGCGTACATATATATGTGTACGCTGCAACAAGGGTGTAAATTTTGGCAAATTTTCAGACTTGTTGTAGCGTACAAATAGATGTACCCTGCAACAAGTGGAGTTTTTTGCTACTTCTTTGTACGCTGCAACAAGTCAATATTTTTGCCAAAATTTTGACACTTGTTGCAGCGTACATGCATATGTACGCTGCAAAAAAGTACTTTTTACAGCGAACATTGTACGCTGCAACAAGTTCAGACTTGTTGCAGGCCCCCCAGTTGCAGCATACGATGTACGCTGCAACAGGGGTCTAAAAGCCCGCTGCAATAAGGGTTTTTTCTACTAGTGATAGTACGTAAACAGATCAAGTATTTAATGGCATTAAATACTCCATCTATGGATATTCGGAATCGACGGATCTTGGTTTCAGTGGGAGCTGAGATCGTCAAAAGTAAGAAATGAATACTCCGGAAACGATGACATTACCGGAAACGGAAATATGGATCGTATCGAAAATATAAATATTATCCAAGTCGTAGATGTTGCCGGAAACGGAAACATGGTACGTATCGGAAAATATTATCGGAAATGGAAATATTACCGGAATCGGAAATATTGCCGGAAACGGAAATATTGTCAGAATCGGAAATATTATCGGAATCGGAAAATAATTTCGGAAACGAAAATATTAAATATTTTTTCGAAACGGAAATTAATTCCGGAATCGGAAATGTTAAATATTGTTCGTATCGGAAATGAATTCCGGAATCGGGAATTTAATCGGAAAGCGTATCGTACGAATTAGCATCGGACGAGGCTTGCTAGACGAAGGCGCAACACGAAGCCAGGCCGACGCCCAGCAAGCCACACGCATCCAACACGCCAAGTGCTTGACCAGGCCCAGCGCAAGGCCAGGCCCAGGCAAGGCCAGGCCCAGCCAAGCCTTGGCGCGCGCGAGCTCAGCGATGGGCTGCGAGCAAGTGGGCCTCAGCGCTATGCCCTGTGCGTGGGCCGCAAGGCTTGCGCATGGGCGTGCGGTGCTTGGGCGCTGCGTGCATGCGTGCTACACGAATCCTAAGGCTATCGGGATTCGTCATATGATTAAATCCTAATCCTAATAGATAAAGTTTATTTAATAGAGTCCTAGCAGGATTCTAATTAAACTAAATTAGTATTTTAATAGGATTATAAGTCCTTTTCCATAACTCTATAAATAGGTGCCTAAGGTCACAAATTTATACATAATATTGAAGTATTCAAAGGTAAGATTTTGAAGCAAAAATCAGCCAAACACTTGCAACCATTTACCCGAAATTCCTAGGAACCTTAAGGGCGATTCTAGTTGGTCAAGCTTAAGGCGGATCCGGACGTGCTGTGGACTATCTACGGAGGGACGACACTTGGAGTCCTAAAGACTTGTTCTTGTTCGGTTCGGGCGCAGCTAGGGAAGGCACGCTACAAAGTGTATGCATCTAAATTATGCTATATGATTATGTGTAAATAATATGTTTCCTGGCATTAAGGTTTTCCGCATAATTTATGTTTTGTCATATGTATCATAACCTAACAGTGAAGGGCCTAGGGATCTTGATGAGCCGCCGGTATTTGAGAGAAGACAGCTAAATCGCAATAGGGTGTTTACCACCTGTGAGAGAATAGTCATTAATGCTCATGGAAAGTTTGAGGGTGGGGATACAACGGACTTGATTTGGAGCTTTGAAGGAATAGAAGGAAGTGAAAGATCTTGTAGCGCGTACTGCAGCAGCAAAGAACAGACAGAGCTAAAAGCTTAACGTACTAGAAGGTATTAATGAAGCGAAAAGAAAGAACTAGAGACACCTGATCATAAAGCCTATGCACACGAGGTGTACTGACATTATAATGGGCAAAGTGACCCCAAGTATGGATAACATTAAAAGATGAACCTCTGAAGATATTTTTGAGTCAGGATCCATATCATGGACCAGGACAAGCGATGGGTCTGTCTTTCTCAGTACCTAAGGGTATCAAGATCCCTTCCAGTCTTGGAAATATATTCAAGGAACTCAAACAAGATCTTGGATTCTCTATTCCATCTCATTAGAATTTGGAGATATGGGTTGTACGGGTGATAGTTCTGACATGTATACCAGTTTATTTTCTCTCTTGCATTTCATATTTGAAGTGTCTCTTTGCTTCACAATTCTTATGAATTCGTTACTTATCATGTTCTTAAAACATGAATTTATTAAACTTTGCCTGCCTTATCTATACATACCTCTCATACCAACCATTTTTCATCTTAAATCTTGTAATATAGACTTCGCCTAGCCTCGCTACCCCCACCCCATGCACATAGACACTCCCTGCTACCCCCCACCCCTACAAAGAGACACTCCCTAACCCCGATCATTTTTGAATTTTGGGCCACATAATGCAAATGCAATAACAACAACAATATGTAACAATAAAGGGTCTACCGGAAGACTGCATAAGTTATTTTAATTTCACAAGTATATATCTCAAATCCTACCCAACCTAGGGTTATAAATCATGTTTATGGTCACAATCGCAAAAAATTTCAAGCTTAGCAACATAGTTAACTCCATATAAAATTACCTTGTTTTTAGCAATAGTGTCCACATCTCATGTCTCGGCCTGTTTTTCACCACTGCCACCAGAAGCATCATTAATCTACAAAAACCATGTTAATATGTCAAATATAAATGCAATTACTCAGGTAGTGCAGTTGTATTTTAACATGTCAAATATAAATACACTACTGTTTAGCCTATTTTATCATTTCTGATTTGTTCAGATTTGTTCAATTCTGATCAAGTTTCTTCAATTCTGACCTACATTTGTTTTAGTCGACTAGATTTTACATTGAGTGTACAGAAACAAATATTCAAATACTTAATCAGTAAGACATGCATGTTGCTAAATCAGAATAATTCAAGGAATGAGTAACCATATGTATTGCTGATTCCGCACCATCTAAAAGGTCTGATGAAACATTTCCTTTGCGTACTTCCTTCAAAAAAATTCCTAAGAAAGAAGCAATCATTTTAAATGACTGCGTTTTTTCATCAAACTTCGTGTTTAGAGCTTCATTTTGCTGTGCAAGTTCCTAATTTTGCTTCTTTGCGGCTGATAGTTCACCTTTTATGTTCTCCACTTCCACGGCACTATTGTTAAAATAGCTTGACCCTTCTTTCCTTAGAAAACCTTCCACTCCAAATATGTCACTTTTCTTCACTCCAAACCCATAATTAAGAGGATGTTTAGGTATTTCACCTTTATACATAAGCCTATTAAAGACCTCATTCTCAATTTCAACTCTAGACATGGAAGAAGAGGAACTCGCAAGGTTTTCTTGGACCTCGTCGTTTTCTTCCTATTGTTACATAATATGAGAAGCGAATATCAGAAGCGTAAGCTCTAGAAGATAAAACATCGGAAACACAAGCACATAAAACGCTCAGTTACCTTAAAACAGTATTAAGAGAGCTCAATCTAAAGTGCAAATTAAAAACAGAGAAACAACAAAATAAAACTGCAACATTAATACAGACAATGAAAGATCTATGCAACAGAAAGGTCCATGACCTACACAATATTCAAAACAAACAATGACAGATCTCAAACACCGATATTCAATCAGGACAATCACTAAGAATTAACACTCTTAATTAAGTACTTAAATTTGATAATGGCAGATGCAATTTTGTTAACATTAACTATACCTCAAAGGGTATTTGACACAAGACTACTAAACACAGGAAAACACATAGTACCAAAGACCAAAATTATGCCACCGTCTATCCAGCACCCAATTTTGAGAATAGGTGCCAGAAGACACGGACCACAAAAGTTTACGACAAAGAGAACACAAGTCTAAATAAGACACACAACAACTACTAACAGATATAAACACAAGCACATAAATTAATTTTAGGTCTACTAACTTGGAGATTAGTGGCCTCAACCTACTGGTTATATTCAATTTGCACTATTCATTGTTATTAATCAAAAGCTTCCGTCTTTCCCTATTCGTTTCACAAGTACATCCCAAGCTGTCCTAACTACTCAAGCAGTGCATATATATATATATATATATATATATATATATATATATATATATATATATATATATATATATCAGGATATCAGAGGCCTTGTTATAGTAGATTCTATCAGGATGCCTTATTGCAGGTTTAAATCCAATGGAATATCAATATAATTCAAGTTACATTTGTGCAGGGAGAAGAATCTTCATCCAAACTTGATCTTCCTACTAATTTTTGTATTAAGGAGCTGGCATAAATTGGATACCATAAATTAGAGCAAGATTGAATTAAGGAGTTGGCATAGATTAGAGCAAGATTGAATAAACTCAATGCAATGGATACCATAAATTGATGAGAGGGTGTGCCCTCTTCAAAGCTTCCATATTCTTTGGCATAAACTGATTTGTAAAATGTCAATTCGCTAAACTCTCCTTTCTTCTCTTTCTGCAATTATAGGAAACAAATACATAAACAAACTTGTATAGTAGGGGTTGATTAGAGAATATTTGTGTTTTACGTTCCTATCTACTTAGAATATATAGAAACTGAAATGAAACAAATTAAAGAAGGTAGAAAATCATACCAAATCAACTCTTCGATTAGCAAAGCTTGTAGCACCACTCTTGTGAAAACGACCTTGTAATGCTCGAGATTTTTTTGCCAGTTCAGATTTTACCTAAATTCAAGAAATCAATGTTAGCATGAATAAAACAAATTAACCTTATTAAACTTAGGATCTTTCGAGGTCACAAACCACGGCCTTTGGTGTAAACCAATATTTAACCAAATCCGACCAACTCTTAGAGGAGACTCCCTCAGGAAGATTGACAAAGTTTTGTTCTGGAGTTTTCACTGGATTGAAATATTTTTTCTTCAATATGTATCTATGATGCTTCCATGGTCTGTCCATGCGATTTAAAAGTGTTGTGTTAACTAGCTCCCCATCAGGTATCACAAAATGTTTTTTTAAAGAAAAAGGAAAAACCAAGAAAATAATACAAATTAGTAACTTTTCATTATACTAGAGAGCAAGAAGAAAGAGATGTGAATTCTAATGGTGTATGCTTTCGTTCTCTCTACCCCACTCTTTTTTAATCAAATTTAAATTTGAAATGTAATACTATGAAATTGCAGTGGGCTGGACAATTCTGGAAAAACAACCATTGTTCTCAAAATCAATGGTGAAGACACTAGCGTTATCAGTCCCACTTTGGGTTTCTATATCAAGACCATCTCCAACCAAAGTAAATTTTTTTAATCATTTCCCTAATTTTTGTAACTGTATTTTATTTTACAGTCTTAATGTCATGGAATTGGGACCTCAATGGCTTTAAGTTTTCTGTCTTAATTTTCTGGAAAAGCTTACTATTTAATCATTTCCCTAATTTTTGTAACTGTTTTTATTTTTCAGTCATAAGATGTTCTGCAAATGGGTATTTCATACTCCGTATTTCATTTTGTTTCTATTAACTATGATGTTCCACATTACCTTTAATTAATTAGTTAAATATTGAATAAGGAAACAAATAAAAGCTATATGTTAAAAAAATAGTTGTCATTACTCATTAGCGAAAAATAGTTCAAATCAGTACACAATTCAACTCAGTACATAAATACAAATCAGATAAAAATAATAGGGTTTTAACTGTTAATGTTAAATCTATTTTAGCAAGTTCTGCATTTTCTAGCCTTCTAAGATTGTTTAGAACTTCATTTTATTTAATTTGATGAGATTTCGTTGAGCAACAGATGTCCACCTGATGTTAGGTATTGGTGACCAACAACTGATAGCATCTATATGACACGGTCAGGGTACTGGCTATCTACGGGGATGGGCAGATTAGGCCATCTACGGGGTTGTGCACAACTCAATGGAGAGAACTACCAGACGGTGTGAAAGGCAGTTTGGAGGGTTGGAGGACCACCTAAGTTAGGCCACTTCCTGTGGCGTGCTTGCAAGGAGGCGTGGCTGCTTGCAAAGCTTGACAGAACAGAGCTGCTAACCTTTCCAACTATAATATGGGCTGCGTGGGCTTTCCGTAATTCAGTGATGTTCAATGAGCCATGGGGTGAAATACAGCAGGGGGTGGTGGGTTTTCTAAAGTTGGTAACTGATTATGGCAAGTATGCGAAGGTTGTCTTTCGCCATGCTTTATCTGTCACTGCAACTGATCTCTCTTATTTTAGTGTTGAATATATCTTGCTTACTTATGTTTCAGTGAAATATTAGTTTCCTCTACAACTGTCAGACATGTTTTCTCTCAAGATGGCATTATTGCATCTGCACGATCTTTCATATTTTGATGTTTCATTAATATTAAGCTGGAGTTGTAAGTCAATTAGGATATTTCTTATACTTCACATAGAATATTTTTAAGAAGTAATCCGACTTTGTATTTGTTAAAAGACATTAATTTGATTCATAAACAAAATTCTTGTACAAAATCAATTGACAATGTGCTTTGGTTTAGGGTTGTTCAATGATCTTTTATCATTTTCTTTTTCCCGAGTTTGTAGTATACAAGCAGAAAGTCATATTTCTGTTTCTGTTTGGGTGTATTTATGCAGTTCTCTCAATATAATTTCTCTTTTTATATGTCTAACCGAACTTTTGAACAAAATTATATGTTGTTTCTCACTCTGGACACATTCTGCCTGTATAAGTTTAATAATATAGACAAAATACCCTGTTAACTTTGTTCTACCAGTTGTTATGTCATGGACATCCATGGTTATCTTTCTTACCAGACAAATTTGGTGTCTGCAGTTCTTTGCAGTTTCCAGAGGGAGTGGATTTTCTAGCAACATTGTCCTATTATTGTCAAAAATCATGAAAATGTATTTTTTTCTCATCTATTCTTTTGATAATTAGGAAAAGTTTAGCAACTGAATACAAGGTAACCATAATACTAAAAGTCGATTCGTTCCTGTTTATGTTATCATACTTATCAAGCAATTTTATTCATTCTCTTTGACTGTTGTAAATTCAGTTGTTTTTCTTAATGGATTGTAAATTCAGTGATTTATTTGCCTGCGTTAGACATTTCACTCACTCTCTTCAGGACTGTCCTTTGGAAAACTTATTCATTTTTTTCCACTTCCAAAAGTTTCTTTAGTCTTGATCCTCTGTAACTTCTAGAGCTAAAAAGAAAACTTATTCATTTAGAAATATATATCAAGATAATTTAGTCATTCTGTAACTAATGTGTAATTGTTTACCCAGTTGAGAGATTATATTATGTTGTTGCCAGGTTTAGTAACTACCCTTGCATTTAGATGTTACTGAAATAGCAACAAGCAGGTTCATTTTCTGTACATTACTTGTTTGAATGAGTAGCTCAATGTTCTTTTTTGTATAGTCCTTGATTGAGCAGCAATACAGTTTCTGTAAATGCATCCCTTAGAATGGAAAATAAGGAATGAAGATGTAATGACATAGGAGTAGTTGAAGGAAGAAGGTGAAAGATAATGGATGCATCTAATTCAGTATTCACTTCAGCTAATTAAATAAATACCAAATAGTCCACATACCCGAATAGCTTTATTTATATTAGCTCTTAAGTTAGCGTCCAGATCACGCCAACTATCCACTCCCACTGGACACATATCATCTCTTTTTTCAATATCTCCAAGGAAAATCACAAGGATTTTACCACCTTTTCGAAGAGTTTGGTTGAATTCCTTGAACTTAACGATGTATTTAAATACCGTTGCATCATGCCAAACGTCTCGAGACATAACTGAACCTTTCACAAGGTGGTGTATTCCTTCAGCATCTGACAGAGATATGGTGTTAAATGAGATTTAAAAAATCACCAATATGATTTACATTTTGCATATTTAAAGTAGAGACATGTTTACCTATAGCTATAACCTCGTTCTTCTCATCAAATTCCCTCTGATACGGCCAATTTTGAAAAATAACCCGATGTCGAGGTATTGATTTTTTCATAGTAGTATCACTTCCTTCCTCTGCATCCAATTCTTCGTCACTCTCGGGAGCTGATTCTTCTGATTCCTCCCAGTTGTAAGTTGGCAAAACTTCAACCTCGGTATGATTGGAGGGAGGAGATCTATTTTGAAATGCATTTTCACTCACATGCATGTAAGTTGAAGGCACCTGACCAGAAGCAAGCTTCCCGGCTTGATCTTTCCCTGACATGGTGACCGGTGGTGTAGGAGTTCGTGACATCACAGATTTTGTTGCTCTCATGGGTGCAACAAACGCTCTTTTTTCCAAATTTGGTTTGGTACCTATGAGTGAAGCTTTTTCAGGTTGATGTCTAACTTTTCGTAGCTGTTGGGCAGCTTTGTACTGCTCCAGAGAAGGCTGTCGGGTAGCTATGTGTTGAATTCATCCTTCCTTTACTTGTATTTCTCCTTTCTATTGCTTTCTAGGATCTTTCTAATAGTTTTCTAGGCTTTAGGAAGAATTATTATGTTACTGTAATTCCAGTGTTCACTGGGGCAATTTAGCTAATTCAAAATAAACCTCTATGAGGGGTATGAACCAATACCTCTCATCAGAAGTTGCCTTTGCTTAATTCATGTGTTGTTGCTGGCCTTTATAGATATTGTGCTGTCGCATGCTTTTAAGCTTTCCAAGACCCATCAAAATCCCTTGCAAAACAGATACACTCTCGTCGTCGGTCCCGCTTGTGCCTGCTGTGCGCACACAAGCGCCCCGATCGACCCTCGACCCTCGCTCTTGTCGCCAATAGGCAAGAGTGCCCATTCTAAAGCAGACATCCGCTCGTGCCCCAAGCCTTGAGATTCACTTTCCGCACAAGGCTTGCGCCCTTGCCGCCCCATAGGCAAGAGCGCGCCGCACGGATCCGGTGTCAAAACACTCGGACCGTGACAGTTGGTATCAGAGCCAGGTTCAAACCTAGGCATCGAGAGACCCAAGCAAGCAATTTGAGATGGAAACGATCGAAGAAAGACTAGCCTGGCTAGAAGGCAAGTCTGAGAGCTGGACCCGACTCGAGGAAATTGTGATTGGCCAAGCCAAAGAGATAGAAAGACTCGAGGGTGCAGTCGATGAGCTCATGCAAGAGAAAGAAGCGCTTCAGGAACAACTCAACTTTGTCCAGAAGCAAGCTGAAGATGCCCAAGACAAATGCGCGACACTGATGCGCGCTGCAAGGACTGACTCGAGTGGGGGTGGTGCGATGAAGATCAAACCTCCAAAACCTCGAGACTATAGTGGGGCTAGAGACTCGAAGGAAGTTGATAACTTCCTCTTCGACATGGAGCAGTATTTCAGAATTTGTCAACTGAGTGACAATCTAAAGGTGGATACCGCGACCATGCACTTGTCGGATGATGCGAAGCTGTGGTGGCGCACCAAGCACGCCGACATCGAAGAAGGGAAAATAAAGATAGACACCTGGGAGGAGTTCAAGAAGGAACTCAAAGATCAATTCTACCCCGAGAACACCGAGTTTGTTGCAAGAATGAAGCTGCAGGAGATCCGCCACAAGGGCTCCATACGCGACTATGTGAAGGAATACTCGGCCTGCATGTTGGACATCCGAGACATGAATGAGAAAGATCGGTTGTTCAACTTTGTTCACGGGCTGCAAGAATGGGCGCAGCGTGAAGTATTGAGGGCGAAAGTGGACACGCTTTCGGCCGCTATGGCTGCTGCAGAGCGATTGATGGACTACTCCGCGGGAAGGGGTCATCGCTCGGAAGAAGGAACAAGGGGGACGCCTACAAGCTCGGAGGGCCCGACTCCAAGCTCACCCAAGAGTGCGAGAAGTGACTCAAGGGTGTCGTCCAGCTCAGTCGGGGGATTCAAGAAAGGAAATGGGGGAGGAGATTCACAGAAATCCTGGTCATCACCTCCCGTATCAACAAAGGAATCCAAGATCAGCACGCCCTCGGGAAACATTAGTAGACTCAACTGTTTGCTATGTCGAGGCCCACACAAATGGTGGGAATGCAAACACAAAGGGGAGATCGACAACCTACAGAGGAAGTTGTCGGCCATGTCCGTGGAGGAAACCCCAAAAGAGACAGAAGAAGAAGCATGCCATGAGGATGAAGAACCCCGCAGAATGAGTTCCGTCTACATGATGTATGCAATGGGGAAAGAGGGCCCGAAGACAAGAGAGGAATCCACAAACATGATGTACGTAGACCTCGTGGTAAATGGGAGGAATGCTCGAGCCGTGGTAGACACCGGCGCCTCTCACAACTTTGTGACCGAAACAGAAGCCCGAAGATTGGGGTTAGTGCTCAAGAAAGGAGGCGGTAGCATGAAATCCGTCAACTCTAAAGCCAAGCCGATTCTCGGTGTGGCAGAACAGGTGGAAGCAAAGTTGGGAGACTGGGAAGGAAAAATGAACTTCACTGCCGTCAACATGGACGAATTCAACCTTGTGCTTGGATTGGAGTTCCTCCGCACCAGCAAAGCAGTTGTAATGCCTCACTTGAATTCTTTGCTTGTAGCAGGTGGACAAACTTGTCTAGTTCGAAGTACAGGTACTCCCACAAAGACAAAAGAGAAGGGCCGATTCCTTTCGGCAATGCGAGTGATGGAGCTACTCAGAAAGGCGACATCTCAGATACCCCCTCGCACCAGAAACAAGAGACAAGATGCAAGCTCAAGCCAAGCCGCTCCGAGCCAGAAACCAAAAACAAGGAAGACTTGGATTCACAAGACTCACCAGCCTATCAAGACACAACAAGATTCAAGAAGACTCCAGCAACCGCCATCAACCAACGGCGCTGAGAAGACTACAGAGTTTAGAATAGGAGCTTTTTCTTTCATCTTTTGTAACTCTTGTAAGTCGACGAGGGCGTCGACAGCTTAAGTGGGGGAGGATGTTAGAATCCAACCTTCCTTTACTTGTATTTCTCCTTTCTATTGCTTTCTAGGATCTTTCTAATAGTTTTCTAGGCTTTAGGAAGAATTATTATGTTACTGTAATTCCAGTGTTCACTGGGACAATTTAGCTAATTCAAAATAAACCTCTATGAGGGGTATGAACCAATACCTCTCATCAGAAGTTGCCTTTGCTTAATTCATGTGTTGTTGCTGGCCTTTATAGATATTGTGCTGTCGCATGCTTTTAAGCTTTCCAAGACCCATCAAAATCCCTTGCAAAACAGATACACTCTCGTCGTCGGTCCCGCTTGTGCCTGTTGTGCGCACACAAGCGCCCCGATCGACCCTCGACCCTCGCTCTTGTCGCCAATAGGCAAGAGTGCCCATTCTAAAGCAGACATCCGCTCGTGCCCCAAGCCTTGAGATTCACTTTCCGCACAAGGCTTGCGCCCTTGCCGCCCCATAGGCAAGAGCGCGCCGCACGGATCCGGTGTCAAAACACTCGGACCGTGACACTTTGACAGGCTTCACAACAGCTTGAGTAGTAGGCTTGACGATAGACTTCACAGTAGGCTGAGTAGTACGCTGCAGAGTAGGCTAAACAGTAGGCTGGTGTGAGGCTGCAAGATTCGTTGTTGCTGTTTTTTGTGTGGCACTTTAAATCAGGTTGGGAAACAAAGGTCCTTTAGACAATCTGCTTTGTGCCACTTTTGTTTGTGGTTGTGATGCTCCGGTAAGAGTCGGCAAAATTGATCGTTGTAATGGGTTGGAGGATGATTTATACTGGGTAAAAGGTAGTTTTGATGATGTCTTAAGTTGTGGCTTTGAAAACATTGAAGTGGACTGAGGCACGGATGATTGTGGTGCAGCCATGGAAGGAGATGATGCAGTAAAAGTGGTTTTGTATCAGCTGTTGGTTTCTTGATGGGTTGTGATATGGACCCAAATGGCTGTGACACTCCAAGTGTTGGAGGGCTGAACGGTCCCCAGTTTTGGGTGGATGGATCAGAAGATTTGGGTGATGAATCAGAAGATCTGGGTGACTTCGATGCAGCAAGGCTCGAGCTTTCGTCGGTAGCTAAAAATGTTCTTTTAGTACTGTAAGTCATACTTTTTAGTTCTACTGACATGCTTATCAAGTTCTTCAAGACCTACCACAGTCAGTTAACATACATTATCAAATTTACAATGTTTAGGGAACGGATCACAACCCACCAAATAAAATTAAAGCATCACTACTACAAAAATAGGAATATAGAACTGTTAAAATAGGCTTTATAATACGCCTTAGAGGCGCTCTCCTGCTCAACGCTTTATAAAGTTTATAAAGCGGTTGAAAGGGGCGTTTTATATGTCTGCTAATATATGACAGTTGTTTAAGAAAGGCGCTCTATATACCCTTCCTAAAATCAATAAATAGAGAAGGAATATAGAGCGCCTATCATAGGTAACCGTTAAATAAACATTGGCATATGTAACAGTTTCTGTAGATAGGCGCTCTGTATAGTACCCTGTTTCAATCATCTTATAGAGCGCCTGTTATAGGCAACCGCTCTATTTTTGCTGCTTGTTTTTTAAAAAATATATTATCAAAATTTACGATAATTCCACGTCAACACCTGTTTGCCACGTCAGCACCTGTTTGCCACGTCACCACTTTTTTGGGATATTATCCTCATACACCAAATATAAATAGATACATTCGATCATATCACTCAATCTACCAAAAGGTAACATATATTCATATATAAAAAATTCATCCATAAATCCTTTCATTCAATAAAAAATCCTATTATTCATTGACAAAATGATTCATATATGATACAACCAAAAGAAAATCAAAGACCATTCTAATGTCAAAAAAAAAAAAAAATTACAAAAGTAGTTTGTTAACTAATCATCCGTTGAGCTAGTCCAACTCACAAATATAGATCATCATCATCTTCATCGTTATTTGGCTGGTGATATCCGGTAACATATGAGATCCACGTCTCCCTTAGCTCGTCAATCAGTTTTTGAGAATACATGGGAGGAGCTTTGTTAAAATACTACAAGACCAAGTAAAATATAAGTTAATATACAATATTAGTCATAATTTAGAGCTAAATGTACAATGTGAAGTAGGTAACAATGGGTGCAACATTCAATGGCATGGCAAACCCAGAATGAGGGCCGATAATATGAATAGTATTATCAACCATGGTTCTGGTAAACCTTGACACTCTTGAACGGGACAAACTGGGGGAGGGGGGTACAACTTAATATTCAGCTTATTACAAATCAAACATGGATAATTAACACATCTGAAGATAACAGATCCATCAACTAAACAGCTACTAGACATATACTTGGACAGTCCAAACAAGCAACAAGTGAAATAAAACAGATTCCAGGGTCAAAGGAACGCACACTAAGCACCTGCTAGCTCATGTATCATGTCACCAACAACAAAAGAGAAAAACTCCGAATTTTATCATCCTGCGTCATGCTTCCACAATTCTACAGATTATTCATTGTCCATCAATTCTACAGATTATTCAATTGTCCATCACCCTAAATTTTAATTCATATATTAATTAATATGTTTCTTGTTTTTTTGCGGGTCGAATAGGGGAATGCATGTAAAGCTTAAGGACTTTAATATTGAAAGTGAAGCTGGAAGGGCAGGCAAGGCGGTAGTTAAGGAGTTTGATATCAATGTAACTGGAAGCACTCTTGAGATTTACTTATACTGGGCTGGAAGAGGAACTACAGGCTCTCCACAGATTATCTAGCTGTTTTTAATGAGCTAACCAATGTTTCTGGTTGTAATTCGAGGCATAAACCAATCATTGATGAATGCAGGGCACAGCTTGATGCACTACAGAACACCACCCTGATCTTTGAAGCTCGGCTTACCAACAAGGTCGCTTATTGTATGGCGAAGAGCGCAAGGAAGAGTCTTATCTTCTGAAGCATCCAGCTCTGTTAACTTGTTAAGTTCAGTTACCACTTAACTATACCCAAGCTAGAAATATACCAGTAAGAAGCAAAAAAGACACAAACTCCGATTACCCACACCTGTACTACTCATCTGGGCACATATAGTGCAGCTTATAGTAATACTTGTTTACAGTTCTGCCACATACATAAAGCCAAACTTAGATCTTTGAGATCAACTTCTCTCACGTATTAAAAATAAGAAGAGAGAGCATTTGCCTAACTAGCACCAAAACCTAAGCATACAAGGAGATTAGCATCACCTTCGAACTGCAACAATTCTGACCAGTACATCTAACCAAGTTAGACATCGCATAATAATATTACTGATTTTAGATTACTCTTTCTGATCAGTTTAAAATTTATTTTTTCTTTTTCTTTTCTAGGTTTGACAATCACAGGAGATCCCACTTGAACAACCAAAAGCCATTTTTCAGACAATCACATGAACACAATTAAGCTACTGTTGTAAATTTTAATCCATTTTTCACACAACGCACTGATTTCCACACACTGCAATAGAAGTTATACCCATTTTTATTACCCTCATCTGAAACACTGTCAACAACTACCCTGTGTAGACACCTACATTTGTCCCCATTCCCGAAAGGGAAGATTCGATGATGAAAACATAAATCTCCACTTGACAACGCATCTCCTATAAAATAACGAATCTCAATCACCCTTCTCGTTTCACCCGAAACCTGCTATTTATAGAAACCTACTATTTATGGAAACCTGCTAAAAATAGTAACTGCCGTAAAAGGTAGCTTCTAAAAGTGGCAAGTCATAAAAGATAGAAACCTGTCAGAATTAGGTGTTGCACTCCAACATAAATCCTAAAAGAGATAGAATTTGCAATAAGAATCCTGTTCCTAATATGATTCGCAAATAAGAGTTACGTATTAATTAAAATCCTAATGAGCGTAGAGTTCGTAACGGGCCCAGACGCATCCCGTCATAAAATTAATACGCATTAAAAGACTCGATCAAGTCTCAAACACTCCGTATTCTAAGAGTCCAGATCTGACAAAGAATTCGGCCCAGACATCACTTTCAACGCCCAGAGCTGGGACGCCGAAATCTTTGACGCCCAACCCTGGGCGCTGAAATTGCATGGATCTCTATTATCAACGCCCAGCCCTGGGCGCCGAAATCTTTGACGCCCAGAGCTGGGCGCCGAAATTACTTGGGACGTGTTTTTTCCAAATTCTTTATGGATTAGAACTCTGCAATTCTATCTTTCCACGAACTCTTCCCTATAAATACAGCCCCAAATTCGACGTGAAAAGAACACACAATTCATATTATGAGTATTGACTCCAACCCATAAGCCTAAGCCTCACGCTGCGAAATTGTTCACGCGTTCTGTCGCAATCGATCCATAAATCGAACAGAACGTATCTTGTCCCATAATTGAGATTCGTTAAATAAAAAGGAGAAATAGCAAAGTCAAAGTGGTTAGTTTTATGAAAGCCGTGACGCACCTCTCAAGGGTGCGTCGTAATGTGCCCTTTCTCGATGATTTAATTGCTTTCCTCGCCCTTTTTATGAACTGTTAAACTAACTAAATCTGATTGTTCTACCATGCCTAACAAATATAATATTTTTGGGAAATTGGATTATCATGCTAGGTCCCTTAATACTATTTAAATCAGATAATCACGATCGATCTAGTATTATATGTTGCATATTGCTAAAATCAACTCAGATTAGTTTAATAGTTAACGCATGTCCCTTCAATTATTTATGCTGAGCTAGTAAGGATATCCTGCCTCTGGAGTTATCGACGAGCGAGTACTCCTCTCGGTAGTTACAGTCCCCCGAACCCTCAATCTCTACCTTGCGGGTGTATGTTGAGAGATCCCCACACCAGGGATCACAAGGGAACCTACGGCCGTCGTGGTCAAACATAATTGCACTCCCTTTATGTCACGATAACCGGGTTTTGTCAGTTTTTCTCATTGTCGTTAAAAACTGAATGGCGACTCCTATATTACTAGTCAATTGGGTGTAAACTCACAGGAAATCCAATTACACTTGATTGAATAAAAAGAATCGTCACACCCACGAGGGATGAGGTCACGCATTAGCTTCGTGCTTTTTCGACCCCCTCACAGTGGCGACTCTGCTGGGGATAGTGAAGGAAATACTCGTGCTTGTAGGTAATCAAAATAGCCGAAGGGTGAAACGATCCTACCCCGCGTTTATTTCCCCATCAAGTTGGGACGACCTGAAAATCAGCATATTAATGTGAACGGGCAGAACCGCATAACGAATCTCGGCTCCCTCGGGAGTTGGGACTAAGGATACCTTTTTTTCGCCAATAGGGGGGGTGCATACGCCGCGCATGTTTCCCACTCGGTACTTGTGCAGGTAGTACACCTATCCCGAACCCAATCTCTCGCTCATTAGGTCCCTCTCGCTTGCATGCCCCCTTGGCTTGCACTTGCGGGTTGGCCTCTTGAGCGAAATTCGTCTGTTGAAGACACTACCTCGACCGGGGCATGTGTTGGATCTACGATAGAAGCGGTACCAAGCCAGGCGCAAATACTACCCATAGAAGCCTATAATAAACTACGTGACATATTTAATTTTCAAATCCTTGTTTGTAATGTAGTTATGTGTAGCGAACTATGTGACTATGTTATAATTGTGCGTACGAATAATGCTAGACAAATAATGCTAGAAAACCAACGACCTTAAAAATTGCCCAAACATTCATGAACGAATTCGCCAAAGAATTATACCGAAATACGTGTTCCGCAAACCCGAATGATCGCCACAAAAATAAGCGACGCTCGGGATGGCCTGTAACGAATCCCACAAACGCTGCACAACGCGTAAAGGACGTTATTAGGCAAGCACGCAAATCGAAATCGCAAAAATAAAAGTAGACGCAAACAGAAAACGAGAACCAGCCAGGGACGCATTTTCAACGCCCCTGGCTGGGCGCCGAAATTTCTCACGCCCATAGATGGGCGCTGAAGTTGCTGCCTGGCCTTTTGGTCAAGCACAACAGCCTCGGTGCCCACGCATGAAGAAAATACGTAGCAAAAAAAAACTTTTCGTGAAAAAAAAAATTGCTACGAGGGCGTATGAAATAGCACTCGATTCTAGAAGCGACTTATAAAAAAATAAATAACTCTTTGTGTCGTTGTTAGGCCTCCTACGACGACAATGCTCGGCATCAAAACCGAACATGCTAATAATTATGAATGTCACATGGGCAAAGTATTCAAAAATAATATTCAAATGAAGTTTTTAAGGAAAAATAATGTTCGAATAAAAAGTAAATCCGAGTCTAGACTAGGCTATGCCAAAGTACAATCCAAATCCTAAGTCTTAGTTGTCTTATCCATAGAATCGGTCCTAATACTTGGTGTAGTTCTGCAAGTTAAAAGGTTAAACCATATTGAGTCTCCTTTCCTAACATTTAAATCAATAACCACCCACATGTAATTGTCATCCCTTGCTAAGAATCCACGGCCTCAATACTCTCTCTCACCAATAAAAAGAATATATTACAGTATTTGCAAAATGGAAACAGTCACATTCTGAAAATCATTCCCCCATAGTCGCACAACCCCCAAAGTGGACCTAAGGTGTCAATACCATTAGCAAGAATTAATGGCCTCAAGGCTTATGATCACATTGGGTCACGACTATCATAGTCCTCTCGAGCCACTCGCTCCTTGAAATACTCCTAAAGTACGAACTAAAAGATTTTCCATGAATGCAACGTGACAAACCATGAAAATACCCAAATCGGCATGCCATAAGACTACCATTGGAGTAAAGCAATACACACTAAGAGAGAAGCCGCACTAATGATTCTAGTCTTGCATAAATCAAAATTTGATCTCCCCAACTAACTACCTTGCCAACATTAAGCAAAATGGCGCATGAAAAATAAACACCCAAGGGTTAAAATCTAAAGTGTCAACCAACGAAAGTTATGGTCCAATTAGCCTAAGTCTGAGAGTCGCTTGGTCAAGTATTATAGGCTTACGCCATGTCATTATTTTGAGTCTAGGCCACCTCCTTGTATTCATACACGGGTTATAATCAGAAAGATTAATGAAAGTTCGAGCCTAAATCACAACTTCCAATAAAATCCCAGAAACTGGAATCTGAAAAGAAGCAAAAATTATTTTCGATGTAATTCTTTCGTTAAATTTCAATAAGGTAAAAATAACATTTTGAATCTACGCTATTTGCACATTTTAAGAAACGACTAAATACGCTTGCAAAGTAAGACAATTTAAAGGTCCACCCTAGGCCTACTAAAATTAAAGGTCCACCTTAGGCCCACTAAAGTTAAAGGTCCACTATAGGCCTACCAAACGAGGCTCACTCAGTCTCGCCTCGCAACTCAAAGACCACAACCATCTACCTTTTAGCCCAAATAAAAAAATTTATGTTGGGGAGAAATCCCAAGCAAAAAGAGAAAATAGAAAGAGAAAAGGGAGAGCGAAGAGAGCAAGCCATGAAATACTTTGCCCGTACCTCCCGAAGTGCGAAATTTACCCAAGTAAACGAAGGAAAAGAATTGAGTCAACCAATCCAAATCATGTCACAAAAACTACATAAAGTTCTACGATGTCCACCCTTTCCAATCCTTATGTTCTTAGACGCCTTCGCTCAGGGGCCCTGTTCAGCTCATTTAACCCAAGAAACCATTACCTCGACTCTTGTTCTTGAACTTGTTATCAACTGCAAACCACGTACGGCCATTGACACTTGCGTCAAACCTGCTCTTGCATCACCATTAGCATAATGACCATATAACTTGTGTGGATACATCCTGTTGATATACCCTTGAGCCTTCTCCATGCTACTCATTGGCCTTGATTGATGTAAACTCGTGACACTAGCTTGAGGTTGCAAATTGTGAGTCCTAGCAGATATAATCCTCATGCTTGACCAATACCTATACAAATTATCCTATCTCATTCAACCCATTTTTCAAACCGTCTTGAGTCACGAGTAAAAAAAAGAAGACAAATGAAAAGTACAAAACAATAATGAATAATAAAAAAGCAAACTTTGCAAAGCGCGTTTAAAAGTTCGTCTAAAAAGAAAAAGAAGCATTTAGCGCACCAAAAAAGATCCGCCCAGAAAACATTTCCAACGCCCACACCTGGGCGCCGAAAACTTTGACGCCCCAGCCTGGGCGTTGAAACTCTCTGCCTGCCAAGTTTTGTTCAGAAGTGCTCGTCATTTTATCCGCACCTGCACGGAAAAATAACGAACACTTGGAGGGGTACAACACGTATTCAGATATACGTACCACCAAAAAATACATGTATTCAAAAAAAATATAAAATAAATTTTTGGCTAACGGCAAGGCAGCAGATTAAAATAATAATAAACTTCACTTATTCTACCGTTTCAAATAATATGTTTCCACCTCAGAACGTACTTGTTTAAAATTGGCATTCTAAAAAACCATTTTCTAGGCTAAGAACTACGCAAGACCTGATTCCAAATTAAATCTATTTAAGGCGGATACGTAGGCAATCCATGATTCGGTCCAACCAATTTGCAAAAATGTTATAGCCTATAGAATAACAAGAATAAGAAATAGAGTCCCTTATTGAAATTTAATTGCTTGCAATCCAAGTCGAAAGAAAAAATTTAAGTCAAAGAAAGAATTCAAGTCACCAAGATGCCAAAACGAGCACACATCAAAAAATAATAAGGGCACATACCCTTGCCAGGAGGAGCACTCACACTCCTAGGCACTTAGCCAAGACTCAAAAGATCGCTTTGCCTCAATCGAATGGGGGCTAGCGCAAGCGTCCATGACCTCTAAATTACTCGACTTGACCCTCCTTAAAGCGAACTAACTCACTTAAAGACCTTCTTTCACCACTAGACATAGTCGTTCGCTTACAGACCTTCTTTCACCACTAGACACAGTCATAATCGCCAACAAGTAGTAAAGGCAGTAAGCTTGCAATGAAAAAGATTGTTCTACGGCGTCGCCCCATTGTTCCTTCGAACTCAGGGCACCCGTTCATGGTATTTAGAATGCTTGCTAATCCCCTTTGAAAAAAAAATCAGACATTGTCAATAAGACTTGGCACTTAACCAAGGCTCACCCTACTCAGACATATGACACGGGCATCTAAAATCGAAATCTGAAAGCATTATTAATGGGAAGACATAACAGCAACTGGGGGCTAAAAAATTGAAATGAAAGAGCTAGGGAAAGAACTAAGTATACCTTGACCTTTTGTACAGACATATACCAAGTAAATCTAAGTCAATTTGAAAACGGTTTATGTTCCCACAATTCTGGAAAAGATGGCCCTAAAAGCCTAAAGCATATGCCAAACGGGCACAAGTAATATCTTGACGCTTGCACCCTGGCTTCCAGCAAATCCTTAGACAGCATTCCAAAAATCGTAACAGTATTTTGATTCACTCATGTGATCCTGTACGAACCCTTCTATAAATCAACTTGCTTAGGACACCTCGGATTGTACACAGTAGGATTCGGATTTTAAATAACTTCCAAATAATTTTCAAAGACTTCTTCGAACATAATAAAAAGTCGTTGGTTTAATTTAAGTATGCGGCGTTTATCCCGATGTTGCAAGTGAGTCAAAAAGATTTCTAAATATGATTATGGGTAAAGAAAGGCACCTAGCTTTTGGACGAGGCACACTTCAACATGTGACTACCTTGACCATGGCAATGTCGCACAATACGACATTTACAAAAGAAGTAGCAAAATCACTACTCGAACGTACCTCGCACTAAACGAGTCTGGTTCAAACTATTCATGATCCATGTCACCATGAATGCATAAAAACGTATGCAAAGCATTATAGCACCAAGCCAATCCCGTAGCTACAATTGGGGGCTTGAGAAAAACACTCTAAAAATGCTCGAAATGACGATTTCATCGCGAATTCTCGACGCTAATGCTATACATATGTCATAGGGGCACAATCCTAAGCTTTGACCGTGTAAAACGAACCTTAGAATGGCTACAACCCCTCCCAAATTCTAAGCACTACTTAGAATATATAAAGTCACCCCACTGACAAGGGTAACTGAAAATCGCGAGTCACCAAAACTCCGATCAAACTACTGCACATAACGCTCGCCCTATAAGCGCCCGTTACACAGCCTACCTCGTTCCAAAGCAAAAGCGAAAGAAAAAAAAAATCAAGGATAAGAACCGTCAAAATATACCCAGAAATCCTTTTTCAACGCCCAGAGCTGGGCGCCGATATCTTTGACGCCCCAGCCTGGGCGCTGAATCTTTCTGCTAGCCATATTTTGCCCAGATATAAAAATAAGAAAGAAACACCTATGAATCCGCGCATCGAACGAAGTAATAAGCCGTGCAAACCCACGCAGAAGGTGCTACACTTGTTCGAGCACCTGAACGAGGCGTGATGAAGTACTCCAATGAAAAAAATAATAATGATATCCCAACACCTGGAGGAATGTTCTCATACATGCGGTTAGGCCACACAAGCCTACGTCGCACCATAAGTTCAACCCTCCCACGGCACAAGTCTAAAAAAAGGAGAGTAAGGCATATTGCACTAATGTAGGCACGACCAAAGAGTATGTGTAAAAGAGGCAAAGACTACTTATCGCCCAAATTCAAAATGCAAGCCACACGACTTCTACATTAAGGATTAAAGGTAGCAAAATATTACCTACCACGAAAGGGATAGCTCGCACCTACACGTGCGGAACCCCAGGGCATCTTTCTCGAAAGAACCTGCAAAAATCGTACGCCAAAAGGAAGCATCCCAACATGCATACTTGGGGGCTCCAAGCTACGAAACAACCATAACAAAATAATAAAAAAAAATATCTCGAAGCAAATGTTTGAATAATCGAAAGGGCACAATGTTTGAGCCCACCTCGTGAATAGGCCTGAACCCTACTAAGCTTCTAAGCAAACTATTCGAAATCAGTCATTGCTCAAAAAAAAAAATGATTCAAGCAAAACTGATTAATGGAACCGCACACAACGGCCATTCTATGAATGCTCGTTCGCACGTACATATCATCATTCTAAGTATCGAACATTCACGAACGCGTTTAAAAGGAAAAATATAAAACAAAAGAGCGGTCAAAGTCTTACGCCTCAAGGTATGTTCCTCGGGCCATATAGACTCGCCTAACTATTGCAATAACTGTACACCTTAAGAGCAACAGTTCCTTAAAATAATCGCCCCAAAGCGACAAGCACCGTAGTCCACCAATCGGCTACGGCTTCTCAAGAAAATCATCACGTTCCAAAAACAAAGAAAAAACAAAAGAAAGGAGAATACATAGAACTTCCAAGTGAAATAAACGAATGAACAAGAGGCCAACCGTGTCATCAAAAGACCAGCCCAAACAACACTTACAACGCCCCACCTGGGCGTGGATTATTTCAACGCCCAGGCCTGGGCGCCGAAAATGATTCCAGACCCAAAAAAACAGCTCTGACTTCTATAGTGCCCTGCCATATTTATTCGACTTGAAAATTGCCGATTCCTTTACTGAAAGTCGCACCTCACGGCTTTGTTAAGAGTAGCACACCACTACAAAGGTCGCTCGCACTTACGAGCACAATCCCAAACACGATCAAGGACATTACAGAATGCGTATCCCCAAGGAACCTCTTTGACAAGAAATGACCGTCAAGCACGAATGCTTGGGGGCTCGAAAGAAAATATATATTATGCAAAGTTAAAACAATATTCCCAGACTACGCTGTACAAAGTCCCGTGTTTGGATAATCTCAAGAGAAAAAGAACCGGTTTACGACCTCAAGACAAAGGTCGCCGTTGATACTTATACATGGTCCCCCAATCAAGGACCCAGGTAGTGGCAAAATTGAGCCGTAAGGACTAGCTCAAAACCATGAAGGAAGATGACCACAAGACAATGGTCCGTCTAAACACGTTGCCAACCCACATTCAGGTTACAACTAAATCCGAGCATCCCTCGAAAGAATTCGCTCCTACAAGAATGAATAAAAAGAAATTCTGAAAAGAAATCACTAATAACAAAAGAAATAAGAACTTGCCCATCTTCAGTTGGCAAGATCGCGTCACGAACCACGCGAGTTCCCAAATCGAAAAAACGAATTCAGGGACGTCCACCCTCAGCGGACAGGGCTCGCCCACCCTCAGCGGGCGGGGTCTGCGTCACTAGCCGCGCAGGTCCTCAGTTTTCGAAAATCAAAGTCTTCAAATTCAAAATAGGCTCGCCATCGTCAGCCGGCGGGGTCTACGTCACAAACCGCGTAGGTCCTTATTTTCAAAAAAAACAAACGAACTTCAAAACAGCCTCGTCCACTTCTATCGGACGGGGTGTCCACCCTTAGCGGACAGGCTCGCCATCTTTAGCCGGCGGGGTCTACGTCATAAACCGCGTAGGTCCTTATTTTCAAAAAGCACAAACAAATTTCAAAATAGATTCGTCCACTTCTATCGGACGGGGTGTCCAACCTTAGCGGACAGGCTCGCTATCTTTAGCCGGCGGGGTCTACGTCACAAACCGCGTAGGTCCTTATTTTCAAATTTCAAAAACAGATTCGTCCACTTCTATCGGACGGGGTGTCCACCCTTAGCGGACAGGCTCGCCATCTTTAGCCGGCGGGGTCTGCGTCACTAAGCATGCAGGTCCTTAGTCGCTGCAGCGATAACTTTTTTCGGTTTTCCCTTTTTCCAAAAATTAAAAGGATTGGTTTTCCGTTTTTCCAAAAAAGAACGATGTGCTGGATTTTCCTTCGTTTTACGTCCCATAAAAACAAGGGGGTTTTCTCGTTTAGCTAGCCCTGAAAATGAGAATCTTTAAAAACATTTTTACCTCGTGATTGGGCTTGGCCAGGCCCAATTACACTTTATAGCTTTGATTTCGAAAACATCTGTAGCTACTCCCAATGACAAAGTGAGGGAGTTTCTACGCACCTTTAGATCCTTCCAATGACAAAGTGAGGAAGTTTCTATACTATCAGTTGACAAATCCCAATGACACGTGAGGGATATGTCGACACTTCAAAGTGATGACCCTTGAGTCAAATGTTATCACTCGGGGGCTCGTGAGACCCTCGCCAAAACAGGTCACTATGGCTTGTGCGACGCACTCCATCTAATACTTTGACCATCGTCTTACTCCAAGACTCAGTCAAAGTGGGGGCTAACTGTAGACACCTACAGTTGTCCCCATTCCCGAAAGGGAAGGTTCGATGATGAAAACATAAATCTCCACTTGACAACGCATCTCCTATAAAATAACGAATCTCAATCACCCTTCTCGTTTCACCCGAAACCTGCTATTTCTAGTTACGTATTAATTAAAATCCTAACGAGCCTAGAGTTCGTAGCGGGCCCAGACTCATCCCGTCATAAAATTAATACGCACTAAAAGACTCGATCAAGTCTCAAACAATCCGGATTCTAAGAGTCAAAATCTGACAAAGAATTCGGCCCAGACATCACTTTCAACGCCCAGAGCTGGGCGCCGAAATCTTTGACGCCCAGCCCTGGGCGCTGAAATTGCATGGATCTCTATTATCAACGCCCAGCCCTGGGCGCCGAAATCTTTGACGCCCAGAGCTGGGCGCCGAAATTACCTGGGACGTGTTTTTTCCTAATTCTTTATGGATTAGAACTCTGCAATTCTATCTTTCCACGAACTCTTCCCTATAAATACAGCCCCAAATTCGACGTGAAAAGAACACACAATTCATATTATGAGTATTGACTCCAACCCATAAGCCTAAGCCTCACGCTGCGAAATTGTTCACGCGTTCTGTCGCAATCGATCCATAAATCGAACAGAACGTATCCTGTCCCATAATTGAGATTCGTTAAATAAAAAGGAGAAATAGTAAAGTCAAAGTGGTTAGTTTTCTGAGAACCGTGACGCACCTCTCAAGGGTGCGTCGTAATGTGCCCCTTCTCGATGATTTAATTGCTTTCCTCGCCCTTTTTATGAACTGTTAAACTAACTAAATCTAATTGTTCTACCACGCCTAACAAATATAATATTTTTGGGAAATTGGATTATCATGCTAGGTCCCTTAATACTATTTAAATCAGATAATCACGATCGATCTAGTATTATATGTTGCATATTGCTAAAATCAACTCAGATTAGTTTAATAGTTAACGCATGTCCCTTCAATTATTTATGCTGAGCTAGTAAGGATATCCTGCCTCTGGAGTTATCGACGAGCGAGTACTCCTCTCGGTAGTTACAGTCCCCCGAACCCTCAATCTCTACCTTGCGGGTGTATGTTGAGAGATCCCCACACCAGAGATCATAAGGGAACCTACGGCCGTCGTGGTCAAACATAATTGCACTCCCTTTATGTCACGATAACCGGGTTTTGTCAGTTTTTCTCATTGTCCTTAAAAACTGAATGTCGACTCCTATATTACTAGTCAATTGGGTGTAAACTCACAGGAAATCCAATTACACTTGATTGAATAAAAAGAATCGTCACACCCACGAGGGACGAGGTCACGCATTAGCCTCGTGCTTTTTCGACCCCCTCACACCCTGCAGCAAAGTATATGCCAGTGCGGTGTTTGGCAAGGCAAGTCATCTGAACGGTGTAACGTCGAGGGCAGGGTGGTGTAGCCCAGAATATGGGCATGTGAAGGTGAGTGTAGATGCTGCAGTGTTTGCTGGAGGAAGGGTGGGGCCGGGGGCTGTGGTGAGGTCAAGTGAAGGGGTGGTGTTGGCTGTGGGGTGAGACGACATGAGACAACCTGGGATGCAAGACTTGGGGAAGCGATGGCTGCTCGCTTTGGCCTGTGGGTAGCTAACAGACATGCCTATTTAAAGTTGAGTTGTAGTGCAGTGGCGAAGGCAATATGCAAGGGGAAGCTGGGCAGAACCCGTTTAGAGTTGATGATGGATGATACAATTAACAACCTTAGCGGGCCTTGATTTGATTTAGTAATACAAATGCCCCGTTAGAGGTTTCAGATATATCACTCAATACAAACACTAAAAGGAGATTAGTAATACAAAGCAAGATTTGGATTGTTGTATTGCCTTTTATCAAAAGTACCAGTACAACAATCCAAATCTTGCTTGCATTGGCTTTTAGCATTCATCTTTTTTCTTTGTTTCGTTTCCTTGAATGCTTAATGTTCTGGGGATATACACGACTGAATACTATTCTAATAGACACAAAATTACCAAAACTGACTATTGGAGATATGTTAGCTAAAATATGATATGAACAAAAGAAACTCAGCTTGAAACCACAACTGACTATTGGGGATATGTTAGCTACTACAGAAGTAAAGAGAACTACTAATTCTAAGCTAAGTCATATAAGACAAGTAAGGAACCAACCAGCAATTAGACATTCTAGGTCTCGATCAGTCATGTATTACTTATACCAGAAGAAGGAAGGGACAGACGCCACAACAGAATCATCACAAAATCATGCATGCAGCAGCAGAAGAAATACAACCAGCAGCTCAAAGACACAATCATGCAGCGGAAGAAATACCTTGTCAGGAATGATCATATGTCTGGACTCTATTGTCTCGATCATGAAGCGACAGACATAATATCTAATGAGTGACATTTATGTCACTCCTAGGGGTAGTTTTTAGGTATTTTTCTAGCTTATTTTATTATATATTTATCTAATTTATCATTTTTAGCCGTTATTTATTTTATTTTATATTTTGAAGCTTAATTAGCGTAATTAGTGACATTTCTTTGTTTTTAGGCCTTAATTTCTTTATTTGTTTGTTTTTATAATTTTATAGTTTAATTATTTTAATTGTTCAATTTTATTTTTCTAAATTTATTCCTATTTTCTATTATTTATTTAATATTTTTACTATTATTATCTTTATTTTATTTATGTAGGTCCATGTAGGAAATCACGGGTAGAAGAATTTTGGTTTACTTTCCTCCTTTTCTTTCTCTTTTTCCTTTTCTTTTCTTATTTTCTTTTCTTTTTCATTTCCTTTTTTTTCATTTTCTTTTCTTCCAATTCTTTTCTTATTTTCTTTTCTTTTTCATTTCCTTTCTTTTTCATTTCCTTTTCTTCATTTTCTTTTCTTATTTCTTTTAATTAATTTCTGATTTTATTTTTCCCTTTTTAATTTTCCTCTTTTATTTTCATTTTAGACTTTTAGTATAAATACCCAATTTTGAGGTCATGACAAGACCATGTAAATAATTAGTTTATTTTCTTCTATCTAATTTTTAGGGTTTTAGTTAGTTTTTGGAGAGAGAAAGTGAGAGAAATAATGGGTTGAAGATGGATTTCGATGATTCAAAGATGGGAATTAATGATTTGGAGATCTCCATCAATTAATCAATGAGAATTTCTTACTTTTCTCTCTTCATTTGTTGTCTTATTTATTGTTTTATATGTTTCTTGATTAGATTAGTTTCATGTTTAGTTTTATAATTAAATCTTTAAATTAGTTGTTGTTTTTCTTAGTATCATGTTATTTTTTTGGCAAGTAAGTGATAATTTTATTGCACATCAATCAACCATTTACAACAAGGCACCAGAAAGCCCAACTAGGCCAAACAGGAGCCAAAGCAATAAAAGGCTAGACACCCCTAGCCAAAGTAGACCCTACCCTCTAAAGGCTAGCAAACCAAACCATATCTCTGTTACAAATTTTCTTGCTAAGTAAGTTTGAAATTCTACTCTTTACTTCAAACTGAATAGTGTTGACAGTGTGCTTGATAGCTGGAACATGAGCATTCCAAACTGAGGAGTTCCTTGCCCTCCAAATGTGATAAACTAGGCAAGCTACTGCAGTGTACATAGTTGCCTTCTGAAATTTGCTCTTAGCATATCTTGGATCCATTTGAGAAGAGCTGCTGCTGAGTTCCTGCTGTTTTGGAACCCCAACCAGTTCATGATCTGAGTTTTACAGTGTGCACCAAAGTGACACTCAAAGAATAGATGGTTGATAGTTTCAGCCATTGAACCACAAAGGGGGCAAAGGTCATCAGACCCCACCTTTAACTTATACAATCTGTCTTTTGTTTTCAGCCTCTCAAGCACAGTGAGCCAAAGAATAAATCTGTGTTTAGGCACTGAAAGTCTATTCCACACATAATAATGCCACTGAACTTTATCAACTTGTTGACACAGAGAAATGTAGGTTCCTTTGATAGAGTATTTAGTTGCCTTCAACCATTGATGAGACTGGAAATGGGTGTTGTAGTAGTTCTTCACCTTGCAAACAAACTTCACAACCCAACTTGCAGCTGCAGGGGGAATGAAGTCATCCCAACTCTTATCTTTCACATAAACAGCATGGATCCACCTCACCCACAGATTATCTTGTTTTTTAGAGACAGCCCAGGCCAACTTTCCCACAGCTGCTTGATTCCATAACAGAAGGTTTCTAAAACCCAATCCCCCTTGTGCTTTTGGGAGACAAAGCTTGTCCCAAGCCACAGGACCAGGTCTGCTGTCATCATAATTCCCAAACCACAGGAAGGATCTGCATATGGTATTAATTCTTTTCAGGATAGCGTTTGGGAACAGAAACATCTGAGCCCAATACACAGTCACACTCATAAGGACAGTATTAACCAGAAGAGCTCTACCAGCAAAAGAGAGATTTCTAGAGCTCCAGGTTTTGATTTTAGCAGTCATCTTGTCAATAAGTGAATCACAATCACTAGCTTTTAGCTTCAAAGGGCTCACTGGAACACCTAAGTACTTGAAAGGAAGAGATCCAATCTTGAAACCAGTCAAGTGAGCAAAAGAGGAGAGTTGGTGTTCTGGGATTCCACAATAGTAAAGAGAAGATTTATGGGGGTTAACCATGAGGCCAGTGGTGGTAGAGAAAACACTAAACCCATTCAGCATGAGTTGAACAGATTCCTGCTCTCCCTTGCAGAACATGAGAAGGTCATCTGCAAAGCATAAGTGATTAAGCTTTAGATACCTACATCTAGAATGAAATCTGAAAGAGGGGTGATCTCCAACTACTTGCATAGCTCTAGAACAGTACTCCATACAGAGAGTGAAGAGAAAGAGAGATAAAGGGTCCCCTTGCCTTAGACCTCTCCTGGGGTGAATCAGACCAGTAGGTGAGCCATTAAGGAGAATAGAATATTGGGTAGTGGTTAAACAAGTCATGATGAGCTTGATGAAGTGTGTAGGGAAGCCAAGATCAAGAAGAATCTCTTCAACAAACTCCCATTCAACAGTATCATAGGCCTTTTTAAGGTCCAATTTTATAAGACAGTTGGCTTGCAGTTGACTTTTCCTGTAAATCTTGACTATATCTTGGCACACAAGCACATTGTGTAGGATGGATCTTCCTGACACAAATGCACCTTGATTGGTAGAGATGATATCAGGTAGAACACTACCTAATTTTTCACATAGAAGCTTAGAGATGAACTTGTAGATCACTGAACAGCATGCTATTGGTCTGAAATCACCAACAGAAGAAGGCACACTAACCTTTGGCACTAGGGTGATGGAGGTGACATTAATCTCTTTTAGCATCTTCTCAGTATGAAAGAAATCATTGATAGCAGCATGCAAATCATCTTTGATAATATCCCAGGTACTCTTGAAAAAATGGCTATTGAAACCATCCAAACCAGGAGCTTTAGTACTTGGAATGGTATCCAATACCCTTTTGACATCTTTCAGTGTGAAGTTGCAGTGCAGTTGGTTGACATGTTCCTCAGTAAGCCTTGGACCTTTGTCCATAATTTCCTTTTTGATGGAGGTTCTAGACTCTTGTTTTGTCATAAATAAATCTTTGTAGAACTCAAGAAAGGCCTTCTGAACACCCTCAACTGAGTTCACCCACTCTCTAGAAGAGGTTTGGATAGAATGAATGGTATTGTATTTTCTTCTCTGCCTAATACTCTGGTAGAAGGCTCTGCTATTTTCATCTCCTTGTTCAAGCCAATGAGCTTTAGATGTTTGGTGTAGGAAAGAGAGGTGATTCTCTTTAGCAGTTCTGAAAGCAGCATCAATTGCTTTTTCTTCTTTAGCTAGCAAAGCATCTGTAGGGTCTGTGTGAAGCTTGTTTTGAATATCAGCAAGCTGATGTTGCAGCTGAATCTTGGTTGCTTTAATGTTATTATAACCAGATTTGTTGAGGACCCTGAGATCCTGTTTTATCCATTTGAGTTTTTGGATTATCCTGAACATGGGACACCCATAGACATATTTTTGCCAGTGCTTCTCTATTATGGGAAGGAAATCAGGGGAAGAAGTCCACATGTTATAAAACCTAAAAGGTTTCTTTCACTGGCAAGTGGATAAGGTGCTCAAGATCATTGGACAATGGTCAAAATTACCCTCTGGCAAATACATAGCTTCAGCAGTAGGGAACATGTCATCCCAAGCAGTGTTGGATAACACTCTATAAATTCTAGAGAAAACTCTATTCTCCCCTTCTTGTTTGTTGTTCCATGTAAACTGTCTCCCAACTGTTTTGACCTGTGTGAGATTGCAGGTGGCCATACAGTTCCTCATTGGCTTGATATCAGCAAGTCTCACTGGTGCCCCAATCCTGTCTTCCATTTCCATGATGGAGTTAAAGTCCCCCATTATTAACCATGCTTGATGATGGTTTAGGTTGGAGAGAGAAGTCAAGGAGGCCCACATGGACTCTCTCTCAGTAGGAGTATTGAAGCCATAGATGAAGGTTCAAAAGAATCCCTTGTCAGAGCTTCTTGGGGTAATACATGTGTGAATCAGCTGACTTCCCATATGGATGATGTCAATGTGAAAAACATCTGGATCTCAAGCAAGAACTATTCTACCATTGTAATGACAACTTAAGTTGGTAGTGAAACACCAATTAGGACATACTGTGAGATACATATTGCCCATTTTTGGTGCTTTCACCCTTGTTTCCAGAAGGCTAAACAACTTGATGTTGTGAGATTGGATCAATTGTCTCACTGCAATCTGTTTAGAGTGAGTGTTTAGCCCTCTGACATTCCAGAAAAGAACTCTATCCATTATACATAGGGGATGTCACCCCCCTGTCTAATGGTCTCCCATTATTAACCTGTACCTCCCTCTCTTCATGATCATCTGCAGTTTCAGATTCAGATAGAGTTTGGAAAGAGTTAGTAATCACCACTGGCTTCAGTTGCTTGCTAATGATCTTGCTGAACTTGGTAGCTTGAACAAACCCATCCCCTAGTACAACAGGAGGTGGAACATGGACAACACTAGGTTGAATTGCTTTTTTCACCCAAACTCTCCTTACAGGACCAATTTGTTTCTTATTACAATGTTCATGGGTATGGCCCATTCCCTTACACACAGAACAAGTGGTAGGCAACCAGTCATAACTGACTGATTGATTGATCATGATTCCTATTTCATTCCTGACGTGGATCACAGTAGGGAAATCTTGATCAACTTGAACCTCAATCAAGACCCTAGCAAACATCAGTTTTCCCTATTTTTTGCGGCTTGGTCAACTTTGATCAATGACCCTAGTTGACCCACAATCTTGCCTAAACTCTTCTCACCCCAGTACTTAACATCCAACCCATGTAATTGTACCCAAATGGGCAGTATCTTGATTGGTTCTTTGCAGAAATTAACATCAGCAGACCAAGGTTTCACCACTAATGGGTTGGAATCAAAAAATTGAAACCCTCCCTGCAAAACTTTGGAGCAATTCTCCATTGTTGTGAATCGAACCATATAGATTCCCTTCCCCACCTGTGAAACTTTATCTACTCCATATTTCCCCCAGATTTTTCTCACATATCCCTCCATCACATTCTGGGGTGGATTAGCACCAATCACATAGCATATCACAGCTGACTCCCAATAGGCAATTTCATCTTTAATGTCATCAAAATCAATTTGAACAATTGGGGGTTGATTATTAGAATCAGTGTTATCATCATTGTCATTATCATGCACCTCATTGTGTTCAGTCTCATTAGCACAGTCATTCAAAGAATCTAACAGAGTATGGCTATTCCCGCCAATATTTGAATGTGATCGAAAATGGGTACGAACATCCTTACCGCTGTGTAATCCGCTCAGCCACACATTAAAGTCACCTCTGATCTGTGATTGTTGTTGCAAATCTCTCAGGCTTGCTTTTGGGGTCAAAATCTGATTGAAATCATCAAATTGATTTTCTGGGTTTGTCGAATGCTCAGAGATGTCATCGGAATCCGCCATTGCAGCCCCAGTATCGAGCTTGGGATTGGGTCGCACCTTCAGTGAGACCGTCGCCATCGTATTCTTAGACTTGCTTCCACCATTGTTGTGTTTCTTAGCTTGCTTGCGTGTGTTTGCCATGGCGTCGAAGGAGGAGGTCTCCTCTTCGAACCCGCGCAAGAGCTCTATTTTTTTAGTATCATGTTATTAGTTATTAAAGTCTTTAAATTTATTGTTTTTATGTTGATTGAGTAGTGTATTGGTTAGGGTTTGAGTGAAAACCTAACAATGATTGATTTGGGTAAATGAGTCTGAATTTGGTGATGTTGCATGATTAAATTATTGTTTGTTTGAGCATGCTCAAACTTTGTTGTATGCAAATTAGCTACTTGTGTATGACTTAGATTTTGGGGTAGTTGACTTTAGGAAAATCGAGGGATCGTGACCTAAGTTGAATATTGTTTGGTTTGTTCTTAACTGTGACCTAAGGGTAGTTGTGTGTAGGACGGGAGTTCGCATTTGACTATTCTAAGAATTTATCCAAGGCGGGAGTCATTTAGGGATCTATTTCTAACCAACGCATCATTCATACTTTGCTTATGCATCATCATTCTTAATTGTTTCTTGTATACTTGTTTCATTATTGTTGGTGTTTGATCTCATTCCTTGACCATGTTTGTCCTTTGGTAGTTAGTTTAGTTTTAGTTGGTTAGTTGACTTTTCCAACCCTATTCCGACCTAGCTTGTTGTTCGATTAGCATAAATTAGTGCACCTTAGTCCTTGTGGATTTCGACCCTTACTTGCCGCTTTACTTGTGTTTAGTGGTTAGTTTAGGTTTTTTGTTTGATTAGGAGAGACTAGTAAACGACCTAGTTTTCCCCTAGATCAATATCCACTATCCTTGGAGCCTAGAGGTTGACGAGGGCACTATTACGCAAAAGAGATTAAATCAGTTAAGCACCTAATAACACAATTTATTAACGAACTATGTATAGTGTTACAAAATTGTAAATACCTCTATTTGTTTCCACATAATGAAAGGATTCGTCTTTATTTTCGTGATGTCCTTTCGGTGTACCTTGCTAAATTTGATGATTGCCCTAAGTAATTGTAAAAGGTTTAGTTAAGTAAATAAACTTACGATAGGAAGAATACATGACAAAGTAAGTAATTTAGCACAACATACCTGTTGATTATTGTTTGAGAAAATCTAGGAGGTTCAGTTTGTGCTCCAGACGGATCTAGCCATTGCACCAATGCAACCCATGGACAAATAACAACTAATATCCACTCCTGACTACACATATAAAACATAAATAATTTCATATACTTTGGATTTTAGAGGTTGTTTTGCACAATATTGATTTAAAAATTAGTACAAGTATTTAAACAAATGACATACTCCTCAATATAAGGCACGAAGAATATTTGTTTTACATTTTTGCCATCATTGCACACAAAGACCCTAGCCAAATAGTCACATCGATGATCCTCTTTTTCCACATCTGTTAGCTGGGATAGATACTTGCAGTCACAAAATCCATATAGCCCGGAGATACCTTGTGCTTGAACCATCTCACTCAGATGCCTTGCAAATTAAAAAACAATTAACATCATTTTTCGAAAACCAATATATACATTTACTTGAAATGCTAAAGGGTACAACACACTTACATCATTAAAATAGAAAAATGAGATGATCTTATCTCTCTTTGGAAGCACCAATCAAGCATGTCTTCATAATCAAGGTTAATACTTTGCTCATTTTGAAACACTCTAGCCGGGATTGTGAGGGATTTGACTTCTCCGCGCTTTTTCATTCCAATAGCTACATCCTTGAAAACTTTTATCAAACTAGACGTCAACTTTAACCTATCTTCAGGAGTGATCGTATACCTCCTAGTGGATGATGATTGTGATGATGGAGAGCGTGGAGATGGTGTCGTGAATTCCTCTGTGACTTTCTTATCAGCCTTGTTATACAATAACAGAAAACATATATGAAAAAGTATGTAAAAATTATAGGTCGAATAAAATATTATATATAGATAATCGTAAGATAAAACACATAACATTTCGGCGATATACCTTCTTTATCGGAAAAACCAAATGTGCAGGCCAAATAAAAAATCTATCCCGGCCTTGACAAACGTATTTTGTTTCCCCTTCGGGACATGGCAAAGGTGCACTTGAGTTGATATCTTCTTTAATACAAACTCGATAATGACCACTAGGCACGGGTTTAAAATGATTCTTGACCACTTCCCCTTCCTTCCCAACATACACTGTTCCTATTGCAACTATTTGGACGCCTTGGTCATTCTCAATCGCCAAGGAACAAAAACTGTCAACACCCTAGTCATAGAGGCGCTCAATATTAATCAACACTTTAGAATGAAAACATATCTTGAATTAACGAGAATAAACCAGAAAAAGAAAATGAGCAGTTAGAAAACCGGGTACTTTGTGTCAAATCTTGAATTAGTTCAGAATACATAAGCTTAGTTCAGAATATTTTCGTTGATCATCAAACTTATCACAGTGCAATTTGTTGTACCAGGTTACTAGAATAATGGCAGGGAAGTCAGATAGTCCTTATGATATTGTGGGAGTTAACAACAAGATGCTTGTCGAAAATATAAATAAGAGGTATGTGGCTTAGAATTTCTCACTTGAAGTAATTGTTTGTAACTGCTGTTAGAATAGTTTAGTTGTGAGTCTCACTGTCCAGATATAGTAGTTTACTTGTACTGCTGCTTCCAATCTTTTCTTTTTTTCCTGTGAATATGTGATTCTAATCAATCTATTGATTGATATTGATATTGAAGGTGATTTCAGTGGTTGAGATGTTTTAATTAATTTCTTAATCTAGTATCTTTTGAAGTGGTCAAGAGCCTTTTGTTTACTATCTGCGTACCCTGGACATCCTTTCTATAGACAGAAGTTATGGAGGATGTAAGTTCTTATTTTTTTTGCAAAGTCATTCAAGTGTGGTTAACTTAAGTGTTAATGTTTTCACCAGACAGTGGAGTTTGAATCCCAATCCCACATAGCTAACTTAGAGATTTCCTTAGTTGTGTTGTTTGCCTATGTCCACATCATTAAGAGTTGGCAGCTAGCAAGTTTGATAATGAAACAGAAATAAGCATATAACAGTTGTGAAGATAACAATGAAACAGGAATAAGCAGATAACAGTGAATAGTTGAAACAGAAACAGATAACAAAAAGTGAATTAGCAGATAACAGTTAACAGAAAGTGAATTAGCTGACCAAAGAATGTGAATGAGAAGACCAGATAAAGTTAATGAGCAGACTAGAGAAAGCGGATGAGCAGGTTCTGGTCTGGTTTATCACTGACTCAAAAAAAAAGGAAAGGCATGAAAGAATTAATGTTACATGGGGAAATGGTTGATCACTCTTGACTTGTTCATTACAAAATATATACTCATCTTCAGCCACATTTCATTTCTCGGGTTCAGACCAAGCAACATGGTACGGCTCAACTTGAATCTCTCGATCTTGAACTTTTTTCTGTTTTGAGGCAAGTTGGAAGTGGGCACCTTGAATTCCTTGATCAGTTGTGTTTAATTGGTTGGGATCATAAAAATATTCATTCACAGGCTCATGGTACGTCTCAGTTTGAACTTCTTGTTGTTGAAACTTATTTTGTTTCGGGGCAAGTTGGAAATGGGCACCTTGAAGTCCTTGTTCAGTTGTACCTTCTTTTTCAGAACGATGGCTAACTTATCATTTGAAAAACCGAATTGTTTCAATTGTTCTTGGTTGACCTGACCAACAAACATTAAGTAATTCAACAATAAAGTCTGAGTGTTTTTCACAGTTGCTAACTCTGATTTGACACCATTGAGTTCGCGACGCATTTGACTTGGTGGTGTTGGTTTGTTTTACCCAAAGTGCTGCTTATTTGTAACACCCGATCCTACGCCCCTAACACTACCACCATGTTTGGGAGTCATTAATGCTCTTGATAGGATATCATTTCGACCCGTGGCATCTATTTCTCCTTGGATTTGTTGATCCTCTAATGCTTTCTGACATTAACAATAAGAAACCAAATAAAGTTAGCATAATTGTTATAGGAAAATGAGTTATTTAATTTAAATATAAACATATTCTCACAATTGCTTGAGCTCTTATCCAAACCAAATGTCGAGGTATATCTTTGACTTGGACTTCTTGTTTCTGAAGTTTATCAGCCTACCAATACATGATTATTAATGATAAAAAGAACATAATATAAGTCTTTTATTGTTAGGTCATTTGTGATCGATCATTCTAAACTTACAATCTCTTCTTCATAGTACACGTATCCCTTTCGACCTCCTCGGTTGGTTGTAATTCTCTTTTTTCTCTTTCTCGATTCAAGTCACTTAGTTCCTGTTAATATGATGTACATAAAAGTTAGTGCACAAAATTCATCTGAAATTTGCTGTCCAGACTTGTATCTTTTAGTTACTGCTGATGTCAGAGGTTTCAGAACCAGTAGATATTGCAAGTTATACACACACACACACATGAAACAGCAAGAAGACAATGAGGGGACAGCAGCAGCCTTCGCACAGAAGTAACTGTAATGGATCATACCACCAAACCACTCATACATCTGTTCTATAACAGGAGGCACAGGAAGAGACAGGAAAAAGCAATAGCAGCCCTGCAAGAGTCAGACAGCAGCAAGTAGCAACAATTTTATTTTGAGTGTAAGAACCAGAACCAACCTACAGAACACTCCTAACTTTATTGAATTCTATCTAGCTTTTTTCTTGTCGTTAAATGCGAATTCTGACGAAAGTGATTGTTGCTTGGAAAGATGAAAAACTCTACTGACTAAAGACATGAGCGCAATCAATAGTGCATAACACCATCCCAAATACCAAATTTTGTCATCTACAAGGGGGGGAAAAAGACAGTTCGCTACCAGTCCACCCCCGGTTACCAGCTCAAGCAAATATCATGAAGTGCCAAATCAAAAAAGCAAATTAAAAATTTTACAATCAAACTTTGCGAGTAAGCCAACACCTAGAACGTCTCCAATAACTTTGGAATACTGAAGGAAAATCAAAATAATAGAATAGAAATTTTAAGGACTCCAGCAGAATGAGAACGCTTACTCCTAAGCTACCCAATCGACTAAACCAAGCCAATTTCTTTCGCAACACAAACTAATGCATAAAAAGAAAAAAAAAAGTAGAATAAATCAACACTGGCCTCAGTGGAAGAAGAGTCCAAAAGTCCACATACCAAGAGGCAGAAGCTAGAAATTGGCCAGGAAAATAAGGTTTTTAACAAACTGGCCTCAGTGTGATGTTTATGGCCTCCCAAGAGTTGACTCACGTCCAAACTCCAAAGTGTATCACCCTATCAAAAACACCAAATAGAGTTGCATAGTTTCTGCTATAAAATCAACCTATAAAGTTTGTGATACACAGTCTACAAGCAACTAACACCCCATCATGTTCCAACCCAATCGAAGCCAAATTACCCAACAAAAAATTATGAGTAAACCACAACGCATCCCAAGGCCACCAACAACCGTACGTTTCTGAGCACCAACAATTATGAGGCAAGTAAACCTAATAAGACCCATATTTCAGGAGGGAGAGGACAGGAAGGGAAACTGCATCAACAGTTCTAGACATCTCTTACCAAGATCCTGCGCCACCAACTCCAATAAGACCCATATCATTGAAAGTCATCGAACCACAACCTATCTCCATACAAAATGAGTAAAAATCTTCATAATATAGATAGTAAAAACAAAATGATCAATACAAGGCACCGGCTACAGAATTGACAAAGAAAAAAACATCATTAAGATAATAAATTCCAGCACAAGCCTAAGAGAACATAACCAAACACCATAAGAATCCAACATTGTAAAAAAATCAATCGTTGAAATTTCCAGAATCCAGAAAAAACAAGCAACTTCATAGATGCTACCGATGAAAAATTAGCAACAGCCTAATCACCCTCTAATCAGAAAAATGACTAGAAAGATTCACAACACCATCCGAATCACCAGAAATGTGTTATTTACACATGAATTCACTTTCCAATACATGCAGAAAACAGGTACATGATCAAACAGGAGGAGAAGATTACGAACAGCACAACATAATGCAGTCTGAATTCCAAAAAGAGAACCTGTAGAAGAACGGAAGCTGACAACATCAAGGTAGCAGTTTGACAATGAGTAGAATCACAAAATGAGAATGAGTAGACTGAATTCGTTGCAAACAGTCCCATAAATACAAGTATAATACTAAAAATCACTGCAATCGTTTCATGAGTAAACTAAAAGATACAAGTCTGAGCAAATTTCTTCTTTTACGGTTGTTTAGTAACTATGCATTAGTGATAGGGATTATTAAAAGATTACCTTGAACTTAGGATCAGTGAATGTTGCAATGAATTTGTCCCAATCATTTTGTGTAATCCATCCATACAACAATGGTGGACTCCTTATGATCACATTCTTAGAGTCATACAGAAAATCACTCCTTAATCTAGCCTTGAAACATCTCCACCGAATCGAAGCTCGCCTTAGCACATAAGATCTACGTTCTTTAGGCACAATGAAACCCTTCTGCATGAATCAAGACAAAATTATCAGCAGGACATATGTTATCTACATAAACAAGCTAAAAGAATAAAAATTAACTTCGATGCAGGCACACAAATTAACTTACTGTGATGTTCTCATAAACTGCATTAAGGACTTCTTTGGGAACTTCAACCCAATCACTATAATTGATATTCACCCTCTCACGAACGACTACACCAATATAAGAGGCGAAAAGGTCCTTGTTATCCCCAACGGGTACTTTATTGCGGTTCCATTCTAAGGAGAGTTTTTCTCCCTTGCGAATTGCTTTTCCAACTATTCCAACTACTGTATGACCCCTGCGATTCTCACATTCAGAGAAGGCTCACTTGCTTTATTTCTCTTTCTTGCCATCAACCTACAAACATACAAATTTCAGTAAACAACATAACCAAATCATTATATTAAGATAAATATAAGCATTTTATACTAAAAGTAGGTTTATTAAGTTAGTCAATTCAACCTCTACAAGGACGCTTTTTAGGTCAATTTGCACCACTATTTTCATCCTCACACCAAATCCCTTCTTCGTGGTCACTACGTACATATGCCGATGTATCATCAATGCTATCATTCACATTTTGTATCTCAGTGGGAGGAGACCTTTCCTCGAACACAATATTGTCATCATGGTCATCAATGACATATCGAGGTTTCGATGTTAGAACAACTGACCTTGTTTTATCAAGTGGGTCAGTCATATAAAACACTTGTTTAGCTTGACTAGCCAAAATATAAGGATCTTCCTTGCTACCAAGTTTGTTAAGATTCATTGAAGTATACCCTAAGCCATCACATATAACGTTGTTGTTATTGTCAGCCCATTTACTACCAAATACAGGTATTGAAAACCCCATATAATGCAACTCACATATCTCATCAATTACTCCATAATATTGCATTTTACTATAGATAGGACGGTTGTCTTTAGCACTTGAAAAATGCATTGCTTCGGCTTCAAGAGATACCCCACTGTTTTGCATGGTACTTTGATCATCTTGGTCCCTTGTGTAGAATGTACAACCATTAATAACATATGCAGCATAATAAGTGACAGAGAAATCTGGACCATAACATAAACTCCTAAGTCGATCGGAAACGGGTTGTAATGAATTTTGGCGCTCTTTCATTACTTGATCTTTGAACCAAAAACAAAATGATTTACTATGCTCAATAGCTAATGCTTTTGGGTTAGACCTTCAATTTTGTGTCTTTAAGAAAGACATGTGCCGGTTGACATACGGTGCAACTTCATCATCATTAAAAAGAACATATGTGTGAGCCATGTGCCACTTGTCAAGAGGCATGTCATGTTGTCTACGACCTATGGTTCCCATACCATCAAATCGGCCACTATGTCGAGATGTAGGAAGCCCTATTGTCTTCGGATGGTCTATATGTTCAAGACAAAATTCCATAGCTAACTCATACAACATTCTCTCTGCAATACAAGCCTCGGGTCGAAAAGTATTCTTAACATATCCTTTATATGTTTTCATTTGCCTTTCAAAGGCCCATTGAGCTCTCATGTGTGTGGGACCACAAAATCTGATCTCTCTTACCAATTGAATAGGCAAATGTATCATGATATCAAAAAAAGCTGGGGGAAAATACATCTCCAATTGGCACAAAATAACAGCAATTTCGATCTCCAAAGAATCCAAATCTTTAGGATTTATGACTTTACTGTGTATTGCCTTAAAGAAAAAACATAACCTAATAATGGCATATCGTACATTTTTAGGCAAAATTGAACGAATAGCAACAGGTAAGAAATCTTCCATCAGAACATGGCAATCATGAGACTTCAGCCCCAGGAGTTTCAAATTCTCCATTGAAACAAGAGAATAAATGTTTGAAGAATAACCCTCAGGCACTTTAACTCCAGCTAAGGAAGAACAAAGCTCGACTTTCTCCTTTTTGGACAATGTATAGGCAGCAGGGGGTAAATACTTCCGTTTTCCAGTCTCCTCAACAACATGTAGCTCATTTCTAATATTCAATTCCTTTAAGCCAGCCCGAGCCTTAGGAACGTCTTTTGTCTTCTGAGGAATATTCAATAATGTGCTAATCAGACTATCAAATACATTCTTCTCGATATGCATCACATTTAAAGAATGCCTAACAAATAGAAATCTCCAATAAGGAAGACGCCAAAAACCGGAACACTTCTTGTATCCCTGTGTAGAAAGGGCATCCTTGTTTTTCTTCAACTTTCCAAATGTAATTTTAATGTCTTTTACCTTTTCAAACACTTCTTGGCTAGTAAAGACTTTTGGAGGACTTTCAAAATTTTGTTCCCCATTAAAGGCCTTTTTCAATTTGTGGTACGGATGATCATGAGGAAGAAATGGACAATGATCAAAGTAGACATGTTTTCCCGATGCTTTTACCCACCTTCCCTTCCAACCATTTTCACATATAGGACACGCACATTCTCCTTTCACGGTATAACCAGAAAGATTACCATATGCTGGATAATCTTGCATAGTGCAGAATAACATGGCTCTTAAATTGAACATTTCATTCCAACTGCCATCAAATACTTCAACCCCTTTTTCCCACAATAAATTTAAATCGTCAATAAGAGGTGCCAAGTACACATCAATGTTATTTCCTGGCTGTTTTGGCCCAGATATAAGCATTGACATGATAATATACTTTCTTTTCATACATAAGGAAGGAGGTAAGTTGTAAGTCACCAACATGACCGGCCAAGTACTCTAAGTGCTACTAAGGGAACTATATGGATTCATACCATCAATAGACAATCCAAGGCGTAGGTTTCTTTCTTCTTTACCAAAATCATCGAACTTTCCATCAATAAATTTCCATTGCGGAGAATCAGCTGGATGTCTTAGTAACCGATCATTTTTTTTCCGACCAAATTTATGCCATGTCAACTTCTCTGCATCTCCTGCATCTGCATACATTCTCTTTGAACCTTTGTATTATTGAAAAGTACCACAAAGCCTTAGCCGGAACTCCTTCCTTTTTCTTGTACCTCGAGACATTGCACTCAGGGCAATTCTTTAAAGCTTCAAATTCATCTCGATACAGTATGCAATCGTTAGGACAAGCATGAATTTTTTCGTAATTCAAGTCCGTTGTGCACAACATCTTTTTTGCCTTATATGTACTGCTAGGAAAAACATTTCCGGGTGGAAGTATGTCTTTAAACACCTTAAGGAACGCCGTAAAACACTGATCTGTCACACTATGACCCACCTTCACATTGTAAAGCTTAACTATAGCCGATGGTTTTGTGTACTTACTCTCTTTGTATAAGGGAAGTTCAGAATCAGTCAACAATTCCTCTATCACCTGAGGATCATCATCAACTATTTCATGAAGTTGATCCATCATTTCCTCCACAGTACCACCTTCATCAGTATTATCGCCTTGATGGGAAGAAGTTTCTTCCCTTTTTTCACCATGACGCGCGATACCAATGAGTATATGTTATATCAAATTCCCATTTACTCAAATGGTTGAGTATTTCGTCAACTTTGTGATGCATAAGATTGTGACACATATAACAAGGACAAGGCAACCTATCACGACCTTCACTATTATTATCCAAAGCAAATTTGAGAAATTCCATAACTCCAGCTTTGTATTTTGGGTCCCCCAATTTTGTTGTTGTTATCCAACTTCGATCCATTTCTACAAACTAGTAAGTTAATAAAAAACACATAATTGTAAAGACAATATTAACAAAAATGCAATTAAGGGCATTAGGTCCTTATCGAACATGAACCCCCTTTACTCAAATTTAAAAACAAAAACATATGGAGCAAGCGTTGGTGCCTGTATTATTAACTTATCCATCATAACATACGGACCAACCTCACAATGACTATGGTTCTCCCAAATTTGTTCAACTCCAAAGGGAACTAAACGAGCAAGATTGTGGGCTACTATATTCCTATCTCGCTTTCAATGACACCAACTAATCGAATTAAAATTGGAGCTAGTCCAAAGAATATCCTCTAGTATTGCATCAAGGTCGACTAAGAAAATCGATGCTTTGCATAATCTGTTGACAAGCACCTGGCAACCAGCTTCAATAATCACATCAGATAGGGCATGAATGCAGCAAGACGGACAGCCTTAGCAGCAGCCATGCACTCTGCCACAATCAGAGGCCAATAGGCTCTCACACGTTTGGAGCCTGTCTGACATCTCCCAGACTATAAGAAATCATTTTTCCTTCCCCTCTTTATTTCGGAATTTTAACTTAATTCATCTTAAATTGTATTTACCAAAAAACTTCAGTTTAATTAGACTACGTTCATCATATTCTACCATAATTCTACTAAATTAACTGCAATTCTATTTAATTAGACCTAAAATTCATTGAAAACCTATTCTAATACGTATTATAACAAGAATTTCATACTCAGGCATTACAATCTGATATTTAATAATATTGAATGGATAAATTGTCAACAAATTAAGGATGCTAACCTCAGAAATTCAAAGTGGTGGAGCGTGCGTGCGGTGGCCGTACAACCTTGACGGCGGTGGTGATGGTACGAAGTTTGGGGTCGGCGGGAGATCGATCAGCGGTGGTGATGGTACGCAGTTTGTGAGTAATACGGTTCGCTGGGAAGAGTTCTCAGCGTGGTGAATTAATTAGGTTAATTTGGGATGGTTTTGCGCGAGAAGAAGTGCACAGTTTTGATTTTTTTTAGATATCCCGCCAAATTTTCCCAAATTTGGTTTATTTTTTTTATCTGTTTTTTTTAAATTGGTATATAGTACACGAAATGCACACACTGCTCTATATGCTATTAGCTTTTTATTTTATTTTTTAGGGTAAAAATATATGTAACAGTTAACTCTCCTAGGCGCTCTATATTCTTTTAAACATGAAACTGTCAACACAGAAAACCGCTCTATATAATCCTGTGAAACGCTTACCACACTTGACTACTCTATATTCCGCGTTTCTTATTCCTATTTTTGTAGTAGTGCATGAACGAATTCATAACCCACCAAATCAAATTAACAGCTGAGAAGTCCAAAAAAACGAAATCTGTAATATTACTAATATTAATCATAGAATTGAAACAACTCACATTATCACAAAAATCCCAAGTGATCAGAGACCCATTATTCGGAAATTTTCATAAATTAAGACACGGAATGATCCCCAGCTAATTCGAATGTGGCACTAATCTAAGAATGTTACAAAAAGTTGGATTAATCTTTGATAGTTTGAAAAGAAAGGGGTTTTAAATGTATTTATATCTCAATTGTTATCAAAATATATTAATATGCAGTTCCAGGCATGGTCAAAAACCAATACTCCTTCCAGTTCCAAGATGATACTCAATTGTATTGGACGGGTGGCCGCCAATTCTTGTATAGTTGTATTGGAGGGAGCAATAATCCCGGACTAGGCAATAATTTCTACTAACTTACCCACCATCTAATTTTTATTCAAAGGAAAAACAAACGGTAAATTTGCATACAAGCTTAACCAGGAAATGGATACATTCCTTACCGTACAAGGCACATAGGTGCAATGGATACATTTCGCAACACACGCAGACAGAGACACACACACACACACACATAATGGATGTCTCTGCCATTATTTATTATTACACACACACACACACACATATGGATGCACTTACTAAACACTTCATTCAAAACAATGTTGCGTTATATAGTGTTGCGTAATTGCATTGGCATTCAAAACAGAAAACACCATGGAATAAAAAAAAACCTTGCCTAAATTAGATATATAATAGAGTACACAAAACCCATTATACCCAAAAAGATAATAAGTCCATAGATTGAATCAATAGAATAAAAATACAAATACAATGATTCCAGTATAAAACAAATAAGCATGATCAATCGGCCCCACCCTCTTTCTCTAATGGTAAAGAATCACCTGAATAAAACAAATCTCTAGGCTTATTCTTAACAACATGGAACCATCCTTTTTGCTTGAGATGAGAATACAAATGGATCATCTTGCAATAATCGTCCAGTATGCATCAATTTAGAAAAATTGACACATACTCCGCCGTTTGGATATGCTCTTACACCCCTATGAATGTCTACCCAATCACAACGAAACAATATAACTTTGTAATCTCCAAAATAATTTAATTCATAGATATCCATCACTTTTCCATAGTATGCCACTCCATCCGTTTCAACCAAGACTCCAGAATTCGTCTTGAAAGACGACAATCGCGATCAATGGAAAGGAATTTGTATCCATTGATTATGTATCCTTTTAATTTTCTACCATAATAATGCAAACCACCCGCCAAAGCTTTTCTTAGTTTCCCATCTTCGGTGGTTGTATCTATGCAATGTACCTACGATAATGCTTCATTAAATCAAATAAAGTTTATTTTTACATAAAAAGAAGTATTTATTCACATTAAAAGAACTTAAGTAACCTTGTTTTGCAGCCACCCTCCAAATTCATTGATGATCCATTTCCTTTCATCACTCTCCATGATGGAAATTTCTAAGTTCATTTTCTCGGTTAAAAATTCACTTCATGGAAGAAGATATAAAAACATAAGAGTGATTTATTATAAAAATTGTTATTCAAAAGAAAACCAACATAATACTTACTCTAGTTCCCCTTTGGTCTCATCAGAGTGAAGTAAAACGTAGCGATGGGCTTGTTTTAAGCTTTGGTCATCAAGGCGAATGCTGACCTCCTTCCCAATGACTCAACCACCAGAATTAAACAAGTAATCATTAGGATTTGAAATTTCATCATCCATTCTTTTAGGCATGTTGAAGATGGTCTTAACACCTTGAAGATATCTCGAACAAAACCTAATTGTCTCCTCTAAAAGGAAGCCTTCCGCAATAGATCCTTCAGGTTGGGCTTTATTAATTACATGTGATTTCAAATGGGACAAGTACCATTCAAATAAAACATTTTCATAAAATAAATGTAAAATATTTAATAAAATAGTATAATTTAGACAGGTAAGATATAAACCTTTCAATGGGATACATCCATCTGTATTGCACTAGTCCACCAAGTTTAACCTCCTCCACTAAGTGAATCAACAAATGGACCATGATTGTGAAAAATGGAGGCAGAAACTCTGTTTCTAACTCACAAAGAGTTAAAACATAAATCTTGAAGACCGTCTAAATCATCTGGATCAATAGTAGTAGAGCACAACTTTTTGAAAAAGGAAGACAATCTAGCCAACAAGTCAATCACTTTTGTAGCGTTAGAAGCTCTTAAGGCAACATGAAGGATATCTTGCATTAGAACATGGTTTTCATGACTTTTGAGGTTAATCAACTTCCTTTGCTTCAGATTCACACAACTAGAAAGGTTAGATCCATATCCATCCGGAATTTTAAGTTTCTGCAAAACATTTAAAAATCTCTCTTTTTCCTCCCTAGACATAGAATAGGAAGCCGGAGGCATGTAGTCATTTCCATTAAGATCAATACTAAGCCAAAGGTGAGTGTGAGGGGGTCGAAAAAGCACGAGGCTAATGCGTGACCTCGTCCCTCGTGGGTGTGACGCTTCTTTTTGTCAAATCAAGTGTAATTGGATTTCCTGTGAGTTTACACCCAATTGACTAGTAATATAGGAGTCGCCATTCAGTTTTTAACGACAATGAGAAAAACTGACAAAACCCGGTTATCGTGACATAAAGGGAGTGCAATTATGTTTGACCACGACGGCCGTAGGTTCCCTTATGATCCCTGGTGGTGGGGATCGCTCAACGTACACCCGCAGGGTAGAGATTGAGGGTTCGGGGGACTGTAACTACCGAGAGGAGTGCTCGCTATTCGATAACTCCAGAGGCAGGATACCCTTACTAGCTCAGCATAAATAATTGAAGGGACATGCGTTAACTATTAAACTAATCTGAGTTGATTTTAACAATATGCAACATATAGTACTAGATCGAGCGCGATTATCTAATTTAGATTGTTTTAAGGGACTTGGCATGATAATCCAATTTCCCAAAAATATCATATTTATTAGGCGTGATCGAACAATCAGATTTAGTTAGTTTAACAGTTCATATAAGGGCGAGGAAAGCAATTAAACCATGGAAAAGGGACACATTACGACGCACCCTTGAGAGGTGCGTCACGGTTCTCAGAAAACTAACCACATTGACTTTGCTATTTCTCCTTTTATTTAACGAATCTCAAATTATGGGACGGGATACGTTCTGTTCGATTTATGGATTGATTGCGACAGAACGCGTGATCAATTTCGCAACGTGAGGCTTAGGCTTAGGGGTTGGAGTCAATACTCAGAATAATAATTGTGTTGTTGTGTCCTTTTCACGTCGAACTTAAGGCCCTATTTATAGAAAAGAGTTCGTGGAAAGATAGAATTGTAGAGCTCTAATACACGAGGAATTAGGAAAGAATACGTCCCAGGTAATTTCAGCGCCCAGGCCTGGGCGCCGAAGATTTCGGCGCCCAGAGCCAGGCGTTGAAAATAGGATCTGGGCTGTTTTCTTAGTCAGATTCGGATTCCTAAATCCGGAGTGCTTGAGACTTAATTGAGTCTTTTAGTGCGTATTAACCTTATGACGGAATGCGTCTGGGCCCGTTACGAACTCTAGGCTCGTTAGGATTTTAATTAATACGTGACTCTTATTTTCGAATCATATTATAGGAATAGGATTCTCTCATAATCTCTATCTCATTTAGGATTTATGTTGGAGTGCAACACCTAATTCTGACAGGTTTCTATCTTTTATGACTTGCCACTTTTAACAACTACTCATTACGGTAGTTACTATTTTTAGCAGGTTTCCATAAATAGCAGGTTTCTATAAATAGCAGGTTTCGGGTGAAATAAAAAGGGGAATTGAGATTCGTTATTTTATAGGAGATGCGTTGTCAAGTGGAGATTTATGTTTTCATCATCGAACCTTCCCTTTCGGGAATGGGGACAAAAGTAGGTGTCTACAGTTAGCCCCCACTTTGACTGAGTCTTGGAGTAAGACGATGGTCAAAGTATTAGACGGAGTGCGTCGCACAAGCCGTGGTGACTTGTTTTGGCGAGGGTCTCACGAGCCATCGAGTGATAACATTTGACTTAAGGGTCATCACTTGAAGTGTCGACATACCCCTCACGTGTCATTGGGATTTGTCAACCGATAGTATAGAAACTTCCTCACTTTGTCATTGGAAGTATCTAAAGAGGCGTAGGAACTCCCTCACTTTGTCATTGGGAGTAGCTACAGATGTTTTCGAAATCAAAGCTATAAAGTGTAATTGGGCCTGGCCAAGCCCAATCACGAGGTAAAAAATGTTTTTAAAGATTCTCATTTTCAGGGTTAGCTAAACGAGAAAACCCCCTTGTTTTTATGGGACGTAAAACGAAGGAAAATCCAGCACATCGTTCTTTTTTGGAAAAAAACGGAAAACCAATCTTTGGAAAAAGGGAAAGCTACTCACATCGTTCTTTTTTGGAAAAACGGAAAACCAGAAAAAGTTATCGCTGCAGCGACTAAGGACCTACGCGGTTAATGACGCAGACCCCGCCGGCTAAAGATGGCGAGCCTGTCCGCTAAGGGTGGACACCCCGTCCGATAGAGTGGACGAATCTATTTTTGAAATTTTGAAAATAAGGACCTACGCGGTTTGTGACGTAGACCCCGTCGGCTAAAGATGGCGAACCTGTCCGCTAAGGGTGGACACCCCGTCCGATAGAAGTGGACGAATCTATTTTGGAATTTGTTTTGTGTTCATTTTTTGAAAATAAAGACCTACGTGGTTTGCGCCGTAGACCCCGCCGGCTGAAGATGGCGAGCCTGTTTCATTTTTTTTTTTTTAAGATTCTATTTTTCGAAAACTGAGGACCTGCGCGGCTAGTGACGCAGACCCCGCCCTCTGAGGGTGGGCGAGCCCATTTTGAATTTCTTGCCTTTTCATTTTGCCTATGTAGAAGGGCTTTTTGCGATCACAACCTGTTGGTGGGGCGCAATATTTCCTGATTAGGTGTGTCCTACAAGTGGGTCCACACTGTGTATATTTTTTTTGTTAACGATATTGCAAAAATACCGTTTTTGGGAAAGAAATGTCCAGATAACGGATGTTTTACACAAATAGGGATTGCGCGTGCCCGACAACGAATATTCGCTGTCTGGGAAACACTTTCAGCGCCCAGCTCTGGGCGCGAGAATTTCTAACGCCCAGAGCTGGGCGTTGAAAATGCGAAGGGGAGACTGGTCTTTAAATACGCGGACCGTCTCCTTCCTTTCCCATTTCCGCCATTTTCGCTCAAACTCCTCACCTCTTTCAACTGATTTTTTGCTCGTTTCTTCACTTTTCTTTGCGAATTCTACTCCAAGTCACTCCCTAATCTTACCAATGTAAGTAATTTTCAGTAATTTTGAGCTTTTTTGTCAATTTCAGTATTTTTGGTCAAGATTTTTTGTACATGAAATTGATTTGGGGGTTTTTGATTTTGTGCCCCTTTCCTTCAATCAGATAGTTGGAAATGTTCTACATAACATGTTAATTAGTTTGTGCATGTTAATTTTCGCAAGTATGCTGAATCTTGTTGAATTTGGGCATGTTTACACTAGCCCCCAAGTATTCCTACGACTCTAGTGTTTTCTTACAATGTAGGTGTTTTTGGTATATTGCTTGCGTTCCTCATAATTCATGAATGACAAATTATGGAAGAATTTTGATTTTATTGGAGTTAATAATAATTTTTTCCACTTATGGAATTTTTGCTCAATATGAACTTAGTATCATGTTTTTAGGGAACAAAAATTGTATGACTCCATTTTATGAGCGAAATGCACTTTTTAGTGATTGGTGTGAGTGCCAATTTTGTTAAAGGTATAATGCCTTGTTGTATCGTTGATCAGCATGTCTGACGAGTTGTCACCTCCTTCTGGTGGCCACGAGGAGCGTGGCATGACGCGTCAGTCTACTGGCGCGGGACCCCTATGGTTGGGTCCTAAGTTCTACGACGGTCAAGACCTGCACTACGACCTAGAGCACCACGTGACTACCCGCCTTCACGCGAGGAGGGACACTACGGTTCGCGGCTACGGTGCAGCGAAGAGCGAGACTATTTTTGGTTTCCTGAGCTCGGACGCCTAGGCTTTGGTGAGGGCGAGCTCACTATTTCCAGTGGTCGAGACCTTCTGGGAGATACTGCGGCTTAACATCTCCCTGTCCTTTCTGCGGTCGTTCATGAGGTTGTGGTGGGATACCACCAACACTTTCTATTTTCCTTGGGGTGAGATGACGATCACTCCTGAGGACTACACGGCTTTGACGGGCTTGACCTTTACAGGGAACCCCGTTCGCCTGGGGTCGGATGGCCCACCGCCGACGGTTGCTGAGGGTACCAGGCTCCTGGGCTCGTGGATGGGCATGAGATTGCCTTCGTACCAGCCCCGTGGGATACCTTTTGCTGACCTGATGTGGGCCCTGGAGCATGGAGTGGAGGAGTCGTCTTCGAGACAGGCCCGGCTGTTCTACCTCCATTTTATTACTTCCACTTTTCTATCGGGTCCGACTGACACCTTTGACCCGTGGTGGATAGGCATGGTGGAGGACGTGTCTACGCTGGGTGACTATTGCTGGGGCGAATTGGGCTACGCGACGCTCGTCGGCTAGATTAGTTTGGCGGTGCGCGACTCGGACCCGTGTAGACGTCACTTTGTCATTACATTGGCGGGAGTGCCACGTTTGATCGAGGTATGTGCCTAGCCTTTCTTTTGTTTTCTCGCTTTTACCGGGCCCCTTTTTTTTGACGTATTATTGTCTTTTCCTTTTATAGCTGTGGGCCTTTGAGCACTTGCCTTGGCTGGCTCCCTGAAAGGGGCTGGGGCCTTTGGAGTACCCTGCCGGTCGTCATTGGGGTTGGAAGAAGAAGCTGACTGCGCGTCCACCGCCCGATACCGTGTGGGATCTCATTCGGGACGGGAACCCTGAGCATGTACAGAATCTTATCCTCTATCTCGTATTTTGTTATTTTTCTTTTATTTTCTATGTGCGAGATCTGAGCGTGTCTATACGAAACAGGTGGTTTGGACCCCATGGCTCTCTTTTAGGGGTACTTATGCTTCGGTCAGGGATAGTTATGCCCTGAGCCAGATGCGGGTCTTGTTCGTTGGCCGCCGCGACCCTGTTTGGTACCTGGGAGAGCGGGTACGTATGCAGACGGTCGGGTTTTTTTCGGTGCCTATGCCTCCGCCAGCGACCATGTTGTCTACTCGTTCGATAGGCGAGTCGTGGAGGGTCCACTCGAGGACTGGCGTGCCGGCGACGGAGTTGGTGATAGCGGGAGCTAGCTATTATCAGTTTATCCAGGATTCTCTTCGTCTCCCGGAGCCTGGCGTTTTGAGTTGCTCTCTCTTTTTGTACTTGATTTTTTTTGTTAGGGTTTTCATGCTCGTGCCTATGTGTTTATGTTTACTATGTTTTGTGCAGGAGTATTCTGACCCTTCGTTTGGGGGATGGGTGCTTCCCGATGCTCGGATCTCGTATACTGGAGAGAGTGGATCCGAGATTGTGGAGACTGTCTCGGAAGACCGGGTTTTCCATGCTCCGCTCCCTGAGGGAGTACAGGCGGTATGCACCTTTTATTTGTACACTCTTCTTATACCTTTTGTTTTTTTTCTTTTGTTACTAACATTCCTGTTTCAGGTTCCAGCCCTGGCCAACGCGATGGTGGGGGTGATCAACCGGTTGAAGTCCGCGTTGGTTCGGGCCCGATCTGCACTTTCTTGCAGGAGCCCCCACTCCACTCGGGTAATGTGCCCTCTTTTTTCTTTTGATCTGTACCTTTTGTTTGGCTTTCAGTTACTCACCCTCCTTTTGTTTTTGCAGACGGGGCTGGACGAGCCGGGGCCGACGACGCAGGTCCCTCGGGTGGGGGACGCGGTCGTGAGGAGAGAGAGAGGGCTCGACACTCGCCCCTACGGCATCGCCGTTCCGATGTGGGGGTGAGTTCTTCCGGGGAGAGGTCCGAGCCGGAGCGTAGGCGATGTTCCGTGTCGGTGGCTCGAGAGCCTAGCCCCGAGTTGCAGCCAGAGCCTCATTTTTGGGGTGATTCTGGTTGGGGGTCCTCATACCACGGGGAGTGGAGTGGATGGACCGGCGAGGCTTGGAGACATGAAGCCGATGACGAGTCTTAGGCTTGCCTCCTGTTTTGTATATATTCATTTCTTGTATTCCGCATGTATATATATTTTATTTTTTTGCGAATTTTGGGTGCAAGAATGTTTTGAGCCTTCCATGGGCTTTGCCTCAACATATTATAGCAATACTAGCTTTCTAAACCAACGACGAATTTCGAAAAGAGAAAGAATTCCATAAAAATAATGAGTTCATACAAGAGTGCACACATGTTTTTAGACTAGCCGGCTACTTGGGGTATTACATATGCATGTCCACTATTTTTTCGTTTTTTGCCGACTCGTGCCATACTCCTTTGTTGGGCTCGTTCCTGAAAATTCTGGGTGCTTTGTTTTCATTCTATTTGGCCTTGCCCGTGCATGGGTTAGGGTATAGTGCCCTTTGTAATATCCTTTTGTCTTGATGTGCTCCATGACTTTAGTATTTTTTTTTAATTTTTATTGGACCGAATCCTTGATAAGGATTGCCTACGTATCTTGTCAGAATCAGGTCGCGCGTAGTTTAAGCCATGATTTGAATTTTTTTTTGAAAGGGGCGTTCATTACACATCTGCTACCCCCCTAAGTGTTCGTGGTTCTTTTGATGATCCGAAAAAAGGAGTACGAACACTTGCAGAAGCGGGAGGATAGGTGGCAAGAGAGAATGACGCCCAAATACGGGCGTAGGAAATATCGGCGCCCAGGCCTGGGCGTTAAAAATAAAGGCGCCCAGTCCTGGGCGCTGAAACTTTATCCTTCGTCCTTTCTACTTTAGTGAGTTTTAAGCCGTTTGCTTAGAGTAATGCGCAGAATGCTTGCTTATGAGTCTTAATGTGTTTTATTAGATGCCTTAACTCCGGACTGAATTTTAATAAATATAGTACTTTTTCAATTGGTCTAAATTCGTGAGGTTAGCGAATTCCGCTCCATTTATGTCGGCTAGTTGGACTGTTCCGCCAGGTAGGATGGTCTTTACAAAATATGGTCCGGTCCAATTAGGCCGGAATTTTCCTCGAGGGTCCGTAGTAGGTGTGCGGACTTCTTTTAACACAAAATCGCCTTCTTTGATATTTCGAGGTTTGGCTCTTTTGTTGAATTGCCTTGCGGTGCGCTTTTGATACACTTGCACGTGATGTAAAGCTCTCAACCTCCGTTCGTCTAAAAGGACGAGCTCGTCGTACCTAGCTTGAACCCAATCGGCCTCGGGCAGCTTGCTTTCTAGGACGATCCGGAGGGAGGGAATTTCGAACTCGATCGGTTGAACTGCTTCCATTCCGTATACCAAGGAGTAGGGTGTTACTCCAATGGAGGTGCGGATTGAGGTTCGATAGCCCCATAATGCGAAGTGTAATTTGTTGGGCCAATCCTTATAATTTTCGGCCATTTTTTCGATTATGACTTTAATATTTTTGTTGGCCGCCTCTACCGCGCCGTTCATTTGCGTCCTATAGGGAGAGGATTTATGATGTTTGACATGATATTTTTCGAGCAGGTCTTGGACTTCGGCCCTAAAGTGGGAACCTTGGTCACTTATGATTTCATGTGGAACCCCGTATCGACAGAATATGTTCTTTTCTAGGAATCGGGCGACATGTTTGGCCGTTAATTTTTCATAGGAGACTGCCTCTACCCATTTAGTGAAGTAATCAATTGCGACTAAAACATACTCGTGCCCCCCTACGCCTGTTGGTGTTACCTTGCCGATTATATCTATACCCCAGGTAGAAAAGGGCCATGGAGAAGTGAAGGTGTATAGTTCTGAGGGTGGTAAGTGGTTAAGGTTACTGAAGATCTGGGATTTTGGGCAAGTTTTTACAAAGTGATGGCAATCGGTTTCCATAGTGGTCCAATAGTACCCTGAGCGGGATATTTTTCGGGATAGCATTTTTCCGTTCATATGAGGTACGCACACGCCGTTATGGTATTCTTCCATTAGTCTTTGGGCTTGGTTTTGGTGGACACAAAGTAACTTGATCTTATTCGGCGTGTATTTGTACAGTTCCCCCAGAATTATGCTATATTGTGAAGCGAGGAGGCGTAGGGCCTTTTGTGCTCGCGGGGAGGTGTTTGGGGGGAATTCCCCACTTGTTTTGTAACGAAGGATGTCCGTATACCATGGTTCTTCTTCGGTGTTTTCAGGTTTGGAGTCTATGGCACAACAATAAGCCTACTCTTTCCTTCGTTCGACCCGAAGGGTCATTCCGTCCCATTCATTCGGGATGTTGAGCATTGAAGCTAGCTTTGCTAGTGCATCCGCGAATCGGTTGTCGTCTCTTGGTAAGTACGTATACTCGATTTTTTCAAATTGCTCGACTATTTGGTCTAAGTGAGCTTGATATTTTGAGAGACTAGTGCTTTGGACCTTCCATCTTTTGGATATATGGTTAATTATTAGGGAAGAATCCCCGAAGACTTGTAGATGCTTGACTCCGAGGCTAACTGCGGCCTCTAGCCCAACTATGCAGGCTTCATATTCGGCAGCGTTGTTTGTGGCCTCGAAGTCAAGTTTGACGGAAATTGGTATATGGGCCCCTTCGGAACTGACTAGGAGAACTCCGACGCCGCATCCCTTCTGATTGGACACGCCATTGAAGTATAGTGTCCAATAGTCGTCTCGTATCATCAGAAGTTCCTCGTCAGGGAGGAGGTAAGCTTCCGTGGTTTCCTCATTCGTGGCATGCTCGGCCAGGAACTCGGCTACCGCTTTTCCTTTGATTGTTTTTTCTGGCATGAATTTTAGGTCGAATTCTGAGAGCATGACCAGCCACCTGGATAGGCGACCATTTAGGGAGAGCTTTTCGAACATATATTTTAAGGGGTCTAGTTGTGACACTATATGAACAGTGTGGGCCAATAGGTAATGTCTGAGTTTTTTGGATGCCCAGACGAGGGCGAGGCAGGTTTTCTCAAGTTCTGTGTATCTCGTCTCGTACTGTATGAACTTCTTGCTCAAGTAGTAAATGGCTCGCTCGGATCCATGTACACACTGTGAGAGCATAGCTCCTGCTGCAGTATCCGTGACGGTTAGGTATAGGCGTAAAGGGATTCCGGGCAAAGGCGGGGAAAGGACGGGTGGTTTGCTTAGATATTCTTTGATTTTATCGAAGGCAATTTGGCATTGTTCATCCCATTCGGCTTTTTCTTCTTTTCTTAATTTTTTGAATATTGGCTCGCAAGTCATAGTATGCTTGGAAATGAACCTACTAATGTATTGCAGCTTTCCTAGGAAGCCCCTTATCTGTTTTTCAGTTTTTGGTGGGGGCATTTCGGTAATGGCTTTGATCTTGGATGGGTCAATCTCGATTCCTCGCGTACTAACAACATATCCTAGCAATTTTCCAGAGGTTACCCCGAACACACATTTTTGTGGATTTAGTCTCATGTTATATTTCAAGATTCGAGTGAAGAACTTTCTAAGTGCCGGGAGGTGACCGTGCCGGTCTTTAGATTTGACGATCATGTCGTCTACGTAGACCTCGATTTCTTTGTGTATCATGTCATGGAGTAACGTGGTGGCTGTTCTTTGATAGGTGGCCCCCGTGTTTTTTAAACCAAAAGGCATTACAGTGTAACAATATGTACGCCAAGGGGTAATGAAGGTTGTTTTTTCCATGTCTTCTTCTGCCATAAGTATTTGGTTATATCCGGCGTACCCGTCCATAAAGGAGAGAAGCGCGTGTTCTGCGGTGTTGTCTACTAGTATGTCAATGTGAGGTAGAGAGAAGTCATCTTTGGGACTGGCTTTGTTGAGGTCTCGGAAGTCTACGCACATTCGCACTCGTCCATCTTTTTTAGCTACGGGGACAATATTGGCCACCCATTCTGGGTAGTTGGAGACTTTTATGAAGCCGGCGTCTAATTGTTTAGTGACTTCTTCTTTTATTTTCAAGGCTATCTCTGGTTTGAGCCGCCGTAGCTTTTGTTTTACTGGCGTCATTTTGGGATCTAGCGAAATTTTATGCTTAGCGATTTCTCGATCTATTCCTGGCATGTCTTTGTAGGACCAAGCAAAGACACCCTCAAATTCCCGCAAAGTGGAGATTAGATCGGCCTTTTCAGTGGGAGTTAAGGTGAGGCCAATTTTAATGATTTTAGGATTTTCTTCTGTTCTAATATTTACCGATTCTGTGTCCTCAATTATAGGAGTTTTGAGTTCTTGTTCATTTACAGCTTTTTCGTGCTCATTAGTGGCGAGACATTCTGCATTATTACTCGGATTTTTAAGCGGCATATACTCAAAAGTTTTGTTTATCTTATTAAAGTCATGAAGCATTACATCAAAAAGATCTCCCGGAGTAGATATTTCCGGGTCTAAACTATTTTTGGGAAGGGTTACAATTTTGCTAGGTTCGGACTCTAATTCTTCGTACATCGGATCCTCCCCGCAGACATCTTGAACTTCATCCCACGAGCATTAGTCCATTTGAAAGTCTTGCGCCACCCTCGTTGGATTTGGTCATCTTTTGAGGGTGATGGAGCGATCAACTTAGTAGGATCGAACAATTCATCTTGAAGGGCTAATGCCATAATTTCTGTTTCATTCCTCGCTCTTTTCTTTTCTAACCCAAACAATAGCCCGAAAGCATGTGAGTTGGGGAGCGTTTTTAGCATAGCATGGTTCTTTGAGGCGAGTGGCCTTTGAGAACGTAGAGGGTCGTGTTCCAGAGTATGCATCTCTTGGGTTTGTGCAACCTCTAGGTATAGATGTTCGGGATATGCTTCTTCCATCGCGCTCCTTGATGGCTATCACGGGTACGTATTCAGGGGCCCTGCCTTATTGTTGTGGAGTAGGAGACACATTAGTTTGTTTCGTGAGTCGGTTTTTAGACATTTTATGACTACCCTTAAGTCAGACTAGTATATTTGGACTATTATGTGTGCAATTTGAACTCTTTATATTTTTGAAAATCTTTGCCCGTGTGACATTTATAATTATTGGCATGTTCGGTTTCGGCGCCGAGCATTATCGTCGTAGGAGGCCTAACAACGACACAAAGAGTTACTTATTTTTTATGAGTCGCTTTTAGAATCGAGTGCTTTTCTTACGCCCTCGTAGCAATTTTTTTTTACAAACGGTTATTTGTGCTACATATTTTCCTTTTGCGCGGGCACCGAGGCTGCTGCGCCTGACCAGAAGGCCAAGCGGCAACTTCAGCGCCCATCGTAGGGCGTGAGAAATTCTGGCGCCTAGCCAGGGGCGTTGAAAATGCGTCCCTGGCTGGTTCTCGTTTTCTGTTTGCGTCTACTTTTGTTTATGCGACTTCGATTTTGCGTGCTTGCCTAATAACGTCCTTTACGCGTCGTGCAGCGTTTGTGGGATTCGTTACAGGCCATCCCGAGCGTCGCTTATTTTTGTGGCGATCGTTCGGATTTGTGGAACACGTATTTCGGTATAACTCTTTGGCAAATTGGTTTATGAATGTTTGGGCAATTTTTAAGGTAGTTGGTTTTTCTAGGATAGTTTGTCACACGCAATCATATATTTCGCTACACATAACTAACATTCCATCATGAGGCAATAATAATATGTCATGTAGTTTATGATAGGCTTCTATGGGTAGTTATTTGCGCCTGGCTTGGTACCGCTTCTATCGCAGATCCACCACATGCCCCGGTCGGGGTAGTGCTTTCAACAGACGAATTTCGTCCCAGAAGGCCAACCCGCAAGTGCAAGCCAAGGGGGCATGCAGGCGAGAGGGACCTAGTGGGCGAGCAATTGGGTTTGGGATGGGTGTACTACTAGAGAAAGTGCCGAGTGGACAACATTCAAAGCGTATGCACCCCCCGGTTGGCGATGGGTATCCTTAGTCCCAACTCCCGAGATGAAACACCAAGGGAGCCAAGATTCGTTATGCGGTTCTGTCCGTTCACATTAATATGCTGATTTTCAGGTCGTCCCAATTTGATGGGGAAATAAACGCGGGGTAGGATCGTTTCACCCTTCGGCTATTTTGATTACCTACAAGCACGAGTATTTCCTTCACTTTCCCCATGGAGTCGCCACTGTGAGGGGGTCGAAAAAGCACGAGGCTAATGCGTGACCTCGTCCCTCGTGGGTGTGACGCTTCTTTTTGTCAAATCAAGTGTAATTGGATTTCCTGTGAGTTTACACCCAATTGACTAGTATTTTAGGAGTCGCCATTCATTTTTAACGACAATGAGAAAAACAGACAAACCCGGTTATCGTGACATAAAGGGAGTGCAATTATGTTTGACCACGACGGCCGTAGGTTCCCTTATGATCCCTGGTGGTGGGGATCACTCAACGTACACCCGCAGGGTAGAGATTATCTGATTTAGATTGTTTTAAGGGACCTAGCATGATAATCCAATTTCCTAAAAATATCATATTTATTAGGCGTGATCAAACAATCAGATTTAGTTAGTTTAACAGTTCATAAAAGGGCGAGGAAAGCAATTAAACCATGGAAAAGGGACACATTACGACAGACCCTTGAGAGGTGCGTCACGGTTCTCAGAAAACTAACCACTTTGACTTTGCTATTTCTCCTTTTATTTAACGAATCTCAAATTATGGGACGGAATACGTTCTGTTCGATTTATGGATCGATTGCGACAGAACGCGTGATCAATTTCGCAGCGTGAGGTTTAGGCTTAGGGGTTGGAGTCAATACTCAGAATAATAATTGTGTTGTTGTGTCCTTTTCACGTCGAACTTAAGGCCCAATTTATAGAAAAGAGTTCGTGGAAAGATAGAATTGTAGAGCTCTAATCCACGAGGAATTAGGAAAGAATACGTCCCAGGTAATTTCGGCGCCCAGAGCCAGGCGTTGAAAATAGGATCTTGGCTGTTTTCTTAGTCAGATTCGGATTCCTAAAATCCGGAGTGTTTGAGACTTAATTGAGTCTTTTAGTGCGTATTAACCTTATGACGGAATGCGTCTGGGCCCGTTACGAACACTAGGCTCGTTAGGATTTTAATTAATACGTGACTCTTATTTTCGAATCATATTAGGAATAGGATTCTCTCATAATCTCTATCTCATTTAGGATTTATGTTGGAGTGCAACACCTAATTCTAACAGGTTTCTTTTTTTTATGACTTGCCACTTTTAACAACTACTCATTACGGCAGTTACTATTTTTAGCAGGTTTCCATAAATAGCAGGTTTCTATAAATAGCAGGTTTCGGGTGAAATGAAAAGGGGAATTGAGATTCGTTATTTTATAGGAGATGCGTTGTCAAGTGGAGATTTATGTTTTCATCATCGAACCTTCCCTTTCGGGAATGGGGACAAAAGTAGGTGTCTACAGTGAGGCTTTATTCTCCATGCTTCAAGGGCTTCTCGATCATCCCTACTATCTCTACTCTTATCCATACTAAGAAGTGTTCCCAAAATATTCTCAGACACATTTTTCTCAATGTGCATAACGTCTAAATTATGCCTTAGAAGATTATGCTCCCAATACACAAAATCAAAGAATATGCTTCTCTTGGTACCAACAGCACTTTCATCTTGGACATCATTATTATCAGTATTTCCCCTTTGTCTCTTTTTTGGTGGTGCCTTTGACTTTCAATAAACATACTCGACCTTTTCTTGTTGACTCAATATATCAGTGCCGCCAGGACGAGATGGGGCTTCACCCAACTCATTAGTTCCAAACTTCTCACAAAAATTGTCACCTTGACGTCGATATGGGTGATCTGTTGGTAACCATTTTCTATAGCTACAATTACAAATCTTGTTCCCAAATCTATCAGAAGGCGTGGAATCTATGCATATAGGACATGAATTGTAACCTTTTGTGCTCAAACCAGAGAGAATTGCATAGCCAGGAAAGTCATTAATAGTCCAAAGCAAAGCAGCGCGCAAATTAAATTTCACTCCGTCAAAAGCATCAAAAGCTTCAACCCCTCTCCACAACAATTTTAATTCAAGCACTAGTGGCTGCAAATACAAGTCGATATCATTTCCAAGGCTTGATTTTCCGGGAATAAGTGTGGATAAAATGAAAGAAGATGGTTTCATATATTGCCATGTTGGAAGATTATAAGGAATCAACACTTCCGCCCATGTACTATAAGTAGTGTTCATTAGACGGTAAGGATTAAATCCATCGCTCGCAAGACCTAAACGAACACTACGAGGGTCTAATAAAAAATCTCCATGACGCTCATCAAATGCCTTCCACGCTAATGCATCTGAAGGATGCCTCAAAATCTTCTTATCATCTTCACCCAATCACTCTATATCATGACATCTCATATCTTCTGCTGTTTCTGATGACATGTAGATTCTTTTTAGTCTTGGGGTAAGAGGAAAATATCGCATTACCTTAGCTGGCACACCTTTCTTACAAGTATCCATACCTTGATCACTTACATCGTCACCCTTCTTACCATTGATTGTGGTCCACCTCGATTTACCACATACAGGACATTGGTCTTTCTCTAAAAATTCACCCCAATACAGCATACAATCATTAGGACAAGCATCAATTTTTTCATACCCAAGGCCCAAGTCTTTTATCATTTTCTTCCAATAATAATAAGACTAGGGAAAATCAAGTATTTGAGGAAATGCATCTAAAATTAGCTTCAAGAGAGTATTGAAAGATTCAATGGATCGGTGATTCATACACTTCAAGTGAAACAAGTGTAAAAGAAAAGATAATTTCGAAAAATTAATACACCCCTCATATAATTTCTCCTCAGAAGCTTGAATTAACTTCTTATACGTCTCCTCTTCTTCTATTGTAGAATCATCATATTCAACATATGTGTCATATGACACGGGCTCCTTAGTCCATTCACCATCCTCCCTTGCTCCAAAAGTTGGAAAATAGGGTGGCACATTAACACTAAAAGCTGATGTTAATAGTCCTCTCATATTATTTCGACCTACAAACCCACTTTGATTACCTAGGGATCCTTCACTAGTAATCCCTCCATCACTCCCTAACATACGCTGAACCACCTCCCCTTTACCATGAAAGATCCAGCTTTTATACGACTTATAAAACCCCTTAAACAAAATATGTCTCCCTACTTCACGTATCGAGAACCATTTCTCAACCTTACAGTTCTTACATGGGGATCTAATTTTTCCTTCCACTAGATCTTGCTTGGCAAACTCAATGATCAATTGCATACAACCATCGATTTATTTAGGGTGCGTGGCCAGTGGGTAGATCGATCCAACTTGTATCCACACCTATACAAAAATAGTATAGTAATAAGACATATAATTAGTAATATACGTCGTATAATAGGAAATGTTTATAGTAAACCTTATGATTATTCTTAGAACCTTGATACAACATATAATTAAGTGAAATATTAAAATCAAATCACCTCCATACGTATTAGTATTCTGCCTCAAGTAAATGAATTTTGTCGTTAAATATTCCATTATTATTTAACAATGACACTCAAATTCATATGCTCCTACTGCTAAAATTTCTTGGCCTATTTCCTGAGTTTTTTTTGTATTTAAGGGGGGCTATTCCCTCAATTAGTAGTGTTATAACAATTTAAAAATTGATCATAAAGTCTACACCATTTCTATTTTTTCTAATTTCCATACTGTAGACACCTAAGTCGTGTCTCCCGGGATGATGAAGATACTATTATCCTTGCTAGGTGGTTGGTGCAACTCCGTGGGCAAGTCCCCATTGCTAAAATATATTTCAAAGTCCAAAATCCAAAGTCCAATTCTCGAGCTCGTTCCCATTACAAAACTCGGTACAAAATTCAATTTCCAAAAATCATTTTCAAAATCCAAACACAATCTCACCCATTGGACCTCTCCATTCGTTTTACAAGGCCTTTTCCAGTCAAAATGACATTAAGCAATCCGAATTCGGCAGCCGACCCACAAAACCGAGCATGTCGGACCCGTCCCGTAAAACCGAGTTCAAACACGAAATCGAAATTCAAAACGGCTTGTTTTTAGACGCAAATCAAGTATTAATCCCCAAGCAATCACTACGTGCCAAGGTCGTACAAACTCTATAAAGGTACAACTATACAAGACAAAGGCAAGGACGCTGTCATCGTCCTTGCTTTGGGGGATTCTGGGCCACGTCACCTGCGCCAGGCGCAGGTGGATTTTCGATTGTAGCCGGTTAATTCTCTATTTAAGCCCTCATTTCTTAAGCATTGGGAGCAATAAATCATTAACACAACGTCGTAATTTCAAAATCTACTCTCCAAATCAAAATACAAAATCCAATTCTAAACAACAACTTCCTATACAATTTCAAACATTTAACCAATTGGGAGCACTAATCGGAAATCCAACCTAATCCTAACTAGGTAATTCCGAATCCCTACTCAAATCTACAATGTTTTCTACTCTTCTACCTTTCTAAATCCAAAAATCCTATGATGTTATCATTAGGGTTCATACCCTTGATTAACTAGGAAAAACAATGCTAAAGGTGTCATCTTTGGGAGGTTTCACTCTTGAAACCCTCTCCAAATGATTGTCCAAAACACCATTTCCATTATGCCATACAAGATTCAATATTTATTTCAAAAATGATTAGTAAAGTTGACACTTTTACTCTTAAAAGTGTTACTTACAGCAATCACACATTTTTACAAAATCAAAACCCTTTTATGATTCAAATACAAGTTATGGATTCTATGAGGTTTAAGGTTGTTAGTAATCACTTCCTTAAACTAGAATCAATGTCAAAGTTATGGAGCACATTAAAGTTGAGATCTTTTTCACATTAAAATATTTGGACTTTAAGCATTTAGCCTCCTAAGTTCAAGATTCAATATTCAAGATTCAATATTCAAAGTTCAATATTCAAAGTTCAATTTCAATAATCACAATCTAGGACACTTTGGGATGAGCAACTGTAGACACCTAATTTGTGTCTGTTAGGTTATGATACATATGACAATTCATAAATCATGCGGAAAAACCATAAACCCAGGAAAACATATTATTTACACATAATCATTTAGCATAGATTAGATGCATACTCTTTGTTGCGTGCCTTCCCTAGCTGCGCCCGAACCGAACAAGAACAAGTCTTTAGGACTCCAAGTGTCGTCCCTCCGTAGATAGTCCACAGCACGTCCGGATCCGCCTTAAGATTGACCAACTAGAATCGCCCTTAAGGTACTATTATTTTCGGCACTTTATAGGCAAATGTGTGACTGAATTTTTCTCTCAAAAACTCACTTTGAATACTTTGAAACTTGTGTTATAAATTGTGAGCCCTAGCCTCATATTTATAGCGGTATGGAAAGGGAATCGAAATCCTATTCAGATACAAATTAATTAAACCTAGAATCTTACAAGAACTCTAATTTAATTAATTTATCAAATAGAATTAGGAATTTAATCATTAACCGAACTCTGCATGTTTTAGGAAACGTGCACGAACACAAACACTTGCACACACACGCACGGCAGCCACGATGGGCCCCATGCGTGCGCGCGAGCAGCAGCCCACTCAGCGCCCGCGCGCGCTGCGCGCTGCGCGTGCTGTGCGCGCTGTGCGCTGCGCGTGCTGTGCGCGCTGTGCGCGCTGCGCGCTGCGCGCAGCCTGCTGGGCCTGGCCTTGCGCTGGGCCTGGCGTGGCTGTTTGTGCGGCGCGCTTGGCTTGCTGGGCGATGGCCTGGCTTCGTGCTGGGCCTCGTCCGGCAGGCCTCGTCCGATGCTTATTCGTACGATGCGCTTCCGATTAAATTTTCCGATTCCGGAATTCATTTCCGATACGAACAATATTTAATATTTCCGATTCCGGAATTAATTTCCGTTTCGAACAAATATTTAATATTTCCGTTTCCGGAATTATTTTCCGATTCCGGTAATATTTCCGATTCTGACAATATTTCCGTTTCCGGCAATATTTCCGATTCTGGCAATATTTCCATTTCCGATAATATTTTCCGACACGTACCATGTTTCCGTTTCCGGCAACATCTACGACTTGGATAATATTTATATTTCCGATACGATCCATATTTCCGTTTCCGGCAATATCATCGTTTCCGGAGTATTCATTCCTTGCCTGTGACGATCTTAGCTCCCACTGAAACCAAGATCCGTCGGTTCCGAATATTCATAGATGGAGTATTTAATGCTATTAAATACTTGATCCGTTTACGTACTATTTGTGTGACCCTACGGGTTCAGTCAAGAGTAAGCTGTGGATTAATATCATTAATTCCACTTGAACTAAAGCGGCCTCTAGCTAGGCATTCAGCTCACTTGATCTCACTGAATTATTAACTTGCTAATTAATACTGAACCGCATTTATTAGACTTAACATAGAATGCATACTTGGACCAAGGGCATTATTTCCTTCAGTCTCCCACTTGTCCTTAGGGACAAGTGTGCATTTCCTAATTCCTTTGTCGCTCGATGCTTGCTCTTGAACATAAGGTAAGAGTTGTCATCCTTATTATGTCCAGAGGTGTTCCTCGGTTTCAGAGTTCAACTGATCAAATAAACAGATAATCATAGCCTATGATTCATCCGAGCACGGCCATGCATTTCACAGTTTCTAGCTCTCCGAGTGGCCTTGTACAACTTTTAAGCATCTCATCCCGATTTATGGGAGGACAATCCCAATCTTGCGATCTTGAGATTAGACTTCGTTTGATAGGTGATTACCTGAGCGTTGCCTTTATAGCCTCCTTTTACGGTGCGACGGTTGGTCAACGTCAAAGCAACCAGTTCTCAAACAAGTAATCTTCAAATCACTCAGGTATTGAGGATTTAGTGTCTAATAATTTAATGAAATTTACTTATGACAGACTTTCATCTCTTACAGTAAAGTTTCATAGGTCTCGTCCGATACTAGTCTTCCCAAAGTAAGTATCTATGCAAATGATTATGACATTGCCATGTCCACATAGTTCAAGAAACAGAACTACTAGTCATCTTGCATTCTAATCGTCTAACGTTTTCTATGCGTCCAATTTTATAGAAAACTCCGATTAGGGACCATTTTCAACCTTTGACATTCAAGTTCACTTGATAGACATTTCTTAGTCACAGGACTGGTCCTGACAGTCTATCTTGAATATATCGTCAAATTGAAGGGACTCATCATTTAATAAACCACAAATTAAATGGAAAAATGAATTCTTTTCATTTATTGTGAATGATTAACCAATAATGTTTTACAAAGATTTAAACTCTAAAACTTTAAAACATTAAACAGAGACATCAAAGCCATTCTCCAATATGCTTGATTCCCATAGCTGCAGTGTGCGAGTTGTGCTTCGCCTGCGGTAGAGGTTTAGTTAATGGATCTGATATGTTGTCATCAGTTCCAATTTTGCTTATCTCGACTTCTTTTCTTTCAACGAACTCTCGTAGAAGGTGAAATCTACGAAGTACATGCTTGACTCTCTCGTGGTGTCTAGGCTCTTTTGCCTGTGCAATAGCTCCGTTATTATCACAATACAGGGCTATTGGTCCTTTAATGGAGGGGACTACACCAAGTTCTCCTATGAACTTCCTTAGCCATATAGCTTCCTTTGCTGCTTCATGTGCAGCAATGTACTCCGCTTCAGTTGTAGAATCCGCAATGGTGCTTTGCTTAGCACTTTTCCAGCTTACTGCTCCTCCGTTGAGGCAGAAGACAAACCCAGACTGTGATCTGAAATCATCTTTGTCGGTTTGGAAACTTGCGTCCGTATAGCCTTTAACAATTAATTCATCATCTCCACCATAGACCAGGAAGTCATCTTTGCGCCTTTTCAGGTACTTCAGAATATTCTTGGCAGCAGTCCAATGCGCCTCTCCTGGGTCTGACTGGTATCTGCTCGTAGCACTGAGTGCGTACGCAACATCCGGGCGTGTACATATCATAGCATACATTATTGAACCAATCAATGATGCATATGGAATCCCATTCATTCGTCTACGCTCATCAAGTGTTTTTGGGCACTGAGTCTTGCTTAGAGTCATTCCATGAGACATGGGTAGGTAGCCTCGCTTGGAGTCCGCCATCTTGAACCTATCAAGCACCTTATTGATATAAGTGCTTTGACTAAGTCCAATCATCTTTTTAGATCTATCTCTGTAAATCTTGATGCCCAATATGTACTGTGCTTCTCCTAGATCCTTCATCGAAAAACATTTCCCAAGCCAAATCTTGACAGAGTTCAACATAGGAATGTCATTTCCGATAAGCAATATGTCGTCGACATATAATACTAGGAAAGCAATTTTGCTCCCACTGACCTTCTTGTATACACAAGATTCGTCCGCGTTCTTGATGAAACCAAAGTCACTGACTGCTTCATCAAAACGTATATTCCAGCTCCTGGATGCCTGCTTCAATCCGTAGATTGACTTCTTTAGCTTGCATACCTTTTTAGCATTCTTTGGATCCTCAAAACCTTCAGGCTGTGTCATAAACACAGTTTCTGTTAAAACGCCGTTTAAGAAAGCAGTTTTGACATCCATCTGCCATATTTCGTAATCGTAATATGCAGCGATTGCTAACATTATTCGAATAGACTTTAGCATTGCAACTGGTGAAAAGGTTTCATCGTAATCCACACCGTGGACTTGCCTGTAACCTTTTGCAACCAATCTAGCTTTGAAAACTTCAAGTTTCCCATCCTTGTCCTTTTTCAGTTTGAAAACCCATTTGCTTCCAATGGCTTGGTAGCCATCTGGCAAATCGACCAAATCCCATACTTGGTTTTCAGACATGGAGTCTAATTCAGATTGCATGGCTTCTTGCCATTGCTTGGAGCTAGGGCTCGTCATAGCTTGCTTGTAAGTCGCAGGTTCATCACTTTCAAGTAATAGAACGTCATAGCTCTCGTTCGTCAAAATACCTAAGTACCTTTCCGGTTGAGATCTATATCTTTGCGATCTACGCGGGGTAACATTTCTAGATTGACCATGATTCTCACCAGATTCTTCTAAAGATCTCTGAGTTTCATCCTGAATGTCATCTTGAGCATTCTCTAGAGTTTGTTGTTCGACTCGAATTTCTTCGAGGTCTACTTTTCTCCCACTTGTCATATTGGAAATGTGATCCTTCTCCAAAAAGACACCATCTCGAGCAACAAACACTTTGTTCTCAGATGTATTGTAGAAGTAATACCCCTTTGTTTCCTTTGGATAGCCCACAAGGATACATTTGTCAGATTTTGGATGAAGTTTGTCTGAAATTAATCGTTTGACGTATACTTCACATCCCCAAATCTTAAGAAAAGACACATTTGGAGGCTTTCCAAACCATAATTCGTATGGAGTCTTTTCGACAGCTTTAGACGGAGCTCTATTTATAGTGAGTGCAGCTGTATTTAGTGCATGTCCCCAAAATTCTAATGGAAGTTCGGCCTGACCCATCATTGACCTGACCATGTCTAGCAAGGTTCTGTTCCTCCGTTCTGACACACCGTTCCATTGTGGTGTTCCAGGAGGAGTCAATTCTGATAGAATTCCACATTCTTTCAGATGGTCATCAAATTCATAGCTCAGATATTCACCGCCTCTATCAGACCGCAGTGCCTTAATCTTCTTGCCTAATTGATTCTCTACTTCACTCTGAAATTCCTTGAATTTGTCAAAGGATTCAGACTTATGCTTCATTAGGTAGACATAACCATACCTACTGAAGTCATCAGTGAAAGTGATAAAGTAGCTGAAACCACCTCTAGCATTTGTACTCATTGGTCCACATACATCTGTATGGATTAAACCCAATAGTTCATTTGCTCTTTCTCCAACTTTAGAGAAAGGTTGCTTTGTCATTTTGCCAAGTAAACATGATTCGCATTTACCATAATCCTCTAAGTCAAATGGTTCTAGAATTCCTTCTCTTTGAAGTCTTTCTAAGCGTTTCAAGTTTATATGGCCTAATCGACAATGCCACAGATAGGTGAGATCTGAATCATCCTTTTTGGCCTTTTTGGTATTTATGTTATATACTTGTTTGTCGTGATCTAATAAATAAAGTCCATTGACTAATCTAGCAGATCCATAAAACATCTCTTTAAAATAAAACGAACAACTATTGTCTTTTATTATAAAGGAAAATCCCTTAGCATCTAAGCAAGAAACTGAAATGATGTTTTTAGTAAGACTTGGAACATGGAAACATTCTTCCAGTTCCAAAACTAGCCCGGAGGGCAACGACAAATAGTAAGTTCCTACAGCTAATGCAGCAATCCGTGCTCCATTTCCCACTCGTAGGTCGACTTCACCCTTGCTTAACTTTCTACTTCTTCTTAGTCCCTGTGGATTGGAACATAAGTGTGAGCCACAACCTGTATCTAATACCCAAGAAGTTGAATTAGCAAGTATACAGTCTATAACGAAAATACCTGAAGATGGAACGACTGTTCCGTTCTTCTGATCTTCCTTTAGCTTCAAGCAATCTCTCTTCCAATGCCCCTTCTTCTTGCAGTAGAAGCATTCGGATTCAGAAGTGGGTTGACTGACCTTTCTCTTTGCAGATTTGGCGCCAGTTTGCTTAGTTGGGCTGGCTTTGTTGCCACCTTTCTTAGCATTCCTCTTCTTTCCAGATTTCTTGAACTTGCCCCCACGCACCATAAGCACATCCTGCTTATCACTTTTGAGCGTCTTTTCAGCGGTCTTCAGCATACCGTGAAGCTCAGTGAGCGTTTTGTCCAGACTATTCATACTGTAGTTCAGTTTGAACTGATCATACCCGCTATGAAGAGAATGGAGGATGGTGTCTATAGCCATTTCCTGAGAAAATTGCTGATCCAGCCGACTCATATTCTCAATGAGTCCAATCATTTTGAGAACATGTGGACTTACGGGCTCGCCTTTCTTAAGCTTGGTCTCAAGAATTTGCCTATGAGTCTCGAATCTTTCGACTCGAGCCAGATCTTGGAACATGTTCTTCAACTCACTAATGATTGTGAAAGCATCTGAGTTGATGAACGTTTTCTGCAGATCCGCACTCATGGTGGCGAGCATTAGACATTTCACATCCTTGTTGGCATCAATCCAACGATTGAGGGCTGCCTGAGTGACCCCGTCGCCTGCAGCTTCGGGCATCGCCTCATCTAGGACATACTCCTTTTCTTCCTGCATAAGAACTATTTGCAAGTTCCTTTGCCAGTCAAGGAAGTTTTTCCCGTTCAACTTCTCCTTTTCGAGAATTGATCGAATGTTGAATGAATTGTTGTTTGCCATATTAAAAACTACAATTGAAAAGAATAAACAAATAAATAACCATTCACAGTTTCTCTTAATAAACTTAAATTCTAGCATACATGCATAATTCAATGTTTATTAAGCATTTTATTCAAATTATGTGTTCCGGCAGGTGTGAATAAAATGATTCCAAGATCCTAAAATCATTGAAGAACTAAGCACAGTTTGTCGACTTAATCCTAGAACATCTTAGGTAAGCAAAAGCCTTTTGCTAATAGTCTAGAAACTATTCTTGGTTGATAGGTACGTCTAAGAACTTATTAGGTAACCCTATCGAATTTGCCACGACATAAAATGACTCCTTACTTATATCGTTGAGTTTCACCAAAACTAACATGTACTCACAATTATTTGTGTACCTTGCCCCTTTAGGACCAATAAGTAACACCTCGCTGAGCGAAAACTATTACTAGATTGATGTAAAGGATATCCAAGCAAGTGTATATTTTGGCATGGCACCTTTTAACTCAATTTTTTAAGTTTGGAACTTAAGGCTCTTACTATGTTGGTTAGATTTTAAGTGAACTAAAATCCTTAATCATGCAACAAAATCAAGCTTTTGATCTCATGCATTTTAAGACATATTTAAAACAATAAATAACTTAAAACATGCATAAGATATTTGTGATCTAGTATGGCCCGACTTCATCTTGAAGCTTTGACTTCAAAGTCCGTCTTGAAAATCTCCGTGGGAGGCACCATTTTCTTCAAATAGGATAAGCTATAACTAATTACAACTATTTGATGGTTCGCAGACCATATTTGAATTGAAAAATAACTTTGGTACTTTAGACCAATTACATTCAAATTAATGGTACGCAGACCATATTTTCTATCCTATTTGGGCCATACTAGTCACTTCATAACCTGCAAAACAGTACATATACAATATATACCATTCACCCATTCATTATCATGAATGGCCCACATAGCTGGTTAGTAAAACACATTATGCATCACGTAAACATTTGCAGCAATTAATCAAGGGCACCAATAATCTACCAATTATTCAGTCCTTATTAATTCTAATCAAGTTGTTTTAACCTTTAAGGATTTGTAGACCTAATCAAGAGTTCATGACTAAAAAGCGCTCCCACTTAAACCAATAAATTCATATGCTTTACCAATTTTAAACATAAAAATGTATTTCTAGTCTAACCGGAAACATACAAATTTAATTAAAATTTAAAGCTCATATAAATTTATAATTGAATCCAAAAAGTTTAATTTAATTTCAGTCGCATTTAAATTAATTCATGATTTTAATTTTAGTAAAATAATTAGAATAAATAACATTTATTATAACTATAATATTCAAAATTAAAATCCAAGAAAATAATTTAAATTATTAATTTTAAAATTAATTAAAATTACGTGAACTGAAATTTTCAAATTAAACATTCAAAACGATCTAATCGTAACGCAAACACCCTACGCGTAGCACGCCCATGGGCCGCACGCACACAGCCATCGCTGGCCATGCGCGCGCAGCCCATGCGCTCGTCGCATAGCTGCTGCATCCCTATCGCAAGCCTCCGCACGCATTGGTGCTCGCTGCGCGCGCCAGCGCTCATCGCACGCGGGCTATCGCTCGCAGTGCGCGCGCGACATCGCTCGCTGGGCGCGCGACATCGCTCGCTGGGCGCGCGACATCGCTCGCTGGGCGCGCGAGCCATCGCTCGCTGGGCGCGCGACATCGCTCGCTGGGCGGGCGACATCGCTCGCTGGGCGGGCGACATCGCTCGCTGTGCGCGCGAGCAATGCTAGGCGCAGCGCTCGTGGCACGCGAGCTTGCGCTCGCTGCGCGTGAGGCTGCGCGCTCTTGTGCGAGGCAGCGCGCGTTGTGGCGCAACTCGCTTGCTGCCCACACGCGACTGCCTTGGCTCGCCCTACGCCCATGCCCATTCGTCCATTGGTCGTGGCACACGACACAAGGCAGGGCTGCTGCCTTGTGCTCGTGCACTACGCCCTTGCTCATTGCATTCGTGCCGCACGGGCGACGAGCTCCCTTGCTCGTCGTCGCATGCCCGCATTATACAACACCCCTTAAGGGTAACACGAAGCGTCCATTGCTTCGTGCGTGCAAGTTATATGAACGAATCGCATAAAAATTTAAAATTTATATTTAAAATTAATGACAAATTAATAAATAATATTAATTTCATAATTTTAGGGCGAAAAATCGAAAATTTATTATCCAATTGATTTCCGATTGTTATGGATTCAAGTCTAGGTCATAAAAATTTAAAATTTATCGTAAATTTACAATTTTTATGGTGGTTTTTAATCATAGGTTTCTAATTAAATTACAATTAATTATGAAAATCAAATTAATTCTAAATTATTCTAATTTTCAACAAATTAATCATAATTAATAATTAGATTGCATAATTAACAAGACTAGGCATTCAAACTTGTTAAACATATGCAGTAGGTCAATCAAAAATTCAAGATTTATCAACAAGAATCGCAAATATTTAATTTAACATCTTAAATTTACGAAATTTTGCATTCGAAAAACTAAAACCTTCGAAAAGTCATAGTTAGGCTTCGAATTTGAGAATTCTGGGTTCGGCAGAAAAATACTATTTTTGTCAAAATTTTAGAATGCCTTTTACATGCGGAATTGACACAAAAATCACTCAATTCGGATGAGTAACGAAGAAACTGCCGAAAAACTGCGTACGTATAATTAAATAAACGCAATTTGCAATTAATTAACAATTACGAAAATTAATCACCCCTTTTAATTCTTGCAAATTTGTAATATTTAACCATGTTCATGCAATTTAGATTATGAAAATAATAAGGGGCTCGTGATACCACTGTTAGGTTATGATACATATGACAATTCATAAATCATGCGGAAAAACCATAAACCCAGGAAAACATATTATTTACACATAATCATTTAGCATAGATTAGATGCATACTCTTTGTTGCGTGCCTTCCCTAGCTGCGCCCGAACCGAACAAGAACAAGTCTTTAGGACTCCAAGTGTCGTCCCTCCGTAGATAGTCCACAGCACGTCCGGATCCGCCTTAAGATTGACCAACTAGAATCGCCTTTAAGGTACTATTATTTTCGGCACTTTATAGGCAAATGTGTGACTGAATTTTTCTCTCAAAAACTCACTTTGAATACTTTGAAACTTGTGTTATAAATTGTGAGCCCTAGCCTCATATTTATAGCGGTATGGAAAGGGAATCGAAATCCTATTCAGATACAAATTAATTAAACCTAGAATCTTACAAGAACTCTAATTTAATTAATTTATCAAATAGAATTAGGAATTTAATCATTAACCGAACTCTGCATGTTTTAGGAAACGTGCACGAACACAAACACTTGCACACACACGCACGGCAGCCACGATGGGCCCCATGCGTGCGCGCGAGCAGCAGCCCACTCAGCGCCCGCGCGCGCTGCGCGCTGCGCGCTGCGCGCAGCCTGCTGGGCCTGGCCTTGCGTTGGGCCTGGCGTGGCTGTTTGTGCGGCGCGCTTGGCTTGCTGGGCGATGGCCTGGCTTCGTGCTGGGCCTCGTCCGGCAGGCCTCGTCCGATGCTTATTCGTACGATGTGCTTCCGATTAAATTTTCCGATTCCGGAATTCATTTCCGATACGAACAATATTTATTATTTCCGATTCCGGAATTAATTTCCGTTTCGAACAAATATTTAATATTTCCGTTTCCGGAATCATTTTCCGATTCCGGTAATATTTCCGATTCTGACAATATTTCCGTTTCCGGCAATATTTCCGATTCTGGCAATATTTCCATTTCCGATAATATTTTCCGACACGTACCATGTTTCCGTTTCCGGCAACATCTACGACTTGGATAATATTTATATTTCCGATACGATCCATATTTCCGTTTCCGGCAATATCATCGTTTCCGGAGTATTCATTCCTTGCCTGTGACGATCTTAGCTCCCACTGAAACCAAGATCCGTCGGTTCCGAATATTCATAGATGGAGTATTTAATGCTATTAAATACTTGATCCGTTTACGTACTATTTGTGTGACCCTACGGGTTCAGTCAAGAGTAAGCTGTGGATTAATATCATTAATTCCACTTGAACTAAAGCGGCCTCTAGCTAGGCATTCAGCTCACTTGATCTCACTGAATTATTAACTTGTTAATTAATACTGAACCGCATTTATTAGACTTAACATAGAATGCATACTTGGACCAAGGGCATTATTTCCTTCAGTGTCTCCCCTTTGGGATGATGACGATACCATTATCCTTATTAGGTGATTGGAATAACTCCAGGCGGAAATCCCAATTGCTAAGAATGCTTCCAAAATCCAAGATCCAAAATCCGACCCCGAGACCGTTCCCCTTTCGGTTCTCGGTACAAAATACAACTTTCCAAATCCAATTTCAAAATCCAAATACAATCTCATCTAGTAGACCACTCCATTGGTTTTACTAGGCCTATTCCACTCAAAATCATATAAGGCAAGTCAAATTCGGGCGCCGACCCACAAAACCGAGCATGCCGGGCCCCGTCCCGTAAAACCGGAATTCAAAAACCCGAGAAAGGCTTGTTTTTAGACGTTAAATGATGCCTTAACCTCCAAGCAAATACAAAACGCCAAACCTAGTACTATTCATACAACAGGTACAACACTCCAAGACGAAACAAGGACGATTCCCCGTCCTTGCTTTGGCGGCATTCAAGCCACGTAACCAGCGCCCAACGCTGGTCCAGCGCCATGCGCTGACGTGTGCTGGCGCCTTACACCCATTCCTTCTTTAAATACCCCTCATTTTCAGCACAATGGGGAGGAGAACAACAATACAACATCGTAATTTCGACATTACGCCTCAAAATACAACTCAAAAACTCCTCAAAAACACATACAAAATTCCTAAATTCAAAAGCAATTGGGAGCTCTTGCCTAAACCTAACTAGGTAAATCCGAATCCCATTCTAATCAACTATGTTGCTTGGATTTCTAAATGATTAGCAAGTTGGTGTTTTTAATCATTCAAAAACACCACTTGCAACAGTCACACATGTTTTCCAAAAATACAATCTTTTTCAAAATACAAAATACAATTTTCCAAGATTCAAGGATGTCCAAGTTGTTTACAATCATCTCTTGGACTAGAATCACCATCAAACATGGGGTAATCAAAGATAACACCTTTTAACATTTAAAGGTTTAGTCTTTTGAGATTCAAAACTCCATTTTCAATATACAAGTTCAAGTTTTCAATCTTCAAAGATCTTGCCATGTTTAGGGTTATTCATAGTTATTTCCCTAAACTAGGATCATTTCAAGTTCAAATTTCAATTATTTCAAGTTCAAAACTTCAATATTCAAGCTTTCAAGTTCAAGTTTAACATGCAAAATCTAGGATATTTGGGTTGAGGAACCTCTCCCAAGTTGAGATTTTTGGCTTTGAATTCGTGTCGGGCGCACTTATTTTTAAGGAGCCGCTTGGCGTTCGAATCTCATGTGCCCAAGTACAAATTTCAATTATGCACCTTCCAATATTGCAATTTCAATATCACACCTTTCAATACCGCAATTTCAATATCGCACTTTCAATACCGCAATTTCAATATCGCAATTTCAATACCGCAATTTCAATACCGCAATTTCAATTCCGCATCTTTACTTGCCTAGTCCATTTCTAGGCAATGTGGACCTACTCCCTAGTCCTTTTCTAGGGGGTCTTGTATTTACTAATTCCGCACTTTATTTAGTATTGTGATGTTGCTTTATTTGCTTTATCGCTTTCATCACCAACATGCTAAATACAACAAAATACAAAGGTTACATCACGCTTAACAAAGATATTTTTGGACAAACCGGCCTTAGGTCCCTTAAATAAAGCTTTAAAGCAAAGTGACCACCATACAAATAGAGATTCCATTTTCTCTTAATTCAAACCCACATAGTCTAATCTAGGGTTTATTTTCGAAAAAATGTTGTGCCAACGTACTTGAATATTTCTAAAGCTCGCCGAATAAGCATTTTGTTCCCGTGCCCGGATCTCACCCATCCGTTTCAAGGATTCAAGGCCTTATCCAAAATAGAGTCACTTGCGGTCTTTCCAAACGAGACTTTAAACAATGTTTGGTGGCGACTCCTTCGAGGTACAAAAATTCTACGGTTTTCTAAAGAATCGCCCCTCTGGTAGAACGGGAAGCAAGTTTTGAACCAAAAAAACCCCCTACAATTCTTGGCGACTCCGCTGGGGAATCTACTAATTTCAATTCAAAAATGCGGGCATATTTCGAGCAACAAGCCACTGATCTGCTTAAGTACTGGATGCCAGCACTGGCGCCAGGCGCAGCCCCTGCGCCCAACGCCACTGCCTGCATCCAGGACAGTGGCTCACAGTGGCTTGTTGCCCACTTTTGCTCAACTCTTCGTGTTGGGAGTTAGTCTATTTTTGAATCTGGAAGGACGATCCCAAACCTCGTGAACAAGTGCCGAAAAACGAGCTTTACAAATAAAAATTCAAGTACGATTTCAATTTCAATTTCTAGGCATTTCATGCATTTTTCCAAAACCATATTGTGCAAAATGAATTTCTACCTTTGCCCAAACGGATGTGTTCTACATTCGGGCTAGCCCCGGGGCAACGAAATGGTAACTCTCCATACGGTTCCCGACCAAAGTGTGTGACCATTTCCGCGCCTACCGAAGCTTGGCATTTACTTGACATTCCCGATGTCAAGTATGGAGGCCGTCTGCCGACACACACTTCCCTTAGGCGGATGTGAAAGCTTGTCGCCGGATCCGTCTCTTAGCCAAGTACCTTTTGACACCCAAAGCCGATCACTTGTATCGTACAAAACTTAGATCGACCTTAGGTTGAGAACTTTGTATGTCGCATTCATATTCATGATTAGTGTGACAACGTGCTACTTGTGCATTGTGTAGGCGTCATTGCACACGTGAATGGCTAACCTCGAGTTCTAGCTTGCCAAAACCAATAAGCCTCCAACTAGGAAACCAAACCCCTAGGAGCATCATTTCAACCTCATGCATCTAAATCGCCGATTTTAGGGTCTTTAGGAGTGTCACTCCATTTGATTCAAAACCCTTAAACACGCCTCACGCGCAAATGCCAATTCAAAATTCAATCCAACGGCGTCATAATGCCGGATTTTCGAGTCCAAATTCCAAATTCCAAATTCAAAATTCAATCCAACGACGTCATAATGCCGGATTTTCGAGTCCAAATTCCAAATGCCAAATTCAAAATTCAATCCAACGGCGTCATAATGCCGGATTTTCGAGTCCAAATTCCAAGTTTCAAAATTCAAAATTCAAATCCAACGGCGTCATAATGCCGGATTTTCTAGTCCAAATTTCAAGTTTCAAATTCAATCCAAAATTTCAAATTCAAACCTCAAGTTTTCAAGTCAAAGTTCAAATCCAACGGCGTCATAATACCGGATTTTCTAGTCCAAATTTCAAGTTTCAAATTCAATCCAAATCAAATTCAAACCTCAAGTTTTCAAGTCAAAGTTTAAATCCAACGGCGTCATAATGCCGGATTTTCTAGTCCAAATTTCAAGTTTCAAATTCAATTCAAATTTTCAAGTCCAAACCTCAAAATTTAAAGTCCAAATCCAACGGCGTCATAATGCCGGATTTTCTAGTCCAAATTTCGAGTTTCAAGTTCAAATCCGAATTTTCTAGAACCTCAATTTTCAAATCCAAATCCAACGGCGCCATAATGCCGGACTTTCTAGTTCAAATTTCGAGTCCCAAGTTTCAAGTCAATACTCAATCCAACGGCACCATAACGCCGGATCTTCTAGTCAAAATTTCCATTTCCAAACTCAAACCTCAAATCCAACGGCGCCATAATGCCGGATTTTGCTAGTTCAAATTTCAAGTTTCAAGTTTCAAGTTCGAATCCAACGGCGTCATGCCGGATTCCCTATTTCAAACATTCAAGTCTTCAAACCTTAAACTCAAGTTACCAATTCCAACCTCAAAGTCTCAAGTTCAAATATTCGAGCCCATACCGGCATAATGCCAACTTTCCAACTCGACCTTTCAAAATTTCAAAGCTTCAAGGATCAAATTCAAAATTCATACCGTCGTAATGCCGACTTTTCTATTCTACATTTCAAACCTCAAGCCCTACACTTCAAGATTCCAAGTCCACGGCGGCATAATGCCGGACTTTCAAGTTCCTAAATTCAATGTTTCCAATCCACGGCGGCATAATGCCGGATTTTTCAAATACAAAGCCCCATACAAAAGTGCGTCCTTTCCATTTCGAAGTTCAAATTTCAAGCCAAATTCAAATTCCAAGTTCATCTTCAAGCTACAAAGAAATCTTGCTTTCCATTGCTCCCCAATACAAAATTCAAAACATTTCCAACGGGTTGAAACTCCCCAGAAATAATACAAGTTCGAGATTCCATTCAACGGGTTGAAAATCCCCTGAAATAATACAAGTTCAAATTCTATCCACGGGTTGAAACTCCCCTAAAATAATACAAGTCCAATCTTCCAACGGGTTGAAACTCCCCTGAAATAATACAAATTCCAATTCTCGAGCGAGTTGAAATTCCCTTCAAATATTCCAGATCCAATGGGTTAAACTCCCCCAAAATATTGATGGGTTGAAATTCCCTTGAAACAATACAAAGTCAATTCCCTTTTCAATCGGGTTGAAATTCCCTTCAAACACTCCAAGTCCAATGGGTTGAAATCCCCCTTAAATATTGACGGGTTGAAATTCCCTTGTAATGATACAAAATTCAATTTCCTAGTACAAGTCCAATTACCAATAGATCGAAATATTCTTTTTCGACATTCCAAGTTCTAGTACAAGAGCCAACTTTCACAAAAGAATGAAGGCTCCTCTCAAACATTTCCAACGGGTTGCAAATCCCGAATACAAGTACAAAATCCAAAATCCCGAATCTTCGGAGGGGCACTTACGGTCAAGTCTAGGTCTCATTCATTGCATGCATATCATACCATGTGTCGGGAAGTTCAAGTTCTAAAGTTCAAAATCATGTCCTAAAGAGGTGCTCAGACTCCTCCTCTCAAGATCTTATTCAAAATTACCTCATTGGCAACGGCTGTAGCTGAGCTCTATGACCGTGTTGAGGAAGCCGAGGCTTGCATAAAGGCTCTCGAAGACAATCAAGAAACTCTTTTCAACACATAAGGCTGGAGAAAGTCCCTCAAAATCGCTGCTCTAAATGACAAAATGTTCGAGATTACTGTGGGCAAAGGATCTATGATGAGCGAGTCCCAGTCGGAGGATGAGTCTGGATCTGAGTCTAGCAATGAGTCTAAGTGTCTAGAACTAGAGTCTTGCATCAATCAAGAGCCTCTAAAGGCCGAGCTTCAAGTCAAAATAGTCGATGTAATGATTGTTGATTTCAATAACACTTCAATTTCTACTTACTCTTCGAGTCCTAATTCAAAACACAATCCTAATCCAAACAACTTTGCTTTACAAGAAACTGACTTTGAATTTCTAAAAGCTATCGAAAATCATGAAAACAGGACGCCCATAATTGAGAAAACTGAAAAAATCAACCTTTCTAACAACAGTGACTCAAAACTAGTTCAGATTGGTTTAACTCTTTCTCAAGCAGAGCGGGACGATCTTATCAAGCTACTTTCAGAGTATGTAGACGTCTTCGCATGCTCCTATCATGATATGCCAGGGGTGAATCCAAGCATCGGTCAGCATACAATTCCCCTCATTCCAGGTTCAAAGCCCATCAAGCAGAAACTCCGTCGCACGAAACCGGACGTTTCCCTCAAAATTCAAGAAGAGGTCTCCAAGCAGCTAGAGGTCGGGTTTATTCAAAAGTCCAAGTATCCAGATCATTCAAGGAAACATCATATGCAGATACAGTGTTCCTCACAATTTCATCAGTGATCAGGGCACCCATTTCCAAGGAGAATGTGATGGCCCATTCAACAAGTACAAGATTCAAAATTCAAGTTCTAAAATCTCTAACCGAGCAAGGTTGTGCCAAGCAAGGTATCTACAATTCCAAAGTACAAAATTCAAGTTCTATTATCTCTAACCGAGCAAGGTTGTTCCAAGCAAGGCATCTACAATTCCAAAGTACAAAATTCAAGTTACAAACTCCAAGGTTCATGTTCTAGAAACCTCTACAAGCTTCAATAGTTCAAACTTCAAAAGGGGATACCGTATAATCTTTGATACAACAATCCCAACGGACCCATGCTCCGGGAGATTCAACATCATCTCTCTTCACCTTATCGCCCACAAACCAATGGGGTAGTCGAAGCAGCCAACAAGAATGTCAAAACCATCATCATGAAAATGACTACCAATTACAAGGATTGGCCCCAAAAGCTGCATTTTGCATTGTGGGGATATCAAACTTCAATTTGCACTTCAACTGGTGCAACTCCGTTCTCATTGGTCTATGGAATGGAAGCAGTACAACCTATCGAGCTAGAGATACCTTCTCTGAGGATAGTCCTCGAAAGCAAAATCCCAGAAGCTGCATGGGTACAAGCCAGATATGAAGAACTAGTCATGCTCGATGAGCGACAGCTTCAAGCCGCTCACCATGTACAAGTCTATCAGCGCCGAGTGGCCAGACATTTCAACAAAAGGGTCAGAACCCGAAACATCAAGCAAGGCGAGCTTGTCCTGAAAGCCCTTCGCAAAAGCACCATGGACCCAAGGGGAAAATTCAAACCCAACTGGACAGGCCCATACATTGTCAAGAAAATCCTCTCCGGGGGAGCAGTCGAACTAACGGACATCGACGGAACAGAATTCAGATCTCTGACCAACCTCGATCAACTCAAGAAGTTTTATGTCTAAGTTCCATGTTCAAATTCAAGAATCCAAATTCAGGTCCTGTAAGGTAGTCAGAACTACGTCCGGCCTGATTCCCTAACGGGACACGTAGGCAACCTCATTTCGAGGCCCGGCCACTTTAATACAAAAAAAAAAATCAAAATTTCCTCAATTAAGGGCATCCTAAAAATCAAATCAAATCAAAATTCAAAACTCAAAACTCAAAATTGTTGTTGTTTTTATTCCAAATGTGCCAATTCAAAGCAAAGCATGTTCAAGCGGAATTTAACACAATAACTCTTTATTTGGCCCTAAGGCCTTCAAAGCTAATTCAAATACAAAGTCAGGATCAGGTGAAGCAAAGTTCAAAGCCTTTTCACTTCCTAAACACATCTTCTAAACACATCTTCCAAACACATTACAAACACATTCCAAACACAATTCATTTCAAACATATTTAGCCTACAAAGATCTAGGGTCGAGCGACTATGCTCTCAAGTCTTGGCACCTTGAGTACTATCCCCTGTCTCCTCCCGCAATCAATCATCAATCTTCCCCTTGCCCAAGCGGCGGGTGAAGGAACTTGCAAGCCTTCCAAGACGGGAGGACGACGAACCTCCTTTGGATTCCGAACGGTCAAGCACCGGATAGACCACACTCCCGTCACCTTCCTCATAGTCAGTTGATGCAGGACGTCAAGCTCTAGAACCTCGGACTCTAGCTGGTCCGGAGAAAGAAATGTCCCTCTGGCTTAGGCCTCTCATACATACAATATACCCCGCAGACAGAGTAACTGATTTAGGTGGGAACTGGATACTCAAGAATGGTTTGGCAACCCAATACCGCCTCCAAACTTCAAGCCGATTCGCATTCAGCACAACAGGCTTCGGGTTCTCCTCAATACAGCCTGGGGTCTCCTATTTCAAGCCATATTGTCTCATCACTCGAGCAGGCGAGTAGAAGACCAGCATTGTGAGGCTTGGCACCCTCAAAGCAGTAGAACCAGGGACATGTCTCATAGAAGCAATTCCCCACCAAGGAATTACCCAACTTATACAAGATTCAATCCCAGAGAGTGCGTACCGCCACTCATCCAATGAAAGTCGGCCATGCAGCATGGGCCACATCGTGAATCCCTTTCTATTATAGCTCGCCATGTTCTCCGGTGGTACCACCAACATGAGCCTCTCCATAAGCCAAACCTTGGGGAGTATACAAGAAGCACATTTCAAAATTCAACATTCAAAATTCAAATACAAGTACAAAATTCAACATACAAAAGAGCTCCAGATCCTTACTTGGAGTAACACCGGACTTCCCGATGGCAAAGAAGAGGGGTCCGACTTCAGCATATCAAGGCCCATCAATGTTTCGCCAATCACAAGCGGCATTGGGTCCCGACCATTAGCAAACTGCTCTACAATTTCAATTAGGGAGGCATCACCGTTGCCAAACCCCTGTTTCGAAAAGAGAAAGCGAGCGAATATACAAAAACTCAAGGCTCTCAGGCGAAATACTTTGGGAACATCAAGCCCAGCAAAGTAGGTGACAAAGAGGGACAAATCCACCCCTCTGCCATATACAACAGCACTCAAAAGTGGGGGCTTTAAGCCCAAATACCTTTCAAAACTCAAGAAAAAGTGTTCTTCAACACTGGGCATGCATGGCTCCAGCATGATGGGCCACCCCAATTTAGCACTAAATTCCTCAGGGAGGGGACATACCTCATTATTTCCAAAACGGAAGACATGATGATTCGGGTCCCAAGCCTCCAGAGCAGCAAGAATGAAGTGCAAATCCAATTTTACAAACGGGAAAGAGACGAGCACCCCTAGATGCATGCCATCAAGCTCCCTTTTCTCCAACTTGCCTAGCGAACCAAGCCACGAGTTCAAGGCACTCTCAAAGGAAACAGCCATATTTTCTTTTCTTTTCGAGAGGAAGCAGTATGCAATGATAGCAGGGAAGGATTGATGCAAGAAATGATCCAACAAGCTCCCTATTTATACAAGAGTCGGCTTGCACGACAGCCCACGAGCGTCAGGCGCCAAACCTGCGCCAGGCGCAGGGGCCTGCATCTAAGGACGAGGCCACCGTCCTCTCTTATGACTCCGAGTACACACTCTTTAGTGTTTCGGACAGCAGAGTACAACCTCCATTATTCAAGATCTTAAAGCCCCAAGCCGCGCAACTTCAAGCAGTCCGGAACAACGCTTCGGGCAGATTTCGGCTCATTTCAAAATTCATGCATTCTAGTCCTAGATCGGCGTCCTAAGTCGAGTATGCATATGCATAGCAAAAGTTGAATATACTTTGACTTGCACTTTTCCTAACCAAAAAACCTCAGTCAAAGTGGGGGCTTATAGTGGGTATATACACCCGAAAAAATGGGCAAATTTTTTCAAATTTTCTGCAAAATTCTCATGCATGCATCTAGCCACAAATTTCAAGGCACACACAACGCATATAATTACAAACATTCAAACATACAAAAAACCAATCTTCAAATTTTACAAACCAATTCAAAGTTCAAAACCATACAACCATACAAAAATTCAAGTTTCAATCCATACAAATACAGTACAATACAGCCTATACAAAATCAACCCAGGCAAGCTGGAACTCGCTACCATGTAGGGTCAGTCCGAGTCGTCACCAGCAGTGATATCAACCACAGGTGCCTTGCCCCTGTTCCGCCTCCTATGGCGCTCCAGCTCCTGATCCAGCTCCGTCCCAGGGGTACTAGGATCCTGCTTTGAGATACGAAGCGTGCCAGTGGTAGGATGAACTCCCTACTAAGGAGAGGAATACTGATACGGTGGCGGCATCGGCATATACTGGTACGACCCAAACATCTGAGCCTGGCGCATCCTCTCCATCTCTGCATAGTAAGCCCAGGAATCTGCACCCCAGGGCTGAGGACCACTTCCTCCGAAATAGTAACCAGGGGAAGAATTAAAGGGCTCTGAACCGCCTGCACCTCCAAACGAATGCCTGGTGGGATCAACATGTACAAAAGGGGAAGCTCCCCGCTCAGCATCAGAATGTCTCTGATGAGCACCAGCACCGGACCCCTGTCCCAGATCCAAGATCGGCCCCTGCTGTTAGGTTATGATACATATGACAATTCATAAATCATGCGGAAAAACCATTAAGCCAGGAAAACATATTATTTAATCATAATCATTTAGCATAGTTTAGATGCATACTCTTTGTTGCGTGCCTTCCCTAGCTGCGCCCGAACCGAACAAGAACAAGTCTTTAGGACTCCAAGTGTCGTCCCTCTGTAGATAGTCCACAGCACGTCCGGATCCGCCTTAAGATTGACCAACTAGAATCGCCCTTAAGGTACTATTATTTTCGGCACTTTTAGGCAAATGTGTGACTGAATTTTTCTCTCAAAAACTCACTTTGAATACTTGAAAACTCTTTGTAAATATGTGACCCTAGGCACCTATTTATAGAGTTATGGAAAAGGATTTGGAATCCTATTAGGATACTAATTTATTTAATTATAACCCTACTAGGACTCTAATTAAATAATCATTATCTAATAGTTTTAGGATTTAATCATATTTCGAATCCCGATTGCTTTAGGATTCCCGCACAAGCATTGCACGAGCACCGCACACCCGCGCAAGCCTTGCGGCCCACGCTAGGCGCACAGCGCTCGGCCCACTGCTGATGTGCTCTCGCGCGCGCGCCCCAGGCCTTGGCTGGGCCTGGCCTTGCGCTGGGCCTGGTCGAGGCTTGGCACGCGATGGTGCGTCTTGGCTCGCTAGGCGATGGCCTGGCTTCGTGCTGGGCCTTCGTCTAGCAGGCCTCGTCCGATGCTAATTCGTACGATACGCTTCCGATTAAATTCCCGATTCCGGAATTCATTTCCGATACGAACAATATTTAATATTTCCGATTCCGGAATCAATTTCCTTTTCGAACAAATATTTAATATTTCCGTTTCCGGAATTATTTCCGTTTCCGGAATTATTTCCGATTCCGATAATATTTCCGATTCTGACAATATTTCCGTTTCCGGCAATATTTCCGATTCCGGCAATATTTCCATTTCCGATAATATTTTCCGATACGTACCATGTTTCCGTTTCCGGCAACATCTACGACTTGGATAATATTTATATTTCCGATACGATCCATATTTCCGTTTCCGGCAATATCATCGTTTCCGGAGTATTCATTTCTTGCCTGTGACGATCTTAGCTCCCACTGAAACCAAGATCCGTCGATTCCGAATATCCTTAGATGGAGTATTTAATGCCATTAAATACTTGATTCGTTTACGTACTATTTGTGTGACCCTACGGGATCAGTCAAGAGTAAGCTGTGGATTAATATCATTAATTCCACTTGAACTGAAGCGGCCTCTAGCTAGGCATTCAGCTCACTTGATCTCACTGAATTATTAACTTGTTAATTAATACTGAACCGCATTTATTATACTTAACATTGAATGCATACTTGGACCAAGGGCATTATTTCCTTCAGTCTCCCACTTGTCCTTAGGGACAAGTGTGCATTTCCTAATTCCTTTGTCGCTCGATGCTTGCTCTTGAACATAAGGTAAGAGTTGTCATCCTTATTATGTCCAGAGGTGTTTCTCGGTTTCAGAGTTCAACTGATCAAATAAACAGATAATCATAGCCTATGATTCATCCGAGCACGGCCATGCATTTCACAGTTTCTAGCTCTCCGAGTGGCCTTGTACAACTTTTAAGCATCTCATCCCGATTTATGGGAGGACAATCCCAATCTTGCGATCTTGAGATTAGACTTCGTTTGATAGGTGATTACCTGAGCGTTGCCTTTATAGCCTCCTTTTAGGTGCGACGGTTGGTCAACGTCAAAGCAACCAGTTCTCAAACAAGTAATCTCAAATCACTCAGGTATTGAGGATTTAGTGTCTAATAATTTTAATGAAATTTACTTATGACAGATTTTCATCTCTTACAGTAAAGTTTCATAGGTCTTGTCCGATACTAGTCTTCCCAAAGTAAGTATCTATGCAAATGATTATGACATTGCCATGTCCACATAGTTCAAGAAACAGAACTACTAGTCATCTTGCATTCTATTTGTCTAACGTTTTCTATTCGTCCAATTTTATAGAAAACTCCGACTAGGGACCATTTTCAACCTTTGACATTCAAGTTCACTTGATAGACATTTCTTAGTCACGGGACTGGTCCTGACAGTCTATCTTGAATATTTCGTCAAATTTGAAGGGACTCATCATTTAATACTAAACCAAGATTAAATGGAATATGAAAATACATTTCATATATGATAAATGTTCAACCCCAATGTTTTACAACCATGGGCCTCTAACCCATCTTTAAAACATTTTATGGAATTCAAAGCTATGCTTGATTTCCAGTGCTACAACGTGAGTGTTGCTTCTCACTTGTTGCATAGGTTTAGTTATCATGCTTTGCCAATCTTAATATCCTTTTCATCGAATGTTCTTCGAGATATGATGATAAGATCTTTTCGAGTTTGTTTATTATGTGATCTAGTCTTTCTTACTTCGATGGTGGTTTTACTCATTTTGCAATGAAGAACCATCAAGTTAGCAGACGTTTTTCTTGCTTCAAGAGTGTTTCTACGCATTTTTCAATGAAGAACCATCAAGCCAACAGATAGGTGATCTACCCAAGTTCAGTGAAGAACTTTAAACAACCCTGTTTTATTGCTTCTGAGGCAATAATTACTTTTACTTCAACTGTATAGGTTGCTAGTGATGCTTTGTTTGGATTTACCTATCCAAGCAGTTCATAGACATGTAGAAGACTCTCCAACTATATCTTAGAACATAGAAATTATTATTTTAATTTCCCACGCAACAACTCATGGTCTCCAACCCATGTTGCCATTTTCAAAACACGATGCTCTATAGCTCGTCCTTATCAATGGTTAACTCCAAAGGGTCTTGCTTGATCCTTTGCCAGTGTTTATGCGTGTAGCATCAATATTTAGCATATCTTTATTTCCTTGAATCAAGAACTATTCCTATGTACCTTTTCAAGCACCATAAGTATTCTTGATCTCAATCTAGTTGATCTTCACTTAGATCAATAGAGATTGGTATATGTTCGTCATGCCTAAAGTCATACGATACGTTTTTGGCGATCCTCATATCATACATGATAAATTCTTTTGCAGAATATTTCCCAATTGAATTCTATTCATGTAACTTTAGCTTATCTAGTTTCAGTAGATACTAAATCCAGCTAAATTTTTTGACATATAATATAGGTTAAGAATCTTATTTAGATCCTTTGATGTTTAACTTAGTAAATGCTTATACATAGGTCAAACATCCTTTACTTAGATTTATTCACATGGGTCGAATATCTCCAATGGAGACTTTCGTGTTTGATTTAGTAAATGCCATTTACTTAATCCAAAACAATATCATAAGATCTTTGTAAATAGATCTTAATACCCAGTATGTACTAAGTTTCGCCATGGTCCATCATTGATGAATAATCTCAAATCTAAGTCATTAGCATTTGAATGTTATTTTACAATAGAGAGATATGTGTGTGATACACATAGGACCAATTAAGTTTTACGTACTCCCACTAAACTTCTTATATATCTATAAGAAGCATGTATATTTTATGAAACTAAAATGCTTATCAGCTTCACTAAAATACAGTTCCAATTCCCAATTGCTTGCTTAAATCTGTACTTAGATTTCATAAGTTAGCATTCCTTTTCAAGCATTTATTTGGATCCACAAATCCTATGACATGCCATGTACATAGTTTTCTTCCAACATTTGATTGAGGAATACGTTCTGTCATCCAATTGTCATATGTACCAATATGCAATCATTGTTTGAGTTATAGACTTGAGCATTACGATTATGCATGAGGTTTCAACACAATCCATGCCATGAATTTGCTTGTAACCTTTAGCAACTAATCTAGCTTTGTGTGTGAACACAATTCCATGTTTGATGGTTTTTATCCTTAAAACAAACTTGCAACCAATAGGTGTGAAACTATTCTTGCAAATCAACAAAATTTCAATTTTGTCATCAAAACATTGGTTATGTTTTATGGCCTTTAACCATCTAAAACATTTGAGTCTATATATGGCCTCTAACCATTTTAGGGAATCTATATTTTGTCATAGCTTTCTTACAAGTCACAAACTCATTAATTTATATGATAATAGTTTGACTGCAAGTTGTAGGTTTCTTCACTATTTAATAGAAGAATCTCATAGTTTCATTGACCTGATCTCTATGTTTCTTCACTATCTAATAGAAGAATCTCATAGTTTCAGTGACTTGAATTCTATGCCTACTTGGGTATAGAACATCAAACAATAGAATATCAATAGCCACTTGAAAGTCCTTTGAATATTCTGTTCTCCTTGAAGCACTTGTAAAGTCTTCTAAGAGATGTCTATTCTTTAAAGCCACTTCTAAAGTCCTTAAAGAATAAGTTCGGATTTTCTGAAGCACTTCGAAAAGCCTCCGGAATGTCCGTTTATGTTTGTTGTTCGCCTCGAAAACTTTCGAGGTCTATTTTCTCCCACTTGTCATTTTGGAAACGAATCTCCAAAAGGACATTATTTCGAGCAAACAAACATTATGTTCTCAAAAATTCGTGGTAGAAACAATACCCTTGTGTCTCATTTGAATAAATCACAATGAAACATATATCTAGACTTGGGCCTTAGTTTGTTGAATAACAAACACTAAGCTCCCACTGAGTTTAGCAACTCTTTAGATATATATAATTGAAAAGATATCCTGAAATTACTTTTCAATAGCTTTGACGAATTTGGTTTAGTTTGGTGGTAGTTGAGCATTTTGTTTTAGAAATTATAGGAAAAGTCTTTATGATTCATCATTGATCGAATCAAGTACTAATTGACTTTGATTATTCCAACTAAGATATGTCATATCTTATGGACCTAGATTGTGAAATTACAACACACAATCATTGATGATCATATTTGGTCTCAAGTAATCATCAACATGATCTAACCTAGATCTTTATGATTTCTTGCCAAGTGGATTTTATACTTCTGAATCTTTGAACTAGCCAAATAGATTCAACTTATATCACATTTGAGTAAATAAACCTATATTCACTCAAATCCATGTGAAATAATAAAGTCATAAAATCTTTCTTTAGCTTTGAACTCTATTGTCTAGGCGTTCTAACAATAGTTCATATCTTTTGTTACTTTCAACAAGTAAGACTTTTTGTCTTAAAATGATCTAGAAATCAATCAACTTTCAAAAGTCCATCAAAATAGAGCTTTTGAATGTTAACTTGTTGATATGGTCTAAGCAACAATGCCAAAGATTAGTGGAACTCAAATCAAGGGGTTGATTTGAACCTAGTAAAGTTCTTTAAAGAGTTGTTTGTTTTAATCAAGCATATTGACTCAACCTGTAATTGACCATTTCTTTCAAATAAACAAACAAACATTGTTTTTCTTTTTCTTGAATGTGAGTCTTTCTGTGTTTGAAAACAGAAATTTAGGTATGTTGATTATGGAACAAAATAGCCATTAAGTTCCAGCCTTTGAAAGGACTTAAAACAAACTAGATGACCCTACAACTAATGTAGCATTGCCATGCTTCATTTCCCACTTGTAGGTCATTAGTGTATCCTAGCTTCCATTGTTTGAGTTATTACCGAAGTAAGAACCTCAAGCGGTATATGATACCAAGGAAGTTTGATTGCTAGGTCACTTCTCTTTAAACATAAACTTATAGGTAGAAACGGAATCGTAAATTCCTTTCATTTGTTCCTTTGTTTTCCTATTTCTTGTACCCTTTCTTATAGTCTTAAGAATTGAATTCTTTAGTGTTGACTTTTATACTTTGTTAAACATGTCCAATGTCACCCCAACAAGGTTCTTACCATTTATGTTGAATATTAAGTTTCAACTAGATGATCTTACCAGAAGCTTCTAAAGTTCTCTAAGCATCGATCTATTCGAATGTCTAGGGACTAGACTCATTCGAGAATTAAATGGACAAAGATATTAGGTTGTTAACCATTGGTAAAGCTGAGCGTATTAAACTCAATGCTTTATGATCTCAAAACTACAGTGTATTTTGAATTCACAAGCACCAATTGGTTTGCCATTCGACTTTGATGTTCGAAAACAACCATAAAAGTCGCTATAAGAAACGTACATTTTAAATTGCTCACTTTCTCTCATTTCCGTGAATCGTTCTTGGATTCACTACCAATCGAGGAAATTTACTGTTACCTTTCTAAAAGGATTTACTGCAGTGCAAGATATTTAATTATAAACAATAATTAAAACATACATTGAAGCATGCAAAGTCTAAACATTTATCATGAGTAATAACTTGAAAATTAAAGCAATCATGCAATTTCAACAAGTTATTAGCATTTTATTCGAATTTATTGTTCCGGCAGGTGTGAATAAAATGATTCCAAGATCCTAAAATCATTGAAGAACTAAGCACAGTTTGTCGACTTAATCCTGAAACATCTTAGGTAAGCAAAAGCCTTTTGCTAATAGTCTAGAAACTATTCTTGGTTGATAGGTACGTCTAAGAACTTATTAGGTAAACCTATCGATTTTGCCACGACATAAAAGGACTCCTTACTTATATCGTTGAGTTTCACCAAAACTAACATGTACTCACAATTATTTGTGTACCTTGCCCCTTTAGGACCAATAAGTAACACCTCGCTGAGCGAAAACTATTACTAGATTGATGTAAAGGATATCCAAGCAAGTGTATATTTTGGCATGGCACCTTTTAACTCAATTTTTAAGTTTGGAACTTAAGGCTCTTACTATGTTGGTTAGATTTTAAGTGAACTAAAATCCTTAATCATGCAACATAATCAAGCTTTTGATCTCATGCATTTTAAGACATATTTAAAAGCAATAAATAACTTAAAACATGCATAAGATAAATGTGATCTAGTATGGCCCGACTTCATCTTGAAGCTTTAACTTCAAAGTCCGTCTTGAAAATCTCCGTGGGAGGCACCATTTTCTTCAAATAGGATAAGCTATAATTAAAACTAATTACAACTATTTGATGGTACGCAGACCATATTTGAATTGAAAAACAACTTTGGTACTTTAGACCAATTACATTCAAATTAATGGTACGCAGACCATATTTTCTATCCTATTTGGGCCATACTAGTCACTTCATAACCTGCAAAACAATACATATACAATATATACCATTCACCCATTCATTATCATGAATGGCCCACATAGCTGGTTAGTAAAACACATTATGCATCACGTAAACATTTGCAGCAATTAATCAAGGGCACCAATAATCTACCAATTATTCAGTCCTTATTAATTCTAATCAAGTTGTTTTAACCTTAAGGATTTGTAGACCTAATCAAGAGTTTATGACTAAAAAGGGCTCCCACTCAAACCAATAAATTCATATGCTTTACTAATTTTAAACATAAAAATGTATTTCTAGTCTAACCGGAAACATACAAATTTAATTAAAACTTAAAGCTCATATAAATTTATAATTGAATCCAAAAAGTTTAATTTAATTTCAGTCGTATTTAAATTAATTCATGATTTTAATTTTAGTAAAATAATTAGAATAAATAAAATTTATTATAATTACAATATTCAAAATTAAAATCCAAGAAAATAATTTAAATTATTAATTTTAAAATTAATTAAAATTACGTAAACTGAAAATTTCAAATTAAAATTTCAAAACGATCTAATCGCAACGCAAACACCCTACGCAACGTACGCCCATGGGCCACACGCACACAGCCATCGCTGGCCATGTGCGCGCAGCCCATGCGCTGCGTCGCATCGCTGCTGCTGCTATCCTTCGCAAGGCACCACGCGAGCTGGTGCTCGCTGCGCGCGCGCCAGCGCTCGACGCACGCGACCTATCGCTCGCTGCGCTGGCATCATGTGAGCCAGCGCTCGCTGCGCGCGCTCGCCAGCGCTCGCTTTGTGCGAGCCAGCGCTCGCTGCGAGCGCTTGCCAGCGCTCGATCCTGCGAGCCATCGCTCGCTGCGCGAGGCATCGACGCTGGGCGTAGCACTCGTGGCACGCGAGCTTGCGCTCGCTGCGCGCGAGGATCCGCGCGCTTGCGCGAGGCAGTGCGCGTTGTGGCATAGCTCGCTTGCTGCCCACACGCGACTGCTGTGCCTGCTTTCGCCCTTGCCCATTCGTCCATTGCTCATAGCCCACGACACAAGGCAGGGCTGCTGCCTTGTGCTCGTGCACCATGGCCTTGCTCATTGCAATCGTGCCGCATGGGCGACGAGCTCCCTTGCTCGTCGTCTCATGCCCGCACTATACAACACCCCTTAAGGGTAACACGTAGCGTCCATTGCTTTGTGCGTGCAAGTTATATGAACGAATAGCATAAAATTTAAAAAATTTATATTTAAAATTAATGACAAATTAATAAATAATATTAATTTCATAATTTTAGGGCGAAAAATCGGAAATTTATTATTCAATTGATTTCCGATTAACATGGATTCAAGTCTAGGTCATAAAAATTTAAAATTTATCATAAATTTACAATTTTTATGGTGGTTTTTAATCATAGGTATCTAATTAAATTATAATTAATTATGAAAATCAAATTAATTCTAAATTATTCTAATTTTCAACAAATTAATCATAATTACAAATTAGATTGCATAATTAACAAGGCTAGGCATTCAAACTTGTTAAACATATACAGTAGGTCAATCAAAAATTTAAGATTTATCAACAAGAATCGCAAATATTTAATTTAACATCTTAAATTTACGAAATTTTGCATTCGAAAAACTAAAACCTCCGAAAAGTCATAGTTAGGCTTCGAATTTGAGAATTCTGGGTTTGGCAGAAAAATTCTTGCAAATTTGTAATATTTTAGAATGCCTTTTACATGCGGAATTGACACAAAAATCACTCGATTTGGATGAGTAACGAAGAAACTGCCGAAAAACTGCGTACGTATAATTAAATAAACGCAATTTGCAATTAATTAACAATTACGAAAATTAATCACCCCTTTTAATTCTTGCAAATTTGTAATATTTAACCATGTTCATGCAATTTATATTATGAAAATAATAAGAGGCTCGTGATACCACTGTTAGGTTATGATACATATGACAATTCATAAATCATGCGGAAAAACCATAAAGCCAGGAAAACATATTATTTACACATAATCATTTAGCATAGTTTAGATGCATACTCTTTGTTGCGTGCCTTCCCTAGCTGCGCCCGAACCGAACAAGAACAAGTCTTTAGGACTCCAAGTGTCGTCCCTCCGTAGATAGTCCACAGCACGTCCGGATCCGCCTTAAGATTGACCAACTAGAATCGCCCTTAAGGTACTATTATTTTCGGCACTTTTAGGCAAATGTGTGACTGGATTTTTCTCTCAAAAACTCACTTTGAATACTTGAAAACTCTTTGTAAATATGTGACCCTAGGCACCTATTTATAGAGTTATGGAAAAGGATTTGGAATCCTATTAGGATACTAATTTATTTAATTATAACCCTACTAGGACTCTAATTAAATAATCATTATCTAATAGTTTTAGGATTTAATCATATTTCGATTCCCGATTGCTTTAGGATTCCCGCACAAGCATTGCACGAGCACCGCACACCCGCGCAAGCCTTGCGGCCCACGCTAGGCGCACAACTCTCGGCCCACTGCTGCTGTGCTCTCGCGCGCGCGCCCCAGGCCTTGGCTGGGCCTGGCCTTGCGATGGGCCTGGTCGAGGCTTGGCACGCGATGGTGCGTGTTGACTCGTTGGGCGATGGCCTGGCTTCGTGCTGGGCCTTCGTCTAGCGGGCCTCGTCCGATGCTAATTCGTACGATACGCTTCCGATTAAATTCCCGATTCCGGAATTCATTTCCGATACGAACAATATTTAATATTTCCGATTCCTGAATTATTTTCCGTTTCGAACAAATATTTAATATTTCCGTTTCCGGAATTATTTTCCGATTCCGATAATATTTCCGATTCTGACAATATTTCCGTTTCCGGCAATATTTCCGATTCTGGCAATATTTCCATTTCCGATAATATTTTCCGATACGTACCATGTTTCCGTTTTCGGCAACATCTACGACTTGGATAATATTTATATTTCCGATACGATCCATATTTCCGTTTCCGGCAATATCATCGTTTCCGGAGTATTCATTTCTTGCCTGTGACGATCTTAGCTCCCACTGAAACCAAGATCCGTCGATTCCGAATATCCATAGATGGAGTATTTAATGCCATTAAATACTTGATCCGTTTACGTACTATTTGTGTGACCCTACGGGTTCAGTCAAGAGTAAGCTGTGGATTAATATCATTAATTCCACTTGAACTGAAGCGGCCTCTAGCTAGGCATTCAGCTCACTTGATCTCACTGAATTATTAACTTGTTAATTAATACTGAACCGCATTTATTAGACTTAACATTGAATGCATACTTGGACCAAGGGCATTATTTCCTTCACCTCTTGCCTCAAGGACGTCTCCGCCTGGGGTTCTCTGTCAACGGATCCTTTACGGTCTCGACGGCGCTCCTATACAAAATACAATTTCAAGAATCAACATCCATGTTCAAATTTCCAGAACACAAATTTCAAAATCGAGAAAGGCACCTCTCTGTCCCGGCCAGAAAGCTTCCGGGTCAGCTTAGCACACTACCTCTTCCAGGAATCAATCAAGAGCATCCAGCGACGCACTTTCATCCGAGGCGCCTGCATACAAGATCCAAGATCAATTCCCCAGTACAAGATGACAAACAGTTTCAAAAAATGCAACAGTACTTACAGCGGCATAATGCTCATGTACAGCATCATATGATTTCCGGTGCGGAGGAGAAGCAAAAGGGATGGTCTCCACCACCTCTTCCCCGTCCGAGTTCTCATAGAGGAGGATCCTATCATCATGGGGCATGTCCTCAGGATCAACCTCCTCCTCCTATATACAATCATACAATCATACAATCATCCAATCAATACAAGAATACAAGAATACAAGGTTCAAAGCTCACCGGCAGTACGAAGTGTACTGGTGGAGCCAGCCTCCTCAGGAAGTCGTCATAGCTCCCCTTCCTGTGTACAAAATCCCTCCAAGAGCGGCAAACAGCATCGCCCCTAGCCTCCGCAGAGAGCCGGGCCAGCTCTTCATCCAACGCCAGCATGGACCCTGGTGGATCCTTGGGGATAAGTCTCTCCCCCGAATGATGCTGAGAGGACACTCTCTCTCCTAGGTACCACATATGGCGGTACACACCTGGAAGCAAAACCCGCCGCTTAGACAGGAAATGGGCACGATCAGCCGAGGCAGGTATAAGAGCGTCGGCAAAAGGACGCCATACCACCTGCAAAACAGACAACTCAGGCAATAACACAAATACAAATACAAAGAGGGCACAACAGTACAAGAATATTACCTCGTCAGCAGGTAGGACTCTCCAAGCTTTGAGGGAGGCCGCCAGAGGCACGTTGCTGCGCACCGCTCCTATCCAAGAGGCAGCATACGGGTATGCCGCATCCCTAGTACGATCCGGCGCCAAAGTCGGAAAGTGCTCATATATCCAAATCTTTCAAGAAGAAAGTAAAACATCAGTCAAGTTCGAATACAAGCATACAAGTACAAAGTACAAGGCACAAGGAGTCTTAAGTACCTCCAACACACTCCACAGAGCAGTCATGCTCGGGTCACTCCCCACCGCAGTCCGGGAAGCCCGCTTTATCTCATACAAAAGGTGGCTATATACCAAGCCACCCCAGTTAAACAGCTCTCAGGTCCCTCAGAACGGACAGGAGCCGGATGTGCACCCGACTGTTCCTACTCGGGACCATCACTCTGCTCACCAAGGCTAGGAGAAAGAGCCTAACCCTCTGCTCCGCGGATACACCCACACCGCAGATAGCCTCCACGATCACAGTCACAGAAGCATGGGCATCGTCATCTGACAAGTCAACAACAGGGCCAAGCAAATCCCTGGCAGCGGCAGAGCGCCACGTCAGCTCCGGATCAAAGGTCACGTTCCTCTCAGAAAAAGGAAGACTGTTGATCATAGCAAACTCAAAGGGGGTAATGGTGATCTCCCCCCATGCCATATGGAAAGTGTTGGTGGTATCCCACCACCGCTCCAACAACGCCCACAGTCGAGGATTGATCCCCGTTCTCCTCGAAGAGCCTCCCATGGCACGCCAGAAGTCGGTCAGGCCCGTCTGCGACCAAATCTCCATGGCCTCCTCATCAACACAAAGAGCTTTAAAAGCCTTCTGAACCTCCACCAAGGACCAGAAAGTACGAAACGGCTTTCCATCGGCCTACAGGTGAACGAGTTAACTCCAAACCTATACAAGTACAAGATACAAATGCAAAGCACAATACAAGACTCACCATGCCAGCGCGAGGCCGCTGAGACAAGTGCCACTCTGGCCGAAACACCAGGTCGGAAGGACTCCAACCAGTACCACTAAAAGTAGGCGCATCCCGGGGAACCATACCCCCGTTGGGCGCGTTTATCGCAGCCGCTTCATCATCCGAAGCGTCCTCCTCAGCAGCTCGAACTACCGACGATTCGGCGAGCTTCCTCCGAGTGTGACGAGGCATACTAAATAAAGTCGAGTACAAGGTGTCAAAATTCTAAACTGGGGGCTATCCTATACTAGCCTAAACAAAGTCAAAAAAAATTCAAGACGAATCCCCGGTGGACCTCTAGTTCAAGGTACAAGTTCAACACCAACGCCTAGGCTACCCATGCCAAAGCAGGTATACAAGTTCAACACCAACGCCTAGGCTACCCACGCCAAAGCAGGTATACAAGTTCAACACCAACGCCTAGGCTACCCATGCCAAAGCAGGTATACAAGTTCTACATCAACGCCTAGGCTATCCATGCCGAAGCCGATACAAAAAAAATAGACATTCAAGAAAACATTCAAAAATTCAAAACTACAAGTTCCAACAGTTCAAGTGCAAGTGGCTATCAAACAGTCTTTTACAAGATTCAAAAAGCTTAAGCATACAAGCATCATTTCAAAGTACGAGAAAACCAAAACTACATGCAATCCTAGAGTTATTTCATAAGCAAAAACATGAAATACTTACATGGATAAGGGAAGAACAAGATCAAGGGAAGAGCTTAATCGACCTTTGAGAGAAAAAAGCAAAGAATTCAAGAGAGTGTGCCTCAAAATGGCATGGCAAGGGGAGCTTTTATAGCTCAGCCCCGCGCTAGGCACCGCCACAGCGCACGGCGCTGCCTGCTGCATGCGCGAATCTGCAGCGCGCGCGGTCTCCCGTGCTGATTGCACGTCCTTTGTTGCTACGGTCTTCCGCACCAAGCAACAAACATCGCATCAGGCCATCCATCGAAAATACGGGTATACACCTGTATCTCCAAATACAAACAGATGCCTATTTCAAGAATACAAAGTCTAAAAAATACAACGACTCAGGCGTTCAACTCCCAACGGACCCAAGCTCCGGGAAAGTCAGTCAAAATTCCAAATTTTAAGGGCCAGCAAAAAGCTCTTATCCCCATCAAAGAACATCCCCAACGGATTAACTCCGGGTATTCAAAAATTCAAAATTCAAAATTTCAAGATTCAAAAATTCAAGATTCCCAAATTTTCGATGCCAAGCTCCGTCCTGAACTGAAGGCGGAAAAATACAAGTACAAACCAGAGTCATCACCAGCCGCCGCGAGGTAGACTCTGTCCTTTTTTTCTAACGCCTGTTTTATGCAGGTACCGGCGTACAAAGAGTGGTCTCGATTGCAGAACATCTTGATCATTCTCCGTCCCTTTCCTAACCGAACGCTCAGTCAAAGTGGGGGTTTCTGTAGACACCTAATTTGTGTCTCGCCTTTGGGATGATGACGATACCATTATCCTTATTAGGTGATTGGAATAACTCCAGGTGGAAATCCCAATTGCTAAGAATGCTTCCAAAATCCAAGATCCAAAATCCAACCCCCGAGACCGTTCCCCTTTCGGTTCTCGGTACAAAATACAACTTTCCAAATCCAATTTCAAAATCCAAATACAATCTCATCTAGTAGACCATCCCATTGGTTTTACTAGGCCTTTTCCACTCAAAATCATATAAGGCAAGTCAAATTCGAGCGCCAACCCACAAAACCGAGCATGCCGGGCCCCGTCCCGTAAAACCGGAATTAAAAAACCCGAGAAAGGCTTGTTTTTAGACGCTAAATGATGCCTTAACCTCCAAGCAAATACAAAACGCCAAACCTAGTACTATTCGTACAACAGGTACAACACTACAAGACGAAACAAGGACGATTCCCCGTCCTTGCTTTGGAGGCATTCAAGCCACGTCACCAGCGCCCAGCGCTGGTCCAGCGCCCTGCGCTGACGTGTGCTGGCGCCTTGCACCCATTCCTTCTATAAATACCCCTCATTTTCAGCACAATGGGGAGGAGAACAACAATACAATGTCGTAATTTCGATATTACCCCTCAAAATACAATTAAAAACTCCTCAAAAACACATACAAAATTCCTAAATTCAAAAGAAATTGGGAGCTCTTGCCTAAACCTAACTAGGTAAATCCGAATCCCATTCTAATCAACTATGTTGCTTTGGTTTCTAAATGATTAGCAAGTTGGTGTTTTTAATCATTCAAAAACACCACTTGCAACAATCACACATGTTTTCCAAAAATACAAACTTTTTCAAAATACAAAATACAATTTTCCAAGATCCAAGGACGTCCAAGTTGTTTACAATCATCTCTTGGACTAGAATCACCATCAAACATGGGGTAATCAAAGATAACACCTTTTAACATTTAAAGGTTTAGTCTTTTGAGATTCAAAACTCCATTTTCAATATACAAGTTCAAGTTTTCAATCTTCAAAGATCTTGCCACGTTTAGGGTTAAGGATCTTCTATTTTATGTCTAGCAATTTCAGTAGTTCAATCTGACCTCACTGCACTCATTCAAGCTAGTTATGTGTTGGATGATCATTTACAAGACATTATTACTAAATTACAAAATGCTGAATCTGTGGATGGTTATACTTGGCAAGATGGTTGCTTAGAAGGAAGGGTAAGTTGGTTTTGGGATCTGATCATGTTCTTAAAACCAAAGTGATTACTTGGTTGCATTCTTCTCCAGAGAGTGGTCATTCTGGTAGGGAATTAACAACAAAGAGAGTTCAGAATTTGTTTTACTGGAAAGGTTTGACTGCTGATGTAAGGTTATTTGTTAGACAGTGCCAAGTGTGTCACGCTTCTAAATATGATACTGCAGCTAGCCCTGGTTTACTACAACCTTTACCCATACCTGAAGCAGTTTGGTTTGATATCTCAATGGATTTTATCACTGGTTTACCAAAATCTGGGGGAAAAGATGTGATTTTTGTGGTGGTGGACAGGTTTAGTAAGTATGGTCACTTCATGGCTTTGTCTCATCCATATTCTGCAATTCAGGTGGCACAAGCATACCTTGACCATGTGTTCAAACTCCATGGATGGCCTAGAAGCATTGTTAGTGACAGAGATTCAGTTTTTCTAAGCCAATTCTGGAAGGGTTTGTTTAGTTTATATGGAACTGAGTTTATGCTGTCATCTGCTTATCACCCTCAAACAGATGGTCAAACTGAGGTAGTGAACAAATGTATTGAGACATATTTGAGGTGTATGTGTAGTGATACACCTAAAGACTGGAATGCTTCTGCAAACCTTGGCACAAGGACATTGTTGATTCCAGAGATGAAGTCAAGGTGGTTCCTATTTGGATTCATTTGAAACATCTTGATCTGAAATTTTGGGGGAATCGAAGTTTGGGTAAGATAGTAAGTTCAATTGGGGATTTCATTCAAGCTGATCAAGCAACCATCAATAGGGATAAACTGCAATTTGCTAGGGTCCAGGTGGAGGTTGCTCTATCTCAGGATCTACCTGATTGTGTAAAATTCCAGGATGAACATGGTATTTTGAAAACAATTAAGGTTGGCTATGAATGGAAGCCAACTGTTTGTGATCATTGTAAGCTTCTGGGTCACCTTGCTGTGGACTGTAGGAAGAAAAAAGGGAAGAAGGTGTGGGTGGCTAAAACAAACCAGACCATGCAACCAATGACTAGGGACAGTGGTGTTCAAGATACTGGGGATGGGGAGGAGGGTTTTGTTCAAGCCATTAATACTGTCCAGATTAAACAGAAAATCAAATCCCCAGTTGTGGTGGCAAATTCTTTCCAGTTGTTGAAGAACAATGGTGGTAACATTGGTGATATCACTGATAGTGGTGTAGTTGCATTAGATGATGGGGGTGGAATACCTCCTGATTCTAATGGATAGATTTCTTTTTTGGAATGTCAGGGGGGTAAATAGAGGCACTAAGCAAAAAGATGTGAAAGCATTTTTGAACTCTAATAAGTGCAGCCTGGTTTGCCTCCTTGAAACCAAGGTCAAAGCCAAGAATTTGGGGGCTTTGTACCTTAATCTGTTTGCTGGTTGGGCTTTCTCTTAATTCAAACCCACATAGTCTAATCTAGGGTTTATTTTCGAAAAAATGTTGTGCCAACGTACTTGAATATTTCTAAAGCTCGCCGAATAAGCATTTTGTTCCCGTGCCCGGATCTCACCCATCCGTTTCAAGGATTCAAGGCCTTATCCAAAATAGAGTCACTTGCGGTCTTTCCAAACGAGACTTTAAACAATGTTTGGTGGCGACTCCTTCGAGATACAAAAATTCTACGGTTTTCTAAAGAACCGCCCCTCTTGTAGAACGGGAAGCAAGTTTTGAACCAAAAAACCCCCTACAGCAACTTATCCTAAAGTTGAGATTTTTAGAATTGAATCCGTGTCGGACGCACTTATTATGAAGTAGTCGTTTGGCGTTCGAATCTCAAATACAATAGTACAATCTCAATATCGTCATTTCAATACCGCATTTCAATATCGCACCTTTCAATAACGCATTTCAATATCGCACCTTTCAATATCGCATTTCAATATTGCACCTTTATTCTTGCTATTTCAATTCCGCACTCTTTATTCACCTTATTTTAAGGTGATATGGTTTTGTACGCACTTTCAATAATTCCTTTACTTATTATGATGATGCTTTAATTGTTTATCTCTTTCATCACCTCACATGCTAAATTCAACAAATATACAAAAGGTCACATCACGCTTAACAAAGATAATTCTTGGACAAACCGGCCTTAGGTTCCTTTAATTAACTTTAAAGCAAGTGATCACATACAAGTAGCAATACTCATGTTATAAATGCATGTTCAAACCAACAAAGTGTCATGACTAGGATTATCCAAAAATGCTTCTTGTCATGTACTCGAATACAATTTTAAAAGCTCGCAAAATAAGCATCTCGTTTCCTTGCCCGGATCTCATTCTATGCCTTATCCGCAAAGAGTCAACCTTGGTCTTTCCAAACCGGACCCTTAAATATTGTTTGGTGGTGACTCCTTCGAAATTCAAAAGCTTACAAAACCCCATAGGGAATAACATACGAAAAACACCTCCTACAATTCTGGCGACTCCACTGGGGAGTTATGATTTCATATTCGATTATACGAGCAAGCTTTGAGCAACTTGCCACTACCACGCTCAAGTTCTGGATGCCAGCACCAGCGCTGGGCGCAGACCTCTGCGCCAGACGCTAATGCCTGCATTCAGCACAGTGGCTTCCAGTGGCTGGTTACCGATGCTGCCCAAGTTTTTGAGTGGGAGTTCTGTTTTGATTTTGATTTTTGAAGGACGCTCCCAAACCTTGAAAATGAATGCCGAAAAACAAGCTTTTCAGATACAATATTCGAGTTCAATTTTTCAATTTCTAGGCATGACATACATGTTTTCGAAAATCATATTTGCAAAATGAATTTCTACCTTGCCCAATACGGATGTGTTCTACATTCGGGTTAGCCTCGGGGGCAAAGAAATAGTGACTCTCCATACGATTCCTGACCAAAGTGTGTGACCATTTCCGCGCCTACCGAATTTTGACATTTGCTTGACATTCCTGATGTCAAGCATAGAGGTCGTCCACCAACCAACACCTCCACTTTGAGGAGGTGAACTAGTTGTTGTCGGATCCGCCTCTTAGTCAAGCACCCTTTTTGACACCCTAAGCCAACCACTTGCATCATACAAAACTTAGACCGACCTTAGGTTGATAACTTTGCATGTCGCATTCATATTCATGCTAGTGTGACAACGTGCTATTTGTGCATTGTGTGGGCGTCTTTGCACGCGTGAATGGCTAACCTCGAGTTCTAGCTTTGCGAAAACCATTAGCCTCCAACTAGGGAACCTAACCCCTAGGAGCATCATTCGAACCTCATGTATCTAAAAATCGTCGATTTAGGGTCTTTTAGGAGTGCCATTCCATTTGATTCAAACCCCTCAAACACGCCTCACGCTCTAATTCCATATTCAAATTCCAATCCAACGGCGTCATAATGCCGGATTTTCTAAATCCAATTTCCATTTTCAAATTCAATATTCAATCCAACGGCGTCATAATACCGGATTTTCTAGTCCTACTTCCAATTCCAAAATTCAAGTTTCAATCCAACAGCGTCATAATGCCGGATTTTCTAGTCCAAATTTCAAATTTCAAATTCCAAATTCAAAATTCAAGTTTCAATCCAACGACGTCATAATGCCGGATTTTCTAGTCCAAATTTCAAATTCAAATCTCAAAATTCAATCCAACGGCGTTGTAATGACGGATTTCTAAACCTCCACTTCAAACTTCAAAACCTCAAGTTCAAATTCCTAAATCCATAATTGTCCATTTGACCATTCAAACCTCAAAACCTCAAGTTCAAATGTCCAAACTCATGATGGCGTAATGCCGAATTTTCAACCTCTCAAACCACAAGTTCGAATTTCCAAGTCCATGTTCTTCAATTCAATCTTTCAAGTTTCAAGTTCACTGTTCCAAACCTCAAGTCTCAAGTCCATGATGACATAATTCCGGATTTTCATTTCAATCTCAAGATTCAATGCTCAACACTTCAAATTTTCAAATCCACAGCGGCATAATGCCAGACTTTCAAGTTTCAAATTCCTATCCCTTTTCAAGAATCAAAAATTCCAAGTCCAATTTCAAATGCCTAAAACCGATGGCGGCGTAATGCCGGATTTTCAAGTCCAAAAATTCTAATCCTTGAAAATGCCAAATTCAAAGCCTCATATTCTATACAAAGCTCCTCTTTTCAAATTTCAAGTTCAAGTTCCAAATCAAATTCGAATTTCAAGTTCACTTTCAAACTACAAAAACCCTTGCTTTCCATTTCTCCCAAATATAAAAATTCAAAAAGCACTTCCAATGGGTTGAAAATCCCCCGAAATAGTATAAAATCCGATTTCCTTTCTCCCGGGTGGAAATTCCCTTGAAATACTCCAAGTCCAAATGGGTGGAAAATCCCCCGAAATAGTACAAAATCCAATTTCCTTTCTCCCGGGTTGAAATTCCCTTGAAATACTCCAAGTCCAAATGGGTTGAAAATCCCCCAAAATAGTACAAAATCTAATTCCCTTTCTCTCGGTCTGGAATTCCCTTTAAATACTCCAAGTCCAAATGGGTTGAAATCCCCCTAAAATATTCCAAATCCGATTCAATTGGGTTGAATTTTCCCTAAAATATTCCAAATTCTATCATGGGTTGAAAATCCCCTGAAATAATACAAGTTCAATTTCCACATTCAATCATGGGTTGAAATCCCCCCTAAAATATTTCCAAATTCCAAACAACGGGTTGAAAATCCCTAGAAATAATACAAATTCGATTTCCAAAAAGAATTCCAACGGGTTGAAAACCCCTAGAAATAATACAAATTCGACCTTCTAAAACATTTTCAACTGGTTGAAAATCCCTTGAAATAATCCAAACCCCTATACAAATTCCATTGGGTTGAAATCCCCTTGAAATAGTGAAAGATTCAATTTTCCTTCTCATGGGTTGAATCTCCCCAGAAATAATACAAGTCCGGACTCTATTCCCGGGTTGAAAGTCCCTTGAAATAGTACAAATCCAATCTATACATTCTATCGGGTTGAAATTCCCCTAAAATATTCTAAACTTGACTTTGGGATGAAATTCCCCCTAAACAGTTCCAACGGATTGCAAATCCCGGGACAAATATACAAAATCCAATGGATCGGAATTCCCTTTCAATACCCCAAGTTCTAGTGAAATGATACAAGGATGAAACCTCCACAAAAGAACGAAGCTCCTTTCAAAAATATTTCCAAACGGTTGTAAGTCCCGATACTAGTACATATTCTCATACAAATAACAATAGGTTGAAACTCCTTTGAATTATTTCAAACGGGTCGCAAACCCCGGATACAAGTACAAAATCCAAAATCCTGAATCTTAGGAGTGGCACTTAGAGTCAAGTCTAGGTCTCATTCATTGCATGCATATCATACCATGTGTCGGGTAGTCCAAGTTCTAAATCCATGTGATGTGTCTAACTAGGAGTTAAAAGATCTTGTGGATTCGTTGAAGAGGAGAAAGGTTGAAGAGAGCTCCAGCCCTAGCCTCCCTTATAGCCGGCATCGAACAAGCAAGAAGTCCACCTTCTACAAACCAAGCTTCCAGTCCCTTTCAAGAACCAATTCAAATAGCTACCGTCGATCAAATCACTCAGCTCATGGCCGTTGTAGCCAACCTTAACACCAACTTAGAGAACGTGAGCAACCGTCTGGGTGTGGTAGAGCACGCTGCACCTCCGGTCGATCTGACCAAAAAGATCAAAAGCATGGTTAACAAGGTTACCAATCAAGAGAACTATTTCGACACTTCAATGGAAGACAATCTCAAGGGGAGGGAAAATTTGCCGGACAAATTCTCTGCCAATGATATTCCGAAATTCAAATCAACTGATAATCCCAAGTACCATCTCAAGAATTTTAGAGCCACATGGCCATTAAGGGGGTTCATCCTGAGTTATACCCCGTGGTGTTCCCAATATCCTTAAAACCGGTCTGTCAGAAGTGGTACTACTCCCTCAAGGACCATAAAATAGCACTTGGGACGAGGTAGCTCAAGCATTCATGGAACAATACCAGCCCAACATTCAACTTCAAACCACTCTTCTTGAACTGGAGGTTCTTAGGCAAGGAACCCAAGAAGGCTCACTAACTACCTCAACCGGTGCAGGGAAATGGCATCTCAAGTGGTTACGCGGCCCTCCGAGAGAGAACAGGTCAAGATTTTTATTGCTGGGCTCCTTCCAAAGTACAACACCCACATGAAGTATCTGGGCTTGGAAAGTTTCAAGAGAACATATGACATCAGGGTTGACATAGAAGATGACCTCATGAAAGCACCCGTAGAACCAACTCCAGAAGCTGAGAAGTGGAAGGGCAAGAAAAATGAAGCAACACATAAGGTCCACGAGGTCAACGCTCTTCCGAAACCATGCAACTTCAAGAACAATACTAATCAGCGTGATTTCCATAGCATGCCTCAAAGGGTTTTTACCAATCTCGGGATGTCCTATAGCGACGCCTTTGACCGATTAGCCGAGAATCAAGTCATCACACCCATTGGGCCCACGCCAGATCCTCCAGCTGACAAGAGGTCCAAAAGCTGGGACCCCAAGGCCTATTGCAAGTTCCACCAGGGGAATGGGCACGACATTGAGAACTGCTTTAAGCTCAAGCATCTAATCAAGAACATGGTCGACAACAAGACTTTACCCCTACCTCCAGGAGCCAAGAAGTCTCCTTCAGTACAAGCTATCTCTTATGACTATGAAGATGAAGAGGAAGACTTCCCGTGAAACTTAATCTCTACAATGTACAAGCCAAGCTTCGAGCTAATGATTCCAAGCTTCTACCATCTCATTCCACAGACTCAAGATTGGGTGATCCCCAAACCTAGGGTAACCACCGACATCCAAGAAAACTTTGTCCCCTAGCAACCCTGAAAGCTTTGCGCTTCTCCGAGTACAACCTGATGCTAACTATAGAGCGGACCGTCAAATTCCATGGCATCACATACAAGATCTGGGGGGTCCTCGATCTGGTCTTCTCTTTCGAGACTTACTACAACAATGTTGAGTTCCTGGTCATCAATATACCGGCCAACTTCGACCTCCTATTCGGGGAGCCTTGGTTCGAGGAGCTGTTAGATGGTCCTGCCTGTCTTACACCAAAGGTCTCTAGCTACAATAGCACTTCTGCCAAGCACGCACCGGCCCTGCGCCAAGAAAAGAACGAATGTGTTCAAGAGTACTACTATAGGTGGAATGCCTCTACTCGTGGAGTCAAACCTAAGCTACCAGAAGGGAATATGGTTTGAATGTTTCTCCTAGGCCTCAATACTCAGTGCAAGCGTCACTTTGCTGCATTTCCATACAGTACCTGGAATCAAGTCTGGGATCAAGTTCTAAAAATCTGCGGATGCAACCTTGTCTACGATGATGATGGTGATAAGGACGTTTGGGAGTACTCCGAGAACTATCTCTATGATTAGTTTCTTATGTTCAAGTCCAGAGTCTCTCTTTCAATTTTCGAGTCTAGTGATGAGTCTAAGAGTCTAGGGCTAGAGTCTTGCATCAATCAAGAGCCTTTAAAGGCCGAATTTCAAGTTAAAGCTGTCGATGTAATAATTGCTAATTTCAATAATACTTCAATTTTCTCATACTCTTCAAGTCCGAATTCAAAACACATTCCTAATCCAAACAACTTTGCTTCACAAGAAACTGACCATGAAATCTTAAAAGCTATCGAAAATCATGAAAATAGGACGCCCATAATTGAGGAATCAGAAAAAGTTAACCTTTCTAACCGCAGTGATCCAAAATTAGTTCAGATTGGTTTGACTCTATCTCAAGCAGAGCGGGATGATCTAATAAAGCTACTTTAAGAGTACATAGATGTCATCGCATGGTCCTATCATGATATGCCAGGGGTTCATCCAAGCATCGGTCAACATACAATTCCCCTTATTCCATGTTCAAAGCCCATCAAGAAGAAACTCTGTCGCATGAAACCGGATGTTTCCCTCAAAATTCAAGAAGAAGTCTCTAAGCAGCTAGAGGCCGGGTTTATTCGAGAAGCCAAGTATCCAGAAGCCAAGTATCCCGAATGGATTGCAAATGTCGTCCCGGTTACAAAGAAAGACGACAAAGTTTGAATGTGCGTTGATTACAGGGATCTTAAAAGGGCTAGCCCTAAAGACGGTTTTCCATTGCCTCACATTGACATCTTGGTCGATAACACAGAAAATCATGTCTTACTCTCTTTTATGGACGGGTACGCAGGCTACAATCAGATTCCCATGGCAGGGGAAGATATGGAGAAGACAACCTTCATTACTCAGTGGGGTACCTATTTCTATACAGTTATGACGTTCGGACTGAAGAACGCGGGGGCTACGTATCAAAGAACAGCCACAGCCATTATGAGCGACATGATTCAAAGAGAAATCGAGGTATATGTCGATGATATGATAGTCAAATCCAGAGAGCGATATGAGCATACAATAGTACTTCGAAAATTCTTTAACAGGCTCAGGAAATACAATATGAGGCTCAATCCTCAAAAATGTGCATTTGGGGTAACGTCAGGCAAGTTACTCGGGTATGTCATCATTTCTCGGGGCATCGCGGCTGATCCTTCAAAAATCAAGGCCATTCTAGACATGAAACCGCCAGCGAATGAGAAAGAAATTCGGGGGTTCCTTGGCAAGTTACATTACATCAGCAGATTCATCTCAAAATTCACCATGATTTGTGAGCCAGTATTCCGAAAACTCCGCAAGAGTAAACCCAAGGTATGGGACAAAGACTGTCAACATGCATTTGACACTATCAAGAACTATCTTTCAAATCCACCGGTGTTGAAGCCAGCGATACCGGGGGCACCCCTTAGGCTTTACCTTACAACAACTGACTCGGCAGTAGGGGCCATGCTCGCCCAAGAGATCGACGGAAAAGAAAACGTCGTGTACTATCTAAGAAAGAAGTTACTGGATTACGAAACCAGATATACTCAACTCGAAAGACTCAGTATCGCCTTGGTTTGGGCCACAAAGAAACTCCGGTATTACATGCTCTCCCACACAGTGCATGTGATTTGCAGGGCATATCCTCTCAAGTACCTATTCGAAAAGCCGGCTCTCAACGGACGGTTGTCCAGATGGTTGGTTATGTTAACAGAATTCTATCTCAAGTACATCCCTAAAAAAATCTATCAAGGGTTCAGCAATCTCAGACTTCCTAGCTGAATGTCCCATCGAGGTAGAAGAGGAGGATTATGATCTACCCGATGAACAAATTTTAATGACAAGCGATGACAGTTGGTCGCTGCACTTTGACGGTGCCTCAAATCAAAAGTGATGTGGTATCGGGGTAATCCTAGTAGCTCCGGACGGCACTCACATTCCCATATCAGCAACATTGCAATTCAATGTTACAAACAATGCGGCCGAATATGAAGCATGCATTATGGGCTTCGAAGCCGCCTTAGCATTGGGCGTCCAGAAACTTCGAGTATACGGGGATTCCTCCCTAATCATCAATCCGATTTCCGGTAAATGGAAAGTTAGATGCAAGAGCCTAGCCCCATACCAGTCTTATCTCGAGAAGCTATCTGAGCAAGTAGAAGAGCTTTGTTACACATACCTCCCAAGAGAGAAAAATCAATTCGCCGACGCACTAGCAAAGCTGGCATCAATGAGCAACATTCCAAATGGCATGGCTGAAATGCCCCTTACAATTGAAACGCGTCAAGAAGCAGCAAATGTCCATGCTATTGACGACGTCGAGCTTGAAGATGAGCCTTGGTTGACAGACATCCAAAGGTATCTACAAAACTCTGAATATCCATCGCATTTTTCAAGCAAAAGTCAAAGGGCTTTACGCCTACAATCAGCGAACTTCGTCCTAGAAGGCGGCGTTCTATACAAGAGGTCCTCTAACGGCCATAATCTCCGATGTGTCGACAAGCATGAAGCACAAAGAGTCATGGACATCGTGCATTCCGGGGTCTGTGGTACTCACATGAATGGAAAGATGTTGGCCCTCAAAGTCATCAGGGCTCGGTATTATTGGACCACCCTCGAACGGGATTGCTACTTCTTCGTCAAGAAATGTCCTATCTGTAAAAAGTTTGCGAACCTGAAGCACATTCCCCCATCCTTGCTATATTCTCAATCATCACCATGGCCATTCTCAGCTTGGGGTATCGACGTCATTGGCAAAGTCACTCCAATAGGCACCGGGAGTCATGAATTCATACTGGTCGCAATCGATTATTTCACCAAGTGGGTCGAAGCCAGGTCATTCAAAGTGTTGGGTTCCAAGCAAGTGGCCCAGTTCATACAAGAAAACATCATATGCAGATACGGCGTTCCTCACGAGTTCATTAGTGACCAGGGAACCCATTTCCAAGGAGAGTGTGAAGATCTGTTCACCGAGTACAAAATTCAACATCACCGTTCTTTGCCTTACCGCCCGCAAACTAATGGGGCAGTCGAAGCAGCCAACAAGAATGTCAAAACCATCATCATGAAAATGACAACCAACTATAAAGATTGGCGTCAAAAGCTGCACTTCGCATTATTGGGTATCGAACTTCAATCCGCACTTCAACAGGCGCAACCCCATTTTCATTGGTCTATGGAATGGAAGCAGTACAACCTATTGAGCTAGAGATACCTTCTCTAAGGATAGTCCTCGAAAGAAAAATCCCAAAAGTTTCATGGGTACAAGCATGATATGACAAGCTAGTCATGCTCGATGAGCGTCAGCTTCAAGCCGCTCACCATGTACAAGTCTATTAGCGCCGAGTGGCTAGACATTTCAACAAGAGGGTCAGAACCCGAAACATCAAAGAAGGCGAGCTTGTCCTGAAAGCCCTTCGCAAGAGCGTCATGGATCCAGGGGGAAAATTCAAACCCAACTTGGTCGGGCCGTACATTGTCCAGAAAATCCTTTCTGGAGGAGCAGTCGAATTAACAGATGTCGATGGGACTAAGTTCCGTTCTTTGACGAACCTGGATCAGCTCAATAAGTTCTATGTCTAAATTCAAAATTCAAATTCAAAAATTTATGTATGTTAGAACTACGTTCGGCCTGATTCCTTAACGGGACGCGTAGGCAACCTCATTCCGAGGCCTGGCCACTTTAATACAAAAAAATTCAAAATTTCCTCAATTAAGGGCATCCTAAAAATCAATCAAAATTCAAAATTCAATTGTTGTTGTTGTTCTTATTTCAAATGTGCAAATAAAATTTAATGCATGTTCAAGTGGAATTTAACACAATAACTTTTATTTGGCTCTAAAGCCTCCAGCAAAGTTAATTCGATTACAAGGTTGGAATCAAGTGAAGCAAAGTTCAAAGCCTTTTCACTTCCACTAAACACACTTTCTAAACACACTTTAAACACATCTCCTATAAATACAATTTCAAACACATTAAGCCTGCAAAGATTTGGAGTTGGGCGACTATGCTCTTGAGTCTTGGCACCTTGAGTACTATCCCCTGGCTCTTCCCGTAATCATTCATCAATCTTCCCCTTGCCCAAGCGGCGGGAGAAGGAACTTGCCAGTCTTCCAAGACGGGAGGATGACGAACCTCCTTTGGACCCAGAACGGTCAAGCACCGGACGGGCCACACTCCCGTAACTTTCTTCACAATCAGTTGATGCAGGGCGCCTAGCTCTAGAACCTCGGGCTCCCGCTGGCCCGGATAGAGAAATGTCCCTTTGGCTTGGACCTTTTATCCATACAATATACCCCGCAGACAGAGTAGCAGGCTCAGGTGGGAATTGAATATTCAAGAATGGTTTGGAAACCTAATACCGCCTCCAAATTTCAAGACGATCAGCATTCAGTACAACAGGTTTCGGATGCTCCTCAGCACAATCCGGGATTTCTTGCTTCAAACCATATTGTCTCATCACTCAAGCAGGCGAGTAGAAGACTAACATTGTAAGGCTAGACACTCTCAAGGCAGTAGAGTCGGGTGCATATCTCATAGCAGCAATTCCCCACCAAGGAACTACCCACCTGATACAAGATCCAACCCCCGAGAGTGCGCAGCTCCACTCATCCAGTGAAAGTCGGCCATACATCATGTGTCGCACAGTGAATCCCTTCCTATTATAGCTTACCATATTCTCTGGTGGTGCCACCAACATGAGTTCTCCATAAGCCAAACCTTGGAGAAAATACAAGAAAGCAATTCAAAATTCAATAGTCTATGTACAAGTACAAATCTCAAAATACCAAAGCTCCAGATTCTTACTTGGAGTAGCACCGGACTTCCCAACAACATTGAAGAGGGGTCCGACTTCAGCATATCAAGGCCCATCAATGTCTCACCAATCACAAGCGGCGTTGGGTCCCTACCACTAGCAAACTTCTCCACAATCTCTATTAGGGAGGCATCGCCATTGCCAAGCCCCTGCTTCAAAAAGAAGAAGCGAGCAAAGATACAAACACTCAAGGCCCTCATGCGGAAAACCTTGGGGACATCAAGCCCGGCAAAGTAAGTGACAAGGAGGGACAAATCCACCCCTCGGCCATATACAACAGCACTCAAAAGTGGGGGCTACAAGCCCAGATACCTCTCAAAAGCCAAGAAAAAGTGTTCTTCGACACTAGGCATACAAGGCTCTATCATATGGGGCCACCCCAACATGGCACTGAACGCTTCAAGGAGGGGACATACCTCGTTGTTACCATAGCGGAAAATGTGGTGAATCGGATCCCAAGCCTCAAAAGAAGCATGAATGAAATGCAAGTCAAGCTTTAGTATCGGAAAGAGACGAGCACCCCAAGATGCATGCCATCCAGCTCCCTTTTCTCCAGTTTGCCTGAAGAACCGAACCAAGAGTTCAAGGCATTTTGAAATGATATAGCCATTTTCTTTCCTTTTGTGAAGAAGTAGAAGGTAAAGAAGACCAAAGAAGGATTGGTGCAAGAAATCTGATCCAGAAAGCTCCCTATTGATACAAAAACCAGCACTTATGGTGGTACTCGAAAGGACCACCTACGCTGGGCGCCAAAGCCTGCGCCAGACGAAGGGCCTGCAAGAACGACGAGCTCAACGTCCAATTTATGACTCCAAGTACGCGCTCTTTATAGCTTTGGGCAGCTAGATCAGCTTCGATAATTCATGCTAAAGATTCCAGAAGCCGCAAGCCGCGCAATTTCAAGCAGTCCGAATCAGCACTCGAGTCATTTCGGGTGAATTTGTTAAAAATTCAAAGCATTCTAGTCCTAGATCAACGTCCTAAGTCGAGTCAGCATATGCATGGAGCAAGAGTTGAATATACTTTGACTTGCGCTTTGTCTAACCATAAAACTTCAGTCAAAGTGGGGGCTTATAGTTGGTATGTACACCTGAAAAAATGGGCAAATTTTTGCTAGAATCAGCATGTATATAAGCAAGAGTTGAATATACTTTGACTTGCGCTTTTTCCAACCAAAAAACCACAGTCAAAGTGGGAGCTATAGTGGGTATGTACCCGAAAAAATGGGCAATTTTTTTTTTCATTTTGCATGCATGCATATAGCCACAAATTTCAAAAGCACACACAACGCATACGAAATTCAATTCAATCCCTGCAGAAACGCATACAAATACAAACACATACAAATACAAACCATACCAATTCAAATCGTACCAGTTCAAAACATACAAAATCCAAAATTCGAATCATACAAAATCCAACCATACAAACCCAAATACAAAGTACAACTACAAATATCCATACAAATATCCTCATACAAAATCCCAACCAAGGCAAAGCTAGGACTCGCTACCATGCAGGGTCAATTCGAGTCATCATCAGCGACGATATCAATCACAGGCTCCTTGTTCCTGTTCCGGCTCATGTACCGCTCCAGATCCTGGTCTAGCTCTGTCCCAAGGGTAGCTGGATCCTGCTCCGAAATACAAAGGGTACCAAAAGGCCGCTGAGCTCCCTGCTGATAGGGGGAATACTGATAAGGTTGTTGGGTCGTCATAAACCGGCGCTGCACCTCAAAATCATAGGCCTGGCGCCTCCGCTCCATCTCATACCAACAAGCCTAAGGATCTGCGCTCCAAGGCTGGGAAATGCTCGCTCCTAAGTGGACACCAAGGGGAGGCGTAAAAGGCATCTGGCTGCCCATACCTTCGGCAGAGTACGAATGCCTGGTAGGCTCAGCATAAATAGAGGGGACAGCTCCCCTATCAACATCTGAATGCAACAAACGGATAACCCTGTCAGCATAAGGCAACAAACTCACCTCTATATCCTTTCCAGGAAGCTTCTTGGTTAGTTTGACGTAGTGCCTCTTCAAAGAATCAATCACGAGAATCCAGCAACGCACTCTCGCCCGAGGCGCCTGCATACAAAATTCAAGATCAATTTCTAAGGATATAAAATTGCGACCAATTTCAAGAAAATACTAAGGCATTTACAACTGCATAATACTCGGGAAGGGCATCAGTCGCCGCCCGATGCGGAGGAGAGGACATTGGAACAGTAACCTCCACCTGCTCCCCATCTGAGCCCACATAACGGATAACCCTGTCAGCATAAGGGACATCCTCAGGGTCGATCGCCTCCTCCTACAAGAACACATACAATGATCTGATTATACAAGAATACAAGAATACAAGAATACAAAATACAAAAATACAAGAATACAAGATTCAAATCCAAAAGCTCACCGGCGGCACAAAGCGAATAGGTGGGGCAAGCCTCGCCTAGAGGTCATCATAGAGGCTCCTCCTATCCACATAGTTCTCCCACGGGAGACAAATGGACTCGCCCCCAGCCACCATGGCATCCGAATAAAGCCGAGCAACATCAACAGTCTTCGTCATCATGGACTCCGGAGGATCCATAGGGACGAACCTGCCTCTCACATTATGCTGAGGAGTTACCCGCTCACCCAGATACCACATGGGACGGTACACTCCTGGGAATAGCACCAGCCGTCCGGACAAGTAACAGGCCCGCATGGCAAGTAGGTGTAGGCGCATCATCAAAAGGGCACCTGACCACCTACAAGACAGATAGCTCATACAAGTATACAAATGCAACAGAGACAAAAATCCAGAACAGTACAAAGGCCTACCTCTCTGACAGGAAAGACCCGCAAAGCTCTGCGGAAGGTCGCTAAGGACACATCCCTGCGCTCCGCTCCTTCTCAAGAGGCAGCAAACGGGTAAGCCGCAACCCTGGGGCGATTCGGCGCCAAGCTCGGAAAGTGCTCATACGCTCAAATCTTCAAAAGCAAGCAAGGCATCCATAACTCTTATGCATACAAAATTCAACATACAAGCATACAAGTACAAAATACAAGATACAAGAAGTCCCAAATACCTCCAGCATACTCCACAAAGCAGCCACACTCGCCTTGCTCTTCGGTGCAGTCCAGGAGGTGTTCTTCATCTCGTACAAAAGGTGGTCGTATGCCAGACCACCCTAGTTGAGGCCTGAAACAGCCCTCAAATCCCTCAAAGACCCTAGGAAGCCCACCAGCACGCCGCTATTTCTGGCCGGGACCATCACTCTACTCATAAGAGCCAGGAGGAAGAGTCGAACCCTCTGCTCCGCTGATATGTTCGTCATGCGAAGCCCAGCCATAATCACCGCCGCGGAGGTATGGGTACCCTCCGAGGTCAAATCAACGACAAGACCGATCAAGTCCCTAACACCCTCCGAATGCCAGTTCAACTGGGGATCAAAGGTCACGTCCCTCTCGGAAAAAGGAAGGCCCGTGATCATAGCAAACTCGAAAGGGGTAATGGTGATCTCCCCCTAGACCATGTGAAAGGTGTTGGTGGTTTCCCACCACCGCTCCAGCATGGCCTGTAGCCGGGCTTTGACACCCGCCTGCCCTCGAAAGCCTCCCGATGCCTCCTAGAAAGGAGCCAAGCTCGTCTGATCCCAGATCGCTCGAGCCTCCTCGGCGCCGAAAACAGTCGGATAAATGGTCCAAAGATCCTTCAAGGACCAATAGTTGCGCATCGCCTCGCTGTCAGCCTACAAAAAGGGTGGATTAGTTCAAATCTATACGAATTCAAGAAGCAAGTTCAAAACATAGTGCAAAACCTACCAAGCCAGCGCGCGGCCGCTGTGACATATGAAACTCGGGACGAAATGCAAGATCAGAGGACTGCCAGGCGTCCCCCTTGAAAGCCGGTCTGGTCCGTGGTACAATGCCCGGCAGTGGCACATTCGCCTCAGCCGCTTCATTGTCTGAAGCGTCCTACATAGCCGCTCGAAGAGTCGAGCGTTCAGCGAGCTTCCTCCGAGTATAACGAGGCATGCTAAAGCATTCGAAAGACAAAAAAATCAACATCCAAACCTGGGGGCTATCTTATACTAGCACAAACAAAAATCAAAGTCCAAAAAAAATCCCCAGTGGAAACTCAAGTTTAGCTAGGGACCTCTACTACAATGGAGAATTCTACACCAACGCATAGGCTATCCATGCCGAAGCAGGTATTCAAGTTCTACACCAACGCCTAGGCTATCCCTGCCAAAGCATGTATTCAAGTTCTACACCAACGCCTAGGTTATCCATGCCAAAGTAGGTAAATTGAGTTCTACACCAACGCCTATGCTATGCATGCCGAAGTAGGTATTCGAAAATTCTATAACAACGTCTAGGCTATCCTAGCCTACTCTCCTACAAGACCCAATGAGGTCACCAATGGAGTCACTATCTACAAAGGCCAAGTGCAAAATTGAAAAAATGATACAAATTTCAAAAAAGCAAAGTTCAAAATTCTACAAAGTTCCAACAGTTCAAGTTCAAGTGGCTACCAAAACAATTGTCTTCCTACAAGATACAAGAAGCCTACTACCCTACAAGTACTACATCAACAAATACAAAAATATTTCAAGTGCAAGAATCAAAACTACATGCAATCCTAGAAGTTATTTCATAAACAAAACATGAAATACTTACATGGGCAAGGCAAGAGCGAGTAGACCAAGGGGAGATAGCAATCAACCTTTAAGAAAACAGAACAAACAAGTGAATGTGCTCCTAGGAAGAGAGCGGCGAGGGGGTTTATATAGCCCTGCCCTGCGTGGGATGCAGGGCCCTGCGCTAGACGCAGCCCCTCTGACCATGCGCGGAAAAATCTACGTGCGGTCCTCCGTGTTGATTGCACGTACTTTGCTGCTACGGTTTTCTGCACCAGGCATCAAACATCAAATCATGCTACCTTCCAATGAATACTGGTATATATCTGTTTCTCCAACATTAACAGATAAATTTCTCAAGAATACAAAGTCCAAAAAATACAAGAATTTAGGCGTTCAACTCCAAACGGACCCAAGCTCTAAGAAAGTCAACCAAAATTTCGAAATTTTAAGAGTCAATAAAAAACTCTTTCCCCCAGTAGACATATCCCCAGCGGATCAACTCCGGTTATTCAAAATTCAAAAATTTTCGATGCCAAGCTCCGTCCTGAACCAAAGACGGGAAAGCAGTACAAGTGCAAATCAGAGTCGTCACAACCGCACGAAGGTAGACTCTATCCTTTTTTTTTCTAACCCTTGTCTTGTGCAGGTACCGGCGTACAAAGAATGGTCTTGATTGCAGAACATCTTGACCGTTCTCCGTCCCTATTCGAATACTTTGACTATCGCTTTCCTAACCGAACGCTCAGTCAAAGTGGGGGCTTCTATAGACACCTAAATCGTGTCTCCCCTATTGGGATGATGACGATACAATTATCCTTTCTATGTGGTTGGTGCAACTCTGTGCGGAAGTCCCAATTGCTAAAATATATTCCAAAGTCCAAAATCTGAAGTCCAATTCCCAAGCTCGTTCCCATTACGGAACTCGATACAAAATTCAATTTCCAAAAATCAATTTCAAAATCCAAACACAATCTCACCCAATGGACCTCTCCATTGGCTTTACAAGGCCTTTTCTAGTGAAAATGACACTAAGAAATCCAAATTCGGGCGCTGACCCACAAAACCTAGCATGTCGGGCCCCGTCCCGTAAACCCGAGTCCAAACACAATTTCGAAATTCAAAACGGCTTGTTTTTAGACGCAAATCAAGCTTTAATCCTTAAGCATTCAGTACGTGCCAACTTCGTACAATTCATACAAAGGTATACCCATAAGAGACAAATGCAAGGACGGCGTCATCGTCCTTGCTTTGGCGGATTCTGAGCCACGTCACCTACGTCAGGCGCAGGTGGCTTTTGGATTTTAGCCGGTTAATTCTCTATTTAAACCCTCATTTCTTAAGCATTGGGGGCAACAAATCATAAACACAACGTCGTAATTTCAAAATCTGCTCTCAAAATCAAAATACAAAATCCAATTCTAAACTACAAATTCCTATACAATTTCAAGCATTTAAGAAATTGGGAGCACTAATCAGAAATCCAACCTAATCCTAAGTAGGTAATTCCGAATCCCTACTCAAATCTACAATGTTTTCTACTCTTATACCTTTATAAATCCAAAAATCCTATGATGATATCATTAGGGTTCATACCCTTGATTAACTAGGAAAAACAATGCTAAAGGTTCACTCTTGAAACCCTCTCCAAATGATTGTCCAAAACACCATTCCATTATGCCATAATAGATTCAATCTTTATTTCAAAAATGATTAGTAAAGTGGACACTTTTACTCTTAAAAGTGTTACTTACAACAATCACACATTCTTACAAAATCAAAACCCTTTTATGATTCAAATACAAGTTATAGATTCTATGATGTTTAAGGTTGTTTGTAATCACTTCCTTAAACTAGAATCAATGTCAAAGTTATGGAGCACATTAAAGTTGAGATCTTTTTCACATCAAAAGATTTGGACTTTAAACATTTAGCCTCCTAAGTTCAAGATTCATTATTCAAGGTTCAATATTCAAAGTTCAATATTCAAAGTTCAATTTCAATAATCAAAATCTAGGACACTTTGGGATGAGCAACTTATCCTAAAGTTGAGATTTTTAGAATTGAATCTGTGTTGGACGCACTTATTATTAAGTAGTCGTTTGGCGTTCGGATCTCAAATACAATAGTATAATTTCAATATCGTCATTTCAATACCGCATTTCAATATCTCACCATTCAATAACGCATTTCAATATCGAACCTTTCAATAACGCATTTCAATATCGCATTTCAATATTGCACCTTTACTATTTCAATTCCACACTCTTTACTCACCTTATTTTAAGGTGATGTGGTTTTGTACGCACTTTCAATAATTCCTTTACTTATTGTGATGATGATTTACTTGTTTATCTCTTTCATCACCTCACGTGCTAAATTCAACAAATATACAAAAGGTCACATCACGCTTAACAAGGATAATTCTTGGACAAACCGGCCTTAGGTTCCTTTAATTAACTTTAAAGCAAGTGATCACATACAAGTAGCAATATTCATATTCTAAATGCATGTTCAAACCAACGTAGTGTCATGACTAGGGTTATCTGAAAATGCTTCTTGTCATGTACTCGAATACAATTTTAAAAGCTTGCAAAATAAGCATCTCGTTTCCTTACCCGGATCTCACCCATCCGTTTCTAAGATTCAATGCCTTATCCACAAAGAGTCAACCTTGGTCTTTCCAAACCGGACCCTTAAATATTGTTTGGTGGCGACTCCTTCGAAATTGAAAAGCTTACAAAACCCGTAGGGAATAAAATACGAAAAACACCCCCTACACATACGTTTAGCTTGCATGATATATTTTGTTTCACTGATGGTTTTTCTAGGTAATTGTTAAAGACTATAGATGTGTTGATGCATACGTTTTATTTAAAACTACTCCCTAAATAATGATGAATTCCTCATTAGGCTAGCTAATCAATTACGGAGTAGAGGAGTTGCGTGCATACTTGCAGTCATGAATAATCCATAGTTATTTCTTACTAATAAGAAGTATGTTTAAACTTTCAGGTTTGAGAGGCTACCTGGTGTATTTTAAACTTTCAAGTTTGGGATAAGATATTAGTCATTGCTTACTAATAAAATGATTACAGTGTATTATATATCTTAATTTTACTTCTAACATTTTAATATCCCGTGCTAATGCACGGAGCATATGCTAGTTATAAATAAAATGAATGCACACTTAGAACCAAATACAAAATGAAAAAAATTTGAGTGCACAACATATTGGCAGCAAATCATGTAGAACAGGACCAAACAAAAAATTAAAGCAAAGAAACAACAGATTTAGAAGTTCAACATCACCGGCAAGTAGTAAGATCACATAAACTGAAACTTAGCTCCAAAAAAAATTAGAAGAGAAAGAGTTATGCACCTGTGAAAGAGAAGAAAATAATAATGAGCTTGGTCCACTAGTCCTTACAATCCTTCAGTTGAGCTACGCACACACAAAAAAGTTAAACAAATAACAGTTAGAAAGATTTGCAACTTTTACATTAACATACCAAACAAATCCTGAAGAAACCTAAGGCTAAGAAACTCATACATTATTTATGACAGGATATATAATACAGAATAAAACGTCCAATTAACATATTTTTAAGCAATAATGAAACAACATCCCCCCCCCCCCCCTTCAGTTTTAACTTGTATACTTTCCTATAGTTTGGAGGAAAATAGATTTTCTGGTATGAAAAGCAAAGTTGCATAACTTTTGTAATTGTTTAAAGGGGTGTGAATAACTAAATATGGTGGTTTAAAGTTCAACATTAGCATACAGTGTATTAAATACTAAATACGTCAAGGTGAAATTACCCCCCACCCCACACACACCGGGAAATAAGGGTCAAAGTGGGGATTCAGGAAATAAGGAAGTGAATTTCACATTGAAGAGCACAACTGCAAACCAGCTAAGAGATTCAAGAGAAACAACGGGACACCTCTACATAACAAAATTTTGTCAATTCATCCACAACTAACCAGTTGACATCTTTCTCACATGAAGGACTGACTAATTTTCTGTTTAAGATGCCATTAAACAGGTTACAGGTTTACGCTGAAATCAGACACTGAAGTTAGACAACCTCATGAATCTTTTAGACATTAGCATTGCCACTGAATGTGATCCCCAAACATAGCGTTCAAGTGCTCCAATATTTTATCAGTTGTTCTTTAGCTAAATGGTTTCACTCATCAACATCTCTCAGGATGACACACATAAATTTGATGCAGCCAATGATGAAATGAACAATGGAAAAAAATTCCATAAAAAGCCCCCCAAAATTCTAAAGCAAGATATCAATGAGGCTTTGGCCGCATGTACCTATGGAGTGAAGCCTGCCCACTTGTAAAATCTGTTGTTGCCTGCCACAAAGTGTGCTTCCTTGGCTGTGGATTAATTTCTCTAAAGAAAAGAGCCTGCCGAGATAACTGAGATAGAATATAACACCTTCAGTTATGATGCAACTACAACAAACAACAATACGAGAAAACAAAACAAAATCCAAAAACATATTTACTCATAACTCAATAGTATTATTGTTAATTACTCACCAAAAAAAGGTCAAAATTACCAGAACAAAGCTTCCTTGGAACAGAGGTATTGTAATCACTGAAAATATGCAAAATACCCAAAAAATTTAATCTCATTACTCATCATAATATTAAACTCATCAAAATCTACAAAACCCAGAAACTTAAAAAACCCAATAATCATAAAAATATGAGATTAAAATCAAATAAAAAAAATATATAGAAAACCCAGAATATTAACAAACTATTAATGATCACGTATCCTAAAAATACACAAAGTAAAACTTTAAAGCTATTACGTTATCAGAGAAGAACAGTTGGTCATAATAGAAGCTTTACAAAGCGACAGAAGATTCCTGGTTAGAATTTGACTTTCAACACATTTATTTAGTAGCTTGGTACCAAAGTTCTCAATTAGGTGATGTAACAAAATGGTAAATAATGTTCTGTAAGGTACCTTAATTGACTGTAAAACGTCATTCTCTGCTAAAGTTGTGATCAATGAGCAGTTTATTGAGACTATCTTCCATTGGACTAAAATAAGCCTGGTGACAGTAAACTTTAAGATTGATTCTAAGCTAACATTTTAACATTCTAAGCTAACATTCTAAGCTAACTTTAAGAGAAGTTGTGTCAATATCGGGCACTGTGAATGGCAGACAAGTACTTGTATTCCTACTAGACTACTAGTTGATTCTGAGGAGTATTGTCCCCGTTGGTAATTTATTACTTCTACTATCCTATTTGTACATACATTCAAGTTAGGTTGTAGTGATGTGGGAACCTTAAGTTAGACAATGAAATTAATCTTGCACTATGAAGAAGAATCATACAATAAGAAAAAGAAAATAAAATCTAACATAGACTTTTCTTATGCTTATTAAAAAGAACCATCATTTTTTATTCTATGATCTTTTTGTGAGATCACACACACACTAGACTTATTATCTGGATGTCTCAATTGAAGAAAGAGTGGAGTGAGATAAAACCTTCCATGAAGCAAACTGTTCTGCTAGGTATCAATCTTTGTATTTTCTTTTTTTTTAAAAAAAATCCTATTTAAATTTGTCACAATTCAGTGTTAAGTAATAATGAATAGTATCAAAGGATTATTTTAAAAAATAGCTAATAATCGCTGCTGCAATCAAGTCTACATCATTATTGTCTTCTTTTCTTTGTATATAATTCTGTATAACTAAAGAATTTTAAATTTTACCACATAGTAGAATCATTTAATTCTGGATAGCAGCTAAACCAAATTAATTATCAACCCTGAAAAGGTCAGGCTACAGACAATATAAAAACTGGGAGCTTAAATGCATACATGCATAACATGACAAAAAGAAAATTCTGAAATCATAAGCACCAAACATAAGTCATAACAAAAACGAGCTCACCGATTGTTTAAACAGCATAAAACACAGATACTTGCATCATCAAAGTAATTGAATTCGGAAACTAACTAGTTTACAACATTCGATTTTCCAGAACATGTTTAAAGCTAAACACCTTAAGATTACACGGAAAATAAATGATCTAGTATCATAATATAAACAAGAAGCCAAAAATTAGCAATGAAGTTGTTGCCTATATACATAGGAAAAAAGATTAAATCATCTAAGCTACACAGATAATGGAAACCCAAATCTTCCTGTATCCTGCCATCTCACATTAAACCAAAGGAAGTTAATACCTACTCTCTTCTTTCATCCAAGCAAAACAAGCAATAAACTCAAAGCAACAAGCTCTCATTTACAATTGGCAGCTTTAAATTTAGCAATTCGGAACGGAAACTAGCTTTAAATTTAGCAATTCAGAACGGAAATGATTCCAAGAAATTGGAGTAGAGGTGGATTATATCTTCAGCTGAAATTGAGCTATTGATTTAGTTGTTGATCAGTGATCACAATTCTTAGTATATGCTAATCTTTTTTTTATTTGAACATGGGTAAAACAGAAAAGTTTACGTGAACGTAGTAGGTTTCCTGTATCTCGTTTATTCTTCAAACTCCAATATTATGAAATTCCAATAGTATTTGCTGGAACATTTTGGCATAATTTAAAGGAAAAATTACTTTTAATAATCCGATCTTTAAGCGATTTTCCAAAATTAATCCAGCCTTTTGATTATTATCAATTAATCCAACCTTTATACCCCTTAAACTTTTATTGCTCCTTACAGGTTACCTAGCAGGTTAAGCCGGTCATAACTGATGACGTGGCATGTAACGGTTACAATTTTGCGTGTGGGCCCATTTCTCACGTGATTCCTTAAAATTCCTCCCTTGTTCCTATTTTTTTTCTTTCTCTGCACTTCTCTGATTCTTTGTTCTATCACCCCTCACCCCCCTTCATCATCTTCCTTCACCTTTATTGAAGACTTAGCTTCATTCTCCAAGAAAATGGGTTGTTGATTTGTTGGACGGTTTAGATGAGCTTCAAGAGGGGATTATTTGAACATTTGATAAAAATTTGGAATTTTTTTTGGAAAATTTGATACAAAGTATTTCATCAATACTGTTTCTCTTTTAACAATTTCAAGTTCTTCGTATAAATGGATTGCTGGGAATATTTGAAGATATTGAAGTGCCAACAAATCTGGGTTCCTTCGTCATAGGATCAATTCCATTTGAAGTTCTATGAATCATAATGGGGTTATTCTTTAGGTTCTTTACTACTGACCCAAGATGTTCATCAATAACCATAGGATTCAAGACACATAAATTTGTACAAATACAATCAAATCGATGAGTAGTACAAATTCAATTTCAGGAAAATCACGGTATCCTAAATTAATTATAAAAACCCCCAAATCAATTTCAACATTATAATTAAGAAATTTCACACCCATTAACTTCTTTCTCATACTCCGCCATTAATAAGTCAATAAGAAGATATATTCAACCCAGAAAATCGAGCACATAACAAGTTCATAATAACAAGAGATTATTAAAGAAAATTACAAAAGAATTCACCAAGCACATATCTACATTATTCTCAGTTGAATGAACAATAATTATTTTTATGTTCTCAATCCGCCATTAATAAATCAAGTAACCCATAAAATTTAATAGCAATTGAGAGATAATCTTACACCAAGATCTGTACTCCGAAAACAACCTCTACCCAGCGAAAACCACCTCCCTATTCTCTCTCCTAACCTCTTCCGCCCGGCTAGAACCACCCCAACACCAGCCCAACGCGAATGGAGAGTTTTTTCTCGGTTTTGATGGGAGGTTGAATGAGGTTGGAATTTGTAAATAGGGTGTGAATGGGGCGAGGGTGTTGATGGTAGTTGGAGATAAATATGAAGATGTAGGAGAGAAAATTTGAGTAATGGTGTTATCTTATTGATGGTGGTTGACTGGTTGAAGATGAAGATGAATGATTGGATAAAAATAAAAAGAATAATAAAAAAAAAAAGTTATCTTCATTAAGATGGGTGGAGGAGTAATGAAAAAGACGCAATGAAAAACAGGTATAGTCGGTTCCAAGTTTTTTGGAGCAATAAAAGTTAAAGGGGTATAAAGGTTAGATTAATAGATAATAATCAAAAGGTTGGATTAATTTTGGAAAATCGCTTAAAGGTGGGATTATTAAAAGTAATTATTCCTAATTTAAACTCAAAAATTTCCATTAATGATTTAACTTGGAAATTTAACCCACAATTAAATAACACAACCACATTGAACACTCTGTTACTCGATCAATTTTGATAAGCAGCATATAACATTATACAACATAAAACACCTAATTAAAATCGATTTTCAACATAAAATCCTCAAAACAAAACCAAGATAAATTAAAATTAATTAAAGTACTACAATGAAAACTAGACATTAACCCCAAATTAAAACAGAATAACAATATGTTGAATTGTTGAATAAATGTAAAATTTCCTGACAAGAAAGTTCAAACACACAAATTTCTGCAACAATAGTGAAAAGGGGGAAAAAAACCTTCAAGAATTTCTTGGATTGAATTAGGCGATTTTTCTGACAAACCAAAGAAACTAGTTGTAAATGAATTGAAGCGATTTCTCCAGATTAAAACACTAAATTTAGAAGCTTGAGATGGTTTGTAGAATTGTGAAGACAATCAATTCGGGAATTCCATCCTTATATATTGCGAGGAACCAATTGAAGAAGGAATTCAGGGATTCGTTTTTACCAACGGCTTGTAGCAAAATTGAGGGATTCAAAGATTTAGCAGAAAATGAGGGATTCGGTGATTTAGCAGCGATTCTCTGGGAAGTTTTCCGGTGAAAGCGGTTGATTTTGGAGCGAGGAGTGTGGGTTCAGTTCATTGATGAAGGTAGTCGTGGGGAAGAATTGAGCGGGATATTAACCTAATAAACAATTAAAGTTAGGCGAAATATTATTCCTGGTTTATGGGACACGTGACTTTTATTTGCAAATAACGGCGGTTTGGGTAGTTGAAATACATTTCGACTATTTAATGGGTCGAAATTAATTATCAATTAATGTTCGCGGAAGAAAATATCCATCGACCCTTCCTTAAATGGTCGAAGCTATTCAGTCTAAATTTGTACGTTATTTTTGTAATGTGCGTAATTTCCACTAGCTAGCCATGAACAATATATAACAAACTATAGAGACAAGAATTCCAAGTGTGATTCCTCTACTTAGTCCACACAAGCACGGATCAAGATCTCCTTGCTTCGTTTGCTAGAACGGATGGAGAAGATGAAATCTATCTCTCACTTTCACAAGGAAGGGACGGGTATTGGAGTATTGTATATGGTTTTATGATTTATTTAACTTGTCATTATTCATATGGTCATCAAGTCTATTTATAATAACTTGATAACCAATCCTAGTAGAATTAGAGAACCCAGTAATCCTAGTAAACCTTAACTACTCCAAAATCCTATACAACACCAAGCCCATCATGGGCCTTGGGTCATATAGATCATATCCAATACTCTATTGTGTGTGCCCTTATAGGACCTGGTTATATTAGCAGTAGCCCAATATTAATCAGCCCACATATCATAATTGGTTTCTAGCAAAACATTATGACCACCTAAATAACCGAATTATTAATCTCCGTTATTAATCCTAATCTATATTTAGTGATTGCCATCTTAATTAAAGGACATATTCCTTCAAAATAAATCTATGTGAGTCAACTTTTGAATAGTTGCTTAGCTATTGCCAAAAAAACGAAGACTTGATCAAACGAAGACTTACTCTCTTCCATGTTGAAACAAACGAATTGAAGACTTAATCTCGTCCATGTGAGTCAATTTTTGAATAGTTGCTTAACTATCGCCACAAAGAAATCTATACCTAGTATTTAAAAAGGAAAATCACAATTTATTAGATGACATGTATTAATACATTTGATTAGATGACACGTGTCATCCATTCTTTCCTCCATCAATTTGGTTTTTATTTTATTTTTTCTTTGTTGTTTGATATATTATACAACTCCAATCGATTCTTTCACTCCATCTTCCTCATTCAATATTTTCCACTTCATCTTTCCGATTAACACTCAATATTAATACACTATTTAATTTATGTATTAATTCAACTTTTAAAAATTTACCTCTATTTAATCATATATTCTATCTAAAATCACAAGCTCAATAAAATTTAAACTTAAAAAGATAAACTAAATACAGAGTAACCACTACACAATCACTCGTTCTTTGAACGGGCTCAAAAGCTAGTTAAAAAAAAGGAATAGTTTGTTGGCCATCTATTTTTAACACAAAACGACAATATGTATATTAATTAATTAGGGAAGGTGAACCAAAAATCATTCTCACTAAGTGAGGAAGAGAGCCCGTAACCTTGAAAATTCCAGCCCTAATTCTATCTTCAAACCCCAATCATATCCACAAACTTGACAAAAAAAACTTGGCCATCTAAAATGCTCATTCTTTATTACATATTCTTTTATAATTTAATATTTTAACGGTAATAACACGTTATCAATTATCATACCTCACAAATGTTTCTTGAAATGTGAAATATTCTTCATATGATTTAGATCAAGTTGCTAATGATGCATGACATGCTTGTATAAATGTTTTTCGAATTCTCATATAGTAGTATGTAAAAAGGATGTTATTCGGTGATATTGGTCCGGCTTAATTCCTCATTAAAATATTTAGAGATGCCAAAATAGTTTACGGGAAAATATTATTGGTACAGTGTATGAGATTGTGTTGATACTTGATTTGATAATTCTTATTATTAAATGAATAAATAAGAAAGGAGTAATACCTTTATCATATTCTTTTTATTAGTGCCTCATAGACCTTTGCAAGTTGGCATAAGGGCATAATTTCTTTTCTTCTAATTCTTAATTTGTAGTGTAAAACACAAAGATAATAAAAAATACGAAAATGATAAAGGTCGCAACATGCGACTTTTAAGCCGTGTCACAATGATGACATGACATGTTTATATGTCATTATTTAAATTGGAAACTAAAATATTTAACTTATATAATCTATTATATATGTTTCAAAAAAGGTAGGAAAATATTAATATTCTAATTTGTTTCCTTTTTTATATCGACTACCTTATTTTCATAGTAAAAAATATTGAATTGATAGTAAAAATATTATGACGACAAATTGCCTACGTGGCGCCTATATGTACCAATTAAACTGCGACACGTAAGATTGTGACAACTAAATGTTGTTGCAACTTGCGACCTTTATCATCAAAGAAATTAAAAGATATGGGAAAAAAAATTCAAATCAATTCAGAAATTGCTTTCTTTTGTGTGAGAAATTTTATATTATACTATATATAAGCCAATTTTTGAGGATTTGATGTATACTATATGTTCTTATTCTTTAATATTTTTGTTTTAATAAGAAAAAGAAATCAGTTGTTAGCTTATTTAATAGGACAAACCTAACTCATCTCTTCGAATGGTTAGGGAGAGGGAGGCCGGGTCAAACGAAGAGAATCATAATGATAAATTAGAGCACGGGCTCTCTTTTGCCGCCATAAAATCCAACTCGTTGCTTGATTAGCTTCCGGTACGTAACATTGAGTGATTGAAACAAAATCGAAGTTTAATAAATCCTTTCATGCATCTTCAACGGACCCACTTATTTGATCTCATACTGAACCTTCCAATCACGGTTCATGAAATTAATCATCACTAAGTTGTTCCCCTTAATAATTAATGAGATTTTTGTGCCTCCTCGCACCCGCATATCTTATTCCTTTTTGTACTGTCAAATCTTCAGTAAATAGGATGGAACCCTTCGGGTGAAGATTTTTAGCTCCCGACCTCCCGCATTGATCTGCATCATACATGTTCGTCGCGAAAACCAAATCTCATGCTTGTTCTGAAGCTTCCTCTTTTATCCCCATTGAAAATAAATTTGGGATAAACCAGAAGGAGGGCGATTTCAATCCAACTGCTTCTCACTATGACTCCCACCCTTATTGTGGGGTGAAGCAAGAATTGTTCTTCTCTTTTACTTCTACGTCGGACCATGTTTTTATATTGTTTATGTATGATTAATGTGCTAATACCATAAATTCCCCTTACTTTTTAATTGATTCTTTTAAAACTTAATATATTCAATGATAAAATACTATAAATCGTATATAAATCACGTATCACGTACATACAAATACATATATAGTAATAAGTAATGCAACAAATCGGGATTCCTATCTTGTTGATAGCACAATAATAAAAACTTTATTTTGGTCCACATGCCAAAGACTTTTCTTCTTTCTATTTCTTTTGTCCCCTTTAAACTTTAAAGTGACTTCACTAGTCACTCATGTCATATCATTACTCTCATCACACATTATATATAAGCGTACCACCAACATTCATACATGTGTTCTCCAAACACTAAAAAAATCCAAAGCTCATTGTTCATACTTATATTGAAATTATAATTAGTTGATCGATTATATTGAGGGAATTAATTAAGCATGGCAATTAGTAAACCATTTCTTGTTGTGTTTCTCATACAAACCCTATACACTGGTATGTTCTTGCTCTCTAAGGCAGCGTTCAACGTCGGCATGAACAATTTCATCTTCACCTTCTATAGACAGGCAATCGCCACCATCTTTTTAGCCCCCGTAGCCATCTTTCTCGAGAGGTAAACCTTTACATACATATATTGCTCACTTGCTTGATCACCTAGTCGATCTAGTGACAACTCGTGAGGTCAATACTTAAGGTTACATGCATCATTCTTACTATTAGCATAGGGTTCTCGATCAAGAGTCAAGATTTTACCTTATTTTTCTAATTTTTGTATGGATTTTACTCTGGCATAGTGACCCTTTGGCAAAGTGATAAAGGTTGCAACTTGCGACAAAATACAAGTGTCGTCGCAAGTATGATGTGTCATGCTGACGTGTCGCATATTAAATTAGAAAGTAGACATTTTTAACATATACGAAGTATACAAATATTATTAGAATAAATGAAAAGGGAAGAAAATCTTTAATAAAGATTTTTAGTAGAGATTTTTAACATATATACAAGTATCCTAATTTGCAAGTTGCGAGTTGCAAGAAAATTATTAGTAGAGATTTTTAACATATATACAAGTATCTAATTTGCAAGTTGCAATATGTAACTTTTTTCCTGAAAAAAATGTACACTTTTATTTTGTATAAGAAATTTAAAAAATTCCTTTACATAATTTTATATATGGAAATTAAAAACAAAGAATATAGCTAGGGACGTGCATACTATATTTCTATATTCTTCCTTCATACGTAGTATGATTTTCTGTTTTATACCCCAAAAAAATTTGTTCTTGCAACCTTAAATATGTAAGTTGAAACAGTTTCAAATATGCGGGTACACATACAAGCAACCATTTGACGAGGGTTGTGACGGATCTTCAACAATTTAAGTATAGGGCCAATAGAGGAATTAAGCATTATAATATAAAAATTATACAATTTTACTCAAATTTTAGAGGGGGCGAAACTAAAAAATTATACTACAACTTTTTCCGCCCGGTGGAGCCAGGGCCATCCACACCATAACAAAGATCCGTCATTGGATGCGGGTGATTCAGATATCTATTATTACATTATAATAAAATAGACACTAGGAATGACACATGTCATTTCCTGGTGCAAAATTTTCCCTCTAAAAAACCTCTTTCCTAAAATACATATCTATTTTATTTATTATTATATTTTCTCTCTTTTTAGTATAAATTGCCATGTATGGGAAAAACGAATATAAGATTATAGAATATTACAGTATTAGACGATTTTAGTAATATTTAGTCAGATCAACATATCAATTATAGAAAATATATTTACTCAATATTTTGGTCAAACTGACATATTAAGCATATCGAATATTTTGGCCAAATTATCATATTCAACCTCTAAAATATATAATACGTATTGGGGATAAAATTTCATATTAGATGATTCAATGAGTATGTTCAAGATTTATTGATTACACATTAGCTTTAATGGATAATATTTCGGTTAAATATTTTCTAAAAAGATGGTCAAATAATACTTTTTGAATATACTTACGTGCACAGGACCTAATTTAGTTTGAAATATGCCGGTGCTTCAAATATGTTTTTTTTTGGTGCGAATAAGCCACCGGGGATGAGAATCGGTCACAGGATCACCTGAAACTGGGATAGAAGCTCTAACCAACTGAGCTATACATTACCTCTAGTGCTTCAAATATGTGGGTATACATACAATTAGTTAACGGGTGATCAACTGATCATATTTACTCGAAACAGTTTAGAAACATAATACTTCGTATATTTATTTAATTATATAGTTTTGGCACATTTTAATTGTTGCAACTTACAACCTTTGTTATCATCCTTTTACTTTTTACCATTATGTGTTGGTCACAGTATGTTTTTTACTTTTTCTAACACAGGAAAAATATACCCCCGCTCTCATTCAAGACATTTTGGCAAATATTCGCGATGTCTTTTTTCGGGTACGTAACAACTAACAACCTCTTTATTATATTTTATGTTACGGGTCAGCACGTAACAAATCTATACCTATATTCAAAAAGGAACACCATAGATTATTAGAAGCTATGTGACATCTCATTATTAGAATCCATGTGACATCTCTCCTTTCATCCATCATTTTGTTTTGTTTTTTTTTTTTTCAATTTTTCTTTATTGTTTATATGATTTACAACTTCTAATGCCTCTTCCACTCCATTTCCCTTATTCAACATTAAGTTATTAATAGTCTAATATACTCATTAGTCTCTTCCACTCCACCCCTTTAACATCCAATATTTATTCAACATATAACTTTTAATTTTTCCAACCTTCAAATTACACCTCTATTTAATTCATATATTACAAAAAATCAGAAGTACTTACTAATTAAGGCCATGTTCTTTAGAGCTGAACTGAACTGAACTGAACTGAATGCTCCAGAACTGAACTGAACTGAACTGAACTGAATGCTCCTAAATTGAACTGAACTGAACTGAACTGAACTGAACTAAACTTAACTTAACTGAACTTAACTGAACTGAACTGAACTTAACATAATATATTACCGAAATAAATAATAAATAATAAATAATAAATAATAAATAATAAATAATAAATAATAAATAATAAATAATAAATAATAAATAATAAATAATAAATAATAAATAATAAATAATAAATAATAAATAATAAATAATAAATTATAAATAATAAATAATGAATAATAAATAATAAATAATAAATAATAAATAATAAATAATAAATAATAAATAATAAAAAATAAATAATAAATAATAAATAATAAATAATAATAATAAATAATAAATAATAATAATAAATGTTTACTAATAACTAAAGAATAATTATTAATTAATAACTAAATAACTATATAATAAATAATAATAATAATCAGTAATTGATTACTCAATAATTACAATAAATGATAAATATAAATAATAATAATAATAATAATAATAATTAATATTTAATAACTAATAACTAAATAATTAATAACTAATAATCCGTAACTAATTGATAAATAATAATAAATTATATTAATTATTAATAAATAATAAATAATAAATAATTAGTTATAAATAATAATAATTATTATTAATATAATAATATAAATATAAATATAAATAATAAGTAATATAATAATATAAATAATAATATAAGTAATATTAATAATAATAATAATTTATTATTATTATTATTATTATTAATAATAATAAAAAATAATAATTATTATTATTATTAAATTGAATTGAATTAAACTGAACTGAACTTAATGCTCCTGAACTGAACTGAACTGAACTGAACTGAATGCTCCTGAATTGAACTGAACTGAATTGAACTGAATGCTCCTGAACTGAACTGAACTGAACTGAATTGTCAAATAAGTTCTGAAACTGAAATTAAGCCAAAAAGAACAGGGCCTAAAACTTCAAAAGACATCTGAAAAACCAATACAACCGCCCGTTCTATGAACGGGCTCAAAAGCTAGTTAGTATTAACAACATTTCGATATAATGTTGCAGGATAACCTTGAGTTTGGATTTGTATGGCATCGGCTTGACATATACCTCAGCAACCCTTGGTGCTGCTACGACCAATTGTCTTCCTGTAATTACTTTCTTCCTTGCTGTTCTTGTGAGGTATGAAGTACATACTCATGGAGTATTATGTTTTGATTGCCAATCATATTGTACACCTACTAAAATAGGGTGGAGGGAGGGCAGTGAAAGTTTAAGTGTTTTTATTGATCCAAACTTTATTTAAATAAACTTATCTGAATTTAAGTGAATTTATTTGTATTTTACATGACCGACTTATCTGAATTTATCATAAATTATTTTAGTAAAATTTTCTGTATATTGATTGGGAACAACAAAATAATTTGAGTTAATTATAGGTAATTTTTTTTTGTTTTTTAGGAAAAAAAATCCTTTTCTTGTTGTGAATTTTGTCGCTAGCTTTTAGATAATGGAAATGTAGGTAGATCTTAGTTGAGCACTGGCAATTATATTGAATGGACTGATTGTCTATACGATTGTATATTTTCATGGCCAATGTTAAAGTGAGTTACTATTTTCTTCAATGTAATCCCACTATTATAAATTTCCATTGGAAATAATGTCTCTTTGAGTCACTAGTTATCAACATATATAGGGTTGGATCTATCAAGTGGTAAGGAGCAATGGATGATGTTGCTCGTGTTCGAGCCTCACAATATCACTAATAATGTATAAATTAATCATTTAACCCTTTAAAGTGTTTATCTATCAACTTTTTATGTTTATAATATAAAAGTTACAAAAAATAGGTTAAAGTTACAAAAAAAAAATGCATAAAAGTTATTTTGGTGTACAATAAATTTATTGTAACCTTGTGCGTGCAAGACCTTTTGAAAAATATATACTCCCTCCGTATTTATTTAAGAGATAAACTTGACCGGACACGGGTATTAAGAAAAATAATTGAATAAAATAAAATAATAAAGCAAGTGGGGTTGGGTAGATAAATAACAAGTGGGGGACCATGTCATTTTGGGGGTGGGAGGTGGAGTGGGTTTATGAAATTATTTGTTTAATAGGATAGTGGATCATAGGGTACATTAGATGTATTATTTAATTAGATTGTGGAGTTGATAAGTTACTAAAAATGGCAAGTGTATCTCTTAAATAAATACGGCCGGAAAAGACATGTGTATCCCTTAAATAAATACAGAGAAAATACCTATCAATAATTAGATGTGCGATCTAAGTTGGATACAGATATAGTCGTAGGCCTCGTAGCTAGACTCCGATAAACCGGGTGTAAAATAAAGGAAAACAAAGTCACTAGCTATCACTCATTAGTCATTATAGTTTGTTTGTTTGTTTGGCCTTTTCGCGAGTACTCCCCTAAAAATAAATTGAAAAATGTGAAAAAATCAATTTGTGGAATTATAAAGTAAAAGACGAAAAGTTTCACAATTAGATTAGTTTAGACCCAAAAAAAAAAAGAGTCTCGCTCACTTTTGAGCCTCACATTGAAGCTTGTTAAGAGAGATGATCTAACGTCACATTTAGCAACCTCTCTTTTTAATTTAGAGAACAAAAGGAATCTGTTTAGCTTTTGCAAAAGATAGGTAATAGCTATTTAGCTATTACTTAATCAGGATGCAAATTATTGCCTCCAATCATGGGAACAAACAACGTACCTAATTAATCATTTGAAATTAACTACTCCGTATTCAATTAACTTTTATTTGTCCGGATTTCTTCCTTAAGGTTTAATTTGTCCTATCTTAATTCCTGAAAGATCTTATACAAAAATAATTTTGATGGTACCTTGAAAGGTACAACCAGTTGTACAGTAAAGGTATTCCTTATTTGGTTACGTCGTTAATCTATTATGGTGAATTATATAATGATGGTATTAAACTATTAATCAATGTGTTAATATATGTTGGAACAGATTAGAGGTATGGAAAATAAAGACTGCCCCTGGGATAGCAAAACTAATAGGCATAGTGATATGCTTGGGAGGTGCCATGACTCTTGCACTTTACAAGGGTCCTTCCATCAAACTGTTTAGCCATCTTCACTTGCTGGTTCGTCACCCAGCAGCCCAACAACCTCAGACTCAAACCCATTCCGGACCCACTTGGATTAAGGGTGTCTTTATCTTGCTCACTGGTAACACTTTTTGGGCTCTCTGGCTTGTTATGCAGGTAAATATTCACCTACATTTCTTCTCATACGGATTACTTCGTACTAGTTACTGGAATACTGCATCAGTTCTTTTGACTTTTAGTTTTATATCGTTTTATAATATTATTTATATTTTGCTTTATTCTTTATTGATATGAAAATTTATTTACCCTTCTTACCCCACAACATTCGCTTTCTCTTAATTTATTCATTTTTTTTCTTACACTCACCCACATTTTTACGCGTTTCTCTTATTTTATCCATATTTTATTATATTCAACCAACTTTATTACTTTTTTTTCTTAATATTTGCGCAAATAATAACTGTAAATATCTTTATGGAACGGAGGTAATACTATCATGTTTAAGATGGATTGGGATCGTGCCGGTCCACTAGCTGAGTAGCTGTCTAGCTATATATGCAATGTTGCCACTTCCTATACTTGCTACTGTGCAGCCTTTACACGCCCAATTAAGACAAACTTTAATTAATTTTTCGTGTTTTATTATGATAGACCGTCTAGTGCCGTGGTTTTTAATAAATAAATAAATAAAATTATGGCACAACTCGGCCCAAAACCAGTAATATACAGTAATATGTTGTATCGTGTCTGCTCTATACATGCCAGTTCTGGTGCCACCAAATCCATTGCCAACTTTAAATTTTAATGATACATGCATGTGACCCGTTTTAAGCTTTAAGCAGCCATTACATGATATTTTTTTAGGGGAACCAGTCATGATATAATTGTTGTAACGTCACTAATTACTCGAGTATTTGATGTGCATGATTATATACTTGGTGAAATAGGCAAAGATAATGAAGGGATACCCATCAAAGCTTTTGTTCACAGCACTAAGTTGCTTGTTGAGTTCAATTCAGTCATTTGTCCTAGCTATTATCGTGGAACGACGTCCTTCTCAGTGGATCCTTGGTTGGAATATCCGTCTTCTAGCCGTTGCTTACTGTGTATGTTACTCCGTACTACTCTCCTTTCTATTTCATTTTTGCTAGATAAAAATCGTACGGACTACTTATCGTTACTAGGAAAAGTGTTTTAACATTCTTATCGCAAAGATAAATCAACCATGTGTGTATACGTACTGATTTAGCCTATTGAGTGGGGGAGTTGTAATAACTAATCGATACTGATGGAGGTTTATATTTTACTGCGCAACAGGGAATAGTAGTGACAGGATTGGCTTACTATTTACAAGCATATGTGATTGAGAAGAAGGGACCTCTCTTCCTAGCATTGTGGACTCCTTTGGGGCTTATGCTTACCATGTTTTGTTCTATACTTCTCTTAGGAGAGATCATCACTTTGGGCAGGTTACTTTCTTTTCCTTTCCTTTCCTTTCTTTTCTATTTTCAATGGTTTCAAACTTTCCATTACATTGATCTAGCTACCCAAAATAAACAATTACGGAGTATTTGTATTTTTACCTTTGTGAAAATATATAATGAATTTAAAAAAAAAACTCCAATAGAGGCACAGGCACTGTATATTTGGATATGTCAACTACCAAAATTGACCCATCACCTAAAAGCTAGTATGTGTTTTTCTCTTTTTAGTTGGAGTGTCATCAACATGGTAAATTAGATGCATGTGTCAATTAAAAAGTCAAAACAACAGTTTAATAAATTGTGTTAAGTATTAAATGGTCCAACACATTTCAAGTGCACCATGCATCCATTCACCCTCTCACATTAGTTGACATAAGTTAATGTCAGGTGAACCAACAGTGTCTTAGTCTCCGATTATATACTAATTAGCCTAAGCGGCCCTGTTATGTTCACCTTATTTCCACTTATTTCAGAAAAAATTAGTTCAAATAAGTTCATATAAGATAAGTTCAGGAAAAATAAGCGTTGGCCAATTACAATTTATAGCTAAAATAAGTTTGATAAGTTCAGTTTAGTTCAGATAAGATAAGTACAAGAAAAATAAGCGGAAATCAGGTGAATAGAACGCACTCTTAGGTTGTTGCATTTCTCCCCTAAAAAAAGCTACTTATAGAGTATTTCAATTATCTTTTTAATTTAACGATTCATGACATATTTTTATTTTTTTATAATCGTTATTCAACTAATACAAATTCTCGTAAAAGATTGTTGCCAAACCACATGTAATGTTATCCACCTCCTATCCAACAACTAATGAGCATGATTTGTCGGTTAAACAAGTCACAGAAGGTCTAACAACCAAGCTAATATTTTGTGGGTTGTTTATTTTCAGTGTTTTAGGTGGAATTTTGCTAGTTGGAGGACTTTACAGTTTTTTGTGGGCAAAGAGCAAAGAGCAAATGATAATTCCATCAAGCTGTTCACCCATTGTTGAAGCAGATAAAGGATTCGTTGAGTTTAAAATAAAGGAAGGAACCAAGAACTCACCCTCCATTGTTTAAGTATCCAATTATGTGAAGATATTTCAAAACAAAGCTTACAAAGTTACAAGGTACTCCTTATATATTTCCAAGTTCCCCTTCAATTTGGGTCACAACTCTCACCAATGAACCAATCTTCCCATCAAATTACCATCAGTAAGGGTGTACGTAATGATACAAGTATTAACTTACACATCATTACCAACTGTAAATATCTTTATGATAAAAGTATTAACGTCCATGATATGTGGTTACATATTTATCTAATACTTACGAACTATTTCATAGTATCGTTTATAGCATTCATACTTACATACCTACATACCTACATACAAACGACGTTTGTTGTTCTCATTTCTCAATATATGATACGAGTATACGAGTTTTTACATTGTGTTACATTAAAGTGAGTGACATGAATCCAATTATATGGAACTTTTCTGTTTCTTGACAGGAATCATATGGAATTTGATCGGTCATCAAAATTGAAGAAAAAAAGGAAAAGTCAAGTATCAACTATCAAGAGTAAAGTGTAACTGAAGACTAAACTTTCTAAGGTCCAAAATGGATGGAAGTAAAATTACATAAATATACTGGGTCGATAGAAAGCCCAACAAAGCTAAAGGCCCTCCATAGTCCATATAGTGACATCATAGTTTAACCAACCCAAGTCCAACATACGAGTACCATTTTTGAGATTTGAGGGTACTCGTATGTTTTAATTAAATACGAGGGGAATATTACCTTCGTTTCTTAAATTTTTTACGCTTTCTATTTTAATAGGTTTTTTAAAGTTCTTTACACTTTATTTCATTCCAGTTTTGTCTTGTAAATTAAACATTTTCTAGATTTTATCTCGTGCACGCACATATATTTTAAAATTATTATTTAAACATATTTTTAATAAAATATTTATCCTTCTAAAAAAATATATAATTAATGAATTTTGAGCATACTCATTTAATCGTCTAATATGAAAATTTCGTCCTACTACGTATTACGTACTTCATATTTTATAAGCTTATTATGCTAATTTAATTAAAATATTGAGTATATATATTTTACATCATTTTATATACGGACTTGACTAAAATAATTCCAAAATAATTTTAAGCAAATTATTATGTGGTATCTATTATTGTCATATTCTATAATCCAATATTTTTTTCCATACATAAACCGTTTATAAAATATAATAGAAAAAAAAAATTAAAAAGTGAAGTAGATTATATTTAGGAAATAGGATTTTGGCGGGAAAAAATTACACCAGGAAATAGTATAAAAGTAATAGAAGTGATAGATATACGGAGTACACATTTCGCCCAACACAACATACAACAACTTGCCATATTTTATTACTAGTCTTATATGCACGTGATGCGTGCGAATATAAGAAACAGAGTTGTGTTATTACATTCAAACCTGACATAACATGTAAAAAATATAATATAAATGCGCCGTAGATTGTATGAATATAAGAAACATATAAGTTACATAGAGCCGAAAGTATATAAATAAATTGATTAAAATGATAAAAATTTATTTAATGGGCTAAATATGATTAATTAAAGTGCTTCTTTGGGCTTTTCCTATTGGGTTAGTTGTCATTATATTATCTTTCTATAAGTGTGGAGGGTATTTTAATAATCCAAAGAAGATATCAAAAGTGGATTGACTAAAATAATCTCACATCTTTACTTATATAATAGAGATTGGATCGGAGTCTACCACAACAAACTCACTCACAATACTTTAATATTAATTTTTATCTACACGTTGTTGTCAATTTATGGTCACTCATTTTTCGACTTGTTATCCCGCATCACATGTTCATCAACGTTCCTTAATTACCGTGCAAATAGTAAGAGTACAAATCATTCGGCAACCGAAGTAGTACTACCTAAGTTGTAACTTCATAGGTGGATTTCTCCACCCGTTAATTGAGTTTTATTTCGTACTTGACTGATGTAATTGGTACTCAAATTATTTTTGACGAAAAGTTTATCATTAATTTCAATTAATTAGGTATTTCTCACGTGAAAACAATATCTAAAACAATACTCCCATGTATGAGTAATGACATTTAGGCCCTTTTGGACTTTATTGCAGTTCAGTTCAGCTTCATTCAGTTCAGTTTAGATCTGTTAAGTTAAGTTCAGCTCCATTCATTTCAGTTCAAATCTGTTAAGTTAAGTTCAGCTCCATTCAGTTGAGTTGAGTTGAGTTCAGTTCAGTTCAGCTTCATTCAGTTCAATTCAAAAGGACGAATTCATCTTTCTTTGTAGTTATTTTTATTCTTGATATTGCAATTAAAATTGACAATTGTTTTTGAAGGAAATAATGCCCTTGGTTCAAGTATGCATTTAATGCTAAGTCTAATAAATGCGGTTCAGTATTAATTAACAAGTTAATGAATCAGTGAGATCAAGTGAACTGAATGCCTAGGTAGAGGCCGCTTCAGTTCAAGTGGAATTAATAATATAAATCCACAACTTACTCTTGACTGGACCCGTAGGGTCACACAAATAGTACGTTAACGGATCAAGTATTTACGTGAAAATATTATTCATTAAGTACTCCATTTATGAACATTCGGAAACGACGGATCTCGGTTCCAGTGGGAACTGAAATCGTCAAAATGCAAAATAAAGAATACTCCGGAAATGATGATATTGTCGGAAACGGAAATATGGTTCATGGCGGAAATATAAATATTATCCAAGCCGTAGATGTTGCCGGAAACGGAAACATGGTTCGTATTGGAAAATATTATCGGAAATAGAAATATTGCCGGAATCGGAAATATTGCCGGAAACGGAAATATTAACGGATTCGGAAATATTGTCGGAAAAGGAAATTATTTCCGAAATCGGAAATATTAACGGAAACATAAATATTTGTTCGAAACGGAAATGAAATCCGGAATCGGAAAACGAATCGGTAGCTCGACGAGCGACAAGCCGGCAAGCGAGTCGGCCCATCGCTCGACAAACAAGCCAACACCATGGGCTGCGCCCTGCGAGCAAGGCAGCAGCTGAAGGAAATAATGCCCTTGGTCCAAGTATGCATATAATATTAAGTCTAATAAATGCGGTTCAGTATTAATTAACAAGTTAATAATTCAGTGAGATCAAGTGAGCTGAATGCCTAGCTAAAGGCCGCTTCAGTTCAAGTGGAATTAATTATATTAATCCACAGCTTACTCTTGACTGAACCCGTAGGGTCACACAAATAGTACGTAAACGGATCAAGTATTTAATGGAATTAAATACTCCATCTATGGATATTCGGAATCGACGGATCTTTGTTTCAGTGGGAGCTGAGATCGTCACAAGCAAGAAATGAATACTCCGGAAACGATGATATTGCCGGAAACGGAAATATGGATCGTATCGGAAATGTAAATATTATCCAAGTCGTAGATGTTGCCGGAAACGGAAACATGGTACGTATCGGGAAATATTATCGGAAATGGAAATATTGCCGGAATCGGAAATATTGCCGGAATCGGAAATATTGCCGGAAACGGAAATATTGTCAGAATCGGAAATATTATCGGAATCGGAAAATAATTCCGGAAACGGAAAAATTAAATATTTGTTTGAAACGGAAATTAATTCCGGAATCGGAAATATAAAATATTGTTCGTATCGGAAATGAATTCCGGAATCGGGAATTTAATCGGAAGCGTGTCGTACGAATTAGAATCGGACGAGGCTCGCTAGACGAAGGCCCAGCACGAAGCCAGGCCATCGCCCTGTTAGGTTATGATACATATGACAAAACATAAATCATGCGGAAAACCTTAATGCCAGGAAACATATTTTTTACACATAATCATTTAGCATAATTTAGGTGCATACACTTTGTAGCGTGCCATCCCTAGCTGCGCCCGAACCGAACAAGAACAAGTCTTTAGGACTCCAAGTGTCGTCCCTCCGTAGATAGTCCACAGCACGTCCGGATCCGCCTTAAGCTTGACCAACTAGAATCACCCTTAAGGTTCTAAGAAATTTCGGCTAATAGGCTACAAGTGTTTGGCTGATTTTGTTCCAAAATCTTACCTTTGAATACTTCAATTCTCTATGTAAATATGTGACCCTAGACACCTATTTATATAGTTATGGAAAAGGAATTATAATCCTATTAGAATACTAGTTTAGTATAATTAGAATCCTGCTAGGACTCTATTTAATTAAACTTTATCTGTTAGGATTAGATTTAATCATATGTCGAATCCCGGTAGCTTTAGGATTCGAGTAACACACACACGAGTGGTGCACAAGCACCGCACGTCACACGCAGGCCTTGCGGCCCACGCCGAGCGCACAACGCAAGGCCCACTCGTCGCAGCCCTTTGCTCCGCATGCGCGCCCAAAGCTTCGGCTGGGCCTGGCTTTTGCGTTGGGCCTGGTCGAGGCTTGGTGTGTGTTTGTTGCGCTTTGGCTTGCTGGGCGATGGCCCGGCTTCGTGCTGGGCCTTCGTCTGGCAGGCCTCGTCCGATGCTAATTCGTACGCTTCCGATTAAATTCTCGATTTCGGAATTCATTTCCGATACGAACAATATTTAATATTTCCGATTCCTGAATTAATTTCCGTTTCGAACAAATATTTAATATTTCCGTTTCCGGAATTATTTTCCGATTTCGATAATATTTCCGATTCTGACAATATTTCTGTTTCCGGCAATATTTCCATTTCCAATAATATTTTCCGATACGTACCATGTTTCCGTTTCCGGCAACATCTACGACTTGGATAATATTTATATTTCCGATACGATCCATATTTCCGTTTCCGGCAATATCATCGTTTCCGGAGTATTCACTTGCTTGCCTTCGGCGATCTCAGCTCCCACTGAAACCAAGATCCGTCGATTCCGAATATCTATAGATAGAGTATTTAATGCCATTAAATACTTGATCGGTTTACGTACTATTTGTGTGACCCTACGGGTTCAGTCAAGAGTAAGATGTGGATTAATATTATTAATTCCACTTGAACTGCAGCGGCCTCTAGCTAGGCATTCGGCTCACTTGATCTCACTGAATTATTAACTTGTTAATTAATACTGAACCGCATTTATTAGACTTAACATTAAATGCATACTTGGACCAAGGGCATTATTTCCTTCAGTCTCCCACTTGTCCTTAGGGACAAGTGTGCATTTCCCAATTCCTTTGTCGCTTGATGCTTGCTCTTGAACATAAGGTAAGAGTTGTCATACTTATTATGTCCAGAGGTGTTTCTCGGTTTCAGAGTTCAACTGATCAAATAAACAGATAATCATAGCCTATTATTCATCTGAGCACGACCATGCATTTTACAGTTTCTAGCTCTCCGAGTGGCCTTATACAACTTTTAGCATCTCATCCCGATTTATGGGAGGACAATCCCAATCTTGCGATCTTGAGATTAGACTTCGTTTGATAGGTGATTACCTGAGCGTTGCCTTTATAGCCTCCTTTTACGGTGCGACGGTTGGTCAACGTCAAAGTATGCAGTTCTCAAACAAGTAATCTCAAATCACTCAGGTATTGAGGATTTAGTGTCTAATAATTTTAATGAAATTTACTTATGATAGATTTTCATCTCTTACAGTAAAGTTTCATAGGTCTGTCCGATACTAGTCTTCCCAAAGTAAGTATCTATGCAAATGATTACGACATTGCCATGTCCACATAGTTCAAGAAACAGAACTACTAGTCATCTTGCATTCTAGTCGTCTAACGTTTTCTATGCGTCCATCTTTATAGAAAGCTCCGACAAGGGACCATTTTCAACTTTTGACATTCAAGTTCACTTGATATACATTTCTTAGTCACAGGACTGGTCCTGACAGTCTATCTTGAATAATATCGTCAAATTGAAGGGACTCATCATTTAATACTAAACCAAGATTAAATGGAATATGAAAATTCATTTCATATATGATAAATGTTCAACCCCAATGTTTTACAACCATGGGCCTCTAACCCATATTTAAAACAGTTCATGGAATTCAAAGCTATGCTTGATTTCCAGCGCCACAATGTGAGTGTTGTTTCTCACTTGTTGCATAGGTTTAGTTATCATGCTTTGCCAATCTTAATATCCTTTTCATCGAATGTTCTTAGAGATAGGATGATAAGATCTTTTGAGTTTGTTTATTATGTGATCTAGTCTTTCTTACTTCGATAGTGGTTCTACGCATTTTGCAATAAAGAACCATTAAGTCAACAGACATGTGATCTACCCAAGTTCAATGAAGAACTCATTAATACAAACAAATCTGTTTTATTGCTTCTTAGGCAATAAGTACTTTTACTTCAAATGTTTAGGTTTCTAGTGATGCTTTGTTTGGATTTACTTATCCAAGCAGTTCACAGATATGTGGAAGACTTTCCAGCTGTATCTTAGAACATAGACATTAATATTTAATTTCCCATGCAACAACTCATGGTCTTCGATCCATGTTGCCATTTCAAAACACGATGCTCTATAGCTCGTCCTTGCCAATGGTTAACTCCAAAGGGATCTTGCTTAATCCTTTACCAGTGTTTATGCGTGTAGCATCAATATTTAGCATATCTTTATTTCCTTGAATCAATAACTATTCCTATGTACCTTTTCAAGTACCATAAGTATTCTTGATCTCAATCTAGTTGATCTTCACTTAGATCAATAGAGATTGGTATATGTTCGTCATGCCTAAAGTCATACGATACGTTTTTGGCGATCCTCATATTATATCATACATGATAAATTCTTTTGCAGAATAATTCCCAATTGAATTCTATTCATGTAACTTTAGCTCATCTAGTTTTAGTAGATACTAAGTCCAGCTAAATTCTTTGACATATAATATAGGTTAAGAATCTCACTTGGATCCTTTGATGTTTTACTTAGATTTATTCATATGGGTCAAATATCTCCAATGGAGTCTTTCGTGTTTGATTTAGTAAATGCCATTACTTAATCTAAAACAATATTCTAAGATCTTTGTAAATAGATCTTAATACCCAGTGTGTACTAAGTTTCGCCTTGGTCCATCATTGATGAATAATTTCAAATCTAAGGCATTAGCATTTGAATGTTATTTCACAATAGAGAGATATGTGTATGACACACATATGACCAATTAAGTTTTATGTACTCCCACTAAACTTCTTATAAATATCTATAAGAATCATGTACATTTTATGAAACTAAAATCTTAATAGCTTCACTAAAATACAGTTCTAATTCCCAATTGCTTGCTTAAATCTGTACTTAGATTTTATAAGCTAGCATTCATTTCAAGCATTATTTGGATCCACAAATCCTATAACATGCCATGTACATAGTTTCTTCCAACATTTGACCGAGGAAGATGTTTTGTCATCCAATATGCAATCATTGCTTGATTCATCTACATGATAATAGTTTGAGTGCAAGTTGTAGGTTTCTTCACTATCTAATAGAAGAATCGCATAGCTTCAGTGACCTGATCTCCATGTTTCTTCACTATCTGATAGAAGAATCTCATAGTTTCAGTGAATTGAACTCTATGCCTACTTGGGTATAGAACATCAAACAATAGAATATCAATAGCCACTTGAAAGTCCTTTGAATATTCTGTTCTCCTTGAAGCACTTGTAAAGTCTTCTAAGAGATGTCTATTCTTTAAAGACACTTCTAAAGTCCTTAAAAAATAAGTTCGGATTTTCTGAAGCACTTCGAAAAGCCTCCGGAATGTCCGTTTATGTTTTTTGTTTGCCTCGAAGACTTTCGAGGTCTATTTTCTCCCACTTGTCATTTGGAAACGAATCTCCAAAAGGACATTATTTCGAGCAAACAAACATTTTGTTCTCAAAAATTCGTGGTAGAAACAATACCCTTGTGTCTCATTTGAATAAATCACAATGAAACATATATCTATACTTGGGCCTTAGTTTGTCGAATGACAAACACTAAGCTCCCATTGAGTTTAGGAACTCTCTAGATATCTTATGAAAAGATATTCTGAAATTACTTTTCAATAGCTTAGACGAATTTGGTTTAGTTTGGTGGTAGTTGAGTATTTTGTTTTAGAAATTATAGGAAAAGTCTTTATGATTCATCATTGATCGAATCAAGTACTAATTGACTTCGATCATTCCAACTTAGATATGCCATATCTCATGGAGCTGGATTGTGAAATTACAACACACAATAATTGATGATCATTCTTGACTAAAGTAATCATCAACATATCTAACATAGATATTTATGATTTCTTGCCAAGTGGATTTTATACTTCTGAATCTTTGAACTAGCCAAACAGATTCAAACTTATATCACATTTGAGTAAATAAACCTATATTCACTCAAATCCATGTGAAATAATAAAGTCATAAAATATTTCTTTAGCTTTGAACTCTATTGTCTAGGCGTTCTAACAATAGTTCATCTATTTTGTTACTTTCAACAAGTAAGACTTGCTTGTCTTGAATTGTTCTAGAAATCAATCAACTTTCAAAAGTCCATCAAAATAGAGCTTTTGAATGTTAACTTGTTGATATGGTCTAAGCAACAATGCCAAAGATTAGTTGAACTCAAATCAAAAGATTGATTTGAACCTAGTAAAGTTCTTATTGTTAAAGATTTATTTGTTTTAATCAAGCATACTGACTCAACCCGTAAATGACCATTTCATTCAAATAAACAAACAAACAAGAATTGTTTTTGTTCATCTGAATGTGAGTCTTTCTATGTTTGAAAACAGAAATTCAGGTATGCTGATTATGGAACAAAATAGGCAATAAGTTCCAGCCTTTGAAAGGACTTAAATTAAACTAAATGACCGTACAACTAATGCAACATTGCCATGCTTCATTTCCCACTTGTAGGTCATTAGTGTAGCCTAGCTTCCATTGTTTGAGTTATTATCGAAGTAAGAACCTCAAGCGGTATATGATACCAAGGAAGTTTGATTGCTAGGTCACTCCTGTTTAAACATAAACTTATAGGTAGAAACGGAATTGTAAATTCCTTTCATTTGTTCCTTTGTTTTCCTATTTCTTGTACCTTTTCTAATAGCCTTAAGAATTGAATTCTCTAGTGTTGACTTTTATACTTTGTTTAGACATGTCCAATGTCATTCCAACAAAATTCTTACCATTTATGTTGAATATTTTTGTTTCAACTAGATGATCTTACCAGAAGCTTCTAAAGTTCTCTAAGCATCGATCTATTCGAATGTCTAGGGTCTAGACTCATTCGAGAATTAAATGGAAAAAGATATTTGGTTGTTAACCATTGGTAAAGCTGAGCGTTTAAACTCAATGCTTTATGATCTCAAAACTACATTGTATTTTTGAATACACAAGCACCAATCAGTTCGCCATTCGATTTTGATATTCGAAAACAACCATAAAAGTCGTAAAAGAAACGTACATATAAATTGCTCATTTTCTCTCATTTTCGTGAATCGTTCTTGGATTCACTACCAATCGAGGAAATTTACTGTTACCTTTCTAAAAGGATTTACTGTAGTGCAAGATATTTAATTATAAACAATAATTAAAACATACATTGAAGCATGCAAAGTCTAAACATTTATCATGAGTAATAACTTGAAAATTAAAGCAATCATGCAATTTAAACAAGTCATTGACATTTTATTCAAATTTATTATTCCGGCAGGTGTGAATAAAATGATTCCAAGATCCTTAAATCATTGAAGAATTAAGCACATTATGTATTTTGACTCAATTCTAAAATATTTTAGGTAAGCAAAAGCCTTTTGCTAATAGTCTAGAAACTACTCTTGGTTGATAGGTACGTCTAAGAACTTATTAGGTAAACCTATCAATTTTGCCACGACATAAAAGGACTCCTTACTTCTATCGTTGAGTTTCACCAAAACTAACATGTACTCACAATTATTTGTGTGCCTTACCCCTTTAGGATCAATAAGTAACACCTCGCTGAGCGTAAAACTATTACTAGATTGATGTAAAGGTTATCCAAGTAAGTGTTATTTTGGCATGGCACCTTTTAACTCAATTTTTAAGTTTGGAACTTAAGGCTCTTACTATGTTGGTTAGATTTTAAGTGAACTAAAATCCTTAATCATGCAACATAATCAAGCTTCAACCTCATACATATTTAAGACATATTTAAAAGCAATAAATAACTTAAAGCATGCATAAGATAAATGTGATCTAGTATGGCCCGACTTCATCTTGAAGCTTCAACTTCAAAGTCCGTCTTGAAAATGGATTGGAAACTCCGTCTTGAATTTCACCGTGGGAGGCGCCATTTTCTTCAAATAGTATCAGCTATAATTAAACTAATTACAACTATTTGATGGTACGCATATCATATTTGAATTGAAAAACAAATTTGGTGCATTAGATCAATTACATTCAAATTAATGGTACGCAGACCATATTTTCTATCCTATTTGGGCCATACTAGTCACTTCATAACCTGCAAAACAGTACATATACAATATATACCATTCACCCATTAATTATCATGAATGGCCCACATAGCTGGTTAGTAAAACACGTTGTATGCATCACATAAATATTTGCAGCAATTAATCAAGGGCACCAATAATCTACCAATTATTCAGTCCTTATTAATTCTAATCAAGTTGTTTAACCTTAAAGAATTTGTAGACCTAATCAACAATTTATGACTAAAATTGCTCCCACTTAAACCAATAAATTCATATGCTTTACTAATTTTAAACATAAAAATGTATTTCTAGTCTAACCGGAAACATAAAAATTTAACTAAAATTTAAAGCTCATATAAATTTATAATTGAATCCATTTTATTTAATTTATTTTTCAGTTCAATTAAATGAATTTAAATTAATTCAAGGTTTAATTTTAGTAAATAATTAGTATAAATAAAAATTAAAATCCGAGAAAACAATTTAAATTATTAATTTTAAAATTAATTAAAATTATTTCCGAACTGAAAATCTCAAATTAAATTCAAAACGCGTCAATCGTAACACGAAGAGGCACTTGGGCTTGCGCCCAAGCCCCATCGAGTCATGAGGCAGCCGCACCCCATCGACTGATCGTTAGGCGCGCAAGAGCAGGCCACACGCATTGCAGCCATGCTAGGCCACGCTGCGCGCAGCCCGCATAGCACGACGCTACTGCTTTGGTCGCTGGGCGAGGCAGCGCGCGCTGTGCCGCAACTCACTTGCTGCCCACACGCGACTGCTCGCCTGGCACACGCCACGCCCTCCGCCCATCGCCCATTGAGTCACACACGCCCAGCTCCCTTGCTTCGCGCGCGCGCCTCTTGCTTGTTGCTCGTTGCATTCGTACCGCATGGGCGACGAGCTCCCTTGCTCGTCGTCGCATGCCCGCACTATACAACACCCCTTAACGGTAACACGTAGCTTCCTTTGCTTTGTGCGTGCAACATATATGAGCGTTTTCATAAAAATTTAAAATTTTTAATTTAAAATTAACGATAAATTAATAAATCATATTAATTTCATAATTTTAGGGCGAAAATTCGAAAATTTATTAATTAATTAATTTCCATTAACATGGATTCAAATCTAGGTCATAAAAATTTAAAATTTAACATAAATTAACAATTTTTATGGTGGATTTTAATCATGGATACCTAATTAAATTATTAATTAATTATGAAAAACAAATCAATTCTAAATTATTCGAATTTCAACAAATTAATCATAATTACAAATAAGGTTGTATAATTAACAAGTCTAGGCATTCATAATTGTTAAACATATACTGTAGGTCAATAAAAAACTCAAGATTTATCAACAAGAATCGCAAATATTCAATTTAACATCTTAAATTTACAAACTTTTGCGTTCGAAAAACTTAAACCTCCGAGAATTCATAGTTAGGCTTCGAATTTGGGAATTCTGGGCTAGGCCGAAAAATATTACTTTTGTCAAAATTTTAGAATGCCTTTTACATGCGAAATTGACACAACAATAACTCGATTTGGTTGACTAACGAATATTCTGCCGAAAAACTGCGTACATATAATTAAATAAACGCAATTTGCAATTAATTACGAAAACTAATCACCTTTTTAATTCCTTGCAAATTTGTAAAATTTAACCATGTTCATGCAATTTAGATTATGAAAATAATAAGAGGCTCTGATACCACTGTTAGGTTATGATACATATGACAAAACATAAATCATGCGGAAAACCTTAATGCCAGGAAACATATTATTTACACATAATCATTTAGCATAATTTAGGTGCATACACTTTGTAGCGTACCCTCCCTAGCTGCGCCTGAACCGAACAAGAACAAGTCTTTAGGACTCCAAGTGTCGTCCCTCCGTAGATAGTCCACAGCACGTCCGGATCCACCTTAAGCTTGACCAACTAGAATTGCCCTTAAGGTTCTAAGAAATTTCGGCTAATAGGCTACAAGTGTTTGGTTGATTTTGTTCCAAAATCTTACCTTTGAATACTTCAATTCTCTATGTAAATATGTGACCCTAGGCACCTATTTATAGAGTTATGGAAAAGGAAGTATAATCCTATTAGAATACTAGTTTAGTATAATTAGAATCCTGCTAGGACTCTATTTAATTAAACTTTATCTGTTAGGATTAGATTTAATCATATGTCGAATCCCGGTAGCTTTAGGATTCGAGTAACACACACACGAGTGGTGCACAAGCACCGCACGTCCACACGCAGGCCTTGCAGCCCACGCCGAGCGCACAACGCAAGGCCCACTCGTCGCAGCCCTTTGCTCCGCATGCGCGCCCAAAGCTTCGGCTGGGCCTGGCTTTTGCGCTGGGCCTGGTCGAGGCTTGGTGTGTGTTTGTTGCGCTTTGGCTTGCTGGGCGATGGCCCGGCTTCGTGCTGGGCCTTCGTATGGCAGGCCTCTTCCGATGCTAATTCGTACGATACGCTTCCGATTAAATTCTCGATTCCGGAATTCATTTCCGATACGAACAATATTTAATATTTTCGATTCCGGAATTAATTTCCGTTTCGAACAAATATTTAATATTTCCGTTTCCGGAATTATTTTCCGATTTTGATAATATTTCCGATTCTGACAATATTTCCGTTTCCGGCAATATTTCCATATCCAATAATATTTTCCGATACGTACCATGTTTCCGTTTCCGGCAACATATACGACTTGGATAATATTTATATTTCCGATACGATCCATATTTCTGATTCCGGCAATATCATCGTTTCCGGAGTATTCACTTGCTTGCCTTCGACGATCTCAGCTCCCACTGAAACCAAGATCCGTCGATTCCGAATATCCATAGATGGAGTATTTAATGCCATTAAATACTTGATCCGTTTACGTACTATTTGGGTGACCCTACGGGTTCAGTCAAGAGTAAGCTGTGGATTAATATCAATAATTCCACTTGAACTGAAGCGGCCTCTAGCTAGGCATTCGGCTCACTTGATCTCACTGAATTATTAACTTGTTAATTAATACTGATTCGCATTTATTAGACTTAACATTAAATGCATACTTGGACCAAGGGAATTATTTCCTTCTCGCCCAGCAAGCCACACGCATCACCAACACACGCCAAGCCTCGACCAGGCCCAGCGCAAGGCCAGGCCCAGCCAAGGCCTTGGGCGCACGCGCGGACACAGGCAGCAAGCATGGGCCGAGGCGCTGTGCGCTCAGCGTGGGCCGCAAGGCCTGCGCGAGTGTGCGGTGCTCGTGCGATGCTCGTGTGCGTGCTATACGAATCCTAAAGCTATGGGGATTCGATATATGATCAAATTCCTAATCCTAAAAGATAAATTAATTAAATAAGAGTTCTACTAGGATTCTAATTTAATTAATTTGTATCCTAGTAGGATTCCAATTTTCTTTCCATACCCCTATAAATATGTGGCATGCGTTCACACTTTATATCGAGATTTGAAGTATTCAAAAGGTAAGATTTTCAAACAAAAATCAGCCAAACACTTGCAACCCAAATAGCCGAAAATCCTAGTAACCTTAAGGGCGATTCTAGTTGGTCAAGCTTAAGGCGGATCCGGACGTGCTGTGGACTATCTACGGAGGGACGACACTTGGAGTCCTAAAGACTTGTTCTTGTTCGGTTCGGGCGCAGCTAGGGAGGGCACGCTACAAAGTGTATGCATCTGAATTATGCTAAATGATTATGTGTAAATAATATGTTTCCTGGCTTTATGGTTTTTCCGCATGATTTATGTTTATTCATATGTATCATAACCTAACAGTGGTATCACGAGCCTCTTATTATTTTCATAATCTAAATTGCATGAACATGGTTAAATTTTACAAATTTGCAAAGAATTAAAGGGGTGATTAATTTTCGTAATTAATTGCAAATTGCGTTTATTTAATTATATGTACGCAGTTTTTCGGCAGTTTCTTCGTTACACATCCAAATCGAGTGATTTTTGTGTCAATTCCGCATGTAAAAGGCATTCTAAAATTTTGACAAAAGTAATATTTTTCGGCCTAACCCAGAATTCCGAAATTCGAAGTCTAACTATGACTTTTCGGAGGTTTAAGTTTTTCGAACGCAAAAGTTTGTAAATTTAAGATGTTAAATTGAATATTTGCGATTCTTGTTGATAAATCTTGAGTTTTTTTTATTGACCTGTATATGTTTAACAATTATGAATGCCTAGACTTGTTAATTATACAACCTTATTTGTAATTATGATTAATTTGTTGAAATTCGAATAATTTAGAATTGATTTGGTTTTCATGATTAATTAATAATTTAATTAGGTACCAATGATTAAAATCCACCATAAAAATTGTTAATTTATGTTAAAATTTTAATTTTTATGACCTAGATTTGAATCCATGTTAATCGGAAATTAATTGATTAATAAATTTTCGATTTTTCGCCCTAAAATTATGAATTGATATGTTTTATTAATTCGTCATTAATTTTAAATTAAAAATTTTAAATTTTTATGAAAACGCTCATGAATGTTGCACGCACAAAGCAATGGAAGCTACGTGTTACCCTTAAGGGGTGTTGTATAGTGCGGGCACGCGACGACGAGCAAGGGAGCTCGTCGCCCATGCGGTACGAATGCAGCGAGCAACAAAGCGTGGCGCGCGCGCGAAGCAAATGAGCTGGCCGTGTGTGCTATGCGATGGGCGAGGGAGAGGGGCAAGGCAAGCGAGCAGTCGCGTGTGGGCAGCAAGCGAGCTGCGCCACAGCGCGTACTGCCGCGCGCAGCGAGCGCTGGCTCGCGTGCAGTGCCTTGCGAGGGTGAGCAGCAGCAGACGCGACACAGCACAGAGGCTGCACGCATCGTGGCCAGCGATGGCTGCGTGTGCGTGTGGCCTATGGCTGTGCGTTGCGTGGTGATGTGCGTACCTTGTGTTACGATTAAATCGTTTTAAATTTTAATTTGAGATTTTCAGTTCATGTAATTTTAATTTATTTTAAAATTAATAATTTAAATTGATTTCTTGGATTTTAATTTTGAATATTATAATTATTATAAATTTTAATTTATTCTAATTATTTTACTAAAATTAAAAACCTTGATTTAATTTAAATCCAACTGAAAAATAAATTAAATAAGTGGATTCAATTATAAATTTATATGAGCTTTAAATTTTAATTAAATTTGTGTGTTTCCGGTTAGACTAGAAATACATTTTTATGTTTAAAATTAGTAAAGCATATAAATTTATTGGTTTAAGTGGGAGCAATTTTAGTCATAAACTCTTGATTAGGTCTACAAATCCTTTAAGGTTAAACAACTTGATTAGAATTAATAAGGACTGAATAATTGGTAGATTATTGGTGCCCTTGATTAATTGTTGCAAATATTTATGTGATGCATAAAATGTGTTTTAACTAACCAATTATGTGGGCCATTCATGATAATGAATGGATGAATGATATATATATATATATATATATATATATATATATATATATATATATATATATATATATATATATATATATTGTATATGTACTGTTTTGCAGGTTATGAAGTGACTAGTATGGCCCAAATAGGATAGAAAATATGGTATGCGTACCATTAATTTGAATGTAATTGGTCTAAAACACCAAATTTGTTTTTCAATTCAAATATGGTCTGCGTACCATCAAATAGTTGTAATTAGCTTAATTATAGCTTATCCTACTTGAAAAAAATGGCGCATCCCACGGTGAAATTCAAGACGGAGTTTCCAATCCATTTTCAAGACGGACTTTGAAGTTGAAGCTTCAAGATGAAGTCGGGCCATACTAGATCACATTTATCTTATGCATGCTTTAAGTTATTTTTTTTCTATTAAATATGTCTTAAATATGCATGAGATCAAAGCTTGATTATGTTGCATGATTAAGGATTTTAGTTCACTTAAAATCTAACCAACATAGTAAGAGCCTTAAGTTCCAAACTTAAAAATTGAGTTAAAAGGTGCCATGCCAAAATAACATTTACTTGGATATCCTTTACATCGATCTTAGTAATAGTTTTCCGCCATAGTGAGGTGTTACTTATCGATACTAAAGGGGTAAGGTACACAAATAATTGTGAGTACATGTTAGTTTTGGTGAAACGCAACGATATAAGTAAGGAGTCCTTTTATGTCGTGGCAAAATCGATAGGTTTACCTAATAAGTTCTTAGACGTACCTATCAACCAAGAGTAGTTTCTAGACTATTAGCAAAAGGCTTTTGCTTACCTAAAAGATTTTAGAATTGAGTCTAAATACACAATGTGCTTAATTCTTCAATGGGTTTTAGGATCTTGGAATCATTTTATTCACACCTGCCGGAACACATAACTTGAATAAAATGCTTAATGAACATTGAATTATGCATGTACGCTAGAATTTAAGTTTATTAAGAAAAACTGTGAATGATTATTTGTTTGTTTATTATTTTTCAATTGTAGTTTTAATTATGGCAAACAAAAATTCATTCAACATTCGATCAATTCTCGAAAAGGAGAAGTTGAGCGGGAAAAACTTCCTTGACTGGCAAAGGAACTTGCAAATAGTTCTTATGCAGGAAGAAAAGGAGTATGTCCTGGAAGAGGCGATGCCCCAAGCCGCAGGCGAAGGGGTCACTCAGGCAGCCCTCAATCGTTGGATTGATGCCAACAAGGATGTGAAATGTCTAATGCTTGCAACCATGAGTGCAGATCTACAGAAAACGTGCATCAACTCAGATGCTTTCACGATCATCAGTGAGTTAAAGAACATGTTCCAAGATCTGGCTCGAGTCGAAAGATTCGAGACTCATAGGCAAATTCTTGAGACCAAGCTTAAGAAAGGCGAGCCCGTAAGTCCACATGTTCTCAAAATGATTGGACTCATTGAGAATATGAGTCGGCTGGATCAGCAATTCTCTCAGGAAATGGCTGTAGAAACCATCCTCCATTCTCTTCATAACGAGTGTGATCAGTTCAAACTGAACTACAGTATGAATAGTCTGGACAAAACGCTCACTGAGCTTCACGGTATGCTGAAGACCGCTGAAAAGACGCTCCAAAGTGATAAGCAAGATGTGCTTATGGTGCGTGGGAGCAAGTTCAAGAAATATGGAAAGAAGAGGAATGCTAAGAAAGGTGGCAAGAAGGCCAGCCCAACTAAGCAAACTGGCGCCAAGTCTGAAAAGAGGAAGGTCAGTCAACCCACTTCTGAATCCGAATGCTTCTACTGCAAGAAGAAGGGGCATTGGAAGAGAGATTGCTTAATGCTAAAGGAAGATCAGAAGAACGGAACAGTCGTTCCATCTTCAGGTATTTTCGTTATAGACTGTATACTTGCTAATTCAACTTCTTGGGTATTAGATACAGGTTTTGGCTCACACTTATTTTCCAATTCACAGGGACTAAGAAGAAGTAGAAAGTTAAGCAAGGGTGAAGTCGACCTACGAGTGGGAAATGGAGCACGGATTGCTGCATTAGCTATAGGAATTTATTATTTGTCGTTGCCCTCTAGGCTAATTTTGGAACTGGAAGAGTGTTTCCATGTTCCAAGTCTTACTAAAAACATCATTTCTGTTTCTTGCTTAGATGCTAAGGGATTTTCCTTTTTAATAAAAGACAATAGTTGTTCATTTTATTTTAAAGAGATGTTATATGGATCTGCTAGATTAGTCAATGGACTTTATTTATTAGATCACGACAAACAAGTTTATAACATAAATACTAAAAAGGCCAAAAAGGATGATTCAGATCTCACCTATCTGTGGCATTGTCGATTAGGCCATATTAACTTGAAACGCATTGAAAGACTTCAAAAGGAAGGAATTCTAGAACCATTTGACTTAGAGGATTATGGTAAGTGCGAATCATGTTTACTTGGAAAAATGACAAAGCAACCTTTCTCTAAAGTTGGAGAAAGAGCAACTGAACTATTAGGTTTAATCCATACAGATGTATGTGGACCAATGAGTACAAATGCTAGGGGTGGTTTCAGCTACTTTATCACTTTCACTGATGACTTCAGTAGATATGGTTATGTCTACCTAATGAAGCATAAGTCTGAATCCTTTGACAAATTCAAGGAATTTTAGAGTGAAGTAGAGAATCAATTAGGCAAGAAGATTAAGGCACTGCGGTCTGATAGAGGCGGTGAATATCTGAGCTATGAATTTGATGACCATCTGAAAGAATGTGGAATTTTATCAGAATTGACTCCTCCTGGAACACCACAATGGAACGGTGTGTCGGAACGGAGGAACAGAACCTTGCTAGACATGGTTAGATCAATGATGGGTCAGGCCGAACTTCCAATAGAATTTTGGGGACATGCACTAAATACAACTGCACTCACTATAAATAGAGCTCCGTCTAAAGCTGTTGAAAAGACTCCATATGAGTTATGGTTTGGAAATCCTCCAAAAGTGTCTTTTCTTAAGATTTGGGGATGTGAAGTATACGTCAAACGATTAATTTCAGACAAACTTCATCCAAAATCTGACAAATGTATCCTTGTGGGCTATCCAAAGGAAACAAAGGGGTATTACTTCTACAATACATCTGAGAACAAGGTGTTTGTTGCTCGAGATGGTATCTTTTTGGAAAAGAATCGCATTTCCAAAATGACAAGTGGGAGAAAAGTAGACCTCGAAGAAATTTAACTCGAACAACAAACTCTAGAGAATGCTCAAGATGACATTCAGGATGAAACTCAGAGATCTTTAGAAGTTTCTGGTGAAATTCATGGACAATCTAGAGCTGTAACCCCGCGTAGATCGCAGAGATATAGATCTCAACCGGAAAGGTACTTAGGTATTTTGACGAACGAGAGCTATGATGTTCTATTACTTGAAAGTGATGAACCTGCGACTTACATGCAAGCTATGACGAGCCCTAGCTCCAAGCAATGGCAAGAAGCCATGCAATCTGAATTAGACTCCATGTCTGAAAACCAAGTTTGGGATTTGGTCGATTTGCCAGATCGCTACCAAGCCATTGGAAGCAAATGGGTTTTCAAACTGAACAAGGACAAGGATAGGAAACTAGAAGTTTTCAAAGCTAGATTGGTTGCAAAAGGTTACAGGCAAGTCCACGGTGTGGATTATGATGAAACCTTTTCACCAGTTGCAATGCTAAAGTCTATTCGGATAATGTTAGCAATCGCTGCATATTACGATTACGAAATATGGCAGATGGATGTCAAAACCGCTTTCTTAAACGGCGTTCTAACAGAAACTGTGTTTATGACACAACCTGAGGGTTTTGAGGATCCAAAGAATGTTAAAAAGGTATGCAAGCTTAAGAAATCAATCTACAGATTAAAGCAAGCATCAAGGAACTGGAATATACGTTTTGATGAAGCAGTCTGTGACTTTGATTTCATCAAGAACGCAGACGAATCTTGTGTATACAAGAAGGTTAGTGGGAGCAAGATTTCTTTTCTAGTATTATATGTCGACGACATATTACTTATCGGAAATGACATTCCTATGTTGAACTCTGTTAAGATTTGGCTTGGGAAATGTTTTTCGATGAAGGATCTAGGAGAAGCACAATACATACTGGGCATCAAGATTTACAGAGATAGATCTAAAAATATGATTGGACTTAGTCAAAGAACTTATATCAATAAGGTGCTTGAAAGGTTCAAGATGGTAGACTCCAAGCGAGGCTACCTACCCATGTCTCATGGAATAACTCTAAACAAGACTCAGTGCCTAAAAACACTTGATGACCGTAGACGAATGAATGGGATTCCATATGCATCATTGATTGGTTCAATAATGTATGCTATGATATGTACACGCCCGGATGTTGCGTACGCACTCAGTGCTACGAGCAGATACCAGTCAGACCCAGGAGAGGCACATTGGACTGCTACCAAGAATATTCTGAAGTACCTGAAAAGGAACAAAGATGACTTCCTGGTCTATGGTGGAGAAGATGAATTAATTGTTAAAGGCTATACGGACGCAAGTTTCCAAACCGACAAAGATGGTTTCAGATCACAGTCTGGGTTTGTCTTCTACCTCAACGGAGGAGCAGTAAGCTGGAAAAGTGCTAAGCAAAGCACCATTGAGGATTCTACAACTGAAGCGGAGTACATTGCTGCACATGAAGCAGCAAAGGAAGCTATATGGCTAAGGAAGTTCATAGGTGAACTTGGTGTAGTCCCCTCCATTAAAGGACCAATAGCCCTGTATTGTGACAATAACGGAGCTATTGCACAGGCAAAGGAGCCTAGACACCACCAAAGAGTCAGGTATGTACTTCGTAGATTTCACCTTCTACGAGAGTTCGTTGAAAGAAAAGAAGTCGAGATAAGCAAGATTGGAACTGATGACAACATATCAGATCCATTGACTAAACCTCTGCCGCAGGCGAAGCACAACTCGCACACTGCAACTATGGGAATCAAGCATATTGGAGAATGGCTTTGATGTCCTTATTTGATGTTTTAAATTTTTAGAGTTTAATACTTTGTAAAACATTATTTGTTAATCATTCACAATAAATGAATAGAATTCATTTTCCATTTAATTTGTGGTTTATTAAATGATGAGTCCCTTCAATTTGACGAAATATTCAAGATAGACTGTCGGGACCAGTCCTGTGACTAAGAAATGTCTATCAAGTGAACTTGAATGTCAAAAGTTGAAAATGGTCCCTGGTCGGAGTTTTCTATAAAATTGGACGCATAGAAAACGTTAGACGAATAGAATGCAAGATGACTAGTAGTTCTGTTTCTTGAACTATGTGGACATGGCAATGTCATAATCATTTGCATAGATACTTACTTTGGGAAGACTAGTATCGGACAGACCTATGAAACTTTACTGTCAGAGATGAAAATCTGTCATAATTAAATTTCATTAAAGTTATTAGACACTAAATCCTTAATACCTGAGTGATTTGAGATTACTTGTTTAAGAACTGGTTACTTTGACGTTGACCAACCGTCGCACCGTAAAAGGAGTCTATAAAGGCAACGCTCAGGTAATCACCTATCAAACGAAGTCTAATCTCAAGATCGCAAGATTGGGATTGTCCTCCCATAAATCGGGATGAGATGCTTAAAAGTTGTACAAGGCCACTCGGAGAGCTAGAAACTGTAAAATGCATGGGCGTGCTCGGATGAATCATAGGCTATGATTATCTGTTTATTTGATCAGTTGAACTCTGAAACCGAGAAACACCTCTGGACATAATAAGGATGACAACTCTTACCTTATGTTCAAGAGCAAGCATCGAGCGACAAAAGAATTAGGAAATGCACACTTGTCCCTAAGGACAAGTGGGAGACTGAAGGAAATAATGCCCTTGGTCCAAGTATGCATATAATATTAAGTCTAATAAATGCGGTTCAGTATTAATTAACAAGTTACTAATTCAGTGAGATCAAGTGAGCTGAATGCCTAGCTAGAGGCCGCTTCAGTTCAAGTGGAATTAATTATATTAATCCACAGCTTACTCTTGACTGAACCCGTAGGGTCACACAAATAGTGCGTAAACGGATCAAGTATTTAATGGAATTAAATACTCCATCTATGGATATTCGGAATCGACGGATCTTGGTTTCAGTGGGAGCTGAGATCGTCACAAGTAAGAAATGAATAATCCGGAAACGATGATATTGCCGGAAACGGAAATATGGATCGTATCGGAAATATAAATATTATCCAAGTCGTAGATGTTGCCGGAAACGGAAACATGGTACGTATCGGAAAATATTATCGGAAATGGAAATATTGCCGGAATCGGAAATATTGCCGGAAACGGAAATATTGTCAGAATCGGAAATATTATCGGAATCGGAAAATATTTCCGGAAACGGAAATATTAAATATTTGTTCGAAACTGAAATTAATTCCGAAATCGGAAATATTAAATATTGTTCGTATCGGGAATTTAATCGAAAGCGTATCGTACGAATTAGCATCGGACGAGGCTCGCTAGACGAAGGCCCAGCACGAAGGCATGCCATCGCCCAGCACGCCACACGCATCACCAACACACGCCAAGCCTCGACCAGGCCCAGCGCAAGGCCAGGCCCAGCCAAGGCCTTGGGCGCGCGCGCGGACACAGGCAGCAAGCATGGGCTGAGGCGCTGTGCGCTCAGCGTGGGCCGCAAGGCCTGCGCGAGTGTGCGGTGCTCGTGCGATGCTCGTGTGCGAGCTATACGAATCCTAAAGCTATCGGGATTCGATATATGATTAAATTCCTAATCCTAAAAGATAAACTAATTAAATAAGAGTTCTACTAGGATTCTAATTTAATTAATTCGTATCCTAGTAGGATTCCAATTCTCTTTCCATACCCCTATAAATATGTGGCATGGGTTCACAATTTATATCGAGATTTGAAGTATTCAAAAGGTAAGATTTTTAGGCAAAAATCAGCCAAACACTTGCAACCCAAATAGCCGAAAATCCTAGTAACCTTAAGGGCGATTCTAGTTGGTCAAACTTAAGGCGGATCCGGACGTGCTGTGGACTATCTACGGAGGGACGACACTTGGAGTCCTAAAGACTTGTTCTTGTTCGGTTCGGGCGCAGCTAGGGAGGGCACGCTACAAAGTGTATGCAACTGAATTATGCTAAATGATTATGTGTAAATAATATGTTTCTTGGCTTTATGGTTTTTCCGCATGATTTATGTTTATTCATATGTATCATAACCTAACAGCAGCCATGGGGCCTTGCCAAGCTGCAAGCAAGGCAGCAACAGCCTCATGGGCCGCGTCAAGCTGCGAGCAAGGCAGCAGCCATGGGCCACGCCAAGCTGCAAGCAAAGCAGTAGCTCATGGGCCACGCCAAGCCTGCGGCAAGGCAGCAGCTCATGGGCCATGCTGCGCCTAGCGAGAAACGATTGCCGGCCTGCCGAGGCGAGCGCTACAGCGCACTGGGCCGAGGCAACACGCACACCAACGTGGCCCATTGTGGCGGCGTTGGGTTGTTTCGTCTTGGGCTCCAAGAAAATCCGATTGCTTAATTCCCAAGTAACCTTTGATTAAGTATTCCTAGTCTTACTAGAATTCAAATAATTAAGAGTTTAATTAATGTTGCAATTCTAATTGAATAAGAATTTCAATCCTAGTAGGGGTTGTAATTCTATTCATAGCAAGACTCAAATTCCTTATGTTATTCGTTTATAATTTTGTGGCAAATTATTAACTTTAGTTTTTAACTTAAAACTATAGGAATACTTGAATTGATGTATTATAAATTGTGATTGCCCTCACCTATTTATAGGGTAGGATTATCGGAACTAGAAACCTACTAGGATTCAACTTATCTAATTCTATTAGAATTAGATTCTAATTAAATGTATTTAGTTTAGTGTTTGACTCAACAACTAATTCTAGTAGTTTCAGGAAAATAGTATAATCGGATAAATCCTAGAATCTTAAGGATTCGTAACATGCACGAATAAACCAACACGCACGAACAGCCTGCAAGGGGCCTGCCCGCGCGCACGGTGGGTTGGCTTAGCCCAGCAGCTACAACGCAGCCCACGAGGCCGCATGCTGGGCCTGGCCTTGCGTGCTTGTTTGGCAGGGCCTTGCGTGAAGGAAATAATGCCCTTGGTCCAAGTATGCATTTAATGGTAAGTCTAATAAATGCGGTTCAGTATTAATTATACAAGTTAATAATTCAGTGAGATCAAGTGAACTGTATGCCTAGCTAGAGGCCGCTTCAGTTCAAGTGGATTAATGATATTAATCCACAGCTTACTCTTGACTGAACCCGTAGGGTCACATAAATAGTACGTAAACGGATCAAGTATTTAATGGCATTAAATACTCCATCTATGGATATTCGGAATTGACGGATCTTGATTCCAGTGGGAGCTGAGATCGTCAAAGGCAAATAATGAATACTCCGGAAACGATGATATTGCCGGAAACGGAAATATGGATCGTATCGGAAATATAAATATTATCCAAGTCATAGATGTTGCCGGAAACGGAAACATGGCACGTATCGGAAAATATTATCGGAAATGGAAATATTGCCGGAGTCTGAAATATTGCCGGAAACGGAAATATTGTCGGAATCGAAAATATTATCGGAATCGGAAAATAATTCCGAAAACGGAAATATTAAATATTCGTTCGAAACGGAAATTAATTCCGGAATCGGAAATGTTAAATATTGTTCGTATCGGAAGTGAATTCCGGAATCGGGAAATTAATCGGAAGCGCGTCGTACGAATTAGCATCGGACGAGCTTGCTAGACGAAGGCCCAACGCGAAGCCAGGCCCACGTCCAGCAAGCCTAGCGCGCCTCACAGCAGCCCAAGGCCACGCCAGGCCCAGCGCGCCAAAGGCTGCAAGCACCATGGCAGCACGCGTGGGCTTCGTAGCTGCTGCGGGCTTTGCGTATGCGCGGGCATGGCCTGCACACATGCGGGTCATGCTCGTGTCTGTCTGTGCTTGCATACGAAACCTAAATCATGTAGGATTCTTTTAAGATTAAATTCCTAAATCTACTAGATAATAATTAAATAGAATTTTAATTAAATTCATATTAGTTAATTCGTTTCCTAGTAGGATTCTAACACCCGATTCCATACCCTATAAATATGTGATTATAGTTCACAATTTAAAACGAGTTTTCCAAGTATTCATAAGAATTTTAGGCACAAAATTCAGTCATTATTTTGCTTCATAAAACCGAAAATACATAGTACCTTTGGGGCAATTCTAGTTAATTAAACCTAAGGCGGATCCGGACGTGCTGTGGACTTTCTACGGAGGGACGACACTTGGAGTCCTAAAGACTTGTCCTTGTTTGGCTCGGGCGCAGCAAGGGAGGGCACGCTACAAAGAGTATGCATCCTAAATTATGCTAATTGTTATGTGGCAATTAATTTGGATTCCTTGCTTTAATGGTTTTTCCGCATGATTTATATTCAGTTATATCTATCATAACTTAACATTGCGTGCCTTGGCAGGCTGCTGGCTCGCCTGCTGTGTGCGGGATTCGCTAGGCGCAGGCCTGGCTTCGTGCTGGGACTTGCGTCTAGTAAGCTCGTCCAATGTTTATTTCGTACGTCGCGCTTGCGTTTAATTTTCCGATTCCGGAATTCATTTCCGATTCGAACAATATTTAATATTTCCGATTTCGGAATTAATTTCCATTTTGGAAAAATATTTAATATTTCCGATTCCGGAATTTATTTCCGATTCCGATAATATTTCCGATTCCGGCAATATTTTCGTTTCCGGTAATATTTCCGATTCCGGCAATATTTCCATTTCCGATAATATTTTCCGATACGTACCATGTTTCCGTTTCCCGGCAACATCTACGACTTGGATAATATTTGTATTTCCGATACGATCCATATTTCCGTTTCCGGCAATATCATCGTTTCCGGAGTATTCATAATTTGCCTTTTGATGATTTTAGCTCCCACTGGAATCGAGATCCGTCGATTCCGAATATCTACAAATGGAGTATTTAATTCACTTAAATACTTGATCCGTTCACGTACTATTTGTGTGACCCTACATGTTCAGTCAAGAGTAAGTTGTGGATTAATATTATTAATTCCACTTGAGCTGAAGCGGCCTCTAGCAAGGCATACAGTTCACTTGATCTCACTGAATTATTAACTTGTATAATTAATTAATACTGAACCGCATTTATTAGACTTAACATTGAATGCATACTTGGAACAAGGGCATTATTTCCTTCATCAACCACTTCTGGGCGGGTCCGATTAACATCGAGCCAAAACCTTTGCACAGACTGGATTCCCTTGTTAGATTATGATACATATGAATAAACATAAATCATGCGGAAAAACCATAAAGTCAGGAAACATATTATTTACACATAATCATTTAGCATAATTCGGATGCATACACTTTGTAGCGTGCCCTCCCTAGCTGCGCCCGAACCGAACAAGAACAAGTCTTTAGGACTCCAAGTGTCGTCCCTCCGTAGATAGTCCACAGCACGTCTGGATCCGCCTTAAGATTGACCCATTAGAATCGCCCTTAAGGTACTATATATTTTTGGCTAATAGGGCAAGAATATGGCTGATTTTTCTACTTAAAAATCTTAGCTTTTTATTGTTTGAATACTTGAAATTGTGTCTCATAAATTGTGACCCTAGGCACGTATTTATAGAGTTATGGAAAAGGACTTGGAATCCTATTAGGATACTAATTTATTTAATTATAATCCTACTAGGACTCTAATTAAATAAACTAAATCTTTTAGGATTAGATTTAATCATATGACGAATCCCGGTAATCTTAGGATTCGAGTAACACACTTCGAGTGATACGCTAGCACCGCACGCAGGCCTTACGGCCCACGCACAGCGCCAGCCCACTCGTCGCAGCTCCGCACGCGCGCCAAGGCCATTTGCTGGGCCTGGCTTGGCTTGGCAGCGTGTGTTTGGGCGCTTGGGCTTGCTGGGCGTAGGCCTGGCTTCGTGCTGGGCCTTCGTCTAGCAAGTCTCGTCCGATGCTAATTCGTACGACGCGCTTCCGATTAAATTCCCGATTCCGGAATTCATTTCCGATACGAACAATATTTAATATTTTCGATTCCGGAATTAATTTCCGTATCGAACAAATATTTAATATTTCCGTTTCCGGAATTATTTTCCGATTCCGATAATATTTCCAATTCTGACAATATTTCCGTTTCCGGTAATATTTTCGATTCCGGCAATATTTCCATTTCCGATAATATTTTCCGATACGTACCATGTTTCCGTTTCCGGCAACATCTACGACTTGGACAATATTTATATTTCCGATACGATCCATATTTTCGTTTTCGGCAATATCATCGTTTCTGGAGTATTCATTTCTTGCCTTTGACAATCTCAGATCCCACTGAAACCAAGATCCGTCGATTCCGAATATCCATAGATGGAGTATTTAATTCCATTAAATACTTGATCCGTTTACGTACTATTTGTGTGACTCTACGGGTTCAGTCAAGAGTAAGTTGTGGATTAATATCATTAATTCCACTTGAACTGAAGCGGCCTCTAGCTAGGCATTTAACTCACTTGATCTCACTGAATTATTAACTTGTTAATTAATACTGAACCGCATTTATTAGACTTAACATTAAATGCATACTTGGACCAAGGGCATTATTTCCTTCAGTCTCCCACTTGTCCTTAGGGACAAGTGTGCATTTCCTTATTCCTTTGTCGCTTGATGCTTGCTCTTGAACATAAGGTAAGAGTTGTCATCCTTATTACGTCCAGAGGTGTTTCTCGGTTTCAGAGTTCAACTGATCAAATAAACAGATAATCATAGCCTATGATTCATCCGAGCACGGCCATTCATTTTACAGTTTCTAGCTCTCTGAGTGGCCTTGTACAACTTTTAAGCATCTCATCCCGATTTATGGGAGGACAATGCCAATCTTGCGATCTTGAGATTAGACTTTGTTTGATAGGTGATTATCCGAGCGTTGCCTTTATAGCCTCCTTTTACGGTGCGACAGTTGGTCAACGTCAAAGTAAGCAGTTCTCAAACAAGTAATCTCAAATCACTGAGGTATTGAGGATTTAGTGTCTAATAATTTTAATGAAATTTACTTATGATAGATTTTCATCTCTTACAGTAAAGTTTCATAGGTCTGTCCGATACTAGTCTTCCCAAAGTAAGTATCTATGCAAATGATTACGACATTGCCATGTCCACATAGTTCAAGAAACAGAACTACTAGTCATCTTGCATTCTAGTCGTCTAACGTTTTCTATGCGTCCATCTTTATAGAAAACTCCGACCAGGGACCTTTTTCAACTTTTGACATTCAAGTTCACTTGATAGACATTTCTTAGTCACAGGACTGGTCCTGACAGACTATCTTGAATATATCGTCAAATTGAAGGGACTCATCATTTAATACTAAACCAAGATTAAATGGAATATGAAAATTTATTTCATATATGATAAATGTTCAACCCCAATGTTTTACAACCATGGGCCTCGAACCCATCTTTAAAACAATTCATGGAATTCAAAGTTATGCTTGATTTCCAGTGCTACAATGTGAGTGTTGCTTCTCACTTGTTGTATAGGTTTAGTTATTATGCTTTGCCAATCTTAATATCCTTTTCATCGAATGTTCTTCGAGATAGGATGATAAGATCTTTTGAGTTTGTTTATTTTATGATCTAGTCTTTCTTGCTACAATAGTGGTTCTACGCATTTTGCAATGAAGAACTATCAAGTCAGCAGACATGTGATCTACCAAGTTCAGTGAAGAACTCTTTAACATAAACAACCCTGTTTTATTGCTTCTTAGGCAATAAGTGCTTTTACTTTGATTGGATTTACTTATCCAAGCAGTTCACAGATTTGTGGAAGACTTTCCAGCTATACCTTAGAACATAGAAATTAATATTTAATTTCCCACGCAACAACTCATGGTCTCCTATCCATGTTGCCATTTCAAAACACGATGCTCTATAGCTCGTCCTTGCCAATGGTTAACTCCAAAGGGATCTTGCTTGATCCTTTACTAGTGTTTATGCGTGTAGCATCAATATTTAGCATATCTTTATTTCCTTGAATCAAGAACTATTCCTATGTACCTTTTCAAGTACCATAAGTATTCTTGATCTCAATCTAGTTGATCTTCACTTAGATCAATAGAGATTGGTATATGTTCGTCATGCCTAAAGTCATACGATATATTTTTGGCGATCCTCATATTATATCATACACGATAAATTCTTTTGCAGAATAATTCTCAATTGAATTCTATTCATGTAACTTTAGCTCATCTAGTTTCAGTAGATACTAAATCCAGCTAAATTCTTTGACATATAATATAGGTTAAGAATCTCACTTAGATCCTTTGATGATTAACTTAGTAAATGCTTATACATAGTTTAAACATTCTTTACTTAGATTTATTCATTTGGGTCGAATGTCTCCAATGGAGTATTTCGTGTTTGATTTAGTAAATGCCATTACTTAATCCAAAACAATATTATAAAATCTTTGTAAATAGATCTTAATACCCAATATGTACTAAGTTTCGCCATGGTCCATCATTGAAGAATAATTTCAAATCTAAGTCATTAGCATTTGAATGTTATTTCACAATAGAGAGATATGTGTGTGATACACATAAGACCAATTAAGTTTTGTGTACTCCCACTAAACTTCTTATATATAAGTCATGTACATTTTATGAAACTAAAATACTTATTAGCTTCACTAAAATACATTTCTAATTCCCAATTGCTTGCTTAAATCTGTACTTAGATTTCATAAGCTAGCTTTCATTTCAAGCATTTATTTGGATCCACAAATCCTATGACATACCATGTACATAGTTTATTCCAACATTTGATTGAGGAATACGTTTTGTCATCCAATTGCCATATGTACCAATATGCAATCATTGCTTGATTTATAGACTTGAGCATTATGAGTATGCATGAGGTTTCAACACAATCCATCCCATGAATTTGCTTGTAACCTTTAGCAACTAATCTAGTTTTTTGTGTGAACACAATTCCATGTTTTATGGTTTTTATCCTTAAAACCAATTTGCAACCAATAGATGTAAATCATTCTTGCAAATCAACAAAATTTCAATTTTGTCATCAAAACATTGGTTATGTATTTATGCCCTTTAACCAATTAAACATTAAGTCTATATATGGCCTCTAACCATTTTAGGGAATCTATATTTCGTCATAGCTTTCTTACGAGTCACATACTCATTATTATCTTGATAATAGTTTGACTGCAAGTTGTAGGTTTCTTCACTATCTAATAGAAGAATCTCATAGTTTCAGTGACCCGAACTCTATGTTTCTTCACTATCTAATAGAAAAATCTCATAGCTCCAGTTACTTGAATACTATGCCTACTTGGGTATAGAACATCAAACAATAGAATATCAATAGCCACTTGAAAGTCCTTTGAATATTTAGTTCTCCTTGAAGAACTTTTAAAGTCTTCTAAGACACGTGTATTCTTTAAAGCCACTTCTAAAGTCCTTAAGAATATGTGTTCGGATTTTCTGAAGAACTTCGAAAATCCTCCGGAATGTCCGTTTTATGTTTGTTGTTCGCCTCGAAGACTTTCGAGGTCTATTTTCTTCCACTTGTCATTTTGGAAATGAACCTCCAAAAGGACATTATTTCGAGCAAACAAACATTATGTTCTCAAAAATTCGTGGTAGAAACAATACCCTTGTGTCTCATTTGAATAAATCACAATGAAACATATATCTAGACTTGGGCCTTAGTTTGTTGAATAACAAACACTAAGCTCCCACTGAGTTTAGCAACTCTTTAGATATATATAATTGATAAGATATCCTGAAATTACTTTTCAATAGCTTTGACGAATTTGGTTTAGTTTGGTGGAAGTTAAGCATTTTGTTTTAGAAATTATAGGAAAAGTATTTACGATTCATCATTGATCGAATCAAGTACAAATTGACTTCAACCATTCCAACTTAGATATGCCATATCTTATGGAGCTAGATTGTGAAATTACAACACACAATCATTGATGATCATATTTGTTCTTAAAGTAATCATCATCATGATCTAACCTAGATCTTAATGATTTCTTACCAAGTGGGATTTATACTTCTTAATCTTTGAACTAGCAAAACATATTCAAACTTATATCACATTGAGTAAATAAACCTATATTCACTCAAATCTGTGAGAAATAATAAAGTCATAAAACCTTTCTTTAGCTTTGAACTCTATCGTCTAGGCGTTCTAACAATAGTTCATGTCTTTTGTTACTTTCAACAAGTAAGACTAGCTTGTCTTGAATTGATCTAGAAATCAATCAACTTTCAAAAGTCCATCAAAGTAGAGCTTTTGAATGTTAACTTGTTGATATGGTCTAAGAAACAATGCCAAAGATTAGTGGAACTCAAATCAAGGGGTTGATTTGAACCTAGTAAAGTTCTTATTGTTTAAAGAGTTGTTTGTTTTAATCAAGCATATTGACTCAACCCATAAATGACCATTTCATTCAAATAAACAGACAAACATTGTTTTTGTTTTTCTTGAATGTGAGTCTTTTTGTGTTTGAAACAGAAATTTAGGTATGCTGATTATGGAACGAAATAGCCATTAAGTTCCAGCCTTGAAAGGTCTTAAAACAAACTAGATGACCCTACAACTAATGTAGCATTTCCATGCTTCATTTCCCACTTGTAGGTCATTAGTGTAGCCTAGCTTCCATTGTTTGAGTTATTACCGAAGTAAGAACCTCAAGCGGTATATGATACCAAGGAAGTTGATTGCTAGGTTACTTTTTCTTTAAACATAAACTTATAGGTAGAAACGGAATCGTAAATTCCTTTCATTTGTTCCTTGTTTTCCTATTTCTTGTACCCTTTCTAATAGCCTTAAGAAATTGAATGCTCTAGTGTTGACTTTGATACTTTGTTAGACATGTCCAATGTCACTCCAACAAGGTTCTTACCATTTATGTTGAATATTCTGTTCAACTAGATGATCTTACCAGAAGCTTCTAAAGTTCTCTAAGCATCGATCTATTTGAATGTCTAGAGACTAGACTTATTCGAGAATTAAATGGAAAAAAGATTTTAGGTTGTTAACCATTGGTAAAGCTGAGCGTTTAAACTCAATGCTTTATGATCTCAAAACTATATGTATTTTGAATTCACAAGCACCAATCGGTTCGCCATTCGACTTTGATATTCGAAAACAACCATAAAAGTCGCTAAAAGAAACATACATTTTAAATTGCTCATTTTCTCTCATTTCCGTGAATCGTTCTTGGATTCATTACCAATCGAGGAAATTTACTGTTACCTTTCTAAAAGGATTTACTGCAGTGCAAGATATTTAATTATAAACAATAATTCAAACATACATTGAAGCATGCAAAGTCTAAACATTTATCATGAGTAATAACTTGAAAATTAAAGCATTCATGCAATTTAAACAAGTCATTAGCTTTTTATTCGAATTTATTGTTCCGGCAGGTGTGAATAAAATGATTCCAAGATCCTAAAACCCATTGAAGAATTAAGCACATTATGTATTTAGACTCAATTCTAAAATCTTTTAGGTAAGCAAAAGCCTTTTGCTAATAGTCTAGAAACTAGTCTTGGTTGATAGGTACGTCTAAGAACTTATTAGGTAAACCTATCGATTTTGCCACGACATAAAAGGACTCCTTACTTATATCGTTGAGTTTCACCAAAACTAACATGTACTCACAATTATTTGTGTACCTTACCCCTTTAGTATCGATAAGTAACACCTCGCTATGGCGGAAAACTATTACTAAGATCGATGTAAAGGATATCCAAGTAAGTGTTATTTTGGCATAGCACCTTTTAACTCAATTTTTAAGTTTTGGAACTTAAGGCTCTTACTATGTTGGTTAGATTTTAAGTGAAATAAAATCCTTAATCATGCAACATAATCAAGCTTTGATCTCATGCATATTTAAGACATATTTAATAGTAATAAATAACTTAAAGCATGCATAAGATAAATGTGATCTAGTATGGCCCGACTTCATCTTGAAGCTTCAACTTTAAAGTCCGTCTTGAAAATGGTTGGAAACTTCGTCTTGAATTTCACCGTGGGAGGCGCCATTTTCTTCAAATAGGATAAGCTATAATTAAACTAATTACAACTATTTGATGGTACGCATACCATATTTGAATTGAAAAACAAATTTGGTGCTTTAGACCAATTACATTCAAATTAATGGTATGCAGACCATATTTTCTATCCTATTTTGGCCATACTAGTCACTTCATAACCTGCAAAACAGTACATATACAATATATACCATTCACCCATTCATTATCATGAATGGCCCACATAATTGGTTAGTAAAACCACATTGTATGCATCACATAAATATTTGCAGCAATTAATCAAGGGCACCAATAATCTACCAATTATTCAGTCCTTATTAATTCTAATCAAGTTGTTTAACCTTAAAGGATTTGTAGACCTAATCAAGAGTTTATGACAAAAATTGCTCCCACTTAGCTTAAACCAATAACTTTATATGCTTTACTAATTTTAAACATAAAAATGTATTTCTAGTCTAACCGGAAACATACAAGTTTAATTAAAATTTAAAGCTCATATAAAATTATAATTGAATCCATTTATTTAATTTATTTTTCAGTTGAATTAAATGAATTTAAATTAATTCAAGGTTTAATTTTAGTAAAATAATTAGTATAAATAAAATTTATAATAATTATAATATTCAAAATTAAAATCCGAGAAAACAATTTAAATTATTAATTTTAAAATTAATTAAAATTATTTCCGAACTGAAATTCCTAAATTAATATCAAAAAGTATTAATCGTCTCAAGACGAGGCACTTGGGCTTGCACCCAAGCCCCATTGAGCTACGAGGCCGCATCGCCCCGCACGACTAATCGTATGGCATACGCGAGTAGGCCACACGCAACGCAGCAAGCCCAGGCCACGCTACGCGCAGCCCGCTCACTTCGACGCGCCTGGATGCTTCGCTGGGTGCTGCAGCGCGCGCTGTGGCGCAGCATGCTCGCTGCCCACACGCGACTGCTCGCCTGGCTTTGCGCCATGCCATCGCCCTTGCCCCTTCGCCCACTGTGCACACGGCACTCGACACAAGGGCAGCGTGCTGCCTTGTGCTCATGCGCCATGGCCCTTGCTCGCTGCATCGTACCGCATGGGCGACGAGCTCCCTTGCTCGTCGTCGCATGCCCGCACTATATAACACCCCTTAAGGGTAACACGTAGCGTCCATTGCTTTGTGCGTGCAAGATTTATGGGCGTGCTTTATAAAAATTTAAATTTTTTTTAATTCAAAATTAATGACAAATTAATAAATCATATTAATTTCATAATTTTAGGGCGAAAAATCGAAAATTTATTAATCAATTAATTTCCAATTAACATGGATTCAAATCTAGGTCATAAAAATTTAAAATTTAACATAAATTAACAATTTTTATAGTGGATTTTAATCATGGATACCTAATTAAATTATTAATTAATTATGAAAAACAAATCAATTCTAAATTATTCGAATTTCAACAAATTATTCATAATTACAAATTAGGTTGTATAATTAACAAGTCTAGGCATTCATAATTGTTAAACATATACTGTAGGTCAATCAAAAACTCAAGATTTATCAACAAGAATCGCAAATACTTAATTTAACATCTTAAATTTAAAAACTTTTGCGTTCGAAAAACTAAAACCTCCGAAAAGTCATAGTTAGGCTTCGAATTTGGGAATTCTGGGTTTCGGCGAAAAAATATATTTTTGTAAAAATTTTAGAATGCCTTTTACATGCGAAATTGACACAAAAATCACTCGATTTGGTTGAGTAACGAATATTCTGCCGAAAAACGGCGTACATATAATTAAATAAACGCAATTTGCAATTAATTACGAAAACTAATCACCCCTTTAATTCCTTGCAAATTTGTAAAATTTAACCATGTTAATGCAATTTAGATTATGAAAATAATAAGAGGCTCGTGATACCACTGTTAGATTATGATACATATGAATAAACATAAATCATGCGGAAAAACCATAAAGCCAGGAAAAATATTATTTACACATAATCATTTGGCATAATTCAGATGCATACACTTTGTAGCGTGCCCTCCCTAGCTGCGCCCGAACCGAACAAGAACAAGTCTTTAGAACTCCAAGTGTCGTCCCTCCGTAGATAGTCCACAGCACGTCCGGATCCGCCTTAAGATTGACCAACTAGAATCGCCCTTAAGGTACTATATATTTTCGGCTAATAGGGCAAGAATATGGCTGATTTTTCTACTTAAAAATCTTAGCTTTTTATTGTTTGAATACTTGAAATTGTGTCTCATAAATTGTGACCCTAGGCACTTCTTTATAGAGTTATGGAAAAGGATTTGGAATCCTATTAGGATACTAATTTATTTAATTATAATCCTACTAGGACTCTAAGTAAATAAACTAAATCTTTTAGGATTAAATTTAATCATATGACGAATCCCGGTAGTCTTAGGATTCGAGTAACACACTTCGAGTGATACGCTAGCACCGCACGCAGGCCTTACGGCCCACGCACAACGCCAGCCCACTCGTCGCAGCTCCGCGCGCGCGCCAAGGCCATTTGCTGGGCTTGGCCTTGCGCTGGGCCTGGCGTGGCTTGGCAGCGTGTGTTTGGGCGCTTGGGCTTGCTGGGCGTAGGCCTGGCTTCGTGCTGGGCCTTCATCTAGCAAGTCTCGTCCGATGCTAATTCGTACGACGCACTTCCGATTAAATTCCCGATTCCGGAATTCATTTCGGATACGAACAATATTTAATATTTTCATTTCCGAAATTAATTTCCCTTTCGAACAAATATTTAATATTTCCGTTTCCGGAATTATTTTCCGATTCCGATAATATTTCCGATTTTGATAATATTTCCGTTTCCGGTAATATTTCCGATTCCGGCAATATTTCCATTTCCGATAATATTTTCCGATACGTACCATGTTTCCGTTTCCGGCAACATCTACGACTTGGATAATATTTATATATCCGATACGATCCATATTTCCATTTCCGGCAATATCATCGTTTCCGGAGTATTCATTTCTTGCCTTTGACGATCTCAGCTCCCACTGAAACCAAGATCCGTCGATTCCGAATATCCATAGATGGAGTATTTAATTCCATTAAATACTTGATCCGTTTACGTACTATTTGTGTGACCCTACGGGTTCAGTCAAGAGTAAGCTGTGGATTAATATCATGAATTCCACTTGAACTGAAGCGGCCTCTAGCTAGGCATTCAGCTCACTTGATCTCACTGAATTATTAACTTGTTAATTAATACTGAACCGCATTTATTAGACTTAACATTAAATGAATTCTTGGACCAAGGGCATTATTTCCTTCATCCCTCATATGCTTAGGGATTGGGATTGTCATCATTCGTTGCTTGTAGGTTAAGATGTATTCTCTAGGGTCGGTGGTTCCATCATACATGGGAATATTAGGTGGGCTGAACCGCTTCGGGATGTCGATCGCGTCGATGGGGTCAGCATATGGTGAGTCGGCATTACTATCCAGGCTGGCTTCTTTGATTGGCGTGGGTACTCTGGGGATTTTGTTTATCATGGTCATGATTTGTTGGAGCTAGTGTTTGGTATTTTCACAGATGTTGTTGAGCACCGATACAAGGGGGCTAAATGTTTCGGGAAGGCTGGCTTGAAGGTGTTGGTAGTAGGAATTTTGTGGATACACGTTATGGGGTTGATGAGGGGTGAACTGCGGCACGACTTGTTGCATGAAGGGAGGTGTCCCTTGTTAGGTTATGATTCATATGACAAAACATAAATCATGCGGAAAAACCATAAAGCCAGGAAACCATATTATTTACACATAATCATTTAGCATAGTTTAGATGCATACACTTTGTTGCGTGCCCTCCCTAGCTGCGCCCGAACCGAACAAGAACAAGTCTTTAGGACTCCAAGTGTCGTCCCTCCGTAGATAGTCCACAGCACGTCCGGATCCGCCTTAAGCTTGACCAACTAGAATCGCCCTTAAGGTAGCTTAGGAATTTCGGCTATTAGGTGCAAGTGTATGGCTGATTTTTCTTCAAAATCCTACCTTTAGAATACTTCAATTGTATCTATAAATTATGACCCTAGGCATCTATATATAGAGGTATGGAAAAGGAATTATAATCCTACTAGGATTTGGATTTTTTAATTAGAATCCAACTTGAACTCTAAATAATAAATATAATCTTATTAGGATTAGGATTTAATCAATACACGAATTCCGATAGGATTAGGATTCGTTACGTACATGAGCATCGTAAGGCCACGAGCATCGCACCACCCGCGCAGGCCTTGCGGCCCACACGAGCAGCCGTTGCTCGCAGCCCAACAACACACCTAGCGTGAGCGCGCCAAGGCCTTGCTGGGCCTGGCGAGGCGTGGCAGCTCCATGTTTGGGCGCTCGGCTTGCTGGGCGCGGGTTTGGCTTCGTGCTGGGCCTTCGTCTAGCAAGCATCGTCCGATGCTAATTCGTACGATGTGCTTCCGATTAAATTCCCGGTTCCGGAATTCATTTCCGACACGAACAATATTTAATATTTCCGATTCCGGTATTAATTTCCGTTTCGAACAAATATTTAATATTTCCGTTTCCGGAATTATTTTCCGATTCCGATAATATTTCCGATTCTGACAATATTTCCGTTTCCGGCAATATTTCCGATTCCGGCAATATTTCCATTTCCGATAATATTTCCGATACGTACCATGTTTCCGTTTCCGGCAACATCTACGACTTGGATAATATTTATATTTCCGATACGATCCATATTTCCGTTTCCGGCAATATCATCGTTTCCGGAGTATTCATTTCTTGCTTGTGACGATCTCAGCTCCCACTGAAACCAAGATCCGTCGATTCCGAATATCCATAGATGGAGTATTTAATGCCATTAAATACTTCACCCGTTTACGTACTATTTGTGTGACCCTACGGGTTCAGTCAAGAGTAAGCTGTGGATTAATATCATTAATTCCACTTGAACTGAAGCGGCCTCTAGCTAGGCATTCAGCTCACTTGATCTCACTGAATTATTGACTTGTTAATTAATACTGAACCGCATTTATTAGACTTTAATATTATATGCATACTTGGACCAAGGGCATTATTTCCTTCAGTCTCCCACTTGTCCTTAGGGACAAGTGTGCATTACCTAATTCCTTTGTCGCTCGATGCTTGCTCTTGAACATAAGGTAAGAGTTGTCATCCTTATTATGTCCAGAGGTGTTTCTCAATTTCATAGTTCAACTGATCAAATAAACAGATAATCATAAAATAAACAGATAATCATAGCCTATGATTCATCCGAGCACGGCCATGCATTTTACAGTTTCTAGCTCTCCGAGTGGCCTTGTATAACTTTTAAGCATCTCATCCCGATTTATGGGAGGACAATCCCAATCTTGCGATCTTGAGATTAGACTTCGTTTGATAGGTGATTACCTGAGCGTTGCCTTTATAGCCTCCTTTTACGGTGCGACGGTTGGTCAACGTCAAAGCAACCAGTTCCCAAAAAAGTAATCTCAAATCACTCAGGTATTGAGGATTTAGTATCTAATAATTTTAATGAAATTTACTTATGACAGATTTTCATCTCTTACAGTAAAGTTTCATAGGTCTGTCCGATACTAGTCTTTCCATAGTAAGTATCTATGCAAATGATTACGACATTTCCATGTCCACATAGTTCAAGAAACAGAACTACTAGTCATCTTGCATTCCAGTCGTCTAACGTTTTCTATGCGTCCAATTTTATAGAAAACTCCGACCAGGGACCATTTTCAACCTTTGGCATTCAAGTTCACTTGATAGACATTTCTTAGTCACAGGACTGGTCCTGACAGTCTATCTTGGATATATCGTCAAATTGAAGGGACTCATCATTTAATAAACCACAAATTAAATGGAAAAATGAATTCTATTCATTTATTGTGAATGATTAACCAATAATGTTTTGCAAAGAATTAACTCTAAAACTTTAAAACATTAAATAAGGACATCAAAGCCATTCTCCAATATGCTTGATTCCCATAGCTGCAGTGTGCGAGTTGTGCTTCGCCTGCGGCAGAGGTTTAGTTAATGGATCTGATATGTTGTCATCAGTTCCAATCTTGCTTATCTCGACTTCTTTTCTTTCAACGAACTCTCGTAGAAGGTGAAATCTACGAAGTACATGCTTGACTCTTTGGTGGTGTCTAGGCTCCTTTGCCTGTGCAATAGCTCCGTTATTATCACAATACAGGGCTATTGGTCCTTTAATGGAGGGGACTACACCGAGTTCACCTATGAACTTCCTTAGCCATATAGCTTCCTTTGTTGCTTCATGTGCAGCAATGTACTCCGATTCAGTTGTAGAATCCCCAATGGTGCTTTGCTTAGCACTTTTCCAGCTTACTGCACCTCCGTTGAGACAGAAGACAAACCCAGACTGTGATCTGAAATCATCTTTGTCGGTTTGGAAACTTGCGTCCGTATAGCCTTTAACAATTAATTCATCATCTTCACCATAGACCAGGAAGTCATCTTTGTGCCTTTTCAGGTACTTCAGAATATTCTTGGCAGCAGTCCAATGTGCCTCTCCTGGGTCTGACTGGTATCTGCTCGTAGCACTGAATGCGTACGCAACATCCGGGCGTGTACATATCATAGCATACATTATTGAACCAATCAATGATGCATATGGAATCCCATTCATTCGTGTACGCTCATCAAGTGTTTTTGGGCACTGAGTCTTGCTTAGAGTCATTCCATGAGACATGGGTAGGTAGCCTCGCTTGGAGTCTGCCATCTTGAACCTTTCAAGCACCTTATTGATATAAGTGCTTTGACTAAGTCCAATCATCCTTTTAGATCTATCTCTGTAAATCTTGATGCCCAATATGTACTGTGCTTCTCCTAGATCCTTCATCGAAAAACATTTCCCAAGCCAAATCTTGACAGAGTTCAACATAGGAATGTCATTTCCGATAAGTAATATGTCATCGACATATAATACTAGGAAAGCAATTTTGCTCCCACTGACCTTCTTGTATACACAAGATTCGTCTGCGTTCTTGATGAAACCAAAGTCACTGACTGCTTCATCAAAACGTATATTCCAGCTCCTGGATGCCTGCTTTAATCCGTAGATTGATTTCTTTAGCTTGCATACCTTTTTAGCATTCTTTGGATCCTCAAAACCTTCAGGCTGTGTCATAAACACATTTTCTGTTAAAACGTTTAAGAAAGAGGTTTTGACATCCATCTGCCATATTTCATAATCGTAATATGCAGCGATTGCTAACATTATCCGAATAGACTTTAGCATTGCAACTGGTGAAAAGGTTTCATCGTAATCCACACCGTGGACTTGCCTGTAACCTTTTGCGACCAATCTAGCTTTGAAAACTTCAAGTTTCCCATCCTTGTCCTTTTTCAGTTTGAAAACCCATTTGCTTCCAATGGCTTGGTAGCCATCTGGCAAATCGACCAAATCCCATACTTGGTTTTCTGACATGGAGTCTAATTCAGATTGCATGGCTTCTTGCCATTGCTTGGAGCTAGGGCTCGTCATAGCTTGCTTGTAAGTCGCAGGTTCATCACTTTCAAGTAATAGAACATCATAGCTCTCGTTCGTCAAAATACCTAAGTACCTTTCCGGTTGAGATCTATATCTCTGCGATCTACGCGGGGTTACATCTCTAGATTGACCATGATCCTCACCAGATACTTCTAAAGATCTCCGAGTTTCATCTTGAATGTCATCTTGAGCATTCTCTAGAGTTTGTTGTTCGACTCGAATTTCTTCGAGGTCTACTTTTCTCCTACTTGTCATTTTGGAAATGTGATTCTTTTCCAAAAAGATACCATCTCGAGCAACAAACACCTTGTTCTCAGATGTATTGTAGAAGTAATACCCCTTTGTTTCCTTTGGATAGCCCACAAGGATACATTTGTCAGATTTTGGATGAAGTTTGTCTGAAATTAATCGCTTGACGTATACTTCACATCCCCAAATCTTAAGAAAAGACACATTTGGAGGCTTTCCAAACCATAACTCATATGGAGTCTTTTCAACAGCTTTAGACGGAGCTCTATTTATAGTGGGTGCAGCTGTATTTAGTGCATGTCCCCAAAATTCTATTGGAAGTTCGGCCTGACCCATCATTGACCTAACCATGTCTAGCAAGGTTCTGTTCCTCCTTTCCGACACACCGTTCCATTGTGGTGTTCCAGGAGGAGTCAATTCTGAGAGAATTCCACATTTTCTCAGATGGTCATCAAATTCATAGCTCAGATATTCAGCGCCTCTGTCAGACCGCAGTGCTTTAATCTTCTTGCCTAATTGATTCTCTACTTCACTCTGAAATTCCTTGAATTTGTCAAAGGATTCAGACTTATGCTTCATTAGGTAGACATAACCATATCTACTGAAGTCATCAGTGAAAGTGATAAAGTAGCTGAAACCACCCCTAGCATTTGTACTCATTGGTCCACATACATCTGTATGGATTAAACCCAATAGTTCAGTTGCTCTTTCTCCAACTTTAGAGAAAGGTTGCTTTGTCATTTTGCCAAGTAAACATGATTCGCACTTACCATAATCCTCTAACTCAAATGGTTCTAGAATTCCTTCTTTTTGAAGTCTTTCCATGCGTTTCAAGTTAATATGGCCTAATCGACAATGCCACAGATAGGTGAGATCTGAATCATCCTTTTTTGCCTTTTTGGTATTTATGTTATAAACTTGTTTGTCGTGATCTAATAAATAAAGTCCATTGACTAATCTAGCAGATCCATAAAACATCTCTTTAAAATAAAACGAACAACTATTGTCTTTTATTAAAAAGGAAAATCCCTTAGCATCTAAGCAAGAAACAGAAATGATGTTTTTAGTAAGACTTGGAACATGGAAACACTCTTCCGGTTCCAAAACTAGCCCAGAGGGCAACGACAAATAATAAGTTCCTACAGCTAATGCAGCAATCCGTGCTCCATTTCCCACCCGTAGGTCGACTTCACCCTTGCTTAACTTTCTACTTCTTCTTAGTCCCTGTGGATTGGAACATAAGTGTGAGCCACAACCTGTATCTAATACCCAAGAAGTTGAATTAGCAAGTATACAGTCTATAACGAAAATACCTGAAGATGGAACGACTGTTTCGTTCTTCTGATCTTCCTTTAGCTTCAAGCAATCTCTCTTCCAATGCCCCTTCTTCTTGCAGTAGAAGCATTCAGATTCAGAAGTGGGTTGACTGACCTTCCTCTTTTCAGATTTGGCGCCAGCTGGTTGCTTAGTTTGGCTGGCCTTGTTGCCACCTTTCTTAGCATTCCTCTTCTTTCCAGATTTCTTGAACTTGCCCCCACGCACCATAAGCACATCTTGCTTATCACATTTGAGCGTCTTTTCAGCGGTCTTCAGCATACCGTGAAGCTCAGTGAGCGTTTTGTCCAGACTATTCATATTGTAGTTCAGTTTGAACTGATCATACCCGCTATGAAGAGAATGGAGGATGGTGTCTACAGCCATTTCCTGAGAGAATTGCTGATCCAGCCGACTCATATTCTCAATGAGTCCAATCATTTTGAGAACATGTGGACTTACGGGCTCGCCTTTCTTAAGTTTGGTCTCAAGAATTTGCCTATGAGTCTCGAATCTTTCGACTCGAGCCAGATCTTGGAACATGTTCTTTAACTCACTGATGATCGTGAAAGCATCTGAGTTGATGAACGTTTTCTGTAGATTTGCACTCATGGTTGCAAGCATTAGACATTTCACATCCTTGTTGGCATCACTCATGGTTGCAAGCATTAGACATTTCACATCCTTCTAGCATACATGCATAATTCAATGTTCATTAAGCATTTTATTCAAGTTATGTGTTCCGGCAGGTGTGAATAAAATGATTCCAAGACCCTAAAATCCATTGAAGAATTAAGCACATTATGTATTTAGACTCAATTCTAAAATCTTTTAGGTAAGCAAAAGCCTTTTGCTAATAGTCTAGAAACTACTCTTGGTTGATAGGTACGTCTAAGAACTTATTAGGTAAACCTATCGATTTTGCCACGACATAAAAGGACTCCTTACTTATATCGTTGAGTTTCACCAAAACTAACATGTACTCACAATTATTTGTGTACCTTACCCCTTTAGGACCAATAAGTAACACCTCGCTGAGCGGAAACTATTACTAGATTGATGTAAAGGATATCCAAGCAAGTGTTTATTTTGGCATGGCACCTTTTAACTCAATTTTTCAGTTTGGAACTTAAGGCTCTTACTATGTTGGTTAGATTTTAAGTGAACTAAAATCCTTAATCATGCAACATAATCAAGCCACAATCTTATGCATAATTAAGACATATTTAAAGCAATAAATAACTTAAAGCATGCATAAGATAAATGTGATCTAGTATGACCCGACTTCATCTTGAAGCTTCAACTTCAAAGTCCGTCTCGAAAATGGTAACTTCGTCTTGAATTTCACCGTGGGAGGCGCCATTTTCTTCAAATAGGATAAGCTATAATTAAACTAATTACAACTATTTGATGGTACGCAGACCATATTTAAATTGAAAAACTAATTTGGTGCATTAGACCAATTACATTCAAATTAATGGTACGCAGACCATATTTTCTATCCTATTTGGGCCATACTAGTCACTCCGTAACCTGCAAAACAGTACATATACAATATATACCATTCACCCATTCATTATCATGAATGGCCCACATAGTTGGTTAGTAAAACACGTTATGCATCACATAAATATTTCCAGCAATTAATTAAGGGCACCAATAATCTACCAATTATTCAGTCCTTATTAATTCTAATCAAGTTGTTTAACCTTAAAGGATTTGTAGACCTAATCAAGAGTTTATGACTAAAAATGCTCCTACTTAAACCAATAAATTCATATGCTTTACTAATTTTAAACATAAAAATGTATTTCTAGTCAAACCGGAAACATACAAATTTAATTAAAATTTAAAGGTCATATAAATTTATAATCGAATCCATTAATTTAATTTATTTCAGTTGAATTAAACGAATTTAAATTAATTCAAGATTTAATTTTAGTAAAATAATTAAATAAAATTTATAATAATTATAATATTCAAAATTAAAATCCAAGAAAACAATTTAAATTACGAATTTTAAAAATAATTAAAATCGTTTCCGAACTGAAAATTAAGAATTAAATTCAAAGCGCATCAATAGGGTCAAGACGAGGCCATGGGGTTACGCCCATGCCCCGTCGAGTCCACGAGGTAGCATCGCCCCTCACGAGTGATCGCACAGCAAGGCACGAGCAGCTGCCACGCGCAAACGCAGCAAGCCGAGCCACGCTTGCGCGCAGCATCGCTCGCTGCTTCGTAGCACAGCAGTTGCTTGGCGAGGCTGGACGAGGCAGCGCTCGTGCTGCGAGGCACCCCTCGCTGCCCGCACGCGCGCGCGCCTGCCATGCTCGCTCGCCTTGCTTCTTCGCCCATCCGTCCATGCATCATCGCAACACTCGACGCAAGGCATGGCTACTGCCTTGTGCTCGCGTGCTACTCGCCTTGCTCGCTGCATTCGTACCGCATGGGCGACGAGCTCCCTTGCTCGTCGTCGCATGCCCGCACTATACAACACCCCTTAAGGGTAACACGTAGCGTCCATTGCTTTGTGCGTGCAAGTTTTATGAGCGAATTGCATAAAAATTAAAACTTTTATTTCCAAAATTAATGACAAATTAATAAATCATATTAATTTCATAATTTTAGGGCGAAAAATCGAAAATTTATTAATTAATTGATTTCCGATTAACATGGATTCAAATCTAGGTCATAAAAATTTAAAATTTAACACAAATTAACAATTTTTTTGGTGGTTTTTAATCATTGGTACCTAATTAAATTATTAAATAATTATGAAAAACAAATTAATTCTAAATTATTCGAATTTCAACAAATTAATCATAATTACAAATTAGGTTGTATTATTAACAAGGCTAGGCATTCAAACTTGATAAACATATACTATAGGTCAATCAAAAATTCAAGATTTATCAACAAGAATCGCAAATATTTAATTTAACATCTTAAATTTACAAACTTTTGCGTTCGAAAAACTAAAACCTCCGGAAAGTCATAGTTAGGCTTCGAATTTGGGAATTCTGGGTTCGGCCGAAACTGCCAAAAAATCACTCGATTTGGATGAGTAACGAAGAAACTGCCGAAAAACTGCGTACATATAATTAAATAAACGCAATTTGCAATTAATTAAGAATTACGAAAATTAATCACCCCTTTTAATTCCTTGCAAATTTGTAAAATTTAACCATGTTCATGCATTTTAGATTATGAAAATAATAAGAGGCTCGTGATACCACTGTTAGGTTATGATTCATATGACAAAACATAAATCATGCGGAAAAACCATAAAGCCAGGAAACCATATTATTTACACATACTCATTTAGCATAGTTTAGATGCATACACTTTGTTGCGTGCCCTCCCTAGCTGCACCCGAACCGAACAAGAACAAGTCTTTAGGACTCCAAATGTCGTCCCTCCGTAGATAGTCCACAGCACGTCCGGATCCGCCTTAAGCTTGACCAACTAGAATCGCCCTTAAGGTAGCTTAGGAATTTCGGCTATTAGGTGCAAGTGTATGGCTGATTTTTCTTCAAAATCTTACCTTTAGAATACTTCGATTGTATCTATAAATTATGACCCTATGCATCTATTTATAGAGGTATTGAAAAGGAATTATAATCCTACTAGGATTTGGATTTATTAATTAGAATCCAACTTGAACTCTAAATAATAAATATAATCTTATTAGGATTAGGATTTAATTAATACACGAATTCCGATAGGATTAGGATTCGTTACGTACATGAGCATCGTAAAGCCACGAGCATCGTACCACCCGCGCAGGCCTTGCGGCCCACACGAGCAGCCGTTGCTCGCAGCCCAACAACACACCTAGCGTGCGCGGGCCAAGGCCTTGCTGGGCCTAGCGAGGCGTCGCAGCTCCATGTTTGGGCGCTCGGCTTGCTGGGCGCGGGCCTGGCTTCGTGCAAAGCCTTCGTCTAGCAAGCCTCGTCCGATGCTAATTCGTACGATGCGCTTCCGAATAAATTCCCGGTTCCAGAATTCATTTCCGATACGAACAATATTTAATATTTCCGATTCCGGAATTAATTTCCGTTTCGAACAAATATTTAATATTTCCGTTTCCGGATTTATTTTCCGATTCCGATAATATTTCCGATTCTGACAATATTTCTGTTTCCGGCAATATTTCCGATTCCGGCAATATTTCTATTTCCAATAATATTTTCCGATAAGTACCATGTTTCCGTTTCCGGCAACATCTACAACTTGGATAATATTTATATTTCCGATACGATCCATATTTTCGTTTCCGGCAATATCATCGTTTCCGGAGTATTTATTTCTTGCTTGTGACGATCTCAGCTCCCACTGAAACCAAGATCCGTCGATTCCGAATATCCATAGATGGAGTATTTAATTCCATTAAATACTTGACCCGTTTACGTACTATTTGTGTGACCCTACGGGTTCAGTCAAGAGTAAGTTGTGGATTAATATCATTAATTCTACTTGAACTGAAGCGGCCTCTAGCTAGGCATTCAGCTCACTTGATCTCACTGAATTATTAACTTGTTAATTAATACTGAACCGCATTTATTAGACTTTAATATTATATGCATACTTGGACCAAGGGCATTATTTCCTTCATCCCTAGGGTAGCGCCTGTACCTGCAACATAAGGAAAAGGAGTTATGAAACCATGACTAACCGGAACAACTGACCTGGTAGGAGTATTGTAAATGGAATAGTTTCGAGAGGAATCTGGGCGCAGCGGAGTGTGCGGGAGCTCTGCTTATGGTGCTTGGCTTGCTAAGGGAACCACCATTATTTGAGGAGGTGCTCCTGGTGCCGAAGTGACTAGGTTGACAACGGGCTGGACGACTTGTTGGGAGATGAGCTGATCCCAGGGTGCTTGGATGGTGTTGGAGTCGGTCTCTGTGATGGTGCCGAGACAGGAAATGGCATCAACATGGTTACCATTGGAGGAGGTAACAGACGGGATACCGGATTGGAGACGGGTGCCGACACTGGGGCGGATGTCGTCATGCCGACTTGGGATGAGGCGACCTGGGCGGCCGTTGAGGCAGCAACGGTCGTTAATGTACCTGCAGAAAAAATTTGAGTTGGAGGGGGAGGCAGCCAACTCGGATTCGGACGAGGCTGACTCGTCAGCGGCTCGAACTCACGGATCTGTTTAAGGATTGGGCCTCCGGGTTCGCCAAATGGCACATGGAGGGGGTGGTCAGGAGCGACATCGAGATCTAGGCGGCGACTCAGCCCAGAGGTATCTCGACGGTACTGGAACCTGGACCAAGTGGCGATGGAGGCGGCAGATCTGACTTGGTAGTGCAAAGCTTCGTTCTCCCTTTGTAGGAGGCTGATACGCTGCTCCATGGCCTCAACGCGGCGAGTGATGTCGTTGGATGAGCTAGCATTTCCGGCCATGGTGTTTGGGTTGGGATTATCGAGCTGCTCTTGATTGTCAGCCCCGCGGTGGGCGCCAAATTGTTTTGGACTGTAACACCCCGACCTCTAATTCACTTATTAAGCATACTTAGCAGCGGAATTCACCTAATTCGGTCGGGACATTACCTGCCGTAACTCCCTCTTGGGAATTACAAGGCAACCATCAATCATAAGCTATTAAACTCCAAAATTAACATAATAATCCTTTTTAATTCCTTAACAAAGGTGCGTAACTTAATAGAGAATCTTTACTTAAACTTGTTACAACTTGACATTAACTTAGGTGAACATTGTAATAGTGAAATCCTCGCCACTACTCGTTTCCGTGGTCCCCAGCAGTACCTAAAACGGAAAACAAAACGGTGAGCCGAAGACTCAGTAACGAGTTACCCTAGCATTGTAACATCATTTCAATTCATTTTATTTAATAACACAGGGAGAATATAATATAGTAAAACATTTAATAATTCATCATTTCAAAAGCATCATTTCGAAACATCATTTCTGTAATATCAATTCAGCAACATCATTTCAAGAATATCATTTTAGGAACATTATTTCAGGAATATCATTTCTTTAACCTTTTTCCTTTTAACAATATTATTCTGGTCGTCAGGACTTCACAGGAAAACATGGTAGGATGTAGACACCTACTTTTGTCCCCATTCCCGAAAGGGAAAGGTTCGATGATGAAAGCATAAATCTCCACTTGACAACGCATCTCCTATAAAATAAACGAATCTCAATTCCCCTTTTCATTTCACCCGAAACCTGCTATTTATAGAAACCTGCTAAAAATAGTAACTACCGTAAAGGGTAGCTTCTAAAAGTGGCAAGTCATAAAAGATAGAAACCTGTCAAAATTAGGTGTTGAACTCCAACATAAATCCTAAATGAGATAGAACACTGCGAGAATCCTATTACTAATATGATTCGGAAATAAGACTTACGTATTAATTAAAATCCTAACGAGCCTAGAGTTTGTAACGGGCCCAGACGCATTCCGTCATAAAATTGATACGCACTAAAAGACTCGATTAAAGTCTCAAACACTCCGGATTCTAGGAATCCGAACCTGACAAAGAAACGGCCCAAACAGCAATTTCAACGCCCAGCCCTGGGCGCTGAAATTGCCTGGATCCTATTTTCAACGCCCAGAGCTGGGCGCCGAAATCTTTGACGCCCAGAGCTGGGCGCTGAAAATACCTGGGTACGTGTTTTTTTTCCTAATTCTTTGTGGGTTAGAACTCTGCAATTCTATCTTTCCACGAACTCTTCCCTATAAATAGACCCCTAAATTCGACGTGAAAAGGACACACAACACATAATTATATTCTGAGTATTGACTCCAACCCTTAGCCTAAGCCTCTCGCTGCGAAACTGTTCACGCGTTCTGTCGCAATCGATCCATAAATCGAACAGAACGTATCCTGTCCCATAGTTGAGATTCGTTAAATAAGAAGGAGAAATAGCAAAGTCAAAGTGGTTAGTTTTCTGAGAACCGTGACGCACCTCTCAAGGGTGCGTCGTAATGTGTCCCTTTTCGATGATTTAACTGCTTTCCTCGCCCTTTTTATGAACTGTTAAACTAACCTAATATGATTGTTCTATCACGCCTAACAAATATAATATTTTTGGGAAATCGGATTATCATGCTAGGTCCCTCAATGCTATTTAAATCAGATAATCACGATCGAATTAGTATTATATGTTGCATATTGCTAAAATCAACTCAGATTAGTTTAATAGTTAACGCATGTCCCTTCAATTATTTATGCTGAGCTAGTAAGGATATCCTGCCTCTGGAGTTATCGACGAGCGAAGTACTCCTCTCGGTAGTTACAGTCCCCCGAACCCTCAATCTCTACCTTGCGGGTGTATGTTGAGAGATCCCCACACCAGGGATCACAAGGGAACCTACGGCCGTCGTGGTCAAACATAATTGCACTCCCTTTATGTCACGATAACCGGGTTTTGTCAGTTTTTCTCATTGTCGTTAAAAACAGAATGGCGACTCCTATATTACTAGTCAATTGGGTGTAAACTCACAAGAAATCCAATTACACTTGATTGAATAAAAAGAATCGTCACACCCACGAGGGACGAGGTCACGCATTAGCCTCGTGCTTTTTCGACCCCCTCATAGTGGCGACTCCACTGGGGATAGTGAAGGAAATACTCGTGCTTGTAGATAATCAAAATAGCCGAAGGGTGAAACGATCCTACCCCGCGTTTATTTCCCCATCAAGTTGGGACGACCTGAAAATCAGCATATTAATGTGAACGGGCAGAACGCATAACGAATCTCGGCTCCCTCGGGAGTTGGGACTACGGATACCTTTTTTCGCCAATAGGGGGGTGCATACGCCGCGCATGTTGCCCACTCGGTACTTGTGCAGGTAGTACACCTATCCCGAACCCAATCGCTCGCTCATTAGGTCCCTCTCGCCTGCATGCCCCCTTGGCTTGCACTTGCGGGTTGGCCTTTTGGGCGAAATTCGTCTGTTGAAGACACTACCTCGACCTGGGCATGTGTTGGATCTACGATAGAAGCGGTACCAAGCCAGGCGCAAATACTACCCATAGAAGCCTATCATAAACTACGTGACATATTTAAGTTTCAAATCCATGTTTGTAATGTAGTTATGTGTAGCGAACTATGTGACTATGTTATGATTGTGCGTACGAATAATGCTAGACAAATAATGATAGGAAACCAACAACCTTAAAAATTTCCCAAACATTCATGAACCAATTGGCCAAAGAGTTATACCAAAATACGTGTTCCGCAAGCCCGAACGATCGCCACAAAAATAAGTGACGCTCGGGATGGCCGTAACGAATCCCACAAACGCTGCACAACGCGTAAAGGACGTTATAGGGCAAGCACGCAAATTTAAAGTCGCAAAAACAAAAGTAGACGAAAACTGAAAACGAGAACCAGTCAGGGACGCATTTTCAACGCCCCTGGCTGGGCGCCGAAATTTCTCACGCCCACTGCTGGGCGCTGAAGTTGCTGCCTAGCCTTTTGGTCAGGCACAGCAGCCTCGGTGCCCGCGCATAAAAAATATACGTAGCAAAAAAAGAAATTTTTTGAAAAAATTGTTGCGAGGGCGTATGAAAGGCACTCGATTCTAAAAAGCGACTTGTGAAAAATAAAATAACTCTTTGTGTCGTTGTTAGGCCTCCTACGACGACAATGCACGGCACCAAAACCGAGCATGCTAATTAAATGACCTTGAATGTCACATGGGCGAAGAATTCAAAAAAAATGGTGTTCGAATAAAGTCTTCAAAAAATAATGTTCAAATAAAAAGTACATCCGAGTCTAGACTAGGCTATGCCAAAGTACAATCTAAATCCTAAGTCTTGGTTGTCTTATCCATAGAATCGGTCCTAATGCTTGGTGTCGTTCTGCAAATTAAAAGGTTAAACCATATTGAGTCTCCCTTTCTAACATTTAAATCAATAAAGCACCCATATGTAATTGTCATCCCTTGCTAAGAGTCTACGGCCTCAATACTCTCTCTCACCAATAAAAAGAATATATTATAGTATTTGCAAAATGGAAACAGTCACATTCTGAAAATCATTTCCACATAGTCGCACAACCACCAAAGTGAACCTAAGGTGTCAACACCATTGGCAAAGAAAAAAATTAATGGCCTCAAGGCTTATAATCACATTGGGTCACGACTATCATAGTGCTCTCGAGTCACTCGCTCCTTGAAATACTACTAAGTACGGACTAAAAGATTTTCCATGAATGCAACATGACCAACCATGAAAATACCCAAATCGGCATACCATAAGGCTACCATTGGGGTAAAGCAATACACACTAAGAGAGAAGCCGCACTAATAATTCTAGTCTTGCAAAAATAAAAATTCGATCTCCCCAACTGACTACCTTGCCAACATTAAGCAAAATGGCACATGACAAATGAACACCCAAGGGTTAAAATCTAAAGTGTCAACCAACGAAAGTTATGGTCCAATTAGCCTAAGTCTGAGAATCGCTTGGTCAAGTGTTATAGGCTTACGCCACTTCATTATTTTGAGTCTAGGCCACCTCCTTGTATTCATACATGGGTTATAATCAGAAAGATTAATGAAAGTTCGAGTCTAAATCACAACTTCCAATTAAATCCCAGAAACTGGAATCTAAAAAAAAAAGCAAAAAATTATTTTCGATGCAATTCTTTCGTTAAATTTCAATAAGGTAAAAACAACATTTTTGAATCTACGCTATTTGCACATTTTAAGAAACGACTAAATACACTTGCAAAGTAAGACGATTTAAAGGTCCACCCTAGGCCCACTAAAGTTAAAGGTCCACTATAGGCCTACCAAACGAGGCTCACTCAGTCTCGCCTCGTGACTCAAAGACCACAACCACCTACCTTTTAGCCCAAATAAAAAATTTAAGGATTTATGTTGGGGAGAAATCCCAAGCAAAAAGAAAAAATAGAAAAGGGAGAACGAAAAGAGCAAGCCATGAAATACTTAGCCCGTACCTCCCAAAGTGCGAAATCTACCCAAGTAAACGAAGGAAAAGAATTGAGTCAACCAATCCAAATCATAAAATTCTACGATGTCTACCCTTTCCAATCCTTATGCTCTTAGACGCCTTCGCTCTGGGGTCCCTGTTCAGCTCATTTAACCCATCCATGTTCTCATTGCCATAACCCAAGAAACCATTACCTCAACTCTTGTTTTTGAACTTGTTATCAACCGCAAACCAAGCACGGCCATTGACACGTGCGCCATGCCCATCATTTCCAAAGCTCAAACCTGTTCTTACGCCACCATTAGCATAATGACCATATAACTTGTGTGGATACATCCTATACCCTTGAGTCGTCCCCATTCTACTCATTGGCCTTGTTTGATGTAAACTCATGACACTAGCTTGAGGCTGCAAATTGTGAGTCCTAGCAGATATAATCCTCGTGCTTACCTATAAAAATTATCCTATCTCATTCAACCCATCTTTCAAACCGTCTTGAGTCACGAATAAAAAAGAAAACAAATGAAAAGTACAAAAAATAATAAATAATAAAAAAGCAAACTTTGCAAAAGCGCCTCTAAAGTTGGTTTAAAAAGAAAAAGAAGAATTTAGCGCACCAAAAAAGATTCGCCCAGAAGTCATTTTCAGCGCCCATAGCTAGGCGCCGAAATCTTTAGCGCCCCAGCCTGGGCGCTGAATCTCTCTGCTTGCTAAAATTTGTCCAGAAGTGCTCGTCATTTTATCCGCACATGCACGAAAAAATAACGAACACTTGGAGGGGTACAACACGTATTCATACCACCGAAAAATACATGTACTCAAAAAAAAATATATAAAACAAATTTTGGCAGCAGATTTAAATAATAATAAACTTCACTTATTCTACCATTCCAAATAATATGTTTCCAACTCGGAACGTACTTGTTTAAAATCGGCATTTTAAGAAACCATTTTCTAGGCTAAGAACTACGCAATACCTGATTCCAAATTAAATTTATTTAAGGCGGATACGTAGGCAATCCATGATTCGGTCCAACCAACTTGACAAAAATATTAAAGCCTATAGAAAAACAAGAATTAAAATAGAAGTCCCTTATTGAAATTTAATTACTTGCAATCCAAGTCGAAAGAAAAATTTAAGTCAAAATGAAGAATCCAAGTCATCGAAATGCCAAAATTAATGAGCACACATCCAAAAATAAAGGCACGTACCCTTGCCAGAAGGAGCACTCACACTCCTAGGCACTTAGCCAAGACTCAAAAGATCGCTCTGCCTCAATTGAATGGGGGCTAGCGCAAGCGTCCATGACCTCTAAAGTACTCGACTTGACCCTCCCTAAAGCGAACTAACTCACTTAAAGACTTTCTTTCACCACTAGACATAGTCGTTCGCTTAAAGACCTTCTTTCACCACTAGACACAGTCATGATCGCCAACAAGTAGTAAGGGCAGTAAGCTTGCAATAAAGAGGATTGTTCTACGGCATCGCCCCATCGTTCCTTCGAACTCAGGGCACCCGTTCATGGTAATTCAAATGCTTGCTAATCCCCTTTGAAAAAAATAAAAAAAAATGGTACATTGTCAATAGGACTTGGCACTTAACCAAGGCTCACCCTACTCAGGAATATGACACGGGCATCTAAAATCGAGGTCTAAAAGCATCATTAATGGGAAGACATAATAGCAACTGGGGGCTAAAAATTGAAATGAAAGAGCTAGGGAAAGAACTAAATATACCTTGACCTTTTGTGCAGACATACACCAAGTAAATCTAAGTCGATTTGAAAACGGCTTATATTCCCGCAATTCTGGAAAAGATGGCCCTAAAAGCCTAAAGCATATGCCAAACGGGCACAAGTAATATCTTGACACCTGCACCCTGGCTTCCAGCAAATCCTTACACAGCATTCTAAAATCGTAACAGTATTTTGATTCACTCATGTAATCCTGTATGAACCCTTCTATAAGTCAACCTACTTAGGACACCTTGGATTGTACACAGTAGGATTCGGATTTTAAATAATTTCCAAATTATTTTCAAAGACTAGCTTCTTCGAACATAATAAAGAGTCGTTGGTTTAATCTAAGTATGCGTTTATCCCGTTTTGCAAGTGAGTCAAAGATATTTCTAATTATGGGTAAAGAAAGGCACCTAGCTTTTGGTCAAGGCACACTCCAACATGTGACTACCTTGACCATGGCAATGTCGCACGATACGACATTTACAAGAGAAGTAGCAAATCACTACTCGAACATACCTCGCACTAAACGAGTCTGGTTCAAACTATTCATGATCCATGTCACCATGAATGCATAAAAACGTATGCCAAGTATTATAGCAACAAGCCAATCCCGTAGCTATAATTGAGGGCTTGAGAAAAACACTCTAAAAATGCTCGAAATGACGATTTTACCACAAATTCTCGACGCTAATGCTATACATACGTCATAGGGGCACAATCCTAAGGTTTGATCGTGTAAAACAAACCTTAGAATGGCTACAACCCCTCCCAAATTCTAAGCGCTACTTAGAATATATAAAGTCACCCCACTAACAAGGGTAACTGAAAATCGCGAGTCACCAAAACTCCGATCAAACTACTGCACATAACGCTCGCCCTACAAGCGCCTGTTACACAGTCTACCTCGTTCCAAAGATAAAGCGAAAGAAAAAAAATCAAGGATAAGAACTGTCAAAATATACCCAGAAATCATTTTCAACGCCCAGAGCTGGGCGCCGATATCTTTAACGCCCCAGCCTGGGCGCTGAATCTTTCTACTAGCCATGTTTTGCCCAGATAAAAAAATAAGAAAGAAACACCTACGGATCCTCGCATCGAACGAAGTAATAAGCCGTGCAAACCCACGCAGAAGATGCTACACTTGTTCGAACACCTGAACGAGGCATGATGAAGTACTCCAATGCAAAAAATAATAATATCCCAACACCTGGAGGAATGTTCTAAGACACGCCGTTAGGCCACACAAGCCTACGTTGCACCATAAGTTCAACCATCCCACAGTACAAGTCTAAAAAGTAAGGCACATTGCACTAATGCAAGCACGACCAAGAGTAAGAGGCAAAGACTACTTATCGCCCAAATGCAAGCCACACAACTTCTACATTAAGGATTAAAGGTAGCAAAACATTACCTACCACGGAAGGGATAGCTCGCACCCACACGAGCAGGAACCCCGAGGCATCTTTTTCGAAAGAACCTACAAAAATCGTACGCCAAAAGGAAGCATCCCAACATGCATACTTGGGGGCTCCAAGCTACGAAACAACCATAGAAAAATAAAAAAAATCTCGAAACAAATGTTTGAACAATCGAAAGGGTACGATGTTTGAGCCCACTTCATGAATGGGCCTGAACCCTATCAAGCTTCTAAGCAAACTATTCAAAATCAGTCGTTGCTCAAAAAAAATGAAACAATTCAAGAAAACTGATTAATGGACCGCACACAACTGCCATTCTATGAACGCTCGTTCGCACATACATATCATCATTCTAAGTATCGAACATTCACGAACACGTTCAAAAGGAAAAATATGCAACAACAAGAGCGGTCAAAGTCTTACGCCTCAAGGTATGTTCCTCGGGACATATAGACTCGCCCAACTACCGCAATAACTGTACGCCTTAAGAACAACAGTTCCTTAAAATAATCGCCCCAAAACGACAAGCACCGTAGTCCACCAATCGGCTACAGCTTCTCAAGAAAATCATCACGTTCTAAAAACAAAGAAAAAACAAAAGAAAAGAGAATACATAGAACTTCCAAGTGAAATAAACGAATGAACAAGAGGCCAACTGTGTCATCAAAAGACCAGCCCAAACAACACTTTCAACGCCCCACCTGGGCGTGAATTATTTCAACGCCCAGGCCTGGGCGCCGAAAATGAACCCAGGCTCAAAAAAGGCCCTAACTTCTATTGGGCCCTTCCGCATCCATTTGACTCGAAAATTGCCAATTTCCTTACTAAAAGTTGCACCTCACGACTTTGTCAAGAGTAGCACACCACTACGAAGATCGCTCGCACTTACGAGCACGATCCCAAACACAATCAAGGACATTACAAAATGCGTATCCCCAAAGAACCCCTTTGACAAGAACTAACCGCCAAGCACGAGTACTTGGTGGCTCGAAAGGAAAAAATATATCTCAAAAAAAAAGGAAGGTATGCAAAGTTAAAACAATATTCCCAGACTACGCTGTACAAAGTCCCGTGTTTGGATAATCTCAAAAGAAAAAGAACCGGTTAACGACCTCAAGACAAAGGTCGCCGTTGATACTTATACATGGTCCCCCAATCAAAGACCCAGGTAGTAGCAAAATTGAGCCGTAAGGACTAGCTCAAAACCATGAAGGAAGATGACCACAAGACAATGGTCCGCCTAAGCACGTTGTCAACCCACATTCAGGTTGCAACTAAATCCGAGAATCCCTCGAAGGAATTCGCTCTTACAAGAATGAACAAAAAGAAATTCTCAAAAGAAATCACAAAGAACCAAAGAAATAGGAACTTGCCCATCTTCAGTCGGCAAGATCGCGCCACAAACCGCGCGAGTTCCCAAATCAAAAAAAACGAATTCAGGGACGTCCACCCTCAGCGGACAGGGCTCGCCCACCCTCAGCGGGCGGGGTCTGCGTCACTAGCCGGGCAGGTCCTCAGTTTTCGAAAAAATAAAGTCTTCAAAATTAAAACAGGCTCGCCATCTTCAGCCGGCGGGGTCTACGTCACAAACCGCGTAGGTCCTTATTTTCAAAAAAGCAAAACAAATTTCAAAATAGATTCGTCAACTTCTATCGGACGGGGTGTCCACCCTTAGCGGACAAGGTTCGCCATCTTTAGCTGGCGGGTCTACGTCACAAACCGCGTAGGTCCTTATTTTCAAATTTCAAAAACAGATTCGTCCACTTCTATCGGACGGGGTGTCCACCCTTAGCGGACAGGCTCGCCATCTTTAGCCGGCGGGGTCTGCGCCATTAAACCGCGCAGGTCCTTAGTCGCTACAGCGATAACTTTTGCTGGATTTTCCTTCGTTTTACGTCCTATAAAAACAAGGGTGCTGGATTTTCCTTCGTTTTACGTCCTATAAAAACAAGGGTGCTGGATTTTCCTTCGTTTTACGTCCTATAAAAACAAGGGGGTTTTCTCGTTTAGCTAGCCCTGAAAATGAGAATCTTTAAAAACATTTTTACCTCGTGGTTGGGCTTGGCCAGGCCCAATTACACTTTATAGCTTTGATTTCGAAAACATCTGTAGCTACTCCCAATGACAAAGTGAGGGAGTTTCTACGCACCTTTAGATCCTTCCAATGACAAAGTGAGGAAGCTTCTATACTATCAGTTGACAAATCCCAATGACACGTGAGGGATATGTCGACACTTCAAGTGATGACCCTTAAGTCAAATGTTATCACTCAGGGGCTCGTGAGACCCTCGCAAAACAGGTCACAAACACCGTGGCTTGTGTGACGCACTCCGTCTAATACTTTGACCATCGTCTTACTCCAAGACTCAGTCAAAGTGGGGGCTAACTGTAGACACCTACTTTTGTCCCCATTCTCGAAAGGGAAAGGTTCGATGATGAAAGCATTAATCTCCACTTGACAACGCATCTCCTATAAAATAAACGAATCTCAATTCCCCTTTTCATTTCACCCGAAACCTGCTATTTATAGAAACCTGCTAAAAATAGTAACTACCGTAAAGGGTAGCTTCTAAAAGTGGCAAGTCATAAAATATAGAAACCTGTCAGAATTAGGTGTTGAACTCCAACATAAATCCTAAATGAGATAGAAAACTGCGAGAATCCTATTCCTAATATGATTCGGAAATAAGAGTTACGTATTAATTAAAATCCTAACGAGCCTAGAGTTCGTAACGGGCCCAGACGCATTCCGTCATAAAATTGATACGCACTAAAAGACTCGATTAAAGTCTCAAACACTCCGGATTCTAGGAATCCGAATCTGACAAAGAAACGGCCCAAACAGCAATTTCAACGCCCAGCCCTGGGCGCTGAAATTGCCTGGATCCTATTTTCAACACCCAGAGCTGGGCGCCGAAATCTTTGACGCCCAGAGCTGGGCGCTGAAAATACCTGGGTACGTGTTTTTTTTCCTAATTCTTTGTGGATTAGAACTCTGCAATTCTATCTTTCCACGAACTCTTCCCTATAAATAGACCCCTAAATTCGACGTGAAAAGGACACACAACACATAATTATATTCTGAGTATTGACTCCAACCCTTAGCCTAAGCCTCTCGCTGCGAAACTGTTCACGCGTTCTGTCGCAATCGATCCATAAATCGAACAGAACGTATCCTGTCCCATAATTGAGATTCGTTAAATAAAAAGGAGAAATAGCAAAGTCAAAGTGGTTAGTTTTCTGAGAACCGTGACGCACCTCTCAAGGGTGCGTCGTAATGTGTCCCTTTTCGATGATTTAACTGCTTTCCTCGCCCTTTTTATGAACTGTTAAACTAACCTAATCTGATTGTTCTATCACGCCTAACAAATATAATATTTTGGGAAATCGGATTATCATGCTAGGTCCCTCAATGCTATTTAAATCAGATAATCACGATCGAATTAGTATTATATGTTGCATATTGCTAAAATCAACTCAGATTAGTTTAATAGTTAACGCATGTCCCTTCAATTATTTATGCTGAGCTATTAAGGATATCCTGCCTCTGGAGTTATCGACGAGCGAAGTACTCCTCTCGGTAGTTACAGTCCCCCGAACCCTCAATCTCTACCTTGCGGGTGTATGTTGAGAGATCCCCACACCAGGGATCACAAGGGAACCTACGGCCGTCGTGGTCAAACATAATTGCACTCCCTTTATGTCACGATAACCGGGTTTTGTCAGTTTTTCTCATTGTCGTTAAAAACTGAATGGCGACTCCTATATTACTAGTCAATTGGGTGTAAACTCACAAGAAATCCAATTATTATTATTATTATTATTATTATTATTATTATTATTATTATTATTATTATTATTATTATTATTATTATTATTATTATTATTATTATTATTATTATTATTATTATTATTATTATTATTATTATTATTATTATTATTATTATTATTATTATTATTATTATTATTATTATTATTATTATTATTATTATTATTATTATTATTATTATTATTATTATTATTATTATTATTATTATTATTATTATTATTGTTGTTGTGGGTGAAATTACCATGCCTACGTGCACCAATGAAGATGTGACACCTGGCACGTATTGCGCCCCCTAAGCAGAAATCATGCAAAGTCTACTCCGGGGCATGAGTATTAATCTAGGTATCTACAATGTATGTATTTAAGTATGTATAAATGTACGTATAAAACCTATACCTAGAAAAGGGCTTAATTAGTATGTATCCCAAGTGAATTACTAAGCACAATAGGCCCAAATAGCCCACTATTGCTACAGGGGATCAGAGAATTGTAAGGAGAAAGGACACGTGTCCTTCTCCCATTCCCCAGCCAATCATGTAAGGGGAATATTAGGTCATTCCCACAAAAACCTAGTACTATAAATATTCCCACTTCCCTAGAAAAAGGGGTCACAATCAATACATTCTAGAGCAATTGCTGCTCTGCCTTCTCTCTACTTTCTCTCTCTATAAAAATACAATCTTGTTTAATCTTTAAAAGTTACCAAGAAACCTCCAAGGTATCTCACCGGAAAAACCCCACAACATTTGGCGCCGTCTGTGGGGAGGTACGGTAACATGGAAGATCAACGACAGGACAACGATGCTGGGCGGCCTACGCGCGTAGAGCGGCCACCCCTCGAAAGAGAAATGCCGACTGAACATCATACGCCGGCCACAAGAATCACTGAAGATGCCGCACGTACATTTGCGGCCGGGCACACCCCTCGTCACACTGCCGAGGTAGAGGTGCTCAGCGAGGAGGACGACCAGGCCAATCGCACCCCTCCTGGAGGACACCTGGATCCTCGGGTGGATACGGTAATAGAGGAGAACCCTGATATGCCTGTCTCTGTGGGTGCTCTTCGGGCTATTTTGGCTGAGTTCCAAGCTGATGTGGGGAAGACAGTTAATGCTGAGGTACAGAAGAGTATGCTGATTTACACCACTGCTGTGGCTGCAAATCATGAGAGGCCGGCAAGCAATAGGCCAACACTTTCTTTGCGCCCCCCAAATGTCTGGACCAGGCTGACAGGCGAGGACCTAAGGAGACAGCTGCCAACAAGTCAGCCCAATCAGGCAATGTCTTACCTACCACGCCGAATGCCACGGCGGCTGATCGGAGAAACGTCCCGAGGACGTGAGCAGCCACGCGCAGAGCAGTTGCCCGACTCTGAGTCTGAACTTTCTGACACTGGGTCAACCCCCGTCATGCCGGATAGACCTCTCCCTCATCCAACTTATACGCATCTGAGCCAGGCACGTCCAGGGGCCACCCGTCCAACCCGTCAAACTCGCGGACGCGAGTCCTCCCTGCGGCTACCCTACTCCAGGCGTCAAGACCCTGTATATCACATTCAGGAGGGGGTGTCCAACATGGCCCTAGGGCACACCACCCCTTTTGCAGACTCCATCATGAGAGCCCCGAGGGAACCCAAAGTCAAGCCGCCCAACATTGATGCTTACGATGGTACCACAGATCCGGACATGCACCTCTTGGTTTACCGGCATCACATGTATGTCCAAGGAACAACTGACTCAACCTGGTGTAAGTATTTTCCGGGCACACTCAAAGGAGTAGCCTCTAAGTGGTTCGAGAGACTTCCGGCCGGAACCATTCGCTCTTTTTCGGAGCTCGAGCTATTGTTCTCTACTCGGTTCATGGCTCACAAGGAAGAGAAGAAGACGAGCATGCATCTGAGTAGGATTCAGCAAGGGAAGGACGAGTCCCTGAGGAGTTATGTGAAGAGATTCAATCTAGAGGCAGGGCAAATTCCGGATTTGCCAGATGGTGTTGCATTCGATAACTTCATTCGAGGGCTTCAAAAGGGCTCTTTCAAGTTTGATCTGGTAAAGAAAAGCGTCCTAACAATGGCAGAAGTGCTGGATGAGGCGGAGGCCTTCATTCATGCAACAGAGATTTGCAGCGTCCCGAAAGACCCCAGAGGAAGTGATACCGCCGAGCTAGCGGCAAAAAAGGAGAAATTTGAAAAGAAGAACCGGCCTAACGGGACGTGGGCTATTGCAAAAGAATCAGACAGGGCCCCCGGAGCGGCAGGTCAGAAACGGCCCAGAACTTATGATCGGGAGCGATTCGAGTATAACATAGACATGTACACAATCCTGATGGACGTCGGGTCCAAATATGACATTGATCGTCCATTTCCCATGAAGTCACCACCAGAAAGTAGGGACCCCAAACTGTACTGTCACTTTCACAGTGACATTGGGCATGACACCAATGAATGTAAGAGCTTGAAAAGGGCATTGGACGGCCTAGCCACCAAGGGGTTCTTAAAAAGTTATATCAGCAGGAACACGGGAGGTTCTGGCAAACCCTTCTACAAGAAAAACAAATCCCCTCCCTCGGAGGAAGATGGGAATCGTACCGACCCAGAGTGCGTGGCAGTCATCTCAGGAGGATTGGCCGCCGGCGGGCCGACCATGAGGGGCCAGAAGGATTATGCCAAGCGATTGGGGCAAGTGATGCTGTCCGGCAAGGCCACAGTTGACCCGTTTCCAAAAGTTGAAATCGGCGAGGCCGACCGTGGGAAAATCTCCACCCCGCATGACGATCCTTTGGTAATTGAGTTAAAAGTTGCTAACCTAAGGGTTAGGCGTATTTTGGTTGATACAGGAAGTTCGTCGGACATAATTAGTCTAGAGTGCTTGAATCGGCTGCAACATGATCCCTCAAAAATTGAGAAAATCCACTATCCCATTATAGGCTTCGGAGGTAGTGTCATCCACCCAGTCGGCATAATTACCCTTCCTCTGAGGATGGGAAATAAAAAGGAATCTCGGCAAATGGATGTCCGTTTTCTCATAGTGAAAGATCTGACGGCATATAACATCATCTTGGGGCGTCCCACGTTGAACAGGGCAAAGGCTGTCATTGTGACTCATCTGATGCTTCTTAAGTTCATTTGTGACGATGGGAGCGTCAGCACTATACATGGTGACCAGCAACAAGCTAGAGATTGCTACCTAACCACCTTGAGTCCAGAAGCATGGGGGACGGGTGAAGAGAAAGGGACGTCGAGTAACAAACGAAAATGTGGCGACACGCAACCCAAGGTCGTCAAAGAAACATTAACTATCTCAGCAGGGCACATGGAAGAGAGACGCCCAGAGCCTATTGGGGCCCATTTCAATGTGGTTTTAAACACAGACAAACCTGACAGAGTAGTGCCCATCGGGATTTCTCCTGACGACCGGCTGGCGGCAGAGTTGGTCCACCTTTTGAGAGAATTTGAAGATATCTTTGCTTTCACGATGGACGAAATGCCGGGTATTGACCCTGCTGTGGCCGTCCATAAGCTGAATGTGGACCCAAACTTTAAACCGGTTCGTCAGAAGAAAAGGAACCATGGGGAAGATAGAAATCAGGCGGCAGCCGCGGAAATACAGAAGTTGATGGAGGCTGGGTTCGTCAGGCCTAGTCAGTACCCCGACTGGGTTGCTAACGTGGTCCTCGTCAAAAAACCTAATGGTACCTGGAGAATGTGTGTTGATTACACCAACCTCAATAAGGCATGTCCAAAGGACAGTTTCCCATTGCCCAAGATTGACCGGCTCGTCGACTCTACAGCGGGGCATGCCATGATGAGCTTTATGGATGCCTACTCAGGGTTTCACCAGATTCCGTTGTGGCCTGACGACCAGGAAAAAACGTCATTTGTTACTGAACAAGGCCTTTACTGCTACAAGGTGATGACGTTTGGGTTAAAAAATGCACCGGCCACCTTTCAGCGTCTTATTAACACTGTGTTCATTAAGCAGCTCGGCAGGAATATTGAAGCTTACATTGACGATATGATCGTAAAAAGTAAGCTGAGGGCGGCGCACATAACTGATCTCAGAGAGACATTTGAGACTATTCGAGCTTACAACATGAGGTTGAATCCTAAGAAGTGTGTGTTCGGGGTGACGGCAGGAAAATTCTTAGGCTTCTTGATTGATGAAAGAGGAATTGAAGCCAACCCAGACAAAATCCAGGCAGTAATTGATATGAGCTCACCAAAGACAGTGAAGGAGGTCCATCGGCTCACAGGTTGCTTGGCCGCCCTGGGCAGATTCCTTTCCAGGGCTGGAGACAAGTGCCACTACTTTTTTAGGTCTGTCAGAAAGAAGGCCAAGTTTGAATGGTCGGACGAGGCCGAGGCGGCATTGGTCAGATTAAAGGAGCACTTACACACCTTGCCTCGTCTTGTTAGTCCCTTGCTAGGAGAGACTTTGTACATGTATCTCGCCGTGTCCGAGCACTCGTTGAGTGCCGTTCTACTGACAGAGAGGGAGGGAATACAGATGCCGGTATACTTTGTCAGTCATGTTCTTCAAAATGCTGAAGTTAGATATCCTACAGTGGAAAAGTTTGGCTTAGCTCTGTTCATGGCCAGCAAAAAGCTCCGTCCTTATTTCTTAGCTCACAAAATAGTGATCTACACCGATCAGCCGCTCAAACTGCCCTTCACAAAGCTGAAGGCGTCAGGACGAATGCTGAATTGGGCAATAGAGCTGAACGCCTTTGATATCACCTATGAGCCGAGGAAAGCTGTCAAGGGGCAGGCATGTGCCGACTTCATTGTTGAAATGACGAGGCCAGACTTTGCCAAGAATACAAGCACAGTGTGGACAGTGTATGTAGACGGCTCATCCACACAGAATGGATGTGGAGCAGGGATAATCTGTCACTCCCCAGAAGGAGATACTTTTGAATATGCTATGCGATTTAACTTCCAGGCGTCAAATAATGAAGCCGAATATGAAGCCCTGCTTTGTGGCATTAAAATGTGTAAGGCGGCAGGCGCCGAGGAGATTGTAGCACTATCTGACTCCCAACTGATTGTGAGCCAAGTTAATGGGACCTACGAAGCTAGGGATCCGACTATGGTCAAATACATGCAGGCCGTCCATCAGGAAGTAGAGCCACTGAAAAGTTTTGAAGTAAGGCAAGTCCCTCGCTCGGAAAATAACCAAGCTGATGCCCTGTCAAAGTTGGCAAGTTCCGCGTCTTGTGATACCCCTCGGCACGTGTTTTGGGAGGTAAAAGAGCACAAAAGTGTTGAGCAAATGGAAGTGGAAACTCTTGACAGAACGTCCACATGGATGGATGACATAGTAAACTTCAAAATGAATGGAGTCTTGCCCGAAGACTCAAGGGAAGCGGCAAAACTTCAAAAGAAATGTTCTTGGTTTGAAATGTGGAACGGCACCCTCTACAAAAAGGCCTACTCCCGTCCTTTGTTAAGATGTGTAACACCTGAGAAGGGGCAGGAAATTCTAGAAGACCTTCATCAGGGGTTGTGCAGCTCGCATATTGGTGGAAGGGCTCTGGCTGAAAAGGCACTTCGAACCGGCTATTACTGGCCGACCCTTAAGGAGGACGCAATCTCACTGGTCAAGAAGTGTGACAAATGTCAGCGCTTTTCTCACCTAATACATCAACCGGCACGAGTTCTGACGCCCATTACAAGCCCAATTCCATTTGCTAAATGGGGGATGGATCTTCTAGGCCCATTCACGACCGCACCAGGAGGAAGGCGTTATGTCATCGTTGCTGTAGATTACTTCACCAAATGGGTGGAGGCAGAAGCGCTCAAAAACATAAAAACTGCTGATGTGAGAGCATTCATTTGGAAGAACATCATGACTCGCTTTGGGATTCCACAGGCTATCGTCTTCGATAATGGGCCCCAGTTTGAGACGCCTAAGCTGAAAGAGTGGCTGGCAGATCACGGTATACACACCTGTTTTGCATCAGTCGGACGACCCCAAGCCAATGGTCAGGTTGAGGCGTTCAACAAAATTATCTCTGAAGGAATGAAAAAGAAGCTTGACGAAGCCAAAGGTCTATGGGCTGATGAGCTGCCAAATGTCTTATGGTCCATCCGCACCACGGCTAAGAATTCAACCGGTGAAACACCCTTCTTGCTAGCCTATGGCGCCGAGGCTGTCCTACCCATAGAAATGTGTGAGCCAACATTGAGAGTCATGCTGTATGACGAAAATGCTAACTGGGAGACAATGAAAGCAGCCTTGGACTTTCTGCCCGAGGTTAGAGGAAATGCAGCGCTCAGACAACAGCTGTACAAGATAAGGATGGCAAGAGAATACAACAAGAGAGTCTCTAATAGAGTGCTCAAAGTGGGAGATTTTGTCCTCAGAAAAATGGAGTCCACAGGACGAGCAAATGAACAAGGTAAGCTGACGCCCACTTGGGAGGGACCTTACGAGATCTATGGTGAAGTTAGAGATGGAACCTACCGCATTCAAGACATGCAAGGCCGCCCTATTTCGCGCACTTGGAATGCCGACAATCTCAAGAAATATTTCTTCTAGATATGTCCTAAGCCTTGTCTTACTTACCACGATCCATTGCCCAAGGGGTGGCCTCTAATGGTCATAGTAGGGTAGTAATTACCTTTGTAACCGGCTAAATTCGCCTTGCAAAGTTATAAATAATACTACTCTACTTGTCTCGTAATATTTATTGCTCGCACAATGAATATAAAAATATACACTCCAATGCATAACCAAAGCCTAATTGTATGACGGCCTGAGAAGTGGCCCAGATTAGCAAAAAACTCAGCAAGACTAATTGTTTGAAGCCTAAGAAGTGGCCCAGATTAGCACCAAGTTGTAGGCTGATCACCTATCCAACTCCCCTCCCAATATAAGCAAGCCGCTGGCCGACCAGTACAACATAATAAGTCCCAGCGGCACGAATAAACTTAAATCGTAAGTTATTTGTTCAAAAGCCCAGCGGCATGAACAACTTTGAAACATAGGTTGTTCGCTCAAAAGCCCAGCGGCATGAACAACTTAGAAACTAAGGTTGTTTGCCAAAAAGCGCGGCGGCACGCATGTTTGGCCGTACAGTCCATTTGACGAGCATGTCTAGCGGCAATCATACCTATTGATTGACTTGCGTCAATCAATATCGTTATAGACACGCTCGCCAAAGAAAGTGACGACCAAAGTAGGGCCTAGCACATGCTCAGCTGCCAGCGGCACCAACCACTTGGAAACAAAGGTTGTCCGCTCAAAAGTTCAGCGGCACGATTAACTTCGAAACTAAGGTTGTTTGCCAAAAAGCGCGGCGGCACGCATGTTTGGCCGTACAGTCCATTTGACGAGCATGTCTAGCGGCAATCATACCTATTGATTGACTTGCGTCAATCAATATCGTTATAGACACGCTCGCCAAAGAAAGTGACGACCAAAGTAGGGCCTAGCACATGCTCAGCTGCCAGCGGCACCAACCACTTGGAAACAAAGGTTGTCCGCTCAAAAGTTCAGCGGCACGATTAACTTCGAAACTAAGGTTGTTTGCCAAAAAGCGCGGCGGCACGCATGTTTGGCCGTACAGTCCATTTGACGAGCATGTCTAGCGGCAATCGTACCTATTGATTGACTTGCGTCAATCAATATCGTTATAGACACGCTCGCCAAGGAAAGTGACGACCAAAGTAGGGCCTAGCACATGCTCAGCTGCCAGCGGCACCAACCACTTGGAAACAAAGGTTGTCCGCTCAAAAGTTCAGCGGCACGATTAACTTCGAAACTAAGGTTGTTTACCAAAAAGCGCGGCGGCACGCATGTTTGGCCGTACAGTCCATTTGACGAGCATGTCTAGCGGCAATCGTACCTATTGATTGACTTGCGTCAATCAATATCGTTATAGACACGCTCGCCAAAGAAAGTGACGACCAAAGCAGGGCCTAGCACATGCTCAGCTGCCAGCGGCACCAACCACTTGGAAACAAAGGTTGTCCGCTCAAAAGTTCAGCGGCACGATTAACTTCGAAACAAAGGTTGTTTGCTCAAAGTTAGGCGGCACGAACGTTTGGCCGTACAGTCCATTTGACGAGCATGTCTAGCGGCAATCATACCTATTGATTGACTTGCGTCAATCAATATCGTTATAGACACGCTCGCCAAAGAAAGTGACGACCAAAGTAGGGCCTAGCGCATACTCAGTTGTCTGCGGCATCAACGTGCTTAGTGTACACTCGGTTGCACCTTGGCAATCATACCTATTGATTAAGCCTATTGATTAAGGAATAATCAAATTATGAAGAGCAAGTAAATGCGAGAAAAGAGAAGCATCAAAAAACCCATTTACTTATAAAACAACGCCCGTAGAAAGGCGTGTAAAAGCAGCTCAGAATTCTTGACCAGAAAAAAGAAAGAAAATTGTTGTGTGCTCAGCAGGCACAATGATACAGACGCCATCAGCGCCAAAACTTTACAACATAATTGTTTTTGCCCTTAGGCACGGGAACGCTTGAATAAAATTTTAAAAAAAAAAGCAGGAAAGGAAGCAAATCAGGGAGCGGCCGCATCGTCCTCGTCATCAGATGATACAAACTCAGGGGGCGGCTGACCAAGACGTTCAGCAGCCAACACAGCGGCACTGTGCTCCATTCGCCGCTGGAACCACCCAAGATCATACTCTGACATGTGGCTCTCCCAGGCGTGCTTAACAGCGTCCTTGGTCGCTTGTTCCCCCTGATCATAGGATTCCAGAAGACGCTCACGCAAGGTGCGAACTTGCGATCTGGCCGTCTCCAGCTCCCCACGAAGATGCTCGGCTTCCTCAGCCGCCTCTTTGACCTGAGGGTACTCCCGCAGCTGGTCCTGAAGCGCCCGTATTTCCGCCGCCGCTGTCTTGGCCTCCTCGACCATTGCCACCATGTCCTTGTCCTGCGCCAAGATCTTCTTAAGCAGCTCGGCCTTGTCAGATCTCAACGCAGCCACCTCCTTCGCTTGAAGGTCTATGGTCGTCTGCATCTGCAGGCGGACCTCTTCAATGGACTTGAACGCATAGTCGCCATGGTGGGTGGACTCAGCCACCTGAGCTTTGAGCTCCTCAGCAGTGCGGGTCTTCCAACTCTTGCAGAATTCCATGCGGCAGAACAACTGCAAAAGAAGCTACATATTAGTAAATGACTCTAAAAGAGAAGACAAGTACAAGCAAGTTGGAAATAGACTTACGTCGAGAAGAGTGGCCTGGATCGCACCAAACTGGGCGTCAGTCTTGCGGCCAGGAAGAGAAGCAACATACTCTGCGGGGACGGCCTTAAAAACCTTGCGGCATATAGCCACCCTATCCTTTGACGAATAGTGGGGAGTAGCAGGTACGTTCTCGTCCTCGGCAGCAGCTGCATCCTTCCCTTTGTCTTTGGCTATAGGAAAAACAACGGCCTTAGGATGACGCGGAGAGTAAGAAGAACTGCCAGAGGAGGCTCGATACGTCTGAACGACGTTCGAATAATACTTACCGCCCGAAGACCTAGCTCGGCGGGCCACCTCCGCCGGTATCTGAGAGCGGACGTCGGCCGGGATTCCCGAAAGAGGGTCCTCCAGCTCGTCCGGATGCCCACCGGACCTCGATTTGGACACCAAGTCCACCACCAGAGACGGCTTGTCCACGCCCATCTCTTCGTCATCAGGGCATCCCCCCTCAGCAACCTTCGACTCGTCTTTCTTCACGAGACGGCGAGGTAGGGGTTTTGGCTTCTTGAAGGTACTCGGAGTCTCCGAACCAGCCGGCACAGCTCTCTTCTTCAGCTGGGACAGAGTCGTCCCCTTCTTCTTCCCTGACGCCCTAGCCGCGTCCTTAGCTTGCTAAAAAAGAAAGGACAGTCAAATATTAGGCCTCGTCATCTATCGCAAGTCACTCACCATGTAGTGGCTCGTCATTAAAAAGGACGCCCATCTCAAAAATGACGAGGCGTACCTCATCAATCACAAGTCAATCACAGAACAGTGGCTCGTCATTAAAAAGGACGCCCGTCTCAAAAATGACGAGGCGTACCTCATCAATCACAAGTCACTCACAGAACAGTGGCTCGTCATTAAAAAGGACGCCCGTCTCAAAAATGACGAGGCGTACCTCATCAATCACAAGTCACTCACAGAACAGTGGCTCGTCATTAAAAAGGACGCCCGTCTCAAAAATGACGAGGCGCACCTTTTCAATCACAAGTCACTCACAGAACAGTGGCTCGTCATTGAAAAAGGACGCCCGTCTTAAAAATGACGGGGCGTACCTTATCAATCACAAGTCATTAAATAGTGGCTCGTCATTAAAAAAGGACGCCCGTCTTTAAAATGACGAGGCGTACCTTATCAAGTGCAACACTCATATAAAAATGGCCCGTCATAAAAAAAAGGACGCCCGTCCCGAAAATGACGAGGCGTACCCTATCAACCACGAGTCACTTGTAAAAAAAGGGGTGGGGGTGGCCCGTCTTAAAAGGTGACGAGGCGCACCTTGGCAACCACAGGAAAAACACTCACAAAGGGGCCCGTCATTAAAAAGTGACGAGGCCAACATTAGCAAACATGGGTCACATGTCAGGATATCGGCTCGTCACTAAATAAACGTCCACTATAGACAATGGACGGAGGAAGCTTAACTTGCAAGAAACAACCTAAGAGAATACTCACCTTCTCCTCCAACTCGGCCTTGGCTTTCTGCATCTTGGCCTCATAGATGTCCGCCATCCAATCGGTCATATCGCCTTTCCCGGTATCCGCCGCCGACAACTTGCTCATTCCTTCCTCTGAGAACAATAGAAATCCAAAGTTAGAAAAATGAATAAGACCAAGGCAGAGCGGCACATAAATTGGCATACAACCTCGAGTCATGGAATATCCTAAGCCTACGGCCGCTAGAAAAGCCTCGTTCCGAAACTGGCTAATGTGCGGCAACCACTCGGCCGGCACATGGAAACTCTTATCCACTGTTAAGTGGTAAGTGTTGGCCCTGAACAGGACCATTATCTGATCCCACTCTTCGGCAGTAAGGGGTGGAAGGGGCTCGTCACGATCCATGAAGTTGGCGTTGCAGTTCCAACGGCTCATTCGCTCATACATCTCCTGGTCGTCCGTGTAAAACACGACCCACCTCTTCCTCCACATATGCCACTTGCTGAGCTTGCCGACCACTGTCTGGTAGGTACCACGGCTGCTCAGATTAAACCACCCTTTGGCGGCACTGGGGGAACGAGAGAGGGAGACCAGATGCAGAAAGGCGTTGAAGGACGGCTCCACGTCGTTCAGCGCACATTTGGCAATGTAGCCAAAGATATCCGCCCATGAGTTGGGGGTCAGCTGGGCCACCCCAATATTAAAACCATCTAACACCTCCACAACGAAGGGGTGTGGAGGGAATCTCATGCCGAGTTTGATTGACGCGGCATACACAGGGAATTCTCCCTCAGCAAGCAGGCTGACGGTCGAGTCCAGACCGGCCGGCACGCGCATTTGGTACCCTTCCCCCACGCAGAGGTCATCCCTCATCTTGGCTCCGTGCCTGTCTAGCCACCGCATCCAGCCCACGTCTGGGTGAATTTCTGACGGAAGCAATTGGGCCTCCTCCCGTCCTCTGGGCCTAATAAGCTGGGGAGCAGCTTCTTGCTCCTCGGCGGCCGATGACAATGGAGCGACGCTTGGCTCCCCCACTGCCTGGCTCGCTGTACCCTCCGACGAGCTTGCCGCCTGCTCCCCCGCCTCGACGTACTCGTCGATCTCTTGAAAGAGTTCGGCAAATTCTTCGTCGACTGCCGAGGCGGTGGAAGAATATCTCTCCCTAGGAGGTGTCGATGCTCCTTCCCGCAAGCGCAGGCGCGTAGGATCTGCCGTTTGCTTGGTTCTAGCCATGCCTTCTGCATAGTGAACGAAGCACGGCTTAGGGGTGACCAACAATGAAGAAAAAGACGCGATTGGACGTCCGCCCCGACAAAAGATGAACGGCGGAAAAATCTTAAATAAAACCTTTAAACCCTTACCTAGTACTAAGAGGTCGGCCGCTAACAAAGAGAAAAATGACGAGAGGATAACAAAAACAAGAAAGGCGAAAACTAACCTTGAAAGATCTGCGAAGTACTTGGTGAAGAACAGGATGAGTATCGCGAAGAACGGGATGAATTTCGCGAAGAACAGGATGAGTTTGACGAGGAAAAGGATGAGTCTCGTGGTGGCCGGAAATCGCCTGATGGTGGTAGGAACACGCCGGAAATCGCCTATGAGAGCTCTGTGAAAACGAAATGTAAAAAAATGAAATTTACCCCCCCCCCTCTATATATAGGGAGGGGCAAAATAGAGAAAGGTGACACGTGTCACCCCCTCAACACCTGACCCAACGATGAAGATGCAAATCAAAGATCAAGAAGCGATACCCGGAAAAGTGTTTCCAGAAATGCCCTTCTTGAGGGGCAAATGTTGTGGGCGAAATTACCATGCCTACGTGCACCAATGAAGATGTGACACCTGGCACGTATTGCGCCCCCTAAGCAGAAATCATGCAAAGTCTACTCCGGGGCATGAGTATTAATCTAGGTATCTACAATGTATGTATTTAAGTATGTATAAATGTACGTATAAAACCTATACCTAGAAAAGGGCTTAATTAGTATGTATCCCAAGTGAATTACTAAGCACAATAGGCCCAAATAGCCCACTATTGCTACAGGGGATCAGAGAATTGTAAGGAGAAAGGACACGTGTCCTTCTCCCATTCCCCAGCCAATCATGTAAGGGGAATATTAGGTCATTCCCACAAAAACCTAGTACTATAAATATTCCCACTTCCCTAGAAAAAGGGGTCACAATCAATACATTCTAGAGCAATTGCTGCTCTGCCTTCTCTCTACTTTCTCTCTCTATAAAAATACAATCTTGTTTAATCTTTAAAAGTTACCAAGAAACCTCCAAGGTATCTCACCGGAAAAACCCCACAACAATTATTATTATTATTATTATTATTATTATTATTATTATTATTATTATTATTATTATTATTATTATTATTATTATTATTATTATTATTATTATTATTGTTATTATTGTTATTATTGTTATTATTATTATTATTATTATTATTATTATTATTATTATTATTATTATTATTATTATTATTATTATTATTATTATTATTATTATTATTATTATTATTATTATTATTATTATTATTATTATTATTATTATTATTATTATTATTATTATTATTATTATTATTATTATTATTATTATTATTATTATTATTATTATTATTATTATTATTATTATTATTATTATTATTATTATTATTATTATTATTTTATTATTATTATTATTATTATTATTATTATTATTATTATTATTATTATTATTATTATTATTATTATTATTATTATTATTATTACTATTATTACTATTATTACTATTATTACTATTATTACTACTATTATTACTATTATTACTATTATTACTATTATTACTATTATTACTACTATTACTACTATTATTACTATTATTACTATTATTACTATTATTACTATTATTACTATTATTACTATTATTACTATTATTACTATTATTACTATTATTATTATTATTATTATTATTATTATTATTATTATTATTATTATTATTATTATTATTATTATTATTATTATTATTATTATTATTATTATTATTATTATTATTATTATTATTATTATACCAAGAAACAGTTTTACAAACTAAGCTTCCTCCAACAAAGGAAACAAACTGAAAGGCTAACAGAACTACTAGCCTAAAGCAATTGTGAATCACAAAGAATGAAACCAATTTAACTCAGAGCTTCTAACTTTCTTCCCTAGCAGCTGCTGAATTCTGCCTTTAGTGTCCTTCTGAATCCTCTCAACAGTGTGTTGAACTGAAGGAACACTAGCTTCCCAAACTGCAGTGTTTCTTGCTTTCCACAGGTGGTACACTAGCCCAGCACATGCAGTGTAAATGGTCTGCCTGACAAACTTACTAGACCCTTGCTTCCTAGCCCACTTTAGGAGCTTGTTTAGATCACCATTGTAGCAAGGCAACCTTAACCAGAGCAAAATCAAGTTTCTGCATTCTTTGCTATACTTACAGTCAAAGAACAAGTGGCTAACTGTTTCTTCAGAGGTATCACAAATAGCACAGTTGCTATCCAAACCAATCCCTACCTTAAGCAGTCTTGATTTAGTTTTCAGTCTGTCCTGACTAGCTAACCACATAGTGAACCTGTGTCTTGGTACACTATATCTGTTCCAGACTTGCTTAGCCCAATGAGTATGAGGCTGGTTTGTACACAAACTTTTGTACATTTCTCTGATGGAGTATTTAGGAGAGGAAAGCCAAAGAGAAGCTGGTAACTTCTCATTGAACATGTTTTTTACTCTACATACCATTTTCACAGCCCAACTAGCAGTGATTGGGGCTGTGTACTGACCCCAGTCCTTGGTCTTTACATACATGTGAAGGAAATAATGCCCTTGGTCCAAGTATGCATTCTATGATAAGTCTAATAAATGCGGTTTAGTATTAATTAACAAGTTAATAATTCAGTGAGATCAAGTGAGCTGAATGCCTAGCTAGAGGCCGCTTCAGTTCAAGTGGAATTAATGATATTAATCCACAACTTACTCTTGACTGAACCCGTAGGGTCACACAAATAGTACGTAAACGGATCAAGTATTTAATGGCATTAAATACTCCATCTATGAATATTCGGAATCGACGGATCTTGGTTTCAGTGGGAGCTGAGATCGTCACAGGCAAGAAATGAATACTCCGGAAACGATGATATTGCCGGAAACGGAAATATAGATCGTATCGGAAATATAAATATTATCCAAGTCGTAGATGTTGCCGGAAACGGAAACATGGTACGTATCGGAAATTATTATCGGAAATGGAAATATTGCCAGAATCGGAAATATTGCCGGAAACGGAAATATTGTCAGAATCGGAAATATTATCGGAATCGGAAATATTGTCAGAAACGGAAATATTAAATATTTGTTCGAAACGGAAATTAATTCCGGAATCGGAAATGTTAAATATTGTTCGTATCGGAAATGAATTCCGGAATCGGAAATTTAATCGGAAGCGTATCGTACGAATAAGCATCGGACGAGGCCTGCCGGACGAGGGCCCAGCACGAAGCCAGGCCATCGCCCAGCAAGCCAAGCGCGCCACACGAACAGCCAAGGCCACACCAGGCCCAGCGCAAGGCCAGGCCCAGCAGGCCGTGGCAGCGCGCACAGCGCGCACAGCGCACGCAGGAGCTACGTGGGCTTGTAGCTCGCGTAGGCCTCGCTGCGTGGGCTGCTGCTCGCACGCACGCGCATGGGCGGCCCATCGTGGCTGCCGTGTGTGTGTGCGTAAGTGTTTGTGTTCATGCACGATTCCTAAAACATGCAGAGTTCGGTTAATGATTAAATTCCTAATTCTATTTGATAAATTAATTAATTAGAGTTCTTGTAGGATTCTAGGTTTAATTAATTTGTATCTGAATAGGATTCCAATTCCCTTTCCATACCCCTATAAATATGTGGCCTGGGTTCACAATTTATAACGAGTTTAAAAGTATTCAAAGTGAGTTTTTGAGAGAAAAATTCAATCACACATCTTGCTCAAAAGTGCCGAAAATTCTAGTACCTTAAGGGCGATTCTAGTTGGTCAATCTTAAGGCGGATCCGGACGTGCTGTGGACTATCTACGGAGGGACGACACTTGGAGTCCTAAAGACTTGTTCTTGTTCGGTTCGGGCGCAGCTAGGGAGGGCACGCAACAAAGAGTATGCATCTAAATTATGCTATATGATTATGTGTAAATAATATGTATTCCTGGGTTAATGGTTGTTTCCGCATGATTTATGTAATATCATATGTATCATAACCTAACAACATGGTGTGCACCCACTTCACCCAGAGGTTGTCTTCTTTTTGAGAAATGGCCCAAGCTTGTTTAGCAATAGCTGCTTGATTCCACAGAATCAGATTTCTGAAACCCAGTCCACCTTGACCTTTAGCATTGCACAATTTTTCCCATGCAACAGCCTCAGGTCTGCAATCATCATAAGCACCAAACCATAAATATGACCTGCAGATTGCATTGATTCTCTTCAGAACAACATTTGGGAATAAAAAGATCTGAGACCAGTAAACACTGATGCTCATCAGCACAGAGTTCACAAGTTGCATTCTACCAGCAAATGAAATGTGTCTAGAGCTCCACACCTTAATTCTAGCCACCATTTTATCAATGAGCATATCACAGTCTGCACCCTTCAACTTTTTTGAACTGATTGGTACTCCCAGGTAAGTAAAAGGAATTGCACCAATTTTAAAACCAGACAACTGAGCAATCTGTTCTTGAATATGATCATCCATCCCACATCAGTAGATAGAAGATTTATTGGGGTTAACCTTTAACCCTGTAGCATCAGAGAAGCACTGAAAGCCCTCTAGCATAAGTTTAACAACTTCAGGAGAACCTTTGGAAAACATAAGCAAATCATCTGCAAAGCAGAGGTGATTTAGCTTCATACTTTTACATCTTGGGTGGAATTTGAACTCAGGATGAAAACACACAGTTTTCATTGCCCTTGAAAAGTATTCCATACACAGAGTACAGAGAAGGGGAGAGAGGAGGTCTCCCTGTCTTAACCCTCTGTGAGGTTGCACAAGATCAGTGGGGGCACCATTGATGAGCAAAGAGTACTGAGTAGTGGACAAGCAGGTCATAATGAGGCTAGTGAAATGAGTGGGTAATCCAAGAGAAATCATCATTTCCTGAATGAAATCCCATGCTACTGTGTCATATGCTTTTCTCAAATCCAATTTCATCAAGCATCCAACCTGTTTTTTACTCTTCCTATACAGTTTTACAATGTCTTGGCAAACCAAAACATTATGAAGTATAGATCTACCTTTTATAAAAGCCCCCTGATTGTGAGAGATTATGTCAGGAAGGACTGTGTTTAGCTTTTCACACATCAGCTTAGAAATGCATTTGTATAGAATGGAACAACAAGCAATAGGTCTAAAGTCACCTACTGATGCAGGAACATGCACCTTTGGGACCAAAGTAATGCTAGTCACATTGATTTCCCTTAACATTTTTCCAGTAGAGAAGAAGTCATTGATTGCTCTTGTAAACTCATCCTTAATCACAGGCCATGCAGTTTTGAAGAACAAGTTGCCATATCCATCCATTCCAGGAGCTTTATCATTAGGTATAGAGTCCAAAACTCTTTTGATATCTGACTGAGAGAAGTTGCATTGTAGCCTCTCTTGATGTTCAGCTGTAAATTTTGGTCCATTCCCTAAGATCACAGTGTTAACAGGAGCCCTATGATCTGAGCTTCTCCCAAAAAGTGAGTTGTAAAAATCAGTGAAAGCCATCTGGACCCCTTTTTCATCTCTCACCCATACCCCATTCTCATCTTGAATAGAGTGAATTTTATTTTGCTTTCTTCTCTGTTTAATACTTTGGTGGAAAGCTCTTGAATTCTCATCTCCCACCTTCAACCAATGTAGCTTAGCTGTTTGCTGCGGGTAGGACAGGTAGTTCTTGTGGGCAACTGCATATGATTCAGCAATCTGTTTCTCTTCACTAGCTAGCCTTGTGTTCAATGGATCATCATGAAGAGCACTCTGAGCAATGAGAAGGTCATTATACAGTCTACATTTTTCAGATTCAGCAGTACCAGAACCACTAAGGGCTTTCAGCTTTGGCTTTAACCATTTGAGCTTTTGAACAATTCTAAACATATATTGGACAACCATAGACATAATTGTTCCATACAGATTCAACCTGCTCCATAAAGTTACTAGCACTGGCCCATAGGTTAAAAAACCTAAAAGGTCTCTTCAGATGACCCTCATGGTAACATCTCATTATCATTGGACAGTGATCAAAGTTAGCTTCATCTAAGTAGTTAGCTTCAGCTGTTTCAAAAAGGTCAGTCCATTTTGAGTTGCTAAGAACCCTATCAATTCTAGAAAACACCCTGTCAGCCCCAGCCTGCTTGTTATTCCATGTGTAATGTCTTCCCACAATTTTGATTTCAGTTAGGTTGCAAAAGCTCATACAGCTTCTCATAGGTTGCACTTCATTAAGCCTCACTCTAGAGCCAATTCTATCTTCCAGCTCCATTACAGCATTGAAATCCCCCATAACCACCCATGGGTCATTGCTAATGTTTGCAATGTCTCTCAGTTTTTCCCACAGTGGTTCCCTCTCTTTTGCAAAGTTGAAACCATAAACAAAAGAGCCAAAAAAGCCCACACCAGAGCTTCTAACTACAATGTAGCAGTGTATCATTTGACTACACATATGAATAATATCCACATTAAAGACATCAGCATCCCAAGCCAAGAGGATTCTTCCATTTTTATGACAGCTTAAGTTGGTGGTGAAACACCAGTTGGGGCAAAGATTTAGATACAATGCACCCAGCTTGGCAGCTTTCACCCTAGTCTCCAGGAGGCAAAATAGTTTAGCTTGTTGAGAATGAATTAACCTTCTCACTTCATTTTGCTTCTCAGTCCTGTTATCCCCCTTACATTCCAACAGAGCACATTATCCATTAGGCATAAGGGAGGCCAATCCCTTGCCTAATGTACCACTCTCCAATTCCCCTACCTTGGTTGTACCATCTCCATCCCCCAATTCACTACTGTTTTCATCCACACTGTGGTCATCTGCTAGAGCCTGGAAAGCATTCATAGTCACAATGGGTCTACTCAGTTGCCCCCTTTGTCTACCAGAAGCTTGCTTAAAACCATCATCACTAGATGTGGATCTAGTGTGTACTACCACAGGGGCAGTTACTTCCTGTACAGGAGGTGCAGCTGTTGTTTTGGCCACCCATACTTTCTTCATTCTTTGCTTCCCTTTATGCTTGCACTGTGTTGCATCATGGCCAATACCTTTGCATACACTACACCCAACTGGTAGCCAATCATACTCCACAGTTTGTGTCATGGTGATGCCATTTTCATTTACAAAATGGACAGTTGTAGGAAACACTTGGTCAAGTTCCACCTCTACTAACACCTTAGCAAACATCAACTTATCTCTATTGAGAGTGGCCTGATCAACCTTCATTGCCCTACCTACACCACCTGCAATCTTATACAGACTTTTCTCCCCCCAATACTTCACATTCAGACCTGGCAATTTGATCCATATTGGCAGCATCTTCATAGGTTCTTTAGCATAGTTGATGTCAGGGGTCCATGCTTTAATTTGATAATCAAAGGTTTAGCATCAAAGAATTGAGGCCCCCCCTTTAATACCTTCTGGCAATTTTCCATGGTGAGAAAACGAATCAAGAAAATCCCCTTCCCCACCAAAGAAACTTTGTCTACTCCATACTTCCCCCAAACTCTATGCACATACCCTTCCATTACATTTTGAGGTGGGTTTGCCCCCAAAACGTAGCAAACTAGTGCAGAATTCCAAAACTGGACCTCATCTTCAATATCTTCTATATTATTATTATTATTATTATTATTATTATTATTATTATTATTATTATTATTATTATTATCATTATTATTATTATTATTATTATTATTATTATTATGGGAAAACACCAAAACGTTACAAGCTTAACAAGCTACAAAGATCAAGTGAACTACAAGAAGTTGGAGGGGAGCCGAGATACAATCTGGGCCCCCACTCCTCTAGCTATGGCAAACCCGATCCTATTGAAAATGTGGGCAGCTGCCCGTGCCCCAATGTCTTGAGCCCTGGAGTACGACTGGAGCCGCTTCAGCAAAGAAACAACCCCTTTCTCTAATTCCCCAAAAGAAGAGAAGGAAAAAGGAAAGAAACCGTAACCCAAAGCCCTACAACGTGCTGCATACTTATCCTGCTTCCGCTGCGCTGCAACCGCCACAACCCGACCCGAAACGAAGCCTGACAACCCATATTGCGTCATAGGGGAAGACCCAGTCAAGTCAACACACACATCTAGACCGCTATCCCATGAATAAAGCAATATATCTGCAGGACGAAGAGCTCCGTCACTCTCACGTACTAGTCAGCCCAACATCAACCTCCTTGCGAGCAGAAATCACGGACCGATAGCAAATATCCAAAAGGGTATCACGAACAACATTATTTCTATGTTTGATACCCACAATCCCAGCACAAGACACGGCATGATCCCCATAAATGTCCCCATCGAAAACCCGAGAGCAAGCAGAACACGGCGTCGGATCAGAGAACAACGGAATACCCAACCGATAGCAAAGAACCGAACGATAAGTCTTACCGTTCATAGTTTGGCCTAAACCCGAGATGGGGACTGCCCGCAACCAAGCTGAGGAGTGATCCCCCTGCTGTGATTTCCATAGGGCAACATGACGTGAAGATAAGGAATAGGCGGATTCCGCATCAGCAGTAACCTTCGTGAAGTATATGACTGCCAATTTCTCCATGAGTGTGGGGGCAGCGATCTCACTAGGGCTACTCATAAGGTCGGTCTCCACGGTCCTATTGAAAAGGCCAAGAGCATCATCAAAGGCCGGCCCCGGACCATCAACACCTGAAAGCCGAAGAAGCGAATCCTGCAAACCAGAAGACTGCAAACGGGATGCAAGAAAAGCATAATGCCGAACATCACCAGCTGAATAAACACCCAATCCTCCATAAGAATAAGGCAAGACGCCATTGCCAGTCACCGAACCCAGGTCCCGAAGCAGTCACGATACGCTCTAAAGAAGCCCGAAGAGCCATTATTATTATTATTATTATTATTATTATTGTTATTATTATTATTATTATTATTGTTATTATTATTGTTATATATATATATATATATATATATATATATATATATATATATATATATATATATATATTACTTAAATATTACTATTATTATATTAATATCATATGTAATTATTGTTATTAATATATAATTATGATTATTGTAGTTATTATTTATTATTATGAGTATTATTGTAAATATTAACATTATAATTATTACTATTAATTTTTTAATTATTATTGATATTGCTAAAATTATCACTACTACAATATTGGCATATGCGAGTAAAATTGCAAAATAACGATGTAAATATTTCTATATAAACATCATAAGTACAACACACATTTATTTATTATTTATTATTTATTTATGTACTATTTATTTAGTTCCATTCAGTTCAGTTCAGCCAAACATAGTTCAGAAGAACAGGGCCTTAAGATTGAATCAACAAAATATTAATTAAATTAATAAAAGCAATTCGATATTAATTTGAAGTTTGAACAATCCAACAAAACCCAGATGTTTACAAAAGCAAGAGAACAAAAACACAAAAGAAGAAAAAATACATAAACACAATCAATCTACGAAAACACAAATCATGAAACCCACTCTCTCCCCCCATACAATTATATATATATATATATATATATATATATATATATATATATATCCATTTAAACAAAATCCCAAATCAACTAATTCTTCAATTAATAAATAATTCTATCCAATCACAAACTTAATTATATTAATAAAATAAATTTCTTTTGTGTTATTTTTTATCCCCTCAATTTTCTTTTGTTTTAAAGAAGAATAACCATTTAATATTATCTTCATTTAGTCTCAGATTTCTTCTCTTCCACTTTCTTCTCAGCTGTGGCTGGAGCCGGGGCTGGAGCCGGGGCTGGAACCACAACTGGCTTAGTCTCTTCTTTCTTCGGCGCAGAGGCTTCTGGCTTAGGCGGCTCAGAGGCTGCCGGCTTTGAAACATCTTCTTTCTTGGTCTCGACAGCCACTTCTTTGGCTACTTCTTCAACCTTAATTGGTGTCTCTGAGGGCTTCTTCTCCTCGGCTGGCTTTGCGACTCCCTCAGCTTCCGGCTTCTTTCCATCATCCTGCAAACAAACAGATTTCAAAGAATATATGTTTTCAGAAATTATTTCAAAAAAATAACAATTTGGTTGACTAACAGAATAATGAAGAAAACATGAGCAAAATCAGGATGTCATGCACACATGTTCACTTCAACAACTTCGTCCAAATACAATCATTTCATATAGCCATTACATGCATGAACGAATAAGTGACACCCAAGTAATATACATTAGATTAATAATTAAGGTTGAGCGTTGCATAATTTCATTTTATTTTTTGTAGACATGTCTATATGATGTGTACGGGATTTAACCATGCAGGTCTCTATACAAGACATACACATGTAGGGGCAAAGGTAAAAATATCACAAACAATCAAAGGCACCATTGGAATATTGGCCTAATGGTTAGCCTTAATGCTTGTGTACGATGTGTCTCGGTTCGAATTCACACTCTCCCGTTTGTAATTTTTATATATTGCTCTAATAGCTACTTCGTAATTCGCACAAACAAAAAAAATTTAAGGGGTTAATAATAATAATTTGGCAGTGCGGCAGCCCAGCCCAAGGGACGACATGGGCTGAGCCCATGACACTTTTTTGGAAAATGCAAGGCCTGAAATGACGAAGCACGTTAAATGATTGAGCGAAATTGGGCTTAGACACCAAAGTCCGACAGGATGACACATGAGATTGAGCCGCACCTAAGCGACCCTTTAGAAACTTTTGGCCCGACAATAAACAAGTGGCTTGGCGTGGACTGGACCCATTAAAACTCATGGCACGCGGGTTTGGCACGAAGCACGACCCACAAGGATCTTTACAGACAAGAGAATAGAGGAAACCGTCTAGAAGACAAACTAATGTTGCAAGGAATACAAAGACATGAAAAGGTAAGGACAATTGAATCGGATTTTTCACCAAATGCCCTCGAGGTTTACTTTAATGCACCAAGTACCCCTAAACTTTCCAAAATGCACCAAATACCCCTGACATTTAAAACAATATCATCAAATACCCTTATTGACCATTTTCCGTCTATTCCGTTAACTTTTCCGTTAACATTTCTTTTTCTCATTTTTCTTTATTCTTTCCCCTTCCCATGGAAATCTTTATCCTCTTCCTCAACTTGAATCCAAATCATCAATTATCCACCAATTTCTTCAAATGTCGCAGCCATCCACTACTATTGTTTGTTGCTAGCCAGAAATCTCCACCCACTATCCTCTTTCTTCCGATCTGCATTTTCGGTCTCCTCTCTTCTTTTCTCTTCCACCCATCCTTGTAGTGAAGCCCAAACCCAAAATTCGTCGGGATTTTTTGAGCAAATCCAAAGCAATTTCGCACAAAAAAAACTGAATTGTATATCGAATTATATACTTAATGAGCTTTAATTTTCATCTGGGTATCTCGAATTTTCTCTTGAAATTTCAACAATGGTGATGCAGATTTCTGGGATTCAAAAGGAAAGAAACCAGATTAAAACTTGTGATATGATGCAAGTTGTGGTGCTTGGAAAACCCGAGGTAGCCGACTGTGAGCACCCAAAAAAATCACCGAACATTGTAGCTTAAACCTAGCAAAAAATCAATTTGATTCAATTGGGATTTTCGTCAATTTCACTTTTTTTTGTTGATCTGAAAAATTGATAAATTTTGACTTGGATATGAGAAAACTAGGTACGATTGAAGTAATGATCGGTGGTTGAGGGATGGTGTTCAAATGTCGGAAGCGGCGGAGCCGTGGTGGTTGGATTTGGTGGTTTGGGGAAATTGGTTTCAACTAATAGAAATTAGCATTGGTCTAAGGGATGCAGTTGGCCGACGTATGTAGCAAGCAAAAAGGGGGAGGGGTTGGTCTGGATGTGGAGGTTCGAGTTTTGACAATGGTGGATAAGAAGAGGATGATGATGATGGCGTTTAGCAGAGGACAAAAGTGAAGAGGAAGCCCAACAGATGTTTTGGGTTTTTTTTTTTTTTTTTTAAGATAATAGTTAATTAATTATTTTAGGGGTTTAATTCATTTAATTAAGGTTTAATATTAGGATTAATAGAGAAATGGGTTGAGTAAAGGCAAAAAAGTAAACACACGCTAACGGAGACTTAACGTCTGTCAGCCTCAAGGGTATTTGATGATATTGTTTTAAACGTCAGGGGTATTTGGTGCATTCTGGAAAGTTTAGGGGTACTTGGTGCATTAAAGTAAACCTCGAGGGCATTTGGTGAAAAATCCGCAATTGAATAGAAGGCATTCACTTAGACTTATTATGGTGTTTTTTTCCCCTTAACATGCGCTAAGATTGGCCACATAAGGAAAAGATGGACTTATGATTTGTGATGAACAATCAACAAATGGCCGGTCCCAAGAACAGCTGTGAAAGAAATAAGAAAGGACAACACTCAAAATCGACAATTATAATGTTTACTAACTAGGAAGTACTAATTAACGGAACTTAATTAAGGAGATGATTCCTCGTTATGAACCCTACTACGTGTTTTTTCTTTTCTTTTTTTGGTGCGGATAAGCCACAAGGGCGGGGATGAGAATCGATCCCAATATCACCTGGAACCGGAATGGAAGCTCTAATCAACTGAGCTATCCATCACTCTCGTGAACCCTACTACGTGGTTTGAGACTTTGAGGCATAACTTTTACTATCTACTTTAACTAACAAGGTGTTAACAGAGTGCTACGAAGTAACGTTTATTTAATAAAAATGGTTTTTTGTCAAAAAAGACCTTTTATAAACATTTTTTTGCGAGAAAGGACCTTTTATGACGAAATTGGTGAAATGGGACCTAAAACATAAATTTTTTTGTTGATTGGGACCCTTTACCGGTTTCTTGGAGTTGACCCAAGATTCCGGCAACGACTTTGACACGTGGCAACCGGAGAAGGCCACCTGTCCATTTAATGATTAAAAAAAAAAAAAAAAAATTGCCCCCAAAAAAAAAAAAAATCCCCCAAAAAAAAAAAATTATCGAATTTTTTTTTACCCCAAATCGATATTTTTTTTTTGCCCCAAATCGAAATTGATTTTTTGGCCCCAAATCGATTTTTTTTTTTTTTGCCCCAAATCGATTTTTTTTTGTTGCCCCAAATCGATTTTTTTTTTTCTCCAATTCTACCTCCAAAATCCCAATTGCCTTAAAGTTCGTCACTGAAATTGTCTGCCACGAATTGTTATTCATAGCCACACGAATGAGGTTTGCTATTTTTTCCCCTCAAATTCCTCCTCAATTGTTCTAATTTTGCTTCGAAAAAATTAGGGTTCTTCGCAAAATTGGGGCATAAAAAGAGAAATTCGATTTGGGGCAAAAAAAAAATTCGATAATTTTTTTTTTTAGGCAAAATATTTTTTTTATTTTGGGCAAATTTATTTTTTATTTTTTAATCATTAAATGGACACGTAGCACTCTCCGGTTGCCACGTGCCAAAGTCCTTGCCGGAATCTTGGGTCAACTCCAAATTTTTTATTTTTTAATCATTAAATGGACACGTAGCACTCTCCGGTTGCCACGTGCCAAAGTCCTTGCCGGAATCTTGGGTCAACTCCAAAAAATCGGTAAAAGGTCCCAATCAACAAAAAAATTTATGTTTTAGATCCCATTTCACCAATTTCGTCATAAAAGGTCCTTTCTCGCAAAAAATCGTTTATAAAAGGTCCTTTTTGGCAAAAAATCCTAATAAAAAGTATTATTTTCATTGAGCAAAAAATGCTGCAATAATTGATAGTATGATGGTGTTGGTTGATGATAATATTGTATTGCTAATTTTTCCATACGGATTACTACTTATTTATATTTATAAGTTTGTCTATCCATTAATTGTAAGATAACACGTCAACCAACTCAACATCTACAATTACGTTTCAAAATTGTAAAACTAACATGTCAAAAATATATCATCTGAAAATGAACTACTTCTCATACTAGACTTGTCAATTGTGATTTTTTCGGATTAGGCCTCGAACTCTTTCTTATTTTTACTCCGTACAATATATTCGAGCATTCAATAACTCCAAAATTCAAAATTTAGGTTAAGATGGGTTTTGGTATGTTTAAATTTTTTATTTTATTTTTTTTGTTTTTGAAAGTAGTAATTATTAGTATTTTTTTAACGGGGTCTACAAATTATTCCAGACATCCTAAAAACAAAAATAAAAATCGTACAAAGAAAATATATTCCTCTATCCGAAATTAATAGTCACATGTTTAAAGAATCACTGGAGTAATTTTGAGATGTTTCAAATAAACGATTAAATATCCGAATATGCATTCCTACCATATATTGAGCGACACATTACATAACGGCTACATTTAAGTATTGTTTTAAAAAATATTATCATAAATCGCGTGTTGTTTTTTAAGGAAAGGCTACGTAAAATTTTAAATTCTTTTTAATTCGAGTATAATTTTCATAATTATGTATCCAAAAGCAAATTAAAACCCATGATTACCTCCAATGAAAAAAATAAAATAAAATAGTACTGTAATAATAAAATGAATGACCTCCAACATTTGAGCGAGAGAAGGAACCTTGTTTTGATCAACTTCAATTTCTCTCTCCTCTACGGCTACCTTCTGCTCCGGTGCCTCTGCGGGGGCATCTCCTTCTGTTGTCAACGGCTTGTTCGCGCAGTTTCCCATTTCTATTTATGATTTTACTCTTTTATCCCTTTCTCTTCCTTCCTTTCAAAAGCTTTATTCAAAAACTCTTGTTAGGAGAGAGAGAGGAAAAGGGAGGGCTTAATAGGAAATCAAAAATATAGAAAATAAAAGGAGAATGCAACGAGAAAAGTGAAAACAAACTAGTTTTTATAGAAAACCAAAAACCAAGGTTTTTAATTTGCTGCTCCGACAATCATTCTGCGGCGTTGAATAAGGTTGTTAATATATAGACAACCGCCAGCTAAGCCTACCTTTTTTTTTAAAAGAAAAAAAAAATTTTAAAAAATATTTGAATAATTTATATTTTTGGAAGGTTATATTGGACAGGGTGTGTTAGACTGTTAGCCAAGGACACAGGCTGTAGATTTTCTTTTGTGTGATCTTGTTTACCAAAAATGTTATGATTATGCATCGCAATTTCCCTAAAATTACTGATTCAGGTGAGAGATTATTATTTATTTATCTACTTAGTGGACTATTTGTTAAGATACTTATGTAAATGATCAAGAAATGATTACATATAAAAGCATATGAAGATTGAGTAGGGTTGTAAAGAGTCAAGCTGAATTTTAGTCTATAAGAGCATCTCCAATGGTTGTAGCTAGGGACTAGCTTGAAATTTATAAAACTTTCAAGCTAATAGCTAGACCATTGGAGTGAAAATAATAAATTAGCTTGGCCAAGCAAATTAGCTTAAACAAGCTAATTTGCTTGACAACTAGCTCTAAAATGTTGACAATTTAATTAATTGACAAGTGGGACAAATGAGACCAATTTAAATAACAAGCTAGTTACTAGCCATTGGAGCACAAATTAGCTAGACAATTAAATATCTTGAAAGCTTATGTGACATAACAAGCTAATTGTTAAATTAGCTTACCATTGAAGATGCTCTAAGAGCTAAGTTTGATAAGAATCGTTAATGTTCGAACTTGGCTCATTAAAAAATACTAGTGTTCGAGTATTGTTCACGAAAAAGCTTGTTTGCATTTTGAGTTTAAGTTCAAGCTTAAAACTAGCTTGATAAAATAAATACTTCTTAAATTACCTTTTAAACATTAATTTTATTAGTCTTTTTCAAAACTTTCGATAACAAAACTATATAGCCAAATTTTTATATATAACAAAACTTTTGATTTAATTTAAAACATATACTGAACATACATTTTATGATGTTTTGATCGAGATTTTAACGAGTTACATTTTTTATGGTGTCATACATTTTTTCGAGTTTTGAAAGAAAGTAAAATAGTTTTTGAAAGAAAGTAAAATAGTTTTATGATGTCATACATTTTTTCGAGTTTTGAACGAGATTTTAACGAGTTACACTTGAACATAATCACGACTATAAAGGAAGTTACACCAGTTGTTTTACGAACATTAACGGGCTAAATATGAAGTTGTTCGAGTTTGACTCGTTCACTTGAACATAATCATGTGTACAAAGGAAGTTAAACCAGTTGTTTAACGAACATTAACGAGCTGAACATGAAGTTGTTCGACTTTGACTAGTTCACTTGAACACAATCACGCCTACAAAGGAAGTTAATTAAACCAGTTGTTTCACGAACACTAACGAGTTGAACATGAAGTTGTTCAACTTTGGCTCGTTTACTTAACGAGCTTAAATTTTTTCAACTTTATTAGCTTATCAAACAAGATTTGACTGAGCTTGTTTTGGAGTAGTTCACGAAATTTGGACTCATTTTCACCCCTAATTTTTTTTTCCTTTTTCTTTTATTCATCCCTAAATATGTACCACGATCTCGATTTGGTATACACAGAAACCGTAAATACAACTCGATTTGGTATACTGCTAAGAAACGCGTTATAAACTATTAATAGCTTCACAGCATTTTATAAATGGTTAGTTCTTCATTTTCTAATTTACCTTCTGATTGAATAAAAATAAAGGTTCAATATGATGAGTAAGATCGATAGACATATCTAGCCTAGGAGAACTTTGTAGGGAAGTTCATCTTAATCATCCTTTATAAACAACTCTTTCAACTTTTTATTGATTAAATTAATTGAGATTTGACATTGTTTGATCATAACTCCGTCATCTTTTCTTGATTGATAATAACTTCTACTTTGTCTTTTTCCTTTATTTTTATTTTTGTATTGTGATGTTGGTAGATGTATTAAGTGCGCTTAACTCAAACCGTTCGGATTACTACACGTACACATGGCTGGTGTATACATGGTGTTTTTTCAAACTTCTATATGTCTTGTAACTCTCTGGTTTGCATAAGATTTGAATATATGACCTTTAATTTGCATTATCCAATTGAGGATGTGTTCTATTCAATTTATTTGACATGAATTTATCTGATCTGAACTTATCTGAACTTATTGGAACTTATCAGAACTTATTGAAACTTATTGTAACTTATTATTAATAATAGTAACAATAACAATAATAATAATAATAACAATAATAATAATAATAATAATAATAATAAACTCTCTCAAAAGGGGCTATTAGGGTGCGCTAATGGCCGTCTAGGGCAGGTTCCACGGCTATCGATCTCCGACGGCTTTTCCGGCACAGCGAAGGATTCACGGCAACGCTCAGGGCTCAGGCGGGTTCAAGCGACGGTTTTTGGCGGTTTTTCAGGCGGTTACCTCTAAGGTTGGGTGCAATTTCGGTGTGTTACTGGTGCAGTTTCTGGTGAGATTCTTGTGAAGGTTTTGGAGGGCGATTTCTCCGACGTCGTCGAGAATAATGTGGGGTGTTTCTGGGCTGTTGTTACAGCGACGACCGAGGCTGTTTCTTGGGCAGTATTGATCAGGCGAGTTTGGGCAGTTCTTGATCAATTCCCGGCGAGTTTCCACGGCAGTATTAGGTTAGTTTTTGTTCGTGGTTTTTGGGAGTGTTTCCGGCAGTATTATCGACGTGTTTCCCGAAGGTCGGCAGGTTTTTGGGTGTGTTTCCGGCAGTATTTGCGACGTGTTGTGTATTGCCATAAATCGTCACGGCAGAGGTGTTGTTCGTTGCTGCTTGTTCGCGAGGTTGGAGTGTGTTTCCAGTGTTGACGACGTTGCTTGGTTGTGTGTTTCCGGTGCTACGTGTGGTTGCAGGGTCAAGGGGTATTTGTTGTGTTAAGGAGTTGTAGGGCAGCCATCCCCACGGTATCGTTGTGGGTGGCTTCTTAACCCACGGTGTTGTAGTAGTGTTGTTGTTCTTTGTCTTGTTCCTGTTTTGGACTGCTGCTGTTTTGGCTTGTTCTTTGTTTTGTCATGTTACTGCTGCCGCGTTTGTGGGTGCAAAGTTGTTGCTTTGTGACCGTGCATTTTGGTTGTGCTACCACGGGCTACTCTAATGCCTACTGATGTGGTACATTTTCATTGTCCATTTGTGGGTCTTAATGGGTGTCAAGATGGTGGTGGAAATGGGCTTACTAAGAGCTCTTAGATCACTCATCTTCGTGATCGTCATTATAGGGTTGATGCCCAAGTAGTCACACGGCACTCTCTAACTACTAACTTGGCTATTTTTACTGAAGCTGAGTTGACCTTCCGCCGTATGGGGATTTGGCTTTGTGGGGATTGTTTTAAGACTCAATCTATTCGTTCTAAATGTCTTCATGGTTCCGATTTTCTCGGTCTTCATACGGTAGAAACTAGAAAACCTTTGTGGGCTTTTCTCGCTTGTTTAGTAAGGTCCAGTTTTTGGGGCGAGAATCTTAGTTGGAGTGCCCATCAAGAAAGGTGAGTAAGGTTCTAGAGAGAGATAGAATGGGGAGAATGAGGATCTTACGGCACTCCTAAACTAAATAAGCTTAACCAACCGAAAGCAAAAAAGCCGCCCCGCCCCAGCAGGCGGGTTGTTGCGGACGACTTGCTACTTTTCTCAAGAGTTGATCATATCCCAGGGGTCACGGAAAGGAAAATCTGAACTTGAACAAGATCCAACGGTGTCCTTGTTTCCCAAACCCTTCCTAGAAGGTGGGGGGAAGCTTTACCATTTAGCCTAGGTCTCGATAGATGGAATAGATAGGGCCCCAAAAGTTTTGAATTCGCCGGTACGGGCTGGGATGCCGTTAAAGAGGGGCTGGAGGCCGGAAAACCCTCAGAGAGAAAATATGATGCCACCCACTTTTGTCCCTACCTGATGATGTGATTTTCTAAATATCGTCGTGGTTCGGTTTGTGCTCTATGGTTTTTCTAAACCGTCACTTTCTTCTGATGTTCGCATGGATATCAAGAACAGGATTGTGGTTTTACCGTCACTCTTCTTGACATATTTCTTTCTAAACGGCTTTGCACGGTGAAATCCATCACTCCTAAATGTCGTTTGGGTTGGGGATGGTGTTGTTCGGTTTGTGCTCTATGGTTTTTCTAAACCGTCACTTGCTTCTGATGTTCGCATGGATATTGGGGTGCAAGAACAGGATTTTGGTTTTACCGTCACTCTTCTTGACATATTTATTTCTAAACGGCTTTGCACGGTGAAATCCATCCCTCCTAAATGTCGTTTGGGTTTTTCCCGGGTTTTGAGAGGCGCGCTTGATAGGTTATTTGCAGGCCTGAGGACATCTCTTTTAGGGTTAAACTTATCGTGTTGCCTCTATGTATCCTTAAGACCTTTAGTCCAAGAAGTAATCGCGAGTGCATTTCTGCTGTAAGGCGGCAACGGCAGGAAAAGAGCATTGCTAATGCTATTCGTACTTGGAGTGAGTCGGGTGGTGATATGCTTCTTTTGCGGGAAGCTTTAGCAGCTGGATCCCCTACTTTGATGGATGCTAATGAGGATCTTGATTTGGCAGACCGTAATATCAAGCAGTGTCGTAGGAAGATTTGTGATGGCCATTACATTACTGCAGTCCGTGTTCTTTCTTCTTCTGGCGTTGCGCCTTATAATGAGCCCACTCTTGCGGATTTACGGTCAAAACACCCCTCTTCTCCAGCTCCATCCTTGCCTAATATTCATGTTGATCACCATCATCTCATGGCTACTTCTGCTGTTGTTTTGAACCGTATTAGGAGTTTTCCACGTGGCACATCTTGAGGGAGGGACGGTTTGCGAGCTCAGCACCTTATGGATTGTTTGAGTGGTGCTGTTGTGGCTGTTTCAGATGAGTTAGTTGAATCGATTTCTGGGGTGGTTCATCTCGTTTTAGCTAGGAAATTCCCTATGAGTTTGGGAGAGTATGTTGCTAGTGCTCCCCTCACCCCTCTTGCCAAGCCCGGTGGTGGTATTCGTCCTATTGCTGTGGGTACTGTTTGGCGACGTCTGGTTTCGAAGGTTGGTGTTGTTATGGTTGGTCCGTCTTTGGGAAGTTATTTTGATGGTCTTCAATTTGGTGTCGGGGTATCTGCGGGTGATGAGAAATTCTTCATGCTGTGAATCGGTTGATTGAGGATCGAGGTTCTGATGTGGGTCTTTCAATGTTGTTGGTGTTAGGTTATGATACATATGACAATTCATAAATCATGCGGAAAAACCATAAATCCAGGAAAGCATATTATTTACACATAATCATTTAGCATAGAATAGATGCATACATGTTGTAGCGTGCCCTCCCTAGCTGCGCCCGAACCGAACAAGAACAAGTCTTTAGGACTCCAAGTGTTGTCCCTCCGTAGATAGTCCACAGCACGTCCGGATCCGCCTTAAGCTTGACCAACTAGGATCGCCCTTAAGGTACTTAGAATTTTCGGCTATTGTAGGCAATTATATGACTGAATTTTTGCTCTCAAAATCACTTTGAATACTTGAATACTCGATACAAATTATGAGCCCTTAACTCATATTTATAGACCATGGAATAAGTAATCGAATCCTACTAGGATACGAATTAATTAAATTAGAATCCTAGTAGAATTCTTATTTAATTAATTTATCTTTTAGGATTAGGAATTTTAATCATTAAACAAATCCTATACTTTTTAGGTTTCGTATGTGAACACAAACTCTACACGAGCATGACCCGCAAGCGTGTAGGCCATGCCCGCGCACAGCCCACACGGCCGCTCGGCCCACGCGAGCTGCAGCAATGCTCGCAGCCCATTGCTGCGCGCGCTGCCATGGCCTGCTGGGCCTGGCCTTGCGCTGGGCCTGGCGTGGCCTTGGCTGTTCGTGTGGCGCGCTTGGCTTGCTGGGCGATGGCCTGGCTTCGTGCTGGGCCCTCGTCCGGCAGGCCTCGTCCGATGCTTATTCGTACGATACGCTTCCGATTAAATTCCCGGTTCCGGAATTCATTTCCGATACGAACAATATTTAATATTTCCGATTCCGGAATTAATTTCCGTTTCGAACAAATATTTAATATTTCCGTTTCCAGAATTATTTTCCGATTCCGATAATATTTCCGATTCTGACAATATTTCCGTTTCCGGCAATATTTCCATTTCCGATAATATTTTCCGATACGTACCATGTTTCCGTTTCCGGCAACATCTACGACTTGGATAATATTTATATTTCCGATACGATCCATATTTCCGTTTCCGGCAATATCATCGTTTCCGGAGTATTCATTTCTTGCCTGTGACGATCTCAGCTCCCACTGAAACCAAGATCCGTCGATTCCGAATATCCATAGATGGAGTATTTAATGCCATTAAATACTTGATCCGTTTGCGTACTATTTGTGTGACCCTACGGGTTCAGTCAAGAGTAAGCTGTGGATTAATATCATTAATTCCACTTGAACTGAAGCGGCCTCTAGCTAGGCATTCAGCTCACTTGATCTCACTCAATTATTAACTTGTTAATTAATACTGAACCGCACTTATTAGACTTAACATAGAATGCATACTTGGACTAAGGGCATTATTTCCTTCAGTCTCCCACTTGTCCTTAGGGACAAGTGTGCATTTCCTAATTCCTTTGTCGCTCGATGCTTGCTCTTGAACATAAGGTAAGAGTTGTCATGCTTATTATGTCCAGAGGTGTTCCTCGGTTTCAGAGTTCAACTGATCAAATAAACAGATAATCATAGCCTATGATTCATCCGAGCACGGCCATGCATTTCACAGTTTCTAGCTCTCCGAGTGGCCTTGTACAACTTTTAAGCATCTCATCCCGATTTATGGGAGGACAATCCCAATCTTGCGATCTTGAGATTAGACTTCGTTTGATAGGTGATTACCTGAGCGTTGCCTTTATAGCCTCCTTTTACGGTGCGACGGTTGGTCAACGTCAAAGCAACCAGTTCTCAAACAAGTAATCTCAAATCACTTAGGTATTGAGGATTTAGTGTCTAATAATTTTAATGAAATTTACTTATGACAGATTTTCATCTCTTACAGTTAAGTTTCATAGGTCTTGTCCGATACTAGTCTTCCCAAAGTAAGTATCTATGCAAATGATTATGACATTGCCATGTCCACATAGTTCAAGAAACAGAACTACTAGTCATCTTGCATTCTAGTCGTCTAACGTTTTCTATGCGTCCAATTTTATAGAAAACTCCGACTAGGGACCATTTTCAACCTTTGACATTCAAGTTCACTTGATAGACATTTCTTAGTCACAGGACTGGTCCTGACAGTCTATCTTGAATATATCGTCAAATTGAAGGGACTCATCATTTAATAAACCAAGATTAAATGGAATATGAAAATACATTTCATATATGATAAATGTTCAACCCTAATGTTCTACAGCCATGGGCCTCGAACCCATCCTTAAAACAGTTCATGGAATTCAAAGCTATGCTTGATTTCCAGTGCCACAATGTGAGTGTTGTTTCTCACTTGTTGCATAGGTTTAGTTATCATGCTTTGCCAATCTTAATATCTTTTCATCGAATGTTCTTCGAGATATGATGATAAGATCTTTTGAGTGTGTTTATTTTGTGATCTATTCCTTCTAGCTACAAGAGTAGTTCTACGCATTTTGCAATGAAGAACCATCAAGTCAGAAGACATATGATCTACCCAAGTTCAGTGAAGAACTCTTTAACATAAACAAACAACCCTGTTTTATTGCTTCTTAGGCAATAAGTACTTTTACTTCAACTGTTTAGGTTGCTAGTGATGCTTTGTTTGGATTTACTTATCCAAGCAGTTCACATATATGTGGAAGACTTTCCAGTTGTATCTTAGAACATAGAAATTAATATTTAATTTCCCACGCAACAACTCATGGTCTCCAATCCATGTTGCCATTTCAAAACACGATGCTCTATAGCTCGTCCTTATCAATGGTTAACTCCAAAGGGATCTTGCTTGATCCTTTGCCAGTGTTTATGAGTGTTTATGCGTGTAGCATCAAAGTTTAGCATATCTTTATTTCCTTGAGTCAAGAACTAATCTTATGTACCTTTTCAAGTACCATAAGTTTTTCTTGATCTCAATCTAGTTGATCTTTACTTAGATCAATAGAGATTGGTGTATGTTCGTCATGCACAAAGTCACACGATACGTTTTTGGCAATCCTCATATTATATCATACATGATAAATTCTTTTGCAGAATAATTCCCAATTGAATTCTATTCATGTAACTTTAGCTCATTTAATTTCAGTAGATACTGAATCCAGCTAAATTCTTTGATATATAATATAGGTTAGGAATCTCATTTAGATCCTTTGATGTTTAACTTAGTAACTGCTTATACATAGTTCAAACATTCATTACTTAGATTTATTCATATGGGTCGAATATCTCCAATGGAGTCTTTCGTGCTTGATTTAGTAAATGCCATTACTTAATCCAAAACAATATTATAAGGTCTTTGTAACCAGATCTTAATACCCAGTATGTACTAAGTTTCGCCATGGTCCGTCATTGATGAATAATTTCAAATCTAAGTCATTAGCATTTGAATGTTATTTCACAATAGAGAGATATGTGTGTGATACACATAGGGCCAATTAAGTTTTTATGTACTCCCACTAAACTTCTTATATATCTATAAGAATCATGTATATTTTATGAAACTAAAATGCTTATTAGCTTCACTTAAAATACAGTTCCAATTCCCAATTGCTTGCTTAAATATGTACTTAGATTTTATAAGCTAGCTTTCCTTTTCAAGCATTTATTTGGATCCACAAATCCTATGACATACCCTGTACATAGTTTATTCCAACATTTGATTGAGGAATACGTTTTGTCATCCAATTTCTATATGTACCAATATGCAATCATTGCTTGAATATAGACTTGTGCATTACGATTATGCATGAGGTTTCAACACAATCCACACCGTGAATTTTCTTGTAACTTTTAGCAACTAATCTAGCTTTGTGTGTGAACACAATTCAATGTTTGATGGTTTTTATCCTTTAAAACAAACTTGCAACCAATAGGTGTGAAACTATTCTTGCAAATCAACAAAATTTCAATTTTGTCATCAAAACATTGAGTATGTTTTATGGCCTCTAACCATTTAAAACATTTGAGTCTATATATGGCCTCTAAACATTTTAGGGAATCTGGGTTTCGTCATAGCTTTCTTACAAGTCACAAACTCATTAATCTACATGATAATAGTTTGACTGCAAGTTGTAGGTTTCTTCACTATCTAATAGAAGAATTGCATAGTTTCAGTGATTTGAACTCTATGCCTACTTGGGTATAGAACATCAAAAAATAGAATATCAATAGCCACTTGAAAGTCCTTTGAATATTCTGTTCTCCTTGAAGCACTTGTAAAGTCTTCTAAGAGAAGTCTATTCTTTAAAAGCCACTTCTAAAGTCCTTAAGGAATACGTGTTCGGATTTTCTAAAGAACTTCGAAAAGCCTCCGGAATGTCCGTTTATGTTTGTTGTTCGCCTCGAAAACTTTCGAGGTCTATTTTCTCCCACTTGTCATTTTGGAAACGAATCTCCAAAAAGGACATTATTTCGAGCAAACAAACATTATGTTCTCAAAATTCGTGGTAGAAACAATACCCTTGTGTCTCATTTGAATAAATCACAATGAAACATATATCTATACTTGGGCCTTAGTTTGTTGAATAACAAACACTAAGCTCCCACTGAGTTTAGGAACTCTTTAGATATATTATGAAAAGATATTTTGAAATTACTTTTCAATAGCTTTGACGAATTTGGTTTAGTTTGGTGGTAGTTGAGCATTTTTAGAAATTATAGGAAAAGTCTTTATGATTCATCATTGATCGAATCAAGTACTAATTGACTTCGATCATTCCAACATAGATATGCCATATCTTATGGAGCTAGATTGTGAAATTACAACACACAATCATTGATGATCATATTTGGTCTCAAGTAATCATCAACATGATCTAACCTAGATCTTTATGATTTCTTGCCAAGTGGATTTTATACTTCTGAATCTTTGAACTAGCCAAACAGATTCAACTTATATCACATTTGAGTAAATAAACCTATATTCACTCAAATCCATGTGAAATAATAAAGTCATAAAATATTTCTTTAGCTTTGAACTCTATTGTCTAGGCGTTCTAACAATAGTTCATATCTTTTGTTACTTTCAACAAGTAAGACTAGTTGTCTTAAATTGATTTAGAAATCAATGAACTTTCAAAAGTCCATCAAAATAGAGCTTTTGAATGTTAACTTGTTTGATATGGTCTAAGCAACAATGCCAAAGATTAGTGGAACTCAAATCAAGGGGTTGATTTGAACCTAGTAAAGTTCTTTAAAGAGTTGTTTGTTTTAATCAAGCATATTGACTCAACCCGTAAATGACCATTTTATTCAAATAAACAAACAAACAAGCATTGTTTTTGTTCTTCTGAATGTGAGTCTTTCTGTGTTTGAAGCAGAAATTTAGGTATGCTGATTATGGAACAAAATAGCCATTAAGTTCCAGCCTTTGAAAGGACTTAAACAAACTAGATGACCCTACAACTAATGTAGCATTTCCATGCTTCATTTCCCACTTGTAGGCCATTAGTGTAGCCTAGCTTCCATTGTTTGAGTTATTACCGAAGTAAGAACCTCAAGCGGTATATGATACCAAGGAAGTTTGATTGCTAGGTCACTTCTCTTTAAACATAAACTTATAGGTAGAACCGGAATCGTAAATTCCTTTCATTTGTTCCTTTGTTTTCCTATTTCTTGTACCCTTTCTTATAGTCTTAAGAATTGAATTCTCTAGTGTTGACTTTTATACTTTGTTAGACATGTCCAATGTCATTTTATCAAAGTTCTTACCATTTATGTTGAATATTCTGTTTCAACTAGATGATCTTACCAGAAGCTTCTAAAGTCCTCTAAGCATCGATCTATTCGAATGTCTAGGAACTAGACTCATTCGAGAATTAAATGGAAAAAGGATTTTAGGTTGTTAACCATTGGTAAAGCTGAGCGTTTAAACTCAATGCTTTATGATCTCAAAACTACATTGTATTTTGAATTCACAAGCACCAATCGGTTTGCCATTCGACTTTGATACTCGAAAACAACCATAAAAGTCGATATAAGAAACGTACATTTTAAATTGCTCATTTTCTCTCATTTCCGTGAATCGTTTTTGAATTCACTACCAATCGAGGAAATTTACTGTTACCTTTCTAAAAGGATTTATTGCAGTGCAAGATATTTAATTATAAACAATAATTAAAACATACATTGAAGCATGCAAAGTCTAAACATTTATCATGAATAATAACTTGAAAATGAAAGCAATCATGCAATTTAAACAAGTCATTAGCATTTTATTCGAATTATGTGTTCCGGCAGGTGTGAATAAAATGATTCCAAGACCCTAAAATCCTTGAAGAACTAAGCACAGTTTGTCGACTTATTCCTAAAACATCTTAGGTAAGCAAAATCCTTTTGCTAATAGTCTAGAAACTATTCTTGGTTGATAGGTACGTCTAAGAACTTATTAGGTAAACCTATCGATTTTGCCACGACATAAAAGGACTCCTTACTTATATCGTTGAGTTTCACCAAAACTAACATGTACTCACAATTATTTGTGTACCTTGCCCCTTTAGGACCAATAAGTAACACCTCGCTGAGCGAAAACTATTACTAGATTGATGTAAAGGATATCCAAGCAAGTGTATATTTTGGCATGGCACCTTTTAACTCAATTTTTAAGTTTGGAACTTAAGGCTCTTACTATGTTGGTTAGATTTTAAGTGAACTAAAATCCTTAATCATGCAACATAATCAAGCTTTGATCTCATGCATTTTAAGACATATTTAAAAGAAATAAATAACTTAAAACATGCATAAGATAAATGTGATCTAGTATGGCCCGACTTCATCTTGAAGCTTTAACTTCAAAGTCCGTCTTGAAAATCTCCGTGGGAGGCACCATTTTCTTCAAATAGGATAAGCTATAATTAAAACTAATTACAACTATTTGATGGTACGCAGACCATATTTGAATTGAAAAATAACTTTAGTACTTTAGACCAATTACATTCAAATTAATGGTACGCAGACCATATTTTCTATCCTATTTGGGCCATACTAGTCACTTCATAACCTGCAAAACAGTACATATACAATATATACCATTCATCCATTCATTATCATGAATGGTCCACATAGCTGGTTAGTAAAACACATTATGCATCACATAAACATTTGCAGCAATTAATCAAGGGCACCAATAATCTACAAATTATTCAGTCCTTATTAATTCTAATCAAGTTGTTTTAACCTTAAGGATTTGTAGACCTAATCAAGAGTTTATGACTAAAAAAGGGCTCCCACTTAAACCAATAAATTCATATGCTTTACTAATTTTAAACATAAAAATGTATTTCTAGTCTAACCGGAAACATACAAATTTAATTAAAATTTAAAGCTCATATAAATTTATAATTGAATCCAAAAAATTTAATTTAATTTCAGTCGTATTTAAATTAATTCATGATTTTAATTTTAGTAAAAAAATTAGAACAAATAAAATTTATTATAATTACAATATTCAAAATTAAAATCCAAGAAAATAATTTAAATTATTAATTTTAAAATTAATTAAAATTACGTAAATTGAAAATTTCAAATTAAAATTTCAAAACGATCTAATCGCAACGCAACAATCCCACGCAACGCACGCCCATGGGCCACACGCACACAGCCATCGCTGGCCATGTGTGCGCAGCCCATGCGCTGCGTCGCATCGCTGCTGCTCACCATCGCAAGGCATCAATCGAACACGCGAGCTGGTGCTCGCTGCGCGCGCCAGCGCTCGATGTACGCGAGCCATCGCTCGCTGCGCTCGCTTGCCAGCGCTCGATCCATGCGAGCCATCGCTCGCTGCGCGCCTGCCTTTCCCGCACGCGAGCTTGCGCTCATCGCACGAGGCAGCAGTATGCGAGCTGGCGCTCGCTGCGCGCGAGCCATCGACGCTGTGCGTAGCGCTCGTGGCACACGAGCTTGCGCTCGCTGCGCGCGAGGCTCCGCATGCTTGCGCGAGGCAGTGCGCGCTGTGGCGCAGCACGCTTGCTGCCCACACGCGACTGCTCGTGCCTTGCTCTCGCCCCTGCCCACACGCCCATTGCTCACAGCCCACGACACAAGGCAGGGTTACTGCCTTGTGCTCGTGCACCATGCCCTTGCTCGCTGCATTCGTACCGCATGGGCGACGAGCTCCCTTGCTCGTCGTCGCATGCCCGCACTGTACAACACCCATTAAGGGTTACACGTAGCGTCCATTGCTTTGTGCGTGCAAGTTCTATGAGCGAGTCGCATAAAAATTAAAAATTTATATTCAAAATTAATGACAAATTAATAAATATTATTAATTTCATAATTTTAGGGCGAAAAATCGAAAATTTATTATTAATTGATTTCCGATTAACATGGATTCAAGTCTAGGTCATAAAAATTAAAATTTAACATAAATTTACAATTTTTATGGTTGTTTTTTAATCATAGGTATCTAATTAAATTATAACTAATTATGAAAATCAAATTAATTCTAAATTATTCCAATTTTCAACAAATTAATCATAATTACAAATTAGATTGCATAATTAACAAGGCTAGGCATTCAAACTTGTTAAACATATACAGTAGGTCAATCAAAAATTCAAGATTTATCAACAAGAATCGCAAATATTTAATTTAACATCTTAAATTTACGAAATTTTGCATTCGAAAAACTAAAACCTCCGAAAAGTCATAGTTAGGCTTCGAATTTGAGAATTCTGGGTTCGGCCGAAAAGTCAAAATTTTAGAATGCCTTTTACATGCGGAATTGACACAAAAATCACTCGATTTGGATGAGTAACGAAGAAACTGCCGAAAAACTGCGTACGTATAATTAAATAAACGCAATTTGCAATTAATTAACAATTACGAAAATTAATCACCCCTTTTAATTCTTGCAAATTTGTAATATTTAACCATGTTCATGCAATTTAGATTATGAAAATAATAAGAGGCTCGTGATACCACTGTTAGGTTATGATACATATGACAATTCATAAATCATGCGAAAAAACCATAAAGCCAGGAAAGCATATTATTTACACATAATCATTTAGCATAGAATAGATGCATACATTTTGTAGCGTGCCCTCCCTAGCTGCGTCCGAACCGAACAAGAACAAGTCTTTAGGACTCCAAGTGTCGTCCCTCCGTAGATAGTCCACAGCACGTCCGGATCCGCCTTAAGCTTGACCAACTAGGATCGCCCTTAAGGTACTTAGAATTTTCGGCTATTGTAGGCAATTATATGACTGAATTTTTGCTCTCAAAATCACTTTGAATACTTGAATACTCGATACAAATTATGAGCCCTTAACTCATATTTATAGACCATGGAATAAGTAATCGAATCCTACTAGGATACGAATTAATTAAATTAGAATCCTAGTAGAACTCTTATTTAATTAATTTATCTTTTAGGATTAGGAATTTTAATCATTAAACAAATCCTATACTTTTTAGGTTTCGTATGTGAACACAAACTCTACACGAGCATGACCCGCAAGCGTGTAGGCCATGCCCGCGCACAGCCCACACGACCGCTCGGCCCACGCGAGCTACAAGCCCACGCGAGCTGCAGCAATGCTAGCAGCCCATTGCTGCGCGCGCTGCGCGCGCTGCCATGGCCTGCTGGGCCTGGCCTTGCGCTGGGCCTGGCGTGGCCTTGGCTGTTCGTGTGGCGCGCTTGGCTTGCTGGGCGATGGCCTGGCTTCATGCTGGGCCCTCGTCCGGCAGGCCTCGTCCGATGCTTATTCGTACGATACGCTTCCGATTAAATTCCCGGTTCCGGAATTCATTTCCGATACGAACAATATTTAATATTTCCGATTCCGGAATTAATTTCCGTTTCGAACAAATATTTAATATTTCCGTTTCCGGAATTATTTTCCGATTCCGATAATATTTCCGATTCTGACAATATTTCCGTTTCCGGCAATATTTCCGATTCCGGCAATATTTCCATTTCCGATAATATTTTCCGATACGTACCATGTTTCCGTTTCCGGCAACATCTACGACTTGGATAATATTTATATTTCCGATACGATCCATATTTCCGTTTCCGGCAATATCATCGTTTCCGGAGTATTCATTTCTTGCCTGTGACGATCTCAGCTCCCACTGAAACCAAGATCCGTCGATTCCGAATATCCATAGATGGAGTATTTAATGCCATTAAATACTTGATCCGTTTACATACTATTTGTGTGACCCTACGGGTTCAGTCAAGAGTAAGTTGTGGATTAATATCATTAATTCCACTTGAACTGAAGCGGCCTCTAGCTAGGCATTCAGCTCACTTGATCTCACTGAATTATTAACTTGTTAATTAATACTGAACCGCACTTATTAGACTTAACATAGAAGGCATACTTGGACCAAGGGCATTATTTCCTTCAGTTGGTGGATTTTCAAAATGCCTTCAATTTAGTTGATCGAGCGGCCATGTTACGTGAAGTTCACCTTCGTTGTCCGGGCATTTCGCGATGTGTTGAATTCTGCTACTCTACTCCAGCCAGATTGTATTAAGGGGAGCATACGTTATGGTCGTCTCAGGGGGTGCAGCAGGGTGATCCCCTTGGTCCTCTGGTCTTTGCTTTGGTTTTACAACCCCTGGTTTGTAAAATCAGGGACGCGTTTGATGTATGTCTTCAGGCATGGTATTTGGATGACGACACTATTATTGGTGACACCTTGGTGGTGGGGAAGGTTCTGCAGTTGGTTATGGAGGACGGGCCTTGTCTCGGGTTACATCTTAACGTGGAGAAGACCGAGGTTTTCTAGCCTACAGAGGACCCTCAAAGTAGGCTTGTGGGAGTCTTTTCCCTTGACATTGCTCGTCTTTTGCATGGGGTTAAGTTGCTTGGTGGTCCCGCTAGTTCCAATCCAGTTTTTAGTGGTGAGCTTGTGATGCAGAGGGTGACCAAGACCATTGGGCTTATGGATAAGGTTGCTCAGCTTGATGATCCTCACTGTGAGTTGTTGTTACTTAGGGCATGTACAAGAGTTTCTAAACTCTACTTTGCTTTGCGTACTTGTCCTCCTGGTATTTTTGAGGCAGCTCAACGCACTTTCGATGAGGATCTTCGATCTTCATTGGAGCGTATCGTTACTGCTTCGGGGCTTGGATTTGGCGATTGGCAGTGGCAACTTGCCACCTTACCTTTTTCTTTTGGAGGACTTGGTGTTTATTCCGCAGGTGATGTTCGTCATTATGCTTTTCTTGCTTCTCGATTGCAGTCTTTTGGTTTGCATTCAAAGCTTCTACGACATGTTGATATTGTTGGTCCGGGTCGAGCATTTGAGGATGCGTTGAGTTTATTAAGTAGAACGGTGGAGTATGACATTCTGAGTAACCCTAGTGAGGTCGATGTCCCTAAACTTATGAAGAAATTGGCAGATATATATATATATTTCACAAAGGTTACTGCATCTGTAGAATCCACCTTCTCTTTATCGTCTCGACAGTCGGCGTTGTGGAAATCGCAGCAGGAAGATCACACCTCTGCTTGGCTTCGTGCAGTCCCCATATCAGGTTTGGGACAGACGATTGATGCTAAGGCTTACCGATGTATGTTGTGGTTCCTTTGTTCTCTGTTACGGTGCCATGTTCTGCTTGCTCCAGGGTCTTTGCGGGAGACATCTTTGGTGATCACGCGGTGTCATATGCTGGCATCGTGGGTATTAAACATCGGCATAATGTGGTTCCGGATACCCTTGTTGATGTTTGTTATCGGTCTGAGATTTCGGCGCAGAAAGAGGTTGATATTGGTCTATCTGGAGGGAACGATGGAGCTCTCCGACCAACAGACGTGTTGCTCTACTTTTGGGATCGGGGTTGTGATGTGTGTGTTGACTTGACGGGATCTTCTCCTTTGATACAGTCTGGGTTGTCTGGCTTTACCCCAGGCCAGGTTGTGACAGATGCGGCTATTCAGAAGTGGGTCAAGTACTAATCACGTTGCAGGGCCATTCGTTATGGCTTTCTTCCGTTCTCTTTCTCTTCTTTGGGGGAGCTGGATAAGGATATTGTTGCGTTGCTGAAGCGGATTCAGAAGTTTTCTAGGACTCAGGACATTGGGGCTCGTGCTGTTGCTCATATTTTCACCAGGATAGGCTTTGCTATAGCCAAAGGAGTGGGGGCTCAGATTGTATCTCGGCTTCCCACTACTTATTTGTAAAATGTTTGACTTTGTTAGCACTTGATTTATA